>NW_027437194.1:8105000-11077500 GCF_033239565.1 Halichoeres trimaculatus | reverse complement strand
TCCCTTAGCAGGTATGAGCTGTTTACCAGCTGCAGGTCCACCCAGAACAGGCTCAATCACTGCACGACACAACAAACAGGTTAAAAAGAGACGCAGCTAAAAGACAACAAGCAGAAGACTCTGATTCAGACACCTCAGCAGGTTAGCACGTTAGCTAAGAGCAGGATGGATCAGTCAGTCCTCTCTGTGCTGGACTGATGGACCATTATTAACCCTGTAGGAGACTGCATGAGCTAACTGTTCAACAGTCTAAGGATCATTTCCTCATAATGAGAGCAACACCAGAATGAAATGTCAGTAAAAGATTCAGAGGATCCAAAGAAACCTCTGAATAACAGGGACAAGGACCAAAACCACATCTGGATGGACCAGATCTTCAGACAGCATTGCATTAAGACAGTATGGCTCTGTAGTGGAGATCACTGTACCAGATGAGATGATGTGTCAGCTGTAGGTTGAGGTTCTGCAGACGGTTTAAGCTTCTTGTGTCATTTTCTTCTGATTGTGTGTCAGAGAGAATTAACATCAGAGATATGAAAGAGTCTCCATTCAAATAACTTTATTTATAAATGCCAACACTTAAGTAATAGTGGAGGGATCATAGACTGTTTAAAACATGGGTGTAGTCTCCATGATGTCACTGGTCCCTGATGCAGTGAAATGAAGTCAACCCGCGGATGCAGCCATGAGTCCTAAATGGGCTTTGTAATGCTGTAAAAGTCTGTTTGTTTTTTTTTAGCTCGGTGTGTACATGACTTCTGGTCTTCCTGCAGCCAGCCTCAAGCGAATCCTCAATGAACAGCAACTTTTAACACTTCCAAATAGGCTTCATTTTCATGAGCCAGATGTTGCCCCTTGGTAGGGACCCTGAGATGCACGGAGATCATGAGAGGACCTTCATTCATTCAAGGTAAGCTGATGATCATGTTAATCAGACTCATAAAAAGTTGTGGAGTTTTTAATTTTAAATCAAAGGTTAATCAAGAATTGAAATATCAAAGCTAAAAAATGTATTTTAATGAAATAAAACCGAACTAAAAACCAAACAACACATAGACTCATACACTGTTTCTGCTTTCTGTAGGAGGAGGTCTCTTTCACAATAGATTACTCTTAATGCTGTCTGCATCTCCTCCCTCTTCTTCTACTCCATTACCCAACATCAAGGACTCCAGGTAACCCGTCTGTAATCCACAGGTGACCCTGAGGCATGTGGAAACAACTGGGTGTCATGTTGAACTGTGTGTAGGATTTCTGCTCAGTGATTTCAAGTATTTGATCTGTTTTTACTCAACTTGTCTGCTGAGCGGATTTGAGCATATTGTTTTAAAATCAGCTCCGGAAATGCTTGATTTAGAGACAAACTGCTTGACTTTATTACCCGTCTTTGTTTTAACAGACTAAGAGACAAATTTGGCATTTTAAAATCCCATCAGACTCGGAAACTCTGCCAATCATTTGTACTCAGCTGATCTGAAGGTGTGATGGACATTTGATTATTTTTCAGCTGTTGTCTTTTTAAGACACTTCAAAACACAATCACAGTTCTGATTGGTCAGTGTCATTATGCCTTTATAAGTAGACTCACCAATTAGTGATGTCACAAATTGAGAAAGTCCTGTGTCCCTTTGGTGTGAGTTTTTAAAAGTGCTGTACAGAGCACCCTTCGGTCTCATCCTGGGATCACTTCAACGCACCTTTACCTGATGACCTCAAACTCTTCTGTCACCGCATCAAGATTTAAACTTTATTTTGTGCAATAGAAAACAAAAGAAGTGAGATAACATGAAAAACTCTGGTTAAAGCACCTGACAGGAACAAACACCCTGGAGCTGTTCTCACAGGCACCACATCTGCTCAGCAGGCTTTTATTTGAAGGAGAATCAGAGGTGTATGTGCAGGTGTGAAGGAGTCTCGGGAAGCAGACCTGCACCCTTTGCTCGTCTCAAGGGGTGGGATGGTGTGGTATGGGACAAGGGTCTGGACAGAATCTGGTCTTTCTTCTGGTTGTAGATTTCCTGTTGAATCAGACCCTGCTGGTACTCCCTCTGGGCCTGGACCCTCTGTTCAAACTGGACCTGCTGCTGCTGCCTCACCTGAGCCTGCAGGTCACGCAGGTACGCTTCGCTAGCCTGCCTCTGCCTGCAGAAACACATAGAGACCAGAGACCAGGTTAGACCACTGACCAGGTGGATCTGGGTCTCAGGTGGGTCTTTGTGGACATACCGTCTCCTCTTCTCCTCATCGGTCTGCTTCACCTCCTCCATCGCCCTGTTCAGCTCGTCTCTCTCTGAGGACAGATCCACTTGTTTCTGCTGGTTCAGGTCCACTGCAGGACACACACACACACACACACACACACACACACACACACACACACACACACACACACACACACACACACACACACACACACACACACACACACACACACACTTCTTTTAACATTTTATCTGTGAACCCCCTTTAGGGTTTACAGGTCTTTAAAGTCTCAACCTTATGTGTGTTTCTTACATTTGTGTTGTATCTGAAGCCTCCGGGCCTCCATCACCTCCTCCATAAGCCGGTCTCTGGCCTCTCTTTGCAGACGGCTCTGCTCCTCCTGTCTCCTCCACACCTCCTTCAGTTTCTCCTCCATCAGCTGCTCTATCTCCAGCTCCTCCCTCCTCTGTTTCTCCAGCTCCTCAGCCAGGTACTGACGATACCTGTGCTGCTCCTCACGCAGCTCCTCCTGAGCAGGAAAAACACACACACACAAACAAACAAACATACACACACACACACACACACACACACACACACACACACACACACACACACACACACACACACACACACACACACACACACACACACACACACACCTGTGTCACCTCTTGATGTTACTGAAATCAACCTTTAAAGGTTTATTTTTTCACATATTTTCAGGCACTCCTCTGTCACTCACAGCGCTGTGATGCCCTCTGCTGGTCAAATTTTGTAACTACATGTCTCAGTGGCTGAACTGAGTGTGAGGAGTGTGTACCTTCCTCTGAGCAGCCTCCTGCTTCTGGTCTGTGTCTTGCTGCAGCAGCGTCTGCAGGATCTTCATGTCCAGCTGTAGCTCGTCCTGCTGCTCTCGAGCCAGACGCTTCATCTTCAGACGCAGACTCTGGTCCAGTTGAAGGCGTCGGCTCTGCTGCCGATTCAGAGACTGCTGCCGCTCACGCTGCTGCTGCAGACGGTGCATCTCTTCTTGCTGACGCTAGGTGAAAGACAGAGAGAGAGACAGGAAGATTTTATACAAATGGAAGAGCAGCTTCTGGCTCTGAAGTGGTCTGTAGTATAAGAATAGTGATGATGATGATGATGATGATGGAGCAGACCATGAGCTTGGCCTCCTCCTCCCTCAGCTCTCGATGTGTCTGTCTCTGTCGCTCTGCGGCCTCCATCTGTTCCCTGATGAACTCTTGCTGCTCTGTGTTCCTTTGCTTGTGTTGCTGTGCTCTCTGTGCCTCTCGCTGCTCTTTAGCGTGGCGGTCAGCCTCCCACAGCTCCTCAAACATCTTCTCCTCCTCCCGCTCCCTCTGCAGCTGCTCCTGTCTACTCCTCACCTGAGCCGCTCGCTCCACACACACCTGTTGCTCTCTGCGATGGCTCAGCGCAGTCCTCAGCTCCTCACACTGCTCACTGAAAACCAGCAGACACACCCACTGATCAGACACATGATCACAGTGTTTATCTGTCAGCTACCGGTTCATAGAGCCTCCCCTGGCTTCAGGTGAGAAACCATGGGCTGAGGTCTACTTGTTCACCTGAAGAGCTGCTCCATCTTCTCTGAGACCAGCTGCTGTCTTTCCCTCTCTCTGCGCTCTCTCAGAGCTTTTACTTGCTCTCTCATCTTGGCCTGTCTCTCCACTGACGTCTCCACCTTCTCCTCCATCTCCTGCAGGAGCTGCTGCTCCTCCTCCTCCAGTAGAGCACGCAGCCTTGAGAAAGACACAATAGGGTGTTATAATAAAGAAAGATTCACAGTGATATTAAAGTTGTGATTCAGTCTGATATGAAGCTCTGATCCTCTTTGATCCAGTTCAAACACATAACACAGACCTGTCCCTCCTGTCATTGACTTGGACTTCCTGCTGGTCCAGAGCGTCTCGTACTTGTCTCTTGATGGTTCCTCTCAGGAAGCGACCCTCTGAGCTCTCCAGCCAGGAGTTCTTGATGTCACAGGTCTGCAGGTTTTTGGAGAACTCTAAGACTTTCTGTCTGGATTCTTCCTGTTTCTGTCTGTCCTGGATCAGATGAGCTGCTGGTCTCCATGACGGGAACTTTGCTATCTGTGAGCATGGACCACAGCAGGTAAGGCGCCTGCCTCCTCAAATATATCTATATTCATTTGGTTTATAGGGTTAAAAAAAGCCTGAAGCTACCAAACTAAAAGCCCTGACTCATCACAAGATCTATGAATAGACTTTTACATAAATACTGGGGCCTGATAGCTCTGTAGGCTAATTGAACTACAGATGCAGTTACAACCCCCCCAACCACCACCCCTATCTGTGTGTGTTTGTGTGTGTGTGTCTCACCACAGCCACTGAATGAGGTGTTGGTCCGATGAACTCTCGACATCTTGCTCTTCTTTGACTCAGCTCCATCTTTGAACCTCTAAAGAGGATTTTCTGACTTTGAGTGAAACTCTGACAACAAACGGTTACCCTGGTGAACGCAAACACGGTGACGTCATCCAGCTGTACTTCCGTTTATTTCGTCTCCTCTCTCCAACGTTTTTCTGAAACTTGCAGAGAAATAATATTTTGATTTTTAATTATTTGACTGTTTGATTTTTTTCAACTTCTAGGAATCAGTTTGATAAATACGATAGGGTTAGGGTTTCCGTTAGTGTGACATCAAACTACAATACCCATGATCCTGTTCGCCGTCGCTGCCTCGTTTTCTTATATCTGTCCGTTGTTTTTAACCTTTTATAGTCTCTTTGTTCTGTCAATTTTGTCCTGTCAACTTTTTCTTTTATTCAAAAATCGTTTTGTAAAGCACTTTGAAAATTTCCATACGAATTGAGCTCCGTAAACAGCTAACGTTATCCTCCTTATATGTCAGGTGAGTTAGTAGCCTATATCAGTCTCAGGTATAGGCTAGTACTTACTTTCATGAGCCTAAGGTTTAACACTGAATATGTTCAAAGTGTTGACCTCCCTAAAGGGATTATATGCACAATCCTTTCATGAATCAGAGCCGCTGTGCTGGAAACACTGAGCTGCTTTGGTGTGTTTCGAAAGGTAGTCAACACACTGCTAATGATGGCTCCACCCACTTTGGATGTGAGCTATATACATAAACAAACATACATGACACTAACTGTTCAAAAAGTATCATAAGACACAAATTTTTACAGGAAGAGTTTATAACCTGCAACCTCTCTGTTGTCCAGCAGAGGGCGACCCCTCTGGCTGTAAATCAGTCCATCCTCCTTCCTAGCTGATATTTCTTATACGTTTATGGTTCCAGTCTCTAATTTAAAGTGCTCTTAAACACAGTCTGATTGTCATTTAGAAAATTATGGTCCATTTGGGGTCACAGTGAGCAGGAAGAGGGGAGGAGTCAGACAGGCAATAGAGATGAGACTTTGTGAATCCACCCCAACATCCAAGTAAGGTCACATCCTGTTCCAAAGATAAGACAGAATCTGTGATATTAAAGTCGATGCTTCATAAATCAGGTTTAAAAGACACCAGTCTTTATTTACAGTCTATCAAATGCACATTTAGCCAACATCAGAGTTACATATTGGGACTTGTTTCCCTTAATGATGCTTAACTCCACCACCCTGAGAAGATAATTCAGATAATCACTCAGTTTGAAACACAGATGAGATTCCTCATGAAGCTGGGATAGAGCTAGTAAAGTCACGAACTGTGCAGGCTTCAACACCCTACAGGAAAACAAATACAAATCATCATTGAAGGATTAGAAAATGACTTACAGGAGACATGATGAAATAACACTTTCATTTCATAATAAATAATCCTTTGTGAGTATTTCAGGGGAGCCTGTCAACCCCACAGTTGACAGTTTAACTGCTGTAATTACCCAGACACAGTCCCAAATTAAACTAATGATAGATTATAAACAGGATTTCAAAGTAAATAAGAAAGAGAAGTAAACAATCATTAACTCCATTTCCACTGAGAATTTGTTTTGCTTGAGATGAGTCTATTTCTGCCAGAAGCTGGTCAGCATGTGGAGTCTTGGTTGAAGTGTCTGACAGAGCTGTAGAACCCTGGGGCAGCAATTTTTACCAACCCTTACTGCATGAAGGTTCCTGGTTCCTTGTTCATAGTCAAACCTTCCTCTTCCCAGTGACACCAGCTCAAGCATCCAGGACTAAGTGGGCCACTCAGCCAACCATTCATCAGTTAGTTGGTTGGTTTCATAGATGGTTGGTTATTTCATGTGTTGGTTAGTTTGTTGGTTGTTGGTTGTTTGGTTGGTTGATTGATGGTTATCTGGTTGGTCTGTTAGTGTGTTGGATGGTTGGTTTGTTAGTGTGTTGGATGGTTAGTTAGTTGATGTGTCGGTTGGTTGGTTGGTTAGTGTGTTGGATGGTTAGTTAGTTGATGTGTTGGTTGGTTGGTTAGTGTGTTGGTTGGTTGGTTGGTTGGTTCAAAAGTTTTTGGTTTTTCTGTTGGTTGGTTAAATATTTGTCTTTTTAATTGATTGAAAAGTTTTTGGTTTGTTGGTTGCTTGGTTTGTCTGTTGGTTGAGTAGCTGTTTGGTTTGTTGGTTGTAAAGTTTTGGGTTTTTTTGTTGTGGGTTGGTTGTTAGTTTGGTCATTCCTCATACTCAGCTGTCTGCTAACTTGATGTGTTGCCTACCTAACCTTTGGTCTGACTTTTTTACTGGCAGCTGTCAATTTGTACCGCAGTCCTGCTCTGATCCCTTCATTGACTCGACTCCTCATTTCCTCCAGTTTCTGGACCTTGGATGTGTGTCCTCTCTCATTCATCTTCTCCATCAGGAATTCCAGGTGGATGTGAGTGGACAGGGAGTTAGTATTTAGAGCAATCTGCTCCAGTCTGAGAACATATTGGAAAGCCTCTTCTAACAGCTGATCTTTGTAACCGTTAAGCTCTTCTTTTATCTTCTTTAGCTCTTTCTGCAGACTGTCATGATCTGCTCTACCCTCCTCGTACCTTCTCTTCATGTCTTGATCTTCCACCATAACTTTCTGAGTCTTGGTCACATACTTCCACTGCTCTTTGACATGTTTTGACACATGACAATTCCCTTTACAAACCGTGCATTTTTCATCTAGCATGATGTTGCAGCTGTAGGGAGACCAGGCCATTGTGCATGGATAATGACACGTCTCTTTACAGTGTAGACAGCAGACGGCTCCATCATATAACAACATCAGCCCCCACGTCCCTCCACTGATGTCTTCTCTTTCTGAACTGTCCTCATCAACCTCTACTATGAAGTTCTCATTGTTCTTCATCTCTTGTTTAGCTTTCTCCAGTCTCTGCTGGATCTCTGTCTGTTTCACTTCAGTCTCCTGGATTCTCTCCTGCAGGTTTTGGACACACGCTGTAAGTTGGATGCGTGTGTTTAACACTTCAGCTGTTGTTTTCAGTTTTTTAGGCTCAGACTCTTTCAGATAGTCAGTAAATTCTCTCATTCCTTCCTTCATAATGTCCCAAGTGACCTTACTGTCCATCATTCTCTCTGTGTTTGGGCACTTATCAAACATGAAGTGAACGGGACGGTTCCTTTCATTTTTGGCACATTTAATGTTTGCAGCCTCCAGAGCTTCCAGAACATTTATGGGCGCTCTCCCAAACGAGTATGTGATAAGGGCAACAATGTTATCCTCCAGGTCTTTCCCAAACAGAGAAACCACAGAGTCAAAGACGTACCTCAGACGGTCATTAAGTCGATTCTCGCTGGCTTTCAGAACCAGACCCACCAAATTAATCCTACAGACTCCATCCTCTGTATTAAAAAGCTCAGATAATCTCCGGCTGATGGTTTCATCATGTTCAGTTCCTCTGGTGTCTCCATATCCAGGAGTATCGATGATGGTCAGAGAGTAAGGCAAAGTTTTGCCTTTAAAACCAAAGATCTCGTACACAATCACGTCTGGTTCCTGTTCCTCACACTTTCTTTTCTTTTCTTCGGTCTCTATGATCTCAAACCAGATATCATCCTCCCACTCCACCCCAATATCATAGTTTACCAGAGCGTTGAGCAGAGTAGACTTTCCTGCTCCTGTTTCACCAACCAGTAAGATGGTTTTGTTGGTCCTCTTTGGGTCTCTCTTACCAAGGCTTATTTTTCTTATTCCCTTTCCTATGTTCTGTTTTTTGGGTATCAGCTGGTAGACAGCAGGAGGTCCTGACTGGATCAGATCTTTGCAGGTGATGTGGTCGTATTTGGAAGAGGTGTTGGTAGTCCTGTAAGAAAAGTTAAATTAACCCGGGAAAATTTGTATGCTCTCATCTTTTTAAAAGTCACCCCCCAAGTCCAGACCTTGGTTTGGTGTGAACAGGGTTATACACGAAGCACCACCATGGCTACTTAAACAACACAGAGATGCTGGTAATACCTGTAGTTCTGTTCACTTACTGAGTAAAGGAAGAGGCTTTGACCACAGGGGGGCTCACAGAGACTTCCTCAAGGGAGGAGTTTTCATCAGGGATACAAACAAACCTGAAAAAAAGCCTCATGTAATCCTGGACCTCTCAAAGTGAAGCTGATACTGGATTCACTTCTGTGCAGATACTTACAGAGCTCCTGTCAAGACTTGGACCTCTGAGGAAACTTCCACTGATGGAGACCTTTTCTTCTGCTCCAACACATCCAGACCTGTTTGTGAAGAATAGGAAAAGCTGCTGGTGTAAACATGTTGAGGAATTTTTATAGGAGGCTTGTTTCTGAACACATGCTGCATAGATGCATCACATAATCAAGTCACTGATTTCAAACATTCATCTCCTCTCGCAGCTGACCTAGTGCGACTGTGCTGCTGCTGGTTGACTGATGGTGCTGCTGGTCCTCCACCTCCTCATCACCTCGAGAGATCTTCACTGAGAGTCCCTCCACCTCTTCTCCTTTGGAGATCTTTTTTTGAAGTTTGTCCACCTCCTCTTTTCTGGAGATCTCCTTCAAACATTTGTCCTCCTTCCTATTTTTTGGCATCTTCTTTTGAAGTTTTTCTGCCAGGTCATTTCTGGGGATCTTTTTCAGAATCTTCATCACCACTTCTATAGCCTGATGGTGGTAAGTTTTAATAATTATATCGACAATATCCGTTGTTCCTGCTCCTTCCAGTTTACCCTTTGGGATACATGGGTCCAGGGTTGCACTGTCATTTAGGAAAAACCTGAGCTTCTTATCTTCCTCCTTTACCAAATCTTCCAACAGATTTAAAAGCAGTTCTCGAACAGACATCCTCTCACCCTGAAAGTTTTTTTACTGTGAAAAAAATGACATGATAAATGAAAGGGTACAATTAACCAAAATCTTTATAACTTCCTGATATGGTTATACAACAGGCCTATCCCATAATAATGAGTTTTTTCTCTACAACAGCCTAAAATATAGCCTATGTTAAAGTATAGGAGAGAATGGTTGTATTGACCTGGAAACATGTGCTATACTCACCAAATACATGCCAGTCAGACAGAAGGGAATCTGTATCTCAGAGGAGTTGGCCTGAGAAAAAAAAGGATAAAAACACAATAACATAAGACCAAGACAAACACACACACACTTCCTGGTGTAATTACACCCAGATCCCTTGACTTTTCAGTGACTGATCATTGTGGAAGGAGGGAAAGGAACTACATGTGAACTTCCCTTTGTTTAAACTTTCAAAATCTGTAACAACAGAAAAACATTTTAAAGGACAACCAAGCATCAACCCATGGGGAAGTGTTACAAACTGCAGTTCCTCAATTGTCTTCTTAAGGCTGTCTGCAGAGACGCTAGAAACCACACACACATCCATTCAAAAAGCTGATCTCTACAGCAGAAATAAACATGTGAATAGCTCATTCCCTTTATAACACTGTATGGGTTTTAGATTTTTTTTTTTTTTAAATAGAACTTGTTATTTTCAAAACACTTACTCTTATGGTTTTTACTTAAATAAGAATGTGGCTGAATTGACAAATGGGCACCCTGTTAGCAAAGTAGTTAAAGGCCCTCCTCTTTCCCTCATCCAACAGGCCCATTTAATAGATGACAAATTATTTCAATTAATGGCACTAGTACTACTGGCTAAATACAGTTTTTTTTTAAACCATGGCATTTTGAACAAAGACGCCCTGCTTATTATGAAAACTAAAAATTTTTTAATAGCTTTTTTTTTTAATTAAATCCCATTTACTGCTCAAAAATATTTTTTTTTCCAGGTTATTAATTCCTGAAACTTGAATATGATTATAAATAAATAAATAAATAAATAAATAAATAAATAAATAAAAATAAAAGCTTATGAATGTTAAATTCTGTCTCAGATGTGTCTGACAGACTGAGTGAGCCGGTTAGGACCGGCTTGTGGGGCAGCAGTGAGCCCTGAGGTCAGCAGGATATGTAAGTACTTCTTTATTCAAAGGTTCAGTATAAATATGTCTTTGCTAAGATAGGTTATAAGAATCAAAGGAAGGAAAGAAAGGGAAGGAAATCTGTCGGTGAGGCGCTCAGGCTATCAGTTAGCTTGCCGTTAGCTTAGTGTGAGGACAGATGACTGGCAGAAAATGAGATATTTTTAGCTCTGTCAAACATACTCCGCCTTTTCCAGGGTTGAATTCGGATTCATTTAAGGTTAAAATTCTTTTGCTTTTTTGATACCTTAAAATTTTAATTCTGTGTGTTCAACCTTAATGACAATGAGCGCTCTAGCGTGCTAACGCTTTTAGCGCGTTAGCTGAAATTAGCACATTAGCATGTAAACAGCCTCCTGCTGCTCGTACCGCCCCCAGCCTGTCAGAGCCTGATGTGTTTACATGGGGAGCAATGTTCACGTGTTTACCTTCAGCAGTATTGATATATTAATAATAAATTAATACACACATATTATCCCACATATTAATGACTTTATTCCAGATCTGAGGTTGGAATTTCAAAAGGCAGATGCCCTGTGAAACTGGTATGTCAAGAAAACAGCCTCTCCTGTTTTATCTTGTACTTGTGAAGACAGATGAACCTTAATGTCTTTAAGAGTTACAGGCCTCATACACTGAATCAGTGTGCTCTGTTCCTGTTTTCTAACAGATAACTGAGGGAGCTTCAGGTTCAGCCATCCCCTTTCTCCTTATCCCTACCACTGAAGGACCAGGCCTTCTCATCACTGATACAGTAGGTAAACAGCACAGTGCTGGTTCATTTTTAGGTGCACATCGTTTCAATGGTAACACTTCAAACAGTCTTTTCCTGTGTTTTTGACTGTTGGTATCAAAACTCTGCACGAAGCATCTCAGCTAATCCGCTGCTGATTTAGTGAAGACACTCTGAGCAAACTGTTTCATAAAACACATTTTATTATTGATAAACAGAAAAACAGCATCTATCCGATGATTAATAACACACAGCCTGGTTAAAGACAGGCACAGAAATAGGTTGGTATTTTACACAGGGCCCATGTCATCTAAAGCAGGTTTTTAAAAATTGTTTAAATCATGTAGAAAAATATGTACTTTACATAGCCAAATAAACAACAAGAAAAACATTCAATTTGTGACTTAAACATGAAGGTTTGATTCAGTTTCAACAAAGAGAAATAATTTGACATGAAAAATATCTTTCTTTCCTTTAAGGTCAAAGGTTAAAATGAACAAATGAGGTGCTCTGAGCTAAAAAGGGTTTGTACCAAAAGCCTAATAGCAAGCAAATACATGAACTTTGCAGAAATCCAGAATAAATCAAAGCAATTCACAGATTTTCACACATGAATATTTTTTATACATGGACCAGATTTCATGGAGGCTTCAGAGGAGGATGTGTGTCGAAGTGATCAGTTCAAAGTGTTGTCATGTTGTTCAGAGCGAGGCCGTGAAGGGCTCAGCCCCAGAGGGATGACGGGGACACTGGCTCTGAGTGGGGGAATAATGTGCCTACTTTTGGACAGAAATTGATGTACAGTATTTTGAGTATGATGATAGAGTGTACAGAGGACTATAGAGTACTTAGATCAGTTACAGAAGTTGAGTTTTGAAAACACTGTGTTTTAGTCTATACATCATAATAATCCTGTTTATAAAAACTACACATGGCTTCGCTGGCTGTTGGGATTCACTCATTCATCTTTTTGACTGTAGAGCTGATTTTATCCATCACATACTGCATACCTGCTCTGCTCTTTTCATCCACACTCGCAGTCACTTGACTCATTATGTTCTGCATTCCTGCACTTTTTTCTTCATCCACTCGTCTTTTGATCTCCTCCAGTTTCTGTACCTTCTCTATGTCTCCTCTCTCCTTCATCTTCTTCATCAGGAAGTCCAGGTGGCCCTGAGTGGACAGAGAACCAACATTCAGAGCGATCTGCTCCAGTTTGACAACATGCTGGAAGGCCTCATCTAACCACTGATCTTTCTCCTTCTGAAGCTCCTCCTTTGTCTTCTCCATGCCCTCCAAGAGTCCTGATGTCTTCTCACAGTCTGCTTTACTGTTTTCATACTTCTTCTTCATATCCTCGAGGGTCTCCCGAACCTTTCTGGTCTTGTTCACATAGATCATCTCCTCTTTCACGTGGTCAGATACTGGACATTTGTTGGTACATGCAGTGCAGTGGCCTCTGCTCATGACCTCACAGTCTCTGGGATACCAGGCCATGGTGCATCCTGGGTAGTGACAGTTCTCCTCACATTTGTTACAGATGACAGCGCCCTCGTAAAACATCCACCACCACATCCCTCCATTAATCTTTTCTTTTTCTTTGTACGGCTCATCGGACTCTGAAATGAAGTTCTGGTTACTCTTCATCTCCTCTTCATGTTTCTTCAGGTTCTCCTGAGTCTGCTGGATCTTTTCCTGCTGCATCTCTATCAGCTGGACCCTTTCCTTCAGGTTTTGGATGCAGGCTGTCAGTCTGATGTGTTCATTAAGAACAAAAACTGTAGTTTCAAGCTTTTGGGCAGCAGCTTTTTCCACAAAGTCAAAGAACTCACCCATGCCTTTTCTTGTTATTTGATCCGCATTTTGAAGTGCTTCTGTGTCCTCTCTCCTGTCCTCTTTTTGACAGTTGTTGAAGAGGAAGTGAACTGGCAGATTCTCCTCATCTTTGGCACATTTAATGTTTGCAGCTATGAGAGCTTTCAGAGCATTTTTAGGTGACACTCCATCAGAGTATGTGAGGAGGGCTACTATTTTGTTCTCCATGTCTTTTCCAAACAGAGACACCGCACAATCAAAGGCGTACCTCAGCTGATCAGTCAGTCTACACTCTGGGGATTTCAGCACCAGACCCACCACATTCATCTCATAAACTCCATCTACTGATCGAAACAAGTCAAACAGTCTCTGATTGACTTTGTCATCTTGTTGAGTTCCTCTGGTGTCTCCGTATCCAGGAGTGTCGATGATGGTCAGAGAGTACGGCAGAGTTTTATCTTCAAATCCAAAGATCTCGTACACGATTACGTCTGGTGTCTGACTTTCCAGCTCATCTTTTTTCTCCTCTTCCTCTACAATCTCAAACCAGATGTCATCCTCCCAGGTCACTCCTATGGCATAGTTAACAAGAGCGTTGATCAGAGTAGACTTTCCTGTTGCTGTTTCCCCAACAAGAAGGATGGTTCTGTTGGTCCTGTTTGGGTCTCTCTGACCCAGACTCATTTTGGTCAGAGTTCCTATGTTCTGTTTCTTTGGTATCAGCTGGTATACATCAGGAGATCCTGAGCAGATGAGTTTTTTGTTTGTGATGAAGTCGTATTTGCTCCTGTAAAAAAACAAAAAACAAAAAACAGGACATAGGTTCAGAAACCTCTGAGCAACAACACAATCCAAAAAAATATTCTCCTTTTAGTTTAGTTTTTGTGCAGCAGGTCAGAGTCAGAGATGGGATGCTCTTCCTTAGCCAGAGCGCCTTCAAGCCTGTTTGCCCTGGTGGGTGCATACAGCATAAAGAACTAGATATCTAGAAAATGAGGAGTAACAATAACAGACCTTAGCTCAGCATGTCATTGTGTTACATCAACTGTGTGTAGGTTATATCAGCTGTAGGTGTTTGTCACATCACCTGTGTACGTGTTGTAAACTAACCACAGGCCCACTACTAATCTAAGGCTCTCTGTGTTGGTCTAGAAAAGAAAGTATTACTCACGATGCCATTGTGATTCCTTCGAATTCCTTCAACTCAAGGTTGGAGCGTATTGAGTTTTCTGGAAGAAAAGTAAAAACATGTCAGTGACCTAGCTCCTGTAAATAACCCGTGTCCTTCATCCTCCTCTTACTCACATTGTTGTGTCAAACTATGGAGGAACGAGAGCCTATAGCTTTGAGTAGGAAAATGTAATTCTCACTGTCTCAGAGCGAGACACTAGCATGTTAGGAGAGTTAGAACAGTGAGGAAGACAGTAACTCTTTCTGACAACTGGTTTATTCAGGGAGGGAAACAGTCTGTTAAGTGACCCATTTGTCAAAATGAGAACTTTAAAACCTCAATTTACATCCTGGAAGAAAACAAAACTCAGTGTTTGAAAAGTTAAAACCTGATGTGAAATGATGTACTGAGTTCAGTGATTTTTTTTTAAGGGAAGCTTTTTTTCTATCTTGATTTAAAATCTGTCCAGAGTCTATCCTAAGAATCATCTGGCTCCAGGCAGCATGTCTGGAGTACCGAGGGAACAGATAAAATGTCCTTTCAGGGGGACTGCTGAACCACTGGTGTTTATTTCAGAGACAGGTCTCGCTTCAAGCTCAAAGTGGTTCAGTCAGATGTGTTTAATGATACAGAGTCTTTGTGATGGTTGGGTTCAGAGTGAGCTGAACAAAGGATCAGAGATGGAATCAAGTTCTCAAACCTTAGGCCAGAGTCCAGACTGGGGTCTGAACTAAACATGACTGCAGGTGAGCCTTACAGCTGCCCCAATACAAATCAGTCATTATACAACAGCTGCCAACAAGTCTGAGTTCTCCCTTCACCATCCCCTGAATCTGAGCCCTCAGGTTCATGGGACCACGGCAAAGTCAAGAGTCCTAAAGATCCGGATCCAAAACCTAGACTTTGGCACTAAAACCACTGTACAGAAAACAAACACGAGGCATCACCAGTCTTGGTAACAATATCTGCCAGAACACCTCCAGCCATCTGAAGATGAACCCTAAAGACGTCATTTAAATACACTGGCTCTTGAGTGGCTTGGGGCCTCCGGCCTGCTGCGGGGGGCGTGGGGGTGGCTGGGTGCTGGGGGTTGGGGTGGCTTGATGCCGGGCGGACGGGTGGTTGGGGAGGGCGGGTGCTATCTGCAGGGGGGGCCGCTGCTCTGAGCCCTGGGTGCTGTCTTTGGTATCAGCGGGGAGGCAGGTCTGTGCCCCCTTGAGTCCTGGGGTTGTCCCTGGGCCTGGCAGTTTGGGGACTGTGTGGGGGGGGGTCCCGGGTCCCCTGGTGGCCAGGGGGGGGCGCCCGTGGCTGTGTTTTACTTACGGGTACTATTACACATCTTCTCACATCCTGTGATGCATGCCACTTCATCTCCTTTCCACGTAGGCCCACACTCCCCACACTATCAAGACCCCACATTTCTGGTGACCCTGGTTTCGTACAACCTTTACTTCCGGTATTGACTTGAATTAGCCCAGTATTTGAACTGCTATCTTAAATCAACAATAGTAGACGTTTGTCCTCCCTTCTGTTTGTCTTGTCTCGTCCTGCCTGTCATTATTTCCCCTTCTTTCACACTGTGGTGTGGCATGGCCCTCTCCTTCAGCTCACATCAGGGGTTAAATAAAGTTTAGAATGATGGAGTAGCCTACAGGGAGGGCTGGTGATGGTCACTAAAGCAGTTAATCATATTCACATCTCTCGGACTGCTAGAAAAAAATGTATTGGTCTTTTCAATACTGTCATATGACACAGTGCTCAGCAGAAAAGCTAATGCAGACAAGGGAAAAAAAAAAAAACACTTTATAAACCCAGAAAAGAACAAGAAGCCAAAAGAGACCGTCTTAGAGCTCTGTCAGTGTTTCTGCCCATTAACAGCAGCAACTTTGATTTCATTCAAAGATTATTCAGACTGTAAGCTAAATCACAAGTAACTGTTTAGTCTCAAGCTTGGAGCATTGTTGGGTTTCGAAATAAAGCTTAGTTCGCCAAATGGTTCTCAGTAACATCTAAGATGTTTTCCATCCACTGCTCTGTCATAGCACAGAAACTATACACAGTAAAGGAATATGAGGTGATATTGTTTATTGCTGAAATATAAGTGATGTTATTACTTTATGCATCTGTGTGTTGGCTTCTGAACCCCAAATCTTCAGATGTGTTACAAACCCTGTCTCAGGTGTTTCTTACCTGTGGTTCAGCTCTCAGTTTGAAGAAGCCCTTTGATGTAATGGAGTCTGACAGAGCAGAGAACAGAGGGAGGACGCTCAGTGCTCACGTGATCCCACCAAAACAGTCTCAAAAACAGATGGATGATTCACTGTAAAGATTGACGTGAGTCTAACACCAAATACCATCAGCCTGTCTGCCCCCTTTCCCCTCTATGTTTCACAGCGCAAAACATACATCTCAGTATAATGATATATAATCAAGACCAAATTCCGTCCAAACAAAATGTCTTTGTGTGCAGGAAAGGACACCTGTTGGTCTAAATGCTGATAGCTAATTTTAGATCTTAATGTGCCATACGGTTCACATGAGTGGAGTAAGTGAGAGGAGCACAAACAGAGAAGAGAAACTGGAACTAACTTATTGATCTCATTATGCAAGTATTACTCAGATCTGATACCAAGGCTGGTATGAACATATCCATATCAATCTCCATCAGTGGAGAGCAAGCTAACCAAGCGAGAGCAAAGCGTCAACAATAAGTGAGCCTACTTTCTTTTTTAACTTCAATCAGACACCAACACCTCATTCGAGCACACGCAATAAAGCCCTGGATGCTCCACTGGAGGACTAGTGTACAGTTTCTAAGGATGTGTTGGAGAATTTGGTTCTTTATTATTAGGTAATCCTTTCAGTAAATACTAGTTAAGCATTCTTGATGACAGAAGGAAGAGATGTTGGTGTCTACTCAGGCCCCGTTTACACGACAACATTGCATCTGAAAACGTTAAAATGCAGCGAAAATGCAGTGAAAATGCAGTTTACATGGAACATAGACAACACCGATGGACTGAAAACGCTGTGGTAAGCATGCCAGGCCTGCAGGTGGTGCTATAACTGTCTTGTCCAGAAGCCGCTTCAGGGAGATCTCCACCCAAGTAGAGGTGGTCCGATCATCTGGTGTATTGGGGAATACTAAGAGATACACAGAAACACAATTTGTATGAAGAAAGTCAGCAGATTCAGCAGATTGGGCAGCACAAGCACAGCACGGTAGTTCCCGATGATTGTAACAACTGTACTGTTGTCCTGTTGTATGCGCTAGCAGGAGGCGGAGTGTGACGTCAGCGTTTCCACTGAAAATGCCAGCTTACTGTTAACACGGCAACAGTGTCGGCAGCGTTTCAGAAAAATCCCACTCTGGAGGCTGTTTTCAAGAATTTGCTATTTAGGTTGGCTGAAACGCAGTTTCCATGTAAATCCATGTGTCCATGTGTTTCACCCTAAACCATTGTCGTGTAAACGGCCCCTCAGTGGTGCTGCGTTCACATAATGAAGAAAACAGCAATACTTGGGCCATAAACTTGTAAACGAGATGATAAAAAATGATCCATCAAGGCAAAAGTAACAACAGCTAAGGATCCAATGAAGACACCGAGCTACGGTTCAATGAAAACACTGTTGGCTAACGTTTCAATAGAGACACTCTGAGCTAACAATCCAATAAAAACATCCTGAGCTCAGTGATTTCATAACTCACCCAATTTTATTAATGATTTCAGAATAACATCAATCAAAACATGTTTTCAGGTGTGCAACAGAACATCTGTAATGAATAAAAGTACAGCCATTTGAAAAATAATGGCTTACACAAACATATCAAAATGTAAAAAATGCACTGATATTAAAGAGAAGTGATGGGTCCGTTAAACCTTACAGACACCAGTTAAAGTGATACACCAGGATGGAGTATCACAAGGTTTAGGGCAGAAATTACCCCTACAGCAGTGTTTTTGTGCAGCAGAAGCCCAAGGCGCACGCACCAAACACCCCCTCCCTGCTCCTCTGCCGGTTTCCTCTGCACTCAGACGGGGCCATATTTTACTTGACCAAAAACACAAATAAACGGACTCCCAGCGAAAAAATCTGATATCGGTCTGCATTCACACTATTTAGAGAATTTTCAGCGCGTTACTTTCACACAAAACACCGCTAAGTAAGGCTCTAGTTCTCATCGTGTCTCTTCGTCCTGGCAGACTACCTGCGTTTGTTTATATCTGGCACGCCGCGTGCGCAGACTGATACACTAAGCGGCGAGCGCCTCGTAGCCAGCTGTGGCTCTGCAGCAGAGGTAGCGCCGTTTAACGACACGATGAGAACTAGAGCCTTATTTAGCGGTGTTTTTGTGTGAAAGTAACACGCTGAAAATTCTCTAAACAAAGCATGAATGCAGACCGATATCAGATTTTTTTTGGTGGGAGTCCGTTTATTTGTGTTTTTGGTCAAGTAAAAAGTGGCCCCGTCTGAGTGCAGAGGAAACCGGCAGAGGAGCAGGGAGGGGGTGTTTGGTGCGTAGGGGTAATTTCTGCCCTAAACCTTGTGATAGGACCCAACTTGTTCCATCCCGGAGTATCACTTTAAAGATATAAATGAAGCCCATGCCCTCTCTTCAAACTTCTTAATGACAGCATAGTTTGTTAATTTTCTTTACAGTGGAGCCAGGGAGCTGCTGAACTGAACACCTAGCACCAGAGGGAAACTAATCAAGATTCAGCTCTGCAATAAAGCATTCAAACAGTAATAATAAAAAGAGGTGGTGCTGCAGCACTAAGGCAGCTTACTGTCAAAATTAAAATGTGATTTTAAGAGGTCTGAGCTTTATACATTGGTACCATGTCCACCCAGTGTTTCTTCACAGGTGTTGGTTCATGATTATCAGGTTCACCTACTTCGCCTTTGCTTCATCTGCTTTTCCAGGAGTTGTTTGTTTGTACTTCAGAGCTTTGGCTTTTTGGTCGTCCACTCGGCATTTCATCTCTTCCAGTTTCTGTACCTCATTCTGGAACTTGTCTTTCTCTGAACTGTCTCTGCACTCCTTCATCTTCTCCATCAGGAAGTCCAGGTGGACGTGAGTGGACAAGGAGTCAGTGTTCAAAGCAATCTTCTCCAGTTTGACCACATGCTGGAAGGCCTCTTTCAGCCACTGAATTTTGTCTTTCTGTAGCTCTTCCATTTTCCTCTGAAGACCTTCCAAGATGCGTGTTGTGTCCTCCCGGTCTGCTTTACTCTTTTCATACTTCTCTCTCCTCTCTTCCAGGGTTGTTTTTGCCTTCTTGAAGTCCTCTAGATGCTTTTCCATTTTTTCTTTATCCTTCTTAGAATCCTCTTTTTGACTTTCAGCCTTCACACTGTCTGCTTTACTCTTTCCATTCTTCTCCTCCCTCTCTTTGAGTGAGAGCTTGATCATCTCAAAATGTTTTTCTTCTTCCTCAGGATCCGCACTGCATGCTTCACTCTTTTCATACTTCTGCTTCACATCTTTGATCGTCATTACAACTTTTTCAGTCTTGGTCACATACTTCTCTGGTTTCTTCACGTGGTCAGACACAGGACATCCCTTGGTACATGAAGTGCATTTCCCTCTGCTCATGACCCCACAGTCTCTGGGATACCAGGCCATGGTGCATCCTGGGTAGTGACAGTTCTCCTCACAGATGTTACAGCAGACAGCGCCCTCATAAAACACCAACCCCCACATCCCTCCCCTGATCTTTTCTTTTACTTTGTACGGCACGTCAACTTCCACACGGAAGTTTTCGATGCTCTCCATCTCGTCTTTATGTTTGGTCAGAGCCTCGTGGGTCTGCTGGATCTCTTTCTGCTGTTTTTCTATCAGCTCGACTCGATCTTGCAGGTTTTGGATGCAGGCTGTCAGTGTGATGCGTGAATTCAACACCTCAGTGGTGTTTTTCAGGTTTCTGGGTAACAGATTTTGCAGGAAGCTCGTAAATTCGCTCAATCCTCTGCTTGTTATCCCCCATGATGACTGTGATGCAGACAGGTTTTTCTCTGTCCTCTCTGAGTTCTGGCAGTTGTTGAACAGGAAGTGAACTGGCTGGTACTTTTCATTTGTAGCACATTTGATATCTGCTTTCTTAACAGCATTCAGAGCCTCTCGAGGTGTTCTCCCATCAGAGTGTGAGACGAGGGTTATGATGTTTTCCTCCAAGTCTTTCCCAAACAGAGAAATCACTGAATCAAAGATGTACCTCAGACGGTCACTCAGTCGATTGTCACTGGCTTTCAGCACCAAACCCACTACATTCATCTCATAAACTCCATCCACTGAACCAAACAAGTCAAAAAGTCTCTGACTGACTTTGTCGTCTTGTTCAGTTCCTCTGGTGTCTCCATATCCAGGAGTGTCAATGAGAGTCAGAGAGTAAGGCAGAGTTTTATCTTCAAATCCAAAGATCTCATACACAATCACGTCTGGTGTCTGACTTTCACTCTGAGCTTTTTTCTCTTCTTCCTCTACGATCTCAAACCAGACGTTGTCCTCCCAGGTCACTCCTATGGCGTAGTTAACAAGAGCGTTGATCAGAGTAGACTTTCCTGCTCCTGTTTCACCAACCAGTAAGACAGTTCTGTTGGTCCTGTTTGGGTCTCTCTTACCCAGAGTCATTTTGGTCAGAGTTCCTATGTTTTCTCTCTTTGGTATCAGTTGGTAGACTGAAGGAGACCCTGAGTGGATCAGTTCTTTGCAGGTGATGTAGTCATATTTGGATGATGGGTTAGATAACCTACAAAAAGTAGACGCTGAAGTTAAAATAAATCCCGGACATAGAGTTAAATTTACTTGCTGTTACATAGGATCACTGTTTTAATGTCCCATTGGTTTCTCGTGCAGTGGGCAAAGACTTTAGGTTGATTCCATTTACTTCTCATGTCTCATTTTGAAGAACATTTTCTTTGACACTCGAGCATGTTTATTGTGTTATTTACCAGCAAAGCGCCATGTTTAAGCATAAATAACACACAGGACAAATGGGTGGATGTTGGATGGATGAATAGTGAGATGGATAGTTGGTGAGATGGTCAAGTGGATGGATGAGTGGGGGGCACAGGGAGAACTCAGTGGATACAGTGGGGCGTGGTAAGTTTAATTTCTTTTGTCGCTCTCAGTATCTGTTACCAACAAATAGTTGAAATATATGGTAGATTTTAAAGGAAACACTCACTCTGCCATTGTAATGGGTCTGTAGGAGCTGGAGAATGATTCAGCTTTCAGTTCAACACATCTAAATGAAAAAAAAAACAAGTTAGGACCGTCCATCTCCTTCAAATGAGATGTTATTCTCAGAAAACGTCATCAAATATGGTAACAAGAGTGAATGACTGTAAGTCGCATCATGCCAAGTACCATTATTTAACCAGGCACAGTCCCAGTCACTCAATCTATCTCCAGTCAGCATGTTACTTATTACTATCAGGCTTTAAATATCCACAACCCAACATAAATAATCAGTCAGACGTGGTCTGAGGATGGCAGCTGGGAGGGACTGAAGCTGTAGCTGGCATTGTTTCAGACTAGAGTTACAGACATTTAGGCCTGTCACGATAACAAATTTTGCTAGACGATAATTTTCCAAAATATTATTGCCGATAAACGATATAATTGTCAATATTATTTTGATTTTTTTCCATTTTTTCATTGATGTAATTATGATAAATGGGATAATAAAGTGAGTAAACCATATCAAAAGCAAGAAACTTTAATTTCTTAAGAGTATTTAACTGTAATTAAAAGGTCAGGATCTTCTAAAAAAAAAAAAAATATATATATATATATATATATATATATATATATATATATATATATATATATATATATATATATATATATATATATATATATATATATATATATATTTTATTAATGTAATGTAGAATCTGATTAAAAATTCACCAAGATATTTAAAAGGGTCAGACTTTGATAAATGAGAACTCATTTTAAATCCTCACTCCTGATATTGCTTATGAAATCTACGTAAAATGGTTCTACGTTACAGCTACATTTATGAGGCCTAATGTAAGTTCTAACAACTCAAAAGTAATTAATGCCAGGTAATAAGAATTTTATCTCAGATTTTGTTTATTATGTAGAGAATTACACCAGTGTGTCTTCAAAGAGCTGGTTTATTAACTACGTTTAACTTAGTTAGTCTGGGTGTGTTACACAGAAAGTTGAAAGTCATTAACTCTCACGCCATGAGTCTTTCTAAAAAATGGTGTGTATGTAGGTGTGAAGGTTCCCTGAAGCTAAAAAACAAGAAACTCAATGAGAACGCTCACTATGGGAGGAAATGCTCGATCTTAGCGTTGTTAGACTGTAAACTATTTCACATAACTTTTCTAATGCATTCAATAGTTTTTACAATAGTTACAACTGCAGACATCAGAGTGTGTTTTATAATCCCTGTGTCTGGGAGTTCTTACCTGTTTTATCTGATCTCTGTTTCCTGAAGCTCTCTGATGTCAAAGAGGCAAAAAAGAGCAGAGTTTGTGTATCAGCAGAAGGTAGACGCTCCATGGTCACATGATTTCAAAGAGACGGACAGCTGCCAGCAGCAACAAGAACAAAGTGGTATCTGGCATGCCACTTGCGGCTAAGTGGAATATACCAGTTCTCTACTGGCATAGTCCAGTTTTCAAACTGGACTATGCCAGTTCCATCCATGGTATGCCACTCATCAAGGGCTGGTATTGTCTGTTTTTTTTAACTGATGAAATTTGTTTTTATTGACAATATAATTTTAGATGTAATGAAAACAAATATGTGTTACGTGGTCTTTCACATTGTTAACGTGTGTGCCAGAAAAAGATAACATTTTTATGGCCAAACCTTTGCCTTAGATGTCTTCTCTTGCACATTGGAACTAAGTGTTCTGAAAGTTGAAGCCTTCTTATCAATATTATAGTAGGTAGGCGATTGAGGTTGACGGGTAACTTGGCTAGCATTAGCCTAGCCTAGCCCCCATGTGCAGACTTTAATTTCATACAGCTATAACTGCAGAGCAAAGTGCTCTGGCTCAAGCTAGAAAAAGCTGTTCTTGTTTAAGACAAAGCGCTGCCCCTCATTAAGTGGGTGGGGTGGGAGAAAAAAATCAAAAATCGACTTATCAGGATTTTTTTGTTTGATGATATCAAAATCGTGATTCTTTGCCCAAAAAACGATTTTGTTTTTCAAATTCAAATTCTTCATTTCAGTCTTTGTTTATAAACTGGACTGGAAAAAAAAGTTACCACTTTTCTCCAGCAGAGGGTGAAATGTTTCTCTCAGACTCGCATGATGTGCATTTTATGGCTCCTTATTTAATCTGTAAACATTATCATTAACTCTTTCACATGGTCTGGTGTTAAAAAAAGCAAACTAAAAATCACATTATCTGAGAATCGCAATTTAAACCGAATCAGCCCGCTAAAAATCGTAATAGAATTAAAGTGCGAAAATAGCATATCCTCCCAGCTCCAACAGACACAAACAAGTGACTGCACACACTTATATGCACACACACAAACACAAACACACATTCCAGCACACTCGGTGTAGCGGACAGAGTCGGGAAAAATATTATAATTTACTTCTTTGAAGCATTAATAGTATTAATATTAGTTTTTACTATTTCAATGCCTTGATTTAAGTGAAGTTAGTAGGCTTAACAGTCAAAGCTATAAATGTAATGGTACTTATAACTGGCATAATAATTTCTTTCGGTGTTCCCCCGTTCTTAGTTTTAGTTTTTGGCCAAGAGTTTTCATCTCAGTGCATTCTTGATTTAAGGCAGTTTGATAACTGGAATATGCCACGAGGGAACTAGTGTAGCCGCGAGTGGCATGCCAGATACCACTCTTTGTTCTCACTGACACTCACAGTTGGTACAGCTAATAGACTGCTGTTGATGGCTACGGACAGGATGGATCTTGGTACCTAAAAACTTTCAGTCCTTTTCATCTCACTCTGCTTTCCCTTAAAAGTGCTGCAGGGGACTTCAGTCTTCAGAGAGACTTTAAAAAGTGAGAGGTGAGGGGCTTCTGAGGCAACAAAACGACACCACATGTATGTGACCCGCAAGTGGTTTTAGGTTTTTAGAAACTCTGTTTGGTAAATCATCAACTAAATCAGAATTTTATAGATGAGCTGATATATGCAGCTACAGGGGTACACTCTCCAACAAATATTTCCTCTTACCCCTAAAGTTTACAAAGAGACCGTTTTCTTACCAAGAACTTTTTTTCACCAGGTATGTGACTCACCAAAAATCAGATTTTCATCAAACAAGGTGCAACCCATCGACGTCTCATGTTAGATTTCATTTTAATTCCTTACGGGGCTCAAATAAAAGGTTTAAACACACATCATGCAAATCCAGCCTGTAGTGTTTCTGTCATCCTGCTGAAAATCTATTTTTTTAAATAGCACTTCTGCAACTTAAGTCTTATCTTTGAAACACACTTTATGTTTTGAAAATTAAACTTCATATAATTTGACCCTAACAAAAGCACTTTTTGATCTTTACAGCCTCTGAAGGGCGCCATTGTACAGAAACATTTCCTTGTGTACTCCCTTAAAGCGCCCTAGTTCCCTATAATGTGAGGTTTTAACTCCTCTTCTTGAAGCCAGAGGCTGCCAAAACAGCAGTGCTGGAGACACCAACAGGCCATCTAACACCAGACAAAAGGCCATTAAGCCTTAGATCCATAATTTATCTGATGTGTGTAAATGAGTCTACCTAAAGTCACATGTTCCTGTATTTCCCAAATTAATCTGCCTCTACCTGGTAAACAGATCAAACACTTTCTGTTTTTATACTTTTATATAATATTTATTGTATCATACATTTAAATACGGTCAGATTTTGGAAGGCATGTCTCCTCCCCACTTTAGAAACCTCTGATCCGAACTCTTTCCTGGCCTGAGGGGTGGCTGGTGTTAGCTCTGCAGATAACCTCACCGAATTATTTGTCTCTTAACAAATGTAGTGTGAAATCTGTTTCAACAGTTAAATAACCTGCAGTGTTACACCAAAACAATAAGAGGAGTGATTTGAGCTAAAAAGACAAGAGTGAGACCATCACATTGAGTGTATGGGGGCCGGGCTAAACTCCAGCTTCCTGTCTATGAAGGCGGATGGGCAGGCTGAGCTTTGTTTACATGAGGGGGGGCGGTTTCCTTTCCCTCTTACATCCAAAAGGAACAACATGTTCGGATCAGTGGCAGGTCAGTGAGGTCTGATCTTACTGCAGTGTTGGCTGTTGAAGCTGTGGTCGGACTCAAGTTAATCTGTCACTGAACGTTTTTTTTTTTTAAATGTTGTTGAGCAGTTTGTGAACTCTGATCTCTATAAAACCATAACTCTAACTGCTGTTTCACCTAACTGTCTACAGCATTTATAATCTATCTGATAACAGACTCTCAGAAACACCAGTTTGATCCCTCACCATGAACACGTTGGCTGAGAAAAAGCAGCGTGCAGAGTTTTAGGGCAGGTGGGAGTAGAGTACAGAAGGTCTAATCTCTGATCAGACTCTGTACATGATTAACCTGACCTCTCCTCTGTCTGTGCTCACTGTAAATCTATGACAGCGTCTGATTGTTGTTCAAATGACAGCATCTAATTTTAATACTCAACACAAATACTTTGTGATAGAGGAGTTGTAGAGTAAAAAGTGTGACTCACATTTACAGTGTGATGTCTTCACAGGTGTTTGATGGAGTGGCTGCTCAGCAGGTCTCTGGATGGAAGAACAGAAAGTCAGTAAGCAGCACCCCCTCTACACCATGTGTCACAGAAAGACTAATTATATGTCAGACACACAGCAGAACACTGTCTCACACCTTTACTTCAACAAAGACTCAACTATAAAAAACGTGATTACACCAGGAACACCACGTTAAGCTTGTTTTGCAGATAACACTTAGATTTCCGTTTGACTTTATAAAAAGGCTAGTGTGCAGGTTTTATTTCAGACAGTTCCTTTTTTGCACATTTTTTGACAGTTTTAACACAAGGTTACAGCACACGCTATACATGTTGGATATAAAGGTCCATGTGCAGTTCAGATCAGACCTAAAGGTGATGCCAAGCCAAGATCATAGCATGTTTATCCTATCATGAAGGCTCCTCCTGAGTTGGCATTATTTCTACCTATTATTAGGGTGATATCTCAAAATTTCAACTTATATCAAAATATTTCTTAATGTGATATAACACAGGACAATTTTGTTTGTATATATTTTGTGTTAAAATAGCAATAAATTTCTTCGCATGGGCTGCAAGTTTGCACCCATTTCTTCTCTCCCTCACCTTGTATCCATGTTTCCCCACCCCCATTACCTCACAGAAAAAATATCTATTTATTTATTGAGTATTGCCATTCTGGTTCGATTGTATGCGTCACATTATCATTCTTCACTAAGGCAAAACATAGAGATGTACGTATGTGCTGTGTCCTGATATGACCTAAAAATATTGAGTGTGTGTGTTTGTGTGAGTGTAAAAAATTCAGCACAGTTGTTTATTGATTACATTTATTGATAACAGAGGGCGTGTCAAAAAGGCAGCGGGCAGAAACCATGGGGTGCGTTCGAAAACTCCTTTTTGGTAAGGAACCTTCCTTACTAAAGGGATGACCCGGAAGTATTTCAGCATTGGCCATGATAAAGGCTGTTCGAATTCTCCAAACGTTAAGGAAAGGAAGGTTTTTGCTTCCTTTATTAGCTCCTTTAGCTTAGGAAACACAGGACCATCCTTTACGAAAGGAAAGGATAAAGGACGCCCCATAATGTATTGCGGCAGCTGACGTATATAGATATGTCACTTGCCAAAGATGCACGGAAACATACGATGGAGAAAGGATGTAAATCATGTAAGTACCAGATTTTCAATCATTTTCCCTCATGTATTTGCCAGAACGTGAGTATTTATAGTAATTTTGTGTCGTGGAGTATGTATATAACAAGATGTATAGGTAAACCTACTACGGTATAACTCTTAACTTCTAAAATGATTTCCAATTGAAAAGACAGGTTTTGCTAGTTTTATATAAGTCATATCATTTCATTCTTAAATGTGATCTGTCCTTTTCTCATTCAGTCACTGATGCAGAAACCCCTGCTCTAATCATTTTACTTCGTCATGGCTTACAACATCACAAGAAGCCATTGTCACATAAATATGACATCAAAGTGAAAGTGCAGTCGAATTCATCTTTTACTGCAGTTCTCCTTTCCTTTCCTCTTACTCCCTGCTTTCCTTGACCCTGAGACGTTTTCCATCGGGGTTAAGGTACAGTCAAAAGGAAAGGAGTTAGGAAGGAGTTTTCGAACGCACCCCAGGAATTAGTTCAAAAAAGAAGACTAGCATTAAGATCTTGTACACAAGTAGCCGGGTATTTGCAAAAATTAATATCGCCCCCTTATTTATTTAAAAAAATACTTTTATCCACATGCAGTGGGCATATTTGGCAGTGTTTTCAGACGTAAAACCCGTGCCAGCCAATCGGAATAAGCCCCTGCCATTCAGCTGTGACATTTGAGAACCAAAAAATCTGTTTCCCCATGTCTACACAAAACCATGAAACCAGGGTTTTCCGAAATCTTCACTTTGGTCGGAGTTCTCAGAAATATTGTTTTCAGTGACGTAAAACTGCAGTTTTGTGTGGAAGACAAGTGTAAACTTATAAAAATAAAAAAAAGCAGTTTCCCAAGTACCCAGCTACGTGTGGACATGGCCTACAGCTGAGAAAATTCTTCTTCTTCTTCTTCTTTGTGGTGTTTAACGGCGGTTGGCCACCTTAAAAACGGGCATTACCGCCACCTTCTGGCCCCGGAGTGGGCCAGGCTCCAATGACCCTACCTACTTCTCTCTTGTCCTACGTAAATAAATGGAAATTAACTACTAAATAACCAAAATACTAGAATTTAATAAACAAACAAATAAATAAAATAATGAAATAACAATAATAATAATAATAATTAAAATAAATAAATAAACAAATAAATCTATTTAATTTGATAATAATATGATCAAATACATAATAGTCACCATTTAAAAATAATAATAATAATAAAAAATAATAATAATAATAAAAAAAAAAAAATCCTTATAATCTATCATAAATCCTTATGCTCTTGAGAAACTCCACCACCATCTTTAAAGTATCTCCACCACCCTCACTAAGTATATCCTTCACTTCAAATCCCAGAATCCCCACACTCCTCATTTTGCTCCTCAATTCTCTCCTATATTCTTCATACGCCCTACACCACAGTAACACATGTTCAACTGACTCTTCCTCCTCCCCACACCCTTCACATAGCCCTGTTTGGTGCCTCCCTATCATCTTCAGTGTTTTATTCAGTGCACAATGTCCCAACCTAAGCCTCATCCACACTACTTCATCCCTCCAGCTGCTACTCCTGACTTCCTGTCCTTTAATGCTACATTGTATTTGGTAGAAGTGCCGACCCTTTTCCTCTTTATCCCATCTAGTCTGCCACAGCTGATTTGCATTCTCCCAAATTATCCCTTTTGCCTCTGCTTTGCTTAATCGAATATGCATTTCAACCTTCTCCTTCTTTAGAGCCCTCTTAGCTAAGGCATCTGCCTCTTCATTGCCCCCCACTCCTACATGAGCAGGGACCCACAGAAATCTTACAATACTTCCCTGATTCATACACCGAGTAATGCACAGCTGAGAAAATTGTGGAAAAGAACTGGTTAAATACAGGACTGATTAAAGATGAGCTGCAGCTGGGTGCTCAGGTGTCATCTGATGAGGTGGGTGTGTCTCATAGACGAGGCAGGGCAGAGCAGCAGAAGAGAGGTGAGTGGAAAAATAAAATGTTGGACCCAGAGGGCATAACTGAGAGGGAACCACACCGACTGGTTTAACAGATAGAAAGGGGGGGGGCGTAGAAAGAAAAAAAGAGGACGAAAGATAGAGTGGAAGGGAGGGAGAGGAGGAGATAGAAAGAGGAAGGAGGCAGACAGAGGTTCCAGGGGATAACTTGAGGTTTGATATCAGCTGCATTCCTTTGTCTGAACTCGTAACCTCTGCAAGTTTGTGAACGTGGAGAGCAAGAGAAGAGGAAGTGCTGATTACAAACGCCAAGGACGTCCAGCAGATACATGGGGAAAGTGTCTTAAAAAAGCAGAAGTTTAATGTAAAGCTAAGAACACAAGTGGTTAGAAAACTAAAGTAATGTCTCATAGTCTCTGAAGAACGTGACAAAGAGCTCAGACCAGCTCAGACTGAAGGAGGACGTAACTTAAAGAGTGAGGAAGAAAAACTTTAACGCACAGACATCACTTTTATACATTCATTCAAGTTACATATGGTCTCAGCATGCTATGAAACGTTACTCAGTGAACAGTAAGAAACTCTGGCATCACTTACATGGGATCAGTGCATCCTCTCAGGAGCTGCAGCAGCTCATCCGACCTCTGGGTGGAGGAGAAACAGTTAGTGAGAGCCACCTTCTGTTCCCTCATGTTTTAATAAACACACAGTGCATCACATCTGGAATCATTGCAGTCTCAATACAACATTTAATCAGACTCTAAACTCTTTTCTTTTAAACTTATTAAAGTTGACAGATGATGATATTCTTACCTGGTGTTCAGCTCTCAGAGTCAGCGGGCTCTCTGGCGCTGAGGAGAGGAAACAGGCAGAGTTTATATGAGCGGGAGAAAGGGGGAGGGCACTGTGTGGTCACATGATTTCACAGAAACAGTCTCAGAGACACATAAACGGTTAACACACAAAAACACTCTGGGAGATGACAGTATCAAAACCCATATTTTAAGCCATTTTTTGTGGTATAATTTTCTTTCTGCATGCTCTCTTTCTGCATGTGCTCTTTGATGTTTATCATCTGTCAGATTGCGTTGAACTCTCACAGTTAGAGTTTGTTTAAGCAGAGGGTGGGCTCCCTGAAGTCACATGATTTCACAGAAACAGTCTCAGACAGACAGACGTCTTATCACCTTAAAAAATAAAAACTGCTAAGAAAGTGAGATTAACATCAACATGTTTAAAATACCAAGAGCCGTACCTAAAGATGTGGCATGTTGCACAGTCCTGGATAGCCTGGGCTGTGTATCAATTAAAAAGACCTTACTGGAAGATCTCCAGCTGTTAGGGTGCCCAGGGTCAGAGGCCAGATCCTTTAGTGCCTCGTCTACCTACTACACACTGACAGTTACAAAGACCATGGATCCATCTCAGGTGTTTCATCTTAAAATAAGTTCTGCTAAATGTAAAACTATCTGTTATTCCTTAATTTGATCCCTGACTCATCAGACTCACTTTGTGCCTCTGGCTACTGTTAGTGAACCCAGGTTTGCGAATAAACCAAGTCCTGCCCCCCACAGAAATTTATTGATCCTGCAGACATGTGAGTGTAACCCTATGATCCTGGTGACCTTTGTTGTACAATCTTGGTCCCATACTTATAATCATGGCTTTCCAAACCTCACCAACCTCCGTCATATCTGCACACCTCCCTGCCCTCTTAGCTCTTCCTTCTCAGTGATACTCACTTTACCCCACACTTCTCATCCCATCAACTACTCTTTTTCTAAAACTAAAATTTACACCACAATGCATTTCCAGAATCTAAATATGAGCACCAGCACTTTATGTTGTTACAGAAACATCAGTACTTACATGGCTGTGGTCACGACTTCACAGGAGAAACAGAATGGATCAGATTATCAGTTTTGTGGAGAAAAGGGAGAGAAGTCAGAGGGCTCCACCTGCTGTTTATCAGAGATAAAACATTGGATATCTCTCAGCAATGTCAGCTACACCTGTTATATTCTTGGCAAAAGTTAATATTATAACCTCACAGGGTTATCAAACAACTATATAACATAACTCTGTATTTTTTTTAATTTTGAAGGTGGCCCAGAGGAATCTAAAGATTCCCACCAATAGGATTTTAGATAAATTCCTGAACAGTTCAACTTCTAGTTCAGCTGATGGGTTAAGTGACCAAAAGAAAAACATCTGCCTCCTATTACCACTGTCAGATAACAGGAATAATCATATTTCACTCAAACTGATCAATAAATCATCACAGATTCCCTTTCATTCTGGAGAGAAAGTGTCCAGGTATTCTTTTAAAGGTCCGATATTATGCAAAAATCACCTTATTAAGTCTTTTAGTTAAATTTGTGGGTCTTTGGCTTTCCTCCCAGCCCACAAAATGTGAAATTTAATGACAAAACCTGTACTTAGTAGTGCTTGTGACTGTAAAATCCTGACCTAAAACAAGCTGTTTGGATTTTGGGGATTTGCCGACATCAGCGATTCCCTTTATTGACCAACCAGGAGCAAGTCTGACCTGATTGGTCCACCGGAGCAGAAACCCCCGAACCCCCATCTTGCCCACCCCTCTCCACGCTGCTGGAGGGAAATGTCTACAACAGCAGAGAGAAATCTCTCCAGCAGCGGGGAGAAGAGTATGACTATTTTTGGCTGTTGACAGCCACATAGTTCCATGCACAAGCTTCCCATCTCAGAAGAAGACAAGACTAAGTGGCTAGAGTTCATTTATCAGGGAAATGTGCCAGCTACACTCAGTAAAACTGTGCATGTGTGTGCAATAACTTCACTGCTTTTCCAACTTTGGACAGTGCAACAGAACAACAGAGGGCTAGCAAATAGACTGGTCCTGAATCCAGGCACATTACCAACCATCCTCCAACAAACCTGGGACCCTAGAAATGTGAGTATTTTAAATGCTGTGTGCTGTGGAGCAGATGTAAGAGCTTTTCCTCAGTGTCCCCCCGTCTCTGTGTTAGCTTCAGGATGCTAACTTTAGCTGTGGTTAGCCTGTTGTTTTAGTCTGTAATGTTACGGTTAACGAGCTTATCTTTTTTCTAAACATTATGCACTCGGAGCTCGTGGCGCCGCTCTCAGTGACACAGTAGAGCGGGACGGTATCAGCGGTGGCTCATTTACGTATTAAGGTCATGTCCACTAAATCAGAGCGTTCTGAACAGAGGGGCTATGAGAGCCTGGAAACAATGCTGCTGTGCTTGATTCATTGGCTTTTTGGACCAAAACATGTTACTACCATTTCATGAAGACATCAATGATCCATATTAAACTGCAGAAAAGGAGCAGAATATGAGACCTTTAAAAGACCTCTCCTCTGGGGCAGAGAATATCCTCTGGGGGTCGGACAAACAACTGGAGACAACAAAAAACTGGTTTGGAAAGCCTGTCTCTATGATTCACTGTAAAAACTGACTGTATAAAATATATATATTTTTTTTACAGGAGGAAACATCAAATTATGATTTAAGATTAAACAATTTAAAGAAAATAATTGAAAAAAAATGTTGTTCAATCTGATTTCATTAAGATGTATTATTATTTTTATTTTAATCTAAACATAAACGCTAAACAAAATTATCTAAGACCTTAACCCCCCAAATCTCCAGACGATGGACGCTCTGTGGTCAGACCTTGGACGCTTTGTGGTCAGACAGCTGGCTTTAATTTAAAAGTCCAGGGTTTGGGCACCCCACCCTTCTGCCTTTCTTTCTCTTTCATTTCAAGTGGAGGACTACATATTTCCCTGAAATCATGTGACCACTGACTGATTTATTCATTCAAAATAATAGAAAAAACAATACATCTTCACAGTATTAAAAGAGCTGTCTGTAATAATCATTTTAACAGGTCTGTAATGATCCACAAATGGCAGGTTTAAACTGTCTGAACATAGAGTCACCTGGCAGAGGAAAAAAATATGACTGGCAGATTATAAAAGCAGAATTTCCTCAGTGATTTGTATTAAACAGTTTTTCCTGCAGAAACACTTTGACATTATTTAATTCCTGAATAATAAACAGAACTGCACAATTTAAACACTGATTTTTTTATTGTCACAACACTGGCATCAGAATTAAACACATAATTGTTTGTCTTCATGATTCACTACTGTAAACAACTAATGACATCTACTCTCCACCTGCAGAGCCAAAGAGAGGTGTGCTGAGATCATTAAGACAATAAATACTCACAAACCAAAGGGTTTATGGTGACAATCAGCAGGATGAGGAGGAAACAGTGTGAGGAGGAGGGGGGAGAGGGGGGAAAGGAGGAGGGGGGAGAGGGGGGAAAGGAGGAGGAGTTACCAGCAGATACAATAAATACAAAGTCACTTTCATTCCTCTGAGGATCAGGAATCAGCCCATACAAAAGATATTATACAATATATACACAAACAGGACATGATGACTGGGCTCAGGTCAGCTCAACCTGCCAGCAGGATCTCCTAACCAACACAGGAGCTAACACGACATGCTAACTCATTTAAAGGGCCAGACCCACAGCTTAGCTCATTCAAAGCACAGACTCAACAGAACAGGACCAGTCTTTTATATAAACCTTTAATCTGTCCCATACACTTTGAGCTTTCGGGACATGATTTGGTTGACATGTATGACTGTAACAAACTTGTTTTTATTTGACCAATAGGAGGTGCTGTGGTTGCATTTCTTATCTTTGAAGTAAATAATCTGTCTCTCCTTCTTGTTTCTTAATAACCAATCACAGTCTGACGTCACTCAGTGTTTGGGAGTACGAGGGAAAGTAGCATTAACTTTACGGTTAACTGGACGTGATCAGGTGATCAGAGGAACTCTGCAGAGATCAGAAACTGTGCTTGTTTAGAAAGAACAGGAGGAAACAGGAAGTAGGGAGCTGTGATAAAGTTTGTGACAGTGTTCAGTGAGGTGAGGAGGGTTAAAGCAGCTGTATGTTACCCTGTTAGGGTCAGGGTATAAACCAGAATCAACGTTTAAGATAAATAAAATCAATATGTTTAAGGAGGAGGAGAATAAAATATATAAATAAACTTCCTTCATGTGTCTTTAAAGTGTCTACATGCAGCTCATTCGGAGCATGCTCAGACCGTTAGAGCGCCCCTGCCTTCGGGACATGCGGGGCATCATGTGCCAGAGGGTTTGTGTAACATTCATAGCTTTAATAAACCGTAACTTGTCTTTATTCACCTGCAGCTAGACAGGAGGCCTGACGCAGACATGATGATGGAGAACATGTGACCTGTGTTTAGATTAACATGCATTCTGGGAGGCAGAGGTCATGTGGGACAGTCACTTCCTGTGATGTTTGAGTGTTCCAGTTTTCAACTCCTGTTCACATTCCTCCTCTTCATCAGACGTCGTCAAATATTCGGCTCCGTGATGACGACATGGACAGATAGCGACCTCCGGCGTGTCTGAAAGAGCACAACACAAAGTACACAACTCAGACTCACACCACACCAATAGCCAATGTTTTCTGCTCTGTTATTTTTTTCACGTAGAAGTAAAAGCCCACAAGATGGGCAGTGTCCTGCTTGTTGTGTCCTGTTTACCTTCCTGACTCAGAGTCCAGAGCATCGTCAGCCAGAGAGTCAGCGTTGAAGTCTAAAGGTTCGGCGTCCTGCAGCAGCTCGATGCAGTCCCTCTCTGTTCGATTCCCAGAGCGAGAGTATTTAGCCTCTGTCAACAAACGACACTTCCTGTTATTGTCCGTCAGAATTTTTTTATTGTTGTCGTTAATCTGAACTCCAGAGAGGGAAGTGCTTACGGCGGTTATCTCTGGGTGTCACAGTGTCTGAGTAACTGGTCTCCTTCATCTCATGGCTGCTCCTGTTCCTTGCCGTGTATTCCTCCCTGGAATTCCCGTAACGCTCCTTCCACTCCTGCAGCACACACATGCACACACACAAACTCAGGATTTAGTCTTAATACTGCGATATGGAAATGAACAGGGGCCTCAGAGAAGGTTTTACTCACTCTGCGTCTGTTCTCTCCATCCTCGATCCTCTGACGCTTCCTTTTCTCTGTAACACAGTTTGATGTCAGATCAGTTTGATGTCAGACTAGTTTAATGTTAGCTTTATTCCTGTTGGGTGTCACTGAAGTTACCTCGGCGGATCAGCTCTTTGCCTTCATCGATGAGGTCAGAGGTCATCTCACTGTCACCCATAAACTGCTGGAAGCCCAGGAGGTTCAGACAGCGGGTCCCCAGACTGCAGAAAAAGTGCATTAAGATCTGGTCACACTCACTCTAAGCAACAAAAAACACAAAGCTCAACAGTTTCCTGACTGACTTAAAAAGGCGGAGAACTAACCAGGTTGCCTCTCTGAAATCCATCCTCACTCTTTCACCTCTACTCAGGTTAGACAGAATCTAATTTTTTTTTTCATTTTGCTGCTTTAACTTATTTTTTTATGTTTTATCTCTATTTTGTTTGTATTATTGCTGTTTTTCTTGTTTTTAATCTGTAAACTCTTTGGGCTGCATTGATTTGTCTGAGAGTTGCTCTGTAAATAAAGTTTGATTGATGGAGACGTTTTAACAGCCTCTCTCTAGCGTGACTACATTGTCTGTTTCTAAAAGTTAATCTGTACAGTTAAAGTTCGTTGTGTTTTCATGTTGTTGCGACAATCAGAAAGATGGTTTTCAGAGGCGTACAACAATGACAGAAAAACGCTTTCTATCTCCATTTCGAGTTCTGTCACTCTAAAAAAATGTCGCTCCCCAGTTAATACAGGCTTCATCTTTTTATCAGCTCTTTCTTTCCATGTTTGTGATCTGCATGTCCTGTTCATATGAAGTGTTATTGTTTATAAAACCACAGCCATTTGAATTAATTCTCTGTGGTGATCAGGAAATGAATGGGCAGCTCTCCTGAGTGCTTTATCTGTTTTGAACTCTTGCTTGTAGCAACTGTTGTTCTGACACGGAGACGATGAGGAAGTGAACTCACCTGAAGTAGGTGGCAATGCAGAGGATCACGATCAGCATGGGGTAGTAGATGTAGAAGCCGTTGGCGATGAACGAGAGAACACGCATGGAGCCCATGATCTGTGAGGGGAGAACACATCAGGCGCGTGATTAGAGATGCTTGTACCACAACGTGTTGCATCTGTCGGGGACTGGGTCAAATGATGCTGCAGGCGACTTACCGAGGTGTACGCCGTCTGCTCCTTTTGCTGGTGGGAGATGGCGGAGTCCATGTGGATCAAACCCAGGAAGTTCAGACACAGAGGAGGCGTCAGACGACAGAACAACCTACAGGCCAGAGAGTCAACATCAGGTACACCTCCTCATTTGTTCTGCACTAACTTTCAGCTGGAGCATGTTTCTGTGCTGCTTCCACCTCTGAGTTTACATGTTTTATTAAAGGTCAGTAAGAACATCAACACTTCTCCAACTGTATCTGAGGTGTTGGCTGTTCTTTGTTTTTAACTTTATTTCTATATTTACCATGAGGAACTCAAGCCTTGCTACAAAACCAGCTATAAAAGGAGAAATAAAATTGGAACAGCATAAAAAACAGTTGATTCCAAGGGATAATTAATGTAATAAACACCTGGATAAAAGGTGAAAAACACAAAGAGTCAATCCTTAGAAAGATTTAAGAGAGTCCACTGATTTATAAACTTTATGATTCATCTCCACAGAAAGAGGAAGTCCTGATCAACTTCTCTCTGACATTGAAACATGACAAGGGGTCAGGACAGGAACTCACATGCCACTAAACTGAAGGCTGTAAGCATCAGTCTGGTGATGGGAGGCCAGGTAGTAATAGTTAAACACACGGATCCTGAACACAGTGGAGTAAACACAGGTGCACAGGAAGAAGATCGTCACGAAGCACGCCATCTGGTGGAGAGAGAAGTTATCACTAGTTGGTCAGAGAAACTGGACCCTGAGCTGTATGTGTATGTGAGTGTGTGTGTGTGTGTGTGTCACCTCGATGTACAGGTAGTTGTAGTCTCGTTCAGCAAGCTGGATGAAAACAGCAAACAGAGAGAGGACAGGCCGGGTGCTGAAGAATGTGCACTCAGACCAGACCACCGCCACGCTGAACAGGGTCAGGACCACGGACAGGAGCCGATAGAACCAGCGCTTTAGGAGACACTCCCAGTACCACTCTGTGCATAAACATACATTTGCATTAAAATGAAATAAATAAGCTCTCCATTTTTCTGAGGTAGAGTTTAACACAATCCTCGCTCTCTCTTGAGAAATTGTGCCGGTGTCCGATTGGTCAAGAACTCACACCCACCTACAGTTGGTGTGTAGACATATCTGCTGAACCAGCCAGCTGGCTCAGAGGACGGGAAGCTGTGAACAAACTGGTGGGTGGAGCTGGTCTCGTTCTTGGCCACGTCTTCCAGATGAATGGCCTGCTGCAGGAGGATCTGCCACTGGACCCGAGTCCTGTTGTGTCTCTGAACCGCATAGATCACCTGAACAGGAATGTACATGTGGTTTATAACAATCCAGGAACCTGGATCAGTTTTTGTGTCCAGTCAGGAACACTTTCAGCTAAAGAATTATTTTCATAGTCAGTTATTTTTGTCTCTGTTCAGGAATTCCTGACCTTCCATGTGCCTATATAGAATGCCAAAGCCTGCAGCTGCACCTGGTTTTAAATCAACAATACAGCGCCCCCTGTTGGATCCTATACTCTCCAGTTAACCTCTGGTGTCCCTCAGGGCTCAGTCTTAGATCCCCACCTGTTTCCTCTTTTCCTTCAGGCTCCGGCAGCTGAACATTAAAGTGATACTCCAGGATGGAACAAGTTGGGTCCTATCACAAGGTTTAGGGCAGAAATTACCCCTACAGCAGTGTTTTTGTGTAGCAGAAGCCCGGGGTGCACGCACCAAAGACCCCCTCCCTGCTCGTCTGCCGGTTTCCTCTGCACTCAGACGGGGCCAATTTTTACTTGACCGAAAACACGAATAAACGGACTCCCAGCGAAAAAATCTGATATCGGTCTGCATTCACGCTTTATTTAGAGAATTTTCAGCGTGTTACTTTCACACAAAAACACCACTAAATAAAGCTCTAGTTCTCATTGTGTCTCTTCGTCCTGGCAGACTACCTGTGTTTGTTTATATCTGGCACGCCGCGCGCACGGACTAATACACTAAGCAGCTCGTAGCCAGCTGTGGCTCTGCAGCGGAGGTAGCACCGTTTTACGACACGTTGAAAAACTAGAGCCTTATTTAGTGGTGTTTTTGTGTGAAAGTAACGTGCTGAAAATTCTCTGAATTAAGCGTGAATGCAGACCGATATCAAATTTTTATGGTGGGAGTCCGTTCATTTGTGTTTTTGGTCAAGTAAAGAATGGCCCCATCTGAGTGCAGAAGAAACCGGCAGAGGAGCAGGGAGGGGGTCTTTGGTGCGTGCGCCCTGGGCTTCTGCTGCACAAAAACACTGCTGTAGGGGTAATTTCTGCCCTAAACCTTGTGATAGGACCCAACTTGTTCCATCCCGGAGTATCACTTTAAACGTCAGGTAACCCCCAGGTCCCAGTAGTCCTCTCTCCCAGCTGATTGTTATTAACTTTACAATCTGTGGGTATAATCTCAGCTGGAGTCCTGCTTGACTCTGTAATCCCTCTAATCCGGTTTCAGACACAGATTTTTCCTCAGAGCTGTTGGTTTGTGCAGTGAGGGTTTAAACACTTCAGAGCTCTGTAATCAGCTTTGAGTTTCAGGACCTGGACTTCTCGTCTTCTCACCTGTTTGTGCAGCTTCACCAGGCTCTTCTCGCTGGGATACGTGTTCTGTTTGTCGTCAAAGTCCTCGTAGTCGTCCATGTTCCGTCCCATCTTCTCCTGGTAGTCCAGTGGGCACTGAGGGGACAGTCGCATCAGTCAGTCTGATCAGAATCTGGTCCTTGTGTGCTGCTGCATTCAGTCTGCTTACCTTCCTCAGGATGGTGTCGATGCACCTCCTCAGTGGGTGGTTGTACTTGATGGACTCACTGACTTTCCTCACCTCCTGCGGGAACCAAACATCACAGTCAGATCACAGAAACCAGAAAAACCTCCTCACAGGGACCTTGAAAGCCTGGCTCCCACCTCCATCACGTCCTCCAGGTTCTCCTCTGCGTCTGCCTTCTCTGTCATCAGCTTGGATGCCTTGAAGTACGTCTTTATGAGCAAGTGTCCGTGACGTGAAGCGTTCCAGTACGAGCGAGGGATTTCCACCAAACCGTAGCCGAGCAGCAACACCAGCAGGAACAGGCCCCAAGTGTTGGCCGCTGTGATCCCGATGGTCTGCAGCTCGTACCTGGGAGCACACAGGAAGAACATCATCTCCCTGCTTCCATCCCAGCAAAGACTCAGACATGACCAGGAGCAGGGTCAGGGTGGGTGTGTGAAGTCGGTCTACTCACCAGGAGAGGTGCCACTCAGGGTGAACAGCCACATAGATGAGCAGAGAGCCAAAGATGAGCAGGTAGGTGCCGTAGTAAATAGCATTTTCTATCAGAGCTGTTTTTATCTTCCCAGTGATGGAGAAGCCTCCAGAGCGAGCGTATGACTGCATGAAGGGCAGCAGCAGCCTGGTGACAACAGAGAAAGAAACGTTTAAACACCATCAGAGACGTGACGCTGAGCTCAGAGCATCTGAAACAAGTCTGATAAAGGGATCGGTGATGATACAGACCATGTGAGGCACTGAGACGTCCAGTACACCACCCTCCAGAACACCGGCATGATGCCATCAGGGATGTAGCTCCATGGCTTGTAACATGGCGTGGGTGCACTGACAGGGAAGGATTACAGAGTCAAACTTTTTATTCACTTTGTTTGTAATGCAGCAGCCAAAGGTACAGCAGCAGCAGTAAATCAGCAGTTTGTCTGATTTCTAATGTTTCCTTTTATGAATGCACATTCAAACATTCTTGACTTTGTTTTTCTCTAGTATAATCTTATGTTGTGTTTTTTTTTAAAACAATAATGTGAATATAAAACAGATTAAACTTTGCCTAAACCTTTTTGCTCTCTAAGACCTTGTATTGGAGCTCAGCCTCCCTCTAACCTGCTGGTTACTCACCTTTTAGTGGGAGTGGCGGACGTGTTTGCTGCCGTGTGATTGGACGGTAATGGGTTGGACGTGGGGATGGAGGCATGCTCCTCGTGGTCTATCTTACACTGCTTGTAGATGGTCTGTAAGAACAGGACACACAGGGTTCAGGTTCCTTGCCTGTCTCCTGGATGAGAGGCACAAAGTGATGCTGAGTACTGACCGTGCTGACGTCCAGAGGTAAGATGAAGACGATGAGGAAGCACAGGTACCAGGCCAGCAGCGTGCCAAACAGCACCATGCGCTGCTGCCTCTTGAAGTCTCCATACCGGTGCAGCAGGAACAGAGCCAGGAAGAACACCACCACAATTTCGATTCCCAGAGCCGCCCCACTCATCCCGCCCAGCACCTTTCAGCAGCTTACACTGACCTGTAACAGATATCATGTAAACACATCCACACCTGGAGATCACCTTAGGGCGTCCAAACCAAGAGCCAAGAAACAGAAACAGACACTGCATAAAATACCAACTGGATCAACCTGGATTCAGCTTCAAACAGTTCATCTGAAGTGCACTGAGTAAAACATTTAACCTTTGTGGAGAACACGTGTCATCATTATTTATCAAACTCTCATCAGACTCAGCTCACACAGACTTTTAATTCATCTCCTGACATTTGTAACCCTCTAACAAAAGGTTTATCCAAACAGAAACCTCTGCTCTAGTAAATTTAATACTTAAGTGTTACAAACATCAGTTCCTGGAGTGCCCACTAGAAGCTGTCTGCATAAACAGTAGAAACCACAAACACACCTGTTCAGAGAGCTGATCTTTACAGCAGAAACATGTTTAAAGCCAGGTTCAAAACATGATTTTAGTCTGAATGGATCATATCTCATTAGTTAAGAGGATATCAAAATAATGAGTAATGTTTAAATTAATTCATAATCGTGTGACAGAGGCCCAAAGTTTATAGTGACCACAGAAATGAAGATGAGCTCCTCTTCACTGATGTTAATGAGGACCTCTCTCTACAGTTCTAAATTTTCATTTAGCAGATGCTTTTGTCTAAAGCAACGTACAACACGAGCAAGCAAGACACTCATTACAGACATGAGGCTCCCTGAGGGATGCTGACCTGTAAACTATGAAAGGGTCTATTGTGTCACTCAGGGGGGAGGGAGCAGTGTGTCTGTAAACAGCAGGGAGAACCAGTTATTAATGCCACGATGCTGGAGGACAGGACTTTCACTTTAAAGCACCTGGAGGTAGCTAACACCTGTGGCTTTCTACAGCATACATGAAAACATGACATAAACAATACCGTGATAAACCTAAGGTGGAAAGGATAAAGGAAAGCATGCAGCACAGGCTGAAATAGTCTGGGTGTGATCTCTTTATCCTGATGGTGAGTGTAAATAAATCTCATGTAGGCAAACAGAAAGGAGAGGCACTGCTCAGGTGGTAAGTCAATCATCAGTCTGTGTTCAGGCTGAACTTAAGATGAAAAAATCTCTTTTTTAGTGAAACATCTCTCTGAGTAGGAAAGGCAACTTTAAAGCTTTACCACAACAGTTTAAATCGGTGTCTGCTCTACTAAGGGGGAATGGGGGGCATTTTTGGCCTATGCGGAAGCCCCGCCCCCTGATAATGACGTGACGCCGTGCGTATCCATGGTGATTTCTACATACTTCGACACTCCCTTCTGTAGGTATGAAACAGCTGTCATTCATCTGGTGACGTGTTAACAAGAGCTCTTTAAATAAGACGTCCAGAAGGTTGATCAGCAGATCGATCACTGATTGATAAACAGTGTGTGTATTGTGTTTGTGTGTGTGTGTGTGTGTGTGTCTCCGCCCTGTTAGTATGATCAGTCATGTGTTTTGATGTGTAACCCGATCCCACTGAGCAGTCTGATATTCTACTGATAACACACAGTCAATTGTAATGAATGTACACACACACACACACACACACACACACACACACACACACACACACACACACACACACACACACACACACACACCTTTACATATTGCTGTTTGCTCTACGCTACGTCCACAGCTAACCGATGCTAACAGATGCTAACATAATAACACAACATCGTCACTGACACGCAGTAACTTACCGGGTTTAATTCCGTGTTCTTCAGCTCTCAAAGGAAAAAAACTCTTTACTAATCCCTTCAGGAGACCGACAGATTATAATCCGTTGTGCTTGTCATTAAAATCATCCGTTTCCTGCTTCATCACAGGACTACATCACTCACATCCGGGTTCCTCGGCACCAAGGAGGGACGATGACGTTGAGCAGAGTGTAAATCTGCGCATGCCTGTAGTTTCAGGGCCTAATGCAACCAAAACAGGGTGAGGGTACCTCCTGCTGGATGCACCACGAACTACCACTACAATAACCGAAAAACCTGTTTAACAGGGGAAACAATAGATTAAATAATAGAGACAAAATAAGAAGTTTATTAGAATATTAACACATATTTCATGCCCCTCCTGATTTTTTATATTTTAATTTTTTATATATTTTTTTATTTTTATATTATTACTATTATTATTAAAAATAATAATAAAACATTGTATTATTATTAGTATTAGTAGTAGAAGTCATAGTAGTTGTAGTCGTAGTAGTGACCGACCAAGGTACGTTTTATCAGTCTGTTTTTTGGGTACAAAAGACACAAGCAGAAACATGAAATCCCGTTTTGTGCAAAAAAAAAAAAAAAAAAAAAAAGAAAAAGAAAAAAAAAGGAAAGGGCTCACACACAAAGATATATATATATATATATATATATATATATATATATATATATATATATATATATATATATATATATAATACGTGTGTGTGTGTGTGTGTGTGTGTGTGTGTGTGTGTGTGTGTGTGTGTGTGTGTGTGTGTGTATACTTTGTAAACTGTGGACACCACTTGGGTTTGATTTGGAATGAATGCAGGCAATGCACATAACGTTTGGTTCTCCATGCCTGCCAGAGAGACTTTTATTCTGAAGGGCACAGGACTGTCAGGCTTCAAAACCTCGCCCACTAACAAAATAAAATATGAAGTGGAATATTCATTTTTTTTGTGTGAAAAACAATAACAACAACAACAAAAAAAAAAACGGGCCGTTTGTTGTTTTTTGTTTGTTTTTTGCACAAAATGGAAAAATAGCATGATTTCTTGTTTTTGCTTGTATCTTTTGTACCCAGGAAACAGACTGATAGAATGTACCTTGGTCTAGTAGCAGTAGAAGTGGTAGTAGTAGTATCATCAACATTATTAGTAGTAGTGGTGTTATAAGTGTTGGGGAAGGTTCAAAACCAACAGAGAGCAGATATCTTGTATCGTGCATATTTTCTCAGAAACAAGCAAACACAAATCACCAAAAATACTAATTAACGCTTTGGACACATACGTACAAGGGACATATTAAAGTGAAGACAAATAGTTAAGGTATTTGTTGTGAAGGAAAGTTCCAGAACGTACAGATGCATGTTCAGCTGTTCTGAACACACCACGCTGTGATCATCCTGTGGTTAATGTTTGACATGGATCTTCCAGGCCAGCAGAACAGTCACAAAGACAGCTTTGAGGTCTCTTGTCAACATAGGGCTGAGCGGGGACAGGGCCCTGATAACAGGCCCAAACCAGGTCTTTCTCCTCTGGGACTTCATCCCTCTGTATCCTAAGCAAATATTTACAGGATCAGAGAGAACCCATGAGATATGTTTCTTCACGTCTCTACAGAGAGCTGGACAGGTCAGAAGAGGCCAGGACAAAAGTTGTGTCACGCTGCAGATCTCACATCTTAACAGAGCTGATTTAACTGAACACCATCACAGAGATCAGGATAACTGAACACCATCACAGATTGATAACCCAACACCATCACAGAGATCAGGATAATTGAACATCATCACAGATTGATAACGCAACACCATCACAGAGCTCAGACTGATAACTGAACACCATCACAGACTGATATCTGAACACCATCACAGACTGACAACTGAACACCATCACAGAGCTCAGAATGATACCTAAAAACACCCTCACAGAGCTGATTTAACTGAACACCATCACAGACCTTATTTAACTAAACACTGTTTCAGAGCTGTTGGACTCTAAAGTTTAGGTCCAACTGCTCATCTTATTTCCGTCATCTTGACATGAACATATCCCAGCAGCTTCAGAGCGCATCTGATCATACTTCTGCTGCATCTGTTACAGTCTCTGTGGACAAAAATACACCACAGCTATCCATCTGAACCACCAGGGCCTCTCAGGTCAGCAGGTCTTCAGGTCAGCAGGCCATCACACAGTGCAAACTGTGCTGTGAGCTCATGTGAGATCACGTTACAGCAGCAGAAAGACATCTTCAGACAAACACCAGCCTTAGTCCAGATCCTTCGGACTGGACACAGACTGAACCTCAAACCTTAAGTCTGGATCAAACATTTTCATACAGTCTTACACCAAACCAGGGTGTCAGTGTTTGGATTATCTTTACAGGAGATTGATATCTACTGTTCCTGTTTCTATTAGAGTGTGGAAAACCTGAAATGACTCAAAATACAAAGACACAACACTAACTGCTTTGTCCACACGGGGCACCAAAATCAACACAGTCTCAAAGTCTCATTTGTCTTGTTTTATTTTTTATCATCAGCTGTTTTGTTGCCAAGCAAGAACTCAAAAAATTGTATTAATACTTTCATCAGCTTTTTCAGTTGATCTGAAGATCAGAAAATCAGAGAGAACTTCCAGTGTCAAAGCAGCTCAACCTATTTTAACACGTCTCAAAGAAGAATACCTTTTTGTCATGGATAATTGAATAACCACTTTCTAAAGCAAACCTGGATAAGATTTCTATTGGATGTTTTCCTCCTGAATACCTGACCTGTCTGCTTCACTCAACAGTAAGACAATTTTATCAGATGCTCCATATTTCTTTTTTCTCAAACAATGCTGCTTCAACACCTGTATGTATTGTACTGGACTAATTATAGACTTTTTTCATTTTAGAGGGAAAAAGGGATAATAAATAATAATATGGATTGTATCTTTTCATTGATATTTGTATGTTTCATTTTGTGTGGACCAATGTTGTGCTGAGCCTTTTTGAGTTTTTGTTGTTTGTAAAAGCAATAAAAATAGCTTGAAAAATCCAATGCTGTGTGTTTGTGTTTCAGTGTGTGTCTTTGTGTACGTCTCTTTCTGTGTGTCTTGTTCTGTGCTCATGGTGCTAATGTCAGATGGTCACAACCTGTACTGCTGATCAGCTGGACCTCCGTCATGTCAACGTTTGTTCTCCTAGTTATCACCCCCTCATTACCACCGCCAGCAGCTTAATCCTCTGGATCCTGAGTGTCCTGGATGTGGGCCCAGGTTTGGACTCTGTTTCACAGCCTGACTGACTGCCTGTTGACAGACATCACATCAGAGATACAATCACATCGAACAGCTTGTCATTGCAACATTGACAAATATCAATGTGACCGTTGTGCTGTGTGTGTGTGTGTGTGTGTGTGTGTGTGTGTGTGTGTGTGTGTGTGTGTGTGTGTGTGTGTGTGTGTGTGTGTGTGTGTGTGTGTGTGCAGAGTGGTAATTGGAGTGTGTCCTGTAACGCTGGTTCTACCAGCTCCTATCCATGGTCGTGACCCTCTTCAACGTGGGGGTGGTTGCTCTACACACATATCAGCTCACAACTAAACTTCTCTTTAACCCATTAGAGCAGTTCATTAACTCAGACTTGTGGACAAAAGGTTTAACTGAAGGTTAAAATGAGTATATGAATATCTGAGTCTCTGTCTCCGCTTGCTCTGTAGACTCAGGATGAAAGTGGTAAGATTTAGACTCTCTAAGTCTGTAAACCTCCACAGGTGACATAAAGTCTGCTTCAGTTGGTGCTCTGTTCAATTCCATCGGGACCATAGTGAGAAATATCTGTGCAGGTTTCTTTTTGGGGACGCAACAGTCAAGCTTAGTCTATTCTGAAACAAGGACATCGTATCTGTGACATCACCTGCTTGTTTCTGCAGCAGCATACTAAACTCGCCCCCTACATCATCTGAGCTACAGTGAGCCCATCTGTCAATCCAACCAAAATGCCCTCATACAGGTGAAAAAAGAAAGTTTTTTTTTTTTTTTGACTGGATGTGAATGTGGCTCCTTGGGCTTTTGGAGTCAGCATCTAGTGGACACCGGGTGAACTGCAGCTTATAACAATTTTGCTTTGGCTTCATGTTTTAGGAGCAGAAGATTGTCTGTGCTATAAAGACAAAGAAGTAGTTTTAACTGTTTCTGGTTCAGTTTCCAGATGTAGGCCTGATGGTAAATGCTTTGACTGACAAAGTGTTAGTCTGATAGTCTGTTTATGTTTGACTTTATTCATGATGGAAGTGCTGTTTGATAATAAAGAGAGCACGTGGACTTTGTATGACCTCTCTGACCCCGAGGGTTTAACTCCCATTCTCAGCAGTCTCTGTCCCCAAAACAGAGGCACGCAGAGCACGTCCCCCAGGGACCAGGTCCATTCAGTCCTTAGACCCTGGCGGCCCGTCGTTCACTCCGTCAGCGCGCTCTCTGATTGGCTGCCGGCTGTTGTTCACGTGAAGCACGAGTGGCTCTTGATAAGGTGGGACAGGCTTAGATGGAGGAAAGAAGAGCACACCAGTAGGACGACCAGAGACACGTTCAGGAGGGTCCAGGCACCAGACATGAAAATCCAAGTAAGCCCAAAGCTGCTGCGAGACCCCACAGGAAAGAGACCGGCCTAGACCAGCTGCTGAGCCTGATCCAGGTAAGACACCGAGACCGGACTCTCTGTGAGGAGCGTGTGCGCGAAAAGTGTGGAAGTGTGTCAACGTGGAAAGATCCAGAGAGCCTGCAGCTGTCGGATCAACATGGAGGCAAAGCAGACAGAGATAGCTGTGTGATCTCTTCCTGTGGCCTGAGCTAAGTCGGTAACAGTTCCACCTCCAGGTGTGCAGACACTTCCGCGTTACCTGTCCGAGCGTTTAACGAAGACTCCAGGCTTAGATTAAAGTTAGATTAAAGCTCAGGCTAAAACTCAGATTAAAGCACGGATCAAGTCGGATTAACAAATTTGGATTAATGAGTTTGAGCTGAATATAATCGGGTTGGAGCTGCTGTGTGTGAGGTTTCTTGACCAGCTCGTCCACATGGGGCACTGTTCAGTCTTCTGAGATTTAACTGAGAAAGAATCACTTTATTATGAGTCATCAAGGTGTTTACATGAGTCAGACTGAAGTGAATCAGGTCATGTGCAGTTACGCTCCCAGACTGTGTCATTTATAACTGCTGCGTTTTTAGGTTTTAGTTTCTTGAGAAATGATGTTGGTGGGTTTAAAATTTGTGACTTAAAATGTTAAGCTATCATCTTCCTCTAAGCTACTGTATTTTTATAGTTAAATAGACAACAAACACCAGACTGTGAAACGTAGATGTAGAAGAAATAGAATGCAATCAAAATATAGTTTACTAACTTAATCTCCTGCATGTCTGAAACACCTTCTACCACCTCCTTGTATTAACACTCCCTATTTCTCTCTCTCAGTCTGCATTGAGTGTGTGTGGTTCAGGTCTCATCATGCCAATCGATATGGCGTTGCCCCTGTACCTGTCCAAAGAGGACTTCGTCTTCAGGACGTCCCCAAAGTCCCATGATCCCAGTCCGAACTCGTGCCTCAGGTTTCAGCGCCCCTTGCTGGTGGATCAGACGGAGCCAGAGGATGCTCACTCGAAGAGAGACAGCAGGAGAAAGGTGAAGAAGCAGGTGACGTTTGCGGACAACAGAGGATTGTCTCTGACTAAGGTGAAGATATTCTCCCAGTTCAATGACCCAATTGACATCCCCATCAACATCACTGAGATGTTCCGCTCGGCGCTCTGCGTGGCGCCCCACCGGGACCAGCTGGAGCTGGACTTCGCTCAGCCGTCCTCGGACTACCTGAGGTTCAGGAAGCAGCTGGAGCAGCAGCTGGTGTGTCTGGAGCACTGTGTGCTGAAAGAGAAGGCGTTGGCGGGGACGGTGAAGGTGAGGAACGTGTCCTTTGAGAAGTCAGTGAAGCTGCGAGTGACCTTTGACACCTGGAGGAGCCACAGAGATGTGGAGTGTGTGTATGTGAAGGACACGTACCCCAGCTCCTACAGCGACACCTTCTCCTTCCAAGTGTCTCTGCCAGAGCAGCTTGGGCTCGCGGAGCGCATTGAGTTTGCCGTGTGTTACGTGGTGGACGGGGCTGAGCACTGGGACAGCAACTATGGAGACAACTACAGGATTGTGTGGTCGTCCATGAAGCGGGAGCTCCCCTGCAGCCATCGTTCAGGCTCCTCTGACTTTGGGATTCACTTTGACCGCTACGGCAGTCCCACATGCTCACACGGGATCTTCCCTGACTGGCCGAGTTATGCAGGCTATGAGGACAGTAGGCCATATTACTGAGCATGCCCAGATCCTGAGGACGAACCTCAGGCTTCACACACCTGTGTGTGTGTATGTGGAGGTGAGCTGGAGTCACCTCTGCTGCTAAACCTGAGATCCTCCTCCTACTCCTCTTCATCCTCTGAGATCTGTTATTAAATCAGTCTGACTCAGCGTGTGTCTCGGTTTCTCACAAACGTTTGATCGTCTCTGAAACAGACTGAGCTCCGGATGAACTTCAAACAAAACGTAACATCAGATCAGAGCTTAGGGCTCAAGGTTTCCAGTCAGTAAAGGTAAATATTCACCGTTCTGGAGGTCAGAAACCATACGTTAGTGCAGCTTCAGCTGAGAGGAGGAAGAGGAGAGGAGGGGACAGGTTCAAAGCTCAGACAGAACTCTGGATGTGACTTAAACCCAGTCAACACTGAGCCCCCAGATCTCTCAGGTCTCAGAGTCAGAGCAGGTCTCATGATAAACTTTATTAACCCTTTAATGTGTATCTGAAATATGTGGCCTAAACAGCAAGTGAAAGGATGATGCTTGGGGAGCATGTGATTGTTCAATCATATTTTAAAATGTTTTTCTTTATGTTTCTTGTTGTCTACCTTCAGCACAGAAAGTCAGAATTAAGCTCAGAGAAAGGAGGCGGAAGAGTCTGTTTCTGTCTGAAGGAGGACCCAGGTTCTACTCTAGACTCAAAGGTCCAGACGTTTCTTTATTCTGACAGGGAAAAGTCCCGACCCGTGTTTCTGATTTTATGTTGTGACTAAAACAGAAACCCGTGTAAGCTGCTATACCCAGGTTCAGGTTTAAGATGAGAGTTCTTCTGTCTAAAGCTCCTCTGTGTGTCCTGATGAGTGTGTGAAAGGAGCTGCAAATGTGTGTGTGTGATTTTAAATGCAATGTCTGGTTTTAATGTATGTATGCATTTTAAAGGATAATGTCACTGTTTCACGTTCCCCACTCGATGCTGTCACTGCACACACTGAAGGTTTTACACTAAACTTAATGAACAAACACACTAACACACAAACTAACACACACACTGTAAGGTGTTCACTGTGAGGGGTGTGTAGACTCAGCATCAGTGTTACTTTCTGTATATTTTCTTGTTCACTCATGGTTGCCTTATGTTTAAAACTTTTTGTGAAGTCATTTCAGAATTGCTGCTCAATAAAGACCAACTTTTAACTTTTTATTGTTGGATTAATTTAGGCTTCTAAATCTTTGGCAACAACACACACACACTTGTGCGCTAAGAAAGACAGTTAAACATCACGATCTCTTGGTGTTTTTAGAAATGAGATCTTAAAGGATCGTGTGTGACCTAAGGTGACTTCACACTGTATTTTCTGTTTACAGTTTTGTCAGTTTGCTTTTTCTTTTGAATTTGACTTGAAGTTTGTTGAGGTATTTTAGTCTGGACAGGTTTTAATCTGAATAGAAAGATTAACAAATATTAGACATCAAAAACCTCAGTAGCTTTTTCATAATCTGGAAATTTTTTTATCTGAGCCATGTGGATGTTTATGATCGGCCACACGAGGAGTTTCAAACTTTACATATCTGTGACCTAAACTTAATTTTTAATGGCACGTGTGAGTGAGTGAAAACACTAACGTTTCCATCTCAGGGGTGTAGGATCATGATGAGGACTGAGATGGAGGAAACACATCTACCATCAGGTCAGAGTTTGTCCTGGATGGTCTCAGCAGGAAGCTGGCTGACTGTTTGAACCTTTCAACCTAAAACTTAAAGATTTTTAGTTTTCACCAAACTGTTTTTTGGTCTCCTCTTAGCTCAGATCTCTGGACTCTGATTGGTTCAGTCAGTGTCTTTCCATCCTACCCCCATCTCGTTCTACCTTCAGAAAGTAGGTCATGTGACATAAGGGTCAGGAGCTGCTGTTGATCCTGAAGGTGAACCTGGTTCTCTTATATAAGAGGACTGAGGTTAGAGGGGAGCAAACAGCAGGTCTGTAGGTCTGTGTTTATCTTCAGACAGAGCAGCCTTAACCTCTGATACACTTACAGACTCTGATAACAGACACACAGCTGGCTGAGGTTTACCATGAAGTCTGTTAAAGACAAACAGATTTACATAAAGTCAGAGATAGGAAGATCGACAGATTGAAGTTTACGGTGAAGGCTAAAATCACCATGAAATGAGACAGACTTCCTGTAAAAACATTTCATCCATAACTTTCAGAGGACTTGCTATCTTACTGAAACACCATCATCTGTAGAGAGAAAAATCATTCTGCAGAAATAAAAACATGCTTTCTGGACCTTACCGTCTCCTGATACACCAAAACTAAAACTAAAAATTATAATTATAATAAATAACTTTTTTTTTAATGAAGCAGCTTTAAAAACATGAGTTTACAAAGTGTTTAAAAGCAGAAGTCCTAGAAAAAACAGTTAATCAAATAAAAAGCCAGCAATTAAACAGGTAGAAACTAAATAAGGGGTGCAACTAAAAAAAGTTCAGCAGATACAGAAAAACAATTACAGGACAAGTGAACTATACAATACAGACTTGAGACCAAAAGGAGCAGAGGCAAGAAGAAGTAAGTGAAAGAAGGAAAGAAAAATAATGAAGTAGACAAACAATTTAAAGGTCAAATATATATCAATACCAACAAGAATCAAAAAGTTAATGTAAAAATAATCAAAGTAAGAAAAATACTGGTGATAAAGAAAAAAAAAGAAAAAAAAAGAAAGGTAACAGAGCCATAAAAATGTCATCAGGAAGCATAGCATCATTTTTATGCAGATATGTGGTTGACACATAGCCGTATCCATGTGTCCTGATGACACAGGGCCAACTGATGCCCTTTTTAAATAATATTATAACTTGGATGGCAGAAAACTTCCTATAGCTCAATGAGGACAAGACTGAGGTTTTAATTGTTGATCCTGAGGCTCAGGGAGAGAAACTTGTATCAAAATTGCAAAAACTGTCTTTAAATCCATCCAATTAGATAAAAAAAAATTCAGGCGGCATCTTCAACTCTGAGATCATCCTTATTTCACACATTAAACATGTAACAAAAACAGGAATTTATCATGTAAAGAACATAACCAGAGTTTGCCCTTTTCTCTCAGGAGCTAACACGAAGATGCTAATGCATGCTTTTATCTCCAGATGCATTGACCCTTTTAATGCCCTGCCTTCTGGTCCCCAAAGCTGGTTTTAAAATCACTGCATTGACTCTGTGTGTTTTAGGATTGATTTAAGATCCTTTTAATGGTCTTTATAAGGTCTTGGGCCTTGGGTCTTTTAGATTAACCATATGATCTCTCACAGACCCCAAGATCCTCCAGCACTGGCGTTTTAATAATCCCCAAAGCTAAAAAAAGAAAAGAAAAAAAATAGTGATACATATTTCCAGCTCGTCACATAAAGCTAGACTGTTAAAAAGTGTCTTAAGACGACATTTAGAAGATAAAATTGATTCTGTTGACTTTATATCCTCGGGCAGCTGGTTAAGATGTAGAAGAGCTCCTGCTGACTCAACCTAAAGCAGCTGAAATCCTGTTTTGAACAAGGCTGTTAAATTTATTTATTTTTTTCTGCTGTAGAACTCAACCTTTTTGAAAGGGTATCCATGTGGTTACAGCTTTGTTTAAATTTTTTTTTTCTTTTTCTTTTTACAGACAGCCTTTAGTGGACAGTCCATGAACTGAAACTTTGTTGTATTTGTTTTTTTTTGGTCTGAATTTATATCAAAGTTTATTCTAACTTGTGAACAAACCTGTGAAACTGTGGAGTCCTGGAAAATGATATTTTCTCACTTGAGAAAATAAACCTTTATGTTTTCTGTTTTTTGTTTCTGAAATCTTTAATATGTTCAGAGAACAAACATTTGATGAATGAATGTGTATGGAGGCACGTTTAAGCTCTGCAGTTACACATCCTGGCCCGAAGGGGGAGACTGAGTCCTAAGGTGTGCTCACAAAGCGGCAGAATAAAAATAATAATATTATATCTACACAGTTTGAGGAAAGCTTTCTGGTTTATGCCATTAATTAATCTTTATTTAATTTATACATTAATCTGTGATAATCATGACCCCCTACGAGCTGTAGAGATTATTTATTTTATTTGTTCATAGATTATGATCCTCGTACGGGGTCTGAGAGGGGTCAGTTTGAAACGTTAGGGTTAGGATTAATGTGTGTTTAATGAGTGTTTTTAACTTTAACTCTTAGCTTCTGTTCTGCTTTGCGTCTATTTTAAACCCAGGGACACACTTTCACTTCTCCTACTCCTCCTCACACAGCGGGAGGGAGGGGGAGAGAGGGAGGAGAAAGCAGGCAGGGAGGGGAGAGGGAGGAGGGCTGGTGGATCTGACGCAGTGTGATCCTCTCCGCTGCCTCACTTCCACTCCCCACTCTCAGGAACACGCAGACGGATCTAAGGCTCACAAACACGGAGTTTTACCCCGGGAGAGAGCTCCGGAGGACGGCGTGCTGAGGCCATGAGGACGCGCGGGAGGGAGCGAGGGGACCCGCGGTTCAGGAGCTCTGCTCGGGGATCGAACCCGGGCGTGTAGCGCGCTGGTTTGTTCTCATTGTGTGCGGGGTGGCGCAGGAGAAAAGGATGCCTCCGCGGACACACACGCTCCTCCTGCTGCCGTCGATACGTTCGTTTGTCCGCCGACAGAAGCCGTGTGTTGAACCGTGTGTGGAGCCGAGCAGAGAGCTGATCCGAGCCGGAGTCCGTCCTCCAGGCTGCCCGCTCCATCTCCATGAAAACTCTGAATGAAAACAAGGAGCAGGAGGAGGAAGAGGAGGAGGAGGAGGGGTCCGCCATGGAGGACAAGGAGAACAATCTGAGGACGGCCAGGCTGTGGAGGGATGCCGCCCTGCGCTCCAGGAAGCTGCGGAGCAACCTGCGGCAGCTCACCCTCTGCTCCAAAGACAACCAGATCATCCTGCCTGAGGACATCGCAGAGATCGAGGTGCTGAACCTGGGGAACAACTCCCTCCAGGAACTGCCAGACGGGCTGGGATCCTCCCTCAACAACCTGCGCATCCTGGTCCTCCGCAGAAACAAGTTCTCGGCCGTTCCAAGGGTGGTGTTCGAGCTGGGGCAGCTGGTGGAGCTGGACATGAGCCACAACAGTCTGAGGAGCTTCTCGGAGGGTGTGGGTCAGCTCAGGGGGTTGAAGAAGCTCTGCATCAGCCACAATAAGATCCAGCACCTGCCGGCTCAGATTGGAGCGCTGCAGCTTCTGGAGGAGCTTGACATCAGCTTCAATGACCTCAGAGATCTCCCCAGATCCTTCTCTGGACTCTCCAAGCTGCGGACTCTAGACGCTGACCACAACAAACTGAACCAGTTCCCCCTTGAGATTCTGGCCCTCAGTGACCTGGAGGAGCTGGACTGCTCTGGGAATAAGTTTGAGGCGTTACCAGCAGACATCATGAAGCTGCAGTCAGTGAAGATCCTGTGGCTCAGCAGTCTGCACATGACCTCCTTACCAGAGACCTTCTGTCACCTGACTCACCTGGAGAGCCTGATGCTGGACGGGAACAGCCTTGCGCAGCTCCCTGCCGGGTTTGGACGTCTGCAGAAACTCAAAATGATTAACCTGTCCTCCAACGAGTTTGAGGACTTCCCTCAGGTGGTTCTAAGCATCACTGGGCTGGAGGAGCTCTACCTGAGCAGGAACAAACTGACCCATGTCCCTGAGGATATCGGTCAGCTGCTGCAGCTTGCCAACCTGTGGCTGGACAACAACCGCATCACATACCTGCCCGACTCCATCGTGGAGCTGGAGAAGCTGGAGGAGCTGGTCCTTCAGGGGAACCAAATAGCCATACTGCCAGAGGACTTCGGGAAGCTGTCTAAGGTGAACATTTGGAAGGTGAAGGACAACCCGCTGATCCAGCCCCCATACGAGGTCTGTATGAAGGGGATCCCGTACATTGCAGCTTATCAAAAAGAGCTAGCTCACTCTCAGCTGGCTGTCAAGCCACGGCTCAAACTGGTCCTGATGGGGCTGAAGAAGGCGGGGAAAACCTGCCTGAGGCGCAGCTTGGTGAGCACGCCGCAGGACACCAAAGGACTGCAGGGAACCAAAGGGATCGAGGTGACAAACTGGGTGGCAGACGCTGATCGCTGCCTCACATTTCTGGTTTATGATTTGTCAGGGAAGCAAAATTATGACCTCATCAAACCCTTCTTCCTGTCCCCCGGTGCTCTCTACATCCTGGTTGTAAACCTTAAAGCCTATTCACCCAAAAACTTCTACACCCATGTGGGGTACTTCCTGCACCTCCTTGGAGCCAAAGTCCCACACGCTGTGGTTTGTCTGGTGGGCACACATGCTGACCTGTGTGATGAGGAGGAACTGGAGGAGAAGAGTCTGGACATCCACAGACAGATTGGTCTGCAGGAGAAGAGGGACATCCAGGGTCTGAGGAGTTTGGATCTGCAGGTGGACCAAGCGCTGGAGCAGGGCTTCAGTGTGCGCTCCTCCAGCCCTCATGTCCTCTTCTATGGTGTCTCTGACAGGAACCTGAGGCGCAGGAAAGCTCAGCTGCAGTTCATGCTGAACCAGCGACTGCAAATCCTGTCCCCCCTGCTGGGCGTCAGCTGCACCCAGAGCCAGAGGAACATCCAGAGGCTCAGGGAGAAGCTCATGTCTGTCGCAGACCACCGGGACATCTTCCCCAACCTGCACCGCATCCTGCCAAAGTCCTGGCAGATGCTGGAGGAGCTGCACTTTAAGCCCAAAGACCTGTGGCTGTCGTGGTGGGACTCAGCTCGCCTGGGCCTGCAGGCGGGGCTGACAGAGGACAGGCTGCAGAGCGCTTTGTCCTACCTGCACGAGAGCGGGAAGCTGCTTTACTTTGAGGACAGCCTCACGCTGAAGGAGTATGTCTTTCACAATCTTCCACGGTTCATCGCCATTCTCAACGTCTTCTTTCAGCGGGACGAGTCCACGCTCTTGGACCGGCTCCTGTCTGAAGGGGAGCGGGGGGACAAGGGGCGGGTGAGTCTGGTGATAGAGGACGAGAAGGGGGAGAAGCTCAGGGTGACTCACCTCCAGCATCATGTAGAGGGCTTCCTCCAGCACGGCCTCCTGCCCTCTAATGTGATTCGTCTGCTGCTGCGACCCCTGATCCAGACTCAGCAGGACCTGCACCTGATCCTGGAGCTGCTGGAGAAGATGGGGATCTGCTACTGCATCAATAAGCCACGCAGCAAGCCTCTGAATGGCGCCACCGCCTGGTACAAGTTCCCCAGCTACGTGAGCAGCGAGGAGCCGCGGGCAGAGGCCTCAGCGGGGGGAAGTCCTCTGTGCCACTTCCTGTCCGTAGAGCAGCTGCACATCCAGTACAGCTTCCCCTTCCTGTTTCCCCCTGGACTCTTTGCCCGCTTTAGCGTGCAGATCAACAGCCATGTGGTGCAGCGCTCTGACGGCAGGCACCAGATCCTGGCCTACAGAGGCAAAGTCCCCGTGGTCATCAGCCACCAGCCTGCCAGAGGGAAGCTTCAGCCTGAGACTCTGTCCATCGCCAGCCACGCCTCCCTGCCCAACATCTGGACGGCATGGCAGGCCGTCACGCCCCTGGTGGAGGAGCTGAACATGCTGCTGCAGGAGTGGCCTGGCCTCCTCTACTCTGTCCAAATCCTCTGTTCCAAGTGCCTGAAGAGAGGGGCGAGCAGCCCACACGCCTTCCCAGGTAACACACACCTCTGCTCCACACACACCTCACAGAAGGTCATACACACCTTCATTACACACACTCTCTCTACTTAAGTCTGTTAAACACATCTGAGGTCAGCTGAGTCAGCTTCTGCAGCTCTGAAGGTCCTCATCTCTAAAAGTGATTAAACATTCAGAGAATGATTCTCTTTCTGCCGGGAAATCTGCTCAGGGTCAGGGAGGAGGAGGAGGAGGAGGAGGAGAACAAAGGCTGCTGTTTCTTAGAGAGGAGCTGTGAGGAGGTGTAGAGGAGTGAATCTGAGGCTGGTTGTGTTTCAGATGTTGGATGTTGTTGTTTGTTGTGTCCCTGAACTGATCTGTTTGTGTTCCTGTGACTCAGGGGCAGGTTGGCCTCTCATTATGTCAGTGTGTTAGCAAGGTGTTTCTGCCTTTTATGGTTTTATGATGTTCAAACTTTAACACCGAGCAACACAAACCTATTACCTATTTATTCTATAACACTAAGCTTTATCATCAGATCAGAGCAAACAAACCACCAGCTCACTGCTCACATTACTGCACAGCTACAGCTTGTTAGCTTAGCATAAGGCACTGGTAGCCCTGTTTACAGAGAGAACACCTCCCTATGACCTGAGCTCAGCTAGCAGTTTGTATGCTAAGATAAATCTGTTATTACCCTCTGTTCTAAGTATGCTACGCTAAGCTAAGGCCTCTATCTAGTTTCCAGATTATTTAGACTTTGTGAAGTCTGCCCCTGTTTAATCCGACTGAGTCAGGTTCTTATGCCAAGATGGGTTAGCTGTTTCATCCTGTTTCTAGTTTTCATGCTGAGCTAACTGTGTTTCCAGTCTGTGTATTTTATTTTGCCATGCTAGAAGTTTCTTCTGGTTTAGTGTCCAAACAGTTAATTTCTTTATGCTATGTTGGGCTAAGTTCTCTGTTAAGTGACTCTGCTGAAAGCGTTGCTAAATGTTGTGCCATTTCCAGTAGACATGCACGATATTATCGGCACAATATCGGTATCGGCTGATAAAAGCTTAAAAACATGTTTATCAGTATCGGCAGATATGAAAATTTCTGCCGATAGGCACACCCGATAAGGTGCTATTCAGTTAGGATTATTATTATTTTCCATCTGAAAAATAAGCTCCTTAAATAAAATGTAGCACTTCATTTATTTGCAGTGCAGAGCTCTGTGTCTGTCACCAGGTTGTTACAGTAGCTCTAAAACAATCAAATGCAACTTGGTCATGTTGAAAAATGCATTGTACATTTAAAGTTCATGTGATCTAAAGAAATTATTTTTCTGTATTTCAATACTGAATGTCTTGAGTTTGAAAAAAATAATACATTTCTTATTTATCGTAAAATCAAATGTTTTTTGTCTTGTTTTATGTGTGTTTCTTAAACAAATAAGACCATCACAATTAGAGTAACATATAAATTCCAGTACAGGATAGACTTAGCTTTCTTTACAGTGAAAAAAACAAACTTGTGATTATCGACATATCGGATATCGGCAAAAATCCAATATTGTGCATCCCTAATTTCCAGTAGACATGCACCGTTAATGCCGATTTCCTTAATTTGGGGGATCAGTGATCGGTGATCAAGGATCCGTGATTGGTGATCCGCCCATCCTTACATATAAAACTGATCTTATGTACCTCTGGGAAGGTCTGACAACCAGCCATTGTTGCTTTTTGCTCTGAGACCTAAAACTCAGGACCCTTTATTAGTTGTTTAAGTTAAAACATAAAGATTTTTATTGCTTTACAGGTATTTTTCAATAATTTTCAATAAGATAAGATTGGAACATTGAAGGTAGATGCTGTCAGTTATAAAAAAATAAAAAACGGCATCGGCAGGTCAGGCTTTTTAAAGATCGGTGATCGGCCAGAAAATTGTGATCGGTGCACCCCTAGCTTCCAGTTTATATGTTAAACTGAGCTGAATTAGTTGAATTAGTAGCCCTCTTCCACTGAAGCATATCTTAATGCTAAGTTAGTCTATGATAAGCCTTAAATTCCTTTTTTATACTAAGCCAGGCTACCTTTTCACCTGTGTAGTGGCTTTGCTAAGCTAGGATATTTGCTGCTGTTGCCTCTCGTATATTATCCCATATATAATGAATATATCTGCTAATCTTACCTACATGTTTATTGTTTACCCAATCCTAATGCTTAGCTATGCTAGTAGGTTAAGACTGACCAAGAGTGTCTACTGGTTTCCAGGCTTTCATGGCTAGCTGTTTATCCTTGTGATCAGACTGTTTGCTAAAGTTAAGAGTGTTAAAAATTGATGCTAAGCTCAAATAGCATTTCTTCCAGCTCCAGTTTTTTTGTCCCACTTGATGTTGAGCATGAGTTCACATGGTTATGTTAAGCTGGCTGCTCTGCTGTGTTTCCAGTCTTAATGCTAAGACAGCGTATCAGCCTGAAAAAGACAAGATAGTGAGTAGAGACAGAGAGGAGTGAGATAGAGGAGTAAAGCGTATCACGGGCTGTGTTAAACGATCAGATGGTGTTTGGTGTTCCTCCTGACAGTCAGCTGATTTCTTGCTCAGCGACTCGTTTGTTCCTCTGAATTTATCCTCTTGCCCTCTGAATGAATGGCTGTCTGCGCCCTGATACCAGTCCCATGTCCAAATCTCTGGTTCCAGTCTCCGGTTCCAGTCTCTGGTCTTAGTCTTCAGAGATTAACCTGACACAGATCAGTTTGTGGAGCCGCTCTCAGACTCCTCACACGCTTAGGTTTGTAAACAGAATGAACCTCGCACACAGATCAAGAGTTCATCGTGTAAGCAGATTATTAATCCCGTAAACATTCAGCAGGCGTTTTATTCAGAGCTCTCTGAATGAATGAATGAATGAATGAATGAATGACTGTCTGTAAGCTGTCCTGCAGCCACAGGAACAGAAAAACCTCCCTGTGTTCCTGACTGTTAGCAAGTTGCGACATGAGCAAACACTGAGAGAGAGATTACTGATATCTGATGAATCATTTCATGGCTGGAGAGAGAGCGATGGAGGGCCAGAGAAAGAGAGGAAGAGATTTAGAGAAAATAAAAAGAGGGAGCTCTTTGTACTTGGGCCATCGACCCCATCAGGAAATGCTTCAGATTCTCTCTCTCTGGGGGGGTTGAATAAAGAAAACAGCTTTTATAGCTGGCTGTTTGCAGGAACGTCCTCTCTGAGTGGCTTTGATTCATTCTGTGTTTCAGGTCTGAGGTTTGACTTTGAGGTTTTATTTTAGTCTCTGTAAAACCAGCAGAAGAAAGTCCAGAGGAAAGACTCTGGATGCTTCACAGACTGTCAAAGATCAGGATTATATCACACTGTGAACACAGGAACCCCCCCTCTAAGACATGATTCAGCAGGTTTTAACTTTCATCTGTGATGATTTGAGACTTTAAAACTTTGATATGAAACGATCCTGTGTACTGTGTACCATGGAGCCTTACGGTTCATCAGGTTTTAAAGCATTGACTCACCACTGCATGCTCTATTCTCGTGTGGAGTGGCCTTCCTTGTCATCACGCAGTAAGTGTATTCTAGGTCTGCTTCCACCCTATCTCCTTACCTGTATTGTGCAGAAAAGTGCAGGAATCATGCCCCTCCATCACAAGATCTTATTTTACTGTTCCCAGGGTCAGGACTGAACTTGGCAAAAGAAATCTTTCAAGTTTGCAGTGCTCCATTAGCTGGAAGAATCTACAGAAAGACTTGAACTGTGCTCTCTGGATGCTTTTAAACAGACCCTTAAATGATTGGGAGACAGATTTATGTGTCTGCAAGTGTCTTGTCAGATGTATGATGGTTTTATTTCCTGGAGGTATTTGCCATATTTCCGTGCTGTGTTGTGTAAAGTGTTTATTTGTGTCTGTGGTGGAAATGTAGCTTTGCTGCTGCTGTCTTGGCCAGAACACCATTGGAAAAGAGATTTTAAATCTCAATTACTTTTTTTTCTGGTTAAATAAAGGTTTATTATTATTAATAATAATGATAATAATAATAATAATAATAAAACCCAAATTGTTGAGATGCCAGCTTTGAGTCAGGAGCTGTTCCTCTGACTTACTAACCATTATCCAGAAGAAGTGCGTTTGTGGAGTGTGTGTCTGCAGAGACACTTCTCTCCCCATGTGTTCTGCTGTCAGTCCATCTGCAGCTGACTGGATGAGACGCTAAAGAGCTTCCTCTAACACCTTTACCTGTGAGTTAGCACAGTTAGCATGCTGTCAGAGCTAAGTGAGGCACTTTGGTGTCACAGGAAGTGGTGGAGCTGTGGACGTGTTCCTATGTGAATCCATCCGGAAAAAATAATAATCTCACCTCACTGTTTCTTTATGTCCTTTAGCTCTCTTGCTCTCCAACTCTTTAGATCTGTTAGATCTCTTGAGCTTTTTGATATCATCTAGCTAAGAGCTTTTACTTTGAGATTTTGAGCATCTTTTCAGCCCTCTTTATCTAGATTTAAAGCAGCTGAGTTTGACACATCCTGGTTTCATCAAACCACACTGTGTACTACATTTCCCATGATGCACCCGGTCGCACTCCAGCTCCTTGCCTCTGTTTCCTTTGAAACATCTGGAGGTGGTTTTTACCTTCTCTCTGATAACGCTCGCTCTGTTTCTTCTTCTCTGCTCGGTTATCGGCGTGTTCTGGTCTTGGTTTTCCTGATCACCTTGGCTGACTGTGGATCAGTCTGAACCCAGCAATGTGTCTCAGGGCTCTGAGGTTCTCCAGACCTTTTATGGACATGATATTCTGGTCTGCAGCCTGTTGGACTCCACACAGCTGCAGGATAAACACACAGCTCTCTGAGCACGCTCAGTTTTTAACCTCGTCTAGCAGTTACTGTTGACAGGTATCACTTCATGCTGCAGCCTCCCAGAGTCAGAAATAGACTCGTCCATGTTCGTCCTGAGCTCAGAGGGTCACCGAGTTCATCGTTTCAGATTTTAGCCGAACCTTTTTCAGCTGTTCTGGTGGAAAACGGGAACTGAATCAATCTCAACCCCTGAAACGGCCCTACCTGGGGATAGTACTTTCTAAAGTTCCAGGACTTTGGGAGGCGGGGGCTGTAAGCAAGTTGTCTTACTGTCCTCTGCTGGTCTGGTGCGGCTTAATCTACCCAGGTTTTTGGCCCCACGGTCACCCAAATAATGAGCCACAGAAACTATTTACCCCTGCTCTGAACACAGTTATACGGTTTCATGTTGACATTTGAATTCTGAAATGTTCATGCCTTATTTTCCATCTGTGACACTCAAGAGATGAAGTTGATCCTTTCCTCAGAGGGGGGGCGAACGTGAAAACGCTGGCAAGTGTGAAAAATGTTTCTCATGTCTGAAATCATCTTGGGTTAATTGTTTAACTCTTAAAGTTCAGGATATGTTGGAACTTCTAGAGCCTCAGACCACCTGCATGTATGTGTATGTGTTTCTATGAGAGAGAGAGAGAGAGAGAGAGAGAGAGAGAGTGTGTGTGTGTGTGTGTGTGTGTGTGTGTGTGTGTGCGTGTGTGTGTACTTTCTCTCTTCTTGTCTCAGTGTCTGCGTTAATCCTGTTACAGGATCAGTCAGATTACAGCAGAGTCAGTACAGGAACAGCTACCTGTGGCTCAGGTGTGTTAGGACCCGCCCCCTCTGCTCTGTGCGGTGGTTAATCAGGGCTTGGTGTAGCCCCCCCTGCAGGTGAGGACCTGGATGAACATAAATCAGTCTAATCTGAAGATCTGTGTCTCCTGTCAGATCTCATGCGTCTGCCTGAGGTCAGGATCTGATCCTGCAGCTCACTCATCATAAATCTTTACCTCAGCCTACCCTGACTCCCAGCATGCACTACAGGAGCTGTGACTGACTGACAGCTTGTGTGGTGAAATATCTAATCCAGATTCAATCAATGACAAACATTTATTTACACAAATACTTAACATCATCTGTCAGAATGACTCTTGACTGTAAGGTGACAAACATCCTCATGACTCAGAGCAAGGTGTGAGTGTGTGTGTGTGTGTGTTTACCATCCTGTTACATCACCTCACTAAGCTGCTGTATTATCTCACACATGTGACACACACTCTGACAGACACACACTCACAGGATGGAAGGATTTACTCACCAGCACTGAGTCCACCTGAGCTGTGATGTCAGGGAGGAGCTCCGCCCACATCTGGACTCCCCTGAGGCGTTGAGTTGTAGCTGAGCGTGATGAAAACCTGACCTCTGACCTCATGGTGGATTGTTGTTTTATTGTTTTATCACAAAAATCTGTTTACAGCAACATCCCCCCTCATGCTAACAGATGTTAAAGGCTGAATGAGTGACATATCTCTGATATTACAGTGAAAAATTATTAATATTTCCTCTGTTGGTGTTAAATAACCCAGAGGAGTGTGTGTCTCTGTATTTACATGCAGACTGCTCTGTACAGTCGGACAGATGGGAATAAAATATCCTCAGGAGGTGATTTTTTTTTAGTTTCTGGCTTTCAGCGCTCTCCTCGCTTTGTGCCATAGTATCCAAACCCTTTGAAGGAAACCCTGTCCCCCTTTGAAGGTTCACAACTTAAGATTCTCAGGACCAGGAGTCAACAGTCAGCTTAAAATATGGCTGTCGTTGAAACTCTGATGTGTGTGTGCAGAGTGTGTTTGGATGCCTAATGTCCAGCTTATATTTTAATCGATTCGTCTGCAGCCCTGAACAGGATCCAGAACTTTCCCCCTGCCTTTCTCTTACTCTCTTTTTTTCCTGTGGAGCTCAGACCGGGTCAGGTTTCAGACTCACCAGAACCTGAGGCGACACACCGCTCTGCAGGGCGAGGCCATGTTTGGTTTGTGTTGTTGGAGCATTAATACTTACTGACAGATTAAACATCAGGAGCAGGATGTTTCTTCACCTGTAGGATCACCTGATCGACTGCTTTACGTCCTCCTGTCTGTTTGTACATCTCTTTACGTCTGCAGAATCACCCTGAATACATCCCATAATAATCCCTGGTGCCTGCCAGGCGCCGTGGAGGTTATGTAAGAGCTCAGACGGTGGCCCTCACAGCTCCTGGTCTGTCTTCAGATGTGCTAAGAGCACGAGGCTCCTCGCTGCCTGTTTTTGCTCCTAATGAGACAGATCCCTGCTCAGCACTCCATCTCATTACACAGCATATGTTAGCAGCTGCACACACACTCTCTCACACGCTCACACTCACGTCTGAAGGGGAATCCCTCACTGCTGAAGCAGATGTGAGAGAGCTTCAGATGTCTGAATGATAAAAATGAAGTTTGGTTTCTATTTCTGGATGAAGTGAGGGATTCTGGGACAGCTGCTGCTCCTCTGTTCTCAGCTTCAATCCTGCAGGACTCGTGCAGCTCTCAGGTGTCTGTGTGTGTGCCTGCTGCATGTGTGTGTCTGCTGCGTGTGTGTGAGAGCTATTTTCAGTGTTTCCTTTGCGGTGGAAGTAGGCCACACATTCCTGAGAATCCCGTCTGTGTGTCAGTCCAGCAGAGCGAGGGGGGGAGGAGGAGGAAGAAGAGGAGGTGGAGGAGGATCAGGCTAATGTGGCGTGGTTTTAGAGACTGCTCAGGAGATCTGGATCCTGTCGGCTGATTCTGCTCCATTTCATACACCCTGGATTTATCAGATCTTACACACTCACTGTGGGGGACGGATCAGACTGATAGAAACCAGGAGTGTGTGACGGAGTGTGTGAAGATGGAGGAGGATTAGCTACAAACACTCTCTGTTACAGACTCCAGATGCTCTGTTAGCTCTCCAGGCTAACCAGCATGCAAACGTTATCACCTTGCAGTAGTTAACCCTGTTAGCCTGGCTGTTAGCATCACATTAAAGGGGACATATGCTGATCCGTAATTTAATACTTACATATAAAATAATAAATTTAAAAACAAGACCTTTCACCCCCTGAATTTTCAAAAATGAGATATTGTATTTTTTCAGATATCCTAGAACGAGATTTGATGCTTCTGAAAATAGGTCATTGCCATTTGGCCGTGAGATTTCGACCTTCGTGACGACACGAGGATCCTTTCTTTTTATTGGAGTAATCTGATAAAGCAGCTCCTCCTCTGTGATGTCAGTTAGTCACACAACCGCCAACGAGGATACACCCACCAAGAGCCAAGTATAAACGTAAAAACTATACATGTTACAGTACCAGTTTGACTCACCACACTGTAGCGTCCTGTGATGATCTATGTCGAGGTGGATTTTCTTCCTCCTGAGCTGCAGAACCGTCCGGGTCTGACTCGGGGTCCAATACAAAAGGACGTATCCTACACTCTGCCATTATATTAGTGCTATCAATGCCTTACGGGGAAGTTTTGGCAAACAGCAAACTCGCTCGGTCTGCTCCATTCAATGTGGCGATTTTGTAAATACTGCCATGCTGCAAAAACCGCCCCCTGGCTCTAATCTCTCCGCCCCTCTGATAGAACTGACCAATCAGAGCACAAAGGGCTGTGACGTTGCGGGGTTACTGGAGGTCATTCCTGAATCAGAGCGTTTCAACGAGATCTTCAGAATGGCCTAAAATGAGGATATTAAGAATTTATTGTGGGGCAATGAAGGAACTAAATGACTTGTACTGAGGGCAGAAATGCTTTACAGGCATCCTAGTCTGGCATAGTGAAAAGGAGAAACAAGCATGATATATCCCCTTCAAGTGTGTGAATGTCATGTGACCCCTTGTTTATGTGTTTATGCTAACAGAAGCAGCAACGTGAGCATCAAGAGCAAGAGGAGTGAGATGCACACCCTGCTTTCTGTCTGTCCACCTGTAAGCCCTGCTATCTGTCTGTCAGGCTTTTAACTTTGTTCTTTGTCCATCAGGCTGTATGCTTTGCTGCCTGCCTCTTAGGCCTTTTACCTTTTTTTTGACTGCTGGGCTATATGCCCTGCAGCTTGCCTGTGAGGCTGCATGCCCTGCTCCCTGTCTGCCAGGCTATACACCCTGCTCTCTGACTCAGGTTCGGCTATGCCGAGGTGCATTCTGGGAACTGTGGGTTTACAGATTAGAGCTGATTCTGTAACATAAGCTGATTTCAGCTCACATATGATCTTTTGTTCTGGCCCCTTGCTGGTGTCTCTCTCGGTCTCTATTGCTGTGTAATCAGGCAGTGACTCTGCAGCTTGTGTTGGTTCTGACACAGATTCTCCCTCACCCTGTGGTTCTGCTCGGTGACAGTCTCTATTTGCAGCTCAGGTTGTTAATATTTGAAGCTTCAGGCTGAGGGAGCAGAGATCACTTTATGAATACTTTTATTCATAAACTCTGCTTTATATGTCATTAATGTTCCAGTTTCTGGATGTTTCCCAAAGCTGCTTTTTGTTTACTGCGTCACATTTTACTTCTTCTTTGGATTTATTAGCAGGGATCACTGTTTCATGCTGCTATGGCGTCACACTATCATTTAAGTGGTGTGGCTATCAGCATCTGGCTTACACATCTCCAACCATGAGGGGGCATGGTTGGCTATGGAGTAGTGCTGCACGATTTGGGGAAAAGGTGCGATTTGCGATTAGGTGGACAATATTGTGATTGCGATCGTGCTTGCGATTTAATAAAAAAAGTTGTGTCATGATGAGTCTACAGACTTGCTTGGTTATCATGGAGAAAAATCTGAATTGCATGTGCTGACATTGCGATTGCGATTGCGATATCCTCTGTTGCGATTACGTAATTGTATGTGCTGACATTGCGATTGCAATTGCGATTGCGATAATCGTGCAGCCCTACTATGGAGACACAAACAGGACCAGGCTTAACCAAGCCAACCCGTTACTGTACCAATCTAAACCAGACTGCTCTAAGGAAACAAGGCTTAACATTGTCCTCTATGTGCTCTGTGCTGAAAACTGACCTGCAGCTCAATGTAAATCACCAAATAGACCACTCGTTCAGCCACAAATGTTTTTTTACACAGACAGTAGTGACTCATATTTGTAGCTTCTGCAGTTTTTAAAACCAGGAGCATCGTTTGTCCTGTGTGAGTTTATCTGCAGATTCTTTAATTTCAGCGTCCTCTCTGAATCACTAAACCTCTCTTAGCAAATCGTCCACATTGAAACAGCAGTAATAAGGTTACACAAAGAACAACAACAGGTTGCAACACGCCAAACTCCAATCCACCTCTAATGGGAGGGGCGGCCTCTCCTCGCCACTCTGTCACAAATCTGTAAATATCTGCCTTTAATTGTCAGGGAGTGAGAGGTGAACAATCACAGACATAACGATCTCTGATCCTGTTTCTAAACTGAAGAAATGCTCCTTCACACTCTTTGTCTTTAAAATGACAGGACACATTTTCAGTCTAAAAACGATCTGCAGGACTTCTTTGTGAGCTTAATTTTTTTGGGTTCAATGGTCCTACCCCGCTGTTGCTCTCATGGCACAGGAAGTGAGTCGGATATGAGACTTTGTGGAAACAGTTTTTGAACAAAGCCTACCCTGAATGCTCAGAGAGAGTTTCCTGCAGGACCACAAGTCCTCGAGTCTACTTCCTGTTTGAGAAAAGGGAGAGAAACTGCAGAAAAGAGGAGGAGGACGAGGGAGAGGAGGAAGAAGAGAAGGAGGAGGAGAAGGGAGAGGACAGTCTGGGCGAGAGGAGCAGGAATGTGATCCAGTCATCTACCTGTGTGAGGGGGGGTGAGCACATTCCTAATTTTGTGTGTGTGTGTGTGTGTGTGTGTGTGTGTGTGTGTGTGTGTGTGTGTGTGTGTGTGTGTGTGTGTGTGTGTGTGTGTGTGTGTGTGTGTGTGTGTGTGTGTGTGTGTGTGTGTGTGTAAAGAGGAGGAGTCACTCCCTGACCTAATTCAGGACACACAGCTGGATGTTGGAGCTGCTTCCTGGAATGAAAACTCGCCTGACAGCATCAGCTGAGTTTAGAGCTGCAGACACAACAATCATTATCCCCCCTCACATCCTCTCCTCACATCCTTTCCTTACATCCTTTCAGATTGCTGGTCTATAATGGTCTGCAGTCAGCAGGGAGCTGTGTGATTGATGCTAATGCTGCTTAGCTTCACCCCATCACAGGCTAATAGGCCTCTGATCTGGTTAGCTTAGCACAGCGCTAACGCTCAGCTGAACGTGTCTCTCAGTGAATCTGCTTCATCTGATCGATCTCACACAGATCCATTACAGATCTATCCATCCATCACTCTGAGAGGAGCTGGGTGTGAGAGGGTAGAAGCTAACGGCTAATGGCTGATGATGTCATCTTTAATGTGTGAGCTTAGGTTCATTAGGATCCAGACCCCCGTCCTGCTTCAGAGGAGTGAGAGCCGCATGTTCAGGAAGAGACCCGCTGCTGAGTTCAGGTCTGCTTTGATATCTGAGGTTTTAATGAGAACAGGTTGACTTTAAAGGGGTGGAGTCAGTGTATTTCCAGCTAAAAGTTTGATTTTGTTACTGAAACACATCCTCACTGTGCTTTCAAGGGAAAAGAGATGAGTGGAGTCTGATCTTTGACCTCTCTTCATCTTTCGTCCTTCTGATCAGCATCTTGTAGTACCCCTCTTTAATCCTGATCAGCATCTTGAAGTACCACTCTTTAATCCTGAAGGATGGATCCTCTGCCCCCCGTGACATTTTTTCCTGTCATCTGGTCTCCTCTGGTTTTAAATGCCACATGAGTCTGATGGAACCACATGAGCCTGATCCTCCTGTCTACTGGGACCTTGTCAGAAAGCCTCAGCAGAGATTTTAATCCAGATTTATGTGAAATGAGGGACTGTGGATCTGGTTCAGATCTGGCAGGTGGTCAGAATCAGCTACTTGAATTATTCAGCTCTAAACTCTGATCATGTCTAATTTCTGTGCCTGTGGATAATCTGTGCAGAAGATTCATGAGGTCAGCTGATTGATCAGCTGACCTCACCTGAACGTCTTCAGTCAGGGTGAAGCTGATTGGTGGATTAGTGTTCCTGTGTTTAGACTCGACCTCACTCTCTCTGTGTCTGTGTCATGTTACAGCAGTTTAGCATGTTATATATGGGCCGTGGAAACAGGTCAGTGTGTGTGTTTGTGTGTGTGTGAGCTGATCACAGTGTTTTTGAGCTGTAGCTGTCCTGAAAACAGGAGGTATTAATGTGAATTAATCCCTGGTGTCAGCCTCGGAGCTGGGATCTGGGTCGGGTGTTTTTGTTGCTCCACTTTCTTTGTCTCCATTTCATTCACAGCCACAGAAAATAAATAAGTCATATTTGTAACAGATTGAAGGGAGTTCACAGGAAGGTAAACTTACTCTCCAGGTTTTTAGGAGATGAGTCATAAATGTGAACATCTGATCAGTTTGGTTTGGTGAAACAGTTTCCCCAGAGTGAGTCTACATCCTGGGTGGAAAAGGTCAGAGTCCTGGGTCAGGATGAATCCACAATCTGGATGGGGAGAGGTCTACATCCTGGGTGTGATGGGTCTGTGTCCTAACTTGGGATGTCTGTAAATCCTGAAGACTGTGAATCAACAGGAGTCTGATCCTAACCTGACTCAGCTATTCCTGTGTGAAGAAGAGGGACTGATGGTGATGATGATAATGATGATGATGAAGGGTATAACGTCGGACACAAGAGCAGTGAAAGATGTTTATTTATTCTATTTCCTGTGCTGGACAGGAAGAGGAATTGGGGCTGAGTGTGTGGATGTGTTCCTCTTTTTGGGTCCAGGGGAAACATACACACTACCAGGAAAAATAAAACACACACACACACACACACACACACACACACACACACACACACACACACACACACACACACACACACACACATACACACACACACACACACACACACACACACACACACACACACACACACACACACACACACACACACACACACACACACACTGCCCTGAGTTTGGGGTCTCTCAGTCCTCAGACCTGACCCTGACCCTTTATCCTTCACTGAGCGATGAGCTGTTTGTCAGACTTGCTTCAAATCACTTGCTTTGAACTACACAAAAAACTCTGCATGTGTGCGCCCCCTGCTGGCTGCCTCTCCCTTAACATGTAGCACACTTTTACACTGTCACTGTTGCCCTCTAGTGGACAAACTGGAACGATAAGAAGGAAAACATTATGCTGATGTTCAGAGATAAGATCCTATCACTTTTGTCACCCAGCAGAGTTTACTGACACACACAGACTACAACTTCCTGTTCCTCTTCCCTATGAGGATGAGCTGCTCCTGTTTTCATTAGATCATAGCCTGAAGACCTGAATCCTGACTGGACCATAAACCATGAATTAAACATGGAGCTCAGTTTACAAAGAGATGTGGACCCTCAGGGAACTGCTGTGAAGCTTTGTCGTATGTCTTAGCTTCATGCTCACTTCCTGTCTGTGTTTCAGGTGAGCTGCTGAGCCAGCCGCGGCCTGAGGGTCTGACTGAGATCATCTGCCCAAAGAATGGCTCTGAAAGGGTCAACGTGGCTTTGGTGTACCCCCCTACACCCACCGTGCTCAGCCCCTGCCTCAAGTGATTTCCTGGAGCCCCTCCTTCACCTGCCTCACCTGACTTCCCTTCATCAGTCCCCTCCTCCTCTCCAGACAGCCTGAACCAAACCTGCAGCTGAAGGACACCGGCTGTGGGATCACTGCCTATAATGTACGTACTTAATGCACACACACACACACACACACACACACACACACACACACACACACACACACACACACACACACACACACACACACATATAAAGCCTTGGTGATGTCACTCTCTGCGTTGTGAACTCCTTGGTCCATTAAACCATATGTTCTTGTGTTGCAGGTGGTTGCAGGTTGATGGGCCTCTGGCTGATGTCATGTTGAACACTTTTTAAGGACTCGATGAGCACAAGCTTCGGCTGGATCCTCTCTGTAGCATCCCTTCACGTCATGCTTCAAACGCCCCTCATTATTGGACCGCCCACACGTCTCAACCTTTCTACTCTGAACTCATTGCTCAAAGCATGAAAAACTGTGACGGATCATTACATCCAACGGAGGAGAAATGTACAGACAATGCAGCGCTTCTTGACAGGTCTCTGAGGTCAGGAGGGGAGACTGAACTGGACTGATGTGTTCTGTGAGATCTGAAAAAGTTCCTGCCCCTGTGGGGAACCTTTGGACTGACAGAGAGGAACTGAAAGTGTTTTCTTGTGTAAATATTTCTCGACAGAAGGAGGCCAGCTCTGACATGTTGGAGCTGTTGTTGTGTTGCTAGCTTTGACTTCTGTCAATCAGAGTTTCTGTTGTCCTGTGGAGGAAACATCAGTCTGAGCTGTCCTGGTGTCAGGTTTAGACCACTTGCTGTAACTCTGCAGCTTCAAACAGAGGAGCTAATGAGGGTTTAGTGACACAGAATAATGCAGTCACACACAGAGACACACTGTAGCAGTGAGCTTCATGCTAACCTCCTCTGTGGTTTCAGTGAGAAGCTCCTGAGGAGACATATCCTGACCGTTAAACCCTAACATGATGAAAGATCTGTGTGACAGTGAACATCAACATTAAAAGACTTAGCATCTGAAGAATAAAATCCAAATGTATCAAGTTAAAGGATGAGTAACACAATTTTCAACGCAGAAACACAACTTTGATCAGACATTATTTTCATAGCATTATCAGGAGTGTGCTCCTCCATAGCATTAACATTACAACTCCCATTACCTTATAGTTTGGATCAGCACTTAATAACTTAACTCCACTGACATTACAATTTTGATCTCATAACATTAAGACTTTTAATTCGTAATATTACAATTTTTATTTCATAATATTACAACACTGATCTTGATGTATTACAGCTTTGATCTCCTAACATTATGACTTTGATCTTGTAGTATTACAACTTTGTTCTTGTAACAATACAACTTTTATTTTGTAATATTACAACCATCATCGAACAATATTACAACATTGATCTCATCTCTAATCTTCAATTAAGACTTCAATCTTGTATTATCACAACTTTTGATATTGTAGCATTATGACTTTGATCCTGTAATATTACAACTTTATTCAATGACACATTATGACTTTGACTTTGTCATATTACCACTTTGTTCTTGTGTCATTTTGACTTAAATCTCCTAACATTATGATTTTAATAACTTTAAATTATGACTTTGACCCTGTTACATTATGACTTTAATCTCAAATCAGTATCGCTTTGATCCTCAGACAGTTCAGTTTTACTCTCGCATCGATGTGAACACCTCGTGGAGAAGATGATGATGTTGTGTGGTGAGAAATTGGCAGAGCTTCATCAGAAATCAAGATTTAATTGCCATGTCGACTCTATGGATTGGAATTAGTTTCAGCGAGCGTCAGCACTGACTAATACTCACTCACACACACAAACTGCACCTTAAAGATAGATTAAAGTGAAACCCAACCGTCAAACAAAATCGGTCAGACAATAAGATATGATTGATTAAACCAGGGGAAAAGTACTGGAGCACTTGTGTCGAGGTTGAGCAGTAACGAAACTTCCCATAAACAAATAGATATCAAAAGGCTCTAAACTCAAAATTAAAACCTTAATATGGCTGTCAAAAGCAGAGTATGTGACCAGGGCCAACCGTCTTTGATGCACACATTCATTTTACTTTACACACAGGAAGCTGCTTAGCTTAGCTGAGCTTAGCTTTTAGACCAGAAAAAGGCTAGCTCTTTCTAGATTGTTTTTATACTCTTGCAGATATTCATAGTCACAGGTCTCAAACTCTTGCTGCTGACGACATATCCAGTTAAACCCTGAAGGTTTCTGGTTACCTGACTCCGTTTGAGGCTAAGCTAAGCTAATCAAAAGCTACAGGACACAGCTCCAGGAGCACAGGACTGAGGAGCTACAGTCAGCTGATTCTGTACAAAGGTTTGGTTCAGCCTGAGATGGACTGATGAAGTCTTTATGCCAAGGACATGAGAGGTCAGTGAGATGTGTACAGATATTTATCTCCTCTGAACCAATCACGTGACATTTCCTCCCTGACAGGCTGTGTGTGAAACCAGGTCTCTGTTCCACCCCCTGTGGTGGTTTTCACTCTCTGAGGGGTTTTCTTTCTCTGATGTAAATAATATCTTTATTTTTATATGTTGACACTATGAGCTTTGACATTATTTACAGTGCAATGTTGTGCATGAGTCACTGTGAGGGTGCACACAGGGTTTTATATGTAGCTGCTCTACATCTCACAGGACGACATGACAAACCAAATAAACCAACGGCTGGCTCTTGTACCGCCGCCCAAGCTTTGTCTGTTTCTGTGTGTGTGTGTGTGTGTGTGTGTGTGTTTCTGTGTGTGTGTGTGTGTGTTTCTGTGTGTGTGTGTGTGTGTGTGTGTGTGTGTGTGTGTGTGTGTGTGTGTGTGTGTGTGTGTGTGTGTGTGTGTGTGTATTTCACTATCAGTATAACACATTAGACTCAGTTTCAGTCCACATTTGCTGTTCTTGATTAATTGAACCTTCATGCTGACCTTGTTAAAGCTTCTGTGATGTGGTTGCATCTGTATGCTTAGCCCACAGGTGTAAGCTCTGACTCAAATCCTTCTGACTCTCATGTTTGGTGTACTATTAAAGTCAGCAGGTGGGATAAGATCTGTACATTTTACAACCACATCAGTGCTCTGTCCTTTTAAGAGGTTCAGGATGTGAGGAGCAAGTCTTCAGTCTGCGCTGAACCCTTTGAGAGGAGGTAAGAACATTTCTCTGATCTCTAGAAACTCTGATCTTAATAAATTCAATCTTTATTAAGTCAAATCTTTACAAACTCTAATCTCTATAAACTCGGCAGAGTTGAGGTGAACCTTGTAGTCATACGGCAAAGTTCCTTTATCTGACCGTAAAGTAAGTTAATGCTATGGAGTTTCCCGTGTGTAAATCAGGGGCTGAGAGCTGTGTTTCAGTCATTCACTTTCGATTTCTCACCTTTCTGTTTCTGTGCTTACATGTCTCACAAACCATAAAAACTGTATAATCTGATACTAAAACACACAAAAAAACACACCACCAACAACAAAAACAACACCATCACTATGAACACTAATTAGATAACAACACCGTGAAACACTCTTTTTTTTCTACAGCATCTACAATAAAACGTGGAGTGAATTGAGTCTATGTGCCGAACACACACCCGACTTCCTCTGACCAGCGGGATCTCCTGAATCATTTTTCGGGTAATCCATGAAAGACATACAGTAGAGTTATTGGGATCAATAACTTTAAGGTTAAAAAACAACTACAGAGGAGACTTTGTCACACCTGAGTCCTGTAATCTATCTCCTCAGGGTTTAGTTTGACGATCAGACCCTGCAGAGGAAAACCTCAGCTTGGACCATGGACCCACCCAACCCAACTCAAGGAATAGGAGGAAGACGACGGAGCAAAGATCTGCCTCCTGAACTGTCGGACCTAATGAACGCACTTATTGAACTTAGTGCTTCATTTATCCAAGAGTATCACAAACATGAGCCCAGGATGAGAGGGATTGTACAAGAGTTTAGGATAATAGCTGATGAAGTCAGAAATGTGCAGAGAGAAACAGAAGAAGTCAGAAGAAGAAGTGTTGATGAAATTAAGGCAACCTTTGGAATTGGGGTCTTCTGGACAGGGGGCAGTGTTGTCCGTGCAAATGCAGTCAAAATCTCAGCAGAGAAAAGAAGTACAGAGGAAGTAGAGAGGAAAGGAAGAGAGTTCATGTGGATTGTTGAACCACTGAAGAAGAAGCTGGAAGAAATAAAGACAACATGTGAGAAACTGGAGAACAAATCAGCCGAACTTCAGGCTGGACTCGCTGTGGAAGAGGTGGAGGAGTTTAAGTTGATTCTCAAAAGAGTGACCGTCCTGAGAGAGATGAGTGCAGGCACTATAACTATAATTACAAGTGTGTTTCAGATGATAGGGAATATCCTGACATTTATTGTGGGCATCTTCAGATTCACTCCATCTCCTGAGGAGGATAAAAAGTTAGTAGACTCCATCAACCAGTCAGCTGATCAGTGTCAGAAAGTCAATGCCAGTTTTCAGGAGATGAGTGAGGAACTGAAAAAGTTTAGAGATTATTAAAGATCTGATGTGAAGCTCTGATTCTGACTGTCAGCTGATAAAATGTGAAAACTATTTTGAACCAGCTCTTATTTTCAGTCACAGAAGCATTTTCCAGTTTCCGCTTTTCACACTTTTTCTTTGCAAACCATCATATTCAGTTTTATTAACATACAGAGTTTTGCAGAGTTATATGTGAGTATATGATTTGTATTAAGGCTTAATTTGTATTTGAACTGTAGCTGGATAGTGGGACTTTTTAACTTAATATGATGTTTTTAACGTGGTGCTCTTATTTTAAAGAGAGATGACACTGTTGTTGGATGAGCTGGATGTTGTCATTATCTTATCTCATCTATCTTGTTTTATATTTTTCACTTTTGACTTTAAAGATTTTGTTGAAATGTTGATGATGTATTATTATATTTTTGTATCCTGCTTTATGTTAATAATAAACTATAAGCAGTCAAACACTGTCAGTCTTTAACATCCTCTCACCGTGGTTTAATCCTCAGTTTAGTGATAATAAATAACTTGTGGAGTGGTGAGGCAAAACCCAAGCTGCCTGAAGTCCAGCAGAAGTTTTCACAGTCAGTGATTGGGTGACAGCACAGTAGATTATTTTATTAGTGACCTCAGCCTAATGTCTATCAAAGCATTTACAGTGGGCAGACTAAAAGTCAACCTAACGGCACCCTGGCAAACCTAACTTCACCCAATTAAAACCTGCCATAAAATGGTGCAGAAACATACCAAAACACTGTTAGTCAACAAAACATACAAATTCTCTTAGATCAATTACTGGATAAATAATTCAACATAGCTGCAAAGACGTCAATGAGGCAGTTGACAGCCTAAATAATATTTTTGACCTTTCAGCCACCACATCAAACCTCAAGACCTCTAGAAACCCCCCAAACAACAAAAAACTTTACAAATGGTTTGATAATGAATGTGAAAATCTGAGGAAAGAATTAAGAAACCTGTCAAACCAAAAACACAGAGACACAGACAAACCCAACACACGCCCGCACTACATTGAAACATTGAAACAGAGTAAGAACACAGTAAGAAAAAGGGACCAACTTGTTTGAGATCTCCATGCCATTGAAGTGTCCATAACAACAAATGAATTCTGAGGAAACTGGAAAAGACTAAGTAAACAGAAACACAAGAATCAGAATTGTTTAAAATACATACCCATTTTAAATAAAATAATCATTAAAAAAAGCTGATCAAACACCAGGTGCCCTGTGCTCATGAAAAAGGGGGTGAGCACAAACATCCATACACATTCATTGAATAGCATTAGAATAGAAAATACTTTATTTAGACAGATTACTGAAGAGACTATGAAATAAATAAATTATTATAATTGGAAATGCTAAAATGTTTTGATTTGAATGAACATTTAACAGCGATGTTACGTTAAACAGCGCTACCTACTGTCGAAGGTCCAAACCCGGTAACTCCGCTCCTTTATGAGCTGCTGCCCTCAGCCTGTTCTCCTCCTCGCCGGCAGGGGGCGGTGACCTCCAGAGCGCCAGCTGAAGAGCAGCTGTGTCCGCTGCTCTCTCTCTTCCTGCCGGCCACAGAGGTGAGCAAACAGATCCCTGTCTGGAGAGCAGAATCTGACTTCAATCTGCTTTAAATCTTTGACATCCTGCGTGTTAAACCTCTAAAAACTTGTTTAATATGATACAAGTGTTCAGAAAATGTCATATTAAAGAGGATGGAGGAGCTATTCCTCTGGTTTTATGCGTTTCTTTAGATTTTCGTGGCTAGCTCACCATGTCCGCCATGTTGGACGCTGCTATTCAATCAGAATTAGTAGATTGTTGCTTATTGGCCTCCTTGAATCTTTATTTAAAGCTAGAATACACCTGATTTTATCCTCTAAACGTTTTACCTAAAGTTGAAGTGTGAATGTGGAACGGCTTCATGTACCGGCGCAGCAGCTGAAGCTAATCCAAGCTAGCATCAATGTCTCTTCCTGTTATCGCGATGCTTAGATTTCATCTTCATTTGAAGCTTTAAATGTAAAGTGATTATCTTCCGTTTACTGCAGATATCTGAAAATGGTCCGCTACTCTCTCGACCCCGAGAACCCGACTAAATGTGAGTAAATATAGCAAGTTGGCAGCTGCGCTAGCATGTTGGCTATGATGACTTCTTAGGACACCTTTGGATTAATCATGAAAATAACTCACTGTTACACCTGAGCTGACACACCTGAACATGACTGACATACCAGCTTGTACAAATTGACTGTCATGTGAACTTTTGATATGTTCTGTTTCAGCATGCAAGTCGAGGGGCTCCAACCTCCGGGTTCACTTCAAGGTAAGCTAAAACATTTCTCTTTAGTCTCAACCCTAGTATTTAGATTTCCTGTGGTCATTCGTTATAGATGATCAATATGTCATAATTGTTCTGCTATATGATTATATATAGGATAAGTGTTGGAGGTATATCAGTGGTCACTTTTCAGGACACACACAATGCTCTTCAGATAATAACTCAGTCAGAAGCGGAGTCTTGCTTATTTCACATTAAAATGCCTTATTTTAAATGATCTCTGCCGATTTCTCTCGATTAAGGCAAGGTTTAAATGCCACAAGTACAGAAGATGGCAGCACTTTAGACTTCACTTTGCTGCATAAAAGGAATAATTCATAAACAGACAAGTATTATTAGTAAAACCAGAAAAAATTACAAAGAAAAAATGGACCCCTTGAAATATTTAGACTAAAAACGCAGGTCCAAATTGTCCACAGGCTGATCACAGAGTGAAAACTATTTGCGGAACATTTAGACAGTGCTGAGGTATTACACATGTAAAGATCAGACCAGTCCGGGTCTTGAATTGGAATTAATAGGTGGGCTCAGCTGGAGGAGATTGCAGTGATGACATCTTAGGACACCTTTGGATGAACCATGAAAAGAAACTATTGACTCTGAGCAATCTCCTCCTCACAGTGAGTCTCTGTTAACACACACGTTATTAGAAGTGATATGGAGATGTTGATAAGTTGTCTTGTTTTGAATGATTTTAGGATGCATATAAAGTGGCATGAAAAATAATGTCTTCTTCGTCATTTAGAGTACCATACATTGAGCTAACAGAGATTATGTGGATAGATAAAGCGAGTGAGCAGGGTGGCACTGATTTTCTGTCAGCTTGTTTATAATTATGACCCAGAATTTAAACACGTTTGTTGGATCAGTGTTTCTACATGTAAATGCTGGTTAATGTTGGTCTTTAAAATCATTGATTCAGAGCTTTTGTCTAAAATCAATGACCAGAACTCAGGATTATTCTCAAACTAAAATTAGGCTCACATGTAACCTCTGATAGATTGTTGGGTTAGATTGTTCTCAGTTGGGGTTGTTGTGGTACATACACTCACAGATGTGCCTCGACTTGTCATTGAGTTGAACTCTGTTGCTGTCTACAACACAGTATCTAAACTTGAGAGTTGTACTGGCTGAAACCGCACACAGGACTAAAAGAAGTTTAGGTATTCTGGATTTAAAGCTCCGTGTTTGTTGCCTTCCTGGAGGTGTTTTTGTTCTGATGACCAGTGTAATCTGTCAGTTTCCTCAGAATCGCTGAGAAAGTTGGTTTGAGAATGTCGTGATGTTATATGAATGTTTGTTTTTCCTCACAGAACACCCGTGAGACAGCCCAGGCCATCAAAGGCATGCACATCCGCAAGGCCAACAAGTACCTGAGGGACGTGATCGTCAAGCACCAGTGTGTCCCCTTCCGCCGCTACAACGGTGGAGTGGGCAGGTGTGCCCAGGTGAGCCCTGATCACAGCCAGCACACGTTAGAGAGCTGCAACTGCTGTGATGACCATCTTAGGACACCTTTGGATGAAAGATGAAACTAAACTTTTAATCTGAGCAGTGTCTGAGGCGGTCCAGGTCTGTCAGGGGGCAGAACTGTTACTAACATGACGTTTGTGTTCTTCACAGGCCAAACAGTTTGGCTGGACGCAGGGACGCTGGCCCAAGAAGAGCGCCGAGTTCCTCCTGCACATGCTCAAAAACGCTGAGAGCAACGCCGAGCTCAAGGTAAGATGTAGAGTCACTTTAACTCACTGCTACCTGATTTCAGGCTCTCTGGTTAAATCTGAGCCAAAGGGTGAACAGGTAGATACTTTATTGATCCCAAGGTAAATTCAAGATCATGTTAAAGCTGTCTTTACTCAAATATTAAATAAATAAATCTGGTTAAACTTGGGACAAATGTGATGTGAAATTAAACACTAAATGTCCTTGTGTGGAGCTTTAAATACTGTAAACAAGGTGTATGATCTGCGCTGATGCTTTTTCCTTATGTCTGATTCTGAAGTCTTGTATCAGATTTGCTAAATTTGAGTCCTAAAGTTCTATTTTCTATAGCGATATGTCTTCAGTTTTAAAACACCTGAAACCTGCCTGCATACTAACCAAATCTACACAGGAGGCCATTTACAAAATGGAGAGAATTTCTAGTCTGCTATTTCTGATTGAGTCTTGAATAGGAGTTTAAAGGTGAGCTCAGTGGGAGGAGATTGCAGTGATGACATCTTAGGACACCTTTGGATGAACCATGAAAAGAAATGATACAATCTGAGCAATCTCCTCTTCCTCCTCTCTGTGAGTCTCTGTCAACACACCTGTTCTCAGAGGTCTGTCTGCAGGCAGGTAAAGACTTTGACTGATGTAGTCTGTGGGAGGTGTAACAAGTACAAGGTTGAAAAAATCTCTGATCAAAAACGTGTCTGACTGAAGATCTCCTCGTCTAACTGGAGGCTAAAGACGTGTAACCCTGCAGGGATATAAAGTTTCTGAACAAGTCTGAAGTTTCTGACCCGTCTCTTGGTCTTGATGTGGTTCAGGGTCTGGACGTGGACTCCCTGGTCATCGAGCACATCCAGGTCAACAAGGCCCCCAAGATGAGGAGGCGCACATACCGTGCTCACGGCCGCATCAACCCCTACATGAGCTCTCCGTGTCACATTGAGATGATCCTGACGGAGAAGGAGCAGATCGTCCCCAAACCTGAGGAGGAGGTTGCTCAGAAGAAGAAGGTAAAACTCTGATTTCTGTGTCCCTGAATGAACTGCAGAGCTGCAGTGATGACATCTTAGGACACCTTTGGATGAACCATGAAAACAAACCGTGCAAACTGAGCAGCTTAATGCATGTTTGACCTCTGACCTTTGGCCTGTGATGCCTCCTGACTCCTCCTTTGTCATTACAGGTTTCACAGAAGAAGCTGAGGAAGCAGAAGCTCATGGCCCGGGAGTAGAAACTGAATAAAGTCACATCTTGTTATTACACCACTGGTCTACCTGGTCTTTATTTACCTTGTGACTCTTGTTTTGAAGGATCTCTAATGGGTATCGTGCATAATTAGTTCTATGTCAAAAAAAACGAGTGTATTTAAGTTGACTTAAGCTCCAGAGATATTAAGTTTCATTCTCTTCCTGCCAGAAACTTGACTTTAGAGTTTCAGAGGAGAGGAAACAGGAAGTACTCATCTGTAAGATGAACCTTAACTTCTTTAAAAAACCCCACACTTTTAGGCAGATATTAAAACATTCAAGGGGAAAAACTTTAAAATGTATGTTTGCAGCTCTGCATATTTTCTCCAGTTTCATCCTGCTAACCTCCACAGTGATGAAGAGGGGATTGTTCTGATTAATTTTATCCACTACAATATCTTCTTTCCAGCTCTTCATCAGTAACTAACTCATCTTTTAGTTTAGAGTGAGTAATTTCAATGCAAACTCTCTCTGGTTGGGTGTATCTGCAGATTTGAGGGGTTACAATTAACCCAAATTCTTGGCTTTAATGGTTTTGCGCCATATTGAGCAACAACATCACACAGTTGCTGCAGATTTGTCATCTGAACATCCAGGATGAGGATCTCCTGGTCTATCGCATCCCAAAGGAGCTCTCTTCGAGATCTGGGGACTGTGGAGGCCTTTGGGAGTGAACTCATCTTCATGTCCGAGAAACCGGTTTGAGATGATATGAGATTTGTGACATGGAGCGTTATCCTGCTCGAAGTATCCATCAGAGGATGGGTGGGAGTCGCCATAGTCTGCAGCAATACTCCGGTAGGCTGTGGATTTTGAGTCTTGCTCAGTTTAATGTTTGCAACACACAGAGAGGAAACGGGACTACGTGGAGTTTATTAAATCATTTATTGCCCAGAGTTGAAACTTTTAACATTCAGCTTTGTATTAGTCTGATTACCTCATACAGTCTGCTGCTGCTGTTTTCAGAGTGACCACGAGGTGGCGCCAGTGTATTGTTAAGAATGTGAAGGTGTTCCTGTGGCCATGTTTGAGTCTCTTTAATTGACTATTTATTTTCCCAACCAGCCATTAACAATCATTGAAGTCATCATAAATAATTATGATAGATCTGTTTACAACTGAATCAGCTGGTCACGTAAAACTTCTTCTGAATACAGAAATGTTAAAGAATGAAATAATGTTTTAATATTTAACAATACGATTGATATGTGCTATTTTATTTCAGGAACCACACTCACCTGGACATGTGGGGAATTCTACCTGTCCTCATATACAAGTGAGTGTGTGTCTGGCCCCAATCCGACGCTCAGCAGATTAATGACACACACACACACACACACACACACACACACACACACACACACACACACACACACACACACACACACAGACACACACACACACACACACACACACACACACACACACACACACACACACACACACACACACACACACTCACAAATATATTTATTTATTGAGCTCACGGACACGCCCCCTACTGGATTGGAGCAAACACCCGCTTTTTCACTATAACTTTTAGGATAGGATATTTAAATTATACTTAGGCTATCTCATTTACACAGAGCAAAGCAAAAACATTTTAACAAAGATAGACTTAGTGATGGTAATATAATGAAATATTATTATATCAATTCAGATAGAAAATCATTTCTTATGATGCTAAGACTAAAAAGTTTACCATAGCTGAAATACCTCTTTGTCAAAATACACATCAAACTAGGCCCTAAATGTCACACAGAAAAAAAAAAGATAAATACAGTATGAAAAATTACATGTTAATTACTATCACTTTAAGTTCATTTAAAAGTCACATTAATGCCAACACAGCTCACTTCATTCTTTACAGATTTATATTTTTTTGACATGCAGAGTGTTTGAAGCAACCTGCATTCTCTACAATATAATCATTCGACTATGAATAAACCTATGCATTTATAATGTTAATCAAGAAAGTTAAGTAAAAAGGATAAAAATTGTTCAGAAACTGTAAACAACAAAAACACTGATGCGCCGGCTGATGGATCTAAAACACTTCCTGCACATGCTCTGCTGATAAATTAATACACTGTCAGATTTAAAATAATTTCTCGTTCATCAGATTCAAGAGGTTTCTACACAGTGAGCAACAGATTTATATTTAATATTTTATTTTACCTTCATAATAAAATAGGCTAATTAAAGATTAAAACAAAAAGTCTGAGAATAATTAAATGAGGAACTTCATCAAATCTTAGTTTTTGAAATAAAACGTGTTGAAAAAACAGCTATGGTGCATCATGTTCTGAAGCATAGGCTATAAAGGTAATTTATTCACATTATAAAATAATCTTTAAACATATTAAACCTGCTTCAACCAGCTCAGTATAAAGCGAGAAGTTAAATTTGCACGTTTAAAATTGAATCATTATTTAAGTTTTTAGGCCTCATATATTTTTTTAATCTGTCTGATGTTTTTCATGATTCTTCAGGTTGGTAAACTCTCCTCCTCTTCTTTCTATCTGTCTGATGTTTTCCTCTGCACGCTCCCATCCCCAGATCGAAGCCCAGCAGCCAATCAGGAGCCCCCCCTAAATCTATACACCTCTACGTCACGGACATGTCAGCCAATCAGAGCAGAGTCCCCCCCTGCATTCTGAAAGTTTGGACTTTAGCTAATAGACATCAGAGAGATGATCAGCTTTTATTATCTCTAACTCTGGACTCAGAAAGGACCCGGACTCAGGACAGACCCGGACCCGGACTCTCAGCGGGGGATTTCTCTTTTTCTCTGAGTAACTCTGAGGATTTTCTGGATCCTGGTCCTGAGATGGGTTTAGAGTCCGTGAAGGAGTGGGTTGTGGTTCAGCTGTAGTCCGGACTCTGTCAGGAGCAGGGCCCCACGGAGCCACGCAGACCTGGTCCCCTCGCCCAGGATCCCGCAGAGAGGAGGTGATGTTAGCGGTGGGTCCGATGGACGGGTCCCGACAGAGCGCCTTCCTCCTCAGCACCCCCCCGTTAGCGGCTCTGCACAGCATGACGGAGATGAAGACCCCGCTGTACCCCGCCTACCCGCTCTCCTCCAGCGGCCCCACCTGCTCCACCTCCCCGGCCACCACCTCCCCCAACCCGGGCGGCATGGCGGTGTCCTCCCCGGGAATCAAGAGCTCCTCAGGACTGTCCTCGGGGCTCGGCTCCCCTCAGCAGTGCTCCTCCGCCACCCCGCACGGGATTAACGACATCCTGAACCGGCCCGCTGCCGCTTCTGCCGCCGCCTCGGTGGCCGTGGCCGCTGCCGCCGCCTCCTCCTCCGCAGGGCTCCTGTCGGGTCTCCCTCGGTTCAGCAGCCTCAGCCCCCCACCGCCCCCAGGACTCTACTTCAGTCCCGGGGCCGCTGCGGTGGCAGTGGCCCGGTACCCGAAGCCTCTGGCGGACCTGCCGGGCAGGACGCCGATCTTCTGGCCCGGAGTGATGCAGAGCCCCCACTGGAGGGACGCCCGGTTCGCGTGTTCACCGCGTGAGTGTGAGCGGGTCAGAGAGGCCTCCGGGCTGAAAGAATCTCTGATTTAATCTGAATGGTTTCTCTCAGGGTTTGTTCTCTGGTTCGTTTCTAACCCGATCTTCTGTCCCGGTTTCAGACCAGAACTCCGTGCTGCTAGACAAGGACGGGAAACGGAAACACACGCGGCCCACCTTCTCCGGGCAGCAGATCTTCGCGCTGGAAAAAACCTTCGAACAGACCAAATACCTGGCGGGACCGGAGCGCGCGAGGCTGGCCTACAGCCTGGGCATGACGGAGAGCCAGGTGAAGGTAATCCCAGAGAATAAACCAGCATACATTTGTGTTTTTATTCATTTTTGAATTTTTAATCAACTTTAATGTGATTAGGGAAAAAGGCCGGAGTTAAAATAATTTTGAATAATTCACAGGAAACTCAGTGGAGACAGTATTTATTTATTTATTTATTTACCATTTTTTAAATAAATGCATATAAAATATTAATGTGTTTTTGGAGTAGACTTAAACACTGAGCTCATTGTTCTGTCACTGAAACTGGAATATAATTTAACCAGGCAGACCTGAAATGATTTTATCTCTATTATGATGCTGTGACTTTCATGCGTAAAATGTTCCTGTATTTTATTTTTTTCCGATCTCAATTGTTGCTCCACAAACCAGGCTGATTTATTTCTGTGATGTTTAAAAATCTCATTATGTTAAAATTATTTCACCAACCTGTATGTGTTCCAAAACAGATAAAATAAAATCAATGTTTTAAATTTATTCAGAGCAGAAAACAACTTCACATTCGTTTTTTTTCCTTTCTTGTAATTTACGCACATTTCTCTGTTCTTCACGCTGAAACTTTTGAACTCTCAGAGTGAAATATCAAAACTACTGCTTCCAGAAGCTCTAAAAGCGGGAATTAAAGTCAAACACATATTTCTAAAAGTATGCATTTAAATACACCATGTTTTTTTTTGTTCAGGTTAATTTGTCGGTTTATGACTCCTAGTTTGTTTTTACGCACACCCTCTTGAAGTTGTCCCTGATCCTGGATGGACTAATATGTCTCGTATAGATTGTAATATGAAATCTGACCCGGGTCTGTGTCTTCTTGTAGGTCTGGTTCCAGAACCGGAGGACGAAGTGGCGGAAGAAGCACGCGGCAGAGATGGCGACAGCGAAGAAGAAGCAGGACTCAGAGACGGAGAGACTGAAGGGGACCTCAGACCTGGAGGAGGAGGACGACGACTACAACAAACCTCTGGACCCAAACTCTGACGACGAGAAGATCACACAGCTGCTGAAGAAACACAAACCGGCCCCGGGAACAGGTCCCGGTCCGGGTCTGCTCCTGCACGGCTCGGAGAACGACAGCTCCTAACTCTGAGTGTGGATGAGACTCCGAGGACGCTCTGAGACACACCGAGGAGGATTTTTCTGTTTGTCTGCGGAGCTTCGGGCCGGACTCACGTGGAGCTGAGTGGACTCTCAGAGCCGGCCCTGGACCTGGACGTGGACCTGGACCCGGACCCGGAGTGGTTGTGGACTTGTAGATAAGCCGTGAGTTGTGAGGAGAGTCCCCCCCCCTGCTGTGAATCATTTCCGTGTTTTTGCTCCAGACCAACTCACACTTTATTTTCTATCTCACTAAATCTCCTCCTGCTACTCCTGCGGGTCTGTGAAGGCCCTGTTGACACTTCAGATAAGGGAGACCGTGAACGCACCACGCGCACTTGTACAGACGTGTTTAATTTATATGTAGTGCAGCTGTGTACCTGGCAGGTGAATGTAATGCACTTTTATTTAATAAAATCTAATGTTGGACTTTTAACCTGAATGACTGACGCACCTTTTAATCACCTAATGACACGTCATCAATTCATGACGCAGCTCATTAATCAACTAACGACGGACAATTTATCAGCCTCATTAATATTCAGCAATCAACGCGCTGCGCATGCTCACATCCTGCACAGCGCTTCTTTTAAAACATTAATTAAAACACATGTTCAGGTTTTTATAAAGGTCGTGAGCGGACTCAGTGTCAGGGTGATCTGTTGGGATTTGGAGGAAAATTTTAATCCCTCTTAAAAAATGTTCACATTTAAAAACTGGTTCAGTCTGGGGATTTAATCTTTTAAATATAAATGTGAGGACGTTACTTAATTTAATTCAGTCAGGGAAATGTGGACACAGACCCGATTTAAAATCGCAGCTCAGATTTATGCTTCCGAAGTCAATCATCCGGGTCATCGCAAACGAAAAAATATTCGCTAACGATCCGACAAAAGCAAAAGACAGTTTATCCACATGTTTAATATATCAGTTTTTTTTTTTAACATTAATATTTATTTTTACTCATCTGTTTTCTGTGTGTCAGTGTGACCGTCTGCAGAGTGCTCTGTGTCTATGAGCTCCTCTGCTCGGTCTAATTTTCTCCATTTTAACAGATGTTCACACACACAACTACACAAAGAGAAACATACCTGACGCTTTTTTTCAGTATTGTGTTTACAGACTCGACTCCCCATAGATTTAGTTCATTCTTATGAATTATTATCTTTGGTTATTTCTGTCTTTGGTGAGGGGCCTTTGAGGCGCACACATTTAAACACATACACCCACACACAGGGGTGTGTAAAAACATCTTTTTAAATTCGGTCAGGATCAAACCTGTTCTGCTGTTTTTCTTCAGTTTAACCTGAAGACTTAATTCAGGCTCTGCAGGAAGTCAAACATATTAACGCCGCCTGAGTTCATCTCTTTTTCAGATCATAAACTGTCATGTTTCTGCGTTTTCATCTCTTTATGTGAAATGTGTTGTTCCTGTTTCACTGATTTTTTACAAACTTCTCACATATTTATTTGAAGACTTGGATTCGATTCTGGAGAATAATGCAGCTAAAGTCAGAAAGATCAAATGAGACACAATTATTTCTTGTTATTATTATTATTATTATTATTATTATTATTATTATTATTATTATTATTATTAATAATAATAATAATAATAATAATAATAATAATAATAATAATAATAATAATAAACAGATGTAAAAGATAGACACTTTAAAAAGTGAAAGCAGAATTACTTCGGGAGACCTCGGTGGTTTAATTTTTATTTCTAACATCATGAGAAAAAAAAAACTTTAGACAGAATTTAAACTACAGAAACAGATAAAATCAGCAGAGTTAAAATGCTCAATTCTATACCCTCTGATGTTAAAATGAATCACAGTTTAAGGAGCTAACATGTCTGACCCCCAAAAGACGTGCGGGGCTTTAAATTTTAAAGTCTTCTCCTCTGGATAATTAAGAGGATAACAAAGACTTCAGGCTCTTCTTATAATTTTACTCTTATTTTTCCGACAGAGAGACCCAAAATGACCACAGAGTGAAATGAAAATAAAACTTTGACAAGAAATTAGAATTATAACCTATTGACTGAATTGAAACAATAATAGTTTAAAGGTCTGAAAATGTTTAAAGTAAGATACATTCTTTCTTAGACAGGAAGTTATCTCTCGTTTGAAAGCGTCAGAACCAACATATCCAACTTAATTAATCTCTTTATAAAATTATTTGATATAATAATAATAATAATAATAATAATAATAATAATAATAATAATAATAATAATAATAATAATAATAGTTTGAAGCTGCAGCGTTTATTGTCATTTTAAGCAGTTTTTATTGTCAGTGAAGTAAATCTTTTTGAGCATAAAAACATTTAAATCTCCAGTTTCTCACATCAAACCCTCAGATAACAGGTCGTGTTTTCATCGGGGTCCTTTAATGCATCATGAAATCCGGTCAGTGAACACGTCACAGGGTTTGGGCTGGTAAAAATGTTTGTCGTAAACATGTTAAAAAAAGAGAGCGAAAAGTAAAGTCATGAATAAAAGACAGGCAGAAAGATTAAACTTTAAGTTTACAAACTCAGAAACAGTTTCTTTCTGATGTCACTTCCCCTTTACACGTGTGTAAGGGAGTGGAAGGAAGACACAGCTTGTCATAAGTGAGTTTAAATTAATCCTCATCAGAAAACAGAAAATAATGAACATAATCAGAGTGATTTAAAGGTGAGAGCAGAGCTCAGGTTTTAATTTCATATTTGAAAAATAAAAACACGATTTCTTTTTTATGATTCTACAGAAACGTCACCTCAGGCTTCCATTTCACTGTGAAAATCAATCAACTTTTTTCTTTTTCTTAATTTGAAAATTTAAATAAACAACATTTAGATAGGCTAAGTAACATGAAACAAAGAAAATCAGCCTGGAGATTAAAATCCTGATGTTATGAAGATGAAGTTTTCAAAGCTTTTTTGAGGTTTTACAGAGACATATGTTTCAGATAAATGCATCCAAAATGTTTTTTTTATGTAATAATTGATATTTTCTGAAATTTGTTGAAGTTAATATCTAATATGAAACGTAAATATTCACTGACTTATTTCAGATTGAGATGTTAAAAATAAGCCCATTCTGAAGGATTTATTCTGTTATCAGAGAACAGATTTCTAATCTTACATGTTTAGCAGATCATAAAACTACTTTTTTATTGAAACTGCAGAAAAACATAGCGGAAAGACCCCCATTTAACTCAAATACAAAAAAGATAGAAGCAGAATATGGAACTTAAAAGGCCTTTAAATTCATGAACAAAGTGTCAGCTAATTTAAAAGAGATTAAACCCATTAAAAATAGAGAAAAGTGGTAAATGATTGACTGTTTTAAAGATACATTCAGCTTAACAGTCACAGAGGAAGCTAAAATCCAGTTTCTGGATCACATTAAAGCTAAAAGTGCGCTGTTCATTGCAGGAGTACGTTGCAGGAAGAGAAAAAAAGTGTTTTATTTTATTTTTCTCAGCTCTTATCAGTGAACTCAAGGGATGTGAACAAGTGCGAAAGCAGAGTTCTGAAGAGTGTGTTGAGTTAAAACCAGAAATGAAGACCTTTTGTTTCCTGACACAATTCAATGTTTAAAGAGGTGATGGTTATCATTCAGGACACCAGCTGAGCTTATAATGTGCAGAAAGAAACAGGGATATGTGGAGTGACAACAGGTGCAGAGCCTCTTGAGAGAAGCAGGACTAAAGGGACTATCAGAAGTTAAAAAGACATTAACAACGAACAGTACATACACAGCATGTGGACCAGCACACAGGTGTGAGAAAACATGAGCTCTATGACAGCAGACAGGACAGAAACACCACCGGCAAATGTGACGAGCAGTCCTTAAAGCTGACTTTGAGATTAAATTGTTCAGCTGATCGTACTGTTTGTGGATTCCATCAGGACGACTGATGTTTGTGTTTTAGGAACTTTCGGCAGGACTTTGTGAGCAGAGCGGGTGAAAGAGGGAGCAGAGGTAGGAGGAGGAAAAGGTGGAATGGCCTTCATCAGATTAATGTCTTTTGTGGTGGTAAAGAAATGATCTAGTCAGACTGAAATCATCTTCTTGACCAGGCTGTAAATATGTCTATTTTTGCTGTAAAAATCAACTTTTTAATGGGTGTGTATGTGGTTTCTCCTGTTTCTGCACACAGCCTCTAGTGGACACGACAGGAACTGCAGGTTTAATTCCTGCAGTGGCCTCATTTTTTAGAGCTAAGGGTGCTGCTTGGATTATATTTGTGAGTGCAGTGAGTTGTTTGTCAGCAAGTAAACAGGTGTTAGTCCCATTGAGTGAGGACATGATGACAGTTAGCCTCCATGTTCACTCCTTACCTGGTTTGATGCTACCTGTGCTGTGAAGCAGGGAGCACCCCCATTAGCTGAACAATGTGAACATAATCCCTGACAAAAATGATCAGGATTACAATCCCATTGTTTGGTCCTCAGTGAGGTGAGTCCTGTTGTTAATCACAAAGAGTTAACGCTCACGTTTGACTCCATAAGGCTGCAGGTGAAGTTAACAAGCTCTCTGCTGACTCCAGCTGTGAGGAAACATCACTTTCTGTGTTCCAGGTGTGCTGAACATGACCCCCCTCCATACCTGTCCCTCAGGGACCCACTGCAGCATCTGTTCCCTCTCTGTGTGCCAGACTGAGCCGCTCTCTGAACACACTGATACAGAAACAAGCTGTACACACACCAGACAACTGCAGTTCCCTCAGTGTCCCCAAGAGTCTGTCTCCAGTAGAGATTTGGTCGCCTTTAAACTCAATGTTAAAATAAACTGCAGTTCCCTCATTGTCCACTAGAGCAAGTCAAGTAGCTTCAAAAATGGGCAGACGCTGTGCGATTGTCGGCTCGTTTTGAGACCATTTGCCATTTGTGAGCTCATTTTGTTGGGCCAAATTGGCAAATCCATTGATCGCAAGAAAATCTTTTCCCGCTTCAGAGCTTCTCTTCTTCCTCTTTTTGACATTGCAGTTATGGATACAGCTCCCAAATGCCATAAAAAAAGGATACAGAGTCCGACGTGTGGTATATGGATGTATAATGTGAGCAGTGAGGTTGCATCACAGCATCGGGTTGTAAAGAATGAGAACATGATTAGTGGGCTGCAAACTTTTGAACTTGGGAATTTAGTGCGTTTTAAGATAGAGCTGAATAAAACAATTTCAAATATCTTTCAGTGAATGCCTGGCTTAAGAAGAGTGCTGATTTTTTTTGGCTCCAGTGGACACTTGAAGAACTGCAGGTTTTTGTAACTTTATCCTCTTCTTTTTAAGCCCGATAGTTTCAGGTTGGTTGTCGAACAACAGCAGCTGATTTTAAAAAAAAGTAATAGAAGAAATTTTCTTTTAAATCTTTGGTTTCTCATACATTTTAGAGTAGTTTTTCTAAATTAGAGGCTTTTATTTTGAAGAGGTCTGAAGCGTTTTTGCTATCAGTGTGAGAAAGCTGCTCAAATTAACAGATTATGTAAGCAGACAGTCCCACCTGTTGCTCTCAGCTACACCTGTTGACGGCTCCTGTTTGCTGCCGTGACTAATGTGTTAGCGTTAGCGGCGTGGGATAAAGAGCCCATTGACGGCTCTTAGTTGACCGTGTTCAACAAGAGATTACAACAAGGACATGTGTCTGCGGGGGGGAAGAAGAGGTGTTATCAGCGTGTAACCCTCCTGCAGGCCTGAGATAAGGAGCGCTGAGGGAGCCTCCATTATTAGGAGCTAACACAGAAGCAGCTCCTCTTCCTCACACACACACACACACAGGTTCATGGTTGAGTGGGAACATTGTGCTTTGAGGGCCCTGAACGCAGCATGCTCTGCCTGACTGTAATTCATCCTCAGCCTTTGATGATCGGCGGTCCGCTGGGTGACAGATAAAGTCTCTGCTAATTGCTCTGTGTGTGTGTGTGTGTGTGTGTGTGTGTGTCACCTGCAGCCTTCTGAGTGTGTGAGTGTATTTGGATGATGTTTCAGGTATAATCTGTTGTCAGTATTTATTCAGAGATAATCTCCTTTAATGAGGTCTCGGCTCCCTGCAGGTGTCACAGCAGCTGGATTACAAACAGGTATCATCACAACAGGTCGGAGATAATCCCAGACAGGGTGCAAGACGCAAACTCCTCAGTGCGATCTCTTTAACATCTTGAGGAGGCTTAGAGTTTTAAGATTGAGAGATTAATGTGTGTTTCATTCAGATGTTTGAAGTCAGCTGATCTAAGACCCTGATGGGGATCAGGAACTCTTAAACCCAGTTTCCACCAAGCAGTCGGGTTCAGATCAACCTAAGGTTAAGCCTGATCCTGTCCGCATTTCCACAGCCAACTGTGACCCCTCGTGGTAGGCGGGGTGCAAGCCAGATGCCAATAGCTGCATCAGTTAAATAATAGCGTGACGCCATAGCAGTGAGACACAGTGTACCCTGCTAACAAATCTAACAAAGAAGAAAAGGGCAACACAGGAAACAAAGAGCAACAATGGTAAACATCCAGCAATTTGTCTTCTTTGTGATTGCCATGTGGCTCTTTGTTACACATCATAAATCAAGCTTTGTTTCAGAGGAGGCTGTGTGCGTGGAGAAGTATTCATGATAAGTAACGATTCTTTTGAACAATCAAGGATCAGCAGTGTTATAGCTCCACCTTTCAAGATCGGTTTAGGACGCGGTCACACTGGCCAATCGTGCTGCGCCTAAGCACGCTTTAGCCCTAAAGCACGTTTGGAATGGCCAGTGTGACCGCAACTGTGCCGTGCTCAAGCACGATTCGCTTCCGTGCTTTGGCACGCTTCGGAGAGGTGGGCTTCGGCACGGTTTACTTCATGCACGAGCACAAGCAAGCGGATACGAGTGCAATCCATGACGTATAATCACCGCGAGCGCATCTCTCGACAATCATTTTAAACGAAGCGGGGGTGTCAGAGGACTGCGTCGGGCGAAAACGACTTAATATAAGTCCAAAAGTCTCTAAAGTTGTAGCAGGGCTCTCTGTGTCTCATTGTGCTGACTCTGATGAGATCGCGCTTCATGTAAACAGACGCTTCACGATGACGTAGGCGGGCCATGCCCGTGTGTAATACCCACTAAAGTCTGGTTCATTTAGGGGTAGTGTGACCGCTGGCCGTACTCTCCGGCTGGGGAACAGCTCTGCGGGGGGGGGGCAATCGTGCTTAAGCACGGCAGTTTGAATGGCCAGTGTGACTGCGCTCTTAATCTGGCACCCCCATGGAAGGGTGCCAAAAAGTGGGACGGCTCGTCTCGGTTATTTGGGGATCCATCCCAGGATTAGTCACTGGAAATGCCGTGAAATGTGTGCCGTGCCGAGACGAACCGAACTGAAATGCTTGGTGGAAATGGGGCTTAAGGGACTCACTTTAACCCATGAAGGGTTGGGTTACAGGTGTTACAGCCTGCACACACTCTGACTAAAATCATTCAGGTTAATAACAGCTTTGCCCTTTTTTAATCTGAATGAAGTTGACCCGTTGTGGTGTGTTATCAGAGTGGCGTTACTCGTGGCGTCTTGAGGATGGATGCGGGTAAAACGCTGCCTGTTGTTCCTCCTGCCCTCTGCATGAGGACAGTTCTGTGATGGTGATGGGGGGGGGGCTAAGTAATGACAAAATGAGCACCTTCAGTAGACTCTGGCAATGAAAAAGCCTGCCCTCATCACCTGAGTCTTTTGTTCTGGATTTTATTAGCACTAGCCGCGCTAAAATAACCTGTTAACACGAATCAGAGTGCAGCAATAATAACCTCCTCAATCATATTTTAAAAGTCACGTCAGGCGGCTGCAGTAATTCATCTCTATGCAAATATGTGTCTGTCAGCCCATTAGAGAGCTGCTACAGGCTTTTATTAAAATGCATCTCTTCCTGCTCAGGACGGATAAAACACGCACCCCGCAGCACAAGAATTATAGCAACTATTAGGCTAACATATGGACAGCATGCACTCTGCAAATAAAAGGCTGCAGATAAAGTGGCAGGGTCAGGGAGGGGGGGCAAACACTTAGGAGATGGCACCACAGTAATAGATTGTGCAGACCTGGGAATCAAAGCCTGATTAGACTTCATTTGGGCGCCTCGACTCCCCCCGCCCCCACTCCCTGGGCCAGTATCAAAGTGTGTCATAAAGAGAGAAGACGAATAAAGGTAATAAAGAGCTTCAGAGCTTTAATGAAATTAAAACAATGAGTTGAACACTCCCCACTGAGGAAACACTGCCACATCAGCAGAGGCGAGAAAAACAACCACCAAACCACCTCCAGGTCTAAGACGTGACTAAACAAAAAGTCCCAGAAACTGCAGTTCCTTGAGTGTCCACTAGAGTTAGACGGTCGAACAGTTTTAAGAAGAGCACTGTGTTTTTGCAACCTGACACACCAGATGGACAGTTTCATATATCCGCCACAGAAATATTTCACTAGTCCATCTGGGTAGCGGCTCTTCAGATTTATTTTCAGAGGCGGGACCTTCAAAAAAAATCATCAGCTGGTGATTGGACGTCCGTTCTGATTAACACACTCACCACGGACCAATCCGCATCAAGCCACGGTATGACGTAGCTTATGTGTGCTGCTGCTGAGAAACAATAGACGAACAACTACAGGAACATGAGAAACAGCTGTGATAATGGCGTTAGACGACTGTTGCTGTTTTTGTAAAGTCAACTTAAGAATCAAAGGAACGCTGACAAGTCCAAAAGTCTGCTGACGTCACGTCTGCTCCCACAGCTCCTGCCTCTCTTCCCTGATTGGGCCGGTCAGAATTTAGCTGAGTGAATTCGTTGGTCATTGGAGCCTGACAAGATGGATCTGCAAGATTTTAGAAACTGAATCAGGCAAGTCCATCTGCTCTGCAAGGTTAGTGTTTTTGTGCCTCTTGTGGAAACTTGGATGACTACAGTTATAATTTTATCTTTACTTTCAGCTCAACAACAGCAGCTAAAATGGAAAAAAAAAAACAGAGGAATGTTCCTTTAAATCCTCAGAGGATAAAGGGTCAGATTTGTGCTTCGAGGTGTCCCCTTATGTTATATTGTAGCTACTGTCTCTTTAAGGGCCTTCACCGCACTAAGCTAACTTTATGGAGTGTTCTCCCAAAGATCAAAGAACAGAGCAGGCTGTTTCTGATTGGTTGGTTGGTTTACCAATCGGTGACGTTACAGATTTTGTGTTTTATCATGAGATTATCCCACAACACAATTTCCTCACTATTTGGTTTCTTTGTAGCATTACCTTTAGATTCATCAATAAAAGCAACTGTATACTCCATTTGTTTTCCATTATTTTCTGACTATATATATATTCTATTAAATGTTAATTTCTCTACAGCCTTTAACTTGTTAATGAACTTCTCTCTGCTGTTTTAAGGAGAGGTGTTTAATAAATGTAGTTTTATTCGTTTGTCCTGATAATAAATCAGCAGGTTAGTTTGGCTCTACTTTCTGCAGCATATGAAAACACTCCTAAGCTCCAACTGTGCAGTGTCAATGTCCACTCAGAAGTTAGTCCTGATATTTAATACAGGGGGTCAGAATGCCAATCTTTAATATTTATTGTATATTTTGGGCTGCAGCTTCCCATACAGCTCCTCTGTGGTATCATGAACCTGTGTGTGTGTGAGTGTGTGAGTGTGTGTGTCTGGGTACATAGAGACGTCAGGCCCTGATGACTCCTCCTCCTGATTATCTGTCGTTTGACGGTTTATCAAAGTCAGACGATCCCGTCATGTGTGAACGCTGGATTTCTCTCCTTTATGGACTCATTAATTTCCCCTGGATCATTAGCCTGAACACACACACACACACACACACACACACACACACACACACACACACACACACACACACACACACACACACACACACACACACACACACACACACAGATCTGTTATGATGAATGCAGCTGTAGAATCATTCACACAATGTTCCTCCTCTGAACGCATCACATGATAAACAGAGACTCCAAAACACCACCTAATGGCTGTGTGTGTGTGTGTGTGTGTGTGTGTGTGTGTGTGTGTGTGTGTGTGTGTGTGTGTGTGTGTGTGTGTGTGTCTCCATCACAGAGAGGAGAATCAGCGACTGTAGACATCTGAAACATGAGACTGTGAACAGAAAAACAACATTAAACACAAACATTGATGAAGAGCATATCCTCCTCTCCATCCTCCTCCTCCTTAGCCTCATAATCATCATCATCATCACCATCAGTCACAGGTGTGCGTATGTATGTTGGAGATGTCATGTTTCAGAGGAGGTTACTGGGAGAAGTGAACATTTTTATGGGTTTTAAATGGTATAAAACATTAAAAGCAAAGTTCAATAATGGAAACATATATATTTGATGTTTTAGAGCTTAAGTCTTTGAGAACATCAGAAATACTTTTCGAGGGTTTAAAGAATCTCTTGTCCTGGTTTTCTCTAAAGTTTGTTAAATAAGAAAAGAATATCACCATGTGTTATTAGCGTATATGTTTGTCTTTCGTCTCTCCTATGATCATGTCTAGTTGGGGTCCACCAGGTCATCAGGCTTCAGGGAGAGGTCTAGGACCTGGGACCCCATCCTGCTGTCTCTCCTGAGAGACTTTTACTGTTGTGTCAAAATCATGTTCTTTTTATTATTATTATTATTTAATTAATTTATTTATGCTATGTTCCTATCACATATTATTTGCTCTATTTGTGCTTAGTCTAAGTTTTTCCTGCAGTACAGTACTTTGGCACAAACTATGTTTGTATTTAAAGTGCTCTATAAATAAATAAAAGTTATAGTGTGACCATCAACAAATCACTTTAATAACTATTTAAAGTCTACAATGCCTGATAACAATCCACAATTTAAATTTAGATAATCAGTACCTGGATGTGTTATTTCTAGCAAAATGATAATCTATAAAGTAATCTACTAAACAAGAGAAAATGTAATTTTGTTATTTTCCTTATTTATCTTTTTTTTTATTGTACGCCTTTTTTTTTGTTAATGTTTCTGGTTTAAAATGAACAGCTGTAAACTAACGTAACTGTTGCATTATACAAGATGACGACTTACATGATATGTGGACTTTTGTTCTTTTGAAATAAAAAATTAAACATTCTCTCATATAAAATGATGAGTACATTAAACCTCCGTCCCTGAGAGATGATGCTGAAGCAGTACCTAGAGTGTCCACAAGAGGCTGTCTGCAGAATTCAAAAAGCTGATCTTTACAGCAGAAATAAACATGTTTACAGCCTGGTTCAGGACATGATTTCATTCTGGATAGATCATTTCTCTATCAGCAGAAGAAGCTCCAAACTAGTTCTTTAAACACCTCAGGTACCTGAGAGAGCATGTGTGTGGTCGTGTGTTTTGATGTGTTTGTGTAGCAGGGCCTGGGGCCCATGATGGCCCGGTGGAGCAGTGGGTCTTGTTGGTCTGTAACCTGGACTTCCTGTTTGTCTCTAGTTGGATCATTTTGCTGACCTTGTCGTCTCCTCTGTTTGTCACTCAGCTGATCTGCCCCCCCCCCCCCCCCCCCCCCCAACTGTTTGCTTTATTGACTGACCGCAGACACGCCGCTGCGCCTCCATTGGCTTAAATGGGTTTTCATTTTTTATTGGCAGGCCGGTGACGGGACGCTCAGCGGAGCCTCTTTACTCTTTACCAGCTGTGGGGATCAAACTGTGTTTTAGTGTCCGCTGTAAAGTCAAACAAAAGGAAATAAAGGCGAGAGCGCGCTGAGCTCAGCAGGAAGAGGACGAGGAGCAGAGAGAGGGAGAGTGGGCTGATTCCCCTCGTTAAAGTAATTAGAGCACAAGTAAAACAATCAGGACGTCACAGAGTGTGTGTTAACAGAGTCAGACACACTCACACAGGTACAGTGCCCCCTGCAGGAGAGCTCAGGTAAGATTTTAATTTTTGATCCAGATGAGTTTAAACATTGAAATTAACTCTGCTTCCTGGATTCAGACCTTCAGTTCACCTGTGGGTCAGCGCTGGAGCCTCAGCCAATCACATGCTGACCCTGACCTAGCTCCGCCCCCTCTGAGGAGGAGAAGAGGATGAGGAACCTCTGTTCATCGATTATGGAGATATCTCTGGTACTGACCTGGCCTATTATGAGTCTCAAGTATCCATTAAAGAAGAAATACTTTGCTGGTCGTTGGTTTAGCCCCGCCCCCTTCACTCAGAATAACTCACCGTTTAAAGGGTTTTATACCAGAGTCGAGCCGTGTGTTTATTGAATTAACTGCTGCCATGTTAATGCAGAGCTGCCGCTACTCAGTGACCTCTGACCTCTGACCTGGGGGGCGTCTGGTCAAGAAGACTGAAAGGAGGTTCAGACCCCCCTCAGCACTTAACCCCCCCAGACCCTGACCCACTTCAGATCATCAGCTGATCGGATCGATAACTCCATCAGAGGGTCAGAGGAAGTGACATCACAAGGGGAGGAGCCTTCTCTCTGAGCTCACAGATTATGTACTGTAAGGCTTCAGTCAGAACCTGAGGTTTATGATAAAGGTGTGAGGATCCGTCTTACCTGTCAGTCTATAGAGCCCTGATCCAGGTGTGACCTGAATGTTACTTTCATGATTTAACCTCAGATAAGAAAGTTTTTAACTTTTCAGTTTTTTCTTCTAAATTCAGATTCCCTCTCTCAGAGTCTGACTGATTTTTCTCTGTATTCAATATCTTTCTCCCTCAATCTTGACTTTGGCATCAACGTTCAGACAGAAACCTGAGTGACTGACTCTTCTTTGCTGTAATTCCTCTGTTTTATATCTATGTTTTAGATGTTTTCTCTTGTTTAGAGGATGCTTTCTTGTCAATAAGGAGGTCTTCCTGTCTCTGGTTGTCCTGTGAGATGACCTAAAAGCTGAATGTGAGCCCTGAGGTCAGATCAGATAAATACAGCGCTGTAATATTAGCAGATTAAACCCTCAGTCCATCACTTCAGGGACACTTTAACAGGTCTCCTCAGCCACACATCCATCAGGACCGGATTAATAAAGTGGATGGGTCTTTGTTCTCATGCAGAAAGATGAATTCTTATGTAAAATCAATAAGACAGAGGTGAGGAAGAGGAGCAGCTGCTGCTTTGAGCTGAAAACCTCCAAGTTCTGTCAATCGATTAACAGCCTCGTCTCTAACCATCGTCTCCTTCAGCTCACTTACAGCCTAATGTCCTCTCCCTCACCTCATATTCTAATGATGGATAAATCACACCTGAATCTCCTCCATTCACTCACAGAGTTATGTGTTCAAGCAGAGCACGATTGTCAGAAGTTTATTTTGAAGCTTATTCTTTAAGTCTTTGTTGTAAAGATGAAATCAGCTGGATGAGTATTTTGATATCAGGAAGAGGTAGAGGACGGCCTTGTTTTTTTAAACAGAGGGAAGAGATGGAGCTACGTCATCATTTTTTGCTCTCATGTCCCCAAATATGGAGCCAGCTTTGGACAGTATGTTAAACCTTTAACCTTCAGCTTTGAGAGTCAAAAAGAAATCAAAAATAAAATAATTAAAAACCAATAAAACAAAAACAAAAAACAAAACAAAACCAAAAACAAACGAACAAAACAACAAACCCTGCAGTTCTTGGAGTGTCCACTAGAGGCTGTCTTCAGAAACAGCAGAAACCACATACTCAGCCATTCAAAAAGCCAATCTTCACAGCAGAAACAAACTTGCAGCTGTTAGCGAGGGGGCTAAAGGCTTCAAAGCTCTGCTTCTGAAACACACAGGTGATGTCATCGAGCCTACCCCCATGCATTATACAGACTATGGTGTGGAAGCTAACTTGACAGCAAAGCTAAATGAACCAAATAAACCAAACAGGGACCCTGATTAAAAGCAAAGACTGACTTTCCTCTGAGCTCTAACATATTCTCTTCTCTCAGGTGGTTTTCATGACAAACTGATTTAATGATGTTACAAATATTTCTTCATACTTAATCTAAAATATGGGTTTTTATCTTGACTTAAAAAACCCTACATGCATACGACATGTCAGTATGTCTAAAATGGGTTCATATTTAAGGAAACTTGAATATTTTGAGGGGTAAGGATCATGGTCCAACTGTCAAAGGGCAGATACAGGTCTCTGCAGGTGTCTGCATGTCCCTGCAGGGTCCCTAAGAGGTGTGTCTTTAAGCTCCTCTACCACCAGGTCCTTCTGGTGACGCTGTTTGACTCCTTCCTGTCACATGATGAGAGGTTTCAGAGAGTCAGACGTGCTCTCTGCTGTTTATGGTTTCATACAGACAGAGCTCTGATTGATTAGGCTGCTTCTGTTCATTGATCGCTGCTGCTTTCAAACACACACACACACACACACACACACACACACACACACACACACACACACACACACACACACACACACACACACACACACACACACACACACGCACACACACAAAGAGCAGTGTCTTTGTTTGGACGGTCCTCCATGAAGAGCTGAAGAATAGTTTTTTATTCATTTCATGGATTATTTGCTCATTACGCATTAATCACAGAGCCCATCTGGAGCAGCCGCAGCCACGGCGTGAAAAACAGCCATTCTCATCTCAATTAGACCACGAGCAGCGCTCTGCGTTACCCATAAATCACTGCTGCAAAGTGAAATGAACAGTTAGTGAAGCGCACCAACATCCACACACAGGCAGGCAGGCAGGAGGGGGAGCAGCCACTGGAACAGCCAGGAAACATCAGCCTGTGTGTGAAACATCAACATGCTTACACACACATACAGAGAGAGAGAGAGATGACTGTGACAGGAGGAGTGATGGTGTATCAAACAGCAGTCAGCAGGTCAACACACATGAAGGAGGAACAGTCACCAAAACATACATGTGACACACCATGATACACACGTGTGCAAGACACATCTGTCTTCAAACTCATTAAACTCTGAGAGATCTTTGTCTCTGAACGCTGTGTTTGCACAGGAGGAACCTTTGGTTGTAACTTATTAAAGCTACATTTGGACCAGAGGGTCCAGGAACTTTTAGTATCCCCCAGAACTAACTTTAGACCCAAGTTCCTGTGGCCCAAACACAGCTCATCATGTTTTCACTGCAGGAAAAAAACACTCGCTGACTTTTCTAAAAAATATTCTTAAAGTTGGAGAAGTTTCCAGGCTGTACCACATTGCTCAAATCTAAAAAACCCACGAACCTGTTCTTGAGAGTCTTGGTTTTACTCCAAGTGTATTGCAGGGATGGAGCCATGATCTCAGTTTTGGGTGGGCCGGATAAATTTTGGCTGTGCCTTAAGTTACAAAAGTTTGTAGATCATTAATATAACTTATAAAAACAAGTTAAAATAAAATGCTGTTACAATGTGAAGTTTTAAAGCAGATTTGGTTGCTGTTTTCACCTTTAATTACATTTTTATAGCTCTTTTCTGCATCGGACAGATCTACCTGCAGTTGCTCTCCATGATACTGAACAAAGAGTGGTGCTCTAATGCATCAGTGGGCTTCACCACTACAGTGTTCCTTTTTTGATAAGCTGCAAGACATATATCGACAACATTCAGATAAACAATTAAGAAAAAATTAAAATATCATGGATAATTGAAAATCTACAGTCTTCCCCAAAATAATAAGATGAAGCTGAATCTTTTGTAACTCATTTATTTATTTATTTAAATATTTATATATTTATTTCTTTGGTCATTTATTTATTTATTTATTTATTCATCTATATGTGTATTTATTTATGTATCCAACTATCTATTTATATTTATATTTTTATTAATTAATGTATTTATTTATCTATATGTGTTTATTTATTTTATTTATTTATTTGTTTATTTATTTTTTCCAGCAGGCTAAAAAAACATGGCTTATAATAGAAAGCCAGACCATCTCACCCTAACAAAACAAATAAGTGAGAATATTTTACAATGCACTTTTTAAACTGATTAAAAAAGGAATAAATAAAAATTCAAAGAAAAATTTAGGGTGGGCCTGTTGAAATGTGAGTGGACCTGGGACCTTTGGGCCCACCCATAACTCCGCCCCTGGTGTATTATAGCAGGAGTGAGCAGGAGGAACAGTCTGTATAGAAAGCAGCAGGAGGAGGAACACCTCCTGGTTTGTGTCTTATGAGCTAATCAGATGTTACTTTGGCTTTAAATACCTGAGAGGAAGATGCTCACCTGGACCTGTCAGGTAAATACCTCCAACAGGGAGCCTAATCAAACATTTCTATCAGAGATCAGACAGAAACATGTGCCCGCTGAGTGTATCTGTCATCTGTCTTATTATATGACTGGTCCCAGAGTCCAGGTTCAGCGTTCGGGTAAAGACTGAGTGAAAACCTGCAGACCCAGAATCTGATATCTGAGCCGTTTAGAGTCTCTGGACCCAGGGGACACCAGGGGAGAGGACTAAAGCCTGTGTGTGATGTCCGTCACTGCTCTGATAGATCTGAAGTGTGACATTAAAATGGAAATTACTCCAGGGACAGCTGACAGGAGAGCGCAGAGTGACCTTTGACCTCTGGCTAAAACCAGAAAGAGAAAGAGATTATTAATACCTGGAGGATAATCTGGTTGTCTCAGTTACAGGAGTTCCTGTCAGGAGGATCAGGCTCTGGAGTCAGACTCAGATTATCCAGTTAAAACTGGTCTAAACTTTGAGAAAATATAACAACTATATTATGAACACAGTGTTACATTTATTTATAAAGAAATATTCACATTCTTGTGAAAAAAAACTAAGATCCTGGCTCTCTGAGTGGCAGAGTGTCCTCATCCATCAGCTGATCATCGTCTCCTCATTGTATCTTTTGCCGTGAAGACGACAGCTCAGATCAATGTTTCTCAAACAGCCGGCGTCCCTCAGGGATCCTGCAGAAATGATAACTCGTGATCTGGAGGAGGGATGCCGATCAGAGAGTGAGGACCAGGGTCTGTGAGGATCAGGGTCTGACAGAGAGTGAGGATCACGCTTTGTGAGGGTCAGGGTCTGTGGGAAAACAAGAATCAGGGTCCGCCACATGCTAAAGATTATACTCTAAGATTTCTTCCTCTGCTACATGCAGGCACGAAGTGATCAGTGTCTGTTCATCACACTGTTAACACCTTTAGAAGAGACCGAGGAGCACAAGGAGAGGGAGAGACAGGGAAGGACGGAAAAAGTGTGATGATGGAGCTGGAGATGGATTAAGGGACTGTTCAATTCCCCAAACTGTGATGATCCCTGCTCCTACATCTGTCAGGGTGAGGAGGGTAGGTACATAATGAATTAATAACCTCATTTCCATGCCACTTTGGACCAAACAAAAGCATAAATCACAGTGTGAGTCAAACAATCATGCTCTAAATAATGACTATACTTTCCATGATGCCCTACTGACTTCCTGCTGAGCATGCTGTCAGAGGGCCTAGCCTGTGATTGTCAGTGGTGATGGTGATGTTGGTGTCTTCATGTTGGTTTTTCAGCCACTGGCCTGTTGCCCTGAGAGCGGAAACACCGGGACGGGTCTGAAAGAAGCTTATCCCTCCATCCAGCTGACACCATCAACGCTCCCAGAGAGAGAAAGAGCAGACAGAGCACATTCAAAGCAACTCTGAACACAACAACAGTCACAACAGCTTCAGTGCTGCACCTTCAAATAAAACCCTACTAACATCCCCATCTGCTGAAACCGCAACTGTATCCTCATCAACCACACCTGCAACTTTATCCCTCTGTGCTGCAGAGCTTTTTTCTCTTAGGTTACACATTCAACTTCATAACAATCACCAACAGTTTAATCTTTGGCTGCAGATCAGCAACTTTGTTACCCCAGTTGATCAACAACTTTATCACTTACAGATTGGCAACTTGGGTCCTGTCTCATGTTTGCAACTTTGGCACCATGAGTCTTACCTTTGCTTGCTGCAACTGCAACTCTAACAATATGAACCACACCAGTAGGGATGGGTATCTTTAACATTTGAAACAATGCTGTATCAATGCCCGGTACCTGGCAATCGGTACTGGTACTCAACGGTGTCAATTTTCAGTATTTTTCTGTGTTTATGTGGCAAAAAAACATCAATTTGTTTGATAACTCAGTATAACACTTTTTCAATTTAACATATCTATTCTTAAATATATAACCTTGCAATGCTGTGTTCATGTATAACATGGGAAATTGCCTATTCTGCCACCCCCATGCATTCACAAGCATGCATTTAGGTACCTTAACATGGTGCCTTTTGGTTTTACGTGAGTCTGTACCTGAAACTTTTGACAGAGTTCGGTCGGTACCTATAAAAGTACCTAATTCAGTACCCATCCTTACACAACAGTAACTTCAATCATATTGGTTTTATTTGCAACGTTTCCAAGCACCGTGCAACTGCAATTTTAGCTCCAGCTACATCTCCAACTTTGAGTCTGTCTATCTGGAGTCTGTCTATCTGTGGCTCAACTTTGGCTGAATTGACCTCTTCTGCAACTTAATACTTGTCTCCAGATTCAGACTGATTTTGCTCCTCCAGCATTGGTTTCCCGTTGGTTGCACCTGCAACTACATCCCATCTACAAACCTGCAACTTGAACCCTTTTTTAAATAACTCCTGGCAAAAAATTTCTCACTTGAGATCTGAAACAGGATCTGCTGATGCAAATATCTTTAACATGGTCCTGATCCTGATGGACTGATCTGGCCTCTGGCCTCTGGTCCTGTCCCTCCTCTTAGTGAGATGTTTTCCTGGTCTGGGTCCATCAGGGTTGCAGGTTAATGACTCTGTTTGCTCTCCCCCTCCCTCCCTGTTGGGGTGAGGACGGCGTGTAGCAACAGGAAGTGAGGAATGTGGCGTTGGCTCTGTGGCGAGTGAGAACCTCTAATATTTATTCATGACAGAGAGAGAGGAGCTGCTGGCTCAGGACGCTTCATTTACATCCTCTGATAGACTGCTGGAGCTCCGTCTGTCCTCCTCACTGCTCCCTGCTGTCACACACACTCATGTTGTTAACACACACACACACACACACACACACACACACACACACACACACACACACACACACACACACACACACACACACACACACACACACACACACACAGAGGAAGAGTTCAGCTTGTCTCAGTCTAAAGACGATCACCTGATGCTCTGTGTAAGTTATGGTCAGATATTCATCGATTGGTTAATTCTCCTTTTATTTATTGATGTATTAAAGTTTGTTGTTTTTCTGGGACAATATTTGCTGTTTCTTATGTATGTTTTGGTGTTCTCTCTTTTTTCTTTTCTTTTCTTGTTGTGCAGTTTAGGTCTTCTGAGTACAGTTAGGTTCTTTGATTTTGGGGTTCATTTGATTTTTTTTTTTGTTCAGTCCTCTGACTGTCTGCCTGTCTGTCTGTCTGTAGTTCAGCTCCTGTGTGTGAGTGGCTTCCTGGGAACAGGGCGTCCTGTCAGAGCAGTGGGGCTGATAACAGACTAATGATTGTCCTGGTCGTGTAAAAACTCACACACTTAATCAGGTCTGAGAGGAACCAGCAGATAATGGTTGGCGGCTGCTCTGAGTCTCTGTCAAAGTCTTTTCTCGCACACACTGTGTTTCTCACACACTATCTCCAGAGCGTCTGATCCAGAGGGTCAAATCCTGAGGGTCTATTTCAGAGATTCTGAGATTCTTGGTGTTCAGGGTGGAGGTGTTTCTGTTTGTCGGAGGATCATAATTCTCTACGTCTCGTAAACAGGCCCAGCACTCTGTGGTCCTTCTCAGCTGTTGCATTTTTCCAAACTGGATGGAATAAAGAACCTCACATAGACTTAATCATCTCACCTCACCCCCCTCACCTACTCATCAAGTGATCAGTCACATCTGAAGCTGCAGACTCGAAGCTCTGTGGATGCAGATTTCTGAACCGTCATCTCGGCCTTCAGAGAGAAACGGCTTCTCCGTGTGCTGAGGAGATATCGACCAGCTCCTTTCCCTCTTTCTCTCTCTCACACACACACACACACACAGGTTGTGGGAGGTTTCATTAAAGCTGGATTGACTGGTAGTTGAGGTGTTTCTGCTCTAAGCTGCTCGGCTTTAACCATTGCCAGGAGCTCATGTTGTGACAAGAGGTGATCTGATTCGGGTCCGATCCAGGTCAAATCTAAGTCTGATCTAGACCTGTTTAAGGTCTGATTCTGGTCTTATCCAGGTCTGATTCAGGTCTGATTCATGAGGTCTGAACTGGCTCAGTCTGATTCACGTCCTGCAAGCAGTGACCTGGGGCTAAGAGGAGAGTTTACAGAGGAACAGGAGATTTAGGACACCAAAGGACAAAACAGAGAAACTTCTGGGGATCAGGAGAGATCCCAGGTTACCTGGTGATACAGGTATGCTGACTAAGAGAGGACTACTTCCTGTAAGAAGTGAGATCTGTTAACAGAAGAACCTCTGGACCAGCTGATTTATTAAACATCTTCAAATCTCAGTTTATCATAATTGAACCATCTCTTTATTTCTATTTGTCTGTATTAAAACATCTCTTTCTCTATAGCTGACTTTTTTGTGTCTTTTTTTCTCTAATTATAAAACTTCTGTCTCTTTCTCTTTGTTTTCCTCTGTTTCTCTTCCTTTTTGTGTCGTTCCCTCACCATCTCTCTGACGGTCCCTGTAGCAGGCTGTCAGCTCTCAGACTCCGTTCAGGAGTTTAATCTTTGTTAAAGTCGTGTAATTTGAAATAATCTCTCCTCTTGTCTCTGGGCTGACGTTAAGCGTTTAATCCGTCTGATGAATATTTCTCAGAGGGGATCACTTTCACAGGTTTAAACTCTCATGAGGAATGAGCTCTGTCCTCCATATTCATGCCTCTGAATGAAACTTATATTTTATAATAATTCAGATCTCATCACGGAGTTCCCTCATTAGCCTCTGTCAGGAATAACTCTGGTGGTTTCTGAGGGATTATCTCTGGAAGTCCTCTTACACTGTTTAGTTTTCACATTTTCCAACCTGAGGGTCAGACCCTTAAAGGGTCCTGAAGAAACCTGGGGCAGACTTTGAGACGCTGGGTTCTGTTGAATAAACAAAGTTTTGAATGTTTTCTCCTTTCAGATAGAAACCAGAAGTAAAGAGTGCCCATATTTACCTGTTCCTCATGTTAGACTCACCTGTGTGTGAAACACAAGAAGAAATCTTGAGGCTAGCTGTCGGCTAGCTTAGCACCAAAATGGTGCAAAAGTACAAAGACTGTACTTTACCTTTGTCTCACTGACTCGAGAGAGGTGTACCTAAAGGGTCCACATTAGGACCACTTCTTTTCTCATTTTTATGAATAATTTCCTTCTCTGATCATTTCATACGCCAGTTATATTATAATTAATCTACAATCCACTTTTAATATTTTAGTCCTCAAAAAAAGAAAAACGTATGCATCTCTTCTCAAGGTTGTTAAGAGCAACTGCACCACACCTCCAGACCAGTAGAGGGCACTGAGAAAGGAACAAAGGTCATACAACAGAGATGTTACCATAGGAGGAGACAGATATCGTGATGTGTGATGCTACAGTTAGCCTGTTCGCATGAAGGATTTTGAAAGATAGATACAAAAAAAAAAAGAAAAAAAGGAGCATTTTAGGCACCACCCACAAAGTTCATGGACATTTAGGCCCCAGCTCAGAGCAGGAACTTTTCCATGGCAAGATTAACTACCCATTGATTACCTGACTAAATTTAGACCATGGCTCCTACTGCAGGAGTGCACACAGTTCCTCAAAAGGTTCCCAGTTACTGGGTAAAGTTCCTGCAGTGGAGGAGTACCTTAAGCTGTTCTTTGGTGTGCTATGGTTTTTATCTTTTGAAAAAAAAAAGTATGAATATAAATTCAGAATGATGAGTCAGCTCAGTGAATCCCTAATGTGATTGTGTTGACATATGAAGTCTAAACCTGTTTTAGTAAGACATTGTCTGCAGGATCAGACCATATCAGATGGTCCGTGCCGGTCTTCACCTCATTAAAGTTAAAGAGTGAGAATAAAGAGTGTGCACAGTCAACATGTGTGTGAAGGAAGCATGTGATTAAAGTGTGTGAAAACATAAATACGCCTGCTGCAGTGGCCTTTATGGACCTGCTGAGCGAGGTAATTGCTGCAGTATTGTTTCCATCTGATGAGGACAAAAGTGTCCCTGAGGAGCTTCCATCCTTCAGCCCTCCTCCCTCGCTGTAATCCGCTCTGTGCTCAGCTCTTTAGAATAAATCGATGAGAATACATGATTGTTTAATGATTTCTGCAGGAGCTGTGTTCGACCAGCGCTGCATGATTTAGAATGACTAATTCCACTTTTTAACATTGATCCTCTTCCACGCACAGCAGGGGGGCGGGGCAAGAAGAAAACGCTGAATTTAGAGATGACTGAAATCACTCAGTGCTCAGAGACCAGGAGGAGGCTCAAGGTTACAGAGACAGGAAGGGGAAATCAAGAGGAGAGAATAAACTTCTGTCAGAGAAACAAGAATTTAATTTAGAGAGTTAACATCAATCTACAAGGGTCAAAGGTCACACAGTCAGCACTTTGCAGCAGCACAGGGTTCACTGTGAGGCTCATCAACTGCAGTCCCCTGAGTGTTCACTAGAGTCTGTCTCCAGCAGTAAGTTGGTCCCCATAGAGCTCCATGTTAAAATAAACTGCAGTTCCCTGAGTGTCCACTAGAGAAGGGATGAAGTTTAAACTTTGATTAAAGATTCTGCTGTTGATTGGAGCTGATTGGTTGGTGGTAGGTGATCCATCAGGTAGACGGTGCGTTCAGAGTCCTTCATGTTTCCGATCTGTTAGTGAGCCTGTTAAAGGTCATTATTTCCTTGTGTGTGTGTGTGTGTGTGTGTGTGTGTGTGTGTGTGTGTGTGTGTGTGTGTGTGTGTGTGTGTGTGTGTGTGTGATGGACACATTAATTACTCTGGAGCTGATAAATTAAGGGTTGTTCTGTTTCCTGTCTGATGTGACCTCCTCCTCCTCCACCTCTTCCTCCTCCTCCTCATCATCATCAGGTGGTTGTAAAGATCATCAGGTAAATATCAGCCCAGTCTGATCTGAGGAGCTGAAACAGGTTATGACACATGAAATTATGATTAATACTTAGGTTAATATTAAGATTGAGATTTGGGGTTAAGTTATGGTTTACTGAAACTTGAGTAAAAATTTTGTCTTTAAAGATTTTATTATGTTTTTCTGAATTGTCTCCTGGTTTTCTGTCTTTATTCTGAGGATAATCCTGAGAGTTAAAAGTCACTTCCTCTCTTGCTCCTCTGTCAATGACCCCGCCCCCTCCTGTCTGTTTACCCACAATGCCCTGAGGTCAGTGCTTTGAGCCTGCGGCAGTCTGAATAAAGGCACACCCAGTGTTTTTAAAGTGTGTTTTCCTGAACGTGTCACCTCACAGCATGGTTAGGCTCCGCCCCCTCCTCGTTAGAGTCGTTGGATTTAATCAGAGTGAGCTTGTAATTGGTGTGTGTGATTCGATCAGTCAGAATAAAATCCCTCCTCGGCCTCTAAAAGGATTACTGCAGCTTTAAAAACAGAGTTTGTTCAGAGCGCTCGGACTCTAAATTTAATCTTAGCGAGCAGAAAAAAAAGAGAAAAAAAGAAAAAAAAAAAGAGGAGTTGTTGGGAATGCAAATGAGCCGTCCCTGTTTTATGCTAATGAGATGAGGGAAAACATTTCAATGTATTCTTGTCTTGTTACAGTCGGGCTAAAAGCTTCTAAATCCTCCCATTTACCAAATTAAACTAATTTGGAGAGCTTCCTGCGGACTCATGTGCGGGCTGACGTGGCCTCTGAACACAGCATTGAAGGCAGCATTGATCCCTGAATAGTCATGCCTGTCAGGGAGACACATCAACCATTATCATTCTAATTTCACTGCTGCTCTGCTCCCTAATCTAATCTGCAAGCACGCTGCAGCGCTTCACCAGGACACTGCACTTTCTCCAGAATCTCAACAAGGGCATTAAAGGCCCCAATTTACATTAATGAAGTGCACATTTAATTAAGGCTGAGGAGGAGGAGGAGCAGGAGGAAACATAATGTCTGTCCATCATGATGCTCAGGAGCTGGATTTGAGCTACTATGATACACAATATCTGCTCTTTACAGCCAACAATATGAATACTGTTTTTATACTTCTATTTGTTGAAAATAAGTTTATCAATTCTGCAAATCTGAAGGTGAAAGAGGTTCACCTTCATCCTAGAGCCTCCTGAGCTTCAGATCCTCACCATCAGGACATTTGATAAACTAAATGAATTTCTGTCATAATTTAATATCGCTGCAGACATAAAGACTTGGGACCACACATATAACTCTATATTCTGTCAGCTGAAATTTGAAACTATAACATCAAACACAGACACAACACTGAAAAAAAATGAAAAACAGTTTATAAACTCCTTCAAATGTTCTCATCAGGTAAATTTATCAGCACGCAGGTCAGCACGCAGACCGATCCGGGTGCACGTGGAACAAAAGTACTTTAATATGTGATGTCTGCAGTCTGCAAAGCGGAGGCACGCAACAGTTCCCAAGTGGCATGGCAGCTTCAACAAACCAACAGCTTAAGCTGGGAGGTCCCTGATATCTTTGAGGTCACCTGTGTGGGAATATTTTGGTTTCCCAGTGAAACACATCAGTGGACAAAGGCAAGTTGATAGGAAAAGCATAGAGAGCCCACGTCGTTCAACGGTCATCGGCTACAGTGCTGGCAAGAAGTCTAATTTGTTGAAGCACCCAAGGAGGCACCATGCAAACTAGGAGAAAGGAGCTCGTGGAGCAAACTCAACTCACTTTGGCATTGAAGCCAGCTCTTTGCTAATAATTCCATGTGGGCTAAAGTAATTACAAAGTCAGTAGGAGTTTACATGGCAGCAAATTTGCAACATGTCTCGGTTGTTGAGAACATGGGATTAAAACACATGCTGAAGACAATTCCTTCTTAGCCACGTTTCAGCAATACCGTTACACCAACCCTGTATGAAGAAGCTAAAGCTATGGTCCTGCATGATTTATCCAAGGCTTCAGTAGTCGCACTCTGATGGATGGACATTCAGAGCTACAGAGAGCTTCTTAACAGTAGACGCCCAAACATCATAACAGAATGGTAAAAGCCATGTTCTTCAAACTCATCCAGTTCATGAGCAACACACAGGCTCAAATCTTGCAGAAACACTTAAGGAGACGGTGTTGAGGCCTTTGTACACCAACGGCGACACGAATAAATGGCACGAAACTGCAACAAATTTGGAGGCGTCATATTCAATCTCCACAGCTATTCTCCTCCAAACGTTGTCTTTATAATCGTTGAATTCATTTTTATGTCTTTTGTCGTGACAAACCGGATGCCAGGACACAATCAAGTGCTCCACCGTGTTGAATGTTTTGGTTAGTGACGTGTCAACAATGAGCATTTTGCTTGGTCGGATGTGTACTCGTCTCAGGCAAAACTTTGGAAAAATCAACCTCGGTCCGAAAAATAAAAAGCCACAATACTGCTCAGGGAAATAATGTTGCTGGGGTGAAAGCTTGCATTGAAAAACAGTAGGTTTGAAATGCATCCGGTGTGCAAAGGGCTTTTGAGTGGAATTTGGAGAATCCAGAAACCTTAATCCCTGTCACTGCAGACAATGCAAGAAATGTTTTGAATGCAGTGAGTGAAGCTGGACTCGGCCCCCAAGTTGGATGCTTTGCACACACAATTAATTCAGCATCACAAAAAGCGACAGAAATGAGCCAGGTGTCAAGAGTGCTTCCTAAAGTCAGAAAAAGTTTTGGCTTTTTTCACCACAGTTGAACACATATTGGAGAGTAAACAGGAGATGCTCGTTATACCCAACCACAACCTTATGCACGGTGTCAGTAACCGCTGGAACTTTATGTCTGATCAAGATGTGAGAATTGCAGAGGAGTTAATCATGGCCCTTAGGCCACTAAAAAAAAATATGGCACTGAAGCAACACCCTCTGTATCAATGATACAGTCACTGAAAACAACAGTGCTCAAAGCAGTGGAACCTAGTGAGGAAGATAGTCCAACCGCGAGAGGAGTCAAAGATGCTATAAGAGATAACCTCGGGGATAGGTACTCAGCTTGAGAAGACTTCCTGCACAAATGCGCATCTCTTGACCCAAGGTTCAAGGCCCTTGCTCATGTGGATGTTACCTGTCGTGACAAAGTCTTTCATGACATCATTGCTGAGATTGTAACCATGGACGAACAGGTAATTCATTTTCTTAAAATATTTCATTGCTTCATTTAAAACACAACTTCTCCAATGTAATTTCTATTGAAATTAAAGTTTCTTTTGTTTTTCTTTTTTTTTTTTAACTAAGGAGGTAGCAGCTGGCAGCTCATCCCAAGAGCAGGCATCCCCAGAGGTATCTAACTCATCTTCTCCACTCAAGAAGTCAATCATAACTGAACTGTTTTGTGAGTTCTTCCAGCCTCAGGTAGGGCAGAAACCTATTTTGCAGTTGGTAGACAAAGAGGTTACTTTATACAAGGCAGTGGCCTTCCACTACTTGTCTGGTGGGAGACCAATGAGTCTACATACCCTCATATTGCCAAGTTAGCAAAGCACTACCTTCAGCCCCGTTTCCACCAAGCTGGTCAGTTTTGTTTGTCTCTGCACAGCCCAGGTCAAGTTGTAATGTGAGCAAATGAAGTAGATGCTTGTCACTTTCATCGTTCATAAAAACATGTTAGCGAGTTCCTGCATGAGATGGTTTGAGGCGGTAGATCCTTCATAACCTGACACAGGTTATGAACAGCTTCTGGTTGATATGTTATGCCACAGAGAATAGAACCAACACTGTTATATTATTGGGCACAGCCAAAGTAATGGGATGACTTTTTCGCTTCAACTTCTTGGGGAAATTTTTGGAATACAAGTCGGGCTGAAAACTAAGCTCTTAGCCATCAACTCGCTCTGAAGATATGAGGATGTTTTCAGGAGTTTGGACCACGTTTGAATAAAACTGAAGAGGTTTTTTCATCTTTTTATTCCTCTTTGAAGGATTGTATTTGTCTTTTCCTCCTGTGGGGCCATTAAATGTTAGCGTTGATGAAAACAGGCAATCATTGTGACTCTAGTCTTATTCTGGTCCGAGTTAAACTCTCTCTGACTGAAGTATGTCACCTCCTTTGGGTGGGCTGCCAGTCTGAGGAGGGGTCGGGTCTTTGTGGCCTGCTTTGTGTCCCCTAGATGGAAACTGGGAAGGGGAAGGGGCTCTCAGAAAAATAGCTGGTCTCTGAGGTGGAACAGGGACTCACAATGATCCCCCCCTCCCCAAGACCTCCCTTCTGCGGTGAAAAGCACAGTTATAAATTCATCTATTTGCTCTCTACTGACCTCGGCTCCCTGCGCCGCTCACCCACAATGCATCACTCTGTCACAACACGGAGGAAGACGAGCGCGAAGAAGAATGACGAGCAGATGCTTTATTGTTGTCGTCATTTCCACATAATTAGCCGGGTAGAAAAGCTCCTCCCCCCTCACTTTAATCACGCTGGATGAACTTGGAGATCTCCGGTCGGCCTGATACCAGCCTTACCCTCAGAGTTAAAGTGTGTGTGACTGAACCCCTCTCTCACACACACCCACTCTGTGCTGGATTGTGACTGTTGATGTAGTTGAACAGATTAAGAGAATCAATGTGTTAACACCACCCTGCATTAGGTCTTGCAGGCTGATTTAATGGGGCCACTCAGGCTGGGAGCGGAGCCGTGTCATTAGTTAAGACCATCAAAGCCACATTAGTGTGTTGATGATGTTTAATTTGCTTTTGATAAGCCGCTCACTGTTGTCCTCTCTCTGAGCCTAATAGTTACTAATTACTCAGATATTACTAATGAATTAAAACCACGTTCACCTCCCAGGGACGACTGCTCATTAAGGAAACAACAGTAGAGGGGATCAGCGTCACAGAAAGAGACAAAAACATCACAGAGATTATTATATAGATATTCAACATGTACATATGACACAGGATTTATCTTTGGAACAGCAAGCTAACAATGCCAAAAAATGACCAAAGAAGCATCGGGACTAGAAACTTCATCAATAAGAATTTGCAGGTTGGTTTAATTGATGTCTGCAGGATTATGTGTACAGAGAAATTCAATTAACTTAATTCAAAAGCACCTGAACAAAGCCCCTCCCTCCAACAAGCATACTCCAATCAAATCACAGCAACAGTAGCAGATGAGTGCATGCTCTTCCACCTGTTCAGAGCAAGGTCTCTACTAAAGAGTTAGGCTGATCATCTGGTGTATTGGCTGCAACAGTTGTACCCACAAAGCTGTTGTACCGTTGTATGCGCTTGAACATGACGCCGGCGTTTCCACTAAAAACGCCGGCTTATTGTTTACTGTGGCGGTAGCGTTTCAGAGAAATTCCACTGTGGAGGCCGTTTACAAAAGTTTGTGTTTTAGGTCAGCTAAAATGCTGTTTCCTTATAAACTTTTGTGTTTCAGCCTAAAAGTATTATTGTGTAAATGGCCCTTAAATAACAATAATTTAGCATCAAGAGGAGTCGGGGCTAAGGATATTAATTTTGTCAACAACAACGTTTGACAACTGTACGGAGGAGAAAGATACCTTAATTAATTTTTAATCAAAGGAAAAAAAAGACATTACTGAGTGAAGAGGACAAAGTTCCTAAACAAGGACCTGTTAGCTTTAGCTGCAGTGTCTTTATGTCTTTGAGTCTTAGCCTGAAGGCATGTCATGTCTTATCTCCTGCTAACTTTAGGGATGTGTTTAACATGTTAAGTCATCAGAGCTGGTTAACAGGACTGATGAAACTCTTCAGTCTGGTCTGTTGAGGCCTGTTTCAGAGTCTGATCCTCCTGAGCTTCAAAAAGATTCTCTGACTCTCCACTCAAGCAGAAGAGCAGCCACTCATCCTTCTCATCCTCTTCACCCTCCTCATCCTCTTCATCCTCATCTGGTGGTAATCTCACGGCCTCAGAGCAGCCACCACAGAGAGAAGCTTCAGGAAACGGGACAGAGTAGCAGCTCAACTCTTAGCTTCAATTACAGATAATGCAGCTGGGGAGGAGTATCCTAAACACCCCCCTCTTCCCTCCTCCCCTTCGTCCCTCAGTGAGCGGGTGAAAGGGATGAAGAGGATGAATGGCTGACTTTATTACAGCTCGCCGTGTGCAGTCAAACAGCAGCACAGGCCTTTATTATCAGGGCTGGTGGGGGGGCTTGTAAAAACTGTTTCTCTGCAGTGGGAGGGGGGGTCCTGCATAACAAAATCAGCCCAAGTTAAAGCCCTGCAAAGGACCGTGGGTGGGCTACACCCCCTCTCGGGTTATTCCCACCATGCTTTGGGGTGTGACCCTGACCGGGCCAGTGACTTCAGCTCATCACTTAAACCCTCCATCATAAAAGAGGCCATATTTCCCCCCAACGGCGGCGTTAAGTGGTGGTATCTGTCTCGTATACTGCGGTGAGGAACACGATGGGCTGTCAGGCCCCCGCCGCCAGCGTGACGACTGAAAGCTGCGGCTGTCAGAGAACAGAGCGAGGGGAAGGCGGCGTGAAATCAGCCACAAAGAGCCGCAGCAGAGAGCAGATCACACACGAGACGACAACATGTCTGAGCTGGTAAAGAGCTCATCAAGACCAGAACCTGATCAGACCAGAGAGAAAAAGGAGATGGGGAGAGGAGGATGGAGGAGAGAGGAGGTAGGACGGAGAGAACATGATCAATTATCCAGAGAGAGGAGAGAAGGAAGAGGATGTTCAGGTTGGATTGCACCTTGGACATCATCCTCTTCCACTGTCCACCCTCACTGAGTAAAATCAGAAAAAGACCCCCAAAAGTACCTAAACACTCAAAACCCCAAAAGCTGTTGCAGTGAAAGTCTACATCTTCATTTACCTTTAATATTATCTTAAACACAGCCAAAGTTTCAAACAGTGAAGTTACCATGTGCTGGAATAACCCCGGGATGAGAGACTTCTTAAAAATTCACACTAGGATGAATAAACTCTATTGGACACTCATGAAACTGCAGTTTATTACCTCCGCCAAGGAGGCTATGTTTTTGGGAGAGTTTGTCCGTCTTTTTTATTTGTCTGTGAACAACATAACTCAAAAAGTAACAAACTGATCTTGATGAAATATTCAGGAAATGTTCAAAATGGGATAAAGAGGAACTGATTAAATTTTGGAGGTGATCTGGATCACCATAGAGAGATAGGTCGGCTTCATGATATGTGTATATAACTCCACAATAAATGGTCAGATTGCTTTGCAAAAGAATACAAGACAAGGTCATGATAATTTCTGACAGATGTGAAAGTACGATCCAGATCCTGACAATATTCTTGAAATGAAATATGTACTGGGTCATCATAATTTTCAACACTGTCAGGTAACAAATTATCATAGAAAACCTGCAACTAACACCAAATTGTAGCAGACAGTCTGCTGAAAGGGAGTATAACATTAAAGTAGGACTGAAGTGTTGCATTACAGTCTCAATATGCTTGGTGGAGGTCTGCGCTGTCTGAGCGCTTTTCTAGTTTTAGCATGGATTTCTATGGGGACTGATTCACTGCTGGAAACAGACTCTAGTGGACACTTAGGAAACTGCAGTTTTTCAACTTTTCACTTTGGCTTTCAGTCCTCAAAGTGTGTTTGCAGAAAGTAAGAAACTTCGCAAAGATGAAAACGCAGATTATGGTTTTGGTTTTGTGAATCTGTGTGTGCCTTTTTTTACCCTCTGAAACCAACATAAGACAACAGTTCCTGAAGGTCTGAATGGTTAAGACTCTCCCTGCTCACACCCCAGAGGAGTGTGAGCATCCTGATTGGTTAGGTATCCGGCGCTGAGGGGAGTCATGTGGCTGGAGGTCAGAGTGACAGCTGGATGCTGGGAGGTCTGACGGACAGAAATAAAGGGGAGGATGAGATGTGTCGAGCAGAAAAAGGCTGAGGGTGGAGTGGGAGGAGGATGTGTGTGTGTGTGAGAGAGAGAGTGTGTGTGTGTGAGGGGCGTGTCTGTGTAGAGCCAATGAATAAATCAGTGGTTAGTAACAGTATTTGAATAACAGCAGGAGGAGGAGGAGAAGTGATGAAGGAGGGCCACAGCTCTGCAGCTGCATTACTGAACACACAAAAGGCCCTCAACAGATGGGAGAGTTTGGTTAAAGAAAGTCAGCGCCTTGGTTAAGAAGCCCCGCCCACCGCCTGGCTCTGACAGGTGGCGTGATCTCTGAGCCACACGGCGCTCAGACAGCCTCCTTTCTTCCTCACTCTTTCACTTTGTCTGAGATTTCACGGGGGAGGGTCCCAGAGACCTCCGTCCCACGCCAACGCCCTTGTGTCCGCTGTGTCGTGGTGATTGTGATGGGATGGAAACGAGCATCTGTGGAGTCATTAAAGTGTCATTAAGAGCTGAGAGGGATGGTTATCTGAAGAAGTTTCACACTAAAATCAAAAGCTCCAGAAATCAATGACACTTTTGTTGGACCCACCGAAAGACAGTTTATATTCTTTAAAGAAAGCCAACTTAAGGATGAAGTCATATGCTGTGTCCTAAATCGTGCACTTCTGCACTTACACTAAGTGTTTTGAGTGCGTAAGTGCGTTCACACTGACAGTATGGAAAAACGTAGTGCACTTTGATTTCTCAGCTGGTTTGGGATGCTAGACACTTCTCATACTCAACGGTTGCCATATTGGTTACGTTGCGGAAGGGGCAGTGGGGATCAAACGATGGTTGATGGATGCAATTAATAAAAAGCAGAATAGTAACTGGAAAGGGCTGTGAAATGCAATCGTTGTTTCTGGTAAGTGTTTAATTTGGGACTACACTTCCCTGCAAGATTTTGTTCACTGTTCTACTTATAGAATAGAATAGAATGACATAAAATAGAATGGAATAGAATAGAACTTTGTTGTCATTGTAACAAGTACAACGAAATTGAAGTCACAGCAGCAATCAAGAAAAAAAGTAAGAAAGTGTATAAAAAGTGCAAAAAGGTCCATAAGAAAATATAGTGAAAAAGTGGATTTCAGGCCAAGGCCACGCAGACAGTCAGCAGAGGGAGCTCTAAATATTTCAGCCTCTCTTTCAGAAGGTTAACTGATGTGTTTTGGCTTTTTGTTGAGGTAAAGTTTCAGACTGATGAGGTGTAGTCCAGGTTCTTTATAGAGAACTTTAAAAACAGGAGGGAACAGAGACTCGTCTTGTTTAACTCTGATGTCTGACCTGATGGAGCTTTAACTCTCTGTAATTGTGATTTGTGATCCTGGTTGTTGGATAAACTGATAAAAAAACAAACGTCTGCTGACTTGATGGATGTGATTCTGCCCTCAGTGGAACTCAAATCAGATTTATAATATTTCAGTCAGAAGTGATGCTTTGAGAAAGACCTGAGTTCATGTTTTTAGAGAAGAAATATCGACTCAGTGTGACAGAGAAATTTTCAGAGTAGGATTTAAAAACTGTGTGTGTGTGTGAGTGTGTGAGGCTGTGTGTATGGACACCTCTCAGGTATTGTGTAAAGCCCTCTCTTTCTGTTGGACTCTGGGCCTGTGTGTGTATGTGTGTGTATGTCAGCCTGTGAGTGTGTGAGCCTGTGTGTGTGGTTTGATGGTCTAGGGGTGTATAAATCACTGATTGAATATCATATTTATTCTTCTCTGCGTCCAGGAGCGAGCGCTGCTAGCATTAGCCTTACATTATCTGATTTTATGAGCTTTACACGGGATGACTCCGCTCCTCATCCTCGCTGCTGTCTGCCAAATCTGCATCTGAGCGTCTGGGGACACTGAGGACGTTTCAGTTAATCACTCTCTGCCCCCCTCTAATATCCCCTCATGGATAATGATATTTCTTCATCCTCCTCTTCCTCACTCTGAAGGTTGAAAATGAAGCGTGGTCTCTGGGAGGACAAACCCTCTCCTTCTCCTCAGGTAGCCATCGTCTTTGGGATGAGTTATTTTTAAGTGAATTAGCCAGGTTGCATGCTGGGACGGCCCTGATTTGGAGCTTTGTGGAATCTCATTAAAAGCAGCTTTGTTATGGCCCCGCCCCTCTTTGCCATAATGACATGCAAAACGCCATGGCGGAGCGGCCACAGGTCTGCTTATAATGGGCCTGATTCATGGATCTTTGATTGCTGAGCAGAATTGGATTAAAGGATCATAAACGTTCTGCTGCTCTGCATACGGGCTCAAGGAGAGCTGAAAGTCAATGAATCAATGATACTGCTTCAAGTTAAACACAGATTATATCAGAGCTCTGCTCTTGCTCACCGCTCTCACATCTCACACTCTGATTCTCTTTGTCATAGGGTTGCACGATATACCGATACTTGGAAAGTATCGATACCCCCTGTTTTCAAAAAGTAAACAATACCACGTGTTTTAAGTATCGATACTCCAAGTCAATTTTCCGTCTGAATCAGAGACATTTTGATTCAGGCACCCTGTGAGTCTGCAGCCACCGAGCTGGGTCCTCACTCCTCTCTGAGGAGTGGGCGGAGACTTGCTCTCTTTCCAAAGTGTGTGTGTGTTGTTGTGAAGTTAGACAGTGAGCCTGTATTAGCTTCACGTGTCGATGCTTGGCCGTTTTCAGTCCGACAAAGTTGTTAACGTGCATCTTAATTATCCGATCTCGCGCTGACAAACTCACAGTTTGATTTCTTAAGCTGCATGTAAAAGTACAGACAGAGTTACAGACATGGGTTCAAGTTACAGCGCTCCTGTGAACCGCCGCAGCTTGTCCAAAAAGCCGGTGCACGGAGCGAAATTTGTCATTACTCTGCTCACGAAGCCGACGGTCGGGGCGGCTTCGTGAGCTAATACACGTATCTAAGGCCGTCTGTAAAGCTTACTACCGACACACACGAAGGAAACACTACGAACACGATGAAGCACCTCACTGTTCAGCATCCTCACCTCCTTAAAGAGCAAGAGTGACAGATTCAAACGACGTGTCCAAACACAAAAGTCAAACGAGTGTTAATTACTTTGTGACAAGAAAACTAGTTGACTACGCTTTGTACGACGATTAGTCAGCATCATAAACAGATGAGCTGCATGGAGCAGGCTCAGCCCTGAATCAGAGCTGTGGTGTTGACACACTTTAAATCAGTGACAAGTAGTTTTCTAAATTTAACAATGATAAAAGCCTATAGGAGACACTAAAGTGTTGAATCTGTGAAAAAGCTTAAATAACACGGGTACACTTTTTTTTTTTAGAGTATTCGTGTTAAAAGGGTACTTTTCAGTGTATCCATACACAGTGTTTGCTGATCAACACACAGTGTGAACTAAACTACAGTGTGCTGAGCATGAAAACATTAGATGGCTGTTAAAGTCTGGCAGGGTTATTTTACCAGCTCATTTCTGTACAACAATTACTATTTTCTGGTTTTCTGTTTAGTTAAATTATTCTTGAGAATAATAAATGAGTTCAGGTCACTCCAGGAATTGATTCTGCATGTAATCTATAAAACTTTGTGTGTTTGTTTTCTGAAATATTAGCACAATTTATAAATCTCCCTTAGCCCCACAGACACGCAAACAGATGTCAAAAAACTCGCTTGAGGCAGCAATCTCTTCAAGCTGTTTATTTTATTCATTTTCTTATATTTTAAGTTTGCCATGGTATCGTTTAAGTATCGATATCGAAATTTTTTAGGCAAGTATCGTATCGAATCATAATTTTGGTATCGTGACAACACTACTTTGTCATCTCCTTCATGCTGACCGACCTCATGAGGAGGCTCTTTGTTTGCTCTGTTTGACTCCAGAAGAGGAGAGTCTGTAAACACATGGAGCGTTCAGGGTTAGAAAAGGATGAGCATGTTTCCAAACTCATATCTGTGTTGATTTTCAAACCTCTACATATTCATGTGTTGTAGAAAATCCTCAATCTGTCTGCAAACTGATCAAAATACTCTGCTCTAAAAATGGCACCAGATCTTCATCAGACTTGCGGGATTGATGAGGTCATCACTTAAGGATTTTGTACAAGCAGGGCCCTCAAACACCAAGGTCTGCCTTCTAGGATTTTTAGCCCACTTATCTTGCTGTGTATCTGTTCGTGAGAACTTATAACTCTAATGCTGGGATGAGTTGTGATGTTTGGGGGGTGTCGGTCAGAACACCAAAGCAGTCGGTCTTGTCTTCTTCAAGATATTTATTCTGATCTCACACTGTCAGTAGTGCTGATAATACAGAGCTTCTTTATAAGGTGTGTTTATATATGTATCTTTGTGTGTGTGGTCTGAAACACAGGAAAAGGGCACAATCGACATAGTGTTACTTTAAACCATGGCTACACACTTATCAATAACACTGCAGCATGGCCAGTATTCCCAACATCACTCAGATGCTTATAGAACGAGGAAAGCAAACAAAGATATCAGCAGTGAGCAAAAAAGGGTTCAGATAACAGATAATAAGTTAACAGACAGAACAAGAGCTAACATGCTAAATGTTAGCGCTAATCGCTAACCGCTAGCGCTAGCATGCTAATCGCGAGCGCTAATCGCTAACCGCTAGAGCTAGCATGCTAATCGCGAGCGCTAATCGCTAACCGCTAGCGCTATAACTGCTACATGATCAATTTAAACATATCAGAACCTTCTAAACTTCGTAGGGCACATGTACATACAGTCAGCTTTAAGTATATGTACTTACTTAATTCTCATGGACGCACACAATGAGCAAAAGGAATATAGCACAGTCCAGCTTAACACACACTTCTAAACTTACGAAGAAGAGAAGAACCTGAGCACATGGCATGGGGAGGGCGGAGCTATGACGTTGTCACTGGGTGAGAGCCTTTCGTACACCTTCGTACGTGAATAAAACTGTTCTCATGAGTCAGACTCATGTCGAGATGCCATAAAGAAGTGAGTAGACAAGATTTCTTGCAGGATTGTGAAAGTTTTTCATGATGTGTTTAAGGTGTTAGATGCCTAATTTTTGAGCACAGCTCTTCAGTCTTAAGCCCTGTTTCCACCAAGCAGTCCGGTTTGGATCAGTACGGTTTGGATCAGTATGGTTTGGATCAGTACGGTTTGGATCAGTACGGTTTGGATCAGTACGGTTTGGATCAGTACGGTTTGGATCAGTACGGTTTGGTACAGGTTGCCTTGGTTAAGGCCTGTTTGTGTTTCCACAGTCCACCGTGCACCTCGTGGTAGGCAGCATGGAAGCCAGATGCTGATAGCTGCATCAACAGCGTGATGCCATAGCACCACAGAGTACCCCGCTAATAAATTCAACAAAGAAGAAAAACACAACACAGTAAACAAAAAGAAAATATGGGAGACATCCCGCAATTCACCTTTTTTGTGTCTGGCATGTGGCTTTTTGTTACAAAGCGTAATCAAGTTTCTTTTTAGAGAAAACTGTGTGCCGCAAGGAGGAACACATCCGCTGCCGCAGGGTAAGCGACGGTTCTTTTGACCAATCAACGGTCTGCAGTGTGGTAGCTCTACTGATCGGATTGGTTTAGTCTGGCACCACTATGGAAGGATCCCAAAAGTGGGACGCTTGTCTGTATTTTTTTGGGATCTGTCCTGGAAATAGTTAGTGGAAACACCCTAAAATATGTGTCGTTCTGAGACAAACACAACTGAACCTCTTGGTGGAAACGTGACATCAGTTTCTAGCAGGTTTAAGTTTCTAGTTGGTCTCAGTTCCTTGTTGGCCTCACTTTCTGGTTGGTCTTGATGTTGGATTGGTCCAGGGTTTTGATCTTTCTCTGTCTCTGTGTCTGGGTTTTTGGTTGGTTTGAGCCTCTCTGGCAGGGCCGCATGCTGGTGGACCCTTGAGGCTCTGAGCTCGTGGTGGCGGAGCGGCGTCCTCTCCTGATTACACATGTCACTGAATGAACAACTCTCTACACGTGCACAGACGAGCACGGGGTCGTCTTTAAAAGGACCTCTCCCAAGGGTTGCAGAGCCGCAGATGGGTCATCAGACCCCCCTCCCCCTCCGCCCCCTGAACACCTTCCAATTTGTGAGCGATATATTCATTACCCATCATCCCCTGCACTTGATTAAAGATCAGGCGTCCATGACTGCCGCCCCCTCTCTTGCTGTGACACCTCCCTCCCTGGGCCCGCTGCCCCCCCACTGAGGTGGTCATGTGACGGAGGTTATTAATGGCCGCAGTCTCTCCACCACTTGACATGTTGCTCCAGCTGTCAGTCTGCGGCGGCGGCCGTGTGAGACTCGGGCGGGGAGAGTGGCGATGGCGGGATGACCCATCCGTCACTGTCAGCGGGCACACAGTGATGAATGGATCAGGGACGCACAGCAGGGATAGAGGGGCGAGGTGTGAGCAGGGCGTGTGCAGTGTGTGTGTGTGTGTGTGTGTGTGTGTGTGTGTGTGTGTGTGTGTGTGTGTGTGTGTGAGAGAGAGAGAGAGGGGAGGAGTAATGATGAATGAAGCAGGGACACAGATTGTAGACGAGCAGCAAACTGGAGCATTAGGGGTTAATGTGAGCACTACAGTACCTGACATTCAAATGTCCACACACACACACACACACACACACACATACACACACACACATACACAGCTCACAAGTTTTTGAGTGTTATTTACGTCTAAATTTAGAAGATTATCAGTTTCCTTTTTTTCCATTTATTTCAGGACCAGATTCAAACAGCATAAAAAAATCCTCTAGCAGTTTTTGTCTTGTTTCATCTTGTCTTGTTCTTTCTCAATTTCGTTTTTCCGAAACAGAGAGGCCCATAGTATCTTCACATAACTTACAACTTAATAAATGTACATTTTTCCCCCTGGTGTTTTAGAAAACTCTTATTTCAGTCTCCGTCTGAAACACTTTGTTTAGCTGCTGTCTCTTTAAAGATTGCTGGTCCACAGACCCCCTTCACTCTGGAGGCCTGACAAGGGCAGAGCTATGAGCAGACCTTGGTGTTTGAGGTCCAGTGTGTCATGAACCAGTTAGGAGATCCTTATGTGATGACCTCATTATTTCACCAAGTCTGGTCAAGACCCGGGAAAGATCTTGTGAAGATCTGGTGCCATTTTTTATAGAATGGAGAGTTTTGATACGTTTATAGGCACATTTAGGAATTTCCACACTTGTTTCACTTTTCACATGATCTATTTAAAGTGAGGAATAATAGTCTGTGTTTTGTCTTATCCCTGTTGTCTCCCAGCAACTGTTTCTCACCTGTCCTGCTCAGATCCCTGGGCTCACCTGTTGGTGCTGCAAATCTCAGATGTCTCATGTCTGCATCTTTGCCCCTCCCCCTCACTCCCTCCCTCCATCCCTTTCACAGATAGCCTACAAAGAGCTGGGCTAACGGGCTAGCAGGCTAATGTAATTGTTTCACTAATTATTCCTTTAATTCAGTTATGAGGAGCTAACAGCGCTAACAGGGCCGCTAAAAGGAGATTCATCCCGAGCCCCAGAATCCAATTAAGAGGAAACGCTTAGCACAGAATCCTTTCTCCGGATAATCCTGTTTGCTGGCATTAACATCCCAGCTGCTGTTTGCCCTGTGCGTGTGTGTGTATGTGTGTGTCTTTCTGTGTGTGTGTGTGTCAGCAGCACCTGAAGCCTGCAGATCATTCTCTGTCACAAACAGCTGTTTCCTGCTTCAGGCCTTCGCTCTGTGACCTTCAGCCTAAAGATCAGGGCCAGGCATCGCGTGTGTTCTGCCATCTGAGGTCAAATTGAATGATGACCTGTGTCTGTAGAGGAAAATCTCAGTTTCAGGTTCAGATGGCTGAGATGATTTTTCTGATGTTTCAGGTAAACTTCCACACCTGTCTGTCACTTTAAGGTCCATGTTGGATCCAGTTTGGCGACTGTTGAAAGGCCAAGTTTAGTTTCTATTTTAGGATACCCTCTGCAGGTAGTGAGACCAAAAACCTCTGAGTTTAAGAGTCTAGAATTTAGAGGATTGGACCTGGAAAAAAACTGGATCCCTGCAAGGCGCAGCTTGGAGCTGGAGTCATGTGATCAAGGATTTCCATCATCATTCCTCGTCCACATTGTCTTTGTCATAATCTGAAAACCTCTGACCTGTTGACTCCAAGCCTCTCTCTGCTCATTAGAATGTCTGTTATTGTGTGTTGGACATACAATCTGGCATCCAGGCAGAGAGCTTTGTTTTGATAATCAAGCAGATGTTGTGACATTTTTCCTGTGTCTCAATTCCTGTTTTGTTGGCTCTACTCTGTGCTGACTGATGCATCTTTGCCCCAGCACCCAGAAAAAGTAGAAGCCATGTGTCCCTGCTGCCAAGAGCTCTGGACTGTCAGAGCTGAGATGGACCTGGAAATAACAGAGGGGAGGGCAAGAGGAAGTAAAGACACTGACTAGACCTGACAGAGCAGACACAGATCTGGTGAAATTTAACAGCTAAAATTCAAACTACACATTAAAGTGATACTCCGGGGTTTGAACAAGTTGGGCCCTATCACAAGGTTTAGGGCAGAAATTACCCCCTACAGCAGTGTTTTTGTGCAGCAGAAGCCCAGAGCACTCGCACCAAACACCCCCTCCCTGCTCCTCTGCCGGTTTCCTCTGCACTCAGATGGGGCCATTTTTTACTTGACCAAAAACACAAATAAACGGACTCCCACCGAAAAAATCTGATATTGGTCTGCATTCACGCTTTAGAGAATTTTCAGCGCGTTACTTTCACACAAAAACACCGCTAAATAAGGCTCTAGTTCTCATCGTGTCGTAAAACGGCGCTACCTCCGTTGCAGAGCCACAGCTGACCACGAGACGCTCGCCGCTTAGTGTATCAGTCAGCGCGCAGCGTGCCAGATATAAACAAACACAGGCAGTCTGCCAGGACGAAGAGACTCGATGAGAACTAGAGCCTTATTAAGTGATTTTTTTTTTGTGTGTGTGAACGTAAGGTGCTGAAAATTCTCTAAACAAAGCGTGAATGCAGACCGATATTAGATTTTTTCGGTGGGAGTCTGTTTATTTGTGTTTTTGGTCAATTAAAAAATTGGCCCCGTCTGAGTGCAGAGGAAACCGGCAGAGGAGCAGGGAGGGGGTGTTTGGTGCGAGCGCTCTGGGCTTCTGCTGCACAAAAACACTGCTGTAGGGGTAATTTCTGCCCTAAACCTTGTGATAGGACCCAACATGTTCCATCCCAGAGTATCACTTTAAGTGCAAACACCACAGGTCATCTTAAAGGCAAGTAAACCACTGGAAGTGCAAACATAATGTTAGATATGATGTTTTTGTAGATTCAATGGGAGACAGGGTCAGGAAACAAACAGCAATGACAACATCAGCAGCATGTCTGTTTATGTCTAAGTATAAGCAAGCATGAGCAGAGGTGAGCATATATATATATGTGTGTGTGTGTGTGTGTGTGTGTGTGTGTGTGTGTGTGTGTGTGTGTGTGTGTGTGTGTTGCAGCCGAGTTTGGGGCCCTCTGCTCTGTCCTCTCCATCTCTGTCACAGGAAACAGCGAGCAGCGTCTCCTCCTTTAATTTACTGTGTGAATGATTACACAGCTCATTGGCCGGCCATTGTGTGCCTGATGGATTTAATTAAGTTGGGATTAATCAGAGCAGGTGATATTTAATGTTTGGGATGAGCGAGCAGAGGGGGGGCTCTGCGCTCAGATTAATGCTCCAGACTGACAGAGGTTGAAGAAGAAATCTCACCCGCTCTACCTCCTGGCCTCTCGTTTGCTCTCTTCATTTTTTACACATCACAGGTCGACACGCCCCCTCATGATGACTTATTTACAGCTGGGAAACCTACAGCTCAAACACACACACATATATACACACAGTTATGTCAGCACTGTGTTCAGGAGGACTGAGAATGTCCACAAACCTGTTAAAACCCTGTAACACATCTTCTAATCAGAATCAATTATTCAGTGAGTTGCAGTTAGTTAAATTTGCATGTATGGGTCTGTTCTGGGAGCTCCCTGATCCTCTACATGCCTACGTGGAAGGGCACATTGAAACTTGATTTTATCTTTGAATTGTTGGTGATGATGGTTAAGGTTACAAATGATGCTAGCTATGCTACTGCCTTTAAACTATGTGGCAGCAGTTTAAAGGGGGAAACAGCTGAGAGACCGACGGACAGGTTTACGTAGCCTGTAGTGTCAACTGAAACACATCTAGTGTCTGTTTCCATGCTAACAGCAGTGATGGGAAATGATGAAAGGTACTTTTATAGAAAACCAAAAAAGGCTAAAATTTCATTTGCATTTAATGTTGTTCAAATTATAACTGTAGCATTCATTATCACGGCTATGATGTTTCAGTCAAGACAAACCTCGCCAAAACAATCAACTATTATCATTCAGTAAGTTACATTTGGCAGCATTGGTATATTATCTTTGAACAATTTGTGTTGTTGGTTTAGTCATATGATGCTAGCTGTGCCAACTAGCTAGTTGTAACTAGAGGACAGAGGTGGCGCTATAGGATTCAGTTTAAAAGTGGAAACAGCTGGTTACACAAACAGGAGGGTCTGTGAAGACACACAGCTAGTTTCTGCTTCCATGCAATTAATGCAGACAGGGAGTGATGAAATTTCTTTCAACATCACATTTAAAAACTGAGAGCTTAAAATCAAGCTTTAAAATTAGATTTGCATTGAATGTTTATGAATTATAAACCCTGAGAGTCATTATTATAGTTACAATACCTAAGTCAGGAACACTCAAGACAAAATAAAACAAAACAAAACAAAAAATAAATTAAATCAAAAAACAAAAAACAAAAAAATTATATTTAACAGATAAATTAGATTTGGTGGTTTAGGTCTTCTCTGGGAGCTCCTTGCCCTGGGCCCTGAAAAGGTTGACCGAACGTGGTTCGGATTGGTCCGAGAGTCCATTCAATCCCCTGTCTCCCTCGCTTCACACCATCATGCCCATGGTCCCACCTCGTCGATCCCCACTACCCCTCTCACGTCAGCTAGCTGCTCAGCTACCGAAGCGTCATGGAGCCAGAGAAGACTGAAACCAGGAAGCTGTTACTGTTGCCCTCCCCAGGGAAGGGAAGAAAACGAAAAAGTTTCAAGGAAAAGGCTGAAGCAAGGAAGAACTATGAGCGATACAGGTGCCAACAGAGACTGAATATTGGAGAAATGTATGACCCGTGGAAAAAGCTGCAGAGGGATTTGGGACTGAAGACTGAAGCCGAGACAGCTGAGTTTCTGTTGAACAGGTAATGACTTTGTTTACCACAGTGGGAGATGCTGAATAACTCTGGTTAGTCTGTGCCTGTACTGGCTAATGACTGAACGCTGCTGGTCGGAACGCTCTGTCAATAGATTTTAGCATAAGTTAGCCACACATCTTTAGCATTGTAAACTGAGCTGGTGAAGACACGCAGAGAAAGGTAAAGCCTCGCTCACAGTCGGCTCTGCTCTGATAAGCTTGCAGTGGCAACGCCAGACCTGCTTTGCTGGCTGATTCATGGTTTTGATCGTGCCTGTCTAATTGAAAAAGCTACCACTGTGTGTTACAAGGAGGGTGACTGTCCTGTTTGTTACATTTTCTGCTGGCTGGCTTCTTGCTCTTTCGGAGGGGGCGTGTTGTTAGGAGACGAGGAAGGGCGAGGAAGAGCTGGGGGCGGGATCTTGGAACACGAAGGGGTGAGTGAGGCTGCGTTTTTCAAATGTGTCTCATCAGCCAAACTGGGTTTCATATCGTATACCATAGCTTTAAAGCCTGAAACTATCTTTAAAATGTTGGTGTTGATGATTCTGCTATATGATGCTAGCTATGTCAGCTAGTTTACCTTTGATAGTTATCAGGAGTGGAGCATACTCTTTCATGTGCATACTTTTAATGGCAACACTTTCCCACTCTTATGTAAACATATGAATAGCCAGCAGCAGGGAGAGCAGCAGCAAAGAGCCCCAGGGTCCAGAACAAAGTGAGCATTAGTGTGGATCTACATGACCCTGATAAAATCAGACACAGCTTGAAGGTGGAGCTGAGCTGGAGGCAGGAGTAGACAGGACAAAGATGTTTAAATAAAACAATAAGATCTATACCTACTTTCCAATCAAAGTGTCCTCAGGTAAGTGTCAGGTTTTAGAAATTAAAAATTACAACCTTTTTCGTCTGCCAAAAATGTATCTTTAAAACAGACTCTAGAGCTTTAAAATTCAGATAAACTGCAGATTCATTTCCTATTGATGACTAATTATCTGAACTGTTCCTCTCAAACTGATTAATGGTTTTTCTTCTTGGTGGGGGGAGTGTTTTGGTGAGGAGGGGCCAGGTTTTGAGCTGGTGATGGATCCCTGGTGAGTATTTGCGGCACGTGCTGAGCCGGTCAGTGGAGCAGAGCCGATGGTACAGAGTGATCCCATTGATCAGCCTGGACCCCCAGAGACCAGCACTCAGTTAAACAGGAGCACAGAGGGGAAGGGCCCCGTGGTCAGGGACGCCATCAGAGGCGTGTGCTGTGATTGTTATCTGTTAGAGAAAGCTTTGAATCTGATTACCCCCCTCCACTCACACACACACACACACTCTCCTATCATTAACATTGTAATGGGGCATCTGTCAGAGTGAGACCTGCTGCTGGACGAGGAGGGGGTTGCAGGAAGCCCTGTGTTCCTCTCTGACCCCTTAATATGACTTCATTAATTAACCTGACCCCCCACCCCCCACCCCCCCACCTGGGCTTGTTGTTGCAGACAGGAATCTACATACACCTCTCACCTGGGGGGGCCAGACCTGTTTCAATATGCCCCCTTTTTACTAAATGAGTGTGCATGTAAACCAGAATGAACACCTGTTGGGGGCAGCGTTCATTAGCAGCAGGTTAATGAAAGGAGCAGATTATAATCAGAATAACAATAATCCTCCCATTAAAATGCACACACATTTAGAGGGGAGAGAGAGAGGGACAATCACTGCAGTTCACTGAATGTCCACTAGGGTCTGTCTCCAGCAGTGAGTCAGTCTTCATAGAGCTCCATGATAAAACCTTCACAGCAGATAAAGCGTTAATGGGAAGGAAAATAAGGGGGTGTGGTGTCTTTGACTGACAGATGGGAGCTGCTAGGAGTCTCCTCATGCTACATTTTAGCCACTGTCTCTTTAAGACATTTAGGTACCAGAACCTATCATCCTGGTACCTAACATTCCAAAATGTTTGATTCCGGAACTTTTCTCCAGAAATCAAAGAACAGAGCAGGATGATTCTGATTGGATGGTGGTAGTTCAAGATGCACCTACAAAGAGATTCACCAATTTGTGATGTCACAGATTGAGTAAAAGGTGGCCCTGTATTTGTGGTGTTGGAGCCTTTTGGAGAGTTGTTCATGTAAATATTAGACTGATAACCTCTCCATGTGCTGACACAGAGTTTACCATAGTCACATGCTAACAGTATTAGCATGTTAGCACTGATTAGAAGCTAGCTCTCTCTCGCTCTCTTTGCTGTTTCTGTTAAAAATGTTTTGAGTGTTCAAACACTGAAACATGAACCCTGATGTGTTTTCACACTGGCCCCTGGTGAAGCGAGAGGAGGACGAAGGTAGGGCATGTGTTCCCTGAGTGCTGTCTCACAGGCTCTGTGCTGTTCCTGTGTGACAGGCTGCAGGCAGGAAGCAGCTCTCAGGTGTCAGAGTCCATCAGGTGCCGGCTGTGAAGCGCGCCTGCTGTCGAGCTAAAGGTCAACGGGAAAAAAAAGGGAAAGTTCCCGTCGGAGCAGGAGAACACAGCGGCCGTGTCACAGATTAATCTGAGAATCATTATCATGCATCTGTATGTGAATAATTCTGAGCCAAAGATACATTTCTGGATTAATTCTGCAGCTTTTCCACCGCAGAGAGACGAGCGGCGGGAGCACGGCAAGCACGCTCCGAAGATTAGAATATATGTGTGCATTTATATTACCTCCTTTACTGTCAGCTAAATTATTCATGTCATCCAGATCCAGTCAGTCCCAGAGAGCTGCTGCTCAGGCCACACAGCCAACAGCTTTTTCATTTCATTTTAATAAAGAGCTGTGCAGCTGCTCGCCCCGCTCACACTAATGTGTTGGTTTACAGTGTGTGTCTTTGTTTTGCACACACACACACACACACACACACACACACACACACACACACACACACACACACACACACACACACACACACACACACACACACACACACACACACACACAAACACACACACACACAAACACACACACACACAGAGGCTGATGTGCTGTTGACTTGATGTAAAGGTTTCAATTATGTGTCCTAAACATGATGATGTCAGGTGTCAAACAGCTGATTTACAGCTGAGAGGAGAATCAGCTGCAGACGCAGATCAGATGTTTTTTATTAAGCTGTGGATTTATCTGGTCTCAGATTTATTTATCAGTAATCAAACATCCAGCGTGAAGCAGACTTTGGAGACCCAGAGTAAAGCTGTGGAAACACTTCACTTGGGGCATCTTTCAGATTTTTACCACTTTGATTTCTGTTTTTCAAACTTTACAGCTGGTATCATCACACCTGTCTAAAGTGTTTCACCAAGGTTTCTTTTAGACAGTACCGAGTATTAAATCCTCTTTAAATGACAGATTGTGTCTGATTATGTTCAAATAAATAAAAGTTAGACTGAGGAACTTCTTTGAATGTCTCGTGTGTGTGTTTGTGAATGTGTGTGTATATGTGTTGACTCTCTTCATTATTCCTGACCTCTCTCTGCTCCTCTCACTCAGTAAAACAAACGTGAATTGGACCCGACCCAGCCTGCCTTCATGTCCAATCAGAAGCCTTGCAGCAGCAGCTGACTGACAGGTCACACACATCACTCTCACCTGTCCACCTGTCAGGGCTCATCTCTCACTGCTCTCTCTTTCTGTGGTTGGTTTGGTATCGACCAATCAGGGGTCAGCATTAGACATGGTCTGTGTGGAGAGCAACGGAAGGAGTTGTAGACCTCCTGAAGACCTTATTCCCCTCCCGGTATTTTTCTGCAGAAGTTAGTCCAGCAAACATATTTAAAGTAGTTTTCTTTTCATTTTGTGAAAAGACTTGACAAACTTTGACTTTTGACTAATCTCCATCATGTTGTTATTTTATCAAACTGTGATAACATTCATCAGAAGAAAATCAATTGTGTTTCAGCTTCATACTGCTAAAGGAGGACAGAGAGAAGCATCTGTGTGACTTACTGTTTACAGTCAAACTCAGACTCACCTGAAATCTGAATCATGATGTTGTTTCAGCTATCTTTAGGCTTAATAATGACAAAAAATCTGTTTCTCTTTGGGGTTATACCTGTAAAGTTACACAGGTTAACCTATTTGTGAAAAACACTACTTACAATGAAACTGGGCTTTAACAAAAGACCTGCATCAGTTGTTATTTCAGCAAACTAAGGACCCATTAATTACACAAAAACACAAGAAATTATTTTCTCTTTCAAAGTTCATATCCCTGCAGTAAGTCGGGGTGAAGTTCTTACTGAATTTACAGTGAAGCTGAGACCCACTACAAATTTGCACCCTCTTGCTGTTTCGAAAAGTCTAAAGCATCTGTGAAACTTACTACTTCCAATGAAACTGAGACTCATTACTATTATTATGTGAGTAAATTTAAGACCTATTGATTTTTAATTTATCACCAAAAAATTTGTTGTCCCTTTGGGATCCCTACTTGAAATTGATTGAGGGAAAATGGCCCTGTACATTGCTACTTACAGTAAAACTGAGACTCAACAGAAATCTGCATCATGTTGTTGTTATTTCAGCAACCATTGATGACGAGATAGAAGTTGAATGTCCTTCAAATTCATGCTTCTGCAGTAAAATGTCCTATTCTTACTGTTAACAGTGAAACTGGGACCAAGACTGTTATTTCAGCAAAGGTCATAGCTGTTAATGACAAGATAGAAGTTTAATGTCTTTCAAATTAATTGTGCTGCAGTAAAACTCTCTAAACTTACTGTTTACAGTGAAACTGAGACTGGTATTTCAGCAAAGTTGAGAGCTGTTAATAACAAGATAGAAGTTAAGAGTCTTCTTTATTACGGCTATAGTCAGTCTGATTTCACGACTTATTCATTTCATGACTTATTTGAGACACTGAAACTGAGACTCAGCTGGGACTCAGTTTTGTGCTGCTTTAGCACTGACCTAATATCTAAGTTGAACTCTTCCTCCTCTTCATCCTCCTCCTCCTGTGGCTCCTGTAGGAGTAGTAAAGGTCTGACGGTGATGGTAGCACACAGTGACTCTCTAAATGTCCTTCAGATTTGTTCGGCACTTCTTTAAAGCGCTCAGTCGACCCGAGCATTTGCCCTTTAACAGAACATCTCTCTCTCAGGAGACAATCTCTCCTCCTCAGCTGCTGGGCCCGCCCTGCCATGAATCTGCAATTATTGATGGCTTCATATACGCAGTGAACTTCTCCAATCGGCCTGCATGGTAATTGTAAAGGAAGTCATATGCATAAAATTAATTATACGGCGCAATAAGGCCCATAAATCAGGTCAGTATCAATTCAGCTGAAGATGTTTCACGCTGGCTCTCCTCGGCAGGGTTCAGGGTGAAAAAAAGGAAGAGGATTCCCTTTTTTTAGCAAATCAGGGAAGTAATCAGTCAGAGGACAAAGACGCGTCGAGCACAAAGCTCCTGCTGAGCGATGGGGCCTATATTTGGATCCAGAGATGAGCTTTTCCTCCACTTTGTGCTGCTTCATGGTGTCACAGCAGAGCTCCTGTTTGCTCTCCGACGTTTGGATCAGGAGTGTCTGTTTTCTGACGCCTCATGATGCAGAAATAAAAGACTTCAGATGTTTAAATAATGATTCACGTCCTGAACAGACAGATTTACTCTGCAGAGATCCTGGCTGCTGTGGGAGTGACGCTGCTCAGAGTGGAGCAGGAACTAATTCAAGGGAACAATTACACACGTTGAGTCCATTTATTTTCTATCAGATCATTATTTGAAGTATTTGTTTTAATGACGAGCTGTAATTCACTTCATCTTCGCCTCGCGCCGACTGCTAGCTTCAATTACAGGACAGTCATTTATAACTCCCCGCTGGAGCTCCGGCTAATTGCCCAGATGGAAAGCTTAATGAGGGTTGCACAATTATTTCCCCGGCTATTCAGATTTGTATTTTGTTAGCTACTTAATTAAACCGCCTCCTCTTTTTTCCAACAGGTCTTTTTCCTCTCCGTCACAGATTTCATCCTCTTCTTCGTCACTCAGAGTGCAGAGCTGAAACATGTCAGTGTTTATCTGTACAGGCTGATGTTTGATGTTTCTGACCTGAGGCTCCTCAGCACATCGTCTCTAACAATAATATTAGTCCTTGGGGTAAATGTAGCGTTAGCGTTATCAGCTAACACAAACTGTGAGCATCATGAGCTCGGCTGCAGCTGGTGCTTTAACGAGGTGTCGACCCGGCCAGGCCCGTTATCAGAGACAGGAATGTGTGTGATCAGAGAGTGTGTGTGTGATCAGAGGATGAGTGTGTGGACCAGAGCAGGACCAGCATGAGTTTAAAAAGGGGTCATATACATAAATAATCATGTTACTCATCACTAAAATGTCAGATTGTAATCTGAATTGAAGTATCTGATTTGCATTCATCACACAGAAAACACGTTCACTTGGAAAAATATGACAACTGGCTCATAAAGGGTTCCCTTTTGTATATATATAGTAAAGAATATCATTCAATCATTAGCCAATCATTAAGCCTTTGTGAAACTGTTTACAGTGAAACTGGGACTCACCTGAAATCTATCTCATGATGACGTTTTGGTTATCTTTGTCTTAATAATCAAGAGAAAATCTGTTTGTTTTTGAGGTCAGTCATTTGAAACTATCCAGGTTGAAGCATCTGTTCAACATACTACTTACAATGAAACTGGGACTAAAGAACCCTGAAAAAATGTTATTTCAGCAAACTCAAGAGTCATTAATTACAAGAGAATCTCAAGAAAAATGTGGTTTCTCCTTCAAGTTCATACTGCTGCAGTAAGTCAGAGGCAAGTCCAGACCTTACTGTTTATGATGAAACTGAGACTCACAAGAAATCTGCATTTTTTTTTATTAAATTCCTTTAGTTACAAAAACAAATAATAAACAAAATAAATAATAAATAATTTTCTCTTTGAATCATTCTATAAGAATAATCCAGGAAAAAGCATCTATTAAATTTACTGTGTAACTGAGACTGATAGATTTGCATTATGTTGTTTGGGAATCTTAAGAGGCATAGAAATCTGTTTCTCTGTGGGACTATTTCAGCAAAGATTTCTTGGTCAAACATCCATGTACTGTAATTCTTGGAGTGAAACTGAGACTAACAACAAGGAACTCGCATCAAATGTAATTTCAGCAAATGTAAGATACATCAGCTTCATTAAAGTTACAAGAAACTTAGTTTTTCTTCTAAGTTTATACCATTATAGTAAGAAAGGGAATTTCCTAAAATATTTTGCAGTGTAACTCAGACTCTTGAGAAATCTTAAGTCACAATGTTGTCACAAAACACAATGTAGTTATTCCAGAAACCCTAAGACCCATTGATGCCAAGAACACCAAAAATGTTTTTGTCTCTTGGGGACCACTACACAAAATAAATTCAAGGATCAGTATTTGTGTAACTCATGACTTACAGTGAAACTGAGACTCAACTCAAAAAACTACATCAAATAAAATACATCATAAAATTTAAGGCAGATATATAACAGGCCTAAAAAACTTGTTTCTCTTTCAAGTTCACGCTGCTGAGATAAGAGTGCAGTCCTTAAACAATGTTTTACTGTAAAACTGAGACTCAACAGAAATCTACATCATGATGTTGTGTCAGTGAAGTTAAAACTCTTTAACTGCAAGAAAATCATACAGAATGCATTTCTCTTTGGGATTATTCCAGCAAAGTAAACCAGGCTAAAGCATCCGTGTAATTTACTGCTTACAGTGAAACTGAGACCAATGGCAAACAAAACAAAATAAAACAAAACAAAACAAAACAAAGTTATTTCAGTAAACCTAAGAAAAGCAACCTCCATTTTCCCCCTTTGGGATACCTGCATAAATCTTGGTAATGTCCTACCTACAGTGAAACTGAGACTAAGCACAAACTAAATATGTTTCCTTGTTGGTCCCATCATAAATAACTAGAGGGTAAAGCATTAGACACTCCAAAAGTGGTCTAGAAATCTACAGAATACAGTTTACTAAGTAAAGGTGAGCCTCTCTCTGTAGACGTCTCTCCTCTCCTCTTGTTGTGGGGGTGGATGTGGACCCTGAGCCCTGATGTTTGTCAAACAGCAGCAGAGAGGTGAACGATATGTGTAAAATACTTCTTCTAGTGATTCATCTTTTCTTGACGATATGAGAACTGCTGTTTGAGCACTGAATGATGCTCTCTTTTATTATTTCATCTCAAACCTTTCAGGGCTAACATGTATGTTAAAGCGTCAATTAATCACTCGCAGCCGGCGTGTCGTTTGTCTCTGCCTGTGCCCCGCCATGTCGATAGCTGCTTGTATAAACGGCACAAACACATCACGGCTTTAATTAATGCAATTAAATGAAGCAACCATTTCTCAGAGGCTCTGTCACGGCTTTATGTGCTCGCTACATGCCGTCACTGACTGACTGACTGAGGAGCCTTTAATACTAACCCGAGGATTCATCCAGGTCTTATTTCAGTTTATGGACAAAGTATGACTCCTGCAGCAATACAGACTTCAAAAGACATTATAAATTCTGCTTCTCTTCAGACTTAACATGATTTTTGGAAACAAAGTGAAACTAGGAGCTGCTGACTCCACTTCCTCCTCTGCTGATGATAACTGGTCTGTAATAACCTGTCTGTAAGGTGCTGACCGTAACAATCTGTCAGTAACAATCCTGCTGTAACAACCCGTCAGTTGTAATCCGTCTGTGATAACCTGAAGCTGCAGCTCTGAACCAACAGTTGCTGCATTAACGGTTACTGTGGGTAATTATGGTGGTGTAATAAAGCCCAGATCATCAGATCGAGCTGCGGTCCGTCTGCACAGCAGCTCGTCCATTTGTCACTCTGAGATATTGTCCCAGAACATAATGGTAGCACTTGTTCCCATAAAAGAGGCAGTTTTACACCATGTTTTCATAGTAAGCTTTTATTTGACTGCTGTAACAGAGCTGTGAATTCATCCAAACCTTTACGGCTCACACTAACTCATGAATGTCTCCTCTAACAGCTGCCGTGGCGCTTATAAAACGCTGCTTCATCCAGGCTGCCGGCTAAAAGATTACAGGAGAGCGATCCTGGAGTTGTCAGAGGAGGGGAGCTGGGTTCTAACAACAGGGTCTGGATTCATCAGGCTCCTTAAAGCAGAAAGTGTGTCTCAGTATCTTGTCTTCAGGACTAGATTGATGTGTGTATTCATTGTTTAGATGTGGACCATGCAAACGCTTGGGAAACAGGAGTTTCAGCATATGTTTACCCTATTCAACAAAAAGTAGCCTCTAGTGTGACGTTTGGTTGATGCAATCTTGGATTAACCCTACAGAGCCCAGCACTTACACATGCACACCTTGTTTGCAGAAATCAGTATAAAACTTAAACAAAAACATTTCAATCCAGACTGCGTCTGCTCACATCGCTTCCTACACTGAATATGTATCATCACATTTTTTTTTTTTTTTTTAACATCATCATTACATACATTTGATTAAAGTTTGAGGTATAAGGGTTGTATTAATATATAGCAGAAGTTTTAACCATGTTAAGACATAGAGATGTGCTCTGGCAAACTCAGTATGAAAGGGTTAAGTAACCAGAAGTGACCATATTTGGACAAAAGGAGAAAGCTAATACATACCCCCCTCCTTACGCAAAGATTAGCGATCTGCACACATAGATGAACAAACATTCACACATTGGCTAATGGGTATTTTTTTTTGCATTTCTTGATTTGGCACCTCGAGGCCTCCATATGAGCTGCTGAGAGTGAGGAGTTATCAAACTACGTTTGTGGCTAAGGTTAGCTTTGTTAGTAATGTCCTTCTTCAAAGGCAAGGCAAGGCAAGTTTATTTGTAGAGCACAATTCATACACAAGGCAATTCAAAGTGCTTTACAGCTAACATAAAATAAAATAAATCACAGTAGTAAAATGTAAAATATGAAATATAAAATGTAAAAATAAAGTAAAATGACTGGGTCTCATGTGATTCTAATTTAAGTCATTTTTAAAAAAGAAAACAGACAAATTGTAGAAATGTAAAGAGGTAGAGACAATAGAGGGCTGATAAACAATCTGCGCTTTCCTACTTGTGAAGTTGCCCCCTGCTGGACATTAGTGAGAGTGCAGGTTTAAGACACTTAAGTGTCATTTTTGTCCGTCTTTTTTTTTTTTTTTTTTGCTCATTTCATCACAGATGACATTGCTTTGTGGATTGTGTTCCAACATGTGAGGAATGTACAGAAACATCTTATCACTTCAGGATGACTTTAAACAAGTTCAATGGCAAAGAAAGAAGTTAAACCTTCACATTCTGCTGAGTTGGTGAAAGAAAATAGTATGTATGAAGCAGCATTGGTACAAAGAGCGGAGACCCCCTCTCTGCCTCTGAGATGGTCTGGAGTCAGGCGGTGCTGGACTTTATCTGACTGTTCATAAGAGACTCAGAGAGGAGTCACAGAGTGATGGACATGGAGGTTTCTTGTTGGGCTAATTTGCTTAATGAACGGCCTCTCCTCCTTCTCTGTATGTAGAACAATGGCTGCCGCTCCACCCACCGTCACTATGGCGGTGAATGTGAAGACCACCCAAAGGACAGAGGAGGAGGAGGGTCTTCAGCAGGTACACAGAGTTCACAAGAAGTTCATCCTGAACCATAAAGACAGCTGGGAAACCACAGAGAGGTCACACTCTGCATTTACACATTACATTTACATCAAATACAGCTCAGTGTATACATACATACACACACACACACACACACACACACACACACACACACACACACACACACACACACACACACACACACACACACACACCATGTGTCCACCCATACCAAGGTATTTGGGAAACTGCACATATTTTTTATACATTCAGGCCTGTCATCCACACCAAACTGCTGTTTTATGTCACCAAAAACAATGTTTTCTCAAAACTCTGTCCATCGCAAAAAACTGAAATCTTATCAAGTGTTTTTGTCTTATTTTAGGTAAAAAATGTCTTGTTTTACTCGATATGAGCCAAATTCAACTTATCAGTCTAGAAAAATGTCTTGTTTCAAGTTATTCAAAGACAAAAATGAGGTCTGAATTGCTTGTAACAAGTGAAAAAAATCTGCCAATGGAATAAGAAAAAGTTGCTCAAAAAATGCTTGAAACTATAATTATGTCTTAATACAAGTAACTTTTCTCTTATTCTAAAGGTAGATTTTTTTTAACTCATTACAAGCAATTCAGAATTCATTTTTGTCTACATGACTTGACACAAGACATTTATCTGGACTGGTCAGGTGAATGTGGCTCATATTAAGTCTAAAAAGATTTTCTGCTGAATATAAGACAAAAAACTTGATAAGATTTCATTCTTTTGCAGTGGATCCAAATCGAGGATTTTGGAAAACTCCGGTTTCATGGTTTTGTGTATGGGTGGGCAACAGTTTTTGGTTCTTAAATATCCCAGCTGAATAATGGGGGTTTATTTTGATTGGCTGGAACAGGTTTTATGTCCAAAAAACACTTAGTTTGGTATGCATCAAGTCGCAACTATTTGCCCATTGTGTGTGGATGAAGGTATTTTTAAAAACAAATGGGGGGTAATTCATTTTTTTTCTGTTACCCAGCTACATGTGCACAAGGCCTAAAACTGGAAAGACAAAAATACTGCAAGGTTTTTTTTTGTTCAATAAATACAGTTGAAGAAAACAGGACAGAATTTACCTCTGTGATAACAAATGAACAGTCTGAGGCCTAGTGTAGGCTATAACATGGCTTTGAATTAAGAGGCCAGGATTTACTGTGAATGAAAACAATCTCAGCTCTGATGATCTTTAGAGTTAGCTCAGCTTTTCTTTAGATAAAGTCATGAATAATCATGGCGTGTCCTTCCTCTGTTTTTCTGTTCACTCTGATCCAGATTTGGTTTGTTTCTCTCTGAATGAGCACCCTGTTTTCCCAACAACAGCGGGTGAATAATGGTCGATTGAACAGGCTTTGATGGCCAATGCTGAGCTGTAATCTGACCCGTAGATTTTAATAGAGCTGGGATGATAAATCAGGAGCATTCATACGCTCTAAATTAGCCAGAGCGCTAGAAATGATTGCCTTGGCTTGGTGGTGTGAAGCACAATAGCCCCCCTCTCAAAAGAAAGGAAACAGGGACGAATAAAGGCCCACGCCAAACGCTCATGGAGCGACTCCAGAGGAGGGGCAATTAAAAAGTTCTCCGTCAAATGCTGCTCCGCCCTGCTGGAGCTCAACAACACGGCAGAGTTTGGCCTGTGTTCACCCTCAGACTGGTTAACATTCATGGCAGGGAGGAGGCCTCTCACTCATGGGAGGGAGGAGCAATGAGGCCGAAGGGGAGAGGGATGTAATGTGGCCTCATTACCCTGAAAATGATAAGATGACACCTTCACAGTGCAGATAAGTCATATCTGCATCAGAAGGGAGGAGAGGTGCATTGTGGGAAATGTAGTGAACTATGAATTAACCGATGTATGATCTGCTCTGATCAGCACTAACACGTTATCAATCTACTTTCTACCTTATTACACCCCTCTTCAACCAGCTAATGTAAAAGTGTGTGCGTGTGTGGGTGGGTGTGTGTGTGTGTGTGTGTGTGTGTGTGTGTGTGTGTGTGTGTGTGTGTGTGTGTGTGTGTGTGTGTGTGTGTGGGTGGAGTTGGGGGGGGGGTCAAAGGGGGGCGCTCAGGGCCAGATGCTCCTAGTTTTTAAGTCTTGTAGGAAACACAAAAGCCATCAGAGTGACAGAGGTTAAATCAATCTATGAGTGAGCAGCTGCCCCCTCTACACACACACACACACACACACACACACACACACACACACACACACACACACACGACCTGATGGATCCACTTTAATATGATTAATTTAAACACTGAACAAACAGTAGGCAACATCCAAACACTCAAAGTCGGATACGTCTGTCCTCTGATTGGTTTATGATTGTCATCTAACAGCTTTCAGCTTCTCACAGGTGGATGAATACCACTAACACACACACACACACACACACACACACACACACACACACGAACAGACGCACACACACAGTACATTGATGTAGGAGGTAAAGGTGTGTGTTCAGTTAGTGTGGAAGATATGTATGTATTTAAATTCATCAGACAATAAAATAAAGTTTTAATCTTTGAAAAGATCCAAGAGAGATAGCTGTTACCCTGATGACAAATACAAAAAATAAGATTTACCTCCAGAAAAAAAGGTTACATTTTTTTTAAATAATGAAAAGCAAAAGTCTTGAGCTTAAGCAAACTTTATTTTTTTGTTTGGGAAGCATTTAGACACATTTAAATTAAATCAAAGTGAACATCTTTGCTTCTCAAACATCAACATGGATGATGAATCTCTGGCTCATAAATCTGTGAACTGTCCCTTTATTTCCCCTGGCCTTTACGGGGAGCTCTCATTACACATGTTCATGGTGGATCATCCCCTAGCCCGTCACGGTACTCGGCTCACTCTGATTGGCTGTTTGCGGGCTGCAGGTTAGACTCAGGTCTCCACGCTCCAACACTCACAGCCGTACAGTCATGGGAGGATCACATGTGACGGAGGCAGAACCAAGGATTTAACATGTCATCTGGAGGCTCACACACACACTCACACACACACGTTCCCAGCAGTGAATCAATCAGACTAATGCATGTTCTGTTTCTGAAATAAACCATGAGAGTGTGAAGAAGCCATCTGACTTCTGATGCTCATCTACCTGAAAAACACATCTGTAACTGTAGATGAAACAAGGATTATTAAGTCCTGTGCTGTGATAGCTCGCCAAAATGAGCCCAAAATATTTACAGCTCCCCTCGCTGGATGGCTGCAGTATAGGCCCAAAGCTCTGTCTCTTCTGGGATAACACATGGATGACATTAAATCCAAATGTGTCCAAATAAATGTTTGTCAAACCCGTTTCTGTCCTTATGATTTTTCTTATTATTGTGATTTCTGTCATTGTGTAGATTTCAAATAAAGTTAACTTTGAATGGGTTATTTAAAAATATGAAGAGGGGAGGAATAAAGGAGGAAAATGGGCAGATGCAAATGAAATTTCTTTTTAAGTCTAAATTTTCTGTCAAAATCATGATTAAAAAACAACGATCACATGACCACCTCTGTTATATTTCCAAGATTTTTTTTTTTGCATGTGGCACAAGCATTTGATTCACTCAAACGAAACGTAATGCTTCCACATAAAAAAGTTGTGATTTATCAAACCTGTTGGTTGTCAACACAAGGAGCTGGGTCAGCGTGCTGCACACATGACACTTTAACTTGTTTGATGAATCCATTTCTTCGGATCCTCGTCTCTGTTGAGAAAGTGAAAGTGAACTTTTTCCCAGCTCTGCTCTAAGAGGTCACTTTGTTTAGCACACACACACAGACACACACACACATACACGCACACATGGGGATAAACCTGCTTAAATCTGCATCATGTGGAACTGTTTCTCCCTCCTTGCTGACTCCGACGGTGATAACATCTCTGTGTGTCTGCGACCAATCGAGCTTCCTGACAAATCTCATCAAGTCAAATTAAACATCCACATGTCGGCTGTGTGTGAGAAAGTCTTCCTCTTTCTCCTCCTTCCCCTCCTCCAGCTGACGGCAGGATTCACACTGAGTTTTAAAATATACTTTCGAGCGTTTCCTTCAGCAGACATACTTTGATGTGAATTTGTGGAGCAGTGAAGCGTGGTCGAGAGAAAACACCGCAGGGATTTGAGCTCTTTGAGAAAACACGCTGTGGTCTCCTTAAACACACACCAACAGAACTGACCTAAGAGAGAATTCTCCAGATTAACCTCACACACACACACACACACACACACACTGAAAGAGTCTTAAACATTCCTGAAACATGCAGGAGACCTTCAGGTGTGTGTGTGTATCCCACCTGTTATCATTATGATCCATGTTCTCCTCCTAAACTCAGTGTGTGAGAGTGTGTGTATGTGTGTGTTTGTATGTGTGTGAGGGGGGTCTTTGATGAGGATGATGATGTCCATGGGGGGGTCAGGACTACAGGACTCTCTCATTTTCAAACAGAGGTCAGCACTTGGATAATATTTTCTCCCAGTGACATAGGCCTGCTCCCCATCTGTGGGACGTGATTCCCAAGCTGAGTAAACTAATGAGAGCAGGACACACACACACACACACACACACACACACACACACACACACACACACACACACACACACACACACACATACACACACACACACACACACACACACACACACACACACACACACACACACACACACACACACGCAGTAATGTCTGAAGAGTGGTGTTTATTTGGAGACTTCACAGTTTATTTGACTCGTACACACATCCATCATTAGTTTGATCACTAGTTTGACAGGCAACATATGGACCTGGCCTCAGGTGTGACACAAAAACACAAAAATTAGATGCATAAACATAAAATAACCCTGTTTAATCATTTCATAAAGTCAAACTTTAAGGTAACTTGATGTATAAATCATCAAATAACAAAACTGACATCTTCTTAACCCGTCGTTGCGTGAGTCCATAGCATGATACGCTGTGAACAGGTGAGCTGTTTATGAGTAAAGCTCATAGTAGGAGATAGTAGTGGACGCTAAAGGAACTGCAGTTTATTGTAACACAGAGTCCTAAGAGGACTGACTCAATGCTGGAGAAAGACTCTAGTGGACACTAAAGGAACTGCAGTTTTGGGGACTTCCATTAACACATGTCCATGGTTGGGATTTCTTATTGATGGTTACACTCCTTTTTTGTTTTCCTGTGTTGTAAATAACGTCATCTGTTGTTTCTCTTTTGCTGTCATTTCAATCTCAGACTTTGACATACAATATCAGTATGATTAAAGTAGAAGCAGAGCTCTTAAAAAGTGGAATAATGGTCTGTTTTTGTGGGTTCTGGATGTTTCACAATCTGGAGTAAACATGCAAGAGGACAGGGTGGGAGAGAGGAGGGGGAGAGGGAGCAAAGGGGGGACAGGAGGTCACTGTTTGATGTGGGAGGTCTCTCCGCTGGCCCCGCTGAGCAGCTCCCTCGGACCTCTCATTAAGCGTGTCATCAAAGGACCTCCACCCAACCAATCATAACATTAATGTTAATGTTACCACACAGCATCAGAGTCCACAGTGCTGTTAGCAAACATACTGCAACTGAACCGGACCAGAACCACACAGCCCTCTACAGACCAGACACAGGGGCAGAGAGAGTCCAAAGGGAACATCGAGTCAAAGTCCACCAATCAGGATCCTAGCACCCCTGAGACCAGCTCAGGATGACAGAAACCAAAAACAGATCAATGCTTTTCTGAGTCAACTGAATAACGAAGACTGAGAGGACAGGATGTGGCTGAACAGGTTATCATAATACATTAAGGGCTACCAAATATTGAAAAAAGGTACCTTTGTGCTGAAAGTTATTTTTAGTGTCTGAATCTGTTAGCCCTGTATAAAGAAACTCTTTATTTTTTCTCTGTTTCAAGGTTTACTCACTGCTCTGAGGTGCCCATAGGGATCTGTTAACTACACATTTCATTACTGTTGAACTTTCCTTTTGTCATACATTTTGAAGTACAGCAGCCAGATGCAGTGTTTTTAGGACTCTTTGAGCCTGTTTCTACATACCCTCTATTAGACAGTTGAAGTACATAAGAGCCTCTGTCTCACTTGTGACACTTCCTGTCCCTTAGACCCTGTGATGCTATTGTCAGGGGTTTTAAGTATCTGGTTTTTATGTACCCTCATGTAGGTTTTTAAACTTTGGATCTGTTTTAAGGTCAACTTCAGAGTCTCTATGAAGTAACCTCCAGTCCTAAATGAAATGTCTGTATAAGAACTCTACTTTAGGGTGCCCTTGAGATTTTGTTAACCACCATCTTTGTATTTATCCTAAAGGTCCCATATTATGCTCCTTTTCTGCAGTTTAATATGGATCATTGATGTCTTCATGAAATGGTAGTAACATGATTTGGTCCAGAAAGCCAATAAATCAAGCACAGCAGCATTGTTTCCAGGCTCTCATAGCCCCTCTGTTCAGAACGCTCTGATTTAGTGGGCGCGGCCTTGATATGTAAATGACCCACAGCTGATACCGTCCCCGCTCTTCCGCGTCACTGGGAGAGGCGCCACGTGCTCCGAGTGCACAATGTTTAGAAAACAGCCAAGCTCGTTTACCGTAACATTACAGGCTAAAACAACAGGCTAACCACAGCTAAAGTTAGCATCCTGAAGCTAACACAGAGACAGGGGGACACTGAGGAAAAGCTCTTATATATGCTCCACAGCACACAGCATTTAAAATACTCACATTTCCAGGGTCCCAGGTTTGTTGGCGAATGGTTTTAAATGTGCCTGGATTCAGGACCAGTCTATTCACTGGCTTCTGTTGTACTGTCCAAAGTTGGAAAGCAGTCGGCAGTGAAGTGACTAGCACACACATGCACAGTTTTACTGAGTGTAGCTGGCACATTTCCTTGATAAATGAACTCTAGCCACTTAGTCTTGTCTTCTTCCGAGATGGGAAGCTTGTGCATGGAACTATGTGGCTGTTTACAGCCAAAAACAGAGCAGTGATGGCTCTTGATGACTCTGATCAAACAGCTCGTTTTAGGTCAGGATTTTACATTCACAAGCACTACTAAGTACAGGTTTTGTCATTAAATGTCCCATTTTGTGGGCTGGGAGGAAAGCGAAAGATCCACAAATTTCACTAAAAGACTTAATAAAGTGATTTTTGCATAATATGGGACCTTTAAGATACCCACCTCAGCATCTCTTCACTCCCCCCTTGACTCTTCAGGCCACCTGAAGTCTTTTGTACGATCATTTTGCCTCTTCACGTTACCCTTCAGTGCTTATCACTAGTGAGCCGTGGTGTCCGTATTAAGGTTCCTTTAAGCTCCTATTTTAAGGTACCGTTTGTTAGCGTTTGTATTAAATTAGCTATGATCGTGAGTTCAGCAGCTCTCAGCGACTTCATGCATACAGTCCTGATGGTTCTGTGCAGAAAGACTGAATCTTGTGTCGTCAGGGTGCAGCAGCAGCAGCGTGTTGTTGTCGTGTCCTTGATTAAAACAGCAGTGACAGTCCACACAGAGGCCCTCTGACAGCACAGGACTGCCCTACCCCGTGTCCTCTACCCCCCCACCCCCGCCCCCCATCCCTCACTCTCCTATCCTCAGGTCAATGGGTCTCCCGTGGATACCTTGCTTTTAAGCCATCAGGCTCCCCCATGGGGCACATGAGGGAGATCTATCTGTGTCATCCCCTCTCAGGTGATCCCCGGGTAATGTAGCGAAGGACAGTGAGAGCTCCCATCAGCCCGAACCTCCATGCCTGGTGCCCGTACGCCCCGCGCCTGCTTTTGGTGGGTAATTACAGAGGGGGTGCTCTCTTTGGAGGGGGAGGCAAACCAATTAGAGAGTGTCTGCGCAGTTAAAGGATGTCTCTGTGACAAACCTGGACACAGGGTCGCATGTTTATGATGTCCTCCCTCCGCTCAGGGGCCGTTAGCCCACAGAGAGTGGCTGTCTGGAGGTCGTTGATGGAAATGGGATTCAGGTTTGGCCCGTGGTTTTACATGGCCTGATTATTCTGATGGCTGCCTGAGAGCTTAATTATGATCATCTGTCTCTGATCGGGCTTTGATTCAGCCCATAACTTATCAGTTTAAAGAGGGATCAACCAGGATCAATCACTGCGGGGAGGAGAAGGAGAAGAGATGAGGAGGAGGGAAGAGAGGGGAGAGGAGAGGGAGAGGTTCACAACAGAGGGTGTGATGAATGAGAGCTGGAGGACGACTGTTAAAGGGACATTGCTCTGTTTAAAACTGTCCCTCTGATATCATCATCTCTGAGAGAGATCTGAAAATTTACAAGATCAAAGAGTTTTTATTCATTCTGTGATTGTTTCTTACCGAGTTTTCAAACAAAAGAAGTATGAACACTGTCCATCTCTGCACTGATGATTTCTGTAACTACATTTCTGTGCAGGAACAAACATACATTGCCTTGAGGGGTCGTTAAATCAGAAGTTCCTGGAACTACTTTTTTTAAAAAGTATCCTTTCCTGTCTTGTAACATGGATATAAAGTATCAGGGCTCCACATGTTGTGCAAATCCATGAATCTGTCTTTAAACTGATTAAAACACTTTGTTAAAAAAAAACAGTTAAAAAAACAGTACCCTCTCTTTAAAGATATTACAGAGTTCCTCTAAAAGCCCCTTAATGAAAATATATCTATACACATAAAAAGTTTGAAATACTATGTCAAATGTTGTTATTAACTGTTTGTTGTCAATAGTTTGTCCTGTGCTTTAACAATGAACCTCCTTGAACCAGCTATGGTTGAGTTCTGGTTACAGTGGGAAACTTGAAATCATAGTTTAACATTTTTAAGTGCTTGAGCCTCCTCTATGAACCTTTCCTTCTGTTTCTGTGTCACTCTGATCTATACTTTCACTTCTTTCCCATCAGACTCTGTGGAGCAAAAACACTTCAGACCGAGTCTGACTCCAAAAAAGATCTTTGATGATGCTCTGCTCTCTCTGAGTGTCCCTCGAGCTGGAGATGTTCTATAAAATTAGATTACTGTTGCCAGAAACACAGCGAATATGTCATAAAATAACCTGAAAGTACTCTGAGATATTGCTGAATGAGCTGATGTGAAATGAAACTTCAATCTGAAGGAATGAGGACTTTTACCTCAGGTTTATCAGACGCAGCAAACTGAAGAGCCGAGGCTTTGAGTCGGGTTTTCAGGGTATAAAATAACCCTGAAAGCACCATAAATCCTCTGAAGTTAATGCTCTGTGTGTCCTCCGTCTCTGGGACTTGAACCCGGCTCAGGCGGCCTGTGTGTGTTCTCTTTAAATGGTCTTTAAACAGCAGGCGTCAGCGTCAGGGGAGCCCTGTGTCTCAGAACATTTCAGATGTGTGTACATGAACTCCTCTCCGCTCAGAATCAAAGCCTTATGAAGTGTTTCATGTGGGCCTGAAGGATTCCTCTGTCCCCCCGAGGATCCCGTCAGAACCCAGAGGCTGGGATCTGAACCTGGTCTCTGTGAAACCAGGAGAAAGCAGGACAGACCAGGAGCTCCTGCTGTCAGGTCTTTGGTTTCTGTAGCCTGTGGTGGTCCTGGGTGTATAAAGAGTCTTTCCTCCCTCTGGATGTGAAATCATTGAGCTCCTTCGGGCCTCATTGGTTTAGACTTTGTGTGCGACAGTCTGTCAGCCTCTGTGTTAAACTTGTGCGGACGCCGCTCTCTAACTTCATGCTCCATTTACTTTATTCTCCCTGATCGGCGCCTCCTGCAGGTGTAAAGTGAAGCTACGGTTCATTAAGCTGCGTTCGCTTAATGAGGCATCAGAGGAGGAGGGAGGAGATCGCCACAGAGCCGCTGACAGCTTTGACAGGAAACACAACGTGACCGACACATCAGGAGGTGATGGAGACCTCTGACTTGGTCCACAACAAACACAGAAACCACCTGAAGGTTTTATCCTCAAATAAAGATCAGGAGCAAAACCAGGTCAGGGACTACACAACAAAATGTAGATAATTTTAACAGTCTAAAACTCAATGACAGGCTGGTTTCGTAAAAACTGTGGGGTTTGTTTACATTATTAATCAGTAGTTCATTAATGTTTAAACTAAGAGTCTATAAATTGACTCCAGTTACATAAGAAGAACAGTAACAATTCAAAGTAGTTTCCCATCTGCCTCCTGGTGAAGACAGCTCAGTCTTTAAAATAATTTAATCACTGAAAAATTTGTTTCTTTGGTTTCAAAGTGCTGTAGAGACACATGTCAGGTGATTAAAGTGTGACTTACAGTGTGATACAGTGAAACTGAGACCATGGAGGTGGATACACGAAAACTATGACTTGTCAGGAACAGAAAAAGTGAAATTAAGATTAGATTAAGAAGATAATCTGAGAATTTTACTGTGAAACTGAGACTTTTTTAAAAGACAGATATAATGAAACAGTGACTTGTTAGACATAGATACAGCGAAACTGAGACTAATGAGATGGATACAGTAAAAATTAGTCTCTAGGGAGACAGTTACAGCGACACTGAGACTTTTAGAGAATTACAGTGAAACAGTGACTTGTTAGACATAGATACACTAAAACTGAGACTAATGAGATAGATACAGTAAAAATAAGTCTCTAGAGAGACAGTTACAGCAAAACTGAGACTTTTTAGACAGATACAGTGAAACAGAGACTTTAAAGACGGACACACTGAAACTGAGACTTCATTAGACAGATAAAGTGAAAACTAAACTCCAGGTAGACCGATATAGTAAAACTGAGACTTTTTTTGCAGCAGATACAAGGAAACTGAAACTTTGTAGAAACAGTAACAGTGAAACTGAGACTTAGTTGTGATGGATACAGGGAAACTTAAACTTTTTACAAAAGTGAAACTGGTAAAACTGAGACTCAGTGGAAGGAAAAAGATAAAGGGAAACCTAGACTTTTTAGGGGCACACACAGTGAAACTGAGACTCAGGATGAAATCTGTCCTGAATAAATCAGCCTGTAATGATCCAAATTCGATCAGAGATGCAGAGTGATGAATGATCAGAGCTTTATTTCTCAGTGATTTATCGAGCCGCTGACTGTCAGACTGTAGAGGTTTGTCAGAGGGAGTTTTTGATGTTTCATACTGTATCAGCCTTTGTGTGTGTGTGTGTGTGTGTGTGTGTGTGTGTGTGTGTGTGTGTGCGTGTGTATGTGTGTACATTAGTATGTACGTGCAGTACCTGACCCTCAGGCTGATCTGCATACAGCAGGGACAATACTGCAGCTCTCTCCATCAGCATGCACTGACACCTGCACCGTTTAATGCACTCCTCCAGTTTATTAATGCTCAACGTGTGATAAACATTTCTGCAGAGGAAGCTCTCAGGGCTCACACACACACACACGCACACACACACACACACACACACACACACACACACACACACACACACACACACACACACAAACTGCAGCCTGTACAGAAACGAAAACTCCCACAGAGTGCTGACCTGTCACTCAGAGGGGTCAGAGGTCAGCTGAAGTATTAATGAAGGAGGAAAAGGCTCCAGCTGACAAGACTAAAGCTGTTTTAAAATAAACTGCAGTTCCCTGAGAGTCCACTAGAGTCTGTTTCAAGCAGTGAGTCAGTCCCTACAGATCCTGTTCGTGGTTTTGATCCTGACTCAGAGTCTCCTAAAGTCTGGTCTAAGGTATTTAAGAAAGAGAGGATGTCTTTCACAAATTAACAGTTGGATCGATACCCAGAGTGCAATGCTCCTGACGAGGTTGACCACACCATGAGCTTTCATTTGATGCGTTTCCTCTGTGTTTTCCACAATCAAAGAATCATCGCTCCAAACAATGTGCCAGGTCTGATTCAGCACATCTCATTCACCTTTTAGCGTGAACAGATTAAACACACCACAGGACGCCAGGCGGCCTCAAATACACGTTAAATGTCCTCACTGTTTGCTGTCTTCCTCTAAAGGTGTCTGTCTGCGGCGGGCTGCGGTGCGAGAAGATTAATTGAGTCCTGGATGCTTTGTGCTCAGCGAGGCTTCCAAGGGCCGCGGGGCCGTGAGGAGGCCTGGACGGGCCAAAGTAAAGAGACCATCTCATTAATATATGATTAATAGCCGGGGGCGCAGTGATTAATTAGTGTTTGTGACAGTAAACTTTTAACAGGCCTCTGTGTCGTCCCCTGGAATGCCCATTTATCTTTCCTCCCCCCTCCTCCCCCGTCCGTCCACAATAAGTTTGCATATTCTAGTCTTGTCCGATCTCATTCGGGCGCTGCCTGGAAGGAGCGGCGAGGAATGAGGGCTCACCGACATGATTGATTGCTTTGCTTTTTTATTTGCAAGTTGGAATCTGGAGAAGTTTTTTTCCTCCCTCTCAGGCTCTCTCCCCCTCTCCTCCCCCTACTCTCCCCCTCCGTCACGTCTGTGTACTTCTTCTTCTCCAAACAAGGAACCTCAGGCTCGTTGGGACAGAAATTTCTCTCAGCTCTGCTTTGAAATTGATTTGAATCGCTGCTGTATGAGCTTGTGTGTTTTTCTCACAGGCCTCCCCGCTGCTGAATCCACCCGGTACTCACCCCTTCCCTCCCTCCTGCTCTCTCGTTTCCTCCCCCTCTCCTCTGCAGCAGTCAGGATCATGCACATCAAACCTGCTCTGACAACAAACCTGCAGAACTTTGAAAAGATGTTTGTTGCTTTTTATCAGAGGATGATCCTGACAGGAAAATGTTTTCTTCCTCCTGAAATTTTTACTCCAGACAAAGACCTTGTGTAGAAACAGATGTCAGACATTCTGATAAATTTTCATGTGCTTTCACGCAAACTGTTTATTTTTGCACATGATGTGTAAATAATGAAACTCTTTTCTCACAATGAGGAACTCCTGATCCTCTGCGGACAGGAAGTATCTGTAGATCATGCTCATGTTGCAGGAAAAGATGACTTATTTCTCACTTTATTGATTCTGTGGGCATGATAGAGCACTCAGCAGTGGTTTTTGGCCTGTTTGGACTCTGATGAAATCAGAGCCCTGCATCTAATGATCAACCAACCTATTCTGTGTTTCATGTCCCAGGTACCACGTCCCTTTGGTTTTCATATCAAGTCCAGTTTTACGGGCTGAAATTTTTGCCACTAGAACCTGAATTTGAATTAATATTTTGAATTTGAGGACAGGGATATGAAGACCCTAGACTATAAGGGACAAGGATGCAGCACACGTTCTATACCTTACAGTGCTGTCAAAGTTTTGTATTCTCTATTGAATCACATAATTTGATAGTCTTCTACACATCAGCACTACAGACACACCAATGACCCAATCAGAGTCAGCTTTAGGGGCCATTTACACGACAACGGTTTTAGGGTGAAACACAAAAGTTTTGTTGTATTTCAGCCTTGCGTTTATACGGAAACGGCGTTTCAGCCAACCTAAAACGCAAACTTTAAAAAACGGCCTCCAGAGTGGGATTTTTCGGAAACACTGCCGACACCGTTGCCATGTAAACAGTAAGCCGGCGTTTTCAGTGGAAACGCTGACGTCACACTCCGCTCCTCATGAGCACATACGACAACAGTACAGTTGTTACAATCGTCGTGAACTACTGTGTTGTGCTTGTGCTGCTGATTCAACTGAATCTGCTGACTGTCCTTATACAAAATGCTCATCTGTTTCTCCACTTTTGAACTTAGTATTCCCAAATACACCAGATGACCGGATCAACTCTACTTCGTTGGAGACCTCCAAAAAGCAGCTTCTAGACAAGACAGTTATAGCACCGACTACAGGCCTGGCGTGCTTACTACAGGGTTTTCAGTCCCTCGGCATTTCCGTGTAGACGCAGATTTTCTTTCATTGCGTTTTAGCGTTTTCAGATGAAACATTGTCGTGTAAACAGGGCCTTAGTCAGTGTCTTCGTTTGTTTACCCCCCTCCTTCTTTTGACCCCCAACTGTGAGAGAAAGTATGGATGCTAACAAAGTGAAAGTGAGGAAGTGAGGAGTTATGGTGCATTCCATTTACATCGCAACTGGGAAGTGGGGGGTGGGAGTGACGTCATCTCCAAGTTAAAAGCACTCCAGTTGCCAAGTCAAGAAAAACTTGCCATAACAGCAATGTTTCTATATACAAACATCAAATAATACTATGCATAAGTTTGATTTATTGCAACAAACACTAGTCAGAACTTTTAAAATAAATGGCCTATAACAGGAGCTTGATAACCGTTTACACCCGGGGCAGCCATCTTTGACCGTGAACTTGGTGGTCGGTGTGGATCCACCGACATTCCAAAGGGAAATTCCCACCTCAGGGGGCTTTCCAGTTGAAATTTCCGACTCAAACACATAAATCCAGACTTACAATTTCAAATGGAATACACCATTAGTCTAGTCCAATATGAACCAGACTTTAGCAGGTATCACACACAGTCATGGCATGCCTATGTCATCGTAAAGTGTCTGTTTACAGGAAATGTGATCACTGCTACAACTTTAGAGACTTTTTGGGTCACGTTAAGTTGTTTTGGTCTGACCCAGCCCTCTAACACCCCAGCAACTGTTTAAAATGATTGTAGAGAGGAGCAGTCACAGCAATCATACATCATAAAAGTGAATCAGCTCAAGCAAGGAACACTTGAGGTCACACTGGCCAAACAAACTGGGCTTTGTTGTAGAAGCATGGTTTGGTTTGCCGGTGTGACCACGTCTTAAATCAAAAAAGTGAACGAACAGTACCCTGTCTTAAATGACCTTCTATCCTTTTTCCCGTTAAGGGCTATGTTTCTAAACTGGTAAGTTGGTTTGTTTTACTGGTAAATAACTTGCAAAATAGTCTGAATAATCTAAATGATAAAATGGTGATAGTGATTTGCAGTTTAATGGAGTTGAATGGTTTGAAATGTGAAGAAATTGAATTTTAAATGTGATTAAAAACCTGGTGCAGTGATGTTCTCATATGTATAGATGACACAAAGTGTTCCTGATGTATCTACAGATGGTTTGATGCTGACCATCAGTGATTTCTATGAAACGAGATGAACTTTAAAACCTTCCCGTTTCATCGTTAAGCCTCTAAAACCTTCTTCTTGGTCGTCATCTTCTGAGAGATTCACAAAGAGAAGAATTAATCAGAATATATGGCTTTTAATATAAAAGCCTATCATCTGTGCGGTGTGTTATTAAGTTTGTGGAGCCGCTGGGATCACAGGGTGAGCTGCCGTCACCTGTGCGGCCGCCCGCTCGCTCCACGCTCATACCATAAAAAGCCTTTTCTGGGAATTTGTTTGAGAGTTGTCCTGGTGTCTGTGCACTGCAGCAACTTTTCTTTCCATGCTTTTCATTGTTGATAATCTCTTTAACTCCAGGGGTGAGCCGCTACACCTGAACCTCTCCATCCAGGGCCGCCGCAATCGCTCTATAGCCCCCGCTATAATCCCATCATGCCTCAGGAGGACCCGGCTTCTCCCTTCCTCTTCCTCAACTCCTCATCCTCAAAACAAGGAGAGCAGCAGAGGCAGAAAAGCAGATTTAGAGGAGATCCATTTCATTTCAATATCCTGCATCCAGCTGGCCTCCTCGCTCAGGAGAAGAGAGCAGGAAGAAGAGATCAAGGTGCAAAAATCAGGAAAGTAGGGATCGGGAAGGAGAAATAGAAAACTGGATATTGGGAAGCTTGGATCTGGAAGCAGAAAACTTGAGGATAGAGTTCAAGAAGCTGAGTTCAGGAAGTGGAGATTGGGAGGTGGAGATCAGGCAGACGTCAGGTCATCTCCTCTGTGTTCTCCAATTACTAAAAGCTAATGTTATTAAATATTAAATTTCAGTGTCAAAGTATTTGGACCAATCAGAATGAAGTATTTTACCCAGCTGTGTGACGCGTCAGCGGATGATTATGATCTGAATGACTCATCTTCAGCTCTGAGAGAGGACATCAGTCAGGAGCTCAGTCGGTTTAAAAACTCTGCCTTAAAATATCAGGACGTCTCAAATAAGTGATGTGAGAGCCTGTTCCTCTCTGCGTGCTGCTTCAGAGCGTTGTTTATGTGAAATTAGTGCAGATATGAGAGCGTGTATAAAGAGGATCATCATGCTAATAACCTCTGAGCGCAGTAAGAAGCTGTTAGTGTCAGAGATGTTTTATTCTGCTGCTTCAGACTGAAGTAAGCCAGCCTTTCAAAACCCACTCCTTCTCCTTCATTTATTTAACTCTCATCCTTATTAGCCACTTCTTCCTGACAGTTTCTATTCCTGCCGCCGTTAATGCAGAATGAAGTTTAATACGATTACTACTGCAGCACACAGACAGGCCCGGCTAAATAAAAGCTTCAACTACGGTCATTATCAGGCTGATCTCTGATGTTTCCTTTCCTGTAAGCTCACGCTAAAGAGGCCTGCATTCAATCAGAGAAAGACACACACACACACACACACACACACACACACACACACACACACACACACACACACAGACACACACACACACACACACACACACACAAGGCCCCATTAGGAATCAGGCCTGATCAATACCCAGTGAATTAGAGTGCTACTGATCTGATTAACTCCCCATTATTTTCTCCCGGCCCTGATTTAAGATGCATGATGAGAAAATATCCCACTTTCTCTTTCTTTAAATGAAACACACACATCCTGACACCAGCTCCATTCATCTTCTTTGATGCTCACACACACTGATTCTTTCTGTACAGGCTGCAGCAGCTTCCAGTAACACACTGTTTTTGTATCAGATGATGAACATCTTTAGGTTCAGAGAGGTGGAAGAGCCCTTTAAAACACTATGGCTGTGTCCGAAATCACTCCTTATTCACTATATGGTGAATAGGCCATTTTGTAGTGCTGTCCAAAATCTGAGTGCGCATGGTCATCCACTCAATGTATCCCACAATGCATTTTGAAAAGTAGTGTATTAGCGATGCTCACTATATGAGCAATATTTACCATCAAGCAGTGCAGTTCAAACAGATAGAATGGCCAATTACATGATTAATGGTTAATGATAACATGAAACAACATTAAAAACTGTCAGAGAATAACACTTATCTCTCTGTTTAACCTTCAGAAAGAGCCCATCTCACAACTTCGAGCAGAGAAACAAAAAACATGGACGTTGGCCGCTAAACCGTTCATTACCGGTGATGCATTCACTGGACATTGCAATTCTCAAACACAGCATAAGTTGCTGCCCAAATATACAGTGTATTTATTTAAAAAATAATGTGTAATAAACGTTTTTATTATATTTGGCTGTTGTGGAAAATAAGCTAAGTATAATATCAGTTATCACTGTGAAATTCTGTTTTGTAGTGTTTCAGAAAAATGATAACTCTACATTCCCAGCCCTCCGTGAGTGACGCGTGAGTGGCTGGTGAGTGAATGAGTAGTGTCTGAAATGTTGCTTTAATTTAGCTGATTGAGTGGACTATATAGTAGTAGTGAATAGGGAATGAGTGAATGATTTCGGACACAAACTATATGTTTCATCAGGACCTCTGCTTTCGACATGAGTGTCAGTTATACGTACATCCATTCAGATTTCAGTGCCTCCAGGAAGTCATGATGCTCCAGTCACCCCATATCACACCAAAAATGTACTTTCTTTCTGGTAATAAGCATAACCAACTTTGCTCCATTTGCTGAATTTATTGTTCATTATAAAAAGTTAATGTCTGATTTTATTTGACAATATGTAGAAAAACTCTAGAAAATGTTTTTGGACTCATCAAGCCACTCATATCAAGTCGTAACAGAAAAAAATACAAAGACTTTCAAAGTTTTGAGTTTTTGTATGGAAGATGATCAGGCAGACTTTCGGCTGATTCGCTTTGTCAGACCAAGATATAATCATGCATTTCAAGGAAAATTTTTTAAAAATACATTATTTCAATTCACCCTGTTAGTTTTTTTCCTTCTATATATAAGACATTACAATTTAAAATGTGACCACCAGAGGGTGTGGTATCGGGTGTGTGGCTTCTTTCTAGCATGACACTACTCACCTTCACCCCGCTTCCTCTCCTCTCCAATCAGAGATATAAAAATCCCAAAACACAACATCAATACGCATATATGACAAACTGCAGTTCCTGGGGTGTCCACTAGAGGCTGTGGGTAGAAACAGTAGAAACTACATACACACACATTCAGAAAGTCAATCTTTACAGGAGAAGTAAACATGTTTACAGCCGGGCTCGAGACACGATAATGAGTTACTTATAGATATATTAAACCAATACATTTGTCCATATAAGGGCGTGGCTGTTTGTTGACAGGTGGGCGACCTGTAGCTGTTAAAGAGGATAAAGACTGTAACTGTACCACATCCGGACTCAAACAAAGCTAGATTGAGTTTAGCACTTCCAATATGCTAACAATCATTGATTAGCTTCATACTCTACGTCACTATTCCATGTTTTAAACAAACTAAAGACGATAAACCAGCCTTACCCCCAGTCGTTTCATCAGAAGATGTGAATGTCGTGGATATTTAGATATTTAAAGGTTTATCTCAGAGGAAGTCCATGTCCACTTTAACGTATTTAAGGTATAATCTGTGTCCCGTCGTCTCCTCTTGCGTCCTGCAGATTTGTTTTCGTCCTTGATGTCCCCACATTAACAGCCTGTGTTTGTTTTTGCTTTTAAAGGATCAAACTTTCCTCGTCCTGCTCACAAGAAGCGGTATTAAACTTTCCAAACGCTCTCTGCATAGATGAAACCGGAGGTTGCGGGGGAGCCCTGTTTTTAATAATATACTTGACACGGGAGCAGCGGTCTGAATTAAATGGCCCCGCCTGTTGCTTGTTTTTATGAGGCGCTCTGAGATTACATTGTTTTTCTGTGACATCATATTCTGTCCTGGTTTATTTCTGCACGGGATGAGGTCGCTCGCCACAGTCCATGCAAATCAAAAGCTTTGATTTATGCACCTTTCCCGCAGCGAATGGAACATTAAATTTAATTTTGCTGCTGTGGAGCTGCGCCTGCTCCCTGCTCAGGCGTGACACGGTGAACCGGGCCCGCCGCCGCCACCACCACCACCGCCACCACCGCCACCGCCACCGCTGCACAGAAATTCATTACTTCCTCCACAATATGCGAAAGCAACATTTGAATGAAACATTTGTCTCATGTCAGATCAGAGCAGCGTCTACTCTCTCTATACAGATGCATAACACCAGGGAGGAGGAAGCAGTGCTCTGCGCTGTGCACGCCGCGCGGTAACAAAGCAGTGAGTTGTGTAATGGTGGCACATTAAAATGAGGCCTGTTGGATGTGAGGAGCCGAGCAATCTGTTTCTGCCTCTGATCGCCCATTACGCCTCTGTAATGACACGGAAAAAATGCCACAAAGCAAAGTAATGAAATGTATTTCTCCCCTCCGCCGGCTTTAACTGCACGCTCCGATTTCTGCAGCTCAGAGGGAGCCAGGAGCCGCTCACAGTACGGCAAACACAGAGGGACAATTTAAACACATGTAGATCAGATCATTCCTTTCAATATTCAGCTTTGATTGTTGTCCTGTAAACTCATTTTATACTTCAAACAGTCTGATGCAACACGATTTTGACAGATAAAGACATGTCTGTGGTTAAGTGTTGTTTTCTCAGCTTTAATAATAGTTTGATGTCATCATGCCAATCACTAAATCAAACATGAATATCAGAGTGTTTTTATGTCTCTATTTGAAATCTTTTACTCAAAGAAAGGACAAAGTTAGACAAAATACTACAATCTCTTTGTTGGCTTAAAGATCATGAAAAGCTGTTTTCCTTCTGTTAATAAGGTTTGAAATTTTTATTTTATCCCTCATTCCTTACAGATCTTTTATAAAGGTTAAACTTAAGAACAAAGTCAAATAACAGCTTAGAGTGAGATAAAGCTATCATATTTTTGCTCTTAAACCAGGTGTAGCAGTAGAACATGCTGAGGACTTTAATTTTGAGATAAACATGTTTCCTCCACCCCAGTCCTGCTCTCATTACAGTCTATGATGAAACATTTCCGTACGCAGGTCTTAATGTCTGAGCTAATCTCTGTGGGCGCTGTGGAGGTCATGTTCCTGAGAGGGGCCTTCAGGGGTCAGCTGGGGGCCCGTGGGAGAGAAGAGGAGGGTCAGCGTCCTGCCTTGCAGTGAGCCGGGCAGATTACAGCCTCAGCGAGGGGTAGATGTGAAAGCAGAAGAGGTGATTATGTGTTTGCTGTGGCGTGGTCGAGTGTGACCCTGTGATAAAGTGGATCCTCCATGCGTGCGCAGTGGCGGCTGCTGCCTGTCAGGACGAGCTGAGGGCCCGATGGACTCTACATTTTACCCAGGATGTTTTTTTACTGCACAGAGCAACATGATGGTAGAGAGGACTCAAACTGCAGAAGACAACACTGACATCCCTGCTGGGCATAGCTTAATCAGGCATTATCTACGGGAGGAGGGGCTTATGAGGGCGAGGCCTGATAAAAACAAGTATTCAATCTCAATTCATAAAAAACGGAACATTTATTACCTCCGTTTTGGGGAGAGTTTATCTGTTTCTACACTATAACTCGAAAAGTAACAAACAGATCTTGATGAAATTTTCAGGAAATGTTAAAATTGGAATAAGGAAGATATGATCAAATTTTGGACTTGATCTGGATCACTGTCTGGATGCAGGATTTTTTTTAAAGGATTCTTTATCATTGTGAGATAGGGCCGTTTTCACCATATGTGTATATAACTCCACCTTAAATGGTTGGATTGCTTTGCAAAACAATACAAAACAAGGTCCCCATAATTTCTGACATATGTGAAAGTACGATCCAGATCCTGGAAATATTCTGGATACTAAGATCCGGAAAATGAATTATGTACTCGGTCATTTCATTTTCAACACTGTCAGGTAACAAATTAATGTTCAGACAGTCAGCTGAAAGGGAGTATAACATTAAAGAAGGACTAAGGTGTTGCGTGACAATCACACATTGTAGCAAGAGAATGTGAACAAATCAATTAAATGAGATCAGAGAAATACAATGAAATCAAAGTGATGAAATGAGATCAAAGCAACTGAATAATAAGGTGTCATTTACAAACAGACTTAAACAAATTTTGGTCATTTTTCTTTATTTGTAAAGGTCAGATAAATACCTGTTAAAGCACTGTTAGAGCTCATTTCTCTTTATTTAAGAGTGGTTTTAGTAAGAACAGTATTCATCTGTGTTTCTGATTACACACACACACACACACACACACACACACACACACACACACACACACACACACACACACACACACACACACACACTCACACAAACACACACACACACACACAGGTGTGTTTGTGTTTCCTGGTTGTTATGTGTGCTGCGTCCTCTGTCCCTCATCCTGCCGTTCTCTCTCCAGCTCCTGCTTTGCAGTTTCACCGTTTCCCTGCATGTCCCTGGGGCCCCTCCTGGCCACAGAGAGGAGCCCGTGCCCAGATGCAAATGACTTTCCAAGGTCCTTGTGATTGCTCATTAAGTTTCCGCGGGCATCAGTCCTAACTTTATTATTGACTGCACAGAATACACAATCCAGCGACCTCTGCCACCTGCGACTAAATCTCTCCCCTCCGATCCATCGCACCGATTTCTGCTGCCGGCCAGAAAACTGGAGCCAGCAGTTTAGTCACCTTAAGTGTTTACACGCCTCCCCCCTCCTCCCCCAACCGGCCTGCCTGCAGCTCACACCTCCCTGCAGAGCATGCAAACATCCATGTCAGACTGTTCCCGCTTTGCAGGCTGTAATTATGAGTTTTAATGAGACAGATTTCACTTTTCTTCTGTATTCATTGATTCAGCGCTCACAGTCCCTGCTCTGCTGGTTTATTCAGAGATCAGGGGGTCTGTGCACGCTGACGCTCTGCATGAAATATTTATTAAAGCTAACACAGTCATTATACAGCAGCCTGCTGAATGCAGAGCTTATGCAGATCGCAGCACAGAATCAACATATTACCAGCAGCTGACATTTGTCCTGATATATTGAATGGTAAGTGCGACAGAATCACTTAAGGCCGATCCACTAACATCAAGTTTCCTCCCTTTATTGACCCTCACAGCCTGGGCTGACAAGTGGAACTGCAGCAAAGTTCATTAATAATGTGAAATAAATCAATTTGCAGAGAAATGCTGGACGGCTGCAGACTGCAGGAGAGGCTCCAGTGATACAGAGAGGACGGTCCACCTGCAGGAAGGACCCAGAGTTCATCTTCAGATTATTAAAGATGATCCAGAGTCAGCTCAACAACAGGATGAAGAGTCTGTGTGAGGAAACAAACTACTGATATTTGCACCTTTAAAACACTCCAGAACATTTCCAGAATTATGAAGACAAACCGTTAACATCTCAGTGTGTGTTACACTCTCATTATTTCACATTCTAATGGATATAAAACAAGCTGCACTTCACTATTAACAGCAGTCTTTATTAGCATTATTCATTAATCCAGGTCATAATTCATTAAACATTTAACAACATAACCTGAGTCACATGATGACAATCAGCCATGCATCTCCCTGAAGGAGTGTCTTTATTCCATTCTATTCTATTCTATTCTATTCTATTCTATTCTATTCTATTCTATTCTATTCTATTCTATTCTATTCTATTCTGCTTTAAGGTTAAGATGCAGACGTGAGCATTAGCTTTACTAGCATGCTGATGTTTTGCATCAATCGTATGTTAGCATGTTAGCATGTTTATTAGCATGTTGAATCTTAGGCCTCTTGCAGATGTTTGGTCTTAATCTAAAGCTCAGGACAAACCTATGATATGATTAGTTATATTGATTTTTATTTATAGGAAGAAGGATGTACTGTAATTGTCCAAATTTTAGAATTAGGATTACTGAATAAAACAAAAATTTGCAAGGCAGAATTGTAAGAAAATCTAACAGTAATAATAATGATGATAATAATAATAATAATAATAATAATAATAATAATAATAATAAAAGTACACTTCTGTGTTTTTTCAAAATCTGAGATTAAAGCCAGAAATCAGAAAACTGTCTTAGATTTCACATTTCTAAGGAGAAAAACTAACCTAGGTAAATTTGCTCTTACTCTGTCCAGTTAACCAAAATTTTTTGATAAATGTTTCTGGTTTAGACCTGATTTGGGTCTAGAACCTGTTTAAGAACTGAAACATTGTTGGGCAAACTGTTTTGCAAGTTGAATCGAAAAGAAAATAAATAAAAGCGAGCTATCAAACATGTTGGTTTCTCTTAATCTTATTATTTCTTATTAAAAATTTATATTTATATTATATAAATTATTAAAACTATTTCCTCTAAGAATCTTAAACAAAGGTCACTAAAAATTTTTTTTTCCAGACTCTAAGATTAAAGTCAAACTCTGACTTTCCACTTTCTTAGTTTCCACTGAACTTAAATCTTAATGTTTCTCAAAGTAATACTCAGTAAAAAGTCAATGAAATGATGAATTACCAGTTATAATAATAACTAAAAAAAATAAAATAAAATAAAATAAAATAATAATAATAATAATAATAATAATAATAATAATAATAATAATAATAAAGGTGTTATTTGTCAGTCTCTGACGTTAAAGTCAGGGGTCAGGGCTGTTTTTTTTATTTTGTGCTTGTTTGTTTTAGAGAGGCAGAGTTTTCTTCCAAAAAATAACTCTTCAGTCTCCCAAATCGTATGCCATGAACAGAGATCATTTTGTGAATCTTTGTCTCTCTTATTTTCTGTATTAGGTCTGATTAAGTTCTTCTCTTTGTTGCTTAGAGATCATTCACTGAGAACAAGCACTGATGAGTGAAGCTCTCTGTCTCCCAGAGTTCGTCTCTCAGAGTTTGTGTTCTCTCTCAGTGTCCAAAGAGGAGCAGGACTTCATATTTGTGTCTGTGTAGGGGGGCGGGTCATTTCTCAGGACACGGGGTTCCTCAGAGACCCAACGTAAACACAGACTCGCCCGATATGAAGACAAATAAACCCGGAGCGTCTGGAGAGAGACACATAGAGACGTTTAGGATTCCACTGGCTCATCAATCATCCTGTCTGCTGCTTTCCTTAGACTGTGAGAACATCAGAGGATTTTCTGAGCCAGGCTGAGACCAGGTCCACACTGTAACACCTTTTTAACCAGCTCATCCTGAATCCTCATTTCTTTCTGAAAACACTTAGTCCTTTTCTCATCCTTAGTCCACCTGGGTTTTATTCACAGCTGGTTTTGATGCACATGCAGAGGTGTCAGGTATTGATCCTCCCCTCCTCCTTTTTCTCCACCTCCTCCTCCTCTCTTTGTATCGCTCTCTGCTCTTCATCCTCACACAAAAGTGACACTCTCATTTTTGCGGCCTGTCCGTCTCAGCCTCTCATTTCTTCATCATTCCTCGCTCCATCGATCCCCCTGCTTCATCAACCGGCCCAGCTGCCGCCGGACCTCTCACACCTTGGCATCCATCGGCAGCGTGACGGCAGGAAGGAAGTGCAGAGTCAGCTGATCAGGACGCCCTTCAGCACGGCTGTCACAGAGAGAGAAAGGGAGAGAGACAGAGAGAAAGAGGGAGACATAGAGAGGGAGAGAGGGGGGAGGTCAGAGCTGCTGACAGAGGAGGGAGAAAAACAGATCAGTTCCTGATTGGTACCTGAGGAGGAGATCAAACACGGTCTGCTGATGGAGGAGAGTCAGAGACGCTTCGATCAAACAGACATTAACCTGATCAGACCATTGATTCTCTGAGAGGCCAAGACCCGATCAGAGTCAGGAAGATACCGTCACCAAAACACTGTTCTTCGTTCTTAATCTGGGTCTCTTATTCGACAGGGTTGGTCCCTTTAAGATGAGGAACAAACAGCCTCTTACACACACGCTCCAGAAAAGCTCACAAAGGACAGAACTCTGTCCTTGATCTCAGACCTGCTTCAAACCCAACCGTCCTCCTGGTCTTCTTCTGTAGACCTCAGTCCAACAAACGTCCTTTAAGTAGTTTTCTTCTCCTCATGAGAACAGACCTGACAAAGCTTGACTTTTTACTGATCTGCATCGTGATGTTTCAGCAAACTGAAGAAACTGTTCATCAGCTTCATACGCTGAAGGAGGACAGTCAAACTGAGACTCACATGAAATCTGCATCATGTTGTTGTTTGGGCTATCTTAAGCCTCCATAATCACAAGAAAATCTGTTCTTCTTTGGATTTATTTGAATGAAGTTTCCCACGTTGATTTACCTGTGAAATGCACAATTAACAATATAACTGAGAGTAACAAAAATCTGCTTAATTGTTATTGCTGCAAATTTAACCCCATGTATTAAATTAAATCAAAATAAATAGTTTGTTTTTATAGTTCAAACCACTGCAGTAAGTCAGAGTGAAGACCCAACAGATTGTAAACTGTGAAACTGAGACTTACAAAAAAATCTGCTGTACTTGTTTTAATTTTAGTGTTTTATTCTTTCTCTTTCCTGGATACTTCACTCATGTCTGATCCTCCTCAACCTTCTTGTTTTCATCAGCCTTCCCCATGTGCTCCACCTGTGGCTTGTTGGCAATTACTTCTCTGTGTATTTAAACCCCAGACTCTCTTTGTGTTCAGTGTCAGATTGTCTTATTAGCACTGTGTCTTACCATGTGAGTTTTGTGTTTTTTGACCTCTGCCTGTTTCCGTTTTTTTCCCCTTCTGTCTACAGTTTTGGTCACTTTTGCTAGTTTTTGCCCTCTTGGTTTTGAACTGTTTCTGGCTGACTGTGATTACTGCCTACTCACTTTGGACACCTCTGCTTAAATAAAAACCTGACGTGTACTCAACACTCAGTCTCTGTCCTGCCTTTGGGTTCACTTACCTGGTTTTCTGGCTAAGCAGGATGAAAGTAACTAAAAGCAAAGCCTCTGTCGAAGTTTTTACAGTGAAGCTGAGACTCAACATAAACTCCCACTCTTTCTGGCTTTACCAGATTTACATGTTGTTGTCAGACATCATCGTCGATGGGTTGTGAGACAGGCAGTTGTTCTATAACCAGGACATTTTGACGCGTTTGTTAGCTGTTAGCTCGTTAGTTAGCAGGGTGATGGTTATCTCTGTGTCTTTACACCCTCACTGAAGTCTTCACTCAGACTGAAGCTGCTCTGTTCCCTCCCTCTGTTGGTGTTTTCTTCCTCCTCCTCCTCCTCCTCAGGTTAATCTGGCTGTTTGGCCCCTCCATGGCCCTGCTTTAAGGACCTCACCATCCTATCGATAGCATAATGGTAATGATATTATATTCAGTTAATGTGATTTGTGTGTGTGAAGGAGAGGATAATTCCTGCTGCCTCAGCACTCCTCCGTCCTGCCTCAGCTCCTTCTGCTCTCCTCATTTACTGATGGAGGTGATCCACAGGACCAGGACCAGGAGCGCCATGACGGGGAATCCCCTCAGCCAATTTCAGGCCCAGTGATCAGAGGAGTGAGGCAAAAGGAGGAGGAAGAAGAGGAAGGAGGAGGAGGAAGAGGAAGAGATTGTGATTCCCGGCGGAGCAGACGTCCTGCAGCTGAACACTTCCTGTCACGGCCTCTAAAGCTGAGCAATAACACGTCTGCTCTCTAACGCCGCATGAATTAAGCCTTCAGCTCAGATCCACAGAAAAGAGACCCCCCCCTACACACACACACACACATTACCTGTCACACTCACCTGTCCTCATCCTCACACACTCACACGCACACACATCACAGAGCAGCTGCCTCACACTGCAGCTCCTGAAGTAATCACACGGTGCGTTCAGGGACTGTTAGCAACACAGAGCAGAATGGACAGAGGGCGGACGCAGAGGGACGTGTTGGTGAACCTCTAAACTCTCTGAACACAAGGAGGAGAAGAGGAGGAGGAGGAATAGAGGAGAGGGGGGGGGGATAGAGGAGGTGGGGGGCAGAAGAGAGGGGGTGGAGAGGAGAAGAGAAGGAGAGCAACATGTATATTTAGAGACGATGAAGCTCAGAGCATCAGCAGGTACAGCTAACAGAGAGAAATCAGAGGGAGAGAAAGAAAAGGAGAAAAACTGAGAAAGGAGAAATGAAATAAGAGAGAAGAGACAAAGAAACTAAAGGGGAAAGGAGGGAGAAAGAAAAAAGAGAAAGAAAAGAAAAGAGAAAAGAGAGAGAAGAGAGAGATAACAGAAAATCGACAAAAAGCAGAGAAAGAAAGAAACAAAATAAGAAACAAAAAAAGAAAGAACGGGAAATTAATAAAGAAAGGAGAAAGGGGATAACAGAATGAAAGCAGAAAGAAAAGAGAGAGAAATAGAAAAAAAAACAGAGAGGAAAACCACCCCCCCAAAAAAACAGCAAAAGACAATGATAAACAGAAAAGAGAAGGAAAATGAATGAATACAGAAGAGAAAAGGGAGAGAAAAGGGAGAGAGAAGAAAGAAAATAAAGATTAAAAAAAACAAAGAAAAGAAGGAAGAGAGAAAATAGAGAGAGAAAAGAAGGAAAGAGAAAAATGAGAAAACAGAAAGTGAGAAAAGAGAGAAGAGACAAATGGAGAATGAAAGGGATTAGAGAGAAAAGAGGAAAGGTGAGAGAATGGAAAGGGGAAAGATTAAAAAAGAGATCAAAGAGAGAGAAAAGTGAAAAAAAGTTTTAAAAAAAAGAGGAAAAAAATAAAAAAGAGAGAGGAAAGGAAAAAAGGAAAAAAAAGAGAAAATAGAAGAAAAAGAGAAAAAAGAGCAAGACAAGAGAAACGAAAAATAAAGAGTTTGTTGGTTGTTATTTGTCATGGGATCAGGATGAAAACTGTGACAGTAATTAGTCCTGTTTCTTTTTAAAGTTAGAACATCTTCACAGTGTTCAAGAATTAAACAGACTTCATATGTTTTTATGATTTAAAGGAAAAATTAAAGGGTTAAAGAGAGAAAGTTCAGATTAGATAGGACGTGTGGTGTGTGTGTGTGTGTGTGTGTGTGTGTGTGTGTGTGTGTGTGTGTGTGTGTGTGTGTGTGTGTGGGAGCGTTCAGACTCAGAGGACGTAAACTTTCTGACTCTTTTTAATGACCTCACCTCCAAAAGATCATGCCTCTTTTTATTGCGGCCTCACTCCCTCGTCCTCGCCTGTTAACCCCAACACATTCACACCAGCCGACCAATCAGAGAGCATGCTACTATCTACCCAGCATGCACTCTGCCCCGCCATAACTCTCCCCTGAGCGTCTTTAATTAAAGCCCATTATCACAGCAGGGGGTCATTGTCCCTGGATGAATGGCGGCGTTTCACGCTCAATTTGGCGCTGTGTTCTTATCGCCGTGGCCTCACAGCGCCGCCTTAAAGGAGCTAATTATCTGGAACATACATGACAAGTCAATTGTGTTTGTGGAGGGGACAGAATGAAGCGCCGCTCAAACAAGCGTCTGCTCGCTCTGATACTCTTGTCCTGGTGCATGCTGGGAGGGCGCGGGTACAGATTATGGTTTGTATGGGCGGGTTCAAAAGCTAATTTACTGATTGATCCCACATCAGCGTGATGCTTTACAACTTCAGAGGACACAACAAGAGAAAGAAAGACGAACAGCAGGGTGACGGTTCAATAGAATAAAACGGTAATTTACGGCGTTCAGTTTAAAACATTTATCAAAGTTCAGAGAGTCAGGAGGAAACTGATTCAACACATTGATGAGATGTTCCCTTCAAACAGGTTTTTGACAGTTTCAGCAGGATGTATTAAAGATGCTAAAGTAACAGCTTTAAAGTGTAAATATACTAATAAACAGGAGTTATAAGACCTCACTTCTTCTGAGGGCGAGACTTTAGGAAACTAGATTCAGATGATTTCATTTCATTTTGACTCATTTTGTCTTTTTTTCCTCTTTTTTGCCTCTTTATGTCTCCATAGAGAGTTCTGTCTTGATTTCTTTTTTCTGGCATATTACATGTCTCTGACACCCTTAAACCTATCTGTAGTTGGTTTGAATATCTATGCACTGCTTTTTTTAAAATCTCCTTAACTTCTTTTTTCATGTCTCTCTGCTTTTGGTTTGTTTATTCTCAGTTTTTTTTCTCAGGAGATGTCTTTGGAGCAGGGTTTCAATCTTTTCTTCTTTCTGAGTGTTTGTACCCAGTTATTGACCTCTCATGTCTGCAGTTTCTCTGTAGGTGTGTTGTACGATGTTCTTCTGATGTGAATCTTGTGAACTCTGTGAACTTTTTTGTCCTTTTGTCATTTGATGCAGCTTTGTCCACATTTGTTGTGTTCTTGTGGTAAAATGTATTTCTTTGTAGTTTTCCTGTCAGTGTTTAAAGTCCTATTAATTAATTGCCCTCTCTCAACTTCTGTTGACTCTTTGTTGCTGATTGTTTTTGGTCTTTTGAGTTTACGCTTGTTGCAGTTGCGTATTCAGTTTCTGCTTTTAGATTTTTTGTGACTAGTTAAAGACCAAAACATCCAGTTTACTGAAATCTTGACCAAAATTGTGAAAAATAAAGACATTTAACAGTCAGATTTGATCATTTTGGGCTTCTTTTAATGATAAATATGTAAGACGTCAAAGTTTCTCAGAGCAAATCCACCAATTAACTAACTACAGCTTTTTGATTTTGGCAGAATTTTTATGAATTCATGATCGGCGATTTGTATTCAAAGGAAAGCTTAAATTTATTGAACACACAAAGTCCAGATGAGACGTCCTGTTGATTCCCTGCAGAGAGATCCAACAGGTCATCACAGAGACAGGAAACTCTCTACTGTGTATTCAAACAGGTGTTTCAGCCAGACCATGATGTCTGCGCGCAGTAACTCAGGTGACTCCAGGTGAGGAACCAACAGCAGCTGTTTTTCTGTCTGTTTGTGTGTCTCAGAGGGTTAAATCTGTGGTACTGAGTGTGATTGCTGGGGACAAAGGGAGACAGAGCAGCACATCTGCAGCGTAATGATGTGTGTGTGGATGCAGGCAGACAGTAAGTGCTTTCTGTTTGTTCCAGTAATACTAATGAGAGGAAACATCTGAATCTATCCCTCAAATGTCTGAACAGGGAGGAAGCATGAACTGTTTCTCTTGGCAGCGGCCTCGGACCCACCATAACACGCTGCTCGAGCTGTTTCTCTTTGGCGTTTGATGGCAGCGGGGGATTTATGTGGCAGTGGATCCATCTTAGCAAGCGGCCCATCTGCCCCGAGCTGCCTGCGCTGGCAAAGAGTCCGCGGCGCTGCAGATTGCTAATGTGGCATTAAACAATAAATGGAGCAAACGCTGTTTCTTCACTAATTCCTTCAAGCCGTCAGAGTCAGCAGCTGCAGCGTCCTGCTTCTGCTGTTTCTGAGATCTATAAAGCTCAAAGTGCTCGCTGCTTCCACTGTGGAGACATCACAGACGGCCACACGGCTTTATTTACACCAGCAGCGCTTTATTACCAGCCAGCTTAATGTTCTTTAACTGAGGCGTCTCTTTATCACAGAGCAGCAGACTGATCCACCTCCAGGTCCAAACACTGAGAGCAGAACCGAGCTAAGGAACAGAGGTTCAACATCCTAACCCTGTGAGATCAGAGCTTTCAAACCTCTGATTTACTGTAGGCAGCGTCTTTACAGATCTGAATCCAGTGACCTCTGACCCCGTGATGAGCCCATACCCACCTCAGATTCATCAAAGATCTGCAGACTGAGCATGAGTCAGCCACTGGACGCTCAGAGGGAAAAAGAAACAGCCTTTGTGGGCGGCGGGGGCGTCCTGTGGAGGCGGCTGTTTTCTCTCCACACACCGGGCACCGAGCACGCTGCTGCTCTGACGTCAGCTCGCTGCGAGACGTTTATTTTTGCGGCGACGTGTGCGGCAGCCAGAATATCTCTTTCATCCAAAGAAATGTCCCGAGCTGAGGTCTGCAGACTAAACCACAGACACAGAGTAACACAGAATGTGAGAGGGGCGAGATCTTCAAGAGAGGATTTTACACTTTTAACACCCAGCGATACTTCAGAGATCTTTTTACAGCAAAACTCTCTCTGCAAAAATGTTTCCACGAGCAAAAAAAAAAAGAGAGAGAACCTAAAAGAATTCAATGAATGGCTAGTTTAGCTCAAACATGTTTGTGAAAAAAAAAAAACAAATCAACTGATCTCTGCAGAAGCTGACCAACATCTCCTGTGTGCCTCTTTCTGTAGTACGGTGGCCCTGAAGGCCATCTGCACCAACATTTTTTGATGTGCTAAAATAAAATGCAGTGAACAGCTTAAAATTTCACATTACTTAAAAAATATTTCATGAAACAAAGGCCCCCCCAAAAGAAGTAAATATATTTAAATAAATATATAGAAGAAGTACATTTCATGACCAGCTAAACCAAAAAAGTTAACAAAGCAGAAACAAATTTCAGTAAACTCAAAAAAGTTTCACAAAACTAAAACTAAAAATATTTCATTAAAGGCAACACTATTTAAAAGATAATATAATTAAAAAATATTTTATTAGAGGCAAAAAAAAATAAAAAAATAAACAAAAATCACTAAAAATTGACATTTATGACATGGAATCAATTTACTTTATAAGAGATTTAAAAAATATGCATATGCAAAAAAGTTTAAATGATTGATAAAATGTGAAAAGCATTTTTCAAAATGTAAAGTATAAAAAATGATTAATCAATAATTGAGCAAAATATTATTTGAACTCTTTTCATTATGTGAAAAGTCTGCTTTTTTATTTTTTTTGTATTTATTTAATTATTCATTCATTTATTTATTTATTCATTTATTTATTTATTTGGATAGTGATTTTTTTTTTTTACTTAAATGTTCTCTGAAGTAATAAAATGTTTGTGTAGTTTACCTTCTGGGCCTCCGTACACTCTGTAATGATGTCGGACCCTTGGAGGAACAATCTGAGCCCATCAGGGACAAAAACAAGAACCCAAACATGACTCACTTTGATCAGATAAAGGATGATGTGTCAGATGTTACTTCCTATTCACCTGCTGCAGGCGTCTTACAGAGACATTTCCAAACCTTTGAGTCATTCATTCCCCCATTACGTTAAAAACAGGGCCCAGATTTAGAAACACCAGAAATAAGCTGCAAATTTTGATTTTGCATAAATGCGCAAGTCACTTTGATTCACACAAATTTGACTCCTTGTTGATGTTGACTCAGACTCTGATTTTTGAAATACGTGCACTGACTCTTTAATTCAGGAGCTCTTTAAACAGTGTTCACCTGTTTTTGTGGACCTGTTGAGATGTGTCTTTGAGTTCCCCTTGTTTCTGCTGCAGCAGCTGTGTGTCTGCAGGTCAAAGGTCAGAAGGCCGCCATCATCCTCTACTTTCCCTAATTACAGCCCCGCTGAGGGAGGAAGGAGGGGAGAGGGGGGAGGAGAGTTTGTGCTGCGGCAGAGCTCTGGATCTAGAGGCCCTGATGGGAGAAGTGTGGCAGCAGTTCAAAGTCCTGTTGGGGAAATCTTTAATATTTAATACATCGATTAACATTAACAACTGAGGCAGAACTGTTTCAACAGTTCCATTATTATTTGATATCTCTCCATAGAGCCGTGATGGGCACCATAATGAAAGCTGGATCTCTATTTCAACCTTGAAGGGCCGGGCAGAGTGCCAGTAATGAAGACATATTAAAGCTTAATGTAGCTTAATGTAGCAGGTGTCATATATATAATGTACAGAAGCTCTTTCTAAAGCATTATATTCATCGCTACTACCTTAAAAGCCACTAAATCTTCTGGGCTAAGTTAGTCCAGCTATGATTCTCTTCACATTAATCAATAGAAAAATTGTTAACACACCTTAACTGGGATCCATTAGAGTGTCCCTGGGTAATAAATGTCCCCGCTGTGCTCTGAGGGAGGGGGGCAAACTGCCGGCTGCACTCAGGTTAATGGGCAAAGTTGAGAGAAGTGACCACTAAATCTGCAAGGACACCACATTCACACTACCACGCCGCTAACGACGATAATGCCGCAAACCAGCCTGTCTGAGAGCCTCAATGGAGAGGTAATCAATGGATCCTGCAGGACAGAAGAGAGAGGAGGGTGTATTTTCACCCTCAGCTACGACTTACAGGTGGGGGTTATTTCACCCTCATTGATGTCTTCCAGGCTGAGGAGAGTAAAAATGTAAAAATATTTCATGTTTTACAAAATAATTTCATAATGTGATTTCATCCTTTAAAAATAATCACAAAAAAAATCACTAGTAGATTGTAGTGATTTGGTAAAAGATTTCAAAAATATTTCAACAGCAAACACAAAAAAGGATGATTTGCAAAAATGTGTGAAAGAAGCTTCCCAGAATAACTAACAAAAGAGTTGAAAACAATGTGCAAAAAAAATAAAAAATAAAAAATACTTTTCCAAACCAAAAGAACATTTCCCCAAAGGCTAAAAGGAAGATTTTTTTTTCATTTATCCACTATTTTGTCTGTTATTTCATTAGTAATTCTCTTATTTTTTGATGTTCTTTCGTAATTCATAAAACTAGTTGAACTTATTTTCATTTTGTGAAATCTGCCCGATTCATGTTTTGTGCAGTGAATGTTTTTACAGTTCTGTAATGTTTGTGTAGTTTCCCATTAAAGTGATACTCCGGGATGGAACAAGTTGGGTTCTATCACAAGGTTTAGGGCAGAAATTACACCTACAGCAGTGTGCAGCAGTGCAACAGAAGCCCAGGGTGCACGCACCAAAGACCCCCTCCCTGCTCCTCTGCCGGTTTCCTCTGCACTCAGATGGGGCCATTTTTACTGGACCAAAAACACAAATAAACGGACTCCCACCAAAAAACTCTGACATCGGTCTGCATTCACGCTTTATTTAGAGAATTTTCAGCGCTTTACTTTCACACAAAAACACCGCTAAATAAGGCTCTAGTTCTCATCGTGTCGTAAAACGGCGCTACCTCCGCTGCAGAGCCACAGCTGGCTACGAGGTGCTAACCACTTTATGTATCAGTCCGCAAGCGTGGCGTGCCAGATATAAACAAACACAGGTAGTCTGCCAGGACGAAGAGACACGATGAGAACTAGAGCCTTATTTAGCGGTGTTTTTGTGTGAAAGTAACGCGCTGAAAATTCTCTAAATAAAGCGTGAATGCAGACCAATATCAGATTTTTTCAGTGGGAGTCCATTTAGTCTGCAGACGGGCAGGGAGGGGGTCTTTAGTGCGTGCGCCCTGGGCTTCTGCTGCACAAAAACACTGCTGTAGGGATCATTTCTGCCCTAAACCTTGTGATAGGACCCAACTTGTTCCATCCTGGAGTATCACTTTAAGGCCTCCGTACTGTAGTAATCCTATAGGTAATGATGTCAGTCTCTCAGAGAAGAAATCTGAACAAAGAGACAAAAATGCATCCAAACTAAAAATATGTGATTTCAACCAAGAAGATGATGTGGGGACAGTCATGGACAGGAAAAGGCCACTCTGTGCAAAGGAAAGAATAAGCTGGGGGAACTTCTGGAGAGCAGGGGGAGATGGTGGTGTGTTTGGGGATTAACCTGCAAAAATGTCAAAATTCATTACATATCAGTGACATCATAGACCTGATCAGCCGGCTTCATCCTTTAAGTTTCAGCTCAGATACAAACAGTTTGATCCGTGCAGCTTTTATTCTTCTTCCTCAGAGGATGAGTCAGCTGTAAAGGGTCCAGAGCACCTCAGGAGGAGGAGGAGGAGGAGCAGTGCGAGCTGTCAGAGGATTAGATCAGAAGGAAAGTGTGTGTGACAGCAGCTAATGAAGTCACATGACTCTGCTGAGGCTGACAGCAGGAGAGGAAACGCCGCGGCTAATTGCGTTTACTTCATGGCGTAATGTTCGCCATCATAACCGCTAATTCAATCCCACAATCATTCTGCCAACTCGCCGCCATTAAGCACACATTTAATTACCTCCATAAAGCTTTTAATATGCAGCGCACAGAGCAGGGGACGTGACACAGACCCTCAGCGCCACCGGCCAACATGCAGATGTCCCGCCGTCACCACGGAGACACCGCGTTATTGGACGGTCCTGTTTCCAATACATCATCATTAGACGAGTGTTCAGGGCCTTTTCTCAGGGCGGTAACTCAGAGAGATAGCAGCTGACACACACACACACACACACACACACACACACACACACACACACACACACACACACACACACACACACACACACACACACACTGTGTTATCTTGTAGGTGAGTTTACGGTCGACACAAAGGAATAAATGAACAAAAGGAAGAATCACGCTCTGTCTGTTTTTATCTGAGGTGATGCTAAACTCGATTTCTCACCTGAAGTAGGGAGGGGAAGTGTTTACCTGTGCCAGTTTGATCCCTCTGCACCTGAACACAGAGGACCCAGCAGCAGTGTGAGGAGTAACAGAGCTGTTGGCGTCCACATTGAGACGTTCAGTGATAAGCAGACAGCACATGAGAGGGGGAGAGGGAGGCAGATAACATCCCTGTCAGGGGCCCGAGCTCAGGGGCCGTGACAGGCAGAGACATTTATAAGAGTCAAACAAAGCCCAGCGGAGACAGACCATCAATACTCACACATGTACACCATTACTCTACACACACACACACACACACACACACACACACAGACACACACACACACATACAGCCCCGTCAATACAGGAGCCGTCCCTCAAATTAAAATCCTGTATCTGAGCCCATCTTTAGTGCTGGTGTTTTACAGCTCAGCCAATGAAAAGTAATAACAGCAGAGTTTAATGTATCTGTGCTGCCAGCTGCCGGCTCACCGCCTCTTAATCTGAGCTGTCCATCAGTGTCAGAGCCGTGCAGGGGGGGCAACAAAGAGACTGAGGGGGAGACGGGGAGAGCCTGAAGAGAGACCTCCAACAGCCCAATAAGAAGTGCGGCCATAAGAGCCCTAACAAGAAATCTACAACAGACAGAGAGAGGCTGACGAGAGTGTGTCTATAGCCTGAAAATAACCTGACAAGATGCTGACAAGGCTGGCAAGAGCCCTTTTAGAGGGTGACAAAGGCCTGACCAGAGCCTGGCCAGGAGATGGCCTAGAGAGAGCAGATAGAGATGCTGAGGAGAGCCTGAAGGAGTCCATCGAGGGGTTTACAAAAGCCAGACAAGATGCCAAAGAGAACCTGACGAGACCCAGCCTGGAGCTCAACCAGAAGCAGACAAGAGTCTAAGAGCGTGGTCACACTAGTCAAGCGAGCCATATTCTTCCCAAGCACGATTGCCCCCCCCCCACTGTCACGCTACTTCAATATGAACCAGACCTAAGGCACATGCAAGGCTCACCTTCGTCATCAAAGCCTAAAGCGTGATCTCATCAGAGTCAACACAATGAGACACAGAGAAGACTCTTACAACTCTAGAGACTGTTGTGTTAGGTTGTTTTGGTCCAACACAGCCCTCTAGCACCCTCATTATTATGCAAAATGATTGTTGAGAAGAGCGGTTGCAGCAATCATCCGTCTTGGATTATTCGTGTTGTTTGCGTGATTGTGCATGAAGGATACTGTGCCAAAGCACACCTCTCTGAAGTGTGCCAAAATAAAGAAGTGAATCATGCCTGAGAGGTCTCACAGGGCAAAGGAACTGGACTTTGGAGTTGAAGAGTGCTTGGGCGAGTATGACCGTGGTCCAAGAAGAACCAGTGAGACCCCGACGGGAGTCTGACAAGGGCATGACATGCATACAACTAGAGTCTCCTTTTAGCCCAAGGTCTGACAAGAGCCCGACTAGAGCCTGGCAAGAGCCAAGGTCAAGAAAGACAGACAAGAGCCTGACAAAGCCCTGAGAAAGGTCTGAAAAGAGCCCATTGAGATTTGAGACCAGGAGAGACTGACTTGAGCTCTACTTAAGCCAAATAAAGTGTGACAAGATCCTGACTAGATCCTAATGAGAGCTGAAACTTGGAGGGGCCAATGAGAACCGCAACCAAGGGAGCCTGACCAGAGCCCAAGAGGAAACTGTAGAGAACCTTACAAAAACCAAGGCCAGGTAAGCTGGAGACCCCTTAAGTGGAAGCCAAGAGAAAAGTCAAGTCCTGAAGAGACCAACAAGACAATAAAAACACAGGCCAGGGGTTAGGACATGCCAGGGACAGGAGAGACCAATGAGGTCTATTAAGAGTCTAACAACAGCCTGGTGATAACTGGGGTCTAAAGAGACTGATCAGACTGCAATGAGAGTCTGACCAAAGCGGAGGCCTGGAGGTAGCTGCAGGATGGTGAATACAGATGGTACAGGCGAGAGCAACACATCTGCACAAAAATACATTGCTGACTGCAGATGGTTTCCACCAAGCAGACTGGTTCGGTTCGTCTCGGTACGGCGCACATTTTGTGACTCATCCTGGGAAGATCCCCAAATAACCAAGACAAGCCATCCCACTTTTTGGGACTCTTTCGTATGGGTGCCAGACTAAACTGATCCGCTCTCAGAAGGTGGAGCAATACACTGCAGACCATTGATTGGTCAAAAGAATCGTCACTTACCCCGACAGCGGCTTCATTTCTCCTGGAAGCACACAGACTTCTCTAAAACAAAGCTTGATTGCACTTTGTATCAAAGAGCTACATGCCGATCACAAAGAGGACAAAATGCTGCATGTCTTCCATCAATGCTCTTGTTTAATGTGTCGCGTTTTTCTTCTTCGTTGGATTTATTAGCATGGTAAACTGTTAAACGCTATTGTTTAACAGCTGCGGCTTTCAGCATCCGGCTTACACGCCACCTACCACTAGAGGGCACAGTTTTGCTGTGGAAATGCAAACGGGATCAGGCTTAACCGTACCAAACCGTACTGAACTGAACCAGACTGCTTGGTGGAAACGCGGCTGTTTAAACCTCTTTTTGAAGCCCACTGAAAATAGACTGTGTCCAATATTTTAGATATTACAGCAGCTATTACAAACGTAAGATTATCATACTTTATACAGATTAATTTTTGTTTTATTAAAAGAAACCCTGTTCATATCCAGACTGCAGTCAGTGTTAAATCACTTTATGCTGTTACTATATTGTTATTTCTCCCTGTACCTTGTGTGTCTTCCACCTCTGTGGATTAAAAGTAGGATCACATATTAAAGTATGTGTCAGGATACACTCTGTGTGTTGTTGTGAGTGTGTCTCTGAGTCTCTGCTCCCAGAATGCTTTGCAGAGCGTCCCCTCCCCGTGATTAGAGGACAGCAGTGTGTGTAATAAGAGCAGCAGTTTTAATCTTTATAAAAAGCTTCACCCGCTCCCCGTCCCACCGCGGGGAGATTAAATGCTTCTTCACATTAGTAATGTCAGCACAAAATGATTATCTTTGGTGAATAATTTATTCCTCAGCCCGCTGTAATTTTCTTATCTCTCCCTTTTTGCCTCTTTGACTCTGCAGCAGACACTAAATGGCTGTTAGTCTCCAGAAAACCTATGGATCGCCGTTTCCATCAATCAATTAAAAAACACTTACCTCACACTCAACATGATTTATATCTTGTTAATAGAATTGTCTCACTATATCCCTATATTATTATAGCCTTAATTCCATTAGCTGTTTGCTTAATGCTTTCTTTAAGGCTGACCTCCAGGAGCACGCAGATAGAGGGGGGATTAGCCCCGTGTTGGCCAGAATTCAGAGCCTTTTTCTGGGAACGCTGGAGGTCAGGTCGGCCCGAGGACTCTGGACGGAGGCTCCTGATTGGCTGTTGTAATCCCAGAGACCTCATTCTTCCTTTATTTCTTATTTACTGCTGTGGCATTCAATGAAATCACCCCTTTGTTTCAGACAGAGCTACTTACATAGCTGATGTTTTATGTAACAGGAGAAATGTTAGAGTAGACCTCTTCGTTTGGTCGTTTTCACTAACCAAGACGGGGCTCGTTTGAAAGGACAGGTTTTACTGATTTTAGTCTGACAGGAAAGAAAGCTCAAAACTGAGCAAATCCAGGAGAACAGGAGAAGTCAAACTCAAGGGTTCAACTGGCAAAAATGTGACCCTAACGTTAACCATATGTATGAGATTGATCTTAAAATGCCTCCCTTAATTGATCGATACGACTCAAACCAAACCAGAACACTTCTCGTTTAATACAGACCCCACTGAAATCTTTGTGATTTTGGGTAACAAATCTGCTGAAATAACATTAGAAGTGCAATGCTTCACAGATGGGTTCTTATGGAAAAAAATCACATGAATAATCTCATGGGGAAGGACATTTTTTACTTAACCGTAAGATAACTGAAAAAGCAACATGATAAAGATTTCAGTTGAGTCTCAGTTTCACTGTAAAAAGTAAGTTGGGACATCACTCTGACTCAATGCAGTGGTATAAACTTGAAAGAGAAACTTTCTTTCTTGAGATTTGATGTAATTTATTTGTGTTGAGTTTCCTGAAATAACAATGTTTGATGCAGGATTTTGTTTGAGTCTCAGTTTCACTGTAAGTAGTGTTTGGCAGATCTCCTGGGAAACTTCAGTGAAATAATCCCAAAGAGAAACCAATTTTCTTGTGGTTTGTGAGTCTGAAGATGTCCAAAACAACAACATTACGCAGATTTCAGGTGAGTCTGAGTTTTACTGTAAACAGTACGTCCCATAGGCTTCTCCAGGGGTATGAAGCTGGAAACCAAACTGACTTTCTCCTGATGAACGTCCCTTCAGTTAGCTGAAATAACAGCATCATGATGCAGATCAGTCAAAAGTCAAGCTTTTTCAGGTCTGCCCTTGAGTGGAGAAGAACATTTCTTTAAAGATGTTTGTTGGACTGAAGTCTATAGAGGAGGAGGAGGAGGACTAGGTCTGCAGTAGGTCTTACACTCTAAGACTGAGAGGCTAACGGTTATAGGGTGAAACACAAAAGTATTGTTGCGTTTCGGCCTCATGTTTACATGGAAGAAGTGTTTTAGCCAACCTAAAACGCAAACAGTAAGCCGGCATTTTCGGTGGAATTGCTGACATCACACTCCGCTTCGCACAAGCACATACAACAGTACAACAGTACAACAGACTACCATGTAATGATTGTGCTGCTCAATCTGCTGACTGTCTTTCAACAAAATGAGCATCTGTCTCTCCACTTCTGCACTCACTGTTCTCGCCAATACACCAGATGATCGGCCAAACTCTACTTTGGTGGAGATTTACCAAAAGCAGCTTCTGTACAAGACAGTTATAGTGCCAACTACAGGCCTGGCATCCTCACTACAGCGTTTTCAGCCCCTCAGCATTTCCGTGTAGACGCAATTTTTTTTCACTTGGCATTTTCGGATGAAATGTTATCGTGTAAAACGGGGCCTGAGGACAGAATTCTGTCTTTTGTCTCAGAAATTCAAGACTTGCTGCATGGATCTGATTGGTGGATACTACATAATCTCAAAACTGTATACCTTATTCAAGGTGTTTGCTCTGGGTTATGCTGAGTTACTAAAGTTCAAACATAAGTTTTTTAAAAAATCCAGAAAGAGAGAGGGATAGAGAGAGAAAGAGAGCAAAAGATCTGATGAGTGATGCTGATCTGATTACTCAGTCACTGCCCTTGACTTGGTTTCATGTAAGTTAGATTTTAAATATTCATCACATGTGGCCCCATGAACCCATTACTGTTCTCCATGTTCAATACCCACAGGACACACACACACACACACACACACACACACACACACACACACACACACACACACACACACACACACACACACACACACACACACACACACGTTGGGACAGGATGAGTTAAAAGTAGCAGAAAGTGTCATTAAATAATCAATCAGCGGCTCTGTGTGATTACTCTGGTCTCTTCCTGAAACGTGTTGAATAGAATTAAAATACATTAAACATCAGGACACAGCAGGACCAGGATCACACCTGAAAACTCAGATACAAGACTTCATGAAGCTCTAAGAGCTGGACAAGGTCACTGACAAGAAACTGGTTTGGTTACCTCTTTGAGTTCCTCTCTTCTGTTGGTCACGTCTTAAACTGTTTGATTCTTTTGAGGTTGTTTCTAAGTAGATTTTTCTTCTCTGTGCTTTAGTTACATTTATTTGGCATTCCTCTTTCTAACCCTTTGATTCTACATCAGGAGGATGATAAGATCAGAGTAGATCATCCTCAGTGGACCAGGAATATCTTCAAACCTTTATGATGCAGAGATAAAAACATGTCTGTCTAATCCATGCTAACGTGATGGACAAATATCCACAAAGCAAAAACCTCCTCTTTTCTCCTCCCTCCTCCTGCAGAAAGAGGACCAGGTCTCCCCACTGATGAGGGTCTTTAAGTCTCTGATGAAGACCTCGCTGCAGGAAAACAAACGCATTTCCATTGATCAGGATCGATCAGTTCACACTAATTTAATAACCACACTTCGATTGGCTGCACCCACAAGCCCCGCCCCCTCCTCACAGCACCACAACACAACCAAAACCACCATAACGATGAGTGGGTGTCTTTTGAATCTGCTTCATCACATTTTATGCTTTTGTCTATTACTCAGTTTATGATGAAACAACTCAAGAACTAAAGACTGTCACAGCTCGACGACTCACACAGAGAACACAGAGTCCTAATGTTATGAGTTTAAAGTTCCAGTGTTACAACAATAAAGAGGTAGATGTCTGACATTGAGGATAAAGTTTTATAAACAATTTTCAAAAGCTACAACATGAATTAAAAAAGTTGTGAAAGTAAGTAAATCAATGTTTTCTTTCTTAATATCTCACCTTGTGCTATCCTTTACAGTACTTGTGTTTCTATACTTCCAGGTAATGTGTCAGTTTATATTTAGCTTCACAAATCAGTCATCTCATAATGTAAGCATTTTAGTTATATTTATCATAGTTTTAGTTAAAAAAGAAAACAATCATTTACTTAATTTCACAACTTTTCTGTGTCTGATGGGATAACTGACCTCTGAATAGCCATTGTGTTGTCGCTTTTGCAGTCTTGATGTTGCATTTGCGAATTGTCTGACACTTACTGGCCACCGTACATAAAGAGATTCAAATCATAATGTAACTATTTTGAAGTCCTGACATTAAGAGATTAATGTCAAGATGTTGAAATTTAAGTTGTTATGTAAATAAAATGAAGCTGAAATTTCAAGACATAAAAATTCTAAATGTAACAACAATGTAACAAATTTGTGGGGTTACATAAATAAAACTGGAACATCATGAGCTTAAAGTCCTAATGTTATGGAAAAAGTTAGTATGTTAAGTGATGAAAATTTAAAGTGTTTATAGATCAAAGTTGTGATGTAATGAGAAAAGCTGTAATTTTACTTTTTTTAAATCAACTTTGGAAAAACAAGGATTGGAGTTGTAATATTATGAGGATGGAGTTGTTGTATTAATCATTAGAGTTTGGAATAAGAGGTTAAAATTGTAAGGATTAAATCAAATTTTTATGAGATTTAAGTGTTAAAAGGGTTACATCAAAATGAGAAAAATGACTTTATTTCAGGCTAGAGTTGGCCTGTATTTTGTTTTAAATAGGCCCTGTTGATGTGACATTTCACCCCAAAAGGCAAAATTGCAGAGGAAAAAATCAGCGTTTACACCAAAACACTCAGTGACGCTCAAGTAAGTATGCCAGGCCAGTAGTTGGCGCTAAATCTGTCTTGTCTTGAAGCGGATTTTGGTAGATCTTCATCGAAGTAGAGTTTGGTTGACCACGTGGTGTACTGGTGAATGCGAAGCGCAGAAGTGGATCAACAGATGCACATTTTGTTGAAAGACAGTCAGCAGATTGAGCAGACTGAGCAGCACAAGCTCAACATGGTTGTTCATCCCGATCGTAGCAATGGTACTGTTGTTCTGGTATATGCTCAGGCACAAAGTGGAGCATGTAGGTTGGCTAAACAAGAGGCCAAAATACTTAAGGGTTTCATCCTAAAACCGTTGTCGTGTGAACGGCCACTCAGAAGTCTTTATATAAGACTATCTCACATATATCTTCACCGATTTTAGCTGTGATTCTTTTATAATAAGAATAAACATTCAAACAGTTCAGTCTCAAGCCTTTTCTTTGTCTAATTTAAGACGTCAGAAGAGATAAAAACAGAGAGGATAATCTCATTAACAAGCAAAATTAAACGAGATTATTTATGAAAACCATGGGTGCATTTTAGTCACAGCTTTTGCACGTTTAGTGTTAGTATTTATTAATGATTATTTTATTTTTTGGTGAGCTCCTGGTGACTTTTTCTCAGTCTCAGTATGATATAATATTAAACTCTGGATTTATTTCAAGGTTTTATTGTTAGAGGATAAATCCTTCATAGATCAGACGAGGTGTTTGTGAGATCTTCCTCTGACTTTAGTTTCTGTTTGTGACAACAAAACTAAATGTCAAGTCAGGAGCAGAAACCCTGATCAGGATTATTAGAAATGATGATTTAAAATGAGTTGTGAAATGTTTTGTTGTGTGTGTGTGTGTGTGTATGGGTGTGTGTGTGTGTGTGTGGCTCAGTGGAACAAAGCCATGCTGCCATTATCACGTCACTGATGGAGCATTATGTGGCGTACAGTAGACACCGCTCAGATAATTCAGCCTAATCGAATGAAAGCTCTCAGGCCTGATCTGAGCCGGGATCCTGAACATTAAGTGACATTTACTGAAGCCAAACACGGGACAGAAGAGCCTCGTTTGGACGGATTAATCCCTGAAATAAATCATCCTCTTCAGCTGGGCTATCGATTTAAAAACGAGTCAAACAGAAAATCAATGTGGGAAATATAAAAGACAGTGAGAGGAGCAGATTTATGAGCATTTATTTAAAGCGTTTGATGAGGAGGGCTGAATTAGGAGAGCACACACTCCTGAGAGTGGAGAGGGAGGCTCTTATTGTGGCGGGGCCTCTCTGAGAGATAATCAGAAGCGGCGGCTCTGTGTGTGGCAGCGGTTTGGATGAGGGGTTAAACTGGTGAGAGCATGTTAGCTAAGCTGTTTGAGGAGCATGCTCATATGGCCCGTGGCACTGATGGGCTCTGAGAGAGGGGGGCTGGGGGGGGAGTCTTTCCATCTGAGCGCGGCGCGGAGCAATGATGGAATGACCTGGACTTGATCTTTGAGGGCAGCACGCCTGATGGCTGCTGCAGATTGATAAATTGATTCTAAACTATTACCATGGTAAAAAAGCAATAAGGTCATAAAAATTGCATCGGTCCAGCCGGCTAAGTAAATCCCAGGCTTTTTGGGGAGGGGGGGCTGAGGGGATGGGGGGAATGGCGGGCATGAGCAGGAATGAGAGAGCAAGAAATGACTTTGAAGAGCTCATCATCTTCAATCTATTTTTCCTGCAGGGCTCCATGCCGCCGCATAGACACACTTCATTACAGGGGGGGACTGTACACAGGCAGAGGCCCCGCTCAGTCCCCTGAGGGGCCCCGAGGGGCTCGGCCTGCTTAATACCTCATCACTGGCTTCATTGAACGCTTTAATCTGCACTCCTGTGATCAATAGGAGCCGGCTGTAAATTAAAAGGGCCATTTCGTGTAATCAACCCTGTTAATGCTCGTTCTGAAAACCATTATTTGTGGAAGGTATTTAGGAGAAAATTACCACCGCGACAAGCCCCCAAAATCCCCCCCAGCCCAGAGTAACACTGACAGAGAGCCGGCTGAGAGGGGATCAGGAGCCCGACGGGGATCAGAGGAGGAGGAGAGAGGAAGAGGAGGAGGAGAGAGGGAGAGGAGGAGTGTTTGGTCAGAGGTAAGAGAGGAGCTGTCTGTGAAACACGATCCAATGACCATCTTTAGTTTCAGAAACATACAGATTCATTCAAGAGGAGCGTCTTTTGCACCAACAATAAGACATTAAAATAATCTGTGTGTCTGTGGATGTAGTTTAACCCTTTATGATCCACCATACCCATCCTGCTAGAGCATATCTTTACGTCTTTACATGCTGTTGTGTCATTTTTTTGCATAGAACTTCTGATATACATCAATACAGCCCTCATACTTTAATTAAATGTATAGAGTTTTGTCAGGGCGAACTCAATGAAATGATTAAAAAAAAGTTCAATAAACCATGAAAAAAAATCAAATCTTTACACATAGCTGTCAAAATTTAAACGATGTGATGACATATTCAACGTAGAAAGTGATGTACAGCAGCTGTATTTGTCCGCGGCACACAGTCTTCTCTAAAATAAAACTTGATTGCGTTTTGTAACAAAGAGCCACATGCCAATAACAAAGAAGGTGAATTGCTGGATGTTTCCCATTGTTGCTCTTTGTTTCCCAAGTTGTGCTTTCCATCTTCGTTGGATTTATTAGCAAGGTACACTGTGTTGCGCTACATTATTTAACTGATGCAGTTATTGGCTTCTGGTTTGCACGCCGCCTACCACAAGGAGGCACGGTTGGCTGTGGAAGCACAAACAGGACGAGGCTTAACCGAGCCAACCCTCATCAAACTGTATTGATCTAAACCCGGACTTCTTGGTGGAAACGGGGCTTCAGACTCGCAGCACAACAGCAGACCACAGTGCGTTCTGTATGAATGTAACAAGTGACTAGAGTGGTTTTTAATTATGGTGTAGTGTGCATAGAAACCTATCTGATCTGGTGCTGTGTAGAGCTGGACTGGATACATCTGGTGTTTTCTGGACATCAGTCAGTCTAAAATGTGAGTCTAACAGCTGACTGGGGTTTGAGTATCTAAACTGAGCTGTATTTACATTTCCGATAACCTGGAAGGAAGAAAACTGACAAAAACTACGTAAGCCAACCTGAAACTCAAAATTCAGAGATGTAGTTTATTACCCTGGAAAGCAGAATAAATAGGGATGCATGATATTATCGGCACAATATCGGTATCGGCTGATAAAAGCTTAAAAACACGTTTATCGGTATCGGCAGATATGAAAATTTCTGCCGATAGTCACAGTCGATAAGGTGCAATTCAGTTAGGATTATTATTATTTTCCATCTGAAAAATAAGCTCCTTAAATAAAATGTAGCACTTCATTTATTTGCACTGCAGAGCTCTGCGTCTGTCACCATGTTGTTACAGTAGCTCTAAAATAATCAAATGCAACTTGGTCATGTTTAAAAATGCATTGTACATTTAAAGTTCATGTGATCTGAAGAAATTATTTTTCTGTATTTCAATACTGAATGTCTTGAGTTTGAAAAAAATAATACATTTCTTATTTATGGTAAAATCAAATGTTTTTTGTCTTGTTTTATGTTTGTTTCTTAAACAGATAAGACCGTCACAATAAGAGTAACATATAAATTCCAGTACAGGATAGACTTAGCTTTCTTTACAGTGAAAAAAACAAACAAACTTGTGATTATCGGTATCGGCCAAAAAGGGTTTCGATATATCGGCATATCGGATATCGGCAAAAATCCAATATCGTGCATCCCTAAGAATAAAGCAGTTGATTCTTCTCCTGGAAGCTGGAGAAAGTGTTTTTGGTGAATTTCATCAGACGTCTGAGGCTCATTTAAGGGTGAAAGTTGAGCGCCATGTCTGTTTCCTGGAGGAGATGTGAAGAGGCAGAGGAGGCATGATGAAGAGGAGCAGCAGAGTCCAAAATGGAGTGGGACGTCTGTCTGTGAGGAAGCATCCAGGCTGGAAATGAAGGAGAGGAGAGATCAGTTAGGAAGGAGACACACACACACACACACACACACACACACACACACGTCCTCCGGGAGCGAAAATGAAATTTTCCAGGCCGCTATTTCTGCAGCAAATTCAATTACTGTGGGCACTTGTACAAAGAGCTGTGACTTCCCTGATGCTGAGATTGGAAACGGCTGATGGCGAGAGACAGAGGAGAACACAACATGGCCGCCGTGTCTGTGGGGGGGCAGGTACGAGGATGGAAACAATAAGAGAGATCCGGAAAGGTGGGGTGGGGGGTGGGGGTGTAAAGGTGAGGAGTTGGGGAAAGTTGTATCTGATAATCGTCCTCCTCGATAAAGTCAGAGAACACATTCTTCTCTGACCTCACAACCATTTACAAACCAGGGACGCCAACACACACCTCACACACACACCTTAACACACCTTACACACCTGAGATGATGAATAGCAGCACAGACAGGCCAGGATATTAACCTCACAACCCCATGCAAACACACACACACACACACACACACACACAGAACCAGGTTTTAGATTTAAGACTCCTAAAGTTATTTCATTTGTTGAAGTCATTTATGATGAGATAAACAAGATAAAATTTTAAAAAATGACTGATTTATAATAAAAACACTTAATCCTCTGATCGCCTAAAACTTCAGTCCAACACACACACTCACACACACCTTCAGCAGTTGTGTTTCAGTCAGTATCTGACATTTACAACATAAATATTAATGAAACTTCCCAAACAAAGATTTTCACGTGGATAAGAATCATCGTTCTTTCTTTGAGAACTTATTTTCCTTCAAACAAAGACAGATTTTTTTTATTATGATTTTTTACTTCTTCTAGATTAAGACAGAAACGACATGACACATCTATTATCTGTCTTAATTTTAGAATCAAGTGATCTTAGAGTTCAGCCCTTTAACTCGCCTCAAGGGTCAGTAAAAACAGCCTGACCCAATCATCAACATTCACAGATTTTATCCTTCAAATACTTAAAAAACAAATCATTTAAAAAAAATAGTATAGAAAGTTCATTTTACATTTTATATATGTTTTATTTTGATAAAAAATTTGTATTTTTCTTTCTATCAAGACCTATAGTCAACAGTGACTTCATATTGAAGCTTTCATACTGAGTTGTGTGCTAAAGACGATTCATGAGACAACACAAAAGTTAATTCACAAAAGTTGTTTTAAGTGTGAATTTGTGAAATCAATGAGAGAATTAAAGTCAAAATAAAGTCCAGGTGTAATTACGTTAAAGTTAAATAAAATCGTAATATGGCAAGCTTAAAGTTGAAATAAAGTAGTAATGTTTCAACTTAATTTCCAGGAAGCTGGCTGGAATGTTTGAATCCTTTTAATATTTTTGTATTCACATAGATTAACAAGCACCTTGAATCAAGATTTTTTTCTCTTTCAACTACTCCTTTATTCTTGTGACATTATAGCTTTTATCCACTTTTTACCTCACTGTCACACATTATTTCAATAACATTTGCATAATATTAAACTCATAAACACTAGAGTAGTGAGGCTATAACTAACGATGGCAACCACTCTTATTATTTAAATTTGAATGTTTGTTTTTTTCTTTTGTGACTTCTTTTTCTCCATTCATCCGTTATTCTATCCATGTAATAATATCTTTGTCATTTTCTATTTTTAGCACCACCCTGCTCTTTCCTCCCCTCAGAGGGAAATTATGCGGTGCTTGTAAACCGGCTGCTGGTCTGAGTCCCGCTCTCAGGCTTTGTCGAGCTTGGCTGGCCTCTGGAAAATGAGTGTCCTGTCTGGTAATCCTGCTCGCCTGCTCCTCACTCTCATTGTGTGCTTTTCCTTTAATTTCTCCTTTCTGTTCCACAAAGCCGTGGCATTACCTGCGAGGAAGAGGGGATCTAAAGTATTTGATTCCAATTCCAGGCAAACCCTGAGGGGGACTTCATCAGCACGGCAGCCTGTGGTGTTCCTCTGCCAGGCGGACGGCGCGCGGCAAGAAAAGCTATTAAAGTTGTTTCTTAAAAGGTCAATAACATTCGCCGTAATGACTCTGACTGTTTAATCCAAATATATGGCTGTGAGGCTGAGCCCTGCTGCTGACATTGATAGACTTGAGTGGCAAGTGAGGGATCCTCCCTGTCAAAACATCCGGCACTGAGAGGTAATGAGAAACGCCACCTGAGTGTAAACGCTCCCACAAAACGCCAGATCCTTCCTCTAATCAGTCAGCCTGTCACGCTGACAACCACCGCCTGTTTCCTTTCTCTGTGTGTGTCGAGGAAATCAATATCAGACGATCCTACAAATCACCACAATAAGTCCAGTGAAGGAGATCTGAAAATGATCTGGACAATAACCGAACAAGATACTGGGGGTGGCCGTGATATGGGATTGTACCAATGACATAAAGCGCTCGCAAAAGCTTCAAAATCTTCCTAATATGATCCAAAAATAGTAGCAACCTACTGACAACCAGTTACATAGCTTGCAGGAACAAGATAGTCATTAACATTTGTTCACAAGACAATATGTTGTGCAAGATACAAATGCTGGACAAGTAAATTTCCAATTCAAGCAAGATATTTACTAAAGGGTACAAAATTTATATTGAAAGCAGGATAATTCGATTTCAAAGCAAGATATTCAGTCAACTGAACAAGATAAGAATTTTGTTATTTCATAATTTACACAAAATGATTTGTAATATAATATTGTCCTGGGTGTACCAGCTGTTATCAACACCTAAAAAACATCTTGTTCAAGCAAGATGACTCCAGCATGGAATATAAGGAGAAAAACAAATCTTTAATCCTGTTTAACAGGATAAAAACCCATCATCATACAAGATATGAGTGTATTTCATGATGGCTGAAACAGGTTTGTAACCCTGGGTATTATCTTGCATATACAAGATCCATATCCTGCTATTATAAGATGGCATTTTGGCAAAATGGTAATGATGCACTGACTTGGAGGAACAAGACATAAAATCTGACTTACAACATGTATGAAATTAAGACATAAGCAAGAGAGTGAGGTTTTTTTTTTGAACAAGATACAAACCACAGAGCAAAAGATGTGCTCCATGATGTTAACTTGGCAACACTTCTGTTCATGACTTAACAGGATTTCAGACAAGAGAATGCTAGAGTATATGCTACAACAGGTTTTGAGATATGTGTTAAAAAAGAAAAAAAAAAGAAGTCCAATTCAAGCAATCAACTACATTTTTGCTTTCAGAAGCTTAGATATAGCACTGATAATAAAATGGTAAAGCTAATCTTGAGTGAAGAAGATACGTTTAGAAAAACACAAGAAAATAAATTGTTTTCTCGGAACAAGTTGAAACATGTATTTGAACGAAAGATATCAATGGGTCATCTTTAGTACTTTGATGTTATTGAACAAAATAATCCCTGGATTATATTTTGTATTAACAATTTAAAATATTGCACATATTTTACAGAGAGTTTGGAAATTTGATCAAATGCATTTTTATCAACTTCAGTCAAATATGAAGCTCTTAAGTTCAGGAATCCAATGAGACTTATCAGAGGGAGATATAAGCTTTTGCAAACCATATTCTGGTATGTTGTTGTTGGAGTTTGGTAAAAAAGATGTTCTGCTAAGATGTTTAATGACAGGTGTATGAAGAGATGTGAACACACATCTGTCTGCTTCTCTCTATTGTCACCTTCACACCTTCTCCATGAGGGCTGCACTCATTCACACACTGAGACTAGACGTTAGTATTTCCCGTCCCTCCATGTGTATGTGCGTGTTTGTGTGTGTGTCTGAGGCTGTGTTTGGGAGATGGGATGATAGGTGGTGGTGTTTGTCCGGACCTGAAACACACTCTGATATCATCTCTGCAGCCTGCAGGCAGCTAATGTGATATTTGCTGTGGCCCTGGCCTCCAAATCCGGTGTCAAGCGGCAGATCTCATCTGCAATGTAAGACAATTTCCGCAGATCTGAAAAGACAGTTTCTCCAGTCAATAGTCTATAAATTGCACTTGGAAAGCGGTCTCATCTTAACTAAAGGTGATTCACTTTCCTCCCGGGGTCCAGAGGGTAACCCCTCCTTTTTTAATAATTTGTATGTTTAGTTGTTTGGTCGATCTTCCTGCTCTTGTGATGTCTCATCGGAGAGCCCATCAATCAGCCTGGCCCGGCTCCGATCTGCTGCTACAATATCTCAGGTTATTAAAAGGCTGATCAGGAGGCAGCGGGTGTGTGTTGGCTGAGGCCTCGCTTCTCATTTTCCGAGTGCACGGCCCCGCAGCATAATCTAGTGATTCATCCCCCCCCCAACCCTCCCCGTCAACAAGTGTCGCCGCCACTGCCGCCTCCGTCTCCTCTCTGATGAAACGCTGTTTACTGAAACCTCACGGCACGCACGCATGCATGGCGAGCTGAAACGCAGCCATCCAGATGGCCTCAGGTACAGACACAGCTCCTCTCAGCAGGGAGGAAGTCTTCAACCTTTATTCAGCTTCAGACCACAAGTCCTAAATCCAGTATTCTACATGCTCCTAAAAAAACAGCTCTATACAATGAAGAGGCAAATAATGCTTCCATTATCAGACACAACATCACTGCAGACAGAAACAAACATAAACAGAGGAAATAAGGTTCACAAATCAAGATATTCATCAGGATCCAAAGGATGAAGACATGTTTACTCTCCGACGTTTAAGTGGAGGATGAGGATGAAACAACTGGTTGAGTATGAAAAATATATCCTTCAGAAATAAGGTTTAAAGAAAATGACTACTACAAAACCAGTCAACTCCAAAAAGGTAAAAATATAATGTTATCATTTATTTTGAAGTCTCCATCTTGTTGCTGCAACTTCATAAAAGCTAAGAAAGATATCTGGAAAAACAAAATAAATCAAGACATCTTTTTAGTGTCTGATATCGTTGCACATGAGATACTGACTTCTGCAAGACACAAGTACAATTTACTCTTTGATGCATGAAGATTTTTGTAAATAAATACAAGTCACATGCAGCTTTAACCCACTCACTGGAAAAAAACTGAAATCTAACAAAAAGTCTATCTATCTATCTATCTATCTATCTATCTATCTATCTATCTATCTATCTATCTATCTATCTATCTATCTATCTATTTGTCTACTTAATCTGAGTCATATCTAGCTGACAAGTCCAGATAAATGTCTCATTTCAAGATATTGAAAGACAAAATGACACGTGAAAAAATAAAGAATCTGACATTGGGTAAAATCAAAAGAAAAAAAAGTACTCGTTTAATTTCTTATGATGTCTTAATACAACAAGTAAAATAAAATCATCATTGGAACCTTTCAAACAGTAGATCCAGGTAACTACAGATAAAATACATTACCTTGTCACTTTGCATCTTGGGAAAACTGGTTTTTAAAAAAGAAAAGTGGAGTTAAAAAGAAGATCTGCTCTCCAAAACGAACGCACGTCTTGGGAAGAGCTCTCATCCCGTATAAAACACTACTGATTCTGACCACAGGGGTCACTGTGATCAACACCAAACAGCTTGTCCTCCCAGATCTCTGCTTCAGGTCTTCACTTTCCTTGCTCTTGTTTCTCTTCTCTGAACCAAAGCTACAGAGCGTCAGTCCGCCTGCACCCTGTGGTGATCCATAATGAGTAATTTCAGAAAGATTTATGAGGCCTTTAACAAGCTTTTCAGTCTAACTACAAAATATTGCTTTGGTTAGTCAGCGTTAAAGAAATTAATGTCTTTCTTTAAATTACAATAAAGCCTTATCACTGTGGTGTTTAAAAAGACAAATGATGACAGGACTTAAATAATGACTCTGTCTTTATGTTGGCCTTACATTAATATTACTTTTTATCTCCATCCAGGATATTAATAATGGAAAAGTGTGGGAATTAATACTTCTGATCATTAACAGTTGGGAGCAGTGTGAGTGGGAGAGAAGGCGCTCAGGTCGTCATTAATAACCATCATAAAACATAAAGAAGAGGCTCTTTGCTGCCTCATTGTTGATGATTGATCATGAATATTAATAACACCAAATGGTGAATAAATGGCTCTGTTTAAATCATCAGGGCCTTCTCGCTGTATGACTTGTTGAGGAGGTGCTGCAGTGAAAGAGGACGCATATTTCATCCACAAAACCTGTCTCATAAAACAGGGCTGTGATTTAGCCTCATCCGGCTTTTGTCCACACGGTGTTCAGTTTCAGAGGGAGGTCTCCATAAATTTGCTCAGACTTACAGTCCTCTGATTGTTCAAAAACAGGATCACCTGATGCCTGATTTAAAGGATCCTAATGAGAGTACAATCTTCCAACCTGTGTGCATGTTTACATGTATGAAACAGGCATCAGGTATGTTGAATTAGATAACTTTTGTGTGGTCCAACTTCAGGTATAGCTCTATATTTCACTAAAATACACTTTAAATGCTCTTTTTCACTATTTGTTATTGTCATAATCTCTGCTCTGACCTGCGGGCGACTTAAGATGAAAATTAGCCAAGTGGCTAACTTTGACATATTTACATGGGTACTGCACTAAAATGCTTGTTTATCTGCTCTGTCCCTTTAAAAATTAAATAACATTGATGAGATGTCCTCTTAGATTCATTCCAGTATATACAGACTCTGAAATGCTCAAAACAAAAACAATGGGCACTCACCTTAGCTCCAGTTCAAATCAGAAACAGAAAAAAACAGAGGTTCCTCACGTCCAAACTGTTGATCCAGATTCATGACTAGTTCAGACGCCATCCCTGACAGCAGACTTATGCAACCATTGTTCAGATTAATATCAGCGCAGTGTCCGAACAGACGTTACATTTTGTTCTACTGAAGCTGTGCGCAATACTAGTCCTCAGAAATATCACTTTTCTTTTGCGAAAAAGGTGTATTAGAAACGCAGGTACTGTTCTTCACCACATTTAAAGCAAGCAAGGCTGTAAATTAATTTCCAACCTGTTGTTGTGCCCTCAGTTACTCAGGCCATGTCCACACGTAGCCAGGTACTTTCAAAAATGTATATCCCCCCCTCATATTAAAAAAACCAGCCAAACCCATATTTGTCAGTGTTTTCCAGTCGTAAAACCTTGTGACAGCCAATTAGAATGAGCCCCCGTCATTCAGCTGTGATGATTGAGAACCAAAAACTGTGTTTACCGGTGTCCACACGAAACCATGAAACTGGAGTTTTCCAAATCTTCACTTTGGCCAAATTCTTCAGAAAACATTATTTTTAGTGACGTAAAGCTGCAGTTTCGTGTGGACAACAGGCATAAACGTATATAACGTAAATACCCGGCTACATGTGGACATGGCCTTGGTTTTAGAGGGATGTCCTGTTTGTAAATCTGTTTGGATTAAGTCCCATAATAGAGACAAACGAAGCACACAGGATACACTGACATATAATCAGACAGAACTGAAAATAAAGTTGTTTTTTCCCTGTGTTGTCTGAGATAACTGCTTCTTTTTTTCCCAATATAGGTATATTCTCCCACCATACTGGATCCATAACAATGGGCTCCTCTGGCTGAGCCAGTAATTAGGAATTCATAGTAGGAATTTAAATCTTACCGAACAAAGATGAACAACGTCATTACTGTATGTTGTTTTTGTTCTGCTTTTATTCTAATAATTAGACATTTTTTCAGAAACGTCTCTGTAGACACTCGTGCAGAACACCTAGATTGTCAAAAAACTAGATGAGTGGCTACACACTAAGGTAAAAAGGCTCCTCAGGGTATTCAGTTTCAGAGGGATGTCCTTGTAAATCTGTTGTAACAGTGTCCCCTGATTGCCACAAAATAAGAACACACTGTACACACTCATAATTATGTCGCATCAGAATATTCCATTTTTTATGTTTCAGCCAACAGCTCATGCTGATCTAACCACTTTTTTTCTTCACTGAGTGTTTTCTCTCACCTCACCGTCTCCATCCTTTAGAGGGATGTTCCTTTAAAAAAACTCATGCAAAGAGTCTTCAAACTGGTCCAGAACAATTGAAACACTACCTGACCTGACCTCGCAGTCAAAGAGACCAGGAAGCGGGAACAGGATTAGACCAGGGATACCCTTCATGGACAGATAACTAACATGTTGAATGTTCAGTTTTACTCATAGGAAGTGGACTATATCTGTTTCTAGAGAGCACATTTTGAAAAAAAAAATGAAGCATCTTTTTTTCCCCTCGAAGCTAGATTAAAGTTAACTAGTTTACTTCCAGCTCATTGATATTTTCTACATTAACAAACACACATATCTCCTTTTCTCTGATTTCTTGTGTGACTTTTCAGACCGACCCTCCCTCCGTGCTCTTTGTCCTTTCGATGTCTGAAAATCTGGATCATATGCTCCTGTGGGACATGAACTGTCTAATGGAGCTCCTTCCTGCTGCTCGTATCCTCCTCAGTAAACCTGTGAGCAGACCCGGCAGCCTGCCGCAGATTTATTTCCAACCAGCGTCCCAGGGCGGTGCCGCCGCTGTTACCATGACCCCATACATCACGCCTCGTGTGAGCACATATTAAGTGCTTTTCTCGTCCCCCCCGCCCGCCCATTAAAAGTAAATAATCCACAGAGAACGAGGCGTTTGTTGAGGAGCGCTGCTATTCTTCATAGGTGACAGGTATCTGTTTGTACAAAGGTGTGAGGAAGAGGAGGAGGAGGAAGAGGAGGCTGGGAGGAATGATGATGTGAGGGGAGTGAATGTCCTCGTCTCTCAGCGTTTCTCTGAGAGCGAGCATCTCTCCTCCTGTTCAAACACAGATTACACCTTTAGGGAGGAATTAAAGGCGTGAGGGCACCTTTTACAGCGAGCTGAATTAAAAACAGAATCAACGTTCACTTCATTAACACAAATTTCTTAATGAGCGCCGCAGAGAGAAACAAGAAACCAATCGGTAATTAAGTCCCAGCATGGCTGCAGAATAAATTACAGCATGGCGCATGCTGTACGTTGCTGCGTTGCTTTCATGTTTCTGCATATTTATGGCGCTGAATTCTTCCATACGCTGCACATAAATCATGCAAATTCATGAAGTGAAGCTTTAGTTTTATTGCAGCGTATTATGTCATGTTCAATGTCTGAGGTGTCACAGGACGGAGGTGGAGGCCGCCAAGGCGAGATTATTTATGGCCACTTTCTGTCAGCCTATACACAACTGTGTGTGTGTGTGTGTGTGTGTGTGTGTGTGTGTGTGTGTGTGTGTGTGTGTGTGTGTGTGTGTGTGAGGATATTGATGATCTCATTCAAACGTCCACTTCTCTCTGTGAGGTTTCGATCAATGCTGTGTGTAAAATGTGTTTATAATCCAGACTAATGACACCGGCATTAATAAAGTCCGAGTGTTAAACTCATCTGTGAGCACAGACATCTCCACCTCAAATCAACAAGTTTGTTTTTATCAACATTTTACACTTTTAATAATGCTGAATACTTCTGCTCCTTTCTGTCACTCTATGGTCTTTATATCCATACTTTTTTCACTCTTTTAACATGATGGTAATGGATGGTTTGGATGGAAGTAATCTTGTGAAGCAGATTCAGTAATTCAAATTTTTAATTTTTCAGATTTATTTCAGGTTTTGTAGTGGAACGTTTCAGGACGGTTCCAAAAAGCAATGGTTTTATCTTTAAATCAGATATATTATAATTTGTATATTTATGTCATATTGTGGAGATCGCTATCGGATAATTTTCGGCAGGATGTTGTGAATCTGTTCTAAAAACTGATTTAAAGAGAAAGTGGTGAAAAGGACTTGGGGGGTATTCAGTTTGCTGCCCTGACTCTGGTAATCATCAAAAAGCAGAGCCAAGTGTGTGTGTGTGTGTGTGTGTGTGTGTGTGTGTGTGTGTGTGTGTGTGTGTGTGTGTGTGTGTGTGTAACCTCCTTCCTCTGCCCTTCTTTCCTTCTTTGATCTGCACATGTGTCCAGCTTCCTGGGATGTGATGGAGGAGCACTCAAAATGTACTCAAGTATTACTTTTATAATGAAGCCAGAATGTTGACTTTGTTGTTTGGTATTGAAAATAAAATTTGGTATCGAAAAACACACTTTGAAATTAAAAGGGAAACACTGGTATTGGCAAAAGGTGTATTACAATAAGTAAGTTTTCAAATGACGTAATAACCCTCTACCCATATTTGGTTTGTTCTGGATTTCTGGTGCTGATGTGACCATGCCTACGATTGGTGCTGCTGAATATTTTAATTGGATACGTTTATGAGACCTTGTCGGCCGTGACGTCCTTAAACTCCCGGAGAAATAAGAAATCACAGCGCTAGATTCTTTCTTAGACATGATTAGCCACAGGTTAGCTCGATGGTGCAGGATCACATATGTAAGACTCCTGTGTTATTTGCCGGAAGCTGGAGCAGTGATGTGACAATGCATGTTAGAAACAAGACCAGCAACTTTCAAAATTTAAAAAAAAATTGTGTCAAAAACCAAATAGTATCATGTATTTGAGATGCAACGCAGAGAGACGAGACATCACAGTTTACTTAAAGGGTGCACTGTGTTGTTTATTTCAATTTCATTGTAAAAAATAATAAAGATGCCAAATATATCTGCTAACTCTTAATTTTCAAAGTTACACCATCTTTAAATCACTTCTCTTGTTGCCAAGGGTTTTGAATGTATTACATGAGTCAGCTTAAAGGCCCATTTTTACTCCCCTTTCATGCAAAAATGTATCCGTCCTTTTCAAAAGATGTTACTGTGACTGCTAACATACATCCATATGTCCTTTACGTCGGCATTTCTGTTAACCAGTACATATTGGAAGTGGCAAGGGCTTCATGTACAGCTGTAGGGCATAGGTCAGTCACGTGACCTGAGCTGTGCCTCTGATAGGGCGAGCTTGCGATCTTCATATCCTCTGAACCGCCCTGTTGGAATAAAATTCACCTCCTGTACAGTGTGTGCTGATAGTAAACTTAACAAAGTAGACAGGAGACTTGTTTTGAACCAGGCTGTAAATAGGGTAATTTCTGCTTTCAAAACTGCATTTTTTTTGCTTGATGTGTATGTGACTTATGGTACTTCCAGAGCCAGCCTCAAGTGGACACTCAAGAAACAGCAGATCTTAACCCTTCCGCATTGTCTCATATTCCCAGACCGGAGGTTGCTGCTTGGTTTAAATGCAACGTAAACGTACCACCATTGTTATTTCTTATTCATGTCTCACTAAGCTGCGTATTGGGCAGTAACAGCCACACTGCCTCCATGGTTTCCGGTGGTACTGTCCGTATCCGTAAGTTTTGTGGAAATGTGCAGGAACACATATGAAATGAACGCAGAGCACCCACAGAAGGCTCTGTCCAGATCCAGATCTGTATGAAACGTTGGGCATAAATGGGCCTGAAAAAGTATCCATGTTTGTCCTCTATGTGGATGACTGAAAGACAAATTAAAATACTGTAAAACACAGTTATGTTTGGCAACAAACTGTCCTCGTATGAGCTTTAACAAACACAGCGATTGATGAAGACTAATGAACATTAAACTCTGTCCCCAGCGTCTTCACAGCCAGTTATTAACCTTTATTTCATGTTTATAGAGCAGTGATGGATGCGAGCAGGAGGCAGCTGCAGACTCTCCTTCTGATTCTTTCATCACTAAGACCGTTTCTCTGATAAATAATAAATGTGGACCATCGAGCAGAGAGACAGCTCTGCAGCGTTAAATGATCTGTAAGAGGACACACAGAGTGAGGAAGAGGAGGAGGAGCCTGAGATGGTTAAATGAAAACCTCACACTGCTCATGTGTCCATGTCAGGAACTTTAAACACCACATGGTTCTTCAAAAACTCACCTCAAACCAGCGTCCTGCAGAGCGCGGCCCCTGACTGGCCCCTGACCGGCCCTGGGGCCCCCGACATGATTGCTTTTGTTCTGCTGAGAATATTTAAATGTGCCGTGATAAAGGCAAGGAGTGCGGGTCGTAACACGCCGATTCTTCCTCTGTGCTACAGATGCCGTGAGCGTGCAAGGGTCACGGCTCGGCGGTTAACAAAGCACGGCGGCGCCACAATGAGCCGCACTGCACACTCACTGCAATTTAGCTTGAGTAATAGACGGAGGTCACGCTGGGTCACTTTCAATTTCCACTCCCAGGCAGGAAAAATGAAAACAAGTCATTTGCACAAATCTGAATAATTCAGTGGGTGAAGAAGAGGAGATGAAAATATGTGGAGGATAAAGGAGGAGGAGGAGGAGACACTGTTGCATCTGAGCGTTAATGACGGCCTGGTCGTCTTCGCTGAGCGGCTGCAGAAAGGCTAATGATGAATCTGACAGACGATATGAATCCAGATGTAAGAATAAAGCGTCTCTTTCTCTCGCTGCCTCTAGTGAGCTTTTAAACTTATCATAAATGTATTAAGATTGCAGCGGGCCATGAAACAGCTGTAGACAATTAATCTTCTGCAAATCTTATCCCAGGAATTGGTTTCTGCGGAGGAACATCTGCTGCGAGGGGCGATTATTCACGGGCGACGCTCAGCCGCCGCGCTTTATGCACGGGCCACAATCATTGCCAATGAAGTAAAAATTTATAGTTTTCCCTGTTCAGTAAAAATAACATTCAGCAGCATTAAAACATCATCCATCAACATTGTCCCGGGGCCCGGGGCCATCCGCCGCGCAGAAATTAAAAAGTATTCATTCTGCAGAGAAGTTGCAGAGCGTGCCGCTCCGCTGAGCTGATGTTTTATTTCTTTATTTCTGGCTGCAGGATGAGATTGGAGACGCGGGGCTGGGTGAAGGCGCTGCTGTGGGCTCTGCTTGGAGGGAGAGGAGAGATGAACCTCGTCCTCCCTCCGAGACGCTGATCAGAAAGTGCGGGCCGTGATGGATGACGCTGAGCATGGACCTGCCAAATATGAACTTGGAATCAAATCGAGATGTGTAATTTTCTTTGAGAGTTGTTTGTGTGATCAGACGTCTTACAGTTTAGAGCCGAGGAAGCCGAACACTGACGGACGGAGACGTTTTGTTCAGCGAGAATTCAAACGTGTTAATGTTTTAACTGACGATCCAGATTCATGACGAGTTCAGACATCATCACTTACAGCAGCACTATGAGCTCTGCTTAAATATTTGTCAATCTGTAAGTTTTAACACAGATTGTTTGTAAAAGAGGCTTGTCAAGGTTTTTATGTTGATCCTAGTTTGTGAAGAAACTGACAACAATCATTTGAATATGTGAGAAAGTCAGTATTTATAATGTGTTATCTTCTGAAAATGGTGAAACAGAACTTAGATTAAATTCAGTAAAGTTTTCCTGTTTGTATCTCCTTTCAAATGAAATCAACATTTGTATTTTTCAACTCACCGTTACGCAGATGATACTCAGATATATTCAATCTTTCATACTTATCTGATGTTCAGTTTCTGTTATTTAATATTATTTGTCTTTAGAGTGTGTTGTATATATAATTATTTCTTAATATTTATTTAAAGAATGTTAAATGATGAAAAAGATGTTCTTGGTTAGATTCCGGATTTGCTCTTTGATAATTATAAAGCCTCGTTTCACAGATATGCTGATGACGCCAAGATTTACTATTGAGTTAGCTGGTATTTTGTAGATCATTTAGTCGTGGCCAAACTCATTAAAACAGCCGGCAGATCTAAAAGTAATGACCTTTTTTCTGAGTCTCTAAACCCTGATCCTGAAACATGCTGATGGTTGCTCTGAGCTCAATACATATCAGATGAAATGAGTCCTCTTGTGCATTTTATCCACCAAAACTTTAACAGAACAATAACAGCACTGTAATGTTCTTGGTTCTATAAAGCTCTCTGTATGCAGACGATGCTCTGATTTCTACTTCACCTCAAACACAGCTCTTTAAAGTAACTGTGAGGACATTTACAGCCACTCTAAAAGCTGTGTTATGCTTTTTGCGCAAACATGATGCACGGAAATCAGACACTCAAAATCCGTGCAAGAGAACGCATGAGGCTTTTATGCTTTTTAACACTCCGCGTGGCGTCCGTTGGTGTCCATTCTCAAACTGCAGGGGGCGGTGTATCATAAACGTACGTCTACCAGAGTACTAAATGAGAGTTGAGGAAGTTTGCCTTTGTTTTCGACATAACATATCTGCCCCAGGGATTTTTCCAGGTCTTCTTAACAAATTCCTCTTCACTGCTGAGAGTGGCCACAATTTCAGGCCACGAATTATCAATCATTCAGTTATCATGGTGATCTTTGTGTGAAGAGTCATACAAATACCTGTATTTCTGCACTTTGACTACTAGGAGATCCCTTTCTTCCACCATCTTGTCCGCACGTCTCCGTCCACCAGGTGAGAAATTTTCGAGTGTGTGTGGCACAGAATTTTTTTGCATGAAAGGGACCACGCGAGGGGACATAGACTACGAAAATAATGTCATTTGTCCCCACAAAGCCTTTACATTGACGCCTCTACCAGACTTAGTATAAAACGAGATTCAGCCGATCAGGTTTCTTTAAACTATCTGATCTATATATTTAATTTTAGCTCCTGTTCACGTTGTATTTGAAATCTGTCTGTCACTCTGAGGGATCTCTGTTCAGAGTTCTGCTACTAAAGTTTGTAGTAGAGAAGTAACTACCACGAAGGATGCATTTTTTTCTCAGGATAATTTTGGTATAATGTTTTGTTCTTGTAGCTGATGTTGAGCATGATTGATCAAAAAGATTTTCCAGTGAAGTTTTCTTTTTGACAGAGAAACTCTCCAACCAGAGCCTAGCTCACTCTGGACAGGATTCATTGTTCCTGTCGGTGTTAGTTGATAATTTGATGTAGCTACAAATATAAGTAAATGACTTCATGGCTCTGCATAGCAGGTGGAAGTGCTCATGGGAAATGTAGTCTTACATCCTCATCTTTGAAAAACACTACCAACTTCATTCAGAGGGGGCTCCATTAATCAACGCATCATGAAAACTCAACACAATGCAGCTGTTACAATTTATTTGGATGTAGAGTTTGCATTAATTTTTTTTGCTGTTGTTAAATGGATTGATGTGTGTTCTAAGCTTTATTTATTAATGTGTATAATTTGCTGAGCTTTCAGCTAAAAGTGTGTCTTTTTTAAGTACATTAACTGGACCTCACATTTGATGAACTTAAACGCAATGCTAATGAAATATAATGTGGTAAAATGGTATAAAGAAAGTTTTGAGGGTGTGGATGTCGTCCTGTAAAGACATCAGAGGGATTGTAATCTGAGCGGGCAGAGTGTAGATTGATAGAGCTCGTCTTCTTCATGGCCCAGCTGTTGTAATCTCACAGATGGTGAAATCATTCTGAGCTGTGAGCTGGAGACCAGCCAGACGCTTCTTTAACACCGCTTTGATCATCTGTAACTTTGGCTGCATGTCAGTTCTTTTGATTTTTAAACACGGCAAAGAGAAAAATGTTCTGGCAATCTGTCCTCGTTCCTGTTTACGATGCTTATTCAGAAAAATAATTACAGCTATCGATCAGAGGGGGAAACCATAAAGACGATTAAATCATGTTCAACAGAGGAAACACAAAGAAAAGAGGAACTTTGTATAGAGGCTCAAAATAGCTTTGATCAGCTTTCAACAAAAACACCCAATATAAAACTTTACGACTTTAAATGACACCTGAAACCCTATAACTTAATGATCAGCTTCATTTTTTATAGGCAACCTGTTTATGAGAAATTCTGATCCATCTTTCTGAAAGTTTTCAACCACTTTGGTGTTTACAAACAAAATTATTCAAACATGTCCTTTAAAATAAAAGCACAGCATGGACATTTTTCCATGCGTTTCTTGCTGGACACAAATTCCTAACCCGCTTAAGATGGCTGCATGACTTAGCAGTAACCCAAAGTCTGAAAATTGTATAGAAGTGTTAAAAGCTACAGTTCCTTAAGTGTCCACAAGAGGCAGCCTGCAGAAAACAGCATACACCCATTCAGAAAGTTGATATTTTCAGCAGAAATAAACATGTTTACAGCCTGGTTCAAAACATAACTTTAGCCTTGATAGATCATTTCTCTGATGATGTTTAATAAAACTTTAGTTTAAGCTATTAAACTAACGAGTTTTGTCCATATATGGGCATGGCTAATTGACTGACAGGTGGCTGTAGCTGTCTGAAAAGAAGCTGTTTAAGCTAGTTTTAATCGGTTTAATCTTTTCTCTAACCTCTGAGTTCAAACTCAGCACAGTTTCTGGCTTTGTGTGAACATTAATCCAGATTCATGGAGCTGATTCCAAACCTGTGGCCCCGCCAAAGGGCCCCACCTTCAGGTAATATTGCATGGCCCCGGGGTGACTGTGAGAGAAATGAATTATGAATCATTATGTTTTATTAAAGATTATTACAGATGGAGATAAGATAAGGAGGGAATTTACAAGCTATAAAGTAATTAAAATGAGCTCCACCTTTAGCTGCTGCAGCTTTAAAGAGATGAATACATGAATACAGATAATATTATAACACAACCATCATAGAGGAGAGAAGAGGAGTCAGGGCTCAGAATGAAAAGTTTAAACCTCTGATGTAGACTCCGTGCAAGTTCTTGGTGCAGTTTCACCTGTTGTTTATTTTACCTGAGCACTTTGTACTAATCTACTGCATGTCAGTGATTTTAACATATGATCAAAGATTCTCTGCCAGGATGAAGTCTGTAAAAGTAAAAACAGATATATCAGTTTATGAGTCAGAGAGATGACAAAAGATTAAACACTTCCTGTTTTAATGGTTTCACACCAAATGAAACCTATTTTTTTCTGTTTACATTTCAGGATAATGTATGAAATATATGAAAACAAATAGTTTTTGATTTTGGACGGTGATTAATGACACCTCTCAGTGTTTCTTGACCTCCACTTTGGGAACCACTGATAAAACATCCACCTAAAAACAGCTGTCAGACGCTTATTTAGATTTTTGAACTTGGGGTTATCAGGAGAGTCCTGTGTGGTAGTAGGAGCCTTTCTTGTCCAAGAAGGGGTGTGTCCATTGATGTGACGTCACAAGAATATTATGTAAATTGAGGTCCACTCTGTCAGTGTCTGTATCGAGTATGGTTTCTACATTTTTAGTTTTTTCATTTCTTATTGAGGTTGCAAAATTTCTGAAATTTCAAAGTTGGAAACGTTTCATGGGAATTTATATTAACTGCATTTACCCGGTCAGAGACATGTATAAATATGAAATATTTTGGTTTTTTAATAAGCAGACATGCGTGCAAACATGTATAATGCTATATTTTTAAATTACAGTACAAATGAATTTTTGGGAAGTTTACTCAATTGGTTGTACTGTCGTGAAAATAAGCACTATTAGTCATAAGCAAACACACATGCAAAGATGCCTGATACAACATTTATAAATGCCACTCATCAGTTTTTAATACCGTAAATCCTTAACGGTGTCTTTCACAGAACAACAAAAACCATAAGTGGTGAAAAGTAATAAAAAGATTTAGATTTCTACAATAGCCTGTACATATTCCTTACGTACCCTCAGTTTCATAAAAGGTCCCATTCAAAAACATCAAAATGCTTAGTTTAGCTTCTCTTCGGGGCCATGCTTTCTACTTACCGAGGACCTGGATCTCATCGTCTTAAATGGCTGCTGTCTCTTTATCACTGCTTGTCATCTTCAAAGTCAATGGTTTCTTTCACGGAACCACAAAAACCATGAATGGTGAGAAATAATAGATTTTCTTTAACAATCAAATGTCAAGAAAAATTAATTGAGGTTGAATAAATTTCCCAGTTAATTTGCCCTAATTTTTTAGCTCTTACAAACCCATCTGAGTTCCCGTGTTCCCATTTGAGTGCCCTTTGAGTAACCATAAACCATAGGAGGAATCTCAAACAGCTCCCTAAATTAGAAAAAGACAACCTCTACGGTAATGGTAAATGGACTAGTATACTAGCATACAGCGCTTTTCTAGTCTTTCAGACCACTCTTAGCACTAGTCTCCTTCACCCATACACACCACATTAGCACACTGATGACACTCCGCAATCCGGGGTTCAGTGTCTTGCTCAACGACACTTTGGCATGTGTCTGTAGGAGCTGGAATCGAACCACCAACCTTCTGATTGAGACTCTACCACTGAGCCACAGCTTCCACGGTGATATTAGAGGGATTACGGTACTGCATAGGAATCCAAAGGCACTAACTGATTCAAGCTGTTTTCTTGTTACTGTAACTATCCATCCATTTGGGGGAAGGACACAATTGTTCCTAAAAGAAGAGAAGAGGAGCTCTATGGGCATGATCTCTGATACTTTTAGGGACAAATTAACAAAAACAACAGTCCAGGTGGCCTGAATGATGCTTTGATAATGATGGCTATAACTACTGTTCCCTCTTTAGTATACCTGGGAGAGAAGAGCTGGAGAAAGGAGCTGAGTAAAAAAATTAAACTAGCAGAATAACTTTTAGCTTCGGGGGTCAGAAAGCGTAAACAGACCCTGGTTTGACTGTTTAAGCCGTGAACATCTGTTTGATAAGTTGAGGCTGCAGGAGTCAGAGCTAAAGGTCTCAGCAGATCAGACAGGAACCCTCAGGTATAGTTCTTGTTCAGGATCAGGTGTGTTTCCTGTAGACCCGATGAATAGAGATGTTGGTCTGTGAACCTGGACCCATACTGATCCTGTTCTCTCAACTCGTCTGCAGCAGCTACCTGTCGGCCTCCACTCGCTCAGACGCGTATTGTCGAACGTGACACGCTCAATTTATCATTAGTTGTGAGCGCAGAACGGATGAGTACACTTTCAATTTAGTTCCGCTGCTTTCTCCATTCATCACGCCGCTCTCATCATCCATCATCTCGGGCTCAGATTCGCAGCAGAAAACACACTCTCATAAGTTTAATGCAATTAATCTTCATGCTGAGATAATTTCTTATTAATGAAGCACAACGTTGATTTGATTATTGCTTTGATGAAGTCCAATGTGGACGCCTTGCATGTTTCCTTTGTGTCGTCTCCCCGAGCAGCTTCACGCTCGCTCGCAGCGCCTTCGCTCTTCATACAACAAGCCCTGAGAAATTGGAAAAGTTGCAGCAATAGATAGGAGGTGACCTGGAAACAAAAGCAATCAGGGCTGGAGGAGGCTGTCGGCAAGCGGCAGACGCTCTGTCAATAAAAGAAGAAATACCTTCTGAGGCTGCAGGCCGGGGGCAAAGAGGAGTCTGCAATTTCACACCTTCATGTAGCGCGCCAAAGGACATTTTTCATGTGACTCCACCTTCTACACCTCCTCCACCTGTAAAACACGCTGAGAGCGGCGGCAGATTGGAAATGATTCCTCTCATAACAAACAGGATGAAGAGGAAGACGAAGAGGAGGAGGAGGAGGTCAGCAGCTACTCCGCCCGGCCAATCACGGCATGAGTACATAATTATTTTCTAAACTAAATAAACTGGAATTCAACCTCAGATCAATCACATCTCGGCTCCAAGAACTTCAGACTCAATTGGAGCTCAATCAAAGGCGGGAAAAAAAATCAATCCTGACCAATTATAGCTGCTTTCATTAGTGTATGCAAATCAGAGGCATGCTGGGAAAAGGCCGGTCTCATATTTCCCCCTAACGGTCAGAAAACTCCAGACAGCAGAGTTCATCAGAGTTTATCCTGATATCTGGTTTGAAACTATCCGGCTGCTTTGAGTCAGACTCACCTGTGACGTGTTTAATTGAGACGCTCAGATCAACATGTATGTTGTACTGCTTTGACGGCGGCAGCGTGACCATGAAGCAGGGACGAAGCAGGATTCACAAGATACAACAACCTGCATAAATAGTGACATCATGACACTGAGTGGAGCTTTTTTTAAAATCTGGCTTTGGTCCAATCCTGTTCAGATCATCTAATTTTACTAACTCCCCACAATGAAACAAACACAAGTGTGGTATTCTACAAAAATCATGTTTTTGGAATCAAACAGAATCAATCAAACAATTTGAAAAAAACCCTCAAGGAAATTTCTTGCATAAAAAAAAAAGAAAATACTGTGATTAGACATGGAGACAAGAAACTTTATCATGTGAAGGATACAAAATCAAACAGATCATGTACACTGCAAGTAGTATAATTCTTTTCAAAATCAGGAGACTTCATCACAGGAACAAGGGATTATCTGTCAAACAAGATAACTACACAAACAGTATCTCACAACTATAAGAAGATATTTTGTATAAATCCCCAAATAATTAGTTAAAACAAAGCAAAGTTAAAACCACAAGATATCTTGTGCAAACATGATATGATATTTGTTGCTTGCATTAAAAAGTGAATACAAGCAACAAGTGCTATAATCCTTTGTAAAAACAACATTTCACCTGAACAAGGGATTACAAGATTACAAGACTTTTGTAAGACCAAATTTTGCACCAGTAAGAGGATGTCTTGTGTTAACAACCAAATAACTCCTCAAAAGTAAGATCACATCCTATAAGGGGCTTTCCATGACCAAAATAAAATTTTAAAAAACTTTTTTCTTTTACTTTAAGATACCTTAAAAAACTAAGATTTTTTTATCAAAGCAAGACAGGACAATTTTGCTCTGACAAGATCCTCACCTACTCAAACAAGATAATATATTCTGCGTAGAAGAGGTTATTGGGAACCAATATGTAGTGTTTGGGACCCCATTGTAAACAAGATGATTCATTTCAAGGAGCTATCATGTTAATAAAACCATTTACAAATGTTTCCTGGGAAAACAAGATAGTAGAGCTTACAAAGAAGACTTAGCTGTGCTTTAGAAATGTAATTACATTTTTGAACAAGATATCATCTTGTTCAACCAGGCTTCGGCTGATGTTTGACATACATGACACAATGGGGAGAGTATCTCATGTTCCCTCATGTGAGGAAAGAGCTTGTATGCTTGATATGTTGCGGAAAAAAATGTTTCCTTCTCTAAAGAAGTTCAAGGCAGATTTTGTCAAAAGAAGAAAATAAGTTATTGAAACAAGACAGTATCTTGTGTAAAAAGCAAAACTTTGCACAAACAAGATACCATGTAGGAACACGACTTTCTTTCACAAGTACCGTGACTAGTGTATCTGTATTTAAGATAAATGTTTGTTTAAAAAGAAAGCAAAGGATGTGAATATCTTTCAGGAACAAGTAAACAATGTAAAAAAATGTTTACAAAAATTGTAGAAAAAGAAAGATAGCACCTTTTTGAACAACATTATTTCATACCCTCTCAAAGTAGTAGGAATGGGAGCATCTTTCCTTACCTCAGTTATTTTTTTTTTAGGTTGAATAAAAACTAGAAGTCAAACCAGATGTCAGATAAAACGTGTCAGTTAATTGTGAATAGAAGTGAAGAGATGTATAAATGTAGGACGTTGTAAGTGAAGGTGTTTGGGTTCCTCGGTGAGGTTTCAGCGTCTCTCTAACTGAACCGTAAACTCCTGATGGTGCAGCTCGTCTCCTCCTTCATATGGATTTAAAGGAATGTGTCTGAATGAGGACAGTGTGCTCCGTATCGATCCCTCTCTCTGGGCTGTATTGTCCCTCCTCAGCCTCCATACATTACTGCAGGCCCAGAATAGATGGCAGAACAATGTATTTAAAGGCATTAGGCTGCAGTAATGGTGCGTCTGGGAGAGGTTCAGTCATTTAGGCCGTGAGTGGTGGCTTCCCAGCACAGCGGCTTTAAAATGATGTCCTCTGTGCACTACATTCACCGCGATTCAATTTGGAAATGTATTCATATTTACTTAGCCTACCTGCATTGCATTTGTATAGATCAGAGCAGGGTAAGAGCAAAATGAGCAAATTGAATCAACATATTGGAGCGTTGGGGGGGGGGTCGTATGGAGTGTGCAGGCGGGGTCACTGCAATGCCTTTTATGATGTCCCTCTGAAATCTATCTGAATCACATTAAATTGGATCTAAAGATGTGCAGACACATACATCACAGTAAATGGTGTGCTGCAGCATCGCTCGCCAACAATCCCACCTCCACAATCGGGTTAGAGGATCGGCTTCAGATCCGATTAATAATTCACAATCTTGTTAGGAGAGAACAAACATTTGTGTGTGAGCGGCTGTGATTAGAGGACGAGGGAGAGAGGGACTGCAGAGAGAAAGAGGCTGTGTGGAAGAATAACTCGCTGCTATTTCACACTCGCTGCTTTCTTTATTAAAGCTCCGTCACAGTAAACATGTCTGCCTCCGCTCAGCTGTGCACACTCTTCATCCTCATCCTCATCCCCCAATACACACACACACACACACACACACGCAGAGGAAGAGGAGGCTTTATTTTCTATGAGCAGAGACATTCACTCACCTCAATCAGCAGACTTTACGGCCTGTTAGAGACACCAACTGTTTTCAAACATGTCCTCCAACTGAACAATCGATCTTTTCACATTCCTGCTGCAAAAAAGTGAAACATTCACCTTAAAATTTATAAAATAAAAAACAGGTAAAAAATGTCCTGTGTGTATCTCCACACCAGCTGTTGAGTTTTTTTCTCTGACACACACTTCTTATCCTGAGGATTTCAGAAAACTTTCAGCTGAAAATCAAAATCAAACTTCTGCAACCTTTGAATGTAAATTGTTGGAGGAATAAAATAAAAAAGAAAAATATAAAGCTGATATAAAGATGTTTTAGCAGGGCATGAAGGGTGGAGTATTGACAGGTGTAGAAATGGGAAGTAGAGTCTTAATTTAAGTTTTGAGTATAAATGTTCACACTGATGGAGCAAAGACAGTATTTCATCACTTCATATCTTTAACTTGTATCCTTAAAGAAACTCTGACCTTCACATCATTAAAAACCTGATGACTGTTTTTATCACACACTGTAACTCTTCTAGCTCTGCTTCAGTTGTAAACTGTTTAATAATAAAATGCTTAAATATTATTATTGGTGCTGTTTTTGATCCCGTTTTGTCCTACTCTTTGTTCTTTGATCACATGTCTCTGAAGAAGAGGCGCTCCTTTAACTACCCTAATTGGTTAATCACAGCCTTACCCAGAATCCACCTGCTGCACCTGAACACACCTGACAGGTAGAGCAAAGAGCTGCCTCTTCTTTAAACTTTGACTCTCACTGTGAGCATAGAGACTCGGCCTTCTCTGTGTGGACAGAGTTTTCTAGTCTCAGCTTAAATTAAAACAGCTGTGTTCCTGCTCTTAACTGATCTATTCTAAAGGATATTTATTCATCAAAGGGATTTTTATTTGTTATTGATAAGTGTCTGCTACTAACGCTCTGATTGGTGGAGACTCAGACTGTGTCGTATTTAGATTCGTTTTAAGTACTTCAATGTGATTTTTTAATGAGGTTCCAAAATAAATGTCTTTATTACACTTTGAATAAATCTTCACTCTCACACTCCTCTGAAGATCAAACACACATCAAGTCTTTATTTAAATTGAATTTTTATTTCTGTTTCTATGTCTCCTTTTGTTTTCCATTATATTTCTTTTTGTTTAAACTTAGGATGTTTGCTCCATTTCTTATTTGAGATAAAAACACACTCAGATGTTTATTTTAGTCATCATAACTATTTTGTCCTGATGAAGTTTATTTCTTTATTTCATTTTGTGATGTCTGAACTTGTTTCATACACTGAATTTAAACGTGGCTCTTTTTTTACTGCTTTTACTCAAAAAGTATCAGAAGGCGTTTACTGAAAGAGTCTTAAGGCGTAAAGAGAACAGATCACTTTCCCTCTCTGCTCAGGCTCAGGCTCCCTGTTTGTTTTAGTAAAGACGTTTAAAGTTGCGTTACATGTTTTAAACCTCTGAGCGTCCTCACTCCTCTGCACATTGCAGTCCTTTACGCTCCAGTCAGATAAATCAGGTTTTAGGATGTTGCTTCATGTGTTCCACAAACAACAAGGACACTGAGCTTTCTCCTTTGATTAAGCCACAACATTCCTGAACTCTCTTCACCTGGACATCAGGGATGAAGAGCTCACCGAGTGTTTCTAACCTACATTTTTAATCCAAAACATGTCCATTTTCAGACTGCCTCTTAATTCTAATTTTCTTCTTAATCTCCTTTTTATTCATTTATATATCTCTGTCCATTTCATGTTTTTACCTCTAATTCATTTCTAATACTGTTTCTTGTTCTCATTGATTTTATTAGTTATTTTCTTACTTTTACTTTTACTCTTTTATTATTTAACCCAGTGATGTTTTCATCTGCCTCTGTTCTATGTGAAGCTCTTTGTGCAACATGTTGGGACATGTTACTGTATATAAATCCAGTTAAGTTCAGTGAACGCTTTTACTAATTTAAATTGAATTAAATAGATAAGAAAATAAATTGAGAAGTGATAGACACATTAGAAACCACAGCAAAAAGTTTTTGGGAGGTTTGTTTTCTGTCTTTGTGTTAATGTGGATTTAATACCTCTTTTGTTTATTTCACTCGATAATCCTGTCATGATTAATAATTTTTCCTTCTACTGTATTCTGTTCTATTCTATTCTATTTTATTCTGGTTCATGACAGGTGTTTTTTAAACAATTTTACCCTCAACTCATCCATCCAATCTGCGGCTGAAGTGTTTCAAAATAAAACCTTAATTAAAGTCAGAAGCTGCTGAAATAAAGAGGAGATGTTGTTTAAAATCAAATATAGTGTTTTTTTTATCTCACAGGTAAAAGAGCAACATTTGGTTCATAAAATACAAACATCAAAACATCTGAGATGATAAGAAAATAACCATTTCTCCCAACACAGCCACACCAGTAAAAACGAGTACAAATCCCAGCTGAGGAGGAAGAGCTCCTCTGATTTAAGGAAGAAGAGAATTATAACGCTGTGTTACGCTGCCCTCTGCTGGTAGAAACACTCTCCTACACATACACACTAACAGTTGATTTGAGGTGTAGAGCTGCTTTAAGACCAAGTAGAAAGAAATAAGACTTAAAAAGTTTCAGAGTCCAAGACACACAGATTGGAAGATTCAGTCTTTTTCATGTGTGTGAGGATGAGGAGGATCATGTTTTGTTGTGGTCACTGTTCCTCCATGATATCCTCACACACTCTATCTGATCCCAGTCCGTTGGGTCCCACGATGATGTTGCTGTACATTTTCTGCTGCTCCTCTTTGAACGACTCCTTTACCTTCCCCCTCTTCAGCCCTCCGTCCCTGAAATGTGCAGAGACAAGACTCATCAGAAGACACGAGACAGAAGACAGACCTGAAAAGGTGTGCACAACTTTGCTCTGAAACCGGATTCACTGAGGAACAATACTCTGGAACTTGCAGCTTTTTACCCGTTTCCTTGTTCCTGTTTTGCCTGCTTTTGACAAAAGTAGTGACTGTGTCTTGTTTTGTGGTTACCTAGTGCCCAGTTCTGGTTCGTATTGACAACAAAGCTGTATAAAGCCGCTGAACATCCTGAAACTCTTTCCGGGTCTACTTTCCGTGGCTCAAATTCCTCAGATTTATCCCTAAGAGTCACTACCTGAAGTGTAATAAGTGATGTCATGTGACGTAGCTCTCACCATGCCAAGTCCAGCAGACCTCCCTGATCAGCGATGGCGGATTTCACTCTGTTAGCGAACTGAGCCGCGTCCTCACCCTCCTATTTACACACACACAAACACACACAAGGTCACATCATTCAGGTTTCCATCCTATTTTCATGTTAAAGGAGAAATGCTGCCCCCTCCAGGTTCACAGCAGTTACAACAGCTCCAGTGTCATAAAACCATCTTTATTGACCTCCCTGTATTATCCGTGTGAGGTGTACCTGTATGTTCATGGGGGGAAGGTACCACACGTTGACCACAATGGCCCAGCTGGTCATCATCCGCAGCAGGTAGCTGACCATGTTGAACTTACTGCTGTTCCAGAACGCGTCCCCGAACCGAGGGTCGTACTGAGACACAGAGAGAGAAACACAGGGAAGTTCAGAATAAACTCCTGAAAATGAAGCCCATGTTTTTATTTCCTCTCTTTAAATTTGAGTTTTTGACAGTCTCTGATTTTTCTTTTCACCTTGATGGCGACAGGATAAATCGTCCCTCCAATCTCAAAGCTGCCCTTTTTGAACATCATCACCGAGGTGTTGTTGATGCAGGTGCCTGTTGCAAACAAAGACACGGGAAGGAGATGTGGAACCATAAAATCACTATCCTCTTCATCACCCTCATCGTCCTCACTCAGACTGGGTAAGAGTCTGAAAAAGGCCCCTGATGACCTCTGAATTACCCCCAGCAGACCTCATTATCCTCAATCACACTCTTACCTTCAGGGAATATGAGGATGGGGAGTTTGGTCTTTGCTGCGACATGAGCTCTCAGCCTGCAGACAAAAAGAACAGACCACATCCCTATGTCGTCAAAGGGTAAATATGTGTGTGTAGGTCATATTTTTATTTTATGTTTTTAAATTAAGGCCTCTGACTTCCTTCATCTTCTGGACTCTGGTCTCATTTTGTCTCAGAGAAACTTTGATCACACTCATCATCTTTATGAAGAGGGATGATGGTGAAAATCATCCAGCTGACATGAGGTCACAACACGCTGCAGGCTCATGTTTGAGCAGAACTAACGTGTTGTGAATGAACTCTTTCATGTTCATATAAAAACCTTACAGATCAGCTGGGTTTAGCGAAAGGGAAGGGTGGGTCTAAAGAAGTCTGCAGTCTTTAATAAATCCTTGTGTCCCTGAAACTCTAATGTGCATCTTCGCCGTTTCCTCTCTGTCTCTTTGTGTCTGTCTCACCTGCTCGTAACAGCATGGCGGTCCCTCATCTCCGACCTCTCAAACCAAACGTGAGGACACGATCTCACCATGGACCTCTGAATTACCCCCAGCAGACCTCCGTGAACCTGACCCACCTGAGGGAAACATTGAAGGAAAGAGGGCATTGTAAAACCAGGACTATGATTAAGAATCAGATTTATTACTAAGAAGGTTGTATAGAATGTATGGTCTGATGGGGCAAAGAGATAAAAACTGATGCCTCCTGCCTAAAAAAGACAAAAATACAACAAAATTAAACAATATCACTGGGAATGCACCAAATCGGTCTCTGGTTCAAGTCCACTGTCCCCCAGACAGCTCAAGTCTTAGACCAAGGAGTTTCCTGGATTCCCACTTCAGTGATGATCCTGTTGGACTGTCAAACCTCAAACCTGCTGACTCCTGGTCTGGCTCTGCTCATTATGTCGGTTTGTTGTTGTAGTCAAGATAAATACCATCTGGTTTGGACAAGCTTTGTTTTATTTTGAAAGTCACTGGATGTTTTAGGGGGTTCCATGCATTACTTCCTGTCTGCTCCATGCCTGATCTACTTTTTGTCAATCGATGCGTCACAGCTCTGACATCTTGCAAAAATAGGAGGCTTGAGTATCAGATCCAGTGGAAGAGACAACTCGTGGCACTGAAGGAAAAAGGTGTAGAAACTTCAGAGGCAAGAGGAGACCAAAGGAGAACGCTCTCTGTCCTTGTTATCACTCCTCTTTGTTACAGCCTTCATTAATTTCTTTGTCATCGTTATTTTGTGACCTCAGGATTTAAATTTTAGATTAAAACCAAAGGGATATTCCTGATGGTTTGTGGGCCATCTGGAGAGAAACAGGTCACCTGGTGGATCAGCTTTGTTTACTGTCAGCTGGGACCTGGTACCAACAGAGATTCAGGACCTCTCTGAATCAGAGGATACCAGCTCAAAAGACCCCTTTGTGGGTGATATTGTTACTATTTAAAAGCCTGCTGAAGAACTCACCATGGCGTAACAGCCGTCATTGGCCAGAATCACCACATCAATGGGCGTGGTGTGATTGGCCACACAGATTCCTCCTTTCTGAGGTTTGTTTTCCCTGCAGTCAAGGAAAAATTAGTTAATAACCTGAGAGGAGAGGTGATGGAGGTAGAGTAAAGAGGTTATGGACGTAAAGTAGAGAAGGGAAGGGTAATGACTGACTTGTTGTGGTAGGTAATGGTGGCCGACAGTCCTCTGGCACAGATCCTGTAACAAGTCAGATGGACCAGCTCACTCAGCCAATTCTTCATGCTGAAACAAACAGAGAAACAAACTCAGATCCTCAAAGAAAAGGTGAGGTCCTGAAGCTTTGAGGAATATCTGTGTTTCTGTGATGTGTTGATGTACCTGCCCTCCGGCAGAAAGCCAACCAGAGTGGTTCCCAATACCAGCCATGTGAGGCCGATGATGGCCAACGTTAGCCTGCAGAGGAGGGAAGGCACAGGAAGTGAACAATTTTAGGACAAATGTTGTGGACAAATCTGTCTTTGTCATGTCCTCACTGTTTGAATAACAAATTGAGAAACTCTGCTCATCCCAGCAAATAAATCCAGACCTTTGACCAAGATTTATGAAAACTCTACCATCTGTTTTCACACAGCACGTCCCCTGTGAAGTCAGGAGTCAGCCTCTCATCTGAACCAAGCTGTGACCTTTCACATCTTTCATCACATAATCAGAAAATTGCAAAACAGTGTTGGTCTGGTCCAGCTTATGGGAGCTGTGGATGGCTAAAAAAAACAGTGCCAAGTCCAGCATTCTCATTGGTTTCACTGCAAATCTACCTGCTGATCGTCTTTTAAAATGTGTTGCTGTGTGTCTTAAAACCATCCACTGTAGAGGATAGGTTTGTGTGGACTCAGACTGACCTAAGGGGGAAGAGGACCCCGTATCGTACGAAGACCCCAAGCCCCCAAATGGTGGTAAGCCGGAGGCTGATGTAGCGGAAGTTCTGGTTGGTTCTGGTGAGGAGGTTCCAGGAAGCCAGCTCCTCGGAGGAGAAGCGCTGGGTCACCTGATCGTCCACGATGCTCTCCAGACCTTTCTTATAGAAGTAGAAGACATCGCTCAGAGCAAACTCTCCCCCAGCCAGAGACCCAGAGCTCCTCAGCTGCTCCAGCTCCTCCTCCATGGAGCCCTCGGCCCGCTCGATGATCCCTGGGTTAGAAACAGCATCATCAAGTTACAGCAGATGGACACATGCTTTGCTGATGTTTCAGTTTGTTCCTGTCAAAACCAGAAATGCTAAACTCATCACACTCACTGAGTTTAAATAGTTGAACATTTTAACATGGGGCTCAATGGGGGCTGACTCACTTTGGAGACACCCCCTAATGGACACTCAGGGAACTGCAGTTAATTGCACCTGAGCTTTTTTGAGCATTTTCATCAGTGGAGGAACAGATGGATGGATTAAAGGAAAAACTGGTTGATGAATAGCTTGAAAGATTAATGGATGGATGGATAAATGGATAAATAATAAATGGATAAATGATAAATAAAAGAAACCGAGAGAAAGACTAATCAAAGCATGAGATGATCCCACGGTCGATAACTTCATGATAGAAACCTGAGTTTAGGTGTTTCCTCCAAACATCAGCTGCAGTTTAGTCTGTCCACACACACACACCTCTGTGTACTCAAGGATGAGCCTGCGCTGCAGTTTAATAGTTTAATGAGAGAGAGGAAACACGCACACACACACGCTCTAACACACACGCTCTAACATACACATACACAAAGGGCTATAACTAACAAAATGATGTCCTATCAGCTTCCTGTTCCTGTAATACAAGGTTACAGAGACCAGAGGAAGTTAAACTCTGCTCGCTGTGGGCTGATTTGATTGTTATGGTCTTTCTCTAGCGTACCTTTATTTTGAAAAACTGCATTCAGGTCTTTGTTTCTGTAATAAATACAATGACATGAGATCAATCATTAATGGGGAAGTTTTGGGGTCATAACCTCTGTGTTTTTAATCCTGACCACCTTCCTGAGTCAGAGGAACATCATGTTATGTAAGATCAGACATGTGACACATTAACTGGAACAAAAAGCCTCATCTGTGAGTTTAAAGCTCTAAAAAGCTAAATACTTATCCTGTAGAAAGGCTGAGAGCAGGATCAGCTGGGAGGCTGGACGTATAAAGGTGGTTCAGTTCTCCACATGTGTATAGGAGCTCTTTTTAAAGCTTGAAATGAGATTACAACGAGCTGCTCTGAGGGAACAGTGTACCTTATGTTAAAACACAGCCCGTCTGAGATCACGAGATTGCTGACCTGTCCCAACATTTAACCCTCAATGATCAGCTGTGCTTCCTCTCACGCTCAGAGAAGGGTTTAAAGAGGCACAGATAAGAGATAACTACCTCGTAAAGACAGGATTTTTTAAAATTTATTTTATTTTTTTCTTGTTGTTGTTTTTACGAGATACTATCTTATGAATAAAGGAAATTATTTGCTTTTGATTTTTCTGTTTTTACAAGATACTATCTCATAAAAACAGGATTTACTGAAAAAACTTCAACAGTTGGTCAATTAACATGAGGGTGGAGCCACCAAAAAACGAACTTATTTCCTAAATAACAACAATTTCAAACCAACATTTGCATTAGATACAAAAAGTAATTTGGAATTAGAATATAGGCAATCGCTTGTGTTTCAGGTAAATTGTGACCCTGTTAACTGGTGACCCTTAGCCGACACTCACTGACACGTTCGGCTTAGCAGCTTGCAGTTAGCACAGTCACCAGTTGCTCTCTAATGGTCAGAACTCCATTAGAGCTGACCCCATGGTTAAGTATCATTTCTGGAAATTGGTAACACAGAATAACTGGAATTTTTTATGCAGACAACAGTTTTAATTTAGTGTTTAAAGAATGCCAACTTGTCTGAATCAATGGAGATAAACACCACTTCCATTGCCCATATGCGGGCATGTATTTATGATGACGTGAATCCTGTTTTTTATTAGGTACTATCTCTTACTCTGGCTTCCTCCCACAGTCCAAAAACATGCTCACCAGGTCAATTGGTAATTGTCCATAGGTGTGAGTGTGTGAGTGAATGGTTGTCTGTCTCTATATGTCAGCCCTGCGATTGACTGGCGACCAGTCCAGGGTGTACCCCGCCTCTCGCCCAATGACAGCTGGGATAGGCTCCAGCCACCCGCGACCCTGAACAGGACAAGCGGTATTGAAAATGGATAGATGGATGGACTATCTCTTATTAAGAGGAAAATCAAACAGAAATAATTCCTTGTTTTTATAAGAATGTATCTTGTAAAAACAGGAAAATAGATTTTTTTTTTAATCCTGTTTTTACAAGATGGTTATCTCGGATAAAACAGAAGGATTTCTTTCCAAGTGAATACAGTACACCCTCATAAGTGAATGCAAAAAACAGCTTCCAAGCATTTTCCCAGATTCTAAGTCATTCAGTATCCCAGATTTTCTGAGGTCAAGTCTTTTAATAGTTTATTCCTCTTTCTACACTGATAACAGCATACCTATTAGTCAGGGTTATGAATATTTTCATCATTGTAGACCTGAAATGTCCATGTGAAATGTCAAATATGTTGTGTCTAAGCTGTAGGTTCAGCCTCCCTCCACTAGCTGGAGCTTTGGCTTGAATTTAATGTATAACATTAAAACCTTTTAATGTGCCACGGGTTTAATAAATTCTCCAGGCTTTAAATGTGTTTGCTTATGTTGTAAAGCATGGCTTTTTCAATTGGTGTGTGTTGCTTCTGCTGTTTCTGCAGACAGCCTCAAGTGGACACTCTTGGAACTGCAGTTTATGACACTTCCACGAAGGCTTCATTCTTTTAGAAATGAACTGTGCTTGATTTAGACTCTTTTTTGTATTTTCAATGCTTTAAACGAGTCTGGATTGCAGTTTCTGTTTAATAAGTTGTAAAATCAGTCACTACAGTCCGTCCTTTTTAATATTCAGAGTTTGGTGGATAAGTATTCCAGTAATCCTGTAGTTTGGTGATGTGGTAGGCATGGGGTGGTTGAGTTTTCCTGTGTGTGGCTTTGTGCACATGAACAGCCTGTGTTTCAGTGTCCTGAGTGTTTACATACAAACAGGTCAGGCCTGTGCGTTTGACTTCCACAGAGTCTGCTTTAAAGTCCTGTAGGGATCTGCTGCTCCTCTGTAAGAGTTTACCCCTCTCTCCACCACGGCTCCTGTTTGACTAAAGTTATGCAACCACCTCTTGCATCATCATCCTGAGACGAGCCATGTGTTTTTCACACTGCACCCCGACATCAGACTGTGGAGCTGACCAATGGGGAGTCCCCAGACGCTCACACAGTTACACAAAGTTACACACAGTTACACACACACACACACACACACACACACACACACACACACACACACACACACACACACAGTGTCACATGATCTGCAGCAGAGAGAAATCCCTTAAACAGCAGCACACAGTGTGCTGAGAGCACAAACCAGGAACTACAGCTGTTTCTGCTTCTCCAAAGACTGAGTTTTCCTCTGAACATCCATCAACATGTTTATCCTCCAAACATCCATCAATCTTTTTCTTTAAATTGTCTGACTTTGCGTTTCTCATCCAGACTTTTTCTTGTCTTCTTTTCATATTCCTTCATTGTGTATTCAGCATATTCAGACAAAACAGAGCTGTAAATAGAACATCTTCGCTGTCAAAGTTCAGTTTAAAAGGAAACTCAAAAATGCTTCAAACTTGAGAGCGAGACACTTAGACATCCTCAGCAAACACTTTGTCTAGAAACTGAGTCTACTGCATGGAAAATAAACTAAAAATATACTGAACACGTGGGAAATGATGATTTGATGAATGATATGTGATGAGCCTCATGTTTTCTGCGCCTTGTTATCTGACTCACCATTTGGTAGAGGTACAGGCACGCTGGGCTGCTCCTGCTGTCCCCTCTGGATCCGTATCGTGGCCCACTGCAAAGAAAGTTATTTTCAGACGACCTTTGACACGTCTGCTGCTGCACATTTCCAAACAACATTAAGAAAGAGCGACTGTCTGCACACACAGCTGAACTCTGACAAAGAAGAGAAGAAAAGAAGAGGCTGCGTTTGAGTCACCTCCAGGATCTTGACCAGGATCTGGATGTAGACTCCCGTGACCCCCAGGGAGAGGCCGAACATGGCGGGCAGCATGATGAGGAACAGCACCACGAACATCCACACCTGGAAAACTCCTGCAGCCACAGACCACAGGTTCTCCATCTCTGACAGCTGAGAGAGCCACAACTCTGCAGCTCGGATGTCACGTCATCATCTGCAAACACAACAAAGACAACCAGAGCCAGATTTAACAGAGCAGTATTCAGGGGTCTGGACTGAAATGAAGCCATCTTGGATGGATGGATGGATCAGGAGGAAAGTTTACACAAGTTCATGCTCTTCTAAGGATATTTTTTGTATCACTTTGATGGTCTTTGGCTTTGTGTTTTAAATTCTGGAAGAGCTGATTACATTTCAATCACCTTCTGTCATAGGCGGAAAACAGATGATATTTTATTTAATAAGTGACTTTTTTTGCTAGTTATAGATCCTTTTTAAGCTAAGATGACAAAAAAAGCTGGTTAAAGCTCCTCTTTGTATCAGATTTTTCTATTTTGAATTTTACATTTTATGTTTATTTCCGCTGTACATATTGTCTTGAATGAGTGTGTATGTGGTTCTGGTGCTTCTGCAGCCACCCCCTAGAGGACACTTCTGCGTGCGCTGTCCCATTAAATAGATTAAGTAATAAACTGATTAGTACTAATAATGGTATAACATGGAAACAGATCTCAGTGATATGACTTGCTTATCTTTACAAAAAAGTAGAGTTTTCTGTTACCTGTGCACAACTTAAATGTGTTATGTTAAGATATATTAAGTGCTTTGTCACACACAAAAACATGACAATAACAGGGATAATACAAATATATTAACATTTGAAGCATCTTTATCGAATAAATGAATAAATAAATAATAAATAAATGTTTCTATAGCATTGTAGTTCTTCTTGCACGTGAATGACTTAATCATAAAACGTCATTCTCGTCGCAATCAAAGACAATATCTACACAGATTATTACGCTTCAAATGCAGGACCTTCCCACGTGTTCATCGGTGTGTTTGGCTGACAAAACCCCCGTAAATAAACCAAGCTGCAGTAAACTGAAGTATTCCAGCTCCTCATCCCCGCAGCTGTAAACAAGCTCCAGGAAAGAACTAGCTGTACCGTTAGTCGCTTTGTGTTAAGCAGCTGAGCTGGAGTTCAAGAGAAACAGACAAGAAACACACAAACAGCGTGAACACGAACATTCCTGAGTAAATAAATACCTGCTCTTCGCCGGAAAAGCCCCAGCTGTGTTAAATGTCCTGTTGAGCACAGAAACGCGATCCTGTACTCAGTTCAGCATAGACAGTTCAGTCTGGTGGAAGCCACGCCCCCTCTTTTGCGTCATGACGGCGAGCTGCGCTGGGCCGACGCAGACTCCTGCTCCTGCGCTGAGCTTGCGCGGTCACTGCGCTGTGATGATGCTTCTGACTGAGTCTGTGGTCTGTGTCAACAGGCAGCATGTCGGAGCCTACAGTGAGAGTGTCTGGGATTGTTTTATCTTCATTAATGTTCCAGCATGTAAATACGGACTCAGACGTGGTGAGAACTCTTCATTAGTGCCTCTATCTCTAAAATTGCCCCTGCCTCATCGCAGGCTCAATGTATGAAATGAAGGCTAGCATCACAAAAGTGTCCTTATGTCATTGAAGAACGTTCAAGTTTGTATCCCATAGTTAAACGGTTGAATTATAAATATATCAGCCTGTAGTTTTATATGTTAGTGAAACGAAAAGTTTAAAAGCATTGTAAAGGGACACAACGCTTGTTCTGTAACTTTATAGCACAAAGCTAGGCGCCAACTTCCCTCTACACCAGACTCCGTTAAAAAAAATCAACACTATCATCTTCATTGGCTATTTAACAAGAATGCGTACATTGTAGCACCCAACCGATAACTTCAAAAGTCGTCTACGGGTGATTTTCTGCTATCGGCATAATTTTTAACCTAGAACGTGATTGTATTGATGTATTTTTCCAATATAATAAACTGGCCACTACTTACCGCCCCCACTGGTTTACTGTTTCAGATAGGCAACAACTGATGAGAAAAACAATGGAATTTTACAGGTAGTTCAGTTCAAGGTTCAGAAAAGTCAAAGTCCTATTATTTTATTAAAAATTACACAAATTAAACGCATGAGATAATTATTTTCTAGGTACAGTTGATTACTATTGTGCATTTAAATATTAATACAACAAATTGACAATAATAGGTTGTTTTCCCGTTGTTTTAATGTAATAAATAAGTTTATTTCAGTTTAAAAATACAAGTACAATTCTTTTGCTTTACTTATTTCCGCAGGAGAACACACATTTTAGCAGATGGTAGACTTGTTTTCACACGAAATATAGTCGTGCACAAAAAATTAACTTGTTTCAATTAGATAACCAACTCTCTACACACGAAACTACACAAGATTTTTACTTGCGTGCACTGTTTCATAACTGTTTCCATGGGATAACATAATCATGCAAGTTTTACTTTTTAGCAAATTTATATAATGTCTGACCTGTGCAAAAAGAGTGTAACTTCATGCTGTCTGAAGAGTAAAGCTCTTAACTAAAACGTGTTTTACACAATTGTATCTGTTTTCATTAAATATGTAGGTCTTTTTTCAAAATAAAAGTTAAGAAAAAGAACAAAAATACTTGCTTCAGTATTGCATAGCTTATAGTGTATTAACTAGAACATGAAATTATGGTTCTTATCATACAGATAGAAAAATTCTGGTATGGCTGGATACATGTTCTTCAAGGATCTGTGGAACTGACTGTAGTCTTACTTTTTTATTTATTTACTATATTTATTTATCCATTCAGGTTACATTTTAGCCATTGTCTTGGCTTTCCTTGGCCTATATTTATACTTGAGCCTTTTTTAACTATTTATTTTCTTAGCCTTTGTAGTTTTATGTTTTATGGTATGTCTCCTGTGGTTTTATGTTTTTATTCCATATCTCCAGTGTTTCCTCTGCAGGGGCCCTCTGCACTGGGGGCTGCAATCTGGCTGGGATGTCTCTGTCTCATGGTGAACATCAGCTTGGGCAGGTGAGGAGTCTGTGGCAGTGCTTCACTGCTGTGGGCACCTTGCTGGGCCTGTAGCAAGGTGGCTGCCTGAGTGGGGGTGTCCTGACATTTGGGCCCTGAGCAGCACCCAGTGCAGATCGCCTTCTCAGAGTGTGTTTCTTGACTTAGCTCCTCTGTATTCAGCTACAAATTTCTAAACCAGGTTATCTTTGAGTGTAAATGTGTCTTTGCGTGTGTGCATGTATGTGCTTAGGAGTGGGTGGGGGCTTCATTGGAAACATGTAAAGCTCTTTGTGCTACATTTTTAATGTATGAAAAGTACACTATAAATAAATTTAGATCATTTTGGTATGATTTGATATTTTCAAATTGAAATGGATGGTCTATTGCCCTGCAGAACTCATGAATGTCTGTTTCTTGGATAAAGTCAGACATAAAGAGTATTTTTGTAACATGTAATGTGTTTGTCGTCTTGTCTCAGGAGGGTTTGATTCTTGGAGAGAGCAGATTTGATGAACAGATCACAATCAGCGACTCTCAGGCTGATTACATCCACATCGAGGAAACGTTCAGTAAGTTAATTATAGGGCAGAATAATACTCTCACAGATCGTTCAGGTTTTAATTTGGCTTATTTACTTCTTCATCAGACATTCAGAAACACATCCCCTGCCAGAAGCTGAGCCAGTGAGTACTGAAGAGAAACATCTCAGGACAGATCTTTGTCACAGCAGATGTTAGATAGATAATGTGTTTAATTTGTGTGTGTGTTTGCAGCTTCTATAACAGTGCAGGAGACGTAGACCTGGATGCTTTGAAACAGATCCTGGTAGACAATAAGCAGGTAAAGGTGAGCACAGTCAGAGGATGGTTTGCAGGTGTGAGACATCGATCTGATGTGTGTTGACCTGTTTCAGGAGAGTGTGATTGGCTGGTACCGACAGCGCAGGAACACAGACCAACAAATGACGTTCAGAGAGAAAATCATCCATGAGAAGCTGAAGACGTGTTTGTCCAACCCTCACATGATCTTTGTGCTGCTGACACCCAGCAAGTTAACTCCCCCAGGGTCCACGCACAGGACGGAGTATGCAGCCTTCATCTCACGCAGCAGGTTCAGGAAACACTTGTATTTCACTTTTGAACATCACAGATATTGACGCGACTGGGGGTGTCTGAAATGAAGCATCCCGTTTTTGAACATTTATCTTTTATTTTCTAAACTAAGACTGAGTTTGGATGTAATTTTTTTTCAATCTGTGTGTCCTGTAAAGGCGCTTCTTGAACATCCCTGTCCTTGTCAGTAATCTGGGTTTAGTGGAGCAGCTGGCGTACTGGAAGGTTTCTGCTCCATGCTCTGCAGCGGGGTATAACCTTACCATGAAGAAACACAGGTACCGTGTTATACACACACACACACACACACACACACACACACACACACACACACACACACACACACACATACTGAGGAAGACACCCATGACACCCTTTCTTCTGTTTCAGGTCAAAGTTCTTCTTGTCTGACGGGATGCTCAGAGATGTCAGTGAGGTGAACAGCATGAACGAGTCTCTGCAAGAGGAGCTACAGGTGAGCCGCTGTGTTATGTGTTTCGATAACTGTGTTTCTGACACTCTGCTTCACACACACTCAGTCTGCGTGTGTTTGTGATACAGAAAGCGTGCAGAGAGGTGGAGGAGAGCGAGAGTGCGATGGAAACTCTGCAGGCAGAAGTTTCAGCTCTAAGGAAGAAACTGAAGGAGAAAGAGAGTGGATCGGAGAAAGGTTTGCTCGATTTGTTTTTTTTTCAGAGTTTTTTCAAAGAGTCTATGTAAGAAAATAACTTGGAGACAAACAGGTACTTTAACATGCTTAAAGTGTACTTGCAGACAGTACAGCCTCTTGTAAATCTATTTTAAACCCTTTATTCTTGAAGCACTGGGTCAGTCCCAGTTTAGAGTTATCCTCATCCATTGTTACTCAAACATTTGGTAAGTGTGGATAAATAAGTTTATTCCAGCTATCTGGATTAGGTTTTTATTCCCAAAATTTGTGGATTATGAGGGTCAAAGGTAGAGCGGTGTATCTGAAGTCTTACTCTGCTGACGTCTAAATCCTTATAACAGTTTAAGAGTTTGTTTTTCTCCTCTTTAATGAAGCTATCAGTCTCCTCCATTAAGGTCAGCTGAAGCTGGACAGGAGAGAGGCTGTACATGACAACACTGAAGTGGTTTCAGGTCAGAATACAAGGTTCAGGACCCAGCCTTGATCTTTGCCCTCTGTTTCTCTTCTGTCCTCCAGCTGACCCAGACCAGGATCCAGCTGAGCAGAAGAAGAACCTGAAGCTGCACGAGGCCGTCCGTGCTCTGCTCTCCTACTCTCCTCTTTTCCACTCCCAGACTCTGACCCTAGACGGGTTTCCTGTCCCTGAAGTCTGCTGTAGCCCTGAGCAGTACGAACACAGCAGCTCAGAAACAAACAGTCAGGAAACGCTCTCTGTGATGGTGCTCGCAGGCAGGAAACACGCCATGAAGAGACCAAGAGAGGCGCCACATGGGAGGGAAAAGAGACGCAGGAAAAGCCGATCCTGATGGGAATGTTTCTCACATCATAATGGACAATAAAACCATGTTTGCACTGTCTAAAGATTATTAAAGTTTACCTGTTTTAGTTATAGACCACAGCTTTTGCTCTCTGTGAGCAACCGGAAGCCATCACAGTTTTATACACAGTCAGTTCTTTGAGATAAAAGTTTATCTTCTTCCTGTCATCACATGTACTTGTCTCCAACCAAACTCCTCCTGGTTTTACTTTATGTTTGAGCCTCTAAGATGTTTTCAGTTTCATTAAATATTAAAACAGTTAAAATACAGAATAGGTTGGACCTTTAAAGTTATTTGGATAATGTTTAAAGTTGTTTGAAAACAATAAAATGTTCTTTCTGTAACAACTTGATGCTGCCATTATTTTTAATTAACTCAAATAAAACTTGAATATATATAGAATATATATATTATCCTATGTCCGATCAAAAATGAAATCAAGACAACCTATGATACAATATAAAAAATTAAATATGATTAAAAAAAATCAAATGTCCCACAGAATCTTAATCTTGCATAGTTACATCATTGTCATTTTACCATCTTTTGATTCTTTTGGTATTGTGGGCAGGAGCAAAGTCCTGCTGGAAGATAAAACCAGCATTTCCCTAAAGCTTGTCAGCAGATGAAGCATGAAATGCTCTATAAAAACTGGTAGGCATCTGCGATGACTCTTGACTCCAGAAAACCCAGTGGACCAACAGCAGCAGATGACATGGCCCCCCAAACCATCACTGACTGTGGAGACTTTTCTATGGACTTTAATGCAACTTGGATCCCGAGCCTCTCCACACTCCCTTCAGACTCTGGGTCCCTGATTCTTACCATGTAGTTTACTATAAAGGTAAAAAAAAAACAAAAAAAAACAAAAAAAAAAAACAGGAGAAAAACTAACTGGTGATTCAGGGGTGACAGACTTTAATAAACAAATATATCAACAGGAAACACACACATACACACAGAAAATCTAAGTGAGTTGCTTGATGTTGCAGATGTTCGGGTCCTTCACAAACTGAGGATGTTTGTGGGTCACTGACATGAAACCTGAATAAATAAAACCATCACAATCATATATCACTTGTAAATCAACCACACTTTAGGAGAAGCATCACTTGTGACTATGTGTCAGAACGCTTACCCATGGCTTGAGATTTCTTTATAGCTTTGGAGATCTCCTTTTGTTTTCTGCCACATAAGCCTATCAGACAAAACAAAGGGAGAACATGAACCCAGAGAGCAAACAGGAAGAGGACTGAGACGGCTTTGGCTTCAGCAGCTCACCTGTGATGTGTCGGCCATAAATTCTGCCTGTGTAAGGAGAGACAAACTGGGACAGAAGCTGGAAAAATACAGATAAAAAGTTAATGTAAATGTAATTATTGATTTTGCAGGTAAAACAGCAACTAATTAAGAACGTTTGTTTATATCTTATAAAATTTTCTAACACTGCATAAAGTTAAGGACCTGCTCTGAGTCTGAGAAAGTTAAAAAACAATACTGATGTCCTGATGGATTTGAAAATGGAGTTGTACATATCAATAAAAGTGTGGTAATTATAATAAAAGAAACAAATGGATGCAATTAAACAAGAAATTTGAGACAATATAATAGAGATGCAGAAGGCCTAGCGGTCCAGGTTGCGCCCCATTAAGGTTCACCCTCAAGCAGGTGGCCTGGGTCTGAGTCCAGCCTGTGGCCTGTCACTCCCCACTCATGACCCCTATCCTGCTCACACCACTGTTCTCTCAAATCTCATTAAAGGCATGAAAAGCCCCCCAAAATCTTCAAAAAGATATAGAAAATGGTATTAATAATAAATTCTTTCATTTGTTTCACAATTGGGGAAATTTACAGAGTTCCAGCAGCAACAAGAAAGTGTATAGTGCAAACATAACGATAAAACACATTAAATACAATACAATAGAACAATATAATACTGCAAGCTAGAATTATTTTTTTTTTTTACATGACTATTTAACCCGAAGGAAAATGTGAAGAACCAATACAGAGGTATGAAATGTACACAGAGTTCTAACATGAACATCACACTATTTGAGATTATTAAACCTGGGGAAACAGAGCTTTCTCCAGAGCAGCCATCACCCTCTGGAACTCATTCCCTACTTCTATTAGCTGCTCTGAAGCCTCAACATGTCTGTTAAAAACTCACTTTTGAAGTAAGTTGTCAATTTGTGATGGTACTGTTGTTCTATTTGACTTGTGTTCCTAACTTGTATTGATTTTAACAATTGTAAAGTGTCTCCGGTTTCTTAAAAAGCGCAATATATATATTATTATGTTATTATCAAACTCACCTGGACGTTCCTGTAGTCCACCGTCACGCTGCACAGGATGCATCCTTTCTGAGGCTCTTTATACGGGTTCTCCATTTTAACCAACTACAGTAACATGAAACACATTTAATTCACATAATTATACAAACAATTACACACAGATTGGTCTTAGGTCAGTTAGTTTAAGTAAATACTACCTCGTCTTTTCCTTGGAGCTCATTAGAGCTAACTGTCAGACTCCTTAGACCTGCAGAAACAGGGAACCCCGCATTAGCTCTCAGGCTAACGTTAGCATCAGCGGCATTATGTGTGAGAAAGAAACTCGGAAGCAGCTCTTTAATTGACTGGACGGTTGAAAACACCAACAATGCATTTGAATAGAGGTTTGTAAACACTTACCTGTGTTTAACAGTGGGTTTATAACCGGCTTTAGTCGCTCTAGCCCTCTGAGAGACAACATGTTGACCTGACACCGGATGTTGTGGACAAGGACGTTTTAGGTGAGGAGGATTGGTTCCGCTCGCTGCTTTTCAAAGCACTGTTTTTAACGTGATGGTAAATTACAAATCAGATGTTACAAATATCTCCTCCATATGTTAAGTCACTTTATTGAGTCCATATAATAATTTAAAGATTCTGGTGTGATAGCGAATCTTCGGAGTGTTTTCGGTGTGACTCGTTCCAAAGAGTTTAGAAGACAAGATATACACCCGAAAAGGAAAACGTCCGCACATTTCTTTACATTCACCTCAAAATTTGAGATTATCAAAGCAATCAGAACGTTTTGATATAAAACATACGTCTCATAAAATAAAGTAAAATCATCTTAAGTATTTAAATTCGCTGTTTGAACGCTGTTAATTACAAGACACAGGCGATCATTTTTAATCTGGTAATACTATTTATCATGGTCTGTCTATCAGTTTATCGTTGAATTTGGGTCCAGAACGTTAAAACTGTATACATCTAAAATAAAGTGTAAATAAAGAGTTAGTTATAACCATAGGTTATAGGTTATAACTTGTCAATTAGTGACCATTCAACCGGAAGCGGAAATTCCTCCTTTAGGTCAATGACGTAGAAAAATTTAAACGTGATGCTCTTTGAAATATCGTCCGACTTCAATAATAGAGTTTCTTTTTTTTAATATATATATATATCTTTTAATTAATTCGAATAAACGTATTATGGGCACCCGCACCTTATTAGGTTAAATTAAATGTTATTTGTATTTGTACGTGTGAGTAGCCAACAAAAGGAACTAATAGCACGAACAACTGCCGGGAGTAACGTCACACCAACTTAAATAATCAAGTAAGAAACATTAGTTATTTGCTCTCATCAACAATGAGCTGAAATTTTAATAGAATCACTACGTAGCAGCTGCTTCTCTGTCCATACTTAGTGTTTTCCGTGTCAGTCTCGGGATGTTCTGTGAGCTAACGGACCCTCTCCATTGACTGTCTGTTTGTATGTGCATGTTTACACAGACTGACCCTCAATGACATGGAGCAGACAGCTGAACCTGCATAGTGATGAGTTCTGGGAGGCTAGAGCTGAAGGTGAAAAGAGTTTCCTCCAGGAAGAGGACGAGGGATGCTCTGAAGACTCCCCTGATACCTCTCAGTAAGGGAAGAGGGGATCCCTGTCCTCAGCTATGTCCCACCGGCAGCAGGATCTGCAGCAGCATGGAGGAGAAACAAGCTTTGGAGGTTTGCCTTACTACTATATTAGAGCTGAGAAGAGCAGAGATACTCTACATGACTATTAATACAGTACTTGCATGACTTGAGGTTGTTTCCTGTTTCATTTAAAATTTGTTTATCTGAGTTTAGTCCCCAGAGATGCCTTAAAGGTTTTCTACAAGTCCTTAGAAGTATTTGTTTACACTGTGCACAGAAATAATAAGTTGAAGGAACATAATTTAATCATGTGTACACATGCTATCTTATTTTGCAAATGAAAAAAAGCAGCTGTGGTGCAATAGCTTCACTGCATCACAGGCGAACATGACTGTGTGTTTTCTTCCTCAGTTCTGCAGCGACAGTGAGGACCTATTTGGGGACTATGACAGCATCCTGGAGGACAGCTCTCTCCTTGCAAAGCTGGATGATGCAGAGCAGAAGGAGAGGCAGCGAGACGTCCTCCCATCAGCTCAAAACAATGCTGTTGATCAGCCGGACTTCCCCGGTCTGCGACCAACTAAAGAAACAATCGCGCAAAAACAGTCCTCAGTGGACGTCCTCTCAGACTCCATCCTGGATGGGCTCGGTGATGAACCCTTCGAGGACTTACCACCCAGCCAGCTTCTGTTTCAGGAACAGATGAAGGAAAGTGTGAAGAGGAGCAGACTGCAGAATGGAGAGAAAACCTCTACACCTTCTAGAGACACAGACAGGAACTCTGAGAGTAGTGAGGATAATAAATCAAAGAGGGTGGCAAGGAGGAGTGTGGCTGACCAGCTGAAGAAGACAATGCTTTGTAACGCTGCCACTCCCTCCAGTGTTTCTCGAACTGCTGTGTTGAAAGAGGCTGTGGTCTCTGAGGAGATCAGTGTCGCTATGCAGGCCATGGAGACCGTCTCTTCTCAGATCACCGACCTTGGACCTTTCTTCGGACTCCCCTCCAAAGTCAAAGACCTGATGTACAAACTGAGAGGGATCCAGACTTTATATGGTGATGCATCATTGCCTTTAGAACAGATTTAAAGCAAAATCACAATATTTACTGAGACATTGATGTCACTTTTAAAGCTGAAATGCTACAGGATCTTTAATTTTCAACATTTAACTTAAAAAAGACTTGTCTTTTCTTTCTCCAAATATCAGCCCACGTCTTTGAGTGTCACTAACTTCAGTGTATAATTATTTTACATTACTGTATACATTTCTGTCCTCAGACTGGCAGCAGACATGTCTGAATCTGGACTGCGTTCAACAGAGGAAGAACCTGATCTACTCTTTGCCAACCAGTGGAGGAAAAACCCTTGTGGCAGAGATCCTGATCCTCAGAGAGCTGCTGTGCAGGAAGAAAGACTGTCTGTTCATCTTACCCTACATCTCACTGGTTCAGGAGAAGGTAAGCTCATTGCAAAGAAACCAAATAGAAATAAAAAAGACTAGATACAGAAAGCAGTCTAAGGAAGATGCATGAAAAGGGCTTAAGTTGCTGTAAGAACAAAGCTAGGCAAGAGAAGAGATCTGAAATCACCATTGTGGCCACTGATTTGTACCAGGTATTCAAACAAACTATTCATTTTACAGAAGGGACATGATGTCCCTTTAGAAATAAAAGTTTTGTGCTTTCTTCATGTATGTAACATGTGCTTGATTTAAGAATGATTGCATCTGCCAAAATAAGGTTTTATCTTTTTTTGGTGCTAGATTCCTATTAATTTAAATATATATTTAATTCATACTTGGAAATAAAAACCTGATAAGGAGAGAGTCATTTGCATAAAAAGAACATTACTGTTGAACCTAAAAGCAACTAAAATCAAAGAGGATGCAAAATGATGAGTTAAATAAAAAGGTTTGATAACAAATACTAAAATACATGTAAACTAATGTACAATCCTAAGCTCAACCAATGATCTAAAAAGCAAACTAGAAGCATGAGAAACATGGGGAAAGAGGCAATTAAGACTTAATGGACTGAAACAGGGGGAAGAAAACACAATGAGGGACCAGAAGGATTCTTATATTTAACAACAGTAACCTCTTAAATAAAGAAAACTGTCTCTGCAGTATTGTTATTTTTCACTATGACTGGAAGCAAACTGAGGATTGAGTCCTGTGGGACACCGTTTGTAACCTGAAGCACAAGTTTCAGAAGCTTCCGCTTGTATTACTTCTTAACCTTAAAGTTTTTGACAGCTCTTGTGTTGGAGCTCAGGAAGACGCTTTACTCTACTCTCAACATGAGCTGGTGTTTGATTGAGTAGTAGATCGTGTTCATCATCCTGAAGACGATCTACTACTCATCTCGAGAAGATTCTGGTGAAGGAACCTCATTGTAATTTGTTGTTTTACAGGTGCGGGGGCTGGCGAGCTTTGGCTTGGAGCTGGACTTCATGGTGGAGGAGTATGCTGGCAGTAAAGGAAAGTTTCCTCCGGTGAAGAGACGAGATAAGACGTCGCTCTACATTGCCACGATAGAGAAGTCTCACAGCCTGGTGAACTCTCTGATAGAGATGAACAGGATGGAGAACCTGGGTCTGGTGGTGGTCGATGAGGTACAGGCTCTGCTCTATTCATGTTTCTGATTGGACTGTGAGAGTCTCATTAAAGTGTCTTGAATTAACAGCTTCACATGCTGGGCGACGGCAGCAGGGGAGCGATTATTGAAATGACTCTGGCTAAAGTTCTCTACACAAGCAGTAAGTATCCCTGAGACAGGTCTTAACTACTGTTAGGCTCCTTCGATTCCCCTCCTCTGTCCTCCAACATACAGCATACAGCCTCTTTCTTTTCCAGAAAGGACTCAGATCATCGGGATGAGCGCCACCCTGGGGAACATTAAAGACCTGCAGACGTTTCTGAAGGCTGAGAATTACACCAACGACTTCAGACCTGTGAGTGGAGTCAAACTTTACCATCCTTCACAGAGGAATCCTCTGTATCTGAGGTTTAGCTGAGTGGATAAAGGTGATCTGTGGTGTGTTCAGGTCGAGCTGAAGGAGTACGTCAAACTGAATGACTCAATTTACAACGTGAACCCAAAGGAGGAGGAATGTTTCAGCTTGTGCCGACCTCTGAACTTTAAGGTGAGCCTGTTTTAACCCTAGATGGCAAAGTAGATGTGTTCATTGCACCTCTGATCTGATCCCCTTCCTCTCCCTTTCATCATGTCGAAGAAATATCACTGAATTGTTTGCTAAAAAGCTTTTAAGACATTTTTGACTCTGATAATCTTAAATCTTTCCTCAGTACTCGAGTGGGATGCAGAAAATGGACCCTGATCACATCATTGCTCTGGTCACTGAGGTCATCCCAGCTCATTCCTGCCTGGTTTTCTGTCCCACCAAGAAGAACTGTGAGAATGTAGCAGGGATGATCTGCAAATATCTGAGGGAGTGAGTCAGTCTGTCTGTCTTAACATCCATCCTCTCAGTCTCTTTGCAGATCTCTGATTCTTTTTCTCTCTCAGGGACTTCTTGCAGCACCGACAGGAGGAGAAGTCGCTCCTCCTGCAGCAGCTGAGGGACAGCGGGAACGGCGCGCTGTGCCCAGTGCTCAGGAAGACAGTGCCGTACGGTTTAGCATATCATCACAGTGGGCTGACCTCAGAGGAGAGGAAGCTGGTGGAGGAGGCATACTCCAACGGCGTGCTCTGCCTCCTCGCCTGCACCTCCACGCTAGCTGCAGGCATCAACCTGCCTGCACGAAGGTAACACACTCCTCTAGAAGATTAAGAGACATGTTTCCATACAGGTGTACGTTTTATTAATGAAGTGTTTGATGCTGTTTTCCTTCCTCAGAGTAATTCTGCGCTCGCCATACGTGGCCACAGACTTCCTGAAGAGGAGTCAGTACAAACAGATGGTGGGCCGCGCAGGGCGAGCAGGGATCGATACCTTTGGGGAGAGCATCCTCATCCTGCAGGAGAAAGACAGAAACATGGTAACTTCATTTATTGCTTTTTTATTTACCCACAAACAGTGAATAAGTTCACCGCTTCTAAAAAAATCAGAGCAATAAAACTCGTCACCTTTCAGAGGCTACAGACCAAACTTTGGTCCTCTTGTAAAGTATCCAAACACTGAGCTGTGTTTTGATTTCTAAATGCCCCTTGGCTTTACATTCCAGACTTTTTGATCCTTTTAGTAAATCTTGCATTGAATTTCAGCTTACATATTCATTATTATTTAAGTTGCTTGTATTAAAGTGAATATTTTGTGTTCCTTTCAGGCTAAAACTCTGGTCTGCGCCCCGATGGAGAAGTGTTTCAGTAACCTGATGCATGAGGATGGAAAAGGCCTCCTCAGTCTCATCCTGTCGCTAGTTGGATTGAATGTAGGTCTCTAAAACAAGGAACCTTACGCTGTTTGAGTCAGTGGATTAACCAGAGCTATGTTTCGGTGCCTCAGATCACCTCATCCTGCAGCCAGGTGAATGACTTCCTGCGTGGGACTCTGCTCCATGTGCAGCAGGAGCAGTTGTGTGTGAAGAGGACTCTGTGGGAGGAGGTGCAGCAGTGTATTGACATCCTGAAGGAGAAAAACCTCATCGTCGAGTCCCCAGACGGTCTAAGTCTGCAGGTCACCAGGCTGGGAAGGGCTACATTTAAAGGTGACACTGACTCACTCATTTAATCACTCACACATTGAGCTCCTTAACTTTTGGAAACCATCTCTTAATGTAAAATCTGTCTGTGTGTCGCCCCCTTCAGGCTCTGTTGATCTGACGTACAGTGATGTCCTCTACAGAGACCTCTCTAAAGGTCTGGAGGGTCTGCTACTCAACAGTTACCTGCACCTGGTCTACCTGGTGACCCCATATGATATGGTCTCACAGTGCAAACCCGACTGGAGGATCTACTTTAGACAGGTACAGATCCAGTCAGGTGTGTTTAAGTGGAGTGATGATGATGATGGGAGTGATGATTGATAATGAAAGGAGTGTTTCTGCCACAGTTCACCCTACTGTCCCCATCGGAGCAGAAAATGTCTGCAGCTGTCGGAGTGCCTGAGAGTTTTGTGGCCAGGAAAGCAGCAGGACAGAGCGTGAAGAAGGTAAACAATCATATTTTTATCTATAACAGGAAATACATTCAACCCGGAAATCTGCACCTCCTTCAGGTCTCTGTATATGCAAAAACAGAAATAGGAAATATCCCAGGAAATGGAAAAGTAATTTACTATACTCGGAAAAAAAGAGAAAATTATTTGAAGATGAAACACACCAAACATTTTTTCACAGGAAAGCAAAATTTATTTATAAAACAGTGTGTTTCTAATAAAATGAAAAATAAATTCAAGAAAGGATATGCATAAACATTTTGGTAAATACCAAAATAATTCCACAATGTCTGAGATACTATAAATATTTTAAAGGCAAAAAAACGCATAGCCCCCCCTAAAAAACAACACAGATTTGCAAACAAAAAATTATGCAATAAAAAAAATGTTCTAAAAAAACAGAAAAATTTAGATCAAATTAGAAAAAGTGTAAATGGCATTTCACTACAAAAAAGTACATGTTATAGAAAATGAACATTTTGTAAAACTCAAAAATATTTACTTAACCTTAGAATATCTATAGACATTTTTTTTCATTTCTTTTAACAGTAGTTTGGATTGATAAAACATTTAGTGATCATTCAATCCTCAGATTCTCTTTTGGGCCTCTGTACAGTTTGGATCCTTTTTGTTATGTTGTCAGACACTTAAAGGAACAGTCTTAGCCTGTCAGGGAGGCAAACAAGAACTCCAAGTGGACTCACTTTGAGCCATCAAGGATTAGTTTATGAACCTCAGGCAGGCTATTTGATATGTCAAACAAATGAGGTTTTGTTGTGTGTATGTGTCTATTTGTGTATGTGTGTGTGTTGCGCTGTCAGAGTCTGGACATGGAGGTGGTGAGCAGGATGTACCTGGCTCTGGTCCTCTTCTCCCTCCTGAAGGAGACCAACCTGTGGAGCGTGGCCGAGCGTTTCCAGCTTAGCCGAGGATTCATCCAAACTCTGCTCAGCTCTTCCTCGGCTTTCTGCTCCTGCGTGCTGCACTTCACTGAGGTAACGCCTCAGCCGGTCCTGCTCTTCCTCCTCTTCCTCCTCTGTGTTTTATCTCTGATCTGATCTGTGTATTTGTAATCAGGAGCTGGAGGAGCTGTGGCCGTTCAGAGCTCTGCTCAGCGAGCTGACCAAGAGGCTAAGTTATTGCGTGCGAGCTGAACTCATCCCTCTGATGGAGGTGTCCGGGGTCATGGAGGTCAGTTTATTATATGATCCATGCTTATAATTTTATTCAACACAGGACACACAGGACATGTTAGAAAGAAGTAAACCTTTTTTTTTTTTTACCCTTTATTCACACAACTACCAAACTCTATGGTAGAAACCGAACACATCAGAGTTTCATTGATTTCACATAGAGCTCAAGAAAACCTGAAAACTCTTTATTTACTCACAGAAGAGTCGTAGAAAAGGAGAAAATCTTACAAATTTTCAATCAGAATAAATTTCCTCCTTGTTTTTTGCTTTATAGTAACTCAATAATCAAACACATCAGAGAATCTTACTCTTTACAGTTATTTACTCCATTTGAAATGTTTAAAACTGCTGAAATAAGACTTTTCCCCTTCACTCCAATTTAACTCCTTAAATCAACATGAATTTGTTTATTTTTCTTTTGGTTTAGCATTTTTACACACAAAGAAGAATTCTGTGGAGTGTGAGAAGAGTCTTGCTCTATCTGCTAATATAATCACAGCATTAAAGCTAGTGATGGTGCCCAGCTTTATCAGACATGAAGACAGAGTTCAGCAGAGACTTCATTGTCCTCAAGGGGGCAGCAGTGACTTGTATAAGAGGGGCAGGAGAAGCTAAAAAGTCAAGTTGACACACAGAAAGATAGCTACCATTCACTTTTTCTTTATCCTTAGCTCTGAAGCCTTTTCAGAATAAAAGTCTGGAGATTTAGTTAAAAAATAAAGAAGCAGTTGTTTACAAAATAGTTTTAACTCTGAAACACTTTGTTTTAGCTGCTGTGTTTTTAAGAATCCCCCTACCCTCTGACTGGCCAGTCCTTTGGAGACCTTTCAGGTGAAGCTTTGGGTAGACCTTGGTGTTTGAGGCCCACCCCTTAAACAGTCCTCTCACTGTCTGTTGTGTTTTGTTCTCTCCCTCCAGTTTCGAGCGAAGCAGCTCTATAACGCCGGCTATAAAACGCTGACTCACCTGGCTAACGCCGACCCGTCTGTTCTCTGCAAATCGATAGAAAACCTCTTCAAGAAACAGGCCAATCAGATCATAGCCTCTGCGAAGGTGAGTCTCAGCTACTGTTGATCCTGTTAATCATTCCACAGAGTGTTTTCTAACAGGATTAACTACTCTGTGTGTGTTTCAGATGCTGCTGAGTGAAAAAGCTGCGGCTCTGCAGGAGGAGGTGGACGACCTGCTGATGCTGCCTTCAGACCTGCCTAAACCCCCAGACCTTGAATTATATTAAGACTATTATTTATCACAGAGGAGTTTTATTCTCTTGGTGCGCATTTGAGCGTTTTATTCTTTGAGACCTGTTATTAAAGTAATGTAATGCAATCAAGACTCACTGCTTCATCAGATGTTATCTTTCTCTGCTTGGCTCTGGTCACGATGCTCGGATCAGACTGAGCATTGTGCTCACATCTACAAAGGAAAGTTTTATCAGTGCATGTGTATGAGAGGAAGAGGATGCTGGAAACAGAAGAAGCCCTCGCATTTTAAAATATTTTGTTCAAACAAAAAATGAATAAAAACTCTGAAAGACAGCAGATTTTAGCCTACACATGGACGTTTATGTGATCTGAGCTAAGAGTAAGGATGCCTCAATAATATGAAATAAACCCTGGATTTATGAGACTTTAACTGGACCCAGATGCTCTCTGTCCTCACATCACAACACACACACAGGTTCAGGCTCTCCTCTGTGTTTCCTCTGCGACTTTAATAAATCATGTCATCTATGAGACTGTTTCTGGGTCAACCCTCAACATAAATTAAAGATCCACTGCTGGAAAGAAATAAAGTTTATTCACCCTCTGCCTGACTCCATTACTATGTGCTGCTTTGAACTTGAACTCTGTCATTTAGCGAAAGCAAAAGTTTCTTTTTTCAAATTGTGCTTTTTAAATTAACACTGAATCAGTTCAAAATGTAGCATGCAGAAGAACGTGTATTTTATCTTGAAAGGACAGAGCTGAAGAGCAGACATTTTTTGAGTTATCCTTAAACATAAACAAAATTTAAAATGAACTCTTTTAGCTCATCAGTTCTGCGGGGTCACTAGTATCAGGATTCAGAATTGTGAAATTAACCAAGTCTCTGATAGACACTCGAAGATAACAGGATGCTTGTTTGTAAGTCAGTAACTAAGCTTCATCCTCAGCTGTTATATTTAACTTCATGCAATGATCCACGTCCCCAATAGCCCACTGTAATAATATAACAACTTTCATTTTGAACCTTTTCAACTTTCTTCTTGTTACATAATGACTTTGAATCTCTTTCCATTGCCACATTTTCTTATTTAGTTACAACTTAAAATCTTTTTGCAGTGTGATTTTTTTTTAATTAGATTATGGCATTTATTCTCATTACAATGTACCTTTATTTATTTATCTATTTATTTATTTTTAGACCCTTTTCCTTTACATTTAGCTTCATTCTTCAAATCGTATTCCTTGTCATATATGAGACATTTCTGTTGAAGGATGACCTCTTAGCCCAGACTTTTTCAGATCAAGGTCAGCAAAAAGATTTGAGGTATTGTTTTTTCCACAGGGGGCGCCAAATCCAGTACAACCTGAAAGACTCTTACAGAGGCTTTATAAAAAAATGCAGTTTCACTCGCTTATGTCAGAGATATTTCGAGTATTTGGGCTCTACATGCTATGGTGAATTGAAATACAACATGTTAAGTTGATTATATATGATACAGAGAGCTTTTTAGTGAATAGCCTGATTTACAGTTTGAGTTTTGGCTCCTTTTGTAGCTGTTTACTGAAGAAACTTTTCTTTTTTTTTTTTTCTTTTCTTTTCTTTTCTTTTCTTTTCTTATGAACCCTTATCTCTTCATAAATCCCTGGTTTTCAGTCCCTGCAGCTTTATTCGGGTCTGTCCAGATCTGTTTGGGTCTATCCGTGTGGTTGTGTCCCCGGTCTGCCCCCCTTCTCTCCCCTCCCTCTCTGGGTGTAACCAGGACGCCTCTCTCTGTCTGTCTCTGTTTGTTTGCAGGAAGTCTCCGCCGCTCTCCCCTCACATGGTTCAGTCATGAAGTCCGTCCCGGTCCTGTTCCTGTCTCTGCTCTCTTTGTACCGTACTCACGGAGTCCACATCCCGGAGCAGAATCGGACTTCCTTAGAGGACCTGGACCTGGGTGTGGTTCTGGATCTGTCCTCGGTGGTCCGCCGGGTGGACCCGCGCTTTCTGTCCGTCACCATCGATGCGAGTCTGGCTTCAGAAGAGAGGTTCATGTACCTGCTGGGGTGAGTCCGGTTCGCAGGTTCTCTTTAAATCCGGTTTGAGTTCTTAATATGCTCTGATTCCTCTTAACCCCCTTCCTTAGTGAGGATCAGAGTCAGCTCCCAGTAGCCAAAATACGCTCAGATAGGATTATTAATTGGATTAATAACTCTGGATGAGTTTAACTCCGCAAATTAACCTTAAATTCTCTGATACCACAAGATAACATCTGACCTTGAGAGGAGGATTAGTTCATAAATCCGTGCTCCATGCGGTCACAAATTAAATTATTTCTGTCTATCCATGATTCATCTCCGAGTTTTTTTGTTTTGAAGAAATGCTGTCATGTTTCCTTGTGCTTGTAGTTTTTTTTTTTTTTTTTTTAATCCTGAAGAGTTTTAGAAAAGTAGCTTCCATGAATGAAAAGCAGAGATTTATTCTCTCTGTGGCATCCCATCACATCTTAACTATACCAACATTAACAAAGACTGTCATTCACTTTGACTTTATCCTCACCTTTAAAGTCGATTCAGAAATAAAAGTCTGGAGATTGTAAATATTTATATTGACATTTATGCTGGATTTGTTATTTGTCTTTATTCTATCCCTCTGGTATTCCTGTATTTTTTTGACGTGACTTACGACTTTAAAGAATCCCTATTTATCTCCCTGTTTTTCGTTGAACTTTAATTTCAGCTCCTGTCTGAAACACTCCATTTAAGCTGCTGTCTCTTTAAGACTTCTTGCTCCACAAACCCCCTTCACTATAATTGGCCAGTCCTCTAGAAGCCTGAAATGACTAAAAACAATGAGCAGAGAGACTAGATTTAAGACTCTGCAACGACTCTCCAATAATTGAAAACTACTTAAGTTTGTACTTCTAAGCAGATATTTTTTTCTTAAGCCTCTAATGCATAAAACATCAAAATTAAAGTGCTTTTATTCTTCTTAGGGCATGAAAATAATGTTTGATTTCTTTTTCAAATGTCTGATTTTTAAACTTTTTTTTTGTAACTCCATGAATGTTTATTTCTGTTTATGCTTTGTTTAACATTTGAACATATTTAAAAACACTTGTATATTTAATAAGCCTTTTAACCATTTGATGTCGTAAACTTTATGAACTAATAGAATAGTTGAAAAAAAGTCGAAGACATTTTTTTATTCAATTCCAATTGAGGCGATTTCTTTCATTGTCCTATACATGGACATATTTTACATGTTATTATGCCATGATAAATGTTTTTTTGTGTTCCCTGTTGATAAGGCGCAATGTAAAAATTATGAAAATGAATGTGTTGAGTTTGTAAAGTACAGTCTACAATAACAGTAAGCTAAAATTAAGAGGTATTCAGGGTTTGAGCCAAAGTAAATCATGATGCGTGACTGTAAACTTATCTCAGAGCCTCTAAAACAAACATCTCTGCTCTTTATCTCCTTCAACACAATTTCTGTTCCTCTTCTGTTCTCAGCTCTCCAAAGTTAAGAACGTTATCTCAAGCACTGACTCCGTCTTTTCTGAGATTCGGAGGAACCAGACAGGACTTCATGGTCTTCACCCCTCAGAGTAACCTTCAGCAGGACTCTGTTTTTTCTCCAGGTAATGTCACATGTTTCTCCTGCCGCTCCTTCAAAACCTCAGGGCAGACAGAAATTTAATATCTGCACTCAGAGCCAGCTACTCCTTCTGTAATCTGTTCTTCCTCACACACTGGTTTGTCAGGGCGTCTCATGAAATCTGCTCAGACTTGTTTGTTTTCAGCTGTCAGACAAACCTTCCTGACTCAGCGAATACTGGGGAGCACGAACATGTGACATAATCTATCCACCTGTAGAGATTTAGGGAGGATTATTCACAGCAGGAAAATACAGAATCAAAGCTCTGCACCAGAAACGCTCATGGACAGTCAGCGCTGAAGTCCAGTTTGTGTTTAAAATCCTATCTGCCTGCATCTTTCTCTTTAGCCTGTTTTCTGTCTTTGTTAGTCCTGAGCTGTGATAAACTGGAGTTACCTCCGTGGCTGGAGGAGCATCTGAAGAAGGAGTGGACTCAACAACAAGTTCTCCTCATGAGGGAGGACCTGAGGAGAAAGTACAGGAGGGTCAAGTTCACAGGTACCACACTGATTCAGCGTTCTTTGTAGTCTAATTCTCTGTCAGTGTGTTAATTCAAACTCTCAGATTAAACACGTGTTGTGTTTTCTCTTTTGCGTTTCTCCTCATATGTTTCCTCTCCTGTGTAGAGAACACAGTGGACGTGCTGCATTCCTTTGCAAACTGCTCAGGGATGGATCTGATCTTTGGGTTGAACGCCCTGCTCAGAACTTCTGAGAACGCCTGGAACAGCAGCAACGCCCGTTCTCTGCTGCAGTACTGTGAGTCCAGACAGTACAAGATGTCATGGGAGCTCGGCAATGGTATGCTAACTTGAAAACATTGACAAGATATGGATGCTAACTTCAGTTACATGTTTTGTCTTTGTCATCATTGTGATCTTGTTTAGTTCAGAGCTTCTCATAGAGCAGGGTCAAAGGTTACTGTAGCTCTGAGTTTTCTGGTTTATTGATGATAAAAGGGCTTCCAACTGTCATCCATCCATCCATCCATCCATCCATCCATCCATCCATCCATCCATCCATCCATCCATCCATCCATCCATCCATCCATTCATCCATCCATCCATCCATCCATCCATCCATCCATCCATCCAACCTTCCATCCATCCATTCATTCATCCATCCATCCATCCATCCATCCATCCATCCATCCATCCATCCATCCATCCATCCATCCATCCTTCCATCCTTGTCCAATTGGAGAACTCAATTCCTGTATCTAGCCATTTATTTAACATTTTATCATGCAATTGTTGCATCCATTCATCTATTTATTTATCAGTCCTTCCTTTCATCCATCTTTACATCCAACCTTCCATCCAACCTCCCATCCATCCATTCATTGGTCTTTCTTACCATATTTGCATCCTCCCATGCATCGTTCTATTGTTTTATCTGCTTTGCATTCATCCGTTAATTAATCCACCTGTTAATCCAATTATCCATCCATCCATCCATCCATCTTAAAACTCATCACCCATTTTCCCATCTATCCATCCATCCTTCACATCAATGCATTCATCCATCCATCAATGAATCCATCCATTTTAACATCCATCCTTAGTAGCATCCACCCATCCTTCCAACCTTCTTTGCATCCATCCATTTATAGTTCCATCATTGTATTAATTTACGCATCCATTCATTCATCCAACCATTTATCCATTCTTCTATCATTTATCCATCATTACTTCTTTACACCCATCTCTCTGTCATTTAATCCCCTCATCCATCTATCTATTAATCTGTCCACCTATCTTTGCATCTTTCTACTTGTCTATCTGTAGACCAGTCTGGGTCACAGACTCCCCCCCAAAAGGGTAAAATCTTCTATTTTCAGGAACACATGTACTCACTAGAGACTTAAACTACTCAGATACAGATTCAGAATCAGAGGATCTTCCTCCAGCTGTCTCTGTCTCAGTCTGTATGAAGTTCAGTGTGAAGGTCTGTTTCTCAGTCTGTGGCTGTTCTCTCTCTCTGTCTGGTTAGTCTCAGGATAAGTTGGATAAATATTTGTTCTCACTGGTCTGATATCTGAAGTTCGAGTTTCACTTCTCTGCCGTCGTCGTGCCGCGTGAGGCCGTTTCTCACCTCGCTGCTCAAACAGGAAGTCCTTTGGTGACATTTAATTTACTCCTGAGACAGTTTGTTCAGCAAGCTGTGGTTTCAGTTCAGACAGGCTAGCGTGAAGTGAAACCAGAAGAACTTTACTAACCACCTGACGTCTGTGTGTCTACCAGAGCCCAACAGCTACGAGAAGAAAGCAGGGATCCGAGTGGACGGGGTTCAGCTGGGTCAGGATTTCACACGTCTCAGAGAGATGATGTCACAGTCCAAACTTTACCATAAGGCAGGGCTGTATGGGCCGGATGTGGGTCAGCCGAGGGACCACCGAACAGACATCCTGCAGGGGTGAGAGGGTTAATCCAGGTTATCTGAGGTTTATCAGAAGATGGACTGATTTGATGTGGAGGACTGTTGAAAAAAATGCAAAATGAAAGTCAACCACACACTCTTTATTTTGTTGAGGATAGCTTTGAGATTTTCTCTGTATTGGTGGTGTTCTTATTTTTAGAGCACAATAAATTAACTTCAAACGCAAACATCAAAGAAAATATTCACAAAAACTCCTGGATCTGACATGTAAAGTTATACCTAACTGGATTACAGAGCTCATGTGAGAGATGATGAGCAGCAGAGTGTCTCGGTTAGCTGCTCACAACAAGCATGGCTTATCACCGCCCCCTCTGTGTGTGTGTGTGTGTGTCCCTCCCAGGTTCCTGCAGAGTGGAGCTGATGCAGTGGATGCTGTAACCTGGCATCAGTGAGTTCACCTTTTATCTCAAACATCAACAACAAACATCATTCACTGTTATAAAACACACTGAAAAATCCTAGACGGAACAACTACCCCTCCTGAGTGAAGACAAAACATTTAGAGCTCCCCCTGCTGACTGGCTTCAGTATTGGTCTTCAGCTTTGCCTCCTCCATGCTAACAGATTGGACATGGGTCAAACTCCAAATATGAGATTAAAAAAGGGATTAATGTAGGAAAGAGGGTAGAAGTGAGTGAAATTCCTTCTTGTGTCCTACTTTTCTGAGCTTTCTCAAAATTCCGAGATCAAAGAAATTCTGTAATGAAAGACTGGAAAACATCAATTTCCCAGGTCCTCTGTCATATAACACCATGACTGACAGCTGTGTCGATCAATGAGGTTCCTGCCGTCTGCTGTGCGCTCCAGATTAACAGAGTAGAGGTAGAACAGTGTAACTTAAAGGGGACATATCATGCTTGTTTCTCTTTTTCACTGTGCCAGACTAGGATGCCTGTAAAGCATTTCTGCCCTCAGTACAAGTCATTTAGTTCCTTCTTTGCCCCACATTAGCGTTCTCAATATCCTCATTTTAGGCCATTCTGAAGATCTCGTTGAAACGCTCCGTTTCGAGAATGACCTCCAGTAACCTCGCAACGTCACAGCCCTTTGTGCTATGATTGGTCAGTTCTATCAGAGGGGTGGAGGGGGTGGTTTTTGCAGCATGGCAGTATTTACAAAATCGCCACATCGAATGGGAAAGATGAAGCGAGTTTGCTGTTTGACAAAACTTCACTGTAAGGCATTGATAGCACTAATAAAATGGCAGAGTGTAGGATACGTCCTTTTTTATTGGACCCCGATTCAGACCCGGACGGTTCAGCAGCTCAGGAGGAAGAAAATCCACCTCGACACAGATCATCTCAGGACGCTTCAGTGTGGTGAGTCAAACCGGTATTGTAACATGTATAGTTTACACGTTTATACTTGGCTCTTGGTGGGTGTATCCCTCGATGGCGGTTGTGTGACTAACTGACATCACAGAGCAGGAGCTGCTTTATCAGATTACTCCAATAAAAAGAAAGGATCCTCATGTTGTCATGAAGGTCGAAATCTCGCGGCCAAATGTCAATGACCTATTTTCAGAGGCATCAAATCTCGTTCTAGGATATCAGAAAAAATACAATATCTTGTTTTTTGAAAATTCAGGGGGGGGAAAGGTCTTGTTTTCAAATTTATTATATTATATGTAAGTATCAAATCAGGGATCAGCATGATATGTCCCCTTTAATAAACACTATCACAAGAGACACAAGAACCTGGACATACCTGAAGGAGATGTTACAGACCAGGTAAAAATGGGTAAGTTAGAGTGGGTTGGTCTTAACTTAGCAACCCAAACCCACCCATCAGGTCACTTCTACGCATGCTTTAACTCCAACAGCTCGATACGTCAGCACTCATTGCAGCAATATTTTGGCTTCACCCTTCACAGCAGGAGAAAATTAAGGGTCACCATCCATATAAACATGAACAGAAATCTGCACCAATCATTTAGATCTCATCAGGAATTCTTTATTCAAGCAGGGACTGCATCATGAATGGTCTCTATCTCCTGTTCTATAGTTACTATGTGAATGGCAGAGACACATCTCTGGAGGACTTCCTGGACCCAGACATTCTGGACACCCTGACCTTAAAGACCAAAGAAGTCCTGGAGGTAAAGTCGTGTTTGAGACAAGGAAGAGTCAGACCAGTTTAGTGTTTGTCGTACAGTTAATAATCAGGGTTTTATCTCCCGGTCAAGACAGTGAAGCTGGCGTCTCCTAAAAAGCCAGTGTGGCTTGGAGAGACCAGCTCAGCATTTGGAGGAGGAGCTGTGGGACTGTCAGATACATTTGTCGCAGGATTCATGTGAGTTTTCACCTTGTTTGAACATTAGACAGAAAATGAAAATGATGTCAAGCGCTCGCTGTCCCTCTGATGGTGCCTGACAGGAGGACTGTGGTTCTCTGGCCTCCACTCATAGCTGATTGAGTTTAGTAATTACTCATCAGTCCTGGTCCCATGACATACTTCCACACTGCTGCTGCTCAGTGTTAACAGGGCTCACGTGTAGGATTTAATCCTGGTGGGGGTTTTCAAATGGTCCTGTCTCTGGTCAAAGTGTAGCTTTAAAACAGGTGTTTTAGTTATGATCAGCTCTCACAGAGGTCTGGAGATCAGTTTCTGTTTATTGATCTTTATTGATCAATGTTTTATTGATGCGTTTGTCTCTGTAACCCTGTGTCTTTGTGACTGTGTGGTCTGCAGGTGGTTAGATAAACTGGGTCTTGCAGCCAAACTGGGTCTGGATGTTGTGATGAGACAGGTGCTGGTTGGTTCTGGAACTTATCACCTGGTGGACGAAAACCTGGATCCACTTCCTGTGAGGACCCCCCCCCCCTTCGTTGTAGTTTTTCGTCTGTTTCCTCCATTCTTTGGGCTCTGTCTCTCATTTCTTTGTTATTTTCATCTTTCTTTTCAATCTGACTTTCTTTTGTTCATTTTACTTTACCTCTTTTTTCATTCCTTCTCTCTTTGTCTTTCCTTCCCTCTTTTTAACTCTTTCTTTTTTCCTTCTTTCGCACTCCTTTTCTTTCTATTTCTGACTTTTCTCTTTTTCTGGGTTTGCTTTGCTATTTAGGCTCAATAAGTAGTGACTTGGGTTTTTTTTGTCCAATCAGATTCCAGTATTTCTCACAACTTTGTAATTAAAATGTTTCGAGTAAACATGCTAACATGTTAGCTCACAGCTACTTGCTGCAGGTGTAAACTGGATTTACTCCAAAAAAACATGAAACACATGAGCAGAGAGGTGCAGTTAGAGATCATAAACACATCATACCAGAGGTAGTTTTCCCCTTGGATCAGCTGATGTCAGAATAATAATCTTTTGAAGTCAGTTCATGTGTTTACAGTTTGCTCTGCTGCCCCCAAGTGGCTGGAACATTGACTGTGTCTCCTGATGATTCTCACAGTTTGAGGTCTTAACTCATTCTGTCTCTGTTTTCAGGACTACTGGCTGTCTGTCCTCTATAAGAGGCTGGTTGGACCTGAGGTTCTAAAAGTTGAAGGATTTCATTCTGGACGCAAGAGAGTAAGGCTGTACTTGCACTGTGCTCACAAACAGAGGTATTCTTTAAACTTTACACACCTTTATTGCCTCCTGTGGTGACATGCAGTGACTCTGTGTTCTTGCTGCAGATACAGAAGAGGAGCGGTCACGCTCATTTCCATGAACCTGAGTGAAAGAGCGGCCAGGGTCTCACTTCCTGCTCGTCTCTCCTCCAGCACAGTGGATGCGTTTGTTCTCGTGTCAGAGCAGCCGGGGGAGGAGGGGCTGTACTCCAGGTGCTCCCCAATACTCCCATTTATCCCTTGGACAATCTTCCTCATGTCATGGGAGAAGTCACGTTTCAGCACTTACCTTTTACACCAGCAACTCAAGTTAAAGAAAGGGAAAAGAAGAAACATTGCCACAAAGGGAAAGGAACAAAATACAAACAGATTAAACTTCATGAGTTAAATGTAACAGTTAATTTTTCTAACTTTCTGAACAGCATATCTGAGATAAAAGTGATTGTGTTGGTTGTTAAATATGGAGGATGAAGATGATCAGACTGTTAGTTAATGTGTGAGTTAAATTTCAAAGAGTTTTTTTTTTAAACACAGGCGTGAGATCTATATATGAGTGTGTGTTTGTGTTTCTCTGCAGCACTGTGACTCTGAACGGAGACATCTTAAAGATGCTGGACGATAAAACTCTTCCTGATTTGAAAGGAGCTCGACTTCAACCGACTGAGCGTCTGCAGCTTCCTCCGTACTCTCTGGCCTTCTTCGTGTTCATAGACGTTGCAGCGTCAGCCTGTTTCTGACCTCTGACCTCTGCTAAACCTGCACATGGACACCTCAGAGTAATGTTATATACACACTCCTGAGAGAGAGCTGCTCATCACAGGACTAAATGACCTCAAGAAACACACCTGAGACTGATGTGGTGCTATTTTCTTTATTACAATTTCTGAAGTTTTTTTTATTTATAGAAAATATATTGAATGCTGTGTTAATAAAGATTTTGATAAACTGTGTCTCGGCTGGCCTGAAACGGTATTATCTATTTAATTTTGGCACATCAGCATGCAAAGATGAGCTTTTTGGAAGCAGGTATATCTGCTGCGGGTATTATTCTGAAGACTCATATCTTAATTCTTTAAATGAATTAAAATTTCTAAATAAAGGTATGTTTGTTTTCTGAACATGCTACAGCTGCTGCAAACACAAGCACGCCGTCATCATAAGGGGTGATAGTAGTTCTGTTTGGACTTTATTCTGAGTCTGAACCAAATAAAGACGCGCCTTAATTTACTTAGTGACACAACTCGCGGTTCTGCTGTTATTCCAAATCGACTCCTCCCTCCTCACCTTCAGGATCCCCACCTGAACTCCAGACTTCAGTGTGATGTTTGGTTTGTCTTTTGGCTAGACATGATCTAACTCTTTATTTACCCAGGTATGCTTCACCCTGAGAGTGGGGTCTAAATTAAACCAGTTTGCTCTCTGAAACTCTCTTTAAACTGCAAGTTCTGACACAGAGACTGTTTGAGGAGCTTCATACAGACAAAGACATGCTCTAAACAGACATGCAATGACTTTTTTCAACACCTAGAATAAACATGGTTATCTAACTGATTAAAAAATGTAATAAAAAATTAAAATTTATTTTAATTTATAATGCAGCTGTAAACATAAACAACAAATTAGTTAGAAAACAAAGATCTACAAAAGGATGAAGATACGATTAGGTTTTTCTCTTGTTTTCCTGCCATGTGAAAGACTTTATGAATGTCCACAGGAGGGCGCTGTAAGTCTTCCCTGACTTCTGGTGGCATTATTCAGAAATACTTTATTTATTACTTATACTTTATTGTGTTTTCTTTCGCACGCTAGCCTCAACACACATACACACAAATTGTTATTAGAAATAATATTGACATTTGTCTTTTTTTTCAATCCAGTTCGGACTGAAAAAAAATCAACGTGTTTGACTTGGCACCAAACCCATATGTAATTTCTTTCAATTCATTCTTTCTTTCCATAAAAGCAAATGAACAAATCACAAAGAAGAAGCATACCGATATGTTTTGAATCAGATTATTGTTTGCTTGAATACGGCTTAGAATAAAAACCTTAGTTTTAGGGTTTATGATTCATTTTCAGATTTTTACACCCCGGACGCAGCCTGCCACTCCCTTGTGTCCGGCTTCAGGTGTGTGTGGAACTCAAAGTGAGTTGTTTCTAAAAAGTGAGATTGATTACAATGATTTGTAACGTAATTTTGATTGCACAATGCCGAATGAAAGGTCTTTGGTTACCAAGAGGGACATTACATGTTTTTTATTTTCTGAATACTTGATACCTCAAACGACAGTGAGGTGAATTTTAATTACTTTTGTGGATGAATGGAGAATGGTTCGACGAGAGAAGCAATCTTCACATAATTATTAAGTTTTTCAGAGCACATATAAACAGCTTGTTCATCTATTCATAAACTGCTGAAACAAAACATTTCTCACTGAAAGTTAAAGTATTTGTGTAACATCTCTCTCTTGTTGCTGTGTCTCATTCATGAACGCGGCGCGTAGTAAACCCATTGAGTGCGTGCGGCTCTGCAGACCGTGAACGCGGCGCATTAATATCTCATTAATACTACACTACCCACAGCCCCCCGCGTTGAGCCATGTTGTAGGAAATCCGCTTGCGGCGGATTATTGTAATCCGACAGAGGGTCTGGACGACACATCGGATCACGACAGAGCAGCAGAGCCCAGCGGCCTGTAACAGATGCAGCTGGTCCAAGAATAAAGGGATAAAGTTGAGATATGATCTGACGCACTACTCGCTGCTCCTGAACGCATCATCAGCGGCGCCCGGGCCGTTTCCTGGACCAGCCGACCCACCTGACGGACCCGGACAGCGGCTCATTGCACCGCGGAGCAGAGCGGAGGGGAAACGCGTAGAATTGTTGGTTAGAGACACCCCCCTTTCTCCCTTCCCCCGTCAGTTTTAACCCCAGCCTGGTTCGGCTTGGCTCGACTTGGCTTGGCTTGGCTCGGTCTGCCTGTCTGGAGAAGCGCTGCCGCTCCGCTGACACAGCGAGCTAGCGCGGCTAGCTCACCTCAGCTAGCCAGAGCTAGCCAGTCAGGAATTCATCAAGTTTAGTTTGAATTTAACGAATTCTCCGACCTGTGAGCCAACACGGAGGGAGGATGTCGGCGAAAGACCAAAACAAACTCTCCACCATTGAGCGACCCATTAAAGGTGAGTTTTATTTTAATGTTAAAATCTTCTGCGGGCAGGAAGTTAGCGCTGCTGCTGGCACAGCTAGTTAGGCTAACAGCAGCTTCACGCGCCGCTGGATGTCAAGTAGCTCACCTCACAGGTAATTTACACCGATGTGTTTAAAATCAGTTAGGTGAATCTGATGCATTTAGGTGTCTGAGGAGAAAGAGTGGATGAATTCTGTCAGGAAACAAGCTCATCTTCTGCTAATGAGTTAGCTTGTTAGCTGTCGGAGCTCCAGATGTCAGCTCGGTGTTTGACATTCAGCTGTGAACTGTTCTGCTCTACTGAGCGACGCCCCGCACACCTGGATCCTGTTTATTCACGAAAAGGGGACCTTTTATAAAAAAAAGGGGGCAACCATCAGACAAGTTTGACTTGGTGAATGGTTGTGGATGTAAATGAAGGGCTGCGGTATTGGGGAGCCTGTCCATACACCTCTGAATCTTCGTTATTATTTTCACGAATAATATCCCAATCTTAATCAATTTATGCACGCAGCTCTCTGAAAGCTATAACACGGACTTATTTAATCATTTGTTTTCCCTTTGATTATGTATTCGAGCTTCTCATTGGGCTGTCACCGGTGTTGCACCAAATTCTGTGACCCACCAGATTATGTGACCTAAATAAGCCATTTAATTCCCACTGCAAACGTTTCTGTTGCACTTTTAGACAGACTTCTGTTTGACAGCAGCTGCTCCTGGAAGCATCTAAAATGTGGCACATATGTCACAAAAATGTGGGCAAGGCTCGTTTATTTATAAAGCAGCATGCAAACATAGAGCTATTCAGAGTTTAACTTTCATAGAAACCACTGGCAACACAAGCATTGACACAAGACATTGGGTGTAAAAGTGAAAAACATCTGAAAATGTTTGGATAGTAACATATGAATTATTCTGCATATGAAAGATGAGAAATATTTGGGACTAAAAATGTTGTTTGCAGGTCAAAAAAGTCTGAATATGAAACACAGACCTGATAAAATACTTCAATCCTGCCCTAAAACATCCTGATGGTCACCTGAGGTACAGGTGAGGTTTGATTTCATCAGTGGTGGACCAAGGATGTTCGAGCACCCCAGATTTAGGGGATCAGCTCCATGCACACACAGGAACCTGTGCTCTGATTCACACACTGATGAATTCTGTTTAACTCACCTGAGAACATCTTAGTCATGGATTTTGTGTCTACAAATTGTAGTAACAGGAGAATCTCTGCTACACAGGTGCGTCTGTCAGCACTGACTCCTCGCCTGTCAACACTCCTCTCTTATTCTCATTAATGAATCCTGTTGGTGTAATGTCTTTGTTAACACCAGCATGTCCTAAAAAGGTTTAAATGGATAAGTTTAAATAAAGGGGAACCTGGGCGTCCTCACTTACACACCTCAGGTGTAGTGTGTTAGGTATTGTCGCTGCTCAGTCTTTGTCTCTTTTGAATTTGTTCTGCTTCACTCTGAGTGGCAGAATTAGGACATTTTCAGCCATTTATACCTGACTTTGGCAGAGTCTGGCTGATCAAATGACAGCAATACTTACCTGAATTACTTCATCAACAGCAGCGCTGATTGAAATCAGCACCTGTCACATGACATATCTTAGAGAAAGTAGGTAAAAGTAACCAAACAAGGAAGAAGATTTTTTTTGTTGAGTCAGTCGTAGTTTTTGAAAGGCAGGCTTTAATGCAGGACAGGCCACGCTCTCCATGAGTTCACTGTTGGATAATTCTGACTCAGTTTGTGGTTCTGAGCTGTGTCACAGATTTCAGTCGCTGCACACAAGGTGATTGGATTTTATTCTGCCAGCCACTTCAGTTTTTTATGTATTTTTTAATAAATTAACAACTATTTCAATACTTGCCAGTCTTAACTTGTCCCTAATAAAACCATCAGTTAGACCAGTGTCTTTTTTTTTTTTTTACTTTAAATTTATTTTTAAATGACTATATCAGATGCAGAGATGAAACTCCTGTTACCTGTCACCTTGTGTTTGGACTCTCTTCTTGTGCATGGTGCTGGAATTGTGCAAAAGCACATAATCCTGGTTCATCACATCATAAAGCAGGATTTGTGAGAGGTATCTGATATTTTATGTCTTCCATCTGACTCAAGAAGAAAAATAATGAGGAGTCAGAGGGTCAGTGTAGATGGAAAGGATCCAAACTAGTTGTTGAAATGATTTGAAATTTGTCTGAAATGTGAAACTGGGGTGTTTAATTTCCTTCTAATTGCCCGTCCCTCATCAAGCGCTCATTTTACACTCTTGTGTTTGTTTGATGCTCTTGGTCCGTGGGTGGAGGAGGTGTTCCTCATGCGTGACAGGCAATTAGCCGCAAACAGTTAGTCTGAAACTCTGACAGTAAACACAAAGAAATCAAGAGCTGCTGCACCGGAGACCAAAGAGGAAGAGCAGCCCAAACCAGCACACTCAGGCTGTGTTGGGTCTGAAATGTCAGAGTTAGAGTTTGTCTTACATCACAGCAGCTGATGCTTTATCACCTCTCTACATACCATGGAAGATATATCTTAGAGAGGAGTCGAAACTTCCCTTTGCATGAGAGTGTTTCTGCTAGAAAATATGTGTAGCTAAAAGAAAGTGTGCAAACTCCTAACCAGGTCACAGAACTTGTTCCTGCTGGGATTAAAGATGCAAAAGTCTAAAATTATGCAGAATTTATTCAAACATTAGTGGAATTTGAAAAAGAGGCTGAATATGGGTTCATAAATCTGTTCAAACTGATGCAAACAGTATTTTCAAACTGCATGTTTGAAAAAGATGAGAAAAGCAGAGAATTCTCTGCAACAACACTAAAAGATTAAAAGTATTTGCAATTTATCCAAGTTAAAAACACTTAATGCATTTCTGATCTTGCTGCAGTGGATTAAAGGTGTGGATGATTTTCTGTGCCCTGATCTCTGCATTATAAATTACTGTTATCCTGTTTATAATACGTGCTGTGATGTGAAATGCTTTTCTCATATCTGAACATGTTAACAGGACTGAATTCATTCTCCTCTCCTCAATCAATGATGAGAACAGAGAGGACTTTAATTCAACTGTAGCTGATGTTGATCCAGTGAAATGAAGGTCTAATGTTTTAGTGTTATCTAACCAACTCCAGGAAAGAAAAAAGCGAGTTGGAGGGAGGGAGCTGGTATGGACGTATGCAGAGGCAGGAAACACAATCTTTATTTGATGATGAGTTGAGATAGCACTCTGTGTAACTGGGTGATTTAACAGCAAAGTGCCAAACAGCAGCCTTTGTTTAGAGACGGACAGAGTGACGTCTGTCTCTTGATTTTGGCACGTCTGTGTCGTCTCCTTTTTAAATAAATTTCACTGCAGCCCCTTTACTCTGCTGCTTCTTCACAAACTCATCTGTGGTAAGCATGTCGCAGAATAGATTTCTCCATCTCAGTTTTCATGCTTCAGTTTTCTGCTCTGCAGAGCTGCAGCGTGAGCTCTTAGGAACACCGTGTTGGTGTTCAGATTCTTTATGTGCAGTGATTTGAGTTTCATGTTGGTGCATTTCTCATGATTCAGTCTGGCTTTTTAGACCACGTTCATGGTTCTTTTCAATTTTAGGATCAACAAAACAAGCTGTAACTGTGATCTGTGCATGGCAATAGAATATGAAAAACACTTGTGGTCTGAATGCTCTGTTTTTATCAACAAAATTCGCACAGTAAAACTTCATTGGAAAAAAACAACAACATGTGAGATTAGTGCAAAGCTCAGAATAAAAATTGGCGAGCCCTCTAGCCAAAAAATTCAGTTACACCAGCGCTTTGAATGCATGCAAATTAAAAAAAAGAAGAACGAAAAAGTAGCCATTTTGAAGCCGTCATGAAGCTAACACACTTCAAGTCATCCACGTTCAATTGCCATTGCAGTTACACGTAAAGGTGGTATTTAAAGCTACAAAAGATGCAAAAATATGACCGACTAGTTTTCAGACCGCTACCGCTCTTTTCAAAGTCACCATACAGCTAACAGAATTCCCGTCCAAAGCCCCTGTATCTCTATAATTCTTGCATAATAAAACATTTTAAATCACAATATCACCTTCTTTTGCTCAGTTCATTCAATTTAGAATTTTTCCAATCCCATCAATTCAGTATCGGTGTCCCCCAAGGTTGTGTTCTGGGGCCTCTTTTGTTTATCATCCGTCTGCTTCAGTTTGGTCATACTTCCTCTTAATTTAAAGCTTTCTTTCTGTCTTTTTATATGAAAGGACAGGACAGTAGATGGAGCAGGAAACTGGGTGAGAGTAGAACATGACATGCAGGAAAGAGGCCACAGGCTGGATTCAAAACCTGGGCCATGAGCTAGAGGGCTAGCCTCATGGGGCGCTCATCCCAACCGTAAGGCTGTACTGGTGCCCCATTTTTCTGTTAATTTATTATCAGTTTCCATCTCTGCGCAAATGACACCCAGCTCTACCTTTTAACCAAACCTACTTCCTCCTTTTCCCCACACTTATTACGCCTTCTGAGCTCACAGTCCACCTTCAATTTTCTGAAAATAAACAGCAATAAACAAATCGACAATATAAGAGCTCATGACTTTTTAGTTTCTTCCTCTCCTTTCCTAAAACTATGACTGTTGAGCTGTCTTCTTAAAGCATCCGTCTTGTGTTGTTAAACATCCACAGCTTATTCTAACAGATATCACCACTCCCTAACAGACTCAACGGTTAAATCAAGAAGCAAACAAACAAACCAAACTCAGTTAAATAATGGTAACTTTTGTTATGACAAACACCTAACAGTCGCAATTTCTCTTGAATGCACCATCTCTCTATGGAATTGTTTTTGTGAGATGTTTTCTGACCCCGTGTGATACTTTTCAGCGTTGGTCTCCAATGTAAACCCTGGCCTTGTATCAGTGTTGTTTCAGTGTGTAGTTGGAGCAGCAACTTGTTATGGTAAGTTGTGTAATGCTGTGCGTTAGTGTGAGCAAGCGGCAGCGTCTGATTGGCTCAGTGTGTTTAGGAGGCTTAGGAGTGTAAAGCTGCAGGAGAGCGTCACATCATTAAACCTGCCTCCCTAAGACAGCTGGTCAATCAGGAAGTACACACACACACACACACACACACACACACACACACACACACACACACACACACACACACACACACACACACACACACACACAATCATCTCTTCCCTTTAACCCTCAGCTTGCAAATAGTTCAAATATTTCATTTTTATTTCTAAAACATGACGGCAAAAAAGCAACATTAAAGAATTAAAGCGCTAATAAAATAATTGGCTGAATTATTGTGGAAATTAATCAAAATTGTACAGGTTTTTAAATGTGCAGTGTAATTATTTTTTTTTCATATTAAAATTTGACTGATACATTCCACTAATACACTGAAAAGAAGGCACTCTGCAGCTCCAGCTTGTCATCGGTATCATTTCATTATCTGGTTATCCATCTGTGATCTATTGTAATGACATCAAATGTCTGCAGATAGGCACAGAAGAAGTAGGAAGTAATTGCAGATTAAATATTCGTTGATCTGACAGTCTTGCCTGCTTATTTTTCTATAAAGTAAAACGACCAGAAATTAAATAGAAAACAAGAGTCCATGCAGTCTTTTACTCTGTGTTGGACTAAAACAGCAGGCGTCTGAGGAGACATCTGTTTGTGATCCTGGATGTTTCGATGGTCCTGTTTGACCATCAGAGTCCTGAACAGATTAAATTCATGCAGATTTAATTTTCCGTCGATGGTCTGATCAGTCGGCTCATTAACAGTCCTGCTGATGGACTGGGAGATCATCATTGATGCCTCTTTCTGAGAAATGCTGCAGCAGCTCTCTGCATCCTGCTCAACCTGGTCAATGGGTGTGTGTGTGTGTTGTAAAAAGTGTGTGGGTGCATTGTATGTGTGTATTTGGCTTAGTTACCGTTGGTAATCGAATCAGTCCGTCCCTCTGCGCTGCCCGGCATGTGTAATGATTCTGTCCTCATCCATCATTGATGGAGCTGGACCTGAGGATGGAGCAGGCTCAGGGGGCTCATTGAGCCCCAGGTTGGAGCTCTGCCATGGGCCCTAGTCCTCCGTCTCCAGATAATGAAGAAGTCACAGTCAGAGGAAATCCATTTAAAGGCTTACTACAGAGTTAAACGTGTTAGAGGCCCAAGTTACTGTTGCTGTTCTTGGGACAGTGATATTTTTTCTCTCAGTGTTTTATTGTTTCTTTCCTTAAAAAAAAGAAATAAAACTGTTATATGCAGATAATACAAAGCTAAGCTATAAGGTTAAATTTAAGGCTCCTTTATGAGCTTTATGTGCCACTAGAAACTCAATTGAACTATTATGTTACATTTGAAAGCTTGATCTTATATTGAATATATCAGGGTGGACGAGGACCAGCCCTATTTCAATTTATCAGGTACTCGTGAAGGCTGCCAATACCAGCAGCTGATACTCAAGGTAAAAAATATGTTACATAGAGTAAGTCCTCCTCGCCAGTGTTGTCACTACATTGCTGCTGTTTGACATCACAGACAATGTACGTCATGTCTTGTTCAGACAACATGAATGAACCAGGGAGAGTTAACAGTTTTGTTTTGCTCTTCAGTTTATTTAAAAAAATACTATAACTCTGAGAAATTTTTGGACTTTTGTTGATTTATTAAAAACAAGTCATAACTCAGAGAGTTGTTTGTTTTATTTTGGATTTAATGGCAGAGTGACTGTGCTGTCTTTGTTCAGAATGATCTGTCATTGTTCACTGAAGACTTGTGTATCAAAGTACTTTGGTATTGTTATCTGTGAGTACTCAAGCATGAGCACTAGTACTGGTATGAGTCTGGAAAAAAAGTGGCACTGAACATCCCTAGGATATAATGTTTTTGATTCAACTGAATTTATTTGCTTTGAAATTATATTTAACTCCTGGAAAGTTAAACTCTATATTCCTCAAATTAAAACTTTGTGCCACGCTGAACTGACATTGAATTTTTGATTTGGACGAAAGCTGCTGCCAAATGAAATTGCAGAATTGCTAAACAGAGTCACAACAAACTGGAATTTGTTTTGTATCTTTGAGCTAAAGTAATAAATAATTAAGTGGGTTAAAGCAAATAAACTCAGTTTAAAAAAACTCAGTTTCAGTTTGGGCTTTTCAGATTTAATTTAAAACGTTAGATCTGTTGATTCAGGGTCATACAGCTTACTTTTAAACTTTCCTATCAACAGGTCGTTTTGTGATTATTTCACATTGGGAACTTTGCAAAGGTGACATCATTGTAACCTCACACACTTCTTCCACACACTCCTGCACAGAGAGTATTACAGAAAACACACACACACAGGAGCACATAGTGTCCCGGCCCAGTGGTCTAGTTTAGAGAGTGAAACCAAACCAGGTCGCTCACATTCAGCCAATCATGTGAGGACTCGTGAACTGGTTCATCACCAGCTCAGTTTGTCACCAGTAAGAGAAACTGTATACAGACACACATACACACAGCTGAGATCAGATGAGATTTTTAAGGAGCTAAATGGAAGGAAGCAAAACCAGAAGTGAAACAGACCACTAGAGGAAGTGGTATTCAAATAATCAACACAGAGGCAGTGTTTGAGGGACAGAGAGCGATGTCTTCATCACAACTGAAAAAAAAAAACTTAGTGCAGATTAATACACTTAATCACAGAGATAATACATAACATACGCGTAACATTTACTTATTGGCTTTAGACCTTGTTGGACTTATCTCCTTTTTGAACTTTGTCCCTTTAGGCCACCGTAGCTCCCGTGGCTAGCAGCCAGTCAAATGTAAGCAAAGCAGGGTGTGTATCGCACACGACGCAGCTTTGTTTCTGTTTCTGCTGCCTGCAAATATCAGCAGGACCTGTGCCTCTCTGTGGTAAATATTAGAGCTGCTGCAGACAAACACAGTTTAACAAACATCAACACAAACAGCAGAAAGTCATCTCAGATGGGCAGCTGAAAACACAGATACCATAACACATCCAAGGAGACGGTATCAGTGCTGGAACCGAACTCAGCAGTTGGTCATATAAATGTAAAGCTAGTGGTTTGAAGAGCAGTTTTAGTTAATTGGTTTATTGCAAGGAAATAATAAACCTTTATAGCAGGAACTTCAAGCTAGAGTTTGTCTGTACTCTACTTTAAAAAAATCTGAGTACTCATATTTTGGATGATACAGCAGTGGCAAAAAGAGGCATCAGTACCTAAATTGTTCCTGAGAACTTAACCAAATAAACTGAATAGTTTGAGTGATGATTTCCAGTCTCAGAAGCAGAGGTTGAATAAAAATGGGTGTAGTCTCTGTGACGTCAGTTGTTGGTTTATGAAGCTGAGACACTGTCACAAGCTTGCCCAGTCAGAGCTCAGCTTACGTGACCGACGGGCACCCTATTGCTGTACTCGAAGTCCCTGCCACTTCCAATATGGCTGTGATAGCCGATTTGCTACAAAAATCCATTTCAGAAACAGACAAGTGTCTAACATACAGTCTATGGCAGCAAGTGAGCCTCATGAGCTCGTCAGGGGCAACACAGGTTAATGTCATAGAAATTAGGAGGAAAGAAGAGGATTGTAAAGCCAAATGCCAAATCTCCAGTGTAGAAATATTTCAGCTCCTAACGACTGAGCAAGGTGAGCCCATCATCACAGACGAGCCAGTGTGCAGCAACAAAAAAAGGCATCACAACAAACTCACATGCTCACCTAAAACACAACCACCCAACCCAGTTTTCCCAGCTGGGGAAAAAACTGCACCTACAGATGCAGAGCCTTCTCCCCAACAGCCACTTAGGCATTTGACAAGCAAAACAGTGTAAAACATGTGCTCACAGAAAGTATATTGTGAATACTTCAAAAAGGAGACAACTGGTCTGTTTACAGTTTGGGATGAAGCTGATGAGGCTGATGAAGCCTCACAGATGAGGTGAAATTTCTTCACACACTCTTGACCGTCTGTTTGTTTCTGTTTTGAGCATTCAGAATGACTCTAATCTGGTTAAGCATAAATTTACATGGACACAGAAAGTGTAGTTTGCGAGCCCATTTTAATTTTTCTTTTTTCTATATTTAAAAGTTATTGATATTCCAATTACAGTAATGAAAAATAATTACAAGAAATATGATTTAATTGCATTTGAGAGGGTTTATTGCATTAGTGAGATATATTATTTTTGTATTAGTAGTTTATTTGGTCTCAAATTGATATTGTTTATTGTCTGTAATTATAGGACAATATATCGTTCAGCAAATCGTCCCAGGCCTAGTGCATGTTCCTGCTGTTTCTGCTGTTTCTGCAGACAGGCTCTGCTGAACACTCCAGGAACCACAGATTTTAGCACTTCTGCATCAGGCTCGTATTTCAAGACCTGCTCAGAACAAATCAGCAGATCTTTTATGCTATTTTTTACCTGCTTTATTATGCAAAATCTCTGTATTTGAGAAAATTAAAAGCTTTCATTGTGAAAATAACGTCTGATGGGCTCCAGGGTTTCATTTCTGTCTCTGAATATTGTCTCTTTTGCCGCAGAAATCCAAAGCTCGCTCAAACATGACTAATCAGAGCTCCTTGAACGACAGAGACCAGAGTCTGCATTAATTTTCAGACATCTGTTAATAAAGATTATGTAAGCCCTAACCCTTTTATTTGTTCGGAGGCTGCAAGCGGAGGCGTGCTCCATCTTTTGCTGGCATTATACATTTGAAAAGAAAGCAAATTGCTCCTTTTAGGTCCCTGCAGTTGCAGGTTGCATCTCATTTAGGGCTTTTAATGACAAACAGTCTGAGAAACAGGTTTTGTTTTTCTGTTGTATAACAAATTGTTTCATAATTTATTGAAAAAGAACACCAGATGTCTTCTTTAGGATACTTTTTACAGAATAATATTTCCAAGTCATGCATAGTGCCTTAATTTGGAGTGTGTGTGTTGATGTCTCTCCCTCCTGCAAATGCTAAAGTCCTGTATGCATATATGTAAGCACAGGCTGTCAAGCTGTTTATCCACCATTAAGAGTTTTGTAGGAATAATCATGCAATCAGCTTCCATGAACAAAACAAAGCTCCTGCATGCACAGAGAACAAAAGCAAGACAGCAGCTGTGCAGCTTTGGGTGGTTTGTCGTGTATCCACCTTTAGATGTTCTTGGTCGTTCTCCAGAGTGTTGCTCTCTCCCCCTCTCTCTGAGTCCAAGGTGTTTTCCTCAGATTAAGCCGATTGGTATGTCTTCCAGAGGCTGATTCAAGCTGCCAAACTCTGACGCTTTGTCTCCAGGTCAAGCCTCGACATGCTGCCACCATTGTCAGGAAGACTCTGGTCTGACTTTAAGGAAACTTTATGTAGAAAAACACCTTTCCTCTGATGGAAAACAAAATTAACCTCCTGGAGGAGGTGAAGCTTTACTTTTGGATGGATTTCATTTTGCTGCAGATAATGAAAAAAAGTTCAAACTTAAGTTTGTATGTTTTGTCACAAAACACATTTTCTTTGAATTTTCTGCTGCTTTTGCGTGCGTTGGATATGATATGGAAACTTTGATCATTAGCTTGACTTCGTGTTTGACTCCTAAAACTTTTAATACTAGAGGTTGTTAACAGCTTTTGGAAACAAATGTGTTCCAGTCCTGACGAAGCTCTCGTCAGTGTTTCATCTACTGACTGCAGGTGACAAACACCACGGTTATGATGCGTAACGCTGTCGCTGGATGAGGTAAAGAGGCAGGGGTTGGGGTCCTTTTTGGGGTTCAGGTCTGGAGAGTTTGCTGGAATAACTAGGGATGGGTACCTTTCACATTTGAAACGATACGGTACCGATGCCCGGTACCTGGCAATTGGTACCGGTACTCAATGGTACCAAGTTTTGGTACTTTTTTGTGTTTATGTAATAAAAAATATCAATTTGTTTAATAATGAAATATAAAAAAATTCAATTTAACAAATTTCTTCTTCAATATATAACCTTGCAATGCTGTGTTCATGTCCAGCATGGAAAATCTCCTACTCTTCCACTCCCTCACAGTCACAAGGATGCATTTAGGTACCTAAACATGGTACCTTTTGATTTTACATCAATCGATACCCGCTACTTTTAACAGAATTCGGTCGGTACCTATAAAAGTACCTAATTCGATACCCATCCCTTGGAATAACATCATGATATGTCATTGAACGAGCCTCTGGATCTTTTGGCGCTGTGAGCAGGAGCCAGGTCCTGCTGGAAGATGAAAACCAAAACATAAACCCTTCACGGCTTTCTAAGTGATTTTAAATTAATCCCGCCAACTCTTTTCCTTCCCGTTTAATTTTTTTAGAATAAAAGAGTAGACGCTAGATTGGATATGCATTCAGTATGAGTTAGAGAGCTTTGCTATATTTGAGCTGTTAGCTCAAATCAGCCCTGTGGCAAATAATGTTCCTTGAACTGATGTTTCACATAAATTCACAAGCTGGTACACAAACTGCTGATTCAGAGAGGATGTTATTTCTTGGAAGAAGTCACTTCTTGGACAAACTGTAGATTGTTTTCATGGTCCACCATGCAAAAACTGTCGGCTGTGTGGGAGTATCACACCATCTCTGAGGAGGATCAGCAACAGGCAGTTAAAGATAACTGAACTGTCTGCTTTGTGCTGGCGAACGGAAGAAATTAGTCTGGAATTATGTGCCATGAAACCACAAAATAATGCATTACACAAGGAGATAAATATTAAATCTGTCACACACTTATTTTAACAGAGGAAATCTATCTTCATTGATAGGCTGAAACAGGGTGTTATAGAAAGTATAAAGTGAGGCTTTAAAGTGCTTTACTGACTGAGTTTTCTTTCATGAGCTGGGATTTTCTGTGCACATGGTCCCCTCCAGAAGAGTCTCTGCACCTTTATCCTGAGGGCAGGAGCTTAAAGTTTATAAATCACATTAAAGAACACTTCAAATCAAAAGTGCTCCTCATTTTTTCCAGCCTCTTTATCTTTCTTAAACATATATGATAGAAGTCTGTGTGTGATGTTGTTTCATGCTGTGTGAGACCTGAAGCTCTTTGACGTTTGAACAGTTAGTCGGGCAGAAACCGACTTCTGAGGATGTGCCTTTGGGCTGAGATAAACTGAGGATGGAAATAGTTGTTGGCTGATCCATCATTTACTGTCTGTTGTTGTGTTTAGAGGGGGAACTTTCAGAACCAGGATCTGGACTTTTTGCTTCAGTTTTAAAGTTTTTTCACAACTTTCACTTTTTGTTGTTCTGAAACATTTGACTCTCTTCTTTCTCTGTTAGCGGTGCCATACCCTCCTGGTAACCGCCTGACGGTGAAAGACCTGTACGTGGACGGGAGGCCCAGTGTGGAGCAGCTGAAGGCCCACTTGGTGAAGGAGGGTCGCCTGGAGGAGGAGGCGGCTCTGCGGATCATCAATGAGGGAGCCAGCATCCTGCGCCAGGAGAAATGCATGCTGGAGGTGGAGGCTCCCATCACAGGTAAACCTGGACCCTCACACCTTTGATCTCAGTGTGTGAGGAGGGCTGAGGAAGGGGGACTGAGGAAGGAGTCAGTGACAGCAGGACAAAGACGGAGTGTGTGCTGCAGTCTATTTCTACAGCTGCCCTCTCTGACATGTGGCTTAGCTTAGGCATCCACCCTCCACCCTCGTGCCCTCGACTATTTCTGTCCCTCCTGCACGCCTTCACACTTATTGTTTACAGATATTTGTCACTGTTTTTAACTCCTTTATGTTTAGCATTCACTGGGTTTGGAGGTTTTCTTCTGTACGTTAATGAAATGAGTGAAAACATCCCAACATACCATGAATTTATCCACAGGAGCTGCAAATAAAACTTGAGGGGTTTGATTTTTAAGTGTTTTTTTTTATCCTCACTTCTTCTTGTTTTAACTATTGTTATTGTCTATCTCTCCAGTCTTTTGTGCAGCATCTTTGGCTGCAGGCTTTCATGTATAAAAGGTGGTATAAAAAAGTTAAAGAGTATGTCCATACAATGATTTTGATTCTTTGATAACTGGAAAATAACCCTTTAAGTATTCTTTAAAGCAAAACCAACAGACTCCAGTCTGCCCTGGCAGCTTAGATCTGTTCTTAAATCTGCTGCTTCTTTTTGCTAGAAATGGTCAATGATTAAAAAATTATTTGTGAAACTGGTAATAATCTACATTGTTATTGGCTGCAGGTAAGTTTAACAGTTTAGGTTCAGTTCTAACCAATCAGAGTGAAGGAGGTTTGTGGAGCAGGGAGCCTTAAAGAGACAGCAGCCAAAATGAGGCTGAAATAAGCGTTTTCTAAAACACCAGGGAGAGAAAAATAGAAATGTGTTTGAACTGTAAATCATCTATAGATACTGTGGAAGCCCCAGAGAGACATAGTAAAGACTACAATCAAACAGACCCAGAAATTAAACACCAGTAGAAGATAAAGTTAATCATTTCAATCATTTGGACCCCAAAGCTTATGTACGTTTACTGTTTGTTGATTTCAGTTCTGCGTTTAATACGCTACAACCACACCTACTGATTGAGAAACTGAAGAACATGAACGTCAATCCTTTTATTTTGAAATGGTTCATGTCTTTTTTAACTAACCGTGTGCAGCAGGTTAAAATTAACAATGTCCTCTCTGAGCCCAGACTCTCCAGTACTGGTGCCCCCCAGGGATGTGTCAGCTCCCCTGTGCTCTTTACATTGTACACAAATGATTGCATTAAGGTCCACCCTGATAATTACATCATTAAGTTTTCAGATGACACTGCCATCCTCGGTTTGCTGCACAAAGATAAAAGTCCTGCAGCTTACCATTCTGAGATCAGTCATTTTGTTCAGTGGTGTGACTCTAACTATTTGATGCTAAATGTAAAGAAAACAGAAGAGATGGTGTTCAATCATAAAGTCGTGGATGACTTGGGGCCAGTGGTCATTCACAATGAACCTGTCACTCAGGTCAGCTCCTATAAATATCTTGGAGTTCATATCGACGATGCATTCAGCTGGAGGGTCCACGTTGAGAGTCTCTGCTCAAGACTACAGCAGAGATTGTACTTTCTGCGCAGACTGAGAGCTTTTGGTGTTGAGCAGAAGGTCATGCTGTTGTTCTACCATGCTGTCCTGGAGAGTATTATAAGGTACGGAATCACAGCCTGGTACGGTAACTTGTCTGTACAGCTGAAGACACAGCTAAACCGTCTGGTACAGCAAGCAATGAAAATTATGTATGTCAAAAATCACACTTCTCTCCAGACCATCTTTGAACAATCTATCATGACCCAGGCACAAAAAATTGTGTCAGACGAAACCCATGTTCTCCATGCAGAGTATCACCTGCTACCCTCAGGGAGGAGATTCAGAGTCCCCCGCTGCAGGCTGAACCGCTTTAAAAACTCTTTCATCCCAACATCTATTAAGATTATGAATGAACTGATGTAGTCTTAATCTCTCCTGACTCTTTGGCCTTCATACTGGTTTAATGTATTTTATTTAAATTATTGGTACTGTGCAATAGGGATGTTCAGAATGCAATTGTGATGTGTTTGTGACTGTGATGTTTGTGCTATGAATTCATGTTGCTCTTTTATGACTGCAGGACCAGCAAGGAGCCCATGACAAATTTCCCCGTGGGGACAATAAAGTATATGAAATGAAATGAAATGAAATGAAATTTTACATCCAATCAAATCTGTGTTTCTAAAGTTCACTGACCAATGTCTTTCATCCGGCCTAAAAGTGAATTAATTTAACATGGAACGATAAGATAGCGGTGACTGAAAGTAATCTAGACACTATTTAAAGAAAGCTGGTGTTGAAGGTTATTATCAAGAAATACATACTCTAGAGTCAAGGCTATGCAACAGTTTAAGAAAAAAATGAAGTGATCATTGAAGCCCATAGATTTATCATTTTTCATGTTTTTTCTTTTTTCATGAATGTGAACGTTTTGTCTTAAAATGCGACATTTGATTGTTTCCTCTGATTCTTTAACTGTTGCTTGATTGTCGATTGTTTTTGGATTTTATTTCTGCATTTCTGTATTAAATAGTCCGCTCTTGTCTAAAAAATGAATTTCTCTGCAGCATACTTAGCCTTTGTGAACTCTCACTTTTTATCTTGTGTGTGTTCAGTGTGTGGAGATGTCCACGGCCAGTTCTTTGACCTGATGAAGCTCTTTGAGGTGGGCGGGTCCCCCAGCAGCACCCGTTACCTGTTCCTGGGCGACTACGTGGACCGAGGGTACTTCAGCATCGAGGTATGAGTGTGTGTCTCCGCTGTCTCCCTCTCACATGTTTGTGTTTCTGACATTTGGAGCGAGGCTTAGCGCTGTGCCTTTAAATAGTCGTAGGAAATGAAAGACACACTGTCTGCTGCTCCACCAACATACACACACACACACACTTAGACACACAAGTGAACACGCACACACACGCCTTGAACCTCACTGTGTGTCCCGTTTCCAAAACAATCAGAGGGAGGGCTGGGTGTGTTCTCTGGAGGGGGGGGTGTGGATCTGTGGATGGCAGGATGTCTTTATTAGCTGCTGGGAGGATTAGTGGACATCCTGGAACGCTTTCGCTCGTCCAAACCACAAAGACGGAAATAAACGCACCGTCTCTCAGCGTCTCACAGACTCATTCAGGCAGAACAGGACTTCATCTCGAGGAGATAGGGTAACATCATATTTATTGATCTTATGTGGTTCAGTTTCACTTTTTCTGTCTTTATCCAGAGGGGACAGGGCAGGGAACAGGGCCACCTAACTGCTGGGTCATCCCAACACCCAAAGTTTCACTTTTTACAGCAGCTCACACATAGAGGAAAAATCGTAATCAAGCGATGGAGATGAAAAAATCCTTGACATTGACCTCCATGCTTAGTCTGTGGAAACCAGGAGCTCCCAAACATTTCACCCCACAACCCCCAAAATATGGCTGCAGATGTTAGCCTGCGAGGAGGTCCGGTGGCTGCAGATGTTTGGATGTACTGATGTCTTCAGATGTTTTCTAATCTTAAAGCTGGTCTGTTTCAACGGCTAAGAACTTGGTGACTTTGGAGCCGCCCTCATCCTGGGGTTGTTTGTTTAACGGAGCATGCACAAACATTTTAAAGACACACATGGTGTGTACCATGATGTGACCTAGATACATGAAATATTTATCGGTGCAGATGGAAAGGATGTGCAGGATTCTGCAGGAATACACAACAACTATATTTAGGGTGTTAGTGATGGTCAGTTATGTACAAATTTGATGATTTTACTTTGCTTTTTACTCCTTTACTCTGGATTATCTCCATGTTTTAGAGCTTTCATAGAAAGAACACACAAGATATGTCTGTCAAGTCATAAAGGTATGATTAGAACAGCTGAAAGAAGGACCAACAGCACTAATTTTGGATATTTTACCCCCCCCCCCCCCCCCCCCCCCCCCCCCGAAACAGTAGCTCTCGCGCTGAGTTAATGTTCTCCCCTGTCTCTGTCACCTGCAGAGGCTCAGGTGTGGAGGCTCTGGTTTATGGACAGCAGGTGGCTATCGGATGAAAGAAAAAATGTAATAGTCTGTCAGGCATCCTTTGGGCTAAATTAAGGAGACTTTGTATTTGCAAACAGTTATTGTCACACCTGTTTAGACCACAGAGGGAAATAAATATAAGATCTCCAAGCTGTAGTTGCATTTGCTTGTTTTCTTCTTTTCTCTTGCTGCATCAAATTTCAGGAAGTGTTGAGACAGTTCTCAGTCTGTATCTCATTCAGAATCAGGGTCAGACACATTTTAGAGTCACAGACACTCTCATGAACCAGATTAATTTAGAAGTCATTTATCGGCAGACTGCTTGAACTACCTGAAAATGATGTTTCACAGACACATGCTCCACTTTAGGTTCTCATTAGTCTTTTAGGATAAATCTGAATACCCTACTAGTTAAATGAAACCACATTGATAACTGATTCAGTTCAACCCCTACAAATAAAAAGACACAATGCCTAAAAAATGTTCATTTCCACTTTTTGAATTCCCAACCTTAATATGGTGTTGTATAGGAAACGTCACAAATAAACAAACTCACCTGACATGCTGTGGACAGTAAAGAGATGAAAGAATATAGATTTCCGACAAGGAAGTCATGGTTAGATTTATGTTCAATGTTTGAATCTAAATTATTTCTGATGATCCAGGAAATTTACAAAAATGGAGCTGTGAATCATTGAAGTTGAAAAAACAGTTAAAATAAATGTTAAAATGTAAACATTGTGAACCAGCGATGAAGATGTCAGTTACTTCCTGTTTACTTCTTGTTTACGTAAAAACATACTCAACAGTCTTAGGGCGTATTTAGACCTGGACTGTTTGGTCCACTTAAAACGGACCAGGGTTCGTTTCCCACGCTGGTGCCGACTTTTCATGCAGGTGTGAATAGACACAAACGAACCCTGGTGCGGGCCAAACAACTGGACCGAGACCCACTTTTTGAGGTGGTCTCGGTCCGCTTCCAAATGAACTCTGGTGCGGTTCGTGGTTCTCCGGTGCAGGTCTGAATACAAACCAAGGTCCATCAGAACTAACTACAGGATACATGCCCCTTTTGGGCCAATAAAGCCACCGTAACCTAACCGTCTTTGGTTCATACTGATCCTCCGTCTTCTGTTTAGCCACGCTGTTGCTAGCATGTTGTGGGTCAGGACACGCAGAGCATAGCGTCTCCTTGCTGCGCGCATTCATCTTCGCTGTTCCAAAATTTGAAACGGTGTTGTTAAGCCTTCTTTGAAGAAGCTGCTCTTGAAACTGAAAATTATTTTGCAGCTCTAATAAGAGCACAAACACACATGTTTACCTCCATTTCCGGGTCTGTATTCTGTGTGCCGCCCTTTGTCAGAGCTGTCCAATGAGAGCACTGATCGTCACACACGTGGATGTGTTTACAGAATATAGTCCACTTGCAAAAAGTACAATTTGAATACAAACCGCACCAAACGAAAAAAATAAAGTCTGCTTTTGGTCCGGACCAAACAAGTGGACCAAAGGACTTTTCTGGTATGAATACAGCCTATAAGTTCCTCTTCAAGGAAATAACGTTTGGGGTTGTCCAAGGACACAGACTTTTGAAACAGGTATCCAAAGTGGGTAAAATGTGTAAGAGGTCCAATACTGTTTCCTGAAGTGTCCACAATCATTTTTGGGGATCAGTAAAAGGACGGTTGCACCAGATGCTGTGACTAGCTCAAAGTTTTGAAACTCAAACTTTGGTGACTCTTAAACTCTCATTTTAGTGTTTCTCCCGTTGTGCAGATTCTTTGTCAGGAACCAAAAAATCATCTCCGTCCTTGCAATCTACCCTTCATCTCCCCAAAACTCCACTGAGATGATGTGAAAGGCAGACCAGTCAGAGTCAGAAATGAATAAAAACAACAGACGGGGAAACGCAGACATCAAATACAAGAGGAGACTGAACCCAGCTCAACGAGGCGCTTTCATTCCTCAGCCACAGCAGCTTCAAACGAGGCTCGGATAAAGAAGAAACTGCTGGAGGTCTGGATAATGAGATTATATAAGTCTGAAGGCAGTTTACCCAGCATGCCCCTGTACACAAAAATGTACCAACAAAGCTGTCTGCATAGATTTCATAAAGAGAGCAGAGATGAATTCAGGAGCCAGAGTGGAATATAATCCAAAGAGCGCTGTGGAACATTAATGTAAGGTCCCATTAAATCAGCATCAGTCTGAGTCCACCTTTAATAATAACTCCTTATTTATCTTTGTGTACAACACCCCGCCTCTCTGCAACACTTCACACCTTTCTGCACGTTAACACACATTTTCACACACCACACCCTGCCCTTTATTCAGTGTTTATATTTATTAGCACTGAGACAAATCCTCATTTTACTTAAATCCTGGTCTTTACTGAACAGTTTTGAAGACTTGATTATGCAAAGACAAGTAGAAAGGGTGTCTGCCTCCTGGACCCCGACTGTACATTACTCCAAAGAAGAGGAGCTGATCACTAAAGGCTCTACCTCCCTGTGCACAGAGGAACACAAATAAACTACAGGGCTGAACCACAATACTGGTTATCTTGGTCCCCCATCTCTGACAACTCTTCACCGTAATGCTTCCTGTTTACACTGTCTTAATGGCTGCGTCTTTGGGGCATCCTTCTTCAGCCAGCTTGGGGTCTAAACATGAATACTTAAAATGCTAAGCCCTGTTTCCACCAAGTTAGGTCCATCTCTGTATGGCACTCATTTTGTGGCGTTACCACTGACTAATCCTGGGACAGATCCCCAAATAATCGAGACGAGCCATCCCACTTCCATTGGGGTGCCATACCAAACCGAACTGATCAACCGAACTTGAAGTTGATATTCTGAGATCAAAGTCGGACTTAATTCTGACTTCAATTTAAATTTTCAAATTCTGAGTATTTTCTGAGAAATTCTGTTTCTACTTGCAGATTTAAAACTTAAATCATATTATTTGGACTTCAATTATAAAACTCTGACTTTTAATCGTAGAACTCTTAAATTTCATTTCAGATTTTTTGACTTTTTAAAATGTTTACTTCCAAACATTGATTTCAATCTGAGAATTTTAACTTTCTGACCCTGAATTCTGACTTTTATTATTGGACCTCTGACTTTGGTCTTACTTTAATCAAAGAGTTGAAACTTTTCGTAACTTCCTTCCTTGAATTTCTAACTTCAATCTCTAAATCTTTTATTTTAATCTCAGAACTGTTTCTTTTTTTTCTTCGAAAGTGAAATGTCAGAGATTTAAGTCAAAGTTTGGAGATGAAATCAAAATTTCAAGATTCATTTCAAGTTATTGAGATTTTTGTCCAAATAATGGAGATTGAAGTTAAATGTGCAGTTGACGATCCCACAAGGTGAAGCTACAACACTGCAGTCCGTTTTTGTACTAGCAGCACGCAGCCTTCTCTGAAACTAAGCTGATTTTGCTTTGTAACAAAGAGCCACGTGAAAACCACAAAGAAGGTGAAACACTATACAACTCCCATCGTGCACCATGTCACGTTTTTTTTTTTGTAAAATCAAAAGGTACCATGTTCAGGTACCTTAATGCATCCTTGTGATGGTGAGGGATTTAAGAGTAGGCGATTTTCCATGCTGGACATGAACATAGCATTGCAAGTTTATATACTGAGAAACAAATATGTTAAATTGTAAAGAAAAAGAAAAGAGTTTTCTCTACAGGTCTTTCTCTCCTCATCGTGAAGCCAAACAAAGTGAGCTGTATCAGAAAGAGGCCTTCAAATCCTCACATTTCTTCCCCCTCCTGTAAAAATTTCATGCTCCGTCCTGGTGAAACTGCGACAATTCTGCAGTTACCCAGTGATGTAATGGTGCAGCAGAGTGAACCCATCCTCTTGTTATTCTCCTCTGCCGCCGGCCTGTTGGGTTCTGGATGAACAGCTGGTCTGATCCGGCTCCTGTTCGCCGCCTCCATGAAATAAAAAGCTGAATTTTAACAGGTGGTTCAGTGCTGCACAAAAACACGGAGGGGGTTGAGTGACAGCTGAGCGAGTGGGTTTGTTTGGAAGTCGTGCAGGAGCTCTTTAAGGAAAACAAACGCACATTTAGGAGGTTGTTATCAACACGATAAAAAGATGCTGAAGGTTCATGATGCAGGAGGCCTTCACTTCTCTTTTTATTCATGCATGCCTGAGCCTATAACCTGCTCCTTACAGAGAGTGTCTGCAGATATGCCTACACAGATGAATTCTCTGCTAAATGAGACTAAAGAGCATACAGGACAAGTGTTTCTGGTCACAGCTCTGTTTCTCCTTCATCATGTAGCAGAAATGGAGACTTTAGACTTTAAACATCTTGCTTTTTAAGCATTCTTCGTAGTAAGGATTTTGGTTGAGCATGACCATCTTGCGAGGCCTCTGTTTCTTCTCCAAAACAAAGCTTGGACCAGTAAATCTAGATCTTTTCAGAGGATCTTATCAGAGGATCCACAGAACCAGTTTACGATGCCAAACAGGATGTATGTTTTCAAAAGCATCGACTCAATCAACAAGAAATCTGTTGCGTTCTCATTGCATACCGATAGAAATACATCCAGTGTTCACCTCTTTTGTGTGTGTTTCTCTGCAGTGTGTCCTCTACCTGTGGGCTCTGAAGATCAACCACCCTAACACCCTCTTCCTGCTCAGAGGCAACCACGAGTGCCGGCATCTCACAGAGTACTTCACCTTCAAACAGGAGTGTGAGTCTGTGTGTTTCAGGTTCTTTTTTAAAATACTTCACTGTGGACAATCTGTTTATTTCTTTGTACTGATCTGTGTGTGTTTGTGTTCCCTGTGCAGGTAAAATAAAGTACTCTGAGCGTGTGTACGACGCCTGCATGGATGCGTTTGACTGCCTGCCTCTGGCTGCTCTTCTCAACCAGCAGTTCCTGTGTGTGCACGGAGGTCTGAGCCCTGAAATCACCTGCCTGGATGACATTCGGAAGGTAAGAGGGAGTGGGATGACCCAGGAAGGGAGGAGGGCAGAGTTATTTAACTGCTGAAAGCATGGCTGAAAGGAGATAATGGTAAATTTTAAATTACTCCTCATCAAACAGTGGTGAAAAAGTGCTGAAGTCAATGCAATTTATTCAGTTTGTTGAAATTTTTGTTCATTTCATTTTGCTTGATTTTATTTAAATTTGTTATTATTTTTTTCTTTTGTTATTTATTAAATTCAATGTTATTGATTCTGTTAAATTTTATTTTATTTTTTTAATTATATTTTATTCAAACTTTTTGTTCAACTTTGTTTAAATTTGTTATATTTGATTCAGTTTAAATTGATCAAATTTTGGGGGTTTTATTTTGTTAAATTGTATTTTATTTTCTTGAATTCTATAGTACTTTTAAAATTCTAATTTTGTTTGGTAAAATTTCACTTAATTTATTCTATTGCTTTTGTTATTTTTTTTTAATATGCTTTGTTAAATTTAATTAAATATGATTTTGTAGAGTTTTATTTAAGTTTAATTAAATGTTGTCTTGCAACAACAATCACAAAAAAAAAGAAAAAAAGCAGGTCTTATCAGTAACTTGTTTGGTACGGTTCCTCACAGGTTTTATTTTGGTTTGCACATCTGCTAAAATTGCAAACTTGAGGTTTAAACCTGAGGAATGTTGAGACATGAGCCAAAGTTCCAGGTGTGCAGGTTTTGTTTAGTAACCAAGTGCCTTCAGAGAGTTTTTCCAGAGGTTTTGGTTGTTTATTGTTGTTTAATTGGTAAATATAAATCCTCTGGGTCGACTTAGACTCTGTTTGCAGTGCGGTCTTGGTTTCAGCCCAATCTGTGTCTCTGTTTGTGTTTGTGCAAAGCTGGATCGGTTCAAAGAGCCTCCTGCATTTGGTCCAATGTGCGACCTGCTGTGGTCGGACCCGGGGGAGGACTACGGCTCAGAGAAGACCCAGGAACACTTCTGCCACAACAGTGTGAGAGGCTGCTCTTATTTCTACAGGTAGGACGGACTCTGACTCTGAGATGGTTTCACTTTAAAGAGGAGGAAAAGCTCCCTGAGCGCTAATCTGAGCTGATTAAAGCTCTCCAAACAATGGCTTATCTCTGGATAAGTGAGCCAGCTTAAACCCGGCGTTACACTGATACTGAACATAAATATTAGCATTCTGTGGCCTGTCTTAATATTTGTGCTGAATGTGCCGTGTTGACACCACATGGGGGTCAGAGGGAGGGGAGCAGCTGCTGTTTAAAGCCTCTTTTATCCTGCTCCGGTTTGTTTTAGGAAGCCAGCGTTGGAATGACTCAGAGGAGTGACACAGCGACTCTGTTTCTCTGCAGACTCATGGCACACTTGCTTTTTAGCTCCCACCCTCTGACTGAAGCAGCTCCCGGTTTCAGCTCGTTTTATACCTGCAGCTTCTTACTGAAGTGTTTCCCAGAGCAGAAGGCTTTACCTGTGTTTGTGACAGCAGCCAAAAAACAACATGACGCATGTTTTTGGATGTCCCACTCACGATTCAGGCGCTGAGCTGTGAATGGAAGAGGTGAACTGTAAATTGGGTAAAACACACATCAGTTTCACAAGTTTTCAGTGCTGATTCTCTGCAGCCTGAGATTGAGGAAACTGAACCAGTCTCCTGTTCAGCTTTTGTTCCTTGAGAAGGAGGGTTGTTAAATTTGGAGGAGAGTGTAAAAGTTTCACTACTCGCACAGTAAAAATCAGAATGTATGAAAAAGTTAAAGACGGCAACACTGGGAAGTGTTTTTTTACAGCCAGAGGAGTAAAGTTCATTTATTTCACTACAACACGTGACTCAGATAATAAAACATCCTCAGTATGAGTGAACACAGCATGGACAGAGAAACCTGAGTTATTAACCTCTGTGAACTGCCTTCTTCTGATTATTGAAATAAGATCTGTGGTGGTTGGTACAGAATAGGATTAACACCACTTGAGATGTATTTTTTGGAGGAAAGGCCAGTGAAAACCTATGAGAAATCCACCTAAAAGTTCTGACATTCTCCTGAATTATATTTTTGAGATTGAAGTTGATATTCTGAGATCAAAGTCAGACTTCAATCTGACTTCAATTTCAGTTTTCAAATTCTGAGTGTTTTCTGAATAATTCTGTCTCTACTTGCAGATTTAAAACTTAAATCATATTATTTGGACTTCAATTATAAAACTCTGACTTTCAATCGTCCAATTCTTAAATTTCATTTAAGATTTTTTGACTTTTTACAAAGTTTACTTTCCAAACATTGATTTTAATCAGAGAATTTTAACTTTCTGACCCTGAATTCTGACTTTTATTATTGGACCTCTGACTTTGGTCTTACTTTAATCAAAGAGTTTAAACTTTTGGTAATTTTCTTCCATGAATTTCTGACTTTAATCCTAAAACTTTTATTTTAATCTCAGAACTGTTTCTTTTTTTTTTTCTTCACAACTTAAATGTCAGAGATTTAAGTCAAAGTTTGGAGATGAAATCAAAATTTCAAGATTCATTTCAAGTTATTGAGATTTTTGTCCAAATAATGGAGAGTGTAGTTAAATGTGCAGTTGACGTTAAAGGTTAAGTCTGCAGGGTTTTTCTAAAAAACTAAAATGTCAACTTTTACAGGAATAATCTGGCTCAATCGTCACTTCTGGGCCTTTATGCGTGTCAGTGTCTGTGTACCTAAAACAGCCCTCTTCTGTCTGTATTTTGATATTTTGGTTGTGGCCTGTGTGAATGTTGTTTACTAACAAGTAATGAAAATTTCTGCAGACCCTTCTGTTAAAGTTCAAAGATAGAGGTTAAAACTAAAAGATTAGAATTCAGAACTTTGAGATTAAAGTTTTTAATCCTAGAATATTTGAGTCCTGAGATTTGATTTTAGAATTCAGGTTTTCTTCTTTTATTTTTTCTACACCACAGTAACTTAAAAAAGCCACTTAACATTTCTCAGACTTAAGGTGTTTAATCTCTGACCTGAACGCTGTACAGGAGCAGCTTCAGCCTCTGAAGACTTCCCGAAAACATCTTCAGCTCCTTTCAGTTGCTGCTTCAACCTGCAGGCTAACAACGTCTTTGTTTAGCTTCACGGAGCAGATAAACAAAGGAATCAGGGGTTGAAATGTCGAGATTATGAATCATAAGATAACTGAAGTCCCGAGGGGGTCTTTAGTGTGTGACGCTGGTTTCTTCACCTCCATTCATCAGGTGTTCACTTATTTGAGTGTGACTGAAACAGGAAGTCTCAGACGTCCAGAGGAAAGAGCTTGAGTGTGAAGCTGAAATGACAGGATGTGAAGGTGTTTCAGGGACAGCAGGTGTGTTTGTTCACATTTTATCACTGAACAGCAGAAGACCAGTCCAGCCTGATCATCCTCCACTTTGCTCTCTTTGTGTTAAACGTTTTCATTTTCTGTAAAGATCACAGACGAACTCCTACACCACCTCCTCCTCTTCCACCTTCCTCCTCCTCCTCTTCCTCCTCCGTGCCAGCCTTGACCTTAATTGATCTCTAATTTTAGCGCTTTTAAGCATCTCTTGTTCCAACGCAGCTCCTTCCTTATCCCCATGGAAACCAAGGTGAGTGCAGACAGCCGCGCTGTGGGAGGATGGGAGCCGCCATCGTGGACCAACATTTGGACAAACATGAAACAATCGCTCTGTGTCTGTTTGCCAAACTGACACAACGGCTCGCTGGTCTTCTCCTGATGTTTGAATATTCAAACCATCCGTCCTCTCTTTCTTTCTCTTGCTGTAGTTACCCGGCAGTTTGTGACTTCCTGATGAACAATAACCTGTTGTCTGTAATACGAGCACATGAAGCCCAGGATGCAGGGTGAGTTACACACCTGACGTCAGGCTGTAGACACACACTCAGTTTATTCTGCATCCAACTAAAATAATCATATAGTATGACTTTCAAGTTGTCAAATTGGTGACGGTTTTTGAGTTTGTGCTGACAAGTTACTGTAAAGTTAAGAAAAGGTATAAAATAAGAGCAAGTAATCAACAAGACAGGGATTGAAGTTAAAATGATGATGACTAAGAAAAGTAGGGGTGGGAGAAAATATCCAAAATCAATGTATTGGGATTTTTTGTTTGACAATATCAAATCGGGATTCTTTTTCAATTTTTTTTTTCAAATTTAAATTCATTTCAGTCATTGTTTATAAACTGGATTGGAAAAAAGTTACCACTTTTCTCCAGCAGAGGGTGAAATGTTTCTCTCTGGCTCATGTAATATGCATTTTATGGGAAAGTATGACTCCTGATATAGTTTGTAGGAATTATCCTCCTCGATAAACTTTTTCACATGGTCTGTCACAAATTAAAAATCACAAAAATTGTAAATATCAAAGAATCCCCAGTATGGCATATCGTTCCAACCTTAAAGAAAGGCCTCTACATTAAGTTTACAGGTTGGAAAAACATGCACTTTACCTGCTTGTGTTGTATTGAAAAGTTCTTGATTCCCACCAACAGCTATATATCAAAATTGTACCAATGTGTGACATCACAAGTTGCTCAAACTGTGACTCTTAATATGTATTTTTAACCCTTATTTTTCTGTAAAATAACTCATTGAGATGAATAATCTCTTATTCAGCAGCACAGTTTACAAACTTTGCCGTCATTTAGTCACAAACCCAATAAAAATTTAAGAGCTACTCAGAAAGTATCGAGTAAACAGAGGGAGGAAGTTCAGGAAACCTGTTTACACGAGAGACCAAACCTCTCCTCAGCTTGCATCTTTATCCTTTAAACCTTTAATTTCTCTAACTGAGCTTTTAACCTTGATGTGCGGGTGTTTCTGTGCCCCTCAGGTACCGAATGTACAGGAAAAGTCAAACGACAGGCTTCCCTTCTTTAATCACAATCTTCTCTGCTCCGAACTACCTGGATGTGTACAATAACAAAGGTAAGAGGAGAGAGACGGCCGCCATGGCAACAGGAAAGAAACCTTGAAGCCCTAGCAACAGGAGGCAGGAAGTGCCTAATGAAGTAGAAAATGTTAATGTGTGTGTGTGTGTCTGTATTTTGTGTGCAGCTGCGGTGCTGAAATATGAGAATAATGTGATGAACATCCGGCAGTTTAACTGCTCCCCTCATCCCTACTGGCTGCCCAACTTCATGGATGTCTTCACCTGGTCTCTGCCGTTCGTCGGTGAGAAAGGTGAGGCTGTGGTTTAATGACAGAGAGGACGCAGGAGCTGATGCTTTGCCTCTAACAGATATTTATCTTTGTGATTAGGCAACAAAATCAGGGAAAATCCAAACTAACATTTAGAAATCAAATAGACACGAAAAGCTCTCTCTTTGGAGGGAATCTTTCTCGCATGTTGTCAGAAACTTAGGATTTAAAATGTTTCTAAGTTTTATTGTTGCTAGCATTTCAAAAATGGGTTAAAAAGGGAAAGCAGTATTCAAGTCCAGTTTCCAAAACGTCCTTTTAAAAACACCTAAGAAGAGCTTTAAGTAACCTGTTCATTGTATTTTCATTGTATTGGTTAAAATAAATAAATGATTGAATAAAAAAGCCTTGAAATGACATAGATTAAATTATACAGAACAAAAGTGTGTATGAGAATTACTGGTGAGAAAAAGAAATGAGAGAGAAGTGAAGATTATAGGCAGTAAAAATAAATAAAGAAACAACAAGAGAAACAAAAGGAAATGAAACACAAAGGAATTAAAAAAGTAATGGAAAGAAAATATTAAAAGTACCAGCAATGAAAGACATAAAATGAAAGCAAGGAAATAAAGGAAAAATCTGCAACAACAAAAAAAATTCTGCAATAAAAATCAAAGCAAAAAAAAAATAAAGAAAGCAACAAAAAGAAATTTAAGGATAATAAATGAAGAAAAATATGCAAAGGAAAGCAACAAAAGAGGATATTTAAGATAATCAGAGATAAAGAGAGAAATTAAGGAGGTAAAGTTGAAGCGTTAAAGCAATAGATGAGAATACAAGCAAAAGTTGAATATGTTAAATGAAAAATAAAGAAAAAATATTAGTGACAGAGAAAAAAGAATGGGGGAAAATATAAACATCTATGTTTCAATACTATCTTTATCATTTAAAGTTTAGCAATGTACGACTTGCTTACAAAATGAACCAAACAAAAGAAAAAAACAATTAGCTTAAATGTCAGTGACTTTATACATGAAAGTGCAAGAAAAACTACTTTCACTGTTTTTTGAACAGTTTGCATGAAGTAAATTTCTAGCTGAAGATTTTAGAAAAGAAATGAAAGAAAAAGATCAGAGTTCTGTCCTTGAACGCTGAAAGAGTGGACTTCAAACTGCAGGCTTCCTCACGTTTAAGTGGTTATTTGGTTCATTAGGAACAGTTTAAAGCACTGTGTGAGTTTCCTGTGTGTGTGTGTTGAGAAAGATAAGAAAGGTGTGTGACGTTGTGTCATGTTTCCTCACAGTGACGGAGATGCTGGTGAATGTACTGAACATCTGCTCTGACGATGAGCTGATGTCAGAAGGGGACGACACATGTGAGGGTAAGAGAAAATCACACCTTCACTCTATTTCACCCTTTCATTAAAAAAACGAACGGCTGGTTGAAGGTGAGGTGTGAACACTTAGTTTCCGCTCAGACACGTGGAAATGTGCGTCATGCATTTCCCTGCACCTGACGGTTGTGAAGGTGTGAATAATAAAAGCTCCTCTGAGTCAAACACATTCACATGTTCACTTTAACCCCCCCTCACTCATGTATTCAGAATCTCTCTGATCAAAAATCTCTCAAAGCTTTCATTTCAGACTGTCCTTGAACGCACTACAAAGCTTCTCTTCATTGCCCGATTCTGAGGTCATTTAGAAAACCTAAAGTATGTTTCCTGCCTGCAGATTGATTTTCAATCCTCAACAGAGTGGAAAAACCCACTGCATAGCCTTCAGCTCGATTGTACCTGCATCTCATCCTCCATGAGCTAAAATCAGACAGAGATAAACAAATGTTTGGTGGTTGGGTTTGAATTAATAGCCTGCATGACCTCCGTATTTATTGAATTGGAGATGGGCTGGAAAATGTTTAAGACTTAAAAAGTGGGCCCTGAGTTGAAAAAGGTTGTGAGGAAATTCATTTCATTGGAAAGGAGACTGACTGATTTGTCTTTTACCCCTCGCTTCTGTCATAACCTGGCTCCAAGGCCATGACAAATATGAGAGGGAACAACTTAAATCGAGGACAATTCACCCACAATGCACAAACAAATAGGGAATGTTGGTCAGTGTTTAGGCAAGAGAGGAAGCAGGCTCCACTCTGGGGCTTTTATGCCCTGTAAGCAACGAGCCCAGGCGCTCCAGGTTGCCTCATCCAACTCCTCCAAGGCAATTAGTAATAGTCTAACACAGTGACCATCACATTCCCTCTTGACCACAAAGGTCCACCTGACATAGCACTGATCAAGAACCCAAGATACTTAAACCCCTTCACTTTGGGGCAAAGGGTCACCCCCGACTTCCTATGGTGGGAACAAGCTATTTTGTCGCGCAACACTTTAGCCCTTCTTTAATGTTATACTCCCTTTCAGCAGACTGTCTGCTACAATTTGGTGTTAGTTGCAGGTTTGTACGATAATTTGTTATCTGACAGTGTTGAAATTTATGATGACCCAGTACATATTTCATATTCTGAATCTTAGTATCCAGAATATTGCCAGGATCTGGATCGTGCTTCTACATATGTCAGAAATTATGGTGACCTTGTCTTGTATTGTTTTGCAAAGCAATCTGACCCTTTATCATGGAGTTATAGACACATATGGTGAAAATGGCCCTATCTCACAATGATAAAGAATCCTTAAAAAAAATCCTGGATCCAGACGGTGATCCACATCACCTCCAAAATTTAATCACTTCTTCCTTATCCCATTTTGAACATTTCCTGAGAATTCGATCAAGGTCTGTTCGTTACTTTTTGAGTTGTGTCGTTCACAGACAAACGACAAACTCTCCCAAAAACATAACCTCCTTGGCGGAGGTAATAATACGAGACAGTACAGTGCAGTCTGAGACTATTTGAAATGAAATTATGAGAAGGATGCATGAAACAAGGAGCTGGTGAAAACTGCCTCCCAGAACATTATTTCTTGAACTGGTTTTCTCTCTGTTTTGGATATGAAAACATACTTTCACTTTCTTTTATATTTTTTTGTGAGACATGAGGATATGCTTTGAAACTGAATGAGATGAGACCAGGTGATTGAGATTAGAGGTCGACCAATATGGGTTTTTTGGGGGCCGATGCCGATGCTTTCCAAATTTGGGCAGCCGATGCCGATATGCATAGCCGATTTTTCCAATTTGATATTCAGGCCGATTGTTAAATAATTATATATTTATCACATTTTTGTGAAACGCAGCAATTTCTGAGCAACTAAAAGAAATCTATTACAAGTCGTGTCCAGTCCTCTGAACATTTATTCAGCTTTCAAAACAATGAAATATTTTGTCTGAGTAAACACACAATGTAACAAGCAGTAGTAAACATTCACACTATTCTTAAAATGTCAAAAAAGAAATTTAAACTTATTAATATAATTTGAACAAAAGTATGTAATGTATCCAAGTGGTTCCACAAGTTTGAGGCGCTCATCTTTTTTGTACCTGATCAAAAAATTGCGTCATTTTATACAACGGATCAAAAATCGGCTTTTTAAAAGAAAATACGGCTAATGGCCGATAGAGGCAAATGTCCAAATATCGGCCCGATATATCGGCCGGCCGATATATCGGTCTACCTCTAATTGAGATGGTACAAGACAGGAAGATAGATGTAGATATGATCCAAGGTCAGACAGATTGAATACCATGCAATATGATTTAATGAGGGATGGTAATAAACAAGTTAATGTAGTGGGGGATGAGATTATGGATCATGTTATGGAATATGAGATGTGAGATAAGATAACACAAAGAGATGTGAAATGGGACCGTGTGATATGAGGTTTAGATGATACAAAATGAGATGTGATACTATAAATACGATCCATTGCTCTTGAAGAAACATAAAAACAATCTGAACAAGCAACAACCTGTGCGCAAAGTGAGGAGCACATCATTCAAGCTGCACAGTATCTGCACTTAACACACAACATGCATGAGTGAAGGAACAGGTGGAGCCAACCTCCAAAAACATTTCATAACTGTTGAGTGAGTTGAAAAACCTGTGTATCCTGCTACAAAATGGGGAAAGAAAACCAGGAAACGAGAAAAAATACAGGTCAGAGAGCGAAGAGATGCTCTCTACAGATAAATATGTACCCAGAAACAGATTTTACTTCTATATTAAATTTCCGTACAGTTAAGATGTCCCTGCTGAAGCTGAAAAGTAGATTTTGGTAAATCTGGAGTGGGTGTGCTCAGCAAACATCGAGTTATTACTGTGACCTGCTGTGTGTGCAGAACACACGGAGCTCTGATTGTTGTGTACTTTTTCTCATTCCTCTCATGATTTCTGCCCTCTGACCTTTTCTGTTTGATTCCTCTCACCAGGTGGAGCTCCGGCCGTCAGGAAGGAGGTGATCAGGAATAAGATCAGAGCCATTGGAAAGATGGCTCGAGTCTTCTCTGTGCTCAGGTGGGTTTTATTTTCCTTCGCTGTTTGAAAGTTTTATAGAAAAATAAGCCCGACAGCCTTCAGTTTGACCATAGAGTGGGGAGATGAAGATTGATGAGGCTGTGTGTTTTTCCTCTGAGATTTATTTGGTGTTTCATACTGATTATTGCATTTGTTTCATTGAATGAGTTCAAAAAGATCGTTTCTATGATATAAAGCTCTGTGTAGGTGACATTACGCTAAAATCTCTGCTTTTTCAGTCTCGCTCCACTTTCCTGTAAGGCTAATGACTTCCTCCTGATTTACATGCGTCCTCTTTTAGTTCTGTGGAAGTGTGTCACAATCATTCGTCCTTCACTGATGAATGATCTCTTTCAGAAAATGTCTTAGAGTTCTTTCATATCCCAGAAAACCATCACAGGCTCTTATCTAACATTCCTTTCTTAGTTTTCAGTGATCAGGGTTCTAATCGATCAGGATGTCCCTTTAGCCATTCTGAGCAACGGTTGAGGAAACTTCCCTTTATTTTTACTTGCCTTTATCTTCACATCTTTCCCGAGAAACATTTTGGAATACCGTACTTCCCTTTGTTTTCTAATCAATATTGAGAAATATCCCAGAATTCCTTCCTTTACTATCAAAGCTGTTCCTAGGAACATTTTGGAAACCTCTAACAAATAAAAATAATTACAGTTTAAGAACCTGAAGGCCTGACCTGATCTTTGATCTACTGAGCTATCCCAGCCAGAGGTCACTGCTCACTCTGAGGGAGTTTTAATCTATCCATGTTTGTGTCGTCAGAGAGGAGAATGAGAGCGTGTTGCAGCTGAAGGGCCTGACCCCGACAGGAACTCTGCCCCTGGGAGTTTTGTCCGGAGGTCGCCGTACTCTGCAGAGCGGTGAGTGTGAATGCAGCCGAGCATCCAGACACTAACACAGAGTCCAGCTAACACTAACACCCTGTGCCTGCACTCACACTGAGACTAACCGCAGAAACACACACACACACACACACACACACACACACACACACACACACACACACACACACACACACACACACACACACACACACACACACACACACACACACACACAAACACACACACACACACACACACACACACACACACACACATGTCAAGTGGTATCCTCCCCTCCTGAAGGACCGCTCTGTTTGAGCGTCTGCTGCCCTTTAAAAACAACAAGCTGCAGAGAGCGCAGAGATGATCCAGTGTTCAAAACAAAGTTCATGGTTCGTTTAAGTGTTTACAGATTAATGTGTGCACTGTTCTCAATATAACAGAATTATCTACAAAAAAAATAAAATATAAATTTATATCCCACAGATAAATTCACCAACCAAAAAAGTTGGGTGGCAGTTTTTGACTGAAAATGTTAGCTTCTTTTTAAATATAAGATGCCTCATCATTGTTTTCCCTGATTTTTCTAAACAGAAATACTTTCATCCGCAGTATCACTTAAAGTACTTAAAACTTTTTGTTGCATCTTGAGAAACCCCTTCAGGGAAATCCTGAATCATATGGTTTCTCAGCACAAATAAAGGATGGGCAAATGACTCCTGACAAAATTAAATTTGCTTTTCATTTTACTTTTCAAAAAAAAATGTTTTTTGATATGTATCTACCATTATCTAGATAGAAGAAATCAATAGATTAATGCCTTTTGACCATTAAAAGAATCCAACAGTGTTCAAACTTTTGCCTTTCTGAGCTACAGATTTGACCCAGGAAGGTTCTGAAAATGTGAAGATTATTTTTATTTTAACCAGGGCTTTTTCATTTTTTATAATTTTTTTTGCAATAAAGGTTAAGTGTTTTACAAGTTCAAAGTTTGTTAAAAAAAAACCCATAAAATATACATAAAAACATAGATTTACATATTAGCCTTTTGAACATTGCCTGCTCCAAATGCAATGACGTTCCTTAGACTGAACTTTATATTAAAATTGTTAGGATTAACTTTTTTTTTCAAGTTTTTACAGGTGATTGGATGTAGATTAAAAAAATTAAACTGTTAAAAATGAGTCCACGCAGGGTGTGACTCCGGAAATATAATGCGAGCCAACCAACCACAGGGTGTATATAGTCTGTGTTGATTCAATGCGTTTGTATGTTTTGGAGGAGGTGTTGCACAGGCTTCTGCACAGATCTACAACAAAACGTTGTAAAACCAGCCTTTACTCTTTGGCGTAATGTTCTCAGTAAGAGATCATCACTTCTTCCCCAGTGCAAAGTGGGAAACAATGAGTCCTTTAAATGAAGTGTAATAATCCTTGTGGTTCAGACAGCACTTCACTGTGAGTGGTGTTTAAACTGACCTGCAGATATTTGTCTCTAAAGGGCAGCTCAGTTTTTAATGACCATCATCACCTTTCTCTACCTGTGCTGAGCTGTGGTCTGATGGAGGGGCGGGGCCTAATGATGATTGACTCCATGTTAACAGGACTGACAGATTGCAGTGTAAATAACTGAATGCATTGATAATGTTCCCACTCTCTCTCCATTGGTTTTGGGCATGGCACTTCTACTCACGCTTACACAGCCACCGTAGAGGCAGAAGAGGCACGAGGTATGCAACCATCTCTCTAATCTATCTCTAATCTTATCTTTCTATGTGTGTGTTACTGTGTGTGTGATGGAGTGTGTGTTTGTGGTCTCTGTGTCAGTAATGTGTGATGAAGGCTGTCACGGCCAAAGAGCCACTCTAACTAGCATCCTGTTGTTCTAAAATGTCAAAATGAAGCTTTAAATGTCAGTGATGTTGTTGTGTTGAGAGCTCATCTCCTCCACCGGCTGCACCTCAGCAGCCTGTGTTTCATTTGTACATGGAGACATCTTAATGTTCTATAACGAGGAATTAAAAACTATAACTACAGATTTATAGTGAGGAGATGTCATCCATATAAGCAGTGAAATGTCACTTTAATGAAGTCTGTTTCTTTGTCTTCATGCTGTCCTTGTCCTGTAATGAAGTAAGTTTTCTTTCCCTGGTCCTCTGTGTATTCTTTAAATTGTTAGTTAGTAAACAAGGTTGCAAAACTTTTTTCTTTTATTTTTCCCAATTTTAAATACAAGTTTGAGGACTTTGTTCTTGTAGATTTTAGCCAATGTTGGTGTGACTTGCTGGCTACAGTAAAACCAAGACTCAGCGGAAAAAGATAAAATGAAACTAAGCCCTAGCAGAGATGAGTATAGTGAAAATAAGACTCAGCAGAGACAGAGACAGTGAAACTGAGGCTAAGCATGGGCAAATAAAGTGAAGCTAAGATGTAACAAAGACAAAAAAAAAAGTGAAACTAAGACTCTGCAGTGATAAATGCAGTTAGAGTAGGACCCAGCAGAAACAACTAAGTTGACACTGAGACTCAGCAGAGGCAGATACAGTGAAGCTGAGACTCAGCAGAGGCAGATACAGTGAAGCTGAGACTCAGCAGAGGCAGATACAGTGAAGCTGAGACTCAGCAGAGGCAGATACAGTGAAGCTGAGACTCAGCAGAGGCAGATACAGTGAAGCTGACACTCACTAGAGGAAGATACAGTGAAGCTGACACAGAGGAGGCAAATACAGTGAAACTGGGACTCAGCAGAGGGGGATAAAGTGAAACTGAGAAAGAGTAGAGAGGTACAGTGAAACTTTGACTTAGAAGAAACAGTTTCAGTGAAACTACTCAAACCCTGCAAACAGAAACAGTGAAACCAAGATAAGAAAATAATTTTCTTGTTGACCTGACTCAAAATTAAAGAAATTCCCTAATTTAAGTTTGTCTTCTGTACTTGTGAAACATGGAGTCAAATAAGTTTGAATCTTTGTTTTTGTTAAGGCAGGATAGCTTCAGAGTTACAAAAAGATGTGTATGGATGTTTAAATCTGATTGGTTGGAGTTTCTCACACGTCTCCTTTCCCCCGCAGCCATCCAAGGCTTCAGCCCTCAGCACAAGATCCAGAGCTTCGAGGAGGCCCGAGGTCTGGACCGCATCAACGAGAGGATGCCTCCTCGCCGGGACAGCAAGAACGAGGCCGCCCCCTCCCTCAACAACCTGCCCGCCAGCACCGGACCCCCCGACAAGAACGGCACCAACGCACAGGCCTAAATCCCCCCTCCTGCCTTCCTCTCTTTATCCTTCCCCTTTACTCCCCCTCTTCAGCTTCTCTTCCACCTCTTCTTCCTGCCTTCCTTCCTTCCTTCCTAGCTTCCTTCCTCTCCTCTCTTGTCTCCTTTGCGAGCAAGAGAAGAGGCAGTTCAGTCCAAGCGACTCTCACCACGCTTAATTTATTTTATCATCAATTAAATATCATCGTTAAAGACTGAACAGAAGAAAATCTCAAACGCACACGCGACGTGGACTTCTTTGACCACCAGGGGGCGACACCTGTCTGTCCGTCAGCGTCTCGTTCTGTGTCGAGGGAGGAAGTGACGCTCATTCAAACGCTGTGTTCGTGCCCGCACACTCAAACACACACTCACAGACACACACACAAACACACACAAACACAAACACAGTCAGATCCATCCTTTCTTATGCCAATGATAGTGTGACTGAGCTCTGAAGAGCGAGTATTGACATTTATATTATATATGTATATTTTAATTGTTCCCTCTTTTCAATGTGATGTTTTTTTTTTTTTTACAAACACATAGATTTAGGTTTAATTATCCAAATAGAGGGGATGGGAGGAGGGGGAGGGAGGGGAGAGAAAAGGTTATTTTGCTTTATTAAAACTGCAGAGAGTGAAAATCTGGACTCAAGGTGCAGCTTTCCCGCAGAAAGACGCTGCAGAGAGCTCCAGGAGTAGATTGTAACCAGGCCATGAGTTCAGATTTTTATGTCAGACATGTTTGATGTTATCTCCCTCAGTTCTGACAACATCACGCTCCACAAGGAAACATCTGAGATGATCTCTAACTGGACCATGACAAAGATGAGCCTTCAAATGGAAACAGACCTTTAGTTTTATTTAACTTTCCCCCAAAGAAAATCTCTATCTCATCTTAAAGAACCTAATCATCAAATAAATTGCTGAAAGAGTAAAAAAAGACAGCTTAAAAATGTAGATATCCTTCAAAACGTGAAAAAATTAAAACCTAAATCCTAATTTTCACATTATGCACTTTAACATTTACTTTTATCACATCCTTAGCCCTTCCTGCAAAAATCCAAATCGTTCAAGGTTTGTGACAAAGTCTGAAGTCAAGCTGTAACTATGAGACAAAGACAGTAAAACAAAAAACTCAGAGACAAATATATAGTGAAACTAAGACTCAGCAGAGAGAGGAACAGTAAAACTAAAGCCTAGCAGAGAAATACAATAAAACTAAGACCAAGCAGAGAGAAATAATGTGAAACTAAGATCTAGCAAAGAGAAATACTGTAAAACTAAAACTCAGAGACACTTATATAGTGAAACTAACACTCGGCACAGAGAAATACATTAAAACTGAGACCCAGCAGAGAGAATTACATTAAAACTTAACTCAGTTAAGACAATTATGTTGAACTTAAGACAGCAGAGGTGAATACAGTGAAAGTTTGACCTATCAGTGTGATTTAGTCTTTTGTGTTGGCTCATTTATTGTGTTTTTTTCTTATTTCCTGAAACTTTAACTGAACTTCAGGTGTCAGATAGATAAAATGTACTCTTTTCTCATGTTCAATCATAAAAGTTGGGATGAAATCCTCCCGAAGTTCCACCTTGGATGCATCTTAAATCTGCAGGCTTGTTCCCGTTGTGTTTCTGTCCCATCATGTCTCTTTCCAGACATCTCAGATCTGATCCTTGTGGGTCTAATGTTGGTGTAACTGAGAGAAACAACAAACTAATGCTGACTTAAACCAGAGATTTCCTTTAAAACTGATGTAAAGAGGAGCCGGAGAGACTTGAGGTGTATTTCAGGTGTGTGACAGCTGATAAATCGAACCTGGGTGGGTTTGAATTACATGTTTTGCTCTTTATTTTTCGGGGCGGGTGGGTTAAGTCGGGAGTGAGGCCTCATTTCTGACTTGTGTTTGGGTCTCAGACATATCTCACAGAATGTACAGAGAAAAAACAAATCAAGATTTCTGTTTTCTTTACAGCTAAATTTGAAGAGACATTTTTTTGTGGAGTCCATGTATTGCGAGGCCTCTCATTTCTGTAGATGTTTCACTCCATTCAAATAAAAAAACAGAAAAGTGATGCTGCTCTGCTTGTGTGTCTGTTGAATGCTGCTACTGCTGCTGCTCAAGGACACCATCTCTGCGTCGCCAGCTGCCAATCAAAGGCCGGCGTGGGAGGCGTTGCTTTGTGCGAGGAGACAAGTGGCATTGAAACATTGCTCTTCTGTGTGGAGGCCCATATGTTCCTTAGCAACACAAATCCCTCCACATCATTACCTGAGATGGACCAGTCGCTGCTTGCAGTGAGGCAGAAAGAGGTGGATGATGATGGGAAATCAACGGCGGGGGTGTCTGAGAACAACCGACACACTCCATCACAACAAGCGGGAGAAAGCTTCACTGCAGCGCCAAGGTGTTAAAGTGTAGTAACAAATCTGACACCTGGTGATTAAAAGCACAGAACTACAACATACGCCATGAAGGAGAAAGAAACAGGTGAGAAGCGATTTACCAAAGAAGGAAAATTGCGTGTGCCAATATTCTCACAATACGTTCCAAAGCAGAGAAAAGTGTACGAGATGTCCCAAAAATAATTTAAAAAAAAGAAATTAATGCAAGAATGTAAAACATCTTTCATTAGTTGAAAAGATGCATTTATTCCTACCCTCAAATTTGATCCAGGCATAGCTGAAAAGACATGTAGTCACCTGATATAAATTAAACTACTAATTTTAATTAAATATATAAAATACTAATTATATAACACATATGATCCATGAGGTGTAAAAGGTGCTCCAACATCATCATAAAATAATAATAATAAAAAACTGGGGAAGAAATGCGTAAGATATGCGGGAATCTTTGCTTCAGATGATGATGGAAAAGGCAGTTCTCCTGCCTACATGTCCCAGGATGCATTGCAGCAACACTCCAACATGTCACCAGATGAAACTCAAGTATCTGGACTCCTTTAAGTTACACTTTAAATTAAAAAAATGAACCATTTCTTTGGTATAACTGTAATCCTTTAACTGTAGAGTAATCAGTTAATTTGGGAATAAAATCCTGAGTCCGTGTTTGTTTTTATCTCATTTATTGGACTCTGTACATCTTTAAACAGAAACTATAAGGACTGGATGGTGTGAAGGTGTGACCAGATAAAGCATGAAGACAAAATAGAGATGCTAACATGGATTATTACGGACTGCTCCTTTAAGATCTCATAAACACGTTTGTGGGAATATTAAATCATAAGAAAAAACAAATTGTACATCGATAATATGTTCATAAAATGTCATCACGGTAGAAAAAAGAAACGTGGCATAAAAATTACAATCCTGAAATAAATTAAAGCTCCACTGAATAAATAGAGTTTACAATCAGAACATGTTAAACACGTGACATTAATCTGCTGCTGTCATTCAAGTTAAAGCAGACACACAGAGGGCTGGATCAGAAAGTCGGGTTCTGGTTGGTGTTGGACTGGTATCATGAAGCTGGTTTCAGATCTGTGGAACACACATGAAAGGAGGGACACCTGATTTAAGGTGGAATCCCTGATTAATCCCAAATTTTGTAAATTCTATTCCAGTTATAAGGCCTCCCTAGTTCATAGTAATTTTTTTTTTTCATATTTCTATATCTTATTTTATTATTAGTTATTACCGTCAATATTATTGTTACTGCTTTATTTATATACTTCATTTGTAAACTTAAATTAGCTACCCAAAGTCAAACCAGCACTTTCAAGATTTAAAAAGAAAAAAGAAAGTGCAGTAATTATTGTTGCCATTAGGATAATCAGGTTTTAAGGCAGTATTAACTGCTGGTTAATGTTAGTAATGTGTTTTAGCTGCATTATCTTTGCTGTCCAGCAGGGGGCGATTCCCCCTGTTCGTCCTTCTCAGTTGATTTCCCTCTTCAAGCATTTTCCTCATGAGTATGGTCTTAATCTCTAGTTTCGACTCTTTTTCGACACAGCCTGACATCAAATTTTTAAGCTTTAAAGGGAGTTTCTTCTTTCCAAAGAGAGAAGTCAAGCTTTAAAAAGCCATAAGAGTTCTGTTAACAAATTACTGCACTGATGCTGAGGCCAATGTTGGCTTTTAAATGATTATTTTTACCATTTATGTTGGCAAATTTAATCTTGGGTTCTATGTGAGTCTGAGGATTGCTGACCAATCAGGTACATGCATCCAAAACAATCTGTGTGAAAAGCAACTGCAGGAGTTCAAGAATTCTGAGATTAAGGACAGAATTCCTGAGACAGAACTTGATGCTGTTAGACGATAACTGCTGCTGAGATTAAAGATTGGCTTTAACAAACTAAAAACCTTCAGACCAGACAGATTTCCTCAAATAAACCACGTTTACATTCATCTCAAAGATAATTTGGCATCTTAAGGTCATATCTGCTTCTCAACGTGGAGCTAAAGCATGAACCAGCTCTGTGATACCATAGGATAGCTGCTAACGTGCTAACCCGACTGTCTGATTCAGACCTCTGGAGTCAAACTAAACACGAGTACAATGATGATGATGATGAAGGTGATGATGAGGCTGATGATGAAGATGAAGGACATAGCAGTGGTGAGTATAAGTGCAGCACAGGTAATATGAGTGTCAGTGCATCATCAGGTGGGTTAGTCAGAGTAAAGGTCAATCAGGGCCAGCCTTCAGTCAACTCTGAACCTCGGGGGGCGGGGCCAGCACACATCCGGGGGCATGATTGATTGGTTAGTAAGATGGCGGGCATGTCTCATGGACTAACGTGATGAATGTTCCCTCCTCGTCCTTCTCTCAGAGCAGGCGGTGCATCAAGTATTTCAGAGGCATGAGGTCACTTCCTGTTAGAAAAGCGAGGCTTTCTTCTTTAGTTCATTTCGTTTCCACAACGAGAGACGGTCAAACTCTGCGATCGGCATCCCAAAGAGCTGCTCGAACTGCTCCGGAGAGAGGTGCCTCTGAGAAGAGGAGGAGAGGAAAAGAGACTGAGAACTCATCAAATGTCATCACCTTTAGAAAATATTCACAAGACCATCAGAAATTCAAAACATCAGAAATGTTCAACATTTTCTCTTCTTTACTCAAAAAACAGGATGACCTTATTTTTCAATCCTGATGCGCAGAGGATATTCAGATTTTTATCCACAAAGGCAAAACATGAAGATAATACAACCACACACACCTCAAGGCGAGTGCGGTCGACTCCTGGTGGCAGCTTGCAGCGCCCTCTGTGGGTCACAATCAGAGCCTCATAGGGATAAATCTGAAAACAAAGTAAAGACGTCTTAAAAAATATTTCTTTCTTTCTTCTTTAGGATAGTTAATAAACTGTGAGGATGTTTTTTCTGTGCGTAGATCAGGAATGAGCTGCTTTCACTGCTGCTGGAGCATGTCTCACCTTCTGCTCCAGGATACTCGGCAGAGAGTTCCCTCTGTCCATCCGATCCCTTCGAGACTCTCCGTTCTGCTCAGACAGAAAACAACAACATGAAAAATGCTCCTTATTACACACGAGAGATATCTGTGTGACTCCAAGCCTGAAGCTGGAGTAGTTTATCAGAAAGAGACAAATAATGATGAAAGCAGAGATCCAGATTCAGCACGAACACGTGTTCACGCTCTTCAGATTGTGCAGAAAGTGAAGCTGAGAGCAGCAGACATGCAGATGTTCAGATTGATCATGCACATGCTACAGAAACATAAAAGAGGCTTACCTGAGCCGCTGTGAAGGCACAACAAGAGAAAATCAAACGGTGAGGTTTAACACATGGAGTGGTGATATTCACAGAGCTGCTGCCTGAATTTTAGGGTTTAAAACTAACTGCATGTTCATTCTGAGCTCTAAAAATATTGCAGATGTTATGGTTTGTTTCCTCTGCAGCTTTAGGAAACATCTCTGTATTTAAGTCTTTGTATAGAGCTGAATGTGCAGAGGTGGGGGTCTCACCTGTTGGTCCTTTTTCTCTGTCTGAGGAAAACTCTGCAGACTGCATCTGAAAAACAAGATAAATCATCAAAACACTTCAGATTCAATCGTTAAAGTTGAAGTTGAAGTTTGTGGCTCAGATGAGAACAGCAGCCAGAGCTCTGCAGACGTCATGATTCCTAAAGTTAACCTATAGCACCACCTAGAGGACAAACTCCTCATCATCTAGCTGTGTTAATCATGATGCTCTGATCTTCCCCTCTTTAAGGTTTGATTTCATGAACGCTGTGAACCACATCACTTACTCTGGTCAGTCCGGAGCCGGAACGTGAAGGAGACTTTGACGCACTTGCAGAAAAACCTGCAGACACACAAACACAAAGAGGACCCTCTGAGACCAGATCTACCCTGGACCCGGGTCCTAACCCCGAAAAACCAGCCCCAGTCTTACTGCTGTGCATGTGTGTTCTGTCGGGCAGTGACTGTGTCTTCCTCCGGAAGTGAACCGCCTTCTCCTTCTCTTCCTTCAGGATCAGACGGCCCAGGTTAGACTTGATCTGGATCCACCACAGGCACAGAAACCATCGGTTACATTAGGGTCAGCATGAGGGTGGGAGTTAAATTTAGACTTTTATTCACAAACCTTCTCCAGCTCCTGCTCCTGCAGGGTCTTGGCCTCATCTGTCAGGTCTTCAAACTCGTCTTCCTCCTGCAGCCTCTTCTTCCTCCACTCGATCTCTGCAACAGTTAAGACTTTAAGTTAGACACAAAACAGACACCTTCGCCTTCACATCAATAAGTTTTATTTGGTGCTTAGACTCTTTTCCTTCCACCTGCCCATGAAGAGTGTCAAAGAACTAGGAGGCAGGTAGAGCACATTTCTACTGAAAAAACTGAAAGTGTATTTGACTTCTTTTAGTAAAATTGGTCTCATTATAAGATAAAAATGATGCCAGAATTGTTTGTAAAGAGTAAAGAAATCTGCCAGTGAGGTAACAAAAATATTCTTGTTTGGTTTCTTGAAAAAAGCTTCATTTTTATCTTTAATATCTTGATATAAGGATTTTTTCTGGACTTGTCTGGTGATTTAAGCCAAAGGAGGGCACACTACATAGAGACTCAAGGTCCAGAATAGAGTGAGCATCAGTTGGTTTATCTGGATGTGAATCAGGTTTTGGTACAGATCTGTGCAGACAAGCTAACAGAATCGGTGTGTGTTACCCATAGAGGCCAGAGACGGGGGGCAGGGCCAGTACTCTGTCTCAATCTTGGACGGCTGGTTGGGGTCTGGGGGCTGAGCCGCTGGGAACTTTGCCGACTGGATGACGCCACGGCCCTCTCCGTGTTTAGTCCCATCTGCAGAGACGGAGGTGAAGGTGGTTCAGCTCCACAGAGGAAACACTCCAACACTCTAACTCTGATTTAAAGGTGAAGCTCACCCTGTTTGTAGATCGGAGGTTTCCTGTAGATGTTCGTGCCATTATCTAGGAAAAACAGAGATTTAACAATCAGTGGGTGGTAGTCCAGGGATTCAAAAACACAAACATCAGACGTATAAAACTTAAAAGTTTGTGTCGTGTCACAAAACTTAGAGTAAAATGTGAATTTATTGACAAACAAAATATCTTTGTTTCGAATATTTCTTTTCATTTTGAAACTTAAATTACTTCTTGACTTTTTGAAATTTAAACTTAAAGGTGAGTAAAGAAACCACACCTGGTCTGTGGAAGTGCTGCTGGCTGGTGCTGATTTTGCGTACAGCCTGTAGTTGCAGTGTGGATCCACCGGGGGAGCCACTCTCACTTTCTGCTCTGCGAGGCTTCAGCTGGGAAATAAAACACACACGCACACACACACACGCACAGATACATAGAAATAAGTCCATTTAACCATTTAATGCCTTATGATATTTGCAGAAATAAACATTTTCACTGTAACTGATCAATGTTTACCAAGCAGCTAACATTAGCATGCTTAAAAGCTATACAAACATTAAGCTAAGTGTGCTCCAGTCAGTTTCTCACACAGATGTCATTTAGACTGTTCTTCATCAAGAATAATATCATATCCTGATTTAAAGTCTCCTGGACAGACTGACCCCCTGCTGACTGTTTGACCGCTGCATCAGTCTGAACAGACGCTCTCTGTTATCTGAGGTTTCCACCGAAACGGTTTGAAATGTCACATTTTTTTATTCTGAGAGGAAACAGAGAAGTTATTGACAGGGACTAGCTGCTACAGAGTTTAGGAACATCAGTCAGACCCTTGTTTGTCCTGAATAAAACTACCAACTCATGGGAGATCTGGACCAGGTCATCAGGAGTTCATTGCCTGTCTGAAACTGTTTACAGAGTGATCACTGAGTGAACACTCAAGAGTTAATTAAAGCTCCTGCAAGGGGCTCAGGTGTTCAAACAATACTTTTTTTTTTGCAAACTATAACAAACATCTCTTAAAGGGGGATGAAGGGGAAAAGAACCACACAAATCACATATGACCAGAGGGGGCGCCAAAATCAAAACAAACCAAAAATTCCTTGCAGCAGCTTTAATGACAAACCTTTTTTTTAAAAAACTTGCTGCAGTAAGGACATATTTACCACCATGGTTCAGTTGAATAAAGTCATTTATAAAATTAGTTTGAGTTTTTTAAGGCTGCTCTTACCTCGGGAGACCTGGGAGGAGAGGACGGTGGAGGGGAAAGAGAGCGCTGCAACATAAGAAACACAATCAGAAACAACAACACCACCTTGAGATCAGAGCAGAAGAATACAATACAATGAGATTAAAGCAACAAAAGTCAGAAGAATAAGACCAGAGCAGTGCAGCGTACCTCTCTGCGCGGCTGGTCGAGCGGGGAGAAGCTCAGGTGTGGTTGGTAGGTCATCAGGTCTGGTCGCTCCACCTGCAGAATGGCTTTATCTCGAGGCAGAGCTGCCAGGTCTCTGTAACCCACCACCTGGTCATTCAGCCGGGTCTGAACACACACACACACAGGTAAGAGCACAGTGACTGCATGTTTGTGAAATCATAACAGGTGTCTCTGGACAGGTGTGTGTTACCATGACGCCTGCAGCAGGAGACCCCGGTGTGCTGGAGCCCCTCGATGACGGCAGGTTGACTGGGGTCGCCCGTCCCTCCAGCTGTGACATCATCAGAAAGAGTCAGGAGATGAGTTAGCATCAAGTGATGTAATCATCCTGCTGACTGAGTCTGAGGCTACACCCAGACCCAGACACCACGTCAGCAGGGTAAAACCTCTCCGTCCTGTCCGTCTTTCTCTACTTTATTAAATTACAACTTTCTGCTCCAATACATCAATAATTATCCAAAGTTAAACGCTATCGTCACTGACAGAAGGACAGAGTGCTGGAGCAGTGAGGGAGTGTCTTACTTTAATAAGTCTGATAATGAAGCTGGAACAGGATGATGAGTTACCTTCTGCATGACTGGAGAGAAACCTGCTCCGAGTTCAGTTTAACCAGCTGGATGGAGACAGAGACAGAGAGAAGTGTATTCATCAGTTTACAGCATCATTATATGACAGCCTGGAGTTTGTGAATGAGAGGAAGAATGACTCAGCTGGGCCAAAGCTCTGACAACAGAAACTGGGAGACTCAGATCCTGGGAGGGGAAGCAGGCCTGGAAACCTTAAACATGGGACTTTTTTGGGATACTGGACTTAAGGACCCTGAATACCTAGATCCTTGGGCAAGTGTTGAGAATGCAGGACCTGAAGGATGAAGGACCCAGGAGGCAAAATCAGAAACCAACCAGCTTGGGAGCACAAGACCAGTGAACGGTGGACTTGAAGAGACTGAAACCAGGGAACTCAGGAGCCTGGGAACCAAAACACTAAAAACGCTGAGAAAAAAGGCTCCCTGAAACAACCCACCAAAGAAACATCACACCTTGGGGACAAAGGTCAGTCATAAATCCAGGACCCTAAAAACGTAGACTCTAGGACCATAGACCCTTGAATCTATGAAGGATAAAAGCATGGGAAGACAGCTCCTTGACAATAACATATCAAAACCTCTTTAGAACCTCGACTTTATGAAACCTGACCTCTGTAACTTTTGACTCTGGGAACTCAGGGCCTTGAGAAAACAGGATCTTATAGTTCAAGACCACAGGGCCACAAAAAAGCCTCGGAAACACAGAAAAAGAACATAGCAAAATATGTTACAGGAGAATCTTTGAGGATAAAGATTACTAAGAACAAAGAAACTTTGTATAATGTGGACCTTGGGGGTCTAGTGTCTTGGAAACAGAGGTCATAACAGAGGAACATAAACATAACATAAACTGGGAACATAGGTCCTCAGTAACTCAGGGGAAGTATGACCTTAAAATTCTGGACTCGTGACAGTGGAAGTATTGGACACTGGTATCATGGGAACATAGATCTCTGGAGCTGACTCTGTGCTCTTGGGTGCACAGAACAATTTGAATACCTGAATGAAGGAAATCTGGGATCAGTGGGACTAATGAGTGGGGAACATAGGTCCAAATGAACATTACACCCTGGGAACAAGAGCCTGGGACCCAAAACAAATCTGAGCTTTGGAACGTAAGATCCTGAGAACACAGGATCTTTGGGATGTGAGACTTTGACTCTCCTTTAGGCCCTGAAATTTCACTACCCTGACTTTTACAAAATTGTACCTGAGAAATATATTCTAAGGTATGAAGTGACATAAACTTGAAGTGAAGCCTGTGAAGCAAGATATGATGAAGCTAAACTCAGGGTTGAAGTGTTGATGGAGCAGATAGATCCTCTTTCTGTCTGGTTTCCAGAACAAATGATCCTTTTGTCAGACCTTCAGACCCGAGCAGAGACAGCACATCCCTCAGGACCAGGCCGGGATGATGGGACAAGGAGGCCGAGTGTAAAACAACACTGTGAATCAGATTCAGGCCTGGCTGCTATCAGAGCCACCTCAGGGGACAGAGGAGGGGTGAGGAGGGTGGGGTGGGGTGTGTAGTCCTGCTTACAGGAAAGACACCTTGTACCTTAACAGCATGAGAGCCGCTTTGCTCACATCTCAGCCCCGGAGGATTTCCTCCGCTGAAAGACCCCGACTTCCTGTCAACCCCCTCCTCACTTCTCGTCTTCTCTTTCATCTGCCTCCTCTTCCTTCTCCATCATCATCTCATGCACCCGCCCTCCCCTCTCCTCCCTCCTCTCTGTTTATCAGCTCACCCAGCCGGGCCAACGCCCAGCCTATCCTCAACAGTTCTTGCTGTGGTTACACTCCTCCCTCCAGAGAGCCAGCGTCCCTGTGCTAAATGTAAAACTACATTCAGCAGCTTTTTGAATTAGCTTAGCATGAAGCTTGAGAACAGAGGGAACCTGGCTCTTCACAAATGTTAGAAAACACGTCAACTAACTCCTCAAAGGTTCTCTGGTTAGGATGTTTCATCTTAAATCTTAATCAGGAACTAAAAACAGGAACAGGTGTGGTTATATTCTTGGACAAATCATCCAATAAAAGCTCAACATGTGGCCTTCTTATTTGTTTTTCCGTGCAGATTAAATGAAGGAGATATGAATGTGGGAATTAAAGATGTTACATCATTTTTACATATACAAGCCAGCTTTTACCCCTAACTCCAGCCTTAATGCTAAGCTAGGCTAACAACAGCTTGTCCGAACTTGAACTGACAACTCACTACGTTCACAAGATATCGTTCTAAAAACTTGCTGGCGCAGGGATTTTACACAAAGCTAGTTGTTGTGCTATATCTGTCTTCAATGCTGTACTCTATGCTAGCACAAGTTTTGCTTCCTTCAAGTGAAACTCATAAAGTTTTGAAGTCACATGCATGAAACGTTAAACATAAACGTCAAAGTTTGATCATTGTCAATTAAAAAAAAAAATTTGTTACTTGTGCGTTAACACAGAAGATCTTGAAGGTCACTTGCTGTAGCTCTTTCTTAGCTAACGTTGATAAAACTACAATCTGCAAATGTTAGCTTGCTGCTCTTATAGGCCCTGTGAGTTACATGATAACGTAATATAACTATGTGTAAATGGACTCCACAAGCTACACATTTACTGAGACAATGGTGGCTGATCTCTGCTGCACAGGTTACAAACCATGCCACCAAGGCATCATGTCAGCGCCCATGGTGTGTGTATTTTGGCATCAGTTCGAGGATGGATAAACATCTTCTTTTTTTATACACAATAGCTGTGTTTCCTTACAACGTTATATCACCATCCACTGGCCTGGTACACTGCGTTTTTAGACGTTTTTGCAGATCTGTGTGCACAGGCTCATTATATAACATTGTTGTAGATTCTTCTGTTTTCAGTACATCTATCATTGGAATAAGGCCTTTCTAGCTTCATAGCTTAGCAGCCTCCTGTTCAGAGCCACTGCTCACTGCTCTGAGTCATCAGTAGGTTTTCTGTCCAAAGTAAGAATTTAAACACGGTAAATGATATGCTTGCTAAGCAGCATGTTAGCCTGCTTATGTTAGCATTTATTTTATTGTATGAGCATTAATATCAGCCTCGAACCTGCTGAATCTGTTCCTCTTTACTTATCATGAATATTTTACAACAAACAAGTCTGTTACCTGCTCAGGTCTATGTCAGGAGACAAAAATCTGAAGTAGCCTGAGGTATTTACTGCTGACAGAGACCTGAAGAGAACAATACAGGATTTAAAAAACAGAAAAATGAAATTTAGGCTTCAGGAGTGAATTTAATCACTTCCTCTCTCTCTCTGTGTGTGTGTGTGTGTGTGTGTGTGTGTGTGTGTGTGTGTGTGTGTGTGTGTGTGTGTGTGTGTGTGTGTGTGTGTGTGTGTGTCTCTGAGGACGGCTGATCCATCAGCTGGAGTCTGAGTGCTCTGTGTGTCCGATAGTCTTATCACTAAGAGCTTTTAACTGCCACAGAGTCATCAATGCAGCCGGCTTCAGAGAGTGTGTGTGTGTGTGTTTCCGTGTGTGGGCCATTAGTGGGACCACACACACACACACACACACACACACACACACACACACACACACACACACACACACAATTTAAACACATTTAATAAGGTTAAAGTAAAAAACCAAAGGGGCCGAGTTTCCCTGGAAACCCTGCAAAAAGATTAAACAGAAGTTTTATGATCAAATCATAAAACCCTCAATTTAATGTACATTCTATTTCTTTATATTCAATGTTTTATCATTATTATTTCATGAGTCAAAGGTTAAAGGGGTGTTTTTCTCAATTTTTTGGAGGGCAGTTTCGGCAAACCAGAGGTAGAGCCAATAATTCTATTTTTGTTAATGGTAAAGAAGCTGTTTCTGGAATTTTTACCTGATAAATGACCCCAAAATTACAATATCTGCTCATGTTTCAGCTTCGTAATACCATGCTCCAGGTGCGAATGAGACCACACAATAAAAAAAGGCAGTTTAAGCTAAACCTGCTGCTTCTTTTTTTTTTTTTAACCACTTTCCCCCTCAAAATATTGTCAAATTCAACTAAATTGACCTTGTTCAATCAGAAATTTTGCAGTTTTTTCATCTTATGTGAGATTTAATAACATATCTGCAATTATAGACAAGAAATGCCAACCTTGTTATCTTAGAACTTACTTTCTAGCTAATTTAAATGATAAAACATTCACTTTAAAGTCAAATAAAAGCAGTTTATCACTCTCTCTGGTTGGCTAGAGAGCTCTTTGTTGAAGGGGAGTCTTTCCATTAAAAACACAATTAAAAGAGCTGTGAATGTGTATTTTCACTTTTTTCTGTTCATTTACAGACTAAATAATTAACAAATAAAGGACTAATCACTGGAAACATGGTGTGGTTAGCCAGGGCTTTAACGAGCCAAACATCAGCAGCTCATGAAGTCTTAAAGATGATTAAAGGATGAATTTGTCAGAGGTACAGGGTCGTAAAACAAAACATCTGGAAACAAAATGTTCTCCTTCAGAGATCAGTCTGGCTCCTTCAGACTGAGGATAGCTCTGTTTGACTGTTTTAACCTTTGAATGATCCAGAAACCAGATCATATATGTACGTGATTATTGGAGAAAGCCTGGGCCTCACATGCATGTACAGATGTGAGTAATAAGCAGCATAATAACACAGGATAATAACACAGTGAGTAATAACACAGCTCTGTGTGGGGAGGATGAGGAGGATCCAAGCTGAGGATCCTCCTGCTGAGGCCTAACACTGAGATTAGAGATTAACAATTAAAAAAACCTTCAGTGTTTAATCCACAGATGAAGAGAGAAAAAGACAGCCGCTCTAAAATGATCGTCCGTCGTCTGCTCTTCATCATGTGGCCTTCGAGGATGAAGATGATGATGAAGAAGGAGGAGAGGAGGCAAGTGCGTCTGCAGCAGCGCGATAAACACAGGCTGTATCCCGGCTCAAAACCGGAACAAACACGGCATACACAAATAAAAGGTTTTTTTTTACTTACCTCTAAACTGCAAATAAAGCAGGGAGCACCGCGAAATCCTCCAGGAGAGCGACGGAGACGCTCCTCGACAGGCAGAGCCCAGGAGGAGGAGGAGGAATAGCCGAGGAGGGGGAGGAGGGGTGATGTGGGAGGTGGCTGCTCTGAGAGCCGGACAGGAGGCTGCTGGGACCCCACGAGGAGGAGGAAGAAGAGGAGGAGGAGGAGGAAGCTGTGTTCCTCTCGCTTCTGTGTTTAGAGAACAATCAGTTCTGTGTTTCCAGCTCAGATCATGTCTGCAGTAGAAACCTGATCCAGCATCCTGCAGAGAAACAAGCCCTGATAATATCAGGGTATAAGTCCGTTAATTACGGAGGCCTCGAAGGTCAACTACGCAAAGATTTCAAAACTGAAAAAGGAATCAAGGAAATATAACCGTCTTTTTTTAGAGTCCCTCAAAAAATAAATTTATATGTACCCCCCCCCCCCCCCCCCCCCCCACATTTATTTATTTTATTTTACTTATTTTTTTGCTTGTTTTTGTTTATTTATCAAATAAAATGTGAGCTATTCTGGGATATCATGATGTTTTGATATATTTCAAGAAATATCTTTGTGTTTAGAAATATTCATTCCTTTCTTGTGATTTCTTTTTTTTTCCTTAATGTGATTTTTTTATATATTCCCTATACTTTTCACATTTTTCAATTCTAATTCTAATTTCACAAAAAATGGTTTGTGTGTTTTAAAACAATTTTTTGCACATTATATATATATATATATATATATATATATATATATATATATATATATATATATATATATATATATATATATATATATATATATATATATATATATAATTCTCTGCATGACATAAAATATCTGTTTTGTATATTTTTCAAGTCATGGGCTATTTGTATATTTTAAATTTAATGATGGATAAAATGTTTTCACATTTGCACATTTTTTGTTTAATTTTTGCATACTCTGACATTTATGTTTTATTTACTTTGTAAAATTTTCCTATTTATTTTGTATTGATGTGAGCAAATAAACATATTTTAGGGTGTAAACGGATATATTTTATATGAAAATAAGAAAATTAAAGTAAAAAATATATAAAGAATTAATTTGTAGCTAAGTTATAAGTGTGAGTGGGCCAGGCTAACATAAAAAATAAATCAAATGAAACTAAGAGAAAAGAAACGTTTATAATTTGCACTGTCCCTTTAATTTTCATGACGTTATAACGAGTCAAAGTTGAGCTCAGAGACTAAAAATAAACAAGACGGCTCACTCTGCCAGATATTTGGCTGCATACATGATTAATATCCGTCCGTCATGTTCACTAACCTGCCAGGTAAAGAAATTAAGAATTCAAACAACATACTGGTGAGATATTTTCTTATTTGTGAAAAAAAGAAAAAAAGTGAGCACGTTGCATGAACTTAGAGGAGTCGAAATCACTGTTTGTCGGGTAGACAAGGCGCATGCGCAGGGTTAAAGCCCACATACAGAGGTTCATCTTTGCCAATAGGCGATCTTCGGTTGAGAGAAATGGCGTTAAACGATGGACTGGCCTCTCTGGTAGGATCAAAACCAACACTAACGTGAACGTAATCTCTGTTATAAAGTTGACATCATAAAATGTTTCGTCTTTACGATATTTTTAGAGGCTGGGAGAGAGTTAGGGTTGAATCCATTAGCGTGATATGATAGCATGTTGTGCTAATGCTAAATGAGCTAGCCTGTGTAGAAAACACGTGTAGACTCAGTGCTGTGGATAAACACTGACTCTGACAGGAGGTTTGTGTTTGTTAATGTTTATAAATGCCACCAGGTGACATGTTAGGAGGAGTGTATTTCATAATCTGCTCGCTACAGATTAATCTGTTTATGATGAGGGAGTTGTAGTCCTGTAGCGACCACCTTCATGCCTGAGTGTTAACTTTCTATCTGCTGTCAGTGTCACAGCAGCCTGTAGTTTAAACTTTACTCTGTGCGTCTGTGTGTTCTCAGGGGGTGGAGGGAGCCTCAGCAGCTGCACAGGCGCTGTCTCTGCCTGCAGAAGCATATGGAAACGATGTAAGTAGACTTAACCCAACATCTACACTCTCTTGTGTTTATGCAGAAAGATCCCTGTGTGTATAATGATAAATTCATGTGATTTTGGCATACTTCCCATCATGCACTAGGCCACACAGCTGCATCACTACCCTTTTTGTTTTGGTTTTTCAGCCCCGTCTGGAAGTCATGTGGGCCATGAAGGCCTACAACCATGCAGAAGTTTACTTCAATGTAAGACTCACAAAGTCATCTGGGCTGAGAATATGTTGATCCATATTTACACGCCAAAGATCTGCTTTGATTCACCTCTAAACATCAAACTTCTCCTCCCTCAGCTCATCTCATCGGTCGACCCAAAGTTCCTGAAGCTGACCAAACTGGACGATAAAATTTACTCATCCTTCAGAGAAACCTTCAAAGATCTGGACATCAAAGTGCTGAAAGCCGACGACCTGAAGTCTGACAAGGCCAAAGAGGTGAGGAGAGACCAGGAATACGCTCATGTGGTTGTGATCTACATTTTCCTATTAAACAAAATTGATTAAAATCTGTCTATGTCTGTTTACACTTTGGTATGTCATAATATCTTACTTTTCTTTTAGCATTAAGTGAAAAATAGCCTCAGAGTTTCTCAAGGCTTTATCAGCTTGTCTCTACAGTCATCTGGCATGTTCCTCTGTGCGTTTTCAGACATGGCGTCCGTTTTGTAACCAGTTTGAAGGTCTAGTGGAGGATTTTAACTATGGTACTCTGCTGCGTCTGGACTGTGAGAAAGACTACACCGAGGAGAACACTATATTTGGTGAGTTTCAGCTCGCTGTGGGATTCTTCTTCTTAATCATTTCAAAATAAAAGCCTCTAATGTAATATCTTCCTGTTTTTAGCCACCAGAGTTCAGTTCTTTGCTGTGGAAATCGCCCGGAACAGAGAGGGTTACAACAACACCGTGTTTATGTCGAAGAGCGCAAAGAGCTAACCTCCTCCAAGACACAAACTTTTATTTTAATTTAACCTCCAGTGTCTGTGTTTCATGTCTATAAACCTGGTTTTTGTTTCCATAGAAAGAGCCTACGCCACCTTAACACTTTTTGTATTACTGTAAATGTTTAATGTGCCAATGGTAAAAGGTTTGTTTATTTTTTTGAGACACAGATTTGTTTTTCTGTATCTGAGGAAACAATAAAATGAGCTTTGTTTTACTATCTGAGTTTTCACCACACAAAAAGTGCGAGAGAGAAGGCAGTGATGTAAAAATCAATGAGGTTTATTTGCAGTCACAATGCTTACACTATATGTAGCAGACATCCAAACAACTCAAACAGCTACTCACTCTATGGACCCAACACATTCACATCAGGACACAAACCAAAAACTGAGAAACTCCAGCAACATCCATGAGTGCTGACGTGTTAGAAATGAGCTAGTTGTCACAAACAGTTAGCAGCAACATCGTAGAGAGGAACACAAGTTGCTAAAGACTCCGCCTTCTTCTTCTTCTCTTTGTACACTGTTCTGACTCCACCAGAGGTCGCTGCTGCACCATTCTTCTTCAGGTATTTTAGTCTCAGCTGATCCTTCAGCGGAGCTCTGAGCGCCGTCAGAGTTTCTCCTGTAAGGTGGCACGAACCTCAGCCTCGCAGCACCGTGAGACGCCACACGCACACACAAACACACAAACCAGGCAACAGAGAACCACTCCATACACACTCACACAGACAACACACACACCACACTGCAGGACCTAAAAAAGGGGGGGCAGTCCCAAAACTGGTCCGAGGAATCCAGAGTGTAAACAAAATGGTGAAACTGCGCTGAGCCTACCAGAGGGGAACATAGAGCCGTGACCATGATGCTTACACGCCGATCAGCACGGGGACGAGCGTGTGTGTGCGCACATTAAGACAGGACGCAGCCGTCTTAGTGTCACTTTATTCAAGGAGAGAGGCTGAGCGGGATGGGTAAAGGGACAGTCTGCTGTTTTTAAACACATAACTGGGAATCAGATGCTGCAGCTTTAGTTTTTCTGCAGGAACACGAGGATGTTTGGAGTGATTCAAGATCTGAAAGTGCTTCTGCTTTCAAAGGAATGTTAAATAAAGACAACATGGAAGTTTGCACCAATTACAGAATTTTTAACAAGAATTATTGTTTGGATGCTTGGAATAAAAACAAATTAGAAATGCTTCAGTTAACTGACTCAGCATGCAGCTGGAAAACGAGCCAACGAATAATCCACAATGCATCAAAGTGTGTCCACTAAAAGTTCTGGATTTGCCCCTGGAAGGCTTAGAGACAAATCTTTAATGCATCAAGGATTATGTTGGGGTCTGTTCACATACTGCAGGCAGCAGAAATACATTTTTAGCTGTCACACAGGCTCAGAAAGAGCATGTTTGGTTGGATTTAAAGTTTTAAAAACAGCTGAACTGTCCCTTTAGTCACTGTCCTGCTTGCTGCCTCAAGGGGACGTGGCATATTTACATCACTTCAACCAGAGACTTGAGTAAAAATGTACAACATGGATGCTCTGACGCTCACTTCCTGTTTGTGTACCTCTCCTTCCCGTGACGACTCCGCAGCCTAAGTGCTCCCGTGGCCACCCTGCACCCCCCTCCAGACACTCACCCCACTCCCACCCTGCCTCACCCTCTCTCCTCCCTCTCTCTGTGGAGAGCTCGCTCCCCACGCAGACAGACAGTTGCACTAACTCACTACACTGTAAAAAGCTCAATCACACCGTTTTTTGTTGTTTTTTTTGTTGGTTTTGTGTTTTTCCTCCACTCGTCTCTGTGTTTAAATTCAATCATTATAAACATTGTTCAAAATGTTACCAAAAGAAATGTACACTTGGTTTTTGTGTCTTTTCTATACAAGGCAGGCAGAAGCGGATTACTACGATTACCGGCGTTCGTCCCCTTCCTCACCCTCATTCATCTCCACGGCACTCTCTCCGTCCCCTGTCAGTGATTCAGAGTGCTTAAAACATGCGACCCCCCGCCCCCCCACCCACAACGCTGACCTCCTGACCCCTCCCCCGCCGGGACGATCAGACCATCGCTTTAAAATAGATCTGTATATATTTATATATGTTTATATCAAAAAGGAGGGAGAGTACGTCGTGTCGGGGGGAGGAGATGATCCCCAGGCATCCGGGCCCAGGGGGGGAGAGGGGAGAGAGAGGCTGATGCAGAGATGGGGGAGGGAGGGAGGCTGTGAGGGAGCGAGGGGGGGCGGAGCTCTGTCTGCAGCTGGGTAAGACTCGTGTGTGTGGAATGTCAGCTCATCATGTCGTTGCTGTTGACGCCGTATGTCGAGTTCTTCATGCTGTCGTTCACCTCCCGCCGGAACACCGACAGGTTCTGGGTAAACCTGCAGGAAGGAGGAAAGAGGGAGTAGGGAGAGAAAAAAAGGGTTATAACTTTTCTTCAACAAAAACAAGACTATACACACCTAAAAGCATGACAAGAAAAAAAAAAAACAGCAAAAAAATAAAATAAATTTAAAAAAAGTAAAAAAAGAAGAAATGATAACAAAAGCATGACAGAAATGAAAAAAAGTAAAGAAAACACAAATGGGAAAAAGAAAAATACAACGAAACAAAAATAGGAAAAACTACTGAAAAAAGAAACAACAAAACTTGACAAAAAAGAACATGACTTAAGGAAAAAAGAAGAAATGACAACAAAAATATGACAAAAAGAAAAAATAAAAATAAAAAAGGGAAAAGAACAACAAAATAAAAGAACACCTCTCAAGAAAAATAAAATACTAAAAAAACACCCCCCAAAAAAAAGACAAAAAGGGACATAACAAAATTAAAGAAAGGAAAACAGGGAGAAAAAATACATAACAAAAAAAGAAAAAAATAACAGAATTTAAGAAAACATGACCAAAGATAAAACTAAAATAGATAAATAAAAACACCACTCCCACAACAATTAAAAGAGAAAGCAAATAATAACCAACAAACCAGGATGACCAAAACAAAGTACCAAGTGACGTCGTGACTTGAGTTCTGGATTAGTGAAACAGAAAGCTGTAAGTGTGAGATGTACCTGTCTCTGTTCTTGGTTAGTAGATTTCTCTCGATTCCCTCCATCAAGTTCTCGAAACATAAGTGCATGGCCTGCTGCTTCTCTGGGGGCTGGCTGTTTACGATGCTGTTCCTCAGGTCAGCAAAATACTGCAACACACAAACACATTTACATGTTTAAACACACATACAAACACACAGATGTCCTTGAGGTGCTTCAGGTGTGTGTGCTGTTTACCTTCTCATTGAGCAGGATGAGTCCTAAAAGAGGCCGTGACATGGACCACTGGTTTCTGCAGTCCTCGAAGATGATGATGTTCAACACTGTGGATAACATCTGCAGCAAACAAAGACGCTCAGGTTTACGATATGTCCCTGAATGCAGCACGTGAACATGCCTTAAGGGTGTGTGTGTCTGATCTCTGACCTGCTGGATCATCTCAGGATGCTGCTGCATGATGTGCAGGAAGCGATCGTCGGTCGCCATGGGAGTGGGCCGTTTCTTGGTGGATCGAGAAAGCTGTTTGAACAGGTAGGTGACGATGTGGTCCAGACTAGAGCAGCAGCCCGTGCACACCATTGTATCTGTAACACACACACACACACACACGTCATCATGTCTATGCTCTGTCTGTCTTTATAAACATTTCTCTGTTACCTCAGAGTGTGTGTGTGTATTTACCGAGCGCTGTCAGCCCTTCTGATATCGATGACAGGATGTACATGACAACGTGCGGCTCCAGACTGGCTATGAAGTTCATGTGGTCCTGCGTCAGCACCTCAAGCAGGGAGTAGAAGGACTGGCTGAGCTTCGGATAGTCCTGCAGGGACACAAGGAGACAGAGTCAGAGCTGCTGTACTACACATTTACAAATGTCACCCTTTGTTTTAACACTAATTCAAACTCTGTAAGTGACAAAGACAAAGAATTAACTTTTGTTCTGTCCTCAATTTTTGAATTCAAAGTATCAAATCCTAATGAACCATGTATCAACTGACGATAATATATAATATTACAATACATCAATATATCTCAATGAACAGCTTTGTATGTATCATATCTAATTTATCCTTATGTATCTTAACATATCTAACATCTTTTAGGGAATAACAAAGAAAAGTAAAAGAAATCCTAATTTGAACTTTTGCAGTACTGCTCTCCGACACACTTGGGTGTGTTCGTTTTTTGTTCAGTCACAGCTCTATCTGATCAGTTTGTACTATCATAGACGTGACACTGCCCACAAATGTTGGAGTACTGCAGAACAAAATGACTATAATGACACACAAGTTTGTAGAGGTTAGGGTTAGACTTGAGGACTTCAAGAGAAAGGGAACAGTGACTCTGATACGTACGAGCAGGTCACTGTGAGGGATGGACAGCAACAGTTTGATGAAGGTCTGTAAGGCGTTATCCAGAGCGTCGTCTCCGTACAGACGGAAGACGCCAAAGTTGACGTAGTTCCCGCTGAGCACTGCCTTCAGCATGGCGAAACACACGCTGACGCCCTTCAGCTTCACCCCGTACACCTGGTCCTTTGGGACCTCGCCCAACGTCAGGATACGGTTACCTGTGAGGAGGAAACAACTCATTCATGATGCTTCTTATAACACGTTAGCATTTGCAGACTCTCCTTATTTATCTTCATCCTTTGGCAGCACGTCTTCATCACTCTTCTTTTTAGATTGTCTTTATTTGAGGAATGACTTATTAGACTTTTTATTAGTTTGTTATTTATGATGGATTTTGCAGATTTTCTCATCTTTTAAATAAAATAGGAAACATGTTATTAAGGCGAAAGTACTCCTGGATTTGAAGTCATACCGTATGTCGTGATCATCTTGCTGGTTTCCCTGAACAGCAGGATGCCGTTTGGTGACGACACGTCAAACTGTAACCTCTGAGATCTGCAGGAAAATCAAAACACAAGGTTTAGTTTTTAACATCCAAAAATACTCTCTTGAAATCAGAGGTTTCTGATGTTAAATCATTATCAGGTGGTGCTTTTACACTCTTAATTTCAATCTAAAAGGGCAAAACAAATCCAACATCATATCGCATGAACGAAATGGCTCTTAGGCCAATTTTTAGTCTGTGTATCACACAACCCAGGAACTAAATTCAGACCCTGGTTCCTGCAGTCAGAAAGCCCCTTTAGCTAATAAACACTTAAACCTGCACACGTCTGCTCACCTGTTGTGAACCAGCTCGGCCATCAGTTTGAGGACTGGAGTGGTGCATGCTGGGTCGTGGTACCACAGCTCGATGGCTCTCTGCAGGATGGGCATGTAGGCCGGATATCTGCAAAGCTGGTTAAGGATGAAACCTCCATAGACTGTAAAATATCCAAATGTTAGTTAACAGCACATTTTTTTGACAGTCCTGTGAGGATACATCCAGTCAAAGAGCATCATGAAGCTCGTCTTGGCGTTGAAGGCAAACGCGATCCCTCGAAGGTCTCTTACCAAACCCACCAGAGTCCTCTGCAGGAAACAGGAAGAGGAAAACTGTTAGAATAAAATATCAAGAGAGCAGATCTCAAATGTGGAGCAGGTGTGTGATTACCTTTGCCTCCTGCTCGTTGAACGTGTTCGTGCTGAGCATCTGTGCCACAGCTTCAAACGCTGCCGTGAGAGGAAGCATGAACTGTTCAAACTGGTCCTCATCCTCACCTGCACAAAGAATCACAGAGCATTACTTCAAGCATTTTGCTGTGGTTATTTAAACACTTAACTAGGTATCACAGATACATCGTGTGAGGGACACTGATGTTTGCGGAGGAGTTTCAGTAGTATGCCACAAAAGCAACCTTTAAATCTGCTCCTTGTGTGTATAATTACCCAGATCGACCATCAGCAGGCGCCCGAGTGCGGTGTAGAAGGTGGTCCGACACCTCATGTCGCTCAGGTTGGACTGGTTGTTCACTCCCAGAAACGAGAAGTGCTCACTCTGCAGACACAGGGTCTCAGTTTTATTACAGGTATTTGTGAAACATTCACAGGTCACACAGGTGCGTTTGTGTGTGTGTAAGTGAACTCACAGTATGGTTATTTAACATGAACTGCACAGCGCTGAGCTTCACCAGCTTCCTCACACTGCTGTACGTGAACACACGTGAAGTCAAGGAGAAAACAGTTCAACATCTTTTTATAAAAGCTGCAGACTCATGGTCATCAACTTTTTCACTTTTCTGCTTGTTAAAGATGCTATGAGGAGGATCTGTTTTAACTGCACTCCCTTGCCACCTTCTGGCACAGGGCCTCACTTACACTGTTGTAATAACTTTGAGCGAGGTGTGGGTTTGTTTTGGGATTAAAAGGAGATCAGATGGAAACAAATATTTTTTGTTTAAGACAACTTTTTACTGGATACAACGTGCCAAGGTAAGGTGTTTATCAGTGCAGTTACGTAGCGCTACGGTTTGAAACGTGATAACAAGCAAACATTGCAGCAGCTGGCTATATGTAGCGCCAGGTGCTCTGACGTATCTGTAGGCTAACATGAACACAAGTTAACACTGTAAATTTGTAAGTAGTTAAGTAGCCGTCTGTATTCAGCCCAGCTGGCAGCCCGGTGCTCTAAGACGTGTCTGTGATGTGTAATGTTAGTAAATCCTGGTTATTTAAAACTACTTTTTCAGCCTTTTCCTGTTTTTTAAAGGATATCCTAAAGACAGGTCGTTCAGTAGTTGGAGTGTCTTGGAGGTGATTGGTTCACACTGACCCCAGTACTTTAAATTTGTGATGCTGCAAGACAGAAAAGATTTCACACGCTTCATTAGTGATGCTGTGCTTTTAATTTGAAATGAATGTAATTTTCAAGGAAGTGACATTTTACTCACATTTTCCCTATAAAGACACTGAGCACCATCGTCTCGTCGTTCAACCCCAGAACCTCTGATAGACGTCTGTAAAGCTGCACACACACACAAATACAAACATACAAAAACAATCACACACACACAAATAGAGTTTTATTAATAACAGTTGAATACACATGTTCACACATTTCAGGAGGTGGATTCACCTGGTCTCTTCATCACCTGTCCAGGCTGATTTTTTTTTCTTTACAGAATCAGCTACTGAAGCTTTGAGACTCTTCAGCTGGATGTGATGAAGAGGATCAGGACTCAGCAGGGCAGAGACACGTGAAGCAGGAGATCTGAGGGGCCTCTCTGAGGGTTTAGCTGACAGGAAGTGGAGCCCATCCCTTATAAAAACTGATAACATAGCTCTCTCATAGTGTGGATGGTTTCTGCTCGATTACTCCTCTAAAGGAAGTTTACATAAACAAAAATCAGCTTCATAAGATCTTATGGTTTCACTTTGTTTCCACCGTAAACCATATCATACTAAGCTGCACAGGAAGGGTGGGGCAAAATATCAATACAGCAATATGACATCATTCTGTCTTGTTTCATCTGCAACAATTATTATTTTTAATTCCTGGGACATTAGGAAGTGTGTGTTCTAAAATTTCCATTTTTTTTATCACCTTTGTGTTGCTCAAACTGTTATTAGAGATTGTTTGAGGAAGATTATTTCCTGACCACAAACAGCTGTTTTACTCTCGCTCAGGGCAGCTCTGACTGTCTGTTACTCAAGCCCACAGAACACAGGAGTTACTGGTCTACCCCTGCTTTGATCCATTAAACAAGAGCAGGACTTCAGCTCAACAACCACAGAGGGAAAAGGTTTCTAACACGCTCACATGAGCAGCTACATCCACACAAAGTCTCATTTGTGTGATGACTGTGAGGTCATTGATCTATCTGCTGATCAGAAACTATGTCTCTGATGATCCTGGAGATCTAACACCAGACCAGGGAGGCAGACTACTATGTTCAACCACTTATCTGGGACGTTCACATTTTGTAGTTTCTGGCCCGCACAAAGAGAACACACAGTCAGTCAGGACGCAGGAAGCGACACACTACACACCACATCTCACTAACACAACAGAAAAACACAAACTGTCTGTGTGTGCGTGTGTGTCCAAAGAAAGAGCTGCATCAGCAGCACCAAGCTCCAGACAAAAGGAGAAATCATCCCCACTAACTTGGCCCCCTGCTAACAGCACACAAAGCAGGGTGAGAGAGGGAGGGAGGAGCAGGGCGTGTAGCCAGGCCGGGGTTAATGTCACACTGGTGGCTATGTGACGAGGACGTGTGCTTACCTTTGATGATTTCTGCACCTGGTCCCCGATGTAGATCTTTCTGAACTGTTCAAAAAAGCTGAGCATGGCCAGCTCCAGCCGCTCGTTTCCAGCCTGAGCGAGCCGAGAGTCGGTCAGATTCATCAGCTGGAGCACCCTGATACCAAACAGACAGGTTTTAAATAAATGCACCCAATATTTAGACACATCTTGTTTTAAATCGAAATCACATTTCAACAAATTAAAACCAAAGACTCAAAGGCTTATGTATCTAAACGTGATACACAATCTAACGGAGTCCCTCAGGGAGGGGTTTTTGGTCCTCTGCTTTTTTAATGTGAATAACTTTTGGAGGGAATAATAATATTTTACCACTTTTTGGACATTTTAGTTGATATATTGATCCAATGTTCTTGTCTTGTAGCTGATTCTCTTGCAGGTGGTTTAATTAATCCTTTAACGCGTTTACAATTGGCGCAACTTGCATAGCCATCTGCTCACTGTACATTGTCTTCTACTTTTTAGTCATTAAGTTTAAGCCCTGCATTTTCTAACTTCTATGCTTTTCTTCATTGCGTGCACTATTTAGTTTACATCAGAATCAGAGTTTAAATTAATTATTGCTCATTAACTTTTTCAGCACGGTTATTAGAAAATTGTGTCAAAAGTTTAAACCTGAATTTTTTTTTTTGTAAATGTAGTATTTTGATTTAAAGGATTTTGATAAATAACATGAAAATCCCCAAGCTAAAAAGAAAATCAAAAAGCTTTATTTAGAGTTTTTTATAATTGTTTACGTATAATTGTTGAGCTCTTACCGACAGACTAACTCTCCGTCCATGGCGTCCTGCTCATCTGTACTCGCAAACGAAACCCGTCCACCGATAACTGCCCCAATTATATAAACCAACCACGTCAACCGCCCTGCACAGAAAAGAGAGACTCGTCAGAGAGACATTTTAACATTCTAAAATATCATTATTATAATCAAACTCTCCGACACTTCTCACATCAATGAAACAAACCAAATTCTGATCGAACGTCTGCGCCAAACTTTACCCGTACCCTCCTGCACAGTGATGTCAGCGGCGCTGGAGTTGGTGGACTGGAGCAGCTCCTGGTACGTCTGAGCCGCCTGGTCAAACAGCTGCACCAGCAGAGCGCACGTCTTCTCATACTCACACCTCCCGATGGTTGATAACTGATCCAACTGCTGCTGGACGAGGCCGGCGTCATCCAGAGGGTCTTCCAACCCGTCTCTGCAGAAACGTCACGACCATCAGGTCTCAGCAAAATAAAATCAGAAGGCAAGAAAACCTCCCAAACTCTGAGAGTACGCTGATGGTACCTGAGAATGACGTGGACCGATTCCAGCCGCGATGTGATGTACGCCTTGGTGACCTCAGGTGTGTAGGTCTCCAGCAGGTGAGGCTCTGTAGCTTTAACATAGGGGACTGAGGCTGCCAGACGCTGCCACAGACTCAGCAGGTAGTGAACACTGTTGGGGGCAAACTCCCAGTGCTGAACCGCAAACGCAGGAGGAGACAGAATCATCAGGATTAAAGTTCACTGCAGCTGATGATGATTTGCTGATTTCGAGCCGTACCAAAGCGTTAATTCAGCTTCCAGTGCCTCTGCATTAACCTGAAACACAGATCTGACCTCTGTGAACTCACCTGCAGACTGGTGACGGTGAAATTTGCTATAAGTCGAATAACTTCAGGGTAGTTTTCTACTTTGACCAGCTCCCCCAGCTGGTAGTTACTCTTCAACCTCGCCAGCAGACGGCAGAACTCGTGGTAGTTATTTGGATCTGGCAAACACTGAAACACAGTTTACAGCATGAACAAACTGCAACGACACACACAGAGAAGGAGAAAGGTGTGGGTGTCTGCATTTTACATACCTGTGGGTTTGCCAGTATCCTCTTCACTCCGTCCACTAGATGTGACAGAAACTTTGCTCGCTCTGCGTTGTTGAACAGAGACCGCCTGACTGAGGCGATCTGAACTAAACATGACAACACCTGCAGAAGAAACAACGTCAGTGAAAAACTTAGCATCCTCATCAAGATACTTCACAACAACATGGAGATACATGAACTCACCAAAGGGGACAGGGATGGAGGGATGGAATGATATAAATTGAAAAAAAGCTGCAGGGTGGAGGAATCAAGAAACGCTGCAAGAGAGAAACAAAAAGAGAAGTTTAACAAACTCAAACTTCTGGAGATGATCTCGGTCTTCACGTCACAAATGTATCTCTACCTGATCTCCAGGATGTGGGGATCTGTACGGTGCAGAGGTCGTCTGACGACTCGTCTGTGGAAGTTCCTATGAAGTCGTAGTTGAGACAGTTGTAGCTGAGTTTGAGCAGCTGCATGAGCAGACCGTGCTGAGACTCATCGTTCAGGTTCAGGTTCTTCCCCGAAGCCTGGAGACAGAAACACAAAACAGGTTCAGATTTCAGGAGGTAGAAGAGTCTGTGCGCTCAACCAGAGGCTGAAATAACCTCCAGGTAAAAATCTGAAAGTCTTTAATGTCTTGTCTGTGTTATATTTGACTTTATCTCTGTAAAATGTCATCAACACAGAACAGTTATCTCAGCAGGTCATGCACAATGAATCAGTCAGCTGTAATAGGGAAATTAATGTGGCGGCCAAAGCAAAAGCAGCTCACTGCAGCTGTTTCTTGCATGATCAAAAAAATATGCACATAGGATGACAGACTTTAAAAATTAGAAATATGTTTGTATTTTTTGATATTTTATAGATAATTCAGTTGTTAATATCCCATTGGATTTTTCTCTAACTGTAAAGGACAAAAACAATTGAAACAAATGTATGACCTGAGATTAAAGCCAAAAAGTGTCACACTGTTGAGAGATTAAAAGTGATATAAATGTTGAAAGATCAACATAAAGTTGAAATTTCACAACATAAAAGCTGGGATCAAGATGACGCATAAAAATAAAGTTGAAATAAAGATGAAATTTCAGGAGATTGATGTACTGATATAACTTCTCGTCACAAGTTAAATTCAGAGGTGCTTTCAGGTTGAAAACGAACAAACCCCCGTTAATTGTTGCCCCTGGAGTTTTTATTTATAAATATACCTCACTTTTCTAACTCTCTGGATCCTTTTCTAACACCTGTATTCACTTTTATTAGCTGGTATTAAACTTCTGTGTTTGGTATTCTCAGTGACGTTGGGGTACCTGTTTGAGGAGGTTGCAGGAAAGCGTGAAAATGTCGAAGAGCGACGAGTCTCTGAACGATGAGGCGATCTTTCTGTGTTTGGTCAGAGGGTGCGTCGTGTCCGCCTGGAGGAGAAAGAGGAGAATCAGGAGGAGGTGTTGAAATGTTTCTTCAAACACAGCTCAGACAGGAAACAGAGGAGGATGGATTACCTGATTGATCTCATTGGTCAGCTGGGACAGGATGGTGACGCCTATGATGCAGTGTTCAACACTGTCCTGTAAACACAAACACAAACACCATGTTACACACACATAAACACGCACACTGTGCTGCAGATCAGTTTATAACACACATACTGACCTGCAGGAAGCGTGTCACGTCTGCGATGACGTTCCTGAAGACGTAGTCATCTTTCTGACAGTCGAACCAGCCGAGCTTTGTGATCCGGGCATACAGCTGGATCAGAGCCTGCGTCACAAACGCTGCTAGCTTCGGCCGCGTGGCTAAATAATTCAGAACATAGTTCCCTGCCCGGCACAAAATAACGACAACGGGTTAGAAAACACTGAGCAATACAGACTATTCTCTCAGACTTTTTTAAACTTGTCGTCTTGTTTTATATCTCAGATGTCGAGTAACAACAAACACAAAAGACTGAACATGCATAACATATTTTAACATCTTCACATGTGAAACTGTGTCTTTATATCACATTTCAGGATTATTACAGGTGCTTGAAATAACATAAACTTCTTTCACATCATTTTTGCCACAAGTAGTAAAGCTTCTGGCTCATTTCCAGGATTACAAAAGCTGGTTTACTGTTTGTGAAGTTTCTCTGCATCAAAAATGACAGAAATCTTCAACTCTGTATTTTTTGAAACACTGCAAAGTGGTTTAAATTTTTTAATCTGATTAAAAACCACAAGTTTTAGTAATTTTCTAATCTGTCTGCTTTTATTTCTTTGCTAAGAAATACTCACGAATGTCGATGCGTTGTTCGAGCGGTAGAGGGTTGCTGGTTCGAGAAACCAGTTTAGACAAACATGTGGCTGCAAGCAGCTGAGAATAAGAAGACTGAGGAGACAGAAGACAAAAAATATTAGTCAAGACATCTCGTGAAAGGTTATTTAATGGCAACCATATTTCTTTGTGATGGAGACCAACAAAACACAAAACTCTTACACCAACAATAAAAACGTAAAATTAAAATACTAAAACTTAACAAATGTTTAGAGGTTTGAGCCACTTCATTTATCCAATTGCACAAGAGAGACTTAACAAGCAAGTCTTTCTTCTTTACTCTCTATAAACAATCGGGTCATCATTTTGGTCTGTTAATGTCCTAAAAGAAGATATTTTTCTGGGATCGTCAGGTGAATGTAGCTCATATTAAGTCTAATAAGACAACTTTGGATAAAAATAAGACAAAAACACTTGATAAGATTTCAGTTTTTGGGTGTAACCTCTTCCTGCAGCCTTTATGTCTTCATCATGATTTTAACCCTTAGCTGCTGACTCTTTAAGTTGCTTCATTTATTTTTTATTTTTCCAATTTAACCAAAATATTTTCTTTTTTTATTGTCCTATTGTCTTTGATGTGTTTAACTGCATTGTTTTGCAGTTTTTTTGTGAAATCCTGCAGCAATTTGGTCAACTTTTACTGTCTATAAAATGTGGTTTATACATAAATTTGATCTCAACTGGAAATTTTTTTTACCACAAATGACAAGAAAACAGAATCCTTAGCTTTCTACAGTATGTAGAATGAATGCTTTACACATCAAAAGTTTTATTTTATACAAGTCAGAAAAGAAAACAAGTATTTCACAGCCTATGGGAGTTGTACTTTCAGATTCAACAAGTGGAAAGAAGCTGATAACACAGTATTTAAGAGATAAAACCTTTAAAAACTAAAACTAGAAATGTTGCAAGTAGAAGGTGAAGGGTTAAATGTGAAGGTCATCATGGTTTTAATTAAGTGTTTTGGATTTTTTGGGCCAAAGGAAACTCTCAAGAACATGAATGTAAGAGCAACAGATGTAGATTTAAAATGTTAGTAAAGAAAATATCTCTGATAAACAGCTGAAAATGCAGATTCATGCGTCTCAAAGACGGTTAAAAACATCACATTTTCAGTCTGGTGATACTCTTAAAGTGTCTGAGGTTGGCCTGTGTGTGTGTAGCCGTCAGTACTCACACTGCCTCTCTCTAGCAGGAGCTGACACTTGCTGAGACAGTCGGGGCTGTTGGTGAACTCCACCAGAGCTTTCTCTGCCTGGTGTCGGACGGCGGTGTCGGTGGTCTCGTACAGCTGCTTACACAGGATCTCCAGCTGGGCAAGGCCCTGATCGATAGAGAGGAGGAGGAAGGACACAGGGCTTATCAGTGAGCGACAGACTCGAAAACACAGGGAGCATCGAGTTCTCACTAAAGACAGACAGATGGGATCAGCTGCATGTTAAAAATACATTTCACAGGGCTCAGGGTCAGGATAAAGGTGGATTCATCAGTCAACACAAGTTTAATCCTACGTCTCAAAAACCTTCGCCCTGCACCCAGAAATCCTGAGGAGTAAAAACCACATCAGTGAAAACCTGTTGGCAGCTTTCAGTCATTCAAATTTTTGAACTAAAGAGTAAGCTGATCTTTCATGGTTCAATCAAATGTTGCCTTGTTTCACGGGAGATACCTGACACCTTCTTACAGCGTAAAGGTTGGTACGATGTAAAGTTAAAGGAGCAAATACTAAAGATATTAAAAAAGTATTGACATTAGGAATGAACAGGGTTGAATGTGAATGTTTAGCAGTGCCAAAGTATCCTTTAGCAAGACACCAAACTCCAATTTGTGAAAAAGCTGTAAACTGGTTGTAAAATGGTTATCCTCTGACACGTTCAGCTGAAGGTACCCAGTTTAAAAGGTCACTCTTTAAACTGGAACACCGGGAGCTAACAGACACATTCACACTATCAGGCTCAAAGCTGACCATTGTTTAGGAGATTTTAAACCTCCAATCAGACAGTACTACCCCCAGATAGGGCTGTTTTCCAGGGTAAATTTACTCCCCTGACACAGCTTCAGGTACTGAAATATATAGAGCTCATGGCAGCAGAAGCACCAGGCCTCCGAATCTACAAAACCCAAACTGAAAGCCTGCAGAACCTCCTGATCCTGTAGAGATAACACAACCATCATCCATCAAAGAAATCTAATGTGTTCCTTCCCCTGCAGGCTGACGTTCTTGGTTTTTATCAGCTGATGATGACATTGTTTTGGCTCATTTCTGACAGAAAACTCTTCATCCTGACTGACCCTCTTCTCTGGTGAAGAAGCAAACAAAACTCTCAGAGGAGGGATGAAACAATAAATAAGAAACTCTTGCTGAAATACTTCCATGAGCAAGCCAGCATCATGTCTTGAGCACTTATTACAGAAGTGGTGTTAGTGAACCTCAGGGTGAAGACAGGTCATGATGTGAAATCAAAAAATTATCATTTGCATGAATCAGGTGTTTCTTTCTGCTTTTCCTGAAGAACTAAGGCATCGCAAAGCTACGGGTCATAAATCTGCACCTCTGGAGTTAACTGTGAGACTTTCCCCTCCTAACATTTGAAGATATCCAGTTTCTGTAGCGGGCGGCTGAAGTGCTGAGTCATGCTCAGTCACGCTGAGATGCCAGGCCCTGATTATTCAAAATGGAGGAGTGGCAGGTTATAGGAGATCAGAGGTGGAGGAGGCTGAGGAGAGAAGGTTTGGGATGGTTCTGCAGAGTCTGAAGAGGTTTAACACATCCACTGGGGGACCAGGTGAGCTGCAGCATTCCTGCAGGCCTCAGTTACATCAGAGGATCTGTTCACTGAGACACTACGGGCCTCAGATAAGAGCTCGGACTGCACATGTGCCATCTGCGGCACCAGATGAGCCAAACTTTAAAATCAGTTTTTAAACTAAAAGGAGAAAGTTTCACCATATCTATGAACCATCACACGGCGGACGTTCAAAACATAGGGAACGTTTCTGCAGGATCACAAAGCTTCATCCCTTCCTGCCCCTGAACGGTCCTGTTTCCACTCCATAAAAACTGCACCATAAGGAAGGCAGTGTTAAGAAATATAAATACCACCTGCTATAAAAGTTTAGCGTCAGATGTCACACAGCCGTTTCTCTGCAGCAGAATCAAAACATTCACAGATGCTATACACCTGCTGGACTCTGTAACACCTTATTACAATAACTCTTTTGCAGTGTTATTTTTAATGTTAGACCTTAGAGGTGGGAGAAAAAAAAAACGAAAAATTGATATATACAGATTTTTTTTTTGTTTGACACTATCAAAATCATGACTCTTCGTCAAAAAAACTTTTTTTTTCCAAATTTAAATCCTTCATTTCAGTCTTTGTTTATCAACTGGATTGGAAAAAAGTTACCACTTCTCTCCAGCAGAGGGTTAAATGTTTCTCTGTCTAACTCACGTGTTTTGCATTCTATTGGAAAATATGGCTCCTGATATAGTCTTCAGACATTATCATCATCATTTAATTTTTTACATGATCTGGTGTTGAAAAAGTAAACTTAAAAAAATCGCAGATATCAAAGAATCGTAATTGAAATTGAATCAGCACCCCAAAAATCATAACAGAATCAAATCATGAGAATAGCATATCGTCCTAGCCCTTTTACACCTGTGACATTAATTAAATAATCAATTGTCTTGCAGCTCTCATATCTAAACATCATACAGAATAAATATCATATCTTGACCAAAAACACAAATAAACGGACTCCCACCGAAAAAAGTCTGATATCGGTCTGCATCCAAGCTTTATTTAGAGAATTTTCAGCGCGTTACTTTCACACAAAAACACCGCTAAATAAGGCTCTAGTTCTCATCGTGTCGTAAAACGGAGCTACCTCCGCTGCAGAGCCACAGCTGGCTACGACTCTCGCCGCTTAGTGTATCAGTCCGCGTGCGCAGCGTGCCAGATATAAACAAACGCAGGTAGTCTGCCAGGACAAAGAGACACGATGAAAACTAGAGCCTTATTTAGCGGTGTTTTTGTGTGAAAGTAACACGCTAAAAATTCTCTAAATAAAGTGTGAATGTTGACCGATATCAGATTTTTTCGATGGGAGTCCGTTTATTTGTGTTTTTGGTCAAGTAAAATATGGCCTCGTCTGAGTGCATAGGAAACCGGCAGAGGAGCAGGGAGGGGGAGTTTGGTGCGAGCGCCCTGGGCTTCTGCTGCACAAAAACACTGCTGTAGGGGTAATTTCTGCCCTAAACCTTGTGATAGGACCCAACTTGTTCCATCCCGGAGTATCACTTTAAATGTTAAGCTGAAAGTGTATACGTGAGCCAAGAGTGTTTACGACTAATACAAACAAAGCTGTGAAACAAAGAAATAAAAAATGTATTTTAGATCATCTCAGTGGTTATTTGAGAACTTTAAAGCATGTCAAAACTTCAAATGTTCTGCATTTTGTTTGTTTGCAGATAAATTTGTGCTCTCTTTCCTGCACCTGCTAAATGTGTTTTTATATTGAAAAAATGTATAATTTATTATTTAACAAATCAATATATTGTACCACATAAACACAAAAAAGTACCGAAAATTGGTACTGTTGAGTACCGATACCGATTGCCAGGTACCAGGCATTTGGGCCGTATCGTTTCAAATGTGAAAGGTACCCATCCCTAGTCTCTCTGCTCCTCCCTCTGTCACAGACACCTTAAAAACGCTAACTGATTTCATTTGCAGGTGCACATCAAGTTACATACATAGCCTGACGCAAGTACGTAAAAGTAAACAGTGGAAACAAAATAAAAAGGTTGTAGTTATTTAACAATCACGTAGCACACTGGGGTACTTGGTGGCCTCTCCCTTAATAGGTCAAAACCATCTTTACAGAGAAAAAGAAATCCTGCTAAGCAACATTATGTGGAGCCTGTTTTATTAAAAAGACTCCAAATTGAACAACTAGTGACCAGCAGAGGTGAGCGGCAGGATTTGAGGCAACAGTCTGTCATAACTAGTCAAACACTGTAGAGGAGGTATGGTGAGAATCAAACCACTAATCAGAGACTAAACAAAAACAAACTAGAAGTTCAGCTTGTCAATAACTTTCCTGCATCTCCAGTATTAGCTCTTTAAATCGAATCAGAACTTTTTGTTCTCTTCTCTGCTGATGTATAAAAAGTTTGAGATGCTACTTCCACAGTACTTTTTATAAAAAGCTCCTACTGGTATCTGTTGTTGATTTATTTTCAGCAGATTTAACCCTTAACTCATGAGATAAAAACAGCACCAACAGTTTCGGCGATTAGTTTGAACCAATCAGTCGGAATGGTTGAGATGTTTAAGACTCAAATCCACATCCTGCAAAGATATAGCTGATTTTTTCCAATCAGTTGAATCATCTTTTATTTTGCGATTCTTTGGGTTTTATTTTCAGTCTAAAGAAAAAAATGTGCAAAATGAAACTAAAAAGTACAAAAATTATGACCTTTTTACAAGAATATCTTTAACAATCAGATCACGATCTTGTCTCGAAGCTCATGTGACAAACTGATATAAAACAGCCTGTTTGGATCTCATCCAAAGAAGCTCAGTGTCAATGTCAGAGCTGCTGCAGCCTCCTCATGGTGCACGCTTCAGTGCAGACGATCTGTGTGTGTTTGCATGAGGGTTAAAGATGCTAACAATCATCTCGACTGTTATCTGGTGTCATGTAAGGTAATAAACATCCACAGTGTCTGATTCAGGGTGTTATGGTGGTTGAATTATGTCATAAAGCTACTGAACGGCACAAGTGAGCAGCGCATCAATAACATGGTGCAGGAAGCTGGCTCTGAAACAAAAACAGCGAGGTGATCTTTAGGACACTGAGGGAAAATGCTGATATTAGAGCAATCCCGCAAATCTGTGGTTTTTACTTTGTGTGTTCTCTGGTGTCTTTCTTTTTTTGTAAAAATTATCACAGAATAAAACAAACAAATACAAAAAAATCCCCACTCACCTCTTAAGCAGAGTGTACGGCAAACATTTTAATGTTTGCAAGTTTGATGGGTAATTAAAATTTTAAAAATCAATATTCTTGACAAATAAGAATACTGCCAGACTTATTCTCTGACTACCCACACAAGCCCAATAACCTACATTTACCAGCCACTAAGCGCACACACACACATATGAAAAAAAAAAATTATAACAAAGAAAAAAAAATAACACAGCACTACGATCCAGTAAACCAGATTTAAATCCAGCACGGGCAGCAGAGTTACTCCCTGGCCCTCCTGTTACTGTGGATTTAATCATGCATGCATACTTTGCTTCGGTTGATCAATAACTATCCTCCCAGAACACCATAGCAGTCCCTCTTACACCATCTTTCACAGACAGAAGTCAAAGATCGACCATGCTTCCTCTTAATCTTTCAAACTCAATAGTAACATGTTTCCTACAGCTTTCTTTATGCAAATTTGACAGGCTGGAAACATTCAGATCTGACTGTTTTTTTTTTCTCTGTATCGCTTTGTGCACCATGAACGTGACACAAAGCATTTAGGTCAAAATTCAAGAACTTCACGGCCCTTTTGTGAGTGTAGTTGGCATGTAAAAGTGGGGAATGTGAAAAAGAAGCTACCTAATTTTTACCGCATGTATACTGCAGGTGAGAAAAATATATTTGGGCCAATGTGGTTATTTATATTTGACATTTCTTTCCTACTGGACAACTGCAGATGAAACCAGTAGAAATCTGGTAAATGCTGACTTGCGGAACCAACTTACAGTCTCAAATATCACAAAAAGATAGTGAGTGTGTATGGTTTAACTGTTAGTTATGTACTTGTTTTTGGTGTAAACAAATACTTAATCATCCATCTATTTGATCTGCCAACCAGAATGTGGCATTGTTTTTAGCAAATTCAATATAATTCTTATTACTATTTAGGCATGAAGCATTTGGGGTTTGACAAAAAATCAGGAGCCTCACCTCTCTGATGTGAATGAATGCTGGTTTGTAGAAGTACAGACCTCAAAATCAAAAGATGACCCAATGTTTTTGCAAAACTTTCAATGTAAAAACATCAATATTAAAGCCAATATTTCCATTCACCATCTTTTTTATTCTACTGGACATTTTGGCTGATGATATCCTTGCAGGACAACTGAACGTGAAACCTGTAGAAGGCTGATAAACAGTGAGTTTACACCCTAAAAAACAAATAAAGAAATTTCCAAGTGAAAGTTAAAACAGGTAAAATGAGAATTAAATTCATTCTGCCTTTTTATAAACGGTTGTTCTATTTTTTTTTAATATAAATACGCTTATTTTTTGGAAATGATGTATTAACTCTCAACCTATGATATTTGCTGATCAAAATGTGGCATTTTCCTGTCTAATTCAATTAAATTTTAATCTTAAAACATTTACACTAATTGTTTCTATGATTAAACGTTGCAGCCACAATGAATGTATAAGAATTAGTCATTTTAAAAGACAGTATTATTAAAAAAATGTGCGTGTTAATGAATATTTGGCAGGTGGAATCCAGCCCCACATCGTCCTCGGATAGCTACATAACATCACAAGCTAGCAGTGAAACAATAACAAGCTCCACGATGCTTCCTTTCACACAAAATCAACCCAAGCTGTATGGTAAAAACATAAAAGAATAACCTGCTAATGAGATGAGTGGCAATAACATTGTGAAATATGCCATTTTCACTCCAAACATCGCAACTTCTCAGTCTAAACTCAAAACATGTGTGCTGCAACACAGAGCAGATAGCTCAAAGCAGGCTAGCACATCAACAACAGCAGAATAAATCCTCCCGAGCCTCATGTTGGTGTGTTCAAGTGTTAGAGGGCAAAAGCAGATACTGACATGGAGCCAGTGAGACAGAGGAACAGTTAAAGAAACCCAACCATGTTTTCAAAAGAGCTCGGGCGGGAGAACTTGACGTCTGGGCTGCAGCTAACGTTAGCATTGTAGCTAATGAGTCGCCTAGCTTTAACATAACAACAGTGAAAATCCATGTCAGACTTTAAAATGGAGACATCCCTGAAGAGTACATAAGCAAATAGGGGAAAATGTGCTTTCACTGTGTAAGAGGTGTCTGTGTTGTGATTCTCACTGGCGCCAAACTGAAGATTTACCCCTTCGTGTTAGCCTGACAGCTAACACTTCATAGCCAAGCGGTCGGTGTTTAATTGTTTACTTCAGGTTATGAGCCTCTGAAAGACACCGTATGTTCCAAAGTTATGAGTTAACATCCAACGCAGACACCAGGGATCACACAAGCGCAATCCCAGGGCTTTGTTATTGTTTCTGAGCCTGCTATGCCATGCTAGGTGAGCCAGCAGCCAGCCGGAGCGAGCGAGTGACAGCAGGCCACAGTCAACACAGGCGGACTCATCCTTTCTTTCCCCACAGACAGCCCCGCACGGCCGCCTCCTGCACGCAGCGGCCGCATGCAGCCTTCCTGCGGGGAGCACAGCATCCGAATCCACGTTCACACTCATTCCCAGGCTCCTGGATAAACTGTCGGTTACAAAAACATGAAACCTCTGCTCACCTGCACATGATCCGCCATCTTTCTCCATTTCATGCACCTCTCACTCCCCCGCTTATGGGTATGGGCAGCGACAACAGCGCCCCTGCTGGCCGCCTGTCAGTACTGCAGGCACTCATTCATTTGAGCCTGACAATGCCAGGCTTAAATTTCTATAATGCAAATGTCATCATACAAACATTTTACGGACACCCAAATTATGTTTATACATACGTGTAAGGATAACATAATTATATAACATTGTCTTGTGTTATATTGCATACTTATTATACTTTGGTGGCGTTAATAGAGTTGATATTGTCTTATCTTATTTCATCTTGTGCTAGTGAGGATGCATCTTGTGTCCACAAGTCGTTTTCTTGAATGTTACAAGTATATATATATTTATCTTATGCGCTTTTGAAATAGAGTTTAAAAGATTATAACCTTGTTCCCTCAAATTATGCACAATAGGTAATTGCTTGTTGCCACAAGACTATAGCTTGTGCACGGTTTTTTTTTTTTTCGTTTTTTTTTTTTTTTTTTTTTTTTTTAATTGGGGTCTTCAGGGACAGGTACTTTTGACGACTGGCTGTGCACAAATGAAGTTAAGTCATTTTAAAGTTATATTTATATATATTTTCCACATCAAATTTATCTGTAATTATACATATTGTATCTCGATCCACCTGGATCCATTTTAGAACCACTTTTACCAGTTTACGTGTTTATTGTTTCCTTTGAAATATGGAAGATTATATTATTTGTAACCACTGTTTTTTCTACAGTTTGAATTCTTATTTTTCTTCTGGATAACACAGTAGTTGTAGGAGTAAAAAAAAAAAAATAGCGGGTCATATTTCTCACATCCCTGGATGATAATGTATCCTTTGCCAGTCTTTTCCTTTTCTTATAAAATATATAAAAACATTTTTTTTAATTTTATTTGGACAAAATATTCTCTTCTTTTAATGTTTTCTTTTTATTGTTGCTGTTGTGTTGCGTTGTAATGGTTCTCCCCTCCACCAGGAGGCGTTGTGTTATTTTCAAACAGCCGAAGCAGCTCTTGTTCATTGTTCCGGAAGTAGAGAAAAGTAGAATCGAAACAGGAATTCTAATTCAAACTGTTTTTCAACAAAAGCGAGAATGAAGGCATTGATACGCCCTTGCGAAATATGTTTACGCGTCTCAAAATTGACTAAAACATTTAACGAAAATATCACTTTCTGTAGACGAACGATCGTGAAATGTTCGATGCTGCCCGTTAAAACCTGGAACGGGCGGTGATCCGTGCTGCGTTAAATGTGCCTCGGAAAACTAAGGTGAGACTTTCATCCTTTATAAATATAAGACAAGTTTTTAATGATAAAGATTTTGGTAAAATTGCTAATGAAATTTAAAACTGTGCACCTAATCCTATTTTTCTTATTCTTTAAATTGGAAACAAGTTTGAAAACACCATATATTTTTTTCTTTTTATTAAAACATTTCAAAGTAAAGTTGTAAGTTCTAATGTTGGCCACCTGATGGCAGAAAAGTCGCACTAACCCGAGCACAACAAAATTTCACAGAAGTTTAACATAAGGGCAAAGCAAGAACACTTTATCATATCACATTAAAGTTTGCTTTGAAACATTTTAAATCATTCTAATACAGCACCTTTAAGCAGCTAAGGAGAAAGCAAAGAGCAAATTTATCAGAGTCAGCGCAAGAATTTTTGGTTTAAAGAAAACACACTGTTACGTTTGTTTTTTTTTCCAAACCAGTGTTTGATAACATACAAAGTCACTAATTATCATTATAAGATGATTTACTTCAAACTATTTCACAACTAATTCGTCTATTTTTGTCATTTTGTCTCCATTTATCTTCATGCTCCTGAAGTGATCTCTCTTGATGATTATTTTGTCCTGGATAATTTGTTTTTCTTGGGTTATTGATAATATAAATGAATGATTTGCACACTCTTTTGTGGTTTAGTTTTGCTTTTCTGTCTCTTTTTGAATGTGTTTTTTTTTTTTAACTCTTAGTGGCCTTGTCTCTGCTCTGTGCGTCTGTCTTTGTGTGTGTGTGTGTGTGTGTGTGTGTGTGTGTGTGTGTGTGTGTGTGTGTGTGTGTGTGTGTGTGTGTGTGTGTGTGTGTATGTGTGTGTGTGTGTGTGTGTGAGCTGATAAAATAAATAAGTGAGATTTTTTTTAGAGTAAATGAATGATTTGAGTACATTTAACTGCAGGTTTTTATCATGTCTCTCTTTTGATAAACGCTTCTGTAGTACACATTTAAAGCCATTAGCAGCACATTCAGAGCGTACTTTCTGACAGCGCTGAAAAGATGTTTCTACGTGCTGTCTTTGAAGGCTGTTCATCACAGTTTACTGTCGCTCATCGGATCTCTCTGGAGCTTAAAAGCTGTCATCACACAGCTCTAACCTTTTCTCACCTGCTGTTAAAAAGCAGTAGAGTGCTCCTTTCACTGCTGACCTTTTGTTAATGCCTCCTGATGCACGGCGGCCAAACACAGAGCTCTGCTGGATTTAACATTTCATCATCACAAACAGAAGCATCCCTGATCTCAGCTGAAGATAAACCTGTTAATACCCTGGTGTTAAATGGAGCTCTGCTCTCTCACCGCGTGCACAGGAGGCTGTAAAGGTGGAGGAAATTGTACCAACCAAACGTTCATTGAGGTTACTTAAAGTTAGAGGCCCTGAAGGAGTAATTTACCCACCCATGAGGCTCCTTAAGGCAAAACTTCCTCTTTAGTTTAACAAATTAGTAACAGAAAAAAACAGAAAAGTTATTGTTTACATCACAGCAACATCAACTTTTTGTTTTATTGTGCACCGTCTTTGCACAAAGTGATTCAAAAATAGAGACAGAACAGAAAGAAAATTACAAACAATTGAAAGAAAAAGAGGATAAGACTCAACAGCTTCTTAAAAATGAAGCCAACAAACCAAAAGCTCCCTCTGTTGACTGGCTTTAGTATCAGTCTTGAGGCTGTTCCCCCTAACTCACACATACAGCGTTAGTGCAGTGTAATGGCACGCACTATGACATGCACTACGCCACAGCAGGTCAGATCTAGAGGAAAACTGATGTTAAAATTAATCTTGGAGGTGTAAAACCTCATAACCCTATACTCGCATATCCAGCTGCTATGGAGTACGCTGTGCTCCAGAGACACATCCAGTATGAAATGGCAGCACAAAGTTTACACTGAATGTGTGAATTGGCTGTTTTTCCTCCATATAAACAGACAGAACTCCAGAAAGTCCCCTTTGGAAATCCAGGTTGAATATTTGTAAAAAATGGTTTCTGTGATTAAATTTGATTAGATATAGATTAACCACAAGCTATGTGAACAAATTCAGTAGCCCAGCAAACACCTGTAGCATTGTGTTTGTATGCGGGAGAGACTCAAGAGCCGTGCACCTGACTGGCATGTTAGCACAAGCTAATCACTGGGTTATTTGACACAAACCTGGTTAGCAGAAAGCCAACTTGCGTCGCTCTTTGTCCCAAGCTGCTCTTCAAGCGCAGAACGCAAAAGAAAGTTGAGCCAAGCTTCACCCTTGTTTCATAAAAGCTTCATCTGTTCGTCGTTACATTTTACTTTGCTTGTGTTTTTATCCCTCCGTGCCCACTTTTGTAGGTGCTCTGAAGAGTTTTGTCAACTTGCTATCATTAACATGGAAAATCACTTGCATACTTTGTGTGCTGTGATTGGCTGAGATGACCACGCTTACTCTCTGCCCAGAAACGTCCTGACACAACCAAAACATCAACATACAGGCAGAGAAGAGGGTTGAGGTTGACGCGGACACTGACACACACATATAGAGGCCCATAGGAGACAATTAAGCAGGATTATACCTGTAAAAGGTGGCATTTTATTTTTAGGTAAATCCTGCAGTCTCTTCTTTGAATTTGGTCATGGAAGCCAAGGAGTACTTTCTGTCTTTTTTGAGCAGAAAGTGGAAAATTAAGTATTTTAGTTAAAATACATCTTTGTTTTGGCTTCTTCTTATTCAAATGTGTTTTCACATTACAGCCATTACTTTACCACCTCCAGCACTGTTACTCTCTGGCTGTGAACTTGCTGTACACCTCCCAACCTGCAGGGGGCAGCATAGGACCACATCAATGATAAAACCAGAGGCTGATATGTTTAAATTTCCACATTTCCCCCCAAAACATGGATAAACAGCTGTAGAGAATGCAATTGAATTAATTTACTCAGGAAATTGACTCATTTATGATTTTTTTAACATGCACAGTCATAAAGTCTGCACTCCTTTACTGGTAAATAGTTCTCCTAGGGGTACTTCACCTTACACATTTACTAGAATAATTAAAAGCTTTTTATCAGCTTATATAAAGAAGTGAAATTTTGTTAAACTCTCCACATGACAGTGTATTCATATTCTGACACAAGAACAGCTCCGACGCTCTTTTCCCCTGCTGCACGGTTAGTGTGTCTGTGTGTGTCTGTGTGTGTCTGTGTCTCTCTCTCTTTCTGTGTGTGTGTGTGTGTGTGTGTGTGTGTGTGTGTGTGTGTGTGTGTGTATGTGTGTGCATGTGTGTGTGTGTGTGTCCCTTCTCACACACCTGCTGAGTAATTTATTAAAGAAAAGTCTCTCCCTGCAGGATGCTGTGAGCCGGCAGAGACAGAGACGACGAGGGGCTCAAGGAAGCAACGACATGAGAGTGTGAGGATGAAAGTCAGCTGTTTCTTTCCGGTGAACACACACACAGACACACACACACACACACACACACACACACACACACACACACACAGAGGAGAGAATCAAAACTGAGGGGGTGAAAGAGGAAGGAGCTAACAGGCGTTTAGAGGAGGAAGAGGAAGGGCGTTATTAAAGCAGAGAGGACGTGTGGTAGGGGTCAACAGAGGAGGACTCATAGGAAGAGGAGGGACTAAAGATGCTGGGGCCACAGGTGGGCCCTTCTGACTCCATCAGGCGAAGGAGATTGTGGTCCAGAGGGAGACGAGGATTGATGGGTGGAGGAAGGAGATTGAGATGAAAGTATGAGGAAATTAGCTGCGTTTTCCTCCTCTTCTTCCTCTTTTATTTCATCCTCGTGCATCATCCAAAAACTGTGACAGTCTCAGCTGACCTCTGACCTTTTCTTTATCCTATCTTAATCACACAACAACTGTGTCACTGTAACGTTCCAGTCAGTCTCCTAACTGGTCCATAACATGTTAAAAGTGCAGGCCTTTGACATCAAAGTCCACCACATGCCTCCAGAGGGCTGTCCAATCAGAAGGAAGGGGGTTTGTGGAGCACGGAGCCTTAAAGAGACAGCAGCTACAATAAAATGTTTCAGACATGCTGAAATAGGGGTTTCCTTAAAAAAAAAAAAAAAAAAAAATCACAGAGAGAAAAATAGAAATAAAAAGGGCAATACCCCCTCTTTAAAGTTAAAAATGTTAATTTAAGGGCCTGATTGCACAAAAATGGGTTGAGGATGAAACACAAAAGTATTATTGTGTTTTTGCCTCTCATTTACAAGTAAACGTGTATTAGCCGACCTGAAACAGAAACTTTTTTTTCTGAAATGCTGCAGCAGAAGTTTTCAGTCTCTCAACATTTCTGTGGAAACACATTTTTCTTTAACTGTTTTTTTTTTTTTTTTTCATTTTGGGGTGAAACGAAATGTTGTGTAAACAGGGCGTAGTATGAGTGCAGAAATGTGAACAACAAAGCACCAGGAAACACAAGAAGAAGACTGAGGCCAACTGTTGCTCACAACCCTAGCAGTGGGATGTAGGATGGAGAGACACACTGATTGTCCTGAGCTGAGAGACTCAAAAGTGGTGAAAATGGGGTCAAACTGCACAGAGTTGCAGAGAGTTTTTGGCTGTTTTTGTGACTGAACAGCATCAGAGCTTTGTGAATCCTTCCCTGAAAGTGAAACAAAACTGATGAAGCTGAAGACAGATGGATAAATCATCACAGTAAAGCTCTGCACGGCTCTCAGAGCGGCCGATTCTGGTTTGATTCCTCTCTCAGGAAGCGTTACTGCAGTCAATTTTCCTCCTGTGTGAAGTCAGCACACACACACACTCACACACACACACACACACACACACACACACACACACACACACACACACACACACACACACACACACACACACACACACACACACACACACCATAAACATATCTTTAATCCTCCTTGGTGATAAAAAAAAACAACTGAATGAAGTAGATTTTTGCATGGTATGCGTCAGGTAAATCTCTCCTGCATGTTACAAACATCAGCAGGATTTCCTCTGTGCTGCTTTTATTACTGCGGCGCTGCCTGCATGCATCTTATCAAACACACCGGACACACACTCACACACACAAACACACGCATACACAGTGTTGATGCCTGAAAAGGATTCATGGATGTGTTTTTTTATTGTCACAGTGAGTGAAAGTGACAAGCATCACAGGAGTGTGCAGAATGTGACAAAACCAATGTGCAGCGTTCAGATAACTCCAAGAAAATCAGAAATATTAATAGAGCAAACACAGAGGATCCAGGAAAAGAAGTTCAGACCCACTTTAGGAAGCAAAGATGAAGCTGTGAGTTGTCATATCTCACCTGAGCTTAGAGAAATTAAAGATTTACATGCACTAGAAATAACAGTTAAATGGGTCAGAAGTGTTAAACTGTTTTTCTTCTTTTCCTGGGGGCTGGAGGGTCCACAAACACACCCAAAAAATAATGAAGAAGAAGCAGAGTTTAACTCCTCCAGTTTATCCAGTCTTTTCTTTTATTTAGTGAAGAGCGTCTCTGTCAGAGAGGAGCTGAGCCTCCGCCCACCTGTAGATGAAGAAAGATAAAAACAGCTGAATTTGAGACCTGACGCAGCATTGATCAGTTTAATTAAGCTGAGGGAAACACCACAGGGAATAGAGATGAGCCCGAGCTTGTTAAGTCCACTTTTAAGTTTCTCTTTCTTCTTTTTCTTCTTTACTTTAGTTTGAGCAATTCAGCAGCTGAGGTGCTGAAAACCCACAACAACTTTTTTAAACCAGCCTCCACGGTGTCACAAAACAGCTCCTGCAGACCCACAGAGCTAATCCATGACAGCATGTGGTTAGTTTCAAACTGTTTACTGCTAAATTCAGCTTTCATTTATTGAAATTTGAAGTTTATGACAAGCCTTTTAATGTTTCAAAGCCAGACTGGGTATTGATAGAATATTTGGCTATTGTAAATGTGTTTTTCTAATGCTGATAATAAAATGTGCTTGTGGTGGTTTTGTGCTGATGAACAATAAATGATGGTTTAAAGCTCCAGGGAGGCGAGAGATCATCCTGTATAAAGGAATGGGATGTTCACAGATAAAAGGTTAAGCTTCCACTTATTTATATAATTTCAATTATACACTCTGCTTTAACTACTGCTCACAGTGTCTTAATAAAGAGTGTGAATACTTGACATTTACAGCCTGTGAAACAGGGACCGAAAAACAGATACTGATATGAAAAATATGCAGGACACAGTGTGATTGTGTGAGTGTGTCCACAGATGGTGATTTACCCCAAGAGAGGATGAATGCTGGTACCTTACTCCCCCAAAGACAGGAATGACATGGCGCTCAAACTTTGAGAACAGCCAATGAAAAGAGACACCATCCAAAGGTGATTCTACCAACATTCTTATAAAAAAACTCTGTTAGATACTGTAAATGGGTTCTGATAAAGACAGATGGATTCAGATTTTGTGAACTGCCCCAGCACATGTTGTGGTCAGGGGAGTGTAGCTGAACCTAGAGGCTCTGTAACTGAACATTCTTTGCGTTTTGTTAATAAATTGGTGATCAACTGAGAACTTGGGCATCTCCTTATCATCCTTTCCCATTAACAGTCATGTGGAAATGGGTAAAAGGTCAATCAATCAATCAGTCTTCATTTGTATAGCGCCAAATCATAACAAGCGTTATCTCAAGACACTTTACAAAAACATGCACAGGTCTAGATCCGTAAATGTTAATAAAGGTAAAACAATAGAGTCAGGTTTGATTTTTTGGTGAATGTGGGCAGAAGAGGATTAAGGTAGTCATGGGCCCCTAGGCTTTTCTTTTTGTGGGCCCCCTCTTACGGTTCATGCTATCCCACAGGCACATGCTCTAGGCAATGCTGCCAGATCTCACGACAGAAATAAGCAACCAGCTCCAAAGAAACAAGCCCACACTTTGTGCCATCTTGTGTACCTCTTGATATCAGTATAAATATTTGTTTTTGTTTGCAGTAAATTTGAAATAATCACAGTCAACATAAAAACATTGAATAAGTTTTTTTTTTTAATTTCTTAAAAGAAAATATATGCACAATTTGCATAAATAACAGGAAATTGACAATAAACAGTCAATATAAAAATTTAAATGATCCTTTTTTTGGTTAAAAAATACTAAATGAAATAGAAATAACTACATTGAATGAATAATAACGATTTTTTCTTGTTGTTTTGAAGAGCTGAGAGAGAATCAGGCGGGGATTGCATAGGATACAAATCAAGCCCCTGGAGTCCAGGTGAGCCTGTGCATTAATCCGCCCCTAAGAAAAGGTTAAGTTTCAGCCATTTACAATAGTGTCCGATATATAATAGTAACCAATATCTGTAATTCAATTTTGTTTATTTTTTCAAATAAAAAAGAAACATTTCAGATATCTGCAAATGCATTATGCCTAACCAGAATTTCAGATTTCTATGTCATTTTGACTAGGTTTGAGATATCTTTGATTCTTTTTTTGCCTTGTCAAAATGTGATTACAACTAGTCAGAAACATTGCTGGTATCTCTAATGCTAATTTCAGGTTGTCAAACTTAGCTTTATAATGTTAAAATGGCTCACCATAGCAGTCAGAACAGACTGCTACAGACAAATAAATTGCGTCTCTGGCTGCATCTATGGCTGTTTCACAACCTCCTCCTGAGATTTTGTGCTGCTTCATATGCCTCCAGGTCACATGCTCATAAACTGTGACTCTATATTTATCAGCAATCTGCTCTAAAAGTTAATATTCATGTGTTCCCACGCTTCTGCTGCTTGTTTGCTCACCCCTGTATATGGGGCTGAACATGTCCCTGTCCCTGCAGGTCCAGGGCTTTTGAAGAAGCACAAACTGGACTCTGCTGGTCCACAGTCAGAAACTCCATCAACCCCCTGAGGTCTCCATGATGTGTTTCTGACCCGCCGTCAGCTCGGTGTGTTCATTGAACGCTCGCTTTTCTCTGCAGCTAACACTAAATTGATGCACCGTGGGAATGTACACTACATTCATCTGACAGCATGGAGCAAGTGTGTGTATGTGAGTGTGTGTGCACAGGTTTTTCTTTCACTCTGAAACTGTTGCTGGATTCAAACAAACTCTACATGTGTTTGGTCCTGATACTGATGCAAAATAAAACCAGGTCCGTGTGGATCAGCTCTCATTCACCTGGATGTAAGAAACAGGAAACAGGAGCATACGCCGCCAGAAAAACCTGCAGATCTTCAGCAAAGTAGGCTGAGCTGGTTTGTCTTTCTGAATCCAGGATCTGTAGACTGAATGTGTCATATGCTGAGCAGGTTGCAGAGCTCCATTCTGCACAGAGCTTAATAAATAAGGATGGGAACAGATTTGGAAAAAGGCAACCATCAGTTTTTCCATCAAAAGCTGGCGCTCTGGTCTGTAGGACCCTTCCAAGATTCTCATGGCAGGAAAAAATTGCCATCCAGTGAATCCTCCAGGAAAAAAACACCTTCAACCCACGTTGGGTCCAGTATTTAGATATTCTGGATGAGCGAGCTAATGTGGAGCAGGATGCTACGGTTCTTTCTTGGCTGGGACAGAAACAGTGACGTGACTGGACACTGCTAACCACATTATTTCCACCAGCCAGAAGAGAAGAAGCGCATGCCCTTGGATGTTAGTGTGCATGGCTGGCTGCTGCAGCCAGGTCCATGTGTGGCTCAGAGGAACCCGCTAACTGAGTCATTTAGGATTTAAGCTTCAACGCGTGTTTTAAAAATGAGATTAAATGCAAATTCGAATTATTTTCATCAAAGGTAACCTGACTGAAAATACTCTGCACCATCTTCACTGCAGACACCTGCTCCCCTTTCACACTCATGTTCACATTCTGGAGGCCGAGACTGCCATGCACAATGCCAACCTGCTCATCAGGATCTGATTTGATGCTCACTCACACACACTCTCACACACACACACTTCTTCAGGAGCAATTTCAGGTTCAGCTTCCTGTCCAGGGACACTTCAGCATGCAGACCAGGGGGAGCCTGGGCTCCTCCGCTCATTCTCCAATAATTGGACAAACCCCTCCACCTCCTGAGCCTCAGCCCAGGAGAGTACATGCGGCGTCTGCACGACGCTTCCACACAGAGAGAAATTAACACTGTGTCACGATGAGGATCACCGTGACAACGCAATCCTGTGTGTGTGCAGAAATGCTGCAAAGTCCTGCAGGAATGTTAACAGAAGGTTTCTGGATTCTACCACAGCAGGTGTCTTTTTCTGTTTTGGTAAAAAAAATATTGAATGCATGCCTCTAATTCTGCCAAAGGAACAGATAAAAGGTAAAAACTTTTTTTTGTTGATGACAAAGTTGTGAGAAGAACAAAAGGAAACAGAGGCTGACTTTAACTCCACGTCTTTGTAAGATTATGAAACCGGAAAAAACCTTCGCTTACCTTCTTCATCAGCTGCTCTTTCTCTTTCTCTGTCACACACACACACACGCTCTTACACACACGCTCTGATGCTCTCAGCGTGCTGTGTGTGTTGTGGGCAGCCCCCCTCTGATGGGTGATGTAAGGTATTGTTGTGCGGCTGTCAGAGCTCATCAAAATGTGAGCGTGCTGTTGAAATGGCAGAAAGTGTTTGAGGCCATGGACGCTGCCAGCAGCTCTCAGTAATTTGTTGTGCTGAAGCCGAGCAGTGATGGCCATTTTCTGGTCGTGGCGTTCAGTACACAGCCCGCAGACCAACACGCTGTTGTGACAACTTTGCTGAGAGACTCCCAGCCAAGCGCCCAGACTGAGAGAGGTCCGGCTGTGTATGGATGGAGGAGGAGGGAGTGTGTCTTCAGCTGACCAAATAAAGCTGTCACTGTAAGAGGGCAGAGACCTGGGCTGACTCACCTCACACACTTTACTGACACACTCAAAATGATGTTTTTACGCGGCAAAAAGCCCACAGAGTGAAGTTAAAACCTGTGCAAAAACAATATTTGTCTTCTTTTGGTCAGTGATTAACAGATAACAGCTGTTTGTTATTTCTAATTACTTAAAGAGGGGGTGTTGTGCTTTTTTTAGTCTTTATTCTGTCCCACTGGTGCCCCCGTAGTATTTTTGCATGATTTAAAGCTCAATGCTGCTCAGTAAAGCCTTACTTCAGCCTCTGTCTGAAACACTTCATTAAAGCTACCAACTCTTTAGGGCTCCCCACTCCAAAAACCCCCTTCCCTCTGATTGGACAGCCCAGGTCTTGGTGTTTGAGGCCAGTTAGGAGATCCTTATGTGGTGACCTTGTTATTTCAGCAAGCCGTATGAAGATCTGGTGAAGATTTGTTGGTTGTAAGATCTGATTTGGAGATGCATGCGTATTTATTTACTTGAAAACACCACAAATGGTGTCTTAAGACTTGATTATCATGGTTTAGATTATGTCTACAGCCATGTTTGCTCCCTTATGCATGCCTCTGATGCACATATGTGATCATTTATTCTCTTTTCCAGCCTAATCGGATCACTTTTAAAGGTCTAAAACAGGTCAAAGAAATGCTCTGAATTTTTTGCCACAAGGGAGCTAAATTTGTTTGGTGAACATTTTATGTACACCAAAGAAACAGCGCGGACCAAAAAGGGCACTGCCTGCAGAGAGAGGGCTTTACTTCAGCTGACAGGGAGGTAAAAGGTTTGTGATATAGCCAGAAGCCAGGAGCCAGCTGTGCTGGAAACATGATGAATGGTGTTAAAAAGCTCAGCCTGAAATAACTGGAGAACAGGATAAAACGCATCATTCTGAAGACGCCTGATTCAGCCTGATTTGGTGGGTTTAAAGGGATGACCATGTTTGGCTTGTTCCTGTTCAGATTTTAATTAGAGGTCGTGGGCAGCACAGAAGGTTAGTTAGTCTGATGCATTTACGCTTTTCTGCTCAGAGGAAACCTTCAGACCTCCGGGCTTCAGTCTGTAAATAACCCTTTGGTAGCAAACAAAGGTAGAATAACAGGTGAGACACCAGCATTGACATCTTTGGTTTTCTCTGTGTTAGCTTAGCCTTTTAGCACTCTAACTTTAGTGTAAATCCAGAGTGTTATATATGAATTATGCTTACAAACCTCCACAGCAGACTCTTCTCTAAAATATGAACCGTAAACTACAGATTCAGCCAAATAAAAAACATCCCATCATACAAAACACGGCATATAAAACAAAGTGAGTCATAAAGTGAAACATCACTCCCAGCATGAGTCAGCGTCGTCCCTCAAACCCTTTAAACGTTTACATCAAACAACGAAGAGGAAATCCTCAGAATCTGTTTCCTGCTGTGAGCCGTGAAGAAACAGACTGAGGGAAGAACTGAGGGCACGTGGAGTGAGATCCATCCCTGCTGTAAACACAGACGATCAAACGTGTGTCAGGTTGTGACATCTTTATATCTTAACACTAAATCAAGCCTCGTGTATCTGTCCTATTTTCACAATCTGAGCAAACATCAGAGCTCCTCAGATCATCAATAATCCATCACAATGACTAAATATTGTTTTCCTTATTGTTGTGTTTTATGATTTGTTATTGTGTTTTCAGATGAGTTGTCATGTGTTTTGAGTTTGTTGTGTATCCTTTAAATTTGTGTTTTCTAATTTTTTGGATTGTGGATGTATTTTGTTGTGTTTTCTCTTATGATAGTTTTTTTCTAATAACTTCTGTTGTTATGTTTTCTTTTACTCTTATGTTTTCTTATATGTTGTTGTGTTTTGTGATTTGTTTTTGTGTGTTTTGTTGTTTTTTGTTCAGTTATTGTTGTGCTTTTTCATTTGTTGTATTTTTTTTATTATTTTGATTTTTTGTTGTGCTTTTTTAAATTTGACTAAAAAGGTCTGACTCTCTGCTTACACGGTTAAGAAAGAGAAATGATTGATATTTAAAGGTTCCATATTATGCAAAAATCACTTTATTAAGTCTTTTTTTGTGAAACTTGTGGGTCTTTGGCTTTCCGCCCACAAAATGTGATATTTAATAACAAAACCTGTACTTAGTAGTGCTTGTGAATGAAAAATCCTGACCTAAAACGAGCTGTTTGGAATTGTCGGGATTTGCTGATGTCAGCGATTTCCTTTTTTGACCAATCTAGAGCAAGTCTGACCTGATTGGTCCACCGGAGCAGATAACCCCAAACCCCCTCCCCGCCCACTCCCCTCCCTGCTGCTGGAGAGAAATCCATCCAACTTTGGACAGTACAACAGAGGGCGAGTGAATAGACCGGTCCTGAATCCAGGCGCATTACCAACCATCCTCCAACAAACCTCTGACCCTGGAAGTGTGAGTATTTTAAATGCTGTGTGCTGTGGAGCAGATATAAGAGCTTTTCCTCAGTGTCCCCCCTGTCTCTGTGTCAGCTTCAAGATGCTAACTTTAGCTGCGGTTAGCCTGTTGTTTTAGAGTGTAATGTTACGGTAATCAAGCTTTGCTGTTTTCTAAACATTGTGCACTTGGAGCTTGTGGCGCCGCTCTCAGTGACGCAGAAGAGCAGGGCGGTATCAGCGGTGGCTCATTTACATATGAAGGTCACGCCCACTAAATCAGAGCGTTCTGAACAGAGGGGCTATGAGAGCCTGGAAACAATGCTGCTGTGCTTGATTTATTGGCTTTTTGAACCAAAACATGTTACTACCATTTCATGAAGACATCAATGATCCATATTAAACTGCAGAAAAGGAGCATAGTATGGGACCTTTAACTGGCTGTGAGACCGTGATGAGGTCTGTTCTTTGTGTTTCACAGACGGATCCACTGAATGTCCTCTAGCAGACTGACTGCAGCTTCTCTCGACTTCTCTGTGAGTTTCAGACTCTTTGTGTTTTACATGAGCAGAATGTTTGCAGCGCAGAGGACGTTTTCCCTCTGGCTGACGTTAAGTAGGTCCATCTTCAACTCCAAACTTTCAGACTGACTGACCAAGGTCAGGGCGCTTTGTTTCTGCTTTTAACGCAGGTGAATGAGATACTCAGGTGTAAGTGAGAAAAGAGACGCTTTAGTTTTCAGTGTGCTTCAGTATGTGTCTTTGTGCATTGTGTGAGTTTAGTGTGTTTCTTTGTGTTTCTACAAGTTTTGTTGTGTTTCAGCGTATTTCAGTGTGTTTCTTGTGTGGGCGGCTCACAGGGAGAGACTGAAGTTCATTTCCCGGTGGTGCTGCCTCAGGCCTCCCTGATAAACACATCTTTCAGAGTTTCCAGCAGAAAACAACAGAAATGAACGTTTTAAAGCCGCCTTGCTAGTTTTAACTTCAGCTCCAGCCTCTCTGGCCTCTAAAGTGCAGGTTAGATCAGTTTTTATGGGCTTGTTTGTATTCTTTACCAAAAATACTTCATTTTCACTCGTCAAACCTGTTTGAGTTTTCTCAGCATCTGATATTTTAACACCAGGAGGGAACATTTAACCTCACATTTCTTCCCATTTAGCAGCTCTTACCGTCTTCACTGAGGATTTGTAAATCTTCTTCCCACACCCCTGTTTGCACATCCATCTGGAGTGACATGTAAACCAATCAAAGCCTGATTTGGAGCTACTGAAGGTCTGACTTTAGACTCTTTTCAAAGCTGCACACAGATGAGTAAACATCTATTAATAAAATGACATGTTGGCTGGAAAGCAGCCCAGCAGCACTTTGAAGAGCGTTTCCATCCAGGTAACTAAACAGGGACATCAGAGAAACTTTTTTCTGACTGTGTCCTGGTTTGACTGATATGAGCTGAAAGTTCTCATTTACTCAGACATGCTCTTTTTTTTATCACGTGTCTTTGACTTGTAGCTGCATGTGTCTGGGTGTCATGGTGAAGAGAGGAGTTACAGAAGTTTCCCTCCAGTGACAGCCGAGATGAGCAGATGCTATTACGCTCCAGTCTTAGACTTTATTTCTTAGTAAGACAGAGACCTCCACAGTTTGAGATGTAATCACTGAACGGGCATTTAGCTGATCATTTATTCACAGTAACGGTGCTGAGGTAGGGTAAATAAACGGGAAAATGGGATTTTTGTTCTATTCGTTTTTGGTTTGTATCATTTCCGATGTGTTGTGACCTGGGAGTTCTTGACTTTATTTTTTCTCAGGAAAGTCAGTCAGTCAGTCTCTACCGGGTGATTCCATTGACGTGTGAATCGAGCAGCGCAATAGCGATAGACAGTTATTATTAGTTAACGTTTTTGTCAAGGATGACGGACATGTACGTGCTTTTTAAAGAGCGGAAGCTTTACGAGGCATCAGTAACATGACATTTCCGCCTGAGGTTGTGTTGGATGTAGAAATGTCTGACTCTCATTGCAGAGCATCTTCGGACACCCATGTCCTGCAATGTCTCCGAAATGTCTGTGTGGGTCTTACCCATAGACAGTAAAAAAAATGGACGTCCACTTGCTTGGCTCAAATTGAGGTCTCCACAAAAACTGCTGCCCCTGGTGACTGGCTGCAGTATAAGTTAAAAAATCTGGCTGTCCAGCCATTCCAGATGGGCTGTGGTCAAACTTTTAAAAATTAATACACCTCGTACGAATGTTTCTCACGTCTGATTGTTGTGGTGATTTAAAGATATCATTTGGCTGTCATGTATTCAAGTCCTCTTTTTTCTGAAAGTTTCGTTTTCATTAGTTATACAAGGTTAAAAACAAGGTTTCACGTAAGGTTTAACGATGATTGACAGCTGCCGTTTTTTTCGCATTTTTTCGAGGATGGTAAAATATATCAGGAGGTAGAGTCATGAAGTGATTAGACTCCTGAAAGAAAACAAAAAATATATATTTTTGTCACCTGGCTCCACTTAGATTCTCCCAGAATCCCTCATCGTCTCTAATGCATAGACTCTGGCTGCAATTGCTGCCAATGGCTGCACCTGTGAAGGGGGTATTTTGGCTTCAAAACCACACAATGGTAAATGCCGGAGCTACGCTATCCACTCTATATACAGTCTATGGGTCTTACCAGCTTCAAACAACTGCTTAATAACAACAGGGTATTGTTCTAGTGCGACCATAGAGGTCTATTTATATGTCACTCACTGTATGTCGCCTTCTCTATCTCTGTGAACAGGTTTCAAGATCCGCGCAGTTTAAGACTGGCCTCCCTGAGACAAAGGTCAGCAACATCTGGGTCACAACACATCGGAAATGATACAAACCAAAAACGAATAGAACAAAAATCCCATAATAATTCCATTCTCTCATACTGATACACTGATATAATTCAGATCACTGAATTGCAGAATTTAAAATCGGTACATGTTTTAAACACAGGATGCCTGTGCAGATTTTCAAACCTCTTTATTTTTTTCTCAAGTTGTAGAAATCCCTAAGTCTGTCTCTCAACTGATCAAAATACTCTGTTCTAAAAATAATATCACCAGATCTTCATCAGACTTCCACCAGACCTGCTGGAGTGATGAGGTCATCACTTGAGGATCCCATTGTTATGACACAATGAAGAGCTAAGGGCCTCAAACACCAAGATCTGGCCGTGGCTCTGCCCTCTAAAGGGCTGGCCTATCAAAGGGAAGAGGGTTTGTGGGGCAGGGACAAAAAACAAATCATAACTGTAAAAAAAGTTGGCGTCATCTTGCTCGGCTCGAAGTGAGGTTACTACGAAAACTGCTCCCCCTGGTGACTGGCTGAAATATAGGTCAAAAAATCCATCTCCCCAGTCATTCCAGATGGGCTGTGGTCAAACTTTAAAAAAATTAATGCACCTCATAGAAATGTTTCTTACGTGGCTGCCTTGTATTCAAGTCCTCTTTTTTTCTGAAAAGTTTCATTTTCATTCGTTATACAAGGTTAAAAACAAGGTTTTACGTCACGTCTAACAATGATTGACAGCTGCCGTTCTTGTGTATTTTTTCAGGGATTGTAAACTATGTCGGGAGGTAGAGTCAAAAAGTGTTTAGACTCTCAAAAGAAAAAAATATATATTATTTTTGTCACCGGCTCCACTCAGATTTTCCCAGAATCCCTCATCGTCTCTACTGCGCAGACTCTGGCTCCACCACTGCTTCAGTGGCTGCGCCTGTGACGGAGGTATTTTGGCTTTAAAACCGTACAATGGTAAATGGTGGAACCACGCTGTCCACTCTTTATACAGTCTATGGGCAGGGAGCCTGAAAGAGACAGCAAAACAAAGTGTTTCAGACAGGCTGGAATAAAAGTTTTCTAAAACACCAGGGAAAGATCATGGATCTAGAGGGACAGAATAAAGACAATGCAGCCTGTCTTTCTTTTTTACATTACTCACTACTATACCTGTCAGATTATTCTCTTTTTTTTTCCTGACATGTCTCTCCTCTCTAGATGTGCAGTTGGAGAGAGTTGTCTTTCCCCATCCCACACCACTGATCTTTTCACGGACACACTTTGATGCATCAGGGATTTAAAAGTTGCAGACATGACCACCCACTTCTGAAGCAATCTCTTCAAGAAATTTAAACCTTTTTTGTAACTTTTAGCCCCAAAATATCTCAGATACAATCAGGAGTGTGATGAGATACCGTCGCTTTTAGCTGAGTTAAAGTAGTGATGGCGAGGACATTCCCAGAGAAGAGATTTATAAATCTTAGTCAGTCTCTTCTTGTTAATCGTAGATGAATAATAATAAAAATAATACAGTAACAGTTTTCTTATTATGTCTTCTCTCCTCTTTCCAGTCCGTCTAAATACTGTGTATTTATATCATCACATAGAGCAGCTGTAACTGTAAAACTGGCGGATGATCAGACATACGTGGTACATCATTATGCGTTCGCAGCAAGACAGCAGAAACCATATGTTCAGATATTTAGTATTGATGAGGATTCTTCCCTCCCACAATGCACCTCTTGGGGAAGGCTGCTCGGCACCTGGAGCTGTAAATATTTGTTTTTTATCATCACATGATCAGTATGAACCTCTCTGAGTTTTTTTTTGGCAGCTCTGTGTTTTTGCGCTGTATGGACACTGACAGTTTCCACACCGCACTGTGATTTACACTTCACACGCTCAGTCTCTGTCTTAACTGTTCCCATACAGCTCTCTACATCAAACCTCTTCTCTCTGCTGCTTTATTTGACATGAACAGGTGTGTGAGGGGTTTTTAGTTTGAGTCGGAGACATTTCTCTGTGGCAGTGGGCTCTGAAGGCCCGTGTCTACCTTCGCTTCATACTTCACTTTGTTCTGATCGTTCAGGACGTCTGGATGTGAAATTATCACATCAGTATCGGACAGCTTGATTACAGTAATTCAGTATAATTACTGATGATGGCTTTAGAATCACTTCAGGAGTTCATTTGAGCACAAAACCTCAAATTTAATTTGATTGTGTAACAACAGAAATTCAGACAGAGCTGGAGCCGAAAGGAGACGAGAACATGAGTGAACAAGTTGTTACAGAGAAGTGAGATGAAGATTGTTTCAGCTGGTTCACGACAAACTAGAGACTCTGATTTATACTAGATTTACTTCTTCTTAAACTCAACATCAGAGATAAGTTAACTTTGCTTTCAGCGGCAGTTTGCATCAATTATTGTTGCATTACTGATGTTTATTCATGTCCTTTTTCACAGCAGGAACTTTCTGAAAGAATCTTTCAAGGAACTCAGCACAAACCAGAGTTGGAATTTGGTCATTTCCAGGGTTTAGTCCAGACCTGGGCAAACTACCGCAGGCCACATCCAGCCCTTTGTACGTCCCTGTCCGGCCCATGTGAGGCCAATCATAAACAAAACTTGTGCGAGAGCACCTGTCCTAATACTTCATCTATCACAGGCACTGTGTAAGACATTGCTGTTTGAATTCTCCCTCTTTCACTGGCTCAGTCTCCTCCACCTGAACTCTCCCCTGTTCTAAGGAAAGCGTTTTACTATTTTAGGGTCAGCCTTCCCACTATAAGATTCACGCTGCTCTAAATTCTCCTTATTGGAGAGGATGCTACATTAGAGCAGAGCTACGTTAGTTTAACTCACGATATTTCATGTCAACACTAAAAAAGAAAGATAGAAAACAGCTAAGGCTCTGATAAACTCTTCATCAACAAGTGCAGCACAGTTTTCTGTCTCTGTCTCTGAGGTCGCCTGCAGCATCTTTGGATTAAACCAACTAAGAGAGAGGGGTGGATGGTTTTTGAGTTTTCGATATAATGCCAAAGTACAGAACTTGATTGACTTTGAAACATATTAAAGATCACAGAAGTGTACTTAAAGTTGGGGGACAATCAGGAGAAATCACAAGCCAGGAGAACAGCTGGAGAAAGGGTTAAAAAAAATGGGAGACTACCTCCATATTCAGGAGTGTTGGCAGTTTGCCAGCACTCTTAGTTGGTAAAAGTGAGCTTATGTATGATACAGATTGACAAAGGGAAAAACTAAAGACATTTTCTCTATCATTTCAGGATTAAATTATTGTTTTTGTTTTCTTTTTTAACCTATACACCACAATTCCACGTAACCTAATATAAATATTTACAGAGTGCTGTATTCTGATTTAAAGTACCAGCGATTCAAAATGTTTAATTTAGAGCATTTTACAATGGAAGAAAGTTGGTGGCCCTCTGACACATTTCAGGTTTCTCATGTGGCCTCTGGTAAAAATTGATTGCCCACCCCTGGTTTAGTCTATCTCCCAGAACTAAATTAAGACCCTTGTTTGATGGTCAAAACGCAGCTTCACTAATTTAGTCAAATGGGTGTGTAATCTTCCCTGGAGAAGCTCCTGCTCAGAGGTAGTACTTACTTCTACATGTCCAGGAACTTTGGCCAGAGTTTGGCTGAGTCAGCATTTCCAACACAGCCATCACAGAAGATGGGCTTCAAAGAGCTGGGGTCTAACAGCAGGAACTGTTCAGTGAACTATTATAATTAATATAGAATAATCCATCACTGAAAACACATTTAGATCCTGTTTAATCCAGCATACTGTGTTAACATTTGAAGTTTAGTTTAATAATCTCAGGTTAACTCTTTAAATCTGGATGTGTTGGCACTGACACATTAATGTAAGCTCATTTTTAATGAGCGTTATTCCCAAACGGTTTGAGCGATCAGAAAAATTCCAATGTTTCTAAAAGCTGAGATGTTGCTCTTTCAGCCAATATGTAGTTGGAAGGAAACGTGGACAAAAGGAAAGCACAGAAAATTTGAATTTGTCTAAAAATGCCAAATTCATTCATAGCTAAAAGGGTTAAAGCTTCAGGTCTCTTCAGAGGACAAACAGATTTCTGTCAGAGTTAAAGGCCGCTCAATCACACCCGTCAATCATCTCCGCCATCTGACCCAATCATAAACTTAATCAGTCACTCAGCGCCGTCAGAGGGGGCACTGACCTGTGACCTTTCTGTGATGGTGGCCATGGGGCAAACAGAGCGATAGATTTCAGCTCCAGCTGCTCATCAATGGACTGTTACGTAACTCTAATAACGGCCTGCAGGAGCTACTGATCAATCTGTATTGAGAGGAATATAATAGGCAGTTTGATGGTCAATTTGGCTCTCACACATACACACACACCCACGCGTGCATGGAAATACAGTCATAGAGAGGTCAGTGCACATTTAAAATAATTCATTTTGTGTTGTACGAGCTTCAGTTTCCTGAAACATCGCTCTTCTTTGTTCAGAAACATCTTGTCTCTCTGACCTTCAGCTGAGGAAAATCACAGTTTATGATTTGTTTCAGGTTTGACGTTTGCTGAGAGGTTTGTTTACTCCAGAAATCAGCTGCCAACAGCTCCTTCAGCAGTTTTCTGATCGAGATTAGACAAGTGATTGTAAAGTGACAACAGTTCACAAAGACCCTCACTGAAAAAACACCTTAAACCACACAAAAAGAGATTTTTTTTAATCATAACCATAAATGATTAAATATCAAACATATCACCAAATTAAAAAAGATAGTCCCTGATCATTGTGAAGATCAAAGAGGTAGTGGTCCCCAAACTAAATACTTCCCCCCACTGCGGACCACAGGGAGCTTTGAAGGCTGAGATCAGAAGGGTTATATGAGGAGTTTTTCGTCTTTCCGAATGAAATCTTTCTTAATGACTTTTCCAAAAACAATAGTTTACATGGAAAGGAATATTCCAATCTCTGGTCTACATGCGCCACTATAATCAAACAGAATAGTCAATGGGGCATGCACAAACAAATGTAAACAAACGTAAACAAATTGAGGGGAAAATGAGGGGGGTTTGGGGGAAGGAATATTCCACGCGTGTGAAACCGATTAAATGTGGTAATTTTCTTTTGGAATGAGGTGTATACACAGGTGAAATACTTTCCGTTTGTGCAAATAAACCGAATGCAAGCGGAATATTTGGGTCCATGTATATGTGGCTAGTGACAATCAGTGGGCTTACACACACAGGAACATAGGAACACAGAGCAGTACAGTGCTTTGCATACAGAGTAACAACAAAAGTAATAGTTAGAATAATAATATTTAAAAAAAATAAAAAATTCAATTGATAATAATAATAATAATAATAATAATAATAATAATAATAATAATAGTTATTGTATTGAAAACTAAACAAAACAAATAAAAAGATAAATGCTATTTAAAAAAAAAACTAAAAAATGAAAGCAGTGAAAGAGAAAAAGATGCTACAGCAAAATAAAAAATATGGTATTAAAAGTTGATATATAAAGTCAAGTAAATCACTATAAATAAAAAGATAAAAAAATAAATTTTAAATGGATAAAAGGGTAAAAATCATTAAATCAGAGAAATAGGAAGGTGGGAGATCATTAGGAGATTTGAGAACCTTTAAAGTCACTTCCTCCAGACAACTTCAGGTATTGAAAATAACTTAAAATCAGTTTAATGTGAGCTCTGTCTTCATCAGGTGACAGATGTTCTTGTCAGGATGAGCAGAAAGAAGAGCGTTATTGCGTAATCGATTCTACAACAATGAACCTGTGTTTGCATGGGCCTAAGAGAGAAACTGACACACTTTGCTAATGTTTCAAAGTTATGAAAAGTGATAAAATTCTGTTTTTACCAGATCTTTGACGTGTTTCTCTCTGAGCTCCAGGAACAATGACTAAACCCTGATATCTTTTACCTCAGATCAGACAACAAAATCATCTCTAATCACGCAGAAATCTGGCTATGCAGATATGTCATCTCCCTCCTGGACTCCCTCAGTATACACAGTTTAATGAATGTTTGTTTTTGAGCTTTTGGTATAAAATAATGGACTCAGAGAGACTTACATCTCAGCATGAACTTTATCACACCCAGACTCTTGCACAATATGTCGATGGATATCTCGTCTTTGAGATCTTCAAACGCATATCTCTCTTCTATTGTCAGATCTTACATCATCAATCTCTTATTTCATGCAACATGTGGCAACAGATATCCTTCTCTTCACATCAAATCTCAAATCTTACATTTTTATTTCTTCTTGAAAGAGCAATCTGTGTAATTCCTGGACACAGAGGTATCTTTAAGAGACATCTCTTATCCTGAGAGATGCGGAAATGGTGATTCATTCATTCTAGTCCAGAGATTCAGCAGCCCAAAACTCTCCTCTCTCATTAGATCCGAATAAAGTCTCCTTCTCATCTTTCTTGGTGAAATTCCACAGGAATCAAAACCAAAGCAGGATCCTGCAGAACAGCCAGCATTGCATATGTGTGTTTCACGTCCGCAGCTTTATGTTTCTCTGTTTTTCATCCCGTTTTGAAGAGACTTTGCAGTGCCATCTGGGACTTTATGTTTAAAATAATAAATGTAAAATACTGACTGTAGCAAGTGGAGGACTTTAAAGGTGTTTTTATTCTTTATCTCCTCAGCTCGGCTCTCTGCAGACTCCTCTCTGCTGACGTGTGGGAGGAGCAGCAGCTCGTGCAGAAAACACTTTACAGAAACAGGAACAAACACACAAAGTGACAGACAGACTGAACCGTAACCTCTGCAGCCTATCAGAGATCTGCACACACACACACACACACACACACACACACACACACACACACACACACACACACACACACACACTGAGCCCTGGGATCTGATGAGAGGAGATCTCACTTCTACACTATATTACTTTCCTGTCCTCAGGCCCAATTCCAATCAGAGCCAGCTGCTGATAAACTGACTGTGATATCCAACCCTCGATCCCACACACACACACACACACACACACACACACACACACACACACACACACACACACACACACACACACACACACACACAGACTGTGTTACACGGCAGAAACTTCCCTCCAGGCAAACACACACGCAGCCTCATACACAAATATATGTGTATTTAATAATATATATTTATGTACGCACACCATACACAAAGCTCCATTCTCCTCACAAAAAAACAAAAAACACAACAATGAAATGAATCCAGAAACCTCGGTGGAGGATTTACAGATGGTACAGATAGAGTCACTCATTCGGCCTCCTTGGTCTCTCCCCCGCTGCTTGGGACGGGCCTGATGGAGCAGCCGAGGAACGCTGGAGGGATGAAGGAGGCTGAGGAGGGGAGATAGAGGAGAGGATGGGTGGAGCAGAAGATGATGGAGAGCTTGGGGGAGGATGGATGTTGGAGCTCAGGCTGTATGTAGCATGTAGCTTCAAAACTGAGTTCAAAAACCGAGGCATGCGAGGAGGTTTCATGTCATGAAGAGGAAATGGATCAAGAGGTTTGCGTACAACCCAAACTACGTTGATGTTTGAAGAAAGTCAGTTTCAGTTCATTTCCTTTATATTTGACCCTACAGAGCTTTTTAATATCATCTAATCACAAACCACATGTTTCCACTGATGAGTGAAGGGAAACCTTAGAAGGATCAGATCAGGGGGTCTGGTTGGATTCCAATGAGCTGACTGTCACGTCATCAAGGCAGTGGTGTTATTATGTTGGGTGATGATGGACTTGTTGGTCCTTCCTAGGTCCAGAATGGAGTAACAGTGAGTTCTAAGCGGTCCCGACCTTTCCACAAGACAAGATGAGAAGGGTCATTATTAGGGTCACATGGCGCTTGTTATTGGGCTTTAAAGACAACTCCCTCATGATCTAGCCTTCCTGCTCACCTGATCCCAACCTGACTGAGAACTTGTGGTCAGTAACTCAAGGTCATGTCTCGTCATTTATGTTTAGCTCACACTTCTCAGTTCAGTCTGGTCTTTAGTTAGTCTTGTTTTATTTTGTAGTAATATTTCTAATTTAGCTTCAGGATACTTCACTTCCTGACCTCATGTGTTTCCTGCCTTTGTGATTGTGATCCCCACCCTTAGTGCTTCCACATCTGTCCTCTCTCATTGTGTTTAAAGAGTTTCCTGAAGTCAAGTTTCAGTATCGAAGTATTCATCAAGAGTTCTCTTGTAAAATGTATTTAACCCTTTCAGACAGGATATAACATTTATGGTTATCTTAGCTGTTAAATAGGTGGTTGTAAAAGAAACTTTACACCCACTCCAAATGTATTTAAGCAAATCATATTTTTACTTCCTAGATACAACAGAAAATGTCAAAGAGACATGTTAACAAGAGATGGGTGAGTTAAGACCAAGCGGCAACCTCCGGTCTGGAAATATGAGACAATGCGGAAGTGCTAAAATCTGCTGTTTCTCTAGTGTTCGCTTGAGGCTGGCTCCAGAAGTAGCGGAAGTCACATACACACCAAGCCAAAAAAAGCCAAATTTTAAAGCAGAAATGAACCTATTTACAGCCTGGTTCAAAAAACGCCCTATGGCTGTAGGCAAAGCTCTTGCCTCTACCAATATGGCCACTATGGCCGATGTGCTTCATTTTCCGTTTCAGAAACAGACAAGTGATGTTGGTGAGACTACGTCCATGTTTTATACAGTCTATGGTTAAGTTAAACCTCTGAGCTATGCTTCCTATATTTCCTGTTTCATGTGTTCCCTGTGTCCTGTGTTTCCTGTTTTCTGTTTCTGACTCTGTATTCAAGCCGAGCGTTGCTCTGCGGACTAATTGGTTATGACTGTGGAGATAAATAAATTGTACCAGCATGCACTGTTGTGGAAACCAAAACAATACTGACATGGAGTCCGAGAAGAATTCACAAACATCTTCACAGAGGAACGTGTGAAGTAAACATTTATACAAAGAGGACACTGAGCATGCTCAGTAGAGTCAGGAGTCATACAGGGTTAGACAGTTTATTGTTGTTGCTTTTGCTGAAAGACATGTCAGGAGTCCTTTACCTCTTTTTTACCTACACACACACACACACACACACACACACACACACACACACACACACACACACACACACACACACACACACACACACACACACACACACACACACACACACACATACACTCACACACACACAGACACACACACACACACACACAGAAAGACAATCTGTACACTCTGCACCCCAAGGCTGTAATCAGGGAAACGTTCTAGCAAATTTGTTGTGTAATAGCAACCCTAAAGGAGGCTGAGTAATGATGCACTACAACACACACACACACACACACACACACACACACACACACACACACACACACACACACACACACACACACACACACACACACACACACACACACGTGCGCTTGCAACATGCTGCTACTTCTGTGTGTGTGTGTGTGTATCATTGTTTACTTTGATGCTAATAGATTTTAAACACAAAGAGACAGGAGCTGCTGCAGACAGCACAGTGCACACTCCTGTTGTGTTTGACTCTACAGATGCTCAAAGGCAGCGGAGGAAATAACGTTCATTAAAAGAATCTCAATCTTCAAAACGAGGAGCATTGATGGAGAAAGACTGAAGAATACCCAAATCTAAAGTTAAAAGACTGAAACACTGAAGCAGTTACTGGTGAGCCTAAGATATCTGATGACCAGTAAGCAAACCATTTATATTTATTTCCACTTTTCACACACAAACACAAACAGAGGATGGTAAACAGTGTCCCGAGTTGGTGCTGTGGTAGAGCTTCGTACTATTAGCCCAATCATGAAAACCACAAATGTAAATAAGCCAATTCTTAATGTACCTGTGAGTGCTGACCAATAAAAATTATAAAAAATCCCCAAAAGCAGGATGGAGTAAATTTCACAAATGCCAGATGCACAACCTGTTCTTCAGTATCCACACAATTTAACCTCGTCCAGAGATCATCCTTTGCAGCACAATATGTCACTCAAATAAGTATACTGTACTTACTTACAGCTACTTGTTACACCAACATAACATTCTGGTAATGAATCATTGCACATAATAATATAGGAAAATGTATCCTGAGAATTTAAAGTGAGACTAAGTGTGTGGTCAGACTGATTAGCAGAAGCTTGAGATCATTTTGTCATCAAATCAGAACAAAGAAAAACAGCTTCGGATTAATGAGAAGAGTATCTGAAACTGTACATTGTGTTTCTTTGCAATGAGGCCATGTTTCCCTTCATTAAGGCTTTTGGATACTATCTCTCTATCCCTCCTTACTACAAGCACTTTCCTCTAATGTGGCCTATGTTAAGGTAAACTGCGTTTTCCTGAGTGTCCACTAGAGTCAATCTCCAGCAGTGAGTCAGTCCCCATAGAGCCCAATAAATATTAACAGCTCACTGGTTTATAGGAGGTTAAATGTCTTTGGACACTGAGTCTGTTTTTTTTAGATGTGTTTCTTGGATCCCTAATGATAAAAAAAAGTCATGCACAGACACCTTGTCATCAAACCGTGATCAAGCAACTGATCCTGAGCAACGGCTGTCAGTATGTTTGAGGTATGCGCGGCGTGCACACACAGGCACTGGCACACAGACACACCGTCTCACACACACAGGTATATACACAAGTCTTCATCCGTCAACTAAACATCATCGGAAATATGTAGAGAAAATATGTCAGAAAATGTGAAAATTTGACATTGCAAGTAGCCTAAAATGTCCCTGAAAAGTCAAAGTACCCAGGAACGAGATGGGCAGATGCAAAAAAAATAAATAAAAAAAAAGCAAAAAATCGGACCTGTTCTGAAAAAAATAATGACAGACAAAAGTTTCAGAAAGACTGTGCAGACCTGATAGACCTAACATTGGATAGAATTTACATACCTAAGTTTCTAAGTGTGCAAAAGCCTTTAGGGCTAAAGAGAAGGAGAGTTAGTGGGCGTGGCCTCTGAATGAAAGCAGGGAGCTTTTAGGCATCCCCCTCACATTAAATTTCAGCTACTGTCTTTTTAAGACACTTTTTTTCAACTCTACAACCAGAATCTTTCTCTAAAGAGCAAAGAACATCGCTTGAATTTTCTGATTCATTGCTGTCAGTTTTTTGATGCCCTTATTATTGAGATGTACACCAATCTGTGATGTCACAGATTGAGTCTCTATAGTTCATTTCCTCTATTCATACAGCCAGATTGTTGGATTTAGATACTTATTTTTTTTGGCTACTTTCAGGCTTTTTTTTAGCCTTCCTGAAAGAGATTGCAGCACGTGGCACCGATAAAATGACCATTTATTTTAATTAATATTGCACAGGTTTGTCACCTGCTGCTCTCTTGATGGTGAGGCAGGAAATCTGACAGCAATCATCCAACACTTGCTGCTCTTTGACTGAAGATTTGTGCAATGATTTGCTAGTTCCCTTCAATCCCGCTTCTCGCTAAGCTTCATTAGTGGATAACTACGAGCTCTGTGCAGTACAAACAGGACCTTGCTCTGTAGAAACACAAGGGGAAACCAAGGCATTGGCTGTTATCAAATTAACCAACTAGTGTGGGCTCGCTCCTCTGCAGCTGATCCATGTATGCTCATAACACGGCTTTGGAAACTAAAATCAGAGTCTGATACATCCAGTTTTTGCACGGTTTAAATAATCGTTACACTCATAGTTTGTTCTGTCGTCGTTCACAGATGTAAGGAACTGGAGAATGTGAGGAATAAAGTTTTAGTGTGTGGCACAGCGCGGATTTTCCTCCTTTGAAACAGGACATGAATGAGGATTTGAAAAGCGCCTTGGTGTTTGTTTTGTCACAGTGTAGCAGACTTTTATCTGCTCCTCACACCAACACAAACACAAGGTGTGTGTGTGTGTGTGTGTGTGTGCGCGTCCTATTATCTTGTCTCTGTGGGTGAAGGTTTGCTGTTACATAAGCAGCTGCAGAGAAAAACAAGAGAAGAAGAAGAGGATGAGCATGGCGAGCGGTTGCCAGAGAACTACTGGTTTAGGCCAATCAGGAGGACTCTGGAGGGGCGGGGGGAGCTGAGGGCCCTCCCTGATGTCTCTCAGAGGAACTTTCAGACTGTGATGGTCCACTAATGAGCCTTTCTTACCCGTGGTTCAGCTGCAGGGGGGTCTGCTCCTTCCTCCTCCTCCTCCTCCTCTTTCTCTTCTTCCTGCGTTATTGATGCTATCGGACTCGTTCAGACACAATGAAATGTTCATCCACACTCAATTATCTCTGACACAGCCTCACGCAGAGTCACACACACGCACAGCCACAGACTAATGGGGTACCAGCTCTTCTGCCTGTGGTCACACACAGGCCAGGACCAGATTTACAAAGTCCAGACCCTTAAATCAAATCTAATCAAAGTTCTGCACAGTTCTCTGTCAGGCCTGCTGACCTCAAAACATCTTCAGCTTAAAAAAGTCTCAGAAAGTTGCTTCAGAGTGGGCTGTAGAGTCTGCAACCCGTAAATCCAGTTGGATCAGAGAGTGTCCATGAGAAATCAGTGTTATCTGAAGTGCTAACATTTGGACATTACAACATTTTAATCTGCAGATGTTTGAAAATCTGTCTGAACATCCATGGTTGAAATGCAGGATATCTCTTCTTCAATGTTTTGATGTTTGTTGGTTCGTAATTTGGGAACAGAGAGGGAAGTTTCAAGGGAAGTATCTTAGGACAAAGTTGAACGTTCAGGTGACAGATGGAGGAAAAAAGGAAGTGTGTGTGTCGATCCAGAGCGTCAGATTTTGTGTGTCAGGTGGAGGAAGCTGCCGTTACCTTGGGAACAAGTCTCTCAACGCTTCCTGCTGCCGGGCTCCATGACTTTTAATCCGCTTAATCTCAGCACATCCCGTTGGAGTTGTCTCAGACCTGGTTTGATCTCTGGGTTGCGGTTTGTGTGTATGTGTGTGTGTGTGTGTGCTGTTTGTCTGCTGAGTGTGTGGATGAAGTTTAATGTGGGTGAAGTCTGAGATTAGGATGAGGAGCTGCAGATGATGATGTGGGAACAGAGTGAGGGCAGGAGTGAGGCTTTTTACCTTCAATGAACTCCTCTTTCTTCTTCTTCTTCTCTGGTTTTGTTCCTCTCCTGAGGACACGGAAGATGCTAACTTTTCCCCCTACACAGGTGAGCCTCCCACACACACAAACATACACACACTCTCTCACACACTCACAGATGTAAGGATGACCTCTTTCATCATCTTTCTATCAGATTTCCCCCGCTTGATATTTGAGGTGCTCGTTAGAGTTTAACCGTTCTTCATTAGAGCTCTTTTCCTCTGATTTTCTGTCAGTGGAGCGAGCGTCTTCTGCGTAAGGAGTTTCTTTGATCAGTCACAGAAACATTAAAGTGTGAAAAGATGTTTCAGAGTGAACTGGAAGCACTCCGTTCTTCATTACAGAGGTTATTACAGAGGTTATAAAAGAGGAAAGAGCTGTTTGAATCTTTAATCAGACGCTCCAGGGTTCAATGTTTCTTCTGATTCTCTCCGCTCAGACTCTTCACGTTGTAGCTTCTTTGCTCAATGTTCTGAAGGAGGATGAAAATTTGAATCCATTTTTATTCAACACAACATTTAAACATTTTTACTGAGTATGAGTGGAAGAAAAGGACTCAGATAAGGGGGGAGCCTGTGTGCTTAGTTAAAATCTGTCCTTGAGGCAGTTGTAAGACACCAGGAAAACCTGTTAAAGAAAAAAGGTATCTGATATGAGATGACCAATCCAACCTTACAGTAATAACCAATCCATCCATCCATCCATCCATCCATCCATCCATCCATCCATCCATCCATCCATCCATCCATCCATCCATCCATCCATCCATCATCTGCGTATCAACAATCAATCCATCCTTTCATCATTGCTCCATTGCCTAATGGCTCCGTCCGTCCAACTGACATCCATCCAATTTTCCATCCATTTTCCAACTATCCATCCATCCTTCCATCATCCATCCATTCATCTTTCCATCCATCCATCCATCCATCCATCCATCCATCCATCCATCCATCCATCCATCCATCCATCCATCCATCCATCATCCATCCATCCATCCATCCATCCATCCATTACCATCCATCCATCCATCCATCCATCCATCCATCCATCCATCCATTACCATCCATCCATCCATCCATCCATCCATCCATCCATCCATTACCATCCATCCATCCATCCATCCATCCATCCATCCATCCATCCATCATCCATCCATCCATCCATCCATTACCATCCATCCATCCATCCATCCATCCATCCATCCATCCATCCATCCATCCATCCATCCATCCATCCATCCATCCATCCATCTCTCATTGCTTTTCCATTTAAACATCCATCATCTGTTATCAATCCATCCATCTATGCATCATTGACCTATTGCTTCATAGTTCCATGGCTCTATCCATCCATCTGATGTCCATCCATTCATCCATCCATCCAATCCTTTATCAACCCCTTCATCCGTCATTGCCTCATCATTTCTTCCATCCATCATCTAAATCCACTTCTACTTCTATCACCTATTGCTCCATAGCACATAACTCCATCCATCTATCCGCACACCCATCATCCAACAATCCACTAATCCATCCTTACCCATTTACCCTTTCATCCCTCTGTCCATCATCAAACAGTGCATCTATCTTTCCATCATCACTCCATCAATTACCCATTATCCAACAATCCATCCATTCATATCCATCCATCCATCCATCCATTCATGGCTTCATTTTACCACTTTATCTTTGGTGCAGTCAGAGCTCTGTGTGAAAATCAGAGCTATAATCTCCTAACCAGTCATTAACGTCATGTTTCAAAAATAATCCCATCTGTGAACCTGACACACTATCTGAAACCAGGTACCTCAGATTCAAAGCTGTGTACACTTTCAGTGACTTCTGTCGTTTTCTGATATCAGGATGAAAACATGGGCAGCTCTCTCATTCTCTCCTCTCTCAGTGGAATCGTTTAAACCTAAATTATTTCATCCTCCATCAGATTCCTGCAGCTGTTCACTGTTTCTCCTGAATCTCAAAGCTTCTCTGTTTGATTTGTTCTGTTTCTGAACCTGAGCTCATTGAGGACGCTCCCGTCCTCCTGTGAGTTACAGTCAGTTAGTCTGTTTAAGACATTGCGAGACGAACGACTAAACTCAAGGACACATTAACACACGCTCAGGTAAAGCTGAGAGGAGACAGTTTTTTTTCTCTGAGTGAGGAGAAAAGCTCTGACCCAGGACAGAATAAAGTAGGTAGAGTGGAATAAATCCATCAGGTAGCTTTGGAAGTTTCCCCACTTTTCCCTTTGGTGCAGTGAGTCTCCTTTCCTCTTATGAACACCAGCTCAGACATTTCATCCAGCTGAGACGTTAGGACGATGGATTGTCTTTAACGTGCTGTAAAGTGTCTCATTAATGTCCCAAAGTTTCATTTGGTTTTAATAAACACTTTAATAAACTTTTTAATCTGTTAAACATTCAGCCGTCTGTGATATCTCTCTCTGTGTGTTCTGGCAGACTGACTGTGTCTGATGGTCTTAATTAGTCAGCTGGACACCAAGCGTCCACTTCCTGCTTATTGAAGCCTTGAGCCAAAAACAACTTAAGATAATCACTTCCCTGACTTCAGGCTGAGCTGGAACATCTTCATGAAACATTTGAACCCCTCACTTCATTTTCCTGATCACAGGTTTTAGACTTCCTGCCGCTGGATGATTAAAAGATCCTTCAACTGTCGTCTGCTTCATTCCAGACATCACATTTTGCACCACAGGCATGAATAAACTTTAGTGAGATGGGTAAATGTGCTTACAGTTCTGTAACATCTGGATATTTCATTTTTTTCCCCCTTTTTTTTGTTTGTTTGCTTGATTGGATGATTTTTTTTGTAGATTGCACCAAACCACAAAGTAAAGTCAACTTTGTTTCAGGATCATTAGAAAGTGTCTGATTGATTGATAATTTGCCCCACCGTACTTTATCTCCTCTTTCCTCCTCCCCTCAAACACACACACACTTATGTGTGTGGGTGTGTGTGTGTGTGTGTGTGTGTGTGTGTATGTGTGTGTGAGAGAGGGAGCAGCAGGTTGGTGTTGATTCAATAAGAAAGCTATTTTCTCTCCTTCTGCATCCAAGCTGGAAACAATCAGTCTTCAGGGTGATGTTCCCTCTTACCCCTATTGATTTTAGCCCAGTGTGTGTGTGTGTGTGTGTGTGTGTGTGTGTGTGTGTGTGTGTGTGTGTGTGTGTGTGTGTGTGTGTGTGTGTGTGTGTGTGTGTGTGTGTGTGTGTGTGTGAATCCACCAAATAATCCTCATCCATCCCCTTGTTCCTCCCTCTCTGCTCCAGCTGAGTTAACCTACACAAGTGAGGGGGAGGAAATCAATGACTATCCTAACCCCTGTGCACACACACACACACACACACACACACACACACACACACACACACACACACACACACACACACACACACACACAGAGGCTGCATCCATACAGTGTTTAGATTTTGCTCTTATTGGCTTTTGCATGCGCTGTTGTTTTCTGACCTCATGTTTGCTCAGCATGAGTGTTGTGTACTTACATCCTATTGTTTAAAAACATATATTTCCTCTCTTTATCTTTATTTTCCTCATCTGATCCATAATTTGCGCTTAATTCTTACAGGGAAACAGAATGAGCCAGTCTTTCATGTTCAACACCTGTCAGAGTTGGTTTATAGTTTGCAGTGTTTCAGTCAGACTGATTTATTCCTGATCAGACTCTTCAGGAAAAAGAGGTTTATGGTTTAATGAAGAGCCCTGATTTATGAAGACTCTAATGGTTTTATGATTCAGAACATGACCTTGAGAACAGAATGTTTCATACTCTTAATAAAGGAAATGATGGTGAAGTAAGAATGAGAGAAACCAACACGACTGCTCTGATGGAATCAGTTTATAAATCAAATATTCATCAAAAAGTTTTTTTTTATATACTTTATTGCAGGACTTCACAGTAAATTTCAAAGTTTATTTCATTCATGATTACAAGCTCATTTTTTTTTTGACTTGTTTCATTTCATCCTGTTACATTTATTATTATAATTATTATCTTTTTTTTTTTTTGAGGAAAAAACAAAACAAAACAAAACAAACAACAACAAGAAAAGTATCCGCAGTGGCCAAAATAATACAAAAAAAAGACAATAATAATAAATAAAAATAGATAAATAAATAAATAAATAATTGGGAAGAAAGTACAGAAAAAGGGACGGGGGACGGGGGTGTTGCTTTCCGATGCATCTCCTTAACCATGCATGTCTGAGACCCATTTACTCCAGTTCACATTGAACTGATCTTCAAGATTTCTCATTTTATATGTAATTCTTTCCATTTCTTTAATCTCCTCAATTGTTTTTTCCAGTTATTAACAGATGGTGGATTTACATCCAACCAATTACGAGTGATTTTCTTCAGCGCAGCAATGCGCAATATGCTGTATAGATATTTATCTCCCTCCCTCTGGATTTCTGATGGGATAAGGCCCAATATGATATTAACTGGGTGTATATCAAAAGTTCTTTGAGAAAGCTGAAAGGTGGCGCTGCCTCACATCAAGATGGTAACCAGGTCAAACCCTGTTTTACCTGGTTTTGTGTGGAGTTTGCATGTTCAAAAACATGCTCATCAGGTTATTGGTCACTCTGTAGTGTCTGTAGGGGTGTGTGTGTGTGCATGAAAGGCTGTCTGGGGTGTCAGCCCTGCGACTGACTAGCGACTAGTCCAGGTGTATCCCGACTCTCAGCTGGGATAAGCTCCCGCCACCTGTGACCCCAAACAGGATAAGCAGTATAGAAAATAAATACATTATGAATTCTAAATTTTTATTTTCTTTGGATGCTGAAGAAACTCTCCTCACTGAGCTCAACTTGACTTTCTTTGACTTCATTTCTCTGGAGCAAAGACCTCTTTATGTAAATATTCTGATGCTCTGTCTCACTTTCTTTATGAAGTGTCTTTCCTGTTCGATTTTAGAGCTTTACATGACTTTCTGCAGAACAATACTGTTCAATAATGCTCACCATGAGGGTCTGGTACCATGCTGTGTTCAACTCAGCTTAGGACACCTGGAGGAATTGGTAGCACCAACTTTGTGCGGACAGAGGGTAAAATATCCAATGAAGAAGAAAAATGAGACTCAGTTTTGTTTTGATAGCAGTTTCATGCTATTTGGTGACGCCACTTTCCAAACAAAAATTAAGTTGGCTGGAGATTTAAACATGGCAGGGTTAAGTGCTGTCTTTATTACCACCATCGCATAGTTTTGTACCATGATGGACCACCACTGAAAATGTAAAAAGGTGTAACCTGAGGGGACAGGATCCCTCGAAGCACTCGTAGCTTGGAATTAAAACACTGCCGTTCCAATTATGCTTTCTAAACAGGTGAGAGATGATTTCAAGGACAAAATACCAGAAAACATCTAAATGAGGGACATAAACCACCCTTCCCCCCAATGTGAAAAGCACACTCTTGTTTGTGTTTTACAAACAGGAGGAAAACCTGTGAAAAAGCAGCGCCAGAGAACATAATCTGCCTATTTGGCAAACCAAACTTCTGTGATAAAAACATCATTTTAGGAGACTTAATCTGAGGAGTTGTGTGGGATGTTCTTTATCCCTTCACACACATAGGCACACGAATTAGATCAGTCATCCACAATTCTCACACACGCACACACATACACACACACGGTGGATAAAGTAAGACATACGTGAATAAACAGCATCACGCTCGTGTTTCCTCCCTCGGCTTGTCTCTGTCACTTGCTGGCTGAGTGTTTGGGCGTAAACAAAAAGCTGCAGAAACCTTCATTTGTCCTTGTTGTCAACACAAGTTAGTTAGGAAGTCTGCTCATCTTTTTTTACACACACACACACACACACACACACACACACACACACACACACACACACACACACACACACACACACACACACACACACACACACACATGCACGGCTCTGGCTGTCAAATGTCAGCAGTTACAGTGTGTGTGTGCAGCCTTCACACAGAGAGATGATTGCTCGTGTTATCAGTGTTGAAACAGACAAATCAATCCCAGCCGACAACCAGACAATTAGCCGCTTTATTAGCCCGCTTGTAGTCCCGCTCATCTGGAGGAGAGAGTCAAGTACCCGCAAATAAATGTTCCAGCAGGAGAGAGGCATATGTGTGTGTGTGTGTGTGTGTGTGTGTGTGTGTGTGTGTGTGTGTGTGTGTGTGTGTGTGTGTGTGTGTGTGTGTGTGTGTGTGTAACATGCAGAGTGGGGACAGGGCAGAAGACTGATTGTGCTGATTAAAACTGTGAATTACGAAGAGCACCAGCTCTCGCTGCATATCTCACTTGTTGACCGTAATGAGGGCTGTGCTTCTACTGGAGCTGAAGGGGACGGCCACACACACACACACACACACACACACACACACACACACACACACACACACACACACACACACACACACACACACTAAACTAGAGCACAGCTTTCCTAACTTTGTTTATAAAGTAGTTTTAAAAAGTTATTCTTCAGGTTGTATATCAATCAGGTTGCTGTGTCAGAGTGATCCGTTTGGTTTCCCTCGTGGCACTAAGGGCGGCTGGAGCTCGCTTTTACCTCTAAGAAATGAGCATCATTCCCCCTCTGTCTGCTCCATCCAAAAGCCTGATTCACAAACTGCTCTGATGATATTCAAGCACAAATACAGCCTCAAAGTCCTGCAACTCTGTGCAGTTTCCTCCACTTTTCAGCTGACTGTGACTGAGACGAACTGTTAGCCTTTCTGCTCTGTGCTGCATAGAGTTTAGCTGTGAGCCCACAAGTGAAGTCCCATTGGTTGAAGTATGATTTGACGTACTTATAGCTGAGTTTCCCCTGTTTAATCTGATGTGCAATATGACTACACTGCAAAAAACAGAAATCTTATCAAGTGTTTTTTCCTCTTTTTTTTTTTTCTTCAGTAAAAATGTCTTTTTAGACTTGATTTGAGCCCCTTTCGCCTGACCAGTCAAGGAAAATGTGTTATTTCAAGCTATTTAAAGACAAAAATGAGGTCTAAATTGCCTGTAACAAGTTAAAAAATCTGCCAGTGGGGTAAGAGAGATGTTCTTGTCAAGATTAGAATAATGTCTCAATACAAGCACATTCTTCTTACCCCACTGGCAGTTTTTTTTTAGTTTTTTTTTTTTTTAGTTTTTTTTTACAGGCAGTCAAGACCTCATTTTTCTCTTTAAATAACTTGGAATAAGACATTTTCCTGGACTTGTCAGGTGAATGTGGTTCAAATTAAAGGTGTAGTCAGCGATCGTCTAATCTGTACTATTTGTCAAAATCGCCGTATTTCTCCACTCCATCCAAAAGATTTCATCACCGACAGCATGTTGTAAAAAAAAGTCTGGTTTCAATACACAGCCTTGGCTCTGAATTTCAGCAGGTAATTACTGTGGCTTGGACCGAGCCACCAAAACAGGGTACACCCCCACACACAGGGGGTGGATCATACTCATGTGCAGATCAGACAAAGGGGGGAGGGGAGTAGTATGTTGCGTAGCGTGCGCAGTTAGCATAAGAAAGCAGTGCGATACCAACTGTAGCAATGGCTGAAAAACAGCCCAAAAGAAAAAGGACAGAAGAGCATAAAATGTAAAATAAGGTCTATGACTATAATAGAGGGAAGACCCGGGTCAACATTGGAGTGGCTTTCCGACAGTGGAAAGAACTCCGCGATTTTACAGAGCTGAAAACAAATGTGGATGTCGCCATCTTTCTGCTGGACAGGTAAGCAAGACTAGCTTTGTGGTGCTTCACATAACAGTAATAGCCATTGGGCATTCATCTTATTGTCTTATCTGCCGAAATGTACTGTTGTTATGATGTTATCAATTATGGCAGTCAAGTTGTGGCTACTGTTGTCTGACGAGTCAGGGTTACCTCAGCTTTGCAGCTCAGCAGTGTGCTAACCCAGAGTCGGCGTCAGACAAAATCAAAAAGGGAGGCATTATGACAGGTGCAGGGGGACAGAAATTCTTGTTCATTACTGGATGAACCTCTCCACTCGTTTTCTCCCAGACCACTCACGCCTTTAGGTCTAAAAAGACATTTTTACTAAAATGAGACAAAAACACTTGATAAGAATTTAGTTTTTTGCAGTGTATGTTTTTATATGATAAGCTCTTTGTTATTTTGTTGCTGAGCAACCTCAAAGTCCCTCGATTAGAGGACCTTAGGGTTTAAAAGTTTAAAGAAATTAACGTCAAATAAGGTCATTATGTTAAGACATTAAAATCAAAGTCAAGTCTTCACGTTATGAGATTTAACCTGGAATAAATTCATAAAGTTGTAATTTCATTAATCTTTTCATAATGACTTTACTCTCTGGTAATTTTTTATTTTTCTTTAGATGTGCTAATAAACCTCTGTTTTGATTTCAGCACGTTTTTAACCTGCATACTGAAATTAAATCATGTCTGAATCTATTTGAGATTTCATCTCTTTAATCATTTTGTCCTGCCACATTAAAGAAGATCTAAACTGATCAGAATCTCTCAGATAAAGTTTTATGAGCAGAAGTCAGTGATGCTGGGAGTAATCTAAGCTTTCCTGAGCTTGTTTTTTCTTTTCTGATCTGTGTCTTGTAGAAATATGTAAAATACAGACTTTAAATAGAAAACATAGGCTAATAGTTTCCCTCTGTTTCCAGTCATTGTGCTAAGCTAAGATAAACATATCTACTGTTTCTTTGCACAGTCTAAGATCTGTGATTGATCTTTAAGTGTTCTCTTCTTGTTAGACTCGAGTGTGTCTCTGAATCCATCTGCCCAGGTTACTGTTTGTGTTTTAACAAATATCAGCCTGTATCCAGGCTCTTCATCCTCTAACAGCTGATAAATGCAGCTTTTACTGCTCTTTAAAAGATGCCTCAATTAATGAGAAATGTGCTCGTCCTTCTTCTTCTTTCTTTCCCTCACCCTCTCTCTATGTATTCTCTCTTTTCCCACTCCCCCTCTTCGTCTTTAAAGCTTATCTGAGCCTGACAGGTACTTCCACAGCCGAGCCTCAAATTGTTACGCTTCTCTATCGAATATAATCAATCACGCTCCGGTGTGCGCACAAAGCTCATCCACACACTCTCAGCACAAACAGAGGAATACACACACACAGTCTGATGTGCTGCAGGATGTGCTATAAGGTGACAACCCTGTTTCTTAAAAATGTATTAAATAAACAGAATTGAACTGCTTCTTCTTCTGTGTGTCAGCGCTCTTATAAACAAACTGACTTTTACTTTGAAAATCACGGCTAATTAAGAGCGGAGAAAACTTCATGAAATCAAAACAAAGGGCTTAAAAGGCTCAATGGGGGCACTGAATACAGATTAACCCTGTAAATCCTTCATTACCCTGCTTTAACATCAGGAGCAGACTTCAAGGTGTGCATCTTACTTCAAAGGTTAACCTTGAGAGCAGCGAGAGAGAGTGAGGATGACGACAGATGAAGAGGAAACAGGAAACACCTGAGCGACATGCTTGAAAGAAAGAAAGCTGCTCTGAAGAGAGTGGAGCTCCTTTTGTTAAAGTTACGTTCAAACAACATTTCTCTTTTGCTCACAGCTCCTTTGAACTGATATGAAACAGAAAAATGAAACACAAAGCAGGCTGCAACAACACTCACAGTCCTTGTAGTTTATTTAAATGTCCAAAACCACCCATAATCCATCTGGTCCAGACACACTCTGGGCAGGGCTCGCTTTTCTACAGGATGTGGTGAATCTCAGATCCATCTCAGAGAGGGAGATGTTTGCTAAGACAGTCTTTAAACCTCCTCCAGATCAACTCCTCCTTCAAGCTGTGCCTGATTTTACCAGGGTCACACATATTCTCACTGTTGCCTGTTCTATTCTGGAGCTGGGATCTTTGCTGCTGCTCTCCCTGCTCCTTGCTGTGGCTCTGGCATTCTTTTAAGGCACATGGAAGGGCAGGGAGCTCCCAGACCAGAGCTGTGCCACCAAACACAATCTATTACATGAAGATCATTAATATTCTTAACAGAGTTTGGAATAAAACAGCTTCTGCCGCTAAGTGGAAATAAAGTCTGAATTTCATGAGATTAAAGATGGAAAAAAAGTCATAATATTACAGGATTAGACTTAAAAAAGGGCCGAAATCTTAGTAGATAAACATCAAACTGGTTTTAGGTTTAAAGAAAGCTTACGAGATTAAAGCTGAAAAACAGTCATGCAGTATCACATTCATGAGAACCATAGTTTTATGAGTTGTTGAAATAAAGTTGTAATGTTGTAATCAATTAAAGATGAAACAATGTCATCATGTTTTGACATTTTGTAATGTACAACTTCTGCCTCTCGCCAGAAAAAGCCAGTGTGTTGTGAGATTAACTTTGACATACAGTTTTTATGTTTATGCAAAAAAGACCCTGTTCTTTTTCAAAATTTAGGTCCCAGCCCATATGCAGTTTGGTGTTAAAATAACCACTTACAAGTGGTTCAAGGTAATAAACCTGCTAGACCAGGGGTGGCCAACTTGTGGTCAATCAATCTAAAATATTGATATTTAATGCAAACTTTGGGATCAGTATTGAGCAATACTTGGGTGATGAGATTGATACTTAAGTTTCAGTTTCTCTTCTCTACATGTCCTCATTTCAGTCGCTCATGTGCTCATAGCTATCTAGATGGATAGATGGATGGAAATGTATTGATTTTTATTTCATATCATTTTGTTTATGTGTGAGAGGAAGTGTATCCATAAAGACCATGTGTGTGATGTGGCTCTTTGTAGTGCCACAGCAATTTAGTGGCTCTTGGTCTCTGACTGGTTGGCCACCCCTGTGCTAGACTGAAGATAGTCACAGATAATATTACACATTCAGTGATCATTGTCAGCCGCAAACACATCAGGTTGGACTGGACAGCCCTAAAAAGTGGTGATAACTTGAGGTCTTCCTGCTGTCTTCTTTACTGAATTGTCCCATCCACCTTTGTCCTAATGTTTTTACCTGAATTTTTTTCCCCCTCCTCTTTTTATTATTGTTTTGAATTTTCAGTTTGTCTTTCTTTTTTTTTCCCAAGTTCCTTGTCCGTCTTTTTCTTACATGATAAATTATCGCATTGAAGCCCCTGTTGTTTTGGCATTAATATTTTGCTCTTTCTTCTAATGAGCCACTCAGGCCTCACAAAGGAATGTCTGTTCTGGACTTTGACAGAACATCCCATTAACCAGCCCTTTTTATATCATAAGATTAAAGTTGGAATAAAGTTATTAGGGCATGAGATTAAAGGTGAAATAAAGTCTTAACAATGAGAGATAAATGTTGAAACCGAGTCAAAAAGTGACGATATTCAAGTTGAAATTTAATCGTGATGTTACGACTTCTTGTAATGTACAGCTTCTGCCACTAGCTGGAAATTGAGTCATAAACCCTGTTTCCACCAAGCAGTCTGGTTTAGTACAGTTTGGTACTGGTTGCCTCGGTTAAGCCTGGTCCTGTTTGTGTTTCCACAGCCAACCATGCCCCCTCGTGGTAGGCAGTGTGTAAGCCAGATGCGGATAGCCGCATTAGTTAAATAATAGTGTGACGCCATAGCAGCCCGACACTTTGTACCCTGCTAATAAATCCGACAAAGAAGAAAAACGTGACACAGTAAACAAAGAGCAACGATAGAAGACATCCAGTATTTCGTCCTCTTTGTGATTGGCATGTGGCTCTTTAATACAAAGTGCAATCAAGCTTTGTTTCAGAGGAGGCTGTGTGCGTGGAGAAGTATCCATGTTAAGTGACGATTGTTTTGACCAATCAACAGTCTACAGTAGCCATGTTTACATGAGGAGTTTTTCGTCTTTCCGAATGGAATCTTTCCGGATGACTTTTTGAAAACAATAGTATACATGGAAAGGAATACTCCAATCTCTGGTCTACATGCGCCGCTTTAGTCAAACATAGTAGTCAATAGGGCATGCGCAGAAAAACGTAAACATCACGAGATTTATCAAAGCTGGAGGATGACAGTTTTTTTTTTTTTTTATCACGGTATTGCAATACTCCGTATTGTGAGTGTCTGTCCAGTCTTGAAATTATGTTCAGTTCTTCAAAGTTTGGATCAAAAGCAAACTTTACTCCAGTGCTGACGGCTCGCCGCCATTTTTAAAGTTGAGGAACATCTCTAGTTGTGTCTTACGTCATATCTGAGCATGCGCTGAAAGAATGTACCCTGACAACTTTCCGTTTGAGTGGATACATGATACCTCAATCGGTTTGGGGAAAGGAATATTACACCCCTGTGAAACCGATTAAATGTCCATTCAGATTGGCACTTTTCTTTCAGAATGAGGTGTACACAAAGGTTAAATTCTTTCCGATTGAGCAAATAAACCAAATGCAAGCGGATTATTTGGGTCCATGTATACGTGGCTAGTGTTGTAGCGCCACCTTCGGAGATTGAATCGGTTTGGTCTGGCATTTTTATGGCTCGTCTTGGTTACTTGGGGATCTGTCCCGGGATTAGTCAGCGGAAATGCTGTTGATACATACCATGCCGAGACAAACTGAACTGAACTGCACGGTGGAAACGGGGCTATAATGTTGTGAGTTAACCTCAAGCTCTCCATAATTTGCTCGCTGCCCAGGGGGTTGTTTGGACCTACTTGAATGCAGCAATCACTCGCCAACTGTATGTTTGCAGCTAGAACACTGTGAACCCATTAACCTGGAGAAACAGCTGTTGGGTGAATCTCACTCCAGAAACAAGTTAGATAGTGAGCACAAAAGCTGTCTCCACAGATTTCATCATCAGCAGGAGAAGCTGATACTCAGTGTAGATCCAGATAGTTCATCCTCTTCTGCTCCATGTTTCCACCTCCTTTTTGGTTTTTCCTCTGCAGAACTCAGGTAGAGTAAATGTTCTCTCAGGACTCTGAGAACTCACGCTAGATTGACAGACTGCAGATCTGACTTCATGTTTCCTCAACTCCTAAAGTGACATCTTTAAAAGCTTCTCGCTCTAACTGGGGAAAGAGAGTCCCACGTCTATTAGAGCAGTTGCTAGGAAACAGATTCATCCTCTTTTCATACCAAATAGAAGATAAAGTCACATTAACCCAGATGGCACAACAATTATACTCCCAGGATGATTTGGAGGAAAGTTTTATCCTTCAATGAGCTAAGTGCACAAACACAAACACCAGATTTCAGGCTGGAACAGGAAGCATTTAGAAACTTTGGAATTAAATTTAATAATCGTCGCTAAATAAAGCTTTAAGAGGTGATAACACCTCTATGTTTGTTATTAAGCAGAACAGAAGGAAACTGTGTATAGATAAACTCCTAATCCAAGTCTCACACTGTTTTTCTCCTGAGGTTTTCAGGTCATTAAATTTACAGCTGAATGTCGTAGCATGTTGATGGATTATTTATCTCTCCCCGGTGAAAACACACATCGAGCTCTGAACAAAATCCATCACTCACTCACACCACGGCAGCAGTCACTCAGTCATCGAGCTCAGTGTGAGAAACACTCACTGCAGGAAATCACACTTTTCAAGTTTCATGGCAACACTTCACACCACCTTAACGTCTCTCAGCCCATCTCTCTGCTTTTCATTCCAGGAAATATGGGAGTGAAGAGTTCATTCAGACATGAAGTGCAAGGCTAACAGCTCTCCACATGAGTCACAGCTCCTACTTTTTCTCATTTTTACATTTTCTTTGAAATTTTTAGTGAATGGAGCTGAATTCTAAATGCAAAATAGCTTCACAAAGAGAGGAATATTTAAAAATATCTGCATGGAGAAATCTGCGAACATGCAAACACTGTCTTTTAATAAGTGTTTATCTTACTGTTTAGTTTTTCTTGTACATCATCCTCTAATGTTACTTGCATGTGCATGAGTAATCAGTTTTTCCTCTCGCTAAACCAACAGGTAGCTTCTCGAAAGCCTCTTACAGTTTCAGTGAATGTCTTGTTCCCTCTCATTCCCTCTTGTTCCCTCTTGTTCCTCCTTATTCCTCTTATTTAAGACATAGTAAAAAATGGTCGCCATCCAGCTTGTTTTCGTCTATGTTATCCCATTTGTGCTCCGTCTTGTGTGTGTAAGGAAATGTTTCTAGCTCAGGAAAAGATTCAAGGTCGTGGACTGTAGGTCAGAAGCATTTACTGAGACACTCAGAGGAGTTCTTGGAGTAAGTGCATTTTAATTCAAGAAGATGAAACAGCAAACAGCTCTGTTATCTGCAGAGAAATATACAAAGCATTGTCCTCATTTTCATTTTGTAAACCTGGCTGTAAACATGTTTATATCTGTGGTAAAGATTGTCTTTTTGAATGGGTGTGTATGTGGTTTCGGCTGTTTCTGCAGACAACCCCTAGTGGACACTCCAGGAGCTGCATTTTAAAACACTTCAGCATCAGACTAATATTCTAAGAGTGGAGGCTGCTACTTGAAAGAGACCCTTTAACAAAAGCCTGGAAATTCTTCTTCAACTAAAGATGTTTAAAACCATGTGTTTGCATACATCACTAAATATATCAAACACACCAGGGTTTAGACTGTTTAAAAGTTGAAAAACAAAAATTAGTCCAACCAGTTGGAGATACAGAGACAACAGGCAAGCTTGTCATTGATGGTTTATAATCTGAAAAAGAGGCGAGAGCCAATTCTAAGGCATTTATGTTGATGCAACATTTGCAAATAAGTCCCAGTATCCATCTGGAGTGACTTGCACCAGCCTGCAATTGGGATTCTGTAAGAACCAAGATTCATATCAAGACAAAATTACTTTTTTTTTTTTTTTTTTTTTGCAAAATGCTTAGTTTTCTGTGTGCACATACTATTTCAACATGTGAAGTAATACAATCTCCAGGAGGTGTATTCTATGAGGTGTATTAATTTTCTGAAGTTTGACCACAGCCCATCTGGAATGACTGGAGGGCTGGACTTTTTTTTACCTATACTGTAGCCAGCCACCAGGGGGAGCAGTTTTTGTGGAGACCTCACTTCAAGCCGAGCAAGATGATGTCCAATTTTTTTTTTTTTTTTTTTTTTTTTGACTTGTGGGTCTTCCACACTTTATTGTGCAACACCTGAAAACAAGCTATGTCCTTGTAGAAGTTGTGGATAAAGGAAAAATGCAATGAAGACATTGACTCATAGGTTTCATTAGCCTGAACTCATGCAGGACTCCTATAAAGTGTGCAACATGTGAACCCCCCTCACTGAACAAACTTCAGAGGGTTTGGTCTGGTCTGCAGACAGATTTGCTGTCTGAGTTTGGTCTAGCTCCGCTTTGTTTTGCCCTTAAGTCTGGATTAATTTTAATCCTGTGTACTTATTTAGCAGACATCTTTCATCACTGTGTGAACCTTTCTTTAAAATTACATTAATATTCATTTTTATTATTATCTATAAGCACAGGCATCAGCGCCATGGGCTAAACACAACTATTACTAGAATATAAATTATGTGTTTTCATTAAATTATACGTTAGAGGAATAACGGAGCACATGTGAGAAATGTGTAATTACTGAGCGAAGCCTTTGGCAAGACAGGAGGATATGAAACAAACAAGCTCCATCTGCTGGGTGGATTATGCTCTCCGTATTTTCTGCAATTTGAATATCAAAGTAAATATTTAAGATGATGAAAAAAGTTTCTGTGATTTTGTAACAGGACTGACTGGGAGGCTTCAGGCAGAAGGAGACAATGATGGTGGTAAAATGATATTTATTTTCCTGAGAGAGAAAATGAATACTAATGTTAGTGTTTTGGATTAAAATATGATGTTTTATAGATGTTAAAGAAGGGGTATTCTGCTTTTCCTAACCCTAACCTCACTCTCACCCTTCCCATGTTTAAAAACATGGATTTACAGAGACAATACCTCTGCGTATTTATGTGTTGAAGAAAATGGCATGGGATCTTCATAAGACCTGATAAAATAATGATTTTGTTCCATACGGATCTCCTAACTGATTCATGACACACGAGTTAAAAGGTGGACTTTAAACGTCAAGGCCTTCCTATAGTTCCACCCCCTAAGAGGCCTGCAGATGGCTGGCCAATCAGAGTAAAGGGGGTTTTTGGAGTGGGGAGCCTCAAAGAGACAGCGGCTACAATAAAGTGTTCCAGACAGAGGCTGAAATAAGAGTTTTCTATAAATGTGAGAGAAAAAAAGAGATTAATTTGAGCGGTACATCATGTAAAGATACTATTGGGGAACCATAGAGACAGAATAAAGACATGACATAACAAGCACCCCTCTTTAAGGATCTGGAACGTCAAAATAGAGGATTGACAGGTAGAGAGAGCAAGGGAATGCTTTATTCTGGAAAAGTGACCAGAAGACATAGGTAAATAACCTATTTTTTACGCACTTTACCTTCCATCTGCATCTTGTTTCCATCATAGGAGTTGATTTTGACTTGTGCATGTGTTTTTGAAGTTGCCAGGTTGGATAAAGAAAAAGAACTGGCTCTAAAGTCAAAGTTTGTAATGAGTGGGTCTTTGCAGCACCTTTAATTTCCTGTTTGACCTCTGCATGTGTCTTTGTTTGATGCATGGTACACCTGAAGACAACAGGTGAAATGAGCACATTGTTCATACTGTCTACCTGCAGGAGCCACGTCTCCGTCAGCAGCTCTGACTCTGTGCAGCAGCGTCATCTCTGTTTAACATGCTCTGCAGACAGTCTTTATTTTCACTCAAACATGAGATTTAGATATTCATTCCTGCACTGGCTGAAGCCTTGTTGGCAAATTGTTCCTCTCCCACGATTCAAAGCAGCTTTGATCACGTTGGTGTGTAAACACAGCAAGCGTTCAGCCTTCAGCTCTGAATAAAAACACAGAAACAAAAAAACACACTCTGGGCTGAAAGTGTGCGATGCTTTCAGCCGAGTGTGTCTGTGTGAACACGCACTCTGTGTTCTGTCGTGTCGAGATCCCTGCGTGAGGAGGAAATTGGAAGCAGCACTCTCCTTTCATCTCTCCACCTCCCCACTGACTACAATTAGGAACACACACACACACACACACACACACACACACACACACACACACACACACACACACACACACACACACACACACACACACACACACACACACACACACACACAGTTACCTGTGAGACTAGCCTTTTTCCTCCACATTGAGTCTTTCCTGGAGCAGAAGATGATCTCAGTTTGACCCTGCAGCTCTCTGAAGAACACATGCATTCATATACATACTCATACATACAGATGCAGCCCTCCACGGCCTGAGTCAGAGGAATATTCAGATGCAAGACTTTCACAAGGAGGGAAATCATACGTTAATGGAAGATGTGAATCCCAGTGTGTTTAAAGGACACAGCAGGGGTAGGAGGAGGAGGGCGTTCCTCCGTTCATAAAAGCATAACCAGCGGCGACACACACCAAACAATGAAGGATGCTTCCCGAGTGAGAGGAGACTCCTACAAATCAGAGAGAAACAAAAACGTTGGCTTCATGCGGAATTTTAAACCGCTGTGAGTCAGCTGCTTTTTTTTTTTTTTATAAATTGTGTTTTCTTCAATGTCACATAGAGAAATAGCAGAGAAGACCACATATTACACGTCTGTTAGCATGACTGAGCGTCCTCACCCCACTTCAACATTCATTGAACTTATAGTGACATTAAGAGAGAATGAATCAGCCCAACGAAAACAAATATTACCTAGTAGGTCCATCTACCTTTTATTTCATTTTAAGCTTTTAGTGCAGCTTTTGGGCCACTATGACCTTGATCATTTTGCCTGGAAAACACCAGATACGTCTGCAGTGCGACTCCGTTGCACTGCATCTTGGCTGTGTTTTTCAAATCACACTAGCTGTGTGTTCTCTCCGACAAGGTGCATGACTGACTGACAGCTGGAATCACCAGATTGAGGAGTTCCCGTGCTTCCCACTCCATTGATAAGTCTCTATTCGTTCATGTTGGGCTGTAAAACCTCCAACCTGTTGACTCCTGGTCTGGCTCGGCTCATTATGTCCGTTTGTCATCGAAGTCAAGCTATGCAAAAACTAATTTTAAAATGGTCTGTTTTGTTTTGAAAGTCACCGGGTGTTTTTGACTAGTTTTTGCTCATGACTTCCTGTCCTGCTCAATCTTTCCTACTCTGAATTTATACGTCACAGCTCTGCGTTTGTCAAAAGTAGGATAGTTGCGTATTACCTGCAACATGACCAGCCACCTAGATGTACTGAAACAGAATGGATCCAGTGTAAGTTGACAGACTGATTTGAATGAAACCTTTTGAATCTGCCGTAATGGAATGGGGGATGCACTGCAGATGCATCCAGTGTATTTTAACCATTAGAGTTTGAACAAAAGGAAAGATCAGCAGAAGAGCAATGTGTTAGTATATGTAAGCTTCAGTGCTACCGTTAGATAACTAGGATATTAATCAAAACAATAGAATGAGATCAAGGAAGTGTGTCGTGAAACTCACAGCCTTGAGCCCAAAACCATTGAAAAATGGTGTTTCTTGTCTTTATTTTAACTAAATGTATGTTTTTTGCTTGTTGAGTCATGATTTGATGTCAATGAAATTAGATGATGGCAGGTTACACCTGTGTTGTTCTAGAGCTCCTCTCTGATTGGTTGAAGAGATCAGGTAACAGGTATTTAAGGTGAGGGGGAACATGTAATCTGGTTGGTCTGTGTTTGTTTCTGTGAATGCTGAGCAGAGACACATTTTGTTTCCCGTTATGATTGACTCTTCATTTTGTCTCTACTGATGCAGTGAATGAATTCTGTTTATTTATTTATTCTTGGCTGGCATGAATAAACCTTTTTATTTCGCTGAATCCTTCCCGCTCACAGTGCCTGCCATCTACAAATACAACAGTATTAAATAAAACCTTGGAGATATAAAATGCTGTGAAAATATGAAACACAACGAAGACGGAGAATAAATGGAAAGAGAAGATGGGTGGAAAAAAAAGACTTGAAGTCATGACCACAGATCCAAATAGTGGTTTGTTGTGGTTAAATGTATTTTGGGTCTAATTAGTGGCAAAAATGATGACTGATCTCCCCATAATAGTGGAGCCCAACCCAAATCTCGAGCTGGAACATAAAAATTAAACCCAGTATAATGAGAGGGAAGGACAGGGTTTCACAGGCTGTCTGGAAAGGGACAAATCCTCAATTTGTAAAATTAATGAATGGACAACTGGATCCAAGGGTTTTCCTTCCCAAATGATGATCCTCTCGCTCAACATTCCAAAATGCTTACCTATATATGGGCAACATTCCAGAATACTTACCTTTACCTATGGAACATTCCAAAAAGCTTTCCTATTTCCGAGCAACACTCTGAATGCTTCCCTTTATCTGGGCAACATTCCGGAACGCTTCCCTTTGCCTTGGCTACATTCCGGAATATTCCCCCCCTTCTTTGGAAACATTCCAGAATGCTTCCCTTTGCTTTGGCTACGTTCCAGAATGATCCCCCTTGTTTTGGAAACATTCTAGAATACTTCCCTCAGGCAATATTCTGGAATGCTTACCTTTATCAGGGAATCATTCCCTACAACCCTGTTAGATGGAATTCTCAACCTTCACAGCCTCCACTCTGTGCTGTGATGGAAAGATTGAAACTCGGAGTGTGTGATTGTGTTTGAATCTGTCTCTGCTCCTTCCAGCTGGAGTGTCCGTCCATAATTTGTTTGCATCTGTGAATGTCAGCGTCTGTCTGCGCTCCGTCTCATCAGCTTGCATCTTTAAAAGCTTGGCCTGACAAGTAAATCGCTGAAAATTGCCGGAGAAGAGATTTGTTTTGGCTTTTGTTTTGATTCGTTCAGAAATTACATTCCTTTTAGGAAATGGCAGGAAGATAGCTGCATGTGAGGCCGCCCTTGTTTCAACTCGGGATGTCTCTGTCTTTGTCTTAATGTCACTGTTTCCCCTTACACACAGAAACACACACACACACACACACAGATAGGGGTCTGATGATAACACACTCACACATTATAACTTGTATTGCAGCTCCTGACAGCATTCTGTTTAGACAGCTCAAACTACAGGTCGAGAGGGCAGCCATCCAGGAAAATGTTGTTTTATTTTCTGTCTGTGCAGTAGAAGCAGTTTATTCTGCCTGAGGATGTAAACATGCTCATTGGAGCAGCATGAACACATGTTTGAAGTGGATTTAAATACAACTACAGCTGCAGAGGAGGGTAAACCCACCAACACCGTCACTCAAACTACACCTACAAAGACTGTGATGCTTTAGTAGAAGAGGTAACCACTTATTTCCAATAGCTCAACAGGCTGGAAAGAAATATTAAAGTTTGGTCCTTATTCAGGGTAATTCTGAGCACTTCCACCTTTAGCCCTCTCAATAAGAGTCCCTGCCTTTGCATTTTGGCAAACAAGCTGCAGAATGAAATCTGCATCTCCCAGATAACAAAATTTGGTGATACTTTATGGTGCGGACGGACAAGTGAGTGTGTTTTAGCTGCATTCATAAACAAGAAACTATAATTTGTAGGAGACAGGAAAGGGAACTGAAAGCTGATAAAAAGTCCTGTGTCATTTTGTCTGTTCTTACTCTGTACCCACAAGTGCTAACCGAAGCATTCTGGAATGTTGCCCAGATAAAGGAAAACATTCCAAAATCTTGCTAGGATAAATGGAAAAACTCTGGAATGTTGCACATAAAAAGAAGGCATTCATACAGATAGAGGGAGGCATTCTGGAATGTAGCAAAGGAAAATGGGGATATTCTGGAATACTGCCCAGACAAAAGCAACTATTGTTCAATGTTGGCAAGATAAAGAGAAGTATATTAAAATGTTGCTCAGATAATGGAAAGTTTTCCAGAAATTTGCCCAAAGTAGAATAAGTATTCCAGAAATTTGCGCAAAGTAGAAGAAGCATTCCAGATTGCTAAGCAGATAATGGGAAATATTCTGGAATTTTTTCTACAGAAAAGGAAGCATTCTGCATTGTTTAAACAGATAGAGGGAGGCATTCTGGAATGTTGCAAAGGAAAAGGGGAATATTTTGGAATTCTGCCTCGAGAAAAGCAAGCATTCTTCAATGTTGCCAAGATAAAGAGAAGTATATTAAAATGTTGCTCAGATAATGGAAAATATCCTGGAATTTTGCCCAAAGAAGAAAAAGAATTCCTGATTGCTAAGCAGATAACGGGAAATATTCCAGAATGTTTCCCAGGGAAAAGGAAGCATTCAGCAATGTTGCCAAGATTGAGGGAAGCATCCCTGAATGTTGTCCAGAGAAAATATTTTTTCCAGAGGCTTGCCCATAGAAAAGGATCTTTCTTAAAGTTGCCCAGTAAATCAGAGATAAACTTAGAGGTTTGAGGGTGAAGATAAACCAATGACTGAGCTGATGTTTGCTCTAATAATCCTGTTGACTTTGAATTCAGTCAACTGGATTTTAGTCAGTAAGGTTAATGGTGAGTAAGAAATCCAGCAGCACAGGCCAGACTCCTCAGGAGGAATGTCACATTATGTTCGGGTCATGATTACAGGAAGAAACTCTCAGTCTGTTTCTTTCTTGCTGCGATATCTGCTGCTTGAAAAGAAGAAACTGAGACAAATCCTCTGCGGCTCATAGACACAGATTAAAAAATCCATCAGCAATAAAAAGCCAACAAAGACTCGCTGGTTTACAAAGCTCCAGAGTGAAAACCTTAGACGCTGAAGTGATATAACTCAGTGTACTCCAGGACCAAACAAAAGAATCCATCTCCTCAGAAAGAGCTGACAAACTCATCATGAAACCAACAAAAAGGCGATTCATAAAGCCGACTCACTCACAGAAAAACAACAAACAGTGAAGGAGGGAGAAACTGGATGAGCTCCAATACTTTTCCCAGAGATATGATCAGTTTTGCATTAACATACTCAGTCTACCATCTGCAGGAGGGTTCAGGGCATCATGTTGTTGTTTGGACAGCTTCTCTTCTTTCGTGGAAATGTTTTGCAGTCGACATCTGTTTAGTGTCCTCACTGCCTCTTTCAGATTTCAAATAAATGAAGGATAAGTTGTGAGTCCACAGTTCAGATGCCTAAAGTCTGCAGTATTAAAAAACTTGGGTCTGAAAAAGGAGAAATCAGTAGATGACTGTCTCCAGGGAAGCAGGGCACCAGCTGGACATACACCTTAGTAAAACTTCAGGTCGAAAGCTTCTGTTTCTTTGGTTTGATGTCTACGAGTTTAAGGTATGTACTACACTTTGGTGACATTTTTTTGTTTTTTTCTCTGAGATTCAATGGTGAGTGGAGTTTGAGTCAGAGAGTGACCTGGCAGTGACTACGTTGACATGCAGTCAATGCTTCGGTTAAGGTCAATATTCTGGTTTCTGGAACATTCGGAATACATGCGTGTACATGCTTGAGCTAACAGGATTATTCCTTATTACACAGTAAGGTGATCAAAACAGTGATGCACAGACAATATCTTGACACACATAGGACATTTTGACGCGTCATTTCTGCTTCGTCTCCCTCCATTCATAGCAATGGCAGCAGCACAGCGGACTTCCTGTACTCGATAGATCAAGATTCCTCGCGAAAAGAACACACACAAAACACAAATTAATGTTCCTTTTAATGGGGATATTCCAATAGGTGTATCCACATATTTGGGTCAGAAAAGGAGTAACCTAGGGGTGTTTCTCGTATTTTTTTTTTTTAAAAAGGAATATGAGCAAATTACAGATTCTCAAAAGGTTTATTGTTGTTTACATGGCTGTATGGAACCAGGTTATTGCTAATATTCTGAATATGAAAAGGTTACTGACTGCATGTAAACGCAGCCTTTGTTGATGTAAAAATGCTCACAGACCCAGTGTACTCCCAATGTGTGCACTTTACCTACAAATTCAACCAGTTAAAGAGTATGAACATAGTCTCTCTGACATCAAACATTGGTTTCTGAAGCAGGGTCCACAGTTCATGCTGTAGAAAAATGGATTTCTCTTCTGGCAAATTTGCTACCTTGGTCCTTTTGTGTTTTTCTTGTAGCTTTTTTTCAGTCATTACAGAACTAGAACTCAAGAGAATAATGCAAGTGAGAGACATGAAGGTAGCAAATGAAAGGACTGAGAGGCTGCCACGGAGGGACAATCCTGCAACAACGCTCGATGCTGGAGTTGGTTTATCCGTGATCATCTGCACATTAAGGTTAGTGATGGCAACAGGAGAATAAAGTGCAGAAAGAGAGCGTTTTAGGGCTCTTTGCCCCTGAGCTCGTTCACTGAGCCAGATGTTTGGTGTCTCTTCTGTCAGAGTTCACGAGTCTCTGGGGCTCTGAGCTGTAAATGTGCTCAGGATGGAGTGAGGATGTGTCTCAGAGGAGCTGTTCATTTAAACTCTGAGGAGAGTCTCTCTCTGACACGCAGAGCGTTCATGCAGTTTGTAGCTGAAGGTGTTCAGAAACTGTCCATCCAGTTAATGTATGCACTGAATGTCCATTCACTGGTATAAAGACAGAACTGATTCATAAATGATTATGAATCATTACCGGGATACTTACACCACACTCGACTATTAGAGAACACAAAGAGTGCCTTTAAAACTCCAGAGAAGAGAGGCTGTCGTCATCCTGCAGCTGAAGAGAGGCTAAAAAGGACTTCCTCCTCCTCCTCCCTTCCCCTTCTTCACCCTCTTCCTCTCTCATCTCGTCTGAGAGTCCCTGAGGAAGTCTCTGAGTCTTCTCTTCCTCTTCCGTCAGATGCTCAGGTGAAGTGTCCCGGGGCAAAAGATGTTTGTGATGTGCCTGTAAGTGTTTCAGTCTAAACACACACATCGTGCAGCTTCTGTGATATTAAAGCAGGAGGATAAATATGCTCTGAGTTCAGCTCAGACAAGTTTACACTGAGTTTATCATCCTGTTCATGTCAGGATATTCATTTTAGCCTGTTAACATTTGGAAATCAGCTGGGGGTGTACGGTGACCGCTCTGTGAGAGATTGATAGTTTCAGGTTTACAGCTTTATGGCAGGATAATACTTCAACAGTGTCTTTATCATCTTAATTTATGAACGGATACCAGTGAGGAGGAGGATGCTTGCTTGTTTCCATGCTTGTTTTCAGTGACTGCCTGACGGGGGCAGAAATGTGACGCTGTGAGAGTGACGTCAACGTTGGATGCATTCCAGTCTTGTTGCTTAGCTTGAAGCTTTTTGGCAGGAGATTAGACCAGGATCTGGTGCAGGACTGCTAAAGAAAGTAGTTCAAACCCTGTTTCGAAGCATCTGGCTGGTGCTGTTTAAACATTAGAATAAGAATAAGACACAATCTTCAGCAGATCTGCACAAAACTCGCTGAAATGATGAGGTCATCACATAAGGATCCCCTAACTGCTTCATGACACACTTGACGGTCAGGCTTCAAACATCAAGGTCTGCTCATAGCTCTGCGCCCTGATAGGTCTTCAGAGTGCTGGCCAATCAGAGTGAAGGGGGTTTTGGGAATGGGGAGCCTTAAAGAGACAGCAGCTAAAATGAAGCATTTCAGACAGAGGCTGAAATAAGAGTTTTCTACAACTCCAGGGAGAGAAAAACAGATGTTTTCCTGAGCTGTGAATCATGTAAAGACACTACGGGGGCCACTTTTTTGGCGAATGTGATACAAATATGGAAAGAATTTCTACCTAATTAGATAGCTTTCATTTAGCAAGACCCAAATTGTTTGAACCAACTTATTGTAAGGTAAGACATTTGAACCGTGAGTGAGGAGGGTACAGATTGGATATAAGACCCTGCTGTACACTGAACTGTGGGGGAACAGATTGGCTGTGCACCACTGCATGAGATGGCTGTGTAAACTTCATCACACTTCATTTTAAAATTGGTTAGCATAGAAAAGCCCATCAATACATCATGTTTTATAGACATAAAACACAATGTATAAATCATCTGTGCCATGAAAAACAGGTGACTGCATATGAGACCCAACGCACAGCAGGGTCTCATATGTATTGCGTTCCATCCTCACTCACGGTTTCAATATGCTATCACAACAACAACAACAAAAAAATTGCTTGTACCAATAATACAAACAAAGTTTATCAAGTCTTGTAAACTTTAAGTTCAACCACTAAACATGAAATAATATAGTAAAAGCAATGCACTTATGCTGATTAAACAAACATCATGTTGCTTTTTTAAGTGCAGCATACAAAAATCAGATCTCTTTTTTTTTTTTTTTTTTTTTTTTTGTTGTAGATTGAGTGTAAAAGTGCAATATTCATATGATTCTGTAAAAACCTTCCCGTGTGTGATTCTTCAGGATTACCGGACTGTAACATGTGTAAACTCGTTTAGGGATCTAGATTTATTCGATGAGCTGTTCTAGCTTCATGCATCACTGATTATCTCCAGACAAATGAGCAGAACCTCAACGGTGCAGTTAGACATCCATTACCCAAGCAGAGCTCAAGCTGTAACGTTAATTAGAAGATGTCAGCTGTGGGTTTGTGTTTGAGCAGTCAGCTTTGAAAACAAGACTGAACTGTTGTTCTACTCTAATATAATACCCCCCCACCTTCATTATAGAACTCCTTTATTAACCCTTTAAAGGATGAGTGCATGAAACATGGTGCAGCAGCTCATGGGTGGATGAAATCAGACAGGGGAGCATGTGACCTCTCTGTTCATCAAAGCACAAGATCAGGATGAAGAGTGGACGTTGGAGAAGCAGCAGTGACGGCCTGAACTCTAATGAGCAGAGAGCAGTGATTAGACTAATAGGTGATCTGTCCACTTAATGCAAATCAATCCTCTCAGATGTCAATGAGCCTCCCATGCAACGCTGCTCTCATGCAGACCTCTCCTCATCCATCTCTTCTTCCTCCTCCGTGCAGACAAACAGCCTGCAGCAGCTCTCTGGGAACAAACCACCACTTAGCAGCCAAAAGGAGACATCTGCTCTCATAGAGAACTGTCTGGAGGGTTTGCAAACGTGCCTGAGAGATGCTGCTATCATGACCGGATGCAAGGACGGTGTTGGATGGAAGCCATGTCTGCCATGTTTTGAAATAAATATTCATCCTGCCTGTCAGATTCTGAGCTAAAGTGAAGAGGTGTGAACATAAATGCAGTGTTGCTCGGATGTTTTTCTACCACGTACAGCTCAGAATTATTAAACCACCTTTACAAATTGAAGATGCTGCTGGGAGCAGACTTTAAAGTTAAAGAACAGAGGCTGCACGGCCTGGATGCTGCAGGAAGAAGAAGACATTAACCTCTACCATCAGATTACTGAGAAGGCAGGAGGTTGAAGGTTTCAACCATTATTGAACCACAAGCGGAAGTAAAGTCATCAGTTTCCTCAAAGAACGGATAAATTTTCCACAACAGTGTAGTGATTTTGTTCTGTGTAGTGAGGACACAGCAAAGCATGGCGGTTTCTTGGTGATGCTCTGCAGCTGCTTTGCTTCTTCTGGAAACCTGCAAAGTGTGGAGGGAGAGATGGACTCAACAATCTCTGAGGAAATCTGACGAGAAGATGCCATCCATCAGGAAACTGAAGATTGGACCATGTTTTTCCAAAGAAAACTTCAAACTCCTAAGGGCCCAAGGTCTCGGAGGTAGTCTTGGACTATTGTAGAGAGGCCATTACAGTCACCTGACTTTAAATCTGTGGGTTGGATTAGAAAGTGGTTGAGGATACATGTCATAAAGAAGCTGGATAATTAAAAGACTACAACAGTCTTAAAAGTGGACTTTGTGTTGACATTTGAGAAAACATGACCAGATATCAGACGTGAAAAGCCATTGTTGATTGGTTTGTTTATTGCCAACCAAGATCAAGTTTAGTAATCCTGAGGGAAATTGTTTTGTCGGAGTACAAAAATTGGCAAAAGTAATAAATAAATAAAATAAAATTTTAAAAAAGCAAGTGTCCAATTAAAAAGTGTCAAGTGGAAGACCAAACAAACTTTCCAAGTCAAAACAAGTTGAATTGATGAGAGAAGTGAAACAGGTCGATTGTGCTGTTCATTGGTGAAATTTATCACACATAATCAAATGATAGATAAACAAGCTATGAACTTCTTAACAGGATAAAAAGTTGAGTCTTTTTGTCTTGTGTCTTTCCTGCAGAAAAAGGAAAAGTTATAAAGTCTGAATTCTGCAGGTAGGAAAGATTTCCTGTGGCATTTACCTGAAACTAAAAAAATTGTTGAATCTGAAGTCATTTGTCAAACTCATCTTGCAAAACAGAAACGCAGCTCTTCTTTTGCTCTGATTCTGCATGAAGTGATAACGCTCCTCCATCAGGAGGATGAATTATCAAACTGAAGTTTAGGAGGAGAGTCTAGCTGTTGTGCTGTATTGACGTGTTTGTCTCTCTGCAGACTCTCCGCCTCAGGTCGTGTCTCTCTGTGCAGGATGTTTGGAGCCAGGCTGAGAGAAGCTGAGAGTGTTCAGAGAGTGTTTGTGTCGTCCTCTCTCAGGTTGACGTCCTGCTGTGAGGCTATTAGCCGCTCTGCTCACTCGGTCTACTGCTCCTGTCTCTACCGCCATCTTCTGCGCTGGTCATTATCTCCTCCTCTGTGGCGTTTAGCATCTGAGTGCAGGGAGTGTTTGGAGCAGTGGCGGCACTGCGGCCCCCCTACGGACCCCTGGTGGCCCCTGTGTTTACACTCAGCGGGGGCCACTCTCTGCCTCTTTATTATTCAGACGTCGTAGATTCAGACCATGGCTCGGTTTTCTGGCAGCCGCTGTCATCTCAGCTTGGTCACACCGCCTGCTTCTGACGCTCACACACTCTGACCATGCTGACGCGGCTGACACTCTAAACTCATGGCTAATATGTGTGTGTGTGTGTGTGAATGTGTGTGTGTGTTTGCAGAGATGACAGCAGGCTCAGTGTTTGATGTGCAGTGAGCTCGGCCAAGACAGCAGGAGGTACAAAGGCATGTAGAGAGACCCTGTGTGTGTATGTGTGTGTGTGTGAGGCAATGCAGGTGTATCTGATACTATCTCCTGGTTGTTAGATTCATGTCTTAGAAGGCACAGACCAGTGAATTATCTCTTTAACATGTTTGTTGACATAGAAATAACAGCAGAAATAACAGAGAATAATGTTTTTTTATTTACACTTTTCTTCATGCAGATTTTTATGCAGGAAGTTTTCCCTGGTTTTTACTCCAAATGGAATAAAAACAGGATAATGTAAATATAATGCAAATGTGTGAATGCTATTAGAAATAAAATGTTTCACTTAATTAGAATAAATAAATTACACAAAAACAGAAAACCAACAAAATAAATAAAGAGATAAATAAAAAACAAGGTCTTTTTTTTAGCAGTAAGTCAGTCTCTGTAGAGCTTCATGTTAATAAACATGTCTACAGCTTTCTCATGCCATATTTAAGCTACTGTCTCTTTAAGAGACATCAATTCATTTTGCAACTGAGTGTTCTGTAATGTAATATTCAAGCGGCAACCTCCGGTCTAAGAACATGAGACAATGAGGAGTGCTAAAATCTGCTGTTTCTCAAGTGTCCACTTGAGGCTGGCTCCGGAAGTACCGGAAGTCATATACACACCAAGCCAAAAAAGCTGTTTTCAAAGCTGAGATTAACCTTTTTACAGCCTGGTTCAAAAAACGTCTCCTATCTGAATTGCTAAGTTTACTATCGGCACACACTGTACAGGGGGTGAATCATTTTCCATTTCAGCAGTTCAGTGGATATTAAGATCATGAGCTCGCCCAATCAAAGGCATGGCTCAGGTCACGTGACTGATGGCCCAAAAGCTGTATAGAAGCCCTTGCCACTACCAATATGACTGTGATTCCCTATTTGCTTCATTTTGCATTTCAGGAACACACAGGCGACGTCTACCCTGACATGCTAGATGGACAGTTGCATATATATGCCACGGAAATATTTCACTATTCCATCTGGGTAGCAGCTATTCAGATTTTTTTTTTTTGTCAGAAGGCCGGACCTTCAAAAAAATCAGCAGCTGGTGATTGGACGTCCGTTCTGATTGACACACTCACCACAGACCAATTCACATGAAGCCACGGTATGACATAGCTTATGTGCGCCGCTACTGAGAAACAATAGACAGACAACTACAGGAACACGATAAACAGCTGTGATAATGACGTTGGACGACTGCTGCCATTTTTTTACAGTTAACTTAAGAATCAAAGGAACGCTGACAAATACGAAAGTCTGCTGGCGTCACGTCTGCTCATCACTTTCGCTGCTCCCACTGCTCCCCCAGCTCTTCCCTGATTGGGAGACTACATCCACGTTTTGTACAGTCTGTGGTAACATTCCTGAACTGGATATTCCCGAAGGTTACTCCTAAGATCAAAGGACAGATCAGGATGTTTCTGATTAGTTGGTGTTAGTTTATGATGCTCTTTTAAAGATCTTCACCAGTCAGTGATGGCAGAGATTGAAGCAACGTCTCATCCTGAGATTACTTGTTTTTTTAATGCGGGATTAAGTGTTTGAGCCGAGGCAGTTACATGAAGTCAAGAGGATCAACCTCTGGTCTTTGGTGGGGTTTGTGTATCTGCAGCTGCATAGTTGACCTCCTCTCACGCTGTCAGTTTGTAGAAGCATGAATGTGGTTAGATTGTTTGTCTTCATGGTCTCTCCACACACACACACACACACACACACACACACACACACACACACACACACACACACACACACACACACACACACACACACACACACATACACTAACACACACACACACTGTCGCTGTCCTGCCTGCTGATGAAAGAGAATCATTTTAATTGCTTTTGTGTAATTTGTGTTTTTCATTTGCGTCTGAGACAAAGCAGACGGATGTTTGGGTGTGTAGGTGTGTTTCAGGATTACAGCTCATGTGGAAAAAAAACATTCAAATCAAAATTAAACTTGACTCCAGTCGCTTCAGTTCAGTTGCGGGCGGATAAAACGTTGTTTTTCTTTGTCATCCTCTTAGACTCCGTAAATAAAAAGCTCTCGTTCAAATTTTCTTGAGTCGTTTTGACTTTCACAAATCGACTTTTATTATCCAGGCCTGGCTGTTAAAATGTTCCTGCAGTTTTCTGCAGCTCTAATGTTTTATGTCAGCTGGCCTTGAACCATTTATCGGACACAAAGAGCCAAAGTTAAGAACATGCTGTTTCCACAAACAAAGGTAACAAAGGATCACCTGGAAAATAAGAGAAACTGAACAGGAACTGAAATGAGCTTTAAAGACTCAGTCATTTTTGATACAGACAGAACTCATTCACTCTGTCAGATGGAGTGTTCCCTTCACTGTCACTACAGATTTATGTTTTGAGTCTGAATGTCTAACCCACAAAAAAAATCTTTTAATATTTAAAATTAGGTATTCAAGAGCTTGGAGCAACACATTTTGATCCATTAAGGATTATGTTGCAGACACTACAGACGACTTGCCTGCTGCAGGATGAGGACACAGCTACAACCGGAGACATTTTTGAGCCTTTTAGGATGTGGTCACATTGGCAAACCATACCGTGCTTAAGCACCCTTCAGCCCTAAAGCACATTTTGAATGGCCAGTGTGACTGCAACCATACGGTGCTCAAGCATGATTCACTTCTCTGCTTTGGCACACTTCAGAGAGGTGGGCTCCGGCATGGTTTACTTCATGCACGAGCACAAGCACGTGGAAAGCGTGTGTGATCCATGATGTATGATCACTGTGAGCACATCTCTCGACAATCATTTTAAGGACTGTGTCGGGCCAAAACGACTTACCATAAGTCCAAAAGTCACCAACGTTGTAGCAGTGCTCTCTGTGTCTCATTGTGCCGACTCTGATGAGATCGTGCCTCATGTAAACAGTTGCTTTACAATGACGTAGGCTGGCCATGTGCACGTGATATATGGTGAAAGTCAGCTGTCAAAAAGGACGTATGTGTAATTAATGATTCGTATTTTTAATTTAAAAAAATTCTGTGTCAAAGTTATTTCACACAAAAGTCTGCTGTTATATACGTAAGTCTGTGAAACTGGGTCCAGGTTACAGTTGTTTTTATACAAGTGCAAAGTCTTATGAATACAACTCAACTTTCTACAACTACGAATTCGTCCCTCTGAATACGAATCCAAGATAACGAGTACGAATCTAAAAGTGCTGAAATGACGTCACCGAGGTCTCAGGTCGCAGGAAAAGCAATCGATCTCCTCTAACCGTGAATGCCCAAGCCACAAAGGTAAACATAGAGCAGAATACGAACGGAGACAGCCTCCCGGGTGCCTCCAGCTCCAGAGAAACACAACAGGTAATGTTTATCATAACATTTAGATTGTAAATATAGGGATTTTGGAGTCACAAACGTATTGCTTTGTGACTGTGACCTCAGTGACGTCATTTCAGCACTTTTTCGATTCGTACTCGTAATCTTGGATTCGTACTCGTAGGCTTGGTTTCGTATTCTTAGGGAAGAATTTGTAGACGTAGAAAGTTGAGCTGTATTCATAAGACTTTGCACTCGTATAAAAACAACTGTGACCTGAACCCAGTTTCACAGACTTACGTATATGACAGCAGATTTTTGTGTGATATAACTTTATTGACACAGAATTTTTTGAAATTAAAAATACGAATCATTAATTACGCATACGTCCTTTTTGACAGCTTCCTTACACCATAGTGATAGTGAAAGTCATTGGCCTGGCTTCATAAGGTAGAAGTCACTCAGCTCAGCTAGACAGAGGTTGCTTTGCCTGGCTTGGCTCAGCTAGGCAGAAGTTACTCAGCTTGGTTGGACTTGGTTAGATATAAGTGGCTTTGTAAGAAAGAAGGGGAAAAAAATCACTGTTATTCAAATAAGAGAAAATTTCTGGGCATAATCTCTGACTCTTTTAGGACAGCACAAAAACAAAAAAGTTCAGGTGGCCTGAATGATAAATTGGTGATAAATGGAAATGAATGAAAAATCAAAAAAAGTCTTCTGTTTGAGTTAATTTCCCAAATGCAATTTTTTTTTTTTTTTTTTTTTTTTTTTATACTTTGACAGTTTTCAAATACAAGTCTCACGTACAAGCAATATCATTTTTGGCCCTGAAAAAATGATCTTTGTCCATTCTCCATAAAATACTGATTCTTGTTTGAGTTTTTGTTTGAATGTTCCAGTCTAATACAATATGACCTTAAGAGTGAAGTGTAGCATATGTAAGGCTGCAGACTTGACCTCCTGGGAGTTTAAGGTGAAGTTCAATAAATAAGTATCTACCTGCAAAAATAAAAGCAGAGAGCTCAGAGCTGTATCTACTCAATGTGTTTGAGTGTTCAAGGATAAAACGAACAGTACAGCAGTTTATTCTCCTCTTCTGTCAGCTGTAATTACAGAGCAGTCACAGCATCAATCCGCGCTCTCAGAAACACATTTAAAGGTTCCACTGTGTTCATATCTACCATCCAGACCGCCGGTGTCAGGAGGTGTAGACGTGGTCCTGATAATGGTAGAAAGTGCTGTTCAGAGGGACTATCAGTCACAGAGACAGGCAGGTAGACGGGGGCAGCAGAGACAGGTAGACAGTCCTGTATGAAAGCCGCAGGAACACAAGGCAGAGCTGCAAAAGTTAAAAGAGAAAAAGCTAATTAATGTTATCAGAGCGTCCCCGTGGAGGAGAGCGTCCCCGTGGAGGAGCCGGAATTAAATTAAACGAAATCACTGTCTGTGAGTCCACAGCTCTCAGCTGTCACCTCCACAACATGTCACACATCGATACAGCTCACAGGTGAAGGCCTTACCTGTTCATGAGAGAGGGAGAGAGGTGGAATAAAACAGAAACCAAAGCAGGGAGAGGAATAATCTGACAGCTTGTGGGGAGTGTTTCTGCGAGGAGAAACAGGCATCGCTCAGTTGTAATTGCAAAAAAAAGAGTGTTTGTGTAACTACCAGCGTGTCCAATTCTCTCTCTATATCTGTGTGTGTGTGTGTGTGTGTGAATGTGTGTGTGTGTGTTTGTGTGAGTGTGTTTGTGTGAGTGTGTGTCAGAGAACGAATCAGAGTTTCACGTTGCGATCCTCCCGCTGCTTGTTGTGTTATGATGAGCAGATCAATTCTCATCGGCAGCTGTGATTGCTGCGAGTTGGAATCGCCAGAAGGTATCGATCAGCTCTGATGACCCTGAGACGCACACAGACCATCCCCCTTACCACCTACAGAGGTCACAATCACGCACACACACACTGACATACACAGGACCATTTAAGACAGGTAGGGTGCAGGTTAGCTCTAATTGTTTCTGCACAGAACCAGTTGTTAGGGACTCAGAGACTCTACGGCCCTGTTTACACGACAAAGTTTCATCCAAGAACGCTAAAATGCAGTGAAAAAGATTTGCGTTTACACAGAAACGCTGAGGGACTGAAAACACTGAATGCCAGGCCTATAGTTGGCACTCTACTTGTCTTGTCCAGAAGCAGCTTTTGGGAGCTCTCCACCGAAGTAGAGTTGAGCCGATCATTTGGTGTTTTGGTAAATACTGAGTGCAGAAGTGGAGCAACAGATGCACATTTTATTGAAAGACAGTAAGCACATTCAACAGATTGAGCAGCACAAGCCCAACATGGTAGTCCACGACGATCATAACAGCAGTACTGTTGCCCTGTTGCATGCTGTTTACATGGCAATGTTGTCGGCAGCATTTATAAAATCCCACTCTGGAGGCCGGTTTTAAAAGTTTGCGTATTGGACAGTTATTCATGATCCAGAGATTGAAGAGATGTTTCTAGACAGAATTTCATTATATATAGACCATAATAATATCAAAGATTTAGAGGATCCGCAGAAACCTCTCAGCAAAAGACTAGACAAGAACCAAAACCAGGACTGGATGGACTAGATCTTCAGGTTGTTCTGAATTAAAAACAGACGAGACTCTGTGGTGGAGCTCACTGCATTGACTTAAGATCACAGATCTGTGAACACAGTTGATCACTGCATCCACAAAGTCTGGTACAAACTGTATCTTGTAAACAGAAAACCAGGCATAAACCTGATCCAGAACCAGCATAGACTTCTCAGGACCTGAGTACTTTTCACAATGGATTTAAGCGAGGGTGAAAAACAGTCCAGATCTGACATTCCTTTTGAAAATCATGGGCACTTTCAAATAAGATCATGGTTGCAAGAATTTCTGTTTCAAAAATAGTTGCAATCTGTAGTCCTCACCCTTTGTTGCCAATCAGCTGTTTGCAAAATAAATAATGAGTCTGTGAGTCTGGAGGTTTGTTCAAGTGGTGTACTGCACATGTGTAGTCGTAAAACTGTTTGCAGTATCTCTGCAGAATCTGACCCCCCTAATGTTGCCGAGAACCTAAACTAAGCGAACCAGAACGTCTTTTATTCCAGTTGCTATTGTAAACCTTCATAAATTGGCCAGACCAGTTTTTGTTTTCTTGTGCTTTATGCTCCTTGTGGATAGAAGTGATTGTTGACTTTTAGACTGTAATCCTATTTATTGACTTTTATTGAATCTCTTTTTATCTGCTTTACCTTGTATGTTCTTCATTACTGCTTATTTATCTACTGCACAGCACGTTGATGACTGATTGCACTTGATGGGTTTTGCCTGATTCTTAGTCTTTGGCATTTTGTGGTCTAAGTGCCGTCCTTTTTCACTTGAGTTCAGTATTTTTCCTCATTTTTGTCATACCTGTATGATTTATGTGATATCATGTACTTGTGAACTTATGCCTGCTGCTGAAAAACAATTTTCCCACAGGATTATAATAAAGTTGAAGTTGAAGTTGCTGTCATGTAACCATTTCACTCCATAGTCAAATGAGGTGACTACCAGCTCATTTTTACATGATTTAAATATGAAGGAGTGTAATGTGTTACAGTGAAAAAGTAGGACACTCCACTTAAAAACAAAAACAGTGCAGGCATGAATACAGAGACACACTTCTTCAGGCGCCTCATGAAAATTAGATCCTCATGTTGCTACTCTGTGTCACTTCATCGTATCAGAGCCAACTGCAGTCGACAGCCGTTTGGACAAAATTGACAAAAACTGTGGATCCATATCAAATTGATCTGGATCTCAGATTTAATTTTAGATGTGCTTTGAGCTGAATGTGATGTCTCTGTGTGACCTGCAGCAGATCAGGATCTGCTGATAAAATCACGCCTCTATTAATGAACAAAGCAGAGAGTAAAAGAGGAAGATGTACCGTACCTCTGAGGTGAGTCTGATCTGCATCCAGCTCTTCCTCCCTGATGTGTGAGTTTGATACAGGTGTCTATGGATTAATGAGCTCATATAAGACAAAAGCTGAGCAGAGAGCTGGCCGCCTTCAGCCGATAGTCGGAGAGAAACTCATGTCCTCAGATGGATGGAGAGTCGCTCTGCTGCTTCTGTTTAATCAGCTCGGGGCACCTTCCTGCTACAGAGACAGAGTCCTGCTTTAAACATCACATTTCTAATAATGTTCAAGTTTAATTAAACTGCAGCGAGCAACAGCAGGCGGCAGAAAGCGCCATCAGGATGTATGGCCTGCAAGACACATGGGCAACGAGATGAGTTAACACCATGAACCCTCCTCACAGAAAGGCAAAGGAACTTCATGAGGTTAAAATCTGTGCACACAAGAGTTGTTCAAATCAGGGAGAAGAAAACTGACCTTTAATACCTCTTTTAGACACCAGGGGGCGCTTCTTGGAGATTAATATACACTCCCCGGCCACTTTATTAGGTACACCTGTCCAACTACTAGTTAACACAAATTTCTACTCAGCCAATCACATGGCAGCAACTCAATGCGTTTAGGCAAGTAGACATGATCAAGACAATCTGCTGCAGTCCAAACCGAGCATCAGAATGGGGAAGAAAGGTGATTTAAATGACTTTGAACATGGCATGGTTGTTGGTGACTGACGGGCTGGTCTGAGTATTTGAAAACTGCCGATCTACTGGTATTGGTTTTACAGAGAACGTTCCCAAAAAGAGAAAATATCCAGTGAGCGGCAGTTCTGTGGGCCAAAATGCCTTGTTGATGCCAGAGGTCAGAGGAGCATGGACAAACTGGTTGGAGCTGATAGAAAGGCAACAGTAACTCAAATAACCACTGGTTACAACCGAGGTCTGCAGAAGAGCATCTCTGAACGCACAACACGTCCAACCTTGAGGCAGATGGGCTACAGCAGCAGAAGACCACACCTGGTGACCCTCCTGTCAGCTAAGAACAGGAAACTGAGGCTACAATTCACACAGCAACACCAAAACTGGACAATAGAAGATTGGAAAACGTTGCCTGGTCTGATGAGTCTGGATTTCTGTGTCAACATTCAGTCAGAATTTGGTGTCAACAACATGAAAGCATGGATCCATTCTGCCTTGTATCAACAGTTCAGGCTGCTGCTGGTGGTGTAATGGTGTGGGGGATATTTTCTTGGCTCACTTTGGGCCCCTTAGTACCAACTGAGCATGGTTTAAAGTCCACAGCCTACCTGAGTATTGTTGCTGACCATGTCCATCCCTCTATGAGCACAGTGTACCCATCTTCTGATGGCTACTTCCAGCAGGATAACGCTCCATGTCATAAAGCTGGAATCATCTCAGACTGGTTTCTTCAACATGACAATGAGTTCACTGTACTCAAATGGCCTCCACAGTCCCCAGATCTCAATCCAATAGAGCACCTTTGGGATGTGGTGTGGAGATTCTCATCATGGATGTTCAGCCAACAAACCTGTAGCAATTGTGTGATGCTATCATGTCAATATGGACCAAACTCTCTGAGGAATGTTTCCAGTACCTTGTTGAATCTATGCCACCAAGGATTAAGGCAGTTCTGAAGGCAAAAGGGGGTTCAACTTAATACTAGCAAGGTAAACCTATTAAAGTGGCCGGTGAGTTATCTCTTTTGTTTGTCACTAGATGTGATCAATGTTTGATGATGATCTAAAGCTGTTTGAAAAGCATGCATCCTGATCAAATGCTTCAATCAACAGACTCCTTTTGAAGCTCAAACACTGCTTCACTGCCATCTTCATTGTATAGCCGAGGGAGCGCTCAGTCCACTGTTTCTCTGCTCCTAGCTGTTTGGGGCTTTTAGAAATGTCTTTGACTGTCTTTAGATGACTTTGTCTCTAGAGCTTATTTCCTTTTACGAGTCAGCAAATCCATCTGCTGTGAAATACAGAACCATCAAAACCACCTCTCCAGTGATCGCAACTTGTAAAGAAAAGGTCTGTGACATTTATACTCTACCTTCAGGTGAATTAATGAGTCAAATTAAAGTTAATTCTTAAAACTTCAGTGTGGAACTCTTCCTCATTTACTTCAATGTGACTCAACCTCTGCCTGCTTCATTTCCACTCAGCGTGCTGATGAATAAATAATAAGATCAAGTTTCACAGAGAATATTTATTGGTTTTATCACAGATTTTTATTCAAGGAATGATTTGTTCCTTGAAGGTGGACTGGTTGTTAAAAACAAAAGAAACTCCTGACTCTCTTAAACCTCTACAAACTTTTCTCTTTGTTTACACTTACTCAGCAGAGGAGCGTACAGCCTCACACTGCAAGCTCTACCTGTAACCCAAACTCTCCTTCTCAGAGCGGTACGCAGCTATAAATCAGGCTTTTGTGCATTAAAAAGACTGAGATATCAGAGTTATTACTTTTGATGCATTCAGGAGAATCTGTGCTGTAGTACACAGGTTTTGAAGCAGATGTTTTGAAGCATAAAGCCGAGGATGGAGGAGTTGTTTTCAGGTTTGTGTGCCGCTCAGATGATGTGTGTCTAAACATCTTCAGTGTGAATTCATAATAACTCTGTTCAGCCTGCAGGGAGGATTATAGCAATTAACCAACATCCTGTTACAAACATTTCTCCCTGTCACTGAACATGAATCTCATCACGGGAAAGTGATGTTTCACAAAAACAAACTCAGCCTGCAGGAGAGGAAAAAAGTCCTTTATGAGGAGGAGATATCAGACTCCACATTTTATTTCTGATGTAGGTTTTTAAGTGCAGATATCTCCCATAATCAATCAAACTGTTTCCATTCTGAGAAAAGTACACTTTGTGTGCCTCATATCTCCTCCATCTCCTCCAGATTTAAACTTTGCATCGCTCTCCGTCAGCTCGATAAGCAGACGCTCTTTAAGAAACCGAGCTGGCACAGAAACAAACCTCCTTCATTATCATGCACAGAGCTTTCTGCAACTTTCTCTGCACATTCTGCCTCCATCGGCTTGAAATCGTCGCCTGCAGCGGAGCATCTTCTGCTGCCAGATTTCAAACACAGACACTGGAAGAGTTTTTACAGCCGTGGTGGTTTGGCTGTTAAACAATCATCTCGACATCACAAGAGGCGTTTGAGATAAGAGCAGCGAGGAGACGCGCTTCTCCGTACGGACGCAGGGAGTGAGGGGGCTGTGGAAATAATAAAAACATCACTTTAGAGACATGTTTAAAGACGCCTCTGTTTTTGTATGTGTGTTTATGTGTGTGTGTGTGAAGCAAGTTATTGTTTGTGGCAGAATTTCATTAATTATTGAGTGTTTGGTTTATTCATTGGACTTCCTGCTGAGTGAGATTTTCCTCCTGTTCCATTAAATATGTTCACCTTAGTTACAGGAGCATCCTGACACATTGAATTTAACATCCAGTGAAGTGAGTTTCACCAACTTCACTGCACAGTTATTTTGTTTTTGTTTAATGCTCCTCAGAGTAAAAGCAACACTCAGAGCATGATTCACTAAAAGTCTGGGTAGTTGTAAAGTGTATTTCGGGTTTAAAAGCAGTTACAAATGTGTTATTAATATGAAGCACTTGCAATACTAACAACTGGCTATGGTATGGGTTAGGATCATAGACTGTAAAAAAATGGTCGTCAGCTTGCTCGGCTCGACGTGAGTCGCCACAAAACTGTTCCCCCTGGTGGCTGGCTGCAGTATAGGTCAAAAAAAATTGTCTCCCCACTCATTCCAGATGAGCTGTGGTCAAACTTTAGAAAATGAATACACCTCGTAGAAATGTTTCTCACGTCTGATTGTTGTGGTGATTTGAAGATATCATTTGGCTGCCTTGTATTCAGGTTTTTTTTTTTTTCTGAAGTTTTGTTTTCACAAGTTATGACAGGTTAAAAATAAGTCTTTATGTCATGTTTAACAATGATTGACAGCTGCCGTACTTTTGTATTTTTTTGGGGGGGACTGTAAAATATGTTGAGAGGTAGAGTCAAGAGGTGATTAGACTCTGAAAAGAAAGAAAAAACAATTATTATTTATGTCACCTGGTTTCACTCAGATTCTCCCAAAATCCCTCACAATCTCTACTGTGCAGACTGGCTGCACAACTGCTTCAATGGTGACACCCGTGACGGGGGAATTTTGGCTTTAAAACAACACAATGGTAAATGGCCACGCTGTCCACTCTATATACAATTTATGGTTAGGATCAGAAGATCAGGTGTGGCTGCTGAAGCTGGTGCAAGTAAATAAGAAGCAGAGACAGTATTAAGTTTAATGGTGATGGTACCATGAATTGTGATGAACAAAGAATGATGTACATGATGATAAATACGCATCATACTCAAAGCGTTGCACATCCGAAGCAAATGAAATGGCTCAAACATGCTGCGAGACAGCAAAACAATTGCAATAACATCAAACCTACAGCAAGAACCAAAACTGAACTTCTGTGTTTGTGCACCTGTTGTAAACTGGATATCCACTGACACATCCAGCTGAAGGTCTCTAGTTTACAGGGTCACTCTTAAAACTGGAACATAGTGGACTCACAGAGACTCATTCACACTGAAAGGCTCAAAGATGACCGTGCATTATTTTGTGCCATGTGTTGTTCTTTCCATCTATTCTTTTAAGTTTTATTTTGTATTCTGATGTGTAGTCTTGATGAGTTTTACTCTCCTCCATTGTTCTTTTTTTCACCTTTTTTTAAGCACCATTTCCATCAAGTGGCTCAGTTTAGTTTGTCTCGTCCACAGACTAATCCTGGGACAGATCCCCAAATAACCAAGATGAGCCGTCCCACTTTTTGATGCCCTTCAGTTGGGGAGCTAAACTTACCTGATCCAATCTCAGAAGGTGGAGCTACAACACTGCAGACTGTTGGTTGGTCGAAAGAATCGTTGCATACCATGCAATTAGCTGAATTTTTCATGGCGGCACACAGCCGTCTCTGGGGTACACTGTGTCCCGCTGCTATGGCTTAACACTATTATGTTACTAATGCGGGTGTCAGCATCCAGTTTACACGGCCCCTACCACGATGGGGCACGGTCGGCTGTGGAAACTCAAACAGGATCAGGCTTAACCAAGCCAACCTGTACCAAACCATACTGATCTGAACCGGACTGCTTGGTGGAAACAGGGCTATAGTTCCACACCTGCGCCACCTTTGTAATTAGCCTGCTCTGAATCTAAACCCCAGATTGTGATTGTCACCCTCCTGTGTTCGCTGGTCTCCAGCCTTATTTTCTTGGGTTTGTTCACCTGTTTTTGACTTCTTGGATTGGTTTGTAGATTTGTATTTTGTATTTTGGACTTGTGGATTTGTTTTCCATCTTGGACTGACTTTTTGTGTATGACCTCTGAAGCTAATAGGCAACCGGAAACATTCAGTTACTGGAACTTCTGGTCAAGAAGTGCCTTAAATGTGATTTCTTGGGGGAGAAAAAAGCTGTAAGATCAAAGCCCCAAGCACAACTGTATTTCATTTTGTAATAAATTATTAGACCCTCAACAAGTGCCTGACCTCAGGTTCCTGTGTAGTTAGAGGGATTGAGCTCATGATATGGTTAGTAAATTTGAGTTGAGTTACAAGATACCAAGCAGACAGCAAAGTGCAAATATTTGGCAGAAATATTTATCAAATCAGAGAAGAGAGTCACAGAGTTAACTCAATGATAGTTTGGAGCAGGATGAAATGTGCAGAAATGCGACACCAGTGTGTGAACTCTGTACATTTTGAAACCATTTGTGCAGAAATTGAGTCTCAAATGTATAATTTGTTTAAAATGTGTTACTAACTGTTGAATTTAAATGATTCACATGGTTTAGATGATTGGATGTCACGCTGCATTCAGTCTGACGTCAATAACTGAACTGACTCACTCAGCTCCTCCAACTGTGACTGACCTCCAGCGCCGCTCTGCATCTTATTTATGTGTTTATAAAAGAGAGGCAGCAGAAAAACAGAATATGATTATTATATCTGAACGGGGAGTCAGTGGAGTGAGGAGCAGAAATTGACAAAAAGGATGGAGACATTTTGTTTTGTGCTAAAAAGAAAATGAAGTGGAGGGAGTGTGACAGATGCAGTCTGCTGGGAAATCACTTTTACAACACAATGAGCAGCAAAGTGTGAGACAGCTCCCGGATTAGTCTGTCATGATTTCCCTCCCCATCATCATCCTGCCTGTTACATGCCCTCCACACGTCCACTCTTCATCCCTCCCACTCCTCCTCCTCCTCCTCTGCAGAACAAACCTGAACTTCCTGCAGCTCTGACCTTTTTTACCTTTCCCTCTAATTCAATTACAGCCAGCACTAGAGAAGGCAATTATAATTAACGCTGATTAATGAGGTGAAGTCTGAGGATACATCAGTGATAGAGTGATTGGACAGCATTAGGAGGACAATTACAGGCTGCAGGATGAACCGAATCACACCTCGCTCGTTAGACGGGGAATCAGAGCTTGTTTCGGACAGAGGTTAATGTTCGGCTGGACGAGACGCAGAAAAAAGTCACAATCAGACCCTGCTTTATCACCACCAACAGGTGTGTGTGTGTGTGTGTGTGTGTGTGTGTGTGTGTGTGTGTGTGTGTGTGTGTGTGTGTGTGTGTGTGTGTGTGTGTGTGTGTGACATTGCTGAACGTTTCTACTTATTGTGGATCAATGCGAGGAACAGAGTAAATCAAACTCTGTCTCATCACTTGACAAAATCAAGCTCAGAAACAGATTCCATGCTCAAATATTTGTTTGTTTCATTTTCTTCTGCAGCAGCTGTTAACAATTTGAGAGGAGGAGAAGTGATGAGAAAATAAGCGCACAAGTTACAGAAAGTTTGGACACAAAGACAACTGAACAAATGTAGAAACAGAAAAAAAAACATTTGCCCATTTTACATTACTGATGAAGAAAAATAGAACAAGAAAAAAGAGAAATGAGACAAAAGGAAATTATCCCATCCAAACAATAAAATTTTATTAAAGCAATAAAACTTTATTAAAGCAATAGAATGTTTTTAGGACAATAGAATGGTATCTTTCCGTCTTTTCGTCTTTTCGTTGCTAGGCGCTGCCCAAGTAGCTGCCTGTTGCAGCAGCTCTCTCGTCTTTGTCCGTTTCTTGTAATTTCTTTGTCTCTTTTTCGTAATCTTTGTATTTGGAGTGGATCATCACTTTGTATGGTTCATTGTCGGTCACGGACACCAAACTTTTTGTGGCTTCGGCGATATTTTTTACTACTTTTCGCCTGTGTTTGTCTGGAGATCCTACATAACCATGGCTGCATTGTTCACATGTAAAATCAGCTGTTAGCAGCCTGTAGCATGTCAATGCTAACTAGTGTAAGGCTTGATGATTTCCCTCGAGCTGAGGAGGAGGAGGTGAGGACGACGTGCTGGTTCTCAGATGTGAGCTGGGAGGTGACAACGTGGACCTGTCCTTCCATCCATCGTTGTTTGGAACGTGGGATCTCGCTCCGGGGGAAGGATGAGCTAGCTGTGCTAACCCAGCGGCATCGTGCTGTTCACGGACGTGGCTGATGGAGCTGATATCGGATGCCGGCCCCACATTGGAGGAGCTTCGCCTGCTGTGAGCAGACAGGATCCAGGAGACAGAGACTGAACAGACTGCTGGGGAGGCTCAGTCCTGGACCCTGTGGAGGTGGAGACTGGCTGGGCTGGAGAGTGGTGGATGAGTGGTGGACGGGATGTCGTCATCTAATTTCTTATGGACCTTTTTGCACTTTCTATATTCTTTCTTACTTTTGTTTTCTTAAATGCTGCGGTGACTCCTGAATTTCCCCTCGGGGATAAATAAAGTATTTTCTATTTCCATTTCTATTTCTATCTTGGCAACAGAATTTCATCAAAGAACAGAATGATTTCAAAGAAATAGGATGCTATTAAAGTAATAGAAGTTCAACAAAGCAATTTAATAAAACAGAATGGAATAGAATAGAAACCTGAATTTCTCTTCTGGGATCAATACAGAACATTCTATTCTATTCTATTCTATTCTATTCTATTCTATTCTATTCTATTCTATTCTATTCTATTCTAATCTGTTCTATTCCAAATAAGAGACATGTAATGAAAGCAAGACAAGTGTGAGACCCCAGAAAAAAACATTTTATGTGCTTGAAGAATAGAATAGAATAGAACTTTATTGTCATTGTAACAAGTACAACAAAATTGAAGTCACAGCATCAATCAAGAAAACAAAAGTAAGAAAGTGTATAGAAAGTGCAAAAAGGTTTATAAGAAAATAGATGATGACAGCTCGTCCATCATTCTCCAGTTCAGCCAGCCTCCACCTCCACAGGGTCCAGGACTGAGCTTCTTCAGTCATGCTCCATCTCTGTCTCCTGGATCCTGTCTGCTCACAGCAGGTGAAGCTCTTCCAATGTGGTGTTGGTGTCTGATGTTAGCTCCGTTAGCCATGTCTGTGAATAACATGATGCTACTCTGCCCTCTGGTTTTTCCTCTGTTGCTGGGTTAGCACGGCTAGCTTGTCCATTTTGCTGGAGATAGATCTTACGTTCCCAATAATGATGGATGGAAGGACAGGTCCATGTCGTCACTTCTTAGCCCACACCTGAGAACCAGCACGTCGTCCTCACCTCACATCAGGCCTTACACCAGTTAGCATTGACATGCTACAGGCTGCTAACAGCTGAGTTCACATGTAAACAATGCAGCCATGGTTACATGTAGGATCTCCAGACAAACACAGGAGAAAAAGTAGTAAAAATATCACTGAAGCTACAAAAAGTTTGGTGTCCATGACCAACAAATGAGCCATACAAAGTAATGACCCACTCCAAATACAAAGATTACGGAGAGACGAAAAAATAATAAGATACGGACCGAGAAGAGAGAGCTGCTGCAAAAGGCAGCCATAGCCAACAGGTACAAACATAAAAAAAAAAAAATCAAACCATGATTGGTGTGACTCCAAACAGACTGTAATTGACTAAGGGCGTATTCACACCTGTCGCTTCTTTACTTTGTTCATAATCAGGGGAAAAAATGATACACTTGTTGCAGTCGTCACTTGGATCATTTGTGTTAACAGGGAAAAAGTCTCTCGCAGCCCAGAACTGTAAACAAATGCCACAGGAAATCATATTTTTCTCCCATTAGTCAGGAAACTTGCCTGGGAGATTGGGGCACTTCCTTATCTTCATTCTATCATTCATTCATACTCTTTCATCCCTGCATCCATTCATTCATTCATTCATTCAGATTCTTAACCACTTTCCACAGGGGAAGAACACTCATTGAGCATTGGCAAAATGTGTGGCTAGTTTGTGTTATCCTATTCATCTGGCTAATGTACCAGTGTTCGCTCTACCATCAAAACATGCATTTTTTTTCACCTGGAAAATAATGTGCTAATGGACATGCTATAACAAAAAAGTGATGTATCACGGAGCTTTAAGAAGATGGGCAGTTAGTTGCTGAGGTGACTGTGTTCTCACTGCAGAGGAACGGCTTGAATGGAAGTTGGAGACCACCTTACTTTAATGATCTGGACCCATTTGTTTTGTCCCACATCCGCGTCTTCACATATGCCCAAACGAACCAGGCTTTCAGGGGGGACTCACTGTTTCCAAACAATCCAGGTGGGAAAACTCCCTAAATGGAAATCATGATGTAGCAAAGGAGACTTGAAACTACATATTGAGTCCATAAACTAATGAGGAATGTATTCACCATGGGAATAATCTTCTGTAGAGCGGGCGTGTTGTGGTGATGCCCCCTGCTGGACAGAAGAATGGGGTCTTTGATGTTTACCTTCCTTCTGCCAAACAGGGTTGTAATTTCCTTTTTAAATCAGCACAAAGAGTCTGAACATACACATTTACCTGCTGGGCTTCCATCTAAATAGACTCTATTTCTGTCTGTACGTTGCTGCTGACGCACCGCTCTGTGTGAGGCCTTCAGCTACTTTGATCTCTGATAATGAGGGGGTTCATGCTGCCCTTTGCTCGGTCTGCAGGCTGCATGAATGCGTCTTAAATTGAACGTATCATCAGTTTATTAGGAGGCGGAGGGGGCCCGCTGGTTCACGAGAAGCTCAGCCTTCTGACTTCTGAACGCTGAGGTACATTTAGGCTCCCGCTTGGAGCTTTAACATGAAATATTTACGTCGTCTGACGGGCTGATCGGGCTGCAAGAGACAGATACTCCTGGAGAACAGGGCTACAGACTCTGGGCTGTATTTGCACCAGAGAACAAGGAAAACTGACTGTTTTAGAGTATTTCATCTGTAAACATGTTTTTTTCATCCCATCTAGACTTTTTCGAGTAACATACAAACACCACCACTGCTTGTTGGATTTCAGGCAGCAGAAAATGAGCCTCAAGCACACTATGTTGGTCCTCTGGAGAAGAAGTGACCACACCAGGAGAAGGGACTGGTCAACACCTGTGGCTAATTCATTAGCTTGAAATGAGCTAAACCAATCTGAGTCATCGTCCCGTAAAATTAATTAGTCCCTCTTCTACAATTTCATTTTTAAAAACAGCACAGGCTCCACTCCTGTCTGCGTCTCTGCAGTAATTACTTCAACCAGTAAACACAGATTAGACTGCAGGCTGCTAAAGGCTTAAATAATCACAGAGTACATAATGGAAACTCTGATCTGCCCACACTCAGACTCACCACAAGCAGCAGGGTTTCAGCTCAGCTGTACAGATGTTTCCCGCTCACAACTGAGAGAGTTGGAGAGAAACTTCAGCAGAAAAAAATCAGCTGGAGCTGAGTGAGACAGCATGAGCAATAAAAGTCTGTCAGCTTGAGCTGCTCCCTGAAAAGAGTTTCTGAGGCTGAAGTTTGAGGTAGGCTGCAGATTGAAGCTTTGGAAGAGCTCAGCCTGATGTCACACAGAGATAATTTGTGTTTTTCTGTATCTATTTATGAAAAAACTCCTGGATTATCAAGAGTTAAAACTGGTTGCTTTCTGCTGAAACCAAAGGCTGGACTTCCTGCAGATTTTGTAATTAATTTAACTGGCTAGTAATCATTTCACACACCGACAAAGAGAACTATACACACACAGAAACAGCCACCAAAAAGGAGCTGAAAAATACAAATATATGTGGTTTTGAGTTTATAATGAAGGTAAAAGTTGTAATATGACAAGAAAGGAAGAATTGTTACACAAAGCAAAAGCTTCAATAAGCTTTATTACTAGGAAAAAGGCACTGATACTCCTCCTCCTTCTCCTAATAATAATAATAATAAAACGTTACAAGAATAAAAAGGTAGAATGTCACAAGAAAAAGTCTGAACATCAGCAGAAAAGGTCTTAAACTAGAGGAATTAAACGGCACATAGAATAAGTTGTAATATTAAAACAAGTACTAACATTGTATGAAAAAAGGTTGTACTGTAACAACAAAAAAGTCTAGACACCACCTTGATACAGGTCAAAATGTAACCAGTAGAAAATCTCCTGAGGATGACACAAAAAAACTGAGTTGGAATTCTATGAGCAAAATTTGAAAAGTCATGGTAGAAATTTCAGAATGTTACAAGACAAAATGTAAAAATTATGAGTACACTAGAAACACATTTTTGAATGTTATGCAAAAATAAAGTTGGAATTTTTCATGAAAACAGTTGGAATAATTCACAAAACAATGTTTAAATGTTTGGAAGAGACAGGATTGGAATATTACAGAAAGAAGTTGCTAAATGAAAACAAAGTTGGAAGTTCATGAAAAACGATCTTGGAATGTTACAATAAAATCTATTAGAAATGTTACGCTAAAAAAACCAAAACAAAAAAACATTGGAATGTTACTTTAAATCAGAGATGGAACTTTACGTGACAACAAAGTTGTATTGTTACATGAAAAAAAAGGAATGTGACTGAAAAACAAAGTTGGAACTTAATTGAATAATTTTCTGATTTTGATGTCATAAAGTCTCCAGTTTGCCATGAAATGAGGCTTAACGTTTAAAGCACGTGAACACACCTAAGTCTTAAGAAACACTTTTAAACTCAGAGCCTGGGACCAACAGGTCAGCAAACATCAGTTGAATAACACTGTAGAAATAAATTGTAGAAAATCACGAGGGTGCAATGATTTTGGGCCCACCAGGGGGCAGCAACACTAGCTGATTTTAACATTTGGGATAAAATCGCTCGCTAAAGTGGATTAGCTTTAGAGAGGTGTAGATATGAGTAAAATGAACACAAAAGTCTTTTTTTTTTTTGTCTCTGAGCTTTTAGAAAATTGGTGCAACAGATGCCCTGAGTTTGGTTTCTCACTTTGACCTTCATTTTTGTCCCTTTTGTCTTTTGTTCAACTGTTATCAACATGGGCTACTAGCTGAGCCGTGGCGGGAAAGTGAGTATTTAGAAGAATTTAGGCTCCTTCACTTTGATGCTGCCGCTGCTGCAGCACCCCGGGTCATCTCCTGAGTCCGTGCACGCGCGTGGTGAGAGAAAGAGAGAGAGGAGTGATGACGGTGCCTCCTTCGGGCTGACACGCGCTCAAAGTGTGTATCTCGGTGTTGGTGTGTATTTGTGTGTGTGTCAGGGGAAGGAGGGGAGATAGTAGGGGGGAGGAGGTGGTTTCTAGGTTCTCCTCAGTGGTCGCACGCGCTCGGTTTGCTGAAGGAGCAACGAGCGGACGCACGAGTCACCTGGAGTGGATAAGGAGCGGTATTTGAGGAAAACGCGCGTGCCATTACGCACCAGGCTGCCCCGATGAGGACTTAATCGATCACTGCTGTCATTGTGATTGGTTTGGTTCGTGCGAGTGGACAGAAGAGGAGCGCGAGGACGTCGAGGTTCCCGGGAAACTCCCGTCGCGGTCACACCAAGCAGCGGGGAAAGTTGGAGTACAGTGGGACGCAGCAGCGGAATGCTGAACGCGTAAAGAGCTGTAGGAAAGTGTTTGTTTGTCCTCTAATGGACCGGATGCTGTGTGGATACTCGGTCACGCGCTGCTGCGCCGGAACATGCGGTCGTTAACGCACTCTCAGAGCTCGTCTCGGGTCCAAGCTCCCCGTTAGCGCGTCTCCAAAGGGTTCCTGCTCTCCTCCTCCATGTCGGCGGCAGCTTCAGAGGCTCCCAGCGCGAAAGGAGAGAGGAAGAGCGAGTGAGGGACACCGGGAGAGCGCGGGAAAGAGAGGGAGAGACACGCGGACCGGACAGCGCGGGAGACCGTTTTCCGTCTGTATGAGTCTGTGGATTACTGCTGCACGCGACATGATCCTGATCACCCTCATCACTTTGGTGTCTGTACTGGGTGAGTGTACCCCCCCCCCATCTCTCTCTCTCTCTCTCTCTCTCGGACACGCGCACACTGCACACAGGGCACTGACAGGTGAGAGGGTCTGCAGGCGGTGCAGGTAGAGTCTCTGCTCCCATCAAACCTTTCTCTTCACTGGGGGTGCTCAGATTTACCCCGGCCCCCCTTACTAACAGATCCTATGGTCCCCAGCATGTGCTCGCGTGACCATTTTGAGTGGTCGTGACCGTGACCTCCCCTTTCATTCAGGTGAAGTACACGAGTAGGTTGAACCCATGCTCAGTTTGAGCTGGGTGCTGTGTGTGTGAGTTAAAGAATGTTCCAGTGTCTTTCACCAACATGTTTCTGTACCTGATCCAAAGTGGCTTACAGAAATCTGGACCTCAAGTATCAGAAAAAGTCTTCACCTGTAGTCAAAGCTGTCTGTTGTCAGAGCATATCATCTCTCTGTGGATTTATTCCATCTCTTCAGTCAGCAGTGACCCTCAGATGGCCTACATTAAAAGATAAATAAGCTTTGACTGTCAGCATTGATTAATCTGTGCACTGATTTGAGGCTAGTCCAAGATGTCATCTTCAGACTCAACCCAAATATAACTACATTATCTGGAAAAGGGGGGTCTTTAAATCTTGTGAAAAGAAAGGGCTGCAAGTAGAAAATTACGCCACTTTTTTCCTCCCAAATCCATGAGACACTTAACAAAAAAATCAAGCTTTTAATGTATTCAGTGTCACTAATCCATTTTTATTTGAAGCTTCAGCATCTCACTCTGAATTTCAAACACAGGTTCAACTATGTATAACTTTTACTTTTAAAGATATGCAAGCTAGGCAAGCTAGGACAGTTTTACAAGCGACAAACTCATTGCTGCCCTCTAGTGGATAGAAGATAGAACGGTGACACACTTTTCAGTTTTTGTAGCTGACATACTAACCAATATAAACATAACACAGATAAACAACCAGCATCAGACGGAATAATGAGTCAGCTCAGCAGTGAAGTGTTAGCTGCATGTTTAATAAGTTTCATTTCTCGCTGACAAAAAAATAATATTGTTAAGTAAGACAGATTTTAAGTGCCCTAAAAATATATATTACATTAGATATTGAGAATGGGAACAGGACAGACACAGAGTGGAAAAAGGGAAAAGACAAATGTCTGAAGATAAAAATCCAGATCAGGTTAACAAGACAATGAAAAAGGTTCCATGGGTGGTTTTCCGGGGCCTTTAGAAGTCTATGGTGTGGTGCTGTCTGTGTGCCTGAAAGTCTCTACCTCCTAGCACCTTTGGTACTAGTCAATGCTCTGATGCTGTCCATGGTCTTCAAAAGATTGTCTTCACAGGGAGTATTTGGTACATGTCTGTTTTATGGTGCTGTGGAACTGTCCAGGGTTTGAAATGTCTTTGTCAGAAAGAGCATTTAGTGGTACTTTGAGTTGTGTTGCTGTCCATGGTCCTGAAATCAGAGAGCATCAGTGGCGGACTTTAGTAACTGTGCTGTGGTGCTGTCCATGGTCCTGAAATCAGAGAGCATCAGAGGTAGACTTTAGTACCAGTTTGTGCTATGGTGCCGTCCATGGTTCTGAAAACAGACTACCTCCAGAGGAAGTTTTCAGGAGTAATCTGTGCTCTTATGCTGTTGTTGGTCAAACCAATAGGAAGCAGACTGCTCTCAGAAAGAATCTTCACTGGTAGTCTTTCCAGTGCTGCTGCCCATGGTCCTGATACCACTTTCCTTCTTAAGGAATCTTAGTTGCAGACTGTCCTGTGTTGCTGTCCATAAGCCTGAAAATATCTGCCTTCAGAGAGAGTCTTTAGTGCCAGTCTGTACTCCTAGAAACTGACTATCTTCAGAGGTGACAATTAGGACTAAATTTAGGTTTTTACATGATCTAGCCCCCACTGACCTCTGCAGCTTCCTTGATGAATACACTCCTTCCTGCATCCACGGCTCAACCTCTGCTGGACTACCAACCATCCCCAGGTCACATCTCAGTGCCATGGGTATGGAGTATGGTGCATGATGTATGGTACATGAGCCTCCAGCTGCTCAGCACCCCAAACACAAGACAGTCAGACCCCACCACATTGTATAAATCCTAACTTAAAACTCACTCGTTCAAATTAATATGTTCTCTTTAACTGGATATTGTGCGCTTCGCCTGTTTTTATGTTGATGCTCTGTTCCAATTATGTTTTACTGTGCTTTTTCTTTTTTGTAAGGTGACCTTGGGTGAGATGAAAGGCACCTCCATATAAAATGTATTATTATTATTATTATTATTATTATTATTATTATTATTATTATTATTATTATTATTATTATCATTATTATTATTATTATGTGGGGTTGTCTGTGTTCTTGAAATCAGCCATTTGAGACAGTCTTGAACCCAAGACTGTCCAGACTGCCTTCTAAAGGTCTTCCACTGAAGTCTAAGTAGTTGAGCTGTGGACCTGAAACAAAGTGCTTTTTGAGACAGTCTTCGAACTAGTCTGAGCTGGGGCACTGTCCATGGTAACTTGCCTTCAGATGGTGTCAATAGTACAGTCTGTGTTTTGGTGCTGTCTATGGTCTGTGAATGTATCAGTATCACTTTAATATGTATCAGGATTTTACAGTATGAACACAACCACAGAAAACACAATACAGGGCAAGAGGTAGATTCTCACGGGTGATATCAAACAAGATGAAGATTAAAAAACAATGACAACCCTCCATAAACTGTAATTATGTTTACATTACAGGTTAAATTATATACTCAGGTAAATTACACACTCTGAATTTGAAGCCATAACTATCCACATATTGTATTTTAAAGAACCACTCCTGATTTCGAAAGAATAAACCAGAAACCTGATACAGGAAGAGTCCCTGTCTTTTTGAAGAAAAGAGGAGGATTTATGGCATCTTCCTGAAGACTGTCTGAGGATTTTCATGAGCTTTTTGCAGGTCTGAAGGAGGCTGAACCAGTATCTGTTTTGAGACTTGTGACTCAGGTTTGTGTTGGTTGGAGTCATGAAACAGACCAGACTGGAGACAGATGGCTCGCAAAACCAAACAGGGACTGACTCACACAAAAATGACACAAAAGCCAACCAAGCAATATGTCCAAGATACAAAACTTACAGTTTCAGAAGTCCCAACACTTCTGTCTGATCTGAGTCTCAGGGATTAGCTGGTTTTGCTGCTCAGATCGCTGTCTGTGATGTGAACTCTGAGTCGACAGTTAACTGTTTTATACGAATGTCTCAGACATTTAGATGACATTTAAATGTGAATCATCAGTGGGGTTGATTGAGGTAGAAGTCCTGTAAGACATGAGTTATGTAGCTTTATAGAAATGACCATCCAGGTTTCATTTGGAGGAAACATCATTAAAGTCCCTTTAGATTGCTTTCTACAACCTTCTGCAGACTGATGATGATTACTTCAGTGTCTTAATTAGAATTGTTGACATTTAAAAAGAAGATGCTGATGAAATTAGAATGTTTTTTTCTCTGAGGCTGCAGCCACCACTTCAAGTCTTTTAATATCAAATCCAGAGGATTTAAAGTTACACTGACAGACTGAAAAAACGAAGGACTTCATCTCAAACAAGTTAATGAGTGTGATAATTTTATTCTCTGTACAGATATCCTCCTAGGTTACCTCAGAAGAATCAAAAAAAAAAAAAAAGAAAGAAGGAAAAAAGGGTGTTAGGGCTGCATGATAAAGTCTAAAATCAATGTTTCAATATTTTTAAGCATTATCACGATACATGATACACATCTTAATAAACAGATCTCTCCTCTAAATCACTATTCAAATTTTGGATTCAACCTCTTGATGCATAAAATGACGCCAGTATAATGATTCAAGCAGTGAAACTCAAAAGAGAATCACATACTGACATCTTAAAACATTTACTTGCTGTACTTCATGTTTGTGATAGAGTCATTTCACACATCTCACATGAAACCACCAGCAATACGGTGAATCACTGCCCAGCCCAAAAAAGAAAGTGGCCACTAAAAAAAAAAAGGGTCACACACTCCAACATTTCGTTGGACTGTCTTTATCTTTGGTTACGGCACACATTTGCTGTTGCATTGTTTTAGTGAGCTTTTGCAATGTCACGAGACTTATTTTTCATCAAATGTTGCATTGATTTTTCACCAAGATCTTGCATTGATGATGGTAGATTCTGACCACTGCACAAAGCCTTCTCTGGCACATCCCAACGGTTCTCAAAGGGGTTAAGGTCTGGACTCTGTGGGGGCCAATCCATATGTAAAAAATTATGTGTCATGCTCCCTGAACCACTCTTTCAATCTGAGCCCAATGAATCCTGGCATTTTCATCTTGGAATATGTCATCAGGGAAGAAAAACCCATTGATGGAATAACCAGGTCATTCAGTATATTCAGGTAGTCAGCTGACCTCATTCTTTGAGCACAGACTGTTGCTGAACCTAGACCTGGCCCACTGCAGCAACCCCAGATCACAGCACTGCCCCCACAGGCTCGGACAGTAGGCACTAGGCATGATGGGTGATCACTTCATCTGTCTCTCTTCTTACCCTGAAGCACCCATCACTCTGGAACAGGGTAAATCTGGACTCATCAGACCACTTGACGTTCTTTCCTTTTTTTCCCAGTCAATCTCACTGATTTCTGACTTACAGCAGTCAGACTCTACCGTCATCAATGCAAGATCCTGGTGAAAAATTAATGCAACGCTGGATGGAAATAAATCTTGTGACACTGCAGAAGCTTATCGAAACAATGCCACAGCGAATGCGTGCCATAATCAAAGCTATGGGCAGTCCAACAAAATATCAGTGTGACCTTTTTTTTGATGGCAACTTTTTTTTGGCCAGGCAGTGTATATGTGTAGTGAAGTGGCGGCTGCTGGTCAGTCAAGGAGGGGAAGCTCATTTTTTTCCGGCCTCCATCATAAATTTGTTTTTTTATTAAAACGTATATTCTACCCTACGTTCCTTTTTTAAGAAATTGATCTGTGACCCTGTCGTACCAATCAGGTGTTTTTTCCAGGGATTTTACCAGTGTTCTCTTAACGCTTGTCATTTTTAAGAAAAGTAAACTCGCTGGGGATTGATTAAGCCTCTGGATCAGTCCAGAACAACCAAGAAGATGCTCCGGTGGAGGACTATACTTCAAAATCGCTGACTGGCTCATTTCACTGTCAATCAAAAAGGGATTTGGCCTCAGACAGATCATCCAATCATCATGCAGAAGCCCAGCGTCCAGGCCAGCCCACTGCCTCATAGACCCCCAGAGACACTGAGCGTCCGATGGGTGGGACAAAGCCCAGCGTTTATCCAATGACCGTCCAGTTTCCACAGTGGAACAACCCACTCTACGCTTCCCCGCTGAAGTCAGAAGATGCTCAGCGTCCGACTGTGTTAAAGCGCATCACCGCAGAGACGCTGCGGTGATGAATGAGAAGGAGGTTGAGCCAGTTACCTGTGATAGGTAGCTGATTCTGAACAAAAGATGAAGGAATTACAGCGCATATTTTATCAATGAAATGTACACACAGCAGAACATATCACCACTTTTTTGGGGACATTTTAGGGGAAGCTGAGCTTCCCTTGTAGTCTTAGAGCAATTGCCACTGGTGTAGTGTATTTGTGCTCAGAAAGCTTTAGAGATGAACCAGAAGTATGTAAGAAAGAGTAAGCATGCAAGATGAGCAGGGGCCATGTTAGACAAAAAGACAGCTTGCTAGAAGAGAAGGATGGATGTTGAGTAGGAAGCAGGGAAGACTAGAAGGAAGCATGGAGGATAAGCAGGAAGCTTTCAAGACTAACATAAAGCATGTTAGATGTCAGAAAGCGTGCCACATGAGTAGGAAGGATGTTGAGTAGGAAGCATGGAAAAAGAGCAGGAAGCAGCATTAAACAGATGTTAAAAAAGAAAAGAAGGATAGCAGACATGGTAACAGAAAGGTTTTTCATTAAGTCAGATAACAGTTTATAAACCTTTTTAATCCACTGATCAGTTCTTACTCAGTTTAAAAACCATAACAAGGTAAATATCCGTCACTGCAGAACCTAGACACAAACCTCCAGCAGACTGAGGAGGATCTGTGCTCCTCCACATGCTCTCATTTCTGTCCTCTCACCTCTGCAGACAGTAAACAGGGACATCAGAGACAGCTCACAGTCCTTATCGTGTCCCTCTGACGCTCACTTAATTGGACTCCACCTGCTCTCTGTGTCGGCTCTGATACAAACTGTTGAACTCTCTGAGGTCTCAGTCGCTCACACGCTGCAGCTGATTCACCGTCTGACACTAGGCATAAATATAAAACTCATCATTAAAACTGAATCAGAGACAGGTCCACGGCCTGCAGATGCTCACATCCAGCTCCAGACAATTAATCCTCAACTCATCTTTATTAATTTCTAACAAACAGGCTACCAAATGGAGACACTTTAAGTGACACAGACTGAAAATAGGAACAAAAAAACTGTAACCTTTGACTCAGAGGATTTTTTTTTTAATCATTTTTTGTTGGAAACTTCAACTCCCATCAGGCAATTAACGGTGGGATTAAAATCACTTTCATTAATTTATTGATGCTTTTTGTAATGATCTGAAGAGATGTTTCATGTGATGACTTATCCTGTCAGACAGCTCAGAGCTATTCAAACTCTCCTCTCATATTCTATTGGACTGTTTCATCTTCTTGTTGTTGTTGTTGAACCGTGTGGATCATTTAAACGGCTGGTTTATGAAATATGGATTAAATGTTGAAGTAAACACGCCGTGATGAGGCTCCTGACCGGCAGAGACTCTGAGGTCCAGAACAGACCTGACACCAGAGGAGTGTGAGAATCCAGCTTGACACATTTCTACAACCTCAGCTAGTTAGCGGCTACTTTTAGCCTCAGGATGTTTGTGAAAACAGCCCCCGATTGCTGACTGACAGGCTCCATCCTCAGAATACAAACCCAAGGTATCAGCGAGTCTTTTTGAACGCCATTCTCTGACTGAGCTGCTCCACCGTCCTGATGAAAGCGAAGAGTCAACTGAGCAGTTTGAAACATTTCTGAGTTGGCGTCTGTGTTTACCAAGCGCTTTGAGAGCGGCAGAGCAGAAAGTTGGCTTTGCCCTGAGTTTCACCTCACAGGCTATTAAATATGGAGTCATGGAGGAGGGGCCTGAAAAGAATAAATCTGAAAAATGAAGAATGAGAGAAAGATTTTCAATTATAAAAGGAATACATTACTGAAAGAATGTGAAAAATAAGAATGCGTAAAGATACTGTAAGTGCTTCTGATGCATATTTACAAAGCTCAGCGCGTATCTTTTTTATTTTACAGGAAAGAGAAACAGGATGGGGAAAAAAGACATTTGAAGGACAGAAATTACATCACAGTTTTCCATCAACAAAACAATAATTCCTACATAATTTGGATGATCTCTCTAACCGTTAGCAGTCTGACAGCACAGCTGCTCCTGAAGTTTCAATTTTTAATTGACCTTATTCATAAATGAAGACTTCATATGAGACTCTGGAAAAGGACACCCTGAACAATTGCAGCATAACACAAAGAGCACAATAATACAAGCAAAACTACTGCGGGAAAATCCCAGTGAGACATGAGTACCATCAAACTGTCTCTGCAGATTTGTTCTTTGAAAAAAAAAGTAATCCAAGAAAATCAAAACGTGTCTAGAATTATTCATCATTGTTTAAAGATAGCCTGACGTCACTCATGCCTGATAAACAATTTACTCTCCCATTAACACTGGAATTATTCTACGTATTCTACACTTTGACTTCATGGCTACACGGCTAATGTTGGCATATTTCATTATATCATATCACGTATCATAGCTGTCATTGTATTTTATTAATTTGTATCTTAGTTTTATTTCATTAAATGGTACCATTTGTCTTGTATCCTACTGCAGTTATTGTGGAGTATCCTCGTTCTGTTGTGTATCACATCACATTGTCGCATCAAATCTTATTTCATGGTATCATGTCGTTGTGTTGCGTCCTAAGGAATCGTACCATATCCTACCCTACTATCGTATCACAACTTAACCTATCCTGTCCTATCATTTCTCATCCTTCGTACATACACATCGTATCCTACGTATCATATCTTGACCTACTATCATGTCATGTCCTACATATCTTACGGTGCCCTATGCAGCTTAGCATACAGCATCCTATGTATTGTCTCGTATCCTACTATATCATATTTTATTGCATCCTACTGGAACAAACTGTCATGTTGTTTTTGTGTAACGTTGTGCTGTAGCTTATTCCATTATGTCACATTATATCCTATCCTATTGTGTGCATAGGGTCCCATTAAATCCATTTTATTTTCTCCTTTTTTTTTTTTTTTCCAATTTTTATCCTTTAGAATTCTATTTTTTCCTCTTACAATTTTTTAAAACTCCACACTTTTTTTTGTTTCACTGATTAAAATGTCCATCCTTAAATCCTTAATTCATTGACGTAATTCATCATTGCACTGTTTTGCCCAGTATTAAAAAACAGACAAAACATAATTAAACATAATTAAACCTGCAAGCCATATATATATGCAGCAAGGTTATTACCCAAATTCATGTCTTTGGCAGTCAAGAGTAGGACTATAATCATTTTATGATAATATAAAACAAATTGGACGATACAAGTTAAAGATACTCTCATGCATCCCAAGGGTGACGCTATTGCAGCAGCAGAGATTTGAGGTTATAGAAGTGTTGCCAGATGGACCTTGATGGTGTGTGTGAAATTTGAAGGAGATTGGACCTAAAATGACTGAGTTACTATGAGTTCCTCAGGCTGTAACACTGAACATGTGTGTATATTTTGGTCCTGATCCAACATTGTACATAAGAACTATTTAGGTTTTCATGAAGCGGAAAAAATTATCAACTTTGGTGGCTGTCCGTGGCCACACCCATTGAGTTAAAAAAATGTTTTAAAAAGTTTTAATTATCAATATGTGTAGTACACAGCTGGCAAGTTTGGAGTTCATGTGATGAAAAATCTAGAAGTATTTTGGTGAAATACATGCATACCTTATAAATTGCCAAAACCCGTCTTGAAGTCCAATTTCTGAACTTCCTGTTCAGAATTCACTATGGTCGTAAGAGACGTTTTTTTAGGTCTAGGCACGATGGTTATGCACAAAATTTTTTACACCTGTAGCTCAAAGCAGGTAGCCAGGCTGATTTTTTTATGTAGGCTAACTGGGCGCTGTGGAGCATGTATCGGGACAAAAACAACCACGTCAGATAATTTTGCTCAGGGCTGAATTATGTCTAGGTGCATTCATGTAAAAGTCAAGCTTGAGGCACGCAATTTGGGGTTGTTTTTCTTTCTTCTTCACATGGCTTTTTGAAAACACGTGGTCATTTCACATGTATTTTACATTTCCTGTCAACAGTATGTTGGCAGAATTTGTTGCAGCCCAAATCTCGGTGGGTCTGTGCAGCCTTTCACTTATCCCATGTAAATACACCAAACCAAAAACTGACATCAGGGGCCCCCCTGAGGAGGTGGGTGAGTGTTTGAAAGGAAAGTGCACAAGTAGAGCAATGAATGAGCAGTCCCCAGAAACATTTTTTACAGAAAACTTTCCTTCCCTTTGCAATGGCAGCATTTCAGTCACATTATGTCAATTTCTGCTACTTCTGCTTTCAACAGTGAATTCTGATTTTACAGGCCAACTTCGCTATTCTGTCTGCAATTCTGTAAACGTGGAAATCATAGGGCCCTGTATGCTGTTAAGTTGTGTTGCACCATATCTCAGGTTGTTCTGCATTTGTGTTTTCTGTGTATCTTTTTATGTCATATGGTTTCCTATTGTTTCCTGTTGACTGTACAGAAGTAAGTATTGTTTTGTATGGTATTGTGGTCATTTACAGCCTGGCTTGGCGTCGTGTTGAAGTGTATCAAAGTGTACCGAAGCATATCCACCTGCCGTTTCAGACTAGTGTTTGGATGTCCTGTAATCATAACCTCCTGTAGATGCTCTCACTCAAACGCTAACCTGGCGTCAGATTCACTTCGTCTCTAATTAGTAGCAGGATCCCTCACACTCTCTCCCCTCTCTGTCTCCAGATGTGTGTGTGTGTGACACGGAGCTGGGCCCGCCCGGCTGGAGGGAACCTCTGGACTGCGTCCGAGCTTCTGAGCTGTGCAACCAGAACAGCCAGTGCAGCTCGCGTTACCGGATCATGCGCCAGTGCCTGTCTGGAGGGGACAAGGAGCGCAGCGCCATGCTGGCCTCCAAAGAGTGTCAGGGGGCCCTGGAGGTGCTGCAGGACTCTCCGCTGTACGACTGTCGCTGCAAGAGAGCCATGAAGAAGGAGCTCCAGTGCCTGCAGAACTACTGGAGCATCCACATGGGTCTCACTGAGGGTAAGATGCCAACACACAGCCCTGTGCAGAAATAATGAAGCCTCCTGCTGCCTGTTGATGCTCGCTGATGAGCCCAGAGCTGGCAGAGGAATCAGAGACACTGCTCAGGGTTTTTGGAGAGGACCTCTTGTATGCAGAGACGGAGGAGGCTCTTCATCGATCGTTGTGTGGGTGCCAGTTTGAGTTCTGCCTCAAGTGTCAACCGGGACAAAGATGCTGAGTACAGGCCGAATACGGAGCTATCAGTTTAACTTTTATTTCAAGTTTCTCCGCCTCAGAGCTACTTTTTGAGTTTTGGAGATTTTATGGCGTAGGGAGGGTGCAGAAGCTTCTAAAAACCTGGTCTTTTTCAGTCTCAAGTCTTAGATCTTTAGTGTGTTAAGACCTTTTTTTCCTGCATTGTTTCTAATGTCCAGCAGGGGGCTACTCTGCTGGTGGCAAAAACATTCCTCCTTCTCAGCTGATTTATTCTCCTAATTAGTTTATGACCACCTAAAAGATGTTGTTCCCCTTCAATAAAGGCCTGCTTTGTGTGTTCAGTGGCTGAGTCACATTCTGGGAGATGTAGGCACTAACTTTCAGAGGCAGTAAGAGGAATGTGTGTAAATCAAAGTCTCCATAACTCTGGCTCTGCTGCATCAAATTTGATCCTTCTGTGGGAGCAGGTCTGACAGAGTTTACAGGATGCAGTGATGGATGTCTGGGGGATTCTCTGAGAGCGTTTTGTGCTGTTTGTAGCCGTTTGTGGCTGTTTTTCATCGTCATCGTTGTTGTTTTGTGCTGTGGGAATTTTAATAGAACAAACTGGCGGCATCACAGACACAGAGCTGCTGAGTCGCCCCAGACTCCTGTAACAGCTCCGGTTTGTTCAGGTCCCACTGCTGGTCCTGTCCTCCTGTCCTGCTCTGTGTTCTGTGCGTGTCAGCATCACACATGCACACACACACACACACACACACACACACACACACACACACACACACACACACACACACAGACACACACACACACACACACACACACACACACACACACACACACACACACACACACACACACACACACACACACACGCTGGCCTAGTTTGGGTCTCAGCAGTGCTAGAGCTCATTAAGAGCCACTCTCTTTGTTCTTCATTCCACTAAGGATGTCTCTGCAGCGCCAAAGCTCCTGCATCTCCAACACACACACACACACACACACACACACACACACACACACACACACACACACACACACACACACACACACACACACACACACACACACACAAACACATGCGCTTGGTGGCCACACAGAAAATGCATTAAAGCTTCAGACAATCTGTGTTTTTACTTTGCAACTTTGTCAGACTTCAATGCATTTTCTGTGTGAGCTTCATTGGGCCTCTTTACAAACAATGCATATGCACAAATTGGTGCTCACAAACATTTGACGCACAAATCTGTGATTTATCTAAATTTTTTTGCTTGAATTTGTTCTTTCTCTGTGAACAAATTTAGATCCTTCTCAGACCATGGGGATGCACAAATAATGACGACCATCTCTCAGAAAATGTAAACACAGACACTTTCAACTAAATGCATGACATATTTAGACTACTTTTAGTAAAAGAAATAAGTCTGGAATAGAATTCAAAAATCAAAACTGTGAACTGACTTAATGTATACAGAATACAGAATAACCATGAAATTGACACATATTCACCCTTATCAAACATATAATATTGACCCTGTAATTAAATACTCGGTTTTACAATTTGAAAAATCACAATTTACATTTTAAAATGTCACAGTTTTGATGTTGATGAAAAGGTTGGGTATGGTAAATACAGCATCTGTAATGGGGGTCAGTTATAAAGCATGTTTCTAAATGTAAACTGAGTAAAGACATGAAATACTTGCTGCTCCTCATTACTGTTTGCATTTTCTGAGATCCAAAACATCTTTGTGTTTTGAATCAGCTTTCACTCAGTGTTGTGAGATCATTTGTTTCTCTCAGTTTTAGAGTGTGATTGAGTCCCTTAGTTTTGGCGCATTTGTTTTTCACATTGTGTGTTTTTTCATATTGTGGCACATTTGGCTATTTTTGGTGCATTTGGGTCTTTAGGTGTTGTGGTAGACTTCAGTACTGCAAGTATTGTTCTTACTTTGTTGTTATGGCACATTTAACTGTTTTTGGTGACATTAAAGCCTTAAATTTGAGGCAATTTTAAAACGTTCATGTGTCTAAATATTTTGGTTCACTAAGTTGTTTTTTTTGTGGTTGGGGGGCTGGGTGGGGTGCCTTAGTATCTCTCAATATCAGAGTGCATTTTTGCATTTTTTATGCAGTTGTGGCTCTAGGCTTAGTGTTAGTGTTATTTTTTCATCTTTTTTTATATATAATTTTATTATTGATGCATTTTTGATGAGTTTGTGTTTCTCAATTTTTGGTGCGTTATACATGTTTAAGTTGTGTTTGTTTCTTTCATAGAGCATAATGTATGTCCCCCCCCCCCGCGCCTTTTAGTAATGTGCTGCATTTAAGTTTTTTATTTGCTTTTGTGTTGTGTTTTGAGTTTTTTTTTAATTTATATTAGGGTGCATTTGTGTGATATGGTGCAGCTTTGGCTCTTCGTATCATGGCAAATTTTCATGTTTCTGTAATTGTATTTTTATGTTTTTGATGACTTTGTTTTTCTTGACATTTGGGTGCATTCAAGTGTTTTTGGCACTTTTTAGCTCTAAATATTGTGGTGCCTTTGTCAAGTATTGCTGACATGATGTCACTTTGGTGCTTTTTGGTGTTTCAATCTCTGAGTTTTGCACAGATTGTTCATCTCTTCTCTTTTATGTGTTAACATGTATTTATTTATGTATTCAGAGGAGGAAACAGGGTGAGAGTGGGGAATAACGTGCAGGAGACAGGCCAAAGGCTGCATTCAAACCACTGCCACCCGCCTGAGGATGAACCTCATGGGGCGTGACCTAGACAACTAGGCCATCTTCGCCCCATGTTGTCTTGTATTTATGAGCATCAGGAGTGCGTTTTTGGGTTTGGAGTGTGTGTCTATGCAGACCTGTGTTTGTGGGGCTTAAATCTGTGTGAAGTTGAATGCCACAGCCTTGTGTTTATGTGACTCACTGCTGTAGTGTGTGTCTCTGCCTGTGGTGTTTCAGGAACCTGAATATGTGTGTGTGTGTTGTGCGTCTTTAGTCAAGTTGTTCTGAAACACTGAAATCATCTCTTCTTTAATGTTGTGGCTCATTAACGCCTTAACACTGCGAGGACAGTGTGTGCAGACCTCCTGATGGGAGCTGCTAATATGAATTCTGATTGTCTTTTTTTAACTTAAACAATTATTGGAGTCCTGCTGGCTCAGAGGCAGATTAACAATTTACAACAAGACAATTGTTTTAAAATGAGCACATAAATGAGTTCAGTATTTCACATTCCTCAGGTAACCAACAATGGGAGTTCAGGGACTCTGCACAAAGTCGGGGCTGCAGCACCAATTAATTGAACTGGTGCTTTGGATGTCGGGCTAAAAAAGGGTAAAACATTTGAACATGGAGCTCTCTGGGGACTAGGAGACAGACTCTAGTGGACACTTAGGGAATTGCAGTTCTGAGCAGACTTCTGAGATAATTTTGGGGGGTTTAAACCCACGTTTCTAAATTTCTTTTCTGCATTTACCTCAAACCTCAGCAGGGATCATTCAGAGAATCAGTCAGCCCTAAATGTGCCCTCAGCTGGTTTGTTCTGGAAAAAGCAGCAGGAGGCTTCATTAACGATCATAAGAATAAAGGGAAATTTCAAACCTTTTTCCCTCTCTGAGCACCTTAGTGGGCAGGATTCAAGGGCACAGGTAAACGGGTTTAAGATGGATTCAGCCTTGAGTCCTGAGTCTCAGCACATCAAACAGCTGATTCAAACACAGCAGCAATATGTGAGCAGATATTCTCTCTGACTGCAGTTTGAGTACAAAGACAAAGAAGTAATCTTTGTTTCTCAGAGGACGCTTCCTCCGCTGCTCGCTTAATTATACCAGAGATGAGTTTATAAACGTCTGATGGAAACTCTGCTCCTGTACTTTTAATTTCCTGCTTTATTTTTTCCTTTCATGTGACAGAGAACAAAGGAGTTTTCCCCTCCTGCGCTTCCTTTCTGCTGTCTCTCATTCTTGCATGAATATTTAACAAGGCAGAAGAGGATTTGTTGGCTTTTCAGCTTAAAACTTATAATAGAATCCAGAGAGGAAGAACAGGTGAGAGAAAATAATTCAAAAGTTTCTTTGCATCCAAGGTTAGGCGGTTTGGATTTAGAGGAGGGATTAAAAATGCAGGAAGGACACAGTTATGGTCAGATCGACTAAAGCTGGAGTTAAGAAGGGGAACTTTTATCCCACAATAGAGCAGTTTATTTATAAAGCACAGCTTTAAAGGATGTTATGAAGTGCTTTCCTTAGAGCAAACATCCTAAACAAAGAACAAAGAATGAAAGAGATTAGAAAATGCAGCATATTGTAGATATTAAACGTAAAAGACAGAGGAGGTTTGTTTTCGGCGTTGATGTAGAAGAAGATTACGGCTGGGTGAGACTGAGCCTCTTAAAGCAGGAGGATCCAGAGCTGAGGTAAAGTCAGGCTGGCCCCCTGCAGTCTTAGATCAGTTCTTAAATCTAGACGCAGGAACAGAAGGTCGCCTGAGGATCCAGGACAGAGCTGAAAACAAAGTGAAAGTGAGGCGGAGAGGAATGTGCTCTGTTATGAAAGTGTTTCTGCAGTGTGATATGTGTTTTAAAGCCAGAAAGTGTGCTGAAAATGGTGTGCCATCTTAAACCAATATTTGATTCGAAATAATGCAATCATTTTTAAACATATTCACATTTAGCCCTTTAACATCATCCTGTGAATGTTTGTGAACCAGGAGACTAGTCTCTGGAGTTTTAAGTCAAATTTTCCCCATCTCTGCCTGAAAGGATTTTAGCTACTCAACAGTTCAGGGCCTTCTTTGCAGGCAGGTCTGGTAAGTGGACTTTTCTACTGCAGAGCCTTTCTGTTGCCATATGTGTAGAATGAAGTTTGTTGTCGTCTCTCTGAAATATGTTCAGACTCCAGGACAGTTTTCCCACTTCCCTTTGGTGTCATGGACCAGGGCACAGGAGGGTGGACACAAATACAAACAACAGACCAGAGTTCTAAAAGGAAATAAGGTTCAATGAAGTCCAGGTAGAGTTTAGTACACAAAAAGCTGTCAGATCAGGCAGCCATAAGGCAAAAGGCAAGGTCCAAAAACACAGTTAGACCAAGGCCATGTCCACACTTAGCCACGTGTTTTCAACAACTTGTTGGTTTTTAAAAATACTTTCGGCCACACGCAGCGGGAAAATCCGTCGGTAAGTGAGGCTCGAGGCATGCCAAACCCATATTTGTCTGTGTCTTACAGGCGTAAAACTGGTGCCAGCCATTCAGAATGACCCACACGAAACCATGAAACCAGAGTTTTCCAAAGTCTTCACTTTGGCCTGGGATTTTAGAAAACATAATTTTTAGTAATGTAAAACTGCGGTTTTATGTAGGTGACAGTTTTAAACGCATAAAAATATATGTGGTTTCCCAAATACCCATCTACCTGTAAACATGTCCTACTGGACTATGAAATAAAGGCTGGGCATGTAAATGTAGCCAGTGTGAGACATGAGATTAAATATAAGCGGTAGGGGGCAGGTGAAACCAAATGGAGGCATGGCATCTGAAATAGAGACAAGAGTTAGTGATTTCAGAATAAAACAGTGAAGACAAAACATGAAAAATGAATGTGTGAAATAAAGGAAACTTGACGGATATGACATTCAGTCCACCTTAAACAAGCTCAGGTCAAGAGGAGTCTTTGTGCTTCTTGATTAAGGTTGTATCTGGTTTCCTCTTTGCACGGGGCAGTTTGACAATTTCAAGCGAATGCAGCGATTTCCACCACGGAGTAGAGTCTGTTCTCAAAATGCACTCTCACACAGTCTCTAACAGAAGGATCAGCTTCTCCCAACCTTTCATCAGAGAGACCCTCATAAAGGTTAAAAATTACTTTCTCCAAATTTTCCCCAAGTCTTACAAGTTGTTGGTGACACATTAACTCTCTTCCTTTGATCAGTTTTTGACATTGTTTTGATTAAAAAAAATTCTCCGTCATAATTTACATTATTGGTCTAAAAAAGGGCTTAGGATTGATCCCTGGGGAACTCCTCACGTGGTTGTGTTGAAAAAAACCTTTACCTACAACCAGGAGTTGCACATCCACGTTCATCCCACTCTGAAAAAAAGAAGATTTGATCAACAGGAAACCTCTGTAACTCTACTGATTAATTCCTCATTCTGCCTCATTTACTTGAAACTCTGATTTACATTTAACTGACGCAGAAACAGAGCAACAAGCCGCAGTCCTTAGATTTGATGTCTTTGTCAGTAGTTGTTAAAGTATCACAGTCAAAGTACTTAAATATTCAGTCTGAGATAAACGCCTGAGAAAAAACAGACTGACTCACTTCTGACACACTGATCTGGTTCCATAATTATGTTCTGCTCTGATCTCGGGTTTTGATGAGATAATGGTTTGATGTTTGATCTAAAAATGTTGTTTGTGAGTTTTTTGTTGTGATTTTGCTCAGTTTTCATTTCTGTGATAGGACAATCTGACTTCAGGACTTGGTGTCAGTCAGTATTAGAGCTCGTAACAGGCTGCAGTCAAGTTGTCTATGATGTAATGCATCACTTCAGCGAATCAGCAGATGTTTGGTTAATTGGGGGAGTCCTGAGTGACAGCAGCGTGCAGGTTGGTCTCCGTGGAGTTTGTGTTGAATGTGTGATTGCCCAGAAGATCCTCTAAAAGCAGCTAAAAGGTGTCAAAGGGGAGGAGACAGAGATGACTAATGAGCTGAGGGACAGGAAATTGGTTGTGGGTGGAGAAAGCTCGTCTGTAGATGAGGAAGTGGAGGTACTCCTGCAACCTTTTATTTTTGTTTGATTATTCTTTCTCTGAGCCCAAGCTCCCAGCCCGAGACACAAAAGACAGAAACACTCACTCTGAAAGACCTCAATCAGAGTCCTTTAGTTTCCATCCAGCTCTTTTTATTCTCTCCCTGTGAGATCAAAACAAAAGAATTAAAAACTGGATTCACACGCAGGAGCTCTTTACGCATGGCCTCGCTCTGAGCACCGGCTCTGGAAAACAGCCACGCAAAGATGCTCACACAGAGACAAGTTACTACAAAAACACCTCACCGATACTCAGAAAATGAATGATGAAGAAAACACACAAAGAGAAACTATAGAACCCCAAACAGAAGCAAGAAACGACAAAGATGAGGAAAGACTCACAAAGAAGCAAAACAAGCCCACAGATTCACAAAAAGAGGAAGAAGAGCTTAAAGAAATGCAACAACACAGAGACACAAAAGTGTTTTAAAAAGAGGCAAAATAAACTCAAGGACATGATACAGAATAACCAAGGAAAGCAAACAACTGGAAAAAGATGCTGAAGGATTAGAAAGGAAACGTTCTTGCAGGAACTAAATTGTTTCTACCCAAAATTCCATGGGGATTGTGTGAACCAGATCAGTGATAAGTAAATGAGTCGCACTGCTCCTCCAGACCTGTAGAGGGCAGTAAGAAGGAGTCAAAGGCTGTACAACAAAGAGGGAGACAAACAGGTCTGCATTGTGATGCTACTGCCAGTCTGTTAGCAAAGAAAATTTACGTTTTAATGCTTTTAAAATTTTGAAATTGAATATTGAGGTCATCGCGAAAGGATCTCCTAACTGCTTCCTGACACAGTAGCTTGAGAAGCAGGCCTCAAACACCAAGGCCTGCCCATAGATTTGCCCCTGGCCTCCAGAGGGTTGGCCAATCAAAGCGAAGGGGGTCTGTGGAGCTGGGAGTCTTAAAGAGACAGCAGCTGAAAATGAAATGTTTCAAACAGAGGCTGACATAAAGATTTTTTAAAACAGCAGATAGACAGAAAAATAGAGATTTATTGAGCTGTAAATCATATAAATATACTGCAGGAGCACCAGAGAGACAGAATAAAGACTTAAAAAGCACAACAACCCCTCTTTAAAGAGCCGGATACTTCCATTGATCAGAGATGAAGGTCTAAATCTGTACACGGTGTCCTTCACTCTTTGAAGCGACTTGCTCCTCTAACCTCCTGTTTTTCAAAGTCAAGTCTCTCATTACTTGTCGTCCATCTTTGGACTGATGGGGCTTCATCACTTTTGAAGAGGCAGACTTTAATTTGACTCCTACTTCAGGGTTCATCAGCGTCTGCGTGCCACAAAGATTTTCCACCTCTCTGCAGCTCACCCTCCGCTGCAGACTTTCATCGAGGTAAACAGGCTGAATCTCTGACATCTCAATTAGGAGGCATGAGATACTCAGTTCTCTGTTCTCCGCTGGCCTACTTTACAGCCAGATAAGATGTCTGTTTTTAAATTCAAATCTGGTTTTATCTGGCTTTACCCCCTGATGCTCCAAAGCTCTTCATCTCTCCTCATTTCTGTTGTGTTCACAGTCTTCATCTCCTGATTTCAAACATTATTCAGCCGCCTGCAGGTGACCGTACAGGAGCAATAACTAGACTGCTGAGAGGCCACAGAGAACACAAAAGCAATATTCTACAGTGCTCATCAATGGAGTGTTGTTTATCGTTTCTGTTTGTACTACAGCCAGGTCTCAGGAGCAACAACAACACGGTCCAGGAGGCAACAGAGCAGCTGAAAAATACATTCATATAAGAGCAAGGTAAGGCAGAGAGGGAAGCAAACTCTCAGGATAACACACAGAGATTATTTCTAGTAGAAGGGAGTAGTTCACTTTAGTATTTATCATTCATGGGTAAAATATTAAAGATAATGGCACAGCAATTCATAATTCAATCGTTTGAGGACTTAAACATGACTTTTTGAATTATTTGTTCCTGTGTTTTGCAGAAAATTAAACTATACATGGTCGATAACTGTATGTATTCGTAGTATCAAATTCAGGGTCACAGCAGCAATACAAGAAAGTATATAGAGCAAAAACATTAAAAAAATCCTCTACTATATGAATAAAATAATGAAAGAAGGGTCAAGCAGAAAGAATGTTTATCAGAGATGACAGCTTGGCTGTAATTCTGCAGTCAGGCTCCACTGTCACAGGGTCCAAGACTGGAAGACCAGTTTCACTCTCCTGCATCCTGTCTGCTAGAAGCAGGTGAAGTTCTTCCAATGTGTTGGAGTACAATGCTAGCTCTGTTAGCCATGTCACTGTGGATAGCATGACACTACTCTACCCTCTGGTATTACCTCTGGTGCTGGGTTAGCACAACTAGCTTGTCCATCTTATTGGACTCAATCAGCCTTTATTTGTAAAGCATCAAATTGTAAATTTTATCTCAGTACACTTCCCAAAAACATAGGTTTAGACCTGTTCATGTTCAACTCAATGCTAATAAAATTTTATTTCATTAAACCCAACAGTAAGAGAAGATAAGAAGTCTGAACTCGTCTTAACCCACCATGAGTACTGACCTTGGAAGAATTAGCTAGGTACAATGGTAGGGAACAACTTCTCTTTAACAGGCAGAAATCTTGGACAGAATCAGACTCAGGCAGACAGACTCATGCTGAGACTGTAGATCTTACTTTCTCCATAAAGATGGATGGCACTTCAGGTAAGTAGTCTTTTCTTGCGCAAACCACAGCACCAGCATGTCATCATCGCCTCCTTCTCCTCAGCCTGCTGGGAACATTGGCCCTAGCACCAGTTAGCATTAACATGCAAAAGCCTGCCAACAGCTGAAATCTTGTAAACAATGCAAAAAAAAAAGAAGCTCTTACCAAAAAAAGTAAAAACATCACTGCAGAGGTTAACAAATGAGCCATAAAAAGCAATAACAGGCTCCAAATACGAAGATGATTAAAAAAGAAATGATATATAAGAAAGAAAAATAATAACAAAAACAGAGCTGCTGCTTCACTTTTGTGGCGCTTAGCAACAAAAAGGAGAAAAAAATATAATAAAATAAAAAAGAAAAGAAAATGAGAGCTCCCAGCCCTTCCACCTATCTACATGGAATGCCAAAGCCCAAGGCAGGCAGAGCATCAGCAAAAGGCAGTAAGTAAATTAATAATATTTATAAACTATCTACAGCAACATTCCAGAGAAACTTACAAGACAAGTGAGCTTAGGGACTGCTAGGAAACATCTGTGGTCAGGAACTTTTTCGGTCAGAAAGTTTTTACATAAAAATCCTAAGATATGTTTTTCAGTTTGGTCAAATATTATCTGTGTAAGAACTGTTTTCTTAAGAATTTTCATGTAACACTTCAAAAGTGTGAAAAACAAGAATAACAATATGTTTTATTCAGATATTTTTATCAGTGAATAATTCACAACATGGAGCTCTTTTATTCCTGTAATTTCACAGTATCACAGGCACTGATTTTACACTTTTTATTTTATATTTCCTTTATTTCTGATGCTTTGTTGTTTGACTCTTGTTTTGGTGCTGTTATTGCAACCCAGTCGTCTGCCAGGATCAATAAAGCTTTCACTTATCTTCTTTTAAAGCTGGAAATAGATGAAAGTCAGATATTCTGCTTGGTGTTCTGAGACTAAATATAGAAAATCTTTGAATAAACAAGGTAAATAAAACAAGCCTGGTCAAAAAAGCTGAAAAGTTCAGAGGAGAGAAAATTTGCATAAGAGAAGAATAATAGCTGTACTGCAGAAGTTTCTGGTGGTGTCTGAACTCTCAGTGCACACAGTGTGATGCCTGTTGACACATGCATTAATAAACGCTGTGGATAACTGCTTCCACCCACATTATAAAGCTTTAATTGTTCACTTTGACTCTGTTATAAAAGCTGAACGGGTGGGTGGTTAAAACAGCGAGCCGCTAATTGTTCTGACAACAGATTAATCAGCTCATTCGTCTGCAGTCGCTGGCTGTTAGAGAACAGGTCTGCGGTCTCTTTGAAACACTGAACAACAGTCAGTGTGTGTGTTAGTGTATGTATCAAGTGAGTGTGTGTGTTTGCAGAGCTGAGGGCAGCAGACGAGGATCACTGCACATAAAAGAAAGACATCCAGGGATTGAGATGAAAGCATGATGCCGCTGATGATGGAGGAAAAAGCAATTTGAGGACGAGGGAAGGGAGTGGGGAGAGATGAGGAAGATGAGATCAGATAGATGAAGAGAGAGTGGCACAGAGAGGGGATCAGACCTTCATTTATGTGTTTCTTAGAGTGTTAAAGGACAGAGGATGAGTTTGGACAGAGGTTAAACCACTCTCTAACTCTTTAAACTCCTCATCCAGGATTATTTCTGTCCTGTCAGAGCTGCGAACACGTCTGGAAACTCGCAGGGTTTGATTCGTGGAGCTGTTTGGCTGCAGAAACACTCACACACTCAATGAATCAGCGTCTGGCTCTTTGATTTCCGCTTGCTGCTGCCGTGCCTCTGAGGAGATATATGGAGATCTGATTTCTGATTGGACCATGGTGATCCATCACTCTGCCAATGATGTGTGATGTTTGTCCTCTGTACGGTGTGATGTTTGCTGTTTGCCGCTCCATTAAACCACACTCAAGAATGGGGATCATTACCAGATCCTATCAAGTACCCCTCCCTCTGTGTGTGTGTGTGTCTGTGTTTGTGTGTGTGTGTGTGTGTGTGTAGAATAAACTGGGAGAGACAAATATAGGCCAGTTATTCCCCTGAGAGGAGCAAAGTCATTTAACAAAGCCCGAATTTGAACGAGCCATCCGTCACTATCTCCGGTTTGTTTCATTAAAACACAGTAACAGCAACTCGCCTGTTCCCTTGTCTGTCACCTGTTCCCTCACCTGTCTGTTACCTCACCTGTCACCTGTTCCCTTGCCTGTTTCCTGTCCCTCACTTTAATACTTATAGCCTGATCTAGAATAAGGGGCTCATTTGAAGTTCTTGGGCTTCTGGTCTCTTATCCAGTAGGCCTCTTGAGTTCTGAATAAATGAATGAATAGCTGCCTTTACAGTTTGTGAACAGTGTTGCCTGGACTTTGGCTACAGAAGTACTGCAGAGTTTTTTTTATGTTTAAAGTTGGTTAAACTCTCCTTTGTTGGTAAGGTGTTGGAGTTGTCATTACCAGAGCTGTCAACTTAATTTCTCCTGTAGTTTTTTACACCCCGTGTTGTTGACAACTCCAGGTGTTGATTAATGCTTGGTGTTGTCATCTGTTGTCACCTCAAAAACTCTCTTGATGTTGAAGCCTTAGTGTTATCATTACCAGAGCTCTTGACCTTATTATTCCTGTAGTTGCAAATGAGTCATCAAAAATGTGGATACCAAGGTCATTGACCCGTTGACCAAAAAGATGATGATGATAGCTTTTATTCATCATTGCACATGTTCCAGAGCAACGAAATTATATTTCAGTTACATCCCATCTAAGAACATGCAGTGACAGACAGGAGTACAGGAGGTGAATAGAGGAGAAAAAAAGGCAATACCAGACTATGCTCCCAAAGAGGGGGCATATACAGGGTGGGCCAGGAAGATTTACCCATTGTTTTTTCCATACTATCCAAAAATGCTTGCAGACAAACATGACAAAAATTGAACACAATTTCTATACTTTGTTCTCTGTCACCAAAAAGATTTCATCTCAATCTGGCTACCCTTTGCCTTTATCATAGCCTGGAGAAGACCTGGCACTGCCTAGCATGAGTGCCGCACTGCCTCTGCATCAAGTTTTGACCATGACTTCATCAGAGCTGTCTTCAAAGCTGTGACACTGCTGTGAGATACTCTTGACACCTCCCTCTCCAGGATAGACCAGATCACAAAGTCCATTGGATTAATGTCTGGAATTGACGGAGGCCACATGTTCTTGTCCCAGAAGCCAGGAAAGTGCTGCTTGCACCAGGCCTGTGTGACACTGAATGTGTGAGCTGGTGCACCATCTTGTGTGAAGACATACTGGTTTCCAAACGCATTGGTACACCATGGCAACACTTTTTCTTCAAGCATGTGAAGGTACACCTGGCTGTTCACTTTCACACCCTCCTGAATGAAGACCAAAGGAGACTTTGAGCCATCAGATGCAACAGCAGCCCACACCATGACTCCAGCTGGCTTCTGCAGCCTTCAGGGAGGTGCTGTGCTCTATGTGCATAAACCCTGTCATTCTGGGAATTGACCATTGCCTGAACAGTGAAGATCTTCCCATCAGACCAACCAGGAGTTTTTCTGGGGCACTCTGAACCTCCTGCTGCATCATTTTCCCCCGTCAAGCTGTTTTTTCTTAGAAGTGGCTGAAATCAGTTGTCTGTGTTGCACTTTTAGTGCTTTCAGTCGTAGATCCTGTTTGATAATTCTTCTCAGTGAAGTTCTTGAGATGTTCACTTCCTCTGCTGTTGTCGTCATGCTCCTGCGAGGATTCCTTTGGATTGTCTTCCTCACCATCTCAACAACCCTTTTGGTCCAGACTGAACGTTTTTTTTCAGGGATTGGCTTGCTGGTGGTATTGCCAGTCTCCGTGCATCGTTTCATGACATTGTAGACAGTCTTACGACAAACATTCACCTTTTTCATGATTTGCATTGTTGTCAGTCCAGCCTCCTTCAAGGCCACAATCTGGTTGCGCTTACCCTTCGATGTCATGCTCGACAATCAGGAGTAAACAAATGAACTCAGGTATATCAAAAGCTATGCCTTCTAAGAGAAACTATCAAAAATTTTAAGTTTCTGGGCAAGACAAAACTAAGCAAACAAAATAGAGACAAACAATGGGTAAATCTTTCTGGCCCACCCTGTAAGCACGTGAACACAAGCAAAAAAAACACTGCACAGACACTGAGGGGTGCACACACAGCCTCACTTTGGAGTGTGCGCATCAAGCCTCAGCAACTGAACTGTTACGGAGCCAAAGAAGGCATTGAGTCTTCATCTCCACCCAGACTCAACGATGGTTCAAGGGTTTAGCAACTCGGATGGGAAAGTTTGAAGTCTGCAGGAACACAAACCACTTAGCATTCCCACTTGCCATCAAGGATGGTTGTAAATGACTCCTAGAAATATGAGATCGAGAACTCTGACTATGTCAACACCAATGACCCTAGACTCAAATGTTTTGAGTCAGTTTAACTCTATGGGGAGTTGATTGGGTCACCGTATTTAGCGGTGCAACTCAATTGAAAACTGCTTTGTTAATTGTTAAAACCTCTGTGAAAGGATATTTCTTCAAGCCTTAGTCTTTCGACCTTTTTCAAGACATTGGTGTTCTCTGCGAGGATGTGGGCTTTGCTAACTTAATCACTTTGTTTTGCAACTAAATCAGACGTCCTTTTGTTTCCTTTGTGACAGTTTTTGAAATTCACAGTAATGATAATCATCTTTCTTTCAACACTAGACTAAACGTTTTAAAATCTTAATAGTCTTTTTATGCCTTGATCTCACGGCTGGATTTTAGCCAGTTTGGACGTCCAGATCTGATTTCACCAATACTTCAGAATCCAGATCAGCGCTCATGTGCGATGGATGATGCAGCCACCAAAATATGCTGTTTACTTATGTTATTTGCATTAATCTATGTAAGGAAAGGCAAATAAAAGTCATTGTGCTGGTACTGAAGACAGGCAGCTCTGTACAAACCACACAAACTGCTTTCTGTGTTTTTGAGACTGACGGCTGTTTTTACTGATTTATGTGGGAGGGAAAGAGGAAAGTGACGGGAGCAGGCAGACGTTTAAGACAAATGGCTTCTTTCTGAGTCACTGTTCTTCACAGAAGTGGAGGGCAAACACCTTTTTCTGCATGAATAGTCTCTTTGAAGGGAGAAATATGTCTGAAATGACAGAAATAGAAGCGGACGGGGCCGTCAGAGAGGAGTGGGTGCAGAGGAAAAAGTAATCACAACATCATCACAGGATAAATGCACTCCGGACTCAGTGCTGACATGTAGAAATGCAGGAGCACCAACAGGTTATGTCTGTAAACATTGACAGTATTCTGACTTTTTGATCTTTAAAGTGAGAATCAGCTGTCTTTGTGTGGAGCGCAGACATCAGATCAGGGAGAGGAGAGGCTTTTCAAAGCACTGTCTGGCCTCTTGGTTAACTCTTGGAGAGCAGAGAGAGGGAGGTGAAAGAAGATAATTCATCACTTTTCAAATCGATTTGATACACTTATCAAAAAAGCTTTGATAAAAATGCTCTTTCCATTGATTTTTTAATCCCTCTGAGATACAGATTCTTAAAAAGCTGCGACAGAAAGAGTAAAATTGAAGCACATCAAAGCATGACAGACGATCAGCCTGTGCACATTTGTTCCAAGGAAAACAAACCCTTGTGTGAGGCTATGAAACAACACAGACTATAATTATCTGAATGAGAAGTCTGGTGGTGACTCCAGGCAGGATGGAGCATGGAGGCTTCCCAATAATCTGCTCTGGGATTGGTCTAATCTGTCCCTGGAGGGGGGGCTCGCACACGAGGGCCGGCTGTAGGCGGCAGCATTAGTCACAGGCCACTCTCTGCACAGCGAGCTGATTCCTTCACCTCTGCTGTGAGCTCCTGGTGGGACCAAAGCATACTGACAGCCGCTGAAATGGCTCCAACGCCTGCTGCTCCGGTGGTTACTTAAAAGTGCAGCGCTCACCACACGAGGCGAGCAGAGGGAGGTCAGGTGACTCCGCCTCTGCAGGTCTGTGTGAGGAGTCAGGGGAAGCTGAGTACATGTAATGCTCAGACCTGATCCCTCTGGTTCCTTGTTTCTGTTTTACAATCTGCTCTTATTAAGACATTAAGCTGTAAGAGAAAAAGGAATCTAAAAATGATTATTGGCCAAACCCTCTCATTCTTTACTTCTCCTCCATCATGCACCATGTGCATCATCTTTTGAAAATGCAGCCTGGAAATGCTGTCATATTAATTGCCCCCTCTCGAAAAAACAGTTTATAAAACTGATTAAACCCTGAGGCATGTAACATTACTCCATCAAACATTTATACAGTCATCTCTGAGTGAGCAGTGCAGGAAGTATGGAAGAATCCTCTGAGAAATAGATTATTCCTATGCATCGTTGTCAGACAAAATATTGGCTGCGTTTGAATCAGCTGTTTGATGTGCTGAGGGTCATGACTCAAGGCTGAATCCACCCTGAACCTTTTTACCCAAGGGGCAACATCTGGTTCAGAAAAATGAAGCCTATTTGGAAGTGCTTCAAGTTAGTATTCATCGAGTATCCGCTATAGACATTAAAGAGCCTATTTACAGCCTGGTTCAAAAAGCAGCTTGGGTCTGAACCACTGATTTTGCTATCAGACCACACTGAATTTTTTTCTAACTTAGCAGTGTAGAAGATATTAGGTCTGTCAGATTGTCCAATCAGAGACACAGCTCAGGTCACATGACTAACATGCGCCCTGTAGCCGTTAGAGAGGAAAGCCAACTGAGTCAGTTCTCATAGAGCTCCATCTGAAAATAAACTCACCTGTTTACAACAAATTGTGGTTTTGTCAAAGTTAGTCTATGATGCTTTTATGAATACATTTACCAATGTGTGATGTCACAGATTGAGGAAGCATCTCACCCTGGGATTGATCTGACACTCGACTGCAACCTCTCTAACCCACTTCTCCTCAGTCATCACTACTTTTAATCACTGCAGTGACCTTAGACGATGGAGACAGTGGAATTAAACTGACTGAGTGTGTGTGTGTGTGTGTGTGTGTGTGTGTGTGTGTGTGTGTGTGTGTGTGTGTGTGTGTGTGTGTGTGTGTGTATGTGTCAGGAGACGAATGTGTTTCTGTCCAAGAGCAGAGACATCACTTCGAGTGTGTAGTCATTTAAATTTGCTGCTCAGCCATACGTTTAATGATAACACGCTCGCTGTTCCACCTGAAGGTTAATTATCACAGACATGTTCTTCAATTATGAGCCACCTTGAAAGCATGCAAGCGTGGCAGCAGGAGGTAGTGTGTCTGTGAGTGTGTGTATGTGAATGTATGCGTATGTGTGTGGACTAGTAATCCAGTCTGGGAGACGTTGGGAGTGTTTGAGGGGGCAGAACTGATGGCAAACAGGGCAGATGTTTATGTATAAAGCTTTTGCCTGGGGGCATAGACACACACATGCACACACACACACACACACACACACACACACACACACACACACACACACACACACACACACACACACACACACACACACACACATACACACACACACACACACACAGACACACACACACACACACACACACACTGATTGGCTCCAATGAAAACCTGAATTCTGTCAGGATGAACACTTTCTGATTATTTCCTGCTCTGGGCTTCATTATTATCATCATTGAGGCGTTTTTTTTTTTTTTAATATTTACACAGATGGAGCCAACCAGTGTGAAGGAGAGCTCAGACTTATTTTACATGGCACTCACAGACACAGACACAGACATACACACACACACAGCTTCATGCTTTTATCAGTGTCTTCATGGAGGAATAAATGAATGCAGTCTGCCTCAGTGTAGGTCATGTCTCGATTTGGTCTCAACCTGCCAGCTTTTGTGACGTGGTTGCACCTGCATGCTTAGCTCAAGCTCAGAGGACATCAGTGATATTTCAATTCTGCAGAAGGAAGCAAAAGGTAGTACAGTGCCGCAGCCTACCTTTAGTGTGCCACAAGGGACAAAATGCACACGTTTAGAAACCCAAATCACATCCCTATGAGCGTGCTGGCACTGGCAGCTATACACATGATGCTGAACACCACCTGCTCAGCAGTGATCAGCAGATTAAAGCAGCGGTACGGGGGAGAAAAAGACCCAAATATTCAGGCTGAGGCAGATCAAAAACAAAACGCTTCCTGACGTTCTATTAACATTCATCAGGCAAAAAAAAATCCTTTGGACAAAATTTATCTCCTCCGTCAGGGTCAGCGGGACATTAAAAAAAAAAAAAAACGTCTGTGATTTCCATGTGCTAGATAACCTTGCCTAATGGATGCAGATGAATGATCTTACTGTGCTGAACTAAAATTCAGTTTTGCATTTCTGAAAATAATGAATATAGAAAGTTGAATTGTCTAGTAGGTTAAATAAATTCAAAGCAAATAATTTAGTTTCAAAACAAATTTAATTTCAGATCATTCTTTCAAATTAATAAAAACGATTCAAATTCAGTTTATTTCACAAAAAAAAAAAAAAAAATCAGGAAAAATACAAAAAAATCACTTAAAGCTAAAACATTAAATAGAATAACTTTTTTTGCAAAAACAAAAATATTTAGTGATACTCAAAAGTATATACAGTCCTAAATCGTAAAAAAAAGTCATGATATAAATGAATATTTATGAAACAAAGACAAAAAGGAAATACAAAAATAATCCATAAAATCGAACATGTTCTGAAAAGGGTTGACTTTTTTATCATATGCGCAAAAACATTTAAGCTAAAAAAAAAAGAAAATTAGCACCCGACTGTTCAGTTTCCTCCTCATCGTCTCCATCACACCCACGACCCTGCAGCTGAATCCCACACACTGTTTCTGATATTTTACAGAAAATATCTAAATACACTTGAATATCTGCTCCAGGCTGCTGCTTCGAGTTAAGGAAACATGTTTAAACACCAAATGAGCCAAAACTATCTCCAACAAGGCGGACATATTGATTTTCTGAATACACGCCCAAATAAAACCCTCTCCTGATCCAAACAGAGTTTAGTATTCCAGTCATATGGTGGGATGAAGGATGCAAATGCAGCCTAAGACAGCAGAGATACTGAGCCACCGCCAATAGCACGTTCCACACAACGAGCCCAAACATTTTCCTTCAGACAAAGAAATGAAACTGAAACTGATTCTGCAATGTTAGTCGGACACTTCAGTTCATCTCCATGTGTGCCAAAGTTTTCTTCCTCCAAGAATCAGGAATGTTCGCAACAGAATTTCTGATCCACACTCAGCAAATACTGATCATGACTCTGTAAAATGTCGTGGATGTTTCTGGCAGATGTTTTCACTCGTAGTGTAATGAAAGGCTGGAGTGTGTTGAGAGTTATGTTGATTACATATAGACAAACACCCATTTAATTGCGAGGCCTTTGCAGCCGCTAATGGCTTGTCTGCAGAGTGACAGACTGATGAAAGGATGGAGCAGCTGCTGCACTGCGTCTCCTGTACAACTCTGCATGCATGCATCCTTCCTGCTGACATGAGGAGGGTGTGTGTGAGTGTGAGTGTTTCTAAGGTGTGTGTGTAACAAGCTGAATTGGAGAAATCTCAGAGTGCTTAGTTGCACTCCTCCCTGGTGGTCCTCTCAGCTTTCACTCCTGTTTTAATAATTACTGACGGAGGAGAAGAGAGGGAGTGTTTCCACCTTCTGAATCCATCTGAAACACACATCTTCTGTCACCCGACCATCACTGACACACTCCTCTTTGTTTCTCTGATTTTAGTCCAAAGTAGCAGAAACTTTGAAAGCAGTGTGTGGATGGAAACTTCAGAACAATGAGACAGAGGCCTGTCTCTTATCTACATCTCCTTGCAGTCAGATCAGTGTTAAGCTTCCAGCTGCAGCTCCAGAGTTCTTACTGTCACTGTTCTTCACTGAAGGAGACACAATTCAGCACCTGGTCCTTAGAAAATCGAGGATGAGACACTTTCTAGGGCTGCATGACGTAAAATGAAATACATTAAGTTTTTTCATGATAGCCCTTATCACAGCTGCCATCACAGCAGCTGTTTCCATTCCTGACCTTAGCCAATTGCAGCATGTCTTTCACTCGCCTCTACTCCCCACATTTCCTGTCTCTCTTCTTCAGCTGTCCTTTCAAAATAGTAAAGAAAAAATTTGCAAAATAAGACTCCCATAAAACAAGAAAGGAAAGAAGGGTACGATAGCACTTTGACTCTACCGGCAACATCTCCATGTGGTTACAACTGGAATGCCAACTCACGTTTTAACGCAACGTCACCTTTTTTCTCATCTGTCAACTCACACCAGCTCCGTGTTTGGTCTGTCATGTATCGGGACGACCTCCAGATAGCTGGAGTCGCAGACTAAAGAATTCCCTGGGTTCCCACCCCTGTGATGATCCTCTCCTGGTTCATGTTGGGCTGTAAAACCTCAAACCTGTTGACTCCTGGTCTGGCTCTGCTAATTATGTCTGTTAGTTGTTGTAGTCAAGATAGATACTATTTGGTTTGGACATGATTTGCTTTATTTTGAAAGTTACTAGAGGCAACTTCCTGTCTTGCAGACTGGAAATGCATCTGGCTGTATTTTGAACAGCTGTTTAAATCCATCTTCTCTTAAAGTTTATACGGTTTTATGGCGGAACAATATATCAGCTTGTGTCCAGATTTTCTTCAAGGTTTTTTAGATTCTTTTTAGGACATAAAGGAAAAAAGTTTTAGTGTTTTTATAACAAAAAATTTTGATTTTGTTCCAAAAGCTACAGACATGCATCAGAGTGTTACAAACTTTATCAACTGTAAAATGTACACAGTAAAACTTGAATTCATTTTTCTGAGAAAAAATAGTTAAAGGTTTGACAAGATTTAAGAAAATTAACTGTTTTTTTCCCCTAGGAGAATAAAAACACCTGGGGGTTGAAATATTTGTGACTAACTTTCGTTAAGCGTTCACTTGAAGAAGAGGTGAAGGAAAGCAAACAATTAGTTGAGAAAGTGAACATGTGAAATGGATAGCTCAAAGCTGAATCCCTCCATGAGACCAACAGTTACTTCAACTCGTTGACATTCAGACCTTGAAAGTGGTCGGAAACTTCACACACATTTTTTCTTCTGTTCTCTCCTTATGTGTTTCTCTCCATACTGGTTTTGACTAAAGATTCAGTTGACCGTTTGATCTCATGTTGTGTCTGCGCTGCTCATAAAGATAAAAAGATCCTGATAACAATAGACTCCAGTCCTGTGAGGACACAAAGGCTAAACCAGTCATTATCCCCATCAAGTGTGTGTGAGTGTGTGTGTGTGAAGGAGAAAATTTGTTTTTGTTATCCTTAATAAGCGTGCACACACACACACATTTAGCTAAGCTCTGCCAAAGAAGAATCATTTCGGCACTAATCACTGTAATCAGTGTGTGTGTGTTAGTGTGAGTGTGTGTGGTAGCGTGAGTGTGTGTGTATAAACAGTCTTTCATATGAAGCAGATGCCACATGCGTGCTCATGCTGTGTTCCTCATGAAGGCTCATTTAAAGTGTTAATATGTTTAAAAAAATAGACAAAGCTTAATCCCCAGTTTGTGTTTTTAATTCAAGGCAAGACAAAAAAATCTCTTAAGAACCGTTTTATTTCATTTAAAATGTTTAAAATATTTTAAACATTTTTGTTTTTATTCATGTTAAAGAAAAACAAAACAGAAAACAAAACAAAAAATGAACAAACAAAACAGAAACTCTACCAATTGTAGCCACAGGTGTCACTGTAACCAACACCAAACAGATTGCCCTCACAGGGACTTTAAAAAGTGATGCTACCTAAGTCTTCACATCATCGCTGATGGAAAACCTTGATGTAGAGGGTTTAATGAACCAGACAAAAAAAGATGTGGAAATTATTGTTTATATTTATTCTGATTCCTGCTCTTCAGAGATTATCATTATCTCTGGTGTTGATCCATAAATGCAGCTTTGAATATGAGGAAAAAGATGCTCTCTGTGTTTCAGACTAAAAGGACAGAAAGGACAAAAAGTGGTATAAAACCCAGCTTAATGCTAACGCAGATCTTTCTATAAAAAGAACCGAAAACAGAGAGCGAACGAGAGGAAAATACGTCCCTCTGTACATGTGTATAAAGAGCTTTTTATCCACAGAGGAGTCAGAGAACATTAAGTCTTTCCAGCTTCACAAACTTCCAATTTGAGAGAGCGTAATGAGCCGTGGCGCTCCGAGATCTGATCCTCAATCCTGTTTTTTCCAAGGACTGTCTTCTCCAAACGCTCAAACAGTCAGAAAAGAGACACATGCTGTCTACATTTAAATGCACGCTCTGCTCACGCCTGCCAGGGCCCAACTCTGTGTGTGTGTGTGTGTGTGTGTGTGTGTGTGTGTGTGTGTGTGTGTGTGTGTGTGTGTGTGTGTGTGTGTGTGTGTGTGTGTGTGTGTGTCTGTGTGAGTGAGAATGAGATGAGTAAACAGCAAACAGAGGCATCTCTCTGTGGAGCAATACTAATCAGCCTCCAGCTCACTCATTAGCCCGCATGCTAAATACCTTGCTCATTAGCCTGCATGCTAAACACATCAGTCATTAGTCAGGCTGGTTAAATTAGCCGTTTATTTGACTGCATGCTAAATACCAATGTCAGAGTTAAATGTGTAATTTACCCAGCTGAACTCTAAGCACCTCTGTGATTAGCGCCGGACACTTTCAGGACAGCATACTTAGAGGCTGACGTATTAGCATGCATGCTAAATGGCTGCGGTCAATACTGAGCACCCTGATCCATGAGCTAAAGGATCTGGAAATGTAGTCGCAGTGATTACTGACACACTAACTGCTCCTGGTGTGAAAGTCGCTTTGTTATTCTGCACGTTCAGCAGCTCAGACTGAGCTGAGGAGGAGGAGGAGGAGGAGGAGGAGGAGGAGGAGGAGGAGGAGGAGGAAGAGGAGGAGGAGGAGGGGGAGGAGGGGGATCGTCCTGCAGACCCTCAGGTTTCTGAGGTTTGCTGAGTTTGTGTTGTGTGACTTTAGGTTTAAACACTGAGCTTTTCTCCTGCTGAGCTCATAACACAGAGTTTGTTCTGCAAAGAGGATTAAAAACACAACAGTCTTATTTGAACCATTTCTGCTGCTGGAATCAGTATGTAAATTATTATCCCAGTTTTTTAGTGTTTAACAGTCATTAACATACACAAAACATGACTCATCTGAGCATGTACAGCCTGCTGTGAGTGTTTTAATGATAGTCTCTACAACGATGCTGCAGCTCCAGAGGAAACAAAAGTTAGCCTAACAGAAAGATTTGTGAGTTATTTGTTCTGATATCTGCTCCGTCTTGAAGTCAGACCAAGCTGCAAACTCCAACAGAAAGAAATGTAGCAGATTATTGGTGTTACTAACTGCAGTCCCTGGATTGTCCACTAGAGGCTGTGTCTGAAAACAGAAGATACATCAATTAAAAAGCCAATCTTCACAGCAAAAATCGACATGTTTTTGTTTTCAAGTGATTTAAAGCCTGACACTGATTTTTTAGATGTATATTTATAGCATAAAGTCTCGTTCTTTTTCTTTTCTTTTTTTTTTTTTTTTTATATTCGGACTACATCATAATCACTATTACTTCGATGATGACTTTTTTTAATATAGTTTTGATATTTTTGCAATATTAATTATTTTTTACTTTTCTTAATTTCCGTTTTTTTGTTTATTTAATTGAATTATTATTTCTTTTAAATATTGTGTTTCAGTTTCATTAACCATTTTATTTAAAATCATTTTAAATCTATTCTAAATTTTTCACATGCTTCATCTTATATAATTTCAATTTTTTCATTTTATTCTTTTTCACTTTATTTTGTAACCTTAATTTATTTTATTATATTTTCTTCATATAATAAACTTACTTTATGGTTTTTATTAGCTCTTATGCCCAAATAGTTTTAACTCTTTTTTTCTTCATTTTGATACTTTCATTTAGTAAACCCTGCATTTTATTCTTTAGACTTAGTGAAAGATATGAAACATTCAAAGTTTAGTTTACTAAAGAAATCTCAGTTTGTGATCTAACATGCGCATTTTTTTCCATGCCAATCTTACAAGTCAGGATTGTGATTACCTTTCTATTTTCCCCCCTTAGAATTCATGTTTTTTTATTTTCAGGAGGGCTTTTTATGCTTTTAATCAGAGAGGACAGGGCAGTGGATGAAGCAGGAAGTGGAGAGTGACATGCTGTCTCATTAGGTGTGCAACATAGACCACTAATCTGTACTGGTGCCGTTTTCTTCAGACCTCTGAGATGAATGAAAAAAAATTCAGAATGTATAAAAAAAAACAAAAGAAAACAAACAATAAAAGTCACCGAAGAATTTGGAATGCAAACTAGATGTCCCTTAGACTTGTCAGGTTCTGAGACTGAAATCAGGGTCCTGGAGGACTCTGGTTGTGTTTGTGAATCAGACATTTGTTGCAATTTAGCATTCAACAATTAGTACTCTGGCTCATTATAACATGGCCATCAGCACCCCAGCAAAGATGCCATTTGCCCTGCGGTGCAGTCTGCGTGTATTTAACCCTCTGAGTGGGCATTACGAATTAGAGAGTTTGTTTTTGTTAGTTCTCTTTGTAAAGATCCAGTCAGAGTCGTGGTGTACATACACAAGTCATGAATAAATACAAAAACAGACATGCACTGCAAATAAAAACCTGCTGCAGAAAGCAATGCATTATATTCTACAAATGCATCATCAAAGCAGGGTGAATAAATTCTCTGATCCTCACTTTAGTCACCACACAACACCTGCTGCCTGTCTCTACATCTTTTCTTCTGTCTTTGTGAAGCAGCTTCAAACCTCTCCTGCTTTTCATGTGAACACTCAAGTTTAAATACAACCAGCAGCAGCAGCTCTGACAGTTATTGTAATAAGTGGGGCTGAAGGTCATCTTTCCAGGAATCGATCTCTTTCCCAGCGTTCCTGGAGATTCCCAGCTCATTCAACACAACTCAAAAGAAATCCTGGGAACTCAATCATGTCTTTATCTTTGTTCCAGGTTCCTGCAGCACGTTTCCTATGAAGCTGCTTCATGTCTGTATGTTGTTTGGACCCCACGCTGTGTTGATTAGACGGATGTGAAGCTGTAGTTATCTTCTCTTCGCCTGCTGTGATTGTATTCCTGCAGGTTTGATTGAGCCTCAGTGTTCAGGTCGATAAATAATCTGACTCTCTGTAGAAACACATCACAGAGCTGACATCAAGCAAACACACGCTCCACCTCAAAGCATGTTGGCCATGGTGTTCGATCAGCTCTCCACATGTGTGTTAACAGCAGCAGCTGGAGGCCATCAGACAGCAGGTGTGTGTATGTGTGTGAGCAGAGTGAAAACACTGAATCCAGCTGAGTCAGACTGACCTCTGAGGCAGCTGCAGGAGTGGAGCCACAGGTGAGACCACAGCGAAGAGGAGACAAACCTTTTCTCTCTAACAGACCCCCCACTGCGCCCCCAGCTGGTGTTCCTCTAACCGTCTGCAGCTCTTTCCCCTGTCATGTCAGAGTCCTGCGTCACACAAACCTTTTAGCTAATTCTTTTGACCGCCTGATAAAATGTCACTTTATAAATTCAGTGCCCGATTCAGAGAAGGATTGTGCTGCAGATCACAAAGGAAGTTAAGTGTTGAATAGAGTCACTGAGCTCCAGAACAGTCTGTAAAAAATCTAACTCGCTGTCTTGCATTTATTCAGGGCAAAGTTTTCAGACTTTAACCCTGTGATAGACACAGTTCCCAAACTCTGCAGCTAACAGACCTGCACACTTTAAGAGAAATCTCTGCTGTGTGCTGGGACAAACACTTGAGTTTTGTAGCCTTTAATAGCACCAAGTGTTGTGCATCTGTCTGAAGCTCTGATGGTATTCACAGACCTGCAGTTCTGCACAGTTTGCTCTTGTTTTGGGTCTGACTTTGACCCACTCTGTGTCCACTGTTCTGCTCAGAGCTCAGCTGTGAGCTCACATCCTGACAGAGGGGCTGTTTACATGACTAGGTTTTAGGGTGAAATGCAAAAATATTGTTACATATCAGCCTCACGTATACAAGGACCTAAAATGCTAACTTTTGAAAACAGCCTTCAGAGTGGAATTTTTCTGAAACCCTGCCGCTACTTTTGCCGTGTAAACAGTAAGCCAGCATTTGGGTGGAAATGCTGACGTCATGTTCCACTTCACACAAGTGCATACAACAGTACAACGGTACCGTTGTTACCATTGTCGCGGACTACCTTGTAGAGCTTGTGTTACTCATTGACTGTAAAAAAATAATGGACGTCACCTTGCTCGGCTTGAAGTGAGATCTCTAGAAAAAGTGCTCCCCCTGGTGACTTCCTGCAGTATAGGTCAAAAAATCGGTCTCTCCAGTCACTCCAGATGGGCTGTGGTCAAACTTTGAAAGATTAATACACCCCGTAGAAATGTTTCTCACGTCCAGTTATGGTGGTGATTTGAAGATATTATTTGGCTGCCTTGTATTCAAGTTCTCCTTTTTCTGAAAAGTCTTGTTGTCATTAGTTATAAGAGGTTAAAAACAAGGCTTGATGCTCAGTTAACAATGATTGACAGCTGATGTACTTGTATTTTTTGGAGGGATTGTAAAATATGTCAGGAGGTAGAGTCAAGAAGAGATTTGTCTCTCAAAAGAAAAGACATTATTATTTTTGTCACCTGGCTCCACTCAGATCCTCTCAGTATCCCTCACAGTCTCTGCTGAGCAGACTTTGGCTGCACAACGGCTACCAATGGCAGCGCCTGTGACGGGGGTATTTTGGCCTTAAAACTGTCCAATGGTAAATGGTGAAGCCACGCTGTCCACTCTATATACAATCTATGGCGTTACTCAATCTGCTGAATGTGCTGACTGTCTTTCAACCAAAAGTGCACCTGTTATACCACCTCAGCACTTAGGATTCGCTAGCACACCAGATGATCCATCCACAGACATGATGAGCTGGATGCAAAGTTAGATGCAAAACAAGAGCAAACTGCACAGAGCTGAGCCATGTTCTGAGCCATGTTATTTAAAAGCATCGCAGGCAAACAGACATGCATTCACACTACAGCAGTAAGAGTCTAAAATGCACACAGTCATGTAATCCCACGAATTGTATTCAATTAATCAATGCTATTTCATCAATGCAACAGGTGCTAGTGGACAGAGAGAATACAGTTATCAGCATCAGCAACAGTTTTCATGAAGTCTCATCAGTCAATTCTGATCTTACTGCTCACTGTTAAACTTTTAGGAGACAGTTACAATTACAAAACAAAGTTTACAGCTAAATGCCACAGAAAAGTAATGATCACAACAACCAAAAGGTTAATTCAGGCTTTTTTAATTACACAGTTTTCCGTTTTCTATGTCAAAAAAAAATGTGTCACACAATGAGTTGCTCTCTGGTCATTTTGGTAGTTTTGATTAGTTTATGTAGCAATGTGTGTGTATATGGTAGAGGGAGGGGTTGCATTGGCTTGGTTGGCATTGGTTGCTTGTGCCCCATAGTATCTCCAGAATCGGTGTCTGTCATGGGCAGAGCCCTATGTGAATGAAACGTCTCGATACACAAGTATTTAGTGATTACTCTGTCACATGTAGATCATTTTGTAGCTTTTGAAATGGAATATGTCAAATCATGTTAAATATTGGTGAGAAGAAGTTAAAAAGTTTTTGTCTTGTCTCAGACATGTTTAACTTTTAAGAACACAAGGAAAAAATCTGCAGTTTAAAAACATCCATGAATCCGTCTAGAAATTTCAGTGTAGCTCACTGTTGTCTATATGTGTGAATAAGTTTTGCTGCTGCATTAGGATTTAAATTATCTCCAAATTCACTGAGCTTTACAATCTTTTAAAAACTGCAGAAGACTGCTGTTGGGGTTAAAGCCCCCCTGTGGCTCCGGCTCGGCTGCAGACCTCTCAGGTTTAACTCCACGCTGAGACAGAGCAGCATTACCATCCTGAATGTGATTATCTCCTTAGAGCAGAGGTGCTCTTTATTCTTATCGCCAACCCAAAAAATGAGATTCACAAACTGTAAAAAGTGCAACTCTTTATCTGAGATGATGATTTCAAACTGTATGTCACTCATGTTTTATTCAGCATGCTGGGTCAATACTCTGCCAGTGTTTCAACACTTATTTCACACCGTGGATTCATCCGTCTCTGCATTCTGTCCTCTTTGTTAATCCCCTCATGGCCTGATTATTTTAACGCGCTCGCATACAGCGACTGCTGGAGTGAGCAGAGGAATATAATTCAACTAAGATAAAATTTTTATCAACTCAAAGGAGAAATACCGACTCCTTCTGCAGAAAACTAACTTTAAAAGGTTAAAACGCTAATCCAAACATAAAAACGTCTAATAATTGACAGACGTGTTAATGATGAAACTGTATAAACGTTCTTTGATGAAGAAGTCGATCACATTATCATAACTGAAGCACGTTGTTTGCTTGAGCTCTGACTCCCCACATTATTAGTGTCTTAATGGATTTATAATTGAATCTCTGTCTAATCAGGGCAGTTGGAGTCATTAAGTCTCTAAAAAACATGAGCGTTGTGACGTTTTCTGAGTCACCCTAAACAAATCTGTTGTGTTTTTCACCTTTTCACTGACAAACAGGAAATTCAAATGCTGGATGTTGATTCTAAATATGGGTAACATGTGCGTCGGAGTAATCCCAGGATGAGACACTTCCTCAGTTTGTGACATCACTGATTGGTAAACATCTCAGAAGAGCTTTATACGCTAACCCCAACAGATCAGGAACATCCGGCTCTGTCTTTGAAGGAATTTCCAGAATGCTCTTGTAAAGAATGCTATGTCCCAAAGAGCCTTAAAGTTTCTTAAACAGACAGTAGCTGGAATATAACATGAAGGGACACCTGCAGGCTTCCACCCACCACTCAAAGAAGACACGCCCCCTAACTTTCCCTGCTTTAACCTTTAATCTGCGGTGAACAGGTGAGCTGTTTGTAAATTGAGCCGAGGAGTTACAAAGAGAGAAATGAGTTAAAGAGAGTCTGACTGTCAGATTGTATTTTGGTTTTATCATTTACTGCTTCAGCTTTGGGTTCTGAAAAACTTTCTTCAGCTCTTAATGACTCTCAGGGGTATTTAAGCGACTAATTTGCTAGCTGTTTTAGCCCATATTTAAATTCTGACTTGCTGACTCATCTTGAGATAAGAAACACCTGAAAGGGAAGTCAAATCAGCAGAATTTATGTAGGTTGGATCAGTATGGGATCCCAGTGTATGCAGGTTTACCTAACCCCTTGATGCCTGTTGTAGTGAATTTGTGACATATCCTATCATGTCTCAGTTCAGCTGAGATGACCTTTGTATCTCACTAATGCCTGTTGATTTTTATTCTACGTATACCAAGGATCGGATCAAATGCACTATGTTCCAATATAACTCAAATATAACTTATTTATAAATATTGTATGTGCTATATTTAAATTCAAACACACAAAATCAACTTTTTGAAATGTGAACTAATTCAGGCGGTAAGAAGTTGATGCGGCTAACATTAGCAGAGCTAGCACCACCAACTGTCAACCTGTCCTCCTTGGAGGTCAGTGTCTATGTACCTGTCTTCATTATACATCACTCAGTTCAATAGACAGCCTTCATTTAACTTTTTGCCAAGCCAGCCTCCAGCTTGGTTTGCACTTTATGCACCTAATGCACACCTTGTGAGAGACTGTGGTGATAAAAATGCAGTTTAGCTGAACTCTTCTTTTGCGTGTAGAGGACCTGAGTCTATGTCCAGACCTTTGACCTGCAGCTTTTATCACTTATCTGTTTTATCTGCAACAGAACCAGCCCAAACCCAGCCTAAACTTCTCCTTTAACATGCACAGAACTCCCAGGATGCCTCGCTGTGTCTGCTCCTGTTAATGATTCGAAAAGCTGCCTCTCCAAATGTATCTGCTGCTGCCAGTAATCAGACGCAGAGCAGCCAATACTTCCGCCTGTTTTTAGCTTCCTTTCATCTCCGCTCAGCACCAATCTACGGACATTACCCCAGAAATAGACTCCCAGTGTCTGCTCTTCATCCAGAGTTTATTTACAGACTCTAAAGCTGTCCTGCTGAGACGTCTTTTAAAACCAACATGTCGAACATCTGGAGTGTTTCCCGTTGCACACACCTGCACACGTTGTGAACATGGCAGGTGGAACACCGTTACATTTGTTGCTCCACTTGTCTGCGTCGTCTCATGAAGTATTATCTCCCTCTGTGAGCGTAAATTAGCCAGTGCTCCACGGGACACGGTGCCAGTGGAGCAGTGGGGGGGTTGGCGTGTCACTGCTAAATGCCAGACAAATGCTCACGGGTGGTGAGTGATTGCTTTAAAATCCAGGTCGCTTAAACAGGACTCCTGTAAATGAGAGGCAGAGTTTCCTGGCACGCGACTGTGTGTTGCAGAGATTAAAGACAAAGCAGCAGCAGAAGAAGAGAAGTTGTCAGTTTGGAGATCCTGGCACGGCACAGTTTGTTCTCAGAGTGGAAATGTCATGCCGCCTCTGAATGCAGCACAGGTTTCTGCAGAGTGTTTACCTGAAGGATAAAGGACGTGTTGGCTGTATGGAGCAATCTGTCCTAATCCTCAGTCCATTTTCTGTTCAGGGTAAAAGAAAACAAGCTGGGTGATGGACAGCTGAGGAGGCGATACTAAGCTGGTGCGTCAGGGACATGTTTGGTATTTATAGAGTGGTGTTTGAGGGGAGAACAGTCAGGAAAACTCCTGTTTTATGTCAAAACAAACACCAACACTTTAACAGCTCCTGTTTACTTTAAAAACACGCTTTGAATCAGACTTTCTGCAGCTCCAAGTGTTGGTTAATTCCTTTCTTTGTCAAATTTTAGATATCTTGAAGTTTTGGGCTGATGTATATTAAAGGGTGACACTTTCTGCAACCACCTGCTAAGTGTACATTATCCTGTTGGTCATCAATCAAAAAACAAAGAAGTCAACTTAAACATTTAAGATACTTTTGATTCAAAAATAGTTTATTTGTTTATTATTTTTCCTGCCAAAGAAAGAAGTCCCTTAGATCTGACAGAGACCATATTACTGTTTGCTGAACAGATATTGAAAGTTTAGATAAAAATATTTTATTTTGTGACTGTTGTGTTTCTGCTTGTAAGTGTATTTGTTTATTTAACAGTTGGTGGGTAGTTTAACTGATTTAAAACAAACCATACTTATTCAGAAAATCACCAACCTCTGTCCATACCCATCACCCTTTCTCCTACTTCTCAAAAATGTCAAAACTTAAACAAAAGTGTCATTAATAGTTGTACATCAGGGAAGTTATCCTGGCTGGCTTGCCAAATACAAAACAATTTTTGGGTAGTGTGTTTGAAGATGTTGGCGTCTGTTTGAGGCTTTCTCACAACTTTGATTTTGTTCTTCAGCGGGTTGGATTGAAGATGATTGTTTTGTTTGAACAGAGAAGATTAATTACAGTGGTCTTGAAGTTGGTGATTTTCTGTTTGTATGAAATTAACAGTAGCTCCCATCAAAGGTCCCAGTAACAAGAACAGCTTGAACCAATTGTTGCCTGTAGTTGGGATGTCATTGCAAGTGGATTTATACGCAGTACTGCAACATCCCAGGTATGCTAAATTTTTTGCCATGTTGGCATGAGATTTTGTGAAAAGTATGGGGCTGTACATTGAAATTTCAACGGTACAAGATATTTTTTTAATGATTTTTTTCAAGTTAGAAATGTTTGTTGATTTAACTGTTGATAAGTTACTGGAGTTGAAATTTGTTTTTCTTTATATCACCCTTTCTTCAGTGCAGCACTGAACGTTTTTATTTTTATTTTTTTTTTCTCAGAAATTTCCAAAACTTAAATTAAATTGTAATGAAATACTCCACATCAGTAGTATGATAATTGTATTCACCTGGCTGGCTTGCAGTTTTGAGGTTGTTTTTGAAGAGGTTGGTGGTGTTTTTGTCCAAGCTCTTTGAAACTTTTACATTTTGTTTTTTTTTCTGTTCTGTTCTTCTCGATATCTTTTCTGTTGGTGTTGCTTGCTAGTTTCTTGGCCTGTTGTTTCCCTGCTCTATTCTTTTCTCCCCTAACCACTCCTCCAAAGATGCAGTGGTACACACAGACTTTCGGAAGGGCAAGGGCAAAAATGAAAAAAGACGCATACAGTGTGTGTTTTTGCGACCCAAGAAGGCACTTAAGCAAGTTATTCACCAATTGAACCACGAGGAAGAGCGAATACCCCCCTCTGTGCACGCCACTGCCCACCTGTACAGGGGTCTTTCTGTGTGGAGTTTGCATGAGTGGATTCTCTCCAGGTACTCTGGCTTCCTCCAACGGTCCAAAAACTGGCCCATCCTCTCAATTTGTCACTCTAATTTCTCTGTGGGGGGGAGTGTGTGCATGATAAGTGGTCTGTCTTTATGTGATAGGCTGGAGGGTGAACCCGACTTGCCCCCAGAAGACAGCTGAGAAAGACTCCAGCCCCCCGTGACTCTAAGAAAGCTGTACAGATAATAGATGTTTTAATAGGAGGTGTTGCTCTGTTGAGAGAGCTCCCTGCCCTTCTATGTGCCTTTGTTGAACATAAAGGCCTAAGGCAAGGAGAGCGCACCGCAAAGACCCTGTGGTCCAGAACTGAGCAAGCATCAGTGAAGATCCTATGACCCTGACAAAATCAGACACAGCATGAGGGAGGAGCTGGGCTGAGGAGGAGTGCTGGTGGATAAAGCTGATCCAAAAGAACAAGGCTTTGTTCAGTTTTCAGTCTAACCTGAATATTATGAAAATATTGTTTTTGCCACATGGTTAACTGGCAGATGTGAAAGAATAGGCTTGAAAAATGTGCCGGACTCTGTTCAGTGGATCAGTTTGTTATGAAGTCATGAAAATCTCTTCCATCACAGCAGCTGCAGGGAGACACACTGAACACCAGGATAAAAACAACCCCCCCCGCACACACACAAACACTGAGAGGAAACGCCTGAAACACAATGAAATCATCAGCCTCTTAACTCTAATGTGTGTGAACATTTTCATACAGCAGTGACACACACAGGAAGCATCCAAATGAGGAAAAAAACATGTTTTTCTGAATTAACGAGATCCTTGTACGTCACAGCAGCGGAGGCTTTTTATTCAAGCCACTCATGAAGGCAAACTACTGGGCTTAACACAGGTTCATTCTGCTCAGGATTTGAGTCATTGGAGGTATTTATGTCTTTGATTAGTACGGATGGTTTTGTTAGTGTTTTGTCTGTTTTGCACAAGTGAAGTGCAGGGTGTTGCAGAGCTATCATGGATAAAGATGATGCACGTGGCTCTATCCCCTGAAACACATCACTGATGGAGTGTTTTTACTTGGCCAAACGAAAAACCCTGGTTCATGCCAACTCCTACAGGACGTCAGGTTGAGCTGTGTGCAAATGCAGCTGGTAGAAGTCAATGAGATTCATTGAAAGCGTGTGTGGGGCAGAGACTCTCTGCTTTTAACTCTCCACAACTCACCTAGGCCGTCTTTAATGTTTTCTTCTTTTGTGTTTGTACCTTGGTAACACTTCCATACACATTGTTGTGAAACTACACTTCCTCTTCCCCATCTCTTTGCACACTCTACCCGCTGACATCCTGCTGTGGATTATGTTTCTGTAGTTTCTAATGAAACACTCCAGCCCTTTCAATCAGATATTCCTGTTACTGAATGAACACAGAGTGAAGGACCATCTGTCCTTGTTTCCTCTCCTCATCCTCCTCTCTGCAGCAGAGACACGGTGAGGTTGATGCCGTCTTGTGTCCTGAAGTGACGTTCGGACTTTTGTTTGTCATCTCCCTGCAGGAAGAACCCAATGTTATGAAACGGATATCTGATGGACCCTGACTTGTGCAGAGACATGATGCTGCAAAAGCAATGCATTGTTTACTTTGTCTTTTTGTTTGTGTGATTTCCTGTCACTCAGATTGCTTTGTTTGTATCCAGAGTTAAATCAGATGTTAAGATGAGCACACAGATGCTACTTTGCATCACATCAGCCAAATATTTGCTTTCCCTGAAAAATATAATATATTAAAGCCCCAGAGCCAAACTTTTATCATCATCACTTCATTTTATTTTGAAAAAGGGTCAAAGTTTTTTCAGATTGAAACAAGCAAAGTCTGAGGTTTGATTAAAACTAGAAGAGCTTTTCCAGGAATGTTGTGTTTTGTTTGCCTTTTCTGACACCTTTTAGAAATGTGTCTGAATATTTTTTAGCCCTAATATCTAGACAACTCTGAGGTTAAGGTTTGGTCTCTGTTCAGGCTTTTTAAAACTTTAGCTCTTCAAATGAGCTTGAGAGGCAGCATTAATAAGTAATGACTCGTGTTAGTCCTTTTGCTCTTTTTATTAAACCAAAATGACCACATGTCATAAACCTGTAAAACGGAAGGTAATTAATGAGAATAACACTAATTAATAACACTCACTAAATTGCAAAATGAAGCATGATATAAGACATTGTCGTAAGATTTTACATTATATGTTAAATAAGACACACATCAATGCACATCAAACAAACAATGCCTCCTCCCACACAACAGAATCTTTAAGTTAAAGTGAAACTAAATTACCCAGGGTGCTTAGTGCAACTGACCATTCGCACTGGGCGACATTACGGAGCCTCAAAGTTTAAGGCAGACACAAAACTCAACAGACTCCACAGTGGATTAACACAGTTTAAGGACCTCATTAACTTTATTTTTTTTTAATGAAGCGAACCAGCTGCATGCTCGTTATTTACCGCTCCGCTTTGGCTAAAATTGCTAGCCAGGAGTGTTAGCCACTCAGCATTTACGTCACTCATCAAGCACTCCTAACCCCACAAAACTCAAGCACAACTATGTCAACCGTCACACAAACCAACTGGCGCTAAACTGTGTAGTAAACACTAAGTTCAACATGCATTTCATTTCATTTTCTACCGCTTATCCGGGTTTGGGTTGCGGGGGCAGCAGTGCCATCAGCAAAGACCAATAACCCCTGTCCCCAGCCACTTCCACCAGCTCCTCTGGGGGGATACCAAGGTGCTCCCAGGCCAGTCAAGAGATATAATCTCTCCATCGTGTCTTGGGTCAGTTCCTGAGAAGACCCGGGGTCAGTTCTCCCGAAACACTTCCCGAGGGAGGCGTCCAGGAGGCATCCTCACCAGATACCCGAACCACCCCATCTGGCTCCTCTCGGTGCGGAGGAGCAGTGGCTCTTCTCTGAGCCTCTCCTGGATGTCTGAGTTACGAACCCTATCCCTAAGGCTGAGCCTAGACACCCTGCGGAGGAAACTAATTTCAGCCACTTGTATCCGTACTCTTGTTCCTCCGGTCACGACCCACAGCTCCTGGCCATGGGTGAGGGTTGGAACGTAGATTGACCAGTAAATTGAGAGCCTTGCCTTCTGGCTCAGCTCTCTCTTCTACACAACAGACCGGTAAAGCTTCTGCATCACTGCCGACGCCGCCCGATTCGTCTGTCAATAAACGTACATTCATATATATTAAAAGAACACAGAAAACAGACAACATTAGCTATTAGCAAACACTACATACTGATGGGCCATGTGCTCCTCTCGCAGGTTTAACTTGAAATGAAACAGACCTAACTAGCCAACATGTAACTACTACAGCAGCTACGTACGTATACCGTACGCATGTTATCACATCTTTTTATTTCACTTTTTAATGTTCCCTATACTTTTTAGAGGCATGTGGGTTACAACAGCCTGAAAACAATAGTCTGTGCTTTTTGTTGCGAGAGGAACAAAAGCTTCAGCAACAAAAAGCAACGTACATCTGTTTGGAAATATCAAAACATGGGTTAACCTGTCTGAATCTTCTGACTTTAATATTTAATCATACATTTTTTTTTCCCTTTCTCTTTGTCTGAAGAGTTTCCCTGCTTCTTTTCTTGGCTCAAACAAAGCAGCACGTGTTGAACCAATTATTGCTTCTGACACATTCATGTGCTAGTTGTACCAGAAGCTCTTTTTTAGTCTTGATTAATCAGACTAATGTGAGTCAGTGTAAAGTCTCCTGATTGTGTGATTCAAGCGGAGAGGTGTTTCACTTTGTGAGGGGATGGCCTCTTGAATCCATCCAGTGAGCTCACGTTCAACGTGCGGTGTCTGTTTCCTGTAACATTTAAAGCCTGAAAACCCTGGAAAGCTCGACAGCGGGGCCTCTGCATCGTGTGGTTTGAAAGACAAATGAGTTTCTGGATGAAATCAGTCATGGCGTGATCAAAACTGTCAGATGGTGACACCTTTTTTTTTTTTTTTCAACAGCGAGCTTCAGCTGTCACAACACATTGTCACTTCCACATCACATCTGATCCCCTAATGACACGCTGAGGAGTGAAAAGAGAAACCTGATGTTTGTTTGTGAGGGGGCGGAACTGTCACAGTGTTTTTGGGGTTATGCACTTTTTTTTTTTGCTTTTGTCAGTGGGAGGAGAGTCTTATCTTTTTGAGACGACTCTCAGCTGCAAACATGAAGACTGAAAAGTTCCTGCCTCAGTGGGCGTTTTTTGATTTCTATTGCAGAAGTTGTTTTGGATCTTAAAGAAGTTCTATGATAGAAATCTCTTTTTAATTATAATAACTATCACACACAATCACCTGCTTTCTGACGCACACATGAGGAACCTTTCTATGTCTGCATTCAGTGTTCCAAAATTTCTTCTAACACTGGTAGAAAGTTGTTGTATGTGACTGTCAAAAAACTGAACTTTTACAGATAAGAGGTTATTAAGTCCTGATTTAACAAAATCATTAAGCTCGATTTTCAGTGACCTGACTTCACTGTTGCAGCTGTGAGAGGTGAACTTGTCAGGAAGCATTTAATCAGATTTAAAAACGGATTTCACCTTGTGTCTGTGTAGAGTTAAAAATGAACAACGACAAAGCCAAAGTGTTTGACAACTAGGGATGAATAATGGTGTTATACACTCAACGTCCACTTCATTAGGCACACCTGTCCAACTGCTCTTTAACCCCAATTTCTAATGAGCCAATCACATGGCAGCAACTCAATACATTTAGGCATGTAGACACGGTCAAGACGATCTGCTGCAGTTCAAACCGAGCGTCAGAATGAGGAAGAAAGGTGATTTAAGTGACTTTGAATGTGGCATGGTTGTCGGTGCCAGACAGGCTGGTCTCTGTATTTCAGAAACTGCTGATTTACTGGGATTTTAATCCACAACCATCTCTAGGGTTTACAGAGAATGGTCCCAAAAAGAGAAAATATCCATTGAGTGGCAGTTTTGTAGGCCAAAATGCTTTGTTGATGCCAGAGGTCAGAGGAGAATGGACAGACTGGTTGGAGCTGATAGAAAGGCAACAGTAACTCAAATAACCACTTGTTACAATCAAGGTCTGCAGAAGAGCATCTCTGAACGCACAACACGTCCAACCTTGAGGCAGATGGGCTACAGCAGCAGAAGACCACACCGGGTGACCCTCCTGTCAGCTAAGAACAGGAAACTGAGGCTACAATTCACACAGCAACACCAAAACTGGATAATAGAAGATTGGAAAAACGTTATCTGGTCTGATGAGACTGGATTTCTGCTCTACATTCAGATGGTAGGGTCAGAATTTGGCGTCAACAACATGACAACATTTTTGACGTTTTACAGGTGGTTAGGGGTTAAGCTTCATCTAATGACCTAACTTTACCGTCACAGAATCAAGAGATTATCTCTTCAGAAAACATCTTTAGCGAATCAAAAAAAAAAAAAACATCCCACAGCAAAGATGAAAACACGGGAGAAGAATGGGGTTGTGTCATAAACTGAATGTGAAAAATGATCAGTTTGTAGAGAGCAAAAACAGGAGGAACACAATCCAGCGTAATGACAACCTGAATCTCATCATTGGTGATCTGATGTCAGTTCACTTCTCTCTATGAGCAGATATCTGTGATCCGGCTTTATGCAGACGACACCATGCTGTAGTCTTACATTTAAATTCAGGTTGAAACCCTCATCAGCAAACATTGGTGCGTTTGAGGCTCATCATGACACATAATAATCCAAATAATCCTCAAGTATGTTGACTCAATGTGACTATTTTACTGCTCCTGATTGCGCTTCCCTGATCTGAAATATTAATCAGACAGTCCTCTGTTTTTTATCTTCTGATCACCTGAGATTCTGTGAGATCTCATGTCCGTGGGATTATCGCCTCAAAGCATGTCTTGAGATCTAGCACCAATCCAAAATAATCCCCGACCAAGTAACTTTTGAAATTGATCAGGTTTTGACAAAAGTTGCACAAGATTATAATCAGGTTGCAGTTATTATTTTCTGAGTCAAGATGAAAGTTTAGTTTTAAATGAAAATAGAGTCAAAACCTCCCTGACGTTATTGTTTCCCTGCTTTTCTCCCTGACGTGTGTTTTGAACTGAAACAAACTCACGCTGAGCTGAGCTGAGTCGAACTGACAGCACAGGCGATTTGACTTTGAAGGTAGTTTTTCAGGTGGAGCCAGATGTTTGTGTGTGTGTGTGTGTGTGTGAGTGTGTGTTAATAAAGACTAAAGACTATTTTCTCTTTCTCTTTCAGGGGAGGAGTTTTACGAGACTTCTCCATATGAACCGATCCACTTCTCTGAGGAGTTCAGACACGCCTCCATCATTTCAGGTACAGCTGCTGTTTGGGACTCTTCCTAATGTGTGTGAGTGTGTGTGTGAAGCAGATTGAGCACTGACACACAGTTATCAAGGTTGATGCAGCAGTGATCCCAGAATACAAATGTGTGTGTGTGTGTGTGTGTGTGTGTGTGTGTGTGTGTGTGTGTGTGTGTGTGTGTGTGTGTGTGTGTGTGTGTTTGTCACCTGCTGATGAATCTAAACGCTGCAGCTCACCCCCTCCGCTTGGCCCAATGCTCCATCTGTGAGCGTGTGAATGAATGCATAGCTGTGTGATTACCTCTGAGTCTGTATGTATGTGTGCGTGCGTGTGTGTGTGTGTGTGTGTGTGTGTGTGTGTGTGTGTGTGTGTGTGTGTGTGTGTGTGTGTGTGTGTGTGTGTGTGTGGGAGAGAGAAAAAGAGAGACTCTCTTTCCTCATACAGCAGCACATTTCTCATAATAGAAAGGGCGCAGGGGGAAAACCTCTGTTTGTTTTTCATTATGTTTGAATTGTTTGGCGCCGTGTTATTGATCATCATACAGACGATAAACCAGCAAATTCACTGCAAACGGTCTGTCTAAGTCTTTGCAAACATTTCAATTCTCACTGTTGTGCACGTTTCCCCGTGGTGATAATGTTCAGGGTCTGATTTACATGAGGACTGAGCAGCTTCTTCACTGACTGAACCTGTGCGTGAGGCACCAAGACTCTAAAGGATTATTAGTCTAAAACCTTTAATCAAATGAACTGAAATGTATTGGCTGAGGACTGAATTTGAATAGTTACCATTTTTCCAGACTATAATTCACATTTATTGAGAAATGTTTCTCACAAAGTCCAAGAAAAGACATTTACTGCTGAGTTACATCGGAGGCTTCTCAAGTCTGTCCGTCTAAACCAGGTGGTATTTCTCTTCACTACAACAACAAACGGACATAATGAGTGGAGCAAACCAAGAGTGGATAGGTTTGAGGTTTTACAGCCCAACATGGACTAGAAGAAGATCAATGTTGGAATTCAGGGAACTCCTCAGTCTGTGACTCCAGCTGTCTGGAGGTCCTGATGCAAGCCAGACTTAACATGCAGCTGTTGTGAGTTTACAAACAAAGTCATCATGTAATAGAGCGAGGCAGGGCTGCGGATGTATTTGGTGTACTTCACCTGTTAATCTGGGAAGACAAGTTATACAACTACACAATAGCACACAAAACTACACATTGCAAAAACTGAGATCTTAACGAGTGCTTTTGTCTCTTTTCTAGTAAAAATTGTCTTATTATACTTCATATGAGCCACATCCCACTGAGAAGTCCAGAAAAATGTTTAACTTAAAGATATTAGAAAAAAAAACAGGTCCGAATCGCTTATACCAAGTAAAAACAATCTGCCAGTATGCTTTCATAAAAAAAAAAAAAAAAAAAAGTTTCGTTTTTTTGACACAAGAGTAAAGTCTCAATACAAGGAATCAATCAATCTCTTACCTCATCTGCAGATTTTTCAATTCTATACCAACAACTCAGGCATCATTTTTGTCTTCTAATATCTTGAAATCAGACATTTCTCTTTACTTTTCTGGTGATTGTGGCTCAGATTAAGTCTAATAAGTAAGGACCATGAAGATCCAAGGTGTTGTATTGAAGTTAGGAGAAGAACAGATGTTTCAGCTTCTCAGTTTGTCAGATGGAACAGTGTTTGCTGCATTTCACTTTCTGTTCTACCTTTAGCAAGGAAACTAACACTTCCTGTCCTGTATTCATATATTATCACATCTTGCTTTAAAAACACGACACTCAGGGACTGAAGGGTCTAAATGAAGACTCCAAAACAGACTTCCTTAACCCCTTACTGCCTGAATTAATTAACAATTGTAAAAAATGATTGGTTTTATGTGTTTTTGCATTCTTGTTTATGTTAAATTAAGTGGAGATTGTAAATTTTAAGTATAGTACTCGCAATAGTTGTTACAAAGTTGTATTATATCTATAGACATGAGAATTTCATCCCTTGACCAATGTATTGTGACATAATGGATTTAATATGATCTTTGGTTTGTGTAGAATATGAATCAATAGGTAATAATGAGAATGAAAGGTCAGTTCAGCTTCATCAAGACCTGACAGGGTATGACACAAATTTGCAACAACAGGCATCAAGGGGTTGATCCACAGTCTTATTGTAGAGTCTGATGACTGCAGGTGTCATCTCAACAAGTCACTGATCTTAAATCACCTCTGCACCTTTGAAAACACAGATTTACAAATAAATGTATGTGTTTCACTTGTTTCTGCCCCGTTTCTTTCCCTCCATCACTCCATCACTCCATCAGCCGGCCTCTGATTGGTCACACAACATTAGAGCTGCTGCACAACACACTCGCTCCATCTGTATGTCTCCTTCACACGTTTCTGAGAAGTGTTTAAATGTCAGAGGCCCCGAGCAATACATCGTCATTTACACTTTCTTTGGCTGTGTGTGTGTGTGTGTGTATGAGTTCGGTGTGTGTGTGTGTGTGGTCAAACAGCTGTGAAATAGACTCACAGCTCTGTAAATTGGGTTCTGCTCTCTCAGATTAACACAACTACAAACATGAGCGAAGCAGGAGAGCTGCAACTGATGCAACTTCAAAAGCACTTTCTTCCTACCTCTCTCTCTCTCCCTCTTTCGTCGTATCTTTTTCTTTTCACACACATTCAGAGAGTGCAGCGGTGCAGGAGATGTGTAACATTTCATATTCTACCATATCCGACCTCTAACACTCCTGGAAACATGACATCAACCTGCACACGTCTGCTCAGGCATGTGTAGGAACAGAGCACGCTTCAGTATGTGTGCTCTTTGTTTGTATGCCTTTGAGTGTGTGTGTGTCCCTCAAATCACCTGTCGACTGAAATCTGGAAGCATGATGTGAAGATCCACAGCCGGAGAGCCTGGAAAGCTGGGAGCAGATAAAGAGGAGACAAGAGAGGGGGAGCGAGGAGGGCGGCGAGATAAGAGGATAATACAGGAGTGTGTTAAATAGCAGTGGCAGAAGAAAGAGCACTGGAACATTAAAGTATGTTTCAGACAAGAGTGGCACGAATTGATTGGAGAGGAAGGCTCGGCGTGACAGAGTGTTTGTGAATATGGAGCTGTGTGTGTGTGTGTGTGTGTGTGTGTGTGTGTGTGTGTGTGTGTGTGTGTGTGTGTGTGTGTGTGTGTGTGTGTGTGTGTGTGTGTGTGTGTTTATGACAAAGGCAGTTCCAAAGTAGTTTGCAGACTTCAAATTAAGAGCGGTGAATTTACAACTTTCATGAGGTTAGGATGAGTGTCAGCGAGTTGGAGCTGTAATGGTTATAATATTCAACATCTGAATTCTTGGCTGTGAAATTTAAAGACTTGTTCTTCAACACACCAGACTGCACCTTCATCCATGATGGATCCAGACCAGCGTACACTTCTCAGGCCAGGTCCTCACATAGCCGGGTATCTGGGAAACCACATGCATTTGTCATCCATATGAAACAGTAGCTTTATGTCGCTAAAAATCACGTTTTCTGAAAACTCTGGCCAAAGTGAAGATTTTGGAAAACTATAGTTTCATGGTTTCATGTAGACGCTTGGAAACCAAGTTTTTGGTTCTTAAATGTCACAGCTGAGTGACTGGGTTCATTCTGATCGGCTGGGATGGGTTTTATGTTTGAAAAACACTGCCAAATATGGGTTTGGCATGCCTCGAGCTGCACCTGTTGGCGGATTTTCCCACAGCACGCCGATGTAAGAATTTTTAAAAAGGAATGAGGGGGCGAGGTATTTGTTTTTGAAAATACCTGGCTACATATGAGCAAGACCTTAGAGTGCATCAGGGCTGCAAAGATTAGTTGATATAATCAACTATAAATATTCATAGATGCAAATTTTAACCGCCGACACGTTGTGTTATTGTTTTTATTGTTGTTGTCACATCGTGAAATGAAATAGCAGGTGGCAAATGCACAATGTGCCTTATTAATTGATACTTGTATGGTAAAAGATCATTACGTTCATACATAAGGAACACTGATGAGTAAATATCTCCATTCTCTGCATCTCCAGCTTGGACAGCCTGACAGCTCCCAGTGTTAAGCGTCTGATGACTTGATTTAGAGAGTCTTCTTTGCTCTACAAATAGACAGTTTTTCCAGATCTGAGTCACAAAGTAGTGTCAAAACCCCCCCTAACTTTTTAAAAGTGAGGATGTTTATCCGATGGAGCACATTCAAGCTCACACTGCACCGGTAACACTCAGCAGGGAGGAGGAGGGGCAGAGTGTGCATGAGCGAAGTGGAGGTAGGGCATGTAGAGAAACAAAACTAAATTTGTTGGAGAGCTGGGAGAGAGTCAGGCGGGATCATACAGAGAGCAAAGCAAGCCTCAATAAGCAACATAACATCAGAAAAAAAGCCCAAAGTCACTAATAAGTGGTCTTGCCAGCCAACACAGCAAACAACAACTCAATTTCCCTGTTACCTGCTCACATGACACGGGGCTGACCAATCAGGGGTGAGAACCTTACTCTGGGTAAAAGCAGTGAAAATGCAACACAGGTTGAGTTTTAAAGGTCTGCACATTTTAAAAGCCAAATTAGGTTGAAACAAAATAATCTAATCGACTAATCCAAAAAATAACCCATAGAGTAGTTGACATCAAAAATTATCGTTACAGCCCTAGAGTGCATTGCGTTATTTGCTAGCTAATTTGATAAGCAGTGCCAATCATTTAGCTTCTGCAAACATTTCATCCATGAATATGAGCACGTTGCCTCCACGTTTACTCGCCCACAGTCTTCCTTCAGTCGTCTTTATTTTGAGCATCTTGAAACCACCTGTAGCCCTGTGGAATTAAAACTGACACATCAGAAACAGAGTCAGACCTGTTATTGCAGACTCCCTCAGTGCAGGAAGTGAAGCCTCCTTCGTTTCTTTCTCTTTGACAGTGTCTGTGAGTCACTCTGACTGAAGGAAACTCTCCCGTTTGATCTGTCAGAACAAAAGACGGACAGCTGGGTCAGAAAAGATCTGTCTCTGAGAGGATCAGGAGCTGTGAAAGCAAGTGGACGACAGAGGAGTCAAACAGAACTCAGTATATCTCCAATATGTCCTCCCTGGATTTCTTTTAGTTTTAATGTAACAGAGAGAGAAGCTGGAGGTGGAAATGCTGTATCTAAATACATGATGAGCTCCCTGTTTGTGTCCTAGTTCATAATCACTCTCAATCACTCCACACCTCTCCTCTCCACACTGATAAAAACCTCTTCAGCCTCATTTTGCCTCGTCTCTAAAGGCCAGAGAAATCTGCATCCACCACGCACAAGTTTGTTTTCAGCCTTAGAGAGCAGAGACGCTTCACTTTCAGGGACGTCACAGGATGTGATACGCCTTTGATTATCCTGACGCCAATCTCCGCTACGTCAGAGTGTTTTAGAAATACAGATTACTGAGCGGTTAGAGAGAAAGAAAAGGAACCAGGAGAGGAAACAAGGAAAGGGAAAGAAAGGAGATAAAACAAAAAAGAGAGAAGGAAGAGGAAAAAGAAATAATTACACCAAAGTGGGTAGAGAGTGGGAGACAGAAGAAGGGCTGAAGGAAGAGACCAGTCGGTAAAAGGAGAAGAAAGAGGTGGGAAGAGGGAAGAAGAAAAGGGGGGATAGAAAAGAAGAAGCAAGGAAAAAAAGAGAAAAAAAAATGTACAGTTAGAAGGTAAAAGCAAAAGAAAGGAAAAAGAGAAAAAGGGAAGGAAAAGGAAGGGGAACAAGGTAAAGCAAGGTAAGAGGAAAAAAATGAGAGGGGAAAGGAAAAAGAAACAAGAACTGAGATTGAAAAGGGGGTAGGAAACAAGGGAAGGAAAGAAAGAGATAATAAAGGTGATAGGAAATAAAGATATAAAGCAAAGGAGGTGAGGGGAGGAGATGAATTGGGGGAAAAACAGAATAAGAAGAAATATGAGAGGAGAGAAGAGATTATCTATCCACAGGGGACAGAGCAGCAAGACATTTCTACTGACACAGCTTCATCCATGTGTGTGTCTGTGTGTGAAGATTCTGTGAAAACAACATGAAGTCTCCGTCTGTTTGGCTTTCTGTGTAAATTGGACATAAAGATACAGTTTGATCCCAACAGTGCAATGTGCATGTCAAGGGTTTAATGCACCAAATAATACACAGCAAGCTGTGCCTTTGTTTGGGGCAAATTTTACATTTTGACTGTCCAAACTAGATTTAGCAATAAGTAATAAATCAGTTTTATATAGTGCTTTTTTTAAGACACTCAAAGGCTCTTTACATGACAGATATGGGTACATAACACAGATAAGCTTGGATCTAATTTTAGTTCTGGGGGACAAACTGACCCCTGAAAACAGCCCTACCTGGCAGGGCTGGTACTATCCACAGGTCTTGAGACTTTTGGAGCAGTGGCGGTTGCTGGCAAGTCAAGAAGGAGAAGCTCATTTTTTTCGGGCCAACATCATAAATTTGTTTATTTATTTAAACGTAAACTCTACCCTCTGTTCCTTTTCAAGAAAATGATCTGTGACCCTGTTGAACCAACCAGGTTTTTTTCCAGGGATTTTTCCAGTGTCCTCTCAATGGCCAGCAGAGCTAGACTGCTTAAACGGCCTTGACCAATTGTGTTGCAGGTGTAAGACTTGAGCCGCTTTAAACAGGAGAAGCTCCTCTCTACACCTGCAGGCTGTAAGTGTCAGTGACAGGGGGAGAAGCTCTGCAGCTGTAGCTGTAGCTGCTTATTGGTGAAAAGAGAAAGAATCTTTAAACACAACGCTCGATGTTTTTAAGAAAAGTAAACTCACTGGGGATCGATAAAGCCTCCGGATCAGTCCAGAACAACTGAATGTACAACTGAGAAGAAGCTCTGGTGGAGGGTTATACTTCAAGATCGCTGACTGGTTCATTTCACTGTCAATCAAAAAGGGATTTGGCCTCAGACAGATCATCCAATCATCATGCAGAAGCCCAGCGTCCAGGCCAGCCCACTGCCTCATAGACCCCCAGAGACGCTGAGCGTCCGATGGGCAGGACAAAGCCCAGCAGTTATCCAATGACCGTCCAGTTTCCAAAGTGGAACAACCCACTCTACGCTTCCCCACTGAAGTCAGAAGACACTTAGCGTCCGACTGTTTTAAAGCGCTGAGATGCTGCGGGGATGAATGAGAAGGAGGTTGAGCCAGTTACCTGTGATAGGTAGCTGATTCTGAACAAAAGATGAAGGAATTCTCGTGCATATTTTGTCAATGAAATGTACACACAGCAGTACATATCACCACTTTTTTGGGGACATTTTAGGGGAAGCTGAGCTTCCCTTGCAGTCTTAGAGCAATCGCCACTTTTTTTAGAGGGAGGGTTTGCATTTCCCCCTCCCCCTAGTCACAGTAAGATGACAGCCAGCAACGATTCTTCTTTGAGCACGATTGTGTGAATGTGTCTCTGTCACCTCTCAGTGTTCCAGTTTGAAGCGTGACCTTGTAAACTGGGGAGCTTCAGCTGCATATGTCAGTGGATATCCAGTTTACAACAGCTGTTCAGACACAGAAGAAGTCCTTGGGAATGCATTCTAGTTTAGTTTGATGTCTGTTTGAGAAGGATGCATCCCATTCAAAATCCTCAAACAATGGGCTTCTTCTGAAGCTTAAACATGGCTCCATCTATACCGTCTTCATGCTTTAGATGGGGGAGCGCTCAGGCTGCAGTTTCCCTGCTTAAAGCTGTTTGGAGCTTTTAAAACGGCTCCGACGTTAGATGGCTTTGTCTTCAGAGCTTGTCTCCTTTCAAGAGTTGAAAAATCTATCTACAGCGAAATAAAAAAACATCAAAACCTGCACAGGCGGAATATCCTAGCAGTAGGAGCTCACCAAATCTTCACTGAGTCTCAGGTTGTCTTCTTAAATCTTCATAAAGAATCAGATCTCAGAGTTACATTCTGCCTCTTCCTTCTCCAAAGTCTCAAAAAAATTAAGACGTTACTTTTAATCCTGCTAATTTTGGTTGAGGTGAAACTTCAGACTCTATGGGATTAACGGTGATTAGCTAAAACGTTTAAATCAATCCTGGCAGGCTGTGAAGACAGGTGGGAATCAGAGGAATGAGTTGTTCTTTTCTTTTCTCTGTAAGCAGCTTGTTGGACTCTGATCAGAGAATCATAAAGATACACGACACACAGACAGAGAGGTGCTCAATTTATAGCTTTTCTATCTGCAGGTAATCAAAGTGAAGATCTGACGGAGTAACACTCCATTCAGAGGTCAAATATCAGACTAAAGGGTGTGAAAATCTTTGACAATCTGCTTTAATGGGCTGGATTAGGATTAACACTCGGATTAGGATTGGGATTAGGATTAGCCTGGTGCAACACGACATAGTTTGAATGCTGTTTTATTGTCTTTTTTGGCAGTACGTCCAGAGAAGCACTCTGAAAGAAGTTTACATAATGATTTGAAATCTGCTACATTTTCAGGGCTTGCTGCAGAGAAGAGACAGAACATGAAAAAAAAAATCAGTTTTATTCCAGTTAAGGTGGAGTTCATCATAAATCATATAACCGCACACCTTCAAAATGACTGAAACTGGTGTCACATAAATCTCCTGGAGATAATTGGTGAGCAGCGGGTCTCCTATTTATCGTCTTGTCGCGCCTGAGGAAATGCAGAATTTGACCCAAATTCAGATGCTCATGAGGGCGGATGATCATTAATTTATTGATTCATTCATATTCATTCACAAAAACTGGAAGGGAGACATTTCATCTTGCTGGAATGAACGATAATTTAAATTACTTGAATATTTCTGAAGTATGAAACCTCATCTGTTGATTCTTTATCAGGTCAGTGTATAAATATTAATTTTTATATGAAATGTAATATTAAATCTGCTTTTTTTCCCCACTGTAAGTTTTTACTACTTTCTACACAAAGGTGATAAATGTATGATTATTAAAACAGTTTTATTGACTGATTCTGGTTTGGCTTTGGCTCTGTCAGACCTCTTCCTGTCAGAGTTTCCAGTCCCAGTTTCTGTGTGTCTTTTGATGCTGAAAGTAACTCTCCTCACTGAGCTCACCTTGACTTTCTTTGACTTCATTTCTCTGGAGAAAAGACCCTGTTTCTGTAAATGTTCTGATGCTCTGTCTCTGTCATCATAAACTGGCTTTTCTGCTCATTTGTAGAGCTTTACACAACTTTCTGCAGAACAATACTGTTCAATAATGCTCACCGTTAGGGTCTGGTACCATTCTGTGTCCAGCTCTACTTTTATAAGCACAGAGATGGCTGGAAGGAGTCAAGAAAACTTGGGACACCTGGAGGAATTGGTAGCACCAACTTTCAAGGCTTAACAAGCTCTATAGCAGAGCAGCAACTTTAAGTTGTTAAAGGGCCTTTCTGTAGAATCATGAAACTTTCATTGTTTTTCCATTTTTGGTAACCTTTCCATTTTCATATCTGTTGCTTTCTGACCACCCATCATCTGGCTTAGACAACATCTTATACCGTGGCGCCATTTGTTCAAAGAATTTAATCTGGGTCAAAATGATCCAAATTTGGAAATCAGATTCTCTGCCGTCTAGGATCAGTTTTATGCCGGTTTTGCAAAGCAACATTAGATTGGGTCACCCTGATCCGGATACACAGTTTTTTGAAGATTGTGTAATCCAGATTGCTGTGTAAAGAACAACAGGTAGAAGAGCCAAGACTCACTGAATTGTTCTGATTTTGAGACAAAACAAAACAAAAATAATGTAAACATCCACTTCCATTTATAGTTTCCTTGACCCCTCATCTGAGCTTCAACAAATTAAAAGGACATACATCAACAAACACATTGAAAGTGTCTCAAATAAAAAAAGACTAAATGTCCAATAGTTAACAAAACATAATACATGTAATACTTGCATTTTTTTGTCCTGCACAACAACGCTACCAAGCTCAATGTTCCCCTCAGTAATGTTTGTGATCCGCCTCAGACTGTTGAACCAGACCAACCTCTGGTCTTCTGTCGTAGTAACAGATGCAATTGTCAGAAATTATTTTGACAGGTTCATCTCTGATGATAGTTTCTTTGAAATTAATATACAGCTATAAATGACAGAAAAACTGAATATGTTATTTTTGTTTGTTTTTGAAATTTGTTAAGGGGATTATTTTGATGTCTACTTTATCTACTTTGTCACTGTAATGGTTGAACAAGTCAAGTGCAAAATATAATATTCAAATGTTGTATTATTTCTTCTTTTTTTTTTTTTTTTTTTTTAGTTTTAGTTTTACCACATTTTCTCCCTGAAATCCACCTTGAAATCTTAGCCCCTTTTGGGATCAGGATAATCCTGTTTTTTTTTTTTTTATCAAAATGATCCAAATCCTACTGAAAAGTTTTGAACAACTCAAACTAAAGGTCTGATCCAGATTAGGACCAGGATTGGATAACGTCATCTAATTTGGTTTTGAAGTCCCTCTTTCCTTTTTGAACAACCCATTTACAAAATTTGATCCAATCCGATGACCAAAATCCAAACAACTGGCCCATGGTGTTAAGTCATGGACGTAAAATTACATTCTCACAAAAATCTGAACTTCTCCTTTAAATGACCCACTCAGAAACCCTCAGGGAAGTCCTACTCTGGTACTCTGTTAAATCTGAACCTGGCAGCCGTGTGTTCAGGAGCTTAGAGTCAAACACAAGTGTGTTTGTTCAGTGTGTTACTAACAGGAGGGAGCGTACGGCCTTTTGCTTCTCCTCCACGTCTCCCCTCGTTCTTTTCACTTTCTCCCTCTGTCACAACTTGGCCTCCTCTCCCCTGTTCCCCCTCTATCTCTCTCACACTCCCACTTCCTCCCTCCAGTTCTGCTTTTGACCTTGTTAGATCATGTCTCAGCGGTGTGCGCGTTGGAGAACGGACGCAGTGGCACATAGTGTTTTAATAAAACATCATGTGAGTGAGTGAGTGCTTTATGTATGTGTGTGTGCAGACCCCAGGGCAAGGCTTTGTGTGTTTATCCTGTTGAGGTTGTGTGTGAGAAAGATAACAGACGACTCAGGGCAACCCTCTAATTGGCCCGCTCTCCTGCCTTGGATACTCTCTCTTCTCTATATTTATCCGTTCTCTCTCAAAGCGCTGCTTCTCCTCTTCCTTCTCTTCTTCTCCATCTTCATCTTCTCCTTCTTTGCAAAGCTAAGAGAAGGGGAAGGTCGGAGAGGTGCCTCAGGTTGCGAGGGTTAAACTGTGAGGCTGGTGCTGTTGAAAACATCTTGCCTTGGGAAGGATTTGTGTCTGTTTGCAGCTTCAGAGTTTCTGTTTGACTGTTTGGTGTCAATAAACTGTGTTATAAAATCACGCTGTAAAAACTGAAATCTTATCAAGTGCTTTTGTCTCATTCTATGTAAAAATTGTCTTGTTATACTCGATATGAGCCATATTCAGCATATCAGTCGAGAAAAATGTCTTGTTTCAAAAGACAAAAATTAAGTCTGAATTGCTTGTAACAAGTGAAAATCAAATGACCAATGGAACAAGAAACATCTCCTCGAAAATTTGCTTAAAACTAGAATAATGTCTTAATACAAGTAACTTTTCTCTTGTTCTGTTGGCAGATTATTTTTTACTTGATACAAGAAATTCAGACCTCATGTTTGTCTTTGAAAAACTTGAAACAAGACAGTTTTCTGGTCCAGTCAGGTGAATGTGGCTCACATTAAGTCTAAAAATGAGTTTTCTACTTAAAATAAGAGAAAAACTGTTGATAAGATTTCAATTTCTTCCATGTGCAGGTGTTAAACCTGGGTCTGATGTTGCAGACATATGTTTGTTTCCATCTCTCCTCAGGGCACATGTGATCTCATTTTGTTTTCTGGCATTTTTAAAGGTAAAAAGCCCAAAAATTTCAAACTGGGTTCTGGAAAGAATACCAGTGACAGAGAGACCTCTATAGAGCCCAGAACAACTACCAAGCTTCATGAGTTCAGGACTTAGCCAAGTAAGGAACTGTCAAAGTGTCAAAGAAGACAATCACTTGAGCCTTGATGTCCCAGAAATGGACTGCTGTGGAGGATGAGGGCCAAAAAAAACTTCACTTCTACAGATGAGAGACAGGTAGAGAAAGACTTTCAAGCCAGCATCTGGAGGTGGATTCAGCAGACTGGGAGCAGACTGGGAGCAGACAAAGGGCTCTAATTTCGTGGCGCAAGCCTGGCGCACCCAGAGATGGGTGTGACTGCGCGCCAGGGGGAGTTGACGGCACACCAGGGGGAGGTGTCGGCAGATTCATGTTGGCACAGTGACAATTTTGTGCCAAAAAAGTGCGCTGAAAGCTCGCCAGCTCCAACCTGGTCTATCCTTGGCGCAAAGCGGAGCGCACCCTCCGCAGCTGTAATTTGGTGACAGGCGCACATGTGCGCTCACGTCAACAAAGCCTCAGAGGCAGGTTTCCAGAGTGTCAGGCACATTTTAATGCAATAAACAATCACAGCAATCACTATTTAATGTAACCATCTGAACCAGCATATACATTTATATCTATTAACTGTCCTGTCACATCTGATGTCAGATTAAAGCCGTTTGTCATAATGGAAAGTTAACCTGAGGGCAGCTAGAAGTTTGATGCACATCTTACGACTAAACAATAAACAGCCTTAACATCTGATACTGAGTGAATATCTGGTTCTCTTATTTCATTTAATTCAAAGAAAAGATGGAGAGAAAAGACGAAGAAAAAAGACACAAAATAAATGAGACAAAATAAACCCCTGATTTCCCGTATTTCCCTGTTTTAGTCTTTATCTAACGTGATCTAAAAAGACACACTGTTTCCACGGTGCTGGGGATCAGTCAGACCAATCAGACGCTGCGCCTCGGCCGCAGGGCATTTAAAGGCGAGGAGAGGCGCTCATTTGATTGGTGAAAACAGCGCTCGGCTGTGTTAAACCCACTCACGGCTTTTCTCCTCCCTCTCTGCCATTTGCGCGGAGGGAGGCGTGGGCGCGCTCCTCTGCGCCTTGGCTGGGCCTCTCTTGGCACTGCAGGAAACTTGCAAAGTGCACTGGTCACGCTCTGTCCGCGCGGTGAAGGCCGGCGCAGGGCAGGTGCGCCTGCGCTTGCGTCTGGTCTACAAAATTAGAGCCCAAAGTGTTCTTTGGTCAGATGAGACCTAACTAGAGCTCTTTGGAGAGTATCATGCTGTGGGAATGCTTCATTAACCAGTCTGGAACTGGGAATTAGGGATGCACTGATACCGATCCTGGTATCAGGTATCGGTGTATCTCTGCCCCTCAATGCTGGAACGGTATCGTCGAAAGAGGCCAATCCTTTTGTTGTTTTTTGCTGCATTACCAGTCTCCAGGGTAGGTTTACTGCTGAATATAATTTCTGTACTCTCTGAAGCTTTGTTTTTACCAAAATGCTGGTAAAAATTTAAACATATTATAGTTTAAATAAATATTAACTTCAGTAATTTCATATACTCACTTTTTGCTTTCTACCCAGCTTGGATGTATTTTTTTTGTCACTTTGGAGTTCACAGATCTGAACAGGTGATCTGTTTGCTGCTGGGGAAAAAGCACATATGTGATGTGACAGCAAATAAAAAACAAAAAAGCTCTCTGACATTAAAGTGCAGAAGTTTCTCTTTAAAGTGGCCAAGCTGAATGACATCTGTTGTTTGTTAATACATTAATCGGAGGCATGTTACTCATACAACTCCACTTACAAAAAAATGAAACATCCCTTTGAGAGTACCATCCCCAAATCTACCTAATTCAGAAGTATAACAAACCATGGACAAAACATAAGCGTTAATACAAATCCACTGGAGTCATTACACTTCTAGTGCATGGTGTGTCTTTCCTGGAGCAAAGCGTGTGGAGATAATGATTTCAGAGATTTGAGAGAATCGTTTTTTGGCATCCTCACATGTAGTGCTGATTTTTGAATGCAACCCAAACGCTCCCTCAGGAGAGCCTCAGCAGGCAGAACCTCCAGGGCTCAGCTTCCTTTGATTTAAAGATATGATGCTCGATTTTAGGTAGTTCACTTTCACTTATACCTGGGAGAATACTTTACCATCTTCATACCTGACAGATGGCAGAACTGTTATTATTCTCATTCTTTCTCCTCGTCTGAACAAAGCTGCTCTGAAGTGAGTCAGAACATGCTCAAGGATTTATCCGCATATGTCCAGAAAACTAAATAGAGGCGACTCGGCTCAGCTGAGGATTGTGCCGTAGTTGTTATGCAGAACATTGTAGGATGTGTTCAGGGACACATGTGCAGCGTGTGCTTCCAGTACATAAATAAACTCTCCAGCTGCTCCTGCGCTTCCCGACTTAACGCAGTCAGTTAAACAAGCACGTTTTTGTCTCTGAGGATCCTCTCACACCTCCTCACATCCAGGGTTATTGATTGTGTGAAATGAAACCGGCTTCCAGTGCCTGAAGCACACTCTGCTGCATGTTGGCAGAGGCTCTGTGGAGTTACAGTTTGAGGTCAGAAGAAAGACTTCAGCTCCAGGTGAAGTTGTGTGTGCAGGTTAATGAGTGTGTCAGGAGCAGAGTGTGTAAAGTGAGAGCTCATTTAGACTGTGTGCACTCTATCTCATGTACAATCTGCTTTGTATAACAACTTCATGCACAAGTTGTTCCAATCTATTTGAACTTTCAAGGAAGAGATATTTGCTCAGGGAATTGTCTTTCAATATATCGTTTCTCAGGCAAAGCAAATAACAAAAACTAAAATCTATAAACTGCACAGAAGTGCATAAAAATTAAAAATGCTTGAAAAAGGTTTGATTTTAGTGTGGTGTAGCATTTTGGGGGGAAAAAAGAGCCCACAGTTGAAAGTAGAAGTGCAAAACTGCCGTCCCCTGAGTCTCCACTCGAGTCAGTTCCCATAGAGCTCAATAGTTTTTAACAGCTCACCTGTTTACAGCAGATTAAGGGTTAAAGGGAGGGAGAATTAAGCCCATGACCTCTTTGACTGACAGGTTTGAGTTGCTATGTGTCCATTTATGTTACAGTTGTCTTTGTGATGCCTTTATGTGGCGCCGCACTGTTGGTTGTGGCTGCCTGTTGCAGCAGCTCTCTCTTCTTTGTCCGTTTCTTGTATTTTTTTCGTCTCTTTTTCATCATCTTTGCATTTGGAGTGGGTCAGTACTTTGTATAGCTCATTTATTGGTCATGGACACCAAACTGGTTTTGTCTTCAGAGATACTTTTACTGTTTTTGCTCCTGTGTTTTTCTGGAGATCCTTCATGTGACCATGGCCGCATTGCTTACATGTGAAACCAGCTGTTAGCAGCCTGTAGCATGTCAATGCTAACCGGTGCAAGGCCTGATGTTTCCCCACACAGTGAGAAGAAGGAGGTGACCTTGTCCTTTCATCCATCCATTGTCATTGGGAATGTAAGATCTGTGTAACTTTTGTAACGTAAGATGAACAAGTTAGCCATGCTAACCCAGCATCACAGAGAATACCAGAGGGCAGAGTAGCATCATGCTATTGACAGACATGGCTAATGGAGCTAACCCCAGAGACCAACGCCACATTGGAAGAACTTCACCTACTGTGAGCAGACAGGATACAGGAGACAGAGATGGAGCATGACTGAAAAAGCTCAGTCCTGGACCCTGTGGAGGTGGAGGCTGGCTGAACTGGAGAATGATGGACAACCTGTCAGCATATATTTTCTTATGGACCTTTTTGCACTTTCTATACACTTTCTTACTTTTCTTGATTGCTGCTGTGACTCCTGAATTTCCCTGAGGGGATAAATAACTTTTTTCTATTCTATTCTATTCTATTCTATTCTATTCTATTCTATTCTATTCTATTCTGCGTTGTATTACAGCTACTGTCTCTTTAAGATCATCAAAACCCCTAAGGAACTAGGTGTGTTGGAAGCTAACACCCTTGAAAGTTCCTATGATCAAAGGACAGAGCAGGGACCCCTCTTATTGGTTCGTGTTAGTTTATGATACTCCTATATCGACGTTCACCAATCAGTGATGTCACAGATTGAGCAAATCTGTTGCCCCTAAATGTGCATCACCCTTCTGCCAAGGAAGATGCTGTGGTTGATTTACATTTTCACCTAAACCAAATAAGATTGAGTTAAGCAGGAGGTGAGCTGTATGTCATTTATTCCTCTGTATGCTCCATGTATGCATTACTGGGGTCAAGAGGTCAACAGGAGGCGAGAGAAAGAAAGAGGTGACAGAGAGGCCACGGCTGTGAGCTGTCATCACCTTCACAAGATGTCAGTGATAATAGGTATGAAGCATAAAAACATGTGTGTTCAGCATCAGTGTGTTCCAACAGAGCTAGCTTCACACTGCTGAATGAACGCACACACACACACACACACACACACACACACACACACACACACACACACACACACACACACACACACACACACACACACACACACACACAGAAAGACTCAGCCCTAAGCGGTAGAGATAAACAGTGTTGGTGCAGCTGTGTGTTTCCAGGAGAGGCTGATTTCGTTTGGAGGAGCCGCTGCTGAATGAAGCTAAATGCTGTGTCTTCTTCAGCTGAATGAATGTAAAAACGGATGACACACTCAGCTCATTCTCCTCGCTTTTTAAGGAGGAAAACATGTTCGACACAAACAAGGAGGTCTTTCAGGATAATGCGACAATTCTGTAGGCTTTTATTTGACAAACAAAACCCTCTTCACTCAGTTTCCAGCCGTCAGGTTTTATTCCTTACCTTCCTGGTTACAAAGCAGTGGAGCTTAATGGCTCTGTTGTTCTAACTGTTGCAAAGATTACCTCCTGAAGCCACCTGCTGTGCATTTTTTCCATCACTATCTTGGTTTTTGGTCTGTCCTGGGGCAACAGGGTGGATACCAAAGCTGTGCACAATAAAACCATCAAATGTTGTCATCCTTGCTTGTTGGCACCAGATTGACTCAAATTGAATTTTCTTACCATTGCAGACTTGAAACGTAGGTCACATGTTGTGTCCAAGCTGCAGTTAAACTTCCCTCCACTACATTTAGCTGTAGCTCTTATTATTGTCTGCTTCTATAAATCTATTAGGCTCTACCACCTGGATATAAACAGTCACAGCTGGCAAGTGTCAGTATGTTAATCTAGTAAATTCTCCACAAAGCAAGATCGAAGCGATAGAATAAGACCATAAACTCATTGAGATTTTTTTTTATTTTTACAAAGGGAACAAATCAGCTGAGAGAAAAGTAAAAACCTTTTCTCAGTGACTAATCAGTGATTTCACACACTGGTTTATAAAGAGGTAAAACTGTCACCATGTTGGACATTACTTACCACTGAGTGATCCTGTGTGTTTGCAACAACTCGAGTCACCCCCTACTGGATTTTACTTTTAATTGATAAAGCAGATTAGTGATCCACATGGTGTAACATTGATGGTTACTATACCTTTAAATTTCTCTTAACACATCCAAAAACACAAGCATGTTACATGCCAAGTCATGTAGGCTGCACTTGCTAACCTGCTGTGGCTGTGCCACTTGGACCCGTGTCATCAGCGGCCTGGCTGACTGCAGCCCCTCCACAGAAAAGATCTTTTAGTTTTACACATTTGGCCGCATTCTGTAGTAGCATCTTCTTCTTTTTACCCCCTAGTTTCTCTACCCCACCCATTTCTTTTTCTGGCTTTCTTTCTTTTCCCCATGCTTACTCATACCATCCTTCTCTTTCTTCTAAATGGATCAGTCCAATATGGAAGGGGCCACTCGTATCCCCTCCTTGATTTGCAAAGTATTATAGTTAACCCGGTCTGACGTGACGTCTCACCGACTCTGTTATCTGCAGCCAGGGTTGCTGCTGGCAGGGCAGGCTGCTGTGGCTCTGTTTTATCAAAAGTCATTAATTAAAAAAACAAAAACGCTCCACCCACCAGCTGTTTAGGGTCTGGAATAGACCAGCCATTTGGGAAAGGTCCCAAATTTCCTGATGGCCAGCCTGCCCCTGTTGTTAAACCCCTAAAACTTCTGTTGATCTTATTTACTTGAATAAAGATAATATTTGAGTTAAATTTTCATTTTTCTTTTCTCCTTGTTTTGTTTGATATTTTGCCCTCTCCTCACCCTGCAGCCTGTTTTCACCTGAGTTGTTTTAAAATCAAGTAAACAAACACTTCTGCTGTCAAACTTCAGCAATCTGTCAGTGAGACTGTCGGAGGCTCAGGATGATGACTCATTTCAGGCAGGGAATAAAAAGGTTTGGCTTGCGATGGCGTGCTAAATCTAAACTTCTGCTATCCATTTCATTTGCAAACATCTCTTAGTTTGCTTTAGTGTGAGTTAAATATCACTCATCCACAGTGCTGTTTTAGCTTTTTAATGAAGACTTGACAACATGATGAGCAGGAAGTGTGGAGAGAGAAGGGGGCAAAAGTTTAAGTCTGGCCTGTTACGAATTTACTCTACGCTTTTCGCTAAAGTCCTTAAAACCAAGGAGATGAACTGGGACTTACTCCACAAACTATACGATAGATGTTTGAATCTATGAAGTGAAAAAATGGTTAAATGCATGCTTGTCAGTTTGAACCAAATAAATCAGCAATAACAGAAGATTTTCACAGATCTTTAAGACCAAAATCAGAAATAGGGATGGGAATTTCAAGCTAAAGCAATATTTGATATTTTCTGGCAACTACTCGAAGATTGTCCTCCCTGAGCCACAGCCTGAGATCTCAGAATATGGAACATATGCCGATTTAGGAAATGTTGTAGATACAGGAAATATGATCAAACTCAGTGGACCAATCATAAGGCTGGTGGTCTGCATCATATAAGTACATTGGTTCATTTCAGAGGGGTTGCAATGAAGGGTATGCCATTAATCCAACACAAAGGCTTAAACCAGACACTGTGGTTTCAATTTAAAGCAGACGACGTCCTAATATACATTCCTAAATTTGGCCCATCTTAAACTCTGCTGTTTTAAGGTCTCTGTTGAATCTCAAGCTTGGTCTGAACTCTGCCATGGTGTTTTATGTCACAAAGACCTCATATCCTTAGTGAAATAAACCAAATTTAGATATTTAAATCTCCTGAATACTGGGGTTATCAGGATGACATTACGAGATAAAAGTAGGTTGAGGAGTAGTTCCTTTCTAATCATGTTGCTGGGTGTAACGGTTGGCAACATGGTGCCGTTTTTTTGTGTTTGAGATTGGTATCAAGGGAGACAAATGTCCTCATCTCACCGTGTGTTCTGCAAAATCCTAACAGAAGGAGAAACTTCCCTCCATCAATATTATTCATAAAGGTTTTCCTCTGCAGCTGCCTCGGTGCATCACTTCTCCGCTCAGATCAGCAGATCTCTGGCCTGTTCAACTCTCCTCACCCCTCGGGTAAATATTGAGTTTGAACTTTAACAGGCCGCTTTCCACTACTTTGCTCCTCATGGGCTGAATGAATTAAAAAAGGAGTTTAACATGCGGAAGTCTCATCCAATTTTAAACTTTTTCACGAGGAGTAAAAATAACGTTTCCATCCCTCATTTCCGTGGAGAGAAGAGTCAGGAAAGTTTGTACTGTTTGCTTAATGTTGCAACAATCCACGCTTAGCAAACTTTTAATTCATCCAACAGTGCAGAAAGAAGACACTAGAGAGTGATGCTTTCTGCAGAGAGGAAATAAGAGCTGGAGTTAGTGGCAAATTTAAAGACAGTTTTCTTTGGTACACAGAGAGATGGGATAAATAAAGAGGCTGGATTAGCCCCGAGCGTTGATATGGATGTTTAAGAAGACATCAAATATATCCAGGCTGGGTTAGCTAGAGCTAAAGTAGTTATAGCATCACAGCCATGAGCTTTATGATAATCACTGACTGAGTTTGAACTCTGTTGGATCTGTCCTCCAAACAGACGGATGATCAGTCCACCACTTTAATGAAAGAAAGTTTCCTCCAACGGGTGTAGAGGGGAGGGGCCAACAATCAGCCAATCACAGGCATTGCTGTAAATTTTGTGTTAAATGTGCGTGCTTTAACTGCAGACTGGAAGGGGATGCAGCCTCCTAGTTTGAGGAGTTTAGCCTAAACCTGCATCATCTCTAATGTCCAGCAGGAGGCGACTTTTCTTGTTGAAAAGCAGTCTGATGAATGTTTTAAGTTTCTTTACTTTTCAACATTTCAATCCCAAAGAGAGTAAACCCTGTACTCTGAGTTTTTTTGTATACTACAGGTAAATCCCTGCCCATCACTGTGTGTAAATTGGACTATCATCTGCATAAATCCTGATTTTACAAGTCCTAATGGAGTGAGTATAACTGTAATAGTCGAGTTATATTTGGTATGCAGTCTGGACAAGCACATACATTCTTCAAAGGCATAAACAAGACATGATCTAAAAGAGATTGACACATCCAGGACTACTGCATCATTTTGACCAGCTGCAATACTGATTTCTGTTTTCATTTTACTTAGTTGGCCTTCACTCCCCAGGCTCAGAGATCAAAAACAGTCAGTTTTGTTCAAGCTGAACAAAGAACATTAACCGCGACAGAAAGTCAGGCATAAGAGCAGCATGCGATATCTGCTCAGTATCAAAAGAAAACACCATATATACTGGCTCTAGAGGACCTTCAGGGGACTTTATTTTACCATGGAGCTCTATGGGGACTGACTCACTGCTGGAGACAGACTCTAGTGGACACTCGAGGAAATGTCTTGACATCACCAGAGCAGATTTTCTGAATTTATTATTGAGGATGAATTATGAAGTAGGTCTAAGTGGTGTAATTCCTGATAAAGTGCTTTGTCTGAAATGATTTATGAACCCAGTCCTCAATCACAAAACCCTGTGAGGAAGGAGATTCAGGCTTTAAAGAGCTAAACTGTGTCCCCTTGTTTTATGTGCACTTCCTGTATTAAAACTCTGTAATTGTGCCAACCCAACATTAAATAAACAGTGCTTCCCTGGTTTTCCTCTGGAACATGTCTCTTTGTAGACTTATTCTTTTTTTTAATTGATGGAAAATGTTTGATTATAAATGCAGTTATGGACTTGTCTGCAGCTGCAACTCTGAGACATTTCATCACGCCACACTTAAAGGGCTCTGCGAGGTCGAGGTCACAGCTGTCTCGCCCATTAGCCTGGCGTTATCAGACGTGTTAAATTAGAGTTAAATGGTGCCCACATGTGTCTCCACACTCTGCACAGTTGAGATGACACGTGTGATCAGCGTGAACACAGCTCCTTGGAGTGATTCCTGCCACACATAAAGTCATTACTGGACACACGTGTTTCTTGTGCTGCATTTTTTATCATAGTATGTAAGAAAACCCTGTGAACCTTCATCATCCACAGAACACGTTAGGGCAACATACATCAGAGCATGTCCTAATACTTTTATCCATTTTTCTTCATCTTACATCTCAGAAAAGAATGTTTTTGCTCAGAGAGAATTAAATTGACCCCCGACCTCTGCTTATTGATTTCAAATGCCGCTGCAAGATTCAACTCAGTGAAATAATTTAGTTCTGTCTGCTTGTGCAACTCTTTTTGAAGAGTCAAAGTAAAACAACAGATGACAACTCATAAACAGCAGCAGTGATTCAGCAAGACAATTTGTATCCCTCTTGAAACCACATGTAGAATATCGCAAGACTTTTTGTCATTAACTTTGATTTATCTCTATTCCCAGATTCATCTTTGACGAAGATGAGCCCCTGCTCCGAGGCAGGGAAACCCTGTAACCCCTGTCTGGATGCCGCAAAGGCATGTAACCTAAACGACACGTGTAAACGTCTGCGTTCTGCCTACAACTCCATCTGCAGCAAGGCCACGCCCCCCCAGCCCTCTGTGGCCAATCAGGAGCCATGCAGCCGGAAAAGATGTCAGAAGGTGGGTACAGACGTGCTGTTGTGTTTTCTTGGATATATATTTCACTGAAGATGGATTTGTTGACTCTTGAGAGAAGACAAGCTGTAGAGACAAAGCCATCTAGTAGTGCCTACCAGGCAGGCAGGGTTATTCTCTGGGGGAAAATTTTAGCTGCTATGTATTTTATTTTATTTATTTTATTGATTTTCAGTGCAGCACTTTGGTCAACAGTGTCTGTTTTCAAAGTGCTTAACAAATACAGTTGGATTTGATTGGATGGAAATACCCCTGAAAATGGCCGAACCTGGGAGGTACCATTATGTGTGGTCAAAATACAGCTAGAGACCGTGTTCTTTCTCTGGGTGTTTAGATTTCTCAGTCACCCTCTAAGTCCTTTTTTTGGACTCATCCTCACTGTTTTGACTGTTCTTCTTGCTGCTTTTGTAAAATATGTTTTTGTACCTCAGTCTAGTTTTGAACTGTAACCTGTAGCGTAGTATGCTCACAGTCGTGTTTGTTAAGTAATGGTTTTCAGCAGTCCTCTAAATGCTGCAGGCTGCTCTGTGAGTAAAAACTAAAAGCCTTGTTAAGGCTAAAAGGTTATTAACATTTAATTTCTGCTCTCTTGTCTGATTTCCTCAGACGGAAGCTGTGAGTGCGCAGTATCATTTCCATATTTATTACATAACTGTTCTTTTTTTCCAGGATTTAAAGTGTGTTTAAGATCTCTGCTCAGCAGCTGATAATTTTGATGTGACATAAAGCGTTGAGCTTGAACGCTCTTTAAATTGAACATGATAATAAAGTGATGTGTTGTCGCTCTGCAGGCCCTGCGTCAGTTCTTTGAGCGTGTCTCATGGGAGCTCAGTTACCCTCTGCTCTTCTGCTCGTGCCCGGACCAGGCATGTGCAGAGCGGCGCCGCCGCACCATCGTCCCCTCCTGCTCCCACCAGGAGAGACACAAACCCTCCTGCTTAGAGCTACGACGCATCTGCCGCTCAGACGCACTCTGCAGGTGAGTCATGAGTCCTTCAGCAGTCTGTCAGGTGATGTCCTGGCTGGTTGTGTTTTTTCATGTGCACAGAAAGAGTCCATAAATAAACTGGGCAAGCTTTTGGCCACTGCACTGATGTCCCGTGAAAAGATGACAAATGTGCAGAGCCCATACACCCAGCAATAAAAAGTATGCCTCTATGGTGTTTATCATGTGAGTGTTTTTCAAAGGTTTGCTTGTCTCTGTGTGTAAATGCACGCATGCTATGTGCAAAACAGCATGAGAAGAAAGGTGAATGCAACGATATACAAATTACATCCCATCGTGCAAGTTAGATGAGTAACATAAAGCTATTCAGTCTGTTAATTAAATTAAAAAAACAAGGTATAGACCTGATTTATAAGAGAGTTAACTGCTGGCGCTATATGGAAAAATGAAATTAACTTGACTTCTGGAGGGGGGTATATAATGGTAATATAAAGGCATCTTTGTCATGCTGTTTTTCTTCCATCCACTTAGGACTCCTGGAAGTCCTCTGAGCCAGTTTCACTGATTATCATGATTCTGTAAGAGGAAGTAATCAGAGAAATCAGCTGCTCAAGTGTTTAATACCACACAGATTTCAGACATTCCTAGATCAAAATTACACATGTGGTTGGTAACCACTGGCTGTTAGGGTTGGAGAAGCTTGAAGGAGGGCAAAGGAATTTGTGGACACTGATTTCCCATGCCCCACAGTGGCCTTAAGACCACAGGGACGAAACAGTTCACATTTCTCTACGAGTTGTGTGGAAGTGGAGAGGTTGTGAAGGAAAATCTGAGAGAAAAGTTAGCAACCAGAAACTTGAAAAGCAAAGAAATTATAGAATGTGTCATCAAGTTAAACTCTGTAAACTCAGTCTCCTCTCTGTATTCACGTCCTGTTGTGTCATCACCTCCGTCAGCGGGGATTGTCTCTTTGCGGTTGGATTTTCACGCCTGCAGCTTCACGGCCGAGGTTGAGGTCAATAGCAGCTCCATCTTTTTGTGAAGCGTGAGCATATTCTGCAATTAGGGAGCTAAATGAGTCTTTTTTTTGTCTCTTCTGAGAGCGTTCAGTTATTCCACAGAGAGTCTGCCACCTTGACAGAAAACAGGAGACAGGGTTTTGTGTTTCAGTCACAGGAGGCTACTTCTTTATATAATGAATCTATGTCTGGATGAGGAAGAGAATGAGGCATGTTTAATTTGCTTTTTTCTGACTCATGGTGCTTGCTTTAAAGTACATATATGTGTACAGAGTGTGTTATTCTTCCGCTTAGTGTTGGGTCAGTATCTTTGGCATATTTCTGCTTGTAGTCCAAGATGTATCAGGCACAGGAGAATCAGTCTGCACGGAGAGCAAAAGCAGGAGGTACACAATCCAGCATGACACCCTGTCTCCCGTGGCTGGATTTCTTCCACCCTATCAACAGATATCTGTGATCCATCAGTACGCAGATGACACCATTCTAGCTGTATGAAACTCTCTGTATTGAACTCACTGTTTACAGATACTACATGAAAATGTAGAAGCCAAGTAATATGAGAAGTGTTATGGTTTCCATTTGAAATCTAAGAGCTTAAATACACCAGGTCCATCTCCAGTCCAGCTCCACTCTATCACAGCATCAGATCAGATAGGTTCCCATTCAAAACAGTCTGCCAACTTTGAACAGATCTTCTCCGGTGTATTTGAGCCGAGTGTCATGTTAACTGGTGATGTAACTAAATTTCATGGCATGAAACGCAAGAATTTGAACGCGGAGGGGGTCAATGAGATTTGACCCTCTCGCTTGCCATAGCAACTTTCGTGCTGCAGTATTTGCAAAATGTAGCACAATGCAGAGCTAGTGGACGTGCCCTTGTCTCTTGAGTTAGTTGTGTGGAGTTAATTTGGCTTTGCAATGAGGCAAGATTGTAGACTGAACTAAGACTCCAAACTGCAAACTCTGTCAGTACAGTTTGGTTTACGCCTCAGCAAGTACATGACCTAGCATTTACATCGCTATCACAAAGACAAGCTAGCGTTAGCCTCCAGAAGTCATTCCCTGTACAGCTTCTGGCTGCAAGTCGGTGAGCATTAGAGATAAAAAAAGGTACAGACTCTTGCAATTAATGAAATGAGACTGATTTCAGATGTTTGTAAGTCTATACGGGAGATAGTAGAGTACTTGCTTGTTTTGTGTACATAGTTTGAAAAAGTCTGAAAAACAAAAAGACCAGGATTTGCAGCCTGCCTGAGTGAGGTGTTTTTTGTAAGTTTCATAAAAATATCTTTTTGCTGTAGCTTTTGCCTCAGCAAGGTAATGATCCACTTGTTTCAATAGAATGTTTTAATTTTAATGAGCTAAGAGATTTGATTTTGATTTGTGCATTTTGAGCTGAAAGTATAAAGTCCTCCAGACAAAAGCTTTCCAAAATTTGATGTTTAAGAAATGTAAAAAAAGTTCTCATGAGATCGGTAAACTTGTTTCATCCTTTCTTTGTGAAGCAAAATACTCCCAGACACTGTCTCTGACTTTTGCAGTCCAATTGATTTTCATCAACAAAAAATTGTTATGCATATCTTTATTGTGTATTTTTTTATATCATATCCTGAGTATTTTATATAGGGAGCCCTATATGGAGATTGTTATCCAATCTTGAGTTAAAAAAAAACCTAAAATTGTCCAATCATGTGCATGCATGCAAAACAGTCTGTTTAGAGAACAACAGCGGGAGTTCTAGAATCCTGAAATCTTAGATCTCAAAGCCTATGGAGTTACTGTTTACAGTGAAACTGAGACTCTCCAGCAATCTGTGTCATTTTGTTATTTTACCAAATTAAACACCTTCAAATTGCAAGAAAATCACAATAATTAAGTTTAATGTTGGGGTTTTTACTGTTTAAAAGCAAGAGTGAAGCCTCTGTGTTTAACTAATTTCAATGAAACTGAGACTTACCAGAAAACTCATCATACTGTTGTTTTAAGGAATGTAAGACCCATTTTAACAACTTCTCAACAAGAAAATATGTTTGTCTGTCAGCTTCATTCTGCTGAAGGTATACAGAATGAAGCCTCCTAGAAACTTTGTGTTTACAGTCCGTTTACAGTCAAACTGAGACTCACCACAAATTGATGAATAGATGCTCCAGAATCCAAGAAACTACAGTTTTAATTTATCATACGTATGTTTAGGATGGATATCAGTTTTTAGCTGTCCTTTTGACCACACAGCACATTAAAAACTGTGTCTTTGAGGCTAGTTGTTCATTGCTAACAGCTGATGTCGTCATTGACTTTGAAAAGTTGGTCATGAATCACAGAGATTGTTGTGAGATTTGCTCATGATGTATGGACTGTTGTCAGAGGAAACAGACTCAGACTCTTGGATACTAGCAGAGGTCAGGGTTGGAGTTTTACCATAAGACAAACATTTTGACCATGAAAATATCAAATCCAGTTGTTTATTTTTGTTTTAACTTTTAACTTTCTCATTAAGGAAGCATTTTGCAAACTATCCCCAGAAGAGCCATCAATTTACTGTCCACTGGTGATCTGTCTCCTTCCACAGCAGGCTTTTTCTGTAAATTAGCATATTTTTGGATGAGAATCTGCTGAGTTCAACATAAAGTGAGTAACAACACGGCAGGGAGTGTTTGCAGCTGCAGCGACAGGAAGCTCTGTGACAAAGACATGGAGTGATGGAGCGACTCAGATGCGTCCAGGCGTCTCTTCAATCTCCCTTTTTTCTCCCTCCCTCTTTCTTTCTGTCTTTGTTGTCTGCAGCCAAGAACGGCTCAGGTCTGTGTTTACATGTGTCTGTGTGTCTATCAGAAGAACTCAGAGAATGTTCCGGTAGCTGGAGTCTGACAGAGTCTGACACAACACTACAGGAAACACACTGGAGCTCGTAGAAACACAAATGTGAACACTCAGGGAATCAAATGAGCACAAAAGAATTTAAGATCTTTGTTTCAGCAGTGATGAGGCACTTCCTTTAATCTCTTATCAACCTTTATTGTATTTTGGATTGTTTTTTCAGAGTGAGACACAAAAACTGCTGAATGACCATTTTTCAGCTGTTGTTGCCAGTTTTGCATCGTTTTCAGTTCAATCAGCAGCTTAGTTATTGACCATTTGCTAAGGTCCTAAGAGAAATTCATGGCTGCAAAGAGTGTCCATTTCTATTTTTGTGGTGAGTCTCAGTTGCATTATAAACAGTATATCACACATGGGTGTTGACCTGGAGCCCCTTAAAGTATTGCAATAAAGTTCTTATTACTCTTGATGTGTCTTTTGTTGCTTAAAATAACAGTGTGGTACTTACTTCTGGTGAGTCACAGTTTCACTGTAAAAAGGGTTTTACACAGAGGCCCCCCTCTTGTTTATTTTAGCAGTGTAGACCTGTAAATTGAACTGAATTCTTGTGATTGTCTCATAACTAATGAGTCTAATGTTCGCTGAAATAAAATTTTGATGCAAACTACTCATGAGTCTCAGTTTGACTGCAAATAGTAAATTCCACAGAGGCTTCTCTCTGTCGTCAGCGGTATAAAGCTGAAACACAAACTGATTATACTGCTGTAAAGTTGTTATTTAAGCATCTTGTGTTTGATTATATAACAGTGTGGTGCCTATTTCTAGTAAATCTCAGTTTCACTGTAAGTTACACAGAGGCTCCACTCTGTTTTTAGCTGTACAGACCCCAAAATTGATAATTTATTTTTAATGTTATTTAAAAGATTTAATTTGCTGAAATAACATGGTAATACAGGTTACTGAGTCTTGGTTTCACTGTAAACAGTAAGTTTTACAGAGGCTTTTCTCTAGTGTATGAAGCTGAATCAGAAACGTATCTTCTAGTGATTAATGCACCATAAGATTGCCAGAGTGAGTCTCAGTTTTAATGTAAGTGGTGTGTTTCACAGATGGGTCGACCTGGGATACTTCAGTGAAATAACCCCAAAGAGAAACCGAATTTGTTTTGATTATTAAGTCTAGAGCTAGCCGGACAACAACATGATGTGGATTTCAGGTTAGTCTCAGTAAGTCACACAGAGGCTTCTGTTTGTCTTCCTTCAGTAGTAATAGTAAGACCCCACTCCTCACCAACACGGATGAATACCTTTCACCTTGAAATGATGCGGTACCGATGCCATCAGCAATCGGTATTGGTACTCAACGGTACTGCTTTTAGTAATTTTGTGTGTTTATGTGGTAATAAGTATTAATTTAATATTAAATATGAACCTTTTTTTAATTTAAAATATGTCTTTCTCAGTATACAAACTTTGAATACTGTGTTCATTTCCAGCATGGAATGCTGAACCATGAGTCCTGAGATGATGTGCTTGAAAGGCCTGTATTTTTTGAATGCTGGATGGCATAGGGTGTGAGTTTGTTATGATACGTTAAAAAGTCTTATTACAGTTTGGAGGAATGACCTGCAGCAGTGCTCCGACTTGCTGGGTGGGAGTCTGAGTCTGCTGTTGAAGGAGCAGTTAAAGTCCCCCACAGTCTCATGCAGTGGGTGAGAGGGATTGTCCATAATGGATGCAAGCTTTGCCAGCATCCTCCTCTCACCCACCTCTAAGGAGTCTAAAGAGCAGTCCAGGGCAGTGTGTGTATGTGTGTGTGTGTGTGTGTGTGTGTGTGTGTGTGTGTGTGTGTGTGTGTGTGTGTGTGTGTGTGTGTGTGTGTGTGTGTGTGTAAGTGACTGTGTAAAGCCTCTGCAGAGATGAGACTGATTATCTAAAGGCAGCTCTTTGAGGCAGTCTTATCCTCCCTTGTGCTGAGACAGGAGGCTAACATCGCTAACACACATCCTGCAGAAAGGTCCAAAGGATTCTGGGATTTATAATCTTCTGAACATTTGTCACAACACTGATAACATGAATAAATATCTAGCCTTGGAGGTACCCAAACATGGTACAGTTTGATTTTGCGTGAATCGGTACTTGGGATTACAGAAGAATTTTGGTTGGTACCTGTAAAAGTACTTTATTTGATACCCATCCCTATAAAGGACGGATACAATAAAAAGCTGCAGTGCTTCCAGAAAATCAGCGACATGATAAGCTGCCAAGGAGTTCCTCCTAGGCCAGATTTTTCTTCAAGTTATCAGTGTTGTGACAAATGTTCAGAAGATTATAAATCCCAGAATCCTTTGGACCTTTCTGCAGGATGTGTGTTAGCGATGTTAGCCTCCTGTCTCAGCACAAAGCAGGATAAGACTGCCTCAAAGAGCTGCCTTTAGATAATCAGCCTCGTCCCTGCAGAGGCTTCACACACACGCACACATACACAGACACACACACACACACACACACACACACACACACACACACACACACACACACACACACACACACACACATTCACACACTGGCTGCTTGTTTGTGATTTGCTGTGTGTCAGGCCGCGCTCAGAGTGTGCTGTTTCTTTGTGTTTCCTGCTCTGAGTAGGTGTCTCTTTGAGCGAGCATGTGACTTACAGAACAGAAGAGAGCAGCGAGGATAAATCGATATCTGGGAATATGCTTCACACACACTTGCAGCTCTGCAGAGTCCACAAACTAGCAGCAGAACAACATAGAGAGCCATAACGAGTGTGTCCCAGATTCATGTAAAACCCACATGTTTACCTCCCACCTGCAGCCACAGCTCAGCGGCAGATCTCGACGTCTCTCTCTTTGGGATCGTATGTGCTGCATGAATCATGTTTGATCGCCTGTGAAAAGGCAAAGTAGGCTTTTCATTTTCGCCTCCATTACCCACACAGGGAGAGCAGAGAGCTGCATAATCACTGGATCCCACAGGTCCTCTGGGTCCTGACAGCCTCAGAGGTGGGGGGTGCAGAGTCCCGCTGTGGCTGAGAGCAAGCTGGAAGAAGCGACTGCTTGGGGACGGCGCTCTGATTGACAGGAAGAGTAATTAAATATGGTCGTCACCACAAGTGATGCATGAGAGACCCACAGAGAGTCTGAAAGCCTTTTGGACCGAGGCTTTTACAGGGAAAAGAGACTGATTTGCATTTCAAATGAGTTTCACTTCTAATTGCAGAGCAGTCATACCTTTAATTTACAGTTAATTCTCCCCGAGAACAGGGGAGGAGACGTTCAATTGTTGTCATCACTTTGGAAAGTTTAGCCTGTAGGAACATAGAGTTAGAGATCATTATTAAACCTCAACACAGACTCACAGGAAACAGGTTTCTGCTGGAGGAAGGGCTGTCAGTGTTTCACAGCCTCACACTGTTCTGTTTGGCCTCGCCAATAAACTCAAACTCTTCCTCTGAATGTGTGCATCAGTGTTTGCTTATGGCAGAGCAGGTGCCTCGTGCACAAAGGCCCCATTATAAAGTGTCTAATTGTGTCTGCTTGTAAATGTCTAAAACACTTAATGAGAATTCAGTACCTAGTTTCACTGGATGGGTTTTAATCAGGCCCAAGAAACTCAGGTTCATCCAGATTTAGATTTCCTGAGTGTCGCTTTTCATTTTGGTGCTTTATGCAGGAGTTGTCAAACTTTTCAATATTTGTGGCAGAGACCAGTGACCCACTGCTGAGGGAATACACCAACAGGCCAATCCAAAAAACAGAGACAATGAGGCCGAAAGATCCTTCATTTATCTTATATATTTAAATTTAGTCTTCCCATGGTCCCATGTTTCTGTTTTTTAAATGAAAATGATGTAAAGAGGCCGGCCTTTCGCCTTCTTGTGAAAAGTTACAGGGTGCCTACCTGCCTGTCAATCAGCCACACCCTTATATGGACAAAACTCATAACTTTAAAAATAGGGGGTTTCAAATATTGTTGACTGATCTATTCAGACTAAAATCATGTTTCGAATCAGGCTGTAAACGTGTTTATTTCTGCTGCAAAGACCATCTGAATGGCTGTGTGTGGTTTCTGGATTTTCTGCAGACAGCTTCTAGTGGACACTTCAGGAACTGATGCTTTTGTCCACTTCTGCATGGGCACCAATGTTTTCCACCAGGAGCTGCAAAATAATTTCAGCCTGTAGAGGGCAGTCTGGATGCAAATTTCCAAGATAAAATGAGGAAGTTTGATATTTTCGATCCGCAACACACTTCATCAACAACATGAGGACATACCCGAAAAAATCAGTTTTAAACGGACAATAACGGCGGCGTTTGGCTCATCTTTGAAATGATCGATTTCACCTTTCAGTAAATTGATCAACTTGTGGTGTCAAAAAATGATCAATCTTTTCTTGATCTCCCTGAATTCTCATGTGACTAAAGCAGCCTGCAGTCTCATGTGGGGATTAATCAAACACATTCATACCTCAAAATCTGAAACTTTAACAGATGATGTTTTATTTTTTAGGAGATAAATAGAGTGCTTTTGCTTCTCTTTAATCAAAGGAAATGCTGCTGCAGACCCAGGTAGAAATGTTGTCTTGGTCAGCGTCGCCGAATGATAAAGAAACTCTGCTCATGTTTGCTGCTGTAGTGAAAATACTTTCAAATGGATTACAGAGAGGAAGTGATTCAGCGAAGCTCTGCGCTGACCTGTAATTATCACTCTGTGTAAGAAAAGGATAGATGGAGTAGTTTACAGTATGTCCGGATCAGATTGGATATATTAAAGCAGTTTACAGTTCATCATGAGCACTAGGTGTTGACGGTAAAGCTGCTGCTCTCTCTGTAAACAGCCAGCGAGGCGTTCAGGCTGAAAGGTTCAATTACAGAGCGTTTGATTCGCACTTGACTTCTATAACTATAGGTTCATTTCAGGTGAACAGATGAAAGAGAGCTTCAGATGTTTGACCCTGATGGTTTCATTTATGGGTTTGTTTATTTTATATAAGTCTGTGATTTTTCTTCTGACCTCGAAAACACTGAAAACAAACAACCAAACTTCTAATAGACCTGCTAAGGTTTCCATCAGGACACATCTGGCAGGGGTGTAGATTTGTGTGCACAAGGATCCATCTGACCCCCATCAGACTGAGAGCGCCCCACTAATGACAGAGGTGTGTATGCAAACACACACACCCAGCAGCGAGGTGTGTGCAGCTGAACTGCTATCCAAACCAAGCAGCAGCAGCAGCTGAGCTGTTTTAAGGCAGGGAAGCCAATCTACGGCTGCAGCGCTCCATTACTCGGTCAGTGAGGTGAGGTGGTGGCGTGATGGAAAACGACGCTACTTTTGTGGAGGTCACAGAGGACGCCGGCCCGCAACAGGCTGCTTGTACTGCGACTGTGTGTGTGAGTGTGAGTGTACACAAACTCATCTCTGATCCGTCTCATTTCCCCTGTGCTCATCTGAACGTGTCTGCTCGGCTTACGGAGTGAGGAAAGAGAAATCTTTGAAGGAAGGAAGGAAGACAAGCTCGGATAAAAACAGTAGAGTGACCTCGAGCAAGAGCACCAACCTGCAGCTCATGCTATGCAAATATGTATATATGCAAATGAGCAGTGCCACTTAGGGGGTGTTAATTAAAGAGAACATGGAGACAAAACAAACAGCTAATCACCAGTCACAGACAGACACAAACACACACACGCACACACACACACAGGCGAGAGCACACAGAGGTTAAAGACATCTCAAAAAAGCTCCGCCACATCTCTGCATCGCTGCAGCGCCTCGTTCTTCATACCATCTCGGGTGTAATGACTTCATAAATCAAAGAGGAGCCTGCCAGCTGCTGCTGATGTTCATATTTAGAACAAACAGAGACTTTCTGTGTTTTATTTGCAGAACATAATGAGATCTGAACCCCGGAGACACATTATCTCCACAAATACATGCCAGGATGCAGAATCTACACAGAGGAGCTGATGCTCTTCAGAGTTTAGTGTCATGCTTTAACTGGACGCCATGAAACCCAGACCAAACTTTTGAAACAGAGTTTAACAGGAACAGACCATTGCAATCTGTAAAACTCTCAAACCTCATGTTTCATTATACAAGGGACAAAGACATCGGACCTCAGATGGTTGAAAAAAAGATGATAATCATGATTGAAATGCTGATAATGATAATGATAGAAGTGGTGATAGTGATAATTGTGATGTGGTGGGATCACCACAATTTATGTTTTCGATTCCCATCCCTACAGAAATAAGGATGATAATGAGGATAATGACTATGAAAGTGATTGATTGAGGATGGAGAAACAGATGAGGTTCAAAATGGGTGTTGCAGATAACTTTATTACAGTAATAATGATTATAAAAATGAGCATGATGGAAGTGATGATGGTAAAGAGATGATAACCCAAACAAGGATGATGATGAATAAAATGAGGTTAAAATGATGATAAAAGAAATGAGACTGATGAATGTGATGATAATCAAAATAAGGAAAGGGTTATACAAATGAGCGTGATCAAATTGATGATAGTAAAGAGATGATAATCAAAACAAGGATGATGATGATTAAAATGAGGTTAAAAGTGATGATAAAAGAAATGAGACTGATGAATGTGATGATAACCAAAATAAGGATAAGGGTGATAGAAACGAGGATAAATATGAGGATGATATTGATAAAATGATGAGGACAAGGATGATTTAGATGATAATGATGATATTGATGATGATAGATATCAGGACAAAGATGAAGATCAAAATGCTAGAAAAGAGGTTTAGGATTATAAAAGCTAGGAGAGTAGACATGAGGATGATAACAGTGATGATGATGCTCATTTTGCCGATAATAAAGACGATGGCGATGGTTATAGTTTCACTTGGTATACTCTTTTGTCCAAAGTGACATACAACCTGCGCCATTGTAGGGTATGGTGCCTTGCCCAAGGCCCCTCAACAGTGCTTAGGAAATTATGCTAACACCTGTCCAGCTATCAGCCCAAGTCCCTAATCTTGGTCCATGCCTAGACTTGAACCAGCAACCCTCAGGTTAGAAAGCCAAGTCCCTGTGGGCTGAGCTACTGCTCCAGCATAGTGATGATTGGGATGATGACAAGGATGATGATGATGGTTTTGATAGAGATAGTGATGATGATGTTGGTGATGGTGTATGTGGTGATGATGATGATGATCATGATGACACTTTTTTGTATGTCCTTTGCTTACAGCAGGAGGAAACCAGTGAAACCTCTAGAACACTCATTTACAGCTCATTTTCATTTTAATGAGGCTGTTGTATGTAACTTTGTGTAGGTCGAGACACACACACACACACACACGCTAGATATTTACATCAGAGTTGTGTGGATGTTTTTTTTAAAGGTGTCAACTCTATATACTGTAAGTGCAGGATGTGGAGGGTTGACATTGGTGTGTGTGTGTGTGTTTATGTGTGTGAGTCAGAGATCATTTCTTGTTGATCCCTGTTAATGCAGACATAATAATTGATATTTAATTTGCGAGTGTGTTACACCGTGACTGACACTTAGGGTCACAGGGGAAGAAAGAGAGTGCACACACAACCACACACACACACACACACATACACACACACACCGGTATATGAGGGTGAAAAGGAACAATTAGATAGAAGAATGTGTGATTTGATTTTGTTTGCATCAGAGATAATTACATGTGTCGATCCCGGCAGTGTGTGTGTTGGTGTGTGTGTGTGGTTGTGTCACTCTGAGTGTGTCGTACAGAGTGACAGCCTGTCATCGGGCTATTTGGAGTCACTCAGCCTCCGTATAATTTGATTTTAATATTCTTCACCTTTTCCTACACACACACACACACACACACACACACACACACACAGACGCACACACACACACACACACACACGCACACACACACACACACACACAAACACACACACACACACACACACACACACACACACACACACACACACACACACACACACACACACACACACACACACACACTGTGTGTTGTGAACAGCTCTGCTGTTGCTGTCCAGATTGCAGGACCAGAAATCAGAGTTGTTTCTAATCTCCAACTATTCCTTTCTTTCTTTCTTTATTTTTTTTCTTCTGTCCATCTTTTCATGTCATTCTTTCTTTCTTTCTTAAATTTTCTTTTTTTTTCACTCTGGCATTTTTAATGGTATTTTCAGCTTCTTTCTTTTGTTCATTTTTTCTTCATAATTTATGCCTTATTTTCTTTTTTAATTTGTCTTCTGTCTTTTCTTTTTCTAATTTGTCTTCCTGTCTTTTAGTCTTTCTGTCAAAATGTCTTTCTTTCCATCCTTCTTTTTTTTCCTTCTGGCCTTCTGTGTGTCTTTTTCTTTCTTGAATCCTTAGTGTTTTGGTTTTGTTTTTGTTTTGTTTTGATTCTATTGTTACATTTCTTTCTTTGCTTAAGTCTTTGTTTGTCTTTCTTTATTTCTTGCTTTATTTTTATTTTTATTTTATTTCCCTATGTTTTCTTTGGCTTTTCTTTTGCTTTTCATTTATTATTTAATTAATTAATTTATTTTTCTTTTCCTTTTTTCGCTGTGTCCTGTGTTTCTTTCTTTCTTTCTTTCTTTTTTTTTCACCCTTGCCTTCTCTTTTGTTATTTCATTTCCTCCTTCAGTTCTTTCTTTTTTGTCTGTCAAGCCTGACCTGTCTGTTAACGTATTCACTGCCGATCTTTGATTGTCCATTGGAGGCTGACTCCAAAAGTCCTGAAAACCACATACGCACCCATTAAAAAAAAAAAAAAAAAAAGTCAAACCTGTCCCCTGTCCCTTATACCGTGCATCTCCATTATGGTCAAAGATGATAGGCTTCAGAAACAAACGAGTGACACCATGTTCACGTTTGATGTGATCTGTTGTTCTGGTTGGAGCTCTGAAAACAGGACAGCTGAGTCAGCGTGCCGTGAGAGGAAACCCTTGGCTTTGGATCTAAAGAAAGACAAGCTAAAGAAAGGTTTGTAGCCTGCAGCTAGCTGACCTTCACTACAACAGAGTTTAATTAAAAGTTGTCCAGGCTGAGTGTAATAAAGGAGCCGGCGTGTGCTTGGTCTGGACTTTAAAAGTTCTGTAAGGAGCTGCTCTGCCTTTATTAAGGCTAATGACAACATGAGACACTCAGTGGACTTGAAACAACAGGCTCTTACTGTCTGAGACTCAGAGAGAAGGGAGTGAAGGTCAGGGAAGAAGTCAGAGATTTACACAACACAACACAGGAACGTCAGAGCCGAGCAGTTCAATCCCTCTCCTCTGAAACCACTTGGTCAAATCCTGCTGGAGCCCCCGACCTCCCTCCCACAGGGCTGGTCGAAGATTCATCTAAACTAATCATCAACCCACAGAGAAAGAGAAGTGTTCTGTAGACTCACGTGTTTCCTCTGAATTAGATTTCCAGCTCTCGTTAGGAGACGACTCCGGGACCAAAAAGCATGAAAAATAAAAAGATTTAAATAAGACATGACTGGAGGTTTTCAGCAGCCAGGGCTCAAAGGTTCTTCCACTAAAGCATGGGTTTCAATGCTAGTAGGACATTAATGCATGCATGTGACAGCTGCAGGGTTTGTTTAGGAACCAATGTTCCTGGATGTTTCTGTAACACAGCAGAGATCTCAGTGTTTTCATGTGGCTTAAAGTTAGCTTCAGGCTACAAATTAACACCATAGCTGTTATCTATGCTGTTAAAGCAGAACAGCATTGAGTATGGACAAAGCATTTAGCAGATCCTGAAGAGCACTCCAAGAGGGATACAACCACATCAAAAATGTCACAAGATTAATATCTGGATGATATGTGATTGAAATTGTAATGTTTAAAAAATACAGTTTTTATATTGTGGTATTCAAGTAGGAACATAAGAGAAAAAAAAATCACAATGTGAAGAAAATAAAGTCAGAAAGTTTAACGAATTAAGTTTTTATGTTACAGGGTCAAAGTCAGACAACTGCAAGATTCAAGCTGGCATGTTAGGAAAACATAGTTAAAAAGTAATAAAGTAGTTTTTATTCATTTATTTCTTTTGGTTGCTTGTTTTTTTTTTTTTCAAATGTTATATGGTTGCAGTGCTTCAAGAGTAAAGTTGTAATGTTTCATTATTAAAATCAGAACAAAAGTAGAACAAATGATAGACTAAAGGCATGATATAACAAGATAAAACTTGAAATGCCATGAGGGTTAAGTTGTAATGCCAATCAAAGATGTAATGTAATGAGATAAAAGTGATGTAGTAAGATAATGTCACTAGACAAAAGTCATTATGTTATCAGATAAGTATAATGTTACAAGATTTGCCATGAGAGTTATGAGTACTCATTTGAAAAGTTGCCAGTTTGAATTACTGATGTAGGTCAATCCAAATCAGTAAAACTCATTTTAATGATTTTAGAAGTAATACTAGTAAGTCTGCTGTGTGTATAATGTCATCATGTTATGGGAAAAGAGTCATAATGTTACAAGATTAAGTATTTATCCCACAAAAAAAGAAAAAAAATTTGAAAGTCAAGATGTACGTTTATGAGACAAAAGTTACAGATTGTGTTAATGTTAGACTGTAGTTTATCTTTATGAACATTTAAATAGGAAACGGAAACACCAACCCTTTGAATTGTCCCTTCAAAATAAAACACAGGCTAAAATAAAATTACATTTTCCCATGTAATTTATGATTTGACTGTCCTGATACCTCAGCGTTATTCTAGCTGATTCTGTGTTTTCTGCTTCATGGACACAAACGTGTGATTTTGTCCTTAGAAGTCAGACGTGTTAAAACTCTGTTAAACACAAACACAACTCCAGAGCCCACTGAGTCACAGCAATCTGTACTGACAAGCCAAGGATGAAGGTGTCAGTCCCTGTGTGTGAGTGTGTGTGTGTGTGTGTGTGAAATGGACAAACAAATAGCAAGACAGAAGAGCAGTGTGTGTTTGTCAGTGTGAATAACAGTCATGTCTGTTGTCTCGGGCTAGCATGGTTGGCAGGACTACCAAAGCAGACAACACCAACCTCTGCCCACACACACTCACACACACAGACACACTGACCTCTTTGGGAAAGTCAAATGTGCAGCACTCAGGCCTGTCGCTGTGTATTATTGTCTGCAGACAGACAAACACTTCTACGAGTCCTTACAGACACTTTAACAGCTACACACATAAACATAACAACAAAGAAAACCTGGATTGAGATTATCACACAAACACACAATAATCCACACACAGATCTGCTTCAGAGGAAATCAGAATTCTATTTGGTTTGACTTTATTTGAAAAAATGTTTTCAATCAATTTCTGATTAATATTTTCTATAATAAGGTGTTTATTTTATATCATTTACCTTTTCCCACGAGTACTGCTTTTTATTCATCAGTTTTTGGCAGATTTGTGCTTTAATTTTAGAATTTATTTATGACTTTTGTCCCCTCGTTGGCAGTCAATGGTTGTGATCTACTTAATTTCATTTTCATTTCATTTTCATTTCATTTTCATTTCATTTTCATTTCATTTTCATTTCATTTTCATTTCATTTAATAAGTTGGGACTATGCGCAAAAATTATCGTCACTGCACCTTACAACCACAAAACATATAATAGAACGTTTAAAAAAACACACATCACAACCAGACAATATCAATACAAGATTACAGTTAAAAAGTCAAAATGATCAAAAAACTAAAAGTTCCCGGGAACAGGAATCAGAAACTTTTAAGTATGGGTACATGTCTATGGACAACTCTGGCAGCCGATGAGATGACTTCTGTTTTACTGGCCACCCTAAGACTAACTGATATTCTGACCAACTGATCTTCTAATTTTCTGACTCACTGACCAGCTGATCAACTTAACTTCTGATTTTCTGACTAACAGACCTTCTAACAGAAATCCTGACTATCAGACCATCTGACTAATGAAACTTCTAAAAGATTGTCTGACAAACAGACCTTCTGACCAACTAACCTTTTAATTTCGAACTAACTGACAATCTGACTGACTGACATTCTGCCTTTTTGAATAACAAACCTTTTAACTAACAGACGGCCTAAGTTATAAAACTTCTAACAGACCTTCTGGTATACAGACTTTCGGACTAGCTGATTGTCAGACTAAAAAACATTCTTACAGACCTTCTGACAAATAGACCTTCTGGATAACTGACATTCTGACTATGAACACTGATATTTTGACCAAGGGACTTTCTGATTAACAGACATTCTGACTGACAGACCCTCTGACTAACATAACTTCCCTGTGATATGCTGATTAATTGACCTTTGAATTATGGGCCTTCTTATTCAAGATTTTCTGCCTATTGAATCGTCTTATTGTCTGGCAAAATAGCCTCTTGATTTTCTGAATAGCTGGCTAACGAGCCTTTTGATTTTCTGCCTTAAGAAACTTCTGATTTTCTGGCTTTTGGACTTATTGGTCGTTTGACAAAATAGCCTCTTAGTTTTCTGACTTTCATCTTTGTAACGACTACTGTCGTTTATTTTTATTTTTTGACTAACGACTTTCTGATAAACAGGGCGACGAGCAGAGAGCACAGAGTTTGTGGTGAATTCAGTGACTGCAGCCTCCCAACACTTGAAGCTCTGAGACAAACCAGCTTCTGTGTCTGCTCTTTTAAAATCTTTTTTTTTTCACTTTGTGGGAAACTTTGTGCTGCATGTGTGCAGAGATGTGTTTGACTAAAGTGGAGCTGAGGTGTGTTGTCTCTGTGTTCTCTTACAACATTTGAGTCACTTGTTTTTATCGCCTGGCTGCTCTGCTCTCACAACACCTTTCACCTGACGATCCCTCTCTGTGCAGCTCGCTGCTACACAAAATAAACCAAGAGAGGAATCATGAGAAAGATTAAGCTCCAGAGAGACTAAAGAAGCAGAGACAAAGAGAAGAGAGGAGGCAGTGTGGAGGAGAAGTAGGACAGGCGGTAGATTAACTCATGGCTGTGCAGTGATCGTCTGTGACACTTTCTCCTGCTTTAACATCTGCATGATGAGGTGGATATGGCACGATACACACACTGCAAACGCAGAGATAATCTCTCAAACTACTGCATGAATCAGAGCAAGATTTGCAGCTTGAGGAGAGTTCTGTAAGCATCGGCTGGATCAGTTTTTACACCCCGATAACACAAAGTTACAGCTCTCAGATCTGAGGTTTACAACCAGAGGAAGGACAAACAAAAACAGGGATAAATATTAAAGAGAGGTGGTTTAAAGACACAATAAAGATAGAAAATATCAAACTTATCCATCTTTGTTTATGGCAATGATTATAGCTACTGAAACACTGTGTAGTCTTTTTACATGTTAAAACCATCAAGCAACAAAGTGTGTGTGACAGCGAGCAGATGGCGGACGTATGGGACCTGCTGCTGTTAGATTAAAGCCTAAATTCACATGTTGGGACTCTTTCTCTGCATCTAAAAACCAAGGAGATTTCAAGGAGATGTTGATAAACACAAACAAAGCCAGATGTTTTCTGCAGAGTGCTGCACGTTTGATGTCTGAGTGACAGGTTTTACATCTTCGTAGTTCCACGACAGCATCAGGAGCTTTCCAGAAACTATGAAGTTCACACTCTTCTGAGACTCATCTCCAGCTCTTTATGTGGCTCAGAAGTTTCTCTGCCTTGTCCATATGGTGCATTAAGTCTCCTCCCCCTCTGTAAACTTTAGCTCATAAAAGTGTCCATGTGCATGTTTTTTTGACGTGACAGTGGTATGTTGTTGTGCTGTATTGCTGCAGGTCTCGACTTGCTGACTTCCACATGAACTGTCAGATGACACCTCACACGGTTACCAGCTGTCCACACGACAACTACCACGGCTGCCTCATGTCCTACGTCGGCCTGCTGGGTGAGTTTCATTATGAGTAAAACGTATCTAGATGTATCTATTACCATATCAACGCTCTTTTTGTTAACCTTTTCTTTTAGTGATTTCTGTAAAAGTCGGTCAACTATCCTTGTTTCATTATTGCAGACTAATGAAATCAAACCTCACCTGTCCTTCAGGTGTGTATTGAAACCAGATGATAAGTGGACAGTATTTTGCAGTGTTTCGTGCTGCGTAAGCATCAGTGAACTCTGCTTCTGACCAAGGAAAATGTTCTTCATCAGGGGGCGGTATGAGGAAAACGTCAGGATGTTTTTATGGCAGGATCAGGATCTAGATTTTATTAGGATTGTTTTTCCTGGATGTTTTTGAGATTTAGCAGTACATGTAACAAAGGCAGGAGGGTTTTTTTGAACTCTCATAAGCTATAAGAAACATTAAGTTGTTGCATATGACCAAACCATGGATTTCCCTTCACACTACTCTCAGTGCCAAGAGAGAGCTGAGTTACCATCTGACCCTCCTGGAGAAAGCAGTGGACCTTCTTGTTTTAGCAGCAACCAAGAAGGAATGAACAAAGAAAGGATATTTCGATGTAACATATTTGAAAACCAGCTTCTCAAAATCAATATATTTCTGTAAATGACTTCAGTAAACTTATAAATTGGGATTACACTTTATGCTGATGATACTATCATCTACATCCATAATCCCTTTTTTAACAGAAGCAGTATAGGTTTTGATTTGGTCCTTACAAAGAGTCCAAATGAGTCTGAAACTCGCTTAGATCAACAAAAGTACAGTCTTCTGAAAAGCCTCCTTCAACAGCCAGATTTTCACATTTTCACCAGGGATAGTTAACTGATTTCAATTGTGATTCTCAGTAAGGTTTTGAGTATTTGGATAACCAATAATTTTCATTTGACTGAGCTGAAGGCTGGATTTTATCCTACTATCGCTTTCAAATGAATAAAATGAAACTTGTAGGAAGTGTTGCCAAATTAGCGACTTTGTGGCTTTATTTAGTGAGTTTTCAGACCCCTTTCGTGACTCTTTTTCAAAAAAGTGACAAATCTAGTCTCTTTTCTCAAGTTTGGAGACTCTGACATGAAAGCACAAACCTATCTTCCTGGATGTTTTTGAGATTCAGCAGTAAACATAACAAAGGCAGAAAGGGTTTTTTTAACTCTCCCATTTTCTCATCATGATAAATGATTAATTTCAGTGACATAATCAATACATACAAGATAAAAGCAAAGGGCCGTCCGAAAATGGACCTTCAGCAACGATTGGCCCCCAAGCCTGACTTTGGACATGCCTGATCTAAACAAATGTCTTCAAACACACGGACTGAAGAGAGAAATCAAACTAAGCTGTAAAAGAAAAAAAAAGCCTCAAACATCCTCAAACATCTTCAAAATCACGTTTGGTTTACTGTTTCATTGTGGCGAGCCAGCCAGGAGAACTTGACTGATTTGCAATATCTAATAACGCTTTTGTTTAAGTTTTGAAAGTTCTGAGAATTTTGGGGTCAAAACTGTCAATGCCACATCAGAGACAGAGTGACAGATACAGAAAGAGATGATGAGGTTAACGACTTTCTGAAACAGTTTTGTTTATTAATCATTTAAAGTGAAGGTTTCAACTCAGGTAAATAACTCATCAACTGTGAAATTAACCCTCTGATTCATGAAATATGAAAGCCTGTGTCAAGATGTTTTCCCTGCTTTCAATGATGCATGTCTATAACTTTGTACACAAAATCAAAGAGCTCTAGCAAAAGTTTAACTCCTGTGTTTTGCTGAAGGTTGGACAACCTCCAGCTTTTGATCAGAATCTCCTTTAAATCTAAAAAATGCTTTAAGAAAGATTAAGTTGTTGTAGATTTGATTAATTTTATTCAGCATGGGAGCGAACTTTGAGAGTATTTCTCTCAGAGTTAGTGACTTGTGAGCAGAATGGTGTCTTGACCACTCTTGCAAAAACAGTATTGTACAGTTTTCTCTGCATTACATTCATGCAGGAAGTGTCCTTTTCTCTGCCTCTCTTTGAGACCGGAGAGATTTCTAAATGAGTCACTCCTCTGGAATTCATCCCTGATTCAATTCCCAATTTACAAAAATCCTCTCTACCTCTCTTCTCTTTAATCTCCCCCTAATTCTTCTTCCTCCTTAACACTTCCTGCCCCGTCTGTCTCTCAGGTTCTGATGTGACTCCGAACTATAGCGACAGCAGCCCGTCTAACATCACCATCAGTCTGTGGTGTAGCTGCAGGGGAACAGGAAGCCAGGAGGCCGAGTGTGAAGCTTTCCACCGAGACTTCACTCACAACACCTGCCTGAGTGAGTCCTAACTCTGTGTTTCTTTCTATACTTGTGAGGACATCGGTCATGAAGCACTGCAGTTTGATCTTCTGTGGTTGCACTCATCAGTGTCTCAATGAATCATGGGAGACTTTGAGCTGTGTGTGGAGTCTTTATGAAACAGTAAGCTGAACAGACAGATAGGTCCTCACAGGTGCTGGAACACAGAGGTGTGTGTGGTGTGTTTGTGTGGGAGGAGAAAGTGTGAGTGAGGAAGACGAGCGAGAAGAAAGGTTGGACGAAGATGATGTGTTCAAGGTCCCCAGGTAGTCATCTGTAAATAACAGATACATTCTCACCTCTGCAGCTCCTCGTCAGGCTGCTCTGCTGCTGCTGTTCATCTGAACACACACAGATACACACACACACACTGTGCACAGAGTTTCCGTAGTGAAGGAAATCTCTATCAATAATGAACACTTCTTTCCACATGTATCAGAATCAAATCATACAGACTAGAGAGCGAGAGAAAATCTGATTTCTTATCTTCTCAAATTTTATAACGCCAAGTTTGTTCAGAGAGGGAAAAGTTCCAGCAGCAAACATCTGGGAGAGAAACCCTGTGAAGTAAGAGTCCCTGGTCTGCTCCAATAATAAAACCCTCAGTGGGTCTCTACAGAGGACGAGCAGCCGCCGCTTGGCGCTGAGTGGTTTGAACGTGATGAAGAGTTCATCAATCATTCACAGAGCACATCAGAGTGAACTCCAAGCACTGACACTTTGTCCTGTCAGAGAGGAATCATGACTCCATTGTGGGGCTGTAGCTGAACATGTTGGACTTAAAAGGTTTGATGCTAACGGTTTATGGATCCGCTTCTACAGAACGACGAGGTGCTCTGAGGTCCAGAACATCCTCTCTCTGTGTGTTAGAATAAATGTTTTAAAGGTCAGAAACTCAACAAACAGGTTCAAGACATCAGGGAGATGACCTCCAAGACCTCCGTGAAGGAGAGACAGCGAGCTACCATCTGATCCTTGTGAGCAAACAAGACTCAATACAATCCAAAACCAGCTTCTGTAAATCAAGATGACTTCAATGAGGTTATAAAACAAAGACTACACCTGATGATACTGTCATCTACATCCATAATCTGTTTATAACAAAAGCAGGGTAATAGCTTCAGAGGGTGCTTTAGTCGCTACAAAAAGCTCAACAAAATTAAAACTAGCTTTAAATGCTCAAATAAACAGAGTTGTAGTCTTTTGAAAAGCTCATTTACAGTGGAAAGATCTTAATATTTTGACCTCTGAGGATAAACGCTTTGAAAGTGTGACTTCCTACAAATTCAATATGAAAACTCTACATGACCAAACCAAGGATTTCCCTTCATACTACTCTGAGTGTCAAGAGAGAGCTGAGTTACCATCTGACCTTCCTGGAGAAAGCGGTGGACCGTCTTGTTTCAGCAGCAACCAAGAAGGAATGAACAAAGAAAGGATATTTCGATTCAGCATATTTGAAAACCAGCTTTTCAAAATCAATTTATTTTTGTAAATGACTTCAGTAAACTTATAAATTGGGATTACACTTTATGCTGATGATACTATCATCAACATCCATAATCCCTTTGTAATAACAGCAGTTTAAGTGTTGATTTGGTCCCAACAAACAGTTCAACTGAGTCTGAAACTAGCTCAGATCAACAAAAGTATAGTCTTCTGAAAAGCCTCCTTCAACAGCCAGATTTTCACATTTTCACCGGTGACAGTTAACTGATTAAAAATGTGACTCTCAGTAAGGTTTTGAGTATTTGGATAACCAATAATTTACATTAGACTGAGCCGAAGGGTGGATTTTATCTTACAATCACTCCTAAATAAATAAAAAGGAACTTGTGGGAAGTGTTGCCAAATTAGCAACTTTGTGGCTTTATTTAGTGAGTTTTCAGACCCCTCTAGTGACTCTTTTTCAAAAAAGTGACAATTCTAACCCCTTTTCTCAAGTTTGGAGACTCTGACATGGAAGCATGAATCCATCCACATCTTCTCAACCAAGGATAAAGGAGGAGAGATAATGTTTAGAAATTAAAAAAACAAGAATCAACAGAAGAAAGCGACATCACTGCAGCCAATAGCTGCTTTCCTCACTGAGGAGTTGGCATCACTGCTTATGGACGTCCCATCTTCGGAAACATTTTGCAGCTCTGTGCAGTTTGTTCTTGTTTTGCGGCTGGAGAGCTGACAGTCACTCTACTCTTGATGTACATCAGTAATCCATCCGTATTTTATGACCTTTATGTTGAGTTTCTATCACTATGTCATAACAAATCTTAAATCCTGCTCTTGTTCTCAGCCCTTTTCTGTCGACTGTGACTCCAGAAATAGCAGTATCACTGGTCTTGTTACTCGGTGTGTAATCGGTCTAATAACGGAGGTCTAACTCTTCCTGTTATTAAGACTTCTCTCTGTTATTTTACCTTTCACACAGAAAACGCCATCCAGTCATTTGGTTACGGCTCAGAAGGAGGAACTCTTCACATCACTGAGCCATCGTCCACCTTCCTCCCCCCTGCTCAGCCACCAATTATCTCTAAACCTGCCCCCTCCCTACACAACAATGCCATCAAACCCATGGACAGCGCGTGTATGTTCTCCACCTGCGCCAACCTGCAGGTGAGTTTTTGAGCAGATTTCAGAGCAGAGCCTGAAAGAACAGACATCATACTGTACGTCAGTCTATAGGCAGAGAGGCAGACAGTTCAAATCCAGAGAGAGACTGTGCATATGTGCTCTGCTCTCCCTCACCTCCACACACATTAGCATCCCCCTGATGCATGCTGGGAGAGTGTAAACCATCCATTATGAAGAGAAAGAGGTGTGAGGTGGAGGTCAGAGGTCAGATTAAATTGCTTTCCATTATGTAAGAGATTAAAAGCCTGAACAATAGAACACCTCTGAGTCTAATGTGTCTGGAGATATTTTAGTCAGCTCACACAAACTTTGTTATCTGAGCTGCTCATGTTTATTCATAACGCTTTGGTAAAAGGATATGTGTAATTATAGTGTATATAAATGCACTCGACTTCAGCTCTGTTTCCTTTGGGAATAAACTGAGCTGAAGCTGCTGGGGACTGCATGGAAACAGTTTGTCTAATATCATCTAAATTTTGTGCAAAGAGCCAACCTGTGTGTGCAGGGCCCAGCAGGTTTAAATAATGTCTTGAAATAATGTCTTAATTGGTTTTAAGGTACCTCTGACCATCAGCTTCCAATTACCTCCAAGCATTGGTTATAAAATAGCTGTTACATCAGTCTTGAGGTGCTGAAGTCTTAGTACACATTCCATGATATAAAAATGATTAAATGCAAAAAACAACTACTTTTAAAGAAGTGTTGTAACAAGTACTTAACATTCCTCAGGGTTCCTGGACTCTGACAAACCCTTTGGTACCTGTATAAAAGTACTTTTAATCGCTGCCATAGTTTTATGCTCTGTTTAAAGCATGTCGCTTATCACAGTTTTATGGTAGCCCACAGTGTCAGTTTACAAGCTCAAAGATACCCTTTAGTATCTGCTCGAACAAACTGCTGATGTCAATGTCAGTGATAAAGGTCTCCTGTGTAGCTGTTTAAAGGTCTATTTGGTGTTTAAGGTACCCCAGTGTCTGTTTTGAACATGTGAAATCACTACCTCTTAGATTCTGTTCAAAGCACATAACTGTCTGCTTTGAAGCACCGTCTACCAACTGTTAGATATCAATCTAGTCCCTGTCAGTTTTAGTATTTAAGCACCCACAAGGATATTTTGAGGTACCCGTCTAGAGAATGCTAAAGTCTGTTTTAGGAGATGCCGGTTCATAAGCATATCAAAGAGTACCATCATACTACAATCTTAGGGTACCCTTCTGCATCTTTTATACACCATCTTTCAGTTACTGTGTCAAGTATAATAGAGCAACCTTAGTTTTGATTTATGGTACCATTTTAGACCATTTCAGTTTCTGTATGGGTGCACCAGTAAGGCTTGTTGGAAATGAGGTGCTATCTGTCTCACCAAAATACCTGAAGATTTATCAATCTTTGTTGATGAGGAAGGATCAGGAGGCGTCCTGGCTCTCAGTTGAACACAAATTTATTAACAATACATCATGAGGATGGGTTTACAGAGATCTCCAGTGCAGCTTCATTCCCTGTCTACATGTTGCTGAGACAGTTCATGAGACTGACCCTGTCTCTATCTCAGCACCAATATGAAGTGTCTATCAGCATTTCTCTAAGCAATGTAGGTTGTGCCATCTTCTTATTGGCTCTTCTGGTGTTGTCTCCCCTCTCATTGGCCATCCTCTGTCTCTGTCTGTAATCTGCGTCTGGCATTTATCAAGTGGGTGATCAGCCTCCCTTCACTTATCTGCAAGAAACTGTTACACACGTCTTCCTACGTTCTATTCCTTTGTCTTAATTGCTTTAACTGAAACATATTCCTAACCTCTACATAAGTAAGTTACAAACTTGAATTACGAGAAATACCAACACACACACACAATTGATTCTACAATACTATGATTACATCTGTACAGCAAAGTTAGGAAAGCATATCTGTGTAACATTGTGGATAAAAGCATGCTTCCATAAGCTATATATTCTTACAGCACCTTCAGTCTCACTTTGAATTCCATTTTAAGTTAACATTAGACTTTTAAGGTAAGATTTAAGGCTACCATAGAGATACTCTCTACACAGATTAGACCAGACCCTGTTATCTTCAGTCCCCAATCCCTTTCTTCCAAACAAGTCTTAAACTTCAGTCTTCTGAATAAAAATCAGGGATGGTTTGCCAATTAGGTCATTTTTTTTTTCTGTGTATGTTTGCTAACTGAGACATAAAGCTTGCATTTGGGTAGTAAATTCAGTCACTGGGCTTAAATCTTAATCTCGTATGCAGACCACGGCCTGATGAAACTCAGGATGTCATTCTGATTGTCAAAACACAATCTCCTGCACAAACTGATTCATGTTTTAATGTCAGCAGCTCTCGTCTTTCGTTTGGAGTTGGAAAGGATGCACAGTACAGATTTGCGTTGTATATTCAGTCACTGAAGTTGAGAAATGGAGTTGACACCGTGTGATTCTCCTTGGATGGGATTTGACCGAATGTTTCCATGTCATTACTCTCCCTTCAGTGTGCTTTGGCTCCATGGAGCAGAAGTGTGGCTGCAGCCTCCCTCTCCCCCGGCTCGTATCTCTGCTGGCTTATTGTGATGCTCGCCTGAGCTTGGCCGCGCCTCGGGGTCGATGTGTTTCCCTTTATGGAGTCTGCAGACATTATGTAGCTCAGGGAAGCTGTCTGGAGGTTGGGGTCTGCTCCAGTTTTACAGCAGGGTTTAGTTTTGGGAATTGGCCATCCTCCATTTAGAAGACATGACTGAGATGCTGCAGATGTTGCTCAGACAGGAGGGAGCAGATTCTTTGGGCGTGAACCCAAATGTGGACACCCAATGGCTTCAACCGAGGTCCAGGACTCTTCTGAGACAGAAAGATGGAGGAGTTAGAGGGACACAAACACCTGTGAGCTCCAAAGTTTGTCCCAAAGAAGAAAGAGTCGCAGATTCTTTCTGTTCAACTATCACTCTGTCAAAACTTTTAGGGTTGGCAACAAGGCTCACTGAAAGGGTAGTTCAGTCCACAGGTTAGGGTAAGATTTCAGATTAAATGAGATGAAAAACAATAGAATGATATCGAAGCAAAAGAATGATATAAAGAATAGAATAAAACCAGAACAACACAATGTGGCAAAACAGTAAAATTATATAAAGCAATACAATGATACAAACCAAGAGAATGAGAACAAAGCAGTGGCATGAATAGAATAGAATAGAATAGAATAGAATAGAATAGAATAGAATAGAATAGAATAGAAAATACTTTATTTAACCCCAAGGGGAAATTCAGGAGGAGTCACAGCAGCAATCAACAAAACAGAAGTAAGAAAGTGTATAGAAAGTGCAAAAAGGCATGTCTGTGAACAGCATGATGCTACTCTACCTTCTGGTATTCCCTCTGTTGCTATGTTAGCACAACTAGCTCGTCCATCTTACTGGAGATAGATCTTACGTTCCTAATGACGATGGATGGAAGGACAGGTTGATGTCCTCACTCCTTAGCTCACACCTGAGAACCAGCACGTCGTCCTCACCTACTTTTCCCCCACCTTGTGGGAAATCATCAGGCCTTGCACCAGTTAGCATTGGCATGCTAAAGGCTGCTAAAAGCTGAGTTCACATGTAAACCAGCCATGGTTACATGAGGGATCTCCAGACAAACACAGGAGAAAAAATAGTAAAAATATCACTTAAGACACAACCAGTTTGATGTCCATGACCAAAAAATGAACCATAAAAAGTAATGATCCACTCCAAATACAAAGATGATGAAAAAGAGACTGAAAAAATTACAAGAAACGGACAAAGACGAGAGAGCTGCTGTAACTGGCAACCACAATGGGGTGCAAATATAGTGAAAACAAAGCAATGGATTGAGATCAAAGCAGTAGAATCGCATTGAAGCAATTTAATGAACTTAAAGAAGTACAGTGACTTAGAATGATATAAAGCAATATGATGAAATCTGAACAGTAGAATGAGATTAGCACAATAGAATAAGATCAAAGTAATAGAATGTTATCTTAGTAATAAAATGCCATAAAATCACTAGAATAAGTTCAAAATGATATGACTAAATATGTTATAGGACTATATGACTTTATTGTGGTAATCTCATTATGCAGTATTGCTGAAAATTTGAAATTAAGAGATGGGGACCATAAACTTCATGAGGAAAATTTTCACTGAGGGATGAATCAGCTGTGGAGGAGAATCGTTTTCTCATGAAGGTTTAAGAAATATTTTTTTGTGGTCTGACCTTGAGGCTGGTGTTTTTATTATTTACAGTCTGTGATGAAACCAAACCTTCACCTTCTTCTGAAAATGCTGAAAAAACATGATATATTTCGGCCTTTCACTGGCCACCTCTCTGGGTTGAGATCACAGGGACATTGACTTACACGATGCTTTTTCTTGATCACCTCTGCACACAGTTTAAACTCCAACCTCCACTGGGTCCACACCTTCAAACTGCAATCTGTCAGCACTTTCAAAAAAAAAAAACATTTGTAAATACCAGGTCTGCTATTTCGTGCATTTTCAGTAAATATGAAAGCTCTGCGTTCAAACACCAGCTGAGATGAAGGTACACGAGGAACTGATAGGGACAGATTTGATACAGAGGGGGGGAGAGATGGAGGAATAGCATGTAATGTTCCTCTGGTTGATGTATGTAAACTCATGCATGCTGCAACTGTGGATTTATTTCCTGATTCTATCAGTTTCACATGAATATAAGTATGGTTTCTCTGTAAGCTTTGCTGAGCACTCAGTTTGTAGGAAACAGCCCTGCAGAGGCGTACCAAGACAGGAGAGGTGGCTGCTGTAATAGTCGATATGATAATGATTCATCTGTAGGGTTTAATGATCACTACCCCAGTGTGTGTGTGTGTGTGTGTGTGTGTGTGTGTGTGTGTGTGTGTGTGTGTGTGTGTGTGTGTGTGTGTTTGTGTGTGTGTGTGTGTGCAGTAGGAAGCATATTTGTGGATGTGCACATGTATTTCGGAGGAGATGATAATGATCCGGCGTGCTCTCCATTATTTCTCCCCACTGAAAAGACTCCTCTTCTTCTTCTCCTTCTTCTTCTTCTTCTTCTTCTTCCTCCCTGCCTGGCGATAACATCTGATTGGCTCTCCCACCCAGGTACCGGGAGGAGATATGCTAATGAGGAACTGACAAAGAGGCTGATGAAGGACAGAGATAAATCTGTGTGTCTGAGAAAGACTAAGTGTGCATCCTTATTCATGCTCACACCACTGCTCTGCATTTCAATGACAGGGATGCAGCAACGAGCGTTTAACCGTTTCTATACAACCATGAGCAAACCAGCCTCTGCAGGAATTATCAGACTAACTCATAAAAGAAGGGTTGAATCTCCTCAGTGTGACCATTTCTGCAATCCAATGAGCACAACAGTTTGTTTTTGGTGTTCCTGCTTGTTGTTGAGGTGTCATTTTATTCATACTCGTTTTTAACGAATGAGGTCTGAACACGTTCTCTCTGAGCGAGCAGGTGAGAAATATAAACGACTGTTTCTCATAATGAGTTCTTGTTTTACAGGACGGAGGCCAGAAGTGCATCCCCTCGGATGATTTTGAGTGTGAGGAGGTGAGCAGCTTTGATTACACACCTGAGTCCGTTTCCACAGGAAGCTAATTCATGACTTTAACAGGGTTGCTTTAACTTTGCATGCCTTCATCACATCTGCTGCATCTGTGCCCTCTACAAACACACACTGACTTCATTGTCTGTTTTCATCCTGTTACATCTGCTCCTCTTTTTGGTTTCTTTGTTTCCAGCAGCTTCTGTGGTTGGTCAGAGAACTATGAGGTGCTTTCAACTGCAGAAACTAGGGTCTAAATGTTGTTCTTGAGTTTCCAATCTACCCCCTGAAATGGCTTTGTCCAGAGGAAAGTCTGTTTGTAGTTTTGAGGTCTTAGGTTGGTGGGCGCCATACTGAAAACCAAAACCTAACCTAAGTTGACCTAAACCCAATCCAAAATCTGTAAATGTGTATATATCGTCCTTATATCATCCTGGGATGACTTTATCACTATTTACAGCCTCTTTTTAGTTACTGTCTCTTTAAATTGGTTAGTAAGAAGCCAGCATTCTGGAAGACCCCTTCACTGTTGCCATGGGACAAAGCTGTTTCTCTTTTTAACATGACAGAATATGTCAGACTCCATTCGCCCTGGTTCACCACGCTATACATAGTCTGTATGAAACATGGACACAATCTTTATGACATCATCTACCTGTCTCTGGTACTGAGTTTTGAAGCCTATTGTTGATGGAGACCAAGGTTATTATAGCCAGTGAAAACTAACAAATTAACAAAAACAAGAGGTTAAAAAAATATTTTCGTCAACTGCCATAACACTGATTGACATGTTACTGTTGATCATGTGTCCTTGGAAAATACATTTTTATAAATGACATGATGTTGTGATTTTTTTACACAATGCTTTTGTGCCTGACAACTAACAAACATAAGAAAAATACTGAAACTAAACTTAATCTAAGCCTTTCCTAAAAAAAAGGAGTTTTAAAAAAACTAGAAAACTTGCTTTAAATTTGTAATTAGAACTTCACTTGGGACTTTTCCATTTTGGAAAAGTTTGATGGAAGTGTCAGGCCTCTATAAACTTGATGAATATCAGATTTGACCTTTTCAAAAATTGTCCAAGGTGTGATGTCACAAATTGTGCAATCCTTTTATTGATCTTGGTGAATTCTGGCACAAAGGATGCTTAAGAGACCGGTTTATTATGCAGATTTTTTTTTTACTAACCAGATGTTGTTGGGCCTTGGGCCTGACCTAAACGTTCTTTATAAGTGGCCAGTGAGATCTTTTATGGGAAGCAAATAGAAGGCAGCAAAAGTCAAGATGACGCGATGTCGCCTAGTAAGTGTAGAAAGCAAAATGCAAGTATTCAGAGAAAGTTTTGAACAGACAAACAGGATAAAAGATTAAAGCAATGAAAACAAATAAACACAGGCAGAACAAAAGCTGTGATTGAGGTTAGTGGCTTTATTTCCCTGCAAAGTCTTCATTCAGCTTTTGGAGCAGGAAGCTGAAATCTCTCATGAGGTTTAGGATGCACAACAAGAGGAAAATTTGAACCTTTTTGCATGTTTGCACGACATGCTTTAATTTCTGCAGCACAGTAGTGTCAATAGGAGTAGCTTTGAGTATTAGTTGTAATCAGGCACGTAAAGATGTAGCCCTAAAATAAAGAGGATGAACAGACAAAGACTCAGTGCTGAAAATGCATGAGGATATTTCTTCCTCATGCTGTCTGAGTTCAGACTGGCGAGGTTATTTACTGAAGATTTGAGGTCTTATTTGCTGCATATCAGTCAAATTGTGTTCCTCCTTATTTGCTGGAAAAGATTTGAAAAGAAACAGACTAGACAAGAAAAAAGTCTGAACTGTAGGAAGCCAAATATGCAATTTTCAGCCAAGGCAAAAGTAAGAAAATAACAACTGCTGGACCAGATTCAGACTCACTGACTGCTGCAGAGACAACGCTGAAACACCACCTTTAGGCTTCTTTTGATGTGTTTTCTTTTGTAGAGAGAGCACAGCTGATAAAGAGAGTTTAATAAGGTTTTCATTGTTCAGTTTGAGGAAAATTTAAAGTCTAGATGTTTCTGTCCTGTTTTAGATGCATGGGTGAAAAATACTGCTTATTCAGTCCTCTGCCCCAAACATCATTTTCACAAACTTTAAAGCCTCACCAGACTCTTCACACACAGTAGAGCCAGGAAGTTTCTTATGTCACAGCACATTTCCCAAAAGGGCTCACAATTTATTCCAAAACACGGAATGCTTCTTTAAATTGGTGTGTACAACTGGAGACTGAGGGCACCTGGAAATAATTTGTGACTACCTCCTATGACACATGCATCGTACCGAATCCAGCTCTGTTTTAGTCTAACCCGAGAGCATAGCATGCACAAAATGAATCTCCGTCTCTTCCTCGACATTAAATTCTGATTATTTTTGTCACAGTCGCCTCGTATCAGCACCAAAACTTCTCCAAGTTGAGGTCAGCCCTCTCTCTGGCACAGTCGCAGGTTTTATTGAGCGCCGTGTTACACATGGTTTGGTATTTCAGCTCCTAAAATAATTACCTGGAGTCACACCTCTGACAGCCACAGTGTCAAGTCTCATTTGGTGCCGTGTTCCTGCAGGTTTGTGCAATATATATGTTAATATGGGCATCCAGTGTGTGCTGGTAGACTGTACTCAGACTCCTGTTTTTTTTACCACTTCCTCACTATTGTGCATTTGTTCATCATCACAGAGATTTCTAAGTAGATTCACATCAAAAGGCAAGAGTTGGGGGAGGGCTGCAGGCTCCTGAGGAGTTAGGTTGATGATATTCTGAGAAGACTGATCATGTAGAGCTTTGTAAGTTATTGATAAGAATGAAAATCAGTACAGACACGGACAAGAAGCCAATGCAAAGAAGCCTTTTTACCAGAGAAGTTAAAGGCAATGAACTGACGTCTGAGCTACACTTAATTGAGAATGTTACAGAGATCTAAAAGAGGCATGTAAAACTGAGTTAATTTTAGAAGTTTATCTGAGCTGAAAGAATCAAACAACTTCCATCAAACCTCAGATTCAAAGTGAATACTTCAGTTTCTTGCAGTTTACTCAGCTTGAGACTCAGCTCAAGATGGCTAAAAATATTGTTAGTTGGATTAAGCACAGAATAAAAGTTAACTTTGGTTACATTTGTGATTTATGAGGAAGTTTTGAGATGTTGGTATTATCAGTGGATTGTTGAGAGATAAATCTGTGTATTGTCAGCAGGAACTCAAGTCAAACTGACTGGCAGCAAAGGATGGCTGTGAAGACTCAAATATCACCAAAAATTCACATCAGAAGTTGAATACACCCTCAAAAGTTCTGTCCTTTTTAGACCAACTCTGAATGACGTTTACTTACAACAGGCACAGCTCTGAGGGGAGTTTTTGTTTTTGGCGCCCCCTCTGGATGAGATTGATAGTGTTTTCCTGGATGGAATGTCCTATTTATTGTTTTATAAAACAGTACAAATAAATGGTGAAGTCTTGTTATGATTTTAAATCTCAAGTTAGTTTTATTTGTATCTGTTCATTTCTGTTTTTTATGGTTTAACCACAGTGTCAGCAGGCTAAGGAAAATTAATTTGACATATCTTATTAATTGTGTTGCTTTGGTGTTCTGGAGTCAGTCCCTGTTATTGTGTGGCTTTGATCTTTATGAAGCAATCCATTCTGTTCTACTCTAAAGTAACTTTTTTATTCTAACAGGCAGAAACAAATTTTCCATGCAGATTAATTTGATATGACTTGTGTGATCAAGTTGGGCCTTGATCTTGTTTTTTGACTGAGTATAAACCAAATAGCATCAAGAACTAGAGAAAGCACTCAAAAGCACGCAAAGCTCCACCAAGCATATTGTGACTGTCACGCAACACTTTAGTCTTACTTTAATGTTATACTCCCTTTCAGCAGAATGTTTGCTACAATTTGGTGTTGGCTGCAGGTTTGTATGATAATTTGTTGCCTGACAGTGTTGAAAATTACGATGAGCCAGAACATATTTCATATTCCAGAGCTTAGTATCCAGAATATTGCCAGGCTCTGAATTATACTTTTACATCTGTCGGTAATCATCGTGACCTTGTCGTGAAATCTTTTGCAAAGCTATACGACCATTTATTGTGGAGTTATATACACATAAAGGGAAGAATCCTTTAAAAAAAAATCCAGGCTTCAGACAGTGATCTGGATCACCTCCAAAACTCAATCACTTATTTCTTGTTCCATTTTTGAAGATTTCCTGAAAATTTCATCAAGATCTGTTTGTTACTTTTGGAGTAATGCTGTTCACAGACAAATAAACAAACTCTCCCAAAAACATAACATCCTTGTTGGAGGTGATAGTTCACGGTTAAAAGATCCTGTTTTACATTTGGAGATTTCCCAGAGCTGCTGGAAACTCAGAGCCCTAGAAGAGTAAAAAATAAAAAAAAACAGGTCTGAGGTTTTAAAGATGCTGAAACTCTGCTGTAACCTGCTGCTGTGATTTGAATTCTTCTCCATTATTGCTCTAACCTTTACCTGCCTCACTTCTCTTCTCCCTCCTCTTGAACACCCCCCTCTCCTTTCTCTCTCCAGGCTCTGTTGGCCCAGGGGTCAATAGACTCTCAGGACTCTGCGGGACCAAAGAGCAGCAGCAGCCAGCAATCAGCTCCACTCCTCCACCGCCTCTCTGTGACTGTGTGTGTGTCCATGCTGCTGATGTTTCTACTCGTCGTCTCATAAACATGAACTCACACATGCACAAACACCCTCTCATTCAATGCAAAACACACATGCACACACGCACACTCACACACACACACACACACACACACACACACACACACACGCACGCTCAGAGAAAGTCACGGGACTCCAAGCTCTCCGCTGCGGGGAAATGTCAACCACCAGACATCCAAACATCAACATCGGCCTTTCGAGGAGGGAAAGTGTTCTGGAGGACTTTCAGATTTGCTCTCTCACACACATTCACACACATACACACACACACACACACACACACACACACACACACACACACACACACACACACACACACACACACACACACACACACACACACACACACAACGAGTATGAAGAGGAGGACACAGAAGCTGGACTCTGTTTTGGTGGAGAGAGGGGAATTACAAAGGCAGACACAGAGAGACTCTTGGGATTTTGGATCATGGCGACTTCATTTCCAAAGCTCCGTGTCTCCGGGGTTTGTGTGCTTTTTGTGCAGACCCAGCACTGACTCACTCCCTCCAGCTTTTTTGGATCTGAGACAGCTGGGCTGAAAACCCGGGGACAAAACCACACACACACACACATACACACTCACACACACACATACACACACACTCGGACAGTCTTAAAATCTGCAGTATGGGACAGAGAGACAGAGGACGGACAGATGGTGCGGCTCCTTCCTCGGTGTTTGTCAGCTCAATTTATCAATTCCCTGGACCTCTGCTGTGGCAAGAAATCTATACTACATACATACAAAGCACAAACACACACACACACACATTCACACACACGCACATACACACTCTCATTCCCCTTAGACCTCGTTAGCGGGCAAACAGGGTCCCCACATGGACACACACTCATGCTGTACACCAGTGTGCTTTTTGCGGGTCTTTATCTTATTTTGTTGTCGACATTCTGTACAAACTTCATTTAATGTGGAATATGAAAAACGTCACCGAGTCTCAGTGGAGGAGTGTATATTTCACATCCTGTTAGTGTAAACCGAGTGTGTGAGTCTTTCTTTATGTGGGTGTTTGTTGGGAGCGTGAGTGTGTATGTGACTGTGTGTGTATCTGTGTGTTAATGGCTGCAAAGAAAGGCTGTAAATATTCAGATGTCAGCGGCAACTCAAGTGCAAGATTGGATAAATGCTTGTTACTTATGAGGTCATTTCTAGATGTCGTGGGTCTTACTATCAAAACATATTTTGAGCTTGAAAGAGTTCAACCTCCTGCCCTGAAACAGGCTATAATCATCCTATGAGAAGTTTAAATGATGTGTTGATTCTGGCGCCCCCTCTGGAGGGTTTTAGTAGTGTATTTTCAAGTTGAAATGTGTCTCATTTGTTTCTGAATTAAGTGGCCTTTTTCCAACCAGAAGTTCCAGGAACTTAATGGTTCCTGTGGTCCATTATTTGCATTTCTAACAAGGCCTGAAGTTCCATGAAGATTGTACAACATTTTTTCCACAGTGTCAAAGGTCAGAGGGGAAATTTGCCACTCTTTACACAGCAAGATTTGATAGTGATCAGGTTGTCCCGGGGCTCCGACTTTGAGATTGAACAGGAAGAGCTTTCAGGCTGTAATCACCCTGTGGAGTTGACGTGTTGAATCTGGGGGCCCCTCTGGAGGAAGTTGGTAAAGGTAAACAGTGGATCTTCTTTTAATCCTACTTTTCTTTGTTCAGACAGCTTTAGGAAGCAGGGCGATGAGGTCATGTGTTAGCTACTTTGCATAAACCGTGGAGTCGTCAACGTATCTGTTAATTGAAACTTTATTTTTGTCATGAAATAGAACGTGAATCCAACTGCGAACGTCTACAATCATGTGAGTCAAGAAAAGTTGTCAGAGCAAGAGTGGGACTTTTTCAATGCAGGCTAAAGTTTCTGTTTTCTTTTAGACATGACTCTTATTGGCAGAGTAGTCATTTACTGGTATTTTTTCTCTTCTGCGATTGAACTGCAATGCTTTCATCCATTCTTTGATTCTTATTCAACTAAAATTGCAAAAAAAGAAGATGATTTTAATAGATTATTTTCAGACAAGAGATCCTTATAAGGATACATCGACTTCCTTGAGATGATTTCATTTTTTTTTCAACAACTTTTCAAGGAAAAGTTTGATTTAGTACCAAAAATCTCAAATTTGGCAAATAATAACCAGGCATTTTCTCCAAAGGAGACATTTTAATGTTTTTACTTGTGAGGTCTTCAAAATCCCTCTTCAAGGATGACTTTAAATACAGATTTAATCTCATCCCAAGGTTCTGTTTAAACAGTAGAGTTTGGAAAGAGGTTTGAAATTTTACCTTGAATTTAACTTTAAATCTTTTTTGAGGCCTTGATTTGGAAAAATAAATGAAATATACTTGAGTGTATTTACTTTTTATTGTGTCTGGAAATAATACAGAGCTAGCAATGCCCTTTGAAAGATTACTTCATATGTCAACACTGTGATTGATGAGTCTGAGCAGTTTTCACATTCAGATGTTTATTGCTGCTGGTTTGCTTTGATTTCACTGTTTTACATCATGGTGAACTTTTGTGTTGGTGCACCTCAGCCTTCAACAAATAGAAAATGAGAGTTTCACTTCAATCTTAAAGCCACCAGAAAGAATCAGAGAGATAAAAGTAAAGGTTCAATGCCATCCCAGGCTGATGCCATAATGAGGATGGTTTGGTTGACCAACTGTCCAGTTGCCTCTAACATTCAGAAAGTTGCGTCCTTCCTTTGCCCCCATGAAGTGTTTAATCTGTGTGTGCGTGTGTGTGTGAGAGTTCTTCAGTGTGTTCTTTACCTCTGGCCACTCTGTGGGGTATTTTTTATGTTTCATAGAAGCTACAGGATGTGGATCATGATGAAAAAAATGAATAAATAAAATAAAGCATGATGTGCTGAGGTGGCCACCAAGCTCCGGGTTCAGGTGGAACGTCACCTGCCGTCCTGCAGCAGCTGGTAGTCAAAGAGAGATCAGTTTCTGTGACTGTGCTGTGGCCTTACTTCACTGGTCTCTCTAAAATAATGTTACAGTGGGCGGTGGAAGGGGAGGAGGAGTGTTGCTGCCCCGCTAGCAGCCCGGAAAAGAGGACACATGTCCAACTTACCAGTCCAGAGTTATAGCATCCAAAGAGCCAGATTGCAATTAAATCAGATGAGTTTCCATGGTCCCCGAGGGTTAAAATACTCATTGCCATACTCATGGTGAATTTCAGCTAACAAAGCCGGAAATATTTGCCATTCATGGTCCCTGGTAGATTAAACATATTGCTTTTAACCTCCATAAACCCTCAACTGGTGATCAAAATAAGCTATCAGCAAATATATCTTTGATTATCTGTGGGCAAAAGAAGGCAAAAGACCCCTTTCTGGATACACCACATTTGTTTTTAATGAATTTATCAACTTCTTTATTCTTTGTCAGGTTAAAAGTTGTAAAAAAAAAAAGTAAGAAGAAAAAATAAGACAAAGAAAGAAAAAAAACAATAAATAAAAGACAGGGTTGAATTTTATTGGCCCGTTTTGGACAAGATTGTCACTTCATAAGTTTATAAATCAGCCTGGTCTCCAGAGGATACATCCTTCTCCTTAAGAGGGTTTCATCTTTTTTTCAGCAACATTTCCAACTGACGTTCCAAAAAATAAGGTCTAATCAAGGAAGACTTAATTCAGTTAACACTTGTTGCCTTCATAGGCTACATTTAAATGCTGTCCAAATTTACCGTGAGAAAATTTTGCCTTTTTTTCCTTTAAAATTGTAACTTTCAAATCCAATCAAGGCATGTTTTATTCAAAATAAAACTTTTAGGATAAGATTATTTGATGAGTAAGCACAAGGGAAAAAAAATGAAATAGGCACATTTATCTTAAGAAAATGTATTTTTAAATCCAAAATCTGTCATAACTTAAGAAAGTTTGTAGCAAGAGCAACAGCCAAAACAATATTTACATAAGAAGTAACAAACTGGTCGGTATAACTGCAATCCAAAGGTAAATTTCTGATTTCACAACCTGGTTTTTGCTCATCATAAAATATGTTTTTGTTTTCATTACAACTGGATGAATGTATTCCTGTCCTTTATTGTTTTGATCCAGTAAAATTACAAAAAAATCTCAATGGTTTGACCTGAGGAGGAGCTTTACTTCTGATTCTAGTTTTAGTTTTTGACATTAAAAGACATACTCTTGAGCAAAAACCATCCAAAAACTGATTTAGCATTACTTTACCTTCAAATCAGCAGAGATGGAGGAAAATCCAGAGACTAATCTGCAGTGTTAAAGAGAAATAACAGAGGACCAATGATGGTGCCCTGTGGGATGCCATATTCCACTCAGTGTGTCTCATCTTGTAATTTAATCCCAACTTCTGGTACAATATCAAAGATAAGCTAAAAATGTTCCCCGAGACCAAAGCTTTCGTTAAATTAATCATATAGGGGGCGCTAGCGGGGTTGTACATGATGCTTATGTTGCAGGGAAGAGGAATGTGTGGGTGCATGGAGGCTGCAGGTGGAGGTGTGGTTGTAAATTTGCTGATATATTTGTAAAGTTTAACAGCGCTCCAGCGTTTAACTGAAATCTGTGTGTGGAGATCTAAATAAAAGTAACATCTGTAACAACAGCTGTTGGAGTTTCTGTTTGTGTGGTTCCTCTGCCAGCAACGCCGTGTGGGCGTACAAATGGAGGAGCAGATGCTGGGCTGTGCGCTGAAGACTGAGATATTGTGTGATTTGAAGGAAGAAGATCCATCATGGTTGATACCATCCAGAGCTTTTCATATAGGTTACATGTTTTTATTTGATGATTTTATTGTGAAGACTTTCATGAACCTCCGAGGTTTGAATAAACACGTGAAAGTAAGGATGCAAAAACAGGTTGAAATAGTCAACATGTGACACAATAAGCTGAATGGTTGCAGTGTTTTTTCATGTTGTCCACTAGCTGTGATGTTATAGGGGAAATTCAAGTTCATCAGCTCACTTGTCAGCCTAAATCCAGGTTACTGACAGATTCAAATCTACGCAATACGCTTCATCCGGCCAGCATAGATTTCCATGACTTGAATGAAGAGGCCCAGCGGTATCCTTCAGAGCATAAAAGAAAGCAAACTCTTTTTGAGGTTGTTAACTCCTGTCCAAAACATGGTTTCCTCAGCACGATTCAACCACTGAGAGCAATTATCTTTGTGCACATGACAGGCTGCACAGAGGAGCATCTGTTCTCCACCGTAAACAGGATCAGAACACAGCGGGACGTCCGTGTTGACGAGTCATCTCAACTTTTTGTTGTTGCTTTGATTCCACCGCACACACACACAAACACATATACCGATGAAGCTGTGTCAGTGGAAATGTCTTGACACACATATCACAGAGTTTTCTGCTTCCTGAAGACGGATCCTTTCTGTGTGGTTCAAGAAAATTAACTGACAGAACTCATATCTATCTGGCTGGCAAAAAGGACCCAATTTATGAAGCTGCTGGTCCACTGTTAAGGAAGCCGTGATATCTGATTCTCAAATCCAGAGACTGACTTTAGATCTGTGAATTACACTCAAACATACAGAGAAAGCTGATCCTTTATTTTTCTCCACACCTGCCTGTCTGTGTCTGTACTTTCTTCTGTATGTGTGTGTGTGAGGACACGCTGGTTTTAATCAGTGTTTATCAGGTATGAATCACTGCAAACTGAATCAGAGGAGGAAAAATACAAACATGCCAGGCAGAAAGAGGAGAGAGCGGAGAGAGGTCATTTTTTTAAAAGCCTCTTACTCAGTTTTGGAGCACATAAGTGGAGGACAGGGTTTCACTTTATAAGAGGGCAGAGCGAAGGTCATTGTGAAGAATAAACAAGAGCAGAAGTGACCTGAAAGTACAGAAGTGACACCCCAGTGGGGTTGTTCTCTTTTTGGAAACGCTCCAGCTGACTCACAATCAACCAGGAAGCAAAGAGGAGAAGCTACAGCCGCCCCGTCTTACCTGTCAACAGGGTTTATCCAGATTAATGAAGATCCTCTAGCCTTTAATTTCTTTACTCATAGATTAGAAAATGTTACCCCTAAGAAAGCAGGAAGAGATATAAGCAATGAGCTACAAGCTCTGTATCTCAGATCTCTAGAATGATGTCTCTACAGTTTTTAGCCCTCAGAGCAGAGAGGAGGGAAATATGAAAAGTGATAACTGGTAAAGACACAGGAGCAGCCTTCACCAAAGTCTCACAACTGAGAGATACGCCAGTGTATGAAATATCACTGACTGATTGGACATTGCAGCCCCATCTGTCAATCTTTATTCACATAGCACCAGATCACAAAGTTTTCTCAAGACGTTCATGATGATGATGATGAGGATGATAATGATTTTGATAGAGGTGGTGATGATTTTTACCTCCACCAAGGAGGTTGTGTTTTTTGAGGAGTTTGTATGTCTGTTTGTTTGTTTGTCTGTGAACAACATAACTCAAAAAGTAACAAACAAATCTTGATAAAATTTTCAGGAAATGTTCAAAATGGGATAAGGAAGAAGTGATAACATTTTGGAGGTGATCCAGATCACTGTCTTGATCCAGGATTTTTTTAAAGGGTTTTTTATTATTGTGAGATAGGTCCGTTTTCACCATATGTTTATATGACTCCATGATAAATGGTTGGATTGCTTTGCAAATGATTTCAAGACTAGGTCACCATAAATTCTGACAGATGTAAATGTACGATCCAGATTCCGGCAATATTCTGGATACTACAATCTGGAAAATGAAATATGTGTTGGGTCACCATAATTTTCAGCACTGTAAAGTAAAAAAATATTGAATCTGCAACTAACACCAAATTTAGCAGACAGTCGGCTGAAAGGGAGTATAACATTAAAGTAGGACTTCAGTGTTGGTGACAATCACAATATGCTTGGTGGAGGTCTGCGCTCTCTGAGTGCTTTTCTAGACACAATGATAATAATGATATGATTTTATAGTGACGATGATGATAATAGTGATGATGCGACTGTAATAGTCACAGCAGCTGAAGCTTGGCAGGTCTTCAGCAACAATCCCGAAGGACCTCCAGGAATCCAGCCTCAGGACCCCCAGAGAGATGCAGGGTCAGTAACTTTAATGGGCTGTTAAGATTAATGGATAGACTGACAGACAGAGGAGAGAAGGAAACAGGAGCTGCTTTTTACTGAGACATGAAAGCAGGTTTGTGTTAACAAGGTGCAGAGTTAATAATCAGATACAATTTAAACATAGATATGGACACAATAAGTGAATAAAATGTTTAATAACGACACATTTTTAAAATGATGTCTTCATCTCTTTGCCCTTGCTCCTTCCTCTCCTCCTCCTGCAGTAGCAAAAAGGAGCAGGGCGATGGTGAGTAAGGTGGAACTCTAACCGTGTTGGACATTTATTGTAATGATTAATGTCAGCCGGGCTTGCGGGGACATCGTTCCTGCTCCACCTCGTTTCCATCAGGACCCAGGGACCAGAGAGACACGGGGAGGCAGACGCCATTATCAGCCACCCGACGAGGTCAGGTGAGAGCGAGCAGAGCTGTGAGGGAAGGTGGAGGATGGGGGGTCTGAGAGGTGTGTTAATGAGGGCTGACACACCTGACAAACGGCCCCCCCTCCACATTGAATAATGAAGTCTGAATGTGTGTGAAAGTAGTCAGTGCAGGTCTGTGCTCTGAGTCATGGAGAGACTCTGAGGCCTGCAGCAGGTTAGCCTTTAGCTTTCACACATTTAAACAGGTTTATTTTGGTGTTTAGCCATGTGTGTGTGCAGGTGTGTGTGCTTATGTGACAATGTGACTGTGTGCACGCAGCACAGAGGGTTTTAAGTCTACTCTAAATATGTCTGGACTTGGATTTCAATCTGTGCAAGTTCTTGTACTGTCCAGCAGAGGGCAAGTCCATCAGAGTCTCTACCTCATTCCATCACTTTGACTTTACTGTCACTGTTTCTTTAAACTCAATCTTTACTTTCATTCTGTTGCTTCGATCTTGTTTTATTGCATTGAGGTCATTCTATTGTTTTGATTGCATTGATGTATTACTGTGATATAGTTCAATGCTTTTGTGTCACTCCCTTTTGTATTATTCTTCTGCATTTATATCATGCTGTTGCTTTGATGTCATTCTATTGTTTGGTTACATGTTCAATTTAATGCCCAGCAGGGGGCGACTCCACTTGTAGCAAAAAGCCTGGCTAAAGTTTTCTGAGATTTTTTTTTCCTTTTCTTTAAGGTTTATATCTTCAAAACAGTCTTTTGGGTTATTGGTCTAAAAGGTCTTTAAAGAGATATCTATATGATTTAGATCTATCAATATATAGTGATGTATCTTTGATATAAAAAGGGATCTATATATTTTACATACCATAACACAACCTGCATTTGTGACAGATTTGTAATGGCGTGTTTGCGATGTGCGTTACTAAAGGGACACAGGGTTCCTGACTGTCACTATAGCAACAAGTGTGTGAGTGTGTATGTGTGTGTGTGTAGGTGGGGGGTTGGGGGGTAGGGTAATTATGGAAGGAGAGAGGTGCTTGTGGATGAATATTGGATTAAAAGTCAGGGGAATGCGGCTGCAGCTGTGGATGGAAAACACTTTTTTTCTGCTTCAGGCTCATTAATTCTCTGTTTGATGGTTCAGTGTGTCGGTCTGTTTGCAGCTTCCTCTGTGTTCAAACACCAAACTGTGCCAGTCACATCGGCAAGCGCTGGAATGCTAATGTAAGGAAATAAAGACGCAGGAAACCTGATGGTGCAAGGAGATACTAAACAGAACCATGCGAAGAGGAAAGCACAGGAACATGGCCAGGATGACAAACCAAACTCTGCACAGATTACAGCAGCACTGTAGTAGAAGGGTCCAGGTGATAAACTGACCTGACTGCACTCCAACATAGCACTGCAAACTCCAGAAACTGGTCTCCTGGTTCATAGATGTTTACAGAGAGTTGTTGAAGAGGAGGTGACGGCAGCAGAGACGTCTACAGGTGTTTTGTTTTGTTCATTTTAACCTCTGAGAAGACTTTGCTTCATGAACACCACACGTCTGCTCTGACTGTGAAATTGAAAAAGGAGGAAGTGAGAGGAACAGAGGAGATTAAAAGGTCTGAAATAGCACCTCGACAGGAAGGAGGTGATGGGAGGTGGAAATATTCCTGCATAATAAATCATTAACACAAACACGTAAACACACACACACGCACACACATATGCACCTGATGTAAAAACAGAAGCCAAACACAGAGGTCGGACACTCGCTGCTGATCAGAGCGCAAAATGTGAAGCAGACTGGAAGATTTTCACTGCATGCAGCCGTGTTCAGGGATGTGACAGGGCCATGAAAGCACTCTGAGGCTGTCAGCAGCTATCACAGTGACAGCTCACACACACACACACACACACACACACACACACACTAACACACACACACACACACATCCATGCTCCAAGACTCATAAAAGAGGACCTTCCTGCAGTCCCTTTCTGCCGCTGGTGTGATGAGTGGTACGTCAGCTGAAATAAGAGAACGACTGACTGCTTTGGTGCGCCTGTGTGTGTGTGTGTGTGTGTGTGTGTGTGTGTGTGTGTGTGTGTGTGTGTGTGTGTGTGTGTGTGTGTGTGTGTGTGTGTGTGTGTGTGTGTGTGTGTGTTGTTGTGTGTGTGTGGGTGTGGGTGTGTGTGTGTGTCAGGCCAAGCATGCTTTTTTGCGGTGGTGTAAAATATGGAGTGAGAGCAGCACTAAAAATAACAAGAATTAAACAAACCACATAAGGCGTGATAAAAATTCATAACACACACACACACATATGCACACACAACATGCAGGGCCTGTTGTTCTCTGAATCTGAGACTCAGAACGGACAAGTACCGTGAAACTAGAACTCAGTAGAAACACCAATGTCAATCTGTTCAGTCTGAGTTTCGTTGTATTGATCTTAGTTTTACTGTGCAGGCACCTCTGTAGAGTCTGTTTTACCAATTTTGTTTCAGATAAGTCTCAGCTTCACTGTATTTGTCTGTAGAGTCTCAGTTTTCTTGTACCCTTGTCTATTACTGCTGTTTCTCCACCTCTTCCAGGTCTTGGTTTGACAGAAACTTTCAGTAAGTCTCCATTTTACTGTGTCTCTCCTGAGTCTGTTTCACTGGATTTGTCCAGTCTTAGTTTTCTGTATTTTTCTCTTAGTTTCATTGTATTTGTCACTTTAATTCTCCGCCTCAATGTATTTGCCTTTTCTGAGTCTCAGGATCACTGTATCTTTCTAACAAGTCTCAGTTCCTCTTCATTGTCTCTTTTAAGTCTTAGTTTCACTGTATTTATATCTACTGAGTCTTAGTTTCACTCAATTTCTCCACTGAGTCTTAGTTTTACTGCATTTCTCTTGGTCTTAGTTTAATTGTATTTGTTATACTGTTTTTGTCTCTTTCAAGTCTTAGTTTCACCGTACTTGTCTTTTTCAAGTTGGTTTTTCTAACCACACTTCTATCACAGAGTCCTGTGTTCATCAAAACTTTTTTCCATTACCTCCTATTTTTGATTTCATGTATTGAGTTGACATGACTTGAGTTTTAATTTAATCAGATTTTTCTTTGGGATTTAAAACCAACAAATACACAGACACTTAAAAAAGGAGAAGAAGAGGAAGCCTTCCTGTAGTCTTTCTGGTATCGGACGCAGCATCAAGAAATGAAGTTATCCTCAATGCTGCTAACTGTTTGAAACAAAGAGTCAAGTTTTATGAATCAAACATCTGGTGTGACCTGCAGGAATGTTTGCAGAGTAATAATAAAAATCTGTTAGACTGTCTGGTTTCCGAGAAGCAGCAGGTTTCTGATTTGTCTGTGTGTTCTCTGTGTGCTATCTCCTACAGCTGCCCATTGATCAGCGCCGTGAACAAGGGGATGAAACAAATCCAATCCTTCCCTCTCTGTATCGATACCGTCACACTCCGCTGGCTGGGATCGTTACTCAGAGGAAGGTTTGGGGCTCGCGGGGGCTGAGGCTGCACTTCCTCCAACCATCTGAGTGGATAAACACATGGAGCAGCAGCACTTTCTTTCATGTCCTCCTCCTTTGTTCTGTTTCATCTTCCTTCGTTTTTCCTGCTCTTTGGCTCCAAACATCAAGGTCAGCTTTCTGCTCCCTGCTGCGGGACAGGTAAACATCTTTGTGATGTGTAAAAGTGATGAGAGGGAAGAAGATGCCGATGGTCTTCTATGTTTCTACAGGTGTCTCTTTGTTTACATCTGAAGTGCAGCTTGCTGCTGTTTGAAGGGTGTTATCATCAGAGTGATAAGTCGCTGTGTTTAAAGCTGCCACTATCAGCGGGATCTGTAGTACTGGTGGAGGGACAGAGCATTGGCCAGCCTTTGATACACATCAGCAGGATAAGAGCCAAGAAAGGGAAAACAGAATAAAATCACAGGTGAGTGAAGGCGGGGTTGCACTTTGAAAACACACATTCAGAAAAGGCCCAGGTTTGATGGTGTGTTTATATTTCAGAGTCCTGTAAGTGGGGACATCTTCTCAAACTGGGAGCCTGTTTGTCAAACTCTGTGCCACATTTCCTTTCTCTTTTGCTCCACAACATCCATTTATACTCGCTGTACGTGAAAAAAAACTTTTATTTTCAGTTTTAGTGGAAAAAAGGGTGATATTGTTGTACATTTCTTTCATCCTGTTCTGTTATATTTCACCTGAGTACGACAACTTAAAAAGAAGGAAGAATGGATATGGATGGAGCAATGTGCAGAGAAAGAGGAGAGCAACAAGGAGGTGACTACATCACACTCCTGCTCCTGTTTCAGGAAATGAACACAGAGAACAATTCTTCCACTCAGACACTTTATCTGATTCCCCCTTTGTAAATCCCCCACCACCACCACACACACACACACACACACACACACACACACACACACACACACACACACACACACACACACACACACACACACACACCCACACACGCACAAACACACACATTTAGGGTGAGTGTGTGTGACAAATAGAAAACACATTTTCTTTGATTTCACAAAGATCCTCCTGCTTTAAATAGCAATCTGCAGAACAGAGTTATAAAAGTATTTTACCAAATAAAAGAAAGTAGCTTAACTTGTTTAACTAATATGTGTTTGAACTATTTAGATACATATGAGCACAGTTCATACTCAGATATAGAAAATGTTTAATGAGACAATTTGAAACCATCCAGCTGTAACTGACCTGTTTGTACTGTTATTCTTCATAAATCATTGCTCACAATAACTTGAGCTTTGGACTTTAAATACCTGCATTTAAGATATTATTCATCTTAGATGGGATTAAAACTTAAAAAAATCTGTGTATATGGATCCCATAGTGGTGTGGTAGAGTAGATCTCAGCTCTTTTATCTCATCTTAATGTTGGATCTTTGAAAATATTACACAGAGAACAGTTTAAATCTGCTCTTTGCTTACCACGATAACTTTTGTTGTAAGTTGAAATAAATAAGCTTGATACTTTGAAACTGAGACTTAGCTAAAAGAGAAACAGTGCAACTGGGATTGAGGTTAAACAGGTACAGTTTAATGCTTGGCTGAATACATTGTGACTCACACTTGCATAGCTTAACAATGAAACTGAGACTTTTTAGAGACAGATACGTTTAAATAGGGACTCTAGACAAATTAAGCAAAGCTCAGACCCATGTAAGACAGTTACAGTGAAACTATGACTAAGTTAAAAAAGTACATAGAAACTGAAGCGCAATGAAAGGAGAATGACTGTCTTGTTTGTTACATTTTCTGCCGGCCGGCTTCTTGCTCTGTCAGAGGGGGCGTGTTGTTAGAAGGCGAAGAAGGGTGATACGAGCTGGAGGGTGGGATCTTGGAACACGGAGGGGAGGGGTGAGTGAGGCTGCGTTTTCAAATGTGTCTCATCAACCAAACTGGGTTTCAGATCGTAGACCATAGCTTTAAGAAAGTGATCACTACACGTTTTGGAGACCGTGAAACAGTAAAATCCTGACTCAGCAGGAACTTCAAACAATGAAACTTAGACTCAGCAGAAAAAAAAAAAAAAGTGAAACTAAGACCCTTTGCGGATAAATACAATATACCCCTGACTGAGAAGGAAAATACAGTGAAACTGAGACTGTTCAGAGATAAATACAGTGAAACTAAAACCCTTCAGAGATAAATACAATGAAACTGAGACTCAGCTATTGCAACTGTTGTGTAGATTGTGTAGGCATAGAAAGCAAAAGGGAAAGTGGGACTTATTTTAGAAACACAGTGAAACTGAGACTTAGCAGTGTTCAAATTCCAAAACTAAGTGCAACAGGTACGGTTACTCTGTATAAACATATAGCAAATCCAAGACTTAACAGAGACCGACCCAGTTAAATTGTGAATGCGGAAAGATGGACACAGTGAAACTGGGACTGTAAAACATCAAACAGGGCCCTGTTTTGCCCAAAAGGGCACGAAGCGATTTGTAAACACAGCTTACTGAAAAGTAGAGAGATCGATCCAGGTGTGAGGGAGTGGAGGTGATGTTATGTAGAAAGACACGATGGAGAAACACTGGCTGAGCTAAAGGAAAAGCTGAAGGCATTAGTTTTGGGTCAAGTCATTTTCAAAGTCCACCATCCCCTCATTTTTTAAATCTTATTTTAGTCCTCCTCCTCCTCCTTAAGGACGGCTCTGTTCCTCCAGCCCGTCTGCGGCTTTTGGTTTATGGCTCAGACAACAACAGGAAGATAGACAGTCACAACATTAAATATGTGGAGTTGGGTCTTCCCCTGGGATTTTTCTCAAAGATACAGCCCAGCTTCAGAAAACACAGCCTGACTATTTATAGTCTAGTTCTTATCAAGGACTTTGCAAAGAGACAAGAGGAATTTCTGGGAATATCACTCTGCAAAGACAAGACAGTTAATGTCCACCAGCTATTTTCAAACTGGTTTCTTTTTCAGGTTGTAAATTATTGATGATAATATGAGACATGACAGAGGGAGGGAGATGCAGAGAGAGAGACAAACAGCCCTGAGAGGGAAATCTGAAGAGCGAGGACGGAGTGGGCACGCCAGCTGCATGAAAACAACTGTTTCTTTTGTACAGCAGATTGTGATATCTGTTATAAGTAAGAAATAAACATGTCGACGTCTTGCCTTCTGCAGGAAAATAAAAATTTATGAAACAGCCGTGCGAAAAGTTTGACCTCCAGGTAAATCAACAGCAAAAAAATATGGATGAAAAGATTGTTTTTGTCTAAAGTGAAATATTTCAGTTTGGCTCAAGCAACTGGCATGAATACCAAACATCCTGCTGACAGAATAAAAACATCTGCCTGTTATGTTCAGTTGTTAGTGTTTATTGAAAACATGTGCGCTGCTCTTTAATAGTGAATGATGCTGGTTTTGTCTGATTCATGCAGGTTTCAGGTGAACAAACAGCCTCAGAGAGTAATGAGAGCAGCTCTGACACCATTAAAACCCAGGCTGTGAAGTTTCAGAGCGTCTCTGTTCTTCTTTTCATGTTCAGGTGCAGCTCGTGGCAGAACAGGCCACAGCGTTATTAGTATTGATATGCAAACGTGATTAAGGATGTTTCCGGCAGCAAACGGTGGGAAATGACAGGTTCTCCACTCTGATGTGAGTCATGTTTTCACACAGCTTTGTGAAGCTCCTGTAAGGAGGGGATCTGCATATTCACGTCTTTGCAGCCCAGATCTGCCTCCAGCTCTGGATCTCCTCTCCAGCAGAGGAGATGCTCAGGTGGAGGGAATTTACCTGGCGTGCTCAGGTCCAGTGTGGTTCTCTTGTGAGCTGCAATAGGGAGTATATTTCTTTCAATGTGTGCCTAATAATTTGCTTTTGAACGTACTATAGGCTGTATTGTATATGTATAAATAAATAAAAGCAGAAATTGAGAGTATTAAATTATTATTAAGTTATTCTTTATTAGACTGTCAACATATTGGAATGGTGTTCCATATTAACTCCATAGATAAGGAACTTTGAGAAACAAATTATTTTTCTAGCCACATGGACTCAAAGCTTCCAAAAGAGGAGCACAATTTTGTAAAATGTAATGGACTTGATGTAAACAATCAAATTTGAATTTCAATAGAAGACACATATCTTGAGTTTTATTGTGTTTCAAATACTTTCATTAAGAAAAATATGTTCTGAAAATAACTTTGGTTTATTTATTTATTTGAATTTCCTTTAGAATACAAACAATATTTGAAAACCTCAGGTACAGTCTGTTTGTGTCTATTGAGTATTGCCACAAGCCTTATTTCCATGTTTTGAGTTTAGATCTTCTGATGTTGTAAGCCTTTTCATCCTGTGTTGCTATTATATTTATACTAAATTATAATTTAAAGGTAAATATATGCTACATATGACTTTCCACAGCTGCTCTTTAGAGATCGCTCAAAACCATCTACTTAATTCTCAACTAGTTTCCAGTCCTGTTCCACTTTCTCCTGAAGTGTTGTTTTTTTTTTCAGTGGAGGTCTTGTCTGTGCTTTGTGGACCTTGAAGCATCCTAAATCAGATAGACCTGGGTACATCATGGAGCCCCACAGCTTTAACTGTTCCTCCTGTTTGCCATTTTCAGAAACAAATGTCCCACCCTTGTTCGTTTTTAAAACAACTTTCATCCACAAGCAGTGGGCAAATCAGCCAATAAGTGCAGCTAGGGGCATGTCAGTGTTTTTCAGACGTCAAACCAGTGCCAGCTAATCAGAATGAGACCCAGTTTTTCAGCTGTGACGTTTGAGTACCGAAAACTCTGTTTACAGACATCAACACCAAAGCGTGAAAACGGGGTTTCCAAAATCTTCACTTTGGCTGGAGTTTTCAGAAAACATTGTTTTTAGTGACGTAAAGCCGCAGTTTCGTGTGGATTACAGGCGCATACATATAAAAATATATAGGGTTTCCCAAATACCCAGCTACGCGTGGACATGGCCTTAGAAACCTTGGGTTAATTTCTTGACAGTTTTCAGTTTTATACTGTTCAATAAGCTTTTTCTGCTCCTGATTTTCTCCATCCTGACTCTTTGGGGCAGATCTCGGTGGTCAAGCTGCAGTTTCTTTGAATACTCCTGACTCTGACTCTTAGACAGTTTGGCTCTGGAACACATACAAACACATAGTTTGTCCTCATAGATTTTCATTCACCCAAGTCGTGGTTATTCTGTGTAGAGTTTGGGAAGATGTTTCACCTCTCATTCAAAACAACTTAGCCAAAATATGTGGTTTTTGATAAAAGATACTAGGAAGCTTTTTAGATTCAAATAGAAAGGCCTTTGTTAATACTTAATGCTGTAACACAATTTCTTTCAGAGCAGCAGACTTTTCAAGAATCAGTAGCCATGTATCTTCTGCAGAAATGGTTCATTTTTGTCTTCTTTGCTGTAATGTATCAAAGTAAAAGTTGTCTCTTACTGGCAGCTGAGTAGCAGAGAATATAGCTGTAGTAATTTCTATTGCAAAATAAAACTTTGGTTGAACGTGTTCTGCTGATCGTTGTGTCTTTAGAGGCTGTGAGGCAAAACTGACATCTCCTCTGTATTCAGCACAATTGCTCTCCGTTTGTCCTGACATAGGAAGAATTAGACTGCACAGCCCTCTGCTTTGTGTGTGTGAGCCTTACACTCCAAGAGCCGTGCCTGAGTTTCCAGTATTTGTTGTATTAAAACAGAGCTTTGTGCTAATTGCTGTGAAATTAAACTCCAAACTGTGTTAAAGACTGTTGACGTGTTGTCGGCCTGTTCCCCTGTTCTGCAGAGTAAGGGGCGCAGATATCGGCGTGATTGGAGCAGGACGTTGGTGCTGCAGGGCTGGATTACCAACCCGCTGTCCTATTAAATGCTCAGTGTGCCTCGAATCAAAGCCCCTGTCCTGTTGGAGGCTGCTGTTGGGAAATAAAAGCAGTAACATGATGCTGCTGTTCCTGAAATAGCCCAGAAACTGAACAGTGATGCAGCATGTTGCCCTGAGGACAGAGACAGGAGGAGAGGGGGGAGAGGGCTTAGACAGAGTTAGTTGAGTTTTGGTGCATCTCCTCCTGCTTTCCTGTAAATGCTCAGATATCAGCCGTAGCATTGAGCCTTTGAGGCAGCGCATCTGGTAGTCCTCTACCAGGAAGTGCCCAGCACATTAAAAGTGAAGGAGAAAACCAGGTCCCCGTTGTGCCTTTAAAGGTTAATCTTCTCCTTAACATGAAAGTACTGAAGCTCCAGTGACAGGACGGGAGATTTAAAGTGATGTTAGCAAAGCCAGAGAACCACGAGGAGGAAGAGGAGAGATGGCCTCTGGGAAAATAGAGACACTGATGAGGTTAGACTTTTTATCAGCATCCTGAAAAATAAAATCTGTTCAAATGAATATGAATATAACTGGCCGTCACAATCTCTTGAACAATCTCCTGAAGGTTGTATCGTGGTAACACTCAATAAATGTTTGTCGTTATGCAGATGATACTCTCCTTCACCCATCAGTGCAGTCACTTTTACTGTGTTTCTCCCACAGGAACTAGGATCTAAATTTAGCTCTGGAGGATAAATTTACTCCTAAATGGAATGCATACATGTTTGGTGTGATATACATATATATACCTGTTATAATCTCCTCATCAGATCAGTTATTAATGATGATCTAAGGCCATTAGAGAAGGATGCATCCAACTCAAAGTCCTCAATCAATGGGCTCTTTTTGAAGCTCAACCACGGCTCCAGCTCTTCTGTCTTCAAGCTTTAGATGGGGGAGCACTCAGTCCGCTGTTTCACCGCTCCGAGCTGTTTTGGGCTTTTAGAAACAGCTTTGACCGACTTAAGACGGCTTTGTCTCTGGAAATGTCTCTTTACAAGAATCAACAAATCCATCTGCAGAGAAGTAAAGCACCATCAAAACCAGCACAGGCTGGATTTCCTTCATACTAACAGGCCAGTTGCAGGGTTGCATGGCTTGTCTGTCCTCTTCTAAGGTTTCATTTTTGTTGAAAGGCCTTCGTTGTTGTTTTACTGCCTCTACTAGTCTGATGCTGTTTTGCATAAAACACCCGCAGTCAGACAAACAATCAGGCACAGGAACTACTTAGCTCTGGGGACTGTTTTAACAGGAACTAAAAGTTGCAGGTTGCATGTAACTCTTAATGATCTGGCCAGGTCAGAGAAGTCTTCATCCCCTAAATTTGTCAAAGTATAACCCCTTTTTTCAGATCATGCACAGGTTGGATTCCCAACCCTGCTCCACATGTGATGCTTGTTTAGTATTTGTGCAGCAAAAAAGCATGCTAATATTGATTTGGCATATAAAGAAAGCGCATTAAATCACTGACCTGAAAATAAATCTGGAGGATGATCAAAGATTCTGAAACAAGCAGATTTAGCCAACGCAGCCCAGTGGTGACTTCCCGAGACATTCCGAGTTTAAAAAGAAATAGGTATTTAGAGGAGTGTGCAGGAAACAGATCAAAAAGTAAAACATCTGAAGTGTTGGATATAAAAAGATCAAACACTGAGGTCAGGGTTTGTTGCAGCATGCTCTGCGTACAGTTGGAGAGCCTGAGAGTATAAATAGCAGCTTCAGCAGCAGAAACTCTGAGAGAGGAGAATAAATGAGCGGCTGCGGGAGAAAAGACAGCGGGTAAAGAGGGTACCGAGCTGAGACTGTAATCGGCACTAAATAAATTGCTGGTGTTCCTACCTGAGTACAGAGACAGGCTGACACTTTGACACCCGTAAGTAGGTTGCTCTAAAACTAGCCGGCCCTGAAGGAAAATAGCTTCCTGCTGCGCTCTGTCTGAGGCAGGAAACCAGGCCGGTCCTGAGAGACCGGCGTGGAGAGCGGACCTAATTGGATGACCGGAGGTTTTTAATTTGAAGCTGAGAAAAAGCAAACGTGTGTGGGGAGAAAAAGAGCAGAAACACACAGAATAGATACAATCGTACATCGCTTTAAATTCACACTCTGCAGATAGAAAGACGCAGTGTAAACAGACGATAAATACTGCGGGGCGTCTCTTTGTAAAGATGTAATTAGAAACATGACGTCCCTCACAGGAAAACCAGACGAGTCCTCGGAGATCAATTAGTGCCAAAGAAGCTGAAACAGTCTGAATGTTAGCGAATCCTCAGAGGGGGACGCCATGAGCGAAACGCAGCCTGAAAGATGATTTAAAGAACATTAGAGGAACAAATTCTTTATTAGGACAATGTTTTTAAGATGCTGCAAACAATTTATACTAATAAGTTATTTTCTGTGTGCGTGACTAAAATGTTTTGTAATGAGCCGCGCGGCAGGGTGGCTTTGTCTTCCCTTTAACTGAAAGAACAAGAAGTGAGAGGAGATTACAACCAGAGCAAGACAGACTTCAGCCTCTGACCATGGGGTGTCTGCTCTACAGTGAGCTTAACTTCAGTCAGATAGACAGTTGTGTAACTGTGCACCAATATTTGAGGCAACCAGATTACCTCTGCTGTTTGGCAGAGACGGACTGGATACGATCTGGAAGAATTTAACCTCTACAATCTGAGGTCCCAGAAGTTCAAACTTGTGGCCACAATATATGTGTTGCGTCTCTGCTCTTTTGGCTACGTGCTCTCTTTTCTTAAAGCTCACACCTGCTGCATCTTCAGTGGGGCTCATATCAGGGCCTCCAAACAACAGACCAAGAAGTTCCCTGAATTCCCACCCCAATGATGATGCTTTCCTGGTTCATGTTGGGCTGTCAAACCTCAAACCTGTTGACTTCAAGTCTGGCTCCACTCATTTTGTCAGTTTGCTGTTCTAGTCAAGATAGATACTATCTGGTTTGGACATACTTTGTTTTATTTTGAAAGTTGCCGGCTGTTTTTATGTGGTTTCCATGCATGACTTCCTGTCCTGCTCAATCTGCTTTTTGTAAATTGAGCACTGGTATCCGACAAAAATGGGAGACTTGAGTATCCAGTGTAGAGGGCTCTGATCTGCTGGAGCTGGGACGCAGACGGAGTACAAAAGAGCAGATCCAGGCTTAGGGTTTACAGAGAATGGTCCCAAAGAGAGAAAAATCCAGTGAGCAGCAGATCTGTTGCCCAAAATGCCTTGTTGATGCCAGAGGTCAGAGAACGGACAGACTGGTTGGAGCTGATAGAAAGGTAACAGTAACTCAAATAACCACTGGTAACAACTGAAGTCTGCAGAAGAGCATCTCTGAATGCACAACACGTCCAACTTTGAGGCAGATGGGCTACAGCAGCAGAAGACCACACCGGGTGACCCTCCTGACAGCTAAGAACAGGAAACTGAGGCTACAATTCACACAGCAACACCAAAACTGGACAATAGAAGATTGGAAAAACGTTGCCTGGTCTGATGAGTCTGGATTCCTGCGTCGATATTTAGATGGTAGGGTCAGAATTTGGCGTTAACAACATGAAAGCATGGATCCATCCTGCCTTGTATCAACAGTTCAGGATGGTGGTGGTGGTGTAATGGTGTGGGGGATATTTTCTTGGCTCACTTTGGGCCCTTAGTACCAACTGAGCATGGTTTAAAGTCCACAGCCTACCTGAGTATTGTTGTTGACCATGTCCATCCCTCTATGAGCACAGTGTACCCATCTTCTGATGGCTACTTCCAGCAGGATAACACTCCATGCCATAAAGCTGGAATCATCTCAGACTGGTTTCTTGAACATGACAATGACTTCCCTGTACTCAAATGGCCTCCACAGTCTCCAGATCTCAATCCAATAGAGCACCTTTGGGATGTGGTGGAACGGGAGACTCTCATCATGGATGTTTAGCCGACAAATCTGCAGTAACTGTGTGATGCTATCATGTCAATATGGACCAAACTCTCTGAGGAATGTTTCCAGTAACTTAATGAATCTATGCCATGAAGGATTAAGGCAGTTCTGAAGGCAAAAGGGGGTCCAACCCTGTACTAGCAAAGGGTACCTAATAGAGTGGCCGGTGAGTGTATATTGGCCTTGACATCCTTACCCACAGTATCCCCATGCTTTGGTGACCTCTCTTCATTATCCATTCCCAGAAAATCAGACTGCTGGCTGATGCACAGTTGCCAAAGTAATGGGCTTGAGTATCTGATGTGGAGGTCTTTCAATTGTTTTTAATAACATCCCAATGCTCCTCTCAGATCATTGTATTAACCTCCGTGAAGGTGTTCCTATCCTCTCCGTGCTGAAACAGGAAGTCTGTAGAGCCTCCCCCGCTGTGGCGTGATGTGTTCAGGTTCTCACGGCTCTTCCAGAGCTGCCGTCCTGGCTCTGCTCAGAGTGTTCTCTGTGAGGGGGATTTGAGCCCTGCGGCGTGTTGATGTGTAAGCAGGAAGCAGCTGATGCAGACACATGAATGCCAAACAGGACTGTATGAAAACATTTGTTGCTATAAATGAATTTCATATCGAAGCACAGCGTTCCCTGCTGAGATAATCCGAAAATGAAACCTTTCAGCGTGTGATTGTCTTTGTTTTCATCAGAATGTTACAGTCAGAGCAGAAATCCTTCACAGAGAGACACAGATGGACTAAATCTGTCTGAGAAAGAACAGTTTGCAGGTTGTATAATCATCACATTCATGTACAGAATAATGTGACGACCATGATAACCGTCAGTCATCGTGATGAGCAGGCAAAAGGCTGTAGCTGGAGTTAGATAAGCAGAGCAGAGTGACGGCCCAACAGCGTGAAAGCTGGCCCCAGTTATTAAAGAAGACACTGAGGAAACTCTGTGAGGAAACGTCAGATATTTCTGATTAGTATGTACTGACCAAAATGAGTTAATCAATGTGTGACAAACTCTAGACTTGCTAACAAGATAAGAATTCTAAGCACTGACACAGATTGCTGCTAAGTAGCTGCTAATATCTCCAAATGTGATGTTAACATGTAACTGGGGGTAAAAACTGTTCTGTTTTACATATCTAATGGGATAACAGGAAGTTCAAATGTTGGATGTTGATTCTGAACATGGGCAAAGTTTCAAGCTGTGAAGTAGTTGTGTGTTGGAGTAATTCGAGGACGAGTTATACCAGATTACCTCAATCTGTGACATCACAGATTGGTTAACGTCTTTATGAGAGCATTATAAACTAGAAAAGCACTCAGAGAGTGCAGTCCTCCACCAAGCATATTGTGACTGTCACGCAACAGTTTAGTCCTACTTTAATGTTATACTCTTTTTCAGCAGACTACAATTTGATGTTAGTTGCAGGTTTGTACGATAATTTGTTACCTGACACTGTTGAAAGTTATGATGACCCAGTACATAATTCATAATCCTTATCTTAGTATTCAGAATATTGCCAGGATCTGGATCGTACTTTTACATCTGCCAGAAATTATTTTGACCTTTTCCTGTATTGTTTTGCAAAGCAATCTGACCAATTATCATGGAGTTACAGGTTTTGGTAAAGAGCTCTTTGAGTGAGACCTCGACAGGATCATGGAACACATTGAGATGGCAATGGAGATGGTCCCTGTGCTGAAGAAAGCTGACATCATCAATATCCTGTCTGGACCAATCACATACACCCTGACCTGCTGCCGATGGTTGGACCACACCAGGAGCCCAGGAACTACTGATGGCGCTATAAGTTTTGGGTTATTTATGGGGCATTTCCTCATATGATATTTAGGTGGAGGGTGATTTTAACACTTCCCTCAGGTATGGAGTCATCTATGCTGGCAGTATAGGTAAGTACCTCAGTGGCTGGATCAGGAATGGAGAGCCACCGTACAATCTGGTTAAGTGCAACCCAAACGTTACAGCAAATAGGCGGACATCCCCTACATGTGCGCTAAAGCTCGAGAATCCTACGGTGGAGTTGTGTACACATATGTTGAAAACGGACCTATCTCACAATGATAAAGACTCTTTAAAAAAAATCCTGGATCCAGACGGTGATCCAAAACCTATAAAATTTAATCACTTCTTCCTTATCCCATTTTGAACATTTCCTAAAAATTTCATCAAAATACATTTGTTACTTTTTGAGTTATGTTGTTCACAGTCAAACAAACAAACTTCTCCAAAAACATAACCTCCTTGGCAGTGGTAACTAACACCAACCAAACGAAACCTGCTTTTACTCTAGTTTTTACCGCTTGACCAAAATTAGCAAATCAGGTGAGATCCTCCAGATCTGAGAGAAAAGCTCCTCATCCTCCACGCAAGACAGGCTGATATTCCTGCACAATGACCTGTGTGTTTGTCTGTGTGTGTGTGTGTGTGTGTGTGTGAGTGAGTGAGAGAAAGAGAGAAAGAGAATGTCACTGAGCAGCTGAGCTTATTGAACAGTTTATGCTGACCATCTGCAGAGCGGCATCTTGGGAAATTAAGTAAGCAAACAGTGTTAATGAGGGGAAGACGTTTCTATGAATAAAAATCATTTAGTGGTGATAACGGCCAGCCTGAGCTCCATTACTGGGACAGATACTTCACTACAGTCTTCACTTATTCATCACTGATAATATCAGTTAATTATTATTGACATACACCTCATATAGCCTTCTTCAAAACACACAAACTGCATCTTTGAAGCCACTGAAACAATAGGAGTGTTTCTCCTCAGCTGTGTACTGGAACTGAGAGTCTAAAGTGAGCCATAAAACATAAGTCAGGCTGCAGGTGGTCGGTTTTGTGCAAAAAACTAATGAAATACTGTTCATGTCATTCTCAGAGGAGCCCAGTCTTGCAGAAATGCTCTTCAACAACATTCCAAACGGAAAAAAAATAAAGTCAGGCATCATCATTTCTTGTAGCTGCTGCTGTAAATGAGCAGTAAAAAGAAATAGATGGTGGGAGACAGAGGTGTAGAATCAGCAACATTTCAGGTGACAAAAGCATCGAGTTTCATCCTTCATCCTGACTGTGCCACACAGCAGCAGCTCCGCCACATAAAAACGTATATTTAGAAATATATCATTACAGTATGTGCATGCACTGCATTCTTTAAAATGACTCGGAGTTTGTTGAGTGAGTTCAGGCAGGGGGAGATTGGAAAGTGAGCTGGAAATGTTCTTGAAAATGGAAAAGTTTAAATGGACTGTCACAGTGTGTGTGGTGTGACCGGGTCAGGATGGATGCTAATGCACTCGTCTGCAGGGAGGGAGAGAGGGGGCAGTGTCTGAGCCTGAACGCAGACGTTTCTACCTTTTTCCAACAACTCACAAAATCAGGTGTGAGCTGCAGTAATCGTGTTAGGGAGACAGGTTTCTTACCTGACCATGTGTTGAGGTCACAGCCGCCAAACCAAACCTCATTCAGTAAACGTATCATTTAAGGCTGTGGCGTTCAAACTCCAGTTTTCTGCTCTGTAGTAAGTTTCTGTGCAGGGTTTACGGTCTGATGATGAAATGATATCCAGGTCAGTGTGATGGAGAAAAACAGCAGTCAGATTTATCTCATTACAGAGAGCAAAGTGCAACTGAGCGTGTGCAGAAAATGCTCATTTAGACTTCAGGTAATTGGCTCGGGTTCATGATGTTAGAATAATGAATAGAGCTAAAATAAAGGAAGGACATTTCATTAAAGTGTTAGAGTGATTGTAGTGGATGTTTTACTGCAGAAAAACAGGTTTTAATAGTGTTAAATCTTCAGATTAGAGTCTCTTAAATACATAAAAATTGCACAAGTTGCACAGCTCTTGCTCTGGGTTGGACTAGAAGAATTGGTTTCTCTTGTCTGAAGCTCAACCTGATGAGACCCAACTTCATTAATCTGTCTCAATTTGTCTTCATTCTTCCGATAACCCAACAATGAAGTGTTCATATAATTCACTGGTGGAACATTTGATGGACTAACCCTAATTTCTGATCTCAGCTTTCTTGTTTCTCGGTCTTTCTCATTGATACTGGGGACTTGCTGCCTCTCCTGGAGTATGTTTGATAGATTATGTCCATCCATCTTCCTCTGGATCACATTCAGAGGTTTCCAAAGGGGATCAGGGCTGGAGACTAGGCTGGGTCTTGATCTGGTTCTTCCCCAACCACGCCTTGATGAGTGAGCTGTGTGTCATGGAGCATGGATGGATCCTCAGAGTTGGGGAACATGGACAGAGCAGAGGGAAGCAGCTTTTCTTCCAGGATGACCTTGTTCAGGTCTTTATACATGCATCATTTGCAAGGATGGATCTGACCCTCCAGATCCTCCCCCAGATCCCACAATATATGTGAGGCTCTGTGGCTTGTTGGCCTCTCCAGGTCTTTATCATACATTAGACCAAAGGGGAAGTTGAAAACTGGACTCATCAGAGAAGATGAGCGTCATCCAATCCTTTATGGTCCAGTCCTTATGGCCCAGTCGTCTGTGGTCCATTTTTCTATGGTCCAGTCCATCTGGTCTTTATCAAATCCAACCCTGGCTCTTCTTTGCATCTCATTGATGAAGGACTTTTTCCTAGCTCTACAGGACCTAAGCCCGGCTTTTAGGAGCCCTCTGCCTCTAGAAGCCAGGAGCCCTGCCAGTCTAAAAGCCCATTTATACTCTCTTTACGTATGAAAATGCATCTGTCTATTTCAAACAATTTTACCGTCACTGCCCACATACTTCCGTACGTCCTTTGTGTTTTGGCATTGCAGTTAACCAATACATCCACCGAGGGGGGGGGCAGCCCAGAGCCAAAAGTTTATGACGACAAAACTCAAAAACAAGCATGGCAACAGTGGAGGAGGTATTAATAAAAGTTCAGCTTGCATAAAAGACTAAAACGGAGGCAGTGTTGTAGCAGGCAGGGATTGGTGAGGCAATTAAATACATCGTGAAAGTTCCACCATTGTATCAAGTAGTAACACTAATACTGCCCCCACGGTTTTCAGTGGTACTGCACCGTTTGGTCAGTATCTGTAAGCTTCATGGAAATGTGCAGAAATATGGACGAAATGAACGCAAAGCATGGACAGGAGGCTCCGTCCGTGTCCGTACCCCTACGTTGAGTTAAAAGAGACTTCCTTCTAGGATCCCTGCCTTCCTGAAGGAGAACTGCATCTAGGCGTCCTCTACTTCTCGGAGCTCTGAATGTCTATCGCCATCCCAGCTGCTGTCAGTTCTTTTTCAAGGTCATGACATCATCCTGGTGGTCAGCTCACTCAGTGGATAGTGGTTCTGGTCCTCTGATAGTTTGTATCTTTGTTGATCCAATTCCTCCGACAGTAAAGACAAACTTTAACTATTAGCTCAATTTTGCACGTTCAACAGTTCTTTTTTTGATTCCAGGTCCAACTAAATATGTTTTTTCCATCCAGCTGCTCTTGTTGTCAGAGGATAGTGATGAGCACAGCAGTGTTTAATCCTTTTCCTCATTAAATCAGATTTGGTTCATCTCATCAGCCCCTCATTAAATAAAATGAGGTGTGCTTATGTTTATATTCAACAGTAACTGGAATGAAATGTAATACATGCTGTAACACATGTCGAGATGAGGATTTGTGGTCTCTTATTTTCTTTCCAAAGCTGCAGTTGTAGAAATGATCCGGTTCATATCAACTCGTGTTTGCATATCTAACCGTGAAAACCTCAGGGACGATGAAACCTCAGGAACACTGCTGACTTTTTCAGTTGTACAGGAGAAATGGCCCCATGATGACGTCAGATTTCAGCTCTTCTTTAAGGTAATGGTTGTTTTTATCCTAATCAGGTCCTCCTCAGCACGAACAGAAGAGAAAAACCGAGAAGTCTCTGGAGGATTAGAAGATAAACACGCTGAAATGTTGTTATGTTCAACACTGAAAGTGGTCCAGGTTTAAATTAAGTTTCCCCTCCAAACAAACAGCTTTTGCCAAAACAAATCAGTGTGATATAAAAGTGATTTCCAGAAGACAGGGCTGCAATTAGATGCCGCTGCTGTGGGTAAAACTCACAAAGACCTGACAGCAGGAAGCCGACATGTTTGTGTCGGAAATAAAAACCCGGAGCTGTGAGTGTGTATGTGTGTGGGAGAAAAACAGCTAGAGTGTACAGAACGAGTGTGTTAAGTGTTCGGGTATTAGTCCATAGAGACGCTGGGGTCAGACCAGCATTCAGCCCTCAGCTGTTTTTTTTCTGCTGAGCCGCAGAAAACGCATAAAAGTCAACACACCTGCAGACATACGAGTGCTGTCCAGGCTTGGGTGTGAAAAGCTGGCCTTACACTTTGAAATCCAGAGTTTAACAGCAGCTGTAAGAGCTGCATTTATACATAATGTTACCCTGAGGAGAAGGAGGAGGTGGAAAACGCGTCTCTATTCAGCTCCTGTGAAAGCAGAATGAACACAGACTGTTGGATTTCTCCACAGAGCCTCAGACTTTACCTTCACCCTCATATGTTAGAGAAGCTTACTGATGTAAAATAATCCAACACCAGGCCTGCTGCAGCATTTCCTACACGGTGGCAGGGTTGATTTAGTCTTAGTTTTTGTCAAAACGTTTTCTCTTTACAGGCATGGTCAATTTTCATTACTTGTTAGTAAACACAGCATTCAAACTGGGCTCCTCCTCCTTGGCTCAGTGCCAGCAGCAGCACACCCACTGCCTCTAATCATGACTAGGTGAAAACACTTGCTAGCCCAGGAACCACAAATAACATCACATTTCTGTGTAGGAGAGACTTGAGAGCCAGGCAGATGTTGCATTTAAGTACAAGCTAATCACAGGTATTTAAAACATACATGGTTAGAAGTGCTGAACTCAAAGTGCCACGAAAGTCGACCCACTTATTTAGGAAAAAGCTTTATCCGTTTGGTGTTTCGTTTTATTCTGGTTTTGTTTTTCTTCCCTCAAGTTATGTCCACTACAGTAGCTGCTCCGAATAGCTTCTTCAGCTTGCTTTCATCAACATACAAAGTCACTTGCACACTTGATGCGCTGTCATTGGCCGAGGTAACAACAGGTACGATCCACCCATTAACATCCTGACACAACCAAAACATCAACATAGAAGCAGAGGAGGGGGTTGAGGCTGACACTGACCCTGACACAGATGTATAGAGGCCCTGAGGTAATGCTTGAGCATGATTTTTCCTGTAAAAGTTGACATTTTATTTTTTAGGAAATCCTGCTAACCCTACTTTTACATAAATTTATGGAGCAGGTCAGAGATTGGTGTAAAGGCTGTAGCTACATCCTCAACATTTCTCTCTTTAAACACTATCTTTTCTGAGCCTATTGATCCTGAACTGTCCTCCAAAAAGAGAGCTACTGTGCTGAGGATGTGCCCTATTCTAAGAAGGATGTTAGTCAGAAAGACTGTTAGTTGGATAATTACTTTGGATTTAGCTGAAATTATATGGTTTAAAATACATTTTCTGACAAACAGGCCTTTTTAATTTTCAGACTAAGGTGCCATTTGATTTTCTGACTAACAGGCTTTGTGGTTTTCTGACTCACAGGCCTTCTAATTTTCTTCACAACAGGCCTTCTGCCAATAAACTGGGCTCTGCTGTGCTTTCCCTGCTGATCCACAGAGCAGCAGTCAAAATACGTCTGACGTGGCCCTGCTCTGTCACGGCTCTGGATCAGGTCTGTTTCTATTCAACTCTGCACACTCAAACGCCAACCTTTAAATAGTAAAATCAGAAAAAAACGACTGATTTTCTGTGAAGCTGAAAGAGATTTAAAAAGAAGTCAAACACTCAGGAGGGTCAATGTACTAAATTCTGCCTGATGCCTCTATATTTGAAGAAACATTCAAGTCGTGTGGATATATCCAGGCTCTTGCAGTCTGGTTAACATCTTCACAGTCGTCAGTTTTGACTGGCAGCTCATTCCCTTCAGTCCTCTGACGGACATGAAACTCTCCTGTCGATCCACCAGAACAAAGTGTTTGAAACCCAGATTCTCTGATAAGGCATTGAAGCTACAAGGAGCCTGAGGGGGGAAGGTGTCTGTGACTCCCAAAGCTCGATTCAGTCAGAAACATCCCTCTCTATCAAAGCTTTGTGTCTCTATCAAAGAATCAGGGACGTGAGTTTCGTGTCCACCAGCGCTGAGGAGGCCTGGTTGGCTGTCATTTAAAAGTCACCTGTGAGAAAATGAGGAGTTCTGCCTGTGACAGAGGAAACTGGACAGTGATCTTTTGGAGGCAAACAGAAAAGTCTTCAAAATCTGGAGGTACGAACAGGTAAATATATCACAAGATGAGACACAGGGTCAATCCCAAAGAGTTAAGCTGCAGTCTCCTCTTTTGTCCCTCCACTGCGGCACCAGAAGTACTTTCTCTCCATATTGAAGGACATTTCAAAGTGATGATTGTTCTCCAAGGAGGGAGGAGAAGGGGAGTGATGAACAAGGGAACATGTGAGCTGGAAGAACTCTCCCTGTTCAATCACAGGACGTTAACACCATTAGTTGGCTTTCTTTGCACATCTTTATTTCTTTTCATCCATCATTTACTTTACCCTGATCATTGACTCCCACTTCCTTTTAGTGTTTGGCTGATTCTTCAGTTTGTCTCTTCTTTGATAGATTTAGTGAATGGTTTTAAAAAAATCAGACTTTCTGCAGCATCTTTCAGAACACACTGAGTCACATTTTAGTTTGAACTTGATATTTTCACCTCAGTACCACACCAGCCACTTGGTCTTTTTTATAATGTCTTCAAAAGAGTCAGAAATCATGTTATCAGTGTTTGCCTTGCCCCAACATCGGAGCAGCATAGGCCTTCAGTAATTGGCCTTTCACTGTGCTCAGAGGATGAAAGATGTTGACTGTGTTGAGACCGTTTTAATGACAAATAATACATTTCTTGTCACTTCACATCCTGGGAAAGTTGTCTTGAACAAAGAGTTACAAAGATCTGCTCTCCAAAACAAATGCACACCTTTACAGTCTTAGTTAATGCTCACGCCACCCTGAGCAGAGTTTAAGAAGGAGAGCATTTCTGGACTCTTGCAAGTCTTCGTAAAGCTTCAGCCTGTATTTCAGAAAGTCTCCATCTCAGATTTGAGGCTCTAGTGGAACACAAAGGCTTCAGGCAGCTTGACTTGAGTGTATAACTCTAGAAAACACACATTTACACACACCAACTGTAAAAATCAGGTTCAGCTGCAGCTTCGCATGAAAACACTCAGAGTTTTTAAAGCAGCTCTGGACCTTTGGCCCGCCCCAGAGAACGTTTCTGAGCACAATACATGCTGATATTACAGTCCTGTGTGTGTGTGTGTGTGTGTGTGTGTGTGTGTGTGTGTGTGTGTGTGTGTGTGTACGTGTGTGTGTGAGAGAGAAAGTGAATTCATTGAATTGTGTTTTGTGGAGCGTGGGAAAGCTCTGCTGATTTGGCCAATTACAGCACGACTCACAAAAGGTCAGTGTTTCATTACACACAGCACAACGCTGCCAAGTCGCCCAGACACACACGGAATAACAGAGAAACAAAGACAAGGAAGAAACATACACACACACAGAAACACTAATGCTCATGTGTGAGGAGAAGGTAAACCCGCAGAAGGTGAGGCCCTGAGAGCAAACTGTCACGTTCAGAACACTTTCCACGTATTTCACTTAAACTCCCATAAGGCCGAGCAGCAACCTGATGCTACAGAAATAACCACAGAGCAGGTGCTGACAGTCTGAAACAATAAAGGTTATACAGCACCAAGACTTGTGAATCATATGTCCCCATATCTGCTCTGTTTGAGGCTCTAAATCTCAAACTGCTCCGATGATGCCCAGAGTCCTGCAGCTCGGTGCAGTTTGCTCTTGTTTGAGCTTGTGAGACGAGTTGTTAGCATCTCCAATATGTGCTGCACAAATTTCACCGGTTATATCCAGCTCACTATCTGGAGCGAACTTCCAAAACCATGAAAACGTCTCTTTTTATTTCATGTACACATTTGGAGGGATGAATTTGGCCCTGTGAATTTGTTAGGACCCTGTTGCAATCCTTGGGTCTATTATTCTTTCCAGTCTGTCTTCGACTCCAAGAAATGTGCCTTCATTGTGGCCCAGAACTCACCACATCAAGCCCCAAAAATCAGTCGTAGCAAAGTGTTTATGGTTTATGCTTTCATGCTGATACCTGCTCTACAGCGCCTACTTGTGACATAAAACTGCAAGCCCTCTAGCTCATTTCACCTACCTGTATGGCTTTTTTTGTGCAGAACCAAAACCCTGCCAACACCAGCCTTTTATCGTCATGGGGAAATTCCAAGAGAAAGTCTGGAAATTTAAATGAAATGTTGGACTTTGATGAGCTTACATATTTGAAACAATTATTTCAACAGTTTTTATTGGATCAAATTCAAACTTAGTCTCTGTATTGACCACACATTGATGATGAAATGTTATTAAATGATTTTTTGTATGGGAGTGGCTGGGACAGATGGCCGAAGTTGCCAATTCAACAAGCAAACCTAAACAAGTCTTATTCAGATTGTTTGTCCTAGCCTGAATGCATCTACACCATCACCTTCACCCTGAAGTACAGCACCCCCTATGTGGGCGCGGTGCACTTTTTTGGAGCGGCATTGATCTGGTGGTGTCCTGTACTCCAAGGATTTGTCTCCGGTACCGTGATTATTCATGAACATGTGTCCTGCTTCACATACAACAGCAAACACAGGCCCCAAAGGGGGCACAGATTTTAAAGACGTGTACATCCTTTGTTGTTGTCAACTTTTAGCCTGAACTATTAACAGACTTAAAAAAAAAAAAAGAGGAAGTCTTAGTTAAAGGTCATTTATCGCAAACCAGCTAGATATCATTACTGGGACTGAGCATAGGATACACTTGTGGTCACACTGGGCAAAGACAGTATGGATGGCCAGTGTGACCACACCCTTAAAGCCTTTGCACAAAGTCTTTTTTGTTTCATCTGAAAGTTAAAAAAAGAAAAAAAAAAAGAAAAAGAAAAATTCGATCTTATGTCAATAATGTTTGTGCACTCCCTCTGAAACTTTTGTCTGTCATGACTTTTTTCAGAACAGGTTTGATTTTTTTGTGTTTTTTTTCACATCCTCCCAACTCGTTTCCCTGGGTAGTTTGACTATTCAGAGATGCTGCAGGCTCACATTTTCCCATTTTCTGACATTTTTCCCCACACATTTTGGGCGATGTTTAGAAAAATAAATGCATCGGATTCAGTGTGCAAAATGTCTGTGCACAACATTTTTTTGGGGGGGGGGATTATGGATCCAAAAGAAGGCATCCCAAAAAACAGACTCTGTGCAAAGACCTTAACTCTCATCTAGACTTGTTCACAAAAATTCATTTGGACAGCACTGAACGTAGCTTTCAGACAGTTAACTGCGCTCAGAAAGGAAGATTATGGATTGTATGGAACAGTGTCATTTCCGGATAAGTAAAAGAAAAGAACCCAGTATGGACCCTTGCAGGACACTGTAAGGATGGGTCATAATAGACCAATAAACCATGACACATGGGGTTAATGAATTCACACTTATTGGCCCTTTTTATTGCATCCTCTGCCATCAGAGTGTGAAAAAGGAGTAGATTTTTAGTTTCACCACAGAACATTAGCTGCTGTTTACAGAAATGTTGGGGTTGTGAGAATAGAAGGAGAAAGAAACAAAGTGTCTGCTCTCTTGTTCCCCTTCCTGTCCTCTCCACTCTTTCCACCCTGACCCCTCCCCTCTCCCTGCTCTCCCCCACTCTTTAACCCCCTCCCAGGTGTGCAGGTGTGATGTGCATCCTCCAGCTGGGCTCAGTCTGCACTGAGACAGGACGCTGTGATGGGTTTTATCTCTCTGTGAAGCAGAAGTAAACATTTTCGCTGCCGCTCTGAAGGTTTTTGTGTTTTCTCTTTTTTTCCTCTACCTTTGAAGTTGGGGAGGAAAACAGAAATTAAAGCTGCCTCGTTGCAGCGCGGTGACATCAGCTCTGCAGGGTTATTAGAGTTAGTAAACTGGGGTTATTTATATTGTCATAAAAACTTCTGAAGAAGGGATGAAGAGGAGCAGAAAAGTTATTTCAACTCAGAAAACTCTGCCACATCAATCCAAACAGAGTTTTTAACACAGGGCCTAAAATTGGATTGTGGTGGAGTTTTGGACACTGAAGGAAAAGGAACATTACAGTTTAAGTCACAGTTTCCAGATTAAAGAAAAAGTGCATGGGTTTACATCCTCTCATCAGTCTAAAATTACATGTCCTGTGTTTGAACTTCGGTGATAAATTGGTGAGTAGACGTGTGACTGAACATATTCACCTGCAGGCGCTCACACAGTCGATCAGAGGAAATTCAATCCTTGTGGCATTAAAACGAAAGTCATTCTCTCTGCTATGTTTGATTATAATAGGTTTCATATTTTACATTTATTTGTCTTTGTGACGTGCAAATGTGTTTCAGCTTTTTTTTTTTTTTTTTTTACATTTTTTAGCTCATCAGGTATCTAAATACAATATAAATGTTCACATTTATACTTTATTTACGCTCTATACTGACAGTTTTGTTGCTTCAGTAGGTCTAGCGTTGGCAAATAAATTCATCGTCTCACATCAAAAGGTGGCACTGATCTAGCTTGGCAGTCTAAAGCTGCATTTCGACTGTCTGAGGGTCTAAATTTACCCCTGAAAACAGCTCCAACCTCGGGGTAGAAGTTTTCAGAGGTCTAGGGAGACGGAGATTATTGGTCTTTGTTGAGGACATTGCTACCCCTGCAACCCAGACCTAGAAAAGCGGTGGAGGAGGGATGGATGGATGGATGGATGGATGGATGGATGGATGCATCGAGAGGGTATGCACTCTAAGATGCTTGGAGTGACTTGGAGCAAATTTACAAGACTTTGGGTCTCATTCACTGAAGGATGGAACAGATTTTGTGCCTGATAAACCTGAAAATGAGTCAAAAGACCATCTAATTCACAGCACATGCAAAGAACCAATTTCCAGAGGAGCTCTCAGTCTGACTGTCAACAGTCAGTCCCAAAAAGGCTTCTTTGTCCTCCTTCAAGGGCATGAAGCTGAAACACAAACTGATTTTCTTCTGATGAACATCTTCACCCCAAAACACAAAAATGTGGAGAAAAAAAATCTGCATTTACACGGAAACACCAAGGGACTGACAACGCTGTAGAAAGACATACATCACTAAGGCCTGAACAACATGTATATGGATATTTTTTTGATCGGATATCTTTGTCCTCGTTTAAAAAAAAATCACCGTCCACTCCACAGAAGTATCTCTGTCCATATGAAGAGGCAAAACTGAAAACAATTGCCTCTGAAGCCTGCAATGCCATGCCTGGCCGATAAGTAGCAGGTTAGCTAAATGTGAAAACCATAGAAGAAGAACGTTATGAACATGCGCAGTCAAACAGTGACTTGTTGCTGGGCGCTTGACGTCATCACGTCAACATCAGCTCCGTTTAACACCGCTACACGGATCCACTCAACCGGATATTTTTTTATTCTTTCACTTTATCCTTTTTAAAAAATCTCCATTTATGTGGGTGAAATTGCAGTGTTCGTGTGGTTGAGAGGCCCAATCGGACAGAAAAATGTGCGTTTAGGAATATATCCGTATACGTGTGGTTCAGGCCTAAGACAGAGTCAGAAGAAGAAAAAGAGGCTTGACTGGGCCATCACACACCACCAATGAACTACTGAAGACGGGAAGATGGAGATTTGGACTTTTGAATCAAAGTTTGAAATATTTGCTTCATCGCATTTGATTTTTGTACACTGTATGTAAAGTAGACTGAGGAAAGGACGATTCCTCAGTTTGTGACATCAAATGCAAACATAGAGGAGGAAGCATGATGGTCTGGGGTGGTTTTGCTGGATCCAGAGTCTCGGACTTGTACAGAGTGAGGCCCAATTTGCATGACAATGTTTCCACCCAAAGCATGAAAATACAGAGAAAAACAAACAATAAGGGACTGAAAATTTTGTACACATGCCAGGCCTGTAGTTGGCGCTATAATGGTCTTGTTCATGTTACATCTCAACCAGTCTTGTGACCTGAAGGACAGGGGAACTAACAAAGGAAAATCTACACCTTAGCACAAAACAAAAACCAGGCCTTTGAGGTCTAAAAGGTGGAGTTGAGGTTTCACACACTACATTCCCCCCATTAAATCTACTATAAGAGTAGACAAACAAAAAGGTGGAGTGGCTTGGTGGGGAGAGACCACTGTGCAAAAAGGAATCTCTAAACAGATCAACCCTCTAATCTCCTCAAAATCCTTCTTTCCCTCATCACATACACACGCACACGCTCCCAAAACATTCATCCCACAAACCAAGAGAAACCAACTGAAGGTGTTGGCTCTTTGGTGTCACACACCTAACTGAGGGGAAGAGCCTCCTTTTAAAGACTCCCCAGGCTGATGAGCACCAGCTGGGTGCAGTGAGGACAGGTGAGCTGAGTGAGAGCTCGTTAGGAGTGCTGGAGGTCACAAGCTACCCCCACCTGCAACATTCAGGCCAAGTCCACACGTAGCCGGGTATCTTCATCTTTCGTTTTTAAAAATACTTCTGTCCACATGCAGCGGGTAAATCCGCCGGTGAGTGCGGCTCGAGGCATGCCAAACCCATGATGGGCAGTGTTTTCCAGACGTAAAACCCATGTCAGCCAACCAGAATGAGCCCCCGTCATTCAGCTGTGACGTTTAAGAACTGAAAACTCTGTTTACTGGCGTCTACACATAACCATGAAACCAGAGTTTTTCCAAAATCTTCACTTTGGCCGGAGTTTTTAGAAAACATCGTTTCGGTGACGTTTTTTTTTTTTGTGGTTTCATGTGGATTACAGGCATAAACGTATAAAAATATATGCATTTTTCTAAATACCCGGCTACGTGTGGACATGGCCTCAGAGGTAGCTTTTGGTAGTTCCCGTTTGAGTAGAGTTGGGCCAATCATCTGTGTATTGGCGTATGCTTAGTGCAGAAGTGGAGCAACAGATGCACATTTTGGTGAAAGACATTCAGCAGATGAAACAGCACGAGCACAACATGGTAGCCTGCAACAACTGTACTGTTGTACAGGCAAAGCGTAGCGTGACATCAGTGTTTCCGCTAAAACACCAGCTTGCTGTTTACACGGCAGCTTTTCAGAAAAATTCCCTTCTGGAGGCCATTTCAAAAGTTTGCGTCGACTATAACATTGTCATGTAAACAGGAGGCTGAAATCTTAAAACTGTTGACGTGTAAATGCCCCCTGATACAGATTAATCAAAAGTCAAGGCTTGTCACGCCCTGACAAAGAGAAGAAGAGTTTAAAGATGTTTGTTGGACTGAGATCTACAGAAGAGGAGGAGGATCAGGTCTGCAGGAGGTCTGGAGCTCCTGCTGTTGCTCTCCAAATTGCATGCATGCACCTGATTGGTCGTCACTACTTCAACTGCTGTTGTGTCTGTTCCAAGCTCCTCAAAATTTCTGTAAAGGTGCCTTTAAGTGTCTGCTTTAAGCCACTCTTCTCAAACTTGGGGGTTATTAAACATCTGTCTGACACCGTCTGTTGTATTCAGCTGAAACAACAACAAAGCCTTTAAGCACTGCCACAAAGACGTACTGTTTTTCCACTCCTGGTTTTGTTCAGTGTTCTTTTAAGTCATGTGTGTGCTTGATGTTTAGCGTCGTGATTTACTTCAGCGTTTGGAATCAGCCAGCCTCCCCCCTGCCTCAGCTGGAGGGTGGAAAGTGTGAAAAAAGAGAGGAATGAAAGGAGGAAAAGATGAATGTCAAAAGGTAGACGGCAAGGAGACATCCAGCAAACAGATGAATGATCCCGCATCTCTTATCACATTCTCACACATGGCGTGATCATGGCGTGTTCATGTGTGTGGCCTGCTTACCTCAGCCTCCCTGTGAACCAGTTTTTCCCTCAGTCCAGCTCCCCCCTCATCCTGTCCTCGTCCTGTCCTCCTCTTACAGCTCATCTTGTTGTATTCATATTGTATTGAGCTCCCATTGTGCGTTGTGTTAATGTTGCTGACAAATTACAACATGTAAATAGTGTCGGAGCGAGTGGCGGTCCCTCGGCGGCAGCGGTGGCGGGATAATGGAGGAGAGATTCAGCTGTTTAGTGAATGGTTTTCACCGGACTGCAGCTCCCGGCTAGCTGCCCTTCCTTCTGTCACGGTTGGTGTATAAAAGACATAAGGGAAATGTGTGTGTGGCAATGTGTGTGTGTGCATAGCCAGAGAAGAAGGACATGTCCTTTCGGGAGCGACTGTGTCTTATTCCCCAGCATGCCCGGCTCTTTGTGAGCAGTATTAATCTTACCCTGGGTGGCAGTGATGGCTCTGGGAGCAGCAGAGCACCAGGTCACTGTTTGTTTTAAACTCTTTCTGATATAATGAAACTAAAGATGTCCCTGTGTGTTGTTTCCGGATCAGTGGTTGGAATAATTAACGTCTTAATAAGTGTCAGGATAAACAATGTCATCATCAGGATAAATGGAATATCAGCCTGATCCTTATGAATCTGTTCTCATTATTCAGCCCGGCTCTAAGAGTGAGGGTGAGAGAGCTCAAGAGTTGCTCTGTGGAACGACTGAAGCCAAAATATCATAAGTGCAAAGTCAGGTAGGGCATGAACTCCAGTAACAAAGGTGTTAGGGTACATCATACTTCACCTGTATTTCAACTGTGTTCAGCTGTTTACTCAATTTATCAATGCTGCACACAACTTATTCAAAAAGCAAGTCTGCAACACAAACTCTAGCATCTGATAGGCTACTGTTTCAAGGAACCTCTTCATAGATGATTCAGTTTACCTTTCAATAATCTGTTTCATTGGGAGTGGGTCATGAAGGTACTCTTGATTGGCTGCCTTTTGAGGTACCTGGGTACTGTGTATTAATGTACGTATGTGCATTTCCAATCTGAAGATGCTGTTTCATGTCTGATTTTATGCAAAGTGTCAAGTGATTCTGGTGAGTTATGTTTTCAGGTATTCATACAGGTCTCTGTTGAGGCACGATGAAGATTAGAATTCAATTTCAAGCCTAATTTAGTATTTGTCTCAGTGTACCCTTGTTTTTTGGGTGATGTGCAGTGCCATCTCTCCTCCAATCATGGTATGCAGTATGATTGCCGAAAAGTTCAGTCTTGGCCTCATCTGACCAGACAACATTCTCTCAGTATTCTGCAGGCTTGTCAAGATGCTGCAAACTTTAAACCAGCTTCAACATGCCTTTTCTTGAGGAATGGAGTCTTGCGGGGCTGAGCGTCCATAGAGGCCATAGCGGTGGAGCGCATTGCCTATTGTTTTCTCTGTAACAATTGTACCTGCTGCCTCCAAGTCTCTCTGGAGAACTTTCAGGGTGGTCCTTGGCTTGTGAGTACTCTTCTGACTATCCTTCTGACTCCCTGGTCAGAAATCTTGCAAGGAGCTCCTGTGCGTGGCTTGTTGATGGTAAGGTGGTGCTTCTTCCACTAGCGAATAATGGCCCCAACTGTGCTGACTGGAATATTCAGGTGCTTTGATATAAGTCTGTAACCAGTTCCATTCTGATGCTTAGCAACAATCAGGTTGCGAATGTCTTCAGAGAGCTCATTGCCTTTACCCATCATGAGGTGTGTCTTGGTAAGAAAAAAAAAACAACCTTTTTTGTGGGACCATCAATTTGCTCTAGCCCAGCTGATGTTGTTTTGCACTAATTGAAAGTTCAATTAATAATTACTGACAGATTTCAGGTGGTATGGTGCATTTTCTTGCCAAGTATACAGCCTATCCATGATGTATTCAATACCTTTTTCTGTGTTAAAGCACTTTATTCTTCATAATCATTATTTGTGGACCTGAATGTCATGATTTCTTTTCATGTGTGGATTATTTGAGTTAATATCAATGCCTGTTAGAAATTTCATTTGAATTGCAGCTTTGGAAGTAAATAATGAGAAAAAAGTTAACGCATTCAATACTTATTTTCCACACTGTATATATGTGTATATGTATCTGTTTTGGGGCTACAACGGTAACAAAGTTCAGTTCTGGATTTGTATGAAGTCACTGGGAAAATTCTGCAAGAGGTACCTTCACACATTATTTTCAGTTCTTTGACAAACTATTCTCAGGTACCTTAAAGTTTCTATATCACTGTGCCCATAAGCATCTGTACGAGGAAACTCAACAAGATTATCCTTAAGGTTTGTATTAAGTCATCAAAAAAAAAAGTTGTGTACCCCATGGTACCCAAAACATCTCTTTAGAAGTGCAGTCAGGCATCTGTTTTTAGGAACCCCAAATTTTATTTTTCAAAGTGCTCTCAGTTGTCTGATGTAAATGCTGTTCAATGTGGGTTATAAGACCCTATTTAGTGGAAATGTTACATCCATGTCAAGGCAACCTTGAGCTTATTTTTCAAGGTACCCATCAGCATTTTTTAGGGCTAACAAGCTTTCCTTTCCAATTTAAACAGCATCATCATTAAGTTTTATTTAAGGTTCCCATGAACCTTTTTAAAATTAATGATTTTGAGAACCCTTTTTTTTTTTTTTCTAGCATATTCAGCCATTGTTTCATTGGGTGTTTGTTTCATGGTACCCTTACACAAGTTTCAAGGGCTTTTTAGTGCCTTTAGCAGAGAACCTCTCAGTACTTGTGGCAAGGTACTATCAGATTCTTTCCAACTGATTAATTTATCATTTGGTTAAAGGTCTCTTTTAGTGCTTTAGTGCCTTTATTTTTAAGTGTCAAAGTGTCCTGAATGTCTGTTTTCAGGTACCCATTAGAGTTAGTTTCCAAGCTCTCTAAAGTTTCTTTATTCAAAAGACCTTTATCTAAACTTTAATGCAGCAGTAGCAAAGTGAAACTGACAGAAATAATAATAATCATTATTTTTTAAAGCTGACTCATCAAGCGTTGAATTCCTGCCTGATAATTGTTGCTGAGCGAACCAGAGGCAGGAACAGAGCGTCCCTGCTCAGCCAGCAGGAACACATGATGATGGCATTATGATTATCCTGCTCAGCCTCTCTCTGTGTGTGGACCACAGGGCAGGATTAACACACGTTCCTGCACACACATCCATGCACTGTATGCATGAATACACACGCTCACACACACAAACACTCACAGAGAGGGATTTCGGAGGCTGGCTGTGGCAGGACGGGCTGGCAGAGCTGATTCAGGTGGAGCCTTGGCCTCCCACCAGCTCAAACTGGTCTGAACATCAATAACAGGTTGTGTTGTTTCATTTCGGCTCAGTGAAGCACATGTGCACAGAGCAGCGTGATGTTTTTGTCAGCAGAGGAGGAGGCACACCTGTAGCTGAGCTGCAGACAGAATGGGATTAGGAGGAAAACAGCACCAGGAGGGCTGACAAAGGGCATCAGCTGCTCCTCTTCCTCTCCGTGCTCTAAAGCTCATGATGACGTGGAGGAGAGAGCAGGCCAATGTTTTGGACGTCAGTTAGGGATTTCCTTAGTGCTTTTGTGTCTTTTCAAACAAAAAAAAAATCTATTTTTTCATCATTAAATCTTAAATAGTAGTCTGACTTTCCATTTTAACTTTTTTGTGTGATAAAATAATTGTTGAAAACTCCTCCTAAGCTTTCTGGAGCTGATACGTAAAAGTCCTTCTAACAACTTTACAACAAAGTAACCCCCAAGGTTTGTATTGTGGTCTAAGTACCATCTGGCATCTGTCTCAGGTTACCTTTGAGTGTCTGTATCAAGGTGCCATTCTGAATTTAGTTTCAAATGGGGGATTAAGCTTCTGTGGTCTACATAGACTATCCATCCATTTTAAGGTACCCATTACAATTTGTTTAAACTAACTCTAAAAGGTTCCTCTTAGGGTTCCTGTGTTCTAAATGTCTTTTTCAGATACTTTAAGGTGTGTTTTTTTTTCCAGCTGCCCTTTTCCATAAACATTTAACGTCTGAATTGGGGTACCCATCACCATCTGTTTTGACAGTATTCATTTTTGGATTTGAATGTAGTTATCAGGAAGCTTCTAATTGAGATACTCTTAAACATTTCTGTTACGGTATTTTAAGAGGCATGTGACCCAGGATTTACCTCTGTAATTTCTGAGTTGACTGTTTTACAGTCAAAATAAACGTAAATTCTGTGCATTAGTACCTGCGGTTTCTGGCAGGTCAGAGTTCCCCAGACGTAACAGACTCAGTTCTGGTGGAGTTTAGCTGTGAGGGCACATAAAATGTTGTTTGGTTCTCAGTTTGAAAACCAGAGCATTTCACTTTGAGGGCAGCAAAATAAAAAAAAGCTCGAAAAATATTTATTTAAAGAAACAGTTCTGCGCCAGTGGTGGCTGCTGGTCAGTCAAGGAGGGGAAGCTCATTTATTTTCCGGCCTACAACATAAATTTGTTTATTTATTTAAATGTAAATTCTACCCTCCGTTCCTTTTCAAGAAAATGATCTGTGTCCCTGTCGTACCAATCAGATGCTTTTTCCAGGGATTTCACCAGTGTTCTCTCAACACTTGTCGTCTTTATAAAAAGGTGAACTCGCTGGGGATCGATAAAGCCTCTGGATCAGTCCAGAACAACTGAGAAAATGCTCCAGTGGAGAGATATACTTTAAGATCGCTGACTGGCTCATTTCACTGTCAATCAAAAAGGGATTCGGCCTCAGACAGATCATCCAAACATCATGCAGAAGCCCAGTGTCCAGGCCAGCTCACTGCCTCATAGACCCCCAGAGACGCTCAGCGTCCGATGGGTGGGACAAAGCCCAGCATTTATCCAATGACCGACCAGTTTCCACAGTGGAACAACCCACTCTATGCTTCCCCGCTGAAGTCAGAAGATGCTCAGCGTCAGACTGTGTTAAAGCGCTGAGATGCTGCGGGGATGAATGAGAAGGAGGTCGAGCCAGTTACCTGTAATAGCTAGCTGATACTGAACAAAAGATGAAGGAATTCTAGCGCATATTTTGTCAATGAAATGTAGACACAGCAGAACATATCACCACTTTTTTGGGGACATTTTAGAGGAAGCTGAGCTTCCCTTGCAGTCTTAGAGCAATCGCCACTGTTCTGTGCAAAATATGAAAGTACACGTTTCGATTTTCCTTTGATGGTACAAATTAATGAAGCAGTTCTCAACCGCTAAGTTAGTCAGTGTTGTTGTGGTATAAATAAACAGTCCTGACCTCCTGAATGAGCTGCTCACTGACTGATTCAGCAGCTAACACATGAGTTTCAACTGGCTCCATCCCCGGAGGAAACATCCAGAATCTGACACATGAACACACTCTGAAGCATCACACACACATGAGTGTGTCATGGACAGAGAACAGCTCTGTTTCTGTGTCTAATGAAGTTTGAACAATGAGTCACACTGACCACGTCTGCAGGGGAGACTGACATGACACATAGACTCATCTCTTCCTTATGGCCTGCAGGTTCTTCAGAACTGTTTACCACTTCATGGGTTTTATGGAGGGAGAGAAGCCTTCAGACACGTAGGATATGCCAGAGGAAGTCTAAACAGCAGACTAAGGGTCATGGAAATGCAACTCTGTGACGTTACATCGTTCATAGTCTAGTAATCATGGCAGTTGAACCAAACCAAACTCCACATAACCCCAGTTTATGTCTGGCCTTGTTTTAGTCCAGGTTTGGATCTGGCCTGATTGTAGTCCAGGTTTAAGGTATTTGTTGTGGATTAAGTACAGGGCTGTGGTCCTGACCATAGAAGTCCTGTTTATGCTGGTCTCAGTCAGCAGGTCAGACTGTGATCAGAGGCTGTAAATCCAGCAGCTACACACCTCATCTTCCCTTCCTCTCCCCTTCCTCTTTCCTCCTCTTCCTCTCCTCCGTGTTTATCTGGAGCCTGCAGATTTTTCACCCCCTCCTCCCTTCCTACCTCCTTCCTCAGGATTTACTTCTTCGCTCATTTCATCAGAAGAAATGTCCCCCTCCTCTCTTTGACTGTTTTCATCATCGGCTGAATTTCATTTCTGTGTTCATGTGTGTGTGTTCATGTGTGTGTTCATGTGTGTGTGTTCATGTGTGTGTTCATGTGTGTGCGTTAAAAAGCTATTAGTGTAAACACAGTGTTGTGTACGAAATCTGCGCATCCATATGTGTGCTATTACTACACTGTTGGTGTGTGTGTGTGTGTGTGTGTGTGTGTGTGTGTGTGTGTGTGTGTGTGTGTGTGTGTGTGTGTGTGTGAGGTTGATGCTTTTTTGAAGCTCCAGTTCCTTCATCTACTGAGGAAAAGGAGGAGAACGAGGGATGAAAAAAATTGTGCAGGAGAAGAACGCTGATTAAGAGTGTGAAACAAAATATTTTTGGAGTTCAGGGGGAGGAAAGAGAAAAGAGGAGGAGACAAAGGAGACAGAGGAGACAGAGGAGACAGAGGAGGAGATGGGAGGAAACAAAATTCAACAAACGTCTTTAAAGTTATAGTTTTCTTCACCTGCTTACATACCTGACAACTTGACTTAACTCAAAAGACATTAATCAACAGTAAAATAATTATGTGTTTCAGCTTCATACCCCTGGAGGAAGACAGAGTGACGCCTCTGTGGGACTAACTGTTTACAGTCAGACTCATTCACCACAAACTGAGGATCAAGCCTTCTTCTGGGGGTAATGACAGCAAGCAAAGAAAGTCTCAACGATTTTCATAACCACTGTCTAATACCACAAGTCCTGAAGGGTTGGTATCTCATCACTTGTAATATTGTGACAAATACTAAATGATAGTAAAAACAAATTAATATCTGCATTTTGCATGCCAAAGGAATCCCAGAACTTGACGCCTCAGATTACCTGAAGACAGATGCTAAAGGCACCTTGAAACAGACACTCAGGGTACAGTGTGTGAATTAAAGATCTAAGAGTGCCTTTAACCAAGACAAGGTACCTTGGTGGAGATTAAAGATGCATTCTAATATATTCTCTTTATTTTTAAAGCCATCCTGGGAAACTTTCCAAAATACTTCCCTTAAAGGGGCTGTGTTGTGTTTGAAAGTGACCTTGAAAAAGTCTCCCTTCTAGATATATGCCTGATCGTAATCTACACTTTGAAATTAGGCTATCAGCGCTAGGGATGGGTACCGAATTAGGTACTTTTGTAGGTACCGACCAAATTCTGTCAAAAGTATGGGGCACCGATTCATGTAGAATCAAAAGGTACCAAGTTTGGGTACCTAACTACATCCTTTTGACTGTGAGGAACTGGAAGAGTTGGTGATTTTTCATGCTGGACATGAACAGCATTACAAGTTTATATATTGAAGAATAAATATGTTAAATTGAAAGAAAAATCACATTTCATTATTAAACAAATTGATATTTTTTTACCACATAAAAACAAAAAAGTACCGAAAATTGGTACCGTTGAGTAGCAGTATCAATTTCCAGGTACCAGGCAATGGTACCGTATGGTTTCAAATGTGAAAGGTACCCATCCCTAATCAGTGCCAATATTGCTGGTTACAGGTTATTTTAAGTTGCTATTTCTTAGCTTTCAGTTGGGGATGTCCAGGACCAGATTGATCTATGGCACATCTAGGTCTCTATGACGACACCACGCCTTTGACAAGGTTTAGTAATCCGAAAAGATCAAACACAGAGATCTGTGTTTATCTCTGGTAAAAGTAAGTTACGACAGTGTGCAGAGACTCCGGGCCACAAGGTGTCAAGGGAGTGCAACTAAAACAGATCCTCCTCATAGCATCTTTCCTCTTCAAAGCTGTTTTTGGCAAAACTCCGGTATACATTTCTTTATTACCGAAGCTATTTTGAAGAATATTCTGGAAAACTTCGCTTGATCTTCAAAACTGTTCAAAACCACATCACAGAATACTTCCCTTTATTATTCAAGCTGCTCTGAGCAAAATTTCGGAATACTTCCCTTAATTATCATTCTGAGGAACATTCTGGGTTTTCTTCATCTCCAAAGCTGTTTTTGGCAACATTCTGGAAAACTTCCTCTTATCACCAAGGTCATTTTGGGCAACATTCCTCAGTACGACCGGAAATGTTTAGTTTAATAGATGAGTTGTTATAGTCTGGCCTTAAAGTAGTATATTGCTCCCATAGAGCTCAACATACATTGATGAAAAGTTGATATAAAGATTAAAAGCTGTAACCCAGAAACAGAGAGAGACCAAATCTCTTAAAGCATTTAGAATAAGATTTCACTAACACTCTGATGTGTTTTTATGTGAAAAACTTCACACCTGACACCAGCTTTAATTGGTTCAGTGACCCTTCAGATAGCAGTAAGTGATCCTAACCTCTCATTTCTCTCTGATTCTCTCTGCAGCTCTGATTCTCTTTAAAGGGAAACACATCCAATCAGGTTGACAATTATTGAGCAGAGCAGATGAAAGCATTGCTCCGATTCATTCGCTCTTCCTCTTTTCTCTCTTTCTGACAGTTGAGCCAGCTGTTAAATGAGAAATTTTTAATCTGGAGTGTCTTTTTATCCTCCTCCTGCTCTTTCCATTTATCTCCTTTTAATTCTGTCTGCTGAGATTCACGACTATCAGCTCAGACTCCTGTTTCTCCTTTGGTTGGGAGCAGGTTTTGGCGGGATGGTGGGGAGTATCAGTCTGCAGTGAGAGCAGGATGGTGTTGCCACCTGTCTCACCTTGTGGGCCTCATGGTACGTTAAGATACATCTTTGTCCAACTCACTTCAAAGATGTTATCAGCTGTACCAAAGAAACAGGACCAAGCTTTCAGGCAAAGCCTTAATCTGTTGGTTCCTTACTTACCAAAAGTGGTCCCAGGTCTTAAATGGTCATCAAAAGGTTTAGCAGGTTCTGTAGTTCATTAAAAACTTTTCTGGAGAGGCTCTGTTGAACATTAATGTCAAATAGGAGTGTTTTTTTTTAGGATGTGTTGAATGAGCTCCTGTTAAAGTTCGTTAAGATACTCTGAGAATAGGAGCATAAAAGGTTTCTCGAGTTAAACTCTGAAGTTTGAAAGGTCTTCTTTTTCAAGCTTTAGTGCTTGTCTAAAAGGTTTTACTGGTTCGTAAGATGTGTCATTTGCCAAAGAGATATCGGTGAACCATTGGCGGTCATTGAGAAAGTTTAAAAAAGTAGAAAGAGTTGGGTACAAAGTTCCATCAGGCCTTAGAGATGTATAAGAAGTGTAAAAGACATTTATGAGGTAAACAAGGGTTTTATTAGTCATTAATGACATCCGAAAGGTACTTTGGTTGGTTGGAGGGGTCATTAGTGAGGTTTGACAGGTCGTAATGGAGGTTCTCATTGTGGTTTAAAGGTAAATATGTAATACTGAGGTCTTATTGAGGGGTCAGAGTTGGGGTTGGGGAAATTGATTTATTCTTGTGTGCACTGGCTCATGTATGTATAAGTTCCCAGGAGACCTTATCTGTATATATAGGTGAGTGGATATGCAAGTCCCACATCACCCGAAAGAATGGGTTACAAGTCCCCCTCTGAGCACATCTCTGGGAGCAGGAGTCTGTACAGGACTATGCACTATGGATGCTAACTCATCCTAATTGTAGCACACAAACCACTGAATTATTAAAGTACCAGGGGACCCATCTCAAGGCCTTTATTATACAGCTGGATATCGTTTTGTCTGGATTCACCCTCCAAGGAGAATAAAAAAATAAAGTGCAGAAGGAAAAATATGAGCTGTGTATCTTTTTATTCTTAATTAGTATTAAAAAATATCAGGGTAGCAGGCTCCTTCCCATGGCCTGTTTCTAATTTATGAGAAAAGCATATAGGTGTGTTCAATCTGTTTTAAATAAATCTGTTTACCCGTGAAGTATGTACATGTACTCCCAATAAAAAAGTCAATAAAACAACAATAAAGGAGCATGAAAGACTTTCAGATTCAGATAAAAAAAACACAATAAATCAGGATCAAACCTTCTAATATGTGAATCTGGAGGGTTCAGAGTGTTTCCTGTTAAACAATAAATTAATAATCACTAAATTCTCAAAAGTATTAATGATTGAATAAAGGTAGCAAGAGATAAAAGGAAAGGGTTGGAAAAGGTGATGTATCGCTAAATGGATAAAATTTCCCAGTTATTTATAAATTGTTTAAAATAATTAGGTTCATAAATGTATTCATGAGAAAGGAATTAAAATGTATTCCTCAATAATAATTAAAATAATTTGATTCAAATAATTATTTATCATTGAAAGAGAGCCTTTAAAAAGTCAAAGGTCATTCCCAGAAAGCTCATCTTCTCTTCTTTAAGGAACAGTTTGAATTTTTGTCCTACCCATATAGTTACAGAGTTACGGTGATGAGAACAGCTTGCATCAATTACTGCCTTTGATTGGACTATGGTCACAAGTGATTTCCTATGCAGTACCCTAATACCCCAGATATCACCGTAAAGCTTGTCTTTTCCTCTTTAAGGAGCTGTTTGAATTTTCTCCTGGGCCCAAATAGATGAAGAGTTATGGTAGTTAAGAGAAGACTTGTATTATGGGAGTGCCAGCACTCTGTTGGATTACAGATCTTGAGTATTCCACCAGGTCTTGCAATCTTGGAATCATTTCTTATGCTTACCGGGTTATTTTTGAGGTCTTGAAAAGGTTGAAGTGCAGTTTAACAGGCTCAACAAGAAAAGCACAACCTAAAAGCCCAACAGAGTCCCTCCTGTGTAGAGTTCAGTGGTCCTTTGGGAGCTTTTGTAGACCTGGAATCTGAGTTACTGAGGATATTCCAAGAGAAATCTTCTGTAACCTTTTCTAAAAAAAGTTTTCTTCTCTGACTTTGAACAGTTGGGAAATTAAAATTTATTTGGCTTTTACGTAACCCTCCATCTAAGATTTAAAGCCTGCTCCTCTTGTTGGTCTGCCTGGACCTTTGTGTTGCTCTTACATAATTAAAATATTCAAATGTTCTGCTTTTTGCTTTAAATGAGGCTCCTAAATATAAATAGACTTAAAATTATAATATGTTATAGTGATGCATGTGAAACATCTCATACCAGGTTTCTTCAGTTTCATGTTGATAAGATGAATTTATGCAAGTCAGCTCATTAAAATGTATCAAATAGGACTTAATGCATGTAAACACACATATCAGTGGCAGCCTGAGTTATATTCAAACACTCATAAAGTGGTCAGACATCACTTCATACAGACGCATGGACTTCCTCCTCTGCCGGTTTATAATACACAGAGATGTATTACCTTGCTTACACCGTCCTTCTCCACCCTGCTCTGCACCGTGCTTACAGCCAGCTGTGTGAAAAGACTCAATAAAGCAAAGAATGAGGAGGGATTACATTTTACCCAACAGTTCACAGATTATTCTCACTCATAAATTGAATATAGAGCAGACAAATAGAGCCTCTAGAATGCTAAATACATATTTATAAAGCTAACTGAGTGCTTGGATTTGCTGAGCCACGTATACTTAAACTGCATCTGCTTCCACACAATGACGGAGGGAGTAGAGAGCGCTCCGGCAGACGTGACCTTATTGTGGCGGCAGAGATGCCGCGAATGAATTTCATCTCTTGACGCATTCAAAATTCATCGCTTTTATGCAGCAGGAGAAAATACAGTTTATCGTCAATTTGGTTCATGATCAGAATTTACAGAGCGAGGAAATGAGTTGAGATCCACTTAGACTGCAGAGACACAGATGAGCGCTAACACACACATTTACATCACAGCGTGTTATTGACGAGTCGTTCAATTTGTCTGGTATAGAGGGACAAACTGAGGAGCACAGGTCACAGAGGGCTAGGGTGTCTTTGGAGTTTGCATCAAAAATGAATGTTCAACTGGTCAAATTGTAACAGGGCCTTCTGGGTAATCCAAAAAAGGCCGGAGTCGACATCATCATTCATCTGGACAAGTTAATGTTCTTTAAACACTAAATTAAAACTGTACATGGGATAAAATGTCTGGTTGTTACAAGAAGTTAGAAGAAATGATACTATACCATGGAGTCAAATTCTATTGATTTCTGACCATAACTAAGTACTGGTGTTATGGAGTCAAGAGTGACCGTGCTAACTGGTGACTCTCAGCCAAATGTGCCATTGGCTACGTTTACATGCTGCCAGTAACTCTTTCATATTTGGAATATTAGCAATGACTCAGTTGCGTACAACCATGTAAGCGCCATTGACCCTTTTGCAAAACCAGAATGCTCATATGCAGGTTTTCAAAAACCCAAAGATTATCCCTGCGTTACTCCTTTTCTAACCCGAATATTTGGTCATGTATACACCTACTGGGACATCTCCATTGAAAGGGACATAAACTTGTGTTCTGCACATGTTCTGTTCACAAGGAATCTTGGGTTGTGTCCAAAATCAATCACTCATTCCCTACTCACTACTCACTATATAGTAAATTACATGTACTACATAGTCGATGGGGATTTACAGTTATAATTTGTCTCAAACGCTGCAAAACGGTATTTATTTCAGTGATAACTAATATTATACTTAGCGTATTTTCTGCAACAGCCAAATATACCCACTGCACAATGTGACATTGAAATGACATATATTTAACGTAATTTTCAATGTCTAAATCAGGTCTCCTGGAGGTGAGGCAGAATGAAAGTTTTTATAACTTCTTTTTTTGTATGGATGTCAGACTAGCGTCAAAAAAAAAGTTTGGATCCATTTTAAACGTCTCATTAACATCTAGATTTGGTCTGCAAATGACGTCCAAATGCTGAACGTCATTATAACGTCCAAAAAAGTCAGATTTAGATGTCAAAATTTATACCTACCTACCTCTAGATATGGTCTTCAACGGACCGACCCAATACTGATGTGATCTGCATGTCTCTCAGAGGTCCAATGTTTGGTGGGTAATGGAAACACTTATTACACATCATTTTTTAAATAAACCTTATATTTGCAGCAATCTATGCTGTGTTTGAGAATAATAAGGTCCAGTGATTGCCGGTTTAGCGGCTAACGTCTGTGTTGTTTGTTTTTCTGCTTGAAAGTTAGACAGAGAACTAAGTGTTATTCTCTGACAGTTTTTAATGTTTTTTCATGTAATCAGTAATTATCAGTCATGTAATCAGCCATTCTTTCTATTTGAACCACAACGCATGATGGGATATATTGCTCATATAGTGAGCATTGCTAATACATTACTTTTCAAAATGCATTGTGGGATACATTGAGTGGACTATAAAGTGAATGACCATGCTCACTCAGATTTCGGACAGAACTAAAAAAATGGCGTACTCACTATATAGTGAATAGGGAGTGATATCGGACACAGCCTTGGTCTTTTGAGTACAGAGAGAGCCCACCATGCTGCTGCCATTGTTATTGCTTCTGCTGTGGCTATGGATACAACAGGAAGAAGCAGAAATGACACGCATTAAGTCATGATGTTCTCCGTGCTTTGCGGTGTTGTCCATGCATCGCTGTTTTGATTGGAATACCATGTAAAAAGGAATTACCCTGTTTGCTCACACAAACTGTAAACAGGTTATTCCAAATGTTTCAGAAACTAGCAGCATGTAAATGTAACCAGTGATTGTCAGCCATCAGTCTCCATTTACAGGTTCACACTTTAAACTGAAACACCAGCGATGCCTTCGGCTGTGTTACTAAATGTGTTTTCTTTATTCAACCACAGTAAACCAGGTTTGACTGCAAATAAGCAAGATCAACTGTTAATATTCTAAATCCAGGTTTTAATTTGCTTGCTTAATGAAAAAGTTGATTTGGGGCCAAGGTTATGACCAAATATGGACTTGATATAGAGTGTAAATAAGTTAACATATAAATGATAATTAAAATAGATTAAAGAATTTTTAAAAGACAAAACCATGAATATTCTGATATATTCGGAGCGGTCAAAGGTCACTGACCAAAGATGTTTCATTTACTGAGATATCTTGTTTTCACACATTGAATCTCTGTTTGGCAGGTAGAGCCTTCAACTGTTTTATGTTATAAGTTTTATGAGGCAGACCCTCTTTAAATCCCCAGTGTAGCTCCAATCAAAGCCTGTCCTGTTGAATGCTGCTGTTGGGAAATAAAAGCAGTCACATGATGCGTCTGCTCCTGAAATAGCCCAGAAACTGAACAGTGATCCGGCATGTTGCCCCGAGGACAGAAACAGGAGGAGAGGGCTCAGAGGAAGACTCTAAAAGATCAACCCACTGAGCACTGATGCTCTCCTGTAGACGCTCAAATATCATCCTTTGAGGCTGAACATCACAGAGTCTTCAGAACGGGAAAATCAGCTCCCTGTCATTTCTCAAAGGTTAACTTTGTATTTAGTGTGGAAATTATGCAGCTTTAGTCACAAGATGGGAGAGTGTAAGTGATGTTTAACAAAGTCGGAGAAACAGGAGGAGGATGGGTGATGTTTTTCTGAGACTGTGACACTTCCAGAGATGGACTGATAAGTCTGAACTTTCTGTGACTGTCCCCAAGAAGAAAAATCTGTCTGAAATGAAGTGTAACAGGGATAGTTTCCATCCAAAGTTCAGAACCAATTTACAGATCTGTACTCGTCTCCGTGTCCATGGGTCTCTGCAATTGAGCTGCTTCAAAACGTCTCCACAGACTCTTCAGATGTTCCTACAAAACGCTGGATGTGTGCTGACAAGATTTCCGAGAAGAGACCATGAACTGTGTTAAACAACAGGGCAGTGACGTGTTGGACCAGGGTTTACTTATTTAGTAGCACACAGTCCTCATTAGGCAGAGGAGTGTTTTAGGTGTATTCTCTTTTTAGAGCCAGGTGTGCCTGCAGGCAGCTGTGTCACTCATTTCACTACAGGCTTCAGGATTTCAACTTAAATACACCAAGCTTAATTTAATTCAATTCAATTTAATCAGTGCATGAACTTCTACTGACACATCTCTCTGCAGAGCAACAGTCAAGGGCTTCCCAGAATAATGCATCTACCGATAAGGCACAGCAGCTAGTGAGTAACTTCCATTACTCACATTATCAAATCCCTGGACATGCAGACAGGATAGGACAGGATCTAATGATGACTGAGGTCTCAGTTTGAATTTGAAATTTTACTCAAATACTTTATTTCAAACATATAAAATTGTAAATTAAAATTGAGAGAATGTCATCAAAGGCATTGACAGTCACCTATGAGTTTATGAAATATAAAAATGAAGAAAGTAAATGTTTACCTTAACTTGCATGGTCTGCAAGTTTACATGCTCAAAAATGAGTAGGAAAATGTAAGAACTCCTTTAGTCCCACTTCTTTGATTAACCACACCTAAAACATAGAGCCAACATTTATCGTATGCACAAGTTTAAATGTTTCTTATAACATTTTGGCTACAATGCTCAGGAACAAATAGACACATAGACACACATCCCTATATATGCAACTTAATTTTCTGATAATTGATGTTATTTAATATTCATTTTCTTAAAATTACCAATTTTTTTTTATTACACACATTTTAATGTTGTTCTGGCATGATGCATTTTTAAGTCCAGTGTACCTTTTAGATCATAGCGTCCTTCTTTCTCTGATAACATTTCATTTATGTTGTCTGGAAGTAAGAAGTAAATCAGATCTTGGAGTTTGTAACAAATAAAAAATAATTGCACTACATTACCAGACCAGTAGAGGGCACTAAGATAGGGACAAACATATTCAACAAAGAAGACGCCATAGAAAGAGACAAGCACCAGGGACAAAGAGTCAAAAGACAAAAGCCACATCAGAGATAAACTGATGTTCCAGTTTAAAGAGCAACCTTGTTGATTGAGGACTGCTAGCAGGAAACATCCTTCACAAACAGCTGATGAGGAGATTATGACATGTGTTTATACATGTATCAAAACAAACTAGGATGCATTCCTGAGGACTTCCTCTGTGTTTAAATCCACTGACACGTTCAGCTGAAGGTCTCCTCTTTACAGGGTCACTCTTTAAACTGGAGCACTGGGAGCTGACAGAGACACATTCACACTATCAGGCTCAAAGAAGACTGTTGTTTCGGAGTTATTTAACTAAACCCATCACAGCTGGGTGCTAAGCATTCAGCTTGCAGGCCCCGTCCCCAAAGTTCCTGGATATTGAGAAAGATCCCTGGTTCCTGTGGTTGAAAAGCATCTAGAGTGTTTATTTCTAAGACAGCATCAACTGTTTTTGTTTTCATGAAATGTTAAATAAGGTGAAATTAAAGTGCCCATCAGGCGTCTGTTCCCATCACTCTTTGTTTTGTTTATCTTCAATCATTAATTCCTGAAATAACAAACCTGAGCATGCTAATTGGTGGAACTTCCTTTAACATGCTGACAGGTCCAATTAGAGGAGAACACCAGTTCCTCAGAGCAGCATTAATAAACAATATGACAACCTGAAATAACTCTGCAGTAAACTGAGCCAAACTTTCAGCTCACGGAACGTGTTTCAGTGTTTGTCAGCTCTCCTGGAGTGTCAGCTTGACTGCAACAACGTTTTATACCCCAGATTAGACATTAGTGGGAACTGGGGCTCATTACTGGATGACTCGTCACAAAATAAAGTCAAACACGTTCAAACACCCTTGACCCACTTCTACGCACAGGCTTTTCTCTTTCTGTGTTTCATTTTACAAGCGCTTAGTTATTAGTGACAAGTTTGAAACCACAAGAATCCACAGTGTTCACCAGAGACCATGAGGACTGAAGGCCAACAGATACATTAACTGTGGGTTTGCTTGCAGCTGTGTTTGACATTTTCAGAGGAGAAAAGAATGACAACCTTAACTCAGCAGGTAATGCACCCGGCGTTGGCACCTTAGTGACTCTGTGGCTTCAAATACTGATTCTGTTTTGTTGACATCTGGTTTAGAAAAGTGAAGCCTATGTACGAGCAAGAGCAGAATCGCTTATGTCCACACCAATCTCAAACTATGATTGAAATGTTATCTCCAATATTAAGGTTTAACAATAAAACATACATCTTATGGGGCACAAAAAGGAGTTTAATCCTTTTCTATGTTGTCACCACCTCCCAAATACGTCTTTGAGACCGGTCTGGATGTCAGGTAAGAAAAGAAAGGTGGAAGGCTGTTTCACCAAACCCAGTGAAAGGCACCGAAGGAAAATAGTCCCTTCTAATAGGCAGCTGCTAATGAATGCAAAACACCTTTCCAACCATTTTCCCAATTTTAATGGTGATCAATTTGTTACTGTCACTTTTCTCAGGTGACAGAAGAAGCAACAGAACTGTCCTTTTTGTCAGACAGTGGAGTGGCAGGTTTACAGCAACAGTTGATCTTGAATTAGGATATGGTTGTTAATTCAAAAATGTTTTGTTGTTAATCTATGTCTTTGGTGGAGTTGGTGTGGGGGGCCTGTTGCAGGTGCTGGCTATGTTCCCACCAATGTCAAAATCAAGCCTATGCCACTGTGTGAAAGAGCTAAAAGTTGCAATTCTTTGAGGTTCCACTCAAAGCTCGCTTTTTGAGTCAGCGTTTCCACCTCAACTCTGTTGTGTCGTCTGTGTCAGTCTCTAAAAAGCCTCAAATCTGTCGACTTCTGGCCTAGCCCTGCTCATTATGATGATTTGCTGTTAGATAAACATAATCCAACCACAACAGGCAAAGAGTTTATTCCGAAAATCAAACATATGCTCTAAAGTTTGGGTGTCAGACTTCCTGTTTTGCTCTCTGATTTCTACCCTGTCATGATTGATGCATTGTTGATGTTTGAAATGGTAAAAGTCCTGCTCATCAACTCAAAGTAAAACCTGCCAGTCCGAGTGTCATTATGGAGTGCAGAGAGACCAATCACAGATCTGGTGTAATCTGACTGTTACAGAGACATGTGGATCAGAAAGTATCCCAGGTAAACTTCCTCAAATGCAGAAGAACTTAACTGTTTTGGGTTAATAGCTGCATGAGTGCTAACAACTTGTAATTAACTTACAATAGCATGATTTTCCGTTTTTTTTCTTTTTCCGTTGCTAGGCGCTACCCAAGTAGCTGCCTGTTGCAGCAGCTCTCTCGTCTTTGTCCGTTTCTTGTAATTTCTTTGTCTCTTTTTCGTAATCTTTGTATTTGGAGTGGATCATCACTTTGTATGGTTCATTGTCGGTCACTGACACCAAACTTTTTGTGGCTTCGGCTGTATTTTTTACTACTTTTCTCCTGTGTTTGTCTGGAAATCCTACATGTAACCATGGCTGCATTGTTTACATGCAAAATTAGCTGTTAGCAGCCTGTAGCATGTCAATGCTAACTAGTGTAGGGCTTGATGATTTCCTTCGAGCTGAGGAGGAGGAGGTGAGGATGACGTGCTGGTTCTCGGATGTGAGCTGGGAGGTGACGACGTGGACCTGTCCTTCCATCCAGCGTTGTTGGGAACGTGGGATCTCGCTCCGGGGGATGGACGAGCTAGCTGTGCTAATCCAGCGGCATCATGCTGTTCACGGACGTGGCTGACGGAGCTGACATCGGACGCCGCGACACATCGGAGGAGCTTTCGCCTGCTGTGAGCAGTCAGGATCTAGGAGACAGAGACTGAACAGACTGCTGGGGAGACTCAGTCCTGGACCCTGTGGAGGTGGAGACTGGCTGGGCTGGAGAGTGGTGGACGAGTGGTGGACGGGATGTCGTCATCTAATTTCTTATGGACATTTTTGCACTTTCTAAACTCTTTCTTACTTTTGTTTTCTTAAATGCTGCGGTGACTCCTGAATTTCCCCTCGGGGATAAATAAAGTATTTTCTATTTCTATTTCTATTTCTATTTAAAAATACTTTTGTCTGATGTCATTGGTAGATTTCTGTCGGTGATAGAGCAGAGACGGACTGGACACAGCTCTGGTGGAATTTGACCATTATTGAGACACATGAATTGAGAAGCAATATTGGCTAAACTTTCTTAAATGCTACACAAAGCAGAACTTAGCCACTTATGATAGCATTAGTTCTAAATTAGCACTAATAACTTGGAATTAAGTTGCACTAGCAGACTTTGTTAACGATTTGCAAACACACAACCTATAATTCTTGGTCAATCCAAAAACTGTGGGATGGTTTTGGCTATAAAGAGTGAAAGTTGTGATTTCTTCTGAAATTTTTGTACTGCAAAAAAGAGGACTTTATAATTCAATATGAAAGAATGTTAAAAAAAGTTTTGTACTTTCTTCTTTCTCTGTTTGTTGATTTTTTAAGCAATAAGCTATTTTTTTTGTCTTTTAATATCCTGAAATTAGAAATTTTCTGGACTTGTCAGGTGAATGTGGCTAATGTTAAGTCTAATAAGACAATTTTATTAAAAACAAGACACAAACGCTTCATCAGATTTCAGTTTTTTTGCAGTCTAATGGTCTCATTTCCCGCATGGGCAGATCTCAAAAGCTAACAATAATCACACTTTTTTTCTCCTGGAGTTGAACTCTTTCCCAGACAAAGCCTTAAACTTACTCTGAGCTGGATTTATCTCTCTGTCTGTATTAATATGCATGTCCATGTTTCCCTTCACTAATCATTAACAGAGTCCTGAATGCAGAGAGGAGCAGACTCTATTCAGGATCATTAGAATAAGTAAAGACTACCTGTGTAAACAGATGGGAGGCAGCGCTCAGCAGACCCTAACAGCTTGCCAAATATTAATTTCCTGAACCCCAAAGTTATCTCTCTGAGGATCTTACAGCCAGGTGATGCGCAGGAGAGCAAGCCCAGAGCCAGAGCTGCTGGAAAGAGAGCGCTCTCACACATCGAACAATAAGCTAATACATTTATTCAGATAATTAATCCCTCCTGTTCCTCTCCTTCACTGAATCCTTCCTCTCTCGGTCTCTCGGCCCCCTTGCTCCCACTCCTCATTTCTCCAGAGGAACTAGAGCAGCCGTAGACTCCACTAACACTTAGAGCGACAGATGGATTGGGCCTCAGGAGGACCCAAACTGGAGTTCATCAAAAGGCTCCTCATGCATGTATTCAAGGGTGGGCACACACACAGAAACAGGCACCTGTATGCAGACATGCAAACACATATGGTAGCACACGGCCCTCAGCTATTCCTCTTGTATCATCATGGACATCTGCTGCTGACCAGCTTCTGTCGTTTCTGCCAAATCTTCAGTGATGCACAGGTCTTTAAACCAAGCGCACTCATCGATGAAGCTTCTTCTTCCTATTTCTGCATTTCAAAGGAATCACACCGTCGTTTCCACCACTCCTCACAAATCATCATACTTTAGTGTTGGATGGAGAAACTTACTGACCTGTCGTATTATTGTGCTGCTAAATTTCAGCTCCTGGACCAAGTTATCCCAAATTTAACCCTCCAAGAAACAAAATCAGGAGCCTGGTCTGACAGCAAGGGCATACATCAGATGTAAAAAATCAAGTCTTCCCATTCTATTGGTCAGATCTTATTATAGTGCATTCTATTGGTAAATTGCTTTGATAACACTCTATTGGTTAAGTGATGTTCTAATGCCTTGATCTTATCCTGTTTCTAAGATCTCATTTTATTTATTTTCATTCTACTGCTTCAATTTCATCTTGTTACTTTGATTTCATTCTATTGCTTGAATCAGATTTTATTGCATTCTATTGCTTTGATCTTGTTCTGTTGTTTTGATCTTATTGTATTGTTTTGCTAATATTCTCTTGCTTTAATCACATCTATTGATAAAATTGTGTTGCATCACTTTAATGATGCCCTATTGATTTCATATTATTATATTGCTCCAATTTCCTTTTATTGCTTTGTACAGATTCTATTGCATTCTATTGTCTTGTTCTCATTCTATTGTTTTCCTAACAATACATTGCTTTGATCTGGTGACACTAGGACAAAAATCCACATGTATGCTGATAATACTTTAATTTATGTAACAGGTTCGAAAAATCTGTCATTGTGACTTTATTTTTATGTTTGAGATATGTGAAACCCAAATACACAGTCCCTAAGGACACAGCCTTCATGTGGTCATTCATTGAGTTTGGTTTGCCTCTTAGTGCTTCCCTGACATTCCCTGCTCTCATTAGCCATGGTTACATGAGGACTTTTTCGTCTTTCCAAGTGGGATCTTTCCAAATGACTTTTCCGAAAACAATAGTATACATGGAAAGGAATATTCCAATCTCTGGTCTACATGCACCACTGTAATCAAACAGAATAGCCATGCACAGGAAAACATAAACATCACAAGATTTATCAAAGCTGGAGGACGACAGTTTGTTTCTCACAGTGTTGCAATATTCTGTATTGCGAGTTCGTCGTCCGTCCAGTCTTGATATTATGTTCATTTCTTTCAAAGTTTGGATCAAAAACAAACTTTCTGCAGCATTCCAGTGCTGACGGCTCGCGGCCATTTTTAAAGTTGAGGAATGTCTCTAGTTGCGTCTTACATCATATCTGAGCATGCGCTGAAAGAACGTACCCTGACAACTTTCCGTTTGAGTGGATACATGATACCTCAATCAGTTTGGGGAAAGGAATATTCCACCCCTGTGAAACAGATTAAATGTCCATTCGGATTGGCACTTTTCTTTCAAAATGAGGTGTGTACAAAGGTTAAATTCTTTCCGTTTGAGCAAATAAACCAAATGCAGGCGGAATATTAGGGTCCATGTATACGTGGCTACTGACACCTGGGGTGTTTGAGTGGTAGAGAAACAGGTGGAGTCCTCTTTGTGTACCCCGATAGTTATTATTTCACCACAGAGTTTTTTTTTTTTTTTCAGATGGACCTGTCCTGAAGAAAGAAACGGAGTGAGAAAGGAACAGGCGATGACCGTTATCAAAGCCAACCTATGATTCATCCCCCTCACTTCATCGCCTCTGAGACTGCAAGGAAATAGTTATTTGTTGGTTTGGATGTCTGACATTACTGGAACTCTTGGCTGATACTGCTTCTGATTAACCCTTGAAGTGACATCAATCAGTAATGTGTACTTTAGCTTCTCTGCAAGCTGCTGGCCTCCCCGGTTACAACTCATTTTCTGCTTCCTCTCTGCGTTCCTGTTCTGTTTTCTGACTTTAAAATCCTGACAACCTGTAATCATCCCTGTCAGGTACAGAATGTCATCTCCCCCACACACACACACACACACACACACACACACACACACACACACACACACACACACACACACACACACACACACACACACACACACACAGTGTGAGACAGAGCAGACACAGGTGTCAGCGTGGAGAAATGGCAGCCATCATTTTGATAACACAACTCACCGGGACACAATCCTCGTCTGCTCCCCCCTCCCTCTCTCTGAGCCTCTTTTTGGAAACTTACTTTTTGTGTCGCTCCTCTCCTGCCTCTATCTTTAAAGGGAGAAGAAGAATGAGGACACAGCAGTGCTTTGTCACCTCTGGAAGAGAAAAGCTGACAGATTTCGCTGCTCTCCAGTCAACAAAGTGAAAGTGATTACTGTTCCTACAGTCGACTTTCTCTGCATCCAACACTGAGACTCACACAGTCTACCTCTGGAGAAAGAAAGTTTACTAAAGCTTGCTGACAACACTCACTTTTCTGTCACTCTGTCTCAAAGTTAAGTGGACTTTGAGTGAAGGTTTAAGGTTTAATGACTCCATGAGGTGATGGAGATGCATGGCACAGACCGTTAGACCCAGTAAAGAGTGTGTATGGACAATAAAACTTAACGATAAAAAGCTGCATTCTGTTGCCACATTCACATTCTATTGCTATTTTTAGACTGAATTACTCTAGACACATTCTATTGCTGTGATTTCTTTCTACTGCTATGATAAGAATCTAATGCTTTGAAGCCATTCTACTGATTTTTTTATATATATATGTTCAATTGATATGGCTTCTTTCTACTAATTTGACCTTGTTCAATTGCTTTGAACTCATTGCATTGCGTTGATGTCATTCTATTGCTTCAATAACATTATTCAGTTTTAAGCTCACTTTACTGTTTTGATGTTCCCTTGCTTTGATGTCATGCTTTTGTTTAAATCTCATTCCATTTCTTAGAGGTCACTTTCTTTAATGACTTACTTCAGCTTTAATCTCACTCGGTTGCTTTGACTTCATTTTATTGATTTGTTTACATACTATTGCTTTGGCTTTTTACTGATTTGACATTGTTCTATTGTTTTACTCCCATTCTATTTCCTCAGATGTCATTCCACGTCTTCAGTACCTAGTTTTTTTTTTTTGGCTTTGATCTTTTTCTAATACTTTGACTTCGTTCATTCATTCATTTACCAAATCGCTTATCCTGTTCAGGGTCATGGGTGGCTGGAGCCTATCCCAGCCGTCATTGGGCGAGAGGCAGGGTACACCCTGGACTGGTCGCCAGTCAATCACAGGGCTGACACATAGACAGACAACCATTCACACACACACTCACACCTATGGACAATTTAGAGTGACAAAATAACCTGATGAGCATGGTTTTTTTTGTGGTCTGTGGGAGGAAGCCAGAGTACCCGGAGAAAACCCACGCATGCACAGGGAAACATGCAAACTCCACACAGAGAAGCCCACCGGCCAAGCTGGGAAGCGAACCAGTGACCTTGTTGCTGTGAGGCTACAGCACTTACTGTTGCACCACCGTGCAACCCCTCCAATCAACTATTATTAAAGAACATTTGAACAGAACATTTAAAAAACAGTCCCACCAGCAGAGACCAGCACCATACCTGCTTTAGAAAACATCACAACACATGAGCGGTCTGAGAACACACATTAACACCAAGTAGAGCCCTCAGTGTGGATCAGTAAACCTCTAAATGAGTCAAAATGTGTTAGAAAACCCAGAGAGCTGTGTGAGTCAGAGTTCGAGTGTTCTGCTGAGCACACATGTAAAGTTTCCGACTGCTTCTCTCTGATGAGTCCACGGACCTCAGCGTCTCCGTCTGCCTCTGTGAAGATAATATGGGGAAAACGCAACACTGCAGCTCATCAGCAAGAAGTAAATATTGCTGATACCTTAAAATTAATGCTGAAGTTTAATGTCCTTTATGACAAAGAGCTTCTTTATGGAACCAGTCATCAGTGTTCAGACCGACAGACGTGCAAGGATGAGCGTTAGGAGGCCGGATTGAGGAAGGCAAAGTCATGCTTCGCACAGACTTTCAGATCAGACTATTGCTCCGTCTGAAGGGATCCTGCTTTAAAACATGAGTAAGATTATTCTACTCTAGCCAAAAAGTGAACAATCCAACATTTTTAGCTGATGCAATAACTTGAGAAAAACTAAAACGTTTCTAACTTCCATATCAGCTTCATAAGACCAGAGGTTGCAGCTTGGCTTTGGCCTGATTGTTAAATCTGAGCTTTAGAGCTGTGTGTCATCAGCAAATAAGCAGAAGAAGGAGACACTGTGTGTCTGGCTGATTCATTAGCACATGTAAAGACAGAAAGAAGAGGGCCGTAAACATAACCCTGAGGAACCCCATGACCACTTTAACCCCATTAACCACTGAAAACAGAGAATTGTTTGAACTACTTCTCACAATTATGTTCTGCTTCTGTCTTGAAAAGGAGCTTGATGCATTGTTTTCTGTTGAAACATTGTTGTGGACACAGCTGCTGTTGTCAAACTTCTTGTTATTTTACCCAGACTAGAAAAAAATATATGAGTCTTAGTTTGTTAGCATGTTCACATCTGTTTATCTGCTTATGAACCCCTGTGTGAAGAGCATCCCTTTTCTCCTGTTTTAACAAAGGAAATAAAACAATCATCTGTTCTTTTATAAAGTCAACCTCCCAGAATTCACTCTTCTCTCTTCGGTTGCACAAACACTCACATTAACATCAGATGCTGGCAGTGAGAGTTCCTGTGAGAATGTCATGTGCTTCCTCTCAGTGAAGTGAGATTAGTACGCGATCAACTTTATTTTCAGTGTTCCCTGCAAGAATATCAGCTCTGCAACCCGTTTCTTTCCTCTTTGGGAAAAGTTTACTCATCTTATTTGAAAGACGTACACCACCGGTTAAAAGTTTCATAGTTCAGTTCATCCCAAACCATAGAGTTTAAGTCTGCAGGCTGGTAAAGTGGCTCTGGCAGAGCTTGGACTGATGTTTGGGCTCTTTATCTTGCTGTAGGATGAACTCCTGACTAACCAGGGCTTGTTCCAAAGGGTAGTGCATTGGGGGCGCTGAAGAACCCTGTGGGAGATGTTTTTGGTTCAGGGTGCCTCTCAGGGGCTGTTAACACAACAATGGTTTTCTGATGAAACTCAAATGTATTGTTGCGTTTTGGCCTCTTGTTCACACGAAAACAGCGTTTTAGCCAAACTAACATGCAAACTTTTGAGAGTGGATTCTTTCTAAAATGATGCTACCACAGTTGTGGCAGCATCATGTTAGTGGAAATCACGTTGTAGATTACCATGTTGTGTTGTGCTGTTGAATCTGGTGACTGTCTTTCAACAAACTGTGCATCTGTTGCTCCACTTCTATACTTGGCATTTGCCGATACACTACTTTTGTGGAGATCTACCAAAAGCCGCTTCCGCACAAGAAAGTTAAAGCACCAACTATGGGCCTGGCATTCTTCCAACAGCATTTTCAGTCCCTTGTAAACGCAGATTTTTTTCAGGGCCTCACTCTGAACAAGTCCCAGACTCTGGATCCAGCAAAACAGTCTCAGACCATCATGCTTCCTCCTTGATGTTTACATTTGATGTCACACATTGAGGAACTATCCTGTCTTTTGCCTACTCTGTGTACGGTCCATGAAGAAGGAAACGGAGTGATTTTTCCCATCGGAACTAGTCCATTGGTGGTGTTTGATGGTTCAGCCAAGTCTGTGTTTCTTCTTCTGCCTCTGTCTTAGTGATGGATGTCTTTCTTTCTGCAGTCTGACCTGTCAAGGCTGCATCTCAAAGTCTTCTCTTCACAGTAACTGAAACTAAGACTGCAACACAACCACCTCTTTGAAGGTGTGAATCTTGAAGCTGTTGACTCTCAGAAACTGGTCTTCTGATTCTGGTTTGGCTTTGGTTCTGCCAAACCTCTTCCTGTCGGAGTTTCCAGTCCCAGTTTCTGAGTGTCTTTGGATGCTGAAGGAAACTCTCCTAGCTGAGCTCACCTTGACTTTCTTTGACTTCATTTCTCTGGAGCGAAGATCTCTTTCTGTAAATGTTCTGATGTTCTGTCTCTGTCATTATGAATAGTCTTTTCCTGCTCATTTTTAGCGCTTTACACGAGTAATGCTCACCATGAGGGTCTGGTACCACGCTGTGTTCAACTCTACTTTTATCCACACACAGATGGTTGGAAGAAACCAAGAAAATTTGGAACACCTGGAAAAATTGGTAGCACCAACTTTTAAAGCTTGACTAATCTTAATTTCTGCAGATCAGCAACTTTAGGTTGTTGAAGGACCTTTTGTAGAATTATGAATAATTTCTGTTTTGGGTAACCTTGCCTTTTTTTTCTTGGAGAAACATTCTTCATGTGTTAATCATCCTGAGTTTTATTGAGAGTATTCAGGGACATTTTGTAAACTTATTTAAACTCACTGATTTTTATAAACAGCTCTTGTTCAAACATGGTGTTAACCTGCCTCTCTGGAATGGTTTCTTTACTTTGAATAAATCCTCACATTAAACAGGAGGCTGTTTCTTTAACTCTCTGAGGTTTTCATAATCCAAAGTAAAATGCTCTGAGCTGCAGTGGTTACAGTGAGGCATCATGGGAGCCCAAGAGAAGACAAATTAAAACTTTATGCTCTTCCTCTGCAGGCCGACCTCATTAACAGTAAATATTATGTTTGCATGGAGCAGATTCATCAGATGTAGGACAACGGACCCATCTCTGGAGGTTTTTCTCTCTCTAACACACATATGAGAGAATAAATAATTTTCAGAGTAAAACTCTTTGTTGGTAGCTCCACTCATAAATAATTTCTCTATGAATCACAGATGAAAATCCTGCTATGTTCAGGTCGAAAATCTCAAACACAATCCAGTAAAATCAGTGAATTATGAATCCGAACAAAGGCACTGAGGCTCAGAGAACAGGACTGCTTCTTAAGGGATGTAAATTTGATTATTATGACAAAAAGGAACAAAATAAATAAAACGGGAGTCAGCTGGAAATCTCTATTTGGAATTGAATTTTTCATGTGGTGCAAAGAAACATTTTGTCTCCTTTTTTGTCCTTGTCAGGAGTAGAAAACAAAATGAATCATTGAAAAGTGACGGCAAAAAATGAGGGAAATATAAAATGGATTTTTCTTTATAACACAAAAATAACAGCCTAATGTCTTGTTTTGTATCTAGATTAAAAATGCGTGTGTGTATTCAACAGACAAAGTCATTCAGTGTGAAAAGACAAAGCAAGTGTGGAGGTCCCATAAACTGCAGTTTCCTATAGTTCTACAGCTCAAAATGTGACATCAAGCAAAGATAAGTTTGTACCATGGTTTAGTAGCCAGCTATATGTAGCGCTGTTGGCAGCCTGATGCTACGACATATCTGTAGGCTAACGTGACAACAAGCAAACTTTGTGAGTTTGCACTGTAGTTTATTAGCCATTTATACCTAGAGCTACTGGCAGCCCGGTGCTCTAAGACATGTCTGTGATGTGTAATGTTAATGAATCCTGGTTATGTCCTGCCAGTCATCTACCAAGCAGAGCTAACATAACCTCACTCATCATTTTTTGATAGACTTAAGTTTGAACAGACCTCTGCAGAATATCTGCTGCATGTGATGTGGATTAACATGATCACAAACACCTAAACCCACGTTTTAGCCTTTAGCCCATGCACTATCACTCTCTTGTTTATCATTCTTCTGCTCTTCTGTCATTTTTCTGTCTGACAGTCAGGCTTCTGTGTCCACAATCACTACAGAATTACTCATAGTTATAATTTTCAGCAGAGAAAAACACATCTCTTCTCACTACTAAACTTCGTCAGCCAGCATGGTGTTGTCATAGAGAATTAGACGTGGTGTAAATCAGTCCTGTCCTGCTTGACCCAACTGGGATGCTGAGAAGTAGCATTTACAAATAAACTATATTGGTGCTAATAATCACATTTAAAGTGTGGATTACGATCAGGCATATGTCTTGAAGGAAGACTGTTGCGAGCTCACTGCCCCTTTAAGATCTCCATAATTCTTGTGTTTCTTTATGTACAAGTCCACCTTCGATCTTAACCATTATTTACACTTTTTTTTTCTCTGAAGACGTTGTCTCATGAAATTTTGATTTTATACTTGAAATCCTTGAATTGACCCAAATCTTCCACCGTGTGTGAACTTGTGAAAAAATCTTCGCAAGCTCCTGAGATGTTGTTATCTGTTGAATAGGAGTAAGGACACAGGACCTAATATAAGGTTAACACTCTGGTGATCCCATGTTATGTTGAGAAGATAGAAAGTAAAGCAGAGGACACTTTTTGTTCCTGTGTAAGTGTTGCGTGTGGTACAACAGATTCACAGTACCACTGAAGAAGAGGAAAACCACACGCTGGGAGTAAAAAAAAATCTTCATTTGTGCAGAAAGAGCAAATCCCAAGATACTCTCCCACACACCACTTTGAGTTTTCATCACAACACCTCAAATTCTTGCAGATATCAAAAGGGCTTGCAGGAAAAGTTTGCGTTGTGAGTCATCATATGCAGCTTTTTCTGATTTTCAGGAGTCAAACACATGAGTGAAAGCAGCTCAATTACTTTGATGAAACAGTATGAAAGTTCATTTTTTGAGCTGCAGATTGATGTGTTTCCTCAAGAAGAATCACTCAGAGCGCTTACATCAAAGCCTGTTGAGAGACACGATATGCCACCGTGTGTGTTACTGTGAGGCAGTATTTGTGTGTGTCATAGCTGAAGGTGACTGCAGGTGTGAACACACTGACACAGCAGAAGCTTCTTGCAGAAGGTTACATGCCAGGGGAAAATCAAACACGTCCTCTACCCTTTGAAACCACATGGACACCAGACATGGAACAAGCTAATATCTAAAACAGGAATACAGGCTCATCTGGGGGATAAAAAGGTAAGGAAAGTGTTCAGAATATTGCCTCGAACAACTGAAAAGTCCAGAGTGTTGCCCAGAACGTCTTGAATATAAAGGGAAGTATTCCAGATTGTGCTCCGGAATATCTCAAAATTCAAGGGAAAAATTCTGGAATGTTGCCCAGAATATCTTAAAGTAAAAAGGAAGTATTCCAGAATGTTGCCCGAAATATCTCAAAGTTAAAGGGAAATATTCTGATATGTTGCCCAGAGTGTATTTGATACAAAGGGAAATATTCTGGAATGTTGCCCAGAATATCTTAAATTTAAAGGGAAATATTCTGTAATGTTGCCCAGAATGTCTTTGATACAAAGGGAAATATTCTGGAACGTTGCCAAGAATATCTTAAAGTTAAAGGGAAATATTCTGGAATATTGCACAGAATATTTTAAATTTGAAGGGAAATATTCTGGAATGTTGCCCAGAATGTCTTTGATATAAAGGGAAATGTTCTGGAATGCTATCCAGAATATCTCAAAGTTAAAGGGAAATATTCTGGAATGTTGTTGTATGTTGAGAATACACAAATGACTGAGCCAGCTCCTAGCTGACATCTAAGTCTGTTTACATCCAGGTTGTACAGTATTATAGCATCATGATAGTGGTCATTAATCTGAGCTGCGGTCCTAGCTTGTGGCTGTGTTACATCCTCAACAAAGCATATGATCGTCATAGTAAAATCTCTTATTCCTGCTGGCTGGATGAGCTGTAGAGGTTTGTAGTTTGACATTTTGACCTCTTTAATAATTTCTTTAACTTTTTTACTCTGGACAATTTAAAGTTAACACACTTAAACATAAAACAACAACAATGCAATGCACCAATGTAACCACCTGTTCGACCTCCTGACACACTCCTACCTGTTGTCTCCCATGCATTGTGTTCTCCAGTGCACTGTGTTGTGGTTTCTCTGTACCAACACACAAACAGTGTGTGTCAGTGTTTTCGTGTCTTCTGACCCTCATTAGACTCTTTCAGACACAAAAAACTTTATTAAAACTTTTCAGATGCAGCAGGAGCCTACACTCAAGAACACACACTCAAACACACACATTATATCTGACACTCCAGCTCGATTGTTTAGCATTTGGCCCTGAGTGTGTGTAAGTGTGTGATTGACCTGAGCCTGCCTCTTATCACAGATTGATCAGTGAGACAATAACCGTCCAGGATGACTATCCAAGATAATCACAGTTTTTGACTTCCTCTCCCTAAACTTTTCATAATCTCCCTCTGTCCTCCATTGTTTCTCCTCCTCTCCTCCTCCTCCTCTCTACTTATTTCTGACAGTCGGACAGGTCTGTAAGATGCCGGAGCATTTCTCACAATGATACCCATTTAGAGCGAGGAGTGCTCATAATGACCTCAGATTGTCTGTAATGGCTCATAATAGGCTCTTCTCCCCCGCTGCTGCAGGCGCTTCAAATCACCTCAGTATTACTTTTCCAAGAGCTGAAAACTGTGTGCAAGTTTATGTGTGTGCGTGTGTCATATTGTACATTCAGTCTATCAAAAGCACACACACACACACACACACACAGGCACACACACCATATGAAGAGTCAATCTTACATAAGGCTCAGATTTAACCCCTAAAAAGGGTGTACTGTGTTTGTCTTTATTTTGTCCCTCTGGTGCCCCTGTAGTATTGCTACATGAATTTAATCTCATAAAAATGTATTTTTCTCTCCCTGGTGTTTTGAAAAACCCTTATTTCAGCCTGAAATACTGTGTTTTAGCTGCTGTCTCTTTAAGGATCCTTGCTTCTTAAACCCCCTTCCCTGAGGGCGGACCTTTGTGTTTGAGGTCCTACCCTGTCAATTAATCGACATGAGCCAGATGGGAGACATCATTATCAGCAAATCTGGTGAAGATCTGGTGCAACTTTAAGAATGGAGTGTTTTCAGCTATTTCTATTACAAATGAGTGTGTTTGGCTCTAGCTACAAACTAACCAGTGCATCCACAATCAGAGCTTAGTTGTTCCAAAGTAATCTGAACAGATGAAAGCTGCCGGGCTGGACCAAACACGGCAAGATCAGGTAATCCAGTTTTTTATAAAATCTGAATAAGACCTCCAGTTTGTGTTCAGAAATGAAGAGACGGTTCCATATAAACTTGATCAAGCACATCCGGATTAATCTTTTAAAAATATTCAAGCCCAAACTGTTAAAGAATCCTGCGTTTCGCTTTAAAAGTTTGTTTGTTTTTCTCACATATGTGACAGAACCATCAAGAAGAAGCCAGAGACAAACTTTAACTTTGAAAGTCCTCAACCAACGGGCTTCTTTTGGAGCTCAAATACTGCTCAATTTCTGCCGTTTTCATGCTTTAGACGGGGGAGCGTTCAGTCCACTGTTTCTCCGCTCAAAGCTGTTTGGGGGTTTCAGAAACGGCTTTGTTGCCTCTGTGTCTAGAGCTTGTCTCCTTTCAAGAGTCAACAAATCCATCTGCAGTGAAATAAAGCACCATCAAAAACAGCATAGGTTGAATATCCTCTATGCTAACAGGCTAACTGCAGTGCTACGTAGCTCATCCGTCCTCTTCTGTGGAGTCATTTCTCTTGATAGGCCTTCACTGTTGTCTTACTGCCCTATACTGGTCCGGTGCTCTTTGCATGATTAACATGTCAGGCCAACAATGGGCCACAGGAACTATTTAGTGAATTCATTTCACTAAAAACCAGTCATGAAGATGTGCTTAGTTTTTAGTTTTGTTGTGTGGTGACATTTGATGAGAAAGCACAGCTGAAGATGAGGAATGATGGGGAACAGGAACAGGAAAAGTTTGTTAATAATATTCATGCTTTTATTTAGTCAACACGTCCGCTAATGTTTCCCCTTGTAATGCTAATATGTTGGTTTGTGTATGCACATGCACACACACACACACACACACACACACACACACACACACACACACACACACACACACACACACACACACGCACACACACACACACACACACACACCCACACACACACACACACACACACACACACTTCAGGCCCCTGCCAATCGTATCTTATTAAAACACAAACCTGAACAATCCCCGTCTCCCTGAACCCGTTCACTTCAGCAGTGCTGTGAATTCTTCATCTCCAATCTGTTCTCATTACTTATTCTCTCGCTCCTCCTCCCCCTCTATCTATCTCCCTCTCCCCTCTCTCTCTCTTTTTCCTCCTCTTCCTCCTCTTCCTCCCTCAGGTGGAAAGTGTAATTGCTGTGGTTTAACCGGTGCTGTGTTTGATCTGCTGCTTATCCTCTGAAGCCTCTCGCTCATGAAAGAGATGAAGGCAGGAACGCATCTCCCCAGGAACGCCTCTGTGTGTGCCTCTGTGTGTGTGTCTTAGCGTGCAGGAATAGCTTCAGTCTGGTCTGATTTTTGAAGTAATTCAATTATTGCGGCAGAAGCAAGAGGAACTTCAGGCTAAAACAGGCAAATCACTTCAATCTAAAGCCAATTCCTCCATTTAACCTCCGTGTATTACACAGACGAGGAGACATTTTCTCTGACGCCTTTTATTAGATTCTCATCTGCTGCCGATGGCGAGGAGGAGGAGAAGGAAGTGGACTCTTTCTTCTATGGTACGAAAGATGAAGATGATTTGAGGATGTGTTAGTGAGCTCAGCAGCTGTTCTTCTGGTTCTTTATGAGGTTCAGTGGTTCAGGAGAGAAGTGGTCTGACAGGAGTTAAAAGAGATTTTATATTTCTGTGTATACTGTATGAATGACTTTTCCTTATTTTGTTGGCAGCATCTTCCACATCCATGTATCAATGTCATGTCTCAAAAAATCCCAAATTGTGAGAATTGGAAGCCCTCTGACATGCTTTTTTTGCCCTTCAAGTTTGTGCTTTTTATGGCTGAACCAAGTCACAACACCCAGCCTGAAAATATGAACCATGTTTAAAAACTGCACTTCCTGGAGTATCCACTAGAGGCTGACCATAGAAACAGCAGTTACCACATACACCCCTATTCAAAAGGGCTGATCTTTGCAGCAGAAGTAAACATGTTTACAGCCTTGTTCAAAACATGATTGTAGAATGAGTAGATCATTTCACTATCAGTGCACACTAAACAGAGGAGAAGTTATTAGAAGTTATTAAATTAACAAGTTATTTTGGGAATCATCAAACTGACAAGTTTTTCATATTAAGGGGTGTGATCGACTTGACTGACAGTTGGAAACCCCGTAAGCTGTTAGTGAGGAGGCTAAAGGCCTCTTTGCCTCTCGAAGTTGATAGATGTTTGACTTATCAGCACCTCTTAAAACAGAGAGATGACATTGTATAGACTTCATCAACAGAGTTGGGGCCATGTGAGGGGTCCCTGAAACACTAAAGCCCTGTTTCCACCTAGTTAGTTTCGTCTCGATACAGCCGACATTTTGTGGCAAATTTTCTGACCAAAACCAGGATATGTCCTCGAATTACAGACCTGTACTATCCCACTTATTGGTACCCTGCCCTTGGGGTGCCAGACATACTGATCTGACCCCAGAAGGTGAACCTAGAGACACAGCAGTGTGTTGATTGGTTGAAAGAATGCCCACTTCCTGTGTGACAGCGGTGATAAAGAACAACACAACCCTGCCATGTTTAAATCTCCAGTCGACTTTGTGAAAGTAACTTTCTTTTTGTTTGGAAAATCATAACGAAAGCTTAAACTGCTGTTGAAATGAAACTGCTGTGTTTTTCTTCTTTGTTGGATTTATTTTGGGGGAACACTTTGTCGCGCTGCTATGCTATCGCATAGGTGATGCTGCTACGGACATTCAGCTAACACATCATCTACCAAGAAGGGCAGGGTTGGCCATGGAAATGCAAACAGGATCAGGCTTTACTGATCCAACCCATACCAAACTGTACTGACCCATACCGGACCACTTAATGGAAACAGAGCTCAACAGGGGGTTTGTGAAATGCCTTCCAAAGTCAAAAACTACTTACTACTTCATAATTAATGACAAAAAAAGGTTAAATTTGTTGTAAAAGCATGCCAACAGCAAATGCTTGATTTACTTTTCTTTAATGGAACACCCCCGAGATGACTAAACCAGGATAACAACGCAATCAGTGGAGGATTTAAACAGAACACACAGCAACATGAGACAATAGGTAGACTTATTTAATACACAACAGACAAACTATGGATCTTAGCCTTTTTTATTTTTTGTACCCTAACAGCAGGGGGTGGTTGGTCTCTGGAACAGCTGCAAAGTTTGGTAACTTTTGTAAAGAATGTTGTCACAGTCCTGCTCCTTGGGTGCAGTATTTTTCCACCCACCTTTTCTCTGCTGCCCTACCTGTGGGACACGCCCACCTAATCAGGCATCTCAGTGCACCTGAGCACCCAGCTGCAGCCCATCTGCAATCAGGCCTGCACTCAAACCTCCCCTGTTCACCAGTTCTTTACCAGATTGTTCTCAGCTTCATGCAAGACTTTCCAGGACTTCTCCTGTTTTGTTTTCCCAGTTTTGATCTTCTGCCTGCCTTTGACATGCCTCCTGCCCTTGCCCTGTTGGACTATTTTGCTTTTCTGGACTGATACCTGGTTTTGATCCTGCTGCCTTGCTGGCTATGCTCTCTGTCTGTTCCCTCACGGTACTGTTCCTTGGTTTTGTACTTTTATTATTGAAGTTTCCTCAATGAAAAAGACTTCGCTGCAGTTTGTGTGTTGCATTTGGGTCCAAACACTTCCTGTTACAAATATAACAAAGTTATGAGTTTTACATTATTAGAGGTGTGGCTGGGCAACAGGCGGGCAAACTGGCAAGCAGGCTAAAGGCCTACCTATTTACCTGATACTAGGACGACCAAAATTACATTGAGCTAGTGTTTCCAATATCAGGACTAAACTTTTTTGTTTTGAGATTTTACGTTTACTAAATTCAAGGTGACATCCAGGTGTCCATGTCCAGCTAAGACTTTCAAATCAACTTAGAACTATCTTTGGCAACATCACACACTCAAATCAACTTCAAGAGCAGGTATAATCCTCCTGAGAGGCTCACCTGCAGGTTCAATAAATGTGCACTGTGAACTTGTGTACATCCAGGCCCTTATAACATAAGGAACAGGTTTTACTGACTCCTTGATGAGTTTCTGATGCTCAAACTATCTCTCTAGATCAAACTACGGCTGAAGGTTAAACGTAACATGAACATTAACACTCAGTAAATGAAAGATCTGCATGATGAATTTCAGCCCAGCCAGTGAATATTCGGTCCAAACAAAAGCGGGATAATCTGTCCAGTGTTTATCTGCTGATACAATAGCACAGTAATTACCTCATTCTGCACAGATCAGCAGAGGGAGTTCAGGTTTTGGTTAACCGGCCTCATTAGCAGTCAGCCAGAGCTTCGTGTTCCTAAATGTCCCATCTATTACTGCAGCGCTGCCTGATACACGTACAGTAACAGTCAATCATTTCAAACTGCAAACTGAAATATGATTGCATCCTGAGAGAGAGCAGATTCAGATGAACTCCTGCAGGGCCGGGCTCGATAAATACCAAGAAACAATTTCATACCTGTGGAGGAGATTTTCCACTAAATCTATCGTGAGGAAGAGTTGTTTTCCACAGGATGTGTTCCAGCTGAGGTGTGTGCTACTGAAATATCAGTTTGCTCCCATTTCAGACAAACTGTAAATCTGAATGTTTTGTTTTCATATCTTCCTTGAATACAAGGCACAGTTCAACAGTTCCAGGGTTTTATTGACAAACCAGGTCCTAAAATTACCTGTAAGAGTTTTCCTTTTTGCAAGATGTTTGGTTTGCAGATGAGAGATGTGGATGTTGGAGCAGATACAAGTAATTAACTAGTTTCGGCTGGCTGAAACGGAATGGATTACACACAGCAAAAGGATCGTTCTAACGTCACCCCTGAAACAAAGCTACACTATCTCATGCGCCTGGTGTCTCATTCTCCCACCAGAAGGTCAGAAGGCTAGAAGTCAGAAAATAAGAAAGCCCATTAGTCAGAAGTCCATTAGTCAGAACTTCCATCAAACAGAAGTTCAGGGGGTCTGTTAGACAGAGGGTCTGTGAGTCAAAAAATCAGAAGGCCCATTAGTTGAACAAAATACAGAAGGCAAATTAGACTGAGGGCCGGTTAATCAGAAAATCAGAGGGCCTTTGAGCCAGGAAACCAGAGGGTCTATTGGTCAGAAATCCGAATGCCTGTTAGTCAGAAAAACAGAAGGCTTGTTAGTCATAATACCCAGTTATCTGAAGGCCAGTTAGTCAAATTGGATTTGCAAGTGTCCTAATTTTGATTGTGTTCCAGTAAAGTTGAAGCCCTCAGATTTTGTTGCAATTTTTTTTTTAAATATAATGATAATATATAGAAGTACATAACAATAACGACAAAGTTATTTTAGATAAATTATTTCATCTATACCAGAGCCATCTCATCAACATCACAAGCCCTCATGAAAATCAATACATTTGGACCCTTTGCTTGACCACTAATGTCAACAAGTAAAAAATAATAACAACATTAATAAATGATAAAATACCCCCCCCCCCCCCCCCCCCCCATTTATTTCTGTCTTTCTGTCTTTCTTTTTATCATTATGATTATTATTATTTTTTTCATTATTATTTTTATTTTTATTTTTTTTCTGTAGGCCAGTGTTAAACTTATGGGGGCAGGACAGCCCTGAGCAACGGCCCACCTAGCCTATGTGTTAAGCCGACTCTTAATCAGACCTTTAACATGTGAGACTAATGAATCCCAAGTGTAAACTACAAGGGCGGGGCACACAACCACCAAGGGTGCAGAGAGTAAGTGATGTTTGAACAGCCACATTTGAACGTAAAGGCACAAAATTCATCATGCTAAAAAGTCATTTTATAAAAGACATCGAAATAGAGGAAGTGTGGATGTTTGATAAAACAAACTTCCTCCAAATAAAAACTAGATGAAATGAAAGTTTGTGCATGCTCCTCTGTTTCAAACTTTCGAACCGTCCTTCAGGCTGATTCATGCACAGACAGACGTCTGAAAAGCTTTTTAGTCCTATTTCTAAAACTTTCAGCATAAGGCCATGACTCCAGAAAACACAGCGTCACCCTCTCGCTTTAATTATCTTTACAATGACAACTCTCAGAGTCTCACAGAGGTGTTCGTGCCCTTTGAAGCAGGAGAGGGGCTGAATGAGAAAGCAGGGACTGCTTTAAGACAATAGCAGAAGAAGGGGGGTGGAGGTATTAAGCAGCCACGGGTCCGGGGGTGAAAGTGATTAGAGGAAGGATCCTGTCTGACGAAGATGTGACGGAGAACAAAGGAGGAACAGACTTTAGAGTGGAGCTGATGTCCCGTCAGCTCTCTGATAAGGACGCGCACAGGTGGGAGTGAGGAGGGGGGGTGATATGAGCTCATGCTGTCTATCATCTGCAAACACGAACCCTATTAACACAAACACACACACACACCTGGGAGAACAAACATCTGCAGCCTGTCAGGGTGACTCCAAAGACATGTCGGTCATGCTGACATCAGAGTGAGGACAAGCTGCCTCAGATACTCTCGGGGTGTTAGAGCTGGTTATCAAACATGTTAACAAGACAGAGGAAACATGCTAATGGAGGTTAAAAAAAACAAAAGGAAGGTGTAAATGTCATGGATTGAGTAGGGTTAATGTATAGCGACCAGGTGGTGGTGCACATGTATAAACTTGATAGGGCAAGCAGAATTCAGCTTTTTACAACTGCCTTTTATTAGAGCATTTTAACAAATCATTTTGATATCGTTTTATTTTTTTATTGCACAACTCTGCAACTGTGACTTTTATGCTTACATCTTAAAATCTTTTTTAAGCTTCATTTTTGTGATTTGATTATGTTTAACATATCTTGTTTTTTTTCATCTGCTTTTTTTTATTGACTTTTATTTGTTTTCTTGAGATACGTTTTCTCTGTAAATCACTTTATATTGCCTCTACTAAAACATGGTATATAAATAAACTTGCCAATACAGCTAACAGAAGGGGCTTTGCTGACTCACTACTGGAGACAGACTCCAGTGGAAACTCAGGGAACTGCAGTAGTTCCACTTTTTTTTTTTTTTTTTTTTACATTGGCTTATTTTTTTTCCTCCCTTTTCAACAGAAATAAACATCTGCCCTTATCTTCAGAGTACTTTCCCTTTTTTATTTTTGGATGTCCTTTCACCATGGGACCAAACTGCATTTATGGTTTATGAGGACACTGTTAAAGTGAATCTCAGGGTCTGTGGGACTGTAAGATCACCATCCACAGTTTTAAAACAATAGTTTAATTCTGTTTTTACCCCAAATGGTTTGAACGTGTTTACTTTTGGTGTAAAGTTGGAAATTTTAACAGGGCTTTATGGGAACTGTCTCACTTTTGGAGCTAGCCCCAAGTGGACACTCAGGGAACTGCAATATTTTGGAACTTGGCCATTTCATGTTTTGGTCCTGGAGAATCCTGCATGGTTTCAGCTTTTCTTCTAACTTTTTCTTAATGCTAGCCTGAAGTCTTTTTCCTTTTAGAGTTTTTCCAGAATACGCAATTGTTAAAAACAAGGTGGGAAAATCTGTTTCACTTCCTGTAATCTGCATCATTTATTTTTTTCTTGTGGCCTGTTTATTCCTCTAAAATCACAGAAAATAAAATCAGTCCATTTAAAGTTGTCACTGCAGAAGAAATCCAGATAAACAAATCACATAATGTTTGCTGCACTTGGTAAACGTCTAAACCAAACCACCAGAGCGCTTCACAGTCTGACTTTCTCAGCTGCTTTTATGTGGCAGCTCTGCTCTCCATCTGTCAGCAAGGCAGAATTCAAAAACAGATCCATTTTAATCAAAGAATCAGAGTTTTGAAAATGATGAGCAGAAGCATTTTCAGTGATTATTCTTGGTTAAATTTGCCTCCTGAACCATCATCTATTATTTTCTTTGTTGTAGCGGCTGTGAGACGACGACGGGGCCTGTCAATCAAAGCGTGAAATCTTCTGCTCTTTAAAGTGTCTGTGTTTCTACGCTTTGTGATAATGGCAGCCTAATCCATCTGCCATTTCAAATCGAGGCAAATTGTCTCCAGTTTGAGTCGGCTGTAAACAAAACTGTTAAGTGTAATATCCTCACAGCCTGGCAGCATTTTAATGCTGTTTGTGCGTGTGTGAGTCCAAGTATGTGTGGCCCTTAAAGCCTGAAGGTTTGTCTTAAGGTTGTTTCAGGGATGATTCAAAGACAGATGATAACCAGTCCATGTTTTAATGATCAGTAAACCCTCTTGTTATTCCCTGAGTTTACACTTCCTGCAGCAGATTATCTTTTCATTTCAGGAGATCTTTGTTTTAAAAGAAAAACTCTCAGGCTACAGCTTTACGTGTAAACCTTTCCTGCAGCAGCTGCCTCCATGCATCTCATTTCCAAAACCTCGGCTTGCAGAGCAGATCTCAGGTCTGCTGAACTCCCCTCGGGTAAATACCGAACTCAGACAGATCGTCTTCTACGACTTAATTAGAGAGGATTTAAAAACTTTGAGTCACCCCACAACCTGATTCCAAACTTTAAACTTCTGATCTAATTAATGAAGTCAGAGATTGTCTCTGATTGTGTGAGTATTCTTCTATAGTCTGACAGCTTTAACTTTCAAATCTGAACATTTTACAGAGTCAGTTAAGGTCGTGTTTTAGGGGCTAAAGGGACAGTGGCCCTCAAAGAAACTCCTGAAACCATTTCATTTATTGTCATTTTCTTTGTTGAAGACGCCTGAGAAGACTAGACTAGGATAACAACAGTATCAGATGAGTAGATTCATTAAGGAAACACAAAAACATGTGGCTCGCAGTGCGTAGACTTATTTTACACACTTAAGAAAAAGTCTTTTCATCTTTTAAATAATTCAAACACTGAATAAGAGAGCAGCTGGACAGGATGTGCAACTGCAATGAATGTACCAAGTAGCAACAACAAAAAAAAAACTCTTCAGATGAGTAAGTTAAACATTGGTTTGGACAAGAAACAAGGGACAAAAATAAAGCCAATAAAAGAACAAATTCAGTTCCTCAAATGTTCACTTGGGACTACCACTTATACTAGGTCAAACAGAAGGAGGATGGTCTGTATACCCTGTTTCACCAAGAGTTGTAACTCAGAGTTTCTGATCAGTAAAGTACTGAAGCTTTATGAGGACCAGCTGAGGGCTTCAAAAACACTGTGCACCTCCAAGCTCAACACAAAACCAACATATCAGCATCACAGAAGGAAACATAGCAAGATGTTTGAGTTTCATGCAGAATAAAAAAAAGCATGAATATTACAAAAGTATACTTTTTCTGTTTCTTGTCTGAAGTCTAAACTAGCGTTTAACTCTTATTTCAATAAAACGTAGACTTATTAGCTGTAACATGAGTCAAATTCACCTGACAAGATCAGAGAATGTTTCACCTTGGGAAATGAGAAGAAAAAAACACACGTGAGCCTGTTATTTCCTCAAAATGTTCATTTCTTTCAAATTAATAAAAAGATAAATAGATACATTTTAAAAATAGAAAGCTCAAGGTCTTTATTGCCACCTGATCTTCATCTTCACAAGATCTTCACGAAATCTCAACAAGATCGTCATCATCCTGAGAACTTCGTTTTCAAGAGAGTGTCACGATATCTTCTGAAAATCTCTAAGAGATCTTCATCATCACAAGATCATCTCAAAGATCTCTTAACAAGTTCATGATGAGGTAGTTGGCGGGATGGGCCTTAAACACCAAGGCTGCACAAAGCCCGCCCCCTGACCACCCTTGAAAGGGTTCGCCAATCAGAGTGAGGGTGGTTTGTGGAGCAGGGAGCCATAAAGAGACAGCAGCTAAAACAAAGTGCTTCAGACAGAGGCTAGAATATCCATTTTCAAAAACACCAGAGACAAAAAAAATAGAGATTTTACTGAGCTGTAAATCATGGAAAGATTAAAGGGACATTGGAGGGACAGGGAAACAAAGGGAAAAAGAAAAAAAAAGACCTCTTTAGGCACAATAAAACACCATCCCCAGACTATGATGTGTAATGAATGTTGCACACGATTGATTTGTTCTGCAATCATTCATGATCTTTTTCTCTTTACTTGATCAGTCTGTCTGCTCTTCCAGCTTTGGTGGCCTCCATATCTGAGATTTTGTTCAGACAATTCCTGTAACCCTAACCCCCAGTAACCCTATACTTTTTTTTTTCTTTTTGTTCGCATGACTAAGTGTCAGACTGGATCCAAATGTTTCACTGTCATGTCGTCATGTTGCGTGCATGTATTAGACTCCCTATTGAACAGCAGCAGATAAATCTGCATGCAGAGTTTCTTTTCATACACGGTGTGTGAGCGTCACTGAGCACACAAAGGCCGTCCTGTGTCTTTATGTAAGCAGAATGTAAATCAGACAATACCTCTCTGACCTTCACACACCCACAGCACCTCAGCTCTCTGTGCCCTTCGTTGTGTAACCACCAAACGCCGCGTTGCAGTCTGTGAGGAGCTCTCACACTCCCGTTGTTCGGGTTTGGTCTTTCTGCTGAGCAATGTGGGCGACAAAAGTCGATGAAATGTGAATGAGAAGAGTTTCACACAGAGAGAAAAGTTCTTCTGTTCTGTTTGCTTTGTTCATGAAACGGTCTGAACTCTACTCAAGTACCTGTGTCCTTCACAGCTCTTTGTGTGTGTGCAGTGTGTGTAGAACATATGCAGTGTGAGCAGGGTGTGTGTGACACAGAGGAAGAGCATTACGTCAGATTCAAACGTCTCATGTATTGTTGGCTTCTTCAGGAGGAGGAAATAAAGCCAGTGTGTGCAGAGGTCGAAGATAAAAAGGTTTTGTCTTTGGGTCTGTGTGAAGGTTTCTCTTCATTCAGGCAGAAATGAGCCGACTGACAGAACGCTAAATGTGCTGATTCAGAGGAGAGAGCTGAACCTTCAGAGAGCTTTAAAACCTGCGGGAACCAGAATTCATCTTGATGTAAATATCCTGTACTGTAAACTTGTATTATAGGTACTTTCTTTGATTATTCCAACAAAACAGCAGTGCAGTAAAGCAGTTGTACTCTCATATACTAACACTTGGCTTCCATCAGATCTCACATAAAAATGGGTGGTTTGTTTCGGCACCATTTTAGATGTCTTAAACATAGCCATGGGGCACTGACACCCAGTCCATGCTGTGGAGTGTGTACAACAGGTCTGTACTGCAAAGCGCAGACAGCCAGTATGTGCTGTGAAATGCAGACAATGACCTGTAGCGAAGTAGTCCGGGAGATAATCCACACCATTACTGGCAGGTAGAACCTAGGCTTTCTGGGCATGCTCAAATGTGACATACAACAGGCTCTCATATCCACTGCATTCCCTCCTCACTCACAGTTACAAAATATCATCACAACAAAAATTACTTCACTAAAATCAATGTCCTAAAGTGTAAAGGAGCAGTTATTTTAAGTTTGGTTACAGGATAATATGTAATATGTAATTGAAAAGGTGCTGATAAGCATGACTGCTTGGTGCATGGAGCCTGACGCGTGTCTGATCGATGGAGCACGTCTGCCGACATGGTGGCACAATGACATTCAAATCACAAACAACCCCAAGTCAACCAATGTATGTTTGGTTGAGGGCTTTTTAACTCAGCGCTTGGGTTGCAAAAAAATAACCCAACATCCATATAATTAACCCATTATAGGTTAAAAGTTTCATAACCCAGCAGCTGCGTTAATCAAAATAACCCAGCTGTCTTCAGTGTATGCAATTAGCAAAGGGAAATTCAATATATACTCCAGGAGGGCTAACAAAAGACTTTTTTTTGAGCTGTGAACAAGTTAACAAACCTTTCATTCCGTTTTTCATTATGTCTAACATCAGTATGTAGAGTTAATAACTCTTATCTTATAAAAGTTCAGCAGGAACTCACTAAAGTGCCCCATGTCTGCTGGTGACACCTGCAGGTTATTGTTATCTGGTACAAAGAGGAAGCTCTGCATGGTCAAATATTCAGCTCAAAGTTTAATTCTTTCTTCTGCTTTAAAATCAAGAGGAGCGAAGGGTGAAGGATGATAATCAGAGTTAAAGATTTGTGTCAGAAAAAAATAAAATTGCTTTCAAGGATATTTGTGAAAGAAGATTTTGTCTCTGAGCGTCTTCTTTCATCACAGCGAGTTTTACTGAGCTAGGGTTCATGCTCCCCCACCTCCCACTCCCACTCACAGGAGGAGACGTTTAATGGAGCTAAGGCCACATTAACCCCAGAGCTTCAGCTGCTCATTCTGCTATTATCTCTCTTTCTCTTTAACTTCAACCTCCCATCAAAACCTTTCTCCTGTCTCAGAACAAAGATGGACTAAGAGCTGGAGTTTAAGCACACTGCAGGGTTTATAATCTGTGTCAGCTTTGAATGATGAAAACAGGTCTCGTCAGACAGGTCATTACCCTGACAGAAAAACAGCATCAAGAGAAATTGAGTTTGAGACTGGGAGCACATCCCGATGTGTGTTTGCTTCAGGAGTCCTGACAGACTGACGAGATGTTTGGGGTCTGGTCTCTGCTGTCACTCCACTGAGGGTTAATGGATCTGTCAGAAGGTACCGAAGTTCGGGAAAAAAAAAAAACATCCTCCTATGGTTCAGTCGGCTGTAAATTTAAAACATGGATCACAAAGTTTGAATGCGTGAAGGTGAACAACAAAAAATCTGTACCAAAAGATCTTAAATCCTAACATTTTATAAGACACGTAAATAATGAAGCATTTCCTCCATCAGTGCGATTCACAGAGGTGATAATGCTCAGTGATCAGGGTCATACATCAGTCCAACGTCAGAACTTTAATATCAACCAATGAACTTTTACATTCTGAAGAGTTTTCACATTAACCTCGTTTAGAAATCAGCTTTTATTGGCACTTAGAAGAGACAGGAAATCACCTCCAGGTTATTATCCTTTCTAATTTCCTGTGTGATATGAAACTTCTATCCAATCACAAACATGATGAAATGAGATTATTGTAATTCACAGAGTGATTTCTGCGTTTCTCAGGTATGAAATATGTTTGGAGGCTTTAATAATCGGCTGTGAAATGTTTGGAAATCAAAGAGCCTGTTTTCTCTCCTCCACTTTAAAAAAGAAGCACACGAGACTTTTAACCCTCACTGGTTTTCATTTCTGTTCTTAGAATATGAAAGAATATTTAGTTATTGTATATGTGTTTTGCTAATGCAGATATTTATAAAATGTGCTTGTGGCCGTAATGTACTGATGAACAATAAATGATGGTTTAAAGCTTCAGGGAGGCAGAGATCACCTTGTACGAAGGAATGCAATGTTCACAGATTAAAGGTTACGCTTTTTCCTTATACTTTGTTATATATTTTCAATTATACACGTCTCTGCAGCAACTCCTGTTCAAAATGCCTTGATATGAAGTGTGGTACTTGACATTTACAGCCTGGGAAACAGAAACTGGTGATTACAAAACTCAGATGAAAACAGATACTGATATGAAAGATATGTTGGACATAGCAGTGTGCGTGTGCATGTGTGAGTGTGTGTCTGTGTGTAACTGTTCTCCACCAATGTTGAGAACAGTACCTTACTCTTATGTATCACTCTCGTCCTGTTTCCAGGGCCTCCATGAGCCGCCAGTTCAGCCGCCCAGTCTCTGCCACACTCTCACCGGGTAAGCTTCACCCTCAAGACTCACGCCTTCTGAATACTCCTCACCTCAGATCTCCCTCTGGCAGTCTGGAGCCTGGATCCCCTCCACCCTACTTCCCTTGCAGTAAACTCACTGTAATTGATTCACCTGCTTTTGGTATCTGCAGGTATCTTTTGGGTTCAAGCTGAACTACCGGGTACCAGCCCTAACAAAAACACTTCAGGACAAAAAAATCAAAAGGAAACTTGGGCTACAAGTTCCAAGAAAGAAGCATGGATGCTCTAGTGGTTTAGGTTGCACTCCATGAAGTTTGCTCTCATGTGGGGGGCCTGGGTTTGAATCCAGCCTGTAGCTTCTTTCCCGCATATCACACCCCGCTCTCAGCCTGTTTTCTGCTCGATCCACTGTCCTCTTTACTATCCAAGTAAAGCCATAAATAACCTAAGAAATGAAACAAAATAAAAAAGTTCATAGGTAGTAGAGTATCCCAGCATGCAAAATTTAGTCATAAAGTTCTATGAATGAGATCAGAGCAACCCAGATGTTAAGACAATAGCCGCATCTCCACCAAGCGGTTCAGTTCGGTTTGTCTCGACACGGCACACATTTTACGGCATTTCCACTGACTATTCCTGGGATAGACCCCCAAATAACCGAGACAAGCTGTCAGAAGGTGGAGCTACAACACTGCTGATCGTTGATTAATCGAAACAGTTGTCACATACTGTGCGACAGCAGCTGAATTTCTCCTGGTGGCACACAGTCTTCTCTGAAACAAAGCCTGATTGTACTTCGTATCAAAGAGCCACATGCCAATCACAAAGAGGACGAAATGCTGGGTATCTTCCATCGTTGCTCTTTGTTTACTGTGTCGCGTTTTTCTTCTTTGTTGGATTTATTGGAAGGGTACACTGTGTCGTGCTGCTATGGCGTCACACTATTATGTTACTGAGTGGCTGTCAGCATCCAGCTTACATGCCGCCTACCACGACGGGGCACGGTTGGCTGAGGAAACGCAAACAGGACCAAGCTTAACCAAGCCAACCCGTACCACACCGCACTGATCTAAACCAGACTGCTTGGTGGAAACTGGGGTAGGGTAAGAAAAATGTGATCCAAGTTCCTTTTTCTTTTTTTTTTAAGTCTAAAATGAGTCAATGGAAATGCCATAAAATATGTGTCATTACTGAACTGAATCCTTTGGTGTAAGCATTGCTTAAGAAACAGCTTGGTATACTTAATGATCCTTTCCATCAAACTTGTTAGCAATGGAGTCATGGAGTCCAGTCATGTGCACTCTGTGTCAAAAGAGAGTTTGTAATAACAGGATCATCAGCTCAGACTGAGGTTGGGTTCAGATTTTTTTTTATTGTACTGAAATTTGTGTCTCCAGCCTTGCTCTCATGCGACATGATACATGGTCAGTGTTTGTGTTTTTGAATGGTTTGCTGTTAAACACTGGTTATGCCTGATGGGGGTACATGAGTGAATTCTGGAGGTTGGTCTACTATGAGAGTCTAATGTGAACTCTGGACGTAATTTCACATTTTTCCACATTAAAATTTGACATGGGTAAAATCTGTAATCTGTGAAACATAACTGAAGTCTTAGCCCTCTGGTTGCAGCGCTCTTGTGGTTCTGTAACATGTTAAGTACAACCATCTCTGCCACCATCACATCAAGCAGGTGTTAGAAGACACCGCAGTAATGGTGGCTGTTCATGATGGTGGCGCCAACAAATCAGCGGTAGGATTGGTTTATTGTCTGATTCACAATGTGCTCTAGTGGATTCCCCCCCTGGTGGACATTAGCAAGAATGCAGGTTTCGACAGTGGCTTTACTCTACAGACCCTACAGAGCAAGCGCACAGCCAACTTTTAGTTCATCAGGTGACACATTAGCATTTTAAATATGTGGTCTAAAACTTGCATGGTTAAATACTGTCTGACCTTTTGGAAAATGTGACGGCTGCTCTCAAGCCGAGTCGTCTCTAAAGACAGTTTGGACTCCAGAGTTCAATTTGCAAAGTTTAAACTCACAGAAACTGAACAGTTGATGTCTGACGGCGAGGTCAGACTGCTTCGCACTCCATGTTTCCAGCAGCTCTTCATGAAAGTCATAGAAACAAACTTCTGATCTGTAAGGGAGGACAGAAACTCACTCTGCAGACTCCTCTCAGCTACATCTGTGATATTGTAGCGTAGATCACGGCGCTACAGCGGATAACACGGGGAAGAAATGAATACTCTGCTGGCGGAGGAATGAAGAGCAGCAAAAAAGACCATGAGAAAGATTTCATATCTGTGCTCTCCTCGGCTGGAGTGCGCCCTGCAAAGAGAAGTATATTTATTCCAAAATTAACACAATGATCTATTCAGAAACTCAATTTTAACTCAATTAAAGCCTCTCTCCCTGTCGGTCATGCCTTTGTTGCAGTAATCGTCACTCTCTGCCTCTCAGACTTCACTTCTTTGAACACGAGCCGCGCCGGAGCTGAAACCGTCAGCAGAGCGAGGGGGAACATTTTAATTCTGCCACACAAGGGGAAGAGAAACCATGACAGAGGAGCAGGTAGGAGTGTGTTAGAGAGCCTGTGGAGAGCTGAGCCAAACACACACACACACACACACACACACAGAAACACACACATACACACAGAAACACACTCGAACAAACGCAGATGTAGAAGAAAGCGCGACTATGCAAATGGTTGAGCTAATGAATTTCTGAATCCAGCCCTGGCTCCTGTGATGGTAATGAGCTTATTTTGGCACAAGCTCATAGCAGAGGAAATGAACGAATCTCTCTCCCCCTCTCTCTCTCTCACACACACACACACAGACACACACACACACTCCTAAGCCCAGCACAATCTCCTGCTGACAGTAGCTCATCTCATCCCTCAGTCTTCCCCTCACTGGTTGTCTGTCACCTGTGTAAACCTGTTAGCACGCCTGAAACACAAAGAAAGGAAACAGTCGAGCGTTCAAATCATGGTCAACCTGATGGAACATTGTTTCTGTGACACTAACACACAAAAACTAAGGCTGAAGAATCCTGAATCATCCTGAGAGTGATCTTTCCTCTTAAATCCACAAGATCCAGACAAGTCAGCTCGGTGATCCACACTACAGCCAACCCTTGGCTCTCAGGATTTTGCGCACAGAACAACTACTTCAACAACAACACACAGCTCAAAAAATATCTTTTATGTGGAAAAAAATCATTTTAACTAAAAATTGATCCTGTTATCATGTCTGAGGCATCTATGAAGTCAGGGCACTTTGTATATTGCCTTTCTCAGTTGAGAGAAATTAAGTCCTATTCAAGACTTCTGTTAGAGAATTTAGTTCAGTTCAATTTAGTAGATAATCTTTAATCCAACTATTTTGGGATTTTCTGATTAACAAGCCTTCAAATTTTCTGACTAACAAGCCTTCTGACTAACTGGCATTCTGATACTTTGACTATCAGGCCTTTAGATGTTCTGACAAATGGGCCTCCTTGATTCACTGATTACCAGGCCTTCTTATTTTCTGACAAATGGACTGCACATTTTTAGGCTAACAAGCCTTCTAATTTTTGGACTAACAGGCCTTCAGATTTTCTGACAAATGGGCCTCCTTGATTTACTGATTACCAGGTCTTCTGATTTTCTGAAAAATTGACTTCACATTTTCTGACTAATGGGCATTCTGATCTTTAATGACTAATAGGCTTTTTGACAAAAAGACCTATTGATTTTCTGACTTATTGGTGTACATATGTTCCTGTTGCAGTGGGCTCACTCACCACAGATGTAGAGTGTATTCTCAAGATTTCTAACTTGTTGATTAAGACCTTAAGTTTGATAAACGACATGTTGTCATTGGGTTACAAGCAAAAACAAAAGAAAAAAGAATAAAACGTTTAGGGAAAAATCCTATTCTTTTATTTTGAGTGTGCTTTCTGAGCATGTTGAATTTATGTTTGACACCTTTTATCGGACATGGATTTACTCGCAGCAATAACAAGGCAGCCATACCCTATGTGCAACACTGGTCAGTTACATTATTTCATAAAGTACTTATTATATTAACTTCTCCATTTAGTGTGTGCGCTGAAAGAGGAATGATCTATATAGACTAAAATCTTTTTTTGAACCTGGCCTTAAACATGTTGATATCTGCTGTAAAGAGAAGAATTAGAATTGGTGAGTAAGATGATTCTGATGTTCCTGCACACAGCCTCTACTGGACACTACAGGAACTTCATGTTTTAACCTGCATTGGTTTCAAATTTTAGATGTAAATTACAACAATGGAAGCTGATCTGAGCTCTCTCTGTGTGTATGTTCATGCCTGTATGTGCGTGTGTGTGTATCTCCCACTGTGTGTTCCATGCTGTGCCTCTTGCACTTCCACTAATACGATATAAAAACACACACCGAGACACCAATATTACCTTCTGAGTAGCGAGAATGTGTGTGAAGATAAAGCTTCATGAGGGCACTGTTGTAATCGTGTAAATGCCTCCTGGTTGTTTAGAGGAATATTGCACAGTATACAAAAGCATCTTTTCTTCCTCCTGTTTTACTGCAGCTGACCCTTGGATCTCAGGATTTTGCTCACAGAAGAGCGACTTCAACAACAACACACAGCTCAAAAAATATCTAATATGAGGATTTTTTTTTTTCTTCAAACAAAAGACTGAGTCTGTCATGTCTGAGGGAATCCATGAAGTCAGGGCACCCTGCACTATGCCTTTCTTCAGTTGAAAGGAAATCCGCCCCATTTAGAAGGCATGTTAGCCAGAGAATTAATTCAATTTAGCAGATAATCTTAAATCCAACTAACAGGCCCCCTTCCTGTTTCAACTCTGCCATTGAAAAGGAAATCACAGAGAAACAACAAACTTTTCATTCTGTGCCTGTTTGTATCTTCATGCAGTCAGCAAAACAACCTGAAGGATCATTGCATTCAGAGGAGCTGATAAATGAGACTCTGAGTGTGCATGAACAGATGGATTCAGAACAGGTGGATCTGTCTAGTTTTATGCACACAGGTGTGTTTCAGTGTGTCCACTCTGCGCATACGCTCTCATATCCATGTTTACATCTTGTTCTAGTTGCACAGATCCAGCTGTTGCAGAAGACATCTGTCTGTCATCATCTGTAGAAACCTGCCAGAGAAGCGGGGAAACACAAACAGAGAGTGAGAAGGAGGGATCGATAGGCAGAAAATGAAAAACAGATTACAGGCAGCTGCTGAGCTAAACAGCAGTCAGAAAGAAACCACAGCGCTGCTGATTAATGAGGAGATGACTGGGGGTTCATTAAAGTCACAGAGGGATGTGAAAATAAAGAGGGGAGCAGAATGAGAGCGTGGAGAATTATCTTTTATACCTGACTTTTTAAAAATATTTTACCTGATGATCTTCAGAAGGCGCAACAGGACAGTTAGAGGTCCAGTAGAGTCTGCATTGGACATCATCCTGCAAATGGAGAACAGGTTCGCTCGAATGTCTCAGTAACTTTCAATCATCTGAAAAGTTATTCTCATCCAGTCACCTAAGAGAGAGTCGAGAACTGAAACACAAACAGCTTAAGTCTCACACAGAGGAGAGTTTCTATAAGCGTCTCTATGACTCGGCTTCACCTAAATCTGTCAGCGAGATATCTGTGTGTAACTGTGTCTGTTCGCAGTCAGCTGACACCCTGACTTCTTTTTATTTTCACTGAACTGTTGTGAATCTGCAGGTTTCCAGTGTGATTCATGAGTGTGCAGCTGCAAACAGAACATGAGATCAGACTTCACCCAGATCCCAGCAGACATCATGAAACGTGTTAAATTCAGAGAGAGGGTGGAGGTGTTGATGAACTCCTCTGAGAGGAAGCCTGCAGGGATTGTTTGTGAGACTGTCAGTCAGCGGGTCGTCTCACTTTAGCATCTATCTGTCTGATAATAAACATCCATGTTTAATCAGCTCTGTGAAAGGAACAACAGCCGATCAAACACTGCTACAATTTGAGGGGAGGGGCCTCTGCTCAGGGTGTTACTAGGAGTATAGTATGTAATTTAGCTACATTGATCAGCTGTAACACTGATTTCCTGTTCACAGGGATCATCTGGTGGGATGGATAGAAGTACTGGAATTTTCTTTTTTACTGAGGTGAGAAAAAAAGAAAAACAGAACAGATTTGTGCCCTTATTTATTTATTTATTCATTCATTTATTTATTTTTTTGCCATTTATATTTAAAGCTTAAAATGCTTAACAGAAAGTTTCAAATACAGATCAGGATTCTAGGTTAACTTTAATCAAAATATGGAATTCTGAAACAAATAATGAAATTCTACAATTCTATTTTGATCTGAGATGTCTGCAATATTTTTTAAGTCTACTGATTCACAATTTCAAACTTAAAGGATTTTAGATGTCTGAATGTACTTTTAAAATGCTACAACTCAGACCTTTTTTCATGAAATTCAAAAATCCTGACATTAATTGTGAAATTCGAGATTTTGAAAAATCTAGAATTCTTACTTTAGTCTGTAGATTCAAACATTTTACATTTAGTCCAACTCTCATTTGGACCAAAAAAGAAAAAAAAGGAAGAAAAAAAAGGAATTATTCATGAACTCAGAAATTCTGAAATTCTGCTTTGATCTTAGAATTCTAGAATATTATCTTAAATCAAATTATTCAAGAATTCAAATCTAAATCATAAATTCTAGAATTCTGTTTGATCAAAATAATTATAGAATTATAAAATGGATTTAAAGAAATTAATTTAAGAATTCTACTGACGTTTCAAAATTCTAGATCTGCATAAATCTGATTTCTAGAATCTTTAATTCAGTTGGACAAATTCACAAATTCATAAATTAATCTTGCAAATCTTGCATTTTGAGTTTTGACTTAATGCAAAGAATTCAAACTATTGCCTTCAAATTCAGAATTTACACAGCTCTTTAATTTCTAGAATGCCAACTTTAATCAGCATTATCTAGAATTCTGACCATAATTTAAAAATTCTGTAATTTTAACCTTTATCATAAAATTATACATTCGTTTTTTTTAATCTAACACTTCTAGAATGGTTACTTTCCAAATTCATGAATTGGAATTTTCATCCTCAAGTTGTAGAATTTGTACTTTTGTAGATGGATTCAAAAATCAAATCTTGATTCTAAGAATCGTAAACGTCTAATTTCAGTGTCCGAATTCCAGAATCCTATTTTTACCCACAGACTCAGGAACATTAACTTTGATCTTTTTTTTAATATAAATCTGAATCCAGTTTTGAACTCTGATGTGAATTTGATCTAAAAATAAACTCAGAATCAGACTTTTAAGCAAATTATTTTAATCTGGCATCAGCACCAAAACTGTGTCTCTGATCAGTCCTTTTCATCTTCTGCAAAATGAACTTCACAAACACAATGCTACAAACTAATTTAGAGGATGCCTTTGACCAAGGCGATGTACAACACAAGCAAAAGGCCTACTGTGGTTGTTCTTTTGTCCTCTGTTTTTAACCCTGAGAAACTTCCCCTTCATTTGTCACCTGCTTCCAGCTTTAGAATCAGCACAGTGGAATCTCACACACACATACACACACACCTGCTCTTACCTGATCATTAGGCCGTACATTGTGTTCAGAGCAGTTGTAATTAACCACCTGCTGAGTGACACGTTAATAAAGCAGGATCTTCTTCCTGTGTAATTCTGAGGTAAATCGAGAAGGAGGCTAGTGTTTAAAACAGTCACCTGAGTGAACAGGTGCAGCAGGCCATGATCAGAGGTGACACATCAGCAGTCAGTGTCTGCAGGCCGTCATGTGGACGTCAGAGCAGCTGGAGCCTACGGGCGCCAAACGCTAACATGGGAATCAAATCAGTAGTGACCGTGGAGTCCGAGCACGGAAAGGTAAGAATTGGGAAAGCAGAGAGAACACTGTGTGTAGTCTGAGCTGTACATACCATCCAGGAATCAGCAGGAAAATCCTGATGGTGCATTTTTATTCAAGGCTTGTGCTCCATCTCTGAATAACTCTTGAAAAACGTAAAATCATTCTTTCACTGTGACCAGCTCCAAGCGTTATTCTGCTCTGAACCCCTGAACATATGCATACAATACTCTACCTTTTCCCCCGTCCTTTCTTTCTGTTACACACACACACACACACACACACACACACACACACACACACACACACACACACACACACACACACACACACACACACACACACACAATACAACCTGTCCTTGAAAGCCAGAAATAGAGCAGTCAAACAGACACCGAGCAGCCTGGAGGTAGGAGAAGGGAAAGTCGACCAAATTTAAACTTCCTCCTGCAGCCTGTCACCGAATCAGGCTCACCTGGCTCAGACTTAAAGACAGAAAAGAGGAGATATGCACTGATTCAGGGAGCAGGAGATGGAGCCCAGTATCGGAAAATGGGATCAAAATGAAACCAACTTTATGTCCGTTAGTTTAACCTTCAAGTTTCTCTTGGTGAAGAAAAGTTTCCTGGATCCAACGAGCCTGGAGGAGACGGAGACTTTCATATGTTCAAAAATAACCGCCATATTCAATTTGAACAATAGTGATGTGATTATAATGTTTTTGTCACTTTGTGGTAGTTTCCAGCTGGCCTCTGCACATTAATCACCTCAGCAAATCTCCGCAGCAGAAGGTGGTTACAATGGTGCAAGCAGACTCATCTAAAACATGTTTAGTGATTTGTGGAGACACTCCAGAGACATGTCTGCTCCTGAGCCCTCCTGATCAGCTATGGATGTTGGTATTTTTGCCTGTTAATGGAGAAACGCTAAATCACTTTGGACAAAGCACATGGAGTGGGACAGAAAGTCATTTACAGAAACAACTTTAAAATATGATGTGACTTTTAAGTAAAATTACCCCCAAACCAGACGGACTTTGGCCAGAACAGAAGCTGGAATGTGTCTTGTGTTTAGCCATGCTTCCCACTACATTGATAAGTCTCTCTTCATTCATGTTGGGCAGTAAAACCTCAAACCTGTTGACTCCTGGTCTAGCTCCTCTCATTATGTCCATTTATCATCATAATCAAGCTTTATACGAACTGATTTTGACATGGTCTGTTTAATTTTGAAAGTCACTTGGTGATTTTAGGTAGTTTCTGGTCATGACTTCCTGTTCCACTCGATCTTCCCTACGTTGAATCTATGTGTCACAGCTCCGTGTCCGTCAAAAATAGGATGGCTGCATATCATCTGCAACAAGTCAGAGCAGCCACTCAGACGTACTGCAACAGAATGGATCCTGTGTAAGTTGACAGATTGATTCGAGTGAGACCTACTTGATCTGTTTGCTGTGCCGGAACAGAGACAGAGAAGGTTCCAGCTGCGTATCTGCTCCGGCAGGTCGTAGCAAATACAAAATTGCTTTATTTTTGCTGGATGGCAGAGCTGTGACACGTCAATTCACCTCAGAGCAGATTGTGGATATGAAGTATTGCACGGACACTACTTAAACAGAGAGACAATGACTTTCAAAAAAAACAAAGCTTGTCCAAACCAGATGGTACTTGACTCCAACAAAAAAATGACATTGAGTGCAGAGCCAGACCAGGAGTCAACTAGTTTGCAGCCCAGCATAAACCAGGAGAAGATCATCATTAGGGTGGGAACCCAGGAAACTTCTCGGTCTGTGACTCCAGCTGTCTGGAGGTCCTGATATGAGCCGGTGTGACCTGACTGATGAGAGAACACCAAGGGGCAACATCCTGTCAGTAGAAATGAAGCCAATGCAGAAGTGCAAAAATAATCCACTTGAGGCTGGCTACAGAAAGACCGGAAGTTACATCCACCCCCAGCCATAAAAACAGACTTTTACGGCAATAAAAAGCATATTTTCAGCCTGGTTCAAAAAAACATCTGGAGTCTTAAATGCTGATTTCACTATCGGCACACTGAACTGTGAGTTTTTTTTTCTATTTCTGCAGTTTAGAGGTTATTAGGATCATTTGACAGCTTAGGTCACGTGACCGGTGGATGCCCTGTAGCTGCTCAAAGAAAAACTCACAGCCGGGGTCATAGCAAATGTGGCTGCCGCGGATTGGCTTCATTTTACAGTTTCAGGAACAGATGGATGAAGTCGCGGAGGCTACGTCCTTGTCATATACAGTCTATGGAGAGCACGCTGTCAACACGCAACAGAGTGGAGACACATCAGGTGTATTTTGGCTGTTTGGATTGTTCATACTTAAGTGTCCAATCAGTGCAGTGCATCTCTGTTTGGTCATGGCAAATGGATCAAATAGGTTTCAGTCAAATCAATCAACTTACACAGGATCCGTGTAGACCGTGAGCCCTGTGATTGGTTTGCTGGATCGTTTCCAGAGTTGTGACAATCTGAGTCTGTCAGCAACAAACACAAGAACTGGGACTGACATAAATCAGTTAGTAATCAGGTTGAAGACGTCACAGCTTGTTTCTTAGCTCGTATCAGAAGCGTAAACTTTTTGAGTTTCAGTTTCTCAGTTCATCGCGATGTATATAATATAGTGATTCTTTAGACTCGGGAGGAAGTTCATCAGATGAACTTTTCTTTAACTAACTTTAGCCCGACTGACTGCCTGACTGACTGACAGATGGACTTGTGTTTTTTAATTTACAGCTGTGGCAGCAGGAGTCCTGCACCTGTTGCCTGGCTGTGGCTGAACCCTGTAATTAGCTGATATATTTGCTTTGACAGATAAATTAGTGTGCAGTGTGTGTTGACAGACTTGTGTTTTGTTTGTGGTGACACAGCACCGTCCACAAGACACCCCAGCTCCCAGCATGCTCTCTGTCTCACACTGAAGCTGATTGGGGGCTGTCAGCTCGGCTCGCGTCTCTCTCAGCACATCTCTCTCGCTGAGCTGTCACAGCCACTAATGTCTCTTTTGTTTGACAGCGCCGCCCCTCTTCTTCCTCACTCTGCCGCTCCCTCGCTGACATTCATTCACATTCAATAAACCTCTTCTTCATCAGCCCCTGCGATCAATAAACCGGCCCCGCGCCTGACAAATTCATTTGTTGGTAAATGGTGTGCAGCCTCAGGGCTCGAAGTCTCCAATGAGCAGATTATCGTTCTTGTTCTGCTTTTCCTCCGACTCTAAAGCTTCGGCTTTGAAGCCTCTGTGATCGTCTCTCTCTGGAGTTTGTGACATTCAAAGTTCAGAAGCAGAAATACGTTGCATAAATATTTATTCTTCAAAGTTTCTCATGGTGGAAGTCATGCTGCTTTGGTTCAGGGACAGCAGACGATGATTAAATGGCTGATTATTGATCGATTGTTAAAAAAAGAGTCACGGAAAGTTCAATCACAACATGAGGTCTATGAAGAACAGGGTCACGAGACACTGAAGAATATCTGCTGATCTACTTGGTGTGTTTGTCAGGTAATGCTGGGAACTTCTGCCTTTTGTTGAAAAACTTCTAATGTTTAAAGATCAATTATGCAGGAATCATAAGATCTGGCACTGATTTCCTGAAGCCCTCTGGGTATGAGAGCAGGCAGGAACTCGAGAACAAGAAGAATTAAAGAAATCACTTCAGGTTTCTGCTTTCCTACCAGTCCTCAGCTGGTGACCAGAGGTGGGAAACCAGCAGGACTCACATGAAGAAAGAGTTCAAGCCAGCAAATACACCACAGGTGAAAATCTTAGAACAAATTTCTCCAGCTTTTTATTAAAATTCAGGAAGCTCAAGTCAAAAAAAGGATTGAAATGGTAGAAAGGTAAGTGCCTTGGATTGGGAAAAAGATTAGGTTACCAAAAACTGAAAAATAATGAATATTGTATGGTCCTACAAAACAACTTAACTTAAAATTTCTAATAAGCAGCAATGGGGATTGGCAAAGCCTTCAAGGTTGGTGCCATCCACTCCTCCACGTGTTCTCCAAACCCTCATGGTGGGCATTATTGATCAGTATTTTTCTGCAGAAAGACATGTAAAGCTCCACAAATGAACAGGAGTAGACATTTTATAATGAAGCGAGACACAACATCAGAACATTCACAGAAAGCAGTCTTTCCTCCAGAGAAATGAAGTCATAGAAAGTATAGGTGAGCTCAGTGAGGAGAGTTTCCTTCAGCATCCAAAGACCCACAGAAACTGGGACTGGAAACTCTGTCAGGAAGAGGTCTGGCAGAGCCAAAGGCCAAACCAGAATCAGAAGACCAGTTTCTGAGAGTCAAAAGCTACAAGCTTCACAGCCCTAAAGAGGTGGTAGTGTCACAGTCTCAGTTTCAATTACTGTGAAGAGAAGACTTTGAGATGCAGCTTTGACAGGTCAGACTGCAGAAAGAAAGACATCCATCACTAAGACAAAGTCAGAAGAAGAGAAAGAGGCTTGGCTGGACCATCAAACACCACCAATGGACTGATGAACCAAAGTTTGAAATCTTTGCTTCATCATCGGGATTTTTGTACAACGTACATGGAGTAGGCAAAGGAAATGAAAGGATGGTTTCTCAGTGAGTGACATCAAATGGAAACATGGAGGAGGAAGCATGATGGTCTGGGGCTGTGAATCTGGATTCAGAGTCAGGGGCTTGTTCAGAGTGAGAGACACACTGAACCAAAAACAGCTTCCACAGTATTCTGCAGTGCCCCCCATGCAGTACTCTCTGGAACGAGCCTGGTTGGTCAGAAGCTGATTCTACAGCAAGATAGTGAGCCCAAACATAAGTCCAAGCTCTGCCAGAACCACATTAAGAATCAAGAAGAAGGTAGTCACAGTCTCAGTCTGCAGATTTAAATCCTACGGAGCTGGGTTGGGATGATGAATTCTGAGACAAGACTTCCTCATCTATATTTCGTCATTGATTGGAGTACAATGAGCCACTGGAAATGTGTTTGTAAAGATACAAAGGCTGTTTACCAACAAATTATTTCTAAAATGATCACAAAATCCTCATGAGACTTAATGAAATGACAAGGCCTGAAGTAAGAGTTTTCTGAAACACCAGAGAGAGAAAAACAGGAGTTTTATGAGCTGTAAACCATGAAAGATACTACAGAGGTACAAAATACAGAGTAAAAAAAATCAAACTCTCTCTTTAAAGAAGAAAACTAAACCAAACTTAAAAAAAAGCACAACAAACCTTTCTCAGACCTATCGTCACGTCATGAGAACTGTGAGACCCAATAAGATCAAACGTATAATTGAGGTTGTTTTTCTACCTTTGAATCATTTAATGTGACGAATGTGAGCCAGGCCTTTAAATCTATATCACCAAATCACAGCCAGCTCCAGAAACACACGTCCTTTAAAGGTTTGATTTCTGAGCTGTGATTCATCCCTCACACTCCGCTCTCTGCAGCCTGTTTATGCACCGCATCTTCTTGTAAACGAATAAACGATGGTCTATTTTCTACCCACATTGTATATTTCCCCCAGCATGTGAGCCGTGAAGTGCAGACGTAAGCCCTCATCCTGTGAGCTAAATATGTTGCTTTCTACCTGAACTCTTCGTGCTGTCAATAGTGTCAAGATTAGCCACTAAATCCCACAGGGATTAGATTGGAATAGATAAAACAAAGATGTATACAGTGAAAGGAGCTCAAACTGTCAGACGCAGACTGTGCTGCATAAATGAGAGATCACTGCTGATCCTGTTAGAGATGTTTCTGCAGCGAGGACTCATTAGAGCAAACGGAGCTGCTTTTAGCTGCTCTGTTGTGACAACCTCTTGTTGTCCAGAGAGAAAAAGTTTTACAAACCACCAACACGACTCTGCAGGAAACTTTATTTGTGCTCAGAGATTTAAAAGTCAAATCCAGGAACGTTTATTTGGAGCCTTGTTGGTTTATCAGTACGGATGGTGGCGGCGAAGTCTTCATGTCGTCATGGTGATGTGGTGCAGCGCTGTGTATTTGGCTGCCATGGCAGTTTACGTCTCGCTCTGGGCTCTAATCCAGCTCCACCAAACACTGCGGTCCCTGTTACTGCTGATATTCCCTCACACACATTCATATGGACACACACACTCCTCCAATTTGCAGCCGAGTGCTGATGTTGACTTGTGTGGCCAGAGATATAAATGTCAGGGTCCGTCCTTGTTTCACCTTCCACGTCCACAGCAGCACAGCAAGTATTAAAGGAAAATATGGCAGCAGAGGACGAGGGACACACAACAATGGACAAAATGAGAGAGGGAATCTTTTTAAAACCGACCCCCTCACCACGCCAGGTCAGCCCCGGTCCCGACATGACGCTTTCTGAAACACCTCATCCAAAAGGACTCAAAGTTCAAGAGTTTCAGCTGAAATTTAGAGATTTTTTTATTCTCTACACCACAAAATCTCTTCAGTCCAGGGAATAAAATTAGAAAACAGACTGAGTGAAAACCTCTTGAATGAGGGACTGTAACCTCTTAAAAGCACTGCTGCAAAATTAGCTTCAAACCAGACATGAATTAAATAAGAATGCCCCTTGCACCTGGCATCCACTGTCCAAGGAAGCATCTGAAGCATCTATCTCCAAGTTTTGCCCACAGAAAAGCTCCAAACATTAGACCTGAGATCAAACTTCGGTAAACAACACTAACACTTGGATCATGCTTTGAATCATTGACTTTAAACAAGCTTTCATTGGTTGGTTACATGCTGCCACTTTTCTTTTTCAACAAATAAAAAGTCCAACGTTGTGCCAAACTTTATGGGGATAAGTCAGATGTGCCATCAATCAGAAAAACAGTCGAAAAGCTGGTTAGTCAGGAAATCAGAAGGCTCTTAAGTCAGGAAATCAGAAGACCTGTTAGTTAGAAAGCCCATTAGTCAGAAAATAAGAAGACTTGTTAGTCAGAAGACCCATTAGTAAGAAAAACCAAAGGCTGTTGGTCAGAAAATCAGAAAAGCTTGTTAGCCAGAAGGCCCGTTAATCAGTAAATCAAAAGACCCGTGAGTCAGAAAATCAGAAGGCCTGTTAATTAAAAAGCCCATTAGCCAGAAAAACAGAAGGCTGTTGGTCAGATATCAGAAAGGCTTGTTAGCCAGAAAGCCGGTTAATAAGTAAACCAGAAGGCCCTTAAGTCAGAAAATCAGAAGGCTTGTTAGCCAGAAGGCCCCTTAATCAGTAAATCAAAAGGCCTGCAAGTCAGAAAATCAAAAGGCCTGTTAGTCTGAAGGCCCATCAGTTGGGAAATCAGAAGGCCTGATAGTTAGAAAGCCCATAAGTCAGAAAACAGAAGGCTGTTGGTCAAAAATTGGAAAGGCTTGTTCGTCAGAAGGCCCGTTAATAAGTACACCAGAAGGCCCATAAGTCAGAAAATCAGAAGACTTGTTAGTCAGAAGGCTCATTAGTAAGAAAAACCAAAGGCTGTTGGTCAGAAAATTAGAAAGGCTTGTAAGCCAGAAGGCCCGTTAATCAGTAAAACGAAAGGCCCGTAAGTCAGAACATCAGAAGGCCTGTTAGCCTGAAGGCCCATCAGTAGGAAAAGCGGAAGGCCTTTTAATCAGAGAATCAGAGGGCCTGTTAGTCAGAAGGCTTGTAAGCCAGAAATTCAGAAGACCTGCAACTCAGAGTACCTGTTAGCCAGAAAAACAAACCCCTTGTTTAGAAAATCTGAATATTCGTTAGTCAGAAAGCTCCTAAGTCAGAAAACCAGAGGGCCTTTTCATCAGAAATTCAGATGGCTTGTTTGTCAGAAAGCTTGTTAGTCAGAAGGCTCATTTGTCAGTCAGTTTGTATGGAAGAATATGAAAACTTTATCCAAACTCATTTTGTGATTTTCTTCCGATTTTTCTCCAAGCTTCTTTACTGAAGGGAAACCAGAAAGGCAGTATTAAGTGAATGCAGTTAATAAAAACAGTAATGTCATTTAAATAATCAGTTATTTTAAAAGATGTGCCACACATGATCTGTGTCTAGGTTTTTATCTTGTGTCTTCTGACATCATAAGACACATCATGCAGCTTGTGATTCAGTTACAGCTGCGTTTCTACCACAGAAGTGCTACAGGGTACTGTGGTTTGTGAAGGTATGTAAGGATGTTAACTTCCCCCCCCCCCAAAAAAAACATTTTTACCTAAATAGTATCACTCTGAATTAAGGTTAACAATCCAGCTGCATGAGAAATGAGAAATCAGTGAGTGGACAGAAGACATCAGCAAGTGGACAAAACCACAGAACAATCGCACATTTTGATGCTGCAAATGGTTTGAATACAGAGTTTAAATAATAAGAACTCACCTAATTGAACAATGATGAGCTAACAGTAGACCATCTTGCAGTGACATTTAGTAAGATTATTGAATTAGTTTTGCTGTCAGATGAACAATCACAGAGCTCTCCATCAGTTCAAAGCATTTTGTCCTCACACTGTAGTCGCTGCCCTTGAGCTGAAAAAGTGAACCCTGCAGGGCTGATCTGCTGCCAGCTCTGACCTTTGACCTCCCCTGTGGAGCGAGCCGGAGAGCGGAGAGCTTTCCCTTCAAGAACTGAAAGTCAAAGAGGGTGAAGCTGAACACACAGACTTATCAGGTCCTGTTGTCAATAACCTGAACAGACTCTCAGATTAAATATTGGACCTTCTCCAGAGTCAACTGACAAACTGTCCTCGTGTTGATTTCCTCTTCCTGTGTTTTTATACCAAAGAGTCAGAGGTGTGGAGAGGGGAATGAGGCAACTTCAGAGCACTCAGTCCCATGCTGAAACTGTAATGAAAACTATATATAGTCTGAATTTCTGTGGTCAGGTGGAACGTGGGCTCTTACTGCATGTCATTATACACGTCCTTTATTTGAACCACATTTGCATAAAAGTAGAAAAATGGAAGACGCTCTCCTCTGAGCAGCAGTGAGTAAGAAAGATATGGAGTCCAAAAATCTGTCTTCTAAATAAAACGGCATCGACGCTGTTGGTGGGTTTGATGGCGGCACAAAACATTCCTTGTTTGAATTCATTTTAGAGCATCCCTGTCAGACTCCTGCTGTTGTTTCCTTCTCTGATTCCAGTAAAAACACAAAATGTGATCTGAGTCCAAGAAAAATCTGGTCATTTAATTTCTTTAAGTTTTGTAATAAGTTATTGAGAATGGCTAAACGTATCTCTGATGTACTACCAGGACTTTGTTATAAATGAGTTTGTTGTAGTGATGTTTGGTCGAACTCTAACAGAGTTAAAACCATCCTTACTCAGCACTTCCACATGACAGGTAACAAATTTAAGTCTACACTTTTGCTGAGTCCAGAGGTAAATAAAGACGCAGCTTTGTCTCTGCATTTATGACTTAGGAAGACATGCTATCAGAGTTTCAGATTTTGGAAACAGAGGTTTTTCTAAAGCACACTCTGAAGTGGATATTAAGAAAACTCTGTTTCTTGTGTGTTCATATGTCAAACATAAATCACTCAACTTAGCTGTGCAATAAGGATAAACTACCTTTTGTCTTTTTTATGACACTGCCACAAGAAGAAGAAAAGGAGATAAGCATGTTTGAAAATATCAATATGCAAAATATGAAAACCAAAAAGTTAAGGGTGACACATGCTAAAAAAGGAATGACTGTTGCAGTTACATGAATGGCACAGGTTGGTGCTTTACTCTTTCTGTGGGTGCTCAGGCCCATGAGCACCTATAGTATCACCACCTATGATCTGCACACATTGTACAGGGGATTAATTCATCAGTTTAGAAGATATTAGGATCACAAGTTAGGCCAGTCAGATGGGCGGCTCATTTCATGTGACTTGAGGTTGTATTATGCTTTCCATGCGAACGTGATGCTTTCTAACACCCCACGCGGCGTCCGTTGGTGTCCATTCCCAAACTGCAGGGGGCGGTGTATCAGAAACGTTTGTCTACCAGAGTACTGAACAAGAGTCCAAGAAGTTTGCTTTTGTTTATAACATAACATATCTGTCCCAGAGTTTTTTCCAAGTTCTTTTAACCAATTTCTTCTCTGCCCAGAGTGGTCGCAATTTCACTTAATGAATTATTTACCGCTCGGTTCTCAGGGTGATCTCTGGCTGAAGACTCACACAGATGCCTGTATTTCTGCACTTTGATTACTAAAAGATCCCGTTCTGTCCAAGCGTCTCTGTCTGACAGGTTAGAAATTTTCAAGTATGCATGGCACGCAAACTTTCCTGTGTAAAAGGGACCGTGTGAGGGGGCGTAGATGCAAAAATGACGTCATTCGTCCACATGAGGCCGCGCAGACCCTGTGGACTCATCAAGTATGAATCAGCCATAACAGGCACCTTCTAGCTGTTAAAAGAAAGCTCAAAGCCCACGTCATATCCAGTATGGCCCCTGCCAACGATCAGCTTCATTACTCTGTATTAGCAACAGACAGGTGATGTATCAAAGACTACATCTGTTTTTTATACAGCCTATAGATCAGGGGCGGCATCATGGGTGGGCCCAACGGTCCCAGGCCCACCTCAAACTTTTCTTTGAAAAAATGTTTTTCTTTATTTGTTTTTCTTTCTTTTTTTAAATTGGTTTTAAAGAGGAATATTACAAAACTTTGTCACTTAACACTCTGTTGTTGTTAAATGCTCTGTCTTTATAAAATGAGTCGAGTTTGGCAATCTTTTAGCCAGTTGATAAAAAAGTTGTGAACTATTTGGCCTCATGTTATACCGTTTGGACTAGAGAACGATTTTGGGAAAGACTGTGGATTTTTGTCTTTTATTTAACTGTGGTTAATGTTGCTGCTCTTACAGCCTGTAACAGGCAGTGCAGCCCATTGGTGCATTGGCGCTACTCTTTGGCCAATTACAAAATTTTTATCAAATATTCAAGGATCAAAGCAACCAAATATGCTTTAAAACATAAATAGTGATAGTAATGTGTCTATATCTATTTAGAAATAGTTTTTCACTAACTTTTGTAATTTAAGGCCTACCCAAAAGTGGTTTAGCCCACCCAAAATTGAAATCCTGGCTCCGTCCCTGCTATAAATGCAACATATCATCTTGAAGAGGAGATATTGTGCTTTTTTGGTCTTTATTCTGGCCCTCGGGTTCCCCCACAATATCGCTATCCCATTCCCTCTGATTAGCCAGCCCTTTGGAGGCCTGCTTTGAGGTGAAGCTATGTGCAAACCTTGGTGTTTGAGGCCCACCCCTCTAGCTTCCATGTCATGAAGCAGTTAGAAGTTCCTTCGTAAAGATCTGGTTCTGTTTTAAAACCAGAGTGTTTTGATTTGTTTAAAGATAGATTCAGGGATTTCTACAACATATGAATGTGCAGGGGTTTAAAAATCTGCACACATATGGTCTGAGCATCCTGCACTGTCACTTTATATCCATGTTTAAAGTCTAAATGTATTTCGAGCTGCAGGCTCCGGATAATAAATAAGTCACATCTTCATAAACAATTTATAAAGCAAAGAAATCTGTGCGCTCTTTTCCCAACTCAAGGTATCATCTTTCTAATGTAATTGTTGAAAAACTGCACGCCACGTCCATGTGAGTGACCACAGATAATGAGCAGGGGCAGATGCAGCATTCTGCGGGACTGTGGGTTAAAAAGAGGACAGTAAAGAGCAAGGGAAGGAGGTGTCAGGTGTCACAAATGAAGCCTCGTCCTCTGATCTGTGACCTTGATAACACACACGCCCGCGAGCTGACGCACACACTCCGAAGCTGAGAGGGCTGAGAGCAAATATCCTCCAGAAATGAAAATATTGTCTTTTTAAAGCAGGCCTATGACTGAGTTTTTGGTCTCTGCAGGAAGCGAAAGGCAATGGCATCACTTCCTGCCCACGTTCTGCTCCCTGGAGGCTGAAATAACACACAAGCATCAGAACATTCACTGACACATCACAGCTTCACAGGTTCCTCCTCTGTCTCAGGTAGGCAGCTCTCTCTTCATTCCTGCTTTCAGTAGATCTCACAAGTCTTTACCTGAGCGGGGGAGGACAAGCAGTGGATGTACTCAACACATGAGCATAGCAGAGAGTATGTTGACACACACATGCCGCAGTCAAAGCAGGTAATATTCTTCACATGATCAGAAACATTTCCTGTATGGTAATCAAACATTTCAAAGAGGAGCTATTTTGGGGCCTTGGGTTCCAAACGTCCCATTTTTAACATTCTTGACATCAACGGATGAGTCACTGTTGGAGCTTTTGGAGTGTTGACTTGGCGTGAAGCTCTCCTGGTTGAATCATCAGGATGTTCGGAGAATGTGTGTGAAGGTGGCTGCTTTCACATTTAAGGAGAGGACAAATGTTTGTGTCATGAAAATCAAGGAGTTGTTGCAGCTAACTTTCAGCCACACTCATCCCTTGTTCAACACTTTCTGTCATTTGTTACTTGAGGTTTGCATCTCAATTTCTTTTTTAAGTCTTTATTTTGTCTCTCTGGTGCCCCTGTAGCTGAAAAAGTCCCTACTTTTCTCTCCCTGGGTTTTTAGAAAACTCTTATTTCAGCCAAAGTCTTAAACACTTTGTTTTAGCTGCTGTCTCTTTAAGGCTATCCACTCCATAAACTCTCTTCACTCTGATTGGCCGATTGGTGTTGAGCTATAAGCAGACCTTGGTGTTTGATGCCCACCCCTTGAACTACCATGTCATGAAGCAATTGAGGGATCCTTATGTGATGACATCATCTGGTGCTCTTTTTTATCTGAGTTTTTTGATCGGTTGTCAGATAGATTTGGGGATTTCTATATGTAGATGTTTGAAAATCTGCACAATTCTCATTTGAACATCCAGCTTTCCTACTGTTTTTATTTCAATATAAGTGAAAACAGTTAAATGTGTATTTAAAATGCCAACCATATGATCGTCAACAAAGTTTGGAAATATTTGGAAATACTTTCTCTCATTTAAACTCTAGTTTCACATCAACCCTTAAACTCCTGATGACGTGACCAAAACCAACCACTGCTGCATGACTGGAGGGAAAATTTATGCACCTGCAGACTTAACTAGATTATTTGGTCCTTGCACCTTTTTTTCCTCAACAGGGAACCAGCTGGTTTTATTTTTTATGTTATAAATTATTCAAAAACACTCAAACACTGCTGGCACCGTGTCACAGCACTGTGTTCTTTTGAATCAAGCCTCCACGGACAGCCAGCGGAGGAGGAGGCGCAAATAACCACAAGGCAGGCAAAACAGTTTGCTTCACAACAGACGGAAAGTTTGAAAGCAGGAAAAGAGATCAGATACTGAATCTTTCATTGTCTCAGATTGCTCCATGATTATAACAGAATGTTACATTAATTTGTCACTTTGAGTAATTTGCTGATTATTTTAACATAATTCCTTAGAAACATGCCAACTCTGCCCCCACCCACACACGTTGCTTTCAAAAAGGCTGCCAAATCTTTCACAAAAAAAGATTTCACAAATTTTCCAGGATTCTGCCCAGTTTGGGAATTAAAATAATGAAAGGGAGTATTCAGGAGATCTTCCCATAATGCAGTGGGTCTCAAAGTGGGGTCCCAGGACCCCCAGAGGTCCATGAACCATAGCTAGGGGGTCTGCAGAAGAAGAGAAATGCTATTGTAAAAGTGTGTGTGTTCTACGGTTGTAAATTACTACACAGTAGTACATTATAACATTATGCTAATCTATGTTACAATAACAAGGGGGTCCTTGGAAAAAATGTCTCACCTACAATGGGTCCATGGTCTAAAAAAGTTGGAGAACACCTGCCATAATGGATTCAAAGATAAAAGGAAGTAATTTTGAGTGTTACTCAAACTGAACTGGCTTTCAAGAAAGAGACAGCTATTCTGCGTCGTGCCCAGATTGGCCTTCAAGATTAAAGGAAGTATTTCAGAATGTTATTCAAAAATGCTGTCAAGACAGAAACAGGTAATCTGGAATATGCCCTGAATGGCTTTTAAGAAGAAGAGAAGTATTCTGAAATTTTACCAGGGTTTTTTTTGTAAACTTCTTTAAGAACATGCATATCAACACAATAGAACAAGTTATTAAAGTCATTTCTAAACTTTTCAAGGTTCATAACTGTTTTGATTTTTTTGTCTGCTCTCATAAAGGTAGCCAGATTGTTTACAACCAAAAACCACAAGATTTGAATATTTCTGTCGTCCTTGAGGAAGCAGATCTATGAGGGCGCTTGGCAGCTGGTGGTGAGTTTTGATTTCCAGCATGAGAAAATGTCCTCTGCTGGTAATGTTGATAGATTTTACCAATCAAAAGGAGTGACATCCTTGTTGCTGATGGATGGGGGAAAGCTCAAGATATTCCAGCAGGATTTACAAGATTTATTTTCAATTTGTGGAGGGAAACGATGAGTCCAGATGGGCCCCCCAGTCTGTGAAGGGGCACCATGTTTCAGGAGGAAATATTAAGACTGATGTCGTAAAGAAAGGACATTTAATCCAAGTCATCCTCAGATTATATGATATTCCCTGAACTGAGAGGTGGACTAGTCTATGAAAGCATCCAGTTTCTTCCCCAGGAGTCTCCTCTTTAAGGAAATTGTCCTGGGGCAGCCGTCTTGGATCCTCGAAGCCTTTTTAGCAGTTATTTCAGATGCAAACCATCAGTAGCAGTTCCTCAGTCCGACTCTCAGGCTGCATCTGTGATCTAATGTCTTCTGTCACTCCCCAAAGCTGCTGCCTTCAGGTGAAGGTTGGAAAGAAGATCAACAGTTCAAAAACAGAGCTCAGCCTTTGGACTCAGACTGAGAGCTGGCAGGGAAACAAAAAGAGGATACAGACCCCCCCACACCCTCAGGAGCTGCTGCTTTTTTCAGAGGAGTACCTCTTGGAAAGCTTGTCTGAGCCAAACTGGCGGCGGGTCAAATAAAAAAATGATTCAGAGACCTTTAAAGAGCTGGCTGAAAAACTGCCAGTGTTCATGTCTCCAGGTGAGGGCTGGAAACATGAAGAGCTTTGACTTAAAACTCCAAGAGCTGGAGATGTAACAAAGAGAGAACCGAGGTCAGGGGTCAAAGCTGCCTGAAAAACCCCTGACTGTGGGAGCTTCCTGTTTTAAAGGAATACCTCCTGAGGAAAACCTGGCACAGATGAGGGGAGATTATCCACTTGATGATGACCACCTGCTCCGTGAAGAACCAGGATGCTCCGTCAGTAATCCTGGTCCCTTTCAGACGCCAACAAGAAGGGTTTCTGGAGACATTCCCAAATGTTTGATGGTGCTTTAACTTCCCACAATAATTCAAACGTGACCTGGTGTTCATCTGGAGTTTCTGAGTGAATGTTGCTCGGAGGAGGAAGCCAGATAAAACCCATGCGGTGATTTCCAGTACAGAGTCATGGTCACATTTCTAACCTGTTTACCAAGTTAGTTAGAGATGCTCTTCCCGATTTTTTAGCATGTGGCATGATCCTTTTTGAATGCATCACATATACTGAGAGTCCTCACAGGAACTTTAACTCACTTTAAAGACAGATCCCAGAGCAGTGACAGGGATCGATGTTTGATCATTACATCAGTGGATTAAAAAGAAAGAGTGGGTGTGTTTCCGAACGATCTTCCAGAAGAAAATAAAACCTGACACAGCTTTGAGCAGACTTTTGAATACCTGACTCACAAACAGCCTCACATTGAAACACTTCCTGACCCGACAGCTTCACCCTCTAATGTGCGTCCTGGGATCCATTTAGTAACATTTCCACCTTTCTAATGTGTTTCAGATGCGTTCCTGTCACAGCCAGAAATCAAAGTGTCTCAAGGTCTCAGAGCAATAAATGTGTTTGTGCTCTTTTTATTTGGCCTTTATAGAAAACACTAACATGATTTGTTTTCTGCCCGTGTTCTCAAATGAGAGACAGCCGAGTGAAAATAAAATCATTTGAGTCATTCAGCAGATGTTTTCTCTGTCTCTTTCTCTCTTTTTGTGTGGCTGACCATGAATCTGATTCTTATCTGTCTGCACACCAGTCTTCAGAATAAAACTATTACTGCTGCCCCACAGTGTGGCAGTCTGGTCGTCGAACCTCGAATCTCAATCCAGGCTTCAGTCTCCAGAATTCAAGTCTGAGTCGCAAAAGACAAGTTCATTTCCCCTTGTCATTGTGATTCATTATGAGGGGACTGGACTGAGTATCAGGGACCTTTTAGAAAAACAATTCCATGTATTGTTTTCCATTTTTTGAATTTCAAGACATGTCGACATCCCTGAAGACCTGACTAGGAGACGCTAAACGTGCAGACTTACAAACTTATACATGATCATGTGTTGTAGAGTTCATCACGATGAGACCATAGACTGTATATAGAGTGGACAGCGTGGCTCTGCCATTTATCATTGTACGGTTTTGAAGCCAAAATTCCCCCGTCACAGCCACCACCATTGCAGCAGTTTGCAGCCCAAGTCTGCGCAGTAGAGACGATGAGGGATTCTGGGAAATTCTGAATGGAGCTGGGTGACAAAAATATATATATATTTTTTTTTCTTTCGAGAGTCTAATCACTTCTTGACTCTACCTCCCGACTTAATTTACGATCGCCGAAAAAAATACACAAGAACTGCAGCTGTCAATCATCGTTAAACCTTATGTAAAGCCTTGTTTTTAGCCTTGTATAACTAATGAAAACAAAACTTTTCAGAAAAAAGAAGACTTGGATACAAGACAGCCAAATAATATCTTCAAATCGCCACAACAATCAGACGTAAGAAACATTTCTACGAGGTGTAACAATTTTTCAAAGTTCCACCACAGCCTATCTGGAATGGCCGGAAAGCCGGATTTTTTAACCTTTACTGCAGCCAGTCACCAGGGGGAGCAGTTTTTATGGAGACCTCACTTCGGGCCGAGCAGGTGGAAATCCATTTTTTTTATAGTCTATGGATGAGACTTGCTGAAATGATGGCATAAGGATTATCACATAAAGACTTCTAAATGCTTCATGGCACATTGGAGGGGAGGAGACCTCAAACACCAAGGTCAGCCCATAGCTCTGCTTCTAGACAGGCCTCCAGAAGCCTGGCCAATCAGAGGGAAGACGGTTTGTGGAGCAGGGAGTCTTAAAGAGACAGCAGCTAAAACAATACATTTCAGACTGGCGCTGAACTAAGAGCTGTGGATCATGTAAAGATGCTGGGAGGGCACTAGGTGGACTGAATAAAGACTTAAAAAAGCACACTATCTTTTTAATGAACGTAACCGACAGGTGGTAACACTGTAGCTGTAAGAAAGGAGACGAAAGGCTGCTTTCACTCCACCAGATTTAACCTCCAAAGAATGATTTCGTCCAAAAAATTTAAGAGCTGAAGCAAACCTGCTTAAAGCCTCATTCTTCTTCTTCTTGTGATTCTTTTTGTGTTGCTTAAATCTCCTCCTGGCTCCTGACTCGTACCTCTACGCGTGTTGTCTTACTGTAAGTGCTGCACGGCTGGGATTTTACTGCACAGACTGGTGCTGGAGTTTGACTTGAAAGGATTGTCTCTCTCCTCTCTTACACACACACAGAAACACACACACACACACACACACACACACACACACACACACACACACACACGGAGTGCCTAAACTTGCCTTGCCTCATGCACTCAGTCCTTATAGAGTGGATTTACCCTGGTCTTCCAGAGTCTGTCGAGGGGGCCGTCTGACAGTCTGATGCGACCTGTGATCATCGTTCCAGTGCTGCTGTCGCTTCCTCCATCTGCAGGTCTCACACACACACTTTAAACACACTCACACACACTCTCTTTTGTGATTGTGAGTCAGTCCTGAGCAGTGTTTTTTTTCTCCTGCTTCTGTGCCTTCCTCCGTCTTCTGACTCATATTTCATTTTAGTGCTTTGTTCCTCTTTCAGCGGTCAGTGAAGTTGGACTTAAGTGGGCTTAAGAAATCCATTACCATCAGTCTAATGCCCACTTACTGTGCGACACTTATTCTGCATGACCGCACGTGTGTGTGTGTTTGCGTGCGTGCGTGCACGTGTGTCTAAATGTACTCAGACGTAACAGAGCTAAAGAGAGGTGGAGTAGGTGGAAGGTATTAATTCACTTAAATAATCCGTACATTCGGATTCATGGCAGCTCCCCCACATCCTTACGTGACATAAAAGATCAGACCATGTCAGTAAGATGAGATCACTGGATAAAAGAAAAAGAGAAAAAGAGAAAAGAAATAAAGTATTATAGAACTAAGGCGCTCATAGTCGAACAGGTAAGGTCTTCATAAAGCAGCACAGTTTTGATCTTCTCACCCATTGTTATATCTTTACCTTCAAAACCCTTCTGAGCAATATTCAGGAATACTTCCCTTTATCTTTAAAATTATCTGAGCAACTTTCCAGGATACTTCCTTTTTTTCTTAAAAGCAGAACCAAATAAAATTCTGAAAGACTTAAAAACTTAAAATTTAAAAAACTTAGAAATTCTGAAAGTCCTGATGGTTGTGGCTCCCTGTTACAGCAGCTCTGTCTTCTTTGTCTGTTTCCTGTTCTTTTTTTCTTCTCTTTTTCATCATCTTTGTATTCGGAGTGGATCATTATTTTGTACAACTTATTTGTTGGTCATGGACACCAGACTTTTTGTGTCTTCAGTGATGTTTTTACTACTTTTGCTCCTGTGTTTGTCTATAGATCCTACATGTAACCATGGCCGCATTGTTTACATGTGAAATCAGCTGTTAGCAGTCTGTAGCATTTCAATGCTAACTGGTGCAAGGCCTGATGTCTTCCCACAAGGTGAGGAGAGGGGAGTGAGGACGACTTGCGAGTTCTGAGGTGTGAGCTAAGAAGTGATGACATCAACCTGTCTATCCACCCATTGTTATTGGGAACGTAAGATTTATCTCCAATAAGATGGATGAGATAGCTGTGCTAACCCAGCAACAGAGGGAATACCAGACGGCAGAGTAGCATCATGCTATTCAGTGACATGGCTAACCGAGCTAACACCAGACACCAATGCCACATTGGAAGAACGTCACCTGTTGTCAGTGAGCAGGATACAGGAGGGAAAAACTGAACAGAAGCTCAGTCCTGGACCCTGTGAAGGTGGAGATTAGCTGACTGACTTTTGTTTTCTTGATTGCTGGTTTGACTCCTACTGAATTTCCCCCTCGAGGATAAATAAAGTATTTTCTTTTTTTTTTTTCAAACCCATTCTGAGCAACATTCTGGAATATTGCAATTAACTGTCATTAAACAAGAACTTTTGTCCACTTTTGTCTTTATATTTATCCTACATGTAGTTAACCTTTCATGACTGACTTTCTTTGCATCAAACTATTGGTGTGACACCTGCAGGACACGCAAGGAAATGCAGGTTTGGAACACTTCTGCATTAGCTATTTCCTATAAACAATTTGTGTTTTTTCTTCATGTCCCCAGACATTTCTCAGGGTAAAGATCCTTAAGTTATTTGGTGTTAATGGATTTATTTACAGTTAGCTAACCTAGCATAGCTCAGGTGTTCCTCAGCCCCTCCTACCTCTCTACAGCGTTCTTTCCTCTCTGTTATCCAACAGGAGCAAGTTGAGCATAGAGCCGATCAGATGACATCTACATTCAGGTAGAATCTGGCGCTTCACAGTCCATCTGACAGCTCTCCCGGCTCCTCGTAAACCCGATGGTTACTGAGAACCATTATCCTCTCTCTGCTCTGACTCCCTGAAGTGTTTGTTTGTTTGCAGCTGTCGCTTTCAAGGTGACCAAAGAGTGAATAAAACATAAATACTGAACTCTCTGTCAAACCCTGGCGGCAACGCGCCCTGAGAGCTAACAGGCAGTCATCTGTGTGTGTCCTGCACAGACGTGTGACGGTTAATGATGTTTCTGTGAATGTTTTCTATACATGACTACATGTGTGTTGTTTCTGACTGGATGAGCATGAAAAGCAGTTTGATGTGAAGCTAAAGCTGTGTGAGCACACACTGTTTGTGTGTGTGTGTGTGTGTGTGTGTGTATCCGCTGGAAGCTTGTGATTGATGCTGGCAGGTGTTTCTGCCCTCACACACACACTGACATCTCATTCCCATCTGAGTCATTCAAAGCCAGGTCTCGCCGGGTGGCGGGGACCCGGGGATCACAGGCTGAATGCTAACGAAGACGGCCGCAACTCCCGGACTCTGTGATAAGATCAGAGGCTGATGTGACAGGGAAGGATCAGAGCTGACATGTCCTCACCTCGGCCAGTCTCTGTGTTCGGTCTCTGTGGCCAGCAGAGAGCGCAGATAAAGAGAACACAGAGGCGGGACACGGAGAGGTGACAGATGATAGAGTCAGCGGGCAAATGTAAGGGAAGGGGAAGAAGAAGAAGCTGCAGAAAGAAAAGGATCGGTGCAGAAAAAAGGACATTTTTCTCCCCCCTGAGTCCAAGGAGTCAGCGGGGAGCATCTGCTCTTTAATCCTACGCTTTCCAGACAACACCTCCTCTCTTTATCCTTTTCTCCAGCTATACTTTACCATCCATTTTCCTGCTTTCTGCAGCGCGTACATACCTACGTAGGCTTGGACAAATAGTTTGATGGATGTGCCTGATGGCCTGTCTGTCGGAGCACTAAGAAGGCCAAACGCCGTGTAATTGCAGTCCAATTAGCAGTGACAGGATGACTAATGCTAACCTCCTCCCATTTCCTCCCCCTTCATCATCCTCTTTAGCACCTTATCAAACCTCTCATCTGTTCTTCAACGTCTCTACCAGCTCTACCTTTACCTGCTGTCCTCGCCGCTCGCTCAGCACCACTCCTCTTCTTGTGAATGTGTCTCCTTTGACCTCATTGTCTACTTCACTCAGCGCTGGGAGGTGAAGCTGCAAAATTAGCCGTGTATGGGTTCTCTGTGCGTTAGCGTTCACAGCTTCCTCTACACGCCTGCTGATTCAGCTCATTTTTGGCAGATGTTGGATCTCAGAGCATGTTTTATACACAGCAGACAGGTCAGGAAGTGAGGGTGCTTGTTGTTCATGGAGGAGAAAACCAGAAAGCGTGTTAGCCCCAACAGCTTCAACACAGCTCTGACTGGAAACACAGCTTACTGATAAGGTCTGGATTGGCTTAAGATGGGCTGAAAAAGAAACTGTTCAAATGGGTCTTCCCCTGCTGCTGTAAAGGTTATAAAAGATTTTCTTGAAGCCACTTCCTGTGTTTTTCAACTTTCCAAAGCCTTAGATCCTGCACAGAGTTGGATAGTTTGAGAAACAAGCTGTTCAGAAAAACGGTTTTTACGTGAGAGGTGTGAAAAACCCAAAAGGGGTGCCACAAGGTTCCATTTTGGGCCCAGTATTGTTCAGATACTCTCCGCCTCTTTCTTGATGATAGTGTTATTTACTTCATTAGAAAGCACCTTCAAGCTTATCAAAATCTTCACCTTTCTTTTGATTTTAGCTGCATTTGGACCAGGAGACAGGCTGTAGAGACAAAGTTGTCCAAAGCCGGTTAAAGCTGTTTCTAAAAGCCCCAGACAACTTTGAGTGGAAAAACAGCGGACTGAGTGCTCCCCCGAACAAGTATGAAGACAATTGAGATGAAGCCATGTTTGAGCTCCAAAGGAGCTCATTGATTTAAGACTTTTGGTGGGAAAAATGCTTCTCAAACAGCTTTAGATCATCATTAAATACTGATCTGATGAGGAGTTTATGACAGGTATACATACGTATGTCAAACTAAACCAGGATGCTGGTTCTTGGGGATTTCTTCTGTGTTTCAACATCTGTTGTACACTGTATATCCTCTGACACTTTCAGCTGAAGGTCCCCAGTTTACAGGGTCGCTCTTTAAACTGGAACACTGGGAGCTGACAGAGGCACATTCACACTGTCAGGCTCAAAGAAGACCAATGTATAGGAGTTATTAAACTAAGTCCATCATGAAATGAAAAATGGGACAAAAGAAGACCTGAACACACATGATCTAAACAAATCCATCCATCCATCCATCCATCCATCCATCCATCCATCCATCCATCCATCCATCCATCTATCTACCTACCTACCTACCTATCTCCGTTTACTGCTCCTGATCTAAGCCTCATGTTTGGATAACAGATAGCAGAATAAAAACAGATAGCAGCTTCTGTCTTCATGCATGTGTGTGTGTGCCGGCTGCTCTGTGCACACTCTTCTGCTCGGTTACAATCCAAGAGTCCAGTTAGTCTCAAAAATGTGTCTTGTCCACGTGTGGCGTTCAGCCTCCCTGTCACACACAGACGCTCCGACAAATCCACGAGGCAGAAACACAGCAGATAGAGAGTTCAGATGGATTCACGCAGCATATGACAGATAGTGGAAATGGATTTCAGAGCCTGTCAAAACAAACAATGCTCTCCCGCTGCAGGCTGCTCGGGGACAGCCAGAGGGGGATTGGAGACAGAGCGGGGATATCGCTGAGCTCCCCACGACTCTTCAACTTCAACCCTGCTCTTAATGCATACAGTTCACATGCAGGCCAGCATGCACTCACACACATTAATGCATGCATGTACTGAGGGATATATGCAAAGACACGTAGAAATAGATTACTGTTCCTGTTCATAATCCAGCAGTTTGATATCACACTGCCATATCCACATGTCTGTTAATAACACACACAAACCTTTACCATGTGACCTCTGCAGCCTGATATCGATTCACATTGCACCACACACTGAGAGGACAGGACATGCACCGGCCCACTGGGAGTGGTGGGAGGTCTGTGTCTCACCTCAGAATGAAAGGAACTGAAACTGGAGCTGCAGGGGGTCTGAGATTATTTCCACTTTTTTTTTCTTTCTTGCAGATAGTTCAGGTTTTTTAAACCGGGGAAGATTTTGAAGATGTAAATGTTTATACACTTTTACATCTTTGAAAAACTTACAGAAAACAGGAGCTTCTTGTACATCATGTTCATGGACGTTGATGCTGCAGGACATGTCTCATAGGTGGAGAAACAACAGCCAGAAAACTCCATGACTGCCACATAACCTTCTGATAGTTCGTGTTATGTTTTACAGTTATAGCCTTCAACAATGAACCACAAATACACCTCTGACTATCAAAAAAAAAGAAAAAAAAAAGAAAAGAAATTAAAAATGTGAAATAAAAAAATGGCTTTTTAGACTTTACCGTGGACAATCAATGTGTAAATATGTAAATAAATGTAATTATAAGGCAGAAGTTAAATATGAAGTAATTCCTTCTCAGATAAAGTCATAAATATGAGAGTATGTCCCAATTTTGAGAATTAAGTTGAAACTTTGACTTCTAAACTCAAAACTCACATTTTATCTCAAACTTTTGTCCTCCTCATAGCATATTTGTCAATATTTGTCAAACATAATAATGAGATTAAAAGTCAAAATATAGATCATTAAAGTTTTGGAGGTTATAAACAGGAAAAATGTCAAAATCTTAAAAAAATAAAATAAAATCTTACAATCTTGAATCTAAAAATGCTATATTAAAAATTGAAAAAGCTTAGGTTTTCACTCAATGGCGCTTTATACTCATTTGAGAGGACTTGGAGACCTCTCATAAGTCTTATGGATCCTTTGTCTTCTTTATCTGATTGTGATGTATTAGTATGTTTTTTGTCTTTTTGTTTGTTTTGTTTTGTTTTGTTTTAATATTGTAAAAATGTTAACTGGATGTTTGGTTATATTTCACTTTTGTACTGTCACTGGTGAATAAACATCCAATAAAGAAAGTTATAAAAAATTAAAAAGTCAAAATGATGCCACAGTAAAATCTACAAGATTGTCACTTTTTTGACTTTTTACTTTAAGGTTTTTAAGAGAACAGAAGTGACTTTTATCAGCAGATTTAGACCTGCATGAACTATGCACTTTTTTTGTATTTGTAAGATCCCAAACTGAAGCCAGGTCTGAAAGAAAACTCCAAATGACCTTTTACTAAAAACCCTGAGCCTGTCTCTCAACATTTGTACTGTAGGTCAGAGATGCCGTTGAAAAAGTGAAACAAACACATGATTGATGAGATATGATTCTTGATGTCCCATCGGTTTGGAGACACAACGAGCCAAAGACCCATCAGCGAGCTTGTGTCCGCTCTGCTGTAAACGTCCAAACCACGTCTCAGTGTCAGAACAGATGAGCTCTGTGCCTCTTAATCCAAACATTAACATGACGGCGTAACGTCTTTTTAAACCTTATATATTTAAAATGACCTACATTCTCTCATGAATGATGCTATTCTCTCCACATGAGATGAACGGAGCAGTTTGAATCTATATTTAATGCTCAGCTTTCACAGCGGGATCCTCAGGGGGAGGACAGGGACATTAAACACGCAGCTCTGACACTCATGAAACCCTGATGTGATGCATTCCCATGGAGAACTCCATCTGCTGTTAAAAAGCTGTGTGTCATCAGAGTATTTTTACTCATGTGACAGGACTCAGACTTCACGTCTTGCTGCATGGGTCAGGCTGTGTGCTAGTTAGCTGTGTACACTGCTAACTGGTTGTTTAGTGATGTCGGCTTTGAGTTTGCCTTTCATGCTTGGCAAGGAAGCTCCAGAAGATTTTTACGCATCCAAAACTGTGGGTTAGCAGGTTTTGTTTATCTATATTGCAGTGTTGAACACTGAGAGTTAGCTGATGTTGCTTTGATATTTGATGACCATTCAACAAGGCTACATGTTTTTCTCTCCCTCTTTTTTTGTTAGGCTCATTTATACTCTCTATATGTATAAAATGTATACACACATTGGCATTACTGTCAATCAAATCATCCACCAGGGAGTGCAGCCCAGAATCAAAAGTTCACGACAATAACAAACACTGCTAATGTACCGCTTGCATAAATGAATAAAGCATTGGTCAGTGGTCAGTGTGGCTGTTAAACACATCGTGGCTACAGGATGGAGAATTCAAATGCAATTCAAATATTCCACAATTGCTTTTTCTTCTTCCTGTCACATTGGAGCTATCCATCGGGTAGTAACAGCAACACTGCCCCCAAGGTTTTTGGTGGTATTGCCCTGTTTGGCCCGTATTTCTGCAAGCTGTATAGAAACATGCAGAAATACAGGTGAAATGTCCACAGAGCACAGACAAAAAGCTCTGTCTGTATGTGAAGCAGTACTTAAAAAGGGCTGTGAGGAATTTGAAAGTGATATTGAAAAGGTCTCCCTTCCAGATATATGCCTGATCGTAATCCACACTTTAAAATGAGATTCTCAGCACCAATATTGCCAGTAGTAATATTGCTAATTAGCCTTTAGCTTGGGTCTGAGCTGGGGCTTAGCTGTTTGTGATAATATCCATTCCAATCCACAGTCAGACTAAGGACGCGGTCACACTGGCCATCCAAAAGGTGCCGTGCCTAAGCACATTTGCCCCCCTGCAGCGCTGTTCCCCAGCTGGAGAGTACGGCCGGTGGTCACACTACCTCAATATGAACCAGACTTTAGCGGGTATCAGACACGCGCACAGCCCACCTACGTCATCGTGAAGCATTTGTTTACATGAAGCACGATCTCATCAGAGTCAGCACAATGGGACACAGAGAGCACTGCTACAACTTTAGAGACTTTAGGACTTATATTAAGTCATTTTCACCCGCTTTATTTAAAATGATCGTTGAGAGATGCGCTCGCGGTGATTATACGTAATGGATCGCACACGCTGTCCGAGTGCTTGTGCTCGTGCATGAAGTAAACCATGCCGGAGCCCACCTCTTCGAAGCACGGAAGGGAATCGTGCTTGAGCACGGCACAGTTGCGGTCACACTGGCCATTCCAAACGTGCTTTACGGCTGAAGCGTGCTTAGGCACGACACAGTTGGCCAGTGTGACCGCGTCCTATGGATCAGGATATCCTAATGACCCAAAGACTAAAGACTTAAGTGGTCACCATCAGACAGCATGAACATTGTTGAGTCTGGGCGGGGATGTAGTCCATGGGTTTACACATACATAAAGTCACATGGAACACACACTACCTTGGACTTAACGCCTTCTTTGGCTCCATTACGGTTCAGCTGCAGAGGGTCGAGGCGCACATGCCCAAGCAAGGTTGCGAGCCCCCCGTGGCAGAGCAATGACATATGTTTGTTGTTATCTTGTACTTATATACTGAGGTGTTTTTTTTTTTCTCAATCTCAAACTACGCCCTCTGTTGGGAATAGTCTGGAATTGTTCTTTGTTTTCCCTCTCTTCTCCCAATGTTGTTTTTTTTTTCTCTTTTCACATCTATTGCATAAGGAGCGCTGGGTAGCTGACGAGCTCCTAGGTTCATTTCATTTCTATATTTCCCCATGTATGTTTTCTTATATGTCTTGAAAGGGATGTAACTGAAAAGAAATTGCCCCTCGGGGATCAATAAAGTATATTGATGTCTGATGTTCTTCTGCAGTGGTCTGTTCAAACTTATGAGTCTATCAATAAAATGAAGAGTGAGGTTACGTTAGCTCTGCTTGGTAGATGACTGTCAGGACATGGCTAACCAGGATTTGCAAACATTACACATTGGGGACATGTCTTGGAGCACCTGACTGTCAGCTGTGCTAAATATAGATGGCTACTAAACTACTTATAAATTGACAGTGTTGTATCCAGTAAAAAATTGTCTTGAATAAAGAAAATTTGTTTGGATCCGATCTCCATTGAACTCCAAAACCACACACCTCGCTAAAAGTAATTTTTGACAGTGAGCAGAGACTCCGGGCTACAAGGTGGCGAGGGAGTCCAATGAAAACAGATCCTCCTCATTGCATCTTTAACATGGAGCATAAATAAGCCCTCTGCCTCTCCCTCTGCAGGATGGAGCGAGGCCATCGTGTCTTCCTCCAGGTGTAACATCTTCAGACTTACAGACTTCCTGTAAATTTGGCTCAGAGGAGATATCAAGTTATCCTATCATGCTAACATGTTCATTTGCTGGGAGTCTCGGCTTAGTTTAGCTCAGGCTTTCATAATGGTTTTATAACATTACGCTGTGATTACACAAAATGAGACCTTGACCAACTCTCACTGTTTCTACTAGCTACGCAGTTATGTCATACTGTCCTCTCTGTCTCTTCCTCTCTGTGCATTATACTCAGTGAAAGTAAGCATGCACAATATTGGAACATCGTTATTTCAATTAATTGTGTGTCCTGTGGTCGGGAATACAATGTGACAGCTCATGAATAATTCCCGTTCTTGTGCAGAAAGCGTGTGTTTATCTACCCTTTACACTGCTTATTGACGTGACACACACACATACACTCTCTCGCTCTCTCTTTAACACACACACACACACACACACACACACACACACACACACACACACACACACACACACACACACACACACACACACACACACACACACAGTAGCTGCAGTGAAATGATAATACCACTGATAATTAAGGGTGATACCAAAGGACTAAACGGATGAGATAGTCTAATCAAAAGGGTTTCTCGACTCTCTTTTGTGGAAAATTAATATGAATGTTCATGTATGTTGGCTTTTTCAGCTTCTGTGCGCACACACACACACACACACACACACACACACACACACACACACACACACACACACGAACAGAAGTAAACAAGGACAGAAAGCTGGGGTTGCACCAGCTGTACGGCATTCCTGACCCTTAGCCGGGAGCGTTCATCGAGCTCGCTCTCAGAGGAAATATGCAGAAGATGCTTTTAAAGATTAAAAGGATGGGATCGGAGCTTCAGACTCTAATGCCTGCCATCAAATTCAGTCCACATATACATACAGAATCCTTGATTTGAGCTGGTATTCACCTCAGTCCATTTCCTTTGTGAAAAAAGGACTTTTTAGCTGTGTTTGCATTTTGCAGCTTATCAGTTGGTGAATGTTTATCCTGGTCTAAGGGCTTTTATTTTGAAGTTCTGACTCTAAAGCACTAACCAGAATGAAGAAAACATCCACAAAGAACAATAGTTTGTGTTTTTTCAGGTAACTGTTTCAGGATACTCAGGAGGTTTGAAAAATAAACCCTGCAAGGGCGCCGAAGAACACAGAGGAAAGTTTGAGGCCCCTGCAGCCATGTTGAAGCCTTTAACACTGAGTGTGTGCCGCAGGCAGACACACACACACACGCACACACACACACACACACACACACACACACACACACACGCACGCACGCGCACACACACACGCAGTGGTGACACTGTGGCAGAGGACCAGTCACTGTGAGCAATCAGAGCAGCGTAGAGAGACAAAGATGCCACAAACGTGTCAGCATCCATCAGCGTCAGGAGCCACAGTCGTCTACTCACATCCTGTCAACATGAGGAGAGACAGAGACAGAGAAAGAGGACGGAAGAAAGAGGGAGGTGACCTGAAGACAAGCAAATGGACAGAGATGACAACATGAACTGGAGGACAGACAGGTAAACAACAAGGTCCTTAGCCATTAGGATGGACAGACATGAGAGCAAACATTAATCACTATTATTCAGTACGACTTGAGCTGATTTGTTACAGATGATGATACCATATGATGCTGAACGACCAGACTGAAAGGACACAGTTTGATATAATGTGATTCTGAATGATATAAAATAATGTCATACAACATGATGGAATGAGTTAGTAGGTCTGTTACAATGTTATATATATATAAAAAAGATGAATGAATGAAAACTTAGATTCAGTACAATGAAAGTGTGGTAATTGCTTGACATTGAAAAATGATGCAATTATGTTCCACTTATTAATGACACTATTATGTGATACTAAATTGTCATATTACCACATTTTATGATGTAAAAACCAATTATAATATTTTCGTCATCAGTTATCCTGTTATTTTTTAATCCAAACTTAACATGTTTATGGAATATTGAATTCTTATGTTTTTATATTATACTAGATTATGATGTTACTCTGTGATACTGTATTATGACACTATTAAATGATATTAAATTATGATGTTATTACATTTACCTAAATTATGACATCATTTCATGATACTGAATTACGACACTTTTTTATACAAAGTTAACCTGTTATGTCATGATATTGAATCAAGCAGTTATGGAATACTAAGGAACAATTTATCATGATGCTGATTTATGACACAATGGTATGATGTTATTATATTATACTGAGCTAAGACACTATTGTTTGATACTCAATTGTAGCATTTTTTTTTTTTGTCAAAGTGCAGTATGAAGTTATGTCATTAAACTAAATTATGATTCTAAGTTGTGATACTTATAAATTATGTTATACTGTACCATTCCTTGTGCTGTATTATGAGACTTGTATGTGATGTTGAAATTTGGCATTAATATGTGTTACTGAAATATATCATGTTATGATAGTGAATAATGATGCTGTTATGTACCAAATTATGAAGTTTTTTATGTATGACACTATTTTTTATGCTTTTGTATACACCATGTCATGATACTGTATTTTAATGCTTTTCAGTGACGTTACCCGTGAATGAGTTTTTACGTTACTACAATACACAAAGTGGTCTAAATGATGACTAAATGATCACATTATGACCTTGCATGATACTGAATTATGGTGTTATTATGTGATAAGTTCACTGGTGCCACTTGTTTTTTTTTTTATGTCTTCTGTGCCTCTCCAGCTTGTTGATGATAAATGAAGTTTCCTCCAGAAGGTCAGACTGATTCTTTCTTCTGTAGAGCCCCATGCTTTTTAAAAATCTAGTGAATGCATCATTGTATCATCAACAGAGCTCAATAACAACAGAGTCTCAACATTTCTTAACCCAAGCTTGAATCAGAACTGATCAGATTAATTAAGTGAGCCAAAAAGAGTTTTCTGCAGTTTCTCAATTCAAACATGAGTTGAACAGTAGAAGAGATCATGTTGTTAACATGATGATGATATAATACAATATGTTTCAAATCAGTATGATTTGTTTAAGTATGATATAAAGATATATCGTCTAGTGAGATAAGATGCAATACAGTTGGACTTGTCTCTTTTTGATACAATGCATTGCAACATTCTATGATACTGTGTAGTTTATAATACAAATTTGACTCAACTCAAGATAAAACAGTAAGAATAAGTGCAATACAGTTTGATTCGGTTCGATATGGCAAAAGTCTAAACCATACAATCAGATAATACATGATGTGGTACAGAATTAAATGACACAAATCTCTTTGATATGATAGGATCTGATACGGAACCATGGATTTGAAACATCAGGATTGTGTACAACCAGTTTTCCCTGACATAAACTATACCCACAACTTCCCCCATGTGTATTGGCTTACTGCTTTAATTTGCTTGTTTGTTTTTCTATTAAAAAGTAATTAAATCTGAGATTGCTAAACTCATTCCGTCCTCACTTTCTACCCTTCCTGTTTGTGGAGTCTGATGCACATCCTCAGGTGATCACAGGTACAGAGGTGTTAAATGTGCTAGTGCAGCTGGTTTTTATCTTGTCATCCTGACTCTGTTTTAGTTATGATAGATATTATTATATTGTCTTTAACAGCCTTCTGTAGAGTCATGAATTACAGCACTATCAGACAGGTGATCAGACAGATGGAAAGACAGGTAGATAGGTAGGTAAAGACAGGTGGACTAACTGCAGCTAATGTGAGCTTCTTAGGTGGGTATTAAAGTCAGAAACGTCAGACTTCAGACTATTTTTTTACAGGTAGACAGAGAGGAGGAGAAAGTCAGCGTAGACAGTTTAGATCTACCTGTGGTTAAACGTTCATCTTTCATAGATCTCTCTAAAAGAGGAACAAACACACACTCAACAATCTTCACCACACACTTCAGTTTCTCTGACTCCTCGCTCTGATGTGTGACCTGCTGACGTTTTCACTGAAGCTGTGAGTCATGTGAAATTTCTGCGCTTCAAATTTTATAATCAAACCCACAGAGACGATGAAGCGCTGCTCCGTAACACACACGTGGGAAAACAGCATCACCCTGTGGTCACACGCAGCACTACAGGGATATCTCACTGAAACCTGCAACAGAATTCCCTGATCCTAAATTATTTTCCTAAAACTGGTGTGTTTGATTTCACAGAGAGCAACACCGAACCAAACATCCTTTAAATATTCTTTTTTAAGGAGGGTATGGAGGATCTAAATGGGTATGTAGAGTGCAAACCAACCCACAAGTTAAAATGTTCGGTAGCAGTGGAGTGAGCCCTTTAAAATAAAAATATGAAAGTTGAAAATTCTCACCATTACCATCACAGATTATGTATTCATTTAACATCTAGATGGGCATGGAATATCATCAAAGCATTATAATCAGATCAAAAAAGTTGGACGCAACAGAATGTCAACAAAGCAGTAAAATGTTAAAAGAAATAGAATTATATCCACACAATAGAAAGTGATCAAAGGAAAAGAATGCTATCAAAGCAATAGAATAACCTCAAAACTATAGAATGTAGAAAGTAGATTAAGACCTGTGCACTAATATGTAAACAAATCAATAAAGTGACATCAAAACAACTAAATAAAATCAAAGGAATAAAGTGATATAAAAGTAATACATTGTGATCAAAGCACTAAATTGACCTTTAAACAATAGAATGTTATCAAAGCAATGGTATGACCTCAAAACAAAGCAAAAGAATGTTTTAAAAGCAATAGGACGTTATCACAGCAATAAGATAACTTAAAAAAAATAGAATGACGTCAAACAATAAAATAACAAAGCAATAAAATGACTTAAAAAAGGAAGTTATTAAAGCCATAGGATGTTATCACAGCAAGAGAATAACTTTGAAACAACAGAAATTTACTGAGGCAATAAAAAGAGATAGAAGCAAGAGATCCATGCACTAGAATGTCAACAAAGCAATAGAATTATATCAAATCAGTGGATAAAATGTCTAAAAGGTTTGAAAACAGTGACTCAGGATCTGCTTGTTTCCGAAGGAAAAGTCTTTCATAAATAAAACATCCTGACAGCAGACATTGAAATGAGAGGCAGCAGCTTTTATTCGATGTGATCGTTGAGGCACAAACAGGTAACATTTAGAGTCACAGCATGCAGCCAGATATCAAGTCAACATGCACAGTGTTCAGTGAAAATACAGAAATTCAAAGACTACACATAAACACTTAAACCCATTTCTAACCTCAAGTTTTAAGCTCTAAAAAAAGATAATCTCACAACATTGATTTTTTTGAGTATTAATGAGACGTTTCTCTTCGAGCTCCATCTCCTTTAAAACACTCTGATATGAAAACAGCGTCTGCCGCAGACATGGCTTCTTCAAGGGGTTCAGACTTCATGCACGGGAGGATTTACTCTCCCTCATGGCAGTGCATGACAGTCAGAGCGTCACAGTCTCTGCGTGTGAGCAGACAGGAAAAGTGCAACCAGAAGACACACACACACACACATGTACACACATTCACCTGTCGTCACACTTTGAGTCTGCTCAGGTGACGTGTGTGAACGCTGAATAAAGAGTTTATGTTTTTGTAAAATGCACAAAGGGCTGAAGAGATTGTTCTTCTCGAGGCTGATATGCTTTTCACATGTCAAAATATAACGTTAGGCTTTTTAAAAGGATAACTTTACAACCCTGACAGAGCACTTCTTGTATCTGAACTTTATCCTTTACTGATACAAACTAAAATCTGCATATGAAGAAGAAAAAGAGTCCAAACTAAGCGAATGTTTGAATTATAAATGCTTCAGGTGTTTTTGGTTTTCAACAGGTCAGAAAACCTAACTTTGGATATATTTCTTCACTTTTTGGACTTTGTTTCACCTGATTCATGACACAATCATCCTTCTTTCCTTCAGTTTAAAGTTTTACAACATAAACTCAACATTCCCGCAGTAAACATCTTGATCCAGTATCTCTATCCCTGTGTTCATGTTATAAAGCAGGAATGGTGCATTCAAGGCCACATGAAAGTCACAAAACGTTTTAAAACGTTCACAGCATCACGTCACGTTACGTTACGTATGCAGTGATGGAAGCAGCCGTGAGGAGGAGACATACTGATGGTGAAAGACGGAGTTTAGTGTTTGGCCTCTCGAGGGTAAAACTCTGACAATGTGCTCTGAGGAATCCTCTTCAGCATCTCTTTGGGGAAAATCCTCATCAGTTGCCATCCAATGTCCAGAGTCTCAAACACACTTCGGTTCTCATAGGCACCTGCACACACAAACAGAGTATACAAATATTGCATAAATCTGTGAGGACACGAAGGTGACTGTAAGAGGTTTCTATGATAGTGTGTTAGTGCCATTACAAAGTAAAAAAGCTGGGGTAATAATTTGAGAGTAGAATCGCAAATCTGTTACAGTAAGGCTGTACATTTGTGAGAAACAAACTCTAAATGCAGAAATTTAAACATTTTGGATAGTTTCTCTCAAAAGGCATAGCTTTTGATGTACCTGAGTTCATTTGTTTACTACTCATGATTGTTGAGCATGGCATCGAAGGGTGAACGCGACCAGATTGAGGCCTTGAAGGAGGCTGGACTGACAACAATGCAAATCATGAAAAAGGTGAATGTTTGTCGTGAGACTGTCTACAATGTCATGAAACGACACAAGGAAACTAGCAATACCACCTGCAAGCCAATCCCTGAAATAAAAACGTTCAGTCTGGACCAAAAGGGTTGTTGAGATGGTGAGGAAGACAATCCAAAGGAATCCTCGCAGGAGCATGACGGCAACAGCAGAGGAAGTGAACATCTCAAGAACTTCACTGAGAAGAACTGTCAAACAGGATCTACGACTGAAAGCACTAAAAATGCAACACAGACAACTGATTTCAGCCACTTCTGGGAAAAAACGGATTGACAGGGGGAAATGATGCTGCAGGAAATCCAGAGTGCTGCAGAAAAAGTCCTGGTTTGGTCTGATGAGAAGATCTTCACCGTTCAGGCAGTGGTCAATTCCCAGAATGATAGGGTTTACGCACACAGAGCACAGCACCTCCCCAAAGGCTGCAGAAGCCAGCTGGAGTCATGGTGTGGGCTGCTGTTGCATCTGATGGCTCAAAGTCTCCTTTGGTCTTCATTCAGGAGGGTGCGAAAGTGAACAGCCAGGTGTACCTTCACATGCTTGAAGAAAAAGTGTTGCCATGGTGTACCAAAGCGTTTGGAAACCAGTATGTCTTCACACAAGATGGTGCACCAGCTCACACATTCAGTGTCACACAGGCCTGGTGCAAGCAGCACTTTCCTGGCTTCTGGGACAAGAACATGTGGCCTCCGTCAAGTCCGGACATCAATCCAATGGACTTTGCGATCTGGTCTATCCTGGAGAGGGAGGTCTCAAGAGTATCTCACAGCAGTGTCACCACTTTGAAGACAGCTCTGATGAAGTCATGGTCAAAACTTGATGCAGAGACAGTGCGGTGCTAATGCTAGGCAGTGTCAGGTCGCCTCCAGGCTATGATAAAGGCAAAGGGTGGCCATATTGAGATGAAATCTTTTTGGTGAAAGAGAATAAAGTATAGAAACTGTGTTCAATGTGTGTTATGTTTGTGTGCAAGCATTTTTGGATAGTGCGGAAGAAACGATGGGTAAATCTTTCTGGCCCACCCTATAAATGTCCCCAGTATGGTACATTATTTTGTAGGTCCTCTCATTAATGTTCTTAAAAATCTGCTACTGAGAAATATCTTTTAATTTTTGCTAATTTGGCCAAATAATTTTAAAAATGTTTTATCTTGTCCCTTAAGTTCTCATCTTTTCTTTATCAAGAAAAGCTGCTAAGTATAAAACTAGGAAAAAGCGACTTAAAATCACAGATTCTACATTTCTTTCTTTCTATCAAATGTACAGCTTTAAACTTAAAAATAGTGAGTGTTTTTCTCAAATCTTGCTACTTAACACTCTCAAAAAATGTTACTTTTTTCTCACAAATTTTCTTTTTTTTTAGGGTGAATTTAACTGTTTCTGATTGTGGTACTCACAAATTTTCATATATATTTTTTTTTTCCCAAAACTTGCTAGCATTATATCCTGCCCAGTGCACCTTGGGAGATGAAGTTTTTCTCAAACTTGGAGAGGAACTCCAGATAAAGCAGGTCATCAGCAGTCAGTGCCTCCTCCCCGACCACGGCCTTCATTGCCTGCACGTCCTTCCCTATGGCATAACAAGCATACTACACACACACACACACACACACACACACACACACACACACACACACACACACACACACACACACACACACACACACACACACACACACACACACATATGCAGTCAGAGAAACATAACAAGGACGAGCATGCTCAGTATGAAGCAGGATCTCTGTGTGAGAACTCACAAGCTGGTTTGAGACGTCGGAGTGGTCTCTGCGCGTCATTCCCTCCCCGATGGCTGACTTCATGAGACGAGACAGAGACGGCAGCACGTTGATGGGGGGATAGATCTAAAACCACAGAAGAAGAAAGAGTTACACCATCTGTTTCCTGTCCTTATTGGTCTCTCCCCCTCCTGCTCCTCCACCTCACCCCTCTGGTCTGTACCTGTCTGTTGTGAAGCTGTCTGTCCACGTAGATCTGACCCTCTGTGATGTAACCCGTCAGGTCGGGGATGGGATGAGTGATATCTGAGGGACACAGAAACACTCTCAGACTGCAGCTCTGGGTTAGTGTGAGCTTTATAGTCTGTTTCTGAGTGTGTGTGTGTGTGTGTGTGTGTGTGTGTGTGTGTGTGTGTGTGTGTGTACCGTCATTGGGCATGGTGAGGATCGGGATCTGAGTGATGGAGCCGCTCCGCCCCTCTACTCTCCCCGCTCTCTCATAGATGGTCGCCAAGTCAGTGTACATGTAACCAGGGAAACCACGCCGCCCAGGAACTTCCTCTCTGGCTGCAGACACCTGAGGAAGAGTCACACATGGCTCTTTAAATGCACTGATACTTCCTCAATTCCTGCCATCCTGTCAGAACAAAAGCTGGGAAGAAGAGGCCAACCTCTCTGAGAGCCTCTGCATATGAGCTCATGTCGGTGAGGATGACGAGGACGTGTTTCTCACACTGATAGGCCAGATACTCTGCTGACGTCAGAGCCAGGCGAGGCGTGATGATTCGCTCGATGCTGCAACACAATGGCAGATTAATTTCTGTGTGCATTAGATTCAAAATCTAAAAATTATGTCCTGAAGTAGCAATGTTTTTTAAGATGGACTGGCAAAGATTTCTATAAAAAGAACTGATGGATAATCCTACAAAAAAAAGAATAAAGTAGGTTTTTTTTCAAAGGTAGAAGTTCCTACGTGGGGTCGTTAGCGAGGTTAAGGAACAGACAGACGTTATCCATCGAGCCATTCTCCTCGAAATCTGACTTGAAGAAGCGTGCTGTCTCCATGTTCACCTGGAGGAAAGAAGAAAAGTTATTTTTCTGTCCAGACTTATCATAGTTCACAAATTCTTTCAAGCAAAGAGTCAACTTTTCCTCAAACAAAAGCAAAATGAAAATTCTTTAACTTTTCAGATGAAAGTTTCAAACAACAAGGACCAATGTGGAGCTTCTCATACTGATTCAATCTAAGGAATAAGGCCACAGAAAACATTTTATCTTGACCTCTGAGGACTGAAACTGAGCTTTAAAGCTGGGGTAATGAAAACCCTTTGACCACTAGGAGGCAGATAATCCTGAGTCATCATTACTTCTACATTCTGGGAGTTATAAATGCAGGTAAAGGTGGTGTTTTACTGAAACATCTCTGGGAAAAAAGAGAATCTAAGTGGATTCAGTTTGATAAGAGGAAGTAATGAGGATCTACAGTCCTCACCCCCATGGCAGCAAACACAATGGCAAAGTTGTCCTCGCTGTAGTCCATCACATCCTTCGACTTCTTCACCAAGCCGGCCTGTCGACAGATCTGAGCTGCGATCTGAAAACACAACAGGAGGAAGAGAAGACGCACCAAAGAAAACCATCCATCATGAATCTAAGAAGAACAAAAATTTTTTACAGAGAAGTTCAGAAAAAGCAGACTGCAACACACAAAACACTGGAGACCAGGTCAACTCATTTTCTGAAAAAATTCAAGAATTCTGTTTTTTTTTTTTTGTTTTGTTTTTTAACAAAATTAGGTTTGATTTCAGATTTCTACAACCTAAACTTTTTCACTCTACTGTCTGAGATCTATAACTTCTACTGTCTTTTCTGACTTTAAATTTAACATACAGTAACTTTGAGATTAAAGTTAGACACAGTATTTTAAACAACACTTTCAAAAATGTATGGCCTAATCTCCTCCCATAAAAAGGAAAAATAATTCATGGCCCCAGTCCTTTTTCACTGACACATATCTTCTTTCAAAGCTTTGAGAAACTTTTTTCTGATTCAACTTTTGAATAAAGGATAAGACAGTTAATCATATTAAATGTTTCAATGGACACAGAGTTTTTAAAGAGTGGTTTTGATACTTTATCTCCAGTAAATGGCCTGAATTCCTCCTCCTCAGCTGAAACATTCTCCAGAATATTTTCTCTCTTCCTCCTCATTAAAAATGAAATCCTCTGAGAGCTTTAAATTAATGTAATCTGGAAAATCAACGCCAAGAGACACAAGTAATTAATCACAATTAATTAATACGAGCCCAGAGGGGGGGTGTGCGTGTGTGTGTGTGCTTGGGCGTGTGTGTGTGCCTCGTTGTGTGGCAGCCCTGCAGCAGAGAAAATGGGTATTTTCTGTCCTCTGGCGATGCTGTTCATGCCGTCGATGGCAGAGATCCCGGTCTGGATCATCTCCTCGGGGTAAATCCGACACTGGGGGTTTATGGGCTGACCTGAGACGTAGAAACAGACGTTAGAAACATGAAAACAGAGAATATAACAAATTCTACTCTTCGTGTTAGCTCTATGTCCTGCAGCTCTCATAGCCCCATCATGAGGTTCCTGTGTCATTAGGTCAACGTACCCATGATGTCCAGGAAGTCTTCAGCCAGGACTGCAGGTCCTCTGTCAATGGGTTTACCGGATCCATTAAACACACGACCTGCATCAAACACACACACAATGCACAATCTACCTTCAACCTGCCCTGACAGATGAGGACACATTCATTTATCTGTCGTACCCAACATGTCCTCAGAGACCGGCGTCCGTAGGATGTCTCCTGTGAACTCGCAGCTCGTCTTCTTGGCATCGATACCTGAAGTTCCCTCAAACACCTGCAGGGGGCAGAGTAGAGAGTGTAAACCAGAGGTTTATATTTCATCCAGGAGGTTGCTGTGGAGGTACGAGTACCTGAACTACAGCTTTGGAGCCGGTGACCTCCAGCACCTGTCCGCTCCTCTTCGTCCCATCAGGCAGCGTAAGGTGAACGATCTCTGCGTACCGCGGAAACTAAAGACAACAACAACAACATCAACATCAAGAAAACATAAATTTAGAAACAAGATTAATGTCAAGACATAGTTGAAAATGCAGATTAAACATCATTTCATATCCTTTAATAAAATATTTCAGTATTCAGAGATTAACCACAGTTTGTCATTTATCTAAATTTTTATTTATTTCAACTTTTATCTCATAACTTTACAGTTTTTTTTAAAGTAAGTTTTGTAAGAAGACTTTTTTCTTTTTATCTTCTGCATTTTAAGTTTATTTAAACTTCAGTCTCATAAAAAAACTTTAATTTTGACATTAATCTCATAACATGAAGACTTTGTCAACTTTACTATTTTAACAGTGAGACTTTATTTCAATATAAATGATTTAAGCAAACTGTTTTTTATGTTTTATCTTGAAGATACTTTAATTCATCATTAATCTTATAGAGAAAGGATTTAATTTTGCCATGAATCTCCTAACATTATGACTGTAATCATATTTCAACTCCTTTTTGACTTTAATCTTGCAACATTATGACTTTCATCTGACTTTATTTTAACAAATCTCGGAACAGACTGACTCATATCCCGTCACACAAAGACTTTTCTTTTACGTCCATCTCATGACTTTATAACTTTATTTCAACTTGTGTAAGAGTACAATTTATATTTCAGCTTAATCTCACAACATTACAACTCCACTCAGCCCTTTACTAAACTTCAATCTCGTAACATTATGACTTTCTTTCAACTTCACTCTTGAAACTTTGTCAACTTTGTCAGAGTAAAACTTTTGTTTCAGCCCAACCTTGTAATACTTAAACTTGACATATTTTAAGACGTTCTCTCAACTTAAGCCTCAAAACCAAAACTTCAATCTCAAATCATTACTTTATTTTGATTTTTCTCTTATAACATTGTGACATCTTTCCTACCTAAGTCATGTATGTTACACCTTTATCTAATATCTCAACTTTTTTTTCAGTTTTACCTTGGTTTTGAGTTTTAATCCTGTGTTGTTTAGTGGTTCAGTCCATTTGTGTTGTTAATTTTATCCATCCTGAGTTTATGACTTCAGAGGATGGGTTCATTCAGTTAAAATAAAACATTAATGTCAAACACTCTGAAACTGAGCAGTGGAGGCGTCCTGGGCACACCAACTTCTTTGTTCTGTGATTTAAACTGAGTGTGTGTTTGTGTGTGTGTAGAGGGTGATGTAACATCTTTTGTTGGTAAGAATCCTCCTTCTCCTCTGTAACCAAAAGCTTTGTCTGTCTCTCTGTGTTGGATCCTTTCTGTGAAGTTGTCAGACACTTTACATCTTCACTTGTCAGGTACAGGATCATTAGAGAGCATTTACCTGCTGCAGGATAAAGAAAGTATGTCCTTACCTTCACCTGATCCAGGATCACCAGTGGGCCATTGACTCCTGATACAGTTTTATACGCTGAGGAGGCAGGAAACAGTTCGTCAGAGCTCAGAGACCAGGATGGAGCAGCAAGATGTTCAGTCTGAGGATCTGACTCTTAAAATTTTACAGTAATCTGATTGAAGACTTCACTTTGGAGCTGTAAACCTGATAGTGACTGTTTTCTTTCTCCTTTCCCTCTCAGTTTGTCTCCGTATAATAGAATTATGGAAACCTTTAATGCATCCAATCATACTCTGTTTAAGCCTCAGGCAGGAGGAGCTGCTGAGTGGATTTATTTTTGTTCAGTGGAGACCCACACACTCAATCCACAGCAACGGCTTCAAAAATCAGCTTCATAGATGATTTCTGCTGCAAAATGTCGTCAAACTAAAGACAGAATCTGGTGTTTCAATCCTTAAATGATGATTTTTATCTGAGCTAGAGTCAGAACAAGAAGAAGAACCGGTTTTACATAACTGCACATCATATTCGTATCCAAAAGGCTATAGACACCTGGTTTTATTATATGTATGGATGGTTATTGCAGATTATTATAACAGTAGTTGCTTAAGCAAACAGAAACTGACTCAGCTCTTGTGACTGACTCAGCTCTTGTGTTTAAACGTGATAAACGCTCCTTGAATCCCAAGCCTCAAACAGAAGTCTGCAAAAATCAAACATGCAGTGATATTACAGAGACCCAGGCTCTGGACGGACTCACTGAGGCGGGGTTGGGAGATGTAATCCCGGCTCACAGCCATCACCTGCTCCCGGCGGGCCGTGGGGGGAGCCTGAGCCGCAGGTTTGTTCCCAGAGACGGCCGAAGAGAGCTCGCTCATGGCCCCGTTCACCATCCCTCTGAGCGCCTTCATCGCCATGGATTAAATTTATTTACTGTATATTTGTTGTATAATACAGTCTGTGGTTTGCACCTGTAGCAGCAGCTGCAGCGCTCACAGTCGTGACGGGCACGGCGCATGCGCAGCGGGCTCAGCGACTGCAAAAGTGAAGGACGCAGACTCAGGGAGAGAGAAGAGTATTTTATGCTTTCTGTCAACAAATGAGGAGTAAAAGTGGAAAAAATAACTTGACTGTGAATAAAACTTGTTCACGAAAAAGATCTCAAAGGTATCGTCATCATACAGGACAAAATCTGGTAAGCAAAAGGGAGAAACTTTCTTTCCGTGAAAAGTCAATAGTATCAGATAAAAGTCATATTGATTAAAACGAGTCATAGTTGCGAGGAAAATAAAACTTTTCATAGGATGGAGAGTCCAAATTATGAAGACGCGATAAATTTTATGTCATAAAAATTTCCATTTAGATAAAAGTCAACTTAAAGAAGATCTTTTTTTGTTGTTAAAAAGTCATAAATTAAGATAAAAAAATAATAATAATAAAAAAACACTATTGCAGTTAAAAGTAAATTATGTGAAAAAAGTCATATTAATGAAACAAATTGCAGGACAATTAGTTTTTAATTAGTTTTTGAATAAAGCTTCAATACTATTATTATGTGATAAAAGAAAACTATCTAGATATGAAGGTCATGATGATGGTATTGAAATATAAGTAATTTCCATAAAATGAAAAGCCAAGAGTGATAAAGAAATGTTATTTATTTACTTATTTATTTTTATTTTATTTATTTATTTTTATTTATTTTATTTTTTTTGGGTGGGGGGAGGGTTAAAGTCACTGTTATGAGCAGGAAGGGGTTAATTATGAGAAGGAAAGTCTTCATAATAAGATCATTTATTGTAGGAAGTTATTTTTATATGCCAAAAAGTCAACAGCTCTTGTTTTAAAAAGTGAGAGGTCCAAACTTTTCTTTAAAAGTTAAATTTGTATGATTAAAAAGTCATCGTGGAGAGTTTGAACTTAATTTTTTAGAGGAGAAATCAGTATTGTGAGAATTAAAAAAGCCATGGGATGAAAAGAAATTTTAAAAAAGATCATTATTACATGGAAAAGGTTAATAAATAATAATAAAAAATATATATTGTATGGGTTTATGAAATTATCTTAAGAATTCTATTCTATGAGACAAAAAGTCGTACAACTCCAAATTATGAGATAATCTCAGAGTTAAGAGATATGCATTCAAAGTTTTGGATTAAAAATCCTTCTTTTTGTAGTTTAGATTAAAAACTACAATGAAAGTTAAAAACTTAATCAGAAGCATTTTTGTCTTGATTGGTAAAGAAAATCATCCCAGAGGAAAACGGCTGTCCAGCTCAATAATATCCTGAAGGTGGCACCACTGCATGAGCTATGAAGGGAATAATCTGCTGTTGATGAATTAAAGAGAAGAAGTAAGAGATGAGCAAACTTTATTTTATTCTCACTTTATCCAATCATCAGATCACCTGAAGTCGACCCAGGACAAATTCAGATATCAAATCCGGTCTGCGGGGCGTGAATGGAGGGTTTGTTCTCATTTCTTTAATATGACAAAAAATATAAAAGAGTCCAAAAAATGTAAACCTGTCATCAGCTCTTTTCCTGATCTGCGGGGTCCACATTTGGCAGATGGAGGTCAGTTTGAAAAAGGCACGACCGCTAATGAAATTATGTCTACACCTCAAATTTTTGGTGTTTGATTGAGGGTCTTAAATTAAAAGTTAGAGAAAGTTTTGTCAAAGCTTCAGTCAAATATTTCAGCCTGCAGCGGAGAAGCCATAATGTCTGCATCACACGTCATTCATCAACACCAAAAATTTTAGAGAACTCACTTTGATCCATCGAGGATCAGACGTTTTAGCCTGTCAACCTGCAGCAGGATGCAGAAATCTAAACTTCTTTAATGCATCAGTTATTCAGACCTCAGAGTCCTTCGTCACCTCTGTGTAATACCTCTGGAGCCCCTTCAGCGCTCTGCCTGCTCTCTTACATTAGTAGTCCTCGTACATGCCTCTGCTTCTGTGTTGTTCTCTGTGCCCATGTCTGTATGCATGTCTGCTTCTCGGAGGCTCCTCAGGTCTGTCATGGCCGTTTGGCTCGCTGCTCCAGCGTGGGGTGTAACGAGGAAGAGGAGGAGGAAGGTGAGGAGGTCTTCTAACGTCCTCCTGCCAGCGGGGCGATGGCCTCCACTCCAGGTCATCCGGAGGATATCTGGACCGGCCTGGGCAGGGGGGTCTCCTCCTCTGACCGCTGTCCTGATGAGGAGGGGGCCATACATATGGGGAATGACTTGCTCCCATTGGTGGACAGAACGGAGGAGGAAGGAGAGGTGGGGGGTTGGGAAGGAGGCCGTTGTGCGGATAACGCTGATGTGATCTGTCTCTGGGAGGAAAACTTCTGCAGCAAGAAAAAAAAGTTAAAGAAGGATGTTAGAGGAAAAAACACCCAAGGATTCAAACAGGGTTAAAAAAATATTTTCTCAGGAAAGAAGACAGAATTTGCACAAAAAGGATAAAATAAAGTCATTTTTTATGAGATAAAAGCTAAAATAAATGTTGATACCAAGTAATTAAGCTACATTACATTGAAGTTTCAAATTTTTAAAGTACAGTTTTAAATCTAAGAGATTTAAGCAGAAAGAAGTTTTAATGTTGCGAAATTTAGGTTGATGTAACGCCCCATTGTACATGAATAAATAAAGATATAATGTGACTGTTTTCTTGCAATGTAAGAAAACAATGTCCAAATAAAGTTGTAAGATTATAAAACTGTTGTTGGAATAGAATTGAGTGGTGAAAACACAGGTTAAGTCGTATTGTTATGAAAGGTCAAGTTAGGTTAGGTTGGGTTGTTTATATGATTACATTACATTTCCAATGGATAAAATCTATTTCAAAATATTTTGAGATTTAATGCCAAAATAAAGACATTAGGTTGTATGCTTGAAGTTGAAAATAAAGCTACAATTTTATGAGTTCAAAACCAAAATAAAGTATAAGACTAACAGTAGCAAGAATTAAGCTGAAATGCAAATATAAGGATGACCACATTGAAGCCCCAATGTAGGGGAAAAATGTTGAATTACAGCTGTGATTTTAGGCTAAAGTCAAAATAAATCTGTAAACTTATTAAATAACAATCAAATTAAAGTTTTAATATTCCATAATTGATATAGAAAAAAGCATCATAACAAGATTTAGGTTGAGATAAAGTTGTAACATTTTTGAAAAACCCTTTAAAGTCTAAAAGTTTATGTTTCACTGAAGATTGCACAAAACTAAAATCATTATCCTGTTTTAGTTTCATGCTGTTTTCACTTTGCTGCCCTCTCCATCTACCTGTGAGGCCCAGAGTCACTGAGGCGGGGTCGTCTCTCCTCTCTGCAGTCTGAGTCAGACGGTCGATGTTCAGCGAGACCTCTCACCGGCTCCTGCTCAGGCTCCTCGATCTCTGCATTACTGTTTCAGTAAGATCACGGAGAGCTGATTTTATTCTCTCATTTCTGACTCAGAAGTTTAAACCATCAGTATCTAAGAGGATAATGACTCTGACATGTTGTGCAAACGTTCAAATCAAAGCATCTCTGTCTGTCACCTCCTTTTTGGTCCACTCTGAAGATCATCCAAATAGTTATTTCGTTCAATGTCGTGTCCTCGTGCTGAGTTAAACACTGAGAACGAATCAGATTTGAACTGTTAAGGCTTGTTCGGAAACAAACTCTGACACAGGATCAGATAAATGAAAGCACTCACACTTTATGGCCTGTTTAGGATCCATCCCGTCAACGTCAATCAGATACCTACAGGTCCAAACACAGCTGTTATGGAAAGATCGTCCCCTGCTTAAGCAGCTTTGCATGTTTTCAGATCACTTACCTGCAGATAAGGTAGCCAGTGCGGTTCAGACCGTGAGTGCAATGGACACCGATTAGCTTGTCTGCAAAGAGAACGGTGCAAAAATTACGCTTAAATTTCTTGTAAATAGTGAAATAGGAAAAGTCAGATTTCAATTTCTGCAATCCACAAACCATCTGAGATAAGCAGATTTCACTTATTCTAAATAAAATTTCTGCATATTGTTGTTTGGAGACTGGATTCGATCCCCAGTGCCTGTAAGTCTCTTACCATTATCTGCGTTGTTTCTCAGAAAGTTTCGTACAGCTCTTTTGAAGCTCAGGATTGTTTCGTTTCTGGGAATCTCATGACCAGCTGTGAGGATCTTCACAAAGAGCAGAGATTCTGGTAAATCCTACAGAGAGAGATTTAAAAAAAATACTTCATCAAATGGGTTTTAAGTATATGCACCATATTTATTTAGAATTCAGAGTCTAAGAGGAAACATATTCACACATGTTTATGCCTTTATGTTTGTTTACCTGCAGTTTGTAGTAGCGTGTAGTGAAGGTGAGGTCGATGATCAGACCCAGCTCCTGGTTTTCCTTTTGTAAAGCGTCAAGCAACTCCCATGGGCCAAACACATCCGTACGTGGCAGCTGGCGGTTCAGGGACTGACAGAAACACCACATAATCAGTAAACATCACGTCACAAACAACGTCAGGAAGAATGTGAGAGTCCTAACCTGTTTCAGAGGCACTTTGAAGGCAATGAAGCGCGTCCCTGGAAGCCTTTTCCCCACAGCTCTGTAATCCAGCCATCTATCAGGGAGAGACAGGACATCGACCACATTGGGTTACTACCACTGAGTCACTAGGCAGACAGGAAAATGTGACAGATTACTTTACTGTTATTGCAAGGATTTAACCAATCAAAAGCTTCCCTTTTACCACATTCCATTCTGCTCTCACCTATTTACCACAGTGTCAACAGGCAAAGGGTGGGACTACTTTCTGGGGGTTTATTTGACATGATACGGGATCAGGTCGTCTCTTTTGGGGTTGAGAGCAATTCGTCGTTGTTTTGAGTGTTTATGGCAGTATTTAAACACATAAACGTGTCTGTTTCTGCACTCACCTGTCAGGTATGCCGTTTTTCTTCCTGTGTGGGGGCATTTCCAAAGTGTTCCAGTGTCCTGATCGATCTCCTGTCTCGGTTTTAAGAAATAAAGCCTCCTAAAGTGATCTTTAAATCTTTGACGTTACCACGTGTAGCAACAGTTAGCCTGCATTAGCTTTGTTTATATACAAATTAGCTGAATTATCGTTTCTTTAAACACTTTTACGGAATAAATAAGATTTAAACTGTTAAAAACAAGCTTCTGCTATCGTATTTCAACGGTTTCCATGTGAGAAACACAAATGTTTTTAACCCTCTGACGTTTCAACAAACTGGTCTGAGACCGGCTGGCGTCGCGTAAGGATGACGTCATGACGCGTCACCTGAATTTAGACACGATGTAGTTTTGACAGCAATTGCTATTTTTAACGATTAAAATGCGTTTTTAAAGTCACAGAGTATCGTTAAAATGTAGTAAAATGTATTATTTTTTTTAAAAGATTGATTGATTAACTCTTATTAACAAAACCAGTTACAGTTACATTTTATTTTCTGAAATTTAAGGCAATATACATAGCTGTAAGTTTTCAATCAATCCCAAAATTAAAGGAATAAAGAAAATATTAAACATGACTCATATTTAAAAATTTGCTCATACTAGCAACACATGTAATTTTCTCACAGGAGAAATACAACACAATAAGATCTGTTTTATAAACCCACAGATATTATGTGGTATCTGGTGAGATGTGGAGAAGTTTGTAGATTGCACCATTAAATTAGAAAATAATAAAAATGATAATGTATGACACACAAAATATATAAGTTGGAGGACAATCCATCGTTTTTAAAGTTGAAGGCACAAGAAACACTTTGAAGCTGCTCATCAAATTAAAATCTCTCACTCAACAAAGAGTTGTTTGGTTTTATTTACCAAGAAACAACTTCACAGCTTGGTCTTGACACAGCCAAAACACTCATTTATGGATTCTCTTCAAAAGGTACAGGTGGCAGTTTTGTAAATAGTTTTAAAGCTCAACATGGATTTCAAGTTGTGGAAGTCTCTGTGTTAGCGTGCCTCAGCAGGCAGCAGCTTTTATGAGTTTAATCATCATGTTGTTCAACACACCTGATCTGACAGGTTTGTTGAACAAGAGAACTCAGTTGTGTCTTTGCTGAAGCACTTTAATGAGGAATGACAGATCTGAAAGGTGGTGTGTTGTTTAAAAAATTAAAGTGGAAATTCACTGAGCACTGTTATCCTGTTGGGTGAGTTAGTCTCAGTCTGGAACATCTCGTCCAGACTCCAGATGTATTTTGGCTTTAGTTTTATTTTGATTTAGGGTTTAGGTTAGACTTCTGTTCAAGCTTCTGGAGAAAAAGTATTTGTTAGTTCAGCTGTGAATCTCATCCACAGCAAGAAAATAAAGTGATTAATAGAAAAACACATTGTTAATCAAATTTGGAATAACAAATCAAAGCAATACAATGAGTTACATTGTGGGCGATGTAGTCTCTTTAATTTGTTTTAATGTCCAGAGAATGAACGAAACTAAGATCTGATTCAGAAAAAGTAAAAAAGTGACATGAATCTGTTTTTGCTCCTGTGAGTTCACCTCAAGCTGTATAACAGTGCTTTCAATCTCATTTCTTGTAAAGTCTTTGATGCAAACGTCACCTGCTGATGTCAATTATGTCATAAAATAATGTGAACTCTTTATCTCAGTCAGATAACCTGTAAAAGGTTGTATATCAGTACCCGTCTGGACTGCCGTGTGAGGTTGTTTCCTCCTCCTGAGCGCTGGAGTTTTGCACCCTTCCTGTAAGTGGTCATAAGAGTGAAACCCAGTTTTTGTTTGGTCAGGCACACCTGATGGAAATACACCTGAGGAAGAAGATCAGAGGGAGTGCACGAGTGTTTTCCCAGAACATGAAAAAAGACAAACTTATGCAATATCCTGTGACATAATCCTGTGCAAACCTGTGAGAGCAGGAAGAGGGCTGTCCATATTTGGTGCACAGGTGTATGTGAAGGTGGGGCTTGAGCTCTGCAGCCGTGCTCAGGAAGGTGTGTATATGGTGCAGGTCAGACGGTCACATACTCACACAGTTACACACTCACACAGATCGAGCAGCAGGATGCCTCAGTGGAGAGCACAGATGGAGCACAGGGGGGAGTGTAACAGGGCCGTGTTGGTGTCTGTGGCTCAGTATGACCCTGGGGTGGAACTGGGGAGGAGACCCGGGGCAAACAAAGACACCAAGAAGCTGCACCAGGTCCTCAGCAAGCTGGGCTTCAAGGTGGAAATGAAGCTGGACCTCAGCAGTGATGAGATCTATGAACTGTTTTACAAAGGTAATACACACACAGCATATACTCAGAATACACTCAGTATGAACATGAGCAATCATACCTGACCTGCAGAAACTTTAATCCAAACTATGTTTTGTTTAAGTAAAAAGTGTCTGATTGGTCTTAAAATAACTTCAAAAAATGTCTTATTTCAAGATAATAAAAGTTAAAAATGACAAAGATTAGAAAAAATCTGCCAATGGGGAAATAAACTTACTTGTCAAGTTACTTGGAATAAGAATAATGTCTGACTAAAAGAAACTAAATGTACATTTTTCTGACTCTATTGGCAAATTTTAAAACTGTTCCTTATGAAGGATTCAGAGTTCAGAGAAGCTGCTTACAAATTTAATCAATCTGTACAATAATGCTATTATTGCATTAGGATTCGATAGAGATCAGTTTTCTCCGACTCTTGCAAACAAAATTGTGCGGAGTTACACCATTCGCATGTTTAGTCAGCTTCAATTGTGCTGTCCTTCCTAAATTCACACCTAAATACATCTTTCCATTTACTTAACATTTTATTTCCCCAAACAAATGATTTCATACGCATTTGGTTAGAGCACAACAGATTGTTCCACTAACAATTTTACTCTGTAACACATTTAAACTGTGACATAGTAACAAGGTAATTTTTAATCAGTGTAACATTTTTTTTACATTGAAACAGGGTAAAATTGTAACATTGTAATGTGCCTTCATGGTCAAATTGTGAATTCAAAACACTTGACAAGTTATACTGTGACTGAAACCTGATAATATTGTGACACCTTAGCATCGTAACATTGAAGTATTGTAACACCATGACACCATAACATACTGTAACACTGTAACACAGCAATATTGTAACACCGTAACACATTGTAGCTCAGTAACATTGTATCTGTTTGACATTGCAACACCATAACACTGTAATAATGTAACATCAAAAACCAGTAACACTGTAACTTTGTAATACTGTAACCCCTTAACATAGTAACAATGTGACAGTGCCATTATGAAGATGATGACCTTGTGTATTTGGTTTTGGACATGACACCTTCATATTGTAATACCGTGAGACTGCCCATTATATCCACATATTAACATGTCATAATCAATATAATTAAAATTAAAATAAACAAATAAAGAAGAGGAAATCTGTACCTGTTTAAAAAAAAAAGATTTTCAATAAAATTCATTTTCCAAAACAGAGCTTTAAAAGTTGTGCTCCTGCTGGAAAAATGATCTCAGGTTTAAAAAAGTGTTTGAATTTATGGAAATAAACTCCTCAAGACAAACTTACGTAACATGCAACAACAAATGTAATGTTTGCTTTCTTTATCTATCGTGATTAACTGTTAAAAGAAGACTTTAAACTTTAATGACGTCAGAATTTAAAAAAAACAATTATGTAATTATTTTCCACCAGGACAGAAACCTGAAGGACAAACAGACAAAGTGTTTTACAGCAGCTTATCACTAATAGATAAAAAAAGTGGATCAGTCATATCTGACACACTGAATGAGATTACTGATTATGTAATCTAAAAACAGATAAGTCAGACCTCAAAACATGATTTTGTATGATTTAGTAAGTTAAAAAGTGTTTTCTTGACATGTTGACACAAAGAAGAAGAAGAACTGAATGTTATGAATGTCATACACCGTGACTCATACTGAAATGTGTACCGTGTAATTGTCTGACAATGTGTGTGTGTGTGTGTGTGTGATGCAGAAAGCCGGCGGCCTGTGAAGGAGTGTTTCCTGGCGGTGTTGTCGTCTCATGGGGAAGAGGGCTGTGTGTTTGGAGCTGACGGGAAACCTGTGAGGCTGTCAAAGATCTTCTCTTACTTTGACAACGAATGCATGGAAGAAAAGGCCAAGCTGTTCCTCATTCAGGTAGGAAGAAACTCTGCGACAGCAACACTTTACCGTCCTGTAGATTCCTCTTCATGCTTATAGTTCTCTAATCTTGTTCCGTCACGTGGTTTATCTCTGCAGGCGTGTCGGGGGGACGCTCTGGACGACGGCGTGGAGGTCGATTCAGCCACTGATGCCACAGAGAGCAGCTACACCCAGCAGCTCAGCGTCCCTGTGGATACAGCTGTGATGTACGCCACGGCTCCAGGTGAGCAGCTGACACACTCTCACACAGCACAGGTGTTAAAGCATTTAGCAGTGGAAGGGTCAGAAAGACTGTTAGTGGACACAGGTCCTTAATTCTGATAGGCTGTCAGGTCAGCGACAAGAATCAGCCATCAGTCAGCTTTCAAGGCATCTTTGCATCTTGGTGGCAAAATGCTGAAAAATTTAGATGTATTAGCTTCATATTGGACTCTTGCATGCTGTCAGTGGGCACAGGCCCTAACTATGATAGGTTATGGGGGCAGAGATACAAAACAAGTAGCGTTCTCCTTTCAGTATCGAACATTTTTACATCTTGGAAGAAAAATGCTAAAAACTTTGGTCTGAAGTTGCTGCATATGACAAACATGCAGTGAAAAAAGGCTAAAACAATTGCTGTAAGTGGACACAGGCCCTGAACGGCAATCAGTTGGGAGTGCAGTAACAAAAATTAGATACCATCCAGCAACCAAAACATTGTTGCATCTTGGAGGCTGCATAATATTGAAACATACAGCTGCACTTCTTTTAAATTGCAAACAACCAGGGTAGGTGTCACAATGCAATTAGTGGACACAGGCCCTTCATTCTCAAAGGTCATGAGTTCAAACGTGAAGATTAGGTAGCATCAAGCATCCAGAATCCAGGGCACTTTGGGGTCTTGGGAGCTCAATTATAGAAAAAAACTGAGCTGTCCTGACTCTGTATCACAAACATGAATTGAAAGCCTACAAAGACTTGTAAGTGGACACAGGCCCTAATTCATAGAGTAAGACTGGCTAATCTTGTGAGCCCAGGCACAAACAGGCATGATGTTTCTGATGTTCAGGTCTTCTCTGTCTGATCTCTGTCTCCACTGTCCTCTCCTCAGGTTACGGGGCGTTCATGCACCCGCTCGGCTCCGTCTTCCTGCAGACATTCTGCTCTTTGTTGAAAGAGGAAGGGAACCGTAACCTGGAGCTGACCCGCCTCATGACCCGTCTCTCTCACAGAGTCGCATACACTTTCCAGGCCAAAGGTGGCCACCTGAAGGGGAAGAAGGAGATGCCATGTCTGATGACAAAGATGACCAGAGAAGTGTTCCCGTTCGCTGAGCCGGAGAAGGAAGGTGGGGCCAAAACTGGGATCTCTGCAACGTCACTGGTACATCCTGAAATCATCCGAACGCGAGCTCCTTCCATTAGTTAGACGGTTCAATGTAGGTTCTCATGTTTGTTAAACTGACTGCATGAAAGGAGATAAGCAGACACGAAGGCAAAGGTCTCAGAAACCTGTCTGAGTTTCCTCACGCCTTCTCACCTTTTGCAGAAAATCAAAGAACGTCTTCTGAGATATTCTGCGCTGACTGTACATATCTGTACATAGTTTGTCCAAATGTGAAATACTAATCTTTATCAGCTATATTTTTATATGCTTTGTTTCGAGACTGAAAATAAAAACTGTATATAATTAATCTTTTTTTTTCTGTTTGTATATTTATTTCATACACTTTCCTATTAAACAGAGTGATGACAGCAGCCTGATGTTATACTGCCCCCTGCTGCTCAACAGGACTCATTTCCCCTGTGAAGATCTGTTTTCAGTTTTGTTTTAAGTCTCAGTTTGTTGAACTCTGACCTCCTCATTGTGATGAGTTTAAAGACAGGTTGCTCTTTGTTTTAACTCTTACACACTTCAAAAACTCCTGAAAACTTCCCAAGTATGAACGAGAACAAAAACAAACCCTCAACAGACTTTTTATAGAGAGTCCTCAGTAAACTTTCTGTGCAGTCAGCTGATCAGGAAATACTGTGGAAATTCAACCTGTGCAGTGGGTGGAGGTGATAACATGAGTATATCATGTGAGTGGAGTTCGGGGGTGGACAGGAAGAAGCAGTAAATCTGTAAATGTGTAAATCTGGAGCTTTGAGTGTTCTAAGCGTGAATATTTTTTTCCTAAATGGCACTGTAGTCTTGACTTTTAAAAGTAGTGTAAAAGCCAAAGTATTTTTAAAAACCAAGTCATTTTAATCAAAGTCATCATCTAACTCAGCTACTTTCACTTTCACAAGTCACATTTGACCTTGTGGATTTTTAACTGCAGCCTTCACCTCGTGAACGTTGTTTCCCGCTGTTCTGGACACATGACAGGATGAATAAAGTCATCAAGAGCAGACTGCACATCTTGTCTGTTCACACGTAGCTCTGATACAATAATAATAAAAACTGACACTGTGGTGGAAGTTTCTGTTACCATAAAAGGATGAGGGCCACTAAAATAAATAAAAGAGGTCAGGCTGACAAAACCCTTTTCTAGAGACGTGACTTTTTCAATTCTGGTTGTTATTCTCAGAATTCTGAGCACCTCACCCAAAATTCTTAGTAATTTTTAAACTTTCCTTTGGACTTACTTCTGACTTTTCTACTGAAAACAAACTGGACTTTTTTGTCCTTAAAAGAGTTAGAGATCACGCCTAGAAATCTTGTTTTCATTCGGTAACTGTTTGAATTCTTTTCTCTTGCCCAATCAGTTGTAGAGTTACGGTACTTTCAAGGACACTTGTGAAATAGGAGTGCTGGAGCTCTGCTGGGTTTTGAAGCATATTACTCATAATGCTCTGAACTCTAAGTCTCTGAATCTAAAGAAATTGAGAAAAAAAAGTCCTGAACTTGGGGAAAAAAAAGTCTGAAAAATCCTCTGTCTTTCAGAGTATTATTTTCCCAATGAATCCAATCAGAGTTTTTACAATCAAACACTTCAAGATTTGACATAAACACTTAATATATTTCAGTTCTTGGAAGGAGAATCTTTTTTTCCAAGTCAGGAACAAAAATTTTTAACTTAAAAATTTTTTTTTAGACCTTGTCCATTCTTCAGCTTTGACCTCATATTGCAAACACTGACCTGATTTTTTCCATTTCAGAGGTTTGAGGTCATACTCTGCCTCCTGAGACTCATCCACGCCCTCCCCTTATAGAGGCAGCTCATGCTGTGAGGGACGTGATGAGTTCATATTAAAACCACACACTGTGTTGTAAATTTGGGAACTCAGTGAATATTTATTAACACAGAAGAGGAACCAGAAACAGATTAACACTCGTAACTACCTGGTGAAATAAAAAACACGATTAAAGAGATAAATGAACCCCGGTGCCAAAACAAATCAATCATCCGTTAAAGGTAGAAAACGTGAGGAGTTAGAGTTGCAGTCAAATATTGACCAATTATCGTCCTTTTCATACTAAAATAAAGTCAAAGATCTATAAAAAGTTTAAAAAAGGAAGCTTATTTACAGCGTTAAAGACGTACAACAGGTTCATACAGGTGAGAGCCTCACAACTGATTGGTTCTTCTGAGAGAGAAGGGCTGTGATTGGATTAAGGCACTGTGGGAGCTGGCTGCTGATTGGTGAGAGGACGTCGGGGCTGGGGCTAAGAAAGGCTGAGAAAGCAGGGGAGGAGGCGGCGGAGGAGGAGGAGGTGAACACCTGGTGGACGCCATGAGGGGTGAAGGAGTGGGTGTGTCACAGGAGGAAGAGGGTGTGGAGGGTCCAGGGGTCACGGTGGTGCGGCTCAGAGGGTGCGGCGTCCGGTGCGGTTTGGTGGTGAGGGAGAGCGGCTGCAGCTGCTCGCCGTATGGAGACATGTGACCACCGTAGCAGGAGGAGTGAGTGTGTTCGGTGTGCGTCGAGGCTGGTGCGGCGGGTGAGGCCAGGGCAGTGGTGGGCGTGGCTGGGGAGTCCAGTGAGGAGGCGGGGCTTGCTTGGGAGAGGTGTGTGTGTGTGAGGTGGGAGGTGGTGTGAGGCTGCGTAAGGGTGGAGCGGGGTTGTGTGTTTGCAGTCTGTGTGAGAGGAGTGTGTGTGTGAGGCGTCTCCTCGGAGGGGGGGCGGGGTCTCTTCAGCTGCAGGGGGAAATCGTCCTCGCCTGAAACATGAAAACCAGATCAGAGTCAGGCAGGCGGGAATCATCCAATCAAAGAGGAAAGGCCTCATTTCATTCCTATTCCTCTCTGACTCTCAGAGCATCGCCTAAAAACACGACTCACCTTCCAGCTGAGTTTCACTCTTATTCCTCTTCCTCTTCTTCTTCTTCCCCTGCACAGAAACAGAACGTCAGGTAAGCGTGGGGTCTAAAGCAGGCTGTGTGACATGTCATGTGTGTAAGGATGAAAGTGGTGTGTGTGCAGCTGTACTGACGTAGTTGTCTCGAGCCGACCAGCCGGGGTAAAGTTTGGAGTGGAGGAGTCTTTCTTTTCGAGCCATCTCGTAATATTTGGCCTGTTCTTCTTTGGTCAGTGAATGCCACTGAGGAGCAAACAACACCTCAGTCAGTCAGCAGCTCTGGATATGAACTCAAATCAAGTCAAACACAAACATTTTCAACTCTGTTATCAAACCATCACTGCTTTGTTAGTGGTTTTTTTTCCCTCAAACATGCTGAAATAATGTGACTTTAGCCTCAAACTTTCATAACTAACTGTTATTCTTTTGTCATCAAGTACAAATAAATAACACGAATATTGACTTATCCCTCTTTTTTTTTTCAGAATTCACCTTTATCCTTAGGTTCTGGACTTAATTGAAAATTAAGAATTAAGTCAGAACTAGATTTAACATTTTAGTCAAAATTGTGACATTTTTCCATTTCTGACTTAAGTCTAGGAATTCAAACTTTGAGGTCAAAAATGACACTTTTTTCTGGGAATACTGATTTTAATAGAAATCTGGGAATTAAATCAATATTATTTAGAAATTTAGGAATAAAAGTTTTTTTTTTTGGGTATAAATTTTTGTCTACAGAAAAAAATTAAATTAAAAATTAAGAATCAAATCAGAATTTCAGAAAAAAAGAAATTATCTGACTATGATCAGTTATTACACTCAGAATTCTACATTTTCACCAAAATGACATGAGTGAAACTGTTTCTTTGTTGGACCTCTTACCTACTCTGAGGATTCAAACTGTGAATTCAGAACTGTCTTTTTATTTCTAAGAATCTAAATTCATAGTAACATGAGAGTAAAATTGCAATTCTAAGAGAAAAGACAATTTTCTGAATTTCAAGTCAATCGGATTAAAATGAGAAATTCATTTATAAAAGTTAAATTGCAGACTGTTAAGTCAAAATTCCAGGAAACAAGTTACAATCCTTGCATCGGAGTATTTGGATATTTTTCAGACTTTTAAATTTACTTTCAAATTTTTATTAGTTAACATCCAATTTTGATTCATTGGACTTTTAGAAAAAAATTACAGTTCTTGATTTTTTTCTTCTAACTTCAATCTGAGAATTCAAACAATTAAAAAAATGTTAATTTTTCTCTTTAACTTTACAATCTATTAGGGTTAATTTACTGATTCAGGGATAAAGCAGTACTCAGGACTTAGGAGTCAGACCTTCACTGTCAGTCAGGAATTCACTTATTTAAATCACTGACATAAAATTTAGATCTTAAAAACATAAATCTTTAATTAAAAAAAAAAAGTCATCATAGAAAAAAAAAATAAAAGTTCTGACTTGACCTCATATTCAAGTAAAAAGTTCAGGGACTTAAAATTAAAGTCTGAAAACTTGAAGTGTGTCTTTCATTTTAGTAAAGTTGTTGTAAAGAGATGCCTTACAAGTCGAGAAAAATATTTATTTCAAGATATTACATGAAAACAATGAGCCCTGGATTGTTTGAACTTGTTTAGTTTTCCGTATGAAGGTGCCATTCTTATCTCAAGATACTGAACAACTGCTGAGTAATAAGAGAGCTTCAGATGAGTGTTAAAGTCTGCTTAGATCACTGTTGGAGTCAGAGTAATCTGTTTTTCCTTTTGCAGAACTATTCTTTTTTCTTTCTAACACTTTGTCTAAATATAAAGATTATTTTATTTTAAGCCTGCAGTTGATATCGTGTCACTCTGATCTCAAACTAATAAACAACTTTTCTTCAGATACTCTGAGCTACACTTTTTTAACTCCTATAAAATCAGTTGTCTCTGATTCATGATTTTTTTCTGCATATTTTGGCACAGTTTTGTGTTTCCTAAATATAACAACTTCTTTCTGCCTAATCTGTGACTACATTCTGACGAGTAAGAAGCAGAAAGGGTTTAAAGGTGTGAAGGACTGACCCGTTGTCCCAGGATCTGGTTGATGGTGGCGCTCTCCTTCACTTTGCACTGAGCGACCACTTTGGGTCTCTCCTCCCTCATGTAGAGCATGAAGGCATTCAGCGGCTTCTTGATGTGCGGCTTCTTCTCCTCCTCCTCCTTCTCGGGCCTCTGAGCGTCCGACATAGACTTCCTGCTGGGCAATGTCTCAGGTTATGAGCAGTTCAATGACTCTTATAATTTTTTTTAGCTGAATTTGGAATGTTGCACAGTAAGATTATAATAATGTGAGATTTCAGGTTTATTCACCCTGGTTGGCTGCTGCATCCTGGCTCCTGCTTCACCACGGTGGGGACGATGGCAGGGTGAGGGATGGATGACTGAGTGGACTGCACCAAGCGTGAAGAGAAACCAGACAATAGGCTGCAAGGTAACACAAAAACATGGCGAGGTGAATAAAATGAAGCTACAACTTCATAAACTACCAGCCTCCAAAATTTCCTGGGTAGGATCACAGGTAGATCAATCAAATCACCCCAGGAACTAAATTTAGACCCTGGTTCCTGCAGTTGAAACACTCACCTGGGCACAGAGGGGTTCATGGCAAGAGCAGCAGGTGAGAATCCTCCTGCGATGGGATACATAGACTGCCCCTGTCTGCACACACACACAAACACACACATACACACACACACTCAGTTATCCTGTAGTTACATAAAGTTTGGATCCACTTGTGTGTGTTTCTGTTTCACTCACAGCAGTCCGAGGGGATGGGGGATCTGAGCCATGCCTCCAGGTGAGACCGGGTAGCAGGGGGTATGAGGAGACCTGGGCATACCTGCAGCACAGGTTAAATTCATCAGCCACTGAAGAACTGACACAGAGTGCTTAGAACATGGAGCACAGGTGAGTCTGAGGAGCTTTACCTGCTTCAGGTGAGAATCCAGGTGAGGGTCTCTGAGGGGAGAAGGCCTCAGGGCTGTAGGGGAGCAGCGGATGGAGGTGGGTCATGTGAGGGTGCTGCACCATCGGCACGTTGTTGGACTGTAAATACAAGGAGGTGAAAATGTAGTAGTGCCATCTGTCCACCAGGAGGCAGTACTTTCATTATCCTAACCTTACTCTTTGTCTCTTTCTGACTGAATTTTATGCTTTTAACATAAAGTCCTGCAACTTTTATCTCATGCACACATACATTTTTTTTTTAATCAGGCTCATTTTAAACAATTAATTTAGTCTTCCAACCCTCCTAAGTAATCAGGGCCATGATCGTCCTTTCAGGGTTAACTTTTTGCTTGATTTTTAATATGAAAATTATTTTAATATAATAATACAATTTTAGTTGTGTAACTCCACAAGAAATGATATTTATTAACAGTATATTGGGGGCAAACTGACCACCTTTTGAGGACACCAGGGGAGAAAATGTCCTCTAACAAAAACTGCTATAAGAACGTAACAGATTATTTTTTCTCTACTTTTTCCTCAATTCTCCCAAAAATCCAAATGAATCATTTATGTTTTTAGGTTTTCTTTTAAAAAATAGTTGTAACATTATAATCAAACAGGTATTTGAAGGGTTGAAATACTAAAAAAACATTAAATTTGATGACTAGAACGGAATTAAATTAAAATATTTGAAGAAAAGAAAAAAAGTATGTGTTATGTTTACATAGCAGCTTTGGGTAGAGAACATGTTTGTTCTCTAATGTCCTCAAACGGTTGTTAATTCAAGGGACTCATATTGGTTAAAGGGAAAAATCACTTCTTATCTAATCAATACAAAGAGTTTTCTATTCACACAACTTGTGCAACACATGTTAAGGTCAACCTTTTAGACAAACAATCTCTAAGAGGAAGTAAAATCGAGTCCAGGAAGCTGTTTCATGGGAAATCACTACCCCAAGTGATAACAAACAGGAAGTAGTTTATCTCATCATTAATTATCTGTATCAAAACATCGTGCACCCTCATCCCAAAGTGTTCTCCATCATGTAGACTGTACGCTCTACCTCCCCTTTTACAATGAGAAGGTGAAGGAGGTGTTACCAGGTGTGTGGGTGTTGGAGAGTCTCTCATCGTGGGTCTCCTCGGGTCGACCAGAGGCCACTGAAACGGGAGGTACTGTGGACACAGAGAATGTTTATGTCACAGTGTAGTGTTTTAAAACTTTATTCTAAATCCTGTAAGGACAAATGAACTGTTAGTTTCAGGATGGAAAAACCGAAGCAGGATCTTGAGGACAAACTTCCAGAAACATCCGAGAGAGCAGGATGTTGTGGTTAGAGCGGATCCACACACCTCTGATTACAGGTGAGATAACAGGGTTTAATGATGGTCAACTCACAAATGTTTACGTTCCTGCTGCTGCCACACTCACACACACACTTAAACTAACACACTGTCACACACACCCGCATCAACAAACGCTCACACACTCGACTCCTGAGGTGATGAGCTATGACGAGATCTCCACAACGCTGGAGGTCGACTTGAATCATCAGGAATAACACAGAAGGATTGTGGGGACTCTGCTTGCGCGTGTGTATGTGTGTGTATGTCAAGGGGGGTTGGGGTGTATCTGGGGCTCTACTTAGACAAAGAACAGAGTCCAGAACTTTTACCTCGCCCCGCCCCCTCTTGTCCCCTCCTCACGTAAACACGGTCCCTCTGCTGACCGAGCTGTCTGAAACCCTCCAACAGACCAAGCCACACACATTGGCACACACACACACACTCATATAGGGTCCCACAGGAAGAAGAGAGGCCTTTAGGACTCGTTGATCTGTGAGTGACGTCAACAGACTCACATGAGTGACCTCTGCTCCCCCAGCAGAAAAGGGAGAGAGACTAACAGGACTCTGATGAGGTGGTGAGGACTCAGTGGAGGCTGTGATGGAGTTATTAGAATAAATTTCATAACTATAAAAGGGTAATTATGAAGAAAAAATACAGAGTAAAATTTAAAATAAAAATAAGTAGAGCCATGACCCAACATTAGTCATGACTGTTGCCAATGTCGCTAGTTATAATGGCCAGTGTTGATGATTTCAGAGCAGAGCAGCTCTGGGGATGGGTACCTTTTCACATTTGAAACTATACGGTACCAATGCCCGGTACCTGGCAATCGGTACCGGTACTCAACGGTACCAAGTTTCGGTACTTTTTTGTGTTTATGTGGTAAAAAATATTAATTTGTGTAGTAATGAAATATTAAAAAATTTCAATTTAACAAATTTATTCTTCAATAACCTTGCAATGCTATATTCATGTCCAGCATGGAAAATCACCTACTCTTCCTCTCCTTCACAGTCACAAGGATGCATTTAGGTACCTAAACATGGTACCTTTTGGTTTTACATTAATCGATACCCGGTACTTTTGACAGAATTTGGTCGGTACCAGTAAAAGTACCTAATTCGGTACCCATCCCCAGCTAATGGTAGATTTGAAATGTCAACGTTAAGTTTTTACTACTCAGAATGGAAAAAGACATTTGTGAAAAAAAGAGCAATGGAAAAACATCAAAGTGATTACATGAGATCAAAGCAACAGAATGAAATAAAACTAAGAAGAAATCAAAGAGATAGAAATCAAAGCAATAGCATGCAATAAAAGCAACAGAAATACATCAAAGCGATAAAATTAGATCAAATCAACAGAATCAAAGTGATTGAATGAGATCATAGCAATAGAACAACATCAAAGGGATAAAGAAATTAAAAGTGGTCGAATGAGGTCAATGGGATCAAATGACATCGAAACAGTAGAATGAAATCAAAGCAATAGAACGATCTCAAAGCAACAGAAAAACATCCAAGGGATTAATGAAATCAAAGCATCAAAATGAAATAAAAGTAATGCAACAACATCAAAAAGATAAAAATAATTGAAAGCAATAGAATGAGACAAAAGGGATAGAATGACATCAAAAGAGTGGAATGGAAAGAAAACAATGACTTGAGAATGACTACATATAACATAATACATATATAGAACATAATTATAGCATGACAAAGAATGAGGATAGAAGACTAGAATGATAAAAAAAAATAGAGGAAAAAGTAGAATGTGATCATACGTTACTTTCAATGGCTAAGTTCATAATAAGTCAGAGAATGTAATCAAAGAAATAGAATGAAAGTAAAATAATAGAGTTTAATCAAAACAATAGAATGAGATCAAAGCAAAAAAAAAACAAAACTAGAAAGATAAAAATAAAAACAGTAGAACAACTTAAATCCTGCCCTCTGGGACTTTAAACGAGCTGTAATTGACTAAATTAACTGAGCTGTATTGAAGAAAACTTAAACTAGAGACTGAGACCATAAACCCATTACAAGAAGGTTACTGAGAGAATAAATCAGCTGAGGAGGAGGATGGTTTTCATTCTCAGCAGAGGGATGGCTTTATATACAGTCTATGGTAAAAAGAGTCATAAGGTTAAGCTGTTGCTTCCTGTCCATAAATATGTCGCTGATGCTCCTGTTCCTGGAGGAATTTCAATTATCTGTGCTATCACTCTGCAGAGAACCATCTCTAAACTTCTCCTAAAGACCGGATCACACCAGACGCTCCATGTGTGTGTGTGTTTTCACCCTGGATTATTCTCATCTCTATCTCATCTTGTTTTAATTCAGACAAACATAAAAAACCCCAAATGTGCACACGTCTCCGTTCTGCTGCATAAAACCCCATGACTATTTCTAACCACCCCCTGAACACACACACACACACACACACACACACACACACACGCACAGACACACACAGCTCCACAATGCAGCCTCATCCCCCCACTCTGAGGCCCGAGGAAGCTCTGGCTGAGAGACTAACTAAATCCAGCTGTTGGAAATACCAGGGAAATCTATGTACACACACACACATAGACACACACAGTCACACACACTCCGTTCCTGCACAATCAGAGTCTATTACTGAGGGAAGCATAAAATCAGTGTGTGACTCTGGAGGGGGGAGTTATTAGGCTCACTGCTGTTTACGAAACCCTGCACACAGAGAGCTCACAGAGACAAAGAAGAAAAGAGGAGAGAGTTTAAGGTTCAGCAGAAATGAACTGAAGTCTGATATTCAAAACATTAAGTTTATAACTGGGTCAGGATTTCACAATGAAGAGTCTCATAAGCTGGAAAGGATGACAAAATATCAGAATCTCTTATTACCATATTATCCTGATAACAAATCTGCAGTACGACATTTAATGGGATATTTAGAAAACAAACTAAAACAAATAAAGGCTTTCTGTGGTTAGTGAGGTTAAAGTCTTTCTGCTAACTTCAGCCTCTGCATCTCTGCTTAAATCTTTAATCTCCTAATTTCAGGCCTTTCTTTCTTAAGACAGAACAACTCAGTTCTCACAACATTACTGCTTTATCCTTGTAACACATTATGACTTCTTTTCTCCAAACATTACTTTTGTTTTTTCCAAATTTATTCTTGTAACATTACAACTTAAGATTAAAACTTGCAACTGTTTCCCTCAAAACATTCACACTTCATTCTCAAAACATTTTGACCTAATCTTGGAACACTGAGACCTTATTCACTAACATCTTGTAGCATTATCTTGCACCATTACAGCTTAAATCTCAAAACATTTTAAATGAATTTTCTGACATTCCAACTGTATTTTTTAACATTGTAGCGTTACAGTTATATTCTTGAAACATATCTACTCTATCCTTGTAACATTTGGACTTAATTCTAAAAACTTGAAAAATTACGACTAATCTAGTGAGGTTGATAATTTCTTGGGACTTTATGGCTTTATTCATGTAACTAAGAGTTTTTTGCTGTAGTAACATCACAACTTTGTCTTGAAACATTCTAATTAAGGGTTATGGTTTCCGCATGAGAGTGACACACTGAAGTGAGACAAGCAGGATCACGTAGTTTTTATTCTTTTTTAACCCCACTGCAATTTCATGCAGTGGGGTGTAAAAATTGATCTCCGATGAATCATATCAATGCCAGTATTTTTGTACTTTCGACGAAGTTAAGAGTTTCAGATGTGCATGAATGTCCATGAAGCGTGTGAAAATTGCAGTTAAACCAAGCTTTAATGTTGTACAGTTCTGACTTTATTCTTGTAACATTACACCCTGTCGTTGTAGGGTTATGACTTTATTCCCGAAACTTTTGAAATAAATCTTCAAACATTCCAACTTTATTCCTGACATCTCGTAACAACACTGCCCAATCCAGTAAAGTTCGGACTTTATTCCAAAAATGTTTTTGTCTTGAAAATCAAGCATTGTGACATTTTTTTCTAATAAAATCTCTCAACATCTTGACTTAATCTTTGAATGTTCCAACCTAGTTCTTATAATATATGATGTTTGTCTCACAGCTTTAAAAAAATGCTGTGCCACGTGGCGCAATGTTTTGCGACACAGCAGGTCCTACTGATTTTTTTTTTTTTGTAGACTGCAAAATTCTCTCCAAGGTCGCTGTTAGAAGTAGCTTTTGGAAATGAAAGGCATCAGGGAATCTGTGAATCTCAAAAATATGTTAATCCCGGTGATGAAGCGTTGTAAAGGTCTGATGGTCTCTGTAAAGACTTTTGTTTCGTCATCTACTCCCAGTATGTTTTTCCTGCTGTCCTGTGGCCCTGGCTCAAACTTTTCAAACCCTGCCTCACTAACCTGCCTCGGCATTTAAAACATAATCAGTTTGTTCTTTTCCATAAGAAGAGGACTGGCTAAAATAGGAAATGTGTGCTGAATATTTATTTCACTTTGGATACACCAGCTAAGTGTGTATGTTTGTTTATGTTTGCATGTATATAGGAGCGTGTATGTATGTTTAAGTTTGTTTCTTTTAGACGGGTCATCCTCTTGGTATTTTAAGACTCTGCAGACAATGTCGGGTAAACAGAGGAATTCTGGGATTGTTCACTCTGCTGAAAGAGAGCAACTTTAACTAAACATCAGTCCCAGCTACAGCTACACACACACACACACACACACAGATGGTCAGCTTTGTCAACACGGACCTTTTTAAATAGAGAGCGAGTTTAAAGCGTGACGCCTGACATTTCCTGCATGATCGACACTCACACACATACCTGCAGCTTATCTCCACCGTGCTGTGGACATTCACGGCTGCTCAGGTGTGACGCAGGTATAGAACTGGCCGTGTGTTCATGTGTGTGCAAGAGTGTGTGCTTGACTGATTTTTAGAGTCAGTAAAGCTTCTTTTCCTCTTTACACTTCATGGCACAATTTTACACACTCTGAGGAAACGTGTAAACAGATAATCCATTGCGTAGAGCTGGCATCGGATGAATGTCAGGGATATTCTGTTTATTTTTCGGATGCTTTTAGGTTTAAAGCAAAAAAACTCAAACAGCTCTTCATAGAAGAAAAGACTAGCTTCACAGTGATGTCCATGTATTATGGCACTACGTAGGAATCCAGGTGCAACCACAATCCAATCACAGGCCATAAATATTGCAAGATGCTCTTATTGCTAGGAGTGGAAGAAAAAAATTGAAACTCGATATTTTGGAGATTTTTTCAAAATCAGGATTCTTTGTCAACAAACCATGTTTTTTTTTTCAAATTCAAATTCTTCATTTCAGTCTTTGTTAATAAACTGGATTGGGAAAAAAGTTACCACTTTTCTCCAGCAGAGGGTGAAATATTTCTTTCGGACTCATGTGATGTGCAATTTATATGAAAATATGGCTCCTGAATTAGTCTGTAGACATTATCATCGCCATTTAACTCTTTCACATGGTCTGGTGTTAAAAAAGCAAACTAAAAATTGCAAAATTCATACATATAAAACAATAGCAATTTCAAATGAATGGGCGCCCCGAAAATTGTGAAAGAATTGAATCACAAAAATAGTATATTGTCCCAGCCCTACTCATTACCGTAACTCTTTTACTATTTGAGCAAGAGAAAAAAAACAAACAGTTCCTGAAAGAGGACTGAAGTGTTACTGAAATTTAAGCAGTTATTGCTTCTTACGGAGTATAGTCTGTAATTTTCTGATTTTATACAACAGATGCTAAGCTGGACTTGTGATTTTATCTTCTTCTTTTAAAACTAAGCAGACTCCATTCACAAAAACACATTTTTAAGCTCATGCATGCAGATTTCTCACTTGTGTTCAATGTGTCATTACAATCATTTCATCACTTCCCAATCTAAAAGCACCTCTTAACATGTAAAGGTATGTTTTCTGACATTTCTGCCTCCTTTTCTGTCTTGAAATCAAACTTAAGCTCACGGCAGAGTCTCCCTGCAGGGACAGGAGTCAGGTTCAACAAGGAGGCTGCAGACAGGTTGTCTACATGCAGCCTCCTGCTTCCTGCCCGTGCACACGAGTACAGTAAACAGCCTGTATTATGGTTCAGGTAGTGTCCGGCTAACTGTGGCTTGTTTACCTTGACTCGCCTTCAGACTGGCAGGCGCATGTCCTCCTCCTGTCCCCCATAAACACACCTAACGCTCCTGCTTAGAGTACACAAGGTCTCCATTGTGTGCCGAGAAATGTGAGGGAGGAGGAAGAGGAGGAGTGACTGTGTTGTCTCAAGGCAACATGCAGCCTGAGCGCAAACAATCAGCCAGACGGCTGCAGTGAAAACCTCAGCGAATGTGTGTGTGTGTGTCCGCAGAAGCCACAGGCAGTGTGTGGTGTATAATGAGGTGTAACGACACCCCTGTGGAGCCATGCATTAGGACCATTCAGGACCTGCTAATGACAACAATGACCCACTAACACAGGGGGAGGGCGGTACAAGGCTGAGGAATGCAGGTGTGTGTTTGTGTGTGTGTGTGGTGGGAGCTTAGGGGGTGGCTGCATGTGTGTCTGGGCTGAATAGTGTCACAACAAACCCGAGGAAGACAGGAAAATTTATCCTGTGATATCTCCAAGAGTGTCACCAACCCCCCTGCAGTTATTCATGAACGTTTAAGGTTTTTTAACGACTGAGTAAAACTATAAGTGAAACGAGCAGTAATGACCGAAATGTTACACTTCAGAGAAGTTTAAGCACTGAAGTTCTTGTTTTATTCCCAGTAGACTCTGGTTGTTGGTTTAAGTTTTGTTTTCTCGTCTACCAATCGCAAACTGTTCTCTGTACTCTTACTGCTTCAACTCCTCTCTGTGCCAACGAGGCACTTTTCAGATTAGTGTTGATGAGAGTTACTGCATTAAACCATCTCACAGTATCCAGTATAATCCATGCTGAGCTTCCACAAAGCTGCAGGGAATGGGAAATTGGGCAACACGCTGTCAATCCCACCATGCAGCAGCAGCAGCTAATCTGCAGCCAAGCGCTCATTCCTGCTGCAGACCGAGTCCGGGCCTGTTTTACCCTGTACCATAACACACCACCTTATCATAACAGGCTGCAGGCTGTTGTCTCACACACAGATAAACACACACACACACAGGGAAACGCACAACTGCACAAAGACAGCACTCGGGACAATGGTGAGTCAGTGGTAACCAAGTCTTTATTGCACAACAATGTAAAGCAGCTCGAAGCTGTTGTTGTGAGCCGGGCGAGTCGGTTTAAGTTACGAAGAAGTTATTAACCATGACGTCAGCGTCTCAAGAAGACACAGAAACTCTGTGACACCAGAGAGTCTGAGGATCTGCATAAAACCAGACTTCATTCTCTGGATTTATCTCTTATCCCTCGTGGTTTTTATCAGATCTACTCCTTGCTTTGTTTACTCCAACTCCCTAAAATCCTCAGGTGGATCTTTTCTATTTCTAAAAAAACAAACCATGCTGCGCTGAGACCACCTGCATGAGAGCGTGTTTGGTGCACGTTTGTCTTCTTACCGTCCTGGCGCCGGATGTGAGGGCTCCATTGGCGAGGTAGGGGCTGCAGAGGTTACCGAGGTCGGGGAACATGAAGAGGGGATACCCAACATACGGAGAAGGGGCGAAGAGACCTCCTTCCTGCCGCCTCCTCAGAGCTGATAGTCAAAACAGAAACACATAAAAAATAATCAGATTAAATAAAAAGAGAACATGAACAAAGATGGATGTTCAGACTAAACGTGTGCTGTGAAATCTGATCAAAACACTTGGTTCATAAAATAGCGTGAGGTCTTCACTAGGTCTTCAACTTTCTGAAATGATAAGGTCATCACAAAAGGACTCTTGACTCCTTCACAACACAGTAGTTGGAGGAGCGGGGCCTCAAACACTAAGGTCTGTCAATAGCCCCGCTCCTGACAGGCTTTAGAGGACTGGCCAATCAGAGTGAAGGGGGTTTTGTGGAGTGGTGAGCCTTATAGTTCAGCAGCTAAACAAAGTATTTCAGACAGGCTGAAATGAGAGTTTAACAAAACTCCAGGGAAAAAAATAGACATTTTAATGAGCTGTAAAGATACTATGGGAGCAACAGAGGGACAAAATAAGGACTAAAAATAAACAACACCCCTTCTTTAAAGTGACTACTGTTCTTCTAGTTATCCATCTTAATTTACAATCTTGACACTTTAGTTGGCCTTAGGGTCTCTAATAAGAATAAGAATAAGAATAAGAATAATAAAAATAATAATACCTGTCCTATAAAACCTTGTAAGTAGGCTCAGCAAAATTCAATTAATCTCTTTTCAGTCACCAGTCTGGTGTACCTTGAGGATCTATCCTTGATCCTCTTTGGTTCTACTTTTAAATACTACTTCCTCAGAAACATGGTGTCTCTTTTCATTCATATGCAGATGACACAAAATGACCGAAGTTATTAAAAGACTTTACAAAGTTGCCTGAACTCTCACATTTAATTCATATAAATGCCTGGTTCCTTTATTTTGCTGAAAGAAAAGTTCCTCAAAGCAGGGGGCGATAACTAGTCTGTGTTTTTCGTAAGACAAGTGGAACCAGTTCCTCTGTGATGCAGATGAATAACTGGTATTTGAATGCACCTTATCAGGACAGCTGGGCTGGACACTGTGATTCACCCTGAGCCAGTGCGATGGAGATAAAATCAGGGGTGCTTTAAAGGTGCAAAACGGTGAGACGATTTCTGAGTGGATGATTCTTAGGTCCACTAGTGCTGGGTGAGAAGGTTCAGACTCATTTCTACATTTTTACAATTCTACCAGATCTGTGTTTGGTACATCTCGGCTCAGGTATCTGATGGGGAAGGGATGTTTTGGGACATATTTACTGAAATTTTACAACCTTTAAATGCAGTCCTGAAAATGTCCGGGCATTACCAAGATAAAGGCATGTGAAAAACACCTTAGTCTGCCAATGCCCGGGGATAAAAAAAAATAAGTCTGTGAAACATTGTGTTTGTACACAGATGAAAATTGTTTAGAGTGATTAGTTCCTTTTCACTACCTAGTGCTCTTTCTGTTCTTGTGTTTGCATCAGGGATAGTTCCTTGACATGTTGTTGTTACACTAACCCAGTAAGACCTCCTCCTGCTGCGCACTCTACCCACACTGAATGGACTACTTCCAGGAGTTGAGAACACCTCGAATACAGATAATCCCTCTGTGAGTGTTGCATGTGTAAAAAGACGAGTCCAGACAATGACAGGACCCGACTGTGAGGAGATTACACAGACTCAAAATATGAAAGTTGATGCACCTTTACTGTAGAGAAGCTTCTGCATACCAAGAAACAAAGCTTGCACCAACCATATGTCGTCATAAAATACAGAGGGTAAATGAGTCAAACACCTGACAGATCTGAAAATATTGACCTCTCTCTACTTTTGGACCAGAGGGTCCGGGAACTTTTAGCTCCTGTTAAAACATCTCTCAGAAAAGAAATGGTTCCTGTATCACATTGCTTGTTTGACCACGGGGTTGAAGACTTGGATAGATGATGCAAAACAGCACCAGACCCGTGAAGGGCAGTAAGACAACAACGAAGGCCTTTCAGCAAAAATGGCATGATAGAAGGAGACAGAGAAGCACCATAGTTAGCCTGTTAGCATGAGTGATACTCAGCCTGTGCTGGTTTTGATGGTGCTTTATTTCACTGCAGATGGATTTGCTGACTCGTGAAAGGAGACAAGCCATCTAAAGTGGGTCTGAGAAGTTTCTAAAAGCCTGAAACAGCTTGGAGCAGAGAAACAACGGACTAAGCGCTCCTCTGTCTACAGCCTGAAGATGGCAGAGATGGAGCTGTGTTTTAGCTTCAAAAGGAGCCCATTGATTGAGGACTTTGAGTGGGATGCATCCTTCTCAAACAGCTTAAGATCATCTTCAAATACTGGTTTGATGAGATTATTAGGCATATACATATGTATATGTATAAAACTTAACTAGGATGCATTCTCCAGGACTTCTTGTGTATTTTAACTTTGAAACTGGAACACCAGGATCTAATAGACACATTTACACTATCAGGCTCAAAGAAAACCATTGTTGATGAGTATTTAAACCAATCACAGTTTCACGTCATCTTATCGTGGACATAAGACACTGTGGCTGCTTCACCATGCAAAACTTTCGCCTTAAAGCTCCTAGAACTCAATAAAGTGCTACCCCACAGGTCACGCCGTTTTCAGAGAGTCAAAACACAAATTTTGTTTCCTAACTCTCTACCACACCTTAGTTAGCCCCTCCAGTTGTTTTGCCTTGCAGCAGTTCACAAGCATCACCCTGGATGCCTTTTGTGAATTGTAACTTAACAATTACTGTAACTGCAAGTGAGGAAGGATCAATACAAGAGAAATCAGAGAACGCTGAACTGTGCAGGACATTAAGGATGATCTACAGTGGTACAGTAGTGCACTGTACCAGTTAGGATTTAGTCCAATTATACCGAAAAATAGTTTGATATAATTTTTTCTAACACATGATTAATTTGTTTTATGGATGCTTTGAAGGCTGATTCAACAAAAAAACGACTAATGCCTCTTAAACCTGATAAGTGTTATGGTAACTTTGGCCACCTCTGTAGTTGAGGAACCACTGCCCTGCATTGTGGAAATATACTCAAGATAAAGAACTGACCTTCTTCAAACAGCAGACTTTGCCTGGCCCGGGTCTCCAGATCTGGATTTGTCCTCGGACGTCTGTCTGCCTACAGGGACCACAAACATAAACGTAAACAAAGACCGGAGTCAGTGTGGACCCATCAGCTGATTCAGAAAAGTTACCTGTCCCAGTTTACTCACCTCTGAGTCCGAGCTGCTGTTCTCCGACTCGTTGACCAGAGAGGACTTGACATCGTCCAGATCCCGCTCGGCGGCCACATTCCTCTTCTCCTCCTGTTCCCCTTCGTCTTTGAAAGCGATCAGCTCGTCATGTGCTCCCAGGTCGTCTCCATCTGCCCCGTTCAGCTGCGGCATGTTTGGACCTTAGCTGCAACAGCTAACAGCACAGGGGGAGTTGAAACCGCATTCACGTGCCAACAGGATAATCGGAAAAATTCGATTCGGGCTAGTAAATTGTCTCCCACAAGTCGTATTCAAACTCTGAAAGTGACGCTTCAGTTTGCGTTACATACAATCACCTTCAAACACTGACTTAAATAATATTTACAATTTTTTAAGCGTATTTTTGCTACAATAAGTCAGTGTCGGTCCATTGTTTACTCATAATGACTAAATGTGTCTCACGGAAACTAAATCAAGACACATTTTAACTGCTTCTTCTGTAGTCGCACATCACGACTGGAAGCACTAAAGCACAAAAGAATCGAACTTTAAAAATCCGAGCACCAGAAAAGCACGTGAATGTAGCGTCATAAAACAGTCTACAATGTTGAAAAATCTCGTACAAAATATTCAGCTAATGCCAACGAAGTGAAAAACAGCCTTCATGCACAGTCAATGATAATTTGAATGATTTATTTTGTACCTGTTGCTTTTAAAGCACCAAGAACAACCCTTAAAAATGAGCTAACAGGCTAACTAGCTACCTGATGCGTTCACGGACGCGTCACTCTCTGGTGTCGATCTCCTTAGGTGTTTAAGCAGTCTCTGCGCGTTTTTCCAAAAACAGAAGAGTCCATAAAAAGTTATAAACTGTCATTAAACTGTCCAGGTGGGTTATAAAAGATGATAGAAATCACTCATGAACAGCTCAATAGCGCTGACATTATAAAAACAGCCGCTCTCCGTTCGCACAGTCCGAAAAGTTTACCGTCTGTGCAGTTAGTCCGCTGGTAGAAGAAGAGGCCGTTTAGATTTAAATCCTTCACGTTTATCCAAAATAGAAGATGCATAGCTCCTGGGAAAGCTTTTCTACATCGACAGTTTCCGCATTTTTCAATCTTTGCTGATTCAAGACGTTTCGTGGAGGCTCGCGGTGTGGAGGCGTGGGAAACCGTCGGGCTGGAGTGGAAGGAAAAGACTGCGGGGCTGACGGAATACACGGCGGGTGGGGGGGGACCGGGGCTCCGCACAGACTCCAGATCAGTTTAGAAAACACACTCCTGCGCCTGCGCAGCACGAACGCAGTGAGCCGTGCTGATCCTGGATCAGACACAACAGGTTGATCCCGTTTGTTTGCAGAGGAGGCACAAAGAGGAGGGAGGAGGAGTTTAGATGGACAAAAAGGACACTTTTAGACCTTAAAGGAGCAGTAAGACACTTTTCTGACCCGATGACCCGGGGAGAGAGCATTTCTGGACTAAATTTCACACAATGCTGACTTTTGTTGAGTCAAAGTAGTAATACTATAGTGTTTCAAAAATCCACAAAGGATATTTATTGTACTTCCTGAACTATTCTTTTAACTGAGGGTAAATAGATATCGGTGGAAAACTCAAACTTTTCTACAATATCTTGAAATAAAAAAAAACTCTAGAAGATATTTTTTTTTTTACCTCTGTCAACTCAACTTTAAAAATGCCAAAAGTCATGTTTTACTAGTTTTGAATCTTATCCTCATGTCTTAACATGTGCAGTACATCTTCACAATCTCATTAAATCCTCTCATATGTGAAAAAAATATCTACAAATTTCACACTTGTATTTTGATTATGTGCATATTGCTCATAGTTTAATGGTTCTATATGTTTTTGTTTTGTTTTGTTTTTCTGGTATCTTTGCTGGTATGTTTTGACTTTTTATAGTTGGTAAATATCTCTAAGTACTTTTTTTTATAAACACTTAAGCATATGTGGTCATTCTGCACCTCTCTTTAAGACTGTTGCATTCAGTTTCAATTGTTTTAAGTTTCATTCTGAGAATTTAGCATCTCTATTAGCTCTTTTGCATGTCTTTGTGAAGCAAAATAAAAAATTTACATAAACATGAATCAGCTTAGTCATCATGAAATAAAAAAAGTGTGTGTACCAAGTGAGTAAAATAAAGTATTTTCAGTTCACTGCACCCATACACACTTAGTTCTTGAGTTTCAGCTGCAGTACACAATAACAGGTCAGCTGCAGGTCAACACCATGGCCAGCTGTAACAACCATGGAGGGAAAACATGTGTTCTGTCCATCAACACGGCTGCAGGACTTTACACACATGACAGTGAACTTCACACAGTGACAAACTGAGAGAGCAAAGAGACAATGAGACAATGAGAAGGGGGGAATTTAAAGATAACTTATAACAACTAATGAAATTCTGCATAAAAGATGTGTAAAAGTTAGTTTATGTCTTTTGTAGTATCTAAATAAACTGTTGTTGAACATCATGTTCATGTTCTGTCCCTCAGGTCTAGTCAAGATGTCTTTCTTTAGATATCAGTGATTTATTGAACAACTGGGAATAGCTAGAATAAGTCTCTGAATTAACATTCTTAATCGTGTATTCCTACTGTATCATATCAAATCATATCCATTTGTGTTGTGTACCATAGAGTCATATCAAATCACGCAGCATTGTTCTTTATTGTAAAAGACTTTATTGTATCATGCTGTATCCTATTGTTTTGTGTCATATTGTATCATACTGTACCATACCATTTTGTGCTGAGAAGTATCAGCCCACTATTTTGTACTGTACTGTACTGTGTAGTGTCACACTGTGTTGTATAGTAATGAACTTTACCACGGTGTGTTTTTAAGTAGTATTGCATCAGTAATGTACAGTGCCCTTATGTGTCGTATCAGACCACTGTGTACTTGTTTGCATGAAATGTGTCACCTCCTGATGCAAAGCACAATATTTTGTCGTTAATAAGGCACTGTATCGCATTGTATTGTATCTTGTTGAATCATAAAGTGATGCATTGGTTTAAAGACCTGTATCTTTGATTGCAGTCACACACACTGTGGGCAATGAAGTTTTCAGGTTTCGTGTGAGAAAAAGATGATATAGTTTCATTTTTTTCATCTTTTATTTTCTACCTGACCCTGATTTTTTCCAGTACCCTCTCTTACTGTGGTGCATGAGTTAAACTGTACTTTCTGGCAAATCTGAGGCATATACTTAAACCATACCTGCAGACTTCAGGCTTTCTTCAAACCCTTCTTTGTGCTTCAGTCTACAGAAAGTGAAAAGTGGGAGAATGAGAGAATGACTACATCTGGAGTCAGGCATACGCCCAAGTCTCCAGTTTCATTTCCAGCATTACGAGCAGGAAACAGGGTTACAGACCCTGAAACCTGCAAGTGTTCACAGTCAACGTCTGTTACTGGAGCTGTAATATCCCCCCCAACTCTACCACACACACACACACACACACACACACACACACACACACACACACACACACACACACACACACACACACACACACACACACACACACACACAGCCTGTGATGGAGCTGTATTATCCATCACATTCCTGACGGGCCTCGTCAACCCTGTCAGGCAGATTGAGATACGAGCGGTCTGCTGGAGGGGAAAAATGGAAAAAAAAAAACACAAACTGTGGCTAGACACTGAGAAAGCCATTGTAATCTCGCACTGCACACATAAATACACTCACACATATACACACACCAGCAGCTGTGTGTATCAGCAGGAGGGGATTACAGATGGGGGTTCAGTGTTTGGCTCTGGGCCAGACTGTGTGGATCCTCTCCCCAGGAGCTATGCAGGAGCTGGGGGACGAGAGGAGGTGAAGGGGGTGCCACTGCATACCTCCACTCACTCCCAACCTCCAAATCTGTGTCTGACTGCTGGACGTGCAGCCGACCCTCCACCACAGGTCGGGATTTGGAGTTAGTGGGTGTGTGTTGAGGCTTGAGGAGCTGTCAGGGGAGGGAGGAAATCCCTCTTTTGTTTCCAGGGAAGCCAAGTGTTGGCTTTGTGTGCTTAAGGAGGAAACTTAAAGACCGTGCGGGTGGAAGGATGAATAAGTGGGCCAATCATACTGACAGCTGCCGGGAAGCAGACAGAAAGAGAAAGTGGAGGAAGGAAGGAGCTTTGAGAAGTCAAATAATTAATTGCTCCACCAGTGAAATTTTGTTTTTCTGTAGCACAGTGATTGGCAAAACATTCATGTTAAAAAATATATTTTTTCCTTTTACACAAAGTGTTTTTATTTATCAGAAAACTGGTATATTGTTAACATAATTTAGGGTGAGAGAAGGAAAGAGTGGAAGGCAAACAAAAGAAACGCAAGACACAGAGGGAGGCGTAAGAGGCAATGAATCCTAATTGCCACCAGGTTGTTCTCCACAGGATGCAGAGCATTTAGGCTGCAAGTGAGAGCAGCGATGTGTGGTCTTTGTTTGCATGTATGTTTCTTTATATTTAAGTTAAGACAACTGCTCTTTGTGCTCCCAGTTCAATTTGAATAAAAAAAGACGCAGTATGAAGGAATATGGTTTGATGAAAGGTTGAAGATTGGATGTTAGAGGTTAAAACTTTAACAGACAGGCACAAAGTTTGTGATCTACATCCAGGCTTCTGCCTCACACTGGCCCTCCAAGACCTGCGGAGATTAAACAAATCAGTCCAGTAATGTGTGGAGGAAAAAAAACACTTGCACTTCAACCTGAGACCAGTAGAGGGCAGTAAAAAAAAAAAAACACGGAGGCCATACAAGAAAAGATGATGCCATTAAAAGACACAGGCTGTTTTCCAAACTACCTACTACATACTACATGTGAATGTAGTTTAAAGTAGGCACTGCATACTACCTTCTGCTTTTGCTTGTAGTATGTAGTATGACTGATCTGTTGGGTCTGTTTTGTAGTATACTACTCTGGTTTCTGGTTTCAGAAGCTGATTTACAGATGATGTTTTGGGTGTTTTTGCCTTTATTATAAATGTACAAAACAATCTATGGGCAGATCTCTGTCTTTTGGTTATTTTGTTAATCATATCACACAGAATCATCATACTTAATTTCTAATCTTATGCTAAAAGTTTTATCATTTACTGAAAATAAAGCTGACAGGGATATTTATTTGTTTCAGCTGATGAAAAAACACTTCTATATAATCCACGTATAGTTTAAAAAGTGAATTAGTGGTTTTTACGGGCTAATGAATTTGTAGAAGGTGACACCTCTTTCACGACTGGAAGTGACAAGATTTACTGGTGTTTCTTCGCATCTCTTTACTTCTATCTCCCGGACTGTAACGTTTGTGTTGTTGTTATGTTGTAGTTGCCGACTCATTCCAGTAGATGGCGGTAATTCTCCAAAACCTGTCACCCACTTAGACAAACAGCGTTAGCGCCGTGCATTATGGGAAACAGTATGCCAGATAGACTGGTCCGTTACTAAGAAATTTTCCCGGATTAGCAGGACATCCAGGGATTTTCAGTATACTGCAGATTTTGCAAGTTTTTGCATACTACCTACTTAGTACTAAATTTCAGCCAAAGTAGTAGGCACTGCTAGTGTAGCAGGCAGTTTGGAAAACAGCCACAAGGTCTAGAATGATCGACCTATAATCATTCAAACTGCCTGAAAAGCTCCACTGTAAGCAAGTTTCGGTAGAGATGTGGCAATGTTTCGATTTCAAAACAAACCTGTTGGGTACCTCCAGTTAAGACTGTTTTCAGCGGTGGGGTACATTTACCAAGAACTAAATTTATATAATAGTTTCTGTGGTTAAGATACAGCTTAAGAGGCATTGGGGGCCATTTACATGACAAAGGTTTTAGGATGAAACGCAAAATATTGTTGTGTTTCAGCTTCTCCTTTAGATGGAAACAACGTTTTAGCCGACCTAAAACGAAAACTTTTGAAAACCACTTTCTGAGTCTGAAACCCTGCAGCTGGTTGCTGTGGAAACAGTTTTCAGTGGAAATGCCAACTTTTTTTTGTCTCTGCGTTTTTGCAGGCCTATGTTTCTGGTTTAAGCCAGACCTCTGTCAGATCCATGTCCAGTCAACACCTATAGCAGGGTTTTCAGAGTTCATTCCAGACAACTGCATTCATGTGACTAAGGATTTTCTCAATGATGAGTCTCTCCACATACTTAAGCCTGGATTAGTCTTCTTTGTTGAATCAATAGCGTACTTTATGCCTTACATCAGATGGGTATCTGGTCCAGCTCCACTCCGTTGCATGTTGACTGCTTGTTCAGTCTGGCACAGATGACTCAAGACAGCTGAAGTCACAAACCTAGGAGTTCCCTCGATTCCCACCCCAATGATGATCCTCTCCTGGTTCATGTTCTGCTTTACAACCTTGAACCTATTGACTCCTGGTCTGGCTCTGCTCATTATGTCAGTTTGTTGTGGTCAAGATAAATATGATCTAGTTTGGACATGTTTTGTTTTATTTTGAAAGTCACTTTAGGTGGTTTCTGCACACTACTTCCTGTCCTGATCAATCTGCTTTTTGCAAATTGTTACATGGCAAAATAGGAGGCTTGTGTATCTGCTGCAACCCGCCAGAGCAGGGATGCAGCCGGAATGGGTCAGAGTGGGGCCAGTGTGAGTTAACATATTGATGTAAATAGAAACCTATTGAATCCAGTTCTGTGATGGAGCCGGACTGGAGACACATCTGGAGTAATTTTGCTGTGAGGTCTGTGTAGCCTTTTCTCGACACAGAAACCTGTTGTGCTGCACCCCCCCCCAACAAGTTGCAACAATGCTACCACAATCTCTTTGACTTTGATTTAGACTTGAAAATGTTAATGTAAGTGTTAATAAGGCTTTCTTGCAGCCAGCCTCAAGTGGACATTGGAGGAACTGCAGTTTGTTGCACCAACGCATGGTCTTTATTTAGTGGTTGCTGCATGGGCCACACATGAAACTCACCTGGAAACTGTCAGGTGCTTTGTGCATGTGAGACGGAGTCCTGTTTTCTAGGAAGAAAGATACAACCTGAAGCCACTTACCTGCACTTCTTCCACATCACACTAACCAGTTGAACCAGTATGTCACCCGTGGTGGGCGGAGCTTCACTCTTCTTCAGCTGAAACAGAAGCTGCAGAAACTGGATACCCTAACCTCTCCACCCTCTTCTCCTCCTCGCAGAAACAAGTCAGAGGAGAATCTTCTGCTGACACACAGCAAGAGCCAAGGGATTCGGCTCCAGGCGGAGAATAGTTCAGGTGTGTGTGTGTGTGTGTGTGTGTGTGTGTGTGTGTGTGTGTGTGTGTGTGTGTGTGTGTGTGTGTGTGTGTGTGTGTGTGCATGTTTACACAGCTCAGAGCTCATTACAGCTCAGAAACAGAGGAAATGAGACAATGTTGGAGCCAATCACACACACTCATGCACATACATATACACATACACATACACATACACATACACATACACATACACATACACATACACATATACATACACATACACACCCTGTGCCCATTAACAAATGACAACAACAGAGATAACTAAAGGTGAAAAGCCCCTCAGAGCGTAAAATTTCAATGATCCACATTCAGTTATTTTCATTTTTTGAATCTAAAGATGGATGCATCAACATTTTGTTTGGCTGTACACCATTTAGTTAACCAAAAGTAAAATCCAAAATAAAAGTTGTGAATAAACAAGAAGATCATGATTTTGGAAAAGAAAGTTGTTCAAACAAGAGTATCATCATTTATCGTACTTGGTTTAAGTGTGTGTTGATTCTGTTCACACACCATCAGTTTAAAGCCTTTCCTGCATCGAGGGAGGTGTGACAGAGACTATTCGTGGTACCTGTGACAGGGAGGGCTGATAAGAAGGGGGGGAGCAGTGAGAGTGTGTGTGTGTGTGGGCGTGTGTGAGGGTGTGTGTTGAAGTTGGGGGGGGGGACTGAGGGCAGCAGCTTAGCCTCAGGGGGTAATTTGCTCTGGAGCTTCAGTCCATCAATCACCCATTCATTTACTAACAGGATCGTCTGCCAGGCCCCACACACACTAAGGGTTGTAGTGTGTGTTTGTGTGTGTGTGTGTTATAGGGAAACACTGTAAATAAATCAATGTCAGCGGGGCTGGGAGATCAGATTAACACTTGAGCAGAGCAGGAAGTTCGGAGCAGAGTCTGCATGACTGACGGAGGACGTCAATGAAACATTTTATTCAACCACTCCTCAACATGGGAAATTCTTCAACAGCAAACCACTTTAAAGCTTAGACCTCCAGAACTAGGATCTAAATTTAGTTCTGGGGGATAAACTTATCCCTGAAAAAGGCCCTCCCTTTGAGGTAGTACTTTTCAAAGGTCCAGGGACCTTGGGGGTTGTAGTTGTACTGCCCTCTGCTGGTGAGGTGCTGTTTTGTATCCTCAGACAAACAATGGGCCACAGGAACTATGTAGCTGTAGGGAATGGTTTAACAGAAGGTAAAAGTTCCTGGACCCTCTGGTCCAAATGTAGCTTAAGTGACTTTTAGGTCACTGTTCACAAAAATTGTGTCATTAGAAAGTACCAGAGCATGGAGTCATTGACATCTCCGCAGATAATTTAGTCTGATGATCAAATGTGAAAATCACAAAGCCTGACACTTAAAAGGGTAGATTTTGAGAGGAGGAGAAGAGGATGCTGACAAAACTTACATCCATTATGGACAATCCCTCTCACCCACTACATGAGACTGTGGGGGACTTGAGCAGCTCCTTCAGCAGCAGTCTCAGACTACCACCCTGCAAGATAGAGCGCTACCACGGGTCATTCCTCCCTTCTGCAATAAGACTTTACAACAAACACACCTGAACCCTCACCAGTATGACATCAAGCATTCAATAAATACATGTCTTTTGCACTCCGTACCAGTACTCATTGTAAATTTTCACTGTCAAAAAGCAATCTTTGTATATATCTCGCACCAATATAAACATGTAAATAGTAATATTTTTCACTTTTCTATATTTCTATATTTCTTTATATTTCTTCAAATTTCTAATGTTATATTCTATCATCGCATTCTATTTTTAATGTTATCGCATTACTGCACTTTGTTTTTTTTTGTGAGCTGCTGTGACAAAAAAAAAGTTTCCCCCAAGGGGGGTCAATAAAAGAATATTCTATTCTGTTCTATTCTATTCTATTTCAGTTTAACTCTTAAAAAAAAAAAGTCATTTAATTGCTCTTGGGTCTTTACATTTCATATCCATGCCACTAAGTTGAAAGACAGAAACACTTTGAGGAGTCTTTTCGAATTCCCATTAAATCATTTTACTTCCTGAGCATGTGGATTCTCTGCATCACTTTTTTAAAAATACTATTAAAAAAAACAAACCATTAAAAACAACAACAACAACAACAAAAAAAATCTATATCGTCTATGGAGCTGAGTTCCATGCACTCCTTTTCATGTCTCTAGTGATTGTTATATTTTAAGTCCCCCTAGTGGCAAGACACGTCCCTGCATGCACTTGGATTGCCTTAGGTGAAACGGACTGTGGAGTGGGTATAACAACTTTTTGTGACTTTGATTCAGTGTTCATTTCTTTGATAGTGATGATAACAGCTCACAGTTATGAAAACCTTGAATTCAGTATCTGATAAAGTTAGATAATTAAATATAAATAAAACTATGACCTGGTAAATGTCTGCGTTGACTCTGAACTTCAGAAAACCCATCGGACCAACAACAGCAGCAGATGACATGGCCCCGCAACCCATTGTTGACTGCAGAAACTTTACTCTGGTCTTCAAGCAGCTTGGATTCTGAGTCACTCCGCTCTTCTTCCAGACCTAGAGGTCCTTGATCCACAAAGAAACATTAATGTGAAAAAAGGACTTTCGAACACTGAGCTATAGTCCAGTTCTTTTCCTCCTTGGACCGGAGACCTGACGTGGTCTCTGGTTCAAGAGTGGTCCGACCTGTGTCAACGACTGTCAGCAGTCTTCACCATGGTCGTGTCGCTGACTGAAATAGTTTCCACCATAGGGTCCAGGAACTTTTTGTTCCTATTGAAACAGTCTCAAGAACTAAATAGTGCCTGTGGCCCATTTTTTTGTCTGACCCAAGTAAATGATGCAAAACAGCACAATGACATGACGAAGAAAGAAAGAGACAGACAAGCAGTTACCCTGTTAGCATACAGCCTGTGCTGGTTTTGATGGAGTTTTATAGACAAAGCCGTCTAAAGCTGGTTGAAGCTGTTTCTAAAATCCTCAAACAGCTTCAAGTGGAGAAACAACTGACAGACCGCTCCCCTGTTTAAACCATGAAGACTGATAGAATGAGTCATGTTTCAGCTTTAAGAGGAGCCCGCTGATTGATGACTTTTAGCATGATGCATCCCTCCAGGCTGGGCTGTTTTCAGAGGTCAATTTATCCCTCAGACCTCAATTTGGACCCATGTTCAGACGGTTGAAACGCACCTTAAAAGAAACCATTTAAAGGTGTTTCCAGTTTGTTCTTAATTCTGTGATCAGAACTCTGCATATCGTTTGTCACTGTTCATTTACAATATTATTTTTTCTTACTATCTAATTTAACTTCGATAGATCCTGATTTGGATTATAGGGAACTTGCAGACATAACCATTACAAGTAAAACTCTCTGTGAGGACTGAATCTGTATTATGAGCTTTGCTTTTTGATTTGAGCTAGTGAAATGAAATTGATGAAATGTTTCCATCATAATCTCATTTAGTGAGATACACCTATAGGGAGTTTCTGCTCAACCTCTGCTCCATACCCACAAAATACTCTTTCTGAACACCTGAGGGCGCCACAGCCATCTGGATCCCTTAAAAAAAGGCTTTAAACCGTTCTCTTTAAAAAATACCCTTTCTCTAACTGAATGGACAGTCCCTGATTCTTTGACCTCACATGCTTCATACTTTTTTTTTTTTAACTTTGTTTTATTTTTTTTTTTTTTGCTTTGGCTCAATTTCATCAGTAAAACAGTAAGTACAACTGGAGGATGTGAGACTGTTTCTAGTAAGTCATGTGACTTGAGAGTGTCAGCCCCCTCCTGCCGATAAACGGCAGACTGCTCTCTGTTTTTCCTGCCTCCTCAGAATGAGAGTGGTCCCTGAAGTGAGATGGCAGGCAGGAACACATGGAACACAACTAATTCAGATACTTACAGCAGGAGCATCTAGAAATGTTCAGTAATGACAAGAGTCACATGATCATGTCATCCCCAAAGTGGGGATTCTAATCATCAATCAAAGGCTGCAAACGAGTGAATCTAGTTTCTATAGAGACAAAAAACATGTGTTTGAGGGAGATGATTCTCTGATGCTTGGATTCTATTTGTTTTCCTCAAGATAACAGATCAGCTGCTCTATCATCCAGCTCCAGTGAAGCCGCAACCATGGCAATGTGAGTACAGTTAACTTTACTGTGTATCAATAATCCAAATAACAAAGATAGGTTACTATAAAAGGTATAAAGAATCAGGAAGAGTAAAAACACTAAATTCTCCACTACAGATTAATGTACATCATCATTATGATTATTATTATTATTATTATTATTATTATTATTATTATTATTATTATTATTATTATTATTATTATTATTATATTATTATTATTATTATATTATTATTATTATTATTATTATTGTTATTATTATTATTATTATTATTATTTTTATTTTTATTTTTAGTTATGCAGTGAGTCTTTAAATGATTTGCTGTAAATTCAGTTTCCTATATATTTTTTAATTGTAGCTGTCTTTGTATTTCTACCTTTTATCAGTTGTTTGTTAATTTTTTTATTCTTTCACAGGGACACTTCAAACATTTTTAAAACTATCTCCGCAGTTCTCTCTCAGTCAGGATCTCCCGCAGTCTACAAGCTGAAGCCAAAGAAAGAGATGATTGGAAATGTGACAAGAATGACTATTGGAAAGAAAAGCTCGACTAGAAATGAAACTGAGACACATCAGACAAAGAAGACTGTCCTGCTTGTGGGGGAAACAGGAACAGGTAAATCTACTCTGATCAACGCCCTGGTCAACTATGCCATGGGGGTGAAGTGGGAAGACAACATCTGGTTTGAGATTGTTGAAGAAATGACGGGATGTCAGAGTGAAAGTCAGACTTCAGATGTGACTGTGTATGAGATCTTTGGCTTTGAGGGTAAAACTCTGCCCTACTCTCTGACCATCATTGATACTCCTGGATATGGAGACACCAGAGGGGTTAGCCATGATGACATTGTCAGTCAAAGGTTGTTAGAGCTTTTTCACTCAGAGGGTGGAGTTCACGAACTTAGTGCAGTGGGTCTAGTGCTGAAAGCCTCCACAAATCGACTTTCTGACCGCCAGAGCTACATTTTCAATTCCGTGTTGTCCTTGTTTGGAAGAAACATGGCGGACAGCATCGTTGCCCTCGTAACACACTCACCAGGGAGGAAACCGGCAAATGTCCTGAAAGCCCTTGAGGTTGCAAACGTTAAGTGTGCTAAAGATGAAAAGAGTCAGCCTGTTTACTTCCTGTTTGATAACTGCCAGACAGAAGACAGAGAAGAAGACCCAGATGCCCTCGAACATGCAGACAGGATCTCAATGAAAGGAATGAGGCAGTTTGCAGACTTCCTGAGTAAATCTGAGCCTGTCAGTCTGCAGATGACTGTAGAGGTTATGAATGAGAGGATGAGGTTAAAAGTGTGCATTAAAAACCTAAAAGAAAAAGTTGAGTTTATTGAAGAAAAACATAGAGAGACCCAAGGATCTGATGGGAGCTGGTCTTTGATCCTCAGGCTCATGTCTTTTGGGGTATGTCGAATGGAGAAATCTAAATGGTTGGAGGAGTCCTTCCAACACATAGTTCGTCTGGAGCAGATTGCCCTGAATGCTGATTCGCTGTCCACTCATGTCCACTTGGACTTCCTGATTAAGATGATGGAGGAGAGAGGAGACACGGAGAAGATCCAGAAACTGAAAGTAATCAAGAGTCGAGTAGATCATGGTATCGAGGCAGGGATAAGGTATACAAGACCTTAGGCACTGGACTAAAGAGGATGAGCTTTAAAAGTTATCACGTTTGCTCGTTAACACCAGACTGCTCATCAGTTAAACAAGTAATCTACGTTTCAGTAATGTAGGACTGGAATTGGACGTAAGCTGTATCTGAGACTGAACTGAATCATTTTCATTAATAATTTTCATTAATTAATCAGGTGAAAAGCACCTGCACTGTGCGTGAATGTGTGGCAGTCAAATGGTATGTTAAATGTCATAATAAAGATGAAAAATGGATGCATCAAACTTCTTTGAATGAGTTTTGTACAGGAAGACATGAGTGTGTGGGGCTGTGTCAGGAGGCAGGGATACAAAGTGCTGAGGATGCATCAACAAGTGAGGAAGCCACCCCTCCAAGCCGAGAATGAACCTAAGAGCCAGTTTTCAAGGCCTTACATAAACAGAAAGGTATTCCAGTATAACGACTGAGATACTTATATGGATGCAGAGATCTGAGAAAGAAAAATAAAAAATGGATGATAAGGAAAATGAATGAAAGGAAGTAAGGAAGGAGGAATCAAAGAGTCAAAGAAAGTCGAAAGAAAATAAAGAAGAAAATGAAAAAAGGAAGAGAGAATGAAGAGTCAAATAATGACAGTCAAACAGTAAGAGTGGGGCAGAAAGAAAAAAAACAAAGGAGAAGAAAGAGGAACAAAAAAATTAACTTAAGAAAAAATGAGGGAAGATTCAAAGAAGACAGAATTAAGAATGACAGACTGACAAAATAAGAAAATTAACTTAAAAAAAGAAAACAAATGGAAAGAAAAGAAAAAATGGGAAAATCAAAGAAAAATTAAAAAGGGAAGGATGAATAAAAGGAAGAAAGAAAAAAGGAATTAAAAAAGCAAAAAGGATCAGAGAAAGAAAGAAAGTAAAAAAAGAAAGAAAAAAGCAAAGATAGAGACAAAACAAACAATGAAAGAAATGAAGAACAAAAGTTAAAGTTCGAATTACAAACAACCAAGGTGCTGGATCAGCCAATGTAATAGAGCAGGGTTCTTCAATTCCTACCCTGGGGGGCCGAGAGGCTGCAGGTTTTCTTTCCAACCAAAAACTCCACCCGCTGATTTCACTGATTACCTCACCTTCAAGCAGAGAGCAGGGACTAATCAGTGAAATCAGCGGGTGGAGTTTTTGGTTAGACGGAAAACCTGCAGCTTCTCAGCCCTCCAGGGTAGGAGTTGGAGATCCCTGTAATAGAGGGTTGAGGGATTAAAACTTAGTGCTTGAGTTGCACAAAAATAATCCAAGTCAAATATAAAAAAAACATTATGGGTTAAAGATTTTGAAACCCAGCTGTTGAGTTGACAAAGTAACCTAGGTGCTTTTTGTGTGTATAGAAATATGGTATAGAAATGTGGTAAGAAACATTTGGTATTACATGTTGTATAGAATGTGCTGTAGAAACATGTTCTATAGATACATGTTGTACAACAGTGCAGTAAAGTTATCCATTACACTTGCTCACTCCTCTGACTGCAGTTCAGCAAACACGGATCTTTGCTCAGGACATTCTGTTGTTCTTAAAGCTCTTTGGGTAGTCAGGTCTCAGATAAGGATTTCCCAGAAATGGTCTGACTTCAGACAAGTGAAAGTGAAAGTGAAAGTAAAATGGGGGTTTCCATTACATCACACAGCCTGATTGTGTACCCACCCTGCAGATATAAACCTTGCTCTCTCATCTCCTGCTTTCTGCATCCCCTGCTCTCTGCGTCTCCTGCTCTCTGCTCCTGAAGCTGGAACATCACGGTAAGAACACTTTAAACAGAGCTGATGAAACTCTTTAAATTGTTTTTTAGCAGGTGCATCCTTCCTCTGAACAGGATGAATTTACCAGAAGCATGATAGCGGGATTTGTCTGTGTGTTGAGGTGGGCTGTGCAGGAAAGACTTTGCAGAGTCATAAGGGTGCAGAGAGATCAGTTTAGTCATCCTCTTTGTCTTTATATCATCCTCACTGCTGTATTATCACCAGTTACCTCCTCCCTTAAAGAGATACACTTTTAGATTGGCTCTTAGTGAAGCTGTCCTGTTGTTGTCTCATGTTCCTTTGTTCCTTTTGTTCTTACCTGATGTTATGAGCCTCACGGCGTCATGCTGATAAAACAGTCTAAAGGTCAATCTGTCGGCTGGAACATGTAACATAACATTAAATAACTAGTGATGCTTATTGTTTCATATGAGCTGTTTGCTGTATACGACTGTGTGAGGGTGAGGTTAGTGGCTAAAGTATCAATAGTTGGTAATCTGTAAAAACCTGATAGGAAACAAGACTTTTCAAGCACAGCTGGAATCATTTCTTAAGACAGTGAGTCTGAGGTTGTGGAGTGTGTGTGTGTGTGTGTGTGTGTGTGTGTGTGTGTGTGTGTGTGTGTGTGTGTGTGTGTGTGTGTGTGTGTGTGTGTGTGTTTATGTATGTATATATATATACACACAGGGAAATAAGAGTTGTTTTTCTTTTAATTAACAGCAATTCTTCACATTTTAATACCAATATCAGAATATTAATACTTGGATTTTAGTAGATGACTGAATAAATTCACTTACTGCATTTAGACCAGTCAACATCCATATGGCTCAAAACAGTGCTTCCAGAGTGCGAGAGAGAGCAAAGAATGAAAATATGGTAAATGAAATATCCTTGGAAGTTCAACAACATTGACATTTATACCATCCAAAACAGTTTCAACAGAAATGGGCCCTTCACTGACCTCAGACCCATCAGAGTTTGATCATCATCTCTGTATGAACCTTATTCACTGCATGCTCTTTGAGTCCCAGTATATTGTTACTGATGTTGTTGTTATGACATTCTAGGTGCAGCAGGTGGGGTTAACTGACCTGTTTCTCCTTGATTCTTTAGATAACTGATAAGCTCCTCCGTCCTCCAGCTGCTGTGAAGAGAAAACCATGGCTCTGTGAGTAAGAAAATAGAACAGGTTTCTTGTGCTCAGCATCACCTCAATTTACTATTTTTTCCTGCATATGTCACACAATATTATGATTCAATCCAACTTCAGTTTAAACCCTGAATTTAATCCAAAAACAGACTGAATGCATGGTCTTTGGACATCATGATGATGTGGTTGATGATTAAAAATTAGGGGTGCATCGATCACAATTTTCTGGCCGATCACTGATCACCAATCTTTAAAAAGCACAACCTGCCAATACTGATTTAGGCTGATACCCATTTTTATTTTTATTTTTCATAACTGACAGCATATACCTTCAATATTCCAATCTTATTTCACTGAAAATCATTGAATAATACCTGTTAAATAATAAAATCTTTATTTTTTAACTCAAACAACAAATAAAGTGTCCTGACTTTTAGGTCTCAGAGCAAAAAGCAACAATAGCTGGCTGTTGGACCTTTCCGGAGGTATATAAGAGCAGTTTCATATATAAGGATGGGCCGATCACTGACCCCCCAAAATTAAGGAGGTGCATGTCTATCATAAATATGTTAAGATTCAATAAGGAATGTTTCAACCCATCAACATCGTTAGCCTTTATGCTCAATGATTTTTTATCCTTATCAATTGTTTACATTACACTAAAGCTGCCGGACCTTCCGTCAACTAGTCTGACGCAGCTGTTTTAGCTTAGCAGATCGATAATGGTATCCCAAGAAAACTCTTATTCAGGATTTTCAGCTTGAAGTTTTACTGAAGAACTTGACACAAAAAGAAACATATATTACTCTCTCACACACAATTCCTATTTTATACTTTCTACATGGTAAATCTCCTTTTCTACCAAAAATGATTCAAACAGAGTAGCACTGGCTTGATGCTAATGTATATGGGAAATTGCATTGATAGCTAGCAGTTAGCATACATCTGCATAACTTCGGTTTTACAACAGAATTTCAACTTTCACCAAAGAAACATATCACAATAACTCTTTGTAAACAATACTGAGAACTCTAAATGTCAAAACTACGGTGGCCGGTAGGTGTCAGCCGATATGCAAAAGCAACAACATGAATAAAAACACAACAACACAAATGCAACAGCTACAACACAAATGCAAAAGCCACAACACAATGGAAGTACAGCCACAACGGAAGTTAAGAGGACAGTTATCCTCATAGACACAGAAAAGATGTGAAAGTAGGTAAACATTTGTTTTCTTTTTTTACCTGCAGCTATGATAAATACGGCTTTAATGCTAATGTTATTGATTCATAAAGCCAAATAAAAGATGGCATATTTTTACGGTAATTAAAAAATATATAAGTTCTATGAAAGATATTACAAGGTGAGACCCCTACAAAGCTTTATTTATCGTAGATTAAGTTGAAAAAAACTTTTACAACTTCTGTTGTGTTGCGCGTTTTGCATTTGTGTTGCCACTTTTTGCATTCGTGTTTTTGCTCTTGCATTCGTGTGGCTTTTGCAAATCATCTGACACCCTGCACAAGAAACTTGCAGGCAAATGAAAGCAAAGTTACAAGTAGGCTTATGGCTGGCAAGTATGGCAAGGTTCCAAAAAACTTAAACCATTGTTATAACCACTTCAAAACACTAGATGGCCTAAATTGTAAGGGGCCCAACATAGAACCTTAGGAACACTGATTGTACATATTATACTGTGACAGTTGAGCTCCAGTAACTGCATACGAGGACAGCAAACCACAACCTCAGATGAAAATTGAGACTTAAAAAAACTTAGAAATAAGAACACGCTGATCTAGGAAATCTAAGAAAACAGCACAGTCCCCACCTTTAAGAGGTCCAGTCAAGGTTTTATCTGCTCTTTAGATGTAATATTGCTGTTTCAGTAGAATGATTGGGTCTGAAGCGGGACTAGTAGTCATTCTAAAACCAATGTCTTCATATTTATACAGGAACAACGTATCCAAATTCAACAACATCACCTCCAAAGTGTTGATTCGTCCTGGATCTCCTGTTGTCTTCAAGCTGATACCAAGTGTCAGTGTTGCTGGAACTGTCATGACAATGACTCTTGGTACGAAAGACACAACCAAGTTAAATAAAACCATCCTGCTTGTGGGGGAAACAGGAACAGGTAAATCTACTCTGATCAACGCTCTGGTCAACTATGCTGTAGGTGTGGAGTGGGAGGATAACGTCTGGTTTGAGATTGTTGAAGAGAAGAGGAGAAGTCAGTGCATGAGTCAGACATCAGATGTGATCGTGTACCACATCTTTGGCTTTGAGGGTAAAACTCTGCCCTTCTCTTTGACCATCATTGATACTCCTGGATACGGAGACACAGCAGGGATTAAACATGATGACGTCGTCAGTCAAAGGTTGTTGGAGCTATTTCGCTCAGAGGGTGGAGTTCACGAAATCAACGCAGTGGGCCTGGTGCTGAAAGCCACCATGAATCGACTTGATGACCGCCAGAGTTACATTTTCAATTCTGTGTTGTCCTTGTTTGGAAGAAACATGGCAGACAGCATCGTTGCCCTCATAACACACTCACCTGGGAGGAAACCGGCAAATGTCCTGGAAGCCCTTGAGGCTGCAAAGATTAAGTGTGCTAAAGATGCAAGGAGTCAGCCTGTTTACTTCCTGTTTGATAACTGCCAAACAGAAGACAGAGAAGAAGACCCAGATGCCCTTGAACATGCAGACAGGATCTCAGTGAAAGGAATGAGGCAGTTTGCAGACTTCCTGAGTAAATCTGAGCCAAAAAAGCTGCAGGTGACTGTAGATGTTTTGGATGAAAGAGAGAACCTGAAAGTAAGCATCAAAAACCTTCGAGAACGAGTCGAGTTTATCGAGAGCAAACAGAGAGAGATCATGGAGAATACGGAAGCTGTGATGAAACACAGAGAAGAGATCGAAAAAAACAAGGACTTTAAGATACAAACTACTGAGTCCTACAAAGACAAGGAAGATTATGAAGGTGGAAGGAGGTGGTATACATTGTGGTTAGCAAAATCAGGAACTTTGGCCTGTACCACATGTGAGGAGAACTGCCATGACCCTTGCTCTCTCGCCTGGAGCAAAGGAGGATGTGAGCACATTAAAAACGACCACTGCACAAAATGTACAAAGAGGTGTCACAAATCACGTCATGTGAAAGAGTCGTGGAGGTACGTGACCAAGACAAGAACCGTTTCACAGACCTGCGAAGAAATGAAAAGCAGGTATGAAGAGGGTAAAAAGGGCCATGCCAATGCAGAAAGTCTTCTGAAAACATTACAGAATGTCATGGAAGAACTTCAGAAAGACAAAGATAAATGGTTGGAGGAGTCCTTCCAGCACATTGTCAATCTGGAGAAGATTGCCCTGAATGCTGATTCACTGTCCATTCATGAGCACTTGGACTTCCTGATCAAGAGGATGGAGGAGAAAGGAGATGCAGAGAAGATCAGGATACTGAAAGAGATGAAAGGTCGAGTGGATGAAGGAATCCAGGCAGGAATGAGATACAAAGGAGTGGATGGGATGAGCATGGAGTTCGACTAACCTTAGTGAACATAACCGAGCGGTGGCAAGAAGTCTGTTGGTGCCTCCTTGCTCGTCACTGTTAGTCCTCCCCCGGATCAGGCTGTCTCAATGCTCACCTCTTCTCTCCTGTCTTCTTGTCTGTTCCATCCCCACTACCAACAAACAAGGACCAGACACCACACCTGGGACCTTCCCTGCTCAGAACTCTGCCCCCAGTGGCACCTGTTGAAAAAGCATTCTGAGTGAGTCATCCTTAAATTCCTGAAAAATCCAGTCCACCCGAACTCTGTTGATTGCCTTCTTCGCTTGATCACCCCCTTCCTCTAGGTCCTCCATCAGATCCACATTCCACAACTTTCCTTCTCTTAAGGCCCTTGAAACCGGGCCCATTCTCACGTTAATGACTTGTTCTGTCCCCACCCCACACTCCTGTCCATTGCCAACACACAAGGACCAAACACCAGACCTTCCCAGTCTAAATTTTGACCCCTGAGATACCTGTGACTGTTAAAGAAGATACCTGAAACTATTGAGGAAGCATTCTTAGTGGGTCATCGTCAAAAGCCCCCCAAAAATCAGAACATCCAGACCTCTGCTGACCCCCTACTTCCATGGTCCGTCCTGTCCTCTGGCACACTTGTGATGTGACGTCAGCATTCTTGTATTTGTGGCTGTATTAGCAGAAACGGGTAATGTGTTGTGACGTTAGTATTCCTGTTTTGGTGGTTGTGTTGCAGTGTTAGAATTTTTGCTTCGGTAGCTGGTGGCTTTAACAAACATAATTATGCAGAAAAAACTGCTCATTCCTACTATGGCACTCGCCAGTGTTGATGTGTTTCGCTCTTTTGTCAAGCATTTTGGATACGCTAACTCTTGACACTTCCTTGCCACTTAAACATTTTGCTGCATTTAGTCGTATCTTGACCATCTGTTGAAAGAAGCTAAAGCTTTCTCAGTTGTTATTTCTGTTTGTGATGATTATAATGCCTTATAAAAAACCTGTGTCAGGGAGTTTACAATCTCCATTGAAACATAGCAGTGCTTGACTTATATCATGTATGTCTGCATGTCAAATGTTTTGTGGATTTGAGCCTAAATTTCAGTGAAGTCCTTTGAGCGATTTACACTTTGGATTTTCTGTTTCACTTTTGGTCTGATTTTCAGATTGTTGTTGATATGCAAAGCATGAACTGATTAATCATAATGAATTAAAGTTTAAACGTTTCAAAGTTGTCTTGCTCGATTCGTTGTTTGTAAATTAATCTCTGAGCCTCAGTTTTGACACATCTTTCAGACCTTTCACACACAAGGGTCTGCTCCTATAGGATGATGCAGCGTCCCTGTGAGGCAAGGTCCAGTGAGTCCACAGCACACCTGCACATCTGGTGACTTCAAGGGCCTGAAAAACACCTAATACACTCTTTCTTTCTTTCTTTCTTTCTTTCTTTCTTTCTTTCTTTCTTTCTTTCTTTCTTTCTTTCTTTCTTTTAAATGATGTTATTACAATTAATATGTGCCGCATTTACCTGATTATTCCAGAATAATTTCCTGTTAAGATATTAGACAAAAGGAAAAAAATCTGACAATAGGGTTGAATCAATCGTATTTGTTTAGTTTCTTAAAACAAGAATAAAATCTTAATACAATCAATTAAAGAAGTACATCTTCATACCCCACTGGCAGATTTTTATTTTACTCTTTACAAAAAATTCTGGGATTATTTTTGTCCTTTAATATCTTAAAAAAAAAGACATTTGTCTTGACTTGTCAGGGGAATGTGGTTTATATTATATAGAGACAAAGATTCAAGCCAGGCAGAAACTTCAGGTCTAAAAACGTAAAACAGATGCAGAAGTGCTTAACTGCAGTGCCTAGAGTGTCCTCTAGAGGCTGGTTGCTAAAACAGTACAACCCACAGCCGATCCTACAGCAGAACTAAACATGTTTACAACCTGGTTAAAAAAATGTCCATCTGAATAGATAAACTTTTTAATCATCATTCACTGAACTGAGAAGGAATTATTATTGCTCATAATTAAAATCACAAGTTTAGTCCATATAAGGGCGTGGCTGACTTGGCTGAAGCTGTTAGTGAGGAGGCTAAAGACCTGCTTCTGCCTCATTCTAACTCAAAGAAAGCTAATTTGAGTACAGCATTTCTGATATGTTGACCCTTGATTTAAGACTTCAAAACTCTGCAGCAGAAACAGATGGGTGATGTCACTAAGACTACATCCATGTTTTACACAGCCCATGGTTCAAACCCTTTTTTAGTTACTCCAGTATAAGAGGGTCACTCCTGGCTGGGTGAGAGTTCGTCTCTTTCCAAGTGTTGATTCAATTAATCCATTGACAAAACCAGCACAGGCTGAATCTCCTCCATGCTAACAGGCTAACTGTGGCATCACATGATGTCTGTGCTGTCCTTTAACTCTGTCCCCCTGCCCTCTACTGGTCTGGTTGTGTGGTGCAGTTACTTTTTGTTTGCAGTTCAGTGTTTTTTTCCCAATATGTCACTTGTCTGAATTGCATAGTATGTTCAGGACTTCAAGCTGCGGAACAAATGCAGACAACAATAAGCCACAGGAATCATTTAGTTCCTTGAAGAGTATTTCCTGCACAGACAAGACTTTCTCATCCTCAGATCAGATCTTTGCTTGTTTGTTTTACTACCATTCCCATACATGCTTGTGAAACACTTTGCAGACAAGAGTTTAAGTGTTATTTGATGACTTATTTTCTGTTTTTAATTAAATATTTCCTTACACATAGACATACGCTTAAAAGCATGTTGGTCTGTATGAAGCAGACAACACCCTGTAATCAGGTAAATAAATCTTATTTTTCTCATTCAGACACATTATTGTCCCACCAATGAAAGGACGAGCCCAAGTGAGAGGTGAGTTGCTTCAGTAAGAATGTGGTTCTTCTCCCCTGACTGGTTTGACACACCAGAGTGCAGCTCTGGAAATCTCAAGAAATCAGGCGCAGTCACTCTGCTGTGTGACTGTGGAGGTTTGACAACAAAATCTGGATTTTTAATTCCTCTTGTTTTATCCTGGGAAGCTGTTAGTAACATCCATATCCCCTAACACTCATTTGGATCACAGTGAGTATTCATTTACGGGCCGTGGATGAAGAAATCTGGATTAAAATGGCCGTAAATTTGAGTAAGAATGGCACAGCACTCATGGCTGCTTATAAAGATGTGGTGGACGGCAGGTCGGACACAAACTGGTGAGGAGTTTCTCATGAGGAGCTGACAGGCTTAAACTTTCTTGTTGACAGTGTGGCACTCTCCTAACACAGTTTTCTTCTTTATTTTTACACCTTTGTTTTGTTCAGGGCTCTTTTTACTTATGAAGGAAACAGCAATGACATCCGTCTGGCAGAAAAAGGAGGTAAGAGTTATTGGGCAGTGTTTCACCTTCAAAGCATTTAAAGTACAAATCGCAAAGTTTTATGAGTAGTTTTAAGGTGTAGCCTCAGTTTTAGAGTAGGTTGGATGGCATCTTCCTCAATGTTGCATCAGGTATGCTTAATATAAAAGGATCTTCATATATTTTAGGCTTTAGGATAAAAAAAATCAGTGAAACTAAAATTAGACAATAGTATTTAACTGCAACTGCAATGAGTTATTTAACTATAAACTGTGATAGAGATGTCTATCATGAAATGGTACAGTTTTACAGTAAAACTACAACTTTATGAAACTATTTTACTCCGGTTATTTACAAAATATATCACAGAAATCAGAGATACACTTCTACAGTGAAACTGCGACTACTTAAACTACTTTAACCACCATTCTTAAACTACCTAAACCCAGGAACAAATTAAAACTTAGAACCTTGCCATGTTTTCACAGTGAAACTGCGACTATATGAATCAATAACGGTGGTTATCGTGATTTATAAAGTCCCAGTTTCACTGTAACATTGCAGCATTAATGTCAGTATATTACATTGTCAGTGTCACAGTTAATGAACTTTTTGTTGCCCCAGTTTCACTGCACTATATACTGAGGTTCCTGGGTTTAAGTCAAGGAAACTTGCAGTATTTTTACAGTAACTGCAACTCCATGAGTGTTTTTATCACTGTTTTTGCTCCATTCTACATCCACTATCATAGTCACTCACTAACCAACACGCAAAGTCACTTACAAAATGTCCGTAGGTAAGGTAGGATCCCTAGGTAAAAATGCCTTTAACCACTGTGGTTATGGTGGCTATAGTGATTTATATAGTTACAGTTTCACTGTTAAAATACAGTAAGGTCCCTGTTGAAGTCAGGAAAAACAGTGGTTATAGTTGTTAACGCAGCTGCAGCTACAGCTACAGCTACAGCTACACTTTAAAAAATGTGGCAAGGTTCCTTCATTTCAGTAATAAAAAAATCAGTTGAAATGTTTATTTATGTAGTCACAGATTCACTGTAAAAATGAAGAAAAGTTCTTCAGTCAAAAGATTTTTTTCATAAAAAAGATTGTCGTAATTAATGTAGGTAAAGTTTCTCTATTACATTACAGCATTATTGTCTGTGAAATAAATTAAGAATTGCAGTAAATTAAGTTTGTATAGTCACAGTTTCATTGTCAAAGTAGAGCATTGATGCATGTGAAATAACTTGTAAGCATCTCAGTGAAAGTGCAGCATGGTTTTCAGCTTTTTAAATCAAGTATTAATAATCAGAAGTTTACTTTTTTGTGCGGTTACATTATCTCAGCAAATGTAGAGCAGTGTTTTAAGGTCATGTAGTTAGGATACCAATGCACACCATGGTGTGTGTGTGTGTGTGTGTGTGTGTGTGTGTGTGTGTGTGTGTGTGTGTGTGTGTGTGTGTGTGTGTGTGTGTGTGTGTGTGTGTGTGTGTGTGTGTAGATGGAGGGTTAGAGGAGATGGTGGAGGAGCTGAACAGCGGGAAAGTGATGTACGCTTTCTGTCGTGTTCAGGACCCAAACTCTGGTCTGCCCAAATATGTCCTCATAAACTGGGTGAGTCTCAGACACACACACACACACACACACACACACACACACACACACACACACACACACACACACACACACACACACACACACACACACACACAGAAAGAGAGGTTTTACTGGATCATCTGGATTAAAAACATGTGCCCCCTTGTATGTGTGTTTGGTGTACACACCCATCAGACAGGTGAAGGTGTAAAGGACTCCAGAAAAGGTTTATGTGCCAACCATGTGAGTTCCATGGCCAACTTCCTGAAGGTGGGTGACTCTGAAACCTTCATTTTGTTGCTGTACAGATCAAATTCTGTTTGCTATTATTGTTCAGACCTTCAAATATATCAAATAAAGCCCTGGTGGCATTTACTCTGCTCTTTCATGTGTGTTCCCAGGGAGCTCATGTGACTATAAACGCCCGGGGAGAGGAGGATGTGGAACCAGAGAGCATTTTGGCAAAAGTGGCCAAAGCATCAGGAGCCAACTTCAACTTCCACAAACAAACAGAATACAAAGATGCTCCACGAGGACCTGTGGTGAGCAGATTATACAGACTTTATTGTCACATTTTGTCCAACTTTTCATCTCCAAGAAATATTCCGATATAGAAAGCTTGTTTGGTTTACTTGAAAACACAATAAAAAGAATGAAGGACAAGATTTTCAACTCTTGTTATAAAGTTTATGATGATTTTAATAAAGCATGAGAAAACAGCAGGGCAGCATAAAACTGTCCGGCAACTTAAACTAATCCTTGAAAGCATTTATATGACATGTTGACTTTATACGCCATGTTTCAGGCTTTCATTTCCTTCCAATCACACAGGGTTCTGTGTATCGGAAAGTCAACGCTGTGGAGGAAATTCAACAAATCAATAAGGACGACTTCTGGTCAAAAGCTCAGGTGCCTGATCCTCATCTTTCAGAGTGTGCATAAATACAGTTTCTGTAGTTTCATCTTGTTCAAAACTGATTTTTCCTTCTTCAGAGGGATGAAGAAGTGCGCCGACAGGAGGAGAACCAACGAGCGGAGCTGGAGAAACAGAGGGTGGAGAGAGAGAGGATGGAGATGGAGGAGAAGACGGCGAGGGAGAGGGAGAGGAAAGCAAAGGAGAGAGCTCAGATGATTGAACAGAACAAGTGAGTCAAAGTAAAGAGTGAAACTGATGTTTAAAGAACCAAAGCTGTCCGCCAGAGCTCTGAGTGTTGGTGTGGATGTGTTTCAGGCTTTATCAGAGGCAGAGGGAAGAAGAGGAGGAGAGGGAAAGAGAAAGAGAGCAGCAGAGACTGGTAATCCTGGATTTTTAGACTGAGCATGTGCAGATTTTGAAACCTCCATAAATTCATGTGTTGTAGAAATCCCTGAATCTGTCTGCAAACTGATAAAAATGCTCTGTTCTGAAAATAATAACACAATGTCTTCACCAAATCTTGTTGAAATGTTAAGGTCATCACATAAAGATCTCCTCACTTTTCTGACACATAGAGGGGCGGACCTTAAACACCAAGGTCTACCCATAACAGGTTCCAGAGGGCTGGCCAATCAGAGTGAAAATATCTGTCTGACTTATAAAGATTGTTGGCTAAAGTTGTGTGTCTGTTTTAGGACCAGCAAGAAAATGAAAGCAGGAGGACGGGAATCAACTCTGCAGCATCTGTGCAGAAAGCTAATGTGAGTCAATCAGCTGGTTAACATTGTATGGGCCAATCTCAAACCTACCCCTCAGCCTTTGCTTTTGCACTTTCATATCTAGTGAAGGGGTATCCCAATTCTCTGTAAGATCAAGGGGGAAGGGCTGAAGGGAAAAGCTATACAGCCCTGGGACCTTCCTTGAAACCAAGGGGTCAGACAAATTTCCGATGATATTGATATTTTTTATCAGGTATCCAATCCTTTCCTACTTTAAGTATATATTTACCATGTTTTGAATTGTTGGTTGTATTTTATAATCACTTTTTATTATGAACTAGCTGATGCTGCTTTAGCGACAACTACAGCTAAAGCGCTTAATAGCTACACCGACGTCAGACCAGTGTGACAAATTCACAGCAAATAAACTTCACTACAATGAACTGCATTTCATAGTAGAATAATTAGACTGAATAATTACACAGCTTTGCTTAGCTTACTTTTTGTAGTCTGGAGAAACCAGTCTTTGTTTATAGGATAAACTAATACTTCATCTTGTTTCATCACGAAAAAGAAGCCCTTTATTTCTTGCTCTTGTTTCCAGGAGGCTAAATCACTGATTTCCCAGCGAGGCTTTAACCCACGAGACATCTTCAAACAGAGGGAGCAGAGCTTTGAGACCAACGACAGACCGTCTCCTGCTGCGTCTCGACCAGGTAACCTCCATCAGAATCACGTAATGAAACCTGGGAGGGCTGATGTTCAGTAAACAGGTGGTTTGGACCAATCAGAATCAAGATTTTATCTGTCCGGAATGACGCAGGAATCAATGTTGTTTATGTTCTTGCTCTCAGGGAAGCTGCAGAGTCCGTTTTTTGCTCAGAAGTCTTTCGAGGGAGACTCAGCTGTGCGGCCACGGTCTCCTCCAGCTCCAGCTGCAGTCCAGGTCTTACCCATGATCCCCCGGTCTCGATCTCCATCTCCTGTGGCACCTGCCTCACCTGTGAGATCACAGTCTCCTCCAGCTCCAGCTGCAGTCCGGGTCTTACCCATGATCCCCAGGTCTCGATCTCCATCTCCCGTGGCACCTGCCTCACCTGTGAGACCACGGTCTCCTCCAGCTCCAACTGCAGTTCAGGTCTTACCCATGATCCCCCGGTCTCCATCTCCGTCTCCTGTGGCACCTGCCTCGCCTGTGCAGTCTTACTCACCTGCTCCAGCTGTTCCAGAGACAGTTACAGAGACGGTTACACCCGCAGGTCAGACACAAAGAATGTCATTGTTGTTGTGCTGTCTTTGTTTCTATCCTACTGCCCTCTACTGTTCAGTAGGTGTAATACAGCAACTTTAACTTAACTCTGTCAACTGTAATGGACTTATGTTTATAATCTGTAACACGGTGTGTGGCTTTTATTCCAAGTAGATGTTTCTTACATAGAGGAGGAGTGGTCAGATGAGTTTGATGACGATCCAGAAGAAGCTGCTCCAGGTTTGTTCACATCTTTATGTCAAAGAAACAGAGAGTAAAAAAAATAATAAAATAAAACATGTAAAAAAAAAATCGCTGATGTTTAAGATCTTAATGACTGTGAGGGTAAAGGATTTGAGAAACTATTGTACTGTCTACAGGGGACACTCCAGCCCAAGTTGATCTGTATGAGGCGCCTCAGCCAGTGGTGACAGAGGAGGATTTGTACGAAAACATTTACCAGGATACAGTGAGTAAAATTTTAAGTTGCATATTTAAGAATTCTAAGAACAAAAGCAGAATTCAAACATCAAAAAGGGATTCAAAGACATAATCTCAAAATGAAATACATTGTTCTTAGATCAAAGGCAGAAATCAAAGAACGAAGGCTTCAGTCTGACTCAAGGGGCTGATACAAAATGATCAATACAAACTTTATTGATAAAATAATCAATGAAGTTGTGTGTTTTTATTGACCAAAAACGGTCAAGTGTGAATTTTGGTTTACACCTCGGATATCAACACTCATGCAGTACTGTAATTAATCTCAAAAACTGACTATGAAAGGAACTGGATGGTGTCAAATCCGCTTTAACGTCTTTTATCTCAGCTGCACTATGCCCTTATTTGAATTTATCAAAGGAATGACCCTTAAAATGTAGCATCTAATTTTCCCTTAAAAAACCAGACAACATTACAATACATCACATGATAGATTTACATAACATATAAAAAAACATCTTAAAACAAGTTAATAGAACGCAAAGAAGGAAGGATGTTATTACAATCCACTGGGGATCTGTATTAGAACGACCTTTTGCCAACTTCTGTTGAGATTCTAGGAACAAAGGAAAAATTGTGGGTTCATATGTCTGAGTAAATATTGTATTGTATGGATTCATCAGTTCTTTTTAAATTTCATATATCTTTAGGAGGTGAAGTGAAAGTATAGACACATCTTAGAACTGTTACGGCTGCTAGCTACAGCACAGGCAAAATTAAGCTTTTGTTTTTCTTTTCATTTGAGGTTGAAGAAAATAATGTAGAGGCCTTTGGAGATGTCATCAGAGCGAGAGCTATTTATGACTACCAGGCTGGTATGTAGACACACACACACACACACACACACACACACACACACACACACACACACACACACACACACACACGCACACACACACACACACACGTTTCTGCATATATTGATTTTTCATCATCACCTTTCTCCTCCTCAGCTGATGACACCGAGATAAGCTTTGACCCTGGTGACATCATAACAGATATAAACATGGTGGATGAGGGTTGGTGGGAAGGTACTGGACCAGATGGACACTACGGCCTTTTTCCTGCAAATTACGTAGAGCCTCTCTAGCTCTCATCATTGTTTTATATGCTCACTTTTATAAAGCCAAAAACTCATCAGGTGTCAGATCAAGACAACTAGAATTGTATTTCATATCTTCCTCATCTTGTCTGTCGAATTAAAAGTTTGCTGATATTTTTCCTCAATATCTGTCTGAGATCTTTAAAGCTCAGAAAAAATATACCTTTTCGTTCTGAATGCATTATTTATTGATCAAATATCAGTCAAGTGACTTTTGGTTCACACCCAGAATAAAAATACTGACGTATCATTGTATTGGTTCCCAAAAAAACTGGTTGTGAAAGGAATTGATGGTGTCAAACTCTCTCAGACATAAATTATGACTTTGCTCTAGTAATTGTACAACTTGTTTTTTTTTTTTTCAAGTTACATTTCCAATTTGTTCATGTAAGATTAAAACTTTAAAATGTTGATTTCAGGATTAAAAATTACAACTTCAACCTGGAAATCTTAGCTATCATCATCTTTATAATTTTTGTCACTGTTATTTTGCTGAATATCTGCTCTTAATAAACTTTGAATCAATTTGTATCATGAATAAAAAGTACTCTTTGTTATATGGTAGTGAAGCTATCTTGAAACAGAGAAAACATGCACAGACTCTCTGAAGGCCAGGTGTGAAGAAAGAAAAGGATCTGGAGCATTGCTATATATTAAAAAAAAAAAAAAAAAAAACTTTATAGCCCACGTTTTCATATAAATATGAAAGACTATATTAATGGATAAATTGAAAAATTAAGGAAAACTGTAAAAAATGTACATTGCAAAAAGAAATGTCCAAATTGTCCCTTTGTCCATTGTCTTTCATCGGTTTGTCAATAAAGTTATCATGGTAATAAAAGGAAACGACGTCATCATCCGCGACCAGAGTTTGTCAAAGAAGCAAAGATGGCTGCAAGGTTACTGCTCCGTTCCGCTTTCAGAACCGCTAGGACCTGCCGGGCTGCCCCGGTACCAGCTCTGACCCGCGGGATGGCTGCTGGAGGTGAGGATGGAACTACATCGACTTTATAGTTCTTAAAAATCCGGGAAATTTAAAGAAAACAGAGGTTATTCCCGGCAAGGACAGGGTGCTCAGGCCACCTTCTGTGTGCGATAACGCTCAGAGGGTCAAACCAAAGTCCCTCTGAAAATCTGAGAATTGAGTCTTAAAGTGTAAGCTGTTTAAATCCTTAAGCTCATATAGCTTTAATTTTTACAGGGTATAAAAATGCCCTAATAAACTTAAACCCGGCATACATCACAAACATAGAGGAGAGTATTATTAGTCCAAACTGAAGTAAAACTGCTTCCGAAGACCGTTTAAGGCCACAACTTGTGACACAGAGATGCCTTATAATATTATGTGTTGATCGCTGTAACATAAAGGTAAGGGTCAGTTGTGATCATAATCTTAACATTTATTTAGTAATTTGGTAAATGTTCAGCTATGAGTACCACTGTCGTGATCTATATCATAGTTAAGTATTTTATTTATCGAGAAGATGTATTTGTGTTACATGAGGTTACCTGGATTAAAACGGATATATGTTTTTGTATTTTGCGTGTGTGTTCATGTTATTACCATGTTCCTAGATTGAACTTTAGATTTTTAATGATGTCTCTATGTGAGTTCTGATCACAGATTGTCTATAGTAGTTTCTACTTTGGTCACAGCTAATGAGGGATCCACTTTAACGTAAGCCTCGAGTTTTTATGTCACCATAATGGACTTTCAGACTTTACTTGGAAGAAGAGGGCCACTTCAGAGTGTGTATTCTGTGAAACACACAGATATTATATTTGTTTATAAAGGATAAAAATTGTATGCATCAAGAAATGTTTAGTTAGACTCATTATGGTATGTAGATATTGTGAGATTATTTAGATCATTCACTGACTCCCTGTGATTCATGGTTAATACAACAGTTTCCACATATTAAGCAACAGTGTCCAATTACTTTCATCAGATTTGTAGTGATTATGTCTTCTAAACTGAACTCTCTTGGCTCTTGTGATGCAGCTGTACCTGTATGCTTAGCTCATAAGTGGTTGCTCAAACTGTTCCATATTTGGTGATGTTTGCTCTTTATTTACAACTTTTGTTACTTAAATCAGGAATTCCCACTGATGAGGAGCAGGCCACAGGACTGGAGAAGGTCATCATGACGGCCATGAAGGAGGGAACGGTACGATCATTGAGAGAAGAGAAGTAAACACGAACAATTAAATTAGTGATAACCTGACTCCTCCTCTCCTCTCCCTCAGGATCCGTACAACATGATGAGACCAAAGGAGTACGCTGGCTCCAAGGCTGACCCTCACCTCGTTCCCTCCATCACAAACAAGAGGATTGTGGGATGTGTCTGTAAGTCTTCATCACACCTTCCTTTTGTGATGTGTGATGTTGAATTTCCTCTTTAAAAAGTTTGAGCTACTTCCAAAATCTGAATTAATAGACTTAAGTTTTTACTGATCCCAATGTGGGAAATGTGGCAAAAAATTAACAGGGTGAATAAAGGGCCTGGGAAAGCTGACTGTCTTTCTCACAAACTAATTATTACGTGCATGTGAGTTATGGAACTGCCTAGTACTTATCCTACTTTCTCTTATTTATTATTTGCCTGGAGTTTGCTTTATTAAATGGGGTCAAGATTGTAAAGTGCGTTTTTTAGAGGTATGCTGGGATTGGTATGCTTTTGATTGACTTGGATTCCCTCTGCCGGTCAGAGTTGAGTGGTTCAAACAATTTCCAGCACTTCTAGAGTCAGTGGGAAACATCCTCTTCGGAGCTTGTGTGTCTTTGTCTCTTACTCCCTCTCATTTTTTTTCCTGCAGGTGAGGAAGACAACACAGCCGTGGTTTGGTTCTGGCTCCATCAGGGCGAGGCCCAGCGCTGCCCGTCCTGTGGTTCCCACTACAAATTGGTTCCCCACGAGCTTCCCCACTAACCCCCTTCTTAACCTCAAACCTCCTTCTCACCTTCGGACAGAGTTGTCTGCATTCTGCATTTCCAGGGAGTGGTTTGGTCTACTTCCTGGTCTTAGGTCGTGAGCTCTTGTCTGATTGATTGACCCGATTACCTCAACAGTCTTTCCGCAGGGATCACACGTGGTTTGGGACACAACCTTTACTCTAACATTTCCACTCAGCTGCAGTTTACATTCACTCCTGTACTGTACCATGTTACACTTACAACTCCTTTTATTGAACAAATAAAGTCAGAACTCATATTTATCTACCAGCAGTGTGCTTTTCTTATCAAAACCTTTTTCTGAAAAGTTTTGCAACCCCTTTAAGTCATCTGTGTCTGTCACCAAAAAAACAGACTTGGTTAAGGGATGTGGGATCTGAGATGTGGGATGAACATGCTGGTGCAATGTTTTTCTGTGAAAGGTTTGTATTTATTATTTGGTTGTTTGGGTCTTTTTCTTATTGTTTCATTTCTATTTTGAAAGGAATGCATGTGTGTCTTGCATTTTTTGCTTTTTAATTGCCCCAAAAAATATTTCTTAAAATAATATTTTTAAATATCTGTTATTTAAACGATTATTAAAAACATTTAGGATTTTATTGTTTACTCAAATTGCAGAAATGTGTGTAAAAGAAATACAGAAATATATGATAATATAGAATAAAAAATAAATCCGTCCTTTGATCGCGAAACCGGCGTAGCCAGCACTACGTCAATAAAACTACTACGTCATGACGCAGACGATAACGAAGAGGAAGCAAAGATGGCTGCAAGGTTACTACTCCGTTCGGCTTTTAGAGCCGCTAAGACCTGCCGGGCTGCCCCGGTACCAGCTCTGACCCGCGGGATGGCTGCTGGAGGTGAGGATTTAACCAACTTCATCTTGATGATTTAGATTTGGGGATGATTGCGATCTTTCAAACATGGTTTAGACCTCGATCTGTTAGCAATTGTGCTAACAGTGCTACTCCAGCCTCGAGAGGTCAACAAGATGATAGTTTAAACGTTTTAAAATCAAAACGGCCGACAGTTAATTTTTTTTAAAGTAGATAATATAACTTTATAATTTCAAGTTTCTTAAACAAAAAAGATCCCGAACTAAAAACATTCCAAACATTAGTGTAAATGTACTCAAAATAATCCGGAAGATAAATTAGCAAGCTAATGTTAGTGTAGTTGGAGGCTGATGCAGTTCCTTATCTCTCGTATTTACGCTAAAACTTCTCTAATGATGCTGATAGTTTAACACGGTGTTATAACGAAAATAATAACGAAACATAATTTCTTGTAGATTTACCCAGAGCTAGCTTTAACTGTACCATGATTGGAGCATCTTTCTTTCAGAAGTGTGCATCTGTTGATGCAATGAGTGAAATTTAAAGCTGAATCTGGTGGTTTTGATGTTCTGATCACAGAAAATTAGCAAGAAACACTTGTGAAAAGACCTTTTTGAGTTTAAAAAAGTGAATGATCACTGTTTACGAAGAACAGAGCTGATTCTGCTAAAGATGTCAGAAACTCCTTTGGTCAATTATAGTTGTTTGAGCTTTATCTCAGGTTTTCATGTTACCCTCCCTGAGTCTGCACACATTCAGTTGTATGTATATAATATCCTTAAATAAAACCTAAAACAGATTATCTTTATTTTGGAAAAGTTGAATGATGATATCTTCAGACTCTTTCAGGAGCCATATCCCCCCCCCCCCCCCCCCCCCCCCAAAAAAAAAAAAAATGCACATCACATGTAAATCAGTTTTTACAATTTATTCAGGGGATCTGACATCTCGTTTTTTGCCAACCCAGCTAAAAAACAAAGACTAAAATGAAGGATTTAATTGTTTTAAAAAAGAGTTTTAAAGAGTAACTCTTATAACAAATGAAAATGAAACTTTTCAGGAAAAAAAGAACTTGAATACAAGGCAGCCAAATAATATTTTCCAATCAACACAACAATCGGATGTGAGGAACATTTCTATGATTTGTACTAATTTTTTAAAGTTTGACCAAAGCTGTTTTTTTTTCTGACAAAACCTGCTGCAGTGTTGTTAGCTTTGCTTCTAATTTAAGGTTTTGAATTTTTGGTTCAGCTGAACTCAGTGTCTCAAAAAGTTGCTCTATAATTGAGTTTTTTGGCAGGTTTCTTAATGCATGAAGCCTAATATTTCTACATGTGTTTTCAGGGATTCCCACTGACGAGGAGCAGGCCACCGGGCTGGAGAAGATTATCATGACAGCAATGAAGGATGGATCAGTAAGATAATTTATTGACCACTTCACCAATCAGATACCTCATATATAATTAATATTACAGCAGCAGTATTTCTTATCTCTAACCTGACTCCTCCTCTCCTCTCCCTCAGGATCCGTACAACATGATGAGACCAAAGGAGTACGCCGGCTCCAAGGCTGACCCTCACCTCGTTCCCTCCATCACAAACAAGAGGATCGTGGGATGTGTCTGTAAGTTTCTGCAGTTTATAATTATCTCTTTGGTGTTTTTTTGTGCACTTTAATTTAGGAGTGGTTACACAGAGAAACAAAGAACATTAATGGACATGAAGTTAAAGATAAGATGAAAGCTGGGGGAATCTCAACGTGAAAATAATTTAGATACTTTTGCAGAAATGTGTGATGTTTCCAGCCTGCTATAGTCTTTGCTTTTTTTCGCCTCTGGGTGTTTCACATTAAACTGGAGCTGATTCATGTTGCTGTTGATCGAAAAGCAGTTGTTTCAAAGAGAGGAGAGAGTGGTGTTCAGGTGTCCTGGATGTTGTAAATGCAGAAAACTCACTGGATGTGGATCACAGGGTTTATGTTCATTTCAGAGCATAGCTACATTTTAAAGGAGGTTGTTGGGTTTCTGTGTCCGGGCGGGCAATGTAGTCTTGCAGCTACAATAAAGGTATAAAGCAGAAGGACCACAGTCAAAATGAAACAGAGCAAAGAAGTAGTAAACACAGACCTGATGTGAGTCCAGTGTTTGACATTTTTCAATCAGCACTTTCATTGCACAAGTTTCCAGTTGTGTTGTAATCAAAGTTCTGTTTCCGTCCTGCAGGTGAGGAAGACAACACAGCCGTGGTTTGGTTCTGGCTCCATCAGGGCGAGGCCCAGCGCTGCCCGTCCTGTGGTTCCCACTATAAATTGGTTCCCCACGAGCTTCCCCACTAACCCCCTTCTTAACCTCAAACTTCCTTCCTCTCACCTTCAGACAGAGTTGTCTGCATTCTGCATCTCCAGGGAGTGTTTCAGTCTACTTCCTGGTCTTAGGTCATGAGCTCTTGTCTGATTGGTCTTTGACTTGATCGACCCCAATACCTCAGCAGTCTTTCCGCAGGGATCACATGTGGTTTGGGACACAACCTTTACTCTAACATTTCCACACAGCTGCAGTTTACATTCACTCCTGTACTGTTCCATGTTACACTTACAGCTCCTTTTATTGAACAAATAAAGTCAGAACTTGTATTTATCCACTGTGAGTGCTTTGTATTTCTTTTTCTAAAAAGTTAACTCTTGGAAAGAGGACAAGAAGTCATTGTTTATTAGGTACAGAGAGTGTAGACATTCTTCCACCAGAGGGCACCAGCTACAAATATATTAAAATTTGCTGAAGTCAGTTTCACCCACCACAAAGCTGTTCTTTTCATTTTTTACATTTCAGGCTGAACCAAGGAGGATTTGTTCCTTCACTCGGCTGTAAGATCCTCCCTTGGTATTTGATTTACAGGTGGTCTGAGGTGGCTCAGATTTGCTCACTTTACTCAGATGTGACCCTGGCAGCGCGAGTGTTGACAGAGAGATGACTTCAGAGCAGCAGGGGTTTAGAGGTTTGATTTCCTGTCCATCTGTGTACAGCGTTTACAGAAAACTGCACCAAGAGATGTTTCAGAGGGATGGAAGTGAGGGGACTTAAAAAGCTTAAAAAATGAGCAGGTTTGCTGCCAAAGGGGTTTTCTGACATAATAGGGACAAGCCTGATGTAATGGTATGAGCAACAAAGAGAGGAAATTATGGAGCTATGCCATTGTGAGCACAGCTTCTATAAATCAAGACAAATAAAGGATATAAATAGAAAATCTTTAGATAAAAAAGATTCACACCATTGATCCATAAAGTAATGAAAGCACATAGACCAAAATGTAAACTAAATTATGTACTTTGTTGGTTTTTTTTGTTTTAGAATATGGACATAAAATTAAAATGTTTTCCTTTTTTCTAGTGGCCTCTAGTATCCTCATCAGCAATCTCAGAAACTTACTTTTAAAATGATGATAATTAAAGTTGCAATTAAATGTTTTGTGCTTTAAAGCATATTTTATTGGAAGTTTGTAGTCTCTTATAGTGACACTAAAACCGAAGTTTCATAAACTGCAGTTCCTTGAGTGTCCATAAGAGTCTGTCTCCAGCAGTGAATCAGTCCCCATAGAGCCACAGGTTTTATAAACAGCTCACTTGTTTATAGCAAAAAAAGGTTTTAAGGGGAGAGTCTGTAAGATATTCCTGAAAAAAAATCTTGCTTTTACAGGAATAATCCTGCTCAGTCGTCACTTCTGGGCCTTTATACACGTGTGTCAGTGTCAGGGTCTGCCTCTAACCCTCTCCTCTGCCTGTTTCTGGGTGGAGAGTGTGGTTACACCAACCAATCACAGACTGCCCATTGTACAAGTGATTAGCGAGTGGGAGAAGCTATACAGAGCAGATACAACAGTGGACATGGCACAGAGCAAGAAAAACAAACAAGTGAAAGAAACGCCAGACAGATTTTTCCTGTACGGGGGTGAAAATTTGGCTCAACTTGCACCTGCTTTCAGGCACTTGGAGAGCAGCATGGGATGAAGAGTGACACGAGCTGGCTTTCTGTTAACCAGGTATGTGTCAAATACCCGTGATTAGTTTGTGCTAACATGCCAAGGCAGGTGCATAGCTCCTGAGTCTCTTCCTCTGCTACAGATGGTTGCTGGGCTAGTGAGTGCGTTCATGTTGTCACAGTTGGAGGCAGTGGGTGCCGCCGACACTGAGCCAAGGAGAAGGTTTAAATTTGTCAAATTTAAAAAGTCAGACCCTACCTTTAGGGGTAGGGGCTGCGCGGCTGTGCTCTTTGACTGACAGGTGACTTTATCTTGTACAAACTCTGATTTTGGCTCTCATCCAGGTTGTCACCACAACATCTCTGACAGAAACAGCACAGCTGGACCTGTGTGACTGAGTGTGTGTGTGTGTGTGTGTGTGTGTGTGTGTGTGTGTGTGTGTGTGTGTGTGTGTGTGTGTGTCCAAGAGCAGCTCTAAGGCTGCAGCTGCTCTTCCACTCAGTTAACCACGATCAATGTTTGACCTTTAATGTGTTCTTGAAGAGACATTCTTTTTCACTTGTTCATAAAGTTTCCTCTAACCATGCTTCATCGGAATGAGGGAACCTTTAGTCATTCATGCAGAAGCCGACTAAGACATGAGTCTCTTTCACAAACACCTAAATTTAAAAGTTCACTTGTTTCCATGCAGCCTGGGGTTCTGCCTGTAACAACAGGGGACGCAAGAGGGGTCTATGGGTTGATGCAACCTACCTCGTGCACAGAGCTGAACCAGCTCCCCAGCTTTGTTGAATTTCAGAGGTTTCTCTGCAGCCTCCTGTGCATGGATGTGAGTGTTCTCTTTGAATGCTTCAACCCTTTTTTTCATGTTTTATTTTCTCCAGGACACAAACAATCTTCTTTTCTTTCTCCAGAGCTGCTGTCCTTTCAAACAAACCATGGCAATGGGGAGGAGAAGGTAAAAGGATGAAAATAAGGGAATGTGATGGTACAATGGAGAAGCTCAAAAGCTCATTAAAGAGTTGCACAGTCACTAAACACTGTGGTGTCTGAAATACAGTTTTATGGCTTTTGGAACAGAAAACATTCATTTCAACATTTATTTCCACTGTAAGAATTGGCTTTTTGAAATGATGCGTGTGTGGTTTCAGGTGCCAGCCTCTAGTGGACTTTACAGGAACTGCATTTTATTTTAACACTTTTGCACTGGCTATATTATTATTATTATTATTATTATTATTATTATTATTATTATTATTATTATTATTATTATTATTGTTATTATTATTATTATTATTATTGTTATTATTATTATTATTATTATTATTATTATTATTATTAGCTTTTTGATGAACTCTTCATTCAGAAAAAAAACAGACTTGGAAAACATTTACAGCATGTCAGTGTATCAAGGTAACAAGAGAGCCAAACAAAGCAACATTAAAAAAACATAAAACAAATAGATTAATTAAAATAAGTAAATTAAAATCAATCAAAAATAAATTTTCTGTTAAACACCTTCTGATACAAAGGACAAAAGGTAAATATAATTAACCAGAGAATTAAATCAGGATCATACTTTTTTCGCTTTGTCACCGAACGTGGAAATGATGCTGTGATTGGTTTGCTCAGAAACATGGTCTTTCCTGTATTTGCAAAATTTACACCATCACTGTACAACATGTATCAGCTTTAATTGAACACAATACTCTTGCAGTCATTGTGAAAAAGCAGAAGTGACGATCATAAGAGGTACACTGCCCTCAAGTGTTTGGAAGGAGTATTGCAAACTTTTGAAAGGGGATGTTTTTAACTTTCGCAATCTGCTTCCCTGCCTTAAAGTTGACCAAAATTGTGGTAAAAAACTATCATTTTGTTCTCATTCTGCTGCTATGGCCCCTGTTTTCTTAGAAGTCTTGTGTCTTTAATGTCTTTTTTTATGGTAAAAATCACACCTGAATGATGCATGCAGCCAGCTAACAAAACCAAACTCAGGCTCTTAACACTTTCCTACAAAGTAGTCAGAGAAGTTGCTGTTTGCATTTTCAGAGGCTGTTTCAGGAGATTAACAGAAGCATTCACAAGCTTCAGTTCTAGAGACAACAAATTGGACTCCACAGATCAAAAATGTTTCTCATGAGCTCCAAACTTCAATGCTAGTTTTACTTTCTTTGAAAAATTTCAAGTCAGGACTGTGAACAGTTGACTCAGACTCCTTCCTAGTGTCCTCCAGCAGCTTTGCTGCATGCTAATACACCCAATTTACACTCCTGTCAGACCAAGGTGCAGACATTCATCACAAAAGAATACATTCAAAGAGGCCTTGTTGGAAAGTGATCAAAAAACAACAGATATTTTTTTTCATACACCCCCTAGCACTCCTTCAGAGCTTGGATTTAAAAGTTTCACTGAATACAAACATTCAAACATTAAATCACAGGGCTGTTTTTCTTCTAATGTTGCCGACCTGCAGCCGCAGTCACGTCCTTAAGTTCCACTTCAGGCACACAAATCCAAAATTTAATTAGAAAAGGGTAAAATGCAACTAGCTTTGGTGTCACAACTCTGTGCCTCCCTCACCTCCTGAGAGGAATATTGAGCAGTAGATGAGACCACGGGGAGCCACCTACACCCCTCAGGAATTCAACGATTGGAGTCTGCAGGAGGCCGCTAATGAGGTGCAGGGAAAGCTGGTAAAAAGGGATGAAATGAGGCAGGTGGAGCAGCAGCTGATTTTTAAACAGGTGTCACAGAGAGCTAAAGTGACTTCAGACATCAGGTCAAATCTGTGGTCGGAAAACAGTTCATTCAAGGAGAGCGATGGATCAAAAATCAACTGTGTTCTGTCACTGTTATTATTAAAAACTGGGGTTATTCTCAATGCAAGGGGAGCAGTAGACAAACAGTTCATTTCAATACATAAACGAGACAGAAACTGTAAAACTCAGACTCAGAGGAGTTAAATACTCTAAAACTAAGACTGCAATAAGAGTATGTTGAGAGAATAATGTAAAGCTGGGACTCAGAGGAGATAAATACAGTGAAACTGAGACTCAGAGGAGATAGATACAGTTAAATTTAGACTCAGAGGAGGTACATACAGTGAAACTAAGACTCAGAGAAGATAAGTACAGTGAAACTGAGACTCAGAGGAGATAGATACAGTTAAATTTAGACTCAGAGGAGGTACATACAGTGAAACTGAGACTCAGAGGAGATAAATACAGTGAAACTAAGACTCAGAGGAGATAAATACAGTGAAACTAAGACTCAGAGGAGATAAGTACAGTGAAACTGAGACTCAGAAGAGATACAGGTAACTAAGACTCAGAGAAGATGAATACTGTGAAACTGAGACTTGGCGGAAAAAAATAAAGAAAAACCAAGACTAAGTCTTTATAAATAGATTGAAACTAAGCATCAGGAGGCAAATGTAGTAGTCTGAGACTCAGAGAAAAATACAGCGAAACTGAGACTCATAAGGAAACTAAAACAGTAAAACTGACAACCGCTACTGACAGATACAATGAAACTGAGACCCTGGGGAGGCAAATACAGTGAAACTCATACCCATAGGATACAATTAACCGACTGTAGATTAAACAGAGAATGAAACATTGAAACTGAGACTACGCTGTGACAAATACACTGGAACAGAACGTGAAAGGAGACAAATATGGTGAAACTGAGACTTAGGTCTGTACACATATAGCCGGGTAAAATTGTTTCATCTCCCCACACCAGGAAAATCAACCTGATGAGCATGTTTTTTGGCTGTGGCAGGAAGCCAGGGAGAACCCATTTTTTCGGCAGTTTTTATCTGAAAGTCTGAGAAACGTCCCACTGGAGCAGAGCAGCCCAGACAGCTAATTATCCCATCAACAGAGCCCATTATTTCTGAACCCTACAAGTCCAAAAATAATGGCCTGATATGATGCTTTGGCTCTGTCTGTGGAGCTCAAACCATGTGGCTGGACTCCAGTCCAAATTAAACAAAATACACACTTGCTGAGCAGCTGTGGTTTTCCACAACCAGGAGGGTCATCTGTGTGTCACAAGGATTAAAGAAATACTCCATCCTTCTGTCATAAGAAGCCTTTGTTTAAGTCTTACCATGTGTTTCTGGACGTCTTTTATTTCCTGAGATGACTCACCCTTGTTTATGCAGGGTAGTCACCATAGGGGCGAAAAAGTGTCGCTATATTGTGTTAGATCGTAGCCCCTGATTGTGCTTGATTAAACTTCATTTTGAGTTACAATGTGAAAACAAGCACTAGAAACATCAGCCGAGGGTTTCCTGCTTTATTGTAATTTCTCCTTATGTGAAACTCCTGGTTTTCCTTCCTGTGTTCCCCATCTTGATTGATTGTGTGTCCTGCCCTCTGCCATTTTTACACAAGAGCAGCAAAGGACCTTTCAGTTTCTCTGACATGTTTAGAGAAACGACCCTCCGGCTCAGCTTTTGTCCTTCCCCCTGCTCGATATCATCTCTTCAGCTTGCCAAGTTAACATAGTGTAGAAGTCTTCACCTGTCAGAGTAACGCACCTGCAGCCCTGTGTGGTTAAACAGGAGCAGATAAAACATTCATGAAAAACTGAAGGCTATTGTGGCCTTGCATCCCGTCAACCTTTCTCCTTCTGTCGCCTCTGTAATGGAGCATGAGTTGCGCGACAGCATTGACCCTGGAGACCAAACTGTGGAGTTGGACCAGCAGGCTCTTTTTTGGGGGTCTCTTTTGGGTCACAGAGCTGCAGAGAGAGTATTATGTGTGCTGGAAGGTCTGTTTGCCCTCTACTCAGAACACTGTCAGGGGCGACAAACTGCAAAATAGGACGTCACTTCATCTGTTTGCGTGCTCTGTTAAATTACATCCTAAACATGTTTCACTGAAAGCAAAGAAGCAGTTGATCATAAGATAATGTGCACATGAAATAAACAGAGAAATGTCACCTTAAGTTTCCTTTTCTATAGCCTTTGGGATGCATTCCAGGATGTCTGAAAATCCAAACTTTACTTTGCTTTTTCTTCACAACAGCAGACGGATCCATCACCCTTTTGCAGACATCAAACTTTCTGATAATCAGGACCACTCAGACTACAAACAAAATCCAGATCACTTCGGATACTATAAGTGGGAACAGCTAAAGACGAACAAGTTGCTCATGATTTTCCTTTACCTCCGGTCCTTATTCCCTCAACTCCCCTCCCCGTGCAGCTTGGGATTCCCACATCTAAAAAAAACTTCTTCGGTGTCAGAGTCATGTGTGAATGATTCATCACAAAGTGTCATCTTGTGTCATCTTCATCATCATCACACATCTGTTCTCCTCCCCGGTCGACCGACACGTCCAGACACGTCTGTTCGGTTTACTGAGGGAATCAATCATACGTGTTAGATTTACCTTCAGACTTTCAGATCAGCTGTTTGAAACAATTTTCCTGTTCCTGCAGGAGAGCAAGCTCTTCTCAGAGCTAAAGATCGCACTTTGTTCTGCTTAAGATTTACCAAGCAGCTTTATTTCCCACCAAGATTTTATCTCACAGCACGAGGTGGGTTCCTGAAAATGATGCCCTGTGAAACTTAAATCACATAAAGCTGGGGGAAAGAGAATTAACTTATAAATCTTCAAACATGAAAAACCTTTAGCAGTCTTTTCTCAGTTTGATTTGTGGTGAATGAAACTTTTCTCCTAAAAAGCAAATTTTAAAAGAAAGATTCTGTATATCTTAGGGGCAGACTGGGATGCTCCTATATCTTGCAATCTCAGTGGGGCTTGCCCCATTAGATAAATCATAGAGGCCTTCATAAATACCTTATGTGTCCTCCACTCCAGGTGAACAGGTTTGAATGTGCAGACAGATCTGGAGCAGCTTCCTGTGTCCCTGAGAGAAGCTAATGAGAAGCTGCTGGAGGTGCCCCAGAGGCCCCGGCTCATCAGGCCCAGCAGACAGCAGCTCTGACCTGTTGGGATGTAATTATCGCCCGCCTGCAGGCACGCTGAGACTTTTCAACATCCAACCCATGGTCTCAGCGGGTGAAAGGGTGCTGATTTTTGGCCCAAATGTTCCCCTAAGACCTCTGAACAAAAAGATGCAACTCTGCAAAGTAGGCCATTCTTAGAACATGCTTCTACCAAAAGAAAGAAAAACAAATTTTAACACCCATCCTAGGATGAAGTTTAGAATAAATGTACATTAACAGGATGGACTATGATGCTCATGTTGCCCACCTTAGGCTTTGGCATCTCACATGAGCACATGGAAGGTTAGGGAGCTTCCAGAGCAGGCTTTTACTAAAAGGAAAGGAAGCTTTAAGTTTAAGCAAATGAACACCATAAAGAGTGAGGGGAAGGACTCCGCCCACCTCAGGTTCTGGCATTCCACATAAGCAAATGGAAAGGCAGGGAGCTCTCAAAAGAAAAAGAAAGCCAAACTTTCCTGTATGATTTAGATAAATTGTTATTTTTAATGTAGTTCCATCCACAGATAGAGACTCTCCCTGACAGAGCAGTTAGCAGCTAAAAGGGCAGATATCTATCAAGGAGTGGTGGAGACCAAAACCAGAGCTTAAAGAGAGAATACATGACGTGTAGAGCTATAATTAAAGACGTTTCATCTCCATCCAGAACAAAGTGGATTATGAGTTAGCTGTTATTCTTGGAGGACTCTTTATCTCACTCATCAGTCTTTGTGGACATGGTGTATAATGTTTGCTTCCTTCCTTCTCTCCTGACGTTATCGGTCCCGCTGACCTGGACAGATGAAGACAGATGACTCTGCTGAGGGGAGTCTCACTGTGTGAACAGAACCTGCAGTGGACCTTTCCTCTTTAACAAGACGAATGAGGTGAAGGTGCGTACAACGATGAATGACTGTGTGGATGTATTGTGTGTGTTCTGTGTATGTGTGTGAGGGGAATAAGACAAGGTCTAGGAGGTGAAGTCTTTCTGACACTGCAGGTTTGAACTTTCACTGCAGAACTTTCCAAACAAGCTGCCAAGTCTCACACCTTGAACATTTTCGAGGATAGACTGAGAGAGTGCAGCAAATGTTCCTGGAAATATTGTTGAAGTCTGCACTTTTAGATTTACTTCTCAGCCAAACTTTCCCTGTTAATGTGGGGAAGCAGGGAGAGAAAGATTGGAGTCCAGAGGCTATGGCGTATCTCAGAGAAGAATTACAGAGTATATGTGAGCTCCACATTTACAATGATTTTGGGGTACATAAAAAAAAACATGTTAAAATGCCAGAAAATCAAGTTAGAATGTAATCCTTAACCTCTTAAGGGGACTTTTACATGAAAACGGTTTTAGGGTGAAACGCAAAAGTTTTGTTGCGTTTCAGCCTCGCCTTTACACGGAAATGCTGTTCCAGCCGACCTAAAACGCAAACTTTTGAAAACGGCCTCCAGCGTGTGATTTTTCCGAAACGCTCCCGACACCGTTGCCGTGTAAACAGTAAGCCGGTGTTTTCAGTGGAAACACTGACGTCACACTCTGCCTCGCGCGCGCGCATACAACAGGACAACAGCACCTTTGTTACGATCCTTGTGAACTTCCGTGTCGTGCTTGTGCTGCTGAATCTGCTGAATCTGCAGACTGTCTTTCAACAAAATGTGCATCTTTTACTCCACTTTTTAACTTAGTATTCCCCAATACACCAGATGATCGGCTCAACTCTACTTCGGTGGAGATCTCCCAAAAGCGGCTTCTGGACAAGATAGTTATAGCACCACATACAGGCCTGGCATGCTTACTACAGCCTTTTCAGTCCATCAGCGTTTCCGTGTAAACACAGATTTTTTTCACTGCGTTTTCACAGCGTTTTAGCGTTTTCAGATGAAACGTTGTTGTGTAAACGGGGCCTAAGACCTGAGCTTTTGTCTTGTAATTTTTAAATCACCTTGCTACTCGGAATTAGTAAGACCTAATAAGTATGATAGCTAAACTTAGTCATTGTACAGGAAGTTTGATTATTTGTGTTGTGAGTTCTCTATTAATTATTTGTTAGTAGTGTTATTGTACTTAAATACATTGTTTTTTTTTTCCACACTAAAATGGATGTAATGTTGTGATTTCACCAAAAGATGATGTAGGCAGTGTCCCTAAATGTGGCTAATCAGTCAAAGTTTAGAAAAAGGAAGAATCATGAGTCTGAAAGGCAGACATGTAATGTCCACATATGTGGACGCTGGGTCTTAAGAGGTTAAAGGTAGGGCTTGCAGTAATTTTTGTTACTCATTAGTAAACACAAAATTTAAACTGGGCTTCTCCTTCTTGGCTCAGTGCCAGCAGCAGCGCACACCCACTGCCTCTGACCGTAACCACATAAACACACTTACTGGCCAACCCCCTGTAGCATCACATTTCTATGTGGGAGAGACTCAGGAGCTATGCACCTGACTTGGCATGTCAGTACAAGCTAATCATGGGTATTTGACACATACCTGGTTAACCCCTTACTGCCTGAATTAATTAACAATCATAAAGATAGATTGTTTTTATGTGTTTTAAAATTTTTACAGATGTTAGATTAAGTGGAGACTGTAAATTTGAGTATAGTACTCACAATAGTTATAAGTAAGTTATATAATGTATAGACAAGAGAAATTCATCCACTGACCAAAATATTGTGACATAGTGGATCTGATATGATCTTTGGTATGTGTAGAATATGAATCAATTGGTAATAATACGATACAAATGTCATTTCAGCTGCATCAAGACGTGACGGGGTGTGTCTCAATTTTGCGACAACAGGCATCAAGGGGTTAACAGAAAGCCAACTTGTGTTTCTCTTCATCCTGAGCTGCTCAAAGGCGAGTGAAAGCTGAGCCAAGCTTCACCCTAATTTAGTAAAAATCTTTATCTGTTGGCATTTTGTTTTCGTGCTGCATTTGCTATTGTAACTGCTCAGGATAGCTTCTAACACTCGCTATTATCAACACGCAAATTCACTTGTGCACTGGGGACACAGTGATTGGCTGATGTCACCATGCTTACTCTCCACCCAGAAACTGCCCCAAAACAACCGAGGCATCAACATACAGGCTGAGGAGGGGGTCGAGGCAGACACAGACGCTGACACACATGTATAGAGGCCCTAGGAGACGGTTGCCATTTTATTTTTGAGTAAGTTCCTGCAGACCATACCTTTAATTTTTTTAAATGAAATTAAATAAATATGTTTTTCTAGGCGTAACATAGTGGCCCCTTTTTGAGAGTGTATAACCTCAATTGGACACTAAAAGAACAGAAGTTTTTCACGTTGGCTCCTCTTCACCAACCTACATACTTGGTTGAAGTGCTAACTGTATTTAGGAGTCATGCCCTCAGATATTTTCAAGTTTCACTCTCCTAACTCAGAGACTAACTGGGCGCTTGATGATTTTCACTCCACACATCATTTATTGCCTGTTATTGGAAAGTGTCTCCTTCATTGGCTCGTATATTGGAGGTTATTGCAGACTGTCACTGTTTTATGAGAAGTATTGATTTTCACTTCCAGTTTCTCTGAGGTAAACATTGGTGAAAAAGATGCTGAGAAAGCCAGGCCTCTTGGTGTTTGCAGGGTTAAATGCAGCTCCTCGTCAGGTTTCCAGTCAGTCACACCTTTAGGATGATCTGCTGCTTACCTGGAAACCAACACACTCGCAACAAAGCTGCATGAAGTCACCTCTCGCTTCAACAGAAGGCTGAACTCTCTGTCTGAGACTGATTGAATCAAGCCCAGAGTCAGTCTGAAGTCTCATGTGCCCATCAGGGGAGACAGAGTGAAAGAGGCAGACTCTGCAGGGCGCTCACTGTTGGATCAATAGCTCAGCTGCTGCAGGTTTCAGAGCGTGACTCCTCTTCTACACGACCTCCTTTTTCACGTTTTGAGATGTAATATGAGCTTCGATGAGTAGAAACACTACAGAGTGACTCTGAGAAAGCTGCAAACCACAATGACGAGCAACAATCACAGCAAACTCCCATGAGGCTTTCTGATGGTTGAATTTCTCATCAAAGGCACGGCGTGTTATGTTTTCAGCCCACCAGAGAGACGGCAGGAATAAATCCTCAGGATGGACGCTAAATCTGAACTGGGAGGTGTTAAAAGGGATTTGTGCAGTGGGACTCATCGTACAGGCAGTCAGTGATCACACAGATAAAAACAGACGTAGAATGATTTAAAACTGAGCAGTAATGAACAAATCTAAATAGGAAGTCATAGAGTGTGGAATTTACAGAATTTAAAAGACAACTTAAAGAGCGAAAGAAACAGAAAAACAATTAAAAGATTAAAAGAAGGGGAGCCACAGCTGGATCTCCTTCTTGACCCACTGAAGGGCAGGGCCTCAAACACCAAGGTTGCTCATATCTCTGCTGTCCAATCAGAGGGAAGGGGGTTTAAGGTGGGGCAGACAATGAAATTAGGGTTTTCTAAAACACCAGTAAGGAAAAAATAGAGGTTTTATTGAGCAGTAAATTATGTAAAGGCACAACAGGGACACCAGAGGGACTGAATAAAGACAAAAAAAAAAAGAAAGAAAAGAAAAATAAATTACTAAACCCCCTCTTTAAGCTCATGGATATGATGATTGCTAAATATTTTGATGATTGAAAATTCAGAAATTCCTTAGACCAACAAGTTCACTTTTTTAACTTGCTTTAAGAAAATAGAGACAAAATAGTGCTTTAAATTCCAGACTTCACCTTTAAAATGTAAATGCCTACATTCACTAGCAGTTCGCACACTTAGCTGTATGAGTGGGGGAAAAAGTGATGCATAGTAGTGTCATGATTTTTGTTTAACAATTTAAAATTAGGGTTATTTTTTGGTAGATTTAATTTAATTTAATTTAATTTAATTTAATTTATTTTATTGTTTATAAGCTGAGTTGAAAAAAGTTGACATTTCACATCCCCTGAATGAAACTTAAAGCTGACTCATAACTGAAGTGCATTTTTTAGGGAAATATGGCTCCTGATATTGTCTGCAGACACCATCATCATAATCTTTTTCACAAGCAAACTAAAAATTGCAAAAATCTGTGCTATCGAAGACTCGTAGTTCAAATCGAATCAGCACCCCCAAAATCTTTAAAGAATTGAATCAGGAGATAAGCTTATTGTCCCAGTCTTACTTAGTTGTATAGTAAGTACAATCTTCATATCTGAAGCCAACAGTCGCTCACTACCTCAGCAGGTGGAGGACAAAAGGTGGATTGACACAATGATCATCCTGAACTAAGAGACTTTAAAGTAGTAAAAACTGGATCGGAGAGGAGAGGGGCCAAAGTGTGTCACACAGAGGCTGAAAGAAGAGTTTTCTGAAACACTGAAGAAAGAAAAAGGGGTTTTTAGGGCTGCAAGTCACGTATAGATATAGATAAAGAGGACATTGCAGGGACAGAATAAAGACTTAAAATTGCAAAATACCCCGTCTTTAAAACTTGAGGTGGGGAGTTTGAATTTTCCAATCCATTAACTTAATGGTAGCGTATCAACTGTGGGCACACCTGAGGGACACGCCACGTTTGTCAGTAGGTTACAAGCATGTTTTGATGCTTTTGTGGCTCCAACAGAGTGAATGTTGGTGCCTGTGGAGCTGATTTCTAGCCCTCAATGAGCAGAAATGTAGCGACATCGACTGTCCTTGATACAGTAGATGTTGACCACAAAGAGTCACTGCAGCTGTTTGCAAATGAATCCCTCTTTTGTTTACTCTGGAGGAGACTGGAGGATAAATTAGATGTTTTTGTTTTTTTTGACTCATTTGCTTCAGAAACCAAAACCTGCCTCAGGAAACACAAACAGCAGCAGAGAGCTGACTGACTCTGTGTCTAAAATCTGCTGGCAAGCTAATTAAATGGGCATTTGAAGTCACACCTGTGACTCTTTGTTCTTGATCTCCTTCCAGATACCTGGCATGCTGCGGTCTTTTTTTAGACCTGGATCACAGCTAGATGTGGAGGTTAAAAGCACTTTCAGGGTTCAGATGTAGGTTGCTTACAATCCTGATGGCTGAAAAGTCTTTGAGGATTCCTGAGATTATGTTTACATCTCTGGTCTGAAAACGTGAGGCTCAAAACACCCTCAACTCTCATCAGCCCTGGGGCTTCGAGCTGATGTTTGATCCCCACCTGCTCCCACGATGCTTCTGCATTTTCAAACCCACCTGAAGGAGAGGTTGGATTTTGATTGGATGCTGTGCTCACATCTTTTCCCCTCTAATCGTGTTGCATCAATACCTGGAGCATGTTTGATTTCACCTCACTCAGTCTCAGCTTTGGTCCTGATGCAAAGGTGTGAGAGCCACTTTAACCCAGCTTACGGCTTTAAATCTCAGACTTTAACACAGACCGGCTCTGATGTCAGCTGGTCTCTCTGCTCATAAACCCTGCAGCCAACCTTAACCAAAAACCCTCTCTAAACTCGACGCTGACAAGCTCCTGTAAACCCAATTAAAAGTCTGAGAGTTTGAGGAGTTCTGAGAACTACTTTGTGATATTTCAGTCGCTCATGTGGAACTCCAACAAAGCCTGGCTGTCAGGGGGGATTTCTGAAGACCCAGGTCTGGGAGGAAACAGAAAACTACAGAATCCTTGAACCAAGATGTGTGGAAAGGGGGAAAAAAGGGTCTCTTCAGTATTTGCTTCGATCTTCTGAAGCTTTGGGGCTTTTCTGCCAACTCAAACTGCATGAAAGATGAAGACTCTCCCTGCTCTCTGTTTCTGTGTAATTTACCCACTATGTGCAGGGGAAGGAGAGAGTAAATCTGGAGCCCTTCAGTGGAGCTTACCCCTGCAGGTCACTTATATAAGAAGACTCTCAGGTGTCCTGCAGCACAGAGCTATCGTGTAAATAATGAGCTCTCCACATAAAATGTAATCTCTGCTCCACCTCGGTCTCAAGAGATGTACGGTAAGTGCTGGTAATGACTGCAAATCAATACTCTAGGCCAGTGTCTCTGAAAGTTCAGGCTTTATGTGCCGTGCAGCGAGCAAAAGAGGGGCACAGAAAACCAGCACTTCAGTTCAACAAGTGTCCACTTGAGGCTGGCCCCAAAGTGAGACAGTCCCCATCAAGTCTAAAAACCTCACAGCAGAAATGAACATGTTTACAGTGAACATACACATGGGGATGCACTGATACTGATCTGTGGTATCGGTTGTTGGTGAATTGGTGCCCCTCAAGGCTCAGTTGGTATCAGTTGGAAGAGATCCATGGTGTTGATCCAGGCAAACAGCTCTCTGCCTTATTGTTTTTTTTTTTTTTTCATCAGCAGTCTTTTCTACTTGATTTAAAATGTTGCCTCTGTTGCACTCACTTTGCTTTTGCTGCATTACCAGTCAACAGGGAATAAAAGTTGATATTTGAAAAGAACTTGTGAAAATTCTGAAGAATTGTTTTGCTGGTAAACATTTAAATATTTTATAGTTTCAAGAAATATCAACTCCAGTAATTCCATAAACTAATTTTTTGCCTTTTACCTAAAACGTTACCAGTCTTATCCCACAGTAGGGCAGGCAGCTTGTTATTTAACACTGGTATCGGATCGGTTTTGTAACCACAAAAGTTGGATCGGTGGATCCCATATATGTATATATTTTAACGGCCGAGATAACAAAGGTTGAAAAACTTTATGCTGAATGATTCAATACAGAGACACAGAGACACACTCTTGGTAAAGATGGTCAAAAGGACACTATATTTTTACCATGAAAAATGCTGATCTTTTCATTAGCTAGTTAAAGTTTATTTCATACCAACTTAAATGAACTAGTTCATGTTAATTTTTTTTGTTTAATGCTTTAATCCATAACCCTTGAGCTAATTCCCCAAATAAATGAATCCCTGTGTGCTATTATAGCATCACAGACAAACAACAACAAAAAAATCCTGCACTTAATGGCAGCACCTGCAGCTGAATAACTTGTAGCACTGTTGTCGCACTAACTAGGTTTTTCTTCTGTCTAAATTCTTTCCTGTGCTGTAAGTCACTTTGGACAAAAGCATCTGCCAAATGAAACTGTAGAACTGTAGAAAAATTGTAACAGTATTTTGTGAACCGTCTGCAGGGTGAGCCATGCTGAATGCACGGAGAGTGTAGTAGTGATATATCTGAGTTCTGTTGCCATGCCACAGTGCTTGGCATCTCTCGGCACCGCCTGTCACCTTGCAGCAACTCCCCATGACTCTTGGCATCTTTCCGTGCCCCTCAGATAGTGAGTGGCCGCTCACTGCCCCAGGAGTGAACTTCACTCTCGTTCTCGTTCCCGTTCATGAGTTATTAACTGAGTGGTTTAGTTCACCGTTCATGACATTATAAGCGCGTTCAAGGAACGTGAGGAATGCTCAACACTGCCCTCAGATATGTAGTTTAGACCCTTTTGGTGACTTCTAGATATGACCAAGGTTATAATAGTTAACTAAAACGAAACTAAAAAGGAAAATTAAAATTTAAAATACATTGCAGTTAACTCAAACTAATAAAAACTTGAAAAGAAAACAAAAACGATATGTAAACTAAAACTGTATCTTGTGTACATAAAACTAATTGAAACTAACCAAAGTTAAAGACAAAATGTCTTTGTTTTAGTTTCTGACAATGTTAATAGCCTTTAGGATTTAAATTAATCCGACACATTTTCCCAACCAATTTTACGACAGTTCTCGGCAGTTGTCAGCGCCGTACGGCACCATCACAGCGACGTACTGGGACGTGCTTGTTTACTGCACTGACTGGCTGTGCTCTGTGCTGCGACAAAACGTAGAGCAGCAATGAATCAGAGCATCTGTAATAGTTTAATTTCATGTGAGTCTGCCTTTATTGTTACAGAGTCCAAGTTTCTAATTATTAAAGCTCATATTATATTGTTTTATATAATTTATGTTTTTATTTTTTATTTAATTCATGTTAACATTATTTTATATAATTTATGTTTATATTTTTTATATTAAGTTTATATTATTTTCTTGTGTTTAAGGCAGCAGCCAACAGTTCAGTATCAGCATTGACTGAGCAGTTAGCACTATGTTTAACTGGAAAATAAACAGTATTACAAAATATTTACTCTGACCTTTTTGAATCTGCACCTGGTTAATAAGGTATGAAAAAACTAAAACTAACTAAAACTAAGCCTTGTTGCAAAAAATAAAAATAAATAAAAACTAGAATGCCTGCTCTAAAACTAATTAAAATTAAACTGTAATGGAAAATAAAATGTAAAAAAAGTAATTAAAACTAAACTATAATGGGAAAAAAATGTAAAAACTAACTAAAACTCAACTGTAATGACAAATCCAAAACTATTTTAACCTTGGATATAAGATCTTTCCATATCCAAAATCATCAATAGCATCCTTTGGAATCCTACTGTGACGCCTGCCACAGCCCCTGTCACTGAGGCCCCGTTTACATGGAGACTCCCACAACGATTCTTCCTTTGCGTTTTCAAAAGCCACCCGCGTTTACATGAGGACGGCGTGAAAACGATCCGCGTCGGCAATCCAACCATAACGCGCATTACCGCCAACTACTGGCTCAACTGGAAATGTGGCTGAGCGCGGTGCCTTCACATTAAACTGCGAGTGCGCATGCGGTGACGTCAGCGTTTCACCCTGAGACGCTCCGCTCTGTGTTTACACGAAGCTGGAGCCGGATTCAGATCTTTCCACTCTGGGGAGCGTTTTCAAAAGTTTGCGCTTTCACTGAAAACGCAACGTGGTCTCGTCTAAACGGAAGGCCAAAACGCAACGAAATGTTTGCGGAATCGACCGTTTTCGGCGTCGTGTAAACGGGGCCTGAATGTTCATTGATTGAGTGTGTGGAGGGGCAGTGACTTAACCAAAGGTTGAGTGGCGAGCCAGCCAAAAGTGTCCCAAAATCTTAATTGGGATATTCGGACACGTTTGGCTGGCTTCCTAATATATTGCTGCATTCATTCATATACTTTGGCAGGATTTGGGGTAAAACTTTGAAGAAAATACATTCAAAGCAAAAAAAAAAAATGCAGTTCCACAGTGTCACAAAAATTATTTTAATGTTATCTCAAGAGATGGTAACTGTCCCAAACTTTGTGGGAAACAGACTGTTTCTAAGTTGGTGTAACACAAAATAACCTCCTGCTGTGTGATAGGCATGTGATGGTGATGTGATGTAAAAATATATTTTACGGCAAGTAAATGTTGATCTTTGAACTTCAAACTCAAAAGTGCATTTGTAAGCTATATCTGAAAGATCAGTCCTGTTTCAGGTTACAGAATGCATGCATTAGTTCCATCCATTAAACTAAAAGATGAAACAACGACAGATTAAACTACCAGCTGTCTCTTCCTGCACGTCCCTCTGCTGTATGCTGCATTACAGAGCTGTCAGTCTGGGTCAACAGAACCTCTCCACGGATTATAAAACCACCGCAATCATTCCTCAAAGACTCCCATCATGCCTCACTCCCAGCCTCATTATCTCCCTTTCTCCCTCTCCAAAAGCTTTTACCTCTAACAGCTGACACATTATCAGAAACGGACCTTTTCAAACCCTCTCTGACATTATCAAGAATCAGCCTTTCTGGATTATTCTGTCTCTTTGATCTCAGTTTTTCAGTTTGCTGCACCCAAAGGAAACCTGTACTGGCTTCAGGAGAGAGTAAGTGATGAAACACACGAGAGGTAAAATATTTAGAGCACTTCTCTGTGACACCAAAGGCGAGCATTGATTGGCCGTGACATTTCCTTTAATGATAATGACATTCTGTTTGTGCAGGCAGCGACAGGACGCAGAGGGACTGTGTCATATCAGATCTTCACGGATCATTAAGGAAAGGCAACAGTTTCCATCCATCAGAGCACCTGGCTCCTCTTACCTTCAGCCTGTAATTTATCTAATGTCTGCTGTCGTAGAGGATGTCCTGTCATTTTTCTCCAATGGATGCTTTCATGTGGGAAGAGGGAACATAGAATCAAAAACTACAGCAGCAGCAGCAACATCACAGAGCTGTGTAAGCAAAACAACAACCTAATCAATGAGGAGTCAGTTTGAGCCAATGGAAGAGTTTAAAGAGCTCAGCAGACAATTTTAGCTGAGATGAGTTTCTGTATCTGTGACGTCAGGATAGTGACCTGTTCCCTTCATTAGTGCATCACTAAAACCATTACATACCCGGACTCGTGTGTCCTGAAGGAGAGGAAATGACCTTGGATCCGTGTATGAACAGCAGAACTTCCTGACAGCTGTCTGCTCACTGACTCTGTTTATTTTCTGTCTCTGCAGTCATCGCTGTTTCCTCGCCGCGCTGTTTTGTTTTGCTTCTCTTCTCATTTCCCCTCATTGCCCTCTGTTTTTCTCTCTGCTCATCATCTGCAATCACCACACCTGTCTGTTTCCAGTGCAAGAGAAAAACCTGCTCCTACAGACGGGCTCTGCTCCTTCTTTATGCTGCTCATTCAAAATTATTCAACCTCCACTGCAAATTCTGGTTAATTAGCTTAAGTTACTAACTTTTAGCTTTTTTGGAACAACCAAACAAATGAGTATGGAGTTAGATCAGTCTCATAATAAATAAATGCACACAGAAGGATTCAGAAATAGATACTGGGATTAATACATAAATGTCTCAACTTACAAATATTTTTCAAAGTTCACAAATGTATTTCTAATGCATAAACAAATATGACTTGTTTTATATATTCATAATGGAAATCCACAAATGTCTATATTTAAAATAATTTGCAATTTTTGTTTAAAACAAATAAGTATATTGTGACATTTATTCACTCGTCATTTGTGAACATCGCTGCATTTGTGTGTGAATCTTTTTGAGACTCCCTTGACGTAGCTCGATCCACAAATGCGTTTTTTCAACAGGGAAGTATCTGTAGCCAATCAGATTTCTCCATCCTTTTAGCCAATCACAAGAATGCATCCCACATGGGGGTGGGATGTACTTTTCAGCCAATTATATGAACGCGTCCGCACAGCTTGACTGACACACTGGACTGAGAGAAAACCATTCGAAGTTGGCATCCAAGTGGACATGACGTCAGCACAGCAAAGTGTAAGTTCAACATTATCCGGGTTTTCTTTCCGGTTTTCTATCCGGATCTGACTCCATAAATGAGGACTATTTAATAGCTCCACACAACTCACCTTTGGAAGTGTTTTCTGAACTCCAACACAAAATGTCCCTTCTGAGGACTATACAGTGGCGTTTGCTCCCGGAGGCCAAGGGAAGCTATGCTTCCTTTCTTTTTTCAGACTGGAGCTGAAATGAAAAAACTTCTTTTAACAGTTTTGATGATTCTTCTTCGTTTTGTCACTATCATCTCTTCCTTATTTCCCTCCTTTACTTATTGAGCATTTTACGATGTGTAAAACAGCGCCCTCCTAAATGCTATGTGGTGATAAAACAATATTGGTCACTGTTGTCCACAAGGAGGCCAAAACGAGTTGGCGTCCCTTGGTGTAAAAAAAACAAGAATTATAAACGAATCAGATGAGGCTGCAGTCATGACACTGCTCACCTGTGATTGGCCAAGACTGTCAAGGGAAGCCACCCCGTCTTTGTACTCATACCAATCGAAACATAGTATCATCGTCATCAAGTTACTGAATGAAATCAGGGAGATTAGCACATTAGCAGTGTGCATTTGAGTAGGCGGGTGAGTAAATTAATAAGATATTTAAGCTAAGTCAAGAGAGCAATGTACGTGTGTGAATGAGTGACTGAGGGTGGGAGAGTTGAGGGCGTGTGTTGGTGTTCAAAGTGTTGGCTACATAACAAGCATGTGTAAGGAAAATGAGCGCTCTCTGGGCTCTCTCAACAGGTTATTCCATTACACGAAATAACGATATACAAGCTGCAAAATAGTCTTTTATGTACCCCACTCCCTAAAAAACATACAGATTAGAGGCTTTGTCTCACTTGGCTTCCTCTGAAATGATCTCCATGCCACACCACTGGGACTGTAGTATTTTTAAATTATCCAACCCCATTTATGCCGAGCATCTTCAGTCCTTGGAGACTCTTCAGCTGCAGAAACCTCTTCAGTTTACTGAGATTCATGTCCTTGCAACCGCCAAGTCAGTCAGGCAACAAGCTTCAGCTTCCTCACAGATGATGTCTTCTCCTCAGACTGGAATGAATCCATCTCTCCTCCACACAGGTTTGTAGAAGAAGCAAAGCAGCTGCAGAGCATCACTGAGGCACCACCATGAACAGCTAGAGGCAGGGTATTCCTCATTTTAAACCTGATCAAGAGGCATTAAGAGTTACATTTTTGTTTTCTTTCCTCCACAGAAGAGAATCTCAAACTTCTAAAGCTTATTTTTCTCATTTTGCGCCGGCTGTAGCCAACTTCCTACACTGCTAGGCCAGTATTGGTGAGCGCCTGAGTTCAAACATTCAGTGTCAGAAACTGAAGGGTTTTAACCTCTCAGAAATCTGGTGGCAGAAGTTATCTTCCTCTTTCGTCCTTGTCCAGGCTTTTCTTTTACTTTTAATCTGCAAACATAGAGCTTTTGACATCATTTTGCATCCATTCTCTTTGTATAGTCTCTTGACTTCAACAGATTTCCATCATGCAGTCAAAAGTCAACATCAAAAAACCCTGATATGCGTTTTATCTCAAACATACCTGATGCAATCAAAGAGATGTGCTTCAGACAGCACCTGATTGCAAATGTGTTGAAAGGGTTGGATCATTTTTAAACTCTGCAATAGTTTCCCAGAGCTGATCAAACTTTTCTAGTTTAATTTTTTTTAAAACGAAAACAGGTAAGAGTTTGTAAATTTTGCTGACAAGCCCAAGTTTTAACAGAGGTTGAATAATTTTAGATGCAATGTGTTGCACTTCCAGTCATGTGTTTTTACCTGCGAAAGAACAAACTGCTCATCTCTATTCTTTGGATCATCTCCACTCTCTCTTGTCTCAACTACTCGGGAGTGAGAAACTTTTGGTGTTTCTGCTTAAATCATGGGCGATTTGTTGTATTTCATGAACTTTTTGTAAAAGCTGTGAGTCCGAAGCGGTCCAGATGAAGTGTGAACTTCGTGTAACAGCCTCTCTTTGTTTCTTCACACTCACGGTTGTTCACAGTCGTAGAGCTCAGCGTACTGAGCGGTGAACTCTGCATTCATCCAGTTTGTGTGAAATCATCGACATCAAACAAAGACAAAACCTGGCCAAACAGAGATCAGCGCCTCGGTACGTGAACGACATAAATGGAAACATTCACCAGTGAACAGATGGGGCTGACACTACACAGCAGGTTGTGTTGCATAATAGCTGGCAGCATTCAGAGCAGGGATGCAGATTTTTGTCAGTTGGCGTATTTTAGCACCATGCTGTGATGCCAAACAGCTGACACATCTAATAGAGGGGCACGGTGAAATGATGTGCATGTTGCATGAAAGGATAAGAGCAGGTCACAGCCACATCATGGCCCCGTGGTTCAGTTTCTCTGATACATGGAGGAAGGTAAGAGAATAATAACAGCCCTTATAATCTGGCAGCTGCTGGAGCTTTTGTCCCATGAAGTTTTGATGCCATCTGGAGATCGTTTGAGTGAGCTGAGAGATGTCAACCCATCAACACTTTAGACCAGAGCTGAGAGAAACATTTTCTTATTTTGAGCTTGTTTTTGGTTTATTTTTCAGCAGACTTAAAGAGCCGGTATTCTGGATGTTCGGACTAAACCTGTGCAGATCTTCATGAAATTTGCTGAAATGATAACATCACATACGAATCTTCTTCTTGACACGTAGGAGGGACGGGCCCTAAACACCAAGGTCTACTAATGGTTCTGCCCCATGACAGGCCTCCACAGGAGGTGGCCAATCAGAGAGAAAGGGGTTTGCACGGGAAGCCTAAAAGAGACAGCAGCCAAAATGAAGTGTGTCATGAAATAAGAGATGCTGAAATAAGAGTACTCATTGTTATGAGTATTTGTAAAGATTCTACAGTGACACCAGAGGGAACAATTAGACTCAGAAAAGCACAATACCCCCTATTTAAGATGGTGTTTCTTTTTAATTAGGTTTTGGAGGTCAGACTGTAAATAAAGGGGGATAAATGTTTTGATTAAAGAATTTCATTTGATTTCAAGACATTTATTTTATACCAACATCAATGCTGAACTTTCAGAACAACAGGAACACCACAGAGGGATCTTTGATGAAGTCACAGGTCCATCCTGTGAATGACAAACAGAAGTTTACTGTCGATTAACCTTTGTTGCAATGTCTCTGATGAGAAACTGATTATCGTCTTTGCCATCAAAGTCTCTTGAGACTGAAGAGGAAATCAGTCGAGCTCATTTTGACTCCATAAAGCAGATTAATCCCATAATCCTTCACCTTCTTTGGGGTTTAGCACCTTCAACCTGTAGGAAGGACTTAATAAAAGCCTAAAACTTTTATGGAAACACTGACTCAAACCTTGCATCACATTTTAAAAGTCAGCATTTTGACACTTTTTAACACCTTCTTTGCATTTCTGTGTTTTTGCAGAAACATCACCTGATGTCCTTAAAGAACATCCGTCCCCACAGGCCAACTTTGAAAAGTCAACTGGCACATTTATTCCTCCACCTGGACCAAGAGCTGCAGGCCTCAGGCATAAACTGAAAGTCCCATGATAGAGGGTGAGCTATTAGCACATTAATCTGAGTCTGTCACTCAAAAGTCTCATTTAAAGGTCGACTCTAAGGAGGATTTCTCCCACATGTTGGTGTCCAGATAAACAGCTTCCAACTAGATGTCATTCGGGGACTATCTGCCATGTGTAGTCCAGTAGGAGCTGTAGATTTGGTGCCATTTCTAATAGAAGGAGGAGTGAAATAATGTGATTCTGAAAATGATCATTTGACATGTTTTGGCTTAAAACATCAATTAAAAGTTTTCATTAACCAAAAGATAATTTCTTCACAGGGCAACGGTGGTTTCTGTAACTCTTCTGCGCAATGTAACAAAAATGTATGAACACGCTCATTTTGGTCCTTAGTTTTAGTTCATAACAACCCAAGGAAAAAAAGGGAGGGCTGAGGCTGAGTCTAACAAGATGACCAGACAACCAGATACAATCCAAATCCAGAACCAGCGGAGCCTTCTCTGGACCTGAGCCTGTTTGAGGTGAACTGAGGGGAAGTGGAAAACTGTCTGACATTCTTTTTAGAAACCATGGATGCTGCCACCCAGATGATGACCTTACAGATTTCTGAGAGACGATAAACTACATTCTGCAGGAATACAGCAGTATGGCACTGTAGCAGAAGAGTCCAGATCCTGAACTGACCTGCCTGCAGTGCTGAATTTTCCCACAGTGAAAATATTGGGAGCATCAAGAAATGAAAAATTCCACTTTCAAAACCATGACTTAAGATGAGGTTTGGTAACTGAACCGTCAGGGACATTGTAGATCACAATGATGTTACCACCATGATGCAAGACCAGCAGCGCACACAGCCTGAGGTCTCTAATCCTGCACACTGATTCTGTAATACACAGATCCTTCAAAGACTCATGCTGGAGGGGGAAGACAGTGACATCTGCAGGATCTAAGCTTCCAATTAGCTTCGCTTAGCTATTGGTTATCAAGAGTTTTTATCATGCAAGCACCAAGAAATGAGTGAAATCAGAACATTAGACTAATAGGACTTTATTCATTCACGGGACGGACTGATGAGAACGTCCTGTCCTTACACTGTGACTGTTCTGTCAGACAGCTGATCCTGGCAGCATGCACTTTATGAGTGACACATAAAGGAGACACTCCTCTACCACAGACCGCTGGTTATGTTAGTGAAGACTTCATCAGAGAACCCTGTGGAGTCGCTCTTACCACCAATCCGGATCACTTCTCTTTACTGCTGGGTTAAATAACCTCATAATGCAGCATGCACCTTAAAGATGATGAGTGATTTACCCAGACCCTCTGGGATCTCTGCAGTCATGCATTAGATATTACAAGAGAAAATCACACTGAAAACTTTCTTTCTGATGAATTCTGGAAATCAGAACAAGCAGCAATCAAAAGGCAAGCGAATGCTAACGATAAGCCGAATAGAAAAGGCTTAGTCGAGATCCGCGACAATGGAGGACAAAGGGGTTGGGCTATAAGAACACTGTGGTTAATTTGGACTCCACAGGGGGCTGATTGTGCTGCCAGGAAACTGTTCTCTCTGCAAATAATGTGCTTGATGTAGAGAGCAAGAGATGTGGAATGGATTTATGAAATACTAAAGAGGAGGTTTAGTGCTTTTTTCACTCCTTATTCTGTCCCTCTGGTGCCCCCCTAGTATCTTTAGATGATTTACAGCCCATAAAGAAAACCCTAGTTTCGTCTCACTTATGTTTAAAAAACCCTTCTGAATTGCTTTAACTGATGTCTCTTTGAGGGTCCCCAATGATCCTAAAACCCCCTTCTCTCTGATTGGCTAATCTTTTGGAGGCCTGTTGGAGGGCAGACTTCAGTGTTTGAGGCCCACCACTTGAACTACTGTGTAATGAAAGTGTCAGGAGATCCTTATGCAAAGATCTTGCAAAGATCTTGCATAGATCTTTAAAATATCTGGTAAATCTTGCATAGATGTGGCGATTATCTTGTACAGAACTGGCAAAGATCTGGTAAAGGTCTGTCATAGATCTGGCATAGATATGGTGAATATCTTGTGAAGATCTGGTAAAATCTGGCATAGAAGTGGTGACTATCTTATTAAGATCTGGCGTAGATGTGGCGAAGATCTGGTGAAGATCTGGCGTGGACGTGGTCAATATCATATAAAGGTCTGGTGAAGATCTGGCATAGGCTTGGTGAATACCTCATGAAGATCTGATATAGATGTGGCAAAGATCTGGTGTAGACCTGGCATAGATATGGTGAATATCTTGTGAAGGTCTGGTGAAGATCTGGCATAGAAGTGGTGAATACCCGGTGAAGATCTGGCGTAGATGTGGCAAAGATCTGGTGAGGATCTGGCATGGATGTGGCAAATACCTAGTGAAGAGCTGGCAAAGATCTGGTAAAGATCTGGTGTAGACGTGGTGAATATCTTGTGAAGATCTGGTGAAGATCTTGGTGAAGATAGACTTGGTGATTACCTCATGAAGATCTGACATAGATGTGACTAAGATCTGGTAAAGATCTGACATAGATGTGGTGAATTTCATGTGAAGGCCTGGTGTAGATCTTGCATAGATGTGGCAAATACCTTGTGAAGAGCTGGCAAAGATTTGGTAAAGATCTAGCATAGATGTGTTAAATACCTAATGAAGATCTGGAGTAGATGTGGCGAAGATCTGGTGAAGATCTGGTGTAGACTTGGTCAATATCATGTGAAGGTCTGGTGTAGATCTGGCATAGATTTGGAAAATACCTTGTGAAGAACTTGCAAAGATCTGGCCAAGATCTGACGTAGATCTGGTGAATATCATTTAAAGATCTGGAGGAAAGTCTGGTGAAAATTTGATTCCATTTTTTAGACCATTTTACAGGCAGATTAAGGGATTTCTTTAACATATAAATATTTGGAGGCTTGAAAACGAGTACACGTCCTGTCTGAACATACATGCTCAATCACAATTGTCCTAAGATGAAATTTGCGTGACAGAGGAGGGAGTCCCTTCAAATTGCATTGAAGGTAGAGCATGTATAGCTCCCTCGGTTTAGGTAATCTAAAAAGACTAATTTCCCTCTTCCTGGTGTCTTGAAATTAATGATTATATTTGTGTTTGGTGTGAACACAATTTAACAAAAAAGCAGATCCTGATGTCAGGAATGGGCTGAGTCTCGCAAAGCTCTCGATATGAGTTGTTGATGGAAGATGTCAGGATTAGCTCAGGTCACGCCTCCATTTCTCTCGTGTATTTCTGTACGGTTGTTTGTGGGTGTTATCTAATTTTGTCACAGCCACTTTGCAATGCGTATCCCTCCTCCCGTCTTTATGTTCGACTTGACAGACTTGATTTTGATGAGGTACAAACATATCATCTCCATAAACAGCTGTTTCACTGCGGTACGGTCTAAAAGCTTTATATATAATATGGACCTATCTTTCTGGCCTGGCCTTTTTCCTCCTCTATGTCTCGATTTTTATTCTAGGCATAAGGGAGCAACATCAGTCTAAATCTCAGAGATAGAAGGCAGGGATTGAAACTGTACGTCTTTATTACAATCAGACGTGGCAGGAGAATTTTCTTGATCTCAATGTTAAATAGATTACGCCAGCATCAGTTATTCTAACTCTCCCCGAGCATTCATCTGGGTTCAACATAAATCTGATCTATGGGACTCGCTCTGTTGAGACACGTCCAGCAGGCGCCTGATCCTCGCTGCTCAGACCAGCTTTTTCATGTTTTAATGAGAGCACATCATTTTCCTGCTCCGATGGGATCTGGTCTAATAAAAATAAACGAAGTGACTCATCAGAGACACGCAGATCTGATCAGCATGTAGATTTTTCCTGACTCACAGTGAAAACTTTGTGTGCCTGCATATTGTGTGGATTCTGGAGAAACTGGGGCAGTAATAAGAAGTCTGTGAGTTAAGTCTCCCAAACTCTGAGGATAAACCGAGCTCAGGTTGAAACTCTCAGCACTATGCCTCTTTTACCTCTTTTACCTGTGGTGAGGTGTTTGGGATTAACCAATCAGGAAATTCATGTTTCAGGGTAAACAAAGATTAGGTTCAGATTGCCCATCCTTGTCGGTAATTGTAATCCTGTCCTGAGCCTGAATGTGGGTCATTTTTCATCTGACCTTGGCATAAACAGCCTCTATTACCTCCTGATATCAACAAACAAGGTCACCTCATCCCATCTGCAACCACAGCATTATGTATGCACCAATGAATGAATGATGCCACACAAATTGAGCGAGTAATACACCTAAATGAACTGAATGAATATTCCAAAGACTTTCATTGTGAAGGGGCAGACAACCTTTATCAAGATCAGTGATCATTGCATGCATTAATTCAACATGCTAATGAAAAACGAAAAGGATTCACTGCACCAACAAAGAGAGGACAAAGCAGAACAACTAGATACACACAGGGTTGTCAAACACAGGTGTGACAACAAGACAGGTGAGACTGACGGAGAGCAGTTAAACTGGAGGGAGATGCTCGACTGGACACACAAGGGCCCTCATTTATCAATCTTGCTTGGTAATTGGCACAGATCTGGGTGTAAAAACGATCTTACAGCAATGTTCAAGTGTGCTTTATGAAACGTGTGTACCAGGGTCAATCACGGCGTACGACTGATCAGCAGTTGATGAACGTGGCGGCTGAAAACAATCGAAAGGTTCAGCTGGCCGAACCCAAGGAATTCACGACATGGAGAGATAAATTACGGGAAATAGGGAACTCCTCCATGCTGGTAATCGACAACGCCATAGCAACAGAGGTAGAGAGGGAATGACGCTGTGCTGTTTGGCAGCTGGAAAAGTATAGCGAATCAAAAAAAAAAAAACCTCACCTGCAAGGAAATCGCTGCCGTGATTCAGCAGCATGGATGTGACAATACAGCAGAGTTTTGATCTGAGTTTTAAACATTGAATTAACACATCCTTGGTTTAATTAATCCATGATGTCTGAATGTTAGAAGCCACAATGTTTTTTTTATGTTTAGGTCCAGAAACATGGGAAGTTGGCTTTTAAAAATGTGTTTGAGCTTTGAAAGAAGCTGCAGACTCCAGCCTGAACCTGTCACAGACTGAGGAGGGAGTGGAGCTGAAGTGTGTCGATTGTGAGCATATGATTGTTCGTACCACAAAGCAAGCCAATTGGTTGTAATCTCATTTAGATTAACATCTTTTGTTATGAAATGTATGAAAAACTGATAGACTCTCTGGTTTTAATTTTTTTTTTTTAAGTAAACCAATGTAGGAAACATATTTTTTATGGGGAGAAATCAGCTGACAGTTTTCGCTGCTGCTCTTTCATATGAATTTTATAGCTTTGCAGAAGGATAGTGAACTGTTAGAAACATTCTTGGTGTCATATGTAATTCAAGGATCTAAATATTAATCTAAGAACATCAGTTTTTATTTCTGAAAATATTTTGCCCTTATATGATCTTATAACTCTCCTCCATAGATAGATTTCCCTCACTGCACCATGTTCCCCACTGACATGAAACTTGCGTACACGACACCCACGTTTGGACTGATAAATGCCAATCTGTGCGTGGAAAGGAGTGTACACCCATTTTTCAGGCATACACATGTTTGATAAATGAGGGCCATAGAGAGTACAGCAAGATAAAACAGGAACTGCTCCTCCTCCATTGCTCCTCCGTCTCAGGGCGTCCCCCAAGGTTCAGTGGTTGGTCCTCTTCTTTTCATTCTCTATATGCTCCACCTTGGTAACATTACACACACACCCACGGTTTCCATTTTCACTGCTATGCCGATGATGTTCAAATCTACATCTCCACCAAATCCATCACATCCTCAACCTTTTCTGCTCTGACAAAACTGCTTGACGATATAAGAAACTGGATGCACAACTTCCTTCAGCTTCACTGTGAAAAATCGGACATTTTAATCATCGGGCCTAAATCCCTCACTACAGCCACTCAGAATTTCTCCCTCACTGTTGACAACACCACCCTCTCTCAATCATCCCACCTCCACAGTCCAGGACTTATTCTGGATACCAACCTCACACATGAACAACATGTTAATTACGTCTCCAAAACTGCCTTCTTCCATCTCAAAAATATAGCCCGTATCCACCCACTACTCCCCTTCTCTGCTGCCAAAACCCTAATACATGCCTGCATTTCATCCAGAATTGACTTCTGCAACAGCATCTTACATGTTTCCTCCTCAAAAGTTCACAGTAAACTCCTGTACGTTCAGAATTCAGCTGCCTGTCTTCTCGCCCATTTGTTTTTAATGTGTTGTTTTAATGTTTGATCCGCATTTGATCCGCAAGTGTCTGAGTACTTCCAAAGCGCTATACAAAATACATGTATTATTATTATTGTTATTATTATTATTATTATTATTAATTATTATTTTTATTTATTAGTAGGGAAGTATTTGAGAATGTTTCTTGTGATGGCTTTGAAGAAAAAGAGAAGTTTTCCAGAATGTTGCTGAGAATGACTTTAAAGATTAAAGCCAGTCCAGTTGACCATGACTGCGTGACTTCAACATTCCATAAATCCTAAAAACTGACAAATCAGGCACCTCAAACAGGTCAAGTACCAGAGAATATGGACTCTAATGACCTTAAACTGAAGTATAGTGTGGACATAAGGTTGCTAAACTTGTGTTTTAGTTATGTATCAGAGCTTTCTTTGCAGCTCTGATTTCTAAAAAGGGTAATTAACGGTTTCTGGGGCTGCCCTGCGGTCTGGGCACATCGTCAACAGTTTCCAGCACATCTTTTAGGACTGAGTTTCACAGGAGCCCACACACTGGGCTCCTCGGGCGATCATCAGAGCCACAGTAAACACATCAGGCAGAGAAACCGTCTGTAACACCGTCAGACAGGATGAAAACATCTACAGTGTAATTGGGAAAGGCGCTCGGCGGGTCCAAACTGTCCTGGTCTTTTTTTTCTGCACGACACAAATAAAAGCTTTCACACATCCTGCCGGCTGTGCTTCTGTCTCCTCTTACACGAAATCTAGACTACAAAGTGTGAAAGGCTCACAGAAAGTTTTTTTTTTCAATCAGCCAGCTGTCCTCAGAGCCAGAGAGAAAAAAAAGACAAATGTCTGAAGAAGCTCCGGCTGTCCTCACAGAAACCTGTCTGACTCTCTGCCCTCTGGAAAATGTCCCAACGCCTCAGCCGGGCATCATCTGCCTGGAAAGGTCTCGTCCTGACGTCACACACCTTTTATAAGCATCCACCCTCAACCTGCAAACCTGGCCCACAGCCCACGGAAAACACAACACACATACATCTCCAGACAGTCATCTCACTGACGACAATCTCTATTTACAGATTCTACATAAGATACAGAATCCAAAGGTTTTGTTTTACTCAGGGAAGAGTCGACAAATCAGGTGTCTGTACAAACAGCAGGGGTCCTGCCGATCTAATCGTCCTCCTCCTCATTTATAAACTTCAGTTCACCAAACATCTCTCAAGTAATCTTCTTCTCCTTTTGAGGCCAGACCTGACAAACTGAAGAGATTTTAAACGGAAGAAAAACAGTTTGTGTTCCAGCTTCATGCAACTGATGGATAACAGAGTGAAGCCTCTGTGGTACTTACTGTTTACAGTGAAACTGGGACTCATCAGAAGCCAGTAAGCAGATGCTGCTCTGGGGATTAGATGAAGCAAAAACTAATGTTTGCTTTTCAGACTCATCTTAAGTACTTTATATCTCTTCACTTTTGATCTGAAGCCGACCAAAACCTGTTTGATAGTGTTATAATACTTGATAGAAACGTGGGGTCATGATCATTTTTTGCCCAAGTGGAGCCTAGGTGGCACCTCTCAGATACCTGGGTTCTCTTTTACTCTATCTAAATCCACAGTCTTAGATCTTGGTGTAAAAGTGGAAAATGATTTTAAATTGGGTAAGCAAATAAGGTCAGTTGTTAAATCCAGTTTTTATCCCCTCAGGCTTTTAAAGGCTTTTAAATCGGTTTTATCTTTTGATGACTTTGAGCGAGTAATTAACAATTTTATTTTCACACGTTGGACCACTGTGATGCTTTCAGCAGGTACACGAAAACATGAACACATCACCCCAATCCTGGCGTCCCTCCATTGGCTCCCAGTTTATTTCAAAATTAATTTAAAAACATGATTGTTTGTTTTTAAATCTTAAAATGGATCAGCACCCTAGTACATCTCTGACTTTTTAAATGTCTAAACTCCCTCACAGTCACTGAAGTCTGCAGATCACCTTCACCTTGTCGTCCCACCTAAATTAACCCAAGGGGGTTAATTAAGATGGTTCAGATGGCCAGAGGCAATGAGCCTTCTCTGAGTAGCTCCCAAGTTGTGGAACGAACTGCCACTAAAAATAAAAACATCCACCATCCTATTGACTTTTGAATCACATATTCAAACTAATTTTATTCTTTGGCTTTTGATTCAGCATGAGAGTTGTGTGATCTCTGTCCTTTTATGTTGTTTTTATGGCTATTATTTGTTTTTAGGTTATTCTATCAAATGCGCTATTTAAATAAAATGGATTGGATTGAACTGGATGTAGGTTCTTTGACTCCCATCAACCTGTTGCATGCTAGCAGTAATTGGTGTCTAAAGGGAGAAATTTATGTAATAACCTTTTATCACCCAAGTATCTTACAGGCTACCTGGACATTTATTGGTTATTTTGTCCTTAAGAGAGTCTGAGATCAAGGAGAGCTTGTCCTCTCTTCTTTCAGGGGCTGTTTCAATTTTTTCCTCTTGGTTGGACAGTTACAGTAATTTAAAGAGCATGTGTGAAATGGGAGTCCTGACGCTTGGATTGGTTTTGTCTATGATGCTCAAATGAGGGGACAACAAACAAGAAAGAATTGCCCGTTTTTCCCCATTTATTCTGCTTTCAACCCCTTAATGGCCCAACAATACATTCATTGCCAAGCTCCCTGGAAAACTGCCCCCATATGAATAATTTAGAGAGACAGCGGTCCACATTTCTATTCCATACACAGAGGTTGGACAGACTCCCACTCTCCATCCTCTTGTCCTCTCTTTGTAAAAGTCAACAGGCTAAAGCACTAACAGCAGATATTGTCCATTAAACACAGAGCCAGACTGACTGAAGGATCACGTGTTAGTGTAACGTGAGTGCAGGTACGATGCCCCCATCATCACCGCTGAGATCAAAGATAATAAAATGCTAATTAAGCAGCGTTGTGTGAAGACCTGCCGTCTGTGATCCATAATGTATCATGTTTGTCATGTGGGTGTTGTGCTTTCCTGGCTCTGATGTTTCTGCTCTACATTAGTCCCAAAATAAAATGCATCAAATAAAACTCCCCCTGGTTAAAAAGTCACAAACAACTGTGGAAGAAAATGTAAAACTTGGACAAAAATCAAGAGAAGCCTGTGGACATAAAAACTTCTTAGAGGAGTCGACTTCTAATCCCAAGGAGCGTTTAAGGGAGTAACATCCAATTACAGCTTAAACTGCAGCTTTAATAAGAGCAGTCAGATTCTGGGTCAGTTTGTGGATTGTGTTTCTGTGGATCCTAACAGCAGAGATAAAGCATATCAGATCTCTGTTTGGCTTCTTTGTAGTGAACCCATCAGTTGACTCAGCCGGGGCCCTGATCACGCACTGATCAAGTCAAAAAGATATGTTTTAAAACATTGAATCCCTCTGATGTGTACATAAATGAGCTGCAGACAAAAAACTGTACGAAGTTTGAAGCAGGCTGTAAACATGTTTACTTTTGCTGTCATTTTGAACATTTTAACATTACACCATACTGAAAATACTTGGCTTTTTTGCAGGCCTCAAGTGGAAACTCAAGAAACTGCAGTTTGGGGAAGACAGCTTTTTAAGTAATACTGCAAATCATCAGAGCTTTAAAACAAAGTGAAGTTCACTTGTTTCTGTAACAGAGGTTGTCAAAGGTGCTTTGGGGACTATCAATGTGGTTTTTGTTTAATGTATTTATTTAAAGTAACAGTGACAAATAAGGGTTAGTATGATGTCGAAGTCAAAAAAGAAAAAAAAACTTTTTAGAATGATGTGTAAGATATTCGTTGAAATATGTAGTTATTATTTCTGTTGGTGTCCTAGTATTTTATGATATTCCTACCATTTCTAACCAACCCACCAAACATCGGACGTCTGAGAGACATAAAGATCACATCAGTATTGGGTCGGTCCATATCTAGACGTCAGAGCAACGTGCAAAATAGGTACAAATTTTGACATCTGAATCTGACTTTTTTTGGACGTTGTAATGACATTAAGCATTTGGACGTCATTTGCAGACCAAATCTAGAATTCAGTGAGATGTTCAAAATGGATCCCAACATTTTTTAGACGTTAATCTGATTTCCATACAACGTCCAAAAAAGACGTAATAAAAACTTTCATTCTGCACCTTCAGGAGACCTGATTTGGGCGTCGAAAATTACGTTAAATATACGTCATTTCAACGCCACATTGCGTGATAGGAATTAAAGAATCAGTCCAACTGACTTGTAAAACGGTGCAACTACAAAAGCATGACAAGTATGAAATATTTCACCTTCCTAGAAGTTATACAAGTGCACTACTGAAAAAAAGTTATCTGTTGTGAAATATCTTGAAGTATATTTAAAATATTTTATTCCTAACCTTAATGATTTGTTGTTTCTTTTCTGCACTGAGTTAATCAGTATGTCGTAGACATCAATGTTTTCTCTTTGTTTTTGGGTCAGCTGGTGTGAAATTAGTTTGGATTTCAAAATAACAACTAACTCCTAACTAATTTTTCTGACTAACGGGTCTTCTGGGAATGAGGTGGATCCCTCCCATATAACCTGGACTTTACCCTGTCCAGTGTCAAACTTTCACCCTGTCTCTTAATCTACTTCCTGCCTCACCTGCATTGATCTCCATCACAAGGCATCCCCCAGGGTGTGGTACTTGGTCCTTGTTCATTATCTACTTGCTCTCTTTTGGTAACATTGCACGCACCCATTGTTTTTATTCCCACTGTTAAGTTTCCACTAAATCCATCACTTCCTCAACCCTCTCTTCTCTAGACACACTGCCTAACACCACTGTCACTCCATCGCCTCACATCCTTAACTTCAACCTTAACCGCTGAACCCATGTTTTAACTTGTAATCTATTACTCTCCAGTTGAGCTTCTTTACCCTCTGACTTCCTTATTCTGTCTGACAGTCCAGCTCCAGAGTCCAACATTAATACAAAATGAATCCACTTAAAAATTCCTCATGGAGTATGTCAACCTATATGTCATGTGAATAATGTTTAAAGGGTTTTTAATAATAAATTGAGACGACAGTGCAGCTCAGTGAGTCAGTCCATCACTCAAACCTCTGTGTTTCTCCTCTCGGTGTTCAATGTGTGTTCTCAGAGCTGTGATGTGGTTTTCACGCTGACAGCAGAGCCAGCTCCCTCTCACCCTAACACACTGGAACCTTTGTAGCATTGAGGTTTTATTAATAGTTTTAATGAGCGTAATCATACAATATGGCAGCTAATGAATTGCAGAGCTCTCTGTAATTATGTGCCTTAATCCTCCTCCCACACTTCTCACCTCAGCCTGCATAATGAAGAGCAGTCACCCCACTTTTCTCTCACTCCTCCTTCTTCCTAATGAACATTTCTTCTTCTCTTTGGATGAATTAACTGTTTGTTTTCTGTATTTTCTTATTGAGTACACAGCTTTTTGTTGTGTATTTTCTTCTTTTGTAAGAAGAAATGAGCTCAAAGCTTTTGATTCGCCTCCCAGTCACAACCTCTAATCCTATAATGTGGCAGTGGCAAATTAAGCCATTTGAGGGTCCCTGCATCTACCAGTCTAATGTACCTTGTATCAGTTACTATTATTCATGTATTTTTGATACATAAAAATAAACAAAAATGAATTCTGTTTATTAGAGTGTGGGCGAACATAATCCATGCCCCCCTGCATGAGTCAGTGCCTTGGTTGGGGCATCCTGGTCTAAAAAGTCTGGAAGTGAATGCTCCCCCTGGTGGCTGGTTGCATTAAGGTCCAAAATCCGGCCCTACAGTCATTCCAGATGAGCTTTGATCAAACTTTAAAAAACTAATACACCTCATAGCAATGTTTCTCATGTCTGGTTGTTGTGGTGATTTGAAGATGTTATTTGGCTGTCTTTTATTCAAGTCCTCTTTTTTCTGAAAAGTTTCATTTTCATTAGTTATGAGAGGTTAAAAACTGGGTTTTACATTATGTTTAACAATGATTGACAGCTGCTGTTCTTGTTTTTTTTTTTTTTTTGGAGATTCTAAAATATGTTGGAAGGGAGAGCCAAGAAGAGATAAGACTCTCGAAAGACAAAAATAGTGATTTTTTTTCCCCTAGCTCCACTCAGATTCTCCCAGAATCCCTCACAGTCTCTACTGCGCAGACTCTGGCTGCACAATGGCTTCCAATGGCGGCGCCTATGACGGGGGAAATTTGGCTTCAAAACTGTACATTGGTAAATGGCAGAGCCACGCTGTCCACTCTATATACAGTCAGTGATCCCTGCTTGTCAGCCCGTTCCTTGATGCAGGCACATAATCTTATTTTCTTATGAAAGGCTAACTTTATGCCAAACAGAGGGTTCAATCAGAGGAATAGGGGGAGTGACAGTGAAAGATGGGACTCAACTTTTCCCCAGATGAAATTCAAACAATTTCTGAAACATCAATTGCAATTAAAGTTGATGTGGATCACCCATCAGCATCCTGTCTCCCTCTCCAGAGTCAATATTCACAAACAGGATGACCGCCAACATTAGTGTCACAAAATACATGCATACAAATCATAAGGTACACTTGTACATCATAATAATGATGTTGCATCATCAAGCCCTGTAATCATGGGCAACATCCGGTCAGTAAAAATGAAGCCTAAGTGGAAGTGCTAAAAGATGCCTTTCATCGAGAATCCACTTGAGACTGGCTGCAGAAAGACTGGAAGTCACGTACACACCCAGCCATAAAAAACGACTTGTACGGCGTTAAAAAGAACATTTACAGCCTGGTTCAAAAAACGACATGGATCTGATATGCTGAGTTTGCTATCAGCACACACTGCACACAGTGAGTGTTTTTTTTTTTGTCCAAACTCTGCGGTTTGGTAGATACTAGGACCGTTTGATTATCCAACCAGAGTTACAGCTCAGGTCACGTGACCGGTGGGCACCCTGTTGCTGTTTGAAAGGAAACTTGCAGCCAGCGTCATAACAAACATGGCTGCGTCAATGGATTGGCTTCATTTCACAGTTACAGAAACAGACGGGTGACGTCAGGGAGGCTATGTCCGTGTTTTATACACTCTATGGCTGTGATTTATATAGCCAGCAGTCTGCCTGGATATTGGAGGCTACGAATCACAAATTTGCTGGTTGCACATGCACAAGCTGATGAAAAATTTATCCAAACTGAATAAAATTTTAGCAAAAATAGGATGGCTGCAAATTACCTGTGACCTGCAAGACCAGACCAGCCTCACAGCCAGACCCCAACAGAGCGAATCCAGTGAAAATTGAAAGATTGATTTGGTGCTGGTGCTGTGACAGAGCAGAGGAGGCCTGGAGAGGCATTTAGTGTATTCCAGCCATAATAGTACAGCCTGCCTGAGTGTTGTAGAAATTCCTGAGTCTGTCTGTAACCTCATTGTAACACTCTGTTCTCAGCACCAGATCTTCCAGAGATTTATATGAGCTCTTTACGAGACTTGCTTGATCTTGAGTTGAAAGAAGCTGAATTTATTACTTGAAACATTGGAAACCAATGCCAAATTACCTGTAACCACTATTGTATTGTTCATATAGAAAATGTGGTTGTTGAGTGTAAGCAGTCTGATGAAGACTTAAAAATGTTTATCTCAACAACAATCCAGGAGCTAAACTCTGTCTCTGTCTTTGATGCTGTGATCCAGCACAAACTAATGAGTTCAGATCCTGAGGAACATTTCATCACTGCGGACAGAAAAGCCTGTGAAACTTTTCAAACACAATGTACTGTTGCTCTGTCTCATTATTCCTCCCCGTCTACATTTCTGTCTCCTCAGTCCATCTCTGAGGTTTTTCCAAACTCATTATCACAGCAAATTGCTCTGAATCAGTCACAGCGTTGTAATCTTTTCTGTTGTACTCTGCTGAGGAAGCTCCTGTGACTTCATCTTGTGTGGAAGGCTGATTGGTGAAGCTGCTCCAAAGCACACATGGGTTTCAATCAGTCGTCTTACATTTGTGTTTTTCTTGAGTTAGCCTTTATATATCCATAACTTCAGGGGACATGGGGTCTCATCTTATTTGTGTTTAATGAGTTTCTTTTCAGAGCAGCTGCAGCCTCAGGGTTTGACTCAGGTGGGAAGACGAAATGAGAAACTCCCCCTTCGTTTAATAGCTGCTGTCAAAGTGGAGGAAATGAAAAAGATGTACAGAAAGAAATGAAGGCAAAGGGAGTATATAGGAAAATTATTTGATGGGAAAAATTGCAGAGAGGTGGAGAGAAAATGAGGGGGAGAAGATGTGCCAGCAGCTTATTAACGTGCACTCACCTGCATCCCCAAAGAATCACAGGAACACTTAAAGCCAAGAGCACAGTGATTAAAAAACACAACTGTTTCTGAACAACACAAGAATGAGAGCACAGCTACACAGAAGTTAAAGGCACAGCACTTTCCCAAAATACACTATTTGATCTGGATCATGAGACAGAAACCTGTGAGGAAACAAAACCTTGAATACATTCAAAGACAATCCAAAGATATAAAATCACGGTTTGAGTTATTTTAAGCATCCTTTGACTGCTTTGTTATGATCCAATAATATAATCTGTTAATTCTGAGGTCGAAGACCTGCAGTTAGACTGGCCTAATATGAGATACAGTGAAACTGAGACCCAGTGGACACAGGGAGTGAAGCTGAGACTGTGCTAAGAACCCCCCAGCAGGACTAAGACGCAGCAGAAAAAATACAGTGAATCTGAGACTCATTGAAGATGAATAAATCGCCAATATAACTATAGAGGGACAAACGGAACAAAACTGAGACTCAGAGAAGATAAAGACAATGAAACTAAGACTCATTGTGGACAAAAGCAGTTAAACTTGGACAGTGAAGACAAAACAATGGCATTCAACCAAAAAGAGACTAAAACAGTGAAACTAACACTATTTAGACACAAATACAATAAAACTGAGACTCAATAAACATAAATACAGTGGAACTTAGACTCAGGTGAAACCAATATAGTGAAGGCAAGACTCAATGTGGACAAAAAGAATAAAACTGAGACTCAATTTTGAAAAGTACATTAAAGCTGAGACTCTTCAGAGACCTGCAGTTAGACTGGCTTTATGTGAGATACAGTGAAACTGAGACCCAGCGGAAACAGGGAATGAAGCTGAGACTGTGCTGAGAACCCCCCAGCAGGACTAAGACTCAGCAGAAAAAATACAGTGAAACTGAGACTAATTGTAGTCTGTAGACTAACTGTCGGGTCGAAGTGATGATTCTTTTGACCAATCAACGGTCTGCAGTGTTGTAGCTCCACCTTCCAAGATCCGATCGGTTCAGTCTGATACTCCTAGGGAAGGGTGGCAAAAAGTGGGACGGCTTGTCTCCGTTATTTGGGGATCTGTCCTGGGATCAGTCAGTGGAAACGCCATAAAATGTTTGCCATGCCGTGAAAAACCAAACTGAACATGGTGGAAACGGGGCTTAAGATTTGATGAAGACAGATAAACTAAAACTTAGATTTAGACAGATACAATGAAATTAAGACTTAGTGGGGACAAAAACATTGCAGCTAATACTCTTTAGAGATAGAAACAGTAAAACCTGGGAATTTTAGGGAACAATTTTAGTCACACTTAGATCCCTAGAAGAAAATTTCACCAAAACCGAGGCCCAGTATGAGACTCACGAGGAAAACAAAGACTTTGTGGAGGAAGTGGCAGTTGAAGTCAGATTTAGTACAGACAAAAAAAGCAAACCTGAGACTCATCAGTTTTGGATCTGGTGAAACTGAGACTTGCCCTGCAGCTTTGATCAGGGGCTGCTGTATCTGCACACCTGATCTTATGGTGCTCTGCTCACCTGTGGTGAATAAATGTGAACAAACCTTAAAATAAAAAACCTCAGCTGGACAGGTTTCACTGCGCACTTTCTGTCATTACTCAAACTACACAGAGGTCCTTCGCTGCTGGTGGTCTCTGCTTTCCCTGCACACACACACACACACACACACACACACACACACACACACACACACACACACACACACACACACACACACACACACACACACACACACACCGATGCACGCAGCAGCGAGCAGCATCTCCAGACACATCCACCGTCTCTGCGCGCAGACACAACACGGAGAGCCCGGACAGGTGAGTGCAGCTCTCTGCATGCCCGATGGTTTCTCTCCTCTCTTCTTCTCCTGGTTCTCTCTATTTACTCAAATTGGGTCGGTTTCTGCTGGATTTTTTTGCATTCATTTAATTTGAGGGAGGACGGAGAGCAGGTGTTGCAAAAATGTCTCGATGCATGAAGACGTTTGAGAGGCTCTGAGAGAATTTAGGCGACTTCAGAACAACATTATAACTAAATACAGCTTGACTCAGTGCTTAATTTGAAACGATTGATGCAGAATTTAAACCTTTAGAGATCGATTTTCAGTGACTCTGTGGGTCATGAATGAGCTAAATAAGACAAATAGTTGATTTTCTGAATCAGTCTCTTTAACAACATTATTGTTTTTCTCTCTATTTGCTCTGAAGATGTTGAATCAGTCCTATAAATGTGTCAAATACGGTTGTTTAAATGTATTTGTTGCATAACTGAAGGGAAATCAGTCTTAAGATGTGTGATGGAGACTTTTTTTTTTTTTTTTTTTTGAGCTGATAAAAGGATTTGTAATTTAATTTAACAGATTTAATCATCCATAAACAGCCGTACTTAATGCATTTATCAGGGAAAACTCATCATCATGCTGTTATTAGTTATTTCACCCACTCTTTGTTCACCCAAAAGGTTTTCTTTTTTTACTGCAGAAGTCAAACCTGATTTGTTGTATATCAGGTGTTTAAGGTGCAGTGTTCTTGATAGCCTGACTGTTTGTGTTATCCACTGATGTATGAACCTGTGTGAGGCTATGGTTACTCACTCTTTGACACCTGTCAGTCTTATTTATGTGTGAGTATTCCCCCCGTGACGCAGGTTTGTGTCTACCATGACGCTGATTTCTCTAAGTAAAGGTTGCCATCCTTAGGCGAGTTCAGGTCCAACTGTGACGCAAAGATGAGAGTTTGATTCCTCTCTGAAAATATGATCCCTTGGCTTCGTCTTTGCACCTGAGCTCAGGTGTTTTCCATCAGCAGGCCTGAAGAGTAATGCCATCTGGGAAGATGTGTGCATTGTGTAACACAACAGGCTGAAAAACACACACTCAGTAAACATCAGCCGACTTCTTTTGTGTCTGATTGTTTCTGCTTCAGAGGTGATCTTTTATCTGCACGCTGCTCCTCCTCATCTGTTCCCGCTGCTTTTCAGCATCTGATGGATGTTAGAGGGTCACATCAGCAGAGATTTGTGTGCATTCTGTGTTTGATTCACCCTCTTTATGGAGAATAATGGAAACATTACACGGAAACATCAGATGCAGCTTTTATTTAGGAGTCAGATATTTGTGATGAAAGGCTGGATTCAGCCCACAGGATGCTGTTTGCCTTCCTCTGAAATAATTCATGCTGCAGTACGTGGAGTTGGCAGCCCATGTGAATGAATCAATACACAGACAGTGTTTGTGTGTTTGTGACAGAGAAACCAACAGATTCTGTCACTGCCTGCTTATTTACCGAAAAACGAAAAGAGAATTTAACTTGTGATACTCAAGGATGGAAGCAAACCCCATCAGGACAGCCGATTCAAATCAGTGAAACGAAACAAGAACGTCTATACACTTTTCAACCAGCAGAGGGCACTGCCTGCCTTTGACTGCTCTTGTTGGATGTCATTAGAAATACTCTGCTAACAGTAGCTTTACATGATTTACAGCTCAGTAAAAAAACTATTTTCACTCTCTGGTGGTTTATAAAACTCTGATTTCAGCCTCAGTCTGAAACTCTTCATTTTAGCTGCTGTCATTTTAAGGCTCCTTGCGCCACAAACCCCCTTCTCACTGATTGGCCAGCCCTGTAGAGGCCCGTCTGGGACAGACCTCTGTGTTTGAGGCCTGGCCCCTCCAACTACAACCAGTAAAGAGATCCTAATGTGATGACTTTATCATTTCAGCAAGATTGTGTGAAGAACTAGTGAAGATCTTCTGCTGTTTTTGGAACCAAGTATTTAAGCAGCAGTTTGGAAATCTACACTCTCCTTGTTCTGAAACATCTACGGAGTGTTGTAAAAGAAAAATGATACTACAAGATGGGAAACATGTTGAATCTGAAATATGTTTTCCTCTGTCCAAATTAAACTACAAAACAGGGTGCAGCTGGTTTCCAAACCACCAAAATTTTCAGAAATGTAAACATTTCTTCACTGCTCGGCCTTCTGTCTTTCTCTGTGAGCGACTTTACTGTCTGTCTTTCCTCCCCATCGTAAAATCAGTATTCATGGTTTGGCCTGAGCTTCGGCAGCTCCTTCATGCCGTTCTGACTGTCACACAGACTGAACGTGGAGAGGCTGCCAGGCTCCATCACCGCCTCCGACACTCAGACAGTTTTGAGGGTGAATCCATCATCCATCATCCTGTCTTCACCCACTTCAGCTATGGAAGCCTGGATGTGACAACAAATTTTCCCATGGGACAGATCCTGTATGAATCTCTACTTTATTACCTTCTGAATAAACAAATAATAAGACAGACATCACTTTTGGGAGTTAGTGGGGTCTCTAGACTTTTGGAGACAACCTCAAGTGGACATTTGAGGAATTCAGTTTTTGTGGCTGTTGCGAACTTGATTTTATTTTCTTGGCGATACAGCGAAAGTTTTGATGATCTAAAGCTTTAGCCAAGAGCAAAATGAGTCAAGCAGACAGCAGAGCTCTGTAAGTATGTTGAAGTTGGATGCCGGCTTAAATCTCTGCAGAGTTTTAAAACACTGTAAGAGTTTATTCCCCAATCAACACATATGTAAAAATTATAAAGATTAGAATTGTCTCTTTGTTTTGGTCTCATTGTCACACATTACCTGAATTTATTCTATTCTTCACACTCTATTATGAAACTCTGATATACTCTATGTATTCATGACATTACAAACATTTAAAAGAATTGGCAAACTTTTTAACATTAATATTTTCTTTTGACTTTATTTTCCCAAATCCCTGATTTAGATCTTATTGAACTGCAAAGTTTGCAATTAATTTGCATATTTCAAAAACTTCTGAAAACTACACACAGTGGAACAATTTTCCACATTTTTCTTTACATGTTTTGTTTAATTTAGAAATTCACAGGGCACTGTTAGGTGGTTTCCGTGCACGACTTCATGTCCAGCTCGATCTGCTCTTTGTAAATGGATGTGTCTCTGCTCTGACATCTGGCAAAAATAGGGGCCTCAGCCAGAACGCAACAGAGCGGAGCCAGTGTGGGGCGACACATTGACTTAAATCAAAACCAAACAGATCTGGTGCCATGATGCAGCAGAGCCGGACTGGAGACGTGTCCTGTGTATTTTGACCTGTCAAATAGGACCAACTTTGCGGATGCTTAATGAGTCTTACCACGTCTGCAGGATTCTGCAAAATAAAAGCTCTGGATCATAACAGTTAGGACACATTTAGACTTGGTAATATTACTAAGAGGTGCTTCAAACTCCAATCAGTTAAAATTCCAAAGACAGAAATATAGACGGATGTATTCATGGTGTTATCTTCGTCTTTTTGGGGTAGGACAGAAGTAGAAATCTTGGAGAGGTTGGGTAGATTCAACAGCTGAGGCTCTGTTAATGATCATGAAGGTGAGACATGAACAGGTGGTTTCACTTTAGTTAAAATGAGCCGACATCAGGTTCCTGCTGCAAATCGTCTCACTGAGAACATTAAAAGAGGTGAAACGATCCTACACGAGTTCTGCTGTGTTTCAGAGACTATCAGGACTGCGTGACTAAAGACGTACCATCTAAAAGTCCTCAATGATCTTCATGAAGAGAATAATTGGACCTGAGTGTTCAGAGAGCAGACGTGTAATTACAGTCGGAGGCTGACACCTCTACAGAGATCAATACCATCACCTGAAAGCTGCTGAACAGGTTTATTAATCTCCTCTTTAATGAGAGCTCAGTGCTCCCGTTTCAGTCCTTGGTGACATGAAGCTGAGATAAGAGGGTCATTTTACTCTGACAGAGGTAATGAGGAGGCTTTTAATTTGACAGGGCAGGAAGAGACACAAAAGCAGCCTCCGATAATGTTTCTAGTTAACTGGCCAGAAGATGGAAGTATCATCCAGGTGATTTGAGTTAAATGTTTTAAAATGCCCCAGATGTCCAGTTTGTTACTGAAATTCAAGAAGTTCAATAAAGAGTTTGAAATGGTCCAAAAAGCAAGTTGTTGTTCTGCAGTTATGGAGATTGATCAAGCCCTGGAAGTTGGTGCCATCCATTCCTCCGGTTGTTCCAAGTTTTCTTGATTCCCTCCAACCATCTCTGAGTATACAAAAGAAGAGCTGAACATACCATGGTACCAGACCCTCATGGTGAGCATTATTGAACTGTATTGTTCAGCAGAAAGTTGTGTAAAGCTCTAAAAATGAGCAGGAAAAGACAATTCATAATGACAGAGAGACAGAGGATCAGAACATTTACAGAAAGAGGTCTTTCCTCCTGAGAAATGAAGTCAAAGAAAGTCAAGGTGAGCTCAGTGAGGAGAGTTTCCTTCAGCATCCAAAGACACTCAGAAACTGGGACTGGAAACTCTGACAGGAAGAGGTCTGGCAGAGCCAAAGCCAAACCAAAATCAGAAGACCAGTTTCTGAGAGTCAACAGCTTCAAGCTTCAGTTTCAAAGAAGTCAGTGTCTCAGTTTCAGTTACGTTGAAGAGAAGACTTTGGGATGCAGCTTTGGCAGGTCAGACTGCAAAAAGAAAGACATCCATCACTAAGACAGAGTCAGAAGAAGAAACAGAGGCTTGGCTGGACCACCAAACACCATCAGTGGACTACTGGAGACAGGACGATGGAGATATGGACTAATGAACCAAAGTTTGAAATCTTTGCTTCATCATCAGGATTTTTGTACGTAATACGTGGAGTTGGCAAAGGAAAGGATGGTTTCTCAGTGAGTGACATCAAATGTAAACATGGTGGAGGAAGCATGATGGTCTGAGGCTGTTTTTCTGGATCCAGAGTCTGGGACTTGTACAGAGTGAGAGGCACCCAAAGCCAAAAATTCTGCAGGGCCCCCAATGCAATACCCTCTGGAACGAGCTTGGTTGGTCAGGGGTTAAACCTACAGCAAGATACTGGGCCCAAACATCAGTCCAAGCTCTGCCAGAACCACTTTAAGAACAAAGAATAAGATAGTCAGCTTGGAAACATGGAGGACACTGCCAGCGCAGTCTCAGCCTGCACATTTTAGCCCCGTGGAATGGTTGGAAAATAAGCATTTAAAGATAACATGTTCACCTGCTGCCTGACATATCTCACCCGCTGACAGGTGACACAGTGACAGATAATCTGATCGTACACAATCAGCTGTAGCACTTCAACCTCTGACAGGTGAACTGAAGGACTTAATGGTTTCAACGATCATAGACTCTTCTGGGCTTCTGATAATCTGTAGATTTGTCCACAGGAGATGAGGTGGAGGGTTCCACACTGAAAGTAGAGGACACATACACAAACAGCTTCTTGTGTGTGTGTGTGTGTGTGTGTGTGTGTGTGTGTGTGTGTGTGTGTGTGTGTGTGTGTGTGTGTGTGTGTGAGAGAGAGAAAGGGAGAAAGAAATGGGAAGTATGAGTCATTCGCCTGCTGGGCTTCACCCAGCGAAGATGAAGAGTGTGGCAGTTCAAAACGAAAACATTTCAACATTTTTCATCCCTGGTTTTCGGCACCGCTCGGGCCAAACATTTTAAACTGTCCCCTGCTTTCATTTCACGCTGTGACAAATCATAACAGGCTGTCCTCCTTCCTCTAAATGCTCATAAAAACCACACTGATTGTTAAACCGGTCGCTGTTTGTGGCCTTTTCTCTTTACGTCACACTATCAAACCTTTTTATGTGAATCATTCCACACTGGATACTCCTGGGGTGGTTATTCTATCATTTATGCAATGTTTTGTCTTAGAGTTGAACAGAAAATACTTAAAACACTTTTTTGAGACTTCGAAAAAGATGCTCATCAGATTGAATTAAAGATTAGACACCAAAACACACTAGCTTATATTTTTAGTAATATTTGTCAAATTGGGCTTTTTGCTTTCAAACAGCTTCAAGTTGAATCTCAACCTTTTTTTTTTCTCAGATCGGTCTGCACGTTTGATTACGAGGACATCCCTGACCTGTCATTGTACTTCAATGATGCAACTTCTCGACTCTGAAACTATGAGAAACACAAATCCATCAACTTGCCCCCAAAACATTTGGAGGCTGTCAAGTCTGAGTGCAGAACTCCTCGGCTGCACTTTTGCACCCGGCAGGCTCTGCGAGGTTGAGTGACACCTCAGAAACGTGGAAAGGAGACAAGACAAGACTGTTTAAGTCTGAGCAGGAATGATGCACGTAAACTTCAATACTTATTTGTATCATCAGCTGCTTTAGGCAACGCAGACTAGAGCAGAGAGCTCTGAGGTGGGAGCGTTTTATCCCCCTGACATCGGCTTAAAACGAGTAAACAAACGAGTAAACAGAGACAGGCTGAGCTGTAGTCATAGAGCTGTGAACGCTCAGTTTACAAATAAACACAGAGCATCAACAGCTTCTGGGAATATGCTGGTTTCTGGTGCAACAATTTTACCATGGAGCTCTATGGGGACTGACTCACTGCTGGAGTTAGACTCTAGAGGACACTCAGGGAACTGCAGTTTGTTTGCATTTCTGTGTGAGCTTATTTTTTGTTCTCTCAGTTTCTGCTTGTTCTGTCAACAACTTAATCAAGAGATGTCAGCAATTAATCAAGTCCCAAGTTGTTGATTTTTGCTAATGTATGCACATTTTATTTTATATTCCAGCAGTGTGTGGTCTTACATTGAAACATGTTTCAGTCAGGGACGAGAATTTCAAGCTAAAATACTATTCGATAGTCACTGGCTTCTACTAAGAATAACTGCCAACACTCCAGCAGACACATGTAGATAAGGACTGCAAAATTTAATTGCTTCTAGTCATGAAATACTGTATGTTGCATTATTTATAAATCTAGATATTATCCACCCGTGAAAGTGGCGTTAACCCACAGGCTGAGGTACTGCTTGTAGCAAGTTAACATATATGCTACAGAACAGTCCCATCAGACGCCACAACAGCTCAATCCAGCAACAACTGATTGTGTTTCTTCTTCTGATGACTAGCAGGACATAACCAGGATTCACTAATGTTACACATTATAAGCATTCCAATAAAAACAGATTCACCTCACAGCATTTTAAATGTAAATCAAATGGCCAAACAGCCACCACAGCAGTTGAACACTTCTAAACACATCATTGAATAAAAAGTTGACAGATGTAATCAATAACTGATGGCCTACATCTCTAAATAATGATCGCAGACATCACTTTCAGTGTTGCACCCCAGCATACCAAGCTTTTGATACCTGCTAAGTGGGTGTAAAGCTGGCGTGAAGCAGTCTTTCATACATGTTCCGGGGCACGCAGATTCAAACCTGGCAACATGAATAAAAACAAACAAGCTTTGAGGGGAACTTGCTGATTTGTATTATCAAAATATACTCATGTCCTTTATTACTACCCAGCTCTTATGAAAGCAGTGTAGATGAGCCAAAAGTGTGTTTGAACTGGCAGTGTGAGTGATGCACATGATATGACTAAATGAGCTCCACTGTCTGAATCGTCTTTAAAAAAGAGGATGTTTATCTGCTAGTCAACATTAATATTTGTTCTTTATTGAGAGGAACAGGCAGAGAAGGTGACTACTTTTGGCAGCCAAGCTAATCTGCCAACAACCTTCACAAGTGAAGTTTGGCAACACATCCCTACTGCTCATTGAGCTGAGTGTACCAGGATAATTGAAGGTGACTCAGACAAGCTGATCATTTATAAAAACTCTATTATGTGGTGACAGAATAGTGAAAGAACAAATTTAGAGACATTAAGATGTAAGAAAATCACTTTTAATTACTTTACATTTGGAATTCCTGCCCTTGACTGGACCCAACATACAAAGACATTTCTAGAGTTAGTGAAACTGGACTAAAAGGGGCTGTGAGGAGTTTCGAAGTGATCTCGAAAAAGTCTGCCCTCTAGATATATGCCTGACCATAATCCACAGTTTAAAAAAAAAATAGTAGTGAGAACATAGATCTGAATGTTTTCTTTGATTAATTTTGTAGTTATGGACTCTGGAGTCGAACAGTCAGGCAGAAAAAGGACAGAAGAGCAGAAGAAAGCAAAACAGTAGAGAGTGATAGAGCATGAGCTAAAGTTCAAAACATGAGCTAAAGGCTAAAACAGGGGCTAAACTTTGATAATGTTCATTACAACCCACATGCAGCAGTTATTCTGCAGTGGTCTGTTCAAACTTTAGAGTCTATCAATAAAATGAAGAGTGAGGTTACGTTAGCTCTGCTTGGTAGTTGACTGGCAGCTCTGGGCTGCCAGTAGCACTGAATATAGCCAGCTACTTAAAGGGGACATATCATGCTGATCCCTGATTTAATACTTACATATAGAATAATAAAGTTGAAAACAAGACCTTTCACCCCCTGAATTTTCAAAAAATTAGATATTGTATTTTTCTGATATCCTAGAACAAGATTTGATGCCTCTGGAAATTGGTCATTGCCATTTGGCTTCGAGATTTTGACCGTCATGACGACACGAGGATCCTTTCTTTTTATTGGAGTAATCTGATAAAGCAGCTCCTCCTCTGTGAAGTCAGTTAGTCACACAACCGCCACCGAGGGATACACCCACCAAGAGCCGAATATAAACGTATAAACTATACATGGTACAGTACTTGATTTTGTAAATACTGCCATGCTGCAAAAACCGCCCCCTGGCTCTACCCCCTCCACCCCTCTGATAGAACTGACCAATCAGAGCATAAAGAGCTGTGATGTTGCGAGGTTGCTGGAGGTCATTCTCGAAACGGAGCGTTTCAACGAGATCTTCAGAATGGCCTAAACTGAGGATATTGAGAACGCTATTGTGGGGCAATGAAGAAACTAAATGACTTGTACTGAGGGCAGAAATGCTTTACAGGCATCCTAGTCTGGCATAGTGAAAAGGAGAAACAAGCATGATATGTCCCCTTTAACTACAGTACAAACATGCAAAGTTTGCTTGTTGTCACACTTCAAAAAACAGCTCTATGTAACTGTTGATAAATACCTTACCTTGAACATCTGATCTCCATTTAATTCCAAAACAAACACACTTTTTGTATAGAGTCACGACAATGTTTGTGAGACTCATGGCCAAAAGGTATCACTGATGTCAAATAAAAACATCCTCCTAACAAGTCGCATTTTCCTCCTAAAGTCGCATTTTAAAACTGTTCTTATCCTGAAAAGCAGCAGACAGTTAGGAAGTGGTTCTTTAGCTGCATTAACATAACTACTGCAAGTATCCTGCAGTGCTGGTCAGCAGAATAAATAACACCACATTAGGCTGAAGTGTTGTGAGATGAGTGAGAGGTTATCTGTCTAACCGAGCCTAAAGGGAAGGACACGACACAGCGCTCATGAGTCCAAACTCTAACATTAGATGAATGAACTCAACACACATAAAAAAAGAAAATTCAACAGAGACACTCCTTGGTACAATGGCAGTATTAACAAGTGGAACTGCAAATAAAATGTGGGGAAAAGCGGGTAGACTCATAAGTAATGATGACTACACCCATGTTGGCACATTTTTTAACAAAGAGCTGAGGCTAAAGTAAACTTTTCAGCAACAAATATCACACAGTTACCTGTGTGCCTCTGTGTAACCTGCAGAAAGCATCTCATTGCACTGCAAGGGTGTCCTGCAGCATCTTTGGATCAAACCAACTCGAGGGAGAGGGGTGGATGCTTTTCAAGGTTTGAATGTAAGGCAAAAGTAGCCAACTTGTTTTGACTTGAAAAAATTAGAAGTTTTAGAGATGAGAAGACCAGTTGGGTAGACTTCTTCTGATCTGTGGAGGAGCGAGTAGTGGTCACGTGGGGTGCGTCTCTGAAGTTATATCGCCAACTAAAGGCCTGGCATGCTTACTACAGAACTTAAGAACTTCTGTGTTGTTGTGTCAACGGTGTTTAAGTGACGTGTAAGACGAATAGCAGCAGGCAGACCAGCTTGTCTGTATTGTGCCTGTAAAATAAACAGGCTTTCTAATGGCAAAGTCTTGGGTCAAAGCCTCTTAATTAGCTAAATGATGTGTAAGACTTTCTGTAGTGAACTGTAGCCTGACTTGTATCCTGTTTCTCACTTAAGGGGCCCGGCTGACCGGGAAATATCTCTTTAGGTATCAGACAAACTCTCATCACATTTTGCGGAAATGATTTTGAGATATACAACTTTGAAGGTCTGTGATTTAGAGCACCAGAAGTAGAAAGAACAACATGTCCCACTTTAACCCTGATTGCTGTCATTATCTGCTCAGTAAACTGTGAAGTGCACACTCTTGAATTGCAGAGGTAAATCTCAGAGATATTGATCAGACAGAGTGTCTCCGCACGGCCCTGCTCCTCTTCTGTAGAGGCACATAAAATTACCACCTGTTCCTTGAAGCCTATCTCCATTTCTCAGATTGATCGCTGACGAAGAGATACAGCGACTGTCATATCTGAAGGCTTGTCACGCTCCTGTGTAATCAGCAGCAGAGTGTGGGAGGATCGCTCGACTTCTTCATCTACTCATTTCACTCTATTTATACGAGCAGAGAGGGAACAGCTCATCCAGAAGCAACGAGGCTAAATCTTCACACTCGGCTGGATATTTGTACTATAAACTGAATGGATGCTGCCTGTCCTACTTCTCCCTCATCCCGACCTGTCAGGCTGATAACTCATCAGTAAATATGTGTGTCATGAATGTATAAGTTATCAGATCTGTCTGCATGTGTTTGGTGTTTCCCAGCAGATGGGACTCGATGTTTTAATTTTCCAAGATGATAAAGAAGAAAGGATTAAATTTTCTGTCTTTATCTCTGGTCTCTCTTTGACCCCGAGGAAAGGGTGAGATAATGAGTAGAGAGGACGCTTAATTCACTGATAACCTCATTGAACAAGAAAACCTTCATGGCAAGCCCTCAAGCAGTCTTTGATGGGGTTTAGTCAACCTAAAGATGAGCCAGTGTTCAAGAATAACTCAGGCCAGTCTGTAAGAGCCAATTTCTGGACAGAATTAAATAATACAGAGACATTTAAACAACAGTGTAAAAAATAGAATTTATTTAATCTGAATCTTGATTTCTAAAGCAAAAAAGGGACCCCGGCAAGAACAAAGAGAAACTTAGAGAGATAGAATAAGATAAAAGGACAAGAAGATAGGTTTAGCGGTCCAGAGTAAAGCAACAGAATGAGAATCATTGAGATGAAAACAGTTGAATAACAATAGAAAAGAGATGAAACGAGCAGAAATAAGAAATAGAATGGGAACAAATCAGTACAATGAGAAATAGAATTAAAGCAAAACAGTCAAACAAAAATGGAATCAGATCAAAAAAGAAGAATGACATTAAAGCAATAGAATGATAAATAGAATAAAATTAACATAGTCGAATGAAAATAGAAAAGTGATGAAAAGAGTAGAATAAGATCAAAGCAATAGCATGAGCAACAGAATGAGTGCAAAATTATAGAATAAGTCACTGGGCTCTAATTTTGTGGCGCAGCGCAGGGGGCGCAAGCCTGGCGCACCCCACACAGTGTTAATTTCATGCGACGCACCGCCATGCGCTGCCAATTTGACAATTTGGTAGACCATCTGCGCAGAGATGGGTGTGACAGCGCGCCAGGGGGAGTTGACGACACACCAGGGGGAGGTGTCGGCAGATTCATGTTGGCGCAGTGACAATTTCGTGCAAAAACAATGCATAAAGTGCGCTGAAAGCTTGCCGGCTCCAACCTGGTCTGTTCTCATTGCAAAGTGGAGGGACCTCCTGCTGCAGGGACAGCAGCTCTGACCGTCTCCGCTACCGGGTCTTTCCAGCACACTGTTTCCACGGTGCTGGGGATCACTCAGACCAATTAGACACTGCGCCTTGGCCGCAACGCATTTAAAAGCGAGGAGAGGCGCTCATTTGATTGGTGAAAACAGTGCTCAGCTGTGTTAAACTCACTCATGGCTTTTCTCCTCCCTCTCTGCCATTTGCACGGAGGGAGGCGTGGACGCGCACCTCTGCGCACCTCTGTGCTCCTCTGCGCCTTGAGTGCACCTCTCTTGGCACTGCAGGAAACTTGCAAAATGCACTGGTCACACCCTGTCCACGCGGCGAAGGCCGGCGCAGGGCAGGTGCGCTTGTGCTTCAGCCTGGTCAACGAAATTAGAGCCCATAGAGTGAAATTAGAACAGTACAATGAGAAATGAAACAAAATCGAAACAGTGCGATGCAAATGAAAAATAAGTAACGCAGTAAAATGAGAAAAAAAGCAATAGAATGGGAAGTAGAATCAGATCAAAACAGTAGAATGAGAAATAAAATAAAATCAAAACAGTAGAATGAACACAGTAGAATGAGATCAGAATGGTTAAATTCAATTAAAAGCAATATGACAGAAAAAACCAACAGAGATCAGATAGAATAGAGCATTTTCTATGAAAGCAGTGAAAAAAATGATCAAAGTGAAGGTTGTGATGTAAGAAAAAAAAATCAAAACACATCCGATGCATTCAGGGGAGTCAGGAAATCTTAACACTGATTGTCTTTTTGGGCTCAGCATGGAGCAGATTTGTGTCAAAGTGTAAACGGGTAATCTCAGAACAGATAGATTGAGGCTCTTCATGTTGATATCTGTTTATAGAGGAAGAAATCCTCCTCAGAACACTGACCATGAGAGCTGGGGTGTCATTATGTGGTTCCTCCTGCTTTTGCTCTCTATACAGGCTGTTTTCCTGCAGACACCAACGCCTGCTGGTTAATAGGAACCATACTTAAAACTACTCGTTTTGTTTGTCTCTGCACAGGCTGTCAGAGAGTCCCAAGGCTCATTTGAGATAAACCCTGAAGCAAAGTTCAAAGCTATTATCTCAGCATATTGCTTCTGTCTGTCTGTGTGCATGTGTGTGTGTGTATGAGAGTGAGAGATAATAACGCGGTACAAGTTGATGATACATAGTGCTGGGTTTGTTGGAAACATCATTAATCATTCTGCCTCCCCGCTGTGAAAGGACGAGGACATCAGAGCTTGTTCATCTTAAGAAAATGTGCGTGATCTGATTTATGAAAGTTTGCAAAAATGAGCCTGGGCTCCAGTACAGAAGGTGTCTGAGATTCCTCATGTTCTCTTTCAGATCCATTTGCATGCTAATTATGTTTATCTCTCAGCTGCTGCGAGAACTGAGCGCAGATTATCACCTAGCAGCTGCCTTTAGCATTCAACGAACAGCTTTAAATCCTCCTTCATCCACAACCCAACAACAAACACACAAAGGAGTATTAAACAGCATTATTATTACTGACATGTCAGACTGAATAGCTTAATATTGAAGGTGTCAGAGCAATTGGATGGAGCAGCTTTAGTGCTTGTAATTGTTGTGTTCAACAGCTCTTCAGGCTGGATGTGAGACCGAATTGAGCTTGATAAAATAACACTTCTCCTGGTCTTTTTTTTTAAGGATTAAGATCAAAGGGTGATTTTAAAAGCAGATCAGGCTTCCAGCAGACCTGATTTAGATAAAGCTGTGACTGTGACACGTTGAAGCACCACCAGAGGAGGTGGGATTGTTGTAACCTGAGAGGATGAAGCTGTTGACGAAGATTGTGTTTGATCCCCTGCAGCCTGAGTTCTGCTGTGTGGGATTGCATAAGACTGAGAGAAGAAAGACATAAAATGTGTGTGTGTGTGTTTGACTTACTGTTTGTTGAAGCTCTTTTATACTCCCACAGTTATGGCATGTGGTCCTGATTGCTGTCATCAACGATGGATGGAAAATGTTTGACTGTTGGATAATAAATACATCCAAGTTATGCAAACAGAACAATTGAGGTCTGATGATTCAACAAGTTTGAAAATGTTGGTATTTTGAAGCCTGCATGTCTTAAACTTTGGAGAACAGATGAGAGCAGTTTGCACCAACCTGCAGCCATGCATAAGGCTGTAATGGCTCTTTATAACTGCAAGTGGCATCATACACCCCCAAAGAAGCAATAAAGTCTTCGGCAAAGCTTCTATTTTTTAATATTTCAGTATCTGAATTACCAAAAGTTTGTGAGTTCAGCCTGCAGCAGGCAAATGGGCTGTAATGGTTGCTCTACAATCCTTGATGGATTGAATTGTGCCCACTAGGGGTGGGCAATATCGCCTCAAGATTATATCATGATATTCTAAGAAAATATGCAATAACGATATTAATTATAGTATTGGGGGGAAAAAAACGAACTACTTAATATTAGTGGTTACTGATTCTGAATAACAGAATTTCTATGGCACACATAGTATGGAAGCCACTTTTCCAATCATTTACTACCACTACACAAGCTTGAAATGTAAACATAGTAAGTAGGTCAGATCCAGAGGAAATCTGACGTTTTGGAGGAGGAAAAGTTAACCCAGAGGTGAAAAACTTCATAATTCTATACGACACAACACATTCTTTCTGTAAGGACACCAACAGGTAGGAGAAGGCATTGACTGAAGGTGCTGAAGTTTTGGGAGGGTCAGTTGAGCTTAACATACTAATTAATTACAATGAAAGTACGTTGTCATGGGTGGGATCCCTGCAGGAACATGTGGTGATATTGTGAGTTTGGGTATCCAGCTGCTATGGGGGCTGTGCTTAAGGATGGGAATTGATAAGATTTAATCAATGCCAATGCTGTTAACGATCCTGCTAATCCATCCAATTCTTTAACGATTTCCTTATTGATTCCAGCAAATTTTGCATGTAGGCAAATGGACTGATTTTCAGTGGTAACAATGTCCAACATACATGCCAGTATAGATAACTACATCTGTAATTTGCTGGTGTTTCCACTCTCTTAAGGTTGTGCAGTAGGTGTAAAATTAAACCACAATTCTGACGCTTCTGAACCCTTTCAATTGAATGGAATTGATAAGGGAATTGATTAGCAAAAAGATTAATGATATTGATTCTTTGATGGAGTTAACGATTCTCAACTGGAATTGGTTTTAAATTCCCATCCCTAGCTGTGCTGCCCTGTGCTGCGCTGCGCTCAAGAGACGCATCCTGCATTAATTGGCACGCGCCCTAAATTTGCAACCACACGTCCGTGAGGTCCGTAGAGGAAAAAAATTCAGGAACAAAAAGAAGAACTTTTTGCAGATAAACTTTGAGTGATAGAGGATTATGTTACAACTATTGCAGCCTGTTTTGTGGCTGCAAGCTGAACTGATCTCCAGCAGCAGCTCCAACACTTCTTGTGCCTGTCAGTCAACAAACAAATGTGTAAACAATGGGCGCTGATTTATAGACACTAGAATTGTGCTTCAAGGTAATTATTCACAAAAAGTTGTGTCTCTGTGCTTGTTCTTCAATTCAGGGACACAACAGTCTGACAGACAGCGACTGTCAGACGCAATCAAGGGAAGAAGTGTGAAAGCGCCATCTGCATGATGTGACAAGAACAATGACGGAGATTTTCCTGTTCTTTGTGTCGACTCGTCCTTGTGTCCATCCCACCCTCTCCCCCTCTTTCCCAGAACTTTATTCACAGTGTGATGTTCCCCCCTTCAGGTGACACTCCAAATCCTGTGTGACGTCAAACCTTAAGGTTGTTTCCTCCGTGGTGTGTGACCTCTCATTGCAGTTTGTGGATATGGATATTGTAGATACAAAAACCTCACAACCCCGACAAACTCAGGCAGAGTCTTAAAGCTGAGCCAAAGTCAGAAGAAAGAGAAACTGGAGCTTCCTGTTTATAGAAATCTTTGATTTTCTGGTGATTCATATCAAACCGACCTTTCTCCACCACTATCTGCCTTTTCCACGCTCACTTAATTTATTTTTACTTCTGCAGAAAAATCTTTCACACAAACCATAAAAATGTTACAGTGCCACATCTGACTCGTGTGTTGACATTTAGAGAATTAAATCCTTTCTAAGAAAAACCTGAGAGCATTAAATCCTGCATATGTTTTCCTGAAACATGACAAGGTGTCTTTAAGAAAAGCTCTTTAGAGGGGAATCCTTCATTTAAAAGCAGATCTGAGTCAGGGTGGTACTGAGTACAAAAAGTGGTGCGGTTGTCATTTTATATTCCCAATTCTTAACCTTCAAAAAGAGAGTGGTTCAGCAGAGGATTAGGGCCACTGAAAAAAACATATTGGGGCTGAGGAAGTAAAGAAATGAATGACTATCAAACATTTTATTTTAAGTTCTGACTTTAATGGACGCTACCCGGGGTTTGAACCATAGACTGTTTATAATGTGGACATACTCTCTGCTACGACACCTGTCTGTTCCTGATACAGTAAAATGAAGCCAATTGATGGAAGTGGCCATATCCAATATGACACAGGCATTGAACTTCCTTTCTAACAGCTATAGGGCACCTGTCAGTCACATGAACTGAGCTGTGTCTCTGATTGGACAATTAGATGATCCTAGTATCTTGTAAACTGCCAAGTTTAACCCCCGTAAAGGGTGTGCTGATAGCAAAATTAGGATTTCAAACCCAGGCCATTTTTTGAACCAGGCTGTGAATATGTTTTTAATGTCTTAAAAGTCCAGTTTTTTTGGCTGGGTCTGTACGTGACTTCCGGTCTTTCTGCAGCCAGCCTCAAGTGGATCCTCAAGCAACTTTTAGCACTACCTCATAAGCTTCATTTTTTCTAAAGCAAATGTTGCCCCTTGGGTCAAACAAACAATGTGACAGGGAACCATTTAGTTCTGGGAACACAAATTCCCTGGACCCTCTGGTCTAATAGTTATCTGGTTATTGTCTGCCAAAGCACCTTGGTGCAGAAAAATGAAGGCATGGTAAATATGTGTAACACAAACAAGACTCCATTAAACTTGTGTTTACAGCTCGGTACGACAAACAGCTTCTGTTGCTGCAGCTCATTTACTCCTTTTTATAGGGGTTAGATTTATTTTGTAGATAGCTTTATGAGGCTGTATTTTAAATGAGAAAATTATATGTTGGCCAGCAAGCTACAGCAATAACTTCAGTGATCAAGAGTAAAAAAAAACACACACAGCCTTGTGTCTATTCTTGAATAAAATCAACTCAGATAGACTCTGATTCTCACTGTGGCATCTGTGAACTTTAGAGAAACTGGGTCAGACCCCCTCGTACACAGAAACAGGACCTGAAGGGATGAATGTTGGGTGGTACTGAGGCTGTGCTGTGGTGTTTTTATGCTTAAGTGAGGATTTGTAATGATCCCTACCATTAGCTGAGTAAAGCTTAATGAAAGTATGTAAACAGTCTGTGTAAGCACCTCAGAGGTGATGAACTTTTGAACACTCGTCTACTCTCTTTTGCTGTGAGGTTGGAAAAAAAATACAGAAATGTTGCCTGGCGTTCCTCCTGCACAGAAACAGATATCGGGTTGAGGTTTGGCATTGTGTGTCTGACAGTTCCTGCAGAAGATGAGTCAGAATAAGAAAATGAAAGCTCTGTGAGTCGTTTGGTAACTCAGGGGATTTTGTTTGAGAGACTTAAAGGATTGTTTTTTTGGATTCTTCTTCTTCTGATCAGCAGAAAATGTTGATGCAGAAACTAAATGCGCGCGTGTGTGTGTGTGTGTGTGTGTGTGTGTGTGTGTGTGTGTGTGTGTGTGTGTGTGTGTGTGTGTGTGCGTGCGTGCGTGTGTGTGTGTGTGCATGTTTGACGCCATCATTAGCTCTGTGTGTGTGTCTGTGTGTGTGTGTTCGGTGTATGCTGATCTGCTGAATGCTTTAATCAGTGGCTGTGTATTTTGTGTTTAGCAGAAGATGACTGTTAATCAGCTGTATCTTAATCATGCTGCACAGCAAGGATGAGTGTGTGTGTGTGTGTGTGTGCGTGTGTGTGTGTGCGTGTGCGTGTGTGTGTGTGTGTGTGTGTGTGTGTGTTTATCAGTGTGCATACATTTGCTAACCTGCTTCAGAGAGGTGTAACCTTTGATACATTTACAGTGTGTCTGTGTACACTTTACCTTTTGTATTATGCATCAAGATATCTAGATCCAAGACTAAATTTATCCTCCGAGAGTGTATGTTTTTTCTGTTTATATCTCTACCAAAGTCAGCCTATGTATTTTATTCTATTATATATGCAGTTCTTTGGTTAAGCATGCATCTTGAATCCTAACAGGGTGAGCAAGACCCCAATACAGATCAAAGGGTCCTGCTCACCCTGATGAGATTTAAATTTGTATACTAGCTTTTATACAACATCTATAAACAAGAAACAAAAAGAAGTTCATTTTCATTATTATTTTAAAGATGATGCTTTACACAGCAGAAAAAGACTTCTCTTATTCCAAGGTTGACAGCATTTCAAATTCAAATTCAAATTCTGACCCACCTACATGAGGCCATGCTCACCATGTTCACAAGACACAATCATAACCCCCCCCCCTGTTTCTTTCCTTTTCTTTTTCTTTTCTTTTTCTTTTTCTTTTCTTTTTTTTGTAGTAAAGGTATATGTTGGGGGTTTCATGCCTCGACTCGGAATGAGGTGAGAGATGGAAGTGCAGTGGGAATAAGCTATCAGAACCCTTTATTCCCTTTATTAATAAGATTTGTAACCTTACAAAAAACACATACGGTGCGACTAAACTAGAAGAAATATGTAAAGAATCAATAAACAAATATGAAATGTACACAGACGGGTAACATAATGTGCACACATTTTGGCAACAGAAGTGCTGCTGAGTACAATGGTTTGTCAAGCGGCGTGAAGGTGTTAACCACCTAACAAACTTTTTTGTTTTTTTTTACCTAAATAACACCAATTCAATGGGTGGTGAATAACTCACAGATTCGAGAGAATTCAATGAGTGAATGGAAAACATCAACAAGGAAAGACATTTTTAGGGGAGAATTCCAGCGTGAACCCCAGAAAAGAGTTTGAACATAAAAGTGAGTCAACGTGTAACCTATGTTTATTGTTAAGGCTTACTTTATCATGAACTTAAGGATAACATAAGAAGAGAAGGCTAATGAAATCAGAAGATCTAAACTCAAAGAGAGGGAAATAAATGAGGTGGCAATACATAATAAGGCACAACAGAAAGTAAATTAGGTTTTCAAAACTATTGTTCGTATTTTCAATTCAAAGGAAAATAAAAGAAAAAATGAAAAGAAAAATATTTCAAGTTCTTCAGGTTTTTTTTAGTGAGTTCACTTCACTTCCCCAAACCCAGTAATCCACAAAACTTATAATTCATATAAGGCACTTCATACAATCCATAATTATGATTGTCTACAGGACTCAAAGTCCATAATACTCAAAAAACGTTTTGTTTTCTTCTTCAAAGATATGATAGTCCAAAAGGCTAGAAAATACTATCTTTCAACAGAAAAGCTTATCTGATGTGGTCGTCTCGTCACAGACAGAATCCAATGTCCTCATTTGTCGTTTTCAGCTCGCCATTAGTCCACAACAGAAGGAAAAGGTAACTCAAAACGTGGCCAAGTCCAATCAAAATCTATTTTCAATACGTCGGCTCGTCTCGCCCGGCACCAGTTGGCAACATACAAGTTCAGTTTTTCCACCCCGTCATCCTCTAAGTTCAGTTAAAACGTTTAGGTTCAGAGTTTAAGTTCAGTTACTCCACGCACTTTCTAATAAGCTTTATCAATTCAGTGTCTCGGTATCTTAGATGGTTCAGTCTAGAGTCGAGTGTCTCAGACTATCAACGGCGCCGTCTTATACCTACACTTCCTCATTCACGCTGAATCAAGGAACGTGACTGGACAATCCACTTACTGCAACAGAATTTGAGAACAACAAAGTAGAATCACAGAACTGGCAGAACCCCTACTCAGTGCACATTCACCGTTACAAAGTGTGCAAAATAGTGACCTGGGTCACAAATGCTTAAGATTACATTATGGTCACTCTTTGCTCTAAAAGACTGGCAGCTCTGCAATAGTCAGAACTTGATAGAAATTGACTCCATTGTATGGTATCATTTCTAGCAACTGACCACAGAACAACCAGATATTTTTCTGATGCTTACATAATTTAGTGTTTAAAGAGCGCCAACTCCACTGTATGAATGGAGCTATACGTCGCTTCCATTGCCAAAATACACGCACATATTTTTGACCATGTCAGCTGTAAATGAGTCTATTAAATTCCCATGTGTTTAACATAAAAACCTCAAGGCATTCACTCACAACCTCATTACACAACTTTAGGAGTTAGGTTCGAAGGCAGAATAAACTTTCACATTAAAGTGAACTTTTTCTACTGAGGGTGAAGTTAGACCAGGTAAACAGGACTTCTGCAGGGTTATTTATGTTGACCTTTTTAGCCTCATTCAGCTCTCCTTCTTAACTTCTCAGAGCTTTGATGTCGACTCACCTTTAAATTGCAATGAGTCAAATGTCACATCAGCCTGAGACAAAAATTAATGCTAGGAATACATAAAATGTGTCTCCAGTTCCACTCCCATTGGTCACCTCAAACCGGCTGTATGTTCAGTCCTGCTCTAGACAGCTAATGTCACAGACCGAGGAATCACGGATTCCCATCTGGTCTGGACATACTTTGTTTAATTTTGAAAGTCACTTGGCGTTTTTAGGTGGCTTGCATGTACAACTTCTTGTTCCACCTGATCTGCTATCTGTAAATTGATGCCTCACTGCTCCACTATGTGGCAAAGATGGAGAAAGCATTGAACCTTGGATTTGATGTTTTTCAGTTTTGTGAAAAACGAGCACTTTATTTGTGACACACACAGTAGCACAAAGAAATTCAATGATTAAGACAAAAGAAGAACAATCATGTTCCTATCTTATCTCCAATCCGTCAGGTTGATAGTTTTTCTCCCTCAAAAATGTAGTCATCATTTTGTTTCTGTAAAAACTCCTGGAAGGACTGCAGCCTGTTTTACATTCTGGTCTGCAGCTTCGCTCAGAAACAAAACTGCAAAAATGTCAACCTTAAAAAATGAGAGCAGGGTCTGTGATGGATGGAGTCTGGAAAGTTGTGTGATGTATATGTTGTAGAATAAAAAGTGAAGTGTTTTGCAGTGAGGACGTGACTACTGGCACTGTTTTCCTTAATTACATCTTTTGTCTTCATTTACCTTCAGCTCTGAATGAGTGCACACGTGAAGCAGGATGAAAAGAGCCGATTGTTTTTGTCTTTAATGGTGCGGATCTCTCTTTAGTTGACAAACTTTCCACCAGACGTGACAAAGTTCTCTTTCTGATGTTTTTGCTGCCTTAAATTAAAGTCTGAGCCTCAGTCACTTCAGTCTGAGCCGCGTGCCATGAAAACTGAAAAGCATAAGCAAAAGGATGATGCAATATTCTGCATTTGAAGCTTTTCTGTCTCTGTCTGTCTGAGAAAACCTACATTACATTGTTATTTTCCCTTCTTAAACTTTCTGTTTCATGGTGTCCATAAATTAAATGTTATTCTAGTTTAAAAACGCTAAATGACTCCAAAAAACATCACTCAACTATCGCAGTTCTTTGCTCTCGATGTGGTGTTTCTGTCATTGTCATTAGGCCAAATCATCTCTGCTGATTTGAAGCACGTAGTGAGACGACGAAGCATTAATGGTTTATGTTAATTAAGGACCGTGGGTGGAAAAGCTCAGTGGCTAAAGAGGAAACAATATCTTTGTGTGAGACTGAAAAGCATTCAATCTTCCTCTCCTTTTCTAACCAACTGTGTGTCTCTCTCTGTCCCTTGCAGGCAAACACGGCTGCAGCTCTGATCCTCCGGGGTGACCACAGTGAAGGAAAAGGAGGACGACTTCCACATTTGAATCCCTCGTCTGCGTCTTTGGGTGCCGAGCAGCAGCTGCCTCCTTCTGTCGCCTCAGCTCACATTTCAACCTCCTCTTTTTGGAGACAGAAGTTCATCCTCAGCCTGAGGACTGTGACCACCTCACCTCACTCCCTTCCCTTCTCCTCTCTGCCATGTCCAACGACAGCAGTTTCCTCAGCGTGTGGGAGGCCTCGGATTGGGCAGACACCTCCCATTGCCCACCTTCTGTGGGCGGAGCCACTTTCTTGATCATAGCTTACAGCGCTGTGATCGCAATTGGATTACTCGGCAATGCAGGCTTAGTGTTCATAATTGCACGGCAACAGGAGTTGCGCAATGTCACCAACATCCTAATTGCCAACCTGTCATGCTCTGATATCCTGATGTGCGTGGTTTGTCTGCCGGTGACCGTCATCTACACACTGATGGACCGCTGGGTGCTCGGAGAGGCTTTGTGCAAGGTGAGGGGGGAAAACACACACTTTATTGGGAAAATGAACAGGGATGCAATACTACATGATGCCACAAGGGGAAGGAAATTTACTCTTGGGGTCCATTTTCATGAAAACCTGGCAGGCTGAATTTTAGTGATTGATGCTCATGCTAAGTGGTTGGAGCCATCAGTCCCCACAAAAAGAGAGTTCCCCTGTCTGTAAGCGATAATCTGAGTCGTGGTTCCAATCAAGATAGATAAACAAGTACACACTCACTCACACACACACACACACACACACACACACACACACACACACACACACACACACACACACACACAGGTATATAATATAAGGCAACGCATAATAAAGTGTCTTCAGACACACTCTGTTTTGAATTGCCTGATTATCAGGTGTATCGGGGGTGTTGATATCCTCCATGCTGACCACAAACAGCACAAACTGTGCGTGACATCACTCATCTATTTCTGATGGGGAGTCTTTGAAGCCCAATGTTGGTGGTTGCCATATTAAAAATGCTGACTCAACCTATCTTTGCTCTTTTGGATGAGGTAAAGAGGTGGGCTTTTAGCCTTCTCACTAACAGATACAGTGTGACCACCTATCGGTCAAACAAGCTAATGCCCTTATATGGCAGAATATGTTAGTTAGGCTGTGAACACATTTATTCTGCAGTAAAAAGCATTTTTCTTTGAATGGGTGTGTGTGGGGTTACTGGTGCTTCTGTAGCCATCCTCCAGTGGACATTTGAGGAACTGCACATTCTCGTGTTGTAAATGCCTTTTGAAACTTTGGACATGAGCAGCTTTCCAATACCATGCCAATTATATATCATATCAACTCTTATCACCTAAGTATCATCCAGGCAACCTTTTTTCTTCTCCTTTTCTTTTTTTTTTGTTTTTTGTTTTGTTATTTTGGTCTTGAAAAAGCTGGAGAGCATGTTCATAAAGCTAATCTCAACTTCCTTCAGTAACTGTTTGATTTTTTTTTCGCTTGCCCAAATACTTCAAGAGTTTAGGTGGAGAGCACTTGGAAAATGGGAATACTGACATTTTGATGGGTTTTAAAGAGATAGGGAATAAAACCCGACGCGCAGGTTGTGCTTTAGCTCTGTTGCTGGAACAAGCTGGTGAAGCCATCACCATAGAGGTCACTGCTTTGACTCATGGCCCTTCCCTACTCTTTTTCCTAAATGCACCAAAGAGAAGCTTTAGAAATGGTCCCAAAGCAATGTGCTGTTTATGTCACTGTGAGGATGTAAAATTAAACTCATAAAGTGAAACTGGCTGTTTTGTGTTCCTTTATTCAAGGGTATAAAAGTTAGTTTTTAGTACTACACCTTATGTAAATCCAAAGTATCACTTTAAACATCTGACTCATCTCCGTTCCCAGGTGACTCCCTTCGTCCAGTGCATGTCAGTGACGGTCTCGGTCTTCTCTCTGGTGCTGATCGCACTGGAGCGCCACCAGCTGATCCTCCACCCCACAGGCTGGTCTCCTGGAGCTGGACACTCCTACCTGGCCGTGGGGCTGACGTGGCTGGTTGCCTGCTTCATCTCTTTACCATTCCTGTCCTTCAATATCCTCACCAATGACCCGTTTCAGAACATCAGCCTGCCTACGAACCCTTTCAGGTGAGCTCAGACATCTGGAGTAGAGGAGGCTCATCTAAGACATTTTTTGCTAGCTTGACTGAATGCTCTACAGTGGATATTACCTGATCTATTTGGATGCAAACCAAACAGCCGTAGAAGTAGAGCAAAAAGCAAAAGCAGATGCATTTAAGACAAAAAGACCACAGGAGCACTAGCAGTGCAAAGTCAGAAAGCATCAGAAAAACTTTTGCAAACCCAGTCATTCTTGCAGAAGTCCCCCAGGCCTCAAGGAGGAGCTCTTATGTGGCTTAAATCTTCGAATAATGTATTAGTGTAGCTGCAGTCCTCTGACATTCTTTTATTTCAGTTTTTGCCCTGTGCTCTGCTTGCTGTTCAGGGATCTTCTAGCTCCATATTTGCTCTGAGCACATGCACAGCTGAGGCTCAGTTTGCGTGTGATACAGTTTTGGCGTGATATCATATTTGCATCGGCTCAGACTTTTCAGCTTTTTTTAGCAGCTGTGTGCAAACGACGGAAGAAGTAGAGGTCAAGTCCAAAAATCTGATTTAATCCTTTCTTTTTAAATCCACCTCTCAGGTTTTAAACATCCTGAGTTTTTAAGAGTAATTACATGTTAAACACTTTTCTCTTTGTTTTAATAAACCAAGTCTTTACTTTCTCCACTCAGTTGGATTATCATCACTTTATTGTTTCTCCTCCATCATTTGAAACCCTCTGTAGACAAACTCCTCTCTTTTTGCACATGTTGCCGCTCATGATAGGAAAGCTTGAGCTGACGTTATGTTTTCACTGTGACTATGTTCAGATCTTATCTGAACAGTCGCTGAATATAAAAAGCTCCCGTATCTGTCTGGAGCTCTGTTAGACTCTGGTTTGTAACAATGCAGCTATAGCTCTGTGTCACAGAGATGGCTTTTAGGCATTCAGACGTTCTATCATGTAAATGATTCTCTCAGACTCCACTCAGACACAACAAGGTCGTCCTTGTGGGATTTATAACCCAATAAAACCTGATTAAAAAGACAGCACATCAACGCACTTAAAACAAAAGGTGCACCAGTTCCTTTCTATTCTTTTTGTTGAGTCTTCAGCTGTGTCTCAGAAATTAGAAATTAAAAAATAATCCATATTTAAGCTCAAACCATGAGTCAGATCTGATAAATACCTAATCTACTGTCATCAATGCTTCTGTCTCTCAGGGATCATCTGATCTGTATGGAGCTGTGGCCGTCAGACAAACATCGTCTAGCCTACACCACATCGCTGCTGCTCTTCCAGTACTGCCTCCCTCTCCTGCTGGTGCTGCTCTGCTACCTTAGGATCTTCCTTCGCCTGAAACGACGCAGGTTCATATTTTGATTTCTCAGTAACTCAATTTAAAAGTCAGCAAAAGGTGTGCCACAGGGATCAGTTTTAGGACCCTTCCTCTTAGTCAAATGGACCAAATTTAGATGAACATCTTATGCAGACAACACAGTTGTTTATTTTGCAAGAAATATCAAACTAGCAAATGGACATATGAAGTCCGGCTAAAACATAAAGTCACACCTGACCAGCTTAAATCTGGTGCTAAGGTCTGAGAAACAGACACTCTACTCTGCAGTAATACTTTTTTATGGCGTCATTTACAACTACTGAATCTTTTTGACATTTCAGTCAGCTCAAAGTATCTCTGCTAGCTCATGATCTTCCTCTAACTCAGGCAGCAACAGTCTGTATTTAATTTTCTTAATTTTTGAAGTATCTCAGTCATTAAAGGTGTGCCACAAGGTCTCTTTTTAGGACCCTTTCTTTTTTTTAACAAAATTGATTAGAATTGAGTTTCATATGTTATCCTTTATGCAGATAACACCGTTGTTTATTAGTGCAAGACATATTGCACTCGAAAATCAACATCTATGTTAACATCTGTCTTCTTTTGTTTACTCTTTTTAGAATTTAAATTAGTCTTTTCAAAGTGCTTACAACCAGGCTGGTTTAAAAAAATAGATAAAAAAGCAGTGGAGAAATGTATTTTTTAGATGAATTAACATCTTTGTTTATTTATAGTTTGCAAACGCAGCATTCACAGCACAAACTTAAGGAACAACCTGGGACTAAAAGTCAAATTATGCTATCCGCTATGCTATGTAAAAATAATTATTGGTGCCAACTGAGAGAAGAAAAGTAGGATTTTGAGATTAGACTTCTATAGTTTAGACAATAAATTTATAGACTTAAGAGTAAACTAGTTGAAATGTTGTTTTTTGGCTGGTCTCTTCACAAGTTTCATAACCATTACCAGTAGTTTCTCTGTGAGGCATGTTAATTATGTAAACACCCAGTCACTTACCTTTATGTGATCAAGAAAAGCTTGAGTATCTATCAAGATATACTTCAGGATCATAACCAGTCATAAAGTAAAGCAGCAGTATGTTTCAGTGCTCTTAAATAACATGAAGGATTCACAGAGATTTTCTCTCGTGAACTCATACTCCTCAGCTTACAAGAGATATAAACAATGCTGCTAAAGCATAAACTCCCAGAGCTATAAATCTCTCTAATTAGTCTCAGTCCACCCAGAATTTATTAACAGGCCTCTTCTTATGTTTCTTCCTGAAAACCGTCAACAGCAAGGGAGTTCATCCCTGTGCTCGGTAATTTAAACTCAGAGTTCACTCATGAGTCATGTTCCACTTTGTCGGCCTATTGATTGCCCGTCTGTGTGTAACTCTCATTGTTGCACCCTGGAGGACATACCAAAAATAGAGGTCTGATGATCTGTGGCCTGTAAGTGGCTCTACAGAGTGTTTTTGCCAGTTTTGGAAAGCTTCAGAAAGGAAATTATTGTATTCCTTGTTCTCTAAAAATGACCTTTTTTCAGAGGGTTAACAAAATCAGATTCAAAGAATGTAAATTTCTGTGGTTTATGCATCTAAGGGGATAAAACATGTCTTGGTGACTTGGTTGTTGTGATATTTCAGTCTAACATTCGCCCCCTGCTGTTTGATTTAGGGACATGGTGGAACGCAGCCGGAGAACTCAAGGAGCCCACAGGATCAACGTCATGCTGTTAGCCATCGTCGTAGCCTTTGCACTGTGCTGGCTGCCGCTAAACGTCTTCAACACGCTCTTTGACTGGCACCACCAGGTCCTCCCAGACTGCCAGCATGACGCCATCTTCTCAGCCTGTCACCTGACGGCGATGGCGTCCACTTGCATCAACCCCGTGGTGTACGGATTCCTTAACAGTAACTTCCAGAGGGAGCTGAAGACCACGCTTCAGCGCTGCCAGTGTGGGAACAGGGCGGCAGAGAGCTACGAGAGCTTTCCCCTGTCCACGGTGGGAAGTGATGGGATCACGAAAGCCACCTCACTCAACAGGATGGGGTCGGTGTGCGTTCCTTCTCCCAGGTTTGAGATGAGCTCAGCGAGGCCGGGGAAAACGATACCAGCCATCACCTAACAACAACACCCAGAACCTTCTTTGCTGAGCGCCTGGATTACATTTACACACAGACGTCTGAGACCGAGACAAACACTTCTTAAACTTCCAGATGTCTCCAGCCTGAGCCATGTTTGCTGAGTGGACAGGACAGGGGCTGGATCACGTAGCTTCACAGTCTCAAAAATGAACTCAAAAAAGAAGAACTTGTACCTCTGACTGTCTGCTATGTCAAGTCTGCCTTTGTTGAATGTTGCTGTCAGTCTTTGCAGACTCAGTTTTGTCATATTCCTTGTGTACCTTGTGCCCTGATTACACTCAGGGTTAGATGCTCAGTGTTAGATGCTCAGTGTTGAAGTGCTGAATTTCAGAAATGAAAAGTCATTTTACCACTCCCTGATCAGTAAGCCACTTTACAGACATGTGATGGTAAAAACCTGGAGACACTATGCCACATTTCAAGGTAAAACACATTTGATTTGGCTGCTGGGTGGTTAATATTCACATTTAGAATCTCAGACATAAAAGGTGCTCATCAAATAAAGGAAAATGTAAAGTGAGTAGGTGTTAATATCAGCTATAATACTAAAAGGGTAAGGAGGACAAAGACACAAAACTAAGAGATTCAAATGGTTTACTTTTATTTCAAAATAAGATAAATCCTGCTCAACCTGTCTGGTTCTAAAATGCATAACCACCTGTACCTTATGTACAATGCCTTTTCTTTGAGCACTCACCCAAAGTAACCGTTATTAGTCGATGGATATAAGATTCTACACAAAGGTTCAAACCTGAATGTCTCATCCACTAAAGCTGTGTTTCGATCAGAGCAACTATCCCCAGAATTATGTGTAGTACTTTGGGTATAAGTTTAGTTTTGGGGATAAACTGACCCCTGAAAATCGAAACTGTTAGGGGCTTTCAGAAACAACTCCACCCAACTTTTGACAGCTTTGTCTCTAGAGCTTGCCTCTAGAGACTAACTGCAGTGCTACATAGCCTATCTGTCTCCTTTTATGGGGTCATTTTTGCAAAAGGCCTTTATTGTTGTCTGACTGCCCTCTACTGTCCTGGTGCTGTTTTGCATAATCTACCCAGGTCTTCAGCCCCATGGTCAGGCAAACAATGGACCACAGAATAAGTTCTGGGGACTGATCCTCCGGTCCAAAATGCAGCTGAAGAGCCTCAGATATGCTCTTGATAGCATCGCATATGACATCAAGCTAAAAGTATAAATGAAAGCGGCAGAGGAAGCGGAGCAGGATCGCCTATGTACAGTAGATGTAGATAGTTAGCTTTAACTTTTGGAGCTCATTGTAAAGAGGGAGAATGTAGGAAAAACAAGCATGTTTTTCAGTAATAGGACCGTTTTTTGCTGATATTGCTTTAAGAACAGAGCCAAGCTTTGAGTTTTATCTCAAACTCTGATGTTTTCAAACTCAGCAAAGCAGTAAGGTGAACAAATGCTAAGCTAACTCTAAGCCTTTGGGGTAGTAAAAGGTCACTTTAGGGGATAAGAACTTAGATTCAGATCAGTCTAAAGGTAGCAGAGCTAGCTTCAACAGCCTTCATACAACCCCATCTCCATGTACTTGATCAACAAACCTACAAACCACACCACAGTACAACATGATACCTGTGACTGTTTTCATCCAGGTAGAAGAGATTTAGAGCATCATGGGAGCAACTGATTGGTATTTCTGGACATTTCTTTCAAAAGATGCTCTGATGCATGTCAGCGTTATCAAAATGCTTGTCTGTGGAACGATCTCTGGAGGAGAATGAAATAACTAAAACATCACCTGTGTACGTTAACTAAATACAAAACACAGAAACCTGTTTTGAACTGTTAGAGTGAACATGAAGTCACATCGGTAGTGAAACTGTTGACAGCATGCCTTAGTGAGCCTTGAAAAGTCTGCTTGGCTTAAATGTATAGAGTGTACATTTTTTTATTTTTTTTCACTCATTTGTACTGTTTTTATTTCTGACCAGATTTGTTGTTTGAGCACATTTAAGAACTTGAATGTACTTTTCTTCTTTTACAGTCAAAGAGTTGTTATCTAAGCCACTCAGCCTTACTTTCTCTGAATGTGATGAAATTTTGCAAGAATGTTTGAAACACATGGAAAACTTTGTAGCAGACCCAACAACACAAGCACAGAGTGGCAGGAAGTCATTTTAAAGATGAAATCTCTGATTTAAGACTCGTCGCTCAGCCCTGAAATCCCTCACTGCTTTTGATCTTGATGCTTTCAAACAGTAATGTCTTTCTCTTTTCGCAATCAGTTTCACTCAGTCCGTTGTTCTGAATCAGATTTACCAAAACATTAAAGCTCTCATGTTGCAGCTACAACCCACCATCAGAGACTTCATCTTTAACTTGTGTTTGAGCCGTGTGCTGGGTGATTTTTCTTCTTTGCTGGGTTCTTCTGTTGAGTTTGTTGGTTCAATGTGACATTAAATCAGTGTGAAAAACTCAAACTCGTGTTTTTTTCTTGAAACTTGGCAGCTCAAGTTTGACGCACAATCCTCATACGACCACAGGGGTCACTGCAGCCAACACCAAACTCATAGTCCTCACTGAAATTGTCAGCAAAGTTTCAAAACAGATTAAACAGAGAAGTCAGACTAAATCCACAAGTAGTAGATAGTAAGCAGTTTCATAAAAACAGCGGCTGCTTCCGTCAGAGCTCTCTTTGTCTTTAGTTTTCCACTTTTGGTGTTTTGTACTCATATTTGGATACATTTACTTCACATCATGAGCTGGAGCTGGAGTCTTGAGTTACAACGAAACACCAATATTAAACTACCTGTTATGTTCATGGTGACTTCAAGAAAAAAAAAGAACATTTTCCATGTATATGGTAGCTGCAGCTCTTTCTCCAAGTAGAAGTAAGTAGATCACAAACATTTGTCTACCAGAGTACAAAACAAAAGTCGCAGAAGTTTGCCTTTGTTTGCAACATGACATATCTGTCCCTGAGATTTTTTCAAGGTCTTTAAACTGATTTCTCTTCTATGCCGAAAGTGGTCGCAGTTTCACCTCATGAATTATTTACCACCCAGTTATCACGGTGATCTCTGTGTGAAGAGTCATACAGATCCCTGTATTTCTGCACTTCAACCACTAAGACATCCCGTTCTTCTGCCATTTTGTCCACGCGTCTCCTTCCGGCAGGTCAGAAATTTTCTGCGTGAAAGGGACTGTGCGGGGGGCTGTGGGTGTGAAAATGACATTATCCAAACGAGGCCACGTGGTCCCCGCAGACACAGCAAGCACATATCAGCCTTAAACTTCGTGCTGTAAGGGAAGTTTGTGGGTAACAGCTGTGGAAAGTTTGAGAAGCAAGCTGTTTTAACAGTGTTTTTAAACATTTTCAAATCAGGGATATAAATATGTATGAAAAGGTCTAAAGTGTGTTTAACCAAAAAGTGTTCAACATTTTCCAGAATATAATTTTCAAACACTAAAATGACATGATGATTTCACTACCCAGGTTTCTCAGCAGCAGATCTTTCTGCCAGCTGTATACAGACATGTAAGTGCACGTGTGTGTGTGTCTGTGTGTGTGTGTGTGTGTGTGTGTGTGTGTGTGTGTGTGTGTGTGTGTGTGTGTGTGTGTGTGTAGGGCTACATTTTGAGTGGTTTCAAGTCTGTACATTGTGGCCTCCATTAATTCAGACCACTGATGTGCCGCTCCACTGGGGCTGAATCCCTGAAACTTACGGGTGAAGAGGTTCCTCCAGATGATGAAGGGCTCTTGAGAGTTGCTGGCTGCTCAAAAAGCTTCTGGATTTAAAGTAACTGTAATAATTCTCCAGGAACAGAGATTCATCTCTGAGTTAATAAAAAACGAAAGTAACATTAACCGAGGACCTTTAATTAGTGTTCCCGAAGGATCTCACTGCTTTCACACATGGATGAAAAGCTATAGAATAGAATAGAATAGAAAATACTTTATTTATCCCCGAGGGGGAATTCAGGAGTCACAGCAGCAATCAAGAAAACAAAAGTAAGAAAGTGTGTAGAAAGTGCAAAAAGGTCCACAAGAAAATAGATGACGACATCCCGTTCACCACTCTCCAGCCCAGCCAGTCTCCACCTCCACAGGGTCCAGGACTGAGCTTCTTCAGCAGTCTGTTCAGTCTCTGTCTCCTGGATCCTGTCTGCTCACAGCAGGCAAAGCTCCTCCAATGTGGTGCCGGCGTCCGATGACAGCTCTGTCAGCCACGTCCGTGAACAGCACGATGCCGCTGGATTAGCACAGCTAGCTCGTCCATCCCACCGGAGATAGATCCCACGTTCCCAACAACGATGGATGGGAGGACAGGTCCACGTCGTCACCTCCCAGCTCACACCTGAGAACCAGCACGTCGTCCTCACCTCCTCCTCCTCACCTTGAGGGAAATCATCAAGCCTTACACTAGTTAGCATTGACATGCTACAGGCTGCTAACAGCTAATTTCACATGTAAACAATGCAGCCATGGTTACATGTAGGATCTCCAGAAAAACACAGGAGAAAAGTAGTAGAAATATCACTAAAGTCACAAAAAGTTTGGTGTCCATGGCCAACAATGAACCATACAAAGATCCACTCCAAATGCAAAGATAATGAAAAAGAGACGAAAAAATTACAAGAAACGGACAAAGAAGAGAGAGCTGCTGCAACAGGCAGCTACTTGGGCAGTGCCTAGCAACGAAAAAAAAAAAAAAAAAGGTCAGTGGTTGTCCTGTGTAAAGGTCACACATTATGTCATGCTCATCCATCTCGAGACCATGTCAGCAGATGAACTGGTGACAGCCAAGAGAGGTGAAAGAAAAGAGGCCGTGAGCATTTCAATCCAATAATTTCAGCCAGTAAGGATGGAGTCAATACGCACCAAGAGACAGAGCCCTAAAACATACAGAACGTACATTTTACTTATTTATCTGCTTACTTGTGTTTTAGATTCATGAAACAGCCTGGCTGTTAGGTTTGCAGAGGCGGGGCGGCAGGGGTGGGGGTGTGTAATCAGCCGCCAGTATGATGAATGAGATCTTGGGGGCCCAGGGCTAACAGTTCAATGTATGGGCATTAAGGCTCTGTTTCCCATGAACAACAGCACTCACTGTCATCTCACAGCCTGGTGCTCTGAGACATATCCATAATGTGTAATGTGGTGAATCCTGGTTTTGTCCTACTAGCACTCATCTACCAAGCAGAACTAACGTAACCTCACTCTTCATTTTATTGATAGACTCACAAGTTAGAACAGACCACTGCAGACTAACTGCTGCACATGGGTTGTACATGATGACCTTGAGTAGCTCTCTTCTGCTCTGACACCCTGAAGACCAAGAAATCATTTTCTTCTAGAGAAAGAACAAATCTTTGCCGGCTGGGGTGGTGTCATCAAGGAGACTTCTGGTCTAGAAGTAGCATTTCAAAATAACCAGAGAAAATTGGACATGTTTCACAAAAATAAAAAGAAATAAGAAATCAAACATATTGTAAAAAGAAAGAATGAACAGGTGGGACAGTAACAGGCAACATGCACTGATGTTTTTTATGTACCATCCTCTACAAGCTGAAGAAAGTGATTGTTTCCTTCCAAAGTGCACCTCAGAAGAGTCATCTCTAACAGTCTTGTTATTCTGCAGCCAAAGGCACAGGCTCTATCTCTGTCCACCCTTTTTTCAGGGTTCACACTGCAGACTTTAAATTGTGTTTCCTTTGCCTCATTTTGTGATAACACACAGTCTCAGCTGCTGCTGCTGATACAAATTTACTCATTAGCAGAGAAACTGAGCTGCTGTGAGATAAAAAGCAAACACTGACAGATGCAGCTGCCAGGCGCTGACCTCTACGACTAAAAGGACAAAACGCTTCCTGATCAAGGCCTAATTTCTCACGAGGGCAGGTTGGATGTTGTCCGGCAGTTTGGATCATCCTCTGCTAATTTTCTGGAAGTGTGAAGCCTACAAGTGAATTTCGGTCTCTGCGGGACTCCCAGAGATGTACATGGTGGTGATGGGTCTTATTTTAAGCTCGGTGTCAGCCCAGCTCCTGAAATATAATGTAACATGACAAGTACATGGAGATATGATTTTTCCCACCAGCAGTTTGAGTCCCCGATAACAATGGCTGCAGGAGGAGGAGGAGGCAGTTTGACATTGCACACAAAAACAGTGAGGGAGGAAGAAGAGAGGGGTCTGGACTGCATTGGGGTTTACTGAGCATCACCATGCATGACTCAGGAGCATACATTAGCATTACTTTGTTTTATAAAAAGACCAAACATGAGGAGAATCAGAATTTCTTCCAAAGACCAAAAACATAAGGAAAAGCTCATCTGGAGTTTCAAACGGAGCCTCACAGGAGGACATGAAACACATTCCTCCTCCTTTTCTGTCTCAGCTTGTGGCCAAATGCTAAAACAGAGGACCCCCACCACCACCACCACCTCTCTGTTCGTGTTTCCTTGGTTACCTGTGATGGTACCCACACACACACAGATGCTGTTTGTGTCACACTCACACTGAGTCAAGAAGCATTTCAGCAGCCTGGTATGAAATGTGTTGATCCAGATTTTTTTTTTAACGTGAGAGCTGGTCTTTGATCACTTAACACACAGATTCATTATCTACACACACACACACACACACACACACACACACACACACACACACACACACACACACACACACACACACACACACACACACACACACACACACACGTCTGTCTCTGCTGAGACCATCATGGACATAAAACAAAGTCTGTCACTTCAAATACAACATCCTGCAAAAACGTCCCCGCTTGGCATGCGGTGTCCCCACAAAGACAGAAATACAAGCACATAGATAACACAGTTTATCTGCTTCAGTAACTTCATTTCATGACATCATGTCTCAAAGAAGCCTGAATTAAAATTAGGTGGTCTGTTTTTTAAGAGTACCTCTTCAATCATCCAGTCTGAGTTTCTACCATACACACATTCTTGTTTTTCTGTCACAATCAGTTTTATTCCCTTAACTCAAGTTAAAACCATCTGGAAGAAAAAACAATAAAATGAGTATTTCAGATTACCTCTTGCAACATTAGGAAAATAAAAGACCTGTAGAGGCTGACAGGAGAATGATGGCCAAGCTGTTGCCTTTGATGGACAACACGTTTCTCTCCTTTCAGAAGATTTTTACCTTCTTGTTATCGGTCTGTTGAGACTTTTAAATTGGTTCTTTACATGTTTCTTGTGGTTTAATAGTCCTTTACTGCTTTTTTGATCCATGATACACTTCCTTTATTATTCTGTTTGATATGTTCTTATTGTTTACACGATAAACAATAAGAACAAAAATAAGAATTTTTATACTATAAATTTCAAAGCTTTGGGACAAAATTAGTTTTATTCTATCTTATCTTTATCTAACCTTACATCACCTTTTGTGGGCTAGCCCAACGCTGACACATCCATGTATTGTACAAACTTTCATTACATGTGATGTGATGATGTCACAATTCATGCAAATCTCATGTCGATCTCACTAAAATCTCTTGTGACTTTTTGGACCAGCTGGAACCTCACCCTTTACCTCACAGTTTGAAACTTTGCCTGAGTTTAGAATTGAAATACGACATTATAACTACAATTTTTGCTTAAAACAGGCCTATTTTTTCCCTGAAAAGAGGCCTGACACAAAGGGCTTTTCTTAAGGTTGAACCCAAAACGTAGATTACAAAAAACACTGGGGTGCTCTTAGGGACCTCACGGACATGCCCTCGAAGTTTCAGAGCCCCACAGCTACATTTTGTAAACTTACAGCCCATTTGGTGAAGGGCTAAAATCAGGCCAATTTTTCCACGGACAGTGGCCTGGCAAAAAGGCATTTTTCCCACAGGGTGGACCCTGAACCCAGTTTTGGGACCTGGGGACACTCCTAGGGACCTCATGGGTGCACCCTAGAAGTTTTTCGAGCCCTCAGGCTACGTTTTGTAAAGTTACGTCCCATTTGGTTTAAGGCTAAAAACAGACCAATTCATCCCTTAAAAGTGGCCTGGCAAAACAGGCTTTTTTCTGAAAGTTGGACCTGGAGACCGGTTTTCAGACAGCTCAGCTAGGACGGGAAACTCCTAGGGACCTTACAGATGCGCCCTAGAAGTTTCAGAGCTCTTGGGTCATGTTTTGTAGACTTATAGCCCATTTGGTAGAGGGCTAAAATCACGCCCATAAATCCCCATATAGTGGCCTGGCAAAAAGGCAGAAAACCCACTTGGGATGCATGTAGGGACCCTACAGACACACACCAGAAGTTTCAGAGCGCTCAGGCTACATTTTGTAAAGGTACGCCCCGTTTGGTTTAAGGCTAAAAACAGACCTATTTATCCCTTGAAAGTGACCTGGCAAAAAGGGCTTTTTTTCTGAATGGTAGACCTGCTAGGGACTCATGTTAAATATGCAGAAGTTTCACATCCCTTGGGCCACGTTTTGGTTGGTTATGGCCCATTTGGTGAAAGGCTTAAAAAAAGGCCTAGACAATGGCCTGGCAAAAAGGGCTTTTTTCCTGGAAGTTGGACCTGTTGCCCGGTTTTGAGAAAACCCACTGAGGATGTTCCTAGGGACCTCACAGACATGCCCTAGAAGTTTCGGAGCCCTCACCCTATGTTTTGTGGAGTTATGTCCCATTTGGTGAAGGTTAAAAACAGGCCTAATTTTCCCCAGACAGTGGCCTGGCAAAAAGGCCTTTATTCTGAGAGTTGGACCCTGAAACTGGTCTTGAGAAAACCTACTGAGGGTGCACCTAGGGACCTCATGGACATGCCCTAGAAGTTTTTGTTGTGTAATGGCCCAGGTATCGCAGGTATTGCAAAACTGTTTCACCAGTAGTTAGAAATGTTGTTTGAGTGTCTTTTTGTGTGTGCAGGGTGTATGGCTTACTTTGTGACCTGTTGCACCCTGACTTACAGTAAACTTAAGTTCAGTGGATGTTTGATATCTGGTTATGATTTTCCTGCATCTTTATGAATTTAAAGTTTGAGCACGTTGTTTTTAACGGCTCCTCGTGAGTTCATCTTTCCGATAAAATATTAAGCCGGCAGATTTTCCTCTCGTTAGATAACATGCCAAACAGCTCCATGAATTATGGATGAGCCATCAGATAGTAAGTGTGAGCGTTCTTTAGAAATGACTGGGGGCGACAAACTGCAGAGGAGGATGAGTGAGATGAAGATCTAAGAGCAGAAAGTCAGCAGGTGGGGAGCGAACGGTGAGCGTGTCAGTTAATCAGTCCCTCTCTGTCATTATTTAAGAGTGTGCTGACTCCATCCTGCAGCTGTGGTTCATCACCCTGACAGCCATCAGCTTCACTCTCTTATCTTTTCTCTTGAACCTTGGAATAGAGCAGCAGCAAGCGAGTGAATTTTTAGGGCAGCATCGTACTCTGATAAATGATCCTCCTGCAGCCAAGGTCTTCAACCTGCTGAGACGAGAGGCTCTTTGGACACTGTGAGAGGAGCTACGAGGGCGAGGATGAAATATACTGAGAGAAAACAAACCAGTGAGGATTTCAACTCCAACACAGAAAATCTCTGTTTACTATGTGCTTGAGGCCTGGCTACATGGAGGCCCAGAGGTTTAGCATTTGTGCAGTCATGACCATATTTGGGGGGAGGGCTGCAAGGAAGGGATAATTTGAAATGTTAAACTAAACTTAACTTTGTTTGCGATGAGGTGAAGAGGTGGAATTTTTCAATCAGGTCACACCAGATCCAGCTCAGACACTGTATCAGATCTGACAGGTTTTAATTTCCCCCAGGTTCTCAGTATCCCCTCTTTAAGCTGATAATATGTGAGAACCCTAAAGGTGAGTAATAGCGTGATATCTGCCTAAAGGAGGGGCAGTGAGACACAAATGCAAACCACAGTTCTACCAAAAGGAACAACCACTAAGATCAGGAGCAATCAAATTGAGAGATGGACCCTAACACATATCTAAACCTTTAAAATAAAAAACAAGTCATGGTTTTACCAGCCTTTGTAGGAGCAAAAACAAATATTTTTAGTTAGTCGTTAATAATAATTTTCAGGTAAACATGTTTCTAATTTTTTTTTTTTACAGTAAACGGTGGTTAAAAACTTTTTTTTTCTGGTTGTGTAATTTTATTTTGAAATTCTACAGGGAGCATGTTTGTTTTTGGATGAGAGGAGCAGACCTTTATCAGATTTTTGACCTCGGAGTTATTATTGTAACTTTTGCATCTTTTATTGAAATTATTTATGGAAGCTGTCTTTTATAATTTTTGATTTCAGCAAGTAAACATTCAAAACAGACAAGATAAGTGGTGGATTTATTTAATATTTTTTAGCAGCTCGGTGGATGTGGAGTCTGGGGGACCTGAGCGTCAAGCTGGTAGCTTCACAACTACAGACCTGCAGCCTTTATTGCTTACTTCATGTGTTTAATGTTTTCAGGCTTAAATCAGAGACAAATTTCTGCCTTTCCCAGGTATTTTTCTGCTCTCATATTTTATGTCCCGTTCAGTAAACATACCCACTTCATAGTTATACATTACACATTTCCAAAACTTTACACCTTCTAGAAACATGCTCATTCAACTGGCTGGTGAATTATGAAAGGCTGCAATTTTCTGCATTATAGTTGCTGTGAACTTCATCATCCAAAATTATCATTAGTTTCAGCTACACGTCTCTGAAACGAAGAAACAAGTTCTTACCACTGACTATTTATCTCAGGAGTGTTGCAGTAAGTTTGCTTTATCTATAGTGATGTTTGACTGACACCTAGTGGACACTTCATAAACTACAAGTGTGATTTTTGAGTGCATGAATAAAATCTTTGGTGAGACGAGTGAGATCAGAGTAAATGATGATAAAAATGGTGTTGACTTCAGGATACAAAATATTTGATGTAATAAAACTGTGATGTGATAATTTTCCTCCAAAGGCGTCAAAATTTGACTGATATTTACAGAGAAACATATTTCTGCTGTAATAGGTGTAATATTTGTGTATGTGATTTCTGGTGTATCTGCTGCCAGCCCCAAGTGGACGCTCAAGGAACTGCAGTTTGTGGCACTTCAGCATCTATTAAACTTGAATCCCCTCCGTTATGACACGTTTGTTAGACAGTGTTGTTGTTTTTTTTACCATTGTTTATCAGTATCCGATAAATCAAAGAGACATTGAGCAGCAGACATTAACTTATTTATTATACTGAATTTACCAAAAGTAAAAGCAAACACTGGAATAAAGAGTTTTTTTTTTTTTTTTAACATTTGAAGTCTGTTTTTTTCCTATTGTAGTGGTTGCTGTTTTTGTTGTTGTTGATGTTGTTGTTGAAAAGCATTCCACTGTATACAAGGTTGATGACCCTTCACAACCTTATTAAAAAACATCCAGAAGCAGACGATGTGGACTCTCTGAGAGAAGGCAACACAACTCTTTCACAGTCACTGAGATGCTTGGAAATAAGTAGACTCATCCTAGTACACATAAAGAAGAAGGAGGAAGGGGAGGATACAAAAGCAGATTAGCAGCCATGCCGGCTCCAGACTTCATGTCTCTGTACACGGACACGCGTCAGACTTTAAATGAGGTTTTAACACTGAAAACAGAAACATTTCAGGAGGAATGTGGAGTTTTTCTTTGAACCTAATCTTTCTAAAACACTCTGGGTAATCAGACACTTTCAAAATAAAAGTCAACACTTCAACCCTTTCAAATCTAAAAGTTTTGTCAAAAAATATTTAAGTTGTATGCTTATGAGACTTAAATTGTAAAATTAGGAAAATAAAAAAATATAAATTAAGAAAAAAAACATTATCACACGTTTATTTTAAAGGGGAAGATCATAAAAGCAGCCTGAAGAAGCCAGGGTTTAATTAATTATTTTTTGTATCACATCACATCATGTAATATTATTAAAAAATGACATTAGATTCCTAATTCAATCTTGAAAAATTTTGACTCTTTTCTGGTATGACTTAAATTTCCTTAGATTCCAATTTTTTTCACAAAGCATTGACTTACATGTTTGTCTTGTCAAAAACTTTACTGAAGTCTCCGTCATTTAATGTAGCACCGGTCATGCACTTCGGACACCAAACTTCCAACAACCACCAACTTTAAAAAAACAGCTTTATGTTCTTTATAGAAGCTTTAAGAAGAAAAAAAGACTATTTTTGTCCTAAACACTGAAAATCACTACCACACAAAAAGAAGAAAAAATCCTAAATCTCTGGATTACCAAAAATGAAACTTAGAAATGTACGACAGAACAAACAAAAACAGGAGGCTAGTTTGGTTAGCAGCATGCTAAAAAATGCTCACTTTCAGTGGCTGTGTGTAGAAATTACATGTTATGAGGTTTAATGAATTAGCAAATTGACAGAAAAAATAAACCATTTACCGTTTTGATGATCAATTAAAAATGTTTATTTCTGGAGCAAAAACGTCAAATCCTGCTGATTTTGCCTCTCAAAGTGACGATATTCTATTCGGCTCGTGTTTTATGTAAGAGCTTTTGAGTGATTCAGAGGATTATTTAATAACACCTTTATGATTTTACAGATTTTAGGTTTAACCATGAAAACATTTGGCGTATTTTTACATAATTCAGACGAGAGCTTTAAATAACAGTACTTGGAGAGCCTCACACATCTGTCGATTTATCCTGAACAGCTGAGATCCCTCTGTTAAAACCCCAGATTCCTTCTTGAATCGTGTGCGTCCTGACTTTTGTAAACTTAAAATAAAAACCAAGGCATTTTCTACACTTTGTCATTTTTTAATCCCGTTGGCTGAAAGAAAGAGCCAACTCAATGACTGAACATTTTCCTCATCAACACCAACGCGTGACGGCATGTTCATGTAGAAACATTTCATTGGTAATAATGACAGAGAAAGAGAATTCAATCAGTCGGGTGATAAATTAACCGCATTCAATCCGCAGTTTAGGCCAGATATATATATAATACAGTGGTCATCTTCTTTAACCAGATTCCTATAGTACTGAAACCTTTGCACTGTGCCAGCTAACTCATGTCAAACAGACACAAAGGTGACAAAATGGACATCAAATAAAAATCTAAATCTTCGGTCTGGAATGGAAATTTCAACAGTAGCAAAAAAAAAAACATTCAGGTTTATTGACATGTGGTGATATTCTACAGCTCGCAGGGCTGCTGCAGGCAAGACCGCAATACTTCAACGTGGACTAAATTAAAGTAAGGTAGCATGGCCTGCAGGAAGAGTCCACAGTGCTATCGTCTGCCCTCTCAGATACCCTGACGGCCCTCTGTCTGTGGGGATGTGGGGATGTTTGGGGGGTTTACAAGGAGCAGGGTGCCGCCATCATCACCCCGCGGCAGGAAGAAGAGGAGGCCAATAAAAGGAGGTAAAGACCTGCACACATAAACATGTGTTTCTCTGGGAGGAGGAGGAGGGAGGAGAAGCAGAAGGCTGACAGCAGGTTTAGATAAAGACGATGCAGAGGTACCAGTAGTATCTCCGACAGTATGATGAAGAGGAGGGGAGGGGATTGAGGGCAGTTCTGGGGGCTTTAGCGGGTCGCCTGCTCCCCTTTCTAGAAGGTCTTCCTGTGGATGGCACGTGCTCTGTCTTCTTCATATTCCCGCTTTGACACCCACATCTTCTTAAAGGTATCCAACGATGCCAGGATGGAGCCGCTGTCAGGGACGAGGGGAGGGGTTAATGTCACATTTCATCACATTTTAGCATCAAACTTGATGAGCACTGAAGACTGAGGTCTTACCCGATCCATGTGGAGTACAGCCTCTCCTGAGGGGCAGAAATCTGAACAGAAACAAGAGTGACAAGTCAGGAAAACAGATTTGGTGCACTTCAGGTGAGGTCTACAGGTCTGCCACAAATCTCATCTATGCTGCTTGTAATTCAAAAGACATTTCGAGTGTTTCACATTAAAAAACAATACTCTCAAGATAAAAATAATAATAATAACTTTTGATTTTTAAAGCATGCATCTCTCCTTACATCTTTCCAGTTCTGTCACAACTCCTTTCACACATGCACAAAACTCCTGAAAATTTCCTGATTTGATGATTTTTTCACATTTACATTCTTTAAAGATTGCTAAAGTTTTCAGACTGTTTTCTGCTGACAGAGAAAAAAAATAATGACCACTCCTCCTACCCTGCAAGTCTGACAGAAAAGCTCCCACTGTGAGGTAAATGTGGGAACAGAATATCATAAGCCTGGGGCTGAAACGACCTTTTTTCTGTAAGTTGCTTTTTAGCTTGGACTTGGACCAGCTTGGAGATACAGTGAGCCAGGTCCTAATTTATAAGAGGACTTGGCTTAAACAAGACTAGACATCAATTTAAAATTTTTATTCCATTAAGCAGTAAAATGTCCTTTATTCTAGTTTTAAAATCACCCAAACCAACGAAATAATCTGCTTTAAGGTGATCTTGTAGCTCAGAGTAGGTTTAGCACAACGACACACACAGAACACTGCTCCAACTTGGGCGACTTTTTGGGTTATATAAAGCCGCATTGGTCCAAAACAGCCCTTAAACACCCCTGCTACCGTGAATGTACAGAGGGGTGGTCGCAGTTATCACACGTCTTGGACCATACTTCATGTCCTCGTGCTTGTGCACTGCATGAAGTGTACCGTGCTACAGTGGGCCAAAGCAGAGCAGTGAACTGTAATCGAGCATGACACACTTGCGGTCACACTGACCAGACAAACTGGATTTTAGAGTTGAAGTGTGCTTCAGCATGGTACCGTTTGCCAGTGTGATACCACTTAAAAGTTTAAACTTTGTCAAAAGTGCTGATATTTTCCGCTAAACTGTCTTCCTTGGGACATATTTTTGGTATTTTTGGGTATGAGTCATCTCTCTTTTTCCTGCAAATATCAAAGCCTGAAGTCCTGGATTGATTCAGAAAAATTTCAGGGGGTCATTTGAGAAAGCAAACTTTGAGGATGAAACTTAAAACACGTTTAAATACTAGTACTAAAACCAGAAAATGTGGGTAAACTACAAAGTCTGACTCACCTTGATCTTCACGTCTTTAGGTGCCAGCTTCTTGACTTCAGTTAGTAGTCGTTCCCCAAATCCTGAAAAGAAGGATCCAAATATAAGAGTTTTCGGAGTAAAGCAGAGTATTTTTGTTTCTAAATGCCCGTGGCAGTCTGGAGAGACGTGTGTCAAGCATTCATCGTTAAGTCTAAGAATGAACCTTTGATCAGTGTAGATCCTCCACACAGTACGATGGTGGAGAAGAGTGTGCGTCGCAGGTCCATGTCAGATTTCTGGATAGCATAGGCCAGGACTTCGTGGATACCCGAGCTCTCGTCTCCTATCAGGTCGGGTCTGAAGAGGAGCTCTGGGGCTCTGAATCGGGCCGGGCCGATCTGAAAAGGAGGTCATGTTTAAGAGTCTGTGAAGAATGAGGAGGAGGAGGAGGAAAAGGAACATGTCTGGATATGTACTCACGTTTAAAGTGCTTCCATCAGGCAGGACATACTGAGCCTTCTCTGTTTCTAAAGTCTCATCCTTCTGTGGGTTAAGGGAGAGATAGCAGGCTCTCTGCAGGAGAGGAGACACATCAGATCAGGAACAGGAAACATCATGCTTAATTCATAACAAATCTCTGTCCTCTCACCTCTTTGACGGTGCGAACGACCTCGAACTCCGCAGATGTGTTGAAGTTGTAGCCCTCTTTACGCAGGAGCAGACGCAGGTACCTAGACACGTCTCTGCCTGCGATGTCCACGCGCATGATGGAGTGTGGTATGGCAAAGCCTTCGTAAATGGGCACCACATGGGTGACACCGTCCCCAGAGTCCAACACGACACCGGTGGTACGGCCTGTGGCATACCTGCAGGGAACGGAGACAGAGATTACTCTGTGTTCACACTTTGACTCTGGACACTCAGGTTTTGCAGTTAAGTTATGTAAAAGCTTTCAGACATTAACATTTGAGAGTAGACCAAGTTATACCAGCTGATTTATGCAATTCTACGTCTCTTCTGAGATGCAGGAATGAGGTAAAAAAAGGTTAATTTAGTGCTAATGTCTACATGTTTTTGCTGTCTTTTCTCATGCCTAACAGACTTAGTAAAAATGCATTGAGGCAGTTATTCTTTGCAGTGTGGTTAACAGCAGACACATTTCTCACATTCATCCTCTCACTAACTTGAGTCTGAAGTCAGCACTAATGTTCAACATGTGCAAACAACGAGAATCAAACTCACAAGCTGAGGACAGCCTGCATGGAGATGAAGAGTGCGGGGACGTTGAACGTCTCAAAGAAAATCTCAGCAGCCTTCTCTCTGTTCTTGCTGGGGTTGAGTGGAGCTTCGGTTAGCAACACAGGATGCTGTGAAACACAAAGATGCATTCAGAGCTGGATTGCAGAAAATCCACGGTCTCACATGTGACCTTGTTATGATTCAGGGAGGAAGAGGGGAGGAGCTCACCTCCTCGGAGAAAGTCTGCAGCTGCTCCTTGGAGTAGACGTACTGCCAGATCCTCTCCATGTCGTTCCAGTCCTTCACGATGCCGTGCTCCATGGGGTATCGAACTGACAATAAGCCCCGGTGTTCCTAATCAGAAAGAAGACAGAAAAAGAAAATCAATTGAAGCTAAAATGCTTTCCTTCACTATTTCTGGATATTTTTTTCTCCTTCTGCTTGCTACAATCTCAAGGGCGGAAAAATGCAGCTAACCCAGAGGTGCCAAAAGATAGCAGTTCCCTGAGTAACCACTAGAGTCTGTCCCCAGCAATGAGTCAGTCCCCATAGAGCTCTGTGTTAAAAACTTTACGGCAGAAATAAACATGTTTACAGCAGACCAAGGGTTACAGAGAGGGAGAATTAGGAGGGTGTGGCTTCCTTGTGAGAGAGCTTCTAGATGTCCCTTCACACTATGTTTAAGCTACTATGTCTTTAAGAAACATCGCGGCACTTTTGAACTCAGCCATACGTGTCTTATTGGTGGGTGTTAGTTTATGAAGCTCTTAAAAAGACATTCACTTATCTGTGATGCCACAGATTGAGCAAATCTGGTGCCATTCTGGCATAATTCTCCTCCAGCTCACAGCTTGAAATTTTGCCCACCTTTAGTATCAACAGCCAACATTGAAATTTACCGTTTGTCTATGGAATAGTATTGCTAACTATCCCTAGCTTTGTAGCTTAGTCAGTGTTTGTCATACACTGATTTATTTTTATCTTGGAGTCAGGATTATTGTCGGATTCCCCCGAAGGGAGAAGATTACCGCCTGTTGTGATGACAGGATTCATACTTTATTGGATTATTTTAAGCCCTTAAAGCTTCTTTAGTCTGATAAATTAGCATCACAAACAGGGCTGACGGTGGTAAACTATGTCACCACACCAAACGGCACACCCCTGACAAATACATATAATAAACCCAACAGCTGTTTCCTGTCTGCATCAACTGTTTAATGGTGGAGTGGCAGAGACAGGCAGCACAGAAAAAGAGTCACATGACTGCTCATCTGATGTTTGCCGAGAGGATCTTTGGAGAAAGCAGAATAAGACTGCATGATCTGATAAAACCAAGTGTTTAAGATCTCACTCAATAACATGAGGTGGAGGAATTAAACCACTAAGCCCCTACTCAGGGTCATTTTTGCAAAGTTATCACAGAAAAGATAGGCTGGAACTGGTTGTGCTGTACTTCACTGTCTGCATCTCAGCCCTTAAGCTACATACGTTTCCCCTGCATGGTGTTCAGCTCATTTCTGGTTGATGCCAGTTGTAGGAAAACCAATCAACCAATCAGAGACTTGCAGGTGGGATTGACTAGCCTTATGTAGCCTCAGGTCTTGTTTACATGTAGGTGGGTATTTTCAAAAGCAAATATCCCCTCTCAATCGTTTTTAAACACTTTTGTCCACACCCAACTGGGCAAACCCAACAATAAGTGCTGATCAAAGCATGCCAAACCATGTGTGCCGGTGTTTTTCAGACATGTAACCTGTGCCAAATGACCCCAGTCATTTATTGTGACTTTGAAGAACCAAAAACTTAAGTTTCTTGGTGCCAACATGAAACCAGAGTTTTTCAAAATTCACTTTGGTTGGAGCTTTCAGAAAAAGTTGTTTTTAGTGACATAAAGCTACAGTTTTGTGTGTATGAGAGGCCAAGATGTAAAATATGTGGTTTCCCGGATACTCGGCTATGCCAGGACATGGTCTCACAGAACCACGTCCATAAGATCTAAATATATTAGTTCAGACGGTGGAAGTTGGTGTGAAAAATATGGAGTTTAAGTTCCAGTAGTCCCTTCTGCTCCAGTATTGATTGACACGTTTGAAGCATTAGTCATCTTTCAACAGTCTGGTGAAAACAACGCAAAATAATCCAAAAAATCTGCAACTGTGGGGGAGACAGCCTTTAATGTGGACCATCCAATGCATGCCTGAAGTTGCTGGGAAAGCTCTACAGAGTTTGAAAAGTGTTTAAAAATCTCCCTTTTAATGCTATTGCTTTAAAAACTCCAGAGCTGCAGTGGGGTGAGTGCTGGTCTAGAGCTCTCTTTAGCGCGGGTTTTATCTAAAAGTCTCTTCTCTTTGTTTCTTTCCTTCCTTTTTTTCCACATGCATGAAGAGCTGTAAGTGTGTGTGTGTGTGTGTGTGTGTGTTTGTGTGTGTGTGTGTGTGTTTGTGTGTTACCTCTGCTTTGGGTCCGATGAAGAGGTCTCCCTCCAAGGCTCCTGCCATCACGCGGACATGCTTGGGACGTCCCACACTGCATCACACATGCAGATAAATTCAGTCAGACAAGTGAGAACAAACTTAGAATAAACCAGAGTAGGGTCATCTGTTACTTCTTAGTGGTTCAGATCATCAATAAAGTTAATCTACAAAGAAAAGGGATATGGGATGATTCTTCTATCTCTGAAGTGTATATTGTTTACCTTTAGGTTGAACAACAAAACAAACAGCATGTATTTCTCAACTTTCTCAACTATCTCTGAAAACTCTGATGTGTTGGAGATGAGGAATCATCATAATAACTGCAGAATCAGTTGATATCAAAAGGAAATGTTCAATTTTAAACCCTGTGTTTGGGAGGATAAACACTTACTAGTTGGGGAAGCAATATTTGGGGATCTGGTCTCCTGCAAACCCAGCCTTGATGACCCCTGAACCCTGCAGGAGAAAAGACATGTATTTGACATTCAACATCAGAGGTTTACAGCTGAGCAGTGAGCTGCAGTATTTTAATCTCAGAGCAGAGTTAGAGGTCATAAGACACAGCCTAAGGCTAGCAGCAGTCACACACTGTGCCCTGCATCTCTGCTGTCTCAACAGACACTTTGTCCTCAGCTGATAGGACTACAAAGGCTGAGACAGAACCAGAACAGTCGGGGCTGTGCTTGAGTTTGCTTTCTGTTAAAGTTTCTGCTGCTTTTATTCATCAGTTAGCAGAGAAATATCACACAAAACGCAACTTAAGATAAACTATTAGACATTTAATGAGGAGGGGTAGCAACAAGTGCAACAAGGTATTCTATTTTTACGTAAAAACAGCTAAGTTAAGTATGTTGAGTTTGATTTGAGTTTGATTTTTTTTAACCATCCATCAAAGCAGATGGATGTCTGTTTTGCTCGAAACCTTTTTTTTAATCAATACAGATAATAAGCTGCATTTTGTATGGATATTAACTATTAATTTGATCAATCTCTGCAATACTTTCTCACTGTGCCCCTCAACAAGTTTGATCTTGAGTTTTGTTTTCACTCAGTGACATTGACAGTGGCATCATATTAAAAAAATGACCCATCCCAACTTTGGATTTAAAAATAGTACAGCTCTTCAAACTATTCACTTTTGAGGGGCTTAACATCCTAACATGGAAAGCAGGCTTAATTTGTTCTCAAGATATAAAATATTTATTTTCCCTGCAAATGTAATGGAATCAGAGGGTCAATGACCAAACACCCCCCCCCCCCCCCCAAAAAAAAAAAAAAAAACAAGAAGCTACATAATTCAACCCTAACCCTATCGAAACAGAACCGAAAGAGGTTTACCCAAAGTTGGTTTACACACAAACCAGGAATTCAGTGTTTTTGGAGTGAAAAAACTGAAGTATCCTCAGTTATGCTCACAAGTTTTCATATTCTTGTAGAAGATATGAAATTTTAGTGATGTTTTAGAAAAATATAAGAGCATCAAGCAAAACCCTTTCTGTTATTTAGAGCTAGCGGTAACATTTAGTCTTTTATTAACATAATAGTTGTGCTTGCATGCTTCTTTTGGCCCTAATCAAAAGTCGACAAACCCTTGAATGTTTCGTCTGATAATAATCAAACTGGTTTAGATGAGTATAATGGTTAAGTGTTCACACCTGTGACTTCTTTGCTTGTAAACAGAGTCCCTATATAAAGTTAAGTAAGTTTCTAAGCTGCATATTTCATCCAGTGCTGAGTTTGATAAGAACATTTCCAAAGACCTAAGAGAAAAGGCCAAACCCAGTCTAGTGATTCTGTTAAAGTCTCCTCTAGGAGGTGTATGTAAAACCTATGAGTACAGCTGTATAAAGGGTGACAGGAAAAGCTGTATAGTTAAGCAAAAGTGCGAAGACATTACAGTTATAAATACATTCATAACAGTGTTTCATGATACGAAAACATATAATAATGCCAAAACATGTAAACATGCACAAATAGCTATATTTCTGACAATAACAATCCGGTTTTGGTTGTTTGTCCTCCTCTGACAACAATACTAACATCCGTGATGGTCAAAGCATGCTAACAATACCAATGCAAAAACAGATAGCCTGTATCCTGGAGAGCTTAGGGTTCAGGGAATGACTCTCACATCCTCACTGACAGCTCAGCATGCTATGCTACTTATTTAGCATTAGGAACACGGTGCAGATCTATAATACTACAGCTACAGACACACAGACAGCGGGCTAACATTTGGGATATGCACATCTGAAACTGGGTTAGCCGGTGAGCTAACTACGGCTACAGCTAGCGCAGGGTTTTTAAGGGGTGCTACTTTTACAGGCTACAGGGGTAACGTTTGGAGATTTTGGGTGCAGAAATGGGTAGAAAACTGCATATTTAATAAGGCTTTATGAGGCTGTTCACCCGTAGTGTTAGCTGGCGTTATAACACAATAGTAGACCGGCTAACAGGGGCTAACAGTTAGCCGGCGCTCGGCCTCGGTTTGGGTGTGGATGAATGACATCATCATACTTACATTATCAATCACAACCGGCTGGTTAGCTAAGATGTCATAGGACTCCATGACGGACTGGATATTTCAGATTTGTTCCTTTCGATCCGTGCGTGTGTTCCCCTCTGTTTAGTGTTTTAATCATGTAAAGATAACGCCCTGTCACTCTGCACTGAGCCGTCTCGACGCCGCCGCTCCTCTGTGCTGCTGCTGCTGACGGTAAGCCCGCCTCCTCAACACAACAACACCAGCGCGGCGTCCGTATGAACAGCAGGCGCGCCAGCCAATCAAATTAGCCAGAATTTGACGGACAGGTCCTACAGCCTATAATATTGCTCAATCAACAGCCATGCGTTTCGGACTTCTTTGCTGTCAGAGGCAGCATCCAGCGCATCTCTTTGTGACAGTAACGCCCAGTTTAACTGCAATGATTTATTATTTTCATCTTGTGGGTCAAGTACAGGAGAAAGTTATCCTCAACAGTCGATTTAACGGCAACTAGTGTGTACAAAATGTGTCAACGAATCGTAAGTGATGAGCTTTAGGCGATTTCAATTGCAGTGCAAATAACCAAACATTTTTTCCTTTACAATATTCAAAATACACAGTTACTTTCAATGTCATCTAAACATTAATTATTATTTTATCTATTTATTTATCTTTTGTTAATTCTTGTACTTATTTTGTTTTAATATGCGTTGTGTAATTTCTCACTTTTAATTCACATCATTGCTATTTTATTATTTTATTTTGCAGTTTGTTTGTTGCATTGCTGCTGTAACACACATTACTGCGTACATTTGTAGTTTCCCAGACACCCTGAATGCAACAGTCACCCACCAATCAAGAAGCTTCTCGCTAACGTCCTGGTTGACGTCAGAGCTGTATGAGCAAAACAGAGCTGCTCAGAGCCACGAGAAGGAGAGTTGAAGGGTTTTATTTAGAGATTTATTCCTCGTTATCAGGTACGTGATGTTTGAAAACTATTACCAACTGATATTGAATACATTCTAAGGCAATGAATTGAAATATATTATTGGTTTGACAGGTTTATCGGTCGTTAACGAGCTTTATGTCAAAGTGTCAACTCCCGAGCTAAGGTTAGCATTAGCTGTAGAGTTAAGAGTTTGAGGTCAGGGCAGGTGTTTTATAGCAGTTCATCTACTATTACTGAAATCTGTGCTGACAAATAGAAATTAAGTAAGTTAAAATTTCAGGTACAGACTTTTTGTGTTGACATCTTTAATTTCGAATCGTAAATAATTAATGCGTCGGTAATTGGTAATTATTAGTTTCGGTTTAAAACAAGCGACGTTGTGTTCAAGGGCTGGCACAGACTTTGGAACGAAAACTATTTCTATCGGACAAAATTGGTATCAGTAGGTTGGTTTTATGTTCAGGCCAGTGGGATAAGATTAAGACAAGATAGACGTCATAAATCTTAGCTAAAACTCATATATGTGAAATATATAAAGTGAGGTTTAAATGCTCAGTATCCTGCGCAACACTGTATTGAATTGAAGGGCTTCAAAAACATATATATATATATATATATATATATATATATATATATATATATATATATATATATATATATATTTACAATATTCAAGCTCCTATTTTGTTTTCAGTAATTGATTATTCATTTTATTCTTGAAAGTGTTAAATATGAAGAAATGACTAATAAGGGTTTTATGAAGCCAAATGTGTCATGACAACAACCTAAAACCCCTCTATTCTGTTTTTTAACTGTCTAAGATGACACTCAATGCAGGAAACACAACTTTTATGACTTCAAATCAAAAGAAATTTGATGTTTTTGCTTAAAAATTAATGAGACCATCAACGGATAAGCAAAATTTGCATTTTATTACGTTTATTTTGGTCAAATAACAGTTGCAGTTGTAACAGAAAGCAAACAAAACTCATACATTGAACCTTCTGATGTAAATTCAGAATAGTTTTCACAGACTTTGCTGTAGAGAAGAATCGTAGCAACATTAGGCTCTGAGTTTTGCTTTTACATCCCACTAATCTTAGTTTCATTTCAGTTTTGACCTAGTAAAGATGTCTAACTATTTATCTATTTCGCCCTGAATAAAGTAAAAATTAAAGTAGGAGTGTGGATTGTACACAAATACAGTTTCTGTGGTGTTTAATTGAACAAAACCGGTTTCTTACAAAATAATCTATGGCGTCCTCATGCCGTAACATGTTCACCTGCCCCTCCTGTCTTACCTAACCAAATTTATATACGTCAGCTGGTGTAGAACTATCAAACTGAGTACAAAAATGTATGACCAATGACATAAAATCAAACATAAACATAATAAGAATAGTAATTTGCTCACTTAATATTTTAATGAAGAATTTTAATATACACTTATTTTAATAAAGAATCCATAGCTGTGCTTGTTAATCGTTCAGAGAATGGATTTTCTCCCTGCAGGTTCATGTAGCTAATGGTTCATGGTCACACTTAAGAGAACAGAACCCGTTCAGAACCATGGCCCTCGCTGAGGAGCAGCCTGAGAAGTAAGAACACATCACCTGAAAAAGGAATGTTTGATCTTGTGTTGCTGCATCAAAAAAAAGCTGAAAGAAAATTAGAGATTGAGTAAATGTTGCACAAATCTCATGATTTAGTATTACAAAAGCATTATTATGATTCTATGCTGTGGAGCAAGGCAGATTATGTTTGCAAGACTAACTCAGCAGGTTGCAAACGTGTGTTACTATTTACAAAATCAAGAAAAGGAGTAAACAACTCCATATCAGATTTCTTTAATGCACTGTGCAAGTGTGTAAGTAGAAAATTAATAATTTAAGGAAAAGCACATGTTGATGAATAATAATAAAAAAAAAAAAATTGATGATTGCGTGAAAACATCCCAGATGATGATGATTTCTTCTGCATAATTTGAGCAATCTGGCCTTTAAATGCGTAAAAAGCAGCTGTATGACGTATTTTTTAGAGAAAGTAAAAACTACATCCATAATCAAGTTTTATAATTTAGATGACAATTTTGTTATTGAAACAAACAAAATGTTTTATTGTGCTTGAGTGTTCCATGGTTTGAGTGAATGGTCTGTTAATCAGATCCTGCTTTACAGAGACTTAGTTAAACTGAGTAACTGTTTGTGTGTGTGTTGTGCAGACACTGCTGGGTGTGTTTTGCCACAGAGAGAGATGACCACAGTGCAGAGTGGGTGAGCCCCTGCAGGTGTAAAGGCTGCACAAAGTGGATCCACCAGTCATGTCTGCAGCGCTGGCTGGATGAGAAACAGAAAGGGAACAATGGAGGGGCGGTGAGCTGTCCACAGTGTGGCACCCAGTACCACATCACCTTCCCTAAGATGGGTGAGTCAGACTTAATTACAACAAGTTAGGAAGCCTCGCATCTCATGTTGTAACAGGCCGAGTCACATCTGAAAATGGCCCTGAACATTTGTTTATAAAAGTGAGCATGAATCTCCTCTGACTGTCTGTGCTTCAACTCCTCCATAGGCCCGTTGGTGTATTTCTTGCAGCAGGTGGACCGCGCTCTATCTCGAGCGAGCCCTTTTGCTGCTGTCGGCGTAGTGGTCGGGACGGTGTACTGGTCTGCTGTCACCTATGGAGCTGTGACAGTCATGCAGGTGCACAGAGAGGATGCTTGACTTCACATACAGATGGTTAATTCAGAGAGAGTTACAGGTTGTTCACCACTTTGTGTCCCTGTGCAGGTTGTGGGACATAAGAAAGGCCTGTATGTGATGGAGAGAGCCGACCCGCTGTTCATGCTCATGGGCTTGCCCACCATCCCCGTGGTTCTGGTTCTGGGGAAAATGATCCGCTGGGAGGATTACATCGTGAGGCTGTGGCAAAGATTTGCCTATAGGGGAAAGCTGCTGCCAGGTATGATCACACACACACACACAAAGTAGTGATGGGTCAATGTGTTACAGTCAGATTAAAAAGCTGTTTTCTCTTCTTGGGTTCAGGTCGGTATCTGCACCGGGTCCCATTGGATGGACCCGGATCAGGAGACCACCTCTCCGTGTCCAGGACTCTGTGTGGAGCTCTAATCTTTCCCACCATCGCCAATCTGGTGGGACGGCTGCTGTTTGGACGGACAAACTCAAATCTTCAACGCACTATACTGGTATATGACACAGATACAGTGAAACTGAGACCCAGCAGAGAAAGTCACAACAAGTCTAAGACACAGGAAACAAAAATACAGTGAAACTAAGTATCAGGGGAGACAATTACAGTGAATCTAAGACTCAGCAGATATAATCAAAGTGTAAGTGAGACTCAAGAAAGACACATACAATAAAGCTGAGACTTGATAGAGGTAAAGTGACAGTCACAGTGAATCCAAGACTTTTTTAGAGAGAAAATCAGACTTAGGGGGGACAGATTCACTGAATCTAAGACTTTACAATGAAATAATGCAGTGAAACTGGGACTTAATATGGACATTTACAGTTAAACTAAGATCAAGTAAAGACAAATACACTGAAACAAGGGTTCAGGGGAGACAGACACAGTAGGTCTAAGACTAAACCAAGAAAAAACAGCAAAACTAAGACTCTGCAAAGAATATACGGTAAAACTGAGATGCAGTAAATATAAATACTGTAAATGTAGGATTCTGCAAACAGAAATATGGTGGAACTGAGACTCAGTGACGACAGAAATAGTAAATCCATGCCTCAGCAGTGATAGTTACAGTGTAATTGAGACAGTAAATCTAAGACTCAGGAATGAAATACAGCCAAAAGAAACTGAGGCTCAACAGAGACAGATACAATGAAACTAAGACTCTTTTCTGTCCTGTTCTTCCTTCACAGGGCGGCATCGCGTTCGTGCTCATCAAAGGAGTGTTGAAGGTGTATTTTAAACATCAGCAGTTCATCATCCAGGCCAACCGACAGATCCTCAACTACCCCGAGAGAAACGGGGACGGACAATGTGAAGGTGCAGACGAGGACACGGAGGACAGTGGAAACGAGTAGTTTCACTGAAGACGACCAGAAACTGTTGGGCAGAACGAGATCCAGAGATGACTGTAGAAAAGTTAAAGATAATATGCCATATATCAGAGAAATAACCTGTCAAAATGAGGTGAGTGCTGAAAGAGAGGAAGGAAGTTTATAAGTTCTGTGTCTTTCAAAAGTGGCTTTCAAAATCCAAGAAATCTCTGGACATCTCTTAAACATGGGGTTTTCAATTATTACATCTCAGCTGCCAAATCTCAGATTGAAAAATACTGTTAAATGATAAAACAAGAAGTTACACTGTAAGAGACATTTACAATCACATTAAAGCCTTAAACTTTAATCTCACAACAAGGATACCTGAAGAGGTTCAAAATATAAAGTTTCACCTCTAATTTGAAGAAGACATCAGGGATTGGATTGAATTTATGACCATTGAGATTCAACAAGTTTACATTCATCTGATCCTTTGTATTTTCTGAAAAAATGACAAAACCACTCTGTCATGCATCAAACCAAACTCCATTGAGAAAACACAAACTTTAAGGCTGTTTTTTTCCCCCTTTCAGTCAGTTTTGTCAGTTACTGAATCCAGACTTTCTATAAATCAGCATCCCGATTTTATTATTTCAGCATTCTCTCAGCCTGTTTGTTGTCATTAAGTCAACTATATGTTTATTTTGGGCTCGTAGAACTATATGAGACAAACTTCAACTGACTGTAGTGTGACTGTTAAGGCTGTTGATGTTTGATGAAGGCAAAACAGCTAAATTAGCAGAATGAGCTGTAGAGAAGTGTCTCTACCTCTTGTTTTTATCCATCTTAGTGCAAAAAAACACAAAAGTTTGTAAGGTCCACAAAATGTAAGCAAGAATGTGGGTTAATATGAGTGTGCGCAGGATGGTAGACACTCCTTAAGAGGAGTATCAGGGCCACTACAACATTTTCAGGCAAGTAAGGCCAGAAGAGTAAAATCAAACTTGGCCTTCTTAAAAAATAAACTCCAATGTTAAAGTCTGTATTCTGAGTTTTTTTCTGTAAGTTTTTTGGATTAAAGTCAGAATTCTCAATTCAGAGTTGGATTATTTGATTAAAAAGTCAGACCTCTGCAGGAAAAGAAAATTTGAGAATTTGAGGTTTGAGTCAAAATTCATGAATGAATGTCAGACATCAGAAAATATAGTCAGAATTCGGAAAAAAAAGGAGTTTAAAAAAATCTGAATTCTGTTGTTACAAAAAAGATCCGAGAGTAAACACAGATTTCAGAATGGAATTTAGATTTCTGACTTTAATTTAAGAAAAAAAAAGTAATTGTAAAACTTCTCTTTCAGGACAGACCTCCAAATTGATTTTTAGCGGCCTTTATCTTCTTCTTAAACTTCAAACAAAATTTGTCAGGGCCAAAAAAACTGATTGATTGTAAGTGATAATGTGATGTGAGCGGGTGGCGTTAGGTGAGTTAGAGTAAGGACAGGGTGAGCAGGACCCTGACCCATTGCAGAGTGGTCTTTCTCCTAGCCTTGACAACCAAATCAATGAATTAACAAGCTGATGCAACATATTGATTTAAAGGTGATTTTACTGGGTTAAAACAGCTTATTGACCTAAAATAAGGACCCTCCAATCCCATGGTTGGTAATGGAGCTGTTTGGAGCCATGTTCACTTCTCCATCATTCAAAAACACCTAGCCTTTAAACCAATGTCTTCCAGTCCTGTGCCTTCTCTAACGCACTTTGTCTCAGCAGAAACAGCCTTATTACACAGCCAAAAGCCACTATCAAGGTCAGGTATCTACTGTTGTTTCACATTGTGTAGCTTTTTCCTGAGAACACCTAAAGCCGCTTTAAATGCGTGTTACCATTTCATTACTTCAGGTTTCTGGTGCTTGGTTTTCCTGTTCGTTGAAAGAGCAGTGCTGCTGTTTGCAAAACATTAGTCTTACGAGAAATGCATCCTTGTGAGTGATGTATAAAATCCTTGTGCACATCTCTTAGACAATTCACAGCTTACTATTAGAGTTTTAAATCTTAAATCTGCTGATTCATTGTTTTTTCAGAGGGAGTAGAAATAAAATACGTCAGAGCATTTCAGAGTAATTGCACTTTTTTTCTTGCTGCACAGCTTCAATTTGCTGTTGTTTAAAGAATAAAATAAATTAGAGATGTATCATGCTACTGGAGCTTCAAAAATCTGCCCCTCTAAGTTGACCTCTGGTTGTGAGTTTTAAAAGGTTGATGAAGAAATGCTGTTATCGCACTTTTGTTTGTCTTTTTTTTTTGCCAAATGCACCAGCTATGGGACTGACAGCGCACCATTGTGTTACAGCGTAAATTAAAAAGAAGCTTGTGTTTGAATGTATTGTTGAATAAATTGTCAAATAAAGCTCTTTTAAGAAAAAAAAGCTGGCTTTTCTTCACAAAAAAATCCAGATAAGACCTTTTTTTCCCCCAAGTTAAAGAGTTTTAAGATTAACAGGTTACATTGTGGAAGTCCTAAAAGATCATGATGAAATAGAAATTTTTTTCTCAGTTCGGTCTCAAGATGAAAAAAGTCACTTTCAATTTTCTTTCATTCTAGATTCATTTATTTTATTACTTGATGTAGCATACACAGTATCAGACTTTTTTAATGTTTTTTTTTTAATTTATTTTAGAATCTTTACTACTTTTTCTTGTTGTATTGTTACATTTCTAACTTATTTGTTCTTTCCATCTGATTGGTGTGACAACAGAATGTCACCCAGTGGGGTATGAGTAAATGTGTAATAATCTAAAGTGTTGAATAACCTTATCGTTTTTTTATATTCTGTTGAAAAAAAATTAAAGTAAATAAATGCAGTGCTTTAAAAAAGTTAATTATGGTTACAGATATGTGGTAAAGTAACAGAAATTAAAACAAATCTACGTAGAAAAAGCGTAAACTTGTAAAATCAGTAAGTTTACTGAAAATTTTGTGGCGGATTAAGGGTTTGTTTTGTGTAAAATTTAGCGCTGAAAGATAATTTTTCAAACAAAACTGATTATTCCCTGAAGCTGTTGATATCCCACCCACCCCGCTCTCCGATTGGCTGCTTGGTTTCATCGTAGCGTGCCTATTGGTTGGTTTCGCTTCCCTGGGCGTTCAGGCGAAGAAAGGAGAAGTGAAAGGGAAGAAAACACTGCGGCCAAAGCATGTGAATTGTTTAAAGGATATAAAAAAAGGGATCGATGTGGTTAAATTAAAGAATTTCAATAGTTTGTTGAATCGTTTTTCTGCCATGAGGAGAGTCACTCTGTTCGTTAACGGAACCTCTACTAATGGGAAGGTAAGCTGCGGAACATCAGAGAGGAAATAGGTGTGATAGCATTCATGGAGCATTCATGTAGCGTTTTAGCACGGTTAGCTCACCTGGAGTCTGCTTAATGTTTAATTTGAGACATGTTGTGCGTTATTTAGCGCTGTGAGGTAAAGGTGTGCGTGTTTCTATGTGTGTGTGGTTATCGCACAGGTGGTGGCTGTATACGGCTCTCTGGAGGATCTGCTGTCCGTCGCCAGTACCAAACTGGGGATAAGAGCCTCTAGTGTTTATAACGGGAACGGCGGCCTCATAGACGACATCACGTTGATCAGGTGAGACACAAACCAGCACAGGTAACTGGTTTCACACAGACAGGCAGCCAGAGGAGGGAAAGTAAGAATTAACACCCACTTGAAAAAAAAACAAAACAAAACAAAAAACTTTAAGAATGAAAACATGGAGATTTATTCATTTACTTTTGGCATCTTTGCTTCCAGAGACGATGATGTGCTGTACGTGTCAGAAGGAGATTCATTTGAAGGTAAAGAAAAGGTGAAAGAAGTATTTTGAAGGAGCCCCTAAAGTCCTGGAAAGATCAGAGTGCTTTATAAGAGGCATCTATGTGTGACACACAATCAAGAATAAACACACATGCTTCAAACATACAGTTTGAAAGCGTGCACATTAGAAACTTCTCATACACAGCAAAACATACAACTATAGAGGTATGCAGATGTTTGTACAGTAACTTAAACATACCATTATCCACTGTCCACATACTGAGGTATACCAGTAATATGGATTATTTTGGTGTGTATTACAACTTAGATCTAATATCACTATGACTCTTTTTGCATTTATAACCTCCCAAATATTTTTTTAATCTTTTTTAAATGTTTGAAATTATGACTTTATTCTGGTAACATTATGACTTAATTGAAAATTTAATCTTATACCATTAAGGTACAAGTTTTTTGCGACGTCAATTACTATATTACGACTGTATTGCAACTTCAGTCTCAAAGTTTGGACTGTCTTGTGGCTTAAATTCTGTAAATTAACCACTTTTATCTCCTAAATTTGACTTTGTTTTGACTTTATTTACATACATAAAAACTATGAATATATAATTTTTTAGTTTTTAGAACACTCCTTATCTTTTGTTATATACAATAAATAAATCAATTTAAAAAAAAGCAAACTCTTTGAAACATCATCTGCTGAAGTCTTCGCAGTCTTAATGTTTAATTTTTGACTGTGTTTAGATCCTCTGGACGACTTTGGCGGCCTGGAGAAGTGTCAGGCTCATACTGATTGGCTGACACTGAATGTTGGTGGCCGCTGCTTTACCACAACAAGGTAATGTGACTGAACTGGACCTCATTTCTTGTGCCATCATTTTTCTACATTACCCCTCATGTTTTCTGCAGCGTCTGCAGCTTGAACTTTGAGTAGAATTTGGTTCATAAAAACATAGAATGTGCATCAAAATGTTAAAAAATGGGGAATCTGACCATTTCTTTTTATGAAACTTTGCAAACCATGTAATTTCTTGGCATCTTGCAGCTGTAATGGCCATTAAAAGAAGAATATGCTAACAACAGAAGCAGGAGGTCTGCTTGTATTCAGCTAAAACAGAAACTTTGGTTTTAATCATCTTTCTCTTTTGATATATTTGTCAGGAGCACGTTGGTCAGCCAAGAACCTGAGAGCATGTTGGCGCACATGTTCAGGGAGAAAGGTGACTGAATGTTTGAGCCTTTATTTAGGAAGTGATAAAACTCTTGGTGATTCTTTGTAATAATGTGTTTTTTTTTCTTCAGATGTTTGGGGTAACAAGCGAGACTCTCAGGGAGCGTACCTCATTGACCGCAGTCCAGACTACTTTGAACCCATCCTGAACTACCTGAGGCACGGACAGCTCATCATCAACGATGGCATCAACCCCCTGGGTAACACTGACACAAAAAGTCACACCACCTGAAACTATGACTTCCCAAAAGACATCCACAACACGTGTTTGTTTTACTGTCTCTTCTGCAGGTGTGCTGGAGGAGGCCCGCTTCTTTGGCATCGAGCAGCTCGCAGAGCAGCTGGAGACCCTCATAAAGGTGTGCACACTCATTTTCATTGTTTCTAGATGAATTTATAAGACTCTTTTTTTTTGCAATAAGAGATTGTTAAGAGGTCGGTGGTTTGAGTTTCCTTTCTCTGGTTCAGTCCTCTCAGCCTCCTGATGATCACTCTCCTCTCAGCCGGAAAGAGTTCATCAGATTCCTGCTCGCCACCACCACCAAGGCCGAGCTGCGCTGTCAGGTAAACACAGTTAAAACACACATTTGCTCTTCACCTCTAAATGATGTTTCTGTGAGGAGTTTAAAGAGGTGTTTACTGTTCCTGTGGTCTGTCAGGGTCTGAACTTCACTGGAGCAGATCTGTCCCGTCTGGATCTACGTTACATCAACTTTAAGATGGCCAACCTAAGAGGAACCAACCTGACACACGCTAACTTGAGCGGGGCCAACCTGGAGAGAGCCGACCTGAGCATGGCCTGCCTCGATGTGAGTCTAGCTTTGATTTAAATGATTTAATGCTGAATCAGATACTCTTCTGAAAATTTTAAAGCTGCTTTGTGTTTTTGTATGTGTGTGTATGCGCTTCCAGGCAGCCAACCTGCAAGGTGTGAAGATGTTGTGCACAAACGCTGAAGGAGCATCACTGCGAGGCTGCAACTTTGAAGATCCTGCAGGAATCAAAGCCAACTTGGAGGGTGAGGCAACCATTTACAAGTCTGGTGCAGGTGAATCATCCATTCTGAGCTCTTACAGGTGTGTGATAACTTGTGTATGCATGTGTGTGTGTGCAGGGGCCAACCTGAAGGGTGTGGACATGGAGGGCAGTCAGATGACGGGCATTAACCTGCGGGTCGCCACGCTGAAGAACGCCAAACTAAAGAACTGCAACCTGAGAGGAGCCACGCTGGCAGGGACCGACCTGGAGGTGACACACACACTCTCAAACACTCACTTACACACACCTACTGCTGTGTGACAGTCTCTGATACATTCAAGTGATGTCTTCTTTTCCCCAGAACTGCGACCTGTCAGGATGTGACCTGCAGGAGGCAAACTTGAGAGGCTCGAACGTAAAAGGAGCGATCTTTGAGGAGATGCTGACTCCTCTGCACATGTCTCAGAGCGTACGCTAAAAAAACAACAAAACCTTCTTTGTTATTGTGCTTTAAACATGGAGGGAGCGTCAGTACATGTCACACACAAGTGTTTCATGCCCCTGAAGGACCAACGAAATGACCAGTGAGTTAATGCACCAACAAAACAACCTCACCCACAGAGGTCAGTGGAATTAGAATGGAGTAACTTCATGTTTTCTGGCCTTCATGTGATAAGAAATGAAAAAAAAGTATTGCAGTAACTTACTTTTAACACTGGAGGAGCCCTTGGACCATTGAAATTACAAAAATAGGGGTTTCAGAGCAGGCAATCATATCCTTTCAGTCTTGTAAGCTGCATTTAGATCAGAGAACACTGATCTTCACTGTGTCATTAATAAATCCCGTGGACATCGTAGAAACAAATGAGAATTAACAGCAAAAGCTGAGGATCTCATACAGCATACGTGTTTGACTGAAAAATGTATTTTTTGAGAGAAGTATCTCAAAAAACAACCTATTCCTATTTGTTCAGAGCTCTGGTGTACCAGTTATCTTCCTATTCCCCAACCCCCAAATATTTGATCATTGATGAGGAAAGGATCAAAAATAAGGATAACAAACTTTAGACTTATTGAGTCCTGTTCTCAAAATGAATCACACGTGTTTGCGACGAGCACTGACGCTGATTTCTCTCCTGATATGACTCGGTGAATGCCAAACTTTGTCCTCTGAACCAAACACCACTACTGATGGAGTTTATTTGCTTCCATCTGAGAAATATTTTTATATCATTCCTTGAAAACCCATCTGTGTCTTCAAAGGACATACGCTAAAGCTGAATGTTCACAGACTTGAGTGAAAGTACGCTTTGTTTCTAACGCAAAGTTTTGATTATTTCATGCCTTAAAAACAGAGACCAGAAAGATTTTAGTTAAATATGAGGAAAGCAGTGATGACTTAGAGGGGATGAGGTGGTATTTTCTGATGCTTGCCCCAGTTAAAGGCTAAAATAATCAATCTTGGAGCATTTAATGAAGCATAAACGTGCTGCAGAGGAAAAGTTAGCTTACAGTGGTGAATTTTTTATGAAAAAATGTCTTTTTGGTTCATTCTTCAATCCCTCAATGAATGGTTTATATCTGAACAAACTCCACCTCAATCATATTTACCTCTCACCTCTTGACAGGTGCTGCTTTGTGAAATGTATACTCAAAGCTGCCTTTGTAAGTGTCTGTAATGTAGACCATAATGATTGTTCACATTTGTATTTAGAGTTTAAAATAAACATCTTAGGGTATTTTAGAGATGTTAAACGTAAGCTTACTGATGTTTTTCTACGTGCTTCTTATCGTGCTAACAGAAGCTTGAGTTTTTGTCAGATCCTGCTGAATGGTGTTTTTTTTCTTTATGTCACACACTGCCTGTGTGAAATTAAATCCACACGGTGCTAATCCTGAACGTGAACCTACACTGTCTCAGTCTGTTCTGCTGTTTATGTTCAATAAATGTGTTTTTTTCTTAAAATCTTCTCTGGCTTTTATCCCACGATCATCCAAACATCAACCCAATCTTTTAACTACAGAGCAGATGTTGTAGCCAAAGCAGCCACCAGACGGCAGTGTCTATTCATCTGAGTGTTGCTGAATGTTGCATTTTTTTTTCCAGTTTCCCATAAAATAAAAGCAGTCTGCCACTTGAATTTACAAATTTTATGTTGCTTTCAGAAAAGAGGGGCTAGTAGCTTTGATTTGGCACTATTTTCAGTAGCACATGTGGCACTTCAGTGAGTACAAAGGGCAGCAGGTCAGTGCATGCAGAACTGAGTCAGATAAACTCTTTTGTTCGTAGTGTTGAGAGAATACAGCTCCAACCCTCCATCAGCTTCACTCCTTCTGTCTATCCTCCACATGTTGCTCTGGCCGCAGTTCTGAGGTTTCTTTACATATACACTTGTGTTTATGATGAGTGTAAACACAGGAAGATGCAAACAAAACAGTGGATCAGACACCATCGATGCACACTTAGCTGGTGTGTGTTTACTCGGGGAATGAGGCTGTAGGTGGAGGGCCCTGATTGGTGGTCTGTGGTTTAGGGGACAACAACTGGTCCTATCAGGGTTTAATAAAACATCCATGAACCACAACTGTAAATCACAGCAGCAGTGTTTGACGTATGAAGCTGTAACCTCACTTCCTCGAAGCTTCAGGACGTTATTTTTATCAGCTCTGGAAGGGCACAGTGTTTTTATTCATCTTCTCTCGGCTTTTATGATGAACCTGACAGCAAACAAGTCATATAGCATGCTCAATGATCACTCCTCCTATCTCTTTATTTACTGCTGATATGTTCCAGACAAACTGTAGAATGAGATTAAGGCAAAAAAAAAAGTTATTAAAGCTACAGAACACGGACAATGCAATTCAACGCTATAAAGGCAATAAAATGTAATCAAAGAAATGGAATGTGAATAAAGCAATACAATGTAACCAAATCAACAGAACAAGATCAAAACAATAGAAAAATAACAAAGTTATAGAGAGTTTGGGACAAAAGAAGAAAGTTTTGTTAGATGTGAGAAAGATAAAAGCAGTATAAGTTATCAAAACATGGTTAATGCAGTGTATGAAACTGACCCCTGCTGGACATGAGGAGAAATGCATATTTCTTTTTTCTTTGCTTCCCCAGACCCAGAGGTTTAAAACTTTAATAAGTTCCATTTGCTCATCATACATGCTTGCATGGATCATATTTTACAGCTCAGATCCTCATCGCTGCGTGTGATGTATTTTCCTTTAACCAGAATCAGCTGTTTGCTGCTCTGGCTGGTGTTAAACATCCTGACGGCTGCCAAACACAGCACACCCCCATGCTTTACTCACCGTGTGTTAAAGGAAACTGGTGGGTGTACTTCCTGAGCCCATGTTGCTTCAGTCCATGCTTGGTCGGGCCGTGCAGGGGTTCTTGGCTCAGGAGAAGGAATAAAATGCACGCTCGTGGGCTGGGAGTATTTATGTTAAGGAGGCAGCTCTCTGCACACCTTACCGGACTGAGTGTGCTGAGTTTAAGCTTGGTTGGTAACCCTCATGGGGTTGGAGGATGTGGTGTGTGCAGAGGGATGTTTGCTCTGCAGGGATGGAGGGTCTTCTGTTGGACATTTCAGACCAAGAAAACACAACCTGGGTTAGAAACGCAGACAAACTTTCAGTTAAAGGAGAGACTGTTGGCCAAGAGACCAGGGGAATCTGCATGCTCTGCTTTATCTACTGACAGATGGTCCTCTGTGGTTCAGAATGATTGAGATACATCTTTATACAGCTTATTATGTCTCTTTGATACAGGTGGATAAATAAATGTGACATCTGCACATGGATTGTTTTTTATATACAATAAGTACTTTTGGGGGGCATTTTTACGTTTCCTGATAAAAAGCAGAAAAGCACCAGTGGGGAGTAAAACTCATGCAGCCTCACTATAAACCTAACTAAAATTAAAGAAACATGACTTTTAACCTTAACCTGTAAAGGGTTCTGTGCTTAAATCTGTTTAGGAATTTAATTAGCCTGAATGTTACGAAGATGTGACCAAACATAAAGCAAAAGAAAGTGGTCCAAACATTGATCCCTGTGGAACACCACATAAAACTGTAAATACAGTAGCATTGAGTAAAGGTTTTAGGCTTTAAAATTAGCACCCTCTTGCCTCATTTCCAGTAGATTTTAAAGTTTTGTGAAGTCAACACAACAATAAGTTTTTACAGTGCAACATTAAAGTGAATTGCATCTTCTGGGAAGCATTAATATGAAAACAGTGAGAAGATTTAGGACACTAACCAAGCTGCCAATCTTTTGCCTACATTAAACTAAAAACAAACTACCTTTTTATCTAAGCTCCATCCATCCACATGTCTGTCCTGGCGTTGTTATGACACCAGCCCACTCGTTTGTGAGCTCATATGCACAAGTGTCTGAGTCACATCTGTTCCACTGACATCACGGAAACCACCATCTCAGCACTGTCTGTTTTATAAACAGGTCCTGTTGGTGAAATTATTGGAAAGGACTCATTTTATCCATATTTCTGACAGGCCTGAAGTTTTGATAGAAGCTACACAGGAAAGCCAACATCATTACACCCCAAAATATTAAATGTTTACACGTAGAGACTACAGCATTTTGAGATATATCTTGTCTCATCTTTTTTTTTATTTTTGGAAGTTGTGGGGAAAATTCAGCCCTGACTTTTGGCTTGTTACTGATTACAGCGTGCAAAATGAAAAACGTATGCTGCCAGCTGGCCAAAATTTCTTAAGTGCAAGAAATTTGTCTGTCCTGCCCACAATAAGCAATGGAGATAAAACCTGCACCTCAAGAGTCAGGTCTGGCCGGCCTGAGTATGTTGTTGATCTGACCTTTGTTTGTGTCATTGACTGTGTCCTGTTTTTCCTTCATTATTTCCATCTCTAAGTGTGTTTCTACCTTCCCCACCAGCACACCTGTTCCCCATTTCCTCATTATTGCCCTCCTGCGTACCCACCGCCCACCTTCCTCGATATTTTCCAGCCTTTGTTCCAATTTTTTTCTTCCACTTTAAACTCTGCAAACTCCTCTACTGACATTCAAAGAGAAGTGTTAAAATGCAAATATCAGACCTCAACGTGGACGTCTACTCTGAGTGGGCGTTGGTTCACGATATTCCTCATGTGGGTGTGTGTGGATGTGTGAGTGGGATGTGGCTTTCTGTGTGCAATAAGGGAACATTTTCTGCAGGCCAAATAAAGCTGCCCATGTAAAGTCCACATTCCTGAGCTTGCGGTGTTTCTGTCTCAAAATCTCTTTCTTTTATGGAGGGAGGAGGCTGTGTGTGTGTGTGTGTGTGTGTGTGTGTGTGTGTGTGTGTGTGTGTGTGTGTGTGTGTGTGTGTGTGTGTGTGTGTGTGTGACTCCTAACACAGACCACCAGCTTCACACACTCTCTGCTCGCTGCAGCTGAATGTGTAAATGCTTTAGTACCACTGAATGTGCAGAGGGACTGGTTCTGGTGCTGAAGGTGTTGCACCATCACTATGTCTACTTGTAGAGTCACAACCCCTCACAGTACAAGGCGAAGTGTAGTACTCATACAACTCTAAAGTTCAAAAAGTGCAGCCATTGTGGAGAGAAAAACAAAATCACATTCTATCAAGTGTGGACATGAGGCAGTCTGCAAAAGCCCAGGAATCCCTGTAATGTCTGATTTAAAGTCAGAATGTCATGAGAATAAAGAAGCAATATTACATAAACGAAGTCGTCACCAGAAGGTGGCGTACACTCTTATTTCCCCGTAGTTCTAATGGTTTGTTTCGTGACTGTTGACTCACAGATCAGCAGAAACTGAACAAAAGCTGCTCCCACCTCCTCCTCATCCAGTCCGACCAACAAAGAGGACATGACATTTAGCTCATGACACAAAAGAGCACTGACGAGAAGAGGGTTAGACTCTCCTTTGTGAACTTTCTTAGCCAGGAAAACTGAATCAGCAGACTTTTACTGACCTGAAATCCTCTTGGTTGTTACTTTATGTGTATAACTCATAGTAGTTGAATAGATCTAAGTGAATCGTCTCTGAGGCAGAAGCTTCCAGGATAGAAAGACGAACTCTCTGTCCCACCCAGTAACCACCAAAACCTCTAACCAGCTCCACAACAATCTACCCATGGCTGCATCCTCTGTGACCTCAGGAGGAGACACACTCATGATCCTGGAAAGAACCACACACACACGTGCATGCATGCACACATGACAGAGTGAATTATAGGTGACCACACAGGACGTTTTCACGCTGCAGGGTGTCAAAGTCTCTGCCTGATTTTAACTTCCTCTGTAAGTGCATGCTATCTTTTCCAGCATCACTCTACATTATCACCCAGCCTGAGCCGGGCCGGGCTGCTCCTGAACCAGGACTCTGTTATTAGAAAGCAGCTTCTCATCTTAATTACACACTGTTCTCTGCAGAACCTCAGGAAACCTTCAGAAGCAGATACAGAGAGGACACGTGAGCGCAGTCACTCGGCCCTCAAGGTCTCTGCAGCTTGAGTTTGCAGAAATGCAGATGAATTAATTTCATCTTCAATCTGTCATTTCAGTCAGAATGAAATCTTCTGCACTATTATCCAGACTTGGATGGCAGATTTCTTCTTTTGGACAGTATAGATATTCATCTCAGCAGTCCTAACTGTGAGAGCGACAGCTTTAAAACTCATTTCTAATTCTCCGCGCTCTCTTTCTCTGTGGTTTGTACCTTTTCTCTGTGGGTTGTTAATTTATTTATCCTGTCTTGAAAACTGTTTTCCCTCTATGGGTACGTTCTGTTTCCAAACGTTCTTCATAAATCATCATCATTTATTCTCTGGTGGGAGGAACCTGATGAGAAGAGCACCTGTGTTTGCTGCTGTCACAGTTTAAAGAAGTCCTGAGGTTAGCTTTGGTGACTGGGAATGTGTTTTTTACTGGCTCTGCTCTGTCCAGAGAGTGGGGTTTGGCTCTGGCTCCAGGTCTGGGTGGGTCCAGACTGGTCTGACTGTGTGGTTTAACAGGGTCAGTAGTTAGCTCTGGGCTGGGGCTGGGGCTGCTGCTGTGGCTTTGGCTCCAGGCCGCACAGAGACAGCTGTTCTGTGCTCTCACTGGGAACATCCAAAATAAGGGCTGAGAGCAGATCTGCTCTGCTGCAAGAAGCTGCAGGACATATCAATGATGCAGAGACATTAAAGTGCATTTGAGAGCTTAGAGCAGAGAAACTGGTATTTACAATTTACTGTATGTGGAGATAATAAACATAATATGACTCTACGATTTATCCTTAAACAGCAGAACTAACCAGGATTGTCAGGTAAAGAAAAACTGAAGTACAAAGAAAGCGCAGTTCCTGTCATGTCTGCTCGAGGACACAGATTATTATGCTTTGGTAGTATTATAAATTGTTTTAAATTTTATCTCATCTCAGTTCTCAAAGATATTGAATCATATCTCAACTTATCTCTAAGAACTATATCATTTCATATTATGGTAAGCTGTACTTCATAGTCATATTTTATCATATCATATATAACTGTGCAGAAGCTTTACAGAGTATTTTATTGCGTCCTCAGTATCTAAACCAGTCATATTCCATCCTAATGTCTCCTTTTACATCATGTTGTCCTAATTCTCAATTATCTATCATGTCATATCATATCATAACATGTTGTAATGTGTAATAATGTATCACATCATATCAAATCAGATTTTATTGTATTATATCGCATGTAGGGTATTTTACTTTTTGCACTTTCTATACACTTTCTTACTTTTGTTTTTCTTACATTGCTGCTGCGACTCCTCCTGAAATTCCCTCAGGGATCACTAAAGTATTTTCTATTCTATTCTATTCTATTCTATTCTATTCTATTCTATTCTATTCTATTCTAACTTTTTAGGTTGGATGTATTGTATTACCAGTATATCAACATATTGGCCATACGTTGTTGTATCTCAAATTATCTAAACAAATGACCTCATAATATATCAGAATCAACTGTAATGTATCGTAACTTACCATGATGTACAGTTTTTTAATACATCATAACATATTGTTACGTATGGTAACATAAAGTAGTGTATCCTAATGTACTGTACCGAATCTAGTGTACCATAACGCATCGCGCTGTATTATATTGATGTAATCAAATTGTATCATAACCTATGGTATCATAAATTATCGTAACTTGCAACTTATCTTAATGTATTGTAACTTTTTTTAACCTATTGTGTTGCAATGAACTGTATCAAAATGTTTTCAAATGAACAGAAATGTTTATTGATATATGTACTGATATCATACTATATGATACTGATATTTTCTCATATCAAAACATATTGTATTATATCTCACTGTAAAGTACATACCATATGTATTGCTTTGTTTACATCAAAGTGTTGTATTTTATCAAGTGTCCTGTTCTATCCTGAATTAAACTAATGTACCCTTCCCTATAATATCATGTATTTTTGTTTCTTATTTTCTTTCTTTCTTTTTTTATTGTAGTTTCCAGTCTTTTACTGTCTTGAGCTAAGGTTTGTGTGAATATCTAATGTATCATACTGATTTGTATTGTTTGTCATATTCAGAGCCTTACTTAAGTTGGAAAGCCAAAACAAGACTTTAAAAAATACGAGTAAGATCGTTTAAGCTATAGTAAATCAAACGTAAAGTTTAAGAGTAAAGTTCCAGAAATAAAAATATCTAAGTTCAAGTCAAAGCTACTCAGACATTTTGAGTTGAATATTAGAATCACTAATAAAATTCAATCACTTCCACAAGGAAATTTCTACCAACCCCCAATTTGTCATCTCTTACCCTCCTGGAAAATGATTCATCTCTGTGGGAGCAAAGAATTCATACTTGGATTGTTGCAGTAATTTACTGGAAATTATTGCCGTATTCAGCGGAATGAAAGATCAGCTGTACAGAAGTGATGTTTGGTAGAAATGATGCACAAAAACCTCTCTGTGTCCACTCTCGCACACAGGGAGACACAGACACTCGCAGTCATTGTTCACAGCCTGACACTCTCAAACACAGATTATACCAGGCTGAATTCACAATAGACTCCGTGTGTGTGATTGTGGGGTAGTGATATAAGTACAGTAAATCTGAACAGCTGATTTAGATCACAAAACATGCAAATATTGAAAACATTTCCTCACTCATGTTCACTTCTATCAAAGAATTTCTATATGTGTACATTGCTCAACTTAAAGCTCCAGTGATGTTTTTTTTTTTCTTGTTATGAAACAGACTAAATTAATACTGATGCCTCTATATGACCTTTTAATGCGAGCATCACCATTTGCAGTAAGACTAATTATTAAACATACTTGTTTTCGGTGCCTCAGAATGCGGCCAGGAGGTAGGTGTCGTTACCGGCAGGCCGCAGAAGTCTCAGAGTGTCATGTTTTGACTTTTGCTAAAACAAATTAAAATACATATGCAGGACAAAATCAGGAAAGAGAAGACAAGCAGGGAACTTATTGTATACTGGAGGCGCATTGAGCAGTACTAACAAAATTTCCTCACAGGAGCTTTAAGTACACAAAAGAAATGCCTTTTCTACAGCTGTTAGACAAGGAGTGTAACAGGACAAACTTTGAAGACAAAGTGGAATTGAGAGGGGATTAAGTAATTAGGCAAAGCAACTTTAAGTCTATTTTTATAGTTGTCTCTCACTTTTATCTGCTGAGTAGTGTAAAGTGTTTTCCCTGATGTAAAGTGTGGTAGTGTGTGTACTTTTACTTCAGTCAAGGGTCTGAGTCCAACTTCCTCCACCTCCTCTTAATCTCTAACCAACCCAATGAAAACAAATCATTGGTTAATCTGTGGTCAGACACCAGAGCACAGCAGGAATTTAAAGGAGAGGAAATCCTTTCCCTTCCTGCTCCTGCGAGACAAAGAGGGGGGAGGTGGAGACACACACACTCGCAGTAACACACACTCCTCCAGGGGGGAGAAGGTCCGTGCATGGGGCTGTTTTTTTCACTCCAATCGGAACATGGAGTCAATGAATTAGTGGCTCTGGGGGTAGTGTATGCAGGGGACAGTGTTGTGGGGGTGTGTAGGAGGGAACTCCCACTGAAGGCGTTTCTTACTGGTCAGTCTTCGTGAAGACTATACGGTGAATGGGCTTCACTTTTCCCACGATTTAGCCTGCAGACGGAGGGCTCGCGTGGGCTTAGGGAACGGAGATATTAACGGTTGAACCTTCTCCAAAATGTGTTTTTAAACGTGCCAAATCTGCTGAAATACACAAAACAACTTAAAAGGTCTGTGTGTAACAATAGACGTGTAACGGGGAAGAAAAGTCGCCTTAAGTCGATGTTTTGAACTTCCGGACAGCTCGTGATAACTTACCCGCTGGACCGTTGTATTCTCGGGACATAACATCTAACTCACACAGGTAAGACTCGATTTTCTCCTTAAAAAGACTTTATGAAACAAAAATAGTCTTAATTTCCTGACAGTAGTACTTTATGCTAACTTATCTGTTAATAGTGTTGGCTTAATGTTTACTCCGCGGTTTAAATGTTCGTAGAAGTTACTAAATACCTTCACAGTCCGCATGCTAAGTTTTACTTGAATAACGTGAAGCGTACGTAAACACGTCACTACTAAAATTACCTGCGTAACACTGCATTACTGCTAGTAAATATTCTGCATGAGAAGTTTAAGTGAAGATACATTGGCTCTAGTAAGACTTGAGGTTATCGTGCAGTGAGACTTAATAAAACATGCACAATATAACAGTAAAGATCAGTGTTTGCAGCAAAAGTAGCTAATTGTGATATTAAATGCAAAATTATGTCAAATGAAGCTGTTAATACGGCTTTTTATAGGATTTTGTGTTATAGAAGTTGGAACTAACTTCTAAAGAATGCATTACTGCGTGTAAACATGTTGCACAAGATGTTTTGAATAATTCACGAGATTTGGTCAGAGTAAAAATGAAGCTTGGAAAGAAAACTGAATATTACGTGCAAAGAATAACTGTTATGATCAGTGAATTCAACAAAAATAACTTAAAAAATTTAAAGGTATTACAAAGAATAAACGTTTGACTATGGATATGTTTACACCATTTACTTGAACAAAAGTAAAAGTGGACTTCAAAATAATGCATTACTACATGAGAAGTTTGGTTGGAAGTAAGCTAGTTTTACTATCAACAAAAATAAACCCAAACGTAAAGGTACTAAAATGCAAAAAAAATGTGCAATGTAGATGTTTTGTTGTCCTTTCGATAGATCAAATTATTAATTGAAAACATAGTAATATTATGTATTTTATTGTGAAAGTCTGTAAAATTTTTGTTTAACTTTAAGAAGTTACACCCTAACAATAAAACCCTTTTCCATCACAGTAATTATTCTGCAGGTGAAAGTAAGCTGTTAACCCTGGGTTGTTATATTTACAATATGTCAGCTGTGTATTGTGTTATTTTCCTCGTACGTCACTTCCCAGCAGCAGCAGTGTTGTAAATGAGAGTTTTACAGAGGGCGCCTACTGTCACAGCAATCTGATAGTGTGGCTCTGCCCAGCTGTTAAATCATCTCAGCCTGTACTGTCATGATGGAATATTTGGAGTGTGTATGAAGAGTGTGACTCACTTTTGCCTCTCCTAGACTTCACATAGCAACTATCCAGCAGCTCAGAGTGAAAAAAGCGTCATATAAATCTGCTTTAGTCTTGTTTTTACAAACAGACACATTCTTCTTTAAATAAATACTCTGTGAAGCTCTTCCATTAGCATGGTGTCTCTTTCTGTTTGGGTTGTTTTTTAGCATCCAAAGATGGAGGGATGCTTGGAGTGATGGGTGGTGTGGTTGGTGTGTTAGTATGAGAAGTATTCAGAGCTGTCAGTCTGCTGCAGAATCTGGTGTGTAGGTGAGGCCTTCAGCATGGGGAGCTGAACTCTGAGGCTGCAGGAAAGTCCATTTTGTCCGAATATCTGGAGCCACAAAAGTTCATTCTATCACTGTCAGGCATTAAAAAGGTGTAATCTCCAGGACTCAGACATAATCTTTCCTCTGACAGTGTGGAAACAGATTATCTATAACACATCCACCTTCTGTCTCATGACTACAAACACTGTGCAGAAATCAACAGTCATATCAAACGAATACACATGAAAGATTTAAACTAAAGTTTCTCTTTAAACCGTCATTTAAGTCATATTTACATTTTGGCTATAAAGAGGAGGATGAAAGAAGAGGAAAAGATCAAGTGGGAAATGTTTGTCCGCCTGTTTTTACTTGGACCTAGACTTTCTTTTTTTCAGGATGAGAGAGTTTTTTCAGCAGCTGCAGAAATGTTGCAATATTTTTTCCATTTGTTGCTCCCAACTTGCAGTTTGTATGCACAACTCTCAGTAGACGATGCTCTCTGTGGGAATGTGCACCACTTGCATTTTGGAAATCATATCTGAAATCGCTACAGGCTCATTTGGAGGCATTGCATCCCCAGTTTGACTGTTTCTGTTGCTTCTCATAGCTCAGGTACAGAATTGAAGTTTATTTGTTGGATTTTTTTTTTGCACACCCTGACAGAAATCGAAAGGTCCTCGGAAAGATACGGTGCAATTTTCCCCCATGGGGACTTTTGGAGTATACAAATGTTCTCACATGACTGCTGTCATTAAATAAGACCTTGGTACATTGATTATAAATCAATAAAAGCTTTTATTCCCTTTAATTTGGCTATCCTGACTTGGCATGCCACAGTGTTACACCCGGTTAATACCTCTGCATCAAATCTATGATATTCACTCTGCCGTAGGTCTGCGTAGCTTGTTTTTGGATCAAGAACCCTTTGCATATAGCCTGTCTTGAAGCACCCCTGAATGTAACTATGTGTTGTAATAGTTGCTGAAATAAAAGACATTATTCATGTTTTTACTTAAATGAATTTTTTCTCCTACCTCTACTAATGGAATGATCTATGTAAACCTGATAGACAATCAGAAGCCGTACCGATCTGTTCTGATATTTTCTTATCCGTGTGAGACATGTTGTCTGGATGTAAACGATGTTAGCTGCTGAAAAAGCTTACTGAATTTGAAAAAAAAAAAACTTATTAAGCTCAGGATCAGTTTGTCAACGATAAAACCATTTTACTGAAGAAATAATGATGAAAATTATGCTGAGTTTGAGGTACAGACCAATACATTGTGTATGTTTTTGGCAGAGTTGTTATGGTGCTTTACAGCTCTCTTTGTCTAGTTTTCGCTGATAAATCTGAAAGAAGACGTTCGTTTTGTATCTCTAAAGAGCTCCTGTGTTCGTGCTCTTGCAGAGTTTGTTCTCTGGATCTCTTCACTGTCAGTGTTTGCTGAATATGTCATTGTGTAAAAGAGTGGGAGGAAAGAGAGACCACAGTTTTTCCCAGAATGCCTCTGGAGAAGGGATCTGTCACCCTGAAGGTTTTCGTGACTCCAATCAATCAGTCTCATTAATTTAAGAGGGTGCTGGTGTGTGTGAAATATTAAGTATGTCTCGCCATGTCTGAAGGACACACTTGGAGGTGACGTGGGTGAGGACAGTGTCTTGTGTGACGTGGTGGTTTTAGGAGCAGAAACACACACACACACACAGGGTTCAGAGATGGCAGCCGACCAACGCTCATCTTGTTTATGAGGCTCATTAGATGATGAGTGTCCTGCTGCATTTACTCTCCTTTATTACTCTTTCAAAGTTCATGTTGTTCCCAAGCTGAAGCAGACTTCCCCTTCTGTGATGTGTGATATTCATGAGATGAAAAATGCAGCTGTAGTTTTGGGATAATGTTAAAAACACCTCCACAGGTGGCTTGTTTTTGCATTGGGTTGTTTGCTCTGTGAGGCTCCCCCTCAGCTCCATGCGGAGTTAATGCATCCAGCAGATGAGCTTCACACCTTCACGGAGACACATGCAGCAAATGGTGCTGCAGCCCGCCCGTGTTTATGTAAACCTGCATTCAGGTCTGTGGAGGGATTTACTGCTGACACCTGACACATATTTAGTGGTCACAGGTGGGCTGAGGGTGGGGGTCAGAGGCGTCCACATCAACACGTCCTCACCCCCTCTGAGGAATCGCTGCACAGGTGTGAGCAGCCTGTGTCTGCTCTGTGCTGTTGTTTCAGTTAATTCAGCTTCTCGTAAACTTTGACCACATCATGTCCTCTGCTCTCCCCACAGTTTACTCCTCATCTGATCTGATGTAACAGGACACAATGTCTCTTCCCCGCTGTGTGCTGCTGTTGCTGTCCTGCTTCCTGCTGGTTCTACTGGTACAGGTTCCTGGGACTCAGTCCAGACCGGCCACAGAGGACACAGACACAGGTGAGTTACTTCACAGATGTCGCTCAGTTGTAAAAACTGATTCCTTCCTTCCATTCAGCGTTTTTTACAGGTACACTACCGCTAACAAGTTTGCCAACAGCCTAATTTTTCCATTTTTTAAATTGAAAATTGAACATTTCATAATTCTACAGAAAAGCCTTGGTTAAGCCTTGAAAGTTGGTGCCATTCCTCCAGGTGTTCCAAGTTTTCTTGATTCCCTCCAACCATCTCTGTGTGTATAAAAGTAGAGCTGAACATACCATGGTACCAGACCCTCATGGTGAGCATTATTGAACTGTATGGTTCTGCAGAAAGTCGTGTAAAGCTCTAAAAATGAGCAGGAAAGACAATTCATAATGACTGAGAGACAGAGTATCAGAGCATTTACAAAAAGAGCTCTTTCCTCCAGAGAAATGAAGTCAAAGAAAGTCAAGGTGAGCTTAGTGAGGAGAGGTCCTTCAGAATCCAAAGACACTCAGAAACTGGGACTGGAAACTCAAACAGGAAGAGGTCTGGCAGAGCCAAAGCCAAACCAGAATCAGAAGACCAGTTTCTGAGACTCAACAGCTTCAAGCTTGAGCTTCAAAGAAGTTGTAGTGTCACAGTTTCAGTTACTGTGAAGAGAAGACTTTAAGATGCAGCTTTGATGGGGAAGACTGTAGAGAGAAAGACATCCATCAATAAGACAGAGTCAGAAGAAGACATAGAGGCTTGGCTGGGCCATCAAACACCACCAATGGACTACTGAAGACTGGTAGATGGAGCAATAGACTATTGGACCAAAGTTTAAAATCTTTGTGTCATCAACAAGTTTTTTGTACGTTGTATGTGGAGTGGGCTAAAGAAAGGATGGTTCCTTAGTGTGTGACATCAGATGTAAACATGGAGGAGGAAGCATGATGGTCTGGGGCTGTTTTGCTGGAACCAGGGTCTGGGATTAGTTCAGAGTGAGAGGCACCCTAAACCAAAAACAGCTTCTACAGTATTCTGCAGCACCCCCCATGCAGTACCCTCTAGAGTGATCCTTGTTGGCCAGGAGTTTATCCTACAGCAAGGTATTGAGCCCAAACATCAGTCCAAGCTCTGCTGAAATCACTTCAAAAATCAAGAAGAAGGTAGTCACAGTCTCAGTCTGCAGATTTAAACCCCATGGAGCTGGTTTGGGATGAACTGGAGGGAGGAGTGAATGCTTAAAAACCAAAATTTTCCAGGCTGGAAGTGTTCATTTCCCCTGTAGAGATAGATGTTTTAAACAAAAGGTTCTATGGAAAAGGACTCACTTTTGAACACAGCCTCAAGTGGAAATTCAGGGAACTGCGGTTTTCTGGATTTGAGCATTAGCACTAGATTTTTGAGTACTGTTTTCTGCTAAATATCCTTCTTAGCTTAGTTAAAACTTAAAATATAATCCCCTGCTGGTTTTACAGCTTCCTTCATGGTGATTTTTTGGTTCTGGGACATAAAGTCCTGGTGCAGTCTGCTGCAAAAACAACCAATCGTCTGGGACACGTGTGAATCTCCATAAAAGCCGAAAATAAGAGATTATGGTGAAAAAGCAGCTTTTGTCAAACACATCAAACAGCTTCTATAAAGAGCAGAGTGTTTGGTTAGACAGGGTTGGGTTTTTATAAGGTCTGAGTCGCTTCATGTCACTTACAGGAATATTTTACTGAGTCTCAGAGCAAACAGAGAGCCCGGCAACAAGGGAAGTGGTTTGATTTCAAAAAGACTCTGAGCTTTGTTTGAGCGGGGTGGAAATTGAAAGCAGGCGGCTACAGCGACAGAAACTAAATGTGATGTGAGAGAAAAACAAGAATTTACAGACCCCCAAAACAAAAGTGTGTCTCTCAGCTGGAGTGCAGATGGTTGGAGGGGAAAGCAAACACAGAGAGGATAAAAACTTGGATCTGCACATTAACACTCTCAGGAAGCAGTTGGTGAAAAGAGTTTCTTGTGTTTCAGTTTGAGTCTGCAAAGCTTTAAGGCAGCAGACTGAGAGCATCTGTTCCTGAGTCTGGACAGGATACACAGACCATAACCAGCACCCCCAGAGCCAAGCCTTGCTTACACCAGGAGGAATCAGACTAACCAGTTTCAGATGCCGAAAAGATTGAGCCAAACCTTTAAAAAGTCACTCTCCTGTTAAAGAAATTCTCTCATTGGAAAGTTTTATGAGACTTTTGAGTAATTCAGGGACTGAAACACCACGACCACAGCAGACACGAAAGAGAGTTGAGACAAAAGAGCCGAGGAGTCAAAAACAGGCAGACAGAAGCAGCAGGTCACATCCGTCTGCAGGAACACCGGGACACACTGCACAGAAAACTCCTCCAACAAGTGTGTCCACGGTATTCAGGTCAAGACTGCTTCGGGTTTTAATGCCATGTCATCGTAAACAGGCTCTTAGGCTGCAGCAGTAAGTACAGTATAAAAGGTTAAAAGCTGAAAACGGGTTAGTTACTGAGCTGTCACCAATGAAGTATGCAGGTTTGTCAACAAATCTCTTCTAGAAGTAGAAAAAAATTGTATCAACATCCCAGAGATCATTTTTTACTTGAACATAAGACACATACACAATTTTTGATCTCACTTGTTGCAACGTAGTGAGGTTTTTACCCATTCAGACCAGGGCACCATTTATATATACTACCCTTTATAAGTCCTGATGCGACATGCAGGTCATTTCAGGCAATGTCATCATTTTCAAGTCATGTGACCAATGGATTGCGCTGTGATTTGCTGACATAGAGAGAGTAGAGGGAGTGCAAAGTTTGTGTCAGGTTTTTTTCTTAGTATGATCAACTTTTTAACAGCTAAGGAGGACAACACTTTCTGAGAACACCCACACTTTGCAGATAGTCTTAAAGGGTAAAATGCATAGATGTGGCATCCGGTCTATGGGTAACAAATCCTCCCTTAAAGTACAGACCAGCATCCAAAATAATACTAAAAAAAAAAAGATATAAACACTTGTTTAGATTCACGATTTTGCAGGCAGTGTAGTCAGGTTTTGATGCCTTTCCTTGATGCCTATAATGTGAGAGCGTCACATGTCCATCCAGTTTAAGGTACAAAAACAGTGGGTCTTGCTTGTATTTATTAACAGAGTTGGCATTATGGCTGTGAAGTCATGTCATGAAGCCACATACAGATTTTATAGACACTGTTCTCCAAAGCAGTCAAAGGGGTTTAAGAAATTTAGCGACATTTTTCTCACATTTTAGCCTACTTTATGGCATGAACTCAAGTTCAGGGGGCCTCATACGAAGAGCATGTAAAATAGATGAGATGACTTTAACATCAGAACAAGCTGGACTAATTCAAATGAACTTAATAAGTCCAGACATATTTTAGCTGTTATTTCCAATATTCATTATAGTTGAAACATAACTCAAAGAAGTGTTCAGCTTCCCTTTCTGTCCTCTATAGCAAAGTTTATCTCTGCAGACCCAAGTATTGAAATGGAACTCAGTATCAAAAATATTAGATAATTAAGTTAAAAATGAATAAAAACAAAACCAAAACATTGGTACTGGGGGCCAGAAATGCTGATCAGGACATCCCTTGATATAATAAAATGACAAAAACTGAGTCTTTGGCTAATGTTAGCAGAGCTAGCACCACCTTCTTGCTGGTGTACGTTCTCTTTGCTCTAGTCGAGTGGTTATATGTCAGTTTAACAGGCACAACCTCAGACAACTCTCCATCTCCATTTACTAGATCACCATGCTAACAAGCCACACCAGGCTACAGCTTGATATCTGTGACTGTTTCGATCCAGGTAGTAAAGATTTGGAGCATTATAGCAGTAGACCTTGGGTGTCTGTGAGTGCATTTTTATCTTTATGTGAGTTGGTCATGTTCTCATCTTACAACACATTACTGGGATGCTACAACCCTTTGATCCTCTCTGTGAGTTTCCTTTGAGCTTTGTGCTGGTGCCATCAGTTGATTTAAGTTATTATTTTGCTACAGGTAAAACTTTTCCACTGAGTCTCCAAGGAGATCCATTAATGCTGTTATAGTCCATGAGCAGGGAGAGTCTGGGGTTGTGTGTGTGTGTATGTGTGTGCTGGTGTGTGGTGGCTGTTAATGGCCTAGCAGAGGGAGGAGGTCTGTGAAGTGTCGGAAGTGTTGGGGTGTAGCGCTGTGCTGTGGCGACAGCTCCTGTCTGCACACAGTTCGAACAGGAAGGCTCAGAGCCTCGTTCATGGGGACGCTCCTCTCTGATGGAGGTCAGGGGTCAGAGGTTAATCCTCACACTGCTTTCATTGTCTGTTAGGGGAAACATCTGAGGAGCTGTAAAGACTGCCTCTCTCCTGTTTGCACACACCGCTTTTAACTTGTCGCTTCTTTTGTAGCAGACGCTGTTAAATCTTCAGAGGACGAAGAAGACGATGAGTCATCCTCGGAGGAAAACAAACTGTCCAATGAGCAGTCAACGAGCAATGAGAAGATCCAATGTGAGCCTCTTGACATTTATGTACCTCTTCCTTTCTTACTGTTTTTTAAAATAACATAAATAAACATGATTGTGTGTCTCTGTCAGCATTGGCTCCACAGTGGGTGATGCCAGAGAAGATGGAGAAACGTCTCCACGCCGTTCCTGCCAGCAAGACGGTTAAGTTTCGATGCCAAGCCACTGGGACTCCCCTCCCCACTCTGCGCTGGTACAAGAACGGGAAAGAGTTCAGGAAGGATCAGAGAATCGGAGGGTTCAAGGTGAGTTTTCGACCGCTCCTTTAACAGGTAACAGAAACGATGAAGCCTTGTATTGTAACATTCCTGGCTTCATCCACATGTTTCAGATCAAAGATCACATGTGGACGCTCATCATGGAGTCAGTGGTGCCGTCAGATAAAGGGAACTACACGTGTGTGGTGGAGAACGAACACGGGAGTCTCAAACACACCTACCTGCTGGATGTAGTTGGTGAGTTAATCTTTTAAACATATCCAGGTCTCCGCTGGAAAGACTTTGGTCCTCAAAGAAACACCTAAACAACCAAAAAATTCAGGCTGCAGATGTTACTCCAAACATATTCTATCCATGTGTTTGAAGATATTAAATTAAAGTTTGTAATAGAGCAGCTGCTTTTACCTAACTTTTCTCAAAGCTACAAGAGTCCAAACTTAAGGAAGTATCTCTGGTCTACTCTACTGATCTACTTCAAAATAAAAGCACTCTTCTTGTCGTTTGAGTCCGCTGACTTTGAGGAGGGCAAAGTTTTTCTGCTAAAGACAGTCCTTCTACTAGACTGCAAAAGTTAAAATCTTAACAAGTGTTTTCTTATTTCAAGTCAAAGTAGTTTCATAAGATTGCGTAAGAGCTGAATTCACCTGACAAGTCCAGAAAAGGCCAGATTATAAGATGATAAAAGCCAAAATGACGCCTTGATGATTCTTTCCCCACTGACAGTTATTTCTAATTCTTTGCAAACAGTTCAGGCGTCATTTTTGTCTTTTAATCTCTTAAAATCAGTCATTTTCTGGACTTGTCAGATGAATGTGGCTCATGTTTGGTCTAATAAGACAGTTTACAAAAAAGGGGCTTTTTAACTAAAAATAATATCAACACTGGATTACATTTCAGTTTTTGCAGTGTGAAAACTTTTTCAGCTCTTTTGACACCAACAGCAAAAACATTATACACCAAAGCTTCTTCAAAATAAAATATGAACCCCCCTTGAAGAATTTTCACCAAGTCCAGGAAGTTTAAAATAAAGTAAACATCTCATTATCTTTACTTTGTAACCTGATTTTAAATTCAGGCACATTTCTTTCTTGTAATGTGGAGTCCGGAGGATGACTTGTGCAAAATAGGGCAGAAGACAGGAGGAGGTCTGCAGCTCCCACATCCTGTGTGGGACTCTCACTGTTCCTTTCTGCTGTATTTAAAGAGAGTGATGTAACTGCTCCTCCTGCTCAGATTAAAACTCTTTCTCATTAATAAAAAGCTGCATTCTCTCTGTAAAACTGTCAGACACTTGAAATTAAAACTTGAGACCGTCAGAAAAAAACATTGTCTTAAATGGTTTTGATACTGCAGCTACTACAGGCTGTTTCACTGCTGCTTTCTGGGAGAAAACCAAAGAAAAGCCAAAACTTTTTTTACTTTTTATAACTTAGACTCTAAAAATTTAGCATGATTTGATACACCAGAGCTGATGTGTGAACTTTGTCTTGCAGAGCGTTCTCCTCACAGGCCGATTCTGCAGGCGGGTCTGCCCGCAAACCAGACGGCCATCATCGGCAGTGACGTCGTGTTCGTGTGTCGTGTGTTCAGCGACCCACAGCCTCACATCCAGTGGCTCAAACACATTGTCGTAAATGGCAGCAGAGAGGGACCAGACGGGCACCCGTACGTCCGCGTCCTCAAGGTCGGTGTGCTCAACCATGATGCACTTTGACTCCATCATATAACATGAATCTTCTCTTTCTCATTTAGTTATTATTTAACTAGAATTACTTCATTGTTTCAGTTTGATGATACACTCAAGCTGCGCACTGATTCACCAACTTTTAAGAGTGTTTTTTCCAACCCTTCAGTCTTTCTTTTCATGTTCCTGGTTTGACTCCTCTGACAGAGCAGAGTGTAACCACATCTGTGTTCTGATGTGGACCCAGTGATGAAAGGCTCACTGGCTGTTTTGGTTTGTTGAGTCTGGCAGGAGGCCAGGGGCTCCTGCACGTATTATTATGTTGCTGTAAGAGTCTGAACAAAGGATGACGACAATGAAGGTTGGAGTCAGTGTGGTATGATTCCTCTGTGAGGCTGGTTACTCTGGATACTGGAAAATTATGCATCTAAAAATCAAACAGTTTTAGTGTTTCTGAGAAGATTTACTTCAGTAACACCTGAAGGGAAGGGTTAGTCTCACTGTTTAGGGTTATTTTTAGAAGGATAAGTTCATCTTTTTTTTCCCGAACTGTGATTTTGTGTCTTTGTGAACAAACAAACCCTCAGACAGAAATGTAAACTACTGGAAATGTTTGTAGAGTTCATTGTTCTTCAAATATTTGAAACGCCGCATCTTTAAATCTACATGTACCAGCTTACAATCTTCTTTCCCAGCTGCGGACAACCTTCCTGAACAGATGTAGATATGTTAAACCTTCTGTCTTTGTGTGTTTGCAGACGGTGGGTTTGAATACCACAGATAAAGAGATGGAGGTGCTGACTCTGAGGAACGTGTCTGTAAATGATGCAGGAGAGTACACCTGTCTGGCTGGAAACTCCATCGGCGTGTCTCATCACTCAGCGTGGCTCACTGTGGTCGACGGTTGGTGATGAACTGATCCGTTTGTTTCAGAGCATCTCTGACGTTTGACTCTGTGCTCACAGTCTCTGTTGTCCTCAGACATGCCGCCTGCCCCGGTGCCCTCTCAGACCTACCTGGAGATCTTCATCTACTGCCTCGGCTTCTTCATAATCGTCATCCTCATGGCGATAGGAGTCATCTGCAGGCTCTGCTGCGCGCCCAAGAAGAGCGACTTCAATAGCCAGTTAGCCGTGCAGAAGCTCGCCAAGAGCATCCCCCTGAGGGGACAGGTAACACACTGCTTTGTCATCTTTTCAACCCCTTGTTTGTTTTCTCTGCTTCTCTACAAACATTCACACTGTCTGATTTATTTATTTGGAACAAATTAAGCTCTGAACTCATAAATATCCTCAAACAGTCAAGACCAAGTTCTGCTTTAAAAAAGTTTTCCATCGTGTTTACCTTCTTTGATTTTTACTGAATTATGAATTAAGTGGGTTGGATTGGGATTGAATCACAGGCTGTAATTGATGCAAGCTGTTCTAATTACTGTAATGTTTCAACTTTTCGAACAAAGAAGAGAAGTTCAGCTTTTGGGGCATGAAATTCAGCTGAAGGGTGCATAAGAAACAGAAAGTATCAATAAAATGTCATCCTAAATCAAGAGGATACCTGGCATCAATATTAATGACATATTGATCCCAACAACTCAAATGACTTCATACAGACAACATTATAAAGTGTCTTAGAGCTGATGGAGCAGCGTCACCCTTGTTTCTCCAGGATCTCTTCCAATACTCAGGTGATTTGTCCTCCCCTCAGGTGTCAGTGGAGTCCTCGTCCTCCCTGCAGTCTGGGATGTGTTTGATGCGTCAGTCTCGTCTCTCCAGTGCAGCCACGACCATCCTGACTGGGGTGTCAGAGTACGAGCTGCCTCATGACCCGGTGTGGGAGCTGCCTCGAGACAGGTACACCCATGCCTAGATCACTGAGAACTGTTCAGATTAAAGATACTTCAGACTTACTGACACATCTCCTGTGTGTGTGTGTGTGTGTGTGTGTGTGTCCCCTCAGGCTAACTCTGGGGAAGCCTCTGGGTGAGGGATGCTTCGGTCAGGTGGTTTTGGCTGAAGCCGTCGGGGTCGATAAAAACAAACCAACACGGACGACAAAGGTGGCTGTGAAGATGCTCAAAGGTGAGAATCGCTCCTTAACATAGATTTTATTTTGATAAAACTGCATTGTATTAGTTTCTCAGACAGATATAACAAGTTAATCTGACTTCCTGTTTGTAGCTGATGCCACAGAGAAGGATCTGTCTGACCTGATCTCAGAAATGGAAATGATGAAGATGATCGGCAAACACAAGAACATCATCAACCTGCTGGGAGCGTGCACACAAGACGGTGAGCTTACATTCTGTGTCTGCTCAGACCTGAAGGACTTAGTTTAGTTAAACATGCTCAGTGACATCCCCCCTGTGTCCCTACAGGTCCTCTCTACGTGGTGGTGGAGTATGCCTCCCAGGGGAACCTCAGGGAGTACCTGAGAGCTCGCAGACCTGCAGGGTTAGAGTACTGGAGTGGGTCGAGGCAGGCGTCTCTAGACACTCTTGAGATCAGGGAGCTGGTGTCTGCTGCGTACCAGGTTGCTCGAGGGATGAACTACCTTGCCTCCAAAAAGGTTTGTCCTCTCAGCTGGTCTTTGATTTCAGGTTTCAGAAGATCCTGAACCTCATCTTGATGCTCTTCTCTTCTCCTGTAGTGTATCCACAGAGACCTCGCAGCTCGTAACGTCCTGGTGACAGAAGACAACGTGATGAAGATTGCTGACTTTGGTCTCGCCAGAGACATCCACCACATCGACTACTACAAGAAGACCACCAATGTAAGGATAAACATCTGAAAACAAACGCAAGGAGACTTTCAGGAGACCATTTTCGCTGACGTTTTACGTTCCTCTGCAGGGTCGTCTTCCAGTGAAGTGGATGGCTCCTGAAGCTCTGTTCGACCGAGTCTACACACACCAGAGTGACGTGTAGGTTCACCCTCAAAGACCTCTGATGTTATTCATCCCCTAACAGCTTAAAAAAAGTCATAAATAAGATATTTATCATGTCTGTGCTGATACAGGTGGTCTTTTGGAGTCCTGCTGTGGGAAATCTTTACCCTTGGGGGATCTCCGTACCCCGGCGTCCCTGTAGAGGAGCTCTTTAAGCTTCTGAAGGAAGGACATCGGATGGAAAAACCTTCTGCATGCACACAGGAGCTGTGAGTTCACATCAGATATGTTTAAGATGTTTAACTGTTTATTTTCCTGAAGAAAGAAACTAAAATATTTCCTGATCTCCGCCTCCCGTTCTGTCAGGTACCTGATGATGAGAGACTGCTGGCACGCGGTCCCATCTCGAAGGCCAACTTTCCAGCAGCTGGTGGAAGATTTAGACCGGACGCTTTCTCTCATGGCCAACCAGGTGAGGACTCCCACTTCAGCTCTTTCAAACGATTACAATAACATCCAGAATCTTCCGTCACGGGAGAAACTTAAGCCGACCTTCTTGGTGCATTGTTTTGTTGATACTGATAGGAGTAAAGAAGAACTGCACAGGTGGATTTCTGCAGACTTCACCTCCTGATAACACTGAACCAGTGGTTTCTAGTTTTGTCTTATGTAGGAAAACATACATTTAAAACAGGATACACTGCAGGCTGTGGTGGAATCAGCCATCAGGTGCATCGATTTTCATCGGTGCATTGCAATATTTTCTCCTTAAAAACCCCATTGGTGGCCATTTTTACCTTTGCATGGAATACAATAAGGTATCTTACCTTCAAGTTTTGAAAGACTTAAAAATATTCAAGATATTCTGTATTTTTAAGGGTGAAAGAAACCCAGTCTTTGATTTGCTTTTATTTTGAAGGGATGCAAAAGTTGCACTGCTGGATTTTGAACTTACAGGAGAACTCAAATCAGCTCAGAGAATGATGGGTAGTAAACAATGTCAGGTGTGTTTGCACCACTCAAAGGGATGTTATTGCTTGTTGCCACACATACGTACACATAAAGAGAAAGAAGGACCTCAAGTTTATGGATTTTATGATGTTTGATGAGGATTTCACATGCCTCCAGCTTTGCACACATCTATGAAGCAACAGATACAAACTGACATCTGAACACAGCCTTCTCGATCATTGTATTAAGATTTTAATAATTTTCCACGTTATTTTGTTTTGTTGTTTTTATCAAGAAAATTTCTCCCAACAAAAGTCTCTGCTATTGTCAAAGAAACTTTTTCTTTCAACCAGAGTTTGTTTTTAATTTCTAAGTCACATTTTTATTTTGGCTCTTGTTTTGTTCCCTCCTTTCTTTCCTGGAGTAAATTACTTCCTGTCAGCCCCTTCATGAGTCAGTGGTGCATGTAAAAGGTCCTGTAATAGGTTTCCAGATTTTACCTCAAGCTGCAGACATAGATAGTGCCCTCTGCTGTTTGAAAAGAGTATATATTTTTATTTCCAGCTTATTGAACTGAATCTGTTGCATGAAGTGTTACTTGTCACCTGAAATGTCAGCTGTGTTGCATCATGGGCGCTGAAGTCTGTGTTTAGTTTAGTTTCATGCTGACTGTAATGTTTGTGTCTCTGCAGGAATACCTGGACCTGTCTGTACCCCTGGTCCAGTATTCTCAAGTCCAGACCTCCTCTTCCTCGGATCATTCTAACTACACATAAACATCCTGAGACTCACTTTTTTAAAACTTCCTGGATCACCTTGGATCCTGTATCTGGGCGTCAGTCCCAGCTAGGGTTAGGCTCTGGGGATGAGCTGCTTCTCTGCGGTCCGTCTGCAGCAGCAGGAGCAGGAGCAGGAGCCTGATGTGAAGAGCAGCTGGAATGAGCTCCACGCCTTACGCTCTCCTTTATGGGGCACAGACTGAGTTTACCTGTCGATAGTAGACTGTGAGAGATGTGTTTGCCTCCTGTACAGTGTTTATAATGATGTTGTTTTGTAAATATTGTAAATAATATTTGTGTTTTTAAAGGATGAATTTATACTAAAGAAATAACTGATTAGACTTCTGTAATTACATTTATAAATATCTTCTCATACATCAGGATTTCATATCTTCATTCTCTCTTCATTACCCTTAATAATGAATAACTTGTTCATAGATTAATTTTCAAGTGCAGTTACATCATGAACTTATTTTGCACCTTTATTTATGCGCCTCTCGGTCATGTTTAGTTACAGAATCAGTGTCTCTAAAGATGTTGTCCAGTGTTACAGAAGAGTTTTGCACTTACGCTCCAAACATTTACAGAAATGTTTCCAGATGAATGTGTAAAAAACTGAATCTAACAGTATTAAACCATTTTGAGTTTTACTCTGCCTCAAATGTTTTTTGATGTTTACAGACAAGAAACTTGTCTCTTTTCTCTCAGCGTGTTCATTTCTGCGACCCAACCCTCATCTTGGTTGTCTATAAACACTCTCTCCTGATGAAGGTCGACCTCCAGGAGCAGAATAAAACATGAGCCCAACAGGAAGGCCTCACTCAATGTGTGTGTGCATGTGTGTGTGATAGTACTAAAACAGATGGATTACGGGAAAAGCTCCATTTATCACCCTCATACACACACTCCTGGCTCTCCCCGCGGAGCCTGCAGCAGTGTTTGCTCCCTCAGAGAGGAAACGTTGTGTTACAGATGACAAGCTCTCCATACATCAAGTGTTTGTGTCGTTCTCTCTGTAGCTGCTGGCTGATGCTATAACTCAGACCTGATGTGCTGTGCGTTTGCTCTGGCTCGTTCGTCCTTCCCTGCTTTCTGTTTCCTGCTGTAACAACATCCGATTTTCCCCTAGAGGGGTCTGGATTTCCAACAATCTGCATCACTCCAAAAGAAGTTGCTGGATTTCTTTAGAGAAGACTGTTTTGCAGATTTCCCCGAAACTTTTGCCTTACACAAACATTTTACCAGTATTCTGTGTAGCATGGAACTCAGATGTAGGATTAGAGCCACTGAAACTTTAGTTTCATAAAAGTACTGTATTATTCTTGGAATGATTCAACTATTTTTCTGAAAACTTTTATAATGAAGCTTTAATCTCCAAAAATAATACACTCAAACCTAATACTGTGAGTTTAATATTGTAATGTTGCAACAATAGACTCGTTACATTGCGTCTTTGTTTTTGTAGCTTTTTGACTTTAATCACACACAAAGTTTTTTTTAAACTCATTACATTCCAACTTAAATCTCATTACACAACAAGTTTTGTCTGATAACATTCTGATTTAAGTCACACAAACATAGTTTCTTCAGCCTTGTTTTACTCCCTGTTTAATGTTGTTACATTACATCCCTAAACATGACTGATATCTAATATTATTACAATTTCAAACTTGTCACATTATGTATTTAATCACTTAAAACTATGACTTAAAACTCATTTAAAACATTAAAACTTACATCTTTTGACTATGCATCTTAATTTTCTGACATCAATGCTTTAATCAAGTAACTTTATGACTTTCATCTTGTTTGATTACAACTTTTTTCTTGTTTCATTACAGTTTCAATCTTTCAACACTTTAACTGTAATCCAAAAGTTTTAGGACTGTAATCTTGTCACATAACTTCTTAAACCTTGTTAGATTACAGCTTTAATCATATTACATGCAGACTTCAGTATTTTTAAATTATGACTTAAATCTTGTGATCACTTAATCACATTACATTGAAGCTTTGATTAAGTGACATAACTTTAATCTCATAACATAACATTATACCTTCCATGTTACATGAGGACATGAATCTCGTCATGCAAGGACTTTAATCTGATAACATTAAAACATTATAACAAAATTACATCTTTGAACTTGATAGATTATAACTCAAAGCCTGTATAATGCTAGCTTACTCTTGTAACACTTTTTTTCTTATAACATTACATCTTTACTTTGGACATAATCTTTTTTATTCACTTCACAACAGTCTTTATCTTTTGTCAAAGAAACTTTATCTTTGAACTAACTTTTGTTATAATTCTTGGTTTGTGTCTGGTTCCCTCCTTTTACTTTTAGGAGTGGTCTTTTCTTGCACTTCATGACTTAGTGGTGAATGTAGCCTGTGGAAGGTTTCTTACGGAAACAAAGAGATGCTGTGACTGTGTGCTACAGAGCTGAAGTAGCATAAAATGTGTCTGTTTGTTTTGCATTTTTTTACTTCTGTTTTCACAGGCTGCTTCTTTATGTGCTTTTAATTCTGTAGTTACCTTCCCCTTTCTGTGACATTTGTGTAGAAGTTATCAAAATGCTTCCGATCGTGTTCCTGCACACCGTCAGTAAACACAGCAAGTGTCGTGTTTGTGTTTCTCAGCTCTGATTCCTGGAGATGGAGGTTGTTAACAGCTGCCGTCAGCAAAGACACCTCAGCAGACAGAGCCATCAGAGCTCCCCACTGAGCTGCCGTGGGTAAACAGTCCTTTGTGGGGTGTAAAGAGTCATTTTCACCCTGCCTGATGGGAGGTAATGGGCCTTAGCACCGAGGTGAGGAGCCATTATGGGTCAGGTATTAGCTCAGCAACAGATGGCTGAGTGAGAGCCATCATGGTGTCACTTTACAGCCCGCCATCGAAGTGGCACGCCTGAACAAACACTGAGGAGTGATGATATTTACCTTTTATAGAAGACACAGAGTACTCCAGCCAGAGCTTTCATTGAGGCTTCTTCACATCAGTTTGGACTACAAATAAGCTTCAAGGGCAAATTTTTTCATCAACAGGTTGAAAGGGCTCCAACATTTCATTAATTATTTTTGTCACTGACAGGCTCAGATTATTCCAAGAGTCTGAACACATTACAGAAAGTTCCTGACAGAAAGACAGAGCGAATCCATTTATTTTTTGTGAATGGTTGTGTATGTGGTTTGTGCTGGTTCTGCTGACAGCCTCTAGTGGGCACTCCAGGAATTGCATATTTTGGGGGTTCAACTTGGGCATCATATTTTTACGCTGAAGGTTGCTGCTTTTTTCATGTGTATTTCCTGGGTCTACTTGTCCCCTGTTTTATTTTGTTGTTCTTGCTCCCTGTCCTGGTGTTTTCCTTCACTTTGATTTGTGTCACTGGCATATACACAAGTAATTTTCCATTTACATTAGCATCTAGCCGGCACTTAGCTTTCTATATATCGTTTTTGGTTAATTCCAGGAGATGTATAACATGTTGACCCCTCTGTAGGGAGAGTGATTTACATTTCTCTGTGTGTTAAGTTCTTCAGTAAAACTTCAAGCAGAAAACCCTGAATAAAAGTTTTCTTGGAAAACTGCTAGGGGGGATAGTCAATGTGGCTCCAGTGGAATGTAAAGAATCAACAAAGGAATCATTGAGCATAAAGGATAACAATGTCAATGAACTAATCAATTTCTAACAAGTTATCAACAGACCAAGTTCCGAGTTTCGATCCCTATCAGAAAAATTTGAGATTAAATCATTCCCTTTAGTTTGTTTTTATGGTTTTTCTGTTGTGCTGCCGTCATGTGGCCAGTCAGTAAAGAGACATGCTGTGAGTCAGAAAACTGCAAGAGCTCCTGAAAGAAAGACAGTTCCCTGTTGTTTTATATATATATAAAACAACAACACAGAATTGTCTTTCATTCAGTGTTATATATATATATGCTTTTAGACCTTGAAATGTCACAAAATCTTAAGTCAAGTTCAAAGAAGTTTAGATGTAGCGAAACTGAAACATCTTTTCAGAAAGCAGTAAAGACTGATTCTGCTAATATTTTGCAGACACGTTAGTGAAAGGAACCCAGAGGGTCAAAGGACAGTTCTATGCACTGACACCACCTGGTGGCTCATTTATAAACTACACAAATACACAGCCACTGTTATTTTATGACCTTAACCAGAACTTCATTCCTTCACGCTTCATTTATTTAAGCAGGCAGTGGATTATCTGCACAGGTAAAAACATTACTTGAATATATTTGAATCTTACAGGAAAGAGTAATTAAGATAAAGTAAACACAACAGGTTGTTTTAGAGTCAGTTTACTCAGAAAAAAAGAATAAGGACATGTTTGTTGATGTCTGAGTGGTTATCCTGGTCTTGAAGCCTTAATGTTTTTACCAAAGTAAAATCTATATTCACAATATTTCCGGTCCCTCCTCCTCTGTCCTACCCAAACAGAACATCGAAAGCTGATCTGATTATGTTATGAAAAACACCTGTGGTCTCATAGGATAGCACAGGACGTGTGGTGACAGTGAGCCATGCTGAACGAAAAGAATAACCTATGGCGTTTGCAGCGAGGCAGGTGTACGATCCTGTATCCTCAAGAGTGACATTCTTTAGATTCAACACCCACCCATCTTCATTGGTACCTGAAGACTGTAAACAAAACACAAACTGAGAGTTAGCACCTCATATCCACATTACACTGTACACTTCCAGACCAGTAGAGGGCAGTACAACAGAAACAAGTTCTCGAGACTAATGCCCAATTTCCTTCAAGCGGTTCAGTTCGGTTCGTCTTGGTAAGGCAAACACTTTTTGCCGTTTCCTTTGACCAATCCTGGGACAGGTCCCCTAATTACCAACCTGTACCGTCCCACTTTTTGGTACCCTTCTGTTGGGGAACCAGACATACCACTCCAACCCCCAAGAGTAGGAGCTAGGGACACTGCAGTCTGGAGACCAATCCCAGTCCGAGTCAAAGCAAACGGCACAAAATGCATGCCATACCAAGATGAACAGAACTGAACCACTTGGTGGAAATGGGGTTTGCTGCCCTCTACTGGTCTGTTGCTGTTTTGTGATTGCTAAAGTCCCTGGACCCTCTGGTCCAAATGCAACTTGTGTTGGACTACAGACAGAAATCAGAACTTGTAACCAAAGGCTAATCGAGTTTAGAGGAGAATGTTCAGTGACCTGGAAGACTAGAAAGTATGGGTGTCCATTCGGGTCGTATCTGCTGCCGTTCTGTGTGATGTGTTTCATCCACTGCACGAGTGGTGGTGGTCTCCCACTCTCCACTTTACACTTGAAAGTCACATCACTGCCAACAACAACGGTCTGGTTGGCTGGCAGACCTGCCTCCAGGACTGGGCTACTAAGACGGGCCTCTGGAAGACACAGTGATCAAAGTCACCACAGGAAGTGTAAGTTCTTCTTGACAACTCTAGCGAAGCTTTTCACAATTTTTCAGTGCTAAAAAAGAGCTCCTTGTGCTACAAATCTTGGTATCAACAAATTTATTTCAATAGGCAATAGATGCTCTCACCAATCACATTCAGCTGGAAGGTGTGTTCAAGACGCCCATGTTTGTTCTCCACCACACACGTGTAGTTTCCTGTATCAGGTAGAACCACTGACTTTGTCTTGAGCATCCATAATCTGCGTCTGACCTAACGTTGGAAGATATAAAGTCAGTCTTACCATCACAGAAGTTGTTTTTGTTTGTAGATACACTCGGACACTCACCTTGAATCCCTCCCGTCCCTGGTCCATTGTAAAATTTTTCCCATTTTTGAACCAGCGCAGGGTGGGGACAGGATTTCCAATTGCTTGGCATTGAAACGTTACAGAGAGACCAAGACGAACAGACTGGAGACCCCTCTCCATCTTCTGTGGATTCACCCATCGTGGTGCAAAATCTGATGAGACACAAGATGTAAGGTGGTTTTGTTAAACCTGATCTGGGATAATAAACATGTTTAAGATTTATGATTTCCTGGTTGGACTGCATTACACAAATCCTCCTTCATCATGTGATCTTAGTCACACTTTGACCCAATTCAACTGCAAAGTCCTCACATAAACTTTCCATGAACTTCCACTGGTGTGTGTATTAACAAGATAAAACATCAGTTTCAGTCAACATATTTCGTAATCTTGCTTCATTTATTTGCCCCTCTGACTCATTTCTTATCACTGGATCACAAAAACATCCCTGCTGTTCAGATCTAAACTTTCTGATCCATCTCAAAAACAGATCAAGATACCATCCTCCAACACTTCATCATCAAAGAAACAAGGACTCTGACCTGTGTCTGTCTCTTCTGTAGACGGCCTGGACTGGTCCAGGCTCTGGACAGTCCCAGTAGCCTGGACCAGCAGAACCAGCAGGATGCAGGACAGCACCAGGAGGACGTGATGTAGAAAAGACATTGTGAATTGGTAACTCAGACAGGAAACACTTCAAACTCCCTGAAGCAAAGAGATTCCTCCTCCACGATAAGGTGAAAGAACTTTATGGCAGAAAGCCCTGGGAGCAAACTTTTATGCAACAAGGACGAGCTAATCACATTTCAGTAGCTGTGACCAATTAGAGCTCAGGAGGCGGGTCTGGCAGAGGACACAGGAACCTGCCTGTGGGAGTTAAAGGAGATACATTGACCCCTTTAAGACCATTTCGAACAGGTTGAATAAAACAATCTGCCAAAATGTCACATCTGGATATTCTTATCTGCTGCCACCTGTTAGCAGGTGTTGAGTAGTGAATCTGGGGCACATTTTTCCTTAAGAAAACATATAAAACATAGATTTTACTAACTTAAGGTATCATACTCAGTTTGTAAGCAAGCAACCTGATTATTATGGGGCTACATCTTACAGATGTTAAACATTCGACACAATTGGGATGTGTTTATTCATTCAACTTAGTCAGATCATCTATTTTAATAGCAGTTGATTTAGTTTGAAAATAGTCTCTCTGATCAGTTACATATTTTTTAACCAATCAGATGTCCAAAGTGTTGTTGTTGCTTTTGGGTATGAACCAGTATTTTTATGGTAAAATGCTTCAAAACAGCATTTATATAACTAAAAATGTACACAAGCCAAAATCATTCTTATATCATTTATTTCAAACAAAAAGCAGCCAAGTCGGCATACAGCCTTTTGTTCAAACAGTTTTAAACATATAGTGATCCCAGACCAGCAAAGCGTCTCCAAACAGGACTCAGAGAGCACTCCACGACCAGCGTGAGAGCATCCTCTGAGCCCTGCAGCCTCTACCTCTCTCTACATTAAATATAACAGCTTCATAAAATAACTTTAGGAAAATAAATATCAATTTGAATCACTGTCAGAGGGCCCTTTTCACACAGTCTGCTCAGTGGAGCCAGTTGGGAGTGTGACTGAGTAATTAAACATGAAACAAACAATAAGAACACGTGTGGTTGCTTAAAGCTTAAAGGTAATCATTGTGTAAAGCTGCGTCTCTGTGTGAGCGTGAAACAATCAGGACAGCGTGCATGTGCGTGACTGTGAGTGCGTGAGAGTCTTCTAGTTCTCTTCTGTAGGCCCGCCTTCCACGTTGTCCACGGATCTCCTTGCAAACAGGTGTGTGGGGTCACGTCCTCTGAAGCCGGGTTGGACGTTGAACACAGGCATGTTCCTCCAGCTGGATGGGTTGTTGAATGCGGCAGCGTTGGATCCAGGGGCACAGGGTTTGTTCTGGACGAGCTGAAGGAAAGTCTCCATGTCTGGACCTAGGCGGGCCATGACGCCAGCTCGCACTGCTGCCACTGTCTGCTCGTCACAGGCCTGGAGGACCTGCAGCAGGGTGCTGTAATATCTGAGGAACAGGAAAGAAGCATAAAGGTTTAGCTTTGACCCCTGGTCTGTTGGAGCTTGGGCCCCATTTAAAACATTCCTGGTCCAATTGACCTATAAATTTAAAAAGCTTTGATTTCGTCCTGTAGGTGGCTCCAGTTAGCAGCCTTGAAACAGGCTGTAACTGTGTAAACTGTTAGCTTAATCAAAATATGCTCAGTTACCCAAAACATGATTTTGGACCAGTTACTCTTAAAGGAACTAAATGGAACTCCTGGGGCCCAACTTTGTGTTGCCACCAAGGCCTGAAGTCCTATGAAGATTATTCAAATCGGACCAGTGACGTATGGTGGAAAGAAATAAAAGCAATTGTACTACACTTCCAGACCAGTAGAGGGCAGTGAGACAAAACAAAAGCCATTCAACAAAGATACAGCTGTTGAAAACTTTCTCAAACTGCTTCGACCAGCTTTGGACAGCTTTGTCTCTAGAGCTAGTTTCCTTTCAAGAGCTGACAGCAGGGAAATAAAGCCCCATCAAAACCAGGACCAGTCTGAGATCCTCTATGCTAACAGGCTAACTGCAGTGCTACATGGCTTGTCTGTCTTCTTATATGATGTAATTTCAACTGAAAGGCTGTCATTGTTGTCTAACTGTCCTCTACTGGTCTGGTGGCTCACTTGGCTTGTGTTCTGGGGAATGTTTTAACAGGAACTAAATAAAGAAAAAAAATTCTGGACCACTTAGTTCAAAGGCAGCTTTAGTCTTCAGACCTTAAAATATTATGATGCTCTGTTAGTCAACTGTGAAATATGTATTGCAGCAAACTGCCCATGCAGTAGAAATGCAACAAAAAGTTTGGTGTGCATCACAAGCCCTCACCTGTTAGGGAAGTGTGTGGGCACCTGGACCACCTCCCCGATGGCGTCAGGGTTGGTTCGAGCCACAGTGCAGATGTCCAGGCTAGTGTAGCACTCCTCTTGCACCTTTAAGATGATGAGAAAAACATTAGCAAACAAAAGAAATTTCTCCTGCTTTTTCAGAAGCAAAAGCCACTAGCTTAGTTAGCATCTACATCCATACGTCCCAACAGTCTTTGATGTCACTCTGACTGTACTCACCTCAGCAATCATCCTCTGGAAGATGTTGCAGCGGCGGATGGTCTGGAACACCTTGGCTGAGATTCCCTGGGAGATGCAGTGCAGGCTCTTCTTCACAAAGGTTTTACCCTTCAGGATGACAACACACACATGTGAGACAACACAGACCAACAGGTAAAGAAACAGGCAAAAGAACAGACAGGTGGACTAACTGACCTCTGTGCTGAAGGTAGCAGCTGTTTGGAGGAAGAGTTCACAGAGCTCGTGCATGCCGTCAGTGTCACAGGTGGAGTTTTCCAGACAGGAGAAGAATCCACAGCCAACGGCCACAGACCCGGTGAGACATCTGGCCACATCAGCTGCAAACACAGAAAAGCACAATTTTAAACTCATGTAGTTATCATCAACAAGTGAAGTAGTTTCACTTTCAGTAAAAGTCCAAAATTCAAGTGTTTAAGCATCCTTTACTTCAGCTTTGAAAGACACTTTGTCGGTTTTTATTACATATTTTAGCCAACTTATAAGTTTTAAATTAAAAGCATCAGAAACTTCTTATAAAATTAAGAAATAGAAGTTTGGGTCCCGTTATGCGCCAGATAAAAAATTATAATAATAATAACAACAGCTTGAGTGAAATTCAAGTAAGCTTTGTTTCGCTGAGGTTGATGGTCTTTTTAACCCTTTGATGCATGTCTGTAAATTTCAGAAAAATTCAAATATTTGTTAAAAGAATTGGAAACTGTTTCTTTCATGCCCTAAGACCAATAAAACACTTAGAGAAAAAATCTTCAAACTGGCTGAGGAGCACTGCATTTTACAAAAATGACTTTAAATAGCAGTCACCATGATGTGCCAGGGGTTCAGGCACACCAATTAATCTGTAACCTAAAAACCATAAAGTCTGAAAAGTGTCTGAGAAACTGGTTTAAGGAGTGTTCCAAGTTGTCCCAGTCTCCCCTATTACTGGGACAGTAGTAGTAATAGTAGTAGTGGTAGTAGCCTAGTAGTAGTAGTAGTAGTAGTTTTTGTTGTTGTTGTTGTAGAAGAAAAGTAAATACAGATATTCAAAGTCATTGGTTACCATAAGAAGAAAATAAAAGAGACACGTTTTTGAAAAAGACCGTAAAGCAGCCATCAAGTGCTGCAAAGAATCGGGACTCACACGGGCTGTTGGCAGAGAATCGTGCCCGGCGGGGAGCACCTTCTTCAGGCAGTAGCTCGAAGCACGCCGCAGTGGTGATGGAGAGGAGGAGGAGGAGAGCGGAGCCGGGCTGCATGCTGCTGTCTCTGAGCGGGAGGAGGAAGAGGATGAAGAGGTCTCTGTGTTTCAGGGTGCTGTGGACTAACACACTGTCCTCACCTGGTATTTCTATCAGACCGGCTCCAGGCTGACCAATCAGAGTGCACCTCTCTCGCGTGGGGGCGCTGTTAATGTTTTATTCATACAGGTAATTAACACTCACAGGTAATTGGATATTTCCACACATACCAAGAGATAAGGGATGTGTGAACTCTGGAGGTATTTATAAACTCAGATTTTCTGACACTGCATCAAAACACCTCAACTTTCCTTAGCATTAAATATTTCTAATGTATCCTATTTAAGACAAAAGTAAGAATTTATTTTAAGACAAAAGTACCAAAAGTAGAAGTAAATATCAATCGGAGTGTGTTTCAGTATGCTGCAAACATGCAAATAGACAGATACAGCAGGTTTAAACCGATAAAACAGAATTAATTAGTTTGCTGTTTGCTTTAATGAACACATGCTGTTTATCTGTAGCTCTAATAAAGTCTGAGTTTCTAAAAATAGGTGTGAGAACAGGAAACAGGAAGCCTCACTGAGATTCCAGTCACGTCTCCTGTGATGTGGTTCATTCAGGCAGAAGAAGCCGATCATTGATTGAGAACAACAGGAACAGTTTGAAGACTTTAACTGATAACAAACTCAGAAAAGCTCTACTACAGCTCAAAGTCCTGCATTTAAAACTTTTCTATGTCAAAACATGGAGGTAACATTAAGTTAAACCACAAGTCAGAACTGCAGGCAGGTCAGTTCATCACCTGGACTCTTCTACTACAGAGCCACGCTGCTGTAATCTGGTTTGTCATTGTCTCTCTGGAATATGTAAAGTGAACTAATGATTCAGGTGTTCACCTGGTCTGTCAGAGACGTGGAAAACTGTGTGTGTCTTATCAGTGTGTGAGCTCCAGGTGCATTGTGGGAGAGTCGTTAGTGATTCCGTTTCCATCATGGACCGGTTCACCACAAGAACCAGTGACCCCAGCAGGCCCCGAGGTCAACAGGCTGATAAACATCTCAGACTGCTCACACACACTTTGGTTTTCATTAACACACACACACACACACACACACACACACACACACACACACACACACACACACACACACACACACACACACACACACACACACCTTGTGGGAAAAGGTTTGACATGGAGGCTTTAAATAATTTATAAATAATTATTTAATAAAATCCTGATTTCAAATCCAACAGACTGATTAATCACAAAATCAAGTTGTTTTCATGCAAACACAAAAGAACGAGTAAACATCCTTGTAAATATATCTGTTCAGCAACATAAAAGAAGTCCTTAATAGATAAAAAGCAAAATATGAATTTAAAAATCAAAGGTATGATGAAGGATTAGACGAGGGCAAAAAAAAGGATATGGTTTTAATAAGATTTTTCATATGAATTAAATGTCCCAATTAAGTCATAATTCTGACCGATAAAAGTCAAAAATAAAGTCACATTGCAAACATCAACATCAAAGTCGAGATAAAGTCTTAATTGAGATCTGTTAAAGGTCGTGTTGTTACAAGTCATGAGTAGAAATTAAGTCACAACGAACAAAGTTGAAGTCAAAACAAAGTTGCTATGTTTTGAGATAAAAGAAAAAAAAAAGTCCAAATGTTGTGAGACTGAATTTGAGATGAAATTGGAATTAAAGCCAAAATGATGTTGTGATTTTACATGAACACAGTCTTTATAAAGTCAAAATGTTATAAGATTGAACAGTTTTGAAGTGGTAATTTAATTAAAAGTAAAAAGAAGCCCAAATCTTAGAAGACTAGAGTGAGATGAAATCTTTATTAAGATCCAGTTTAAGTTTTTATCTTTGGAGACACGACTAGACATAGTCATGATGTATAAAATTGCAGTCAAAATAAAGTTGAAATGTATTGAGATTAAAGAAATGAGTAGGTCAGAATGTTAGACCAAAACCTCTGAATGTGAATAGTAACTCAAAGTATAGAGTTGAAATAAAGTCAATATGCGAGAATAAGGTGTAAATAAATTCAAACTATGTCAAATTTAAATTACAATCTTGTGAGATTGAACTACATGGAAGAGTCAAAAAATTAAAAAAAAACAACAACAACTTAGAAAAATGTAACGGGGTTAGAGTTAAAAAGAAATCCAAATGTTTTGAGAGCAAAGTCAAAATTAAGTTGCTCTCAAAGTCTACATAAGTCCTGATGTTTAAAGATCAAAAATTTGGAATAAAGTTGTAATTGAAATGACTGTCACAAAAGTCAAGAAAAAAAAGGCATAATAATGAGAGGACTAAGTTGAAATAAATCCTTATTCAAATATTAATTTAGTCATGGGAATATAACGAATAGAGTCATTAGTATAAGCAAATTTGAGTCTTGGTCTAGTGAGATAAAAGTAGAACTAGAGTCATGAGGTAGGACATTGAAGTCAAAATAAATTTATTACAATAAAACAGTAAATAGGTCAGGATTTTTTACAAGATTCAAGTCATAAAGTCGAAAAATGAGTCATCACGCAAGAAAGAAGAGTTTTAAATGAGGTCCCTTAAAATTATGGGATAAAAAACTGGACATAAAGCGACCTAAAGGGAAAAGGTCAAATTAAGTTGTAATTAAAATTTTAATGATGCCATAATATCAGGTGATAAATGTCAACATAAAGTCAAAACGTTATGAAAGACACTTTAAGTCAAGATAAAGTCACAATAAATACTGATATAATGTTGTAATGTTGAGATATTGAAGTCATGAGATCAAGAGAAATATTTTTAGTGTTTTAATAAACAAGTTTTTATTTCAGTCTGTTGTTCATCGAATGACATTTTGACTTCATTCTGAAATCTTACTCCATTTATCTCTTTATAACTGTGGATCTAATATTATGTTGTGTATAAAACAGACAAAGCCTCCTCACTCTGCTATAATGAAACACAAAATAAGACTTTGTTCAACATTTATAATCTCTGTAGGGTGTTTGGAATGAATAAGCCTATTAATTGTAAGTACAAGTTAAAGCATCACCAGGATTAGCATCCAACAAATATCACACACAAACTATAAACCTGCACAAACAGGTCTCTAACCTGAGCAGCGCTGAGATGTAGCTGAGTTTTCTGAGTCTCTATCTTTTCTTTGTGTTTTAGATAAAAATAAATCTGGAGCATCAGAGGAAGAATAATAACTGTTCAAGGTTATCAAGCAGCACTCACTCTGTGACAACGTGTGAAGTTATAAAGCACATTATTCTCCCGTCAGCAGCTGACAGATTTTTACTCTGCTGAAATGTCACGTCTCAGAGCTTGGGGAATGCAGACACGTCCAGCTGTCCTTGTTTTAGTTTCCCCTGTGGAACAGATACTGGAATAACTCTGATGTCCCTGCAGACCTGGTACCTGAAGGCAGCACAGAGCGCTCAATTAGCGAGGTTTGTGTTTGAGACTCTTTGAGACTTTTGTCTCTTCATGTGAACAGTAAGGCTTTATTTATGATGTGTTAGTTTTTCCTTTTTATTTTTCTTCTACATACACTTAAATCAATTAAATTCTCCTGCTAAAACTCCAGGTCCCAGCCGGAGTCTTCATCCGGAGGCTCTTCTGTGTCCTCTGGGAAGAAGTCAAAGTTGCTGTTATCAAGGGGCCCGTCCACCTGCAGAGGAAAACCAGATGTTTATTCTTTCACCTGTGTCCTGTCTCCTGACAGACGCTGACAAACACTCACTGTGGGTGTGAACGGAGAATCCATGGTGCCTTGTCGGAGTCCGTCCCAGTTAAATCCTTCAAACCACCTTCAGGAAAAAAAAGTGTTACCATGACTACAACATCCTCTCCATCAGAAACATAAAGAAAGCATCTTCTCTTTCTCACTTGTGTTTTTGGATGTCCTTCACGCCGTTCTTCTGGTTCCCTAAGCGCTCTGATGGATTGTCTCTGAAGAAATAAAACAAGAACAGATGACTTTTTAAACCAGTCCAACCTCCTGTGTCACTTTCTGTATGATCTCCACCAACCTGCAAAGCCGCTTGATGAGGTTAGCAGCACTCTTTGTGATCTTCTTGGGAAACTCAATCATGTCAATGCCTCTCAGAATGTTGTTGTAGGTCTTCATGGGGTCAAATCCAGAAAATGGCGGACTAAAGACAGAGACATTAACACAGAAGCATCCAAAAGTGTCAAAGTTAGCCTAACTGCTACCAAAATAGAGTGTCTGTACTTCTTTGTACCTGCCACTGAGCAGCTCAAAGACCAGGATCCCCAGAGACCAGCAGTCCGCTGAGCTATCGTGTCCTTTGTTCAGAATGATCTCTGGAGCCACGTACTCTGGAGTCCCACAGAACGTCCATGTCTTCTTACCCAGACCCACCTTCTTTGCGAAGCCAAAGTCCACCTTGAAGAAACAGACACAGTAAAGATATTTCCAAACACATCAGATTCATGTCTTGGGTGAAATCTGAAAAATGTCTGGACCAGCTTGGCGTATCCTCTGTGGTCCAGGATAATGTTTTCTGGTTTGAGGTCTCTGTAGATGATTCCTCTGGAGTGCAGGAAGGCCAGAGCCTCGATCACACAGCCGGTGTAGAAACGAGTGGTGCAGTCGTCAAACGATCCCCTGGAAGACACGGAGTGATGCTGAGAGTATCATCGCAAATCTGAGTTTATGACACAAAACACACGATGCCTCACCTGTCCCTGAGCAGGGTCCACAGTTCACCTCCCAGGCAGGCCTCAAGCAGCATGTAGAGATATTTAGAGTCTCTGAATGTTCGGTACAACCTGCAGAATGACAACCAGATGGTTTGCTATGAGAAAGACTGAGTCAAAAGTGTCAGTTAAAAATAACGAGGCAAAGGTTTTTTTTTTTGTTTGTTTTTGCTCAAAAGAAGTTTTTTGGTTTTGGCTTTCTGAGAAAAAATGACTGAAATCAGCATCGTCTGACCTGATGATGAAAGGACTGTGTGCCTCCATCATGATGCGGCGCTCTGACAGGATGTGACCCTGCTGGCTGGTGTCCAGGATGTGACGCTTCTTTAACACTTTTAGGGCAAACGATTGGCTTGTGTCGTTCTTTAACTGCACCTGAAAACACAAATACACATTCAGGACGCACGGGCACTTAAAAGGCATGTAGACATACAGTTATTAATTTTGTAATTAATGGATTATTTGATTGTTTTATTGATCACAACATCAATAAGTCAATTGTTCAAAAATTCCATTGTTCCAACTATTATTTTTTTCAGATCAAATAATAACTCTATCAAATAATCAATCAAATCAATCAAATAATAATATTGATTAATTAATTATAACATTGATTAACCGATTCTCCATTTAGTTTTGCAAAGTATTGCAGATGATGCAATATTTCTTATACAAATGAATACTTTTTCTATGGATTTACTGAAAATCACATTGATCAATTAATGATTCTATTGATTATAAAACATTGTAGACTTATCAATTATTATATTGATTGCTCTGAATTCTCATAAAACTCAAGAATTGTCACTGAGGCAATACTTCTAATCCGAATACTGAATCAAATATTTCATTGATCAATATAAGGATGTATTGATAAATATAAGGATCAATTAAAAAATTTTTGCAATTCATTCCTTTATTGATAATACTTTTCATTGACTGAGTAATATATTGACTAACCGAAGTTTCTTTGATCATTTTAACCCATTAATCTGTCATTCTTTTTTTCAAACTAAAGAATTGCAATTGATGCAATATTTTTATGCGATTAATCGATTAATTGGATAAGAAATATTGTATTATTGCCAAATAATTTTGAAGTCATTCAGATTTAATTGAAGACTTGAGGCAGATGAATTCCTCTGAAGCTTTGAAGTAATCAAGTCATTCAAGGACTGGTTTCTACTTCTTTATAAACCCACCAGCTCCACACGGCTGAAGCCTCCCATCCCCAGAGTGCAGATGATGTTGATATCACTCAGAGACACACTGGAGAAGAAATCAGCCTCGGCCTGCAGCCTGCAGACAGCAGAAGAGGAGGAGGAGGATCATAACAGGAAGTGTTAAAGCAGGACAGAGATGTTTGCATCTAGAATACTGCAGCCTGTTTGAAGTGATTTGATGCTTCAGTTTGAGCAGAGATTGAGTCAGATGAGGACGACTTTTCTACCTCTCTGTGGCCATGAAACTTTCAACAGCCGCTCAAAATATCTCTGGTAGCAAAAGAGGAATAATTCTTCTTTATCTGAATGAACTCACTTAGCCTTGACCTCGCTGCTGTCGCACTGCTTGTTGTTGACATCATCCAGTCCTCCAATCAGCTGTTTGAAAGACCTGAGAGCACGGATGAAAAAGAGCAGCTGAACACAATATGTTCTATAAAAACAGGAGAACAAAGTGAAAGGCAGGCTTCACAGCTCTGTGTACGAATTGATCTGCTCACTCTCTGTCGATGACCAGACATGTCACATCACCCACCGCCGTCACACTGGCTGTACGAATGTCCTCGCTGCAGAGACATGGTTTATTAAACATCTGCGTTTTTGTTCCGATATACTTCTGAATATCTCTTTAATCAACATTATAACTGGTTTGTGTTTGTGTTTCACCCTTTCAGAGCCTGCTCTCCAAACCAGTCCCCTTTAGACAGAGTCTTCACCGCCATTGGCTCGTCATTGGTTAAGTTCTGCTGAGACACCTTCACCTGCAGACATCACAGATTACAGCTTTTAACCTCAGGTTTGAATCTTTTATTTCGTCCACTGCCTCACTTTGAAGGATTGTTCCAAAAGCTCCTCTTCTATTGCCTTAAAAGTCTCCTTAATGTGTTTATGTATGGAGACCCATGTCTGCCAATGACAAAGACCATAGCTGAAAAAGAAGTCATCATGCTAAGATAAAAAACAGTCAAACTAATGAAAAAGAAGTCATGATTATGAATCCAGAAGTCATAAGATTAAATGTCTCCATAATAATGATCCAATTTATGAACTAATAAGACTTTGAAAAAAAAAAGTCATGAAAAAATGAAACGATACAACAATTTTACTGAATCTTTTTTACTTTTTTTCCCCACACATAATTCATAACCTTTATTAAAACAAAAAACAAAATCTGTCTTTGGTTCAATTATCATGGTTTTTAATTTTATATTAATTCAATTTATTTATTCATTTTTTGATGGCATTTTTTTTACTAGGTTTGTCATTTTTATGTTTTATCAGATTATAGATTTTTTTTGTATAATAATTTTAATCTGCTCAGCAGAATGCTGACTTTCTGTTTAAGTATCTTAAACAATATTTCAGATTTATATCATTTAATTATTTTTCAGACATCTCCACCTAAAAGTTTTTTTTTAATCATTAATTTTTGTGTCTCTTGTGTTTTAATTTGACTTTTGTTGCCATGTTTACAATTTATCTTAAAAATGTATACCATATTTTTGACTTTTTACAAATGAAATCAACTTTTTATCCTAGGGCTATAACCTTGTATCTCCCAAATAAGCCTTTTCCCAGTGTTTTTATTTATCTATTTACCAGAAATCACAAAATTTCCCCTTTTTATTTAAAAAAATAAATAAATCTAGATTTAAACGTAAGATTCTGACTTAAAATGCATTATTTTTTCTACTATATATCTCTGTATTTAGACTATCTCATAACTATGACTCAAAACTTATAACAATAGCTTTTTTAATCCTAGTTTACATTTTATGCTATATTTAAGCTTTGTGTACCAAATATTAACATTTTATATAATATTCACAACTTTTTATTACATTATTTTGATAAATGTTGTCAGTGTTTTCATGTTTTAACTCATTTTATAGAATTTATATGTCATTATTTTAAACTTTTACTTTAATATTATTCCATATTTCTTATTGCAGATTGGACTTGTGCATCTACATTTGAATTACTTAATCATTGTTTTTGTTTTATAATTTGTTTTCGTTTAATATTCCTTTTTTTTCCATCAGTCTTTTTTTATTGTTTACAGCTCTTCTGCAGTTTGATTTTCTTGTAAAAGTTGTTACTTTATTTGTTTTAATGTCTTTAAAGTAGTCTGACCTGCTGAGACGTTACTTTTAGAGGATGACCGTTTTCTTTCTCATCTGTCAGTCTGTGCTAACAATCATCTGTCTCTCTCTGAATCCTCCCGTCTTTGTCTCGTCCCCTCCTCACCTGTCCTTCACTGATGATGAAGAATGTGTCTCCGGTGGCTCCCTGACGGATAATGTAATCAGAGTCGCTGTAATGAGTCTGAGGGAGAAAGGATACCTCAGATCACCAAACACAACATCTCCAAGCATTTGTATTCGTCAGCTGGAGGAACAGATGGCAGAAACAGATACTGTGAGAGCCGAACAGAGAAAAGTGTTTGGAGAATCATCACCTCCTCCAAAACATCAGCTAGCTTGCTGAGGATGTCCTCAGGTAGCGCCTGGAATGAGGGGACGCTGGAGGAGAGTTTGGAGTGAGAGGAATGAGTCATGCTGATGAGCAGAGAGCTTTAAACAGTCGCTGAGTGGTGGTGTGAGCTGTACCTGCGGAGGAAGTCTGTATACTGGGAGTGTTTGATGAGACCAGTCCTCATCATGATGGTCTGGAAACCCTGACGGTCAATCCCCCACAGCTTGATGTCCGTCAAAGCTACAGAAACAGAGTTCAGAGCCTTTATAACAGCTCAGATACACTGAAGACAAATTGACATGTTCTTTTCACCACTTCAGTGTCAGAGAAAGACACAAGGATGCTGATTTAAAGAAGAAAAGGGAGCAAGGAGAAGGTCTTTGAATGCTTTTTAAAAGCTGGATGATTATTTCTTTTTATACCTCACACAGATGACAGCGACAGCTCAGTAAACAAGTTCTCCTCAGAGGTGCAAAACACACACAAACACACTCACACAGTTTCATTATTCAGGGTCTCAGCATCCTGCCAGCTCTTCAAAGTGAAAAACACACAAACAGGAATCAGGCTGACTGACGCAGTTAGAGCTGATCCGTCATCTGAAGATGGCCTGTCAGCCGAAGAATGCAGAGATGAGAGATGCAAAGAAGAAACATGCTGAGTGCTGTGGCGTCAACACACAGGTGAAGGTCTGAAGTCTGAGCAGAAAACAGCTCTGAGCAAGAAAAAAAAAATAACGAGGCATGAAACTGTCTCCTTATGGAAAATGTCATCAAACAGAATCCATACAGCGAGCGTGAAACCTCATAAAACTTTATGTTATAGGGAATGTATGGGTCAGGAAATCCAACAAATGAGCTCTCCAGAGACAAACTGTACCCATGTTGGTTTCTGCTGGACACAGAGTCAAGTGGACACTTAGGGAACTAAAGTTATTTTAACTTCTGCACTCACAAGAATTTGCTGCTTTGTATTTGTAAATAAAAAAAGCCATATTATGGTACATGCACTTTATTTATGTTGCCTTTTTTGCAGTCATTTAAATATTCAAACTAATTCCAGTTGTACATTTATTTTTTGCTGGGTTGTTTTTGCCTGTCAGTAAATATTTTCCTCCCTGTTGTTGGGTGTCTTTCCATAAAAGTGCCTTTATTCCAGGGTGTGAATTTTCTAAAGTAAAAAATTTATTCATGTCTGACTTGGATCCAGATTACAGGCAGGAAAATGAGACCAAAGAGAAAACTGACTGTAGATGAAACTTTGATAGCTAATGAAAGCTAAAATTAGCTACAGGCTACAACATATCCAGTGTGGCTGCTGGTACTGTTTTATTGGGCTACATTAAGATTTACTGGATATGATTTATCAATGTGGCAGTTGAGCTCTTAAAGGGACAGTTCACCCAAACTAAAAACATATAAAAAGCAACATTAATGTAGCATTTAGCATTTCTCAAAGTTTCAGCTTCATTAACTCAATTAGTTATTTTCAAAACTTTAACTATCAATAAGAAAATCTTGAGAATTTTTGTAGATATGTTAGAGATTTCATAAGAGGTTGCATTGAAGTCACAGAAAGTCAAACTGATGTGATTTTTCTTTTTTTTCTGTGCCTTAATGTGTTTTTCTTTTTTCTTTTTTTTTTTAAGAAAACACAAAATCCCAATACTTAATCACAATTCATCACATTTTATTTTACTTTTCTATAATTCCATTCAATCAGCTGTTAAGCCTATATTAACCATGGAAAATCATTTTTACCAGTGCCTTGGATCCTGTTTTGAATGAATACTATGAAATGTTGTTGTTACTTTAATGTTTATTATTTAGATAAATGTTGCTCTACTTCACCAGTAAGGTCTGAAAACACGATTTAGTTGGATAGGAGACAGCGTCAGAGTGTTTCTGCTGAGTTTTGTGAAGCAGCTGCGCCTGCATGCTTGGCTCAAACTCAAAGTGCTTCCCTAACTCTGTTTTCACATGTCTCCTGATCTGCAGTCTTGTAAGCATTATTGTCTATTATGGCAGCAATGGGACACAGAAAGACACAAAATAACATGGTTTAAAAAATGTGATAACTTCTGACCTCAAACACAGGATGATTAACATAAATTAATGCTGACAGCCATGATGTTTTAGGATGAACAGCCTTTGAAAAGAGCTGTGCTGCAGAGGTAGAATGAAAGAAAAATGGGACTTTAACACCAAGAGGAAAAAAAGATGGCTTTAAAGTTTGACCCTCATCTAAATTCTCCTGTCACTGGATGAATAGAAGTTATTAAAGCACTGACGCTTGAATTTCTTTTTCATTCATGAGGTTCTGGCAGATGAAGTGTCCTTCAGCAACGGTGTCAGGGCCTACTGCCCCATTGTGTCACAAAATGCTGAACCATTTCTACTGTTTCTCAATGTCAAAACAGTTAAAGCATGTGCTTAGTGTGGGTGTTTACCTGTTACTGTTGCTGTGCGTGTGCAGTTGTAGAGAATGGCCAGCTCTCCAAAGACTTTTCCTGGACCGATGGTGCAGAGTTTCTGTCCCTGTTTGGTCACCTCAACCATCCCCTCTGGGAACACAAAATAAAACACTGAGCAGCAGATTCACAAGACTTATTCAGCCTCTTTATTACAAAATATCACAAAAAAAAGGAAAGAAGAATGTAAGGCTGCTGTGAGGAGTTTCACGCAGGCCATTAGAAGCACTGAGTTTAGAGCTGATGACTTAAAATAAGCGTAAAAACTGTGACTACTGGTGTTTTTTTGTAATGGCTGAATGCTTCTTCATCTTTTGACAGTCAGACAAACGCACCTAATGCCAAAAAGGCTTTGTGTGACATTTCCTCAGGCAAACAATCACAGAGAGGGGTTCATTTTGGCTGGAAATGTGTTAATATGAAATCAGCTTTAATCACATGGGGCGCTAGAATCAACACAAGTTTAGTGCCCTCACAGGAGCTTCACTTTTTACAAAACTGGATAACTTCTCAAGAGTTTAGACTTTTAATCAAAGAGCCTGGTTAAAACACCTATGCATATGCTTGATAAGTACGTGTTTCTTTCTTGATGACAGTTACTGAATTATGCTATTCAATATATCCTCATTGTAATTTTTTTCACTTCATACTTTCTTGTTCACTACTGTAACTCCATAAATTTCTCCACTGTGGGATGAATACAGGAATATCTTCTCTCAACTTATATTACTGATGTTGTATTGGTGTAATAATGACATATCATTAATGTTATATTGGCATGGTAAGAGTATAAAGTTGGTGTAGAATAGGCACAAGATTGGCATAATATAGGTTTTACATTGCCTTTATGTGAGTATTAAACTGGTTTTAAATTGGTGTAATAATGGTGCAGTGCTGGCACAGTATTTTTGTAAATTACATGTAATATTGGCCTGATATTAGCTTAATATTGGCATTACATTGGCATTATATTGGTGTAATATAAGTGTAGTATTGGTGTAAAAATGGCATATCATTGATGTGGTTTTGACATGGGTGTAACATTGGTTTAGTGTTAGTATGAGATTGGCATAAAATAGGTGTATCATTCGCTTTGTATTGGCATAAAATACATGCTTCATTGGTGTAGTACTGGTGTAATGCTGGCATAGTATTGATGTTATATAGACGTAATATTGGCATAATATTGGCTTTATAATGGCATCATAACATTGTCATTATGTTGGTGGGAAGTGGATGTTATATTGGCTTATTATTGGTGGTAAATTAGCACAATATTGCCATAGTATTGGCAATATATATTGGATGTAATATTGTCATATTTGTGTAATATTGGCGTACCAGTATCTGATTCCACAGTATTATAGCAAGCTTCTGTGCCTCTGTTCCCACACTTTTAAGATTGTTTTTTGTTTGTCCAACTCAAAGAAATGAAAACAAGGGTTTGGCATCTATAAATTCTGCTCTAGCTAAAAAGCATTAGTGATCAGCCTATTCTATTTGATTTTTTCTTGTAATGAATGTGATTGGGATGTTAATTTCCCACTGAAAGAAAAATAAGTCTTAGAAATGCGGGATAATAGCCTAATCTAGGTTCAGGTCTGACCTGTAGCCTTTGCCAATTTCTGTCCTCCTTATTCCCTCTCTACCCTCTTTCCTGTCTAAAGACGTAAAAAGCTCCTTAATGATCCTGAACATGATGTGCAGAGGCCTTCAGCCTGAGAGCAGATTTCCTGTCGCAGAGATATCAGTTATACCCTCTAATAGATGATTATTATACGACCATATCAGACTGAACACACTCTGCCGCTATCTCTTTGAATTCCTGAAGAGGTCTAGGATTTGCAGATTTGTGGACTTCTTCATTTGAAGATAATGGCGTCTTTTATTCAGCTTCAAAGCTTCAGAGGACACGGAGGATGAATGTTCAGAGAAATGGGATCACAACAATCGTAAACAGATATGTCCTCTTGGTATTTTCTAGATCACATCAGGACACTCTGGCTCTGACATTCATTGAGGACATTAACGTCTGCAGCAAGTGAGGACACTGCATGGCTGAGACAAGGACATTAATGCTGAGGACTCAGGAGGCGGCAGCAGCAGCCCTTTCAGTGACAGACCGTCTGTCCTTGAGACACAAAACTTATGTGTAGAGGAGTGAAAGTGTCAGGAACATATGTCTGAAGCTACAATGTGTTTGTGAGCGTTCAAACAAGCCGTATGCATGTCAGAGTCTGATCTCTACACTTCCAGAGTGTGACCTCTCTGTGAAACCTGTCTCCTCCTGCTGTTCCTCCTCCTAACGTCTCTGCTTAGGCTGTTTCTCAGATAAATGAGCTGTCTGTCCACATCAGTCCACGCTGATTATTCCTGTCTCACTGAGCAGGAGGAGCAGCAGAGGACGGTTTGTCTTCATTCACAGAGTCTGTGGATCCCCGGCTTGTAAAATGAAACAGGACGGCGGCTCGAGAAGGGTTTCAGGGTCTCTCTGTGTCATGCAAATTGAAACATCTGTCTTCATACTCGAGGTCTGACCAGTTTCCTTCACTCTGAACAATCTCAACACTGAGCTCACCCTCCAGCACGTAGACCATGGAGCCGTCATCCCCCTCCTGGATCACACAGCAGCCTTTTGCCAGACATGTGGGTTGCATACAGTCCATGATGGTCAGGATCTGCACACAGGAGCCATAATATTAAACCACACACACACACAGACCCGAGGAGGATCACTATCACAGGTGGGTCCTTACCTGCCCATGCTCCAGGTGTTTCATGAAGTCGTTGTCCATCAGAGCTCTCTGGATCAGCTCGCTGGACCTGCAGGGACACAGGAGGTCAGAATCCTGAGTGTATGCATGTTTGTGTGTGTTTTATGGTGTTTACACACTCTTTGCTCTTGCAGTAGCTGGTGAGCGTGACGTCGGTGAGCTGGGACGGGTCCAGTGCTGTGGGCTCTGCAGAGATGGCTTGTCTCTTTGTGCGCTGAGGCTCATCAGTAGTGGCTGGAGGCTGAATGGCTGCTCCTGAAAACACACAGAGGTCAACACACTCTGGAGGCATAAAGGTTAACAGGTCCTGAAAAATAAAGAACATTCAGCAGAAAGAAGAAGAGAAATAGACGGTGATGCCTGTGACGCTGAAGTTATCCTCGAGGGAATGGGCCCAGTCAAAGTTTGTCCTGTGAAAGATCTTGTTTTTGCCCCTGATTGACTAAGATTGAATTCATTGAGTCAAAAAACTGTTAGAAAATCAGTCAAGGGTTCAGAAAATTAGAAACGTATAACTGATAAACCTGCTGCTGACATAGGAAGTAGCCCTCTCAGTTTGTATGCGGTAACTTAGCTCAGAGGTTTCTCCACCTTTTCCTTTTTGTGCACCAAGTCGCCTTTTCCTCTGTGAACTCAGTGCTACAAGTCAGGAAATTTTATAAGAACTACTCTAAATAAAGCTGTTTCAAGACATTTAAACTACACAAAAACAAACTTAAACCAAAACAATAGAGCCCCTGAAGTGATATTTGTTGGAAAAAAAGTCAGTTAATCTCGACAATGAAGAATTACTAAGAATCATCTCCATGCATGGGCTGTCCATCGTTGCGTTGACTTCTTTTGGAACAAAAAATTGACTTGTAGATTGCCTGTATTTGTTGCCTGTCAGTCACAATGTGCCTTACTCTTTTAAAAGCAGAAATTAAATAGTTGCAGGGTAACTACATTAGCTTGATTCAAAACAACATGATTGCTCCTATTTGACAGAATTTCGGACGGGTTATGCAAACTACATATATTCTCATTTCTCACTCTGGTGCACTCTGGCAGCACTACACGACTAGATTGTCATAGAGAAACCATGCATCCTTTCCTGGGCACTCCCCAGCCATGGGCCGATACATCTGTGGTAGCTATGCCACTGTGTAGAACACTGCTCTGCATCTGCATATTTCGTAGCGAAATTTTTTTTATGATCTCAAATTTCTCTCCAAGTGGCTCCATAGTTTGGGGTTGCAGGTTTATTAGCTGATTTCTTGAAAAAAAAAAACAATTCTGTTATCGCCAACAACCATCAAGAGCAAAACACAGCCTGTGGTGTAACCCCTGCCCCCTGCTGGTGTGAAACAGTCTTGACTACAGAACAACAACACAAATACAAATGAAAACTCTTTTGAATCTACTTTCACCTTGGTTTCTACTCAGCATGCAAAACACTAGTCAAATGAGAAAACTCTCAAAGGAGTGAAATGTTCACGGTAAGATGGAACGAGTAAAAGATCCACGGTCTTCCTCCCACGCTGGTTCATCGAGTCCTTGAGGCTCAGTTAATAACAAAAAAAATGAACAGTGCATTATAAATATCTCAAGGTCTGTCTCTGCAGAACCTGCGGACGTGCATTGCAACTATAAATTTATAATAAATGTCTCTGGGGGATATTTTTAGGAGGTACTTTTGGAGGCTGGTAAATAAATGATTTAGTGTTTGCAGAAGTTTGTCCCTGAAAGAATAGAGGGACGCAGGATATGGAGTCTTATTCTCATACTCAGCCCTCAGATCCTTTCTTCCTATAAAAAGATGTTGGAGTGATAAGAAGAAGCCTTGACACCTGCAGGATTTCAGGAGATATACCTAGCTGCACTGACTCACCTGTACTGGGCGTTTCTGCCGTGCTGGTAGCCTGCGTGGAGGCGTTGCGGTGTCGGTCTAGCTCCACCTGGAGCTGTCTGATCAGATCATCTTTGGTGTCGAGCTCCAGCTCCAGCTCATCGATCAGGGAGTCCCTCTGTCGCAGCTCCTCGATCTTCAGCTGCAGGGCCAGCTGCAGGTCCCTCAGTGTGCCCTTAGACACTGCCATGGAGAGACACACACAGGTAAACACAGACAGACAGATAAATACAGACAGGTGAATACAGACAGGGGAACACAGACAGACAGGTGAACGCAGAAAGACAGGTAATTAAAGACAGGTGGTAATAAAGCACAGTGCATTTTAGGTTCCTCATAATTTACTCCAATATTTTGCAGATAAATATCCTTTTGGATTTTGGATTTGTTTTTTTTCCCCATTTTTCCCCTATGATTTTGTTTTGAAGCCCATTTATAAATGTGTGTATATATATATATATATATATATATATATATATATATATATATATATATATATATATATATATATATATATATATATATATATATATATATATATATATATATATATAATGAATGAATGAATTTATACGAACTAAGTTTCAGCAGCTTAACCACGTGCAAAGTTGGAAAAAAAATTGTTTTCATGCCTTTATAATTTTTCATTTTACACATCTGTCATTTCATAAAGCAAAGTCCTTCCTTCTTGATGGAGGGTGCTGTCTCGATAAAAATATATAGAGCATGATACTTCATTCACATAAAACAAAAACAGTTTTCTATCAAAGTAAAGTTTTTAGTCAGTAATATGAAGCTCTGAATCGTAAATGTATCATCTACTCACTTTTTCTGTCCGGATCGCTAAACGCCGCTGCAGTCAGAAGAGTCCAGCCGGTTGAGGGGATGCTTCTCGGTCACAAAGTCCCTGGTTCCAATATAACAATATAAATATTCATGAGTCAACGTGAGATGCCATGGTTCTACATTGAAGCGACACACAGCAGCGACGGACCAGAGACACAGACACGTTGAGCTTCAGCAGTTTCACTCTGAGGATGATGAACAGACTCGCAGATGCGCACAGCTGATTTTGACAGCACCCCTACAAAATAAAAGCCCAAGATGTATTTAGGGTCTAAAGTTTGATAAAGTACAAATACAGCAAAGGAAACAAATAAACTGTGACATAAGATGAATAAGACGAATGTTATTTTGAAAATTTTCACCGATACTGTCCGTATACTTTCCTGTAATTTTTTATTTTGTCAATGTCTTTATGTTCGCCTTTTTTTTGCATTTTACATTTTAATTAATCTTAATTTCCTCTGGTTGTTTATATTTTTCTCATTTTTCTAGCTTTCATTTTGACTAGTGAACTACTTCGCCGCTAGGAGGCCACAGAGCACAGTTTCTCCTCGGCACTTAACAGAAGAAGAATAAGAGCCCAGAGCGGAAGTGCTTCTTCTTCTACGGTAACATTTTCGTCTCATGATGGCGGCGATAGAAGCAGAAACAAATCATGAAACTGGGAAACTGGAGTTGTATCCTTTGATAACGGACCGTGATTTTCATTTTTGAATCGTATCGCTGTCTCAGATTTGTTTTTGATCCTTACAAGCCTTGGGTTGTAAATACCGTAGTTTTTAACGCATTCTGCACAGCACTGCCCGAGCTGTAGTCGGTTACAGATAGGATGCCTGCTGTAATTTCAGAGTAGTAACTTGGAGTAACTAGTGATGGGATGCTTCTATAACTAAATCTATATCATAACGACTCTTAAATCCCCACATTGAATGTAAAAATTAGCCTTAAGTTACAGAAACTATACCGTGTGTGTCCAAGAAACTGAGACTGATGAATGAGAGAAAACATTGTTTAGTTTTAGATGAAGACATTACTGAGCTACTAAAGCAGCATATTGACTTCTTTAATGATCTGCTTTTTTATGACTGTTGTTCGTCCCTAAAGAAACACATAAATGGAGTCAATAAGAAATTAAACTGCGAAAGAAAGCAAGAAAACCATTTCACCCTAATTAGACCAGAGTGATTTCCCAACACTCCTTTCAATCACACATTTGACTTAGCCAAAGGAAGAACAGCAACTGTTTGTGCCATGAAGAAACAACAGTGAAGAGACAAGTCAACCCAACATCATTTGACTCTTCTGAGGAAGACTTAGAGGAAAATTATTGTAGAAACATGTTGCGGTCCTGACCATCATGGACTGTATGCAATCCACATGTCTGGCAAAAGGCTGCGGTAAAAAGAAACAACACTGGACTAGTTAGAAGAGCCTTTTTGCAGTGTCGGACTAAAATTAACCTTTACAGATTATGATGAGTCTGGTGCAAATCTCTGCAGCTCTTCTTGTTTTCTTTGACCGTATCCTACAGCTCTCTGGACGTCCCCTTCCCTTCATCCCGTGAAGCCTCCATTGCTCTGCGCTCTCTCTCTCCAGACCGAGAGCCGAGGAGGGGCGGCATCAACAAAAAGCTGTCAGTGTGTGGCAGCACGCTCTCTGTGTGAGGAAACATCATAACCTTCTCTAGCTTCTCTATCTGATGTCTGTAAACACACGCTCATCTGTTTTCTTCTTTTTCTTTGTGGGTTTCAGGAGGTGGAGCGCAGATGAAGCTCGGATCCTCAGGGTGTCGGTGAATTCGTTTCTGGATCATCTGTCGCTAGTTTTGGAGACTATGGAGATGTTTGGTCCTCCTGTCTCTGAGTGAAGCATGAATCATGATACAGGACTGATCTGATCATCTCATCTCATCATCCAGGGTTTCCAGTGTTTCAGACACAACCCAGGAATGTGAGGGACAAAAGGAGAGGAGGTTTGAGCAGCTGGCAGCTTAAAACATGCTGATGTTTGAGACTCTGATATTTCTAAAGGACTGTAAAGTGGACAGGTTGGACTGGATCATATTGAAGTGTCCTTTGTGGTGCTGGTTACAGACAGGGCCTCAGAGAAGAGACGACTTTTGATGTTTTCATGGAAAGATAGTATAGTCGTCTAAATTTAGAGGCTCTGTTTGAGGGATTTTGTGTCTTTGATGATATCCTTGTGGTGTCCGGGTTACTGTGCTGGACATTTTTTTATTTTATATACAGTCTGTGACAAACACAGCCCATGGTTCAAAGAGGGAAGTCAACATTGAATGAATAAACCAGCTTTGTAAGACCTACCTAAGCTGGAGTAGCTTCCATTGCATTTTTATCAATTTATTTCATAATTGCATCAAAATTTGTCTAAATTTTCTTTTCCAAATGGGATTTTTGCTGCAAATAAGGCCATGACATAAGTATGGACACACTCAGTGTGTCCAGCAGAGGGTGCTGCATAATAAAAATTAATCCACCTGTTTGTTTTTTTTACCTGATCAAACCAAACTTCCTTTTTCTTTATCAGAGAGGAGAACAGACACATCAAACTTTTTTCCATCACTCCTTGTTTCAAAATGTTTAGGAATAAAATAAAACTTATTTTCCGACCTCGTCACAAACTTTAAGAGTCCTTTGTTCCACTGACACATGCTCAGCAGAGAGGAAATGAGGTTCCTCAGAGAGCTGCAGGACTGACGGAGGAATAATTAAACTTCAGATGAGAAGTCTGCTGGAAACACTTGGTTCATTTTGTCCTCAGTAACCTGAAGAGCTTCATTGTTGGCTATAATCATTTGGTTCCATAAAGAAAAGAGCTATCAAAGTAATTTCTTCATCTGAAAGCTTCATCTGAACTGATTAACCTGTCAGAGGAAGTCTCATTCTGAAAGTCTGTGGCTCATACTTTAAACTCAACAGACCTGCAGGAATTAAGATGTTTGACTTCTTATTTAAGTTTTTCAAACCTCACTAAGATCTAACTTAGATGCCATCCTCAGTAGAAGTGTTTATCCTTCATTTCTCTTTTGACTCCACGAGGGAAATCTCCCTCTGCTTATTTATCCAACAGCTTTACAAACACACTCTACCTCTCACTACTCCCACAAATAAAAAAAAAAACAGAGGATTCAGGGATGAAATGATCATCAGCACCAGCCCCAAACAAAGCTCCAGACTCTGTTTGTACAGGAGTGCATGAGGAATAATCCTCTGACGGTAGAATATATGATCCTAAAACAGCCACAGAAGATGTTTAGCTGCATCCTGAGAGCAGCGGTGCGCTGGAGTTTGCTATCAGCAGCTGTTAAAGCGGGTTTAATGGCCTCCCAAAAGTAAAGCAGCTTTGTCTGTGATGTTGTTTGTGTGAGACTTTACTCAAAGTTTTTATCCTGGAATATTACAAGTTATGAAGTCATGAGGATGCTGGCTTTTGGAAACACCAAACACTCCTTGAAGCCTCATCAGTCTTTACTTTATAAGCAGTTTAGCTGTTTGTGATACAGAACTCATATTTATTAAAAGTATTTTCTACAACTTCATCAAAAAGTAAGTTAAATTTAAAATAATTCATCCCTTTCATAAAGAGCATCTTTAGTCCTTACACTGCAAAACCTGAAATCTTATCTGACATCTATGTCTTATTTTAGTCAAAATGATCTTATGAGTTGCATTCCCGACAGTCAGGAAAGATGTCTTTTATCAAAACATTAAAAGACAAAAATGACGCCTTAGTTACTTAAAAAAAAAATTCCTACCGGGTTTAAAATAAGCTTTCAAGTTTCTTGAAATTAGAGTAATGTTTTAATATAAGAAACTTAACAAGCACATGTTTCTTACCCCACTGGCAGATTTCTTATTTTACTCTTTACTTCTTATTTCTGTCTATAATATCTTGAAACGAGACTTGACTTGTCAGGGGAATGTTGCTCATTTTAGACAGTTTCCACTAAAAATAAGATAAAACACTTGTATAAAGCTTTTTTTTTCCAGTGCAAAGAAGTGTACAAAGGTGGGCTTGTAGACTTGAGATAGAAGGCTGTAGTGTTTCAGTCAACTCACCTTGGCTCCTGATTGGGCAAAACTTGCAACTTTAACATCATCAAAATGATAAATTATTAAGATTTTAAACCTTACTCACTATGTAAGACCATGTTTTTATGGACTTGTTGAGTAAATGTAGCTCATTTTGACACAAGATAAGACAGAAACACTTGCTTAGATTTAATGGTTTTGCAGAGTAAGGAAACTACACTTACAAAGGGGTTAAAAAAAATTGACAATGTAAAAATCTATGAAAGTGTTTTTTTTTTTGGTAGAATTTTAAGGGATTCCTTTTTATTCAAACTTTTCTTTTCTGAGTGGTTTATTAAAAACAGCCGAAAGTTTGAATATTTCACTGATAAACCTGATTAAATATAGGGGGTTTGAATAATTTTTAACTCCTTTGCTTTAATGACGTGCTGCAGATGTGATGCTAAGCCTGATCCCCATTCCTCATGAACAACATTGTCCAGTTCACTCATATTCATTAGATTGCAATGGCCTTTCCAAAATCCCACCAGAGATTTTCTCAGGGGTTCAGGTCAGGTGACCATGATGGCCTTTCAGGATATCCCACGACTTCCTCTGAGACCAAGTCTTGCTGGACTTTGAGGTCAACTTCTGCTTAGATTTCCTCAAACTAGATTGAGTCCATCTCATTGTAAGTTTCGAGAAGAAGAAAAAAACCGGAGAGCATCACCAAGGCACCGTAATGCTTCACTGTAAGTAGGGTGACTTATCGGTGATCCAGAGGCCCAAAAAGATCCAGATGAGCATCTTGGAGTTAGTTAATAACAGAAACCTTTGTGTCTGCTTCCAACAAGTCACACCTGGATTTTATATGAGCAGAATTCACTGGGACATGAGTCCTGTTCTGAACTGTTAAAAGTTCAAACTGAGCTTCTGTAACTTTAGAGATACAGGCACACAAATGTTATAATGACAGATTTTCAAATAGAGTTCAGTTCTGATGGATGTCTGGGATTAAAGCAGCAAATCTCCATTTATAAAACCTGAATCTGTGTTTCTTTAGTTGCTTATTTCTTCTTCTAAAATATCCCAACACAGCTGTCAGATTTTGATTATTTCACATCTCTCTGTGACAAACTAAAGTAGTTTTAAAACACCAGGAGCTCTTTAAAGCCATGTTTTTTTTCCCAGAGATGTAATCACTCTGTTGATTCAGTCGCTCATTTAAATTTAAATTTTGTTAAACCCTGTCACCCTCCACATTTTCATCCTTTTTCATCCTTTTTCAAATGTTCTGTCTGGAGGTAATTTTTTAAGCATTGTGACTCAGAACAATGATCCATTATTCACAGACTCTGAATCCGTTTGTCTTTATTGTGTGGAGCTGATGAACGGCCTGGAAGAGCAGAAAGGATGTTTTAATGACAGAGACTTAAAACAAGCCCAGAGCAGCTTGTATGAGCTGACATCGTGTGTTTGTATGTTTGTGTGTGTGTTTGTGTGCGTATTTGTGTGTGTGAGTGCTCAGTGCCATTGCCCTCTGCACGACAAAAAGCCTGAATATCAAACAAACGGTGGGAGAGGAGAAGCCGGCTGCGCAGCAAATGGGCGAGCGCTTTCTCTTCACTTTAAAAAACAGTGGGTTAAATAAGGTGTGTGACAGGCGAGCATCATAACTGACTCTGAGGAAGTCAATGAAACAGTCAGAAAAATCTCTGCTTCAGACGTTTATATCGCCTCAAACACTTCGTAATAAAAACGTAGCATGCATCCTCACTTTTGATTCATTGTTGTATTTTAAATCTACATGTGTACACAAAAGCTATAACCTCCAGCTGTGAGAAAGAAATCTAAAGCCAAAGTTTTAGAACGTGCAAGTTACTCAAGTGTCCACTAGAGGCTGAATGAAGCAACAGCAGAAACCACATAAACAGCCATTCAAAAAGCTGATTCTCACAGCAGAACCAACATGATGACAGCCTGGTTCGAAACAGGATTTCAACCTGAATAGGTAATTTCTCTATCAGTACTTACTGAACGAAGAAGGAGTTACAACTCAGTAGTTTTGCAGACATTGATGCCGACTGTCTCTGCTTAGAACCTAACTGGAATCTGTGGGCTCAAGTGCGCCCCCCTTCAGTGCGGCACAGTACTACCTGTCTTACCTTTAACCATTAACAGAGACATTGTATTTGATTAGCATAAATTCACTATTCATTAAATCAAAACATTAAAATTTGCTGACCTGGTTCACTTTCAAACTGCATTAATCATGTACAAAGCAATGAACCATCTACTTCCTGGAAATAATCAAAAACTGTTATTTAACAGAGAAGAGGGTTACAACTTGAGGGGAGAGCTCAACTTTAAACATCAAAAGGCGCAAACAACATTAAAGAGTTTTTGTGTTTCTGTGTGTGTGGAGTAAGGCTATGGAACAGACTGGAGCACAAGCAGCGTCCAAGCATGACCCAGTTCAAAAAGCAGTACAAACACATGATATCCACAAGGTACAGGGAAGAAGAAGGGCTTTTAAAATTAGGTGTTTTCACTAATAATTTATGCATTGTTTATTTATTTTTTATTTTTGTAAATACTCATTATGTATTATGTAAATATGTATGTTTAACTAAATTGCAGAGAATGGGTGGGTTTTGAAATAAGCTTTTGCTTCATCCCACTCCTTTTCGGACAGGTTAAGGTGCATACTGTTATTGTTGTTTTGATTATTCTTGCTGTTTTTTTTCTGCTTTACTTCTTGCATTGTTCGCGCATGAGTTCAAAGTAAAGCATTCATTCACATATTCATTCATTAGCCTCACTAAGTACGTCAAACACAAATAGTAAGACATAAGTCTTACAATGGAGAGCTGGGGTCCAAAATAAAAGTGTCTAGTTTAATCAAGTTTAATCAATGACATTCAACAATTGGAGCAACGTGAATGAGGGGTTGCAGGTGGGGCTCGACTCATTGTTGCAGCACCTAGCCTCTCACCCCTGTATTTGAACAAGAAGTACACAAATATAACAATTTTGACTTCAAAATTGATTAAATTAAAGAAATCATACAGACAATCCATTCATATTTAAGCGTTTTTACTTTTTTTGATGCATCCCCTCGTCCTAAAGCTCCCACAGGAGTTCCAGTCTTCGTAGCAGTCCCTCGAAGCTGCAGCCAGAGCCAGATAAGTTCAGCCCTGGGACTTTTTGTAGACTCTTAAGTGAACCTAGAAGGTTGAAAAAAACAAACCCAACCAAACCAAACCCAAGACAACTAAACTGAAAAAGAAATAGATAACTCCTCTAGAGTGTCTCATTTGGCTCACTTTTGCTAGATAAAGCGTTGGGATTGGGACTTACACTGAGATAAACTAGCATGGACAGAAGAAAGTTTTAGTATGGTTTAACTCACTTTTTGTCACTCTAACGATGTTACTCCTCTTTTCTACAGCACCCTTTACAATAATACCCTCATTGTCATTTATGCAAATGAGATTATGACATCATTTCACTTCTTTGAAGAACAATTAAAAGCTCCCTTCCTTTCTTAAAGGTTTGAAACACTGCCCTATGCTTCAAACAACATCTCCAGATGATTCAGGTGTGAAAGCGTCCCTGGTGCACTCGGTAATAACACCCCTAGGTCCTGCTCACCCTGTCAAGATTCCTGCTCACTATACGTTAGATCTCTAACATTAAACCCACTAAAACCATATGGAGGATTCAGGAGAGCTGCAGGGCTTCGTGCATGTGTGTAAATATTCAGTGTATCATGTTTCGACCTGCCATCAGCAGACACTTCAGCCGTGAATCAGATATTCCTGTTTGTATTAAGTGGAGGCCACATCAAATATTAAAAGTGCATTTTTCAGGTTTGTTTCCTAACAAGTGACTCATCATTTCTGACCTTTAAACATCATCCCACTTTCACTAATGACGAGTGTCTGTGAGAGCGCAATAAAAGCTGCTGTTGTGATTTAACAGAGAGGCTGAAAGCAACGCCGACAGATAAATGTGTGGAGAGCGTTTTAAAATGTCAGAGAGGAGACGTGGTTTTCTAACTCTACTTTTTCTGGTTAGCAGCATCACCTGGAGGAACACCTGCAGAGTTAGACACTGCAGCTGCAGATCAAACAACAGATAGGTCAGCTCTCTCTCTGTGTAGGAACACTTTCTCTAATGTTGATACTTATTTCTACAATCTGAATCCATCAGGGTACAAAAAAAAGGAACTTTTAGTTGTCATAATGCTAAAGATTCCCCAATAAAACAAAAATATACTTCAACAGAAACATCATCTCCTCATCTTTGTCTCCTTTTCTGTGAGTTATCGTCATGATGAATGGAGCCTTTAAATAATCACCCTTCACAATAATCTGGAGCAGACTGTAATTACATTTTAGACTCAATGAGGCTTTTAGTGCCGTAATAACAGTTTCATTCACGCTTCAATCTGATTATTCCAAACGGCTCTTTAACCAAATATTTAACATTTACTTTTCTGCAAAGTCAGGGAAATTCAGCCTAGACAGGATCAGCAGTGTGGAAGAGTAGTTCAGGGTTTATGATGCATGTGGTCTCAAAAAAGAAGAGGAGGAAAAGGAGGGGCTTTAACTCTGAGAGCTGCTGAAGGAAGACCCAAGGTCACTCATCTCTCAAGGTGTGAGCAGGTAAATAGAGATGAAGTGATGCTAAAGATGCTACGAAGGATTCATTTAGAAAATCTCTTGACCTGTTTTGTATCGAGCTGTTGGTGGATCAGTTTGGACTTGATGTGGTCTAACTCTCCTTCTTGGTCTAAGTGGTCTTCTCTGTTGACTATGACTCCTTCAGGTGGAGAATAATGTCTTTAGCTTACAGCTGTCAGGTGTAATGAAACCTTCAACATGCTTATTATAAAACCAACACTGAGATAAACCTGTTGTAAACCATCTGTTTTCAGCATTTGTGGTTAAGGGTTTCATATCAAGTCCCCGGATGGTGGAAAAGGTGACCCACAGAGACCTTCATGTGTCCTTAACCTGTTGTTTGTGATTTTATCTTTCATTGAGTATTAATTGTGCATCTGTCTGCCTTTCTCCTCCCCTGTCATTGTGTGCATGGGTGTGTCTTCGAGTGTGTGTGCTGCAGGTGTAGAGCAATGGACTGTATGAATTATGGCCGCCCATCTGTCCTGATGCAGTTTAATGAAGCCGATTGTTGGCGGCGGCCATATTTGACATGACGTGGGCTTTGAGCCTCCTCATGTGAGCTGAACTGTGTCTCTGATTGGATGGCTACAACAATCAAGACAATGTTATGAGAATACAATTGTGATGTTATAAGATTGAAATTAGGTTACAAAAGTTGTGATGAAAAAAAGAATAGCTTTGTAATGTTATTATAATTGAGGTCATTATGAGGAGAGAATAAAGTGGTCATGATATAAGACTTGATTTTTAAAGTTAAAAGAATATTTACAATGTTAAGAGCTAATATTTTGTTATTTAACAGTTGTCATAAAGTTAAAGAATGAGGTTGTCTTGTTATGAGAATTAAATCGGAATGTTATAAGCACAAAGCTGTAATTTTATGAGAATTAAGTGTGTTGTTATGGGATTAAATTTGTAGTAATACAAGATTTAAGTCCTAAAAGAAACAAGATGTAAGATTGGAGTCATAACAGAACGCAACTGTGATGTAATGGGATTAAAGATACAAAGTAACAAGATTCAAGTCTTGAAGTTATCAGATTAAATTTAGAACATAAGGAGGAGAAGGAATGAGGTGGTAATGTAATGAGAATAAGGTTGCAAAGTTTTAAGCATAGAGTTGAAATGATGTAAGAATAAAGTAATTATTTCATAAAAAATAAACTGTAATATTGAAAGAATTAGGTAGTGATGTTACAAAAAGAAAGTTTTAATGTTACAAGCCTAAAGATGATTTTTCTCAGGAAATAATTTCTATATAACTGTACCTTTATGGCTGTATGCTAATGTTACAACTAGGGATGGGTACCTTTCACATTGGAAATGATACAGTATCAATGCCTGGTAGCTGGCAATTGGTACCGCTACTCAACAGCACCAATTTTCGGTACTTTTTTGTGTTTATGTGGTGAAAATATCAACTTTTTTTAATAATAAAGTACATATTTTTTTCAATTTAACATATTCATTCTTCAGTATATAACCTTGCAATGCCTTGTTCATGTCTAGCATGGACTCACTCACAGTCACAAGGATGCATTTAGGTACCCTAACATGGTACCTTTTGATTCTATGCGAATCGGTACTCGGTACTTTTGACAGAATTTGGTGGGTACCTATAAAAGTACCTAATCTGGTACCCATTCCTAGTTACAACTTTAACCTTTCCATACAACTTTTAGACAACACAGATCAATGGATGGTGTAAATATTAGTTTCATCTTCAGATTAAACATCCTAAAAATGTGCTTTTGGGCACACCCTGTTCTATGATAAGAGCTTTTATCTTTCTTTTTTAGTACCTGAAGTTCAGACCATATAGAAAAGATGACAGGAGAGCAGCAGAGATCTAGAGACAGATTTTTTAGCAAAAGTAAGTTTAATGTGAACTTGACTTGAACAGGGATCCTCCCATTGATACAGTACGACCCCTCTGAGGTTTCAGTGTATGTGAGAGGGTTTCTTTGTCAGACTCACACTACGACACGCTCACAGGCTAATATAAAACAGCACTGATACTCACACTGCTACATACTGGAGAGAAACTGAAACACAGAGGACTTCCTCAAGCAGGCCTCTGCAGCATTAGTCTGTGATTTTCTGTCTCAGGCCGTCTCCCATCTGTCTCCATCATCATTATCTTCCCTCAGTCTCCTCCTCCTCCTCTTCCTCACTTCTCTTCCTTCCAGTAATGTTTGCAAACTGGCTCAGAAGTCATCATCATCACATATATCCAGATAGACGTCGAAGGCCTCTCGGTTGCAGTTTCCATCAGGGGTGAAGACGTACTTATGGAAGGTCCCGTCCACACATATGGCTGCAGGAGGAGGAAATCAAACCAGGGAGTTAAAACACATCTTTGTTTGTTTTCTAGCAACGCTGAGTCGAGTGTGTGTGATACAACACGGTGAAGGACGGTCTGGAGCTCGTGTCTTTGTGAGACAAACACGTCTGACTGTTGCTGCGCGCTGAAGTGATTGGCTCTGTAATGAGTGAGCTCTGCCATCTGAAGTGTGGCTGCAAGGACGAGTTGGAGGATGAGAGAAGTGGTGTGGAAATAAAAAACTGGGCTTTAAAGGCGACAATTTTCATCGAGAGGATGCTGACATTAAGTCTTAAAGGACTGCTGCTTTAAAAAGTCAATTTAGGGACAATAGTTTGGCCTACTGGTTAAACCATGCAACACATTTGAAGGCCACGACCATTTGCTACATATCCATCTTACTTTGTACTCTCCACTTTTCAAATATGTAAAAAATAAATAAATGTTTGGATAAAACAAGAGATTTAATCTAGTGCTAGCAAAACCCCAAGTGTGTAAAAACTCATAAAATTGATTTCACTGAATCTGCATGGGAATAAGGCATAATGCAACCAGAATAACGTTGTACTCTTAAGGGAACAGAATCTTAATATCATGAGATGAAAGTCCAAAATATTAAAAGTTGTAATGTTACAAGGTTGAAATCATTCAGTGACAAAATCATTATCCCATCCTCAATAACCTTCGCACAATACACATCATGATACTTGAGAGACGATACAATATCACGATATCACGATATCACAATATCACAATATCACGATATCACGATACCACAGTATTGTGATAGATTGGGATATTCTACATAGCTAAATATTTGATCAAAAATAACTTTTCTATTTTATTGTGTTTGAAATAATGAAAGTTAAATGCAGTGTTTCATACACTTAAATTGAAAATATAAAATGTTAAGTTTTTCACTTTAACTACAGTGACATTAAACTGCTGTGCAAAAAAATTATTGTGAATAATGTGGTCAGTTGGTGAAACCAATTAATGTCACATGGTGTAACCAATGTTACTCATAAAAAATGTAATATTGCGAAAAACATTGTATGTTTATTATTTTATCAGCTTACTACACTGTAAAAATTACACTTTAAAACTTAAAATAATTTAAAACTAGTTTTCCCAAGAAAAGTGAGAAAACATTAATGTTAATCGCATCAAACCCACATTATCAAGTTTAGGAATAAAACATTTTGAATATACTTGAAATTACATTTATTATACAATTTATAGGCAACATACAGTGAAGTAGCTCTTTGGCGCCATCTACCTCTGTGAAGGTGGGGAGGTGTGTTGTACTTCCAATTCTTATTTGAACAAAAATATCAATTTTAAGAGCTAAAATATTGATATTTTATCACAGATCAAAGTATTGCAATATATTGCTATATCAATATTGATAAATTAACAAAATTAAAATCCTTGTGTCACTGTATTAATGATGTGTCAAGGGACTTAAATCATAATTTTAATGAAATTATAGTTGTAATGTTTTCAGATTCAAGGATTAAACTCTAGTGTTACAAGATTTAAAATATAGTTCTGAGGGATCAAAGTCACTGCTACGAGATTAATGGTGCAATTTTACAAAATTATTGTCATGATGTTACAGTATTTACGCCTTTGATAACAAGGTTATGTGAATAAAGATGAGATTTTACAAGACAATACTCCTCATTTCATGGGATTAAAGCTGTAATGTTATGAGATAAAGCCACAATGTTTTAAGACGAAATGCATTGTTTTGAGATTAAAATCATTTTGTTAAGGGATTTAAGACTTAAAATGGTGAGATTAAAGTTGAAAAGCAACAAAGATGAAAGTTATTATAACACAAAAGTACTGTAATGTCAGGAGTTAAATGTTATAATGTTAACAAAATAAATTCTTAATGTTATGGGATTCAAATTGTTTAGATTAATATCATAATTTAGGAAGATTAAAGCTGTTGTCTTACAAGAATGAAGTTGTGTTTAGTCTTCAAAGCTGTTTTTTTGTAATTGCCACTTAAGCTGAAAAAGCACAGTAAAGTTAGTCAACGCCAAAATAATGTTATAGGAAACTGAAGTCAAAGGATTCGTTAACTAAGTTTTAAATAATGATAATAATTATAGATAATGGATTCATGGATGTGTGCCAGGCTTCGATAGCAAAACAACCCAGAGAATGTAAAAGTAAAATTGATGCCTCAAACAAAACACTGATCTCCTTAATGAGCTTCAGAAGGGCATAACATCATCAGCATAAAGATTAATTATCTCGATAAAGCTTTTATTAAACGTCTAAAACTTCTGATGAAGGGCTAGCCGTCGGAATAAATGACTAATTCAGTCTGTAGGTGACAGATTTGACTTATGCAAACACTAGAAGACAACAAACATCAGAGATGTGCTTGTATTGGTGTGTTTTCTTACCGATGACAGAGTTGACGTTCTTCGACGTGTTCTTTCCAAAAGCACAGATACAGGCACACTCTGCCGGCACCGTGAAGCTCGCCAGTGACCACTGACTGTCCACGTACTGACCAATTACAGGGCCCACCTTCCCGACGCGCGCCAAGCTGAGACAGACAGGGTGAAAGAGTCCTTATGAAGATTCAAAGGTGGTTTGACTGTGAAAGAAAAGTGATAAGAAGTCAAGGTGTTCTTACGCAGAGCGGCGGTTCAGCTTGGTGTCTTTGAGGGCGAAGATGTGAACAGTTCCTTTATCACTGGAGGCGCAAAGGAAGGAGGAGTCATGGCTGAAGTTGATGCTGGAGAGAAAAACAAAGAGGACTGAGAGAGCAAACACAAATCCTGTGTGCAAGGAGAGATAAGGGTCAAATATCCTCTTTAATCTCTCTATCATACAAGATTCTTCTTTTCCGGCTGACCTCTGAGAGCCCAACCACATCATCTCAAAATGTTTCCATAGCATTTGAGTAAGTAGCCTGCATCAGCAGACCACTGTGTTTAGATCGATCTTTCTCCATTCGATCTGGACGGTTTGTTGTTTTTCATTCTGTTTTCAGCACCTGCTGAGAAATTTGCTTTTCCTCCCAGCAGAAATTTAAAGTCATCCACAAACCAAACAGTGCTGAACACGTCCGTCTGTTGTTGTTGTGCAGTCCTGCTCACACTGAAGAACAGTCTGTTAACTCGGTGATAAACACGTTTCATCTCCTACAGCTGCTTCGTGATAACAACCTTCCAAACATTTCTCTGTGAAAATCTAAGAGGAATTAAACTCAATCTGTGAACAGTTGTGTTATGTCTTTCTGGGTTCTGAGGGAGTTCTCAAAGTTTAAAAAATATCCCAGAGATGTCCTGAGTTTGAGCTGAGAGAGTACGCTTTGATACAGAGCACCTGAGGGTGATTCTTTGAAGCACACAGGTATTTTTCACAGAGGGGGAGTCGATTAAAAGAGCTGTAACCGCTTTCTTCCTTTAAGGGCTGTGTGTAAGGGTCATGGCTGCAAAGAGGCGGAGCTTAAGCAACCAATAGACACCTGACACAGCCACCTGTCAATCAAATGGCCTGCTGTCTGTGTGCGTTCTGTGAACATTCAGAAATGTATCAAATGTTATTATGGAATGAGTCTGAAACAAACACTGTCAAAAAAAAAAAATGGACGTCATCTTGTTCAGCTTGAAGTGAGGTCGCCACTATAACTGCTCCCCCTGGTGACTGGCTGCAGTATTGGTAAAAAAAAAAACATTCCCCCCTGCTCATTCCAGATGAGCTGTGGTCAAACTTTAAAAAATAAATACAGATCATAGAAATATGTCTCACATCCCTATGCTGAGGTGTTATGAAGATATTATTGGGCTGCGTTGTGTTTAAGCCATCTTGTTTCTGAAATGTTTTGCTTTCATCAGTTGAAAGAGGTTAAAAACAAGGCTTTACATCATACAGTGATATATGCTGTTGTTTGTCTTGTGGCAAAGTGTGAATGAAAAAGGTTATTTTGGGTGTTGTTGGCAGTCAGCTATTTTTCCCTTTTTTATTATGGGACTAGTTAATTTATATCTTGTGAGAGAAGTGGCAGATACTGCAAGAGTTTTCTTCCCTCTGCTCATTTTTAGTCACATTTAAAAAAAAAAAACAGTTTTTAATCATTTTTATTTATAAAACTGTTAAATAAAGTACAACTAACCAAGTAAGTGTTGGTATCTATTTTTAAATTTTTGTTTTGATTGTTTTTTTTTTAAATAAACTTTTTGAAATAATTTGCAATGCTAACATTCAAGCTTCAAACTAGAGTACTATAAATTGCCAATGTTTGCTGTTTATGTTCCATATGGTAACACCAGGTGCCTTTCTCTTTCCTCTTCTTTGGAAACTAAAAATTCAAATGACATAAAGTTGCCATCTTTACACTGCTTACTCATTTGTATCATTTCACAATCTAAATCTACTCATACTGTGTTCTCCAAACATCAGACTCCAGCTTTAAGAGACAATTTTGATTGGACATATAATGCTTGGAGTGCTTCTACATTTACTTATTTTTTCTTTATGTTTCTGCTTTTTTAATACCATGTCTTCTTTGTGTAAAGTTTACAAATGCCTGGAGCACAGACAAACTGGAGTATGAGTCACTGCTCCGGTGCATACCAATAGAGGGTGGCCGGGTCGGTTCCTCTGCGCAGCTCCACCAGCTTGTCTCTGGTCGTTGTGTCAAACAGACGGATCAGAGTTCCTTTACGAGACGCTGAAGCTGCCACGCTGCCGGGCTGATTCAGAGCCACGCAGGCAATCTCACTCTGGTGAGCGTTGATGGTGAACGGAGCGGATGATGTACCGGGCTTCGTGTTCGACAGGTCCTGAAGAAAACAAGATGTTGTTATTACAAACCTTCAGTTTGAGCAACTGAAACATGAGCTCTGTCTGCGTTTATTTATCACTTACAACAAGCTGCAGGCTGCCACATTTATGGCCAGGAAACACCAGCAGCTGTTTCTCCAGACTGGGACACAAATCACACAGTCCTGCAGGAGAGAAACAGACTTTTATCAGACATAAATGTTGATCTGAAGGAATAAAAGTCTGAAAAATAACAAAGATTGTCTACCTTTGGGGTTATCTCTGGTGTCAAACTCAAACAGTTTAACCGGGTTGTCTGGGAAGCTGTACACATAAATCCTGTTCTTCAAGACGATGATGATCCTAAAGGTGAAAGCCATGAATAATAATCATTCTGTTTGAGTAATACTTGGATTTAAGTTCGCTGAAGGGAAGAGTTACTCACTTGTCGTGCCTCATGCGGACAGCCAGAACAGATTTAGTGAATGTGAACTCAAGCACCAGTTTGTCTTTGGGGTCTCTGGATTCTCGAGCGTCGTCCCAGATCAGCACTGAAGAATAACATTAGAGTTCAACCATAAAAACAAGCAAAAAGCGTATGAGCAAACTCCATGCACCATCCTCTGGTGCTGCTCTCTGTCCAGTCTAACTCACCAGAAATTTCAGAGAATTTTGGGTTTACTCCTCCTCCAACAATGGCCAGCAGGTTGGAGCGATGCAGCATGGAGCACAGGGCCACACTGCCCACCTGCTCATGATCTGGAAACACAGGCAGAGGCCAATACTTGAGTATTTCACATCTTCTGCTTGATCTGTTTTGATTTTGTGGAATGTTTTATATATATATATTTACTTTTGCATTTTTTCTTGGTTTCAGTCTCTGTAAAGCACCCTAAATCAGTTTTTGTCAGAAAATAATCATATCAACAAAGTGTAATAATTTAAGTCTTGAAAATTTTCTCTGATTTTATTGTATTCATGTGTTTTTAACATACAGCTATGAAACTACAGCTTTGTTTTCTTCTGTCTTCCTCTTTTCAGTCATTGGTACCTCTGGTTGTGATAACATTTGGTATGCCAAAAGAGGGGGCATCTTTAAAAGCTTGTTTTGGGCTTCTAACCTCTACTACACTGTGTCTAAGACAATATCACTCTGTTGTTGTTTTTTATGATGAGCAAATGAACTAAACAAGCATCTTTAATCGTTGCCTCCCAACATCTGACAGAACAAGGTGTGAAAATGTTGTGATACTATTTATTTGTAATGTTTAATTCTTTAGGTCCACTCGTAACTTTTAATGAATGTGATTTATTATTATTATTATTATATTACTAGTTAAATATTCAAAGACTAACATACATAGACATAACGTCAGGTGTTTACGCTTGTATAACAAAAACTAGTAGAACATACCAGAAGACCTGACAAAGATTGGGAGAAAATAAGAACGTTGGCAAGAGCAGACAAAAACAGCAAAACAAAAAGGATAATTGGCATAGATAAGACAATAAGACAAACACGATACCTGTGACTGTCTTTCTATAGTGTGGACCTTTTTTTTTTTTAGCTTAAACTAAAGTACCAAATTACCAAAGTCAAGTAAAAATAGTTACTACGTGGGGGGTTATGTTTATTACTGATACTATTTTAGTAATAGCCTTGACAAAAACAGAAAAACAGAAAACTTGCCGCGTCTACACTGCCGGAAATTAACAAAGAAGAAGAAGAAGAAGAAGAAGAAGAAAACAGAAAACTTGTCTACACTTCACCTCAGAAGCAAAGTCCAACAAACACCCTGGTAGCAGGGCAGGTAAGTCCACTCACCCAGGTGTCCTTTCTCCATCAGAGGCTCCACATTATAGATCCTGACCCCGGTCTCCATAGCACAGCAGAAACAGCCTGTGGTTAAACGCAGAGATCAACGTTTTAAAATATAAGTATGACGCTGTTCTCAGTGTTAGCTAAGGATGTTAGCTCTCAGCTCACTCTGGTCCTGGTTGAACTGCAGGCTGTTTACTCCTCTCTGCTGAGCCATGGCTGCTGAACTCCCGTTACCGTCAAACTCCCCGGTAAACCAGCTGGACTCAACAGACAACCTATGCGAGGGGAAGAAACCCTCTATTTACGACGGGGTTTATTTCTGTCTGAACGGTGATATCAGCTGTCTGTTGTGAAATGTTAGCTGGAGAGAGTTAGCACACATTAATGGGAAACAAACGCAGTTTACACTCTAAATGTTTCTCTTTCAGCTCTGACATTAAAAAATATAAAGTCTTACCATGAACACGTAGAAATAAGACGGAGACGAGGTCTTGTAAACGTTAAAAACACGACAAGAAGCGAGGAACAACGACAAAGATGTTACAACACGAAGATTTGTTTTTGTTTTCGAGGTGTGACGTAACTGACACGTGCTTCCGGGTTTGTTCCGGGTTTCTTTTTCCTTTTTGTTCCTAGAAATAAAATTAAAAAAAAAAAAAAAACAGAAAAAATAGGTGGAGCGCAGAAGCGTGAAAATTATATGAAAATAAAAATGTATACAATCAGACGGAATGAAAATGAATAGATAAAACGGGTTGGTATTATTTGATGAAACTGTGTTGCGTTTTAAGCGTTTTAACACATTCCCAAAAGTAAATCGTTGGTTAGTTATTAATTGGTATTTCTTATAATAACGTGTATAATTTTAACTATGAATACTAAATGTTATTGCTTTCACTAGCAGGATTCGGGATTAGATAGATAGATAGATAGATAGATAGATAGATAGATAGATAGATAGATAGATAGATAGATAGATAGATAGATAGATAGAAAGAAAGAAAGAAAGAAAGAAAGAAAGAACTGAAAGCCCAGATTTGTCAAACCAATTTAAAAATCAAAACCTACAAATGAGGCAATCACAGCAACTGAAGGAATAAAAAAATTATATGAGAAACATTTTGGCATATAATTTTTTATTCATTTATTTATTGAATTCCATTTCATATAATTATTCATTTGATAAAAGAACAGTGTAATTTGATTGACATTTAAACAAAAGTCTATGTAAATACTCAGTTTAGCCAAAATGCTCATTTCATCAGTAGTTCCTTTACCTAATGTTTTTTGGCAGCATAAAAATTGTGACATTTTCTCAAGCACATTTCGAACAGAGATTTCGTTTCAGTGGGAGGATTATTTTTCACCATTCTGCAGTATAACATGTTCAGCTAAGCCTGCAATTAAGGGCAGGCACATTAAAAGCATTTGTACCAACAACAGAGCTAAAAGATGGTGTGCATATTAAGTTATTGCTGCATTTCTCCTTTGCCTGAAATAATACACTCACTTTCATCCACAATTTTTGTGTGGGATGAAATGAGGTTCCTGAAGGTCATGGAGCAGATTTATATCAAAAATAGATTACGACCCAAAGTGGAGCCCTGTGGGACTCCATGCTGTATATCTATTCTCACAATTAAACACTTACTAAAGACAAAGCTATATTAGCTTGGCTTTCAAAAAAAGGAGCAGTCTGAGACATAAACAAAACCATCAGATAATGGCAGGGTAAAAATAGAAGTATATCTATGCTGAGTGTTATGTGAAACTACAGGTGCTTTCAGCACAATTTTGTCTGCAGAGTTTAGTTTCAGTCTCCACTTTTATTTCTGCACCATCGACTCTCAAACAAAACTGAAAAATGGGCAAAAATCAGAATCTGACCTGTGAACTGTTCCAAGGAGAGGTGATGGAGGCAGACAGAGCTGAAGAAAAGTTCTTTGTTGAAATGTTTCAGAGCTGAGTCAGAGGCAGAAAAAGGAGAGCGGCACAATGAGGCACATTTTGTTAATTAGGTCTGTTTACACCTGAACAATATAAAGGACGCCACAGCTCTGTGAGATCAGAATTCATTATCATGTCATAAAAATAGTCCTTCAGGCTCCAGTGTTGGTCTGTATGTGTTCACAGCTCTAATCATATAGCAGAAAAAAAGCTGCTGTGTTCAGATCCTCTGCTGCCCAAAGAGATTAAAGTAAACATAATGCTTTTTGTTTTATATGGCTCTAAGGACACTGATGTTCCCGTCCCACTCAAAACATCTGTCCGGACTCTCTCACCTCCCATAAAATGCCATCAGGTTATATGAGTCTGTGATAAACATCAGGATGTTTCGTGTGTGAGAGGGCATGAGTGGTCTATCCTCTGGTTTATTATCAGCATGGAGGCACTCAACAGAGCTTTTTATAAACACTTTGACCTGAGCTGAGATCATAAAAACTATATTTAACATAGAGTACAAATAAAACCACTAAAACAAAACGTTCTTAATTTAATCAAAATAATCTGGGTGAACTTGGACCAATGAATTTTCAATCATAGGACACCCTAGCCAGTCGGAATTTACATAGGTTTCAGAGTTTCTCCAGGAAATAACATAATCATCACATGCAGCAGCTTTGAGCCCATGTGGTGACTTTAACTACAGAGTCACGTCTCTTAGTCTCAGGTGAACCTCTTCCTGTCTTTCCTACCGAGAGACTCAGTCTCTCTTGAGTGTAGTATTTGTACCCAGTCATGTGACTAACCTGTTGGGAGATGTCCTCTTACACAACTTGTTGCTCTGCATTATTAGAGTTTAAGACCTCAGCCTGTCTGTTACATCTGTCTTTGACACATAATTTTTTCAGGCCACGCCATCTGGAGTATTTATTAAAGGTGTAAGCTGCAACAGGAGCGAGGCCACACTTCAACATGTGTAAGGAATGGAAAAAACCCTGCCGGCTTCATTTTGAACCTTTCAAATATTTCGTCCTTAACCGAGTACTATCACAAACATAGCTTCCTCAGAGCATGCTCAGAGGAGGGTGTGGTTTCTATCAAAATAAATTCAATATACATCTAACAGTCAACACTCTGGACAGAGTTTAAACACAGCAGCTCTAAAGGAAATATCAAAGTAATTATCACCCCTCCATTGGTAAATACCCGCTCTGAGATAGAAGGAGCTGTTCCATCTTCTTAAATAGACACTGGCACGCTAAGAACAACTGTTCACCCAAGGCTAGGTTCCAGGTGAATGAAAGAGAAGATGTGCAAGCTCTTGGTAAGAATTAACCATCAGTAACACGGTTATTTAGTGTTCAGCACATCGTTATACCTCCGCTTTTTGGTCTGGAGGCTTGAAGCTACCTAATAGGACTTTCTCTTTGATCTTATGGAGTAGTTTTGGTGTCCCAGTCAAATCAAGTGAGTTATGACAAAATGTCAAAGCGTAATGATTTTTAGGTTCCAACATTTTCGACAATTTGCTGCAGCAATTGCTCAATAAATTAAACAAGATGAGAGTACCATTAAAAAAAAGACATCTGCATGCGACAGATCAGCACTGAAATAGGTTGTACCCCTTTGTCCACAGCTCTACTATCCACACACTTACTTGACATGTAACTAAAAGTAATTTACTAGTTTGTTTAGGTTAAAATTGTATTTTTTTATGGTTTAGCTCTGTGTGTAGCATAAAAATGTATTTTGCTCGAGCCATAACTGTTCGAAAACGGTAAAGGGTGTTATATCATAGATTTTTACTGGACCTAATGGCTTTTTGGGACAGCCCAAGATGATACCTGGGGTACTACAGCATTCAGAACTAGAATTTTTTGGCTTCTTATTTCAACACCTAAGTTTTCTGCTTGGCTGAAAACTGAGAAACAATAATTTCTTCCTTGTCTACAAAGCACAGTCACATTTATCTAACAGCCTTTTGCTCGTGAACTTGAACTTTCTGTTATTTTACAGTTTTTCCCATTAGAGGTTGCTTTAACGCCCCCTTAGAAAGGCTGCTTTCAGTTTTAATGGCTCTAACCTGAAGATCAACCTCCCTTTGGATCCCTGAAAAGAAAACAACCTTTGAATTTTTAAAAAAAAGAAAATCAAGACCCAGATTTCCGCCTGTGCTGGAGCTGCTCGTCGGTGAAGACAGTGCTGTTGTCAGGATGTGAAAAATGGCACCACATGTATTTAGGTTATCTTAATGAGTCTCTCCAGGCATTATTATTGGCGCTGTTAAATGTTGTTGCTGTATTTTTAATTGACAGAGCATATGTTAATCAGCGGATACAGTAAATGATTAATCTGCTCTCTGTAATGTCAGTAAGAAACAGAAACCAGCCCCCACACTTTGAATACACCTTTATTATAACACACTCAGCGGATTCAAAGACCGTTAGCTGACCTCTGATCAGATCTTTGCTCCTCACCTTGACTTGTATTTGACACTCACATCCTGTCTGTGTGTGTATGCTTCATGATGTGAAGCTGTGTTGATGTATGGGTTTTTTAACGGTTGGAGAAAACACGAAAGGCTGCTGTCATCAGTCAGAGTTTACAGCTGATTTGTTTTCATTAGCCCGTGGCTCACTCCTAATGTATGTTGGCAAAGTTAATTAATGTTTGGGGTTTTAATTGCTTAAAGTGCAGCATACGCAGCTTGTTTAAATATGTGCAGCGTGCAGACAATGCCTTGGCACGGAGCTACCGTCAGTAAACATTCAGTCTGGACAAGAAAAACCTACTCATAAGCAAAACTCAAACTTGCTGAGCAGAGACGGGAGAGTTTAAACAGCCAGAGAGTGAGCAGCGCTCACCAAGATGAGGGTTATACTTAAGGTCAAGAGCTGAGATAAAAACAGCAGTATCATTTAAATGCTGCAGGGCTGTCATATTTTATAAAGTGTGCATCACAAAGCTTCTGCTAAATGTGACTCAGATTGACGCAATGCTCCTTTAAACAGCTTTGATTCAAATTGCATGTGATATAACACCAAATATAACACCACTACCAGAGGTCCAGCCTGTTTGAAATATGGACGTAATCTGATGGAAGTGATTCGTTTCTGAAGCCAACACATGACAGTAGCCTTAGTTTGAATTAAGGAGGCAGATGCTCCATGCCCCTAATTGACACTTATCTAACTTTGTAAAAAAAGAAGAAAAAAAAAGAAAAAAAGTTTTAAAATTTGCCACCTACAGTAAGTACTGATTGAGAACTGACTATTTATGTTTCTCCGAATGGGTGTTGATTTGGTTTCTGGTGCTTTTTGAGCGAGCCTCTAGTGAACACTTGAGGGTCTGCAGTTTTTTGCCCAGTTATCTAGAATATACTTAACCATAAAGAAACCACTTTCATACACTCTACCTTTATCTGGTGCCCCTTGAAATTATTATTATTATTATTATTTTTTTTTCTTTGCTCTACAGTGACTGTCCCAGATCTTTCTTTTCATAATTTCCAGTCATTTTATCCCTCAAACACTTCTCAATTGTTCTTTTAACATTTTATGTGTTGATGGGGATCAGGGTCGGGGAAAAAAAAACATTGAGATTTTACAAATAAATCTAAATCAGAAATTTTTGTAAATAAGGATCTGATAGTCTATTTTATTAAATTATTATTATTATTAAATTTATTCTGACAAAAATTGGAGACTTAGGCCATAAATTCATATGAGGAAAAAAATGAGTGAATTTGCCAGATTAGAGTAAAAAGTTTATTGATATAGAGACATAGATTTAGGGTTATAATCTGCTTTTATGGTAAATAACACAAAGGTTAACCTTGGACAACAATTTTGACTTAACCTTCATAAATTTAGGACTTCAATCCCAAAATTCCTTTAATTTTCCATAAGTTGATACTTATATAATACTTTATATATATAGCCCTTTGTGACCTGTTTTAAAAAGTTCTATATGAATAAAGTTTCTCAATATCATTATTTTTAAAAACGTATATTCTCTTGTTCCTTGATGACACAGACCCCTTTCAAAAGAAGATAAATCTGTCATCTGATAACAGAAACCAAAACTCTGATAATAACCCTCTTCATTGCTCTCCCTGATTGCCAGTGGTGGCACACGCCATACAGCACGCTGTCTCTGATATGAGCATGAACGGCTGGCGTCCGAATCAATTAGTTAAATCCAGTCTTTGGAGACTGGGCTAATCGTCTGGACAGACAGTGTTTTTGGCTGATGATGAAAGCTGTCCATTTCTGTGATGAGTCTCCAAACCCGAAGCTTTAAAGAAGGAGAGGGAGGATGTTTGTGGGGGTTAGGTATGCAGGGAGCAGGCAGGCTGTCCAGAGACATTACTGATACTGATACAAGATGTAAGGGACGATGATGATGGTGTCCTTTCTTTAACCTTGGAGTTTGTACACCAGCTGTAATGTACTGGTTTTATTCTCACAAAGGACCACCCCATGTTGACGTCAGGTCAGACTTAACTTAACTACAACAAACTCATTCAGGAGTCAACAGGTCGGAGGTTTTTAGGGGGCAGTCAAGGTTAAGTCAAGGTGTGTTTCCTGATTTATTTAGCAGTGCTAAGTTCTGCTCTCATTAGTTTTATTTGTTGTTTCAGATGTTTTTATTTCTGCTTGTCCATAAGAGTCTTCCTTGTCCCTTCCTTTTACACTTTTTTTTTACATTCAGTTTTGCTTAATTAGGGTTAAAAAAAACAGGATCTTGTGGATGAAATTGTGTGCTATCCATATGTAAATGAGAGCTAGTATGACAGTAAAGCTTCTCCAGTCGATGGTCGTTGACAGACAAAGCACGACCACTTCAGAACAGAGATGCATCTGGCATAACTATCACACCTGCCAACACTTCCAGATTCCAAGGCCATCTCTTGCGCCTCCCTCTGTTTTGTTTTGTTTTGTCCCTCAGACAAAAGGAGAGCGTGCCGAAAATCAATGTGGGGAGAGGATAGCATCCATAAACATGAAACTAAAGTATGCCTGTAGATTTAGCAGAGTTTGAAGAAGCAGTTTTAATTTAGAAACCACGAGTCACCTTGAATGTGAAATGGCCAAAACTTTTTGCTCTGTCCTCTGACCTTTAACAAAATAAATCCATAGGCATGGCTCCAAGTTGTGTTCTGTCTCAATTAATCTAAAATCTGCTGTTTGTGTGTTCAGCATCACTAAGTTTGAATTAAAGGCAGTTTTGTTGATTGCGCTTTGAGGCTTTTTAAAAAAGAGCTTCACACTGAATTACTGACTCCTCTCTCATGGCACACATGGAGCGGCTGATAAGTGAGCTTTATTTAGACTTTAAGAAGACGTCTGCGACTGATTAATGGTATTATGTTTACTGAGATAAACAGACGGGCTATGACTATGTCCTGATACTCATTACCCTTGCCTTAACAGCTGTCACCCCACAGAAGAATATGTAATGTATGCTACAACAACAAAAAGGTGTAGAGCTGATGATAAGAATGATGAATGAGGTTTGAGCAAAATGGAACAAAGCCAAAAAAAAAAAAAAAAAAAAAAAAAAAAAAACAAGTAAGCAAAAAGACAGCCTTTAGAGCCAAATTGGTAATCTTTCATGATTAATGCCGCAGGGAGAGGAAAAAAAAACATGTTTCATTGAGTGAATCTTTTCTCTAACAAGGCTCTGATCTCCTTAAAGTGAACAAAACAAGAAGCTCACCTGTGGAATACTGAGTTTACCCCAGGCACAATGACAGAGCTTGAGGTCAGCTCTCAGAGTAAAAGGTTTCCTCACTGAACCAGGCTCATTTAAGCAAACTGAACAGTTCCTGCAAAACTACATTCACAGTAGATAGAACAGATGTCTCCTTAATTAACTTCTTGGAATCATTTTGTGGATTTATTCCAGTGAAATTATTAGGTTATTCAAATGCTGTGACCCTCTTTTGACAGACCTCTCACTCAACAAGGTTCGTCTCATAAAAAAAGAAGCTGCAGCTTCATTTTCTGGCATCACTTTCTTACATCTGGCGTTAAGAGAGATATCTGCTGTCATACACGTTCACTTTTTGTCTGCTTTATTTGCTCAGAGTGATTTTTTTCTGCTCCATGGTGAGGAAAAAAGCAGAGAGTAAATGTGTGAATTGAATGTTTTTCTGCCAATAATATCTGTCACTCAAAGTCACCACTGACGCTGCTTCTTTTTATACATTTAGTTTTAAATACATAGAATAAGGGCTTGTGTCCACTGATGGTGTTCTCATTTTTATCACTGGACGCTCAGAATGGCTTTAAAGAAAAAGGGAAGTATTCCTGAATCTTTTCAAGAATGACTTTGAAGAGTCTGGGATAATATATTCTGGAATGTTCTTCAGAACAGCTCTGAAGATTCTGGGGAAGTATTCCAGAGTGTTTCTGAGAATAGCTGAGAGGAATTATGGGATGTATTCAAGAATTTTTCTTAGAACAGCTTTGAAGTTGGAGGAAGTATTCAAGAATGTTTCTCAGAATGGCTTTACAGATTCTGTGGAAGTATTTTGAAATGTCTTCCAGGATGGCTTTGAAGATAATGGAAGTATTCCAGAATGTTTCCCAGGAGGGCTTTAAAGATAAATGGAAGTATTCCGGAATCTTTTCCAGAATGACTGTGAAGATAAATTGAAGTATTCCGGAATGATTCCCTGGATGGCTTTGAAGATAAATGGAAGTATTCCGGAATGTTTCCCAGAATGGCTTTGAAGATAATAGAAGTATTCCGGATGATTCCCAGGATGGCTTTGAAGATAAATGGAAGTATTCTGGTATGATTCCCAGGATGGCTTTAGAGAAAAAAGGAAGTATTATGGTAGCGATAATTAGCTGATGGGACATCAAGGCAGGTACAATTGACAACCTCTTGAGTGCCAAAAACTGCAGATCATAAATTTCCACTTGAGATACTAGAAACTACATTCACACTAATTCAAAAACTCATCCACCTTGACTCTGTCACTTTTCCCTAAATATAGATTGAGTCACCATTTCAGCTCTGTTTAGAGAAACAGAATGGTGCCTTCAAGGACACTACAACTATTTATTGTTGCCTGTTGTTTTGAAGCTGAGTGAAATTTATTCTTGTGCATAGTTTTGCTTGGATTGTAACATGCTGCACATATGCAGGCCACATTCCCGCACATTTATTTGCACATAGGAGGTTGGTATGGGTGGATGCAGGACGTTTGCGTAAGAGATTGTGCAATTCAGCCAATAAAAGTTCATGTCAGAGAAGTATTGTGCTTTTGATTAAAGCGTTATAAAGTAAGAATGTTATGTATCATGCTGGAGCTTACTGTTAGCTAACGCAAACCACCTTCTTTCAGCAGACCGTGGGAGTCAAGAAAGTACCATACAGCTGTTGCTATGACCAGTAAATATTGAAAGTAAATGTTTGGGATTTTAGGGACTTTTCAGTAAGTTACAGTCTTTTCCTTTTTTCTTTCAGAAACAAGACCACAACTCCAGGTCTCAATATGAGCTAAATGTGTATGTTTGGATTAGAAACACATGAAGGACCATCTTTTACATAGAAATAAAGTGGCAATCTCTGGTGTTGAAATCTGAAGTCAGTGAGGAAGAGCTAAAAATATAGATCTTCAAGTGTCCACTTTTAGGTTGCCTCAGAAGCAAGATACAAAGCTGTTCTTAGGACCAATTCAATTTAACACCAGTTGTTCTATTGGTTGACAATGTCTATGGGTAAGTGACATTTTTACACTCTGATGGAGGAAGTTGAAAGAAAACATTGCTGCCAAAGCCATAAGTCATTATCTGAGGACGACAAACCATTTTGATGACAACTACCAGTTTGTCCTGTGATGTTTTACCCAATCCTACACATTCTTGTCCTAGATTTAGAGCCAAGAAACAAACCTAGTTTTGGGATATATGGAGTTTTGGGGTTTCGTGAGACCATGAAGATCTTGATAAAAATTTGAAGCAGACTTTTTTTTTTTGGATAGGGGTCAACTTTGATCTGCTACTTCTGCAAGATGAAAAGTCAGATGATTACCAAAATTACAAGAGACCATGGATGATTGAGACAGATTTAGTAGCAGCCCATCTGAAGATGAAATAAAGATGCATTTAGCGATATTTAACCGGCGCAGAGATGTCATTTCTTGACTCCATATTTCTTCAATCACCAGTGACGTTGGTATCAGTGTTCGGTTTCAGAGCAACAGCTGCTCAGGGTGACCGGGAACAGGGACAAGGAAGAAAATCAAGGACCAAGATGTGGTGTAAAATATCAGCAGACAATCTTATTACATGTCTCCCTTGCTCTAACGAGCAATGATGTCACCTGCAATTAACCTTTTGGTCTGCTTTAATCAGATTCCACTGCTCACAGGATATCTGGAGCACATAATCCACACTGCTAACTGGACGGATTCAAATTAATGTAAATGGCTCATGCAAATGGATGCAGTGATGGAGACCTGATGCCTGGTTCCTTTAACAAGCAATTATTTCTATTTCATCTATAAAAAGTTTTTTTTTTTTTTTTTTTGAAGTGTAGATTTAAAGCAGCTGGTTAAACATCTGCAGAGAAGAGCATTAATTGGCATTAATCACCTCGGTAAACACGTCCTGACCACAGTACATTAATCAAAGTGAATTATTTTTAACTGTTACATGACAGCAGTGACTGACTCATGCAGTCTGACAAACTCTGTTTCAGAAAACAAAAAGTGTCCTCCCACTCTTTGTGCAGCCAGTCGGAGCTGGTTCGGTGGCTTCCAGCTCAGGTCTGCAGAGAGAAACAATAACAGAGTTAAAAACAGGAAAACAAAGGCTTTTCATCCAAATTTACTCACACATGCTTCTGTAGGGCTAAACGTTGTGTAAGCGTGTGACTCACATTCCTGACAATATGGTGGAGGACTGTGTATTGTGGAGTGGGCCTCTTCAGAAGCTCTTTCCGTGTCTACAGGAAGCAGGGAAGCGTTCAGTAACATGTTCAGAAGATGGATGCAAAAATAGGATCTGGGTAAATGGATGTATTTGTGCACACAAAGTTAGAACCTGTTGTATAACATCCACTGTTGGTCTGCAGAGGTGAAAACAGCAGGCGCATTAGAAAACATACTTTTAGGGAAAAGTCATACTGACTAAATCATTTTCAACCCTGCAAACAATTGAAAAAAACCTGACACAAAGGATGTTCACGCTGAACCAAAAGATTAAATCTGAAACTTACAAATACAGGGGGAAATTAAGTGAAAAATAATTATCTAAAAATAAATAATTAAGAAAAAAGAGTTTTCCAGGAGGTTAAAAGCTTATCACCTATAAAATATACACCGTCAAAATATCACAATATAATTTAATAGAATAATTCAGTAAGTGCAATATAGAACAAAATTGAACAAAATGTTAATATATGTAGACCTTTTAAATTTAATAATATTTTTGATAGTTTGATTTAATTTTAGTTTCTAATGTGTCATGGAATCACCAACAAACACAGTTTAATCAATTTTTAATTTCATACTGTTTGATGTTGGATGCTCAGGCACATACACAAAATTACACATTTGAAAAAAAATCGTATTTCTAACATCAGAGGGTTTATGTTATCTGATCAGTCAAATATTAAACTTTTTGAAGTTGCAGGTAATTGCTTAGTTAAAATAGTTTGTCACATTGTTAACTACATAATTACCATAAGAATATTTTGCATTTGAAAGATTTTTAAAGTCGTTTTGGTGGGACACTGTCATCCAGGAATTCCTTGTTAATGTGTATTGGTTGTTTTTTTCAGGAGTGTCAGTCCAGTTGCCTTCCCTGCTTCATATGGTTCTGTTGTTGCAGAAATATTATTTCTGATGATGGTTAGGACTATTATTTTGTACAAGTGATGTTATCCTGATGCATTGTAATATTACCAGGATATTTTGCTGCCATCTGTTGCTATAAATTTCTATAAATATGAACTCTGCAATGTCCTGGACTACAGATGAAATCAGCCTCATGTCAAACTACATTGATGCTACCCTGAAATATTCTTTAACCCTTTATTACTCAAGTATAATCTAGGCCAACAAGACTTTTTTGTTGTTATTGTGGCCGTAAAAGAGTCAGTGATCTTCTTTCAAGAACTGTTTGTATTTTTTTACTTGCCTAAATAGATGAAAAGCTACAGTAATAAGAGCTTGCATCAGCTACTACCTGTGATTGGATCCTTCTTGCATATGGATCCCTATCCATCTCCATAATACCTTGGTATCACCGGAAAGCGTGTCTTTACTTTTTAAGGAGCTTTATGGATTTTCTTGCAAGCCAAAATGGCTGAGGACTGACAGTAATTTAAACAGCACTTGTAAAATGGCAGTGCAAGCTTTTACAGCATTAACATGTACTGTCTCTTTAAATAATAAATGACTGGTCAGTTGAGTCAGTTTCCACCAAGCTACAACCTTCAGTCTTAAAATATGAAGTCAATGCACAAGTGTTAAAAACTGCAGTTCTTTAATTGTCCACTAGAGGCTGACTGCAGAAACCACACACACACACACACACACACACATCCAAAAAGCTGATTTTAACATCCGAAATAAACATGTTTAGAGCCAGGTTTAAAACATAATTTCAGTCTGAATAGTTCATTTCTCAATCAGCACACACTGAACTGACTGGCTTTGACGATATAAGGGCAAGGCTGACCGACTAACAGGCCTTAAAAACCCTGTTTCAGAGACAGATGGGTGACATCACAGAGACTACTTGCATGTTTTATTCAGTCTGTGGTGTAAACTAATCAATTTTAGAACCAGTATTAATCCATAACTTTTAAGGGGGTTGAAGGAGAATTTCTCAAGATATCTATATCCACGGAGAGTTTGACGTTCATATTGTATAACTAAATGTGTGATCTCTGATTTTTTTTTTTTTTAGATTTGACTGAGTTGCAGACAGATGAACTCAAAAACATCTGTATTGAATGCTTCACTGTTGGAATATTCTTTTAAATACATAAATGATCTAAAGAAACTTCTTCAACCTGAACTCAAAGAGCAGATTTTTCCTTTCATTTCTTCCGTCTTTTCGCTCCCTCTTTGATTAGTGAAAGCGGCACACAATCACAACCTCCCATCTGTGGAGGAAACAGCAGAAGAAGAAGACTCTGATGGACGATGAGGTTGATTATTGATCAGTAAAATAACACCAGTTTGCTGTGAGATGCTGACTGCAGAAAAAGCACCTAAGTGTTGTTATTATTCTGCATTAAAGTCAGATTTAGCCGAGAGAAAACACTAATATCAACATCATCTCACTGTGCCATGTGCAGCAGTCATCTTTTATTAATGGCACTCGGTAGCGGTGCTGCTTTGTTGCCCACTTGAGAGTTCATCCTGGGAATTTCAATCTTGTTAAATGCTGATATGACGGAAACACACATGCTCACATTGGGACATTTGAGCCCAAGCACACATATTCTGTCACTTTGTGTCCCGTTAAGAGCTAATTAAGACGTGAACGATTTCCTCGGGGGGAAGTGTTCTACTTAACCGCCTTTCAAGCGGCTCCTTGTGCCACATTAATCTCCGTCCCCAGGGAAACTCGGATATTGATCTGCTTTTTCCCATGACATCAATCTCACTTGGAGGAGATGAACAAGATTAAAGTGAGACGAGCACCACATCCGGGAAGAGAGGTGGAGGCGATGATGAGTGGCATAATACTGCAAAAAAAAAAAAAAAAAATGAGCGGAGTGAAATTATTCTTTATGAACAATAAATCCTTTAAAGTGAACTGTTAACTTTACAAGCATTCTTCTGGTGTTGAACAAATGGCCTTTCAATTTATGGCTTAAAAAAGTGACCAACCTTTAAGTCAATCAACACTTTTTTTTTTTTTTTTTGCTTGGAGCTAATGCTCTTTCACCCATCTATGTTGCATTTTATTATCTGTATTTTCTGAAGCCAAAATGTTGCTTTCTAACAAATTCTATGATTTTAAGCTAGCTCGGAAAAAAAGCGTCTCTCGCTTTGAGGCTTCAGTGTCCTCTCGCAGGAGCAGATTTTTCCATATCTGTAGGTTTCTGATCGAGCTGCCAATTTTTGTGGAAGTCATCAGTGTTGTTTTTGGCAGCCATCTTAGTTTCAGTCTTATGTTATGTTCCAAATTGCACACTTTTGGCAGTAATCTATATGAAATTCAGTGGGACACTCTGCACTTACTAGAACGGTGCATGGAAATGTACAGGGTAGTGTTGTCCCAAACCGAACACTGTGGCTCTGCACTTATCGGAAACTTTGATTCCATTTCACAGCTGTTCACAGGTGTTTATCTGCTTTTCATCGATAATATAGACTCACCGGCCACTTTATTAGGTACACCTTGCTAGCCTTAATACTTTGTGGCATAGATTTAACAAGGTACTGGAAACATTCCTCAGAGAGTTTGGTCCATATTGACATGATAGCATCACACAGTTGCTGCAGATTTGTCGGCTTCACATCCATGATGAGAATCTCCCGTTCCACCACATCCCAAAGGTGCTCTATTGGATTGAGATCTGGGGACTGTGGAGGCCATTTGAGTACAGGGAACTCATAGTCATGTTTAAGAAACCAGTCTGAGATGATTCCAGCTTTATGACATGGAGCGTTATCCTGCTGGAAGTAGCCATCAGAAGATGGGTACACTGTGCTCATAAAGGGATGGACATGGTCAGCAACAATACTCAGGTAGGCTGTGGACTTTAAACCATGCTCAGTTGGTACTAAGGGGCCCAAAGTGTGCCAAGAAAATATCCCCCACACCATTACACCACCACCAGCCTGGACCGTTGATACAAGGCAGGATGGATCCATGCTTGTGAATTGTAGCCTCAGTTTCCTGTTCTTAGCTGACAGGAGGGTCACCCGGTGTGGTCTTCTGCTGCTGTAGCCCATCTGCCTCAAGGTTGGACGTGTTGTGTGTTCAGAGATGCTCTTCTGCAGACCTTGGTTGTAACCAGTGGTTATTTGAGTTACTGTTACCTTTCTATCAGCTCCAACCAGTCTGTCCATTCTCCTCTGACCTCTGGCATCAACAAGACATTTTCATCCACAGAACTGCTGCTCACTGGATATTTTCTCTTTTTGGGACCATTCTCTGTAAACCATAGAGATGGTTTTGCGTGAAAATCCCAGTAGATCAGCAGTTTCTGAAATACTCAGACCAGCCCGTCTGGCACCAACAACCATGCCACGTTCAAAGTTACCTTTTTTTCCCATTCTGATGCTCGGTTTGAACTGCGGCAGATCGTCTTGACGATGTCTACATGCCTAAATTCATTGAGTTGCTGCCATGTGATTAGCTAATTAGAAATTTGCTTTAGCGAGCAGTTGGACAGGTGTACCTAATAAAGTGGCTGGTGAGTGTATTCCAACTATCATTTGATCCGTTCCCGCTCCTTTCTCTACGTAGTCAATATGGTGACTATTGAATGTGAAAAGTGTGCAGTGTTCCTCACTCAACTTTCTGACCAATTTGAGTAGGCCAGCTGAGAAATCAAACCTGCACTGCATTTTTCCATGCTGTCAGTGTGAACACATTCATGTGCTTAAAACTGTGTAAGTGAAGAAGTAGGCAATTTCGGACACATAAGTCTGTTTTATGAAAATGAATGAGGACAAGCCAACAAAACAAATGACAACTTGCACAGCAGCTCTTCTTTTAAGAATGGCCGTTGTCACTGCTGGGCCCTACCCCAGGCCCCTGACGTAGTCAGTGTTTCACTCCGGTCAAGCAAAGAGCTGGTGCTTGCTAAGCACCAGTTTTGAGCACCTGGAGCTAGTGCGTTGAAACACTAAAAACTACGTCAGACACTAGCCAGCTCGGTCGAAAAAGGGGTATTTGTGACCCAACAAGGAAGAAAGTGTCCTGGTCTTCTCTTCTTGGTGTTAGAATAACACAGCCTGAGCTTCTCCTTCAGAGGCTCCTGGAAGTAAACCAGGAGAAAGAAAAGATGTTTATTAATCATTTCCCACAAGATGCACCGAAGATGAGTGCCAGTGATGCCCCAAAAATTCTCTTTGTGCATCTCATTGCGTGGGTTACACTTTTCTTGATCCCTTGAAAGAAATGAAAGTGGGACTTTAGGTTTCCTCTCTAAAAGGAATCATCCTGGTTTTCACTCAGAGTGGGATTCACTGTGAGCATCACCTACTTTTAAAAACCTCAGCTGAGACAGGAAACGATTCGTTGAAAGTTTCTTTAAGGTTTCACTTCATAAAATGTCGGCTGAAGCAGTCACCAAAGTATGTCAGAGTTTAAAGAAAACCCCAGTTCTGAAAAAGTTGTGACAAAAAGCAGAATTTTTTTTTTTTTAACATCACTCATCTTTTCACCTGTTTAGTTGACCCTGTTGAAACTTTTGGAAACAAATTGCTGGTTTCAGTTTTAAAATGAGCAGACATGCATAAAACAATACAACTCTGCATATTTTAACAACTGATTTGCACTATTTTTAGTTTAATATAGATTCAAAATGCTTTGGAAACTATCAAAATCTGTTTTTGTCCACATTCAGAATGATGTCCAAACCTTTTTGGGGATGACTGTGGTTGTACTTTTCATTAATCCTTTCAAGGCCTGAAAATTTGTGTGTATTTATTCATGAATTAAGATAGATGTCATTAATGTTCCTTTTTAATGTGCTGGTCATTAAACTGGCCTTAAATTAATGCCGCTTCCTCTTTATGAGCTTTAAAAGCAAACAACATCATCTTCAGAGGATTGATCTGCCTCGCACGCTGAGTGTGTTTTTGCAGAGTGGAGCCAGAGCGTCTTTTGTTCTCCAAACACAGGGAGAAGAAGAACCTGCATCCCATTTTTCATCCTCTTCACACACCTTCAGCCGTGTACTGGTAGAGACAGATGGGCTCATAAAGCAGGAGCTGAGTGAGCGATGCCTCAGCCAGGTCGGACTTTAAACAGTCAGCAGATAAAATCATTTTCACCGCTGAACTGTTGGCTCATTTCAAACTGAGCAGCTGCAGCTCAGCGAGGTCTGTGTGATGGCTGAACGCACGGGAAGCCGTTTAGAGGAGCCTACGTGGGGCCCAGGAGGTCTGATGGTATGCAGAACACAGGGTTATTTAAAGACGGTATAACTGATGCATAAGTTATGACGTCGTTTCTATAATGACTGTGTGTTATAGACTGAAAGGAGGAAGTCAAACTGCAAACAAATCTCGTAAATCATTCACAAACGTATTGGTTATGTTTGTAATTTCACGGATAGTTAACTCTTGTAGATCATCATCATCTGTTCAATACAGAGGAGAATGAGACGCTCATTTCACTTCATCCAATCACAAACAGCTCACTCTGTCAGGCGTCCTCTGTGCATCACTGTTCATCAGCAGACGTGAGTCTGAAACCAGCTGGCTCAGGTGTGAGTGACCCTGAGTGATGTGATACTCAGGTGTACTTATCTGATCCATAGTGAGCAATGCATCCTGGTAGATTCAGCATCAGTTAACAGAAGAATTACACTTTTTTATCTGTGCATTCATTTTTTTTTATGACAAATGTTAGTATTTTTGTTAGTATCTTTCTTCAAGAGAGATGTATACGCAGAGCAAATGCATATTAGAATCTCGACAAGGTGAGCAGGGCTGGTGACTTGTCAGCCCTCAGATTTACCACAGCATTTCAAGGCTGTTTTATGGTTTAACATGAGGCAAGGGAATGAGACACACAGATTCAGCTTGAGAGGAGATCCGTGTGGCTTTTATGCTTTTTTAACACTCTGCGTGGCATCTGTTGGTGTCCATTCCCAAACTGCAGGGGGCAGTGTATCGCAATATTTTTAACTCCTCTCCTCTACCGAGTGTAGCTGCAAGGAATTGCACCTGTGGTAAAGCATTTTTGAACCCAAGGAGCTCCTGTTTGTTCACCATTTTGTCCATGGGTCTCCGTCTGGCAGTTAAAAACTTTTAGAGCTGCGCAGTGCGGAAAATTTTCCAGTTTAAAGGAACCGTACGATGGGGCGAGGCTGCTTAAATGACGCCATACGTCCGCACTGAGCCCAGTGGACCTCATAGACGCATGAAGCATAAACCATGTTTTATAGATGTGACTCCAGTCTGGCTCTGCTCTATCACGGCAATGGATGGATGAGGTTTCTGTTCAAGCTCAGTTTCCACCAAGTTGTTTAGTTTGGTTCGTCTCGGCCTGGCACGCATTTCACAGCGTTTTCACAGCGTTTTCACTGACTCATCCCAGGACCAACCCCCAAATAACCAAGACGAGCCGTCCCCCTTCCATGGAGGTGCCAGATTAAACCTACGACTACAACCCTGCTGACTATTGATAGGTCGAAAGAATCGTCACTTACTGTGCGACAGTGACTGCTTTTCTCCTGGCGGCACACAGTCTTCTCTGAAACAAAGCTGAATCGCACTTTGTAACAAAGAGCCACATGCCAATCACAAAGAGGATGAAATGCTGGATGTCTCCCATCATTGCTCTTAGTTCACTGTGTCACCTTTTTCTTCTTCGTTGTATTTATTAGCATGGTAAACTGTGTCTCGCTGCTATAGCGGTTGGCTGTGGAAATGCAAACAGGATCAGGCTTAACCAAGCCAACCGTACCAAACCATACTGATCTAAACCAGACTGCTCAGTGGAAATGGGGCAAATGTATAAACTCACACTGGATCCACTTGTTTGGCATGTTGCAACTAATAAGCAGCCATCCTTTTTTTGACAAATGCCAGAGCTCTGATGTGTCAATTCATGAAGATTGAGCGGGACAGAAAGTCAAGTATGGAAACTACCCAAAAACACCCAGTGACTTTCAAAATAAAATAAACTGTGTCAATACTAGATGGTATTTAGCTTGACTACAGCAGACATAGCTGTTGAATTTGAGCCACTGGTCTCTTCAAATTAATCAAAATCATTACACGCTGAAGTTCAAGTTGGGTTTTCTCTATTTTTGAACTTTCTAGGGAATCCACCTTGTTCTCAGAAGGCTCTTTAGTCAGAAAATTTGTTTGGATTCAGTTGATATTCTTAAATTCAAACTGAGCAACATCTCCTCCAGATCTCGTGATGATGCTCAGGTGTTTTGTTTTATACTCAAACAAATCAGAAGTGTAAAGGAGCTTCTAAGTGCACTGAGTCTAATAGCGCTTGAATCTCCTGTGTAATTAAAATCTGTTTCAGAAACTGGAGCACAGAGCTGTAACAGATCATCCTGTAGTAAGTATTCTGCTCACAGCCAGATGAGACACCTGACAGTAAAGCAGAAACCAAACAAGGATATATGACGGAGAGAAGTACTGGATTTCTGGAAGTATCATATTTGGTGATATCTCTCCATAAAGGTGTCTGTGTAGGTGTCCATATACCGCAGAATATACAGAACATTAATATTAATCAGAGATGATTGAATTTCTCACCTCTTTCTCTCTCGCTCATTGTCTCCTCGTCACCGCGTCCTCTTCCAGCTCTTTATGAGACGAGTTAATGAAAGCAGGAGGTGACAGGACGAGTGGGCATAATCATGATTTAAGGTGTTAATATTCGGAAAGAGCTCGATAAAAGTTTCCTGCAGAGTGGGAAAGTTATGTTTCTAACTCCTGTGAGTGTGTGTGTGAGGGCAGAAAGAGAGGTAAAAAGCGCTAACAGGCCAACCTCTCTGAATAAATGAGCCTGTGGACATGAAGTATTCAGAGGGTTCAGAGACTGCCGGTCACATGAGCAGGACCCTGGACTTGAACCCTGCTCCTCTGCATTAAAGATTCATCGGCAGGAACCTATAGGGATTAAATATGTGTTCAGTGTTTCATATTCAGCTCTTTAAAATCTCTGCAGCAGAGGAGCTCATGGAAAACATCCACTGAGATTCCCTGAGAGGAGCTGATGGGAATAATCAGGGCGAAGTTAAACTTAAGGATCAGGATGTCACTGACTCACTGAGGTGATCCAGGACGAGGGGGGGCACCCTGCTGAGACCTGGGTTTAAACCAGGGTAAGAAAGTGACCCCGCAGAAGGATCCAGAAACAGTCAGACTTAGGGTGGATTCACTCTCTTTCTGTCTCTTTCCTGCAGCAAGACAATCTTAGCGCCAAATTTTTTGTTTTCGAGTATTTCTCTGGTGATGTAACTGATCAGCGTTGGTCCAAATGGATCGCCCCCTACCAGCTCGGCCTGGGTTTGAACCACAAGTCAAAAAAATCCTAGTGTGAAATAAATCTACTGCCAGCAAATCTCTTAGCAGAATAACAGGGAGGAGAGGACAGATGATCACATTGATCCTCGAAGCAGACATGTTTTCAATATTAATTCCACTCACTGAGAAGGACGGCACAGGAAGCACAGAGGGGAAGGGGATCTGCTGTAGGGCTGCAAGTCGGAATCAAACCCGGCCACATACGGTAGCTTCTTGTACATCAAGGTTTGTGGAGGCCCTCACATCCTTGATATCCTGGCAATTTGATTTGATGTTAATTAATATGCTTTAGTGTAGGAATACTCTCCAAAAACAACTTCAACATACAGGCAGAGGAGGGGGTTGGGGTAGACACAGACACTTTTGTGCTGACACTAAATGTATTAAATAACCATGAAATTGACGCATATACACCCTTATTAAACATCTAACATTAAATCCAATTGGTTATTTTATCCCGATTAAAACACTTAGTTCTACAATTCATAATATCACAATGTATATGTTAAAATGTCACAGTTTTGATGTTAATAAAATGGTTGAGTATGGTAAGTACAGTGTCTCTAATGGAGGTTAGTTATAATACAAGCTGAATGAAGACATAAAATAACTACTTCTCATGACTTTATACATTTTCTGAGCAAATAGCTCTCGCACAGCTCCACTGTTCACTCATATTTATTTGTTTGCAAAAGTATCCAACAGCTGTTTTAATATGTGTCATTTATGTTTTGGATGCAATCTCCAGCACAGCACCCAGGATCGCCAGCTGCTTATTGATCACCTCGTAGAGACCAAGTGGCAACCTCTGGTCTTAGAATATGAGAAAAGTGGAAGTGCTAAAATCTGCTGTTTCTCATGTGTCCACCTGAGGCTGGCTCCAGGAGTACCAGCAGTTTTCACGGCAGAAATTAACCTATTTACAGCCTGGTTCAAAAAACGTCTCCTGTCTGAATTATCAGTTTTACTATCGGCACACACTGTACAGGGGGTGAATCTTTTTCTAACTCAGCTGTTCAGGAGATATTAAGATCGCAAGCTCGCCCAATCAGAGGGACAGCTCAGGTCATGTGAACAACAGGCACCCTGTAGCTGTCACTACCACTTGCCACTATCAATATGGCCGCAATAGCCGATGTTCTTCATTTCTGTTTCAGAAACAGACGGGTGATGTCGGGGAGTCTCCGTCCATGTTTTATACAGTCTATGGTAGAGACTCACAGCGAGGGGGCGGGGGAGTGGGCAGTCTTGCTGGCGACGCACACATCAAGGTGTGTGGCACCTCCTCTTAAGGCACCGAACAAGTGTCCTCATATAAATGAATTGGGTGTGGTAGTATGCTGATTGCCGATTGCAGGTTGCCGGCATGGGCTGATCAATTTAGAATGATTCTGGTTCACTAATATACGCACGGTGGTGAGAAGAAAGTTGGCTGTTGAGCACGTGTCAAGAATCCAACAGTGATTTTGCGTAAACACAGAACTTGTGCGCAGAGTAAGAACATTTCTATCGTTTTATTAGTCAATGAGCCTAAATGACTTGATGTTGGTCTACTGAACAACTTTTTCCAAACACACTTTTCTCCCTTGAGATTTGTTTAGGAAAGGGTACAAAATACACCCCATCACCCATCCCCTCAGGGTACCTTGTGTCAGAGTTGCTTGTAACCCACGAACACTATTTGATCATTTTCCTACTTAAAATCTCAGAAAAACGTCATAAAACTGAACGAAAATTGACTTTACACAACGCATCTCATTAGATGGCCAGGTAGAGTACGGCAGAGTGTATGGGAGAAGCTGTACGCACTGTGATTGGCTCATTGCGTATGAGGGCTGGACTTAGCCATAGGTCAAATGCTCTTTCAGATCACCAATTGAAACTCCTAACAGGAGCTTAAACATTATGTGAAAACACCACAGAGAAAAGCTAGTCAGATACATACAGACCGTCGAAGGAGCCCCGTCCATCTGTAAATAAATTCAAACATCGTGAGAATAATACACTTTATTATTATCTTAATGTTTTAATTAGTAGAATGCAGACAGGACAGCTTTTCCTCAAAGCCTCTCTGAGCCAAGTCCAGGCCAAGGACTCTCTTGTCGTCCTGCCCTGACAGGAACACATTCATAAAGCCAAGGCCATTAAAAAACATAGACCTCCTCTTTATGTATTATTCCTACCTTTCACTTCTCTGAGAGAAACATCAGAGACTGACTCTCCGTCAATGTTTCTCCTTCACACTGCCGTCTGAAACAAGATGGTGTTTTGGATGTTCTGACACTTTGAGATTGAATTTCCTAACAAACAGATAAACAGGCTGCCACAGGCCTTTTCACAATGCCTCCACCTACAGAGCTCCATCACTGTAAATCACACAGCACGTCCAAAAAGCATATTTCCTCTCCCTCATACCTGACCTCACATTTATATTCTTGTTCCTTGAGGCGCGTAGTGCATGTTGATTCAAAATGACTTCCCCTCCTTTCTCATGTTGAGGCCACATGAAGTCATGAATAAATGTAAAGGATGTAATTTATGTGTACCAGGAGGGCAGCCTGGGACAAAACCATGACCAAACATGATTAATAATATGTGGACAGTGTGTGACAGGCTGGAAGTTTGGTTAAAGTAAACTTCTGTACTCTTCTCTTTTCCTTCAGAGCAACCTTTGTGCTCCAGTCTCCCAGAACGCCCGCCTCCTCACCCGTCACCTCCAAGTTAATGATGACTGGCACCCACGTCCACTGTGGGTGAGAGTGAAGTGTGCACACCTCCTCTACTCTCTTCTTCTTTCTGCTTCAACCAGCTCTGTCCAGGAGGCAGGTATCGATCTGAAACTGTCTTTTCTTTCTGCTGGTCAGCGCCTCGGGCAGTGAGATGAAGGCTGAAGCTCTGAGCTGATGATGTAAATCACTTTATTCTGGCGTTAAATAGATTTAATGTTAATTAAGACATCAGTTTCTTAAGAGCAAAGCAAAGTAATACACTCTTTTGTCCAGTGTTGTTGTGGGATGTTCAAATACCAACAGCTCCAAAGGGGAAAATATCAGTAAAAGCCTTTTTGTTAATATTCTTGGCTGTCAAGAGTTTTCTTTCATTCATTTTCCGAACCGTTTATCCTGTTCAGGGTCGCGGGTAGCTGGAGCCTATCCCAGCTGTCATTGAGCGAGAGGCAGGGTACACCCTGGACTGGTCGCCAGTCAATCACAGGGCTGACATATAGACAGTCAACCATTCACTCACGCACTCACACCTACAGACAATTTCGAGTGACCAATTAACCTGATGAGCATTTTTTTGGACTGTTGGAGGAAGCTGGAGTACCCAGACAAAACCCACGCATGCATGGGGAGAACATGCAAACTCTGCACAGAAAGGCCCACTGGTGCCCAGTCTGACGCTTTAACATCTTCTCAACTTGTGACATCACAAGTTGCTGAATTTTGTAGTACTTTCCAGAGGTCCAGAGGCTTTAGGGGTAAATGTTTCTGATTGGTGGAGCAGCCACAGTGTTTTAATCTCTCCCTTCCCTCCATCCACAACAAGATGAACTTCAGTTGTGATTGACTCGCTTTAATAGTTCCTGTACAGTGGTCTTCTTAGAGCCTGATGGAGTGAATATGTCTTTGTCAGCCCGTGGTATTCAAGTTTATATAGTGACCCTGTAAACTACAGACCTTTAGCTGAACGTGTCAGTGAATATCCAGTTTACTACAGATTGTTAAACACATATGAAGTCCACTGGGACTGTTTGTGTGTGTGTGTGTGTGTGTGTGTGTGTGTGTGTGTGTGTGTGTGTGTGTGTGTGTGTGTGTGTGAGTGTGTGTGTGTGTGTGTGTGTGTGTGTGTGTGTGTGTGTGTGTGTGTGTGTGTGTGTGTGTGTGTGTGTGTGTTTTAATCTCCTCATTAGATCAGTATTTAATAATGATATAAAACTGTTTGAGAATGATGCATGCAGGCCAGAGAGATATCTCAGAAACAGTTGAATGGCCTTTGTCCCTTTTATGCTGCCCTCTACTGGTCTGGAGGTGTAGTGCAGTTACTTTTATTTTTTTCTCCAATATCAGTGGTCTGATTTGATCTTTATAAGATCTTAGGCTTCTATGAAACAAATAACGTTGGGGTACAGGGAACGTTTTAAAATGTGTTTGGACCAGAGGGTCCAGGAACTACCGGTTGAAACATTGCCCAGAACTTAATCCTTTCTGTGGCCCATTGTTTGTCTGTGTTTTGAGCACCACTGAAGTTGACATAGAGGCCATGTAGCACTGCAGTGAGCCTGTTAGCATGGAGGATATTCAGCCTGTGCTGAAATTGATAGTGCTTTATTTCACTGCAGATGGATTTGTTGACTCTTGAAAGAAAACAAGCTCTCCAGACAAAGCCGCCCAAAGCCATTCGAAGCGGTGTCTCGCATGTTCAGCTTGCAGGTCTCCCAAAGTTCTTGGTCCTCTGGACAGAACTAGCCTCCAGGTGGGGCTGTTAAGACCAAATGCAGCTATAGTCCCTTGAAGAGAAATTCCAGACACCTTTGGTGTAAATGCCCCGACAGGTGAGGGTTTGGGTCCAAAAGTCTTGAGTTTCTACCAGCCACAAGCTTCGCTTTCCACCCCAAAGAGCCCAAGTTTGAGGCTTATATTCCTCCTGCAGCTGTGAGAAGTCTAAAAATGCAAAAAGAAAGAAAAAGGGGGATTGAAAAATGATCCTGAGTAACCGTTTATTAGACGGAGTGCTGAGGCAGCTAACAGAGGCGTACAGTGAGGAATACCTCGGAGGAATAGATTCAATCTCTCTCTATCTTTCTTCTTTTTTATAGAACATTTCTCCCACTGCTTCATATCTTTGAGTTATTCTGCCATCATGGTGATGCTGTAATATGAGGTCGCTCCTCTCAGTCCCACCTCTGTCCTCACATTAAACCTTCAGATCTCTCTTTGGATTTGGGAACCCTCCATCATCGTACAAAGTTTTGCACACCTGAAGGTAAATTATTGATTGTGTTGCTGCTTTAATATTTAAATCCCTGCTACATGCATCTCCCTGGTTTTTTATTATTCCCCTCACAGACATCTGCAAGATGCAAAAGCACACAGCAGTGTTGACCGTTTCTGTGGAATTGCTTCGGCCTCTGAGTGAAGGGTACGAGCTGGCATTTCGTGGCTTTTCAAAGAGCAGGCTGAAGAGCTGCAGCGCTGCCTCCGTAAAGACAGCTTTAGTGTGTGCTGCCTTTCTCTGAGTCCAAAAGGTGAGACTGATTAGAGGATTGTGGTGACCTGCTGTCACTTCAGAGCCAGCTGGCTGCTGTCTGTGCAAACTCACGTGTTCATCTCATATCTTAGACTTATCTGTGCAACTTTTCAATTTATAAAGACATATCTGATATCCAATTTACGCTATTAGAATACAGTTCACATCAGAATGACTCTGGATGACTCTGTTTTTTTTTAAACTGAGAAAGACATTTATGAACTCTTATAAATTTATATCTCATCCTGACCCGCTGCAACAGTAAACTCCTTCATTCCTCTCACACAGGTCGGTTCAGGAGGTCAGTGCTCTGCATTAGCAGTAACACAGCTGTTCCTGTGTTATATTCATGTTTTATTCACTCCTGCACAGTCATGTGAAAATACTTGAGGTGCAAATGGGATCAGGAGGAATCAGAGTAAAAGAGACAAACTTTTGGAGATCTTGATGTCTGCGGGGCCCAAACCAGAAAAAAGCATAATCCAAAAATAAACGTGCTAATTAAAATAATCGTCTTTACATCCCTGAATTCCTCCTCTTAAAGCAGAGGGATAAATACGAGCGCAGAGGAATAATCTCCAGCCAACACAGTAACTGTTTATTCAGTGAGAGCAAACAGAAAGTGTTCATTAAACTTTAATAATGAACTTTAGCTTCAATGAAACGTGAAATCACAGGCTGCGGCTGCATCTGTCTTTGGAGGAGACGTTTACAGTCAGAGCCTGACTGAGCTAACTTCACTAATCAGAGTACAAACAGTAGATCCGATGCTTTCTGTACTGACATTCAAGGTCAGCACGTGTGCTTTCCGCTCCCTGAGTCTGACATTTATCAAAGAATAAGCAGCCGGTCAGTAGGAACTCTAAAGTCAGAAATAAATGAAGTAAATCTGTCAAAAACAATCAAAGTTTATAATGTTAGAACGTCTATAGTCAATCTCGCTCACTGATGATCTTCTCCCCATACATATAACTTTGTTCATCCTCTGAAAACCTCAAATCTGTTGACTCCTGGTCTGGTTCTGCTCATTATGACAGTTGTTTGTTGAGGAAATATATAATCCAGCATTTTAATCTGAATATAAACTAGCTGTTCTGGTGAGGTTTGGGCCTCTGACTTCTCGTCCCTCTTGATCTCATCTGTGCCTGGTGTCATTGCAGGATCAGCTCCATTCTCAAGAGGCTTGTTAGTCAGAAGAACAAAGGCCCGTTAGTTAGAACACCCATTAGTCTGAAAATTGAAAGTATTCATTCCAAACTAATTTTGTGACCAAGGAGCCTTCTGACAAACGGGCATCTGATTGTATGACTCAGAGGTCTCCTGACGAACGGACCTTCTGAGTTTCTGACTAGCCGGCCTTTTGACTAATGGGCTTTCTGATTTTCTAACTAGTGGGTTTATGATTTTCTGACTTCCAGACCTTCTGTTTTTTCTCAGTAACAGGCCTTTAGACCAGCTTTTCTGTTTAAGGAGCCCTTTAATTTTTCTGACTAACAGGCCTTTTGATTTTCTGACTAATGGGCTTTCTGAAAATAAGGTGGGCTTTGTCAATGCAACATCATCCAGCAAAAATAGAGGTCTTGTTGGATCTGAAGCAGAACCAGACAAAGTAATACTTTAAGTGCTCAAAAAGACAAGAAAGGTGGTCAAAGGTTGGAACATTGGATGCTTCTCATCCTTGGTGGTCTCAGTCTTGGCCTGGCTGCAGGGGTGGGGACAGATCAAATGGTGGAAGACGATTGAGATAACTGAATAATAGAAGAACGTCTTTTAACGGTTGTAAAATGTAATCGTAATTTTCAGAATGTGTGCAGCAGCAGAATTTGATTTGAGACAACACTACCTAAACATTAGTGCACTGCGATCATATATACTAAGTGAACACAGTGTACTTCATGGAAGTGTGGTTTTCATCGGCTAAAACACCAAAACAATGCGTCAAACTTATTCCTTGATTTGTCCTTTCATATGTCAACCAATTCTGGTGGCTTTTGCTGTTTTAACTGATAAAAAGATAATATTAATGAATCGCAACTCAAATGTTAACATGGAGCTCTATGGGGATTGACTCACTTCCAGAAACAGAAAATTTAGTGGACACCCAGGGAACTGCAGTTCTTTTGCACGCCTTCATTCCTCAGCTCCTTGTAGTCTTGACATGTTATGTAATGTTTTAAGTTGTGTGTATTGTTATATTGTGGTAAACATGAATCTTTGTTGTCTCTTTTCTTGCTCCCTTGTTGAAATAATAAGTCAGCACTGAGGGCTGTGAGTCAGCCTCATTGCGCTCTCAGACTTTCTACCCGAGGTCAGACTGAGTATTAAACTGCTCATCCTTCACGTTTCATTATTTATTTTGATGCTCCTCTTCATTTTCATTAATTCATACATGTGATGCATTAGAATAAGTGGTTTCCACTCTCTCCATTCACAGGATTTAGAGGCCACATTAAAGATGAATCCCTTACATAAGTGGCTCTGCAGACGCACCCTGTCTCTACCCTTGTCTCCTCACATTTCATCATGTTCACACTGGATTTATTCATTTACAGGTTTATTTCTGCTTTTGTTACTTCCATTTTAACACCAGAGTGGCAACTATGCACCATGGGAAATAACACATTCAGCGATTAAAATCATCTTCCTCCGTCTTTGCAGGGATTCTCTCTGGATTTGGATTAACAATCTGAGCCCTAACAGATTAGAGTGTTTCCATTACAGCTGTTTCTCTGCTGCTGACTGAAGCGAGACTAATTTCAAACTTTTTTTTCTTTGTTTGTGATGGATTTTAAACCAAAATGTGTAAGAAACAAAAAAGTGACCAAGATTTCAGATGTCTGCAATCCCACTCAGGTCATTCTTTAGAAAGATCATCTAAACTACAAGTGAGTAGCATGTTTTATTAAGTTATTCAGAGTGTTGAAACACATCAAATGACATTTTAAGTATTAAAGCTTTTGTCCAAGACATAATCCAGCCGCATTATTTTGCAATGATCTGGTTTAACTGATTTCATTCCATTGTTTTGATGTTATATTTCTTTGATAACATTCAATCATTTTGATCTCATTATATCACTTTGATGTCATTCTATTGTTTGAATCACATACTATTTCTTTAATCTTATCCTATTGTTTTGATCTCATTCTCATTCGTTGGTCTCATTCTACTACTTTGTCTTGATCTATTCTTTCAGCCTCATAACATTTATCAAATGGTTTTGGGGGATTTGTAGGTTACAGTCTTCCAGGAGCCAAGATTTTAAAGTTAACCCAACAAATTACTGAACTTTTGTGCTGCTGCTCACCTTGAATGTTAAAGAAGAAATGCATCGTTCAATCAATGCATATGTTGTGGTCAAAGCACCTATGGTTTGTTGGTGGGGAATTACCTTACCTGATACAACAGGCCACGCAGCTTCTGGTACAGGCCCTTGTGATATCATGCATAGACTACTGCAACTCCCTCCTGGCAGGCCTCCCTGCATGTACATTTAAACCTTCTGGTCTTTAACCAGCTCAAAACAGCACACGTCACCCAGCTGGCTTCACTGGCTTTCGGTGGCAGCTCGAATCAAATTCAAAGCTCTTCTTCTGACTTACAAAACATTGACAAGAATGTCTCCTGCCTACCTGGGGTTCCTCATCCAGGTCTACACTCCTTCTCACCCACCACACTTTGCTTGTGAAAGACCCCTGGTGTTCCCAGCCTAGCGCGGCTCCAAATCTCTAGCCAGACTCATCTCCTCTATTGTGCCCAAATGGTGGAATGAATTACCTAACTCTACACGATTCACAGAGTCTTTTTCTACTTTTAAGAGATGTCTGAAAACTCATCTGTTCAGGGAACATTCAAGCTCTTAAGTTGACCATCCTCCTCTTTGTCCACAGGGTTAGAATGAGTCAAAAGCCGCGTTTCCACCAAGCAGTCCGGGTCGGTTCGTCTCGGTACGGTGCGCTTTTAGCAGCGTTTCCACAGACTCATCCCGGGACGGATCCCTAAAAACCGAGACGAGCCGTCCCACTTTTTTGGGACCCTTTCGTATGGGTGCCAGACTGAACCGATCCGCTCTCGGGAGGTGGAGCAACACACTGCAGACGGTTGATTGGTCAAAAGAATCGTCACTCACCCCGACAGCAGCTGCATTTCTCCTGGCGGCACACAGACTTCTCTGAAACGAAGCTTGATTGCACTTTGCAACAGAGAGTTACATGAAAATCACAGAGAGGACGAAATGCTGCATGTCTTCCATCCGTGCTCTTTGTTTACTGTGTCGCGTTTTCTTCCTTGTTGGATTTAATCGCGGGGTAAGCTGCTACGGCGTCGCGCTATTGTTTACCAGCTGTGGCTTCCGGCATGCGGCTTACACGCCGCCCACCACGAGAGGGCACAGTTTGCTGTGGAAACACAAACGGGATGAGACTTTACTGTCCCTAACCGTCCCAAATCGTACTGAACCGACCCGTACTGCTTGGTGGAAATGCAGCTAAAATGTCTAAGACCCAGCTCTTAGTGAATCTTCAGCACTAATTACTGAATGTTGTTGAAGGTTGAAGTCTATTGTTGCAGCAATGTATTGGGGTTTGTTGGCTAGATTATTCTACATTATTAGAAAAAAAAGGAAAAAGGATAGCACTGTTGTCGCACTTACTAGGTTTTCCTTCTGTCTAAATTCTTGCTTGAGTAGTATGTTGTTTTGGACAAACGCATCTGCTAAATGCAACTGCAGAACTGTAGAATTACAAACTGGCATGTCAGCAGTAGCATACTGTGTAATATGCAACATGTGCAGATATGTAACGTACAGAGCCTCGGGAGTGAATTATAAAACATGTAAAATCATGAAAACGTTATCAGACTTCATATTAAACTCAGGCTCTCAGGCAGTTTTTCGTCTTATTTACACACAAAGCACGCCGTATGTTTCTGCGAGTCAAAGCTTTCTGTTTCTCCTGCTGGTGCATAAATTGAAATATTGTGTTGTGTGAAGGCAGGACAATAAAAAATCAAATGGAAGTGGTAAAAGCATTTTTCTGGTTAGAAGCACTCAAAGGGAAGAAACATCCTGCATAAATCGTTGCCTCTGACCTGTGATTGCTGTCTTTTGTTCCAGAAAGGGTCCAAAGTGCAGCCAGCAAATTACCAGAGTTGTGTGGGGGGACAGAGGGAGAGGGAGTGGGAGAGTAAAGTTTTGAAGGAAGTGTGGTGAATGTGTGTTTGAAATCCAATATCACGGTTGCTGCAGAGCACATTCGTTCATCTGCGCTTCAGTAAACTCTGTCACCTCGTGTGAGGAGGCAAATCAGCCATTTCAGAGCCGACCATCGCTCAGTTTCAGCTTCAACGCTCTCTCAACGCTCCATCACCACATACTGTAAGTTCACAAAGTGCTGGAGCGTGCAGACAGGTATATGGACTGTATCTTCCTCTGTGCAGGATGGGGGAACTGTATTTTAACCTGAAATTACAACAGTTATGAATCCATGGACATTTCGGTAAGAGGAAGTTACAGCAACACTGAAAGAGGCAACTGTTAAAGTTTTGTTTCTTGCATTTTAGTACAATCCAAGTAATAAATGATGCTGTAAAACTCACAGAATTTATCACATGCAGTCAAACTTTATTGCTGGTAAATTTTTCACAAACTTCTGTGTTGGGGTTTTTATCTCAGAGCTCAGTTTTCTCGACTTAAACATTTTGTTAGGTGTTCAGACTCAGGTTATCAGCTCACCTTCAGACTCAGCACAAACCGTGGTCACCTGAGTCCACGCGAAGATTGCAGCTCAGTGGCGTGGAAAGAAAAATATTGCACGCTGATAAATTGGACGTATAAACTGATTAGTTGCTCTTATTTCGGAAAAGCTGGATCGTATTTTATCAAGAAAATATTTTCATTTTTCCCCTGGCTGCTGTGACTCAGCACTCTGTGATTTATGGAGCTTTCACAGTGACAGATAGCATATTTTGTTTTTAAAGTGATTTCTAAGTGCTGCTGGAGTTTGTATCTGAAGGGAGTTTTTAATGTGTTTGAACGAGCAGCAAAAAGAATAGAGTTTATCAAATAAAACTGCAAAACTATGCAAAGATACAAAAATACAAAAGTCTGTTTCTTGTTTCTTCTACTGCTTGAGAAGTAAAATACTCTGTGCTATGTTGGCACATTGGCCACAGTCATTCTGTATTTATCAGCCATAGTTGACCATAATTGGAAGAAAGGGAGGAGCCAGACAGAGATGCTAATTCATAAGATAATTTTGCTGTGACACTTACACTTAGAAAAAATAAGTGACTCAACAAAGTCAACAAATGTATAAAAAGGTTCAGAGTAAGCAATAGAACAAGGTTGTAGTAAAAGAATGAGGTCAAAGCCATAAAATGAAGTCAAAGCAATGGAATTATATCAAAGCAATAGAATGAGGTCAAAGCAACAGAATGAGAACAAAGCAATAGAATAAGGTCAAACAAAAAGCCTCAAGGTCAAAGCAATATTAAGGCCAAGGTAGTAAAATGAGATTGAGACAATAAATTGAGGTCAAAACAATGAAATAAGATCTAAAGCAAAAGAATGAGAAGGAAATTATAGAATTAGATCAAAGCAATAGAGATGAGTTTAAAGAAATAGATTGAGGTCAAAAGAACAGAATGAGGTCAGAGCAACAATTAGGACAAAGGAACAAAATGAGATTGAAGCAGTTAAAAAAATCAAATTGACAGGATGATGAGGTCAGAGCAATGGAATTAGATTAAAGCAGGAAAAGGAGGTCAAAGCAACAGAATGAGGTCAAAGCAACAGAATGAGGTCAAAGCAATAGAATGAGGTCAAACCAATAGCTTCAAGGTCAGAGCAATAATAAGGTCAAGGCAGTAAAATGAGATTGAGACAATAGATTGAGGTCAGAACAATGAAATGAGACCCAAAGCAAAAGGATGAGAAGAAAATTATACAATCAGATCGAAGCAATAGAGATGAGTTTAAAGAAATAGATTGAGGTTGAAAGAACAGAATGAGGTCAGAGCAACAATGAAGTCAAAGCAATAAAATGAGATTAAAGCAGCAGTAAGATCAAGTTGACAGCAAGATGAGGTCAAAGCAATAGTATGAGCGCCAATTAATAGATTGACGTCAAAGCAATCTTAGAGAATGATAAAGGATTTTTTTTTCTCTTGATCCTATTAGACCAAATTCATAACCAGAGGTCTTGCCCCTATCGGATGTAAGAAACACTGCAGGTTTTGTTTCTTCAGCTTTTTATTGTTATAAGAACTAATGCAGTGTTTCCTGAATGGTAAAGAAGTGTCTTTCAGTTCGTGCTTTACTTTCATTTCAATCAGAAGCAGTTGGTTGTGTTTTTTCTTGAAAATGTTGATGAATAAAGAGAAAATAAAAAAATCTGACTACATTTGGGAGGTTGTCAATTCTCTCTTAAATTACATCCTCCTGCACACTCAGAGTTTTCCAGCTCTGTATGGTGTCCCTTCAAGAGCCAGTGTGTTTGCAGGTGTCTATACGCCAGCAGCATTTCTGCTCCTGTGGTGATATCTGCCAGCTTTCAATGGAAACAATCAGGCCTGACAGTGAAAGACAGGCAGCACAAAGGCTTCCCACCGCGCGCGGCAGAATTAATAGCACCCACGTAAGGTCCCATAGGGGAGAAGCTCACGATGTGGGAGTCCTCAGAGGCGGGCGTGCGCTGCTCTTAATGGTGGCATATTGAAAATCGCACCCGTCTTCCTGTTGAGTGAATCATTTGTCTGAAGGTGTCAGAAAAATGCAGATGAATATAAAAGGATGATTTTTACCTTCTTCTGCTCTCTGAAAAGTAAAAAGAGATGAGAGAAGAAGCAGTAAAGATGGACTAGATTATACATAATTCATACATCAATTAAGATAAACGATCCTCCGACAGCAGCTCTTTTTGAACGCTCTCAGAGGAACGTCTGTTAACAGGTTTCATAAGTCTGAAGCTGTTTTTTCTTCCTGTGCATAAATTCACACGTAGGGTTTAACTATCCTGAGTGTGAGGAGAGCTCCTCCATTTAGGCTCTAATGGTTCATTGTGTGCTCATTTCACTTTCAAATCAACAAAACCTGATGACAAAACTCTCCTCCTCAACTTGACGTGCAACTTTCCTGTTGCGTTAAAGTTGTGAAGTGGACGACCTGAGTGTCCTCCGCCCACAGCGTGTCCTTACAGCCATCCCCTCAGTGTGGGTTGGACACAATAACACATAAACAGATGCTTTTATATCAGCTTTATGGAAAACAAATGGGAGAAAACTAGATCTCTAAAATCCAACATATCAGCACAAAAAGGTGTTTTTTATCATACTGTTCTGCAAATTTTTCTTTTCATCCAAAGTTTGGAAACCATCAGCTACAGTCTGAAAAAAAGAAGACCTCTGAGAGAGCCTGCCAATGTTTCAGGGCTGATTCCAGGATCTGTCCTTTTTCTGTTTTTCACACTGGCTCATCTTGAGCGTACAGCCAGCATCCATCAGACCAAAGCTAGAGCCAGAAAACCAGAACGCCAAATATTCAGGATTCACATGAAGAGTTAGTTTCTCTTCACAGAGTTTTGGTGTCACCAAAAGCCAAGACTTCCACCTACAGTCTAGTCTAAAGACGCAACTGTGACCACAAGAGAAGACAAATCCAATCTTTTCTTGTTTTATTACATATTCTTAGAGGAGCACCCTGTTATCTGTTAGTGTCAAGTCTCAGTTTCATTGTAAACAGTGAATTAAACAAAGGCCTTACAAATCTGTTTCTGTAAAGTCTTGGTTTCACTGTAAAGGGAAACCATGACCTACAGATGAGCCATTGTATCAGTTAATCTGTTTGAAATAAGTCTCACTTTCACTGTAAATAGTAATAAATAAAGGCTTTACTCTTGCTTAGCGAAAAGCTCGTTTCTGCAGAGTCTCAGTATAATTGTAAAGAGAATCGTTAAGCTGAAAAAAGCCATCTGTTTGTGAAGAGTCTTAGTTTGACTGTAAATGGTGAGTTCCACAGAGGTTTCTCTATTTCTTCCTTTAGCTGAAACACAAACCAATTTTATTTTTAAGAATTTGTCTCTAATGGATCTTTCAGCTTGATGAATCTTGAACTTGATGAACCAGTGGAGAGTCTTATTTTTACAGTAAATATCAAATAAAAGAGAGACTTTTCTCTAGTTCAGTTTTATAGGATAGACCAAAGAAATAAAAACAAATTCTTGTTATTTCTTTTTTAATTAAAAGGGCTTAAGTTCGCTGAAATATAATCATGAAACAGATAAATGCAACTTCTCAGTTTCACTGTTTATAGAAAATTAAGCAAGGATGTCACTTCACCATTCTTCAAGGATATGAACCTGAATTTTTTTTTTTTTCATGATAAATTGATATAAGTAAGTCTTTAATCTGCCGAGTCTCAGTTTCACAGTAAACAGTTAGTTCCACAGTGGCTTCACCCTGGCTTAGTCCAGCATCATGAACTTGAAAATCTGTTTCTGGTGAGTCTGTGTCCACATAAATTGCAAGTTATACAGAGGAGTAGCCTGGCTTTCTTTGGTTTTATAAACCCCAGAATTGGTTTATAGCGAGTCTCAGTTTCACTGTAAATTGTATGTTTTTTCTGGCTACTTCAGTAATATAGCCGTGGAAAGAGACCCAATACTTGTCATGTTGTTGTAATTTGTGGGTTTGAAATTTGCTGAAATCACATCAAGATACAGATTACTGGTAGAGACTCAGTTTCACAGTAAACAGTGAGTTACACCTAGGCTCCACCATGTTTTCCTTGAGCAGTTTGAAGCTGAAACAGAAACTGATTTTCTTGTGATTAACATCTCTTCAGTTTGCTGGAACATCATGATGCAGATTAGTAAAACACATAACTCTGCTCTTGATCTCGAAATTCAAGAACTCCTGCTGTTGCTCTCCATAGAGCATTATTTTTCAGCTGACACCTGATTGGTCAAGACTATTCACACAGCAAGCAAAAACCAGAACACTTCAGATCCTGGGTGCAGATTCTAATTTATCTTTCCTTCATTTTTCTTTAAGGGAAGTTTTCTGGGATGTTTCCCAGGATGGCTTAAATGACAATTTACAGACCTTCCTTTTTTTGCTGTTTTTACATTACATCAGTGAAAATTAAAAATATTTTTGAGAGACATCTTTTGCTCCAATGTTTTTACTAACCACTTTTGCCAGATGAACAACAATTATGGATTTTTCACACTGGTTATAAAAGCTGTTCCAAAAAAAGAATGTTTCCTGTTCCTGTTGTTGTTTTTTTCACACTAAAACTGAGCCTCGGCGGTCTGGTCATGACATTGTTATATCTCATTTTCATTTATAATATTTTCAGGACAACTGTCTCGTTGTCCATTAATCGCTCACTTCTGTATATCTCATCACACATGATCTGTTGTAGCTTCCCATTAAAACCACGCTGCACCACCCACCTCTCACGCTTTGGTTTCAGCTCCAGATTTCAGTCATTTCTCACAGCTGACTCCCCCATGTTTCACCTCTCTTTTCCCTCTCCTGCCTCGTCCTCCGCGGGTTCACCTCCTCCTCGCCGTCTAATGGAAGCTAATGTTTGTGATGTATGATTATTTTTCTAACGGAGGCTTCACAGAGAAACAGAGGAACATTCTGCTGTAGAAAACATGTAAATCATCTCATAATTTAACCCTGGAAATATAAAATTGGATGGTGCAACCTTTCCCTGTGTTTCATCTTTATCTGCAGTTCAGCGATTAATCTTGTTTGTTGTGTAGGGAGCTGGCATTTCTCTCTCCTTTATGATAGAGCTCACTGTGGTTAATTATTCTGGCGACCGCTTTCATTTCCATCCTGATGTGGGCTAACCTTAATGTGCTCTGTACAGTAATCTGAAAGTAATGGCTATCATCATTTCATGCTTTTCAGGCTTTTAGTTAGCCACCATGTCTCTGCTGGAGGTTTTGTGTCTGCGCCTCTATTTCCACTGTGGCTCCTGTATTTCTGCACCAATCGATTATCTGATCACATGAGGTTAAATTACAGACTGATGGTGTCTGTTTATGTCACTGTTGTTCCTGAAGCTTCTCTATATTCTCATGGAGCTGCTAACTTGGCCCTGAAGGACGATTCTGGGACTTTCAAACCCTGTTAAACATGCTTAAGAGTCGACAGGAGATTGTCGTGACAAACAGTGGTGAAACAGACGGTATAATGGCTCCAATAAGCTGTCAAAAGTTCTTGTTTTGGTCCCTGACACGCTCTGACTGTTATTCTGAGTGTCTGGAAACATTAGAGGAAGGATCCCTGCAGAGACAAAACTTTCTGTCCAAGAGAAAAAAATAATTTTTGAGCCAGAAATAGCCGCTTCATCACTCTCTTCAAAGTCATCACACTCCATTGACAAAAACAGTCATTTCATCTCACAGAACCAAACTGCAACCCCTCATGCTGAAAGATGAATTATGCATTACCTTAAAGGGATATTTTAGCTTGTTTTAAGCAGGGATGGATGAGTAAATCTAGCTCATTTTGACACTCTGACCTAAACACTCATCTCGGTTTAAAGAGGCTGTGAGGTGTTTGAAAGTGATCTTGAAAAAGTCTCCCTTCTAGATTTATGCCTGATTGTAATCCACACTTTAAAATAAGATTATCAGCACCAATATTGCTGGTTACAGGTTATTTTAAATTGCTACTTTTTAGCTTCGAAATCAGGTTGTTCAGGACCGGATTGATGTATGGCATGTCTAGGTCTGTATGACAACACCACGCCAGCTGACTTAGTTTAGTAGTGAGAAGAGATAAAACACAGAAATCTGTCTTTTTCTCTGCTGAAAATTATTTCTATGACTAATTTTGTTGTGATGGTGCACACTGGAGCCTAACTGTCAGACAGAAAAAGGACAGAAGAGCAGAACAAAGCTAAATGGGAGGGTGATACAGCCTGAGCTAAAGGCAAATTAGCCTTTAGTGATAATGTTCATTCCAACCCACAGTCAGCAGTTATTCTGCAGTAGTCTGTCCAAACTTGAGTGTCTATCAATAAAATGAAGAGTGAGGTTACGTTAGCTCTGCTTGGTAGATGACTGGCAGGACACAGCTAACCAGGATTTACCAACGTTACACATTACAGACACGTCTTAGAGCACTGGACTGCCAGCTGGGATAAATATAAATGACTACAAAACTACTTACAAACTGACAGTGTTTACTTGTTGTCATGTTAGCCTATACGTCAGAGCTAACATGTAGCCAGCTACTACAACATTTGCTTGATGTCACGTTTCAAACCGTAGCGCTACCTAACTGAACTGATGAATACCTTACCTCTGTGCGTTGTATCTATTAAAAAGATGTCTTCAACAAAGAAAATTTGTTTCCATCCAATCTCCATTTAATTCAAAAACACGCCTTGTTAAAAGTAATTAACGACAGTGTGCAGAGACTCCTGGCCACAAGGTGGCGAGGGAGTGCAATCAAAAACAGATCCTCCTCATAGCATCTCTAAAGGGGTGCTTCACTGAAAGAGGCTGAAGAAGAAAGAAAGGAAACGGTTGATGTCAGAGTGTTTCAGGAGAAGTGTGGGGATGATTATTGTTATTATTTTTAAGAGTGTTCAGATAATCGTGAGGGTTTTGTGTCTGTTGCATCCATTGTTGTATGGGACGTTCAATTCCGAACTGAAGGTGAAAAGACTGATGCTTTGAGCCAAGGGTGGCAGAGAAAAACATTCATTGATGCATGGAGAAACTACCCAGAACAGGTTCAGCAATGTAAATCTGAAGCATGTGATGATGGTATGAAGCTCCACATGTATCAAACATGTTGTACAAAAAGACCCAGACAGGATGAACTCAACAAGATGAGATAGAGATTAGATAAAACAGTCTGAGAGATTTGAGTGATGTGCTCCTCTCCGGGTCAGTCAGACTGAGGTTTTTGGTGACTTGTGACTCTTGACTGATGGCTGAATGTCTATAAACACACTTTTTTCTTGTACTAAAGGCAGCAGAATAAAAAAATAATCAGAGAACCTGCTCTAACACCTCCTGGGATTCAAAGCCAGCCATGTGCTAATGGAGTTTTTTATTCATCAAACCTGTTAAAATTACACTCTAGAAAGCTCCAAAGAGCCAATTTGTGCATGAAAAATGAAAAATTAACAGCACATTAATCAATGAGTCACTCTGTCTGACACTGAAGTGTAGGAGCACTTGTAGTACAAGCTCCCATGTGATCACATGATGAACTACACGTCTGATCTGAGCAGGAATAACCAATTAGACACTCAGACAGAACCCACATCCAGTACACTGTGCATGCCTTCAATACATCTTTACCATTTAGTGATCCAGCAGTCTAAAAGGTGCACTGTACCTCATACATATTCTTTTTAATACTCCAGAGAAATTAATATTCAAAATACAAACTTTGCGTTAATTTTGAAGGGTGTTTCATTTCATTAAATGACTAAAGAGGAAACTATAGGAGACTAAGACTCAAGAGTTCAGGGCTAATACTGAATTATGGCTGAAATACATAAGATACGTCTGCAGTCTGTCTTCGTCCTGTCATGGCAAATGGATCAGATAGGTTTCCATTCAAGTCAATGTGTCAACTTACACTGGAGCCGTCTAGTTGCAGTGTGTCTGTGTGTCTGGTCCATCATGTCCCAGGTGACATGCAGCCATCCTATTTTTGCCAGATGTGGAGCTGTGATGCATAAAAGCAGCATAGGGAAGTTCAAGCACGACAGGAAGTCGTGACGGGGTACTACTTGAAAACACCCGATGACTTTCAAAATGAAACAAACTATATGAAAATCAGTTCATATTTAGCTTGACTAAGACAATAAATGGAAATAATGAGTGGAGCCAGACCAGGAGTCAACAGGTTTGAGGTTTTAGAGCCCAACATGAATGAAGAGAGGCTTATCAATGGCCTGGGAAGCGCAGGAACTCCTCAATCTGTGACTCTTGCTGTCTGTCAGTCATGCAGCATGCAGCCGGCGTGAGTTGACAAACGCAGTCAACTCGCAAAAGAACGGAGTAGGTCTGCAGATGTATCTGGTGTATTTGAAGCATAATAAGTGGGTTGTATCAGGTAACCTCTGTTAATTAATATTCTTTTTAAGCACACTACTTTAAATACCAAACTCTAAATGCTTGACAGGTCCGTGCAGCTTTGTGCGGATGAATGATGTCATTTTTGCACCTGTGCCCCCTTGCATGGTCTTTTTCACGAGTAAAATTTCCTCGCCACGCACATTCGAAAATTTCTTGCCTGCTGGACGGAGACACGCAGACAAGGTGGCAGAAGTGGTCGAATTGCAGAAATATAGACATCATGGCATGAAATTGCAGTCACTCTCAGCAGAAAGGAGGAATCAGTTAAAAGGGACTTGAAAAATTGCTAAGACAAATGTGTAAATGTGTTGTAAACAAGGAAAAATTCTCTGACTCTCATTTAGTACTCTAGTAGACGTAGGTTTATTGATACACTGCCCCCTGCAGTTTGGTAATGGACACCAACGGACGCCATGCTGGGTGTTAAAAAGTATCTCGAGTGTCTCATTTCAGTTAGTCACGTTCGTGTAGCATGCATAGCCCATCCTTAAATCTCTTTAAATGTATCATCACATTAAGATCTGATTCTGTAAAATGTCAAATATTCACCATTTTGTCAAAATAAAATAAATGTTTCTTTTTTGTTTTCAACATGAAGATGAGAGACTCTTTTGAAGGACTTGACCTGATATGTCTGTTTTTGAAATTTCTTGCACATACATAAAACCGCATACAGGGGCTAAATTTACTCTCTTTTTTTGTGTTGTTTGAAAAATAGCATAAGATCTGCACCAGATCCACACAAGGGCCATTTGGAGGGGCAGACCTCAAATACCAAGGTCTGTCCATAGCTCTGCCTCTAACAGGCCTCCAGAGGGCTGGCCAATCAGAAGGAAGGGGGTTTGTAGAGCAGGAAGCCTTAAAGAGACAGCAGTTACAATGAGGCTGAAATAAAGATTTTCTACAACAGCAGTGAGAGAAACATGAGGATATTTTTTAGCTGTATTCATGAAAAGATACTAAAGGGGCACTGGAGGGACACAATAAATCTAAGAAAAACAAAATACCTAATCTTTTAACAGTTTCTGGTGTGCATACTTCATCTATGTGAGCTGGAGGATGTGTTGTCCAATGTTTGCTCCATTAACCCCCTCCATGAGTGAGCTACCACCTCACTGTGGTGGAGGGGTTTGCGTGTCCCAATGATCCTAGGAGCTAAGTTGTCGGGGGCTTCATGCCCCTGGTAGGGTCTCCCATGGCAAACAGGTCCTAGGGGAGGGACCAGACAAAGTGTAGCTCACACAGACCCCTATGATGAAAGACAGAAATGGTTCGAGGTTTCCCTTGCCCGGATGTGGGTCACCAGGGCCCCCCCCTGGAGCCAGGCCTGGGAGTCAGGCTCGATGGCGAGCGCCTGGTGGCTATCACGCATGCACCCTAGAAGATTCAGAGCCCTCGGGTTACGTTTTGTGGAGTTACAGCCCATTTGGTGAGAAGCTCAAAACAGGCCTAATTTCCCCCGGAAAACAGCCCGCAAAAAACTGTGTTTTTCTGAAAATTGGACCCCGAACTCATTTCTGAGAAAACCCACTGGGGACGCTCCTAGGGACCTCACGGATGCACCCTAGAAGTTTCGGAGTCCTCAAACCAGTTTTGTCGAGTTACGGCCCATCTGGTGAGAGGCTAAAAACAGGCCTAATTTCCCCCGAAAAACAGCCCACAAAAAACTGGGTTTTTCCGAAAATTGGACCCCGAACCCGGTTGTGAGAAAACCCACCGGGGATGCTCCTTGTGACCTCACGGACGCAACCTAGTGGGTTTCGGAGCCCTAGGGCTACATTTTGTGGAGTTACTGTCCATTTGGTGAGAGGCTAAAAACAGGCCTAATTTCTACTAAAACCGCCACAAAAATACTGTGTTTTTCCAAAAATTGGACCCTGAACCCGGTTCTGAGAAAACCCACTGGGGATGCTCCAAGGGACCTCACGGACGCACCCCAGTGGGTTTTGGAACCCTAGGGCTACATTTTGTGGAGTTAAGGCCCATTTGGTGAGAGGCTAAAAACAGGCCTAATTTCCCCTGAAAAACAGCCCTAAAAAAAATGCGTCTCTCCAAAAATTGGACTCTGAACCCAGTTCTGAGAAAACCCACTGGGGATGCACCTAGGGACCTCACGGACGCACCCTAGAAGTTTCGGAGCGCTCGGGCTACGTTTTGTGGAGTTACGGCCCATTTGGTGAGAGGCTAAAAACAAGCCTTATTTCCCCTGAAAAACAGCCTGCAAAAATCTGTGTTTTTACGAAAATTGGACCCTGAACCCGGTTCTGAGAAAACCCATTGGGGACGCTCCTAGGGACCTCATGGACGCACCCTAAAAGTTTCTGAGCCCTCGGGCTACCTTTTGTGGAGTTACGGCCCATTTGGTGAGAGACTAGGGTACGTCCCACCTGGAGGAGATCCCGGGGCAGACCCAGGACACGCCGGAGAGACTACATCTCTCGGCTGGCCTGGGAACGTCTTGGGATCCCCCCGGAAGAGCTGGACGAAGTGGCTAGGGAGAAGGAAGTCTGGGCTTCCCTGCTTAGGCTGCTGACCCCGCGACCCGACCCCTTGATAAGCGGAAGAAAATGGATGGATGGATGGATGGATGGATGGATGGATGGATGGATGGATGGATGGATGGATAGATGCTTCATTAACTTTTAATGGTATCCTCTGTGTGTACCATGGGGAACAGGGGAATGGGGTTGCCCTGAGAAACAGCTACCACATCAAAAGAAGGAGGCACACAAATGACCTATTACTGACTGGGGGAGGTAGTAATGAAAAAGAATGCAGATGTAAATGGAAAAAGCTTACTTTTAACCCTTCACCTCTGTTTTGGCTTCATGAGAATTTATGCAACACCAATAAAAAGTTTCCAAGATAACATTCAAGGGACTGAGGTTTCTAAGGTATGATCAAAATGCCCACTTCACAAATTTTGTGACAGGTTAGAGAGAAAATACTGATCTCATTCTGTAGAAGCCTCTGCACCGTGTCGATGCTTTAGCCCTTAGACTTTAGCTTTTGGTTTTTCCTGCTATGATGTATTCTACCATTAGACTGTTACTGCTCATGCATTCATGATGAATTAGTAACACTAAAATACTGCTGGAGTTTGGCTGAGAAGGAACTCATCCAGAACTATTTGCTAAAGGACAAACTGATGGTTATTTCCTCCCATATGTGAAAAAGTTTGAAAATGTGCCAAAATAATAAATGAAGTCAAACCCTGTCACACTCTTTCTGAGCCTTAACCACTACAATAAAGAAACCTCTTTTCTTTGTCTCTGAAGATTTAAGACAAATGCAAATGCAGTGTGAAAAGTAGCGAGCACAGCCTCCAGTCAGACTCCTGAAAGCTGCTCTGTTACACAAACTGTCAAAGCGGCTATAAGGCAGCACATTCATGCAGCTCTGCTGATAGCAGGTGTCAGAGGATACCATTTCCTTCAGGCGTTTAACTACGGCTGAGCCGAGGGCAGGTTGTCACACAGCGTGACCCTGAGGAGGAAGAGGAGGGGGGAGGAGGGTGAACTGCGTATGATGGAGGCAGAGTAAGAAAACATCAGCTGCTGAGGAGAAGTGTCCTCAGATGTGATCAGCTCCTGCTCAGAGAGGGTAATGAAATCCTGCATGCAGAGAGAGAAAAGAGGACAGAGCTGAGGACAGGGTGGAAAATTGTTTTCCCAGGTCAGAGGATTGGGTTTGAAAGCGGAAAAAGATTGATGTCACACGTGAAACCGATTGAGAGGAGATGAAGGCAGATTCTTAAAACCCAGTATCTGTCAGGAGAAACAACAACAGGGCACATCTTTCCCTCTCTGTCTGTGTTTGTCTGCAGGGCATACCCTTCAAACCTCAGCAAAACAAACTGGCACACAAAAGACAGAGCATGTGAAGATAGTCTGTGTGTTTTTTGGTGAATAGCACCATCTCCACCTTCTCTTCCCTTCTTCTTCTTCTTCTCTTCTCTTTTCACTTAGAAGCTCAATCTAAGGCCGTATTCTTAGAACAAAAGAGTCATAGTATCTCAAATGTTAACATGAAGTATTTGGTTTTTGTGACTTTCACACCTCAAATAGACCAGATATGTCTGCAGTCTGACTCCCTTTTGTTGCATGTTAACAGCATTTGTCAACTCACATGCTGCGTGTCCAAGCTGTATGACTGACAGACAGCTGGAGTCACAAGACCAAGAAGTTCCCACGCTTCCCACTCCATTGGTAAGGCTCTCTTCATTCATGTTGGGCGGTAAAACCTCCAACCTATTGACTTCTGGTCTGGCTCTGCTCATTATGTCAGTTTATCATCTCGGTTGCAAAATATGAACTGATTTTCACACAATTTGTTTTAATTTGAAAATCACTGGATGAGGTCACATGCATGACTTCCTGTTCCGCTCCATCTTCTCTTTGCTGAATCTATGCATCACAGCTCTAGGTCCGGCAAAAATAGGATGGCTGCATATTACCTGGGAGATTACGGACCAGCTGCATAGACGGACTGCAACGGTACAGATCCAGTGTAAGTTGACACATTGACTTGAATGGAAACCTATCTGGTCCGTTTGCCGTGACAGAATGGAGACGGGCTGCAGACGCATCTGGTGTATTTCAGCTGTTACTGCAGGCAGTGGGAGGAACTCTAAATGTTTTTGGCTACTTTTGGGGAACTGTCATGCCACCTATTCTAACCATGTAAAAATTTAACCATGGGGGAGTCACTGGGTCTGAACCTATTCCTTCATTTGCCTCCTTTCTTGCTTTCTGGAATACATTTTGTAGCACTGACAACTCTTTCGTTAGTTTTGCAGCTTGTGTTTTCTCATTTCCCTGGTCCTTTGCATACTGCTTGGGTTCACACAGTGATTATACTGCGTTCAGGGCCAACTCTGGGATAAGATATTTCTTCCTTGGTCCCAACAGCACAGTGGGACGTATTTCACTATAAATTGATATCAAGTAGCGGCTGCATCTAGCCTGCAGGCCGTGAGTTTGAGACCCTTGAAACTAAGCAATTTGGCTGCCACCATCTGCTTTTTTAGGAGCCATAAGTGAAAAACAGCAGGTTTTAAAAGCAGAAAGAAACATGTTTACAGCCTGGCACAAAAAGTTGGCCAATTAAAAATGGGGCTTGTTGGGAACTGACTCACATTAAAGCCAGCCCCTAGTGGCTATTTATGGGGCTGCAGTATGGGGGACTTGACCATTTTGAATACTTCTTATTAAAAGTTCTTTCTTTATGAAGAAACTTTGAAAATCAGTTGGTATGGAAGTGATTTAGTTGTGGTTGTCTCTGTTGTTGCACTGATTTATTCGTTGGATCATGCGCTCAGTATATGAGCTGAGTTTGGATCACTGAGTCCAATTAAGAACCCCAAGCTGTCCATCTTAAACTTTGGCTAGTTTTTTTTTTCTCTGAAGAGATGAATTTAAATTATTGTTGCAAGAAATCTTTGATGTTTAAGTCAGATTAAAATAACAGCCCGACGTGTGTGCGCATTGACTAACGGCAACAACGGCTCCTTTAATGTTTAATCTGCTTCTTCGGTCAGAGAGCTGAACCAAGCTGAGTAAACAGGGATGACAACCAGTCAAGTTGAAAAACTGCCAAACACCCAGAAAAACCTCCAGAGAAATGTGTGAGCAGCGTGCAGCTCTGTGACCCCTCAGATCTGCAGCCTCAGCAGGAAACATCTCACCAGCTCTGCTCCGCTCGCCGGCAGCATAAATGCATGACTAACAAGTGAGCGGGTTCTTCCGAGAGCAGCCGCCCATGTAAATATCCACGCACAACCACATCCCAAAATCAATTATGAGCTCCTCGTGCTGCTGAACGGCCCTCCAACACATACTCCAACTCATACTCCAACACACACTCCAGCCACTCACCTTGCTGTTGAAAACCTCAGGTGCTGTTCACTAAAAATATATTCTGGTACTATCCTGCTGTTATCTTCCCAAAGCTGTTATTTAACACTTGAGCACCTGAACAGATGACTGAGTGAGCTAATAAATATGGAGATGGAAGTATCGAACAGGCGGGTGGAAATACTTCATCAGAGTCTCTCTGCTTCCCTGGAAAAGCCGAAGCTATAATCAGTCTTATTCGTCTTTAGATGATTTATTTAAAGTCCTGTTTCTGACAAAAAGTGTCAAGTCAGCATCCACATTCCTGAGATGTCCTGAAGTTACCTTAAAGATTAATGTGAGGGCAGGTTGGTGTATGTTTTTCTCTCTTGTATCTCTGTTTTTGGCCTCCACCACCCAAAAGGAAAGAAAACAAACAAACAAAAAAATCCTCTGCATATTTGACCCAGTTTGTCCCCCAGCTGGTTTTGGTGTCTGCTATGTGGTACGTACTGAACTGTGAGTTTCGGATTTATAACATAGCTTTAAGTATTAAGAATAAAGACTTTAAATAAAAGACAACCACGCTTGACGTGTGTGTTTGTTTGTGTGTGTGTGCGTGCGTGTGTGTTTGTTCTCCGAGTCTCTTCCCATTTGTCTCTGCAGAGATGGAGTCTGACATTTAACCATGTCACAGCAGACCCCCCGAGCACAACGGCTACTTTCTAACTGGATAACATCCTTATTTGTTTCAACTGCACACAATTAGATTAAGACACACACAGAAAACACACACACACTCCTTTCTTTCTGTGTTTCTGTCCTTTGGTTCTTGTCTTTCTCACATTCTGACCAATGATCAACAAAAGGAGAGATTCAGACGGGGAAATACGCATGTAGCACAAACAGAGTATGAGCTGACACAAGGGCACGGCTAGATGACAGAGCTGGATGTTTGAAGTTGATACATAAAAGAAGAAGTATGTGGAGAAAAAAACAGCCAGAATCAAAAAGTTAAATTTGCTACATAAACAATATTCAAAATGTATTTAATCTGAAAACATAGTTGTAGGTTATCTTTTGCTGCAAAGTTTCTTAACATGGAGCTCTACAGGGACTGTATCACTGATTGAGACTATCTGATAACCCATATTATATGCATCCTTCAGATTTCACCTTGCCTGTTGACACTGTGGCAAAAATACTACAGTATAAAATGCTGTGCATATCATATGTTAAAAGGGAGAGGTGAAATGTCCCAACACCTTAAGTAGTTGTAGTTATGGGGTATTGACTAATCAGAAGTGTCAAACACAGCCAGGTAATAAAAGGATTTCATAAGTACTCTGTACTTGAAGAGATATTTAATTTAATTTAATTTAATTTATTTTATTTGATTTACAGAGACAATGCATATTAATAGACATTTACAGTAAATGTGCCAGAGTTAGCCAAAAGGCGAATTTTCATCTGTAGTCCCCGGCCAGATGTTAAATTGGGCAACCTAAAAAGCCCAAGATGAAATAAAACAGAGTAGAATAAAAGAATGCAGAGTTAGTTATTAAAAAAAAACAAATCACACCCTAAAGTTAAACAGTACTAGGATCTGAGAGAGAAGAAGAGAGAGACAGAGAGAGAGAGAGAAAGAGAAATAAAATAAAATAATTATAATACATAAGGGTACATGAAAGAGAAGTAAATCTGTAGAATGAAATGTATACAAACTGTTTTTTAAACTTAAAGAATACTGTGGCTCTAAATCTTGTCATTGTAAAATTTTGTATTTTTGCTGTTTGCTGTTAAAGCAACAATGTTTTCATTGGGCTCCAGCCCCAAATGGACATTCTAGGAACTGCATTTCTTTTCTTTTCTTTTTTTTTTTTTTCGTAATTTCTTTTACTTTTACATTAGATTCAACAATAAACAGGTTTTATGATGTGATTTATGGAGAAATAATTCACAACATATCATTTCATATTTTTCTTCAGAGTTAGGGTCACTCAGTCGTTTCACCGCCTCAGGTTGTATAGTGTATATTATTCATGTAACTTGACTCAGTGACTGTGAACCACGTCAGGAAATCACAGTGTGTGTCACTCAGCAGTCACCTGGCACTTACAGCTAGCACACAATATTCCGGCCTCCTCCCCTCCACTGCCTCCTGCTGACTCTCCTCACTTATTCTGAGAAGCTGTCTGCAGCAGGAGCTGTCGCCTCGGGCAGGGAGAGTCGCCTCCATAAAAGCTCCACAGGCAATGAAGGATAGAAAAACATCCAGAGAAGGAAAAAAAAACACGGAAAAACAAGAGGAAAGGCCAGTGATCATGGGTTTGTCCTCTCACTCCTGCAGGTTGTGGCTCTGCTGAGAAGCTGCTGCTGGACACTTTGTTACCCACACAGCAAAAAGGTTAAAGTTTTACTCACAGCTCTACTCAAATAATTTTGGATTTACTCTGATTCTGTTTGTGAAATAAACTTAAATGGATATCAATTGCAGAACTTAGTGCTCTGTTTTACCTCTTGTATTAATATGGTGATCATTCTTTGAGCTTAAGGCTTCTATAACTTTACTCAAAAGGATGTAAAAGCGAAGTAAGAAAATTGTATTTAATGCAGCATCTTTCAGAGAACAGAATCACAGGGTGCAAAGATCATAACAGCATGAGCAAAGATGAAAAAAGACATTAAGAATGTTGGCAAACAATAAAAGAAAAAAAAAAATAGAGTAATCAAACATAAATGTTTACAGGGAGAGTCAAAAACCTGCTTGAATAAATATGTATTTAAAGGCTTTTTAAAAACGACCACAGAAACAGCTGAACGAATACTTGGAGGAAGATTGTTCCACAATGTTGGAGCCACCACTTCAAAAGCCTTTGGACGGGCTCGAGGGACAACCAGCAAGACCTGGTCAGAAGGCCTGAGTGACCTACTGGTGAGGTAGGGCTGGAGCAGGTCAGCAATATATCCAAGAGCCTGACCATGGAGAGCCCTGTACGCATATACAAGAACCTTAAAATAAATCCTTAATTTGACTGGAAGCCAATGCAGGCTAAAATTGGCGTGGTGTGAGTAGTTTGGCTGGACTTGGTCAGGAGCCTTGCAGCGGCATTCTGGACTAATTGAAGATGGTGGAGAAAGGATTTACTGAGGCTGTTAAAAAGTGAGTTACAATAATCCAAAAGGGATGAAACAAAGGCACGAATGGTCATTTCTAGTTCAGAATGTGATACAAGACAGACTGAGACAGCTGTTTTATGTGGTAAAAGAAGCACATGGACTGACTAAATATAACACCAAGATTTTTTATGTTATTCTTGACAGCAGAAGAATGAGAAACCTTGGAAGCTACAGTATCAGAGCCAATAATGAGGACTTCCGTCCTGTCAGTGTTTAGCTGTAAGAAGATGTGAGCCATCCAGTCCTTAATGGCACTCAAACATTCAAGATTGACATCAGTTTGTCTGTGTCATCAGGCTGTATCTCATCTGCGTAACAGTGATAAGACAACTTTGAATTTACTGATAATTTGGCTCAAGGGCAGCAAATACAGAGCAAATAAAATAGGGCCCCAAACAGAACCCTGAGGAACACCACAAGAAAGAGCAGCAAACTCTGATATATATGGACCAAGTGACACAAAAAAAAGATGGGAGGCATGTTTGTTGTCGATTAAATAAGAATCACATATAAAAGATTTGCATAGTATAAGTTTGTGGTATCTGAAGACAGGAGGTTTGTAAAAAAGAAAAGAAAAGGATATTCTTCTCCATGCTTATCGACAATGAACATAAATATCTTTTAAGTGCAGGGTCGGTGGTTTGGCTTTTGAACCTATTTTTTTAACTATTTCTTCAGTTTTTATTTTATACCATAACTGTCAACAAAAGAATTCTGATATAGCTAAAAAAAAAATGAATGCATACAAGTTTTACTATCCTATTTTTGGCAAAATCACAAGCCTTTTGATAATTCCTTAGCATTAGCTTCATGCTAAAGGTGTCTTTGAAAACAATGCTGGAGTCTCCTACCTCTTTCAGTTGCATATGTAGCATTGCAGAGTCAGTGTTAAATAGCTGCATTTAGCATGTTTTAGCAGAACACGTTTGGGTTTGTCATTTGGGAATTTTTTCATGTCATCATCAAGCAAAAATGAAGTAAGACATGTCGCCAATTACTTTGCTAACTCTTAGCTAACACCTAGCTGTTACTTCAATATGAGGCTAACATGGCTTAAGAACCCTTTTTAGCTTGTCCACTCAATCATGGAACGCAAAGTTCAACTCATGGAGATGTTACTTGATGCTCCAATAATCAACTCTTGGATTGACTCTTGCATAACAAAATGTTTTGGTGGACATGTTACATCAGCAGGATCCGTGTCAACAAAACTTGAGGTTTGGCGTGACAGATTCATCACTCCATGTCATCAATGGCAGGATTGGGCGTGGTTATAAAGTCCTCACACGTCTGTTTGTGTACTAATTGTGTTTAGTTAGTTCGTTTGTGGGTTATTATTTTGTCAGAGTGCGGCTGCTTGTTTTACCTTACCGTCATGCTTTTATCTAGGCTAAGCTAACTGTTTCTGGCTTTGTACTTTGATATGGTCAACATGCTGCAATTACTTTGTTGGAGATAAATTCAGAAAGCAGAATTCTCAGAATATACAACAATTTAGTCAATAGCATGAGAAAGAGATGAGCTTTTATCTCTGCTGCGCTGACAGTCAGTTACACAGCCTGCTCACGCGTGCTGACATGTCCACCATAGAAAAAAACCTCCTGGGTGTTAAAACACTTCCTGTGAATCTTTTTCTATTATTTAATACATAAAGGCACGAACACACACAACCAGGCCCAACAAACAATAAATATGAGCTGTTTCGTGACTGAATGTAAGCTCAGTCACAAGTATTGCTTAAACTGTTTTTCACGGTACATTTTTAAATAATGCTTCGTATATGTGTTGCAATCTTTATGACAGAGCAGCATCCATGTATAATCTGTGTGAATAATTCACAACACCCTGCTTCCCATATGATCAGGAGTTTAGCCAGAGCTAACACGAATACAGGACACATAACGAATGACGCGAGTGAGAGTGACATGCAAAATGTGCTGAACACGAACTTGAAAACCAAAAACATAACATGTTCTCAGGAGAGCCAGGATTTGGATTAAGAGCGGTTCTGGGTTTTGTTTGTTGTCTGAGTTGTGTGAACTACTCAGAATTCTTAGACACCTAATCTTCCTCTTCCCCCTGTGTAGTCCTCTGTCCAACAAACATCTTTGAAAGTAGTTGTCTTCTCCTTTTGTGGACAGAGCTGACAAAGCTTGACTTTTGACTAATCTGCATTATTATTTCAGAAAACTGAAGAGACTTAATCACAAAAAAAAAAAAAAAAAAAAGTTTGTTTCATCTTTACACTGCTAAAGGAGGACAGAGTGGGACTCCCACCTCAGTGGAAGTTACTATTGACAGTAAAACTGAGACTATCCAAAATATCTGCATTATAATGGTATATGTACAAACTCAAGGACATTTTATGATAAGAAAATCTAAATAATGTGGTTTTATTTTATTTTTTTCGCACTGCTACAGTGAACCAAAGTGGAGCCTTGCAATTTACAGTGAACCTGAGACTTGACAGAAATGTCAATCATGAAATAATTTCTGCAAACTTAGGAGACCTCAATTACAAGAAAATTAGTTTCTGTTTCAGCTTCATACCTTAAGAAAGACAGAGTGAAGCCTTTTTTTGGAACTTGTTGCTTACAGTGAAACTGAGACCCTCCACACACAGATATTTGGGTTCATAAAGCTGAAGTAAGCTGGATCATGCCTCTGCGTAAATTGCAAGAAACAGATTTTCAGGTTTACGATGCTGGGCTAAGAGTAGAGCCAGATGTGTAACTTTCAATTCACAGTGAAACTGAGACTTACCAGAAATATTAATTGAGATATTATTTCTGTAAAGAAAAGATTCTTCAATAACAACCTCATTAAAATTAAACAAGTCTTTTCCTCCTATTTTATACCCCCCCCCCCCCCCCCCAAAAAAAAAGCCAGACTGGAGACTATGTGGGAGTTACTGTTTACTGTGAAACTGAGACTTGTTAGAAATATGCATCACAATGTTATTTGAGCTTTTTTTTTTCTCATTGTTCCTAGAGACATGTTAGCAGTTATCATGATCATTCAAATGACCTTTTCCTGAAGAAACAGCTGATTGTCTTTTTTCTGAGAATCTCCTGAAGTTGACCTTCAGCCTCAAGGTGTAACCCTCGACCTTGTCTGACTGAGAAACACACTGACACACACACACACACACTCACACTCACACGTTCACATAAATCTGTTTTACAACATTTATTAGCCCAACTGTGTGAAGGTGTTTGTTTCTGTCATGCTGTAATGGCCTTGTGTAGTTTCCAGCTGCTGTTCACTGCTGTCAGCTGATTTATGAAGCGTTGCCGAACATCGTGACTGACAGAAACAAACTACATCACATGACAGAGAGCTTTAAATGGTGCCATAAAAAAGGCATTAAAAATCCAGGAGCATAATGCCCAGGAGCTGTAAGGCTCTCATAAATATACAGACATGAATAGTCCTCCTCTTTTTGGATTCCTGCATCGCAGCATGAGATCATTTTACAACCCAGCAGATATAATGATGCTTAGATCGCCTCAGTGGAACATTTGAGCGTCTGTGGACATTAAAACGTATTTCCTCAGCCATGAACAGACTAAATAATTCACATTTTAAGATGTTCGGACCTAAAAACTGACACTCCAAAGGAAAAAGTCACCAGTTTTCACAGAAGGTGGTGTCTATCTTGCTTTTTGTGTCTCTTATGCTCTTTAAATGACTTCAATTCCTTTATTTCTCTTTAGCTTTCTAAATAATCTGGCTGTTCAGGCATTTACCACATTTGTTGAGTCACAAAAGTGTGGTCACAAATGTTGGTGTTTCTACTGTTATCATACCAAATTATCACTAGTACTATGTTCCTCAATAAATTATGACTCAGACTGTGAATGTTTTCAGGTGTTAAAACAGGTATCAGATGGTCTTGTCAGGAACTAATCTTGTTTAAAAGGTGCATAACACAATTTCTAGCTGTGCAGAGAGACACGGAGACACCGAGACAGATGTAAAGGGGGAGGGGGAGATCACACAAGACCAAATATTTCCTGTTACCTTCTCATATCTTGTTGATTGTGTTAGTTTTGCCTTTTATTTCATCAGTATTCTCTTGCCTGTCCTAGTGTTCTCCCACCTTTGTGATTGTGATCCCCGTCTCTCATTGTTTCTCCCTGGCTTATATTAAACACTATTCAAGTTGCTTCCTTTACCAAATAAGCGTCCTGGGCACAATCTCAAAATGAAAGCATTGTGTGAAAGAACAAGGAACCTCTTCAAGCGACAACTCCCAGTCTAGAAAATATGACACAACGTGGAGGCGCTAAAATTTGCTGTTCCTCAAATGTCCGCACAACAAACCGAAACAAGCTGTTTTCACAACAGAAGTAAACATATTTACAACCTGGTACAAAAAACGTCTCATCTATATCGCTTATTTCAACCATCGGCAAACACTGTTCATGGAGGGGATTTTTTGTCTAATTCTGCAGGTTAGAAGATATTGAGATTGCGAGTTTACCCAATCAGAGGCACAGCTTATGTCACGTGAATGGCAGGCACCCTATAGCTGCTGGTGTGGTGACTCAAAGTCTGTCCCACTTCCAATATGGCCGTGCCAGACAATTTGCCTCAAAAACCTGTCTCAGAAACACTTAGACTTCGTCCATTTATTGTACTGTCAGATAACATGCATTTACCTGAGACAGACAGCCAAGACAGACTACGACCTATATTTTTTTTTTTGTTTGTGCCTGTGATCTCTATTCTGGCTGTTTAAAGGTGCAGTTCACCATGCAAATGCCATCAAGATCAGGGTTTACTGAATCAAATCAAACCTCATGTCTTTATGGAAATGCAGCATCAGTATGCTGGTAAACACTTATTTATTCCAGAGAGTATTCTGTGATGTTCTGCTATACCATGCTGGACAACTGTCAATTTGAGGGTTTCATGCACCATAACCCAAGTGCTGTTCCCTGCCAAACACATCATCACCTTTGTTGTTTCATCAAAGAAGATGCTGCAGTGCAGATTGATTTTCAAACCCAAATTTAGCTCCAGAAAACATCACACAGGTGTTGGAGAAACCTGAGTGAGTTGTTTGGTTTCTCTGATTTATCCTCCTGTATCTCCTTTTAGATGAAATCATCAGGGGGATGTTCAAACCTGATTTCTCTTGTCTTAAAATAAATTAAAGGCACGTGGAGTCAGGAGGTGATGGGAGCTGTCCTAATTACTCTTGAACACTCAGCTGGGAGGATCCGACACCTTTCGCTACGTTTGAATCAAAAAGTGCTGCTGTACTTGAAGAAGTAACACGTTGTGCTTCTGGCAGCTCTGACAGCTCAGCGTTTTCACGCAGCACGAGCTAATGACTCATCAGTTAATTATAACCTTCAATCTAACAGACGGTTTGTCAAGCTGAAGAAGGCGGGACCTCTGATGGAAGTATTCTAAAGATCAGTATATACTGTGTCTGATTCTCAGGTCAAAGGTCGCTGAGACAGACCGGGATAATTCGCCTAAAACACTCTGACAGACAACAGCAAGAGCAAAGTGCCTGATCCTATTATTCCTCTCTCTGTAAGTGCTCACAGTCAAACCCACCCACCGTCCTCTGGAGCAGCACGCAGTGTTTACACGGTGCCACTGAGTCCCACTGAGTCCTTTATTCAAGCCTTTATGTGACGCCAGGCAAAAATAAAATAAATAGAAAATCAGGACAGCACAGGAGCAGAGATGGAAACACATGGCGGTAGAGAGCAGCACAGAAAGCTGCTGTTTCAAAGGTAAAGGCTGAAACCACAAATGTGATTGTGAATCTTTTTATTTTGTGAAGCTACACGGGGGGTAAGCCATCAAAAAAACACAATTTTCCCCCAAACAACCTCAGTTTGACGGAGGTTTAACGACTCCCAGCCTCATGAGAAATCAGTGAGTGGACAAACTGAAATTTGAACACAAACCTTTGTTAGTAAAACAGAAACGCTCCCAAACTCGAGATGAGCACACAGGTCTCATCCAGAGTGTGAGACCTGGGTCATAATAAAGGATCCAGAAAACTGAAATCTGGTTAACTGAGGTTGATACCACAGATTGTATAAAACATGGACGTAGCCTCCGCGACACCCCCAGTCTGTTCTGTGAAATGAAGCCAATCTGCCAACACAGCCACTTTCTTCATACAGCTACAGGGCGCATGCAAGTCATGTGAACACAGCTGTGCTTCTGATTGGACAATCAATCGTTCCTAACAACTTCTAAACCGGCGAGTTAGGAAAAAAATCACTCACTGTACAGTGTGTGCGGATAGCATAATCAGTGTTTTAGACCCAAGCTGTTTTTTTTGTACCAGGCTGTAAATATGCTTTTTAATGCTGTAAAAGTCTGTGTCTATGGCTGGGTGTGTACGTGACGGCCTTCCTGCAGCCAGCCTCAAGTGGATTCTCAACTAACAGCAACTTTTAGCACTTCCGCATAGGCCAAATTACTACTAACCGGATGTTGCCCCTTGGTTGATACAGAAACACATTGAACAACTCACAGCCACAGATGGCTCCGGTGTTTCAGTGTAGAGTGTGACCCTAATAACTGCTGACTAAGGGTCTCCAGTTATCACAGTCGCTGTTTACTCCAGAACACCAGTAGCTCTGTAATGGTTAGAACTTAGTAGAAGCTGAGTCCACGATGGCCTGTCACAGAACAACTAGACATTTTGGTGCTGCTTATAGTTTTAATGCGGAGTTTAAAGAACAAGAACTTATTAGGCCGAGATGCATGCACATCTCTGTACCAACTGTATAACACATGGACAAGGACTCTGTGAGTCATCTGTTTGTTTCTGAGCAGTTTTGTGGCCTATCACTGGCAGTTTTACCATATCAGAAAACTGGCCCCAAACCAAAATTAAATATACATATATAAACTGACTGCATTATAACTATTTTACGAGGTTATAAATGTCTCATTACACATTTATAATCCCATAAAATGATGGGTGTGATGAGTCAATCTTCAACACAAACCTCAGCAGTGGGTAAGTGAGGAATTAAACTTGCACATAATAGAGTTACCATCAGAACTGCAGGTATTTCCTAAACTGCTGAGCTACTGTAGCTATCATGAAATCCACACACCTATGATTAGGGTAGTACATGCACTTGGTTATTGTAAACACAGAGGAGCACAGAACCAAGTTGAATCAATCTGTCTATAGATCTGCCCTTTGTCGCTGTAATCAGATCTTACTGTTTAAGTCTGTATTGGACCAATAAGTAATACCAGGATCAGATCAAGGCATCCCAATTCTTGAGTCTTAATTTAACTGTCCATAACTTTATAAATCTAACTCAAAATTGGACACAAGTGTGTTGAGAGGGCATTGGCGTGCACAGACTTTTTGAAGGGTAGAGGCAAAAAGAAGATACAAAGCACACACCGCACATTCTTGCCATCCAGATGGGCACTTATGCTTGTGTTTCTGCCTCCAAGAAAGAGGGAAGTTTGTCATGTTAAAGGGAAGCTTAGTGTGTTTTGCCAACCAGGACTTGTTTTGGCTCCCAAGAAGGCAATTAAGCATGTGTTTCAACCACCACGAGAGTGCTGAAAGTAGTGCAAACTTTCCCAGAGTTAAATAATCCTGGCTACGTTACATGTCTCTACAAAATGAGATGCGCAAACAACACTTGGTGCTCATAACTCCAGGAATACTCAAGATTCGTCTTTGCATCCTTCAATTCACATCAACTGCGTAAGTCCAGCCTGTATCAGAGCCCCCAAAGAGCTGGAATCACAGACTGAGGACCCCAATGATGAGCCTCTCCTGTTGTATGCTAAGCTGTAAAACCTCATACGTGTTGGCTTCTATCAGATCTGGACAGAGCTAGACTGGAGACACATCTGGTGTATTTTGGCCATAAGACGGGTATCTTATGGATCATCTAAAGCTGATTTATCTCAAGTCTTTCGAGGCCCAACCCTACAAAAATTACCCAGCCTTCTTTCACAAAGATTTTAATGATGCTCTCTCATAAGCTCCAGTTTGCATCTGTTTGCATCATTCTGTGCACTCTGTGTTAGACTGCTCACTTTCAGTCTGAATGAACACCTTCAATCCTGTTTTCAGAGTAACTACCAGATCACGATGGATGCAAGAAAAAAGATCAGTTTTATTTCAGCTGGACTTCAAAGCAATAAGCACAACGACAACTCTTACTGTATAAGCTATGACTGTACAAAAAGCAGATTCCACCACCAGTGCTATCTCACACGTCTCTACAGTAATGAGATGTTTCAGTCAAGCAGAGCTCGGTTGGCTTTCCCCAAGATAAGAAGTGCATTTTTCAAAAAAACATGCTGCTGCAAACTCAGCCACACACTCATACAGTATTCACTCAAAACCCGGTCAGTCGGTCCGGAGAGAGGAGGAGCGTCTTCATCTGGGATTCTGCTCAGAGTCAGGGTCGGCACAGTTCACTTACAGTCTGTATTGCTTTGGCAGCGAGCACGATGAAAAGGGCACGAATCTCACTGTCCATCACGTCAATACGTACTGGAAATAACCTCAATTGAAGCGCATTACTGAAACAAAAGCAGAGAAGGTAGGGGAATAAATGTCATTGAGAGTAAAGAAAGAGGAAGAGGTGAGGGCCTCAGCTTCTGCTGCTTCCAAGTTTTACATTCGTGGACTCTCTTCTTTTAGCTCTCCCAGTTTAAAGCCTCCAAGCTACGCGTTCAATGAGCGATCCCCAACGCAGGGTGTAGCATTCAGCATCACAGAGACAAGGGAGTACAAAGAAGGGCTATCCGTTGTGGTTTACACATCCCAGGTTACAGCTTCAGATGGAAACAGAGAGAGGATTGAAGTCGAGGCACAGAGGAGGAAGGAGGATGCTCACATTTCCCTGATCTTGTGTTCTTTGAGTGCCCATTTTATCTCCAATAAAGGACACTTAGTGATATTTGTTCTCTTCCAGTTAGACCCTAAGGCTATCCTCCTCATCTCCCACACACACGCACACACACTCTGGCGTTGTACTATTTGTACTTTAAATTACTGAACACAGACCCTGTAACACAGATCCTGACTTCCGTTTCAAAATATAATCAGATCACTTTTCTTCAGAGTCATTGAATAGAATTACACGGCATTCTTAAATAACATTAAAGATAACTGATTCAGCCACTTGACCAGGGTCGTCTGAAGTGGTCCTCTTTCTCTGAGACAACAGACAAACACAAGGACCAGAGAAAATGGTGCAATTTCCTCCTCAATGTTCAAGTGTTTGTGGAAGAGGGTCAACCCTGCTCTTGCGCACAAAGTTTACCCACAGTCTTTCTGTCCCCCAGCAGTCCAGAGACGGTACTCCCTTCTAGAAGAACGTCCCCTTAGTGTTCCTGCACAGTATCCTCTTGAAGGCCTTCCTGAAGTCATTGTTGAAGACGGTGTAAATGATCGGGTTGAGGCAGGAGTTGCAGTAGCCAATCCAGAAGAAGAACTTGAACAAAGGGTCAGGGACGGTGCAGGTGTCGGGGCACACTGCCTTAAGAGAGTAAGTGAAGAAGAAAGGGAACCAGCAGATCACAAAGACCCCCATGACCACTGCCAAGACGAAAGTGAACCTCTTCTCTCGGTTCATCATTGCTTTACGGCGGGAGATTGGCGTCCCGTGTTTTGTAGGTGTTTCCTCCTGAACCAGTTTGGTGCCCGATGACGTTGCCATCGTGTTCTTGTATCTGTGGGCCAGGGACAGCACCTGAACTCTAAACCCTTTGCTTTGAGATGCCCCCGAAGTTTTCTCGTTGCACTTGCTCTCCTCATCTTTGTTGTCACTCTGGAGAGCACCTTCCTCGCCATCGGCCTCAGAGCCAGAGCTGGAGCCATTGTCGGGAAGCGAGTCCGCTCTGTCTTTAAAGTTTGTCTTGGAGGTTTTGCAAGGAACAGCTGAGGGGTCCTGTTGGGGGATTGAGGAGCAGGAGGTGGATTTTAGGACAGGATTTGTGCTTGAATCAGGTAGTTGTTGGTGTGTCTCGTCCTCAGGTGGTTTTTGAGGTGATGACTGGGCAGATTCAGAGTCAGGGACTTTGATTCGGACCTTTTCTCGTTGGCTGCCGGTTTTTCTCTCTTGATCCCCGTTCTGTTGTGACTGCTCGGCTAACTTTGCCGGCGGCTCATTGCTTCCACCACTGGTATTTCCACCTGGTCCTGCTTTCTGCTTGTGCCCTGGCGGGTGGCGTGTGTGCTTCTTAGCAATCTGGTAAATCCTCACATACACCAAGATCATGATCACACATGGGGCGAAGAATGAGCCAATGGTCGAGTAGAGGATATACCAGCGCTTGCTGTTTAGTTCACACACTCCGTCGCCTCCTTTGCTTTTGTCCAGGGTGAGCAGAGGAGGGAAAGAGATGACAGCAGAGATCAGCCACACAACCACGATGGATGCCTTGATGCGTACAGGTGTGCGTTTGGTGCCGTAGGTCACAGGCCGGGAGATGGATAGGTAGCGGTCCAGCGAGATTGCACACAGGTGCACGATGGAGGAGGTGCAGAAGAGAACATCCAGCGTCAGGTAGATCTCACACCAGATGGAGCTAAATGCCCAGGAGCCCTGCAGCTCATTCGCCAATGAGAAGGGAATAATCAGCGTGGCGACTAGAATATCTGCAGCAGCCAGCGACACCAGGAAGAGGTTCTGAGCCCCCTTCAGGGACCGAGATGTCAGGACAGCAATGATAACCAGTATGTTCCCAACAATAGTCATGATCATCATGGAGGTAATGGCGATAGCGAAGGCTGCGGTAGCTTGTGGCGTGTACGGGGGCATCCTGGTGCTGTGGTTAGAGGGGGGGCTGACGGAAACACTGAGGTTCCTGCTGGGGAGTCCAGTGAGCTCCCAGGGGAAGGGAGCTTCTGGAGCAGCTGTCATGACGGTGACGGGGGAAGGTTTACAGGGTGAGGTCAGCTAGAGAGCGCTGGAGACCATCAAGAGATGTGGGGCAGAGAAGCAGGAGGGTTTTCATTTAAGGTGAGTCCATGGGATCTTTGTTTGGAGGATCTAAAAGACAAATAGACACTTAAGGGTCAGAATGGTTATATTACCCAAGGTTCTTTGCATGCTTTCAGAATTATTAGGCTTTTAGTTCAGATGTACAGTCATGAGGGAGAATCAACAGTGAGATGGAAAACTAGTCTTTTTTTAAGCTGCTAGATTTCAGATGCTTAACCTCACCACACAGACTTATCTGCACAATAAGGCATGTTGAACTTACAGGGAGTGCTGCTCAGTGATGCTGTGGTTGGCATTTTGGCAAGTTATGGGTCAACTCCCCTTTATAAACTCTCTATATTCAACCTCCTGCAGGTGGCTCTATATTACCGGAAGGGTTGTTTGAGGTGTTTTATACCAGGAATACATGAGATGCATCTCAGCTCTGTTGCGTGTTGACTACATGGTCTCTTATCTATCAACTCACACCAGCTGTGGGCTCATTTCAGTACGTTGTAGGATTTCCAGACAGCTGGAGTTAGAAGACCAATGAGTTCCCTGGATTTTCCACCCAAATGATGATCCTCTCCTGGCTCATGTTGGGCTGCAAAATCTCAAACTTGTCAACTCCTGGTCTGGCTCACTCATTACGTCGGTTTGTTGTTGTAGTCAAGATAAATGTCTGGTTTGAACACGCTTTGTTTTATTTTGAAAGTCACTGAGTGTTTCTATGTGTTGTGTCTGCACAATTTCCTGTTTCACTGGATCTGCTTTTTGCAAATTGATGCATCGCAGATCCGGTATCCGACAAAAAATAGGAGTTGCAACTCAGCTGTAAAGCAACAGAGTTGAGCCTGATCTGATGCATTATGATGATTTGCTCAAACCCTAGTTTTACATTTTCTTGCCTGTAAATCAGTGACATGGTACTCAAGTCCAACACTCAGACTTGACTTGGACTCAGTGACTTAGATTCATCGTCTGACTCAATCAATGGCTGCATCAGGACAAAAAAGATGACTTACAGTCTTACAGTCCGACTTACTTATGTTAATATAGTTTTTCTATATGTTTAAAAGATACTTTTTGTATCATTTTTAATACAATTGATTCAGTTTAGAGAAACGACTGTCATATGTATTAGCCTGTATGAGTGTTTATGTCATTTAAGTCCCGGCTTGTCATGTTAACCCAAGGATCTGAATACTGAACAACATGATTTAGAGTCGTTAATTTGAAAGTTGCTCTAAAATCTGATAAGAAGGTCTACTGAGAGCCACTCAAGAGATCGATACACCCTGGTGATTATGGTGACCCATGATAGACGACAAAATAATGAGCTTCAAAAGAATCTACTGCTGGTCACATCCATCAATCCCACCACAGGCTCTGAGAAGACATCTCCCCTGGGAAACATGGCCTCAGTGTGTCTTCAAGATAAGGGGAGTGGTCATCTCCTTGTTGTAATCTGCAGCCTTGATCTAGCTGTCACTAAACGTCACACAGTGCGCCTTTAAGGGTGGAAGGTGTAGCCTGTGTTACAGTAAATGAAACTGATGGCTTGTTTTATTTAGAGACAGACAGCGAATGACAGAACAAAGAGTAATTTTATTCACAATAAAAACTATCACAGGTTTTTTTTAAACATATTATTCTGGATGCTTCGTTTTAAATGTTGAGCCAGATTTCTGCCTCTTCTTTCTGCCTCCTACCAATCCGTCTTCTTACAGAGGCGCACAGCTTTTATATCCTTCCTCTCCAAAACAAACCATCTAATCTCTATCCACTGCTCTTTCCCTCATGCATCATGTGCTCTTGTTTCACACAGCAGTTTTTCTGGGTGCAAACTGAGGTGTTTGCTCCTCTTGCTCCACTCCTAAAACCCAAACTGTCCAAAAGTCCAGTTTCTCAGGCAGATGTGGATGTTTCTCACACTAACAGGAGGAAATCTGGGCATCTAATATTCATGTCAGTGCACATGCATTTGAAATGATTAATAATAAGACTAACCTCATGTCAAAACCTTAAAAATCTGAGTAAAATCAGGAGAAATGCAGACTCACTTGAATATGTAAATCTTCCCTTCAGGTGCGTCAGCGCGTCATCTCTTGGCAGGAACTTAAAAAGTTTAATATTTTTCAGAAATATGCAGAATATCAACGAAACTCTCTGACAAACCGGGTACAGAGCACACTGTGGGAGCTCCGAGCCCCACGCACAGTTTTCTTTAGGAGCAGTGACAGAAAGAGGATGAATTAATCCAGATTCGATTTTTGTGCATAAAATCTGATCGATATCTCAGTTTTTCTTCAAAAAGTAGATTCCAGTGAGTGATAACTGATAAATCCGCGCATGGTACTCTTCTCTACGTCCCGGTGTGGTGCGCTCGGTCCGGACGCTGGAGACGGATCTACTCGCTGGGGGAGATGTGGAGGAACTGATGCGGATGTTACCGGATAAACGCGGACGCGCTTTTTACGCACAGTTTCTCCAAACGGAGACTCCGTCCTCGCTCCAGCTGTGCGCCTCGTTTTCTCTCTGGGAATCAGGTCAAAGGTGGAGCACGTGGTGACGAATGTGGAAAGTAACTTATCACCTGCACTCAGGTGTTACTCCAGGATACGTCGCATACAGGTACGCATGCAGGAGTTTGGAAATACGATCATTTCTTGGATATGGCAGCTGTCGTTGAACTTTGTAAATATACAGATTTTAATCCCTTTCTTTTAATATCAAGGACAATTCGACGTTATCCATTTAATTTGTAGGACATTATAAAATCACGATGATGCCTCTTTGAGCACTTTTTTGTCACTTTTGATATAAAAACACACATTTTTACTTCAAAATTTTACTTGAAGCGGGGTGCTTTCACTCTGTTTTGAGTACTTTTATCTAAGTGCTTCCCAAACCCGTATTCCGCACCATATTTACATGAAAATTGACCTAAAACGCTTTCAGCTCAGAAACAAATTTCTTCACTACAGTGCAATAGATAATCAGTTTGATCATTAAAGCTCCTGTGAGGGTTTTTTGGCTGGTTATAAAATACCTTGAGATGTATACTCTCTTTATGACATACAAATGCTAAAAACACCCCAAGGAAGAGAATTTTTAGTTTTTATTTAACCATCTTTAATGTCTGAAACAGCTGCAGTGGGTAGGTGTCAAAAACAGCCTTTGATTACATTTTTGTTTTATTGCATTGATGATTTTGGTGTCTCTCATCTCCCTCTTTTAAAAATTACACACAGGGCTCAGGTCTAAGCACAGTAACACCATGGCCATTTAAAACACTTTAGGTTATTCTGGCACTGCAGGCAGGAGCCAAATCCAGCTGGAAAACAAGATCAGCCTCTCAATATGGATTATCAGTGGAAGGAAGCACAGAAATGTCTTTTTTTCACTGCTGTGTTTCGTCTTGGCTTCAAGCAGCTTGGATTCTGAGCCTTTTTTTTTTTTTTTTTTTTTTTTGCTGCTGCTGTTATAATAGTTTCAGAATGTGCAGTCATTAAGTTCTTAGAAGTCCTCCATGATTTTATTTCTGCTTGTAAGGGGTTTGCTAAATCACTGATGGGTAGTCAAAGTTGTGTTTCATCATCATGAAAACTAAAGTTGGCATTATTTTTGGGGGTACTATTACTGAGATGAACTACAATAATGCAAAATAGTGAAGGACCCAGGACCATACCCTGTGGGACACCATAGAGTACAAATACATGTGAGCCATTTTCAACTCGGAACCACTTTTATCAGCTTTTTTATCTTGAGACTGAAAAAAATGTTTATGATACTTTAAAAGGAGCTTTAACTTAGATTAAGCCTTGTTTGAATTCAATTTTACGATCATATTAATTTTTAAAACAATGATTTACAACATACAGAATTTTTATTAACTGACAGTGACACAGTGCTTATGTTGATTCAAATAAAGGGAAATTCACTTGTCTAACAGACCTATTGACTTCAAACTCATCGCTCCAATGTTTCCACAATATAGACTAACTCACAAATCGTATAACAAATTCACTCACGGATTACAGACAGCAACCATGCAAAGTCTATGCAAAGCATACCGAATCTACCCCCGACACTTTTCCTATAATGCATTGCACCAATTAAAAGCAGCTGCTGCTGACGGGAATAAGAGACAGAGAGATTGTTTTCACTGAAACAGCTGTAGGAAGATATTTGAATATTAATCAAATCTTTGGGAATATATTTTGTTTGGGTTTTTTTTTTTTTTAATGTGAAGTGTGTCTGGATGAGTTTTAACGTTGCACAAACTTGCATCACTGTCTAGACACAGAATGTACTGAAAGTTCTTTTTTCCTTTGCACAGTATTTCTTTAAACAGATTTTGACTTGTGGCACAGCAGAAGTGTTCTGGTTTCAGTGGCGGGAACAGTATTTAAAACCTTCAGCAATATGTAAAATGACCAAAAACCACAGCAAGAATACGTCTTTATGTGCAAAAATCTGTTTCAAGTAAGAAAACCTCAAAGTGCAACCTAAAAATCAGTGAGTTTTGATGCTGTGCAATAAACTTATCCTGTTTATCTGCAAATATACATAAAAATCAATTATAACCAAAGTGTTTTTAGCCATGAAATAAAAATTGTTACTGTCCCAAAAGTTGTCCCTTTATTTAGATGAGCTGAGAAAAAAATGTAGAAATACCAGAAACTTGTGCCTAAATAATCACTTTATCCGACCTATTTTTTTCTTTATTAACTGGAGTATTTTTAAGATATTAAAAAATAGAAAGGCGTCTTATTATCTGCAGGTTTCTCAGTAGCACAGCAGCTGCAGGTTTAAAAACATCTCAGGTGCTTTCAGATCCAGGTACAGAAAGTTCTGCAGCTGTGACCCTGGATGTATCTTTAGTGCATTAAATATTTTAGTACGCTGCGTTCTTGTAACATCAGCTAGCGATCAAATATTGACCCGCTGCCGGTTTTGTTGTCATGAAGTTGTCTGGAGGAAAATGACTCTGACATTTACTCTGACATCAGACAGAAGTCAAACATAGAATCTGCCAGGGAGCCCAGACAGTAAGTGATGGTGACACAATGAGGACGAATCCATCACGAGGACTGTTTGTGATTTCCCCATTTACGTCTGTAATTAAAGATTAAATGCACAATTAAAAAAACACGTCAAACGATGAATTAAAAGATACATAAATAAATCAAAGGGTATCAAGTCATGTGAATATATATTTGAGAAGTGTGTTTAATAAGTCTGACCTGTAGTTTTGGGGTGATTCTTTCTCTACATTTGGAATTTCACAAGTTGAAGCTGAGAAAAGCACAGCACTTAAACTGTGAAACTTTGACTACATGAAAACAAAACTACTGTTGTTCTTTTAACCCTAAAATTTAAGCACATAAAGCTGAAGAAATAATCACTCTGAACTGCTTAACTCAAATGACATGAAGCCAAAATAAGTACTAAAATGTTACTGTAAAACTTGAAGATTAACAGTGAAACTCTGACTACATTTAACCTGTAACCATGAAACGGTGACTATACCAAGTTCTAAGTACTTCTTTCCTCAAACTAAAATCTTCATCAACATGAAACCAAACAAACTCCCATATTTTACACTAAGACTTCCAGTGCTGTTGTAGTTTTACTGTGAAAGTTAAAATACAAAAAGTTTGTAATTCTGTTGTAACTGTACTGCAAAACTTAAACTATGTAATGCTTCAAGTTCACTGTTCTGTCACTGTGAATCAGTACAAATATAAAGCTGTAAAACCTCAACTACCTGAGACATAGAGCCCTACTGCACTGTCACAGTTTGTTATTTATTTGAAGCCAGAATACACAAGTGCTTTTACAGTGAAACTTGTGCAACACGAAGCTGAGAGCTCTGCCTTTATTGTAAAGCTGTAACCACACATGCCTCTAGATACTGCTATTAATTATAACTAAGACCACAAAAATGTGAACATTTAAGTTACACTGGCCATCTAAACCATGCCGTACTCAAGCACGAGTTTCATTTGCTTATATTAAGTTGTATAAAATGATTGTTGAGAGGAGAGGCCTTAGCGATCATGTCCGTGTGCATGAAGTGAACTGCGCTGAAGCCCAGCTCTCTGAAGAGAAGTGAATCATGCTCAAGTATGGCACACTTTTGGTCACACTGGCAAAACAATCTAAGCACAGTAAGGTTTAACAGCGTGACTGTGTCCTTAAGGCGCGGTCACACTGGTCATCCAAATTGTGCCGTACTCAAGAACGATTGCCCCCTTGCAGCACTATTCCCCCCCTGGAGATTACAGCCAGCGGTCACACGACTCCAATATGAACCAGACTTTAGGCACACGCATGGCCCACTCACTTCAACATCTAGTGTCTGTTTACAGGAAGTGCGATCTCATTAGAGTCAGGACAATGAGTCAAAGAGAATGATGTACATTTTTTTAGGGACAATCCAAAAACTCAAGATTGTAGAAGAAGGAATGTATAGAAACTTAAACATAGCTGCCAACTGTCCCCTTCCCAGATACTGTCCCCACAGCTTTTGGGGTGGGAGTAAACAGAATCATAAGTAGCGCCTCAGCTCTGTACATCCTGGAATGACAGGTAACAGACATGGCTTTTTCTGTGACTACAAGATTAGCCCTGAGTACAGGGGATGTAACCGGACGCAAGCCATAAGGGATGAGCTTGCTGAATGTTGTACTATGTGTTGTTTATAACAATAAGATCTTAAAGGAATTTAGAACTCTAACATTTTCACACTAACATATTTTAAGATTAAGCTTTTGGGAGGAGGCTGTTAGGAGGCTTTTTCTTGGGGAGGCTTTTTAGGGGTGGCTGTTAGGAGTCTGGGGGAAAGATGACAGTTGGGCGTAGAGATTGAGTAGGGAGAGGTGGTCAGTTGAGCTGAGCGTGGAGAGTTTGTTGCTAGTTAGTTCTCTGCAGACATCTCAACCCACTTTGTTCAAGATGGCTTGTTGTGAATAAAGTTTTTGAATTCAAGCTGACTGAACTCTTTGGCTGATTGGACTCTGCTTCTTTTTCTTCCTCAGTAGTCTAAGATCAGGGTATCAGAAAATTCAGTTATGAAGTGTTTAGGCAGATATTGTGAATCCAATAAGTTGAAAATAGTATTGTTTTTTTAACAGTTAAAATTTTACAACACTTATTTTAGCTTGGTGATACTTCTAAGACTTTTAGGTGACAATAATGTTTGACTTTAATCTCAAATTTCTATGAATAAATCTTGTAACACAGCTGGGCCTAATGAAGCACTTTCGGAATAAATAGAGATGAAGCAGAGAACACTGATAATCTTTACCTTTACTGTATGACACCAAACAAAGATGAAACTCATTAATTTCACCAGGAATATATTACTTTATGAACTAAAAACACCCATGTATCTTTTCTGCCTTCTGTGAACGTGTAAATAAAAAAAATCCATGTCAGACTTTTTTTTTTACCGTTGGTTTTATTAAAACAAAAAAATCAGTGATCTTCCACTGGTGTTATTGGGCCCTCTAGTGGCAGCTGTAGTCTACTGCAGGTGTTTAGACGAACAAGAAGTGACAGTGGTTTGGTCTTGCTTTAGTTTCTTGTCAAAAAAAAGATGTCTGAATATGTTCCTGTGGATATGAGAGTCTTCCTCCCTCTCTTCCTCCCTTTCTGGGGGCTCTGGGAGCTCTGGGAGGCCTGGAAGAGAAACACAAGTTAGCACAGCAACAAGAACTGCTGCAAAGCAAAAGACAGAAATCCTGGTTTTACAAGACCATTTTTCTCTTCATGCAAACTTTACTGGACAGTTAGAAATGGAAATGGGATGTGCGTTGACCAGTTTTTCCTAAAAGCTTTAATCATTTGTCAGCAGACTCTATACTCTTTTCTCTCACCACAGCTGTAGAGGCACTGGACTTTCTGGATGTCGGTCTTCGTCAGTCGGACTCTCTGTCCCATCTCCTCTACGTCAGCGTTTGGTACGATGGTAGGCTGACCATTAGCTGAGAAAAACCCACTGGCATTGGAAGGGAAACTTGATTTACAGTGTCATATTTAGAGGAAATGAGAACTGAATGTCTAATATTTGAAGCTCAAGGTTACCTCCCGTAGTGCAGGATAGATGTGATGTCATAGGGAAGTCCGAAAGTTTCACCATCTCGCATCTGGAAATTATTCTCCATCCCTAAAAAAAAAAAAATCACAATTAGAAACAAACTTGAAGATCTTGTTTTCAGCTTTAAATTTTCTTTTTCTATTTTTGTACAGACGATGGAAGCTTTTCAACACTAAGTTTTTGTTGCTATTTTACTGATGATTCTCTGCACATTTCATTTATTCTGGATATGTGGTGTTGAAACGTTACCTTGCATGATGTTATGCGTGAGAACAGTGATGTACTCTTCCCGATCTGTCCTTGTGTGTTCGTGGTGGAAGCCCAGAGCGTGAAGGATCTCATGGGCGATATTACCCACAACACACGTTGGTCCGACAAACACAGGTTGCTCTCCACCAATAAAGCCAACATACGACGCACAACTGGAACACAAAAGAGAAGGTTTGACGTCTCCCCAACACATTTGAGCTATTTGTTTATGCTCAAAATAATGACTGACAAGATTTTTCTTTGATAGAAAATAAATTAATATTAATCGGCTCAGGTTTTCAAAAGTATGTGTACCAGAATAAGGAAATTTAATGTTGTTATATTGTTTTGCCATTTTGTCGTCTCTTCTATGTACTGTGCTTTATTCAAACTGCAGTTTCATAAGTGTCCACTAGTGACTTGCTCCAGAAACACTACAAACCACTTACACTACCATTCAAAAAGCTGATCTTCAAAGCCCAGCTCAAACCATAGTGAGACAAAGAAACTATTTCATCACCCTTTACTGGTTTTGAAGAGCAGATAGTTTGTTTCAGACGTCCTTTGGTGGAATGAAACACACGTAGGCTCGGACACCATCGTCATTGCCGACAGGATCTCGTCTGTCCTGTCAACTGGAAAATAAATCAAATGTCATACAAGAATAAAGTAAAGATCTTATAGATGAAGATTAAAAACGAGGAGCAGTGATGGTTGCTGTACCTAGATCTTCGCTGATGTTGTACGGTATTTCACGTGTCGGCCAGATGCTCTCCACAGCATTCCTATCGCTCTGCAAGGGAAAAGAGCAACATTATCTGCAGGTTCAACATGGATATAAAGTGACAATGCTGGTTGTTCAGACTGAGCATGTGCTGTCTACATCTTTATGTCGTAGAAATCCCTGAATCTTAGTGTAAACTGATCAAAATACTCAAATACAGGGTGAAATCTCTGTGAGACCTTCACAAGATTTGCTGAAATGATTAGCTCATCACATAAGGACCTCCTATCATGAGATGATGGAGGGGCAGACCTTAGACACTAAGGGCCTTTTTCAAACTGCCCCTACATACTCCCCCTCCATGACAAAGTGCCCTCTGTCACGGAGTCACACTCGCAGCTGAATGAAGTTCACTTCATCAGGGTGTAGGGTATAAATACAGCTTTGGGGCAGAAACTTCCCTCTCTTGGGCGGAAGCAGATATAAAAAGAAAAAAACAGAAAAAAAAACAGAAAATACAAGAGAAACTTACTCCAACGCTTCTTTGGCTGCATTTCTTTTTTTATTGAACATTTTTTCATGTTTCACTGTCGCTTAAATCTTTTGTTTTTGTGACAGTCCCTGTAAATATTAAACACTCAAATAAACACAAACTGTCTGAACAAATGCAAGGCAGGCCTTAATCAATGACATGTACATCTAAAGTTGTGAACATCTGCATGACAATCATTAAATATTTGTGTTAGTTTAACAGTGTTTGTGCAGGCAGATATGCGTGGAACTTACATTTGTTTGTTGCTTCCTCCATGGCTGACACCGGACACAATTTAGCGCTGCACGTGTTCAGTGAGTTGGCATCCGTGCAGACTCGCTTGTAGAGGGTTTTATAGCCCACTACCCCTCCCCGCGGATCGGTTTGGGATGGCCCTTAATGTGGCGGGCCCTCCGCGAGAACGCGCAAACGGAGGGGTAGTGGGTAGGGACAGTGTGTAGGGGTTGGTTTGAAAAAGGGCCCAAGGTCTGTTTATAGCTCCGCCTCTGATGGGTCTCCAGAGGGCTGGCCAATTAGAGAGAAAGGGGTTTTGAGGAGTGGGGAGCCTTAAAGAGACAGCAGCTAAAACAAAGTGTTACAGACAGAGGCTGAAAAAAGGTTTTTGTTTTTGTTTTTTGTTTTTAGCTGTGAATCATCCAAAGATTCTACGGGAGTACTATGGACAAAATAAAAACTATAGAAAAACAAAACAAAAAAGAAAAAAAACAATGCAATACTCCCGCTTAAAACTAAAAATAAACTATGTTTATCGTCACAGAGACTCTCATTGTGAAGGTCCAACTTTAAACTGCATTTGGGGCATTCACTTTGCAAAACAAGAACTTATTTAACTTATCTGACTTGTAACAGGCGGTCATTTAAGCACATGGTTAGTCTCTTTATAAACAGAAATATCATTAAGATTATTATTTTGATTTATTAAACCATTTTTTAAAGGTTCATCCTTGATAAATCCCAACATCTGACAAATGACATGATCATAATGATCATAATGATCTTTATACTGCAGCTTCAAATGTAAAAACTGAAGGCTTAATTACATGTTCCTGACTTTAGGTAAACAGGTTATCTTTTAGAAAAATTAATTAAGTTCAGAAAATAAAATGGAATAAAAAAACAATTACTTAAAGTGATTATAGCGGTGTTAGAGTGGACTTACTGACAGCACCATGTCTCCCTCTGACAGCACGTAATCTTTGGTCATCAGCTCTGCAAAATAATGCGAGCAAAACAAACAAGATTAATGAATATGTTCCTCTTGTGATGAAAAATGTTTATCATCTCATCTGTGAATAAAGTGCATGCAATTATAAATTACATGTCAAAGGATCAACTGTGTGTCACTGTGAGTTTACCTTCCAAAGTTTCTGGATTTTCCTGCATATAATGTAAAGCTCGTATGAACCAGTCCTCCTTCAGTGCTGAGAAAACACATGTCAGCCTTACAGAAACACAAATATGAATAAATGTGACAAGTCAGTCTAAATCAGAGGAAGTTTTACCTTTCTTGGCTTCCTCTATGGGTCCACAGTCCACTAAAACACAATACAAGGAGAAAGTTGAAAATTTTCTTGGTAAGAAGCTGGGGCAAAAAAACAAACAAACAAGTTTGTGTCTGATTCTTACCATTTCTCATGTGCTGAGCTAACAGCAGAGCGGCGAGGAGCAGATGCAGCATGATCTCAGATAGACTGTTGCCAGATCCAAGTCCTCTCAGCTCATTACTCAGGTAAAATCAGATCACCTGTTGGCTTCTGCTGCTGCAGCCTCTTAATTCCTGAAGATCACAGCGTTACGGAGTAAGATGTTCATATTTTTACCTTTTTGACAGTTTTAAGTCACTTTGGAGATGAAAAAGAAAGTCTCAGTTTGTGATATCTGTAGTTTGATTGACCCAAGTGATTACAATCCAAAGGACGCTGGAGTTCAGGATTTGCCCAAAAGCTGTTTAACGCTTTAAGTAGACCAGAAAGTTATTTTTGTTCGATTTCATCCGTGAAACAGAAGTTTTCAGGATTAACCCGGTGAGGAGGGCAGTAGTCAGCCCGACGCGCTGGTTGTTGAGCAGGAAAAAGATCCGTCGAAGAAGAGAATGGACTTCCGGTGAAAATACAAACACATGTCTGAAGACTTCTCACGGTAAGTTTCCTTTTTATTTCTTTATTGTGATTGTTTTTAATCAAATTAAGGCAGATGCGTTTATATATGGTGTCCTTTTTTCTAAATATGTGTTTTTTTATTTCTGTATATCAATGGAAATAGAAGTTAACGCGATGTTTTAGCCTGCAGCTACCTGGCGAGCTCAGTATTTTCTACAACACGAGTTTAGTTCATCTTATAACTGCATATAGTGATGTTGTTATGACATTAAAGTTGTATGTCAGGTAAGTTACAGGAATTTTAGGCCATATTATTTATTACTTAAGTACTGAAGGAGTTATCTTGCTGTCACATGCTGCACAAAGTAGAGAAAACTTAATGTATGACTTCATGTATAACTAGCTGCTGTTGCTTATAAAGGATATACTAGGGATACAAAATTAATTTCACTTTAACTTTTCATCTTGAATCCAGCTGATTGTTATCCAGCTGATTGTTACCTCCTGTCTGTGGCATCATATTCATATGGCTAAATTTTGGTAGAGTTTCTTAAAAATCTGAAGCTGGAGAATTTGAAAACGATAAAACATCGTGAAAAGTTTGTTTTTCTCAGACATTTTCCATCATAACAATCTGAAATTTTATGCAACATACACTATAAATTGGCTTTACTCGAAATAGATTTTTTCTGCTACTTTTTAGTGATTTTAGATCAATTTGAAGGCTGTAGATGTTTTGCAAGATTATGTCAGAGGTGTATCTTTGGGAGGATTGTTGTGATTTTAGTTCATCAGGAAGAATCAAACAAATAAAGAAACACATCTCCCTCTCTCCCCTTCTGTTTTTGTTCATAGGATGCAGTCATGACAAGATGGGCAAGAGCAAACAATGTCCACAAACACAAACCAGCAGAGGCCACGCCTTGGAGCCAGCTCAAAGCTAAAGGAGGTAACAGAGGTCAATCAGATGGACCTTCAGGATCCAGACAAGGACCTCAGAGGGACCGCTTGAGAGGGACTCAACCTGGAGCATCCAGTGTGAAGAAACCAAACAAAAAGAAAAAGGACTACGACAACGAGGACGTCAATGGCTTCCTAGAGTATCTGCAGCAGAGCGGACAGGCGCTGCCCCGAGGAGAACGAGGAGGCAAGGAGGAGGAGAGGGAGATCAGGGAGGAGGTGGAGATGGCTTTGAAGAAAGACAGAAGAAGAGAGGATAGGAGAATAAAGAGGCAGAACAACAAGAAGAACAATATGGTGAGAGACAGGGTTTAGGTTTTGTGATCAAATAACTTTGAGGGAACATTTGAGGATCTTGAAATACCTTTCCTCTCCTTGTTCCCTTGTCTCCTCCAGCTTTGCTTCAACTGCAGGAAACCCGGTCACGGTTTGGCAGACTGTCCAGAGGCAGACAGAGACGAGGAGATGGGGCGAGGGATCTGCTACCGCTGCGGCTCCACGGAACATGAAATCCAGAAATGCAGAGCCAAAGTGGACCCAGCTCTGGGTGAGGATTCTCACATCAGTTCACTCTCAAGGTGTCTATGTTTTTCGCTGCTGTACTAACTCTTCTATGCTCTCTGCTCCAGGTGATTATCCGTTTGCTAAATGCTTCATTTGTGAGAAGACAGGACATCTGTCACGGTCCTGTCCAGATAATCCTAAAGGACTTTATGCACAAGGTACATACTTTAAAACAGACACAGCTCTGTTTTTGAAGAAATTAATTTAACACCGCTTTAAAGGAGCATTCACTTTTTCTCTGCAGGTGGCTGCTGTCGAGTTTGTGGCTCAGTGGAACATTTCCAGAAGGACTGTCCAGAGCACCAGGCTGCAAGTGAGTCTCTCCTGTCCCCTTCTTTGGTCTGCAGATGTTATTAGAGAGCTATAGCTGAGTTTAAAATTATTGGATGCATGTTCAGCAGATTGTGATTTAGGAAACTCGCCTGAACTTTTTCTTATGTGGCTTTGCCCCCATAATTTTTCATTGTATTTAGATCTAAAAGTAGCCAAGTGTTAAACCAAACAAACTTGGCATTAACAAAAAATGGGAAAAGAAGCTTTTAGGGGACAGTAAGTCATCAGAAACACAAGAAGGCTCATCCGTGGGGAGGTAACAGAGCTGCTTCATGCCTGGTAGATAACCTGGTAGAAATCCAGCATTAACATGTAATAAGGAGGAAAAGACTCTTGCGTTCGAGATCTGACATTATCTTTGTTGTCTCTCCTCCAGCCAACTCAGTGACCGTCTCCTGGCTCTCCAACAACATGAGCGCAGACTATGAAGACGTCCACGTCCCTGTGACCAAAAGCAAACCCAAACAGACTAAAGTGGTGAAGTTCTGATCTGATGAAGGATTTTCTGACTCCGTCACTTCAGTAACTCTGGAAAAAAACGACTCATTTTGATCCACTTGAGGAGAGCGACTTCTGCACACACCTGGTCCTCTTTATGTAAAATTCAGAGAAAAAATGTAATAAATAGTTCATTCTGTACTTCTTTGTGTTCAGTTTTTATTTATTTAATATTTTGTGGTTCAGATGTTTTGAAAAAAGAAAAACGTCCATTGACAAACTGTTTTTAACACTTCTTGTTAAGTATGGGTGGTGTGGAAAACAGGCAGTTCAGCTCAAAAAGCGCTTCAAGGAAATTCATTGTAAGCATGCAACATGATTGCTGTCCATGGAGGAAATAAAGATTTACTTTGAATTCTTCCAGTTGCATGCAAAAAATCCTGCAGACATAGGCATCCTGTCTGAAATGCAGCTGTAATGTTATGACTCTTCCTCTCGGGGGCAGCACTGACTCAAGGTGAGCTTCCTGTTTGCAGAGGTGACTTGATATTAGAGGGCTGAGGGTGTCCTGCTTCTCTGACTCTGAAGGTGAACATACCCAAGAACGCATCCTGAAAGAAAGTATAACATGCAAAAGTGTGTGTGAGCGTGTTTGTTTGTGAAAGCAGAGATTGATTTCCCTCCTCTCTCTTCTCCTCAGATTTTCCTTTGTTTCTTTTTGCTTAACATCTCTCTGCATTTCCTCAGACATCACACACTTATTGTTCCTCAGTGTTTTTTGCATTATTCGCAGCAGGAGCATCTTTGTCTCCCTGCAGGAAGTTTAGGATGTACTTTCTCTAATGGACCTTAGGGAATAATGTAATGATGTTCTTGGTCTGTTAATTTCCTCTGCAGAAATAGTGCAGAGCCCTATGTGAGCGATTACTTTGTCTGTCAGCGTCCTGACTTCATTAAAAACTCACCCTCGAACTGAGTGCGTCAGCAGCCACAGAGGAGATAACACGCTGCAGAGAAACGGAGCGCAGGGACGTCTTTCAGCCTTTCACTCTGGGTTTCTCAATGACGAAGAAGCTTTTTGTTTTCCAGGATACAGAGAGGAGATCTGTGTGTGTGTGTGTGTGTGTGTTCCCCCAGAGATCCTTCAAAAAGCTCTTACATCACTCATGATGCAGAAGGTTTCTGGGAACTCCACATCAGACAGAAGTGGTTCCTTAAAACCTGAAGAAACACTGAAACTGTCAGAGCTGAGCTGGAGTGAGGATTTCCAGGTTACTGAACACTTTGCACTCCTCCAGTATCAAAAGTTACTCTGTCCCCAAAGCTCTGATTCAGATAAATAAAACTACCACAGGAATGACGGGGAGAATGGCTTATTTCTAAACATGAGCCTTATTTTAAGTATTTTGCATTAAAGTGTCTGATTTTTTTTTAAATTTTTTTTTTACCAGAAGGGGCTAAAAAAATCCTCTTAGACACAATTCATAGAAAAAGTTTTTTGTTTTTTTTTAAATCACGAGTAGATTATTTTATATAATAAATATATGTCAGGTAATTCAACAAAAAATGTGAATAAAACCAGATCAATAAGAATTTTTCACTACTGCACATATTTATTTTTGTTTGATGCTATGTAACTAAACACCTGAATCGCACAACAGAAAGTCTACAGACCGAAGCAATGGCAGACTATCAGCTCCCAGATCTTTTGAAATCACAGCGTGGAGCCTCATTCATGTTCTTAATGTCTGCCAATAGACTGGTTTCATTTCTATGAGTTTGTGTAATTTTTTTTTTTATATCAGAGAGAGCTGAAACTTTAGAAAACTTTATATTTTGGCTCCTGTTCTGATACCAGACAGCTCACATACTGGAGAGTTCTTTTACCCCAGAGACCTCATGTTTGGGTAAAACTTAAGTATATAGTAAATAGAAACATTGAGGTCTCCCCGCCCCCTATGCCTGGTTTCCACAGAGCCTGATGCGTCCTCATGGAGGCAGAGAGGAGACTGGCCAGCAACACGTAGCTCACTTAGGCTGATTACACAATTTACCCAAAGCTTCACCCATGGGGGAGTATGTGTGAGAGTGTGTGTGAGTCTTAAAACAAAAGCACAGAGGGCTCATTCACTCACGTCTCCTGGATCCAATTTAAGAGTCAGAGAGGGGGTCTTTCCTCAAACTATTGTCTTTGTCTTTAGATTGCAACATCCAGAGTTTACCCTGAAAAACCTTCTAAGCTCTTTCTGTTAGCGCACAAATCCTCAAAAGACATCTTTCTGGATATATAACACTTCAATAAGACCCAAACCCTGAAACGCTTCTTCTCAAAGACTCCTTTGGACCACTTTCAGGACCTGAGGAATTATAAAAGCCATCAAACAATCAGATACCTCCTGCTTCCTGTTGGTTCCTGACATCTTTTACTTGTGACTTAAAGAAGAGTAAAGACCCCCGACATGTCGCCAATGAGGTTTCCATTACAGTTCCTGGCTGTATAATTAGAAAGAGGGCATTCAGGTCAGGATAATTAACCTGTGATGTTGCTCTGAAGTTTTTTGGGGGAGTTGAATGAGGAAGAAAACGTCTGAAACTCTCTCTCAGTTGTTACTCTTCCTCAGGTTAAAACAGTCCATAAACATCTGCAGTCAGAGTCATTAGGACTCTGTTGAGGGGCCGGACCGGGGTCTTCACTGCAGGTCTTAAAGAGGAGAGTTTATATTTATTAACGGGCCTTGCAGAATGCTTGATTCTGATTGGATGGTTGGAAAGAAAGTGTTATTGTAAATCATATTCAGCCACTCAGCAGAAGGTAGTCTGTCTAAGTCCTCTGTATTAAAAAAAAAAAAAAAAAAAAAAAAAAGTCAAAATACAATAAAACGGAATGGAGTGCTTCCAAAATATCGAAGCCTGGTGGTAAAAGTGTTAAATTCTTTATAAAAAGTAACACCACAACATGATTACTGTCTGTTAACCATGTGGAGTTAAAAAAAGAAAAAAAGAAAAGAAAGTTAATGTCTGTCACAGGCTGGTCTCAGAGAAATATTGACAGTTAGCAGCACAGGTTTGAGCAGCCACCAGACCCCAACCATCCCTGATAGAAAAAAAAAGTGGCTCAACATTCTGTCCTGCAATCTGGACACCCACAGATGACTTGGTGAGAGCTAAAAGCTGCAAGAAACAGGATCAGTTTTAAACTTAAGTATGAATCAACATGTTCTCTTCACTAAAAGTCTTATATCATTTAATGTATTATTCAGCCAAAGTGTTTGTTTGCAGTTAGCTTAACAGTAAGGTACTTTGGTTAGTCCAAGTTAAGTCATCTTATTTCCCGCTTTATCCATTATCCTATCCTTTTATCCTAAAAGCATTATTTTAGTGAAAGGTTAATTATGAAGAATTCTACATTTTAATTCACATAGCTACCTTCTCACTAAACATTACCCTTAATTCATTGTGGAAGGGCACCAAAAGATCTGCTGTCGAATCACCCATCACTTATCTGTGCTGCTTCTGGCATTTGTTTTCAATCTGGAGTCTATCTCAGCTGTAATTGGTCATACAGAGCAGGGGTGGGCATCCTGGACAGATTGTCAGCCTATCACAGGCCTACCCTTGGACTAACATTCAAAAAGTGTTTATTTAAAGCTAGCTGTTTGCTGGCTTAGCTGCATGAAACTGGTGTGAAAGCATGAACTCTATACTGAGGCCTATACGTCACAAGCAAAACAGAAGACAGCACTGTTTTATTAAAACATGAGTCAAAAACTGAAACTTTGACCAGATTTACAGTTTAAATCTAAATTCAACATATATCTGAAAACCATCCAGTAAGTAAATTCAGGTTGCTGCATGTCTGATCTTCAGAAAGTGTGCAGTAAGCTGGTCAGCGTTTGTCCCCAGGCAGACACAGCCAGCAGGAAACGCTTGTTACCTGCAGACCGAGCTGGAAGTCATTACTTACAGGTCTTGACTCATGAGCACACTTAGTCACATATGTGTTCCCGCTGCAGGCTACGAGGTGAAGGCGACGCTAAAGATGGGCGGAAGGAAGGATCCCTGAGAGGAACAGAGGAGGACATGAAAGTGAGGAGCAGCAGTTAATGACAGAGGAGAGCACATCAGAAATGGAGAGGAGTCTATTGGAGCTAATAAGGCTGAGCCGTCTGCTCTGGCCCTCTGGAGACGCCAGGGGACACACAGAAAGACATGTTTCTGTTTATCTCAGGGGTCCCTGAAAGGTCTGACAGCTTTAGGTGGCTCCTCTTAACGGTCTGAGTCACTTTCTCAGCACGCAGGAATGGGGACTAAACTTTCAGGCGTATACTTGTTACGCTAGTCACTCTTAATTACCGGTCCTCAAACCCTTCCGGCAGTGCTTCTTTATCAGACACATCAATCATAAACAGATTCCTGCATCCTTGGAGTCATCTGAAACACTTTCTGTATGAAATATGTAATGGAAATTCAAACTCGTAATTGATCAACTACAAAAGAGATGCTGCAACATGCAACTTCCAGATATCAGGAGCAGAATTTGGTGGCGAAGAATGACTCGCCTTAACTGTTGCCCACCCAGAGGCCCTTTTAGAAATCTAACCGGAACATAGAACTGTCTTATCTAAAGATATTGAGAACTAAAAATGGTGCCTGAACAGTTTGGAAAGAGTAAAAATATCTGCCAATAGGATAAGAAAAATGTAAGCAGGTCAGGCTCAATCTTCAAGCAAGTGTTTGTAAAGTGCACAGCACATATTTTGGTGCTAATTATCTGTAGGTTTTTGCGCCAATTTTTTGCTTGTGCAAAAATGTCTTACAGGAAGAACATCATAAAACACTGTTGAAGTTTCAGCTCTCGTCTCCGTTTTTGTGTGGAAACGACTGGCTACAAAAAAAAACACAAAAAAAACACCATAAATATTCAACAAGACTCTAAAAATAAACCAAAATTACCCTTTAAATTGTTCTCACTCCAAACACAGCTCTGATCTTTCTGCTGGTTCCCACCCACAACACCGAGCCAGCACCAGACCATGTCCTGTAGTGCCAATCCAAATAAATTACCCAGACCCTGAGGAGAGCACTGGTTTGTTGACCTTCTTTATCGTTGGTCCCTCTGGGTTGAAGTCTGAGCTGTGTGGTGAAACTTCTGCAGAACCGGGGGCTCACCTCCATGTGGCTGATTAAAATGCAGGTTAGCCAACATGCTGACGTTTTTCATTGTAACCACAGAGAGAGGCTTCAGGTCTTGAGTAAGAAAGAATCTCTCGTCCAACATAAAGAACATTTCCCGGATTCTGTTCAACTGCTCTCACGCAGAGCATTGTTGCGCAGTAATTCTGCAGACTCATGTTATATTTAAAGCAAACTGAAGCCACCTTTAGAGCCCAGCTTTCTCCTGGAGTACTCTGAGGTTGAATTGGACAGTAATAACCTAATAAGAAGAATAACAAACAGGCCGAGTTGTGTTTACAGAGACGTCTGGAAGCCAGTTTGATGAACTGATTGGGTCAGGATTATGAAGGCCTGTAGGCAGGATGGAGGAGGCTGTGTGCAAACTGACTGAATCTGTACTTGTGATTAAACACAGAAACTGAACGGTGCTGCTTCTTTCAATGAGGGAAAGGTTTAAAACCCAGCATCAGGGCTGTCAGGAGAGCAAATGTCAAAATCTGTGGAAGATGATGAAGTTTTTGGCTTCTTGGTAGCTGTAGAGAAGGATGTAAACATGATATTAAGAGCAAGGCTACCTATTTTTTGGAAGTGTTAGCTTTTGCATCAGTCATTTTGCACACTTTCATTATAGTGACAAATTCTTCCTTTTCCAACATGTTGGCTCTGAATTTTTCTGGATTACTTAGCCTGAAGTTGTTGAATTTGCTGGTTTCCATCAGGACCTAAAAGGCTCGGAAACAGCTGTTCTTTCCTTTGTGTTTGCATAAGCGTTTTAATTGGCTCCAACAATAAGCCTTTCCTGTTTATCTGTTTGGATTTCCCATCATCCACCTCTTTAATTTCTCTCAGGCATTAGAAGCTTTGTCCTATGTTGCTGTTTGACCTCTCCCTCAGATATCATTTCAAAGACATGGATCAAGTGTAACTCTGTCTGAATAATCCATCGTCTTAAGATATTCAATATAAGTCAATTAGAAATATTTTTTTCTTCTCATTAAAGCTATCATGGAGTGGAAAAAGGCTTGATCTGTGCGCCCTCCGGTGGTTGTTTTGAGATGACACTATGATAACAACGAGAATATTGGAAAAAGATCGGAAAATTGTCTGAAAATGAACATCAGAATTTATTCTTATTGCTCAAAAACTCACTGGACAACTTTTTCTAAACAAACACTTTTCTATCACAAACAGATGAATGCATTATTTCCTACTTGTTTCAGGACGCTGATATAAACAGGAAGTGTAGATCAGCTGTGATTGCACCATCACTGTTTTCAAGAGGGGTTTGAAAATTACTAAATTGAGATCATTATGATCCACAGTGCTTCAGAATTCACCCTGAGATGATCTGACTGAAATGTAATATTTCTCACAGTCCAGCACATGTGTAATCATGGACTTAAAGACCACCTGGGAGCTACAGGTTACTCTACGTCAACTCAAGTCATGCATGTGAAGCTACACTGCCACACATATTATAAATAATCCCTGTAGAAAAACAGGTGATTCAGACCTGTGTGTGTGTGTGTGTGTGTGTGTGTGTGTGTGTGTGTGTGTGTGTGTGTGTGTGTGTGTGTGTGTGTGTGTGTGTGTGTGTGTGTGTGTGTGTGTGATTGTCGTGTTTTTCCTTAATAGAAAGAGCTTTAAAGCCAGAGCAGCCTCTTAAAGCAATTATTCTTGGAAAGAGTCTGTTTGCAGTATTTGAATCATGCTCTCCATGTAATCCCTTCATTTCCCTTTTTGGATGACATGTGGCACACAGCTTGTTTTTCAGCCTCTCTGACAAGGAGACCAAAACAACACAGAGGCACACAGAGGGAAGGAACCATAGTCTATGTCCTGGATATAATATAATCTAAAGTCAAAAGAAAACTCCTGCTCATGTTCTAACAGTTGAAAATACATTTGATGGCAATGCATCTGTCCCCAGATGGCAATCGTCTTTCAAGATGGATATTGTTTTTTAACAATTTAAGAACTGACTTAAAAAAATGAGCTGCAATCAGTTGCAAAGATAAGTACTTGGTGCCAGTTGAAACAAAGCCCAAAAAGTTAAATCCAATTCAAGTCCTGCCTCTCACAAAGGGAAAAACATCCATAATTAATGGTTTTACAGAGGCACCTTATGAAGCCAGTGAGGACTCAAGTGGGGCCTATGCCACCCTGGCCAACCCCTTTGGACATGCCCCTGCACCAAACCAAACCTGTTTCTCCACAGCAGATTTATTTATCTCATTATTTTGATATAACAAAGCTGTTGTATGGTCATGTCAGGAGCATTTTCTGCCACCAAACAGTCAGTTAGACACAACAAGGGAGCAAAGACATGCCATGCTGTGACATGCTGAGGAAAGACTTATTGTTGGAGCCAAATGAAACATTTACGCAAACACAAAGGAAAGCATATCTGCCTTTTAGGCAGTGGTTGAAACCAGTAGAAAATTGTTAGGCACAGAAATGTATACTCAGAGTTTGTTGTTAAAAACAATAATAAAAAAGATCCCATATTGTTGTAGGACAACAAGCTACATTTATTAAAAATATTTTCACTAAATAATGTCTCGTTGCTAATACATTTCACAAAATATCAGATTTGTTATCCCTTTTTGTTTTGATGTGTATTATGTGCCTTTGAAGCTCTGTGACAACCTGGGACCTCAATTAAACACCTCCCAAAAATTCATTTGAAAGAGAAGAAAATCATCTTTTACAGAACAGGTATGTTTTTCTATTCTTTATTACATGTAGCCTCCTTATAAAATTAAAAATGAAGATCAAAAGTGACAAGTTAGAAAAGTATATCTTTAGAAATCAACTAAATAGGAAAAAAACTGAGAAGCTGTATTAGATAAAAGGTTATATTTCCACTTGGTGCTTCCGTTTCTCAAAATTAGAAAGTTATAAAAGATTATATTTCTAGTATGTTGAATTTTCTGTCTGATTTAAGAAAACATATTTCTCAAATTACTCATAATCAACTTCATAACATGTGACATTTTCTATGAGTCTTGAACTCAAAATCAAAAGTTATGACATACTGTTACATAAACAAAATCCTGTAAAAATCATTTTAACTTGTTAAATTGTTCAGTTGTTGTTTTCAGTGCATCTTGATAAATAAAAGTATTATTGATTTGTCCCCATTCGGTTTGACCATCCCGTTTGATCCGCTGTGTCGCCTGGTGATGACGTGTCATCCCTCTTCACTGGTGTCACTCTGAGTTTGTTGGATCAAAACTTTCATTTAAATCCACTAAACACATTCTAAGAGGAACAAACTGAAGCTCCAGGTAAGACTGAACTTAAATTCTTTAGTTTCAGGTTTATCGCGATCTTTTTTCACGTGTTTGACGCCACGTGTTTCTTGTGTTTACAGTTTTTCACAGAATGCTAACATTAGCATGCTAACTCCTCTGGAATCTGTTTCTTGTCATTTTGAGACACAGTTTCACACCAGACTGTGTTTGTGGACTCGAAACTGGACCTATGAGGGTCTTGATTCATCAGTTTACAGATTGACTTCGTGTGTGGACGACAGTAGTACTCACCAGCTTGTATTGTGTTCATGTTTTGCTTTTTCAGTATGTTCCTGGTTCAGGAAGTATCATCCAGTTAAAATAAACATAGTCAGTCTTCGTGGTTAAATCACACACGGATAAACGTGCTTTAGTCGTGCCTATTGTGTTTCACCCAAAGCGGCATCCCATAGGATTCTGTCTGCAGGCACACACGATAGAAATCACAAACACCTAACAAAATTGCATTAAAACCCCACAGCAATTCAGTGTAACAGAGAAATACTACATAAAGCCTCTCTGCCTCACAAAATACTTCTCATAGACGTGTTGTGAAATCTGTTTGAATAATAATCATGTTGTATAAGCATCTGAAGATCTCTTTGTGGTGCAGAGGACTTAAGATGTGACAATGACTCTCAACAGCTTCTCTGCATGAAATGAGGAGTTTCGCAGCGTGTGTGAGTGTGTGTGTTTGGTGTTGAAGCAGGTGGTGTTAAAGGATGTTGTTAAAGATGGAGCTGCTGTTGTGCTCTGCTGAAACATGTGTCAGCTGTGTGAGGATGTTAGCACGCTGCTGTGGTCGGTCATTAGTATCAGCTAACTGAGGTTTGAGTTTCTCTGCTGTGCTCCGCTCAGCCTGTACTTACAGCTAATGAGAGGCTGTGGATTAGTGCATTACAGTGCTTACAGAGGCGTGATGACATGTTTGCATGAAGCTGGTTCATCATTTTCACTTTGGTCATTACACGAGCGAACAGCACTAAAGAAAACCAGTGTTTAAAAATTACATAACAGTCAGTGGAGCATGAGGTCTGAGTGTATTTCAGGGAGGTGAGCAGACTGAATACCTAATGTGTTTTCTGTTTTCATTGTGTTTGTCACATAAATACAGGCAACACAAGCAGCAAATTAAAATTATGACTTGTGTTTTCTTCCTGTAGAACATCAAAAACAGAAAACATTAAAATCAGAGCTCAAACTTTAGCAGGTTTTATTTTACACATGAGGTACAGAACAGTTAATGTGCTTTGGTAGTAGTTTCTGGTTGCATTGGTTAAGTGTAGTTATAAATCTCAATCTTCTTGTCTGGTTTCTTTGCTGGACGCTAACGGGCGTCAGAATTTAATTTGAATTATATTTAATTGTTTGAAAGATGGTCCCAAAGAGACAAATCATCTTTTTTTCACGGGAGTCCTGAAAGTAAGAACAGTTAAGGCCAGAAGCAACACACTGGACAACTTTTAGATCTGGACCAATTCTAAAATCCTGAGAGCACACACCTTAAAACAGATCGGACTGATTTTTAACATGAAAATCTTATAAAGTAGGAGACAGGGATTCATCATCTGCCCTCTCCCTCTGGAACCCCCTACTCAAACACATCTGTGACTGAACCAGTCTGAACACATTCATCACATTCATATATCATCTCAAAACTCTAATATCATCTGTATCTCTTTCAGGTTAATAGCACAGGTAGCGACTTTAGAGAAGGCTGAGGTTGTGCACAGTAATTTGTCCCACTCGCTAAATCAAAAATCACTCAAATCTGACAAAATGTCTTTTGCTTTTTGAATAATATTTTACATTGAACCAACAAAAATAGTGATCAACAAAAAAACACAGCAACCCAGCTCACCCTTCCTCTCTCATTCACGCCAAACAAAAGGTGGCAAGTGACTTCAAAAGGAATCATATATGATCAACCATACACCAATCAACGTGTACCCCAAATTAAGCTACAACCCAAACAAACAATTTAGCACCAAAAATAATATACAAACAATATCATACTCAAAACCCCTGATTTAGAAAAAATAAACGGTTAATTCATTCATTGCACCTATAGCACAGTAACTCTTCACTCATTGCACAGCCCAAAAAAAATTGCTGCATATATTGTATATTTTTATGCCTTCATTAATCAAATCTTGTTTATTTTTTACGTCTTTTGCATGTCGTTCATTGTAGATAGCAAGGACATTTGTTTTTTTACAAAGAAACACATTCCCCTCACATTATGGTAAACAATGAATCTTTCAATCTTGAATCTTTGACATACAGGTGATAACTACAGGTACGTTGTGAGTCTTGTGCTAACTTGTGAAGTAGATGGTTAAATCGCCAGATAAGCTCTGTCTAGCAGCTTTAATCAGAGCAGAAAACTGCAGCTTTTACTGTAAAGGAGACTCTTTGTGCCCGTCTTAGCGCAGCTCTGGTTGCAGTTTCCAAACCATGGTTGTGTAACTTCTGTTTGGGAGAGCCTTATCAGGTTATTTGCTGAAATTTTATAATTTAATGCCACTTCTCCAGTCCTGATCCAGCTGTAAACCAGTTGTAAACCAGCTGACAACAGGCCCTGTGTGTTTAGTCTCCTGGGGGGCTCCGAGGTTTCTCCAGGCCAGGCCTTATGGGGTCTCTGATGGTTTACAGAACCCTTCTCCTTCCAGACCTTAAACATGCTCTCTAAGAAACAATAGCTGGCCCCCTGCTCGGGCTGCTGACAGAAAACTGTCCTTGTGTAGAAGTAGCTGCTGTGAAAGCAGACCCACATTTAGGAGGGTCCGTGCTCCTGTGAGCTGCTGTTTTCAGAATGGTTTAAAGCTTCGGCGAGTGGAGTTTAAGTGTTGGCTGGCACGTGAACAGCAGGCTGTGACACATGGCAGGAGAAGAAAACAGCTGGAGGCGTTTAGACAGTCATACTGAAGGTCTGAGGAAATACAGGAACCAGGAGTGTTTGGGGATGATTCACGACATTTGAATATTTCACTCTTTGAATAGCGAACTTTCAAAAATCTAATTCATAATGGGCGGATGTGCCGCCATTTTTAGCACTTAACAGGACTTTTCTTGCAGGATTGCATCATATTTTTAAAGAGGATGTGAAAATGTTTACTTGCAAAGCGATCAGACCGCCATCAGCTCAGTAAAATATCAATTTTATCCAAAAAGTTTAAGAAAAACTAAGAAGAATCCAGACTAACCCTCTGACTTGTTTTCTTCAGGGATGCACGTGTCAGTGCGAAAAGTCTCTGTCCCTTCAGAGCCTGACTCCTCCTACTTCTTGCGGGTGGACTGGATGGGGCGAGGCTTAGGCTCAGGCTTTCAGTTGCTGCTGACTGATGGACAGGATGCCTGGAGAGGAAAAGGTAACCCAACAAATTCACCTGTTGACCACACACACACATTAACACCTTTCTGTGTCACCTGCTGACCTTTAAGGTGTCTGCTGTTGACCCTTCAGCTGCTCACACAGCTGCACTCAGAGGAAGATTTATTAGCTTCTCCAGCATCGGCCTGAATCCTCCAGACTGACACTGACATTCTGATTTTCATACCATAGTGTGCCAAACTGTTTCCAAGCAAACTGGACAACTTAGTGAAAACGCAGGTGTAATTACGAAAATTTCAAGCAACGTTTTTTATTTTATGTAAGACTATGAAACACCTGAGTTTACTCCAAAATATTACTCTTATATTCGAAATGGAGTGGAGTTGATCTAGGAAGTGATTTAAATGTTATGTACTCTGGCAAAGACTAAAGTGACACTGCTTCACTGCTTCATTGTTTGCTTTCCAGCCACTTGTCTTTGTTTCTTTATTTCCATTTATACTTTTCTTTATTTTGTGACCCACAGTTTTATCATCCTCACCATGCTCTGTCACTCTCACCCTCTTTGTAATTCTCTCTGCAGTGAGTGAGGAAGCAGTGAGCAAGGAGGCGGAGGAGCTAGAGATGCAGATGGAGCGCTACATCCAGGACCTCCAGCAGGCTCTGACAGAAACAGAAACCTCCTCCTCTTACAGCTTCAGCCTGACACCGTCCCCGCCTGACGGCAGCTCCACCGTCACTCTGGCGTACGAGAAGGTTCAGAAGGACATCTCAGTGAGTGAAGCTGCACTCATTCATCCTCGCAAAGTCTCACACAGATAACTGCTTCACCTGGTTTATGTTTATTTAATTTTCCCTCCAGTCAGGGGGTTAATTCGGAAATGTGGTCTTGTGTTTGGATTCTGCAGGATTATCACCAGAACGTGGGTTAATTGTTGACTTTGATTCATACTCAGGGGTGTTGATAGTCACATGACGTCAGCGCCGTCTGTGCAGAGATATCAGCGTCACCTCTCTGTCTTAAATCCTCCTCTGAAGTTTAAAGCTCCAGAGAAAAAATGTTTTTATTTCCTAACCGAGTGGAGGAAGTGATGAATAGAGTGTGAAACTCGAGTCATTTCTCACCTCCAGCTGCAGGACACATCTTCTAACTGACCTATTAGAAAAACAGCAGATATGATCATGTGCTCCACATCAGAGGATGGATCAAACAATAAGTTCTTCTTAGTCTTGATCAGATAATCAGCAGGTTAAACATTCAAAGTTAATCCAGACAGCTACAGCAAACTGTTAGCAGACCAGAGGTTATGTCTTAATCACTTCACCGTGTCAGAAAGCCGAACATTTTAACACTGGCCTTCTAAACTCCAGGTGCTTTTACACATTTGACTGAGAGGTTATTTCTGGTAGTTTCATGCTCGGCACTAAAGGACCTGATGTGAAAATTTTAGGAATTGCTAGAGTAGAGTACCTTAGCGAACAACTAACTTATGCTGTAATGACTGAAGTCTCATTTTTTGTCTCTGTTTAAGTACGTCCACCAAGGCTTTCCTACTTCCACCAGATCTGTGTCTGGTCCCTCTCTGCTCCATTTTGGTTTACCTCTGTACACTCATAGCAAAGTATTTTCAGAGTCCGGCATAGATTAAAGACAGATTTTTATACTTTCCCATGTTTCCAAGATGGATATAGGGTAACAACGCAGAATGTTCAGACCGAGCATGTGCAGATTTTCAGACCTCTACTTATTCATATGTTGTAGAAATCTTCATGGGATCAGCTGAAACAAGGACATCACTGGTTCATGACACATTGGAGGTGCAGGCCTCAAACACCTTGGCCTGTCCACCCTCAACACTCCTCCAGAGGGCTAGCTAATCAGAGTGAAGAGGTTTTTTGGAGCAAGGGGCCTTAAAGAAACAGCATATAAAATGTAGCGTTTCAGTCAGGTTTTCTAAAACCTCAGGGAGAGTAAAATACATTTTTTTGAGCTGTAAATCATGTAAAGATACCATGGACAAAATAAAGACTTTAAAAAAGCATAATGCCCCCTCTTTAAGTTGGTTTTGAGCTGCTTTGCAATTACCAGTTCTCTCCATCTTCGATCCGTTTGGCGCTGTAGCAGTGAGTGACAGTAGACCTCAACCATGAGGGGATAACAGATGAGAGGCGCCACCATCTGTATCAAAACCCTTGATACATTTTGAAGACACAATCATTAATTAAAAGATCAAAGCTGCAGCGGACCATGTTTATCAGTGTAGTCCAGAAAACAAAGTAACACAGCGTCTGCTTCTGGTTGAACTGATCATCTTTTCCTATTTTAGCATCTTTCTCTTTGAAGACGAAGTTACCTAGAGATCTATTTGCAAGTTTCAGAAACAAATAATAACAATCTGAGGCCATCTGTGGAAAATATTGATCGCAACGTTTCTCCAAAGGGATTACATTGCAGCCATTACAGCCTGTTTCCCATCTGGCAAATTTGGAGCCAAATATCAGACTGGTGGACCAGGCAGACTCCAGTTTCCAAAACCATCAAACTCCCCTGAAACATATCGGCTCCGTTTGGACTTTATTTTCTTAGAAAACAGTCAGGATCTCGACAACAACATGAATAATCCGTGCTCAGGGGTCAGCCATGTGGAGACACTCAGATGGAGACATAAACCCAGAGTTACCATGGCAGTTATGACACAGTGGAAAGCGACGTGCGTGTTGCAGCATAGAGGAAATGAATCGATGCTTCTGTTTGAGAAAAACGAGAGTAACAGATCATGGATTTACAGAAGTCCTCTGGGTGTTTCTCTTGCAACATATGAAAACAAGCAGTAATTCATCTGTCATAAAGTTATGAGTCATAATGAAAGGCTTTGCTCTAAACATGCTCATTCCCCTCTAATCGCAGCTCCTGTTCAGCCAACAAAACACCAAAAGAGCCCAGAAGTGAGACGCTCACACAGCCGGACAGGTGTTACCTGAGGTGTTAGCATACCAAACGTGTGTGTGAGTGTTTGTAGGTTTGCATCTCCCAACTCCACTTATCTTCATCTCCAGTAAGACATGTGTAAGACTCTTTCGTCTGTGGCACTCTCACATTTGATTCTTCTAATGTTGTTTTGTGGGTTTTCACTATTGTTGAATCCCCTGATTTCACAGATTTAAGTCTCATTCTCACGACTGATGGAGTATTGTCCAGAGTAATCACCATCAGATGTTCAAAGGGATTGCATAATTGCAGAAACACAAACACATTTAAACTGAATGTCTTAATTATCTACCATAGTTGGCTCAGCAGAAAAACACAAACAAGAACATGCACAGTTCAGAAGAAAAGATGACAAAGCTTTTTGAATTGAATAAAATCTGTGTGAACATCAGTTTTGTGTGGCTAACATTGGCATGCTATCTGTCTGACTGTAAGGATGCTTGTTCTCATGTTTTTAGACATGATGTTAGTTCAAGTTATCAGCTTACAGACACCTACTAAGCATTACACTACATCAAAATGAATAAAGTCACCAAACTTGATACCATGAATGTGAATTTCTGAGACACATTGAACTACAATCCATAAGAAAGTTGACAAAATAGTTAGTTTCAATATAGTTTCAAGAAAAGTTATCGTATACCAAACTCGGGAGGATTCAACCTAACAGTGATCTTTGGCCTGTTGTGGCCCATTAGTAGGGATGCACCAATATGACATTTTTGGCCGATACCAATATCTTATATTAATATTGCTGGTATGGCCAGTTACCGATATTTACCTATGTCAGTATTGGTAAAAAAAAAAAAAATCTTAGATGATCAAATTGTGAACATACTGAAATGATGCAAACTGAATTTTTTAATAGCTCCCTTTATTTTCAAACTTGTTTTCCTTGTCCACTCTTCTTAGGTAGTTTTGGTGTTTACATAGTCATAGAAAACAACATTATTTAGGCCTCGAAAGATCATTCAAGATGCTCTGAAAATGGCGGACAGCTAATGAGTAAATATCAGCCCACTTTTACACATTGGATATATGCACATATGTTAAAAAAATGACCAACACAGGCCAATACCGATATCGATACTGATGTATCGTGCATCCCTACTCATCAGGAAACATTTTCATAAGACCGTCATGTCATAAGAGTGAGTAAAAGTTATCCTCTGGGGAGCATGCATGGCTGTTAGTATTTTCTGTAACATAAATCATGTCATGGCTGAGATATTTGAACAAAAAACATAAATGTAAACCCAAAGTCTGAATGAGTAGAAATGTGTAAGACACACCAGTATCATAGGGGATTGTTCCTCCTGGGACCATGGATGTACATACAAAAAAAACTGTGCCAGTCCAACAGCAATACATGAAGGTTTCTCACTCTAAATATAAAAAAAAGTGAACTCTCTGGTTGTTCACTAGAAATTTCCAGAATATCTTCAAAGTTGTATAGGTTTATCCTCTGAGAAACATGAGGAAAATTCGGACATCTTTAAAATCAGTATGATTTGTCATCTGGGGGAGTCTGAATATCCATGATAGTATTTTAAATCCAGCCGTTCTCAACGTTTTAAAATATGACTGAATAAGAGTGACTTGTGACCCTCTGTTTGGGCATTAGGATAAATTTGTGGATCAAAAGGGTCGGTGCAATTAAACCTCTGAAGAACATGCATAACTGAGAACACTACATGTCATTTGTCATCTAAATGCTGTCGTATTTTAGAAGATATGTTCACTTAGTAGCTCAAGTCAAAGGACATCTTTAAAGTCATTGAGATTTATCTTCTGGGGAGCATGAATGTCAGGATTTCCTCAAAATCCAATCAAACCATCCTATGGTTGTTGAGACATTTCTCATAGAAAACACTGATGTGTTAATAATAATTCATCATATTCCCACATTATCTAAAAACAGGTTTATACTTTAGGAAAAGTTGTTTTACTTCTGAGTAATAGTTTGTAATCTGGGGGGCATGAATATGCCATAAATGTTTTAAGTAAAAAAAATAAAAAAAATACATATGCTGAACCCTTACACTGAAAAGAAGTTACTACTGATTTTTTAGGGGAACATCATGGCAAATTTGAAAATCAGGAGAGTCAGTGTAAGATACCTTTATGGGGGGCATGAATATCTGTAATGATATTTAATGTCAAACCATCCCACAGTTACTGAGTTTTTTTTTTTTTAAGAAATCACTGATGTTAAACCTGAAGGTGGCAAAAGTCAGGGCTTCACTAATGTCTGAAGGATGTGTCCTCTTGGGACCATGAATGTCTGGATAAAACAGTGTATTTGCAGAGATTTTACACAGGAAGAGTTGGAAAAATGAAACATTTTGCTGGTGCTTTAAGTAGAGTTTGTTAATTTATATTGTCTTGTAGCAAAGTTCTTTTGGGAAACATGAATTTATGTGTAGAGTTTGATAACAATAGGCTAAAAAATGTTTAGATATGCCAGTTTAATCCTTAGTAATTTAGATTATGAGTATGAAAATATAATTAATACACCCAGTTGAGTTGAAGACTTTCTCACTATGTTCCTCTCTCGTATCCTCCGTGTTCCTCTGTCACCTCCAGTTATTTACAAGTGTTCAACATTTGCCAGCAATTACTTCATGGCCTCTTCAAAACGTCTGGTGAATAATGGCCGTCTAAAAGTGCTTGAGATGGAAATACCTCTGCTGAGTTCTTCTGGCAAACACTTCCAGTTGTTGCTTCATCGTATTCACGCGGTCAGTATTGGACTCTTGAAGATGGTCATTTAACCACAAAAAGGAGCTTCAGCTGTGAGACGGGCGCTTGTGACCATGGCCGAGCTGCTGGTCAGGGCCTGGTGTTGTTGACTGGTCTGAGGCTTGAGGATGTTGGCTGATGCTCTGTTGATGTGGGCAAAGGTTTCTCATGTAGTCATAGAGACGCTACTGTTTGAAAAGCTGTTTCTGACTCACTGATTTACACTAATTAGCTGCCGGACACTTTTATTTGGGGAGAGACCCTCTGAGGGGAGCTCCACCTATTCTAAATTTACTACAAAGTGGGTGCTAACGTGGAGCTGCTGAATGTCAAAGTCGTTAATACGAAATAAGGGGGACGAAAGGTGCTGACCGCGGCGGATGACACACTCTGAGACACGTGCATGAAAGAGCTGCAAAGCTTCAGCAACATTTCTGACTGTTTCGGATTAATGCACAATCAGCAAAAGTAAACATGAAATACTGGACTAAGATTGGCAACATGTTAAACATCATCATATGTGACCACTGTGATCATGCTTACTTGTTGGTGTTTGGTTTTCTCTTTTTAAGCCAAGTATCATACAGACCACATGGACTTTCCTTTTGTAATTTTGACTTTGAAAAAAATCAGAGATTATGCCCAGAAAGTTCATCTTCCCTTTTTTGGGGAACTGTTCGAATTTTCTCTTGCTCAAATGGCATCATTGCTTCAATGGGTTTTAAAGGGTCCAAAGAGGGTGTTTATTTGTGTTTGTTTAGTCCTTAAACTGTCCCTCTCATGCCTCTGTAATATATTTATATGATTTACTGCTAAAAAAATCCTCATTTTTCGCACACTGGTGTTTTAGAAAACCTTTATTTTTCTCTTTAGTCTTAATTTTAGTTGCTGTCTCTTTAAAGGTAATATTTGCAGGAATTTTTATTGTTAGTAAACAACGCAGCATTTGAACTTGGCTTCTCCTCCTTGGCTCAGTGCCAGCGGCAGCACACACCCACAGCCTCACCAAAGCCACGTAAAACACACTCACTAGCCCGGCAACCACCTATAGCATTGCATTCCGATGTAAGAGACTTGTGAGCATGGGTCACGGGTAGTTGGCACATACCTGCTCATCAAAGCAAAGAAAACCAACTCACATCGCTCTTCGCCTCATTTTGCTCTCCAAGTGCAAAAAGGTATGTGAAAGTTGAGCCAAGCTTCACCCTCATTCAGTGAAAAAAGCTTTATCTGTTTAGCGCTTCGTTTCACTTTGGGTTTTCTTTTTTACATCCACTATAGTAGCCACTCAGGGCAGCATCTTCCACTCGCTAATCATTGATCAACACACTAAATCACTGGCACACTAGGTGCTCTGTGATTGGCTTATGTAACCTCACCTAACCTCCGCCTAGAAACGTCCTGAAACAACCAAAACATCAACATATAGGCAGAGGACACTGCCGCACATGTATAGAGGCCCATAAGAGATGAATAAGCAGGACTATTTCTGTAAAAGTTGACTTTTTTTTTTTTTATTCTTACAGACCTTACGTTTAAGGCTCCCTGCTCCACAAACCCCCTTCCCTCTGATTGGCCAGCCCCATAGAGGTCAATCAGGGGTGAAGCTATGGAGATTCTGGTGTGATGACCTCATCATTTGAGCAAGTCTTATGAAGATTTCGTGAAGATCTGTTTACTGACAGATTCAGGGATTTCTTCACCACGTGAATATGTAGAGGTTTGAAAATGTGCACACATTTAGTCTACACAAAACTGAAACCTTAACATTCATGTTTAAAATATAAGAAAGCAAAATACCCCTCTTTAATGAAAACGCCACCAAAGGGTTTCCTGGAACCAGCGTAAAATGAAACAGCCAGGTTTTATCTCTTCTTATCCAGTCTCTGCAGACAAACACACACCTGCAGACACCCATCTGTGTCTCTGTGTGTGGAGGTCAGTTATTTAAGGAGCTGGGAGGTCAGCTGTGATAGCCCAGGTCTGACCTCTTATCTGTGTATAAACACACCACCGTTGTATTTCAGTGAAACTTAGTCTCCCAGAGCACTGAGGTCCTTGTTTATCTACAAAGAGCTCAAACACATGAACAGACATCACATGATCAATCTAAAAGATGTAATAATTTTTTACTAAATGTGTTTTCTAAAGCTTTTATTCCTCTCAGTAAGAATGGATCAAAGTGTGAGGAGATTTCTAACCTACAGAGGATTATCACCCTGCTCTGCACTTCCCCTCAACTCTGGCTTCCTTTAATCTTTTTTACATGCTTTTGATTTTATGACCAACAGCTCTGCTCTCATTAAACTCACTGCCAGCAGCATCAGCATCTGTTTGTAGTGAAAATGCTCTTTAAACTCCTGCACACTACCTGCACAGATTGAAATACAGCGGGCGGAGGACAGTGCAACGAAGGATGTGCAGATTTAATGAGGAAAACTGGGTTTTAATGCACACTTTCATTTATGATACTGGGATTTCTGACACCATGTTTCTGTGTTTTCTTTCAGTTCCAGCTGGGTTCTGTCATCCTGACCGCTGTGTCAGAGCCGGCTGAGGCGGTCAGAGAAATCCTGGTCCACAGTCTGCAGAGAGGGAACACTTTGCAGCAGCATAACCACAAACTGGAGGAGGAAAACCAGAGGCTTAGACGGGAGCAGCAACGCATCACTACAGAGTAATAACACATCAAACACAACAACCAGTACTAATGATGCAGATATACAATTTATCACTTTTTATAGAGGAGAAAACAGAATTATTCATTGTATCGAAATCTGAAGATTGAAACAATGACACGCAGGTAATACTGAACAAAACTCAAACCTTGGAGGATTTCCATTTTAGAAAAACTCTGTAGATTCATAATTTTATTGAAAAAACCCAGGAACTTTTCACATTAGGTGTTAAACTAGGATGAAAAGTGTTTTTTAAAGCTTTTTGTGACATTAGCCTGGAGCTTTCTGCTTATGTATCCTATAGTTGACAATCTTAAATTAAATTAATTCATTTTTTAATGTGAGTCTGGCATAATATGATGGTCAAATGTTTTGCCTAAGCTGTAGTTTAGCCATCTGCCACTAGCTAGGGCTGTAGCAATGCTCCCATAATGCTCCAAAACTCTACTACCTGTATGTAAACAGTCACAGATGACAAGTATCATCTTCCATGGTTTTGTAAGTATTTTTATTTAGAAAGTCAGTTCAAAAGTTGAAAGCTTTTTTGATTGCAGAAACTTTTTGGGGGCTATTTGATTTTCAACTCCAGAAATTTGTGTCTACATTAAGTTTTTCTCAATGCTAATTAGGTAGCAATAACAATGCCAGCTCATCATTGCCATCCATGGCGCCAATTTTTTTGCATGGGCTTTGTTGTTGTTGTTTTACTGCGCTCTACTGGTCTGGTGATGTAGTGCAGTTACTTTTATTTTATTTTCTCTAAATCGCTGAATTTATTTGCATACCGGTAATCAACCTGGTGGAGAAGTTCCTGGGACTTGTCAAAAATCACAGAACCAACTAAATGTGCTTGGACTTTTGTTGAGTGTTTCCTTTAGAAAAGTTGGTTTGTAAGAATTTTAATTTTGAGACATGAAAGATTCAAGTTGGTGTGGAACATACCCACTCTGAATGAGTTAACCTGATTGTTCTTACCTCACAGAACTTCATTTGTTGTAAAACGTTTGAAGCGAGGTCACTGCCATGCAGGCTGTATTACAGTTTGGTCAGAATCATGAGTTTCAGTTCCTCTAACATCCATCACAGTGTTTTCTCTGAGTTATTACCCAACTCGCGTACCACCCTGTGAGGCAGGGTGTCTGCCGCTGACTGTACGTCACATTGAGGTATGAGCTGGTGTCACGTCGGTGTTAATGTAAGTTCACATCCAGCACAGTCAGACGGGCCTCTCTTAATCACAGTGTGCACTCTGCCACATTTCAGATTTCAACAGAGAGGAAATGATGGTGGTGAAATCTGGGTAAATTTGGATCGGAAAATGTACAATACAACGCAATGTTCCTCAGAATCAGAAACACTTAATTGATCCCCAAGGGGAAATTGAATTTCAGTAACATCCCTTTCAAAGTTCCTGAGCCAGTCCATTGGTTGATTGATCGAAAAAGATCCCAATGTTGAATCCTAATAATAGTTTTTAATCATTCTCTGTCAGTTCTTCTATTATAGATGTGTTCAGCTTTGATTTTGTTGCTTAGTGCGTCTCGTATCTCTGATTGATGACTCTGTAATCTCCCTTCTGACAGCTCTCTCCATCACTTCAAGCAGTGGTGGTGTTTTGTTTCTGGAGGCAGACATTTGTGTGTTTTGCATGATATATAGGGGATGATTTTGCTCTCCTATAATGTATATGTACGTATGTGTGTGTGTGTGTGTGTGTGTGTGTGTGTGTGTGTGTGTGTGTGTGTGTGTGTGTGTGTGTGTGTGTGTGTGTGTGTGTGTGTGTTGCTGTCATTGTAGGATGAAGCAGTACGCCAGTGGTAAAGAAGCCCTGGAGGCAGAGCTGTACTCGCGCTTCGTCCTGGTCCTGAACGAGAAGAAAGCAAAGATCCGCAGTCTGCAGGAAACTGTCACACACCTGCAGGAAAAGAGGTAGACCCAGACCTCTGAGTCCTTGTAGCTTTGGACTCACTCATTCTGTTTATGTCCTTCAAACATAAACTTTATGCGAGGAGATAAAAGTTTACCAGCACAACTTTAGGACATAAAAATCTTGTTTTGAAACTTTTCTAGTTGCTCAATACTTTTCTCGAGAGTTTAGACTTGGTCACATAATTTCTGCAGCTCTCTGATTCATCTCTTTTGTTTTGAAGTCCTGTGGTGTGTAAAAAGTAGTGTTTTGGAGTTCGAGCAGAGAATTATGGCCAAGAACATCAACACATTATACTGTATTTAAGTGCATTTGAAAGTGCTTGCACCCTGTGACAGTAGTTCTATTGTTTGCAAGTTTGTACTGTACTCCTTCAGAAAACACCTAGTACACTGTGCTGCAAAGCAAACATCATTTAGGACTCTCTTTCATATTAAAAAAAATGTATTAGTGCTGGCATTTAGAGCATAAACCTCCTGTTGTCTTGCAGGATCTCTGATGGAAAGAAAAAAGAGGACTCAGTAAAATCTGACCAAACAGTAACTCAGGAGGAAGATGAGTACGGAGGCAGCACTGATGAGGAGCCAGAGGAAGAACAGCCGGCTCCACCTTCCATTTCATCTACTCGAGGTGAGATATCTGTCAGTGAAAATGCTGGTTTATATGTCAGGATGAAGTGTCTGCATCACCCCCCCCCCATTCTCCAACCAAACACTGGTCAGCGTATCTGTGGCAGACTTATCTCTAATGTTGATATGGTATAGTTTGATGCAATGCATCATAACACAATATGGTGGGATACAATGTGTGGCCATACAATCTGATTTGTTTCAAGGCACTGTGTTGCGGTAACACGGTGTGACACCATGTGATATGATGCATTGTTATACGTTGCAATGTTTTGTGATGAGTTGCATTTCATTGTGATATGATACAGAACGTAGTGATGTGATATGATGCAATACAATGTGATAGGATGTGAAACAATGTTGCCATGTGTTACGATGCATTACCATGCATCGTGATGCAATAAAATGGGATAAGATACAAGGTGTTGTGGAGAAATACCATGTGTTATCATTAGGGGTTGGAGAAAAAAATCTATATTTACTAGGATTTTTTGTTTGGCAATATCAAAATCTGGATTCTGTGAAAAATAAAAAAAAGAGTTTTGTTTTTTGTAATTGAAGTTCTTCATTTCAGTCTTGGTTTATAAGCTGGATCGGAAAAAAGTTACCACTTTTCTCCAGCAGAGGGCGAAATGGTTTTCTCTGACCCACGGGATGTGCATTTTATGGAAAAATATGGCTCCTGACATAGTCTGTAGACATTATCATCATCATTTAACTTTTTCACATGGTCTGGTGTTAAGAAAGCAAACAGAAAATCGTAAATACCCAAGAATCGCGATTTAAATCAAATCAGCACCCCAAAAACTGTATTGTCTGTTTGAGTCTAGCTCTGCTCTCTTAAGTTTCTGCAGGAAATACAGGCAGTCGTGAGCCTTAAGATGATGCTCATGTGTCATCCTCCTGGTGGTCAGGTTTGTTTTGTCGGTCACAAAGAGACTTCGGTATTATTTTCAGACTGTTTCATAACTGGTTCACATCTCCTCACAGCTGCCTTTTCAGTATTTAGGTTGTAATGATCACTATATTCCCAAAAACTTCATCTTTTCCCTCTCCCCTCAGCTCTTTGAATTTCCTACATGACCTATCAGCTCCAATCATATCCTGTACGTAACGTCATTACCTCTCCACATGCTGAAGAAATTCCTCCAGTTTTCCAGGAGTTTTAGCCAACGTCATAACCTCAGCGTGTTTCTCTGTTTCAATGCTTTCATTTAAATAAACATGACGTATCATTAAAAGAGAGTCACAAAGTGAGTTATAAGACATAAAACAACCACAGAAAGTTGACACATTAAGTAGAAAAACTGAAGCTGCAGGTGTCGGAAACACCTGGTGAGAGCGGTGACGTGACTTTCTTCACACCGTGTTAATAACAAGTATGACAGAGCTATCAAAAAAACAGTGAAATGATGTTTTTGTATTCACACAGTATGACAATGTGTGTGATATGCCTGTGGAGTGTGTTGTCCTGGTAGCTGAGTGTGTTTGAGACTTTTTGGTGCCCAGAAACAAACGATGACCTCATTGAGGAGTTATGTAACACCAAGCAGAGGGCCTCTGTTCACTGAAACACCTTTAAACACAAGCAGCTTCTATCGTTGACGTTTCACTTCATCAGCCTGCAGACGGCTGCTCCCAGGAGGTCTCTCTGAGTGATTAATGTGGCACCAGCAGGAGGAAGGTGTGTGATATACAGGTTAGATGTATCATAGAGCCCAGGCGGGCTTTTAGGGGAGTTCTGCCCTCGTCACACATGTTTACCTCTCTAGTTTTTCCACTTTCTCACTAATGCAGCAGTCCAGAGGCAGATCGTTTGATACGTCAAGGTGTCATGTGTTTCCTGTCGTCTGCAGAGGAACAGCCTGCAGGATTTTGTGTTGTTTTCGTTGCTACGACAGTGACTCAGACGGGCGTGCGGTGCCAGTTTGAGCCAGCAGATATAAAAGGAAAACAGGGGGAAGTTTTGGGAAATTAGTGGTTTCAGTTTATGTGCACATGGTTGGAGAAGTGAGAGTTTAGATTCACACAACAAAGTGTCTATTGTGTGCAGTTTCTGTTGGAGTAAGTAAGTGTTTAAAACCATTTTGTTGAGGAAGAAATCGAAAGTATTTACTCCTACGGAGAACAACCACAGTGCTTTCTACTAACTCTAAAGACTGTTTGTTGGGATCCTCTTCAAACAAGGAGCTGTCCTAACATTTACTCTTTGCCATGCTCATATAAAACCATATAAATTAAAGATTTCACATATAAAAGCATTGAGAAATGTTTACGTTATCTTTGCAGGCATTCGTCTGTTGCATCAACACAAAAATTCTGAAGCATGTTGCAGGAATTTCTCCACATTTGACCGAAAACGCTCACATTCGGATGGGTTATCAGTTTAAAACATTACACAAAATATTGTGTATGTGTTGTGTATGTGCTCTCATTACAGTAATTCTTCAAATATTTTGGCAATATAACAGTTTCTGAAGGGTGAGAAGATGAGCTTCCCAGGTATGATCTCTGAGTCTTCAAGGGAAAAATTAAAAAAAAGTCTAGATTGTCTGTATAATACAAAAACACTTTAAGACCTCTTATATTTCTGCAACACTAGGGGAAAAAAAAGCGATTAGGATGTCTAGTTTTGTAATAACAATGTGAAGAGTCATAATTAATCAAATATTTAAGAGTCCAGTTTCTATGTCTACATGCTGTTTTTCTATGTTTGACACAAGCTGCAACCACCAAAAAAAGTTGATGGAGAAGTTAAGAAAAATGGCAGTTTCTTTGGTTTTTACTGGAGGCTGGCCCAAAAGACCAAGAAATCCTCCTTAGGCCCCTATTTTGAAATGCATATTTTTACAGCTTGATACAAAAAAACTGCTCTGGGTGTGCAGCGTATTCATTTTATCTGACAAGCTGAGAAGGGAGGAATTACTTTATTCTGCCATATCAAGATAGAAATGCTTCCTTGCTCATCTCTCTTTAAGGTACATATTTTACTCATTGTGTAATACTAATATATGGATCAGAGTAGCCAAAAATGTGCCTCTAAATATACCAGAGAAAAAAAAAAAAGCTAAAGTGTCCATCAGCTCTTTCTCTGCGTCACTCACACCTGTCTGCTTTGTTCTGGTTTTACTCTCTGGAGCTGTTTGTGGTCAGTCGGGTCACAGAGTTTAACAAGCAGCTTTTACAGACTCCTTTAGAGCCCTGAGTTGAGTGTATTCACAGCAAACCTGGAGGACAATGTGGAAACCAGCCCCGGGATTAGACATGGAGATACATGTCTATCATCATTCTATCATGTAAAGAAAAGAAGCTGCGTTTTAATGACATTTCCACATTTTCCCATCATGGATCGGCTCCTCTTTGATCCCTGAAGAAGGTGGGGTTTCAGGTGGAGGGCCATCTGCCTCTCTGTTGTTCCACACACTCGTCATGGTGAAGGACAGAGGAAGAGAGGCAAGGCGATGAAAGAGGAGGTAGACATCTGAGAGGAGATTGGGGCAGATGTTTGAGGGAAGCTGGACGCCATCAACGAAGCAGAAAAATGACACGACTGTTAAGAATTATGATGTACATGAGGAGAAAGGAAGGAAAAGAGATAAAAATGTCAACTGTTCAACTAAAAACATGATTTCTTTGTGTTTTCTTCAGATCAATCACCTGCCAGCCCGTTAGATGACAGCCTGAAGGACCTCACAGACGTCGCCCCCTCTCGAAAACGCCGCTTTCGCCACCTTGGGGCCCCAGACCTTGTGGTTAAAAAACCAAACCCACAAACCTCAGAGAAAAAGAGGTAAAAATGCACATCACCCTGCACTAACCACATGTAATATCATTCACACGTGTCACTGTGCATGTTTGTGCTGCTGGGCTTTGTTTTGACAATGTGTGGAGATGTAGTTCCTCCTACACCATGATCTCCTGCCCTGTGGTTTCACTTCACGCCTGCTTCACAGTTTACTGCCTCTGTAGCTAGGAAACCCCTCACATATGGGACATCAAATCTTTTTTGTCAGCCGGGGTGTGACACCTCCAGACAAAAATAGAAGAAAAATCAGACATTCATTGTTTTAAAATTAAGTTTATTGCGGTGAAAATGCACCTCCCTTGTTTACTGTGGCAGCAAAACAGAAGACATGTAGAGCTTCATCTTTATTTGAATTTTCCTTTGCTTGTCTGTCTCTTTTATCTGGCTTGTCCTCCTCCCTCAGCTGAACGGGAAGATCAAACACCATAAAAGTCGCCTGTGAGGGATTTTCTTTATGTCAGTAAACAAACAATCCACACACTCTTTCTTAGGACCCACTGGAGGTTGTGTTTTTTCTTGACTTGTACGTGAAGCACTAACAAAATGTAAAGAGCAGCAACACCATCTCAGTAACTGGTCGTAAACCACAGATTCACCCCCGCTATCTGTAAATATGTGAAGGAATGTGGCGTAAAGTGTGCGCATTTACAGGACGGGAAAATACACAAACACCTCAAAACAATACAGATGTTTGGAGGCTCAAGTCCTCAACAAAAATCTTTGATCTCTCTTGTTTTGAAATCTTTTTATTAATCTTCACAAAGCAAAATTTCTATGAAATCAAAGCAAAAGAATCAATTAGTCCTGCAATTTTTCGGTTAAAAAAGATTTAGATCTTCTAGTAAATTAGTCTTACCAGCTGCAACTTTGCTGAACTCTCTGAGCAACTTTTTTAACTGCCGATTTTAAGAAAAATATTCTTGTGTATTCTTGGAAAGACATGGAAAAATATTTTGAGTTCTTAAAACAGGGGGGCTATTTTTTCTGTTTGCTTGCTGTACAAGATCTCAAAACCCATCAGCTGCTTTACGATGATGTAGTCCTCTCAGAATGACTTTCAGGCGTTTTGGTGAAACTACAGGTTAGTGATAAATGATGTCAACCCAGGACTTCCTTTTCTGTGTGCTGTGTTTACAGTCCAATAAGCAACTTGAGTAAAGACCATGTGCTCAGGTCAAAGGATAAAAGTAATTCACCTTTTCTTGAGTCTTAACTTCCCTCAGAGGAGCATGGTTTAACGGTTTCTGGCGAGTCTCAGTTTGACTGTAAACAGTGAGTTCCACAGGGGCTTCTCTCTGTTGTCTTTCTGCAGCAATAAGCTGGAACGGAAACTGATTTTCTTGCGATGCACTTGTTCTTAAAGGTTCTTTCCTTCCCTGAAACAACAGTATGATGCAAATTTCTGGTGGGTCTCAGTTTCACTGTAAACCTGACATGACTCACATCTAGGTCTCTTCTCTCTCTTCTCAAACTCCCCGGCCTTGTATTCTCCTCCTGACCTTATTAGTAGTCGTAGTTTATAGTTTGTTCGAGCTTTGGCAGCACCAGACAGAGTCCAGCTGTCCACCTTTAGGGTGTTATCACATTTACAGCGTTCTTCTGAAAGGGAATTTCAAATTCAGCTTGCTCACAGTTCAGAGGTGATAAAAAGAGCCGGTTGTCCTGCAGGTTTATGATTTCTGCTGCTGGTCTTCTCTTTTGGTTTTATCTGCTTGAGCACAGAAACACATGCTGCCTTGGCTTTAGGGGGAGCAGCTGGTGGAGTTAGCCTCAGGAGAAAGACCTTTTCATGGCAGACTTTATGTGAGTGCACAAATCCACTAATGAAGGAGTGGAAAAGACAGCAGCTTTAGGTCTATGTTGTCTTACAGTGAGGTTAAAACCTTTATACCAGGTTTACAATCAAAGAAGTAAAAGAAAAGACGGAGGGTTTGGAATTTATAAATCCAGGTTTTTAGATATCTTTCTCTGAATTTGGCCTCGAAATAAAGTTTCCGGAGCATTGAGGACATAAAGAACCAACCTGTATGCTCCAAAAATCACAGTTTCTCAAATAGCCACTAGATGCTGTCTCTAAAAGTGGGTCATTCTCCATAGCACCCCATGTTCAAATGTCTAACTGAAAAATGAACAATAATAGCAACCTGGTAGCCGCATCCAGCAAAGTCTTGTATTTGCTGTGGAGGACTCAGGAAATGAAACTGATCTACTTGAAAGATGGGACAGAACAGAATTGTACAAGGATCAGGTGGAATTGCGTCATCAGTTTCTTGAATGGTTTCATTTTTTGATTTACTTCTCTCTTGGCTTTTTCAGTCTTAGTGTATCAGCTAATGGAATAAATATCTTTTAATTACAGTGGTGTTCTCTGTCTTTAGCCCGTTAAAGAACAAATCACTTGGACACACTGTATCATCAACAACTTCTTCAACTTCACCACTTTTTCCAAATATGGTCACTTCTGGGATCCAAAAATAAACACAGTGACGCCACAGATGAATCTGGGATCAAACACAATCAGAAAAAGTCAGAATCAAAGAGTGATAGTATCAGTTTCCAATGTTTGTAGAGATTAAGTGATGATAAGCATGTTTTTCTACAGTATTTCTTAAAACGATGTCGTCATACGTAGGGATCATTGTTAGATCTGGCAAAGTGAGAAAATGAACCAAGCCTTTAATTTGTTGGATATTGGTGAAAGCCGACATTCTCAGGTCTGAACACAATGTGGCAACGGGCATTTCTAAGGGTAACTGAGGACATGAACCCAAGTCAAAGCCAAAGTCAGTCACTGCTTTCAAAGAATCAATTATGCAACGTTCCTCTGTTTTGGCTTTCTGTCCGTTCTCTCTTTTCGTTTCTGTATCTACACTCAAAGTCAGACCATCTCTCAGCTCGGAGTCCCTGCTGCACATCCAAGACCTCACAACACAACAGCTCTTTTCCCCATATCTCCTGTTTGCCAGCTTCTTTCTGGATGTGGCCATTTAGAAATTATTCCAAAGTCTCAATCTGACATTGTTCCTGCGTCCCTCGAACAGAGGGGGGAACGAATCGAGTCCAACCTCCTCTGAGTGCCAGCTACTGTAAACTGTGCCACATGCAGATGGCCCCAAGTGGTGCCATCCATCCCCAGCTGCTGTCAGGAGCCGTTCGTGGTGCCCATTACCAGGCTTATTACCAGCCCTGATGGCCTCAACAAGAAGCAGCAGTGAGCCGAGGAGCAGCTGTTTCATCGCTGCAGAAGTTGCCCCCCCACCGAGCTGGCAAACACAGACTGCAGAAGAGGGGCTTTGTCTGAGGGGGGCTGTTTACGTGGGGGTTCAGAGCTGTTGGCAGTCCAACACCCTGCTATTGTTTTTCCATTTCCATCACTTCTCAACTCGTTCACCTTCATCTCTTACCTCCACGCAGGTCATCCAGGAGGAGCAGGAAGTGAACAACATGTACAGAAGAAGATAATGACTCTTGAAAGGTGTTACCACACTCTGGGATAACGAGCTCACATGATTTTTAAGAGTTAGCTGAGATGATTATTCTTTTGTCAAGTACAGAGGTGTTTTCCAAACCTGGCACTAATCTATCTGGCACACTCCAGTGATCTTGTTTTGGTTTTTCAGTGGCTAAAGTTGGTAATAGTGCATCATACTTTGTCTTGTTTTGGTATCAACCTGGGAAAAGTTCTACAGCACTTACATTCATCATTGAGATAACATGAGTTAGACTTTTTTAGACCCCTTCAGACACTTGACTGAAAGAAAGTTGGTGCATTGGAAGACTAGCATCATGTTTTGAGTATTTATTTATTTATAAGAGTGACGTTTGAGGTTTGAGGTTTATTATGAACAAAGTTGTTTTCACCTTACAGCTCTATCTGTCAGACTTTCAGCTGTAATTTTAGCTTTCCTCTGGCAAAAGTCAAGTTGATAGAGATTCCAGGGAAGCTGAAGCTACATCAGACCCTCTAAAAAGTTGTTTTTTGGAAAACCTGCCTTCTCTTTGCAGTTTGTTTTCAAGAGTGATGTAAGTTTTTGGGGTTTTATTATGTAATAAGTCATTTCCTCAGAGTAACAGCTCTATAAATCAATCTTTAAACTGATACTTTTGGGTTTTCATTGGTTAAAGTTGATGATAAGGTATCTGACCTTGTCTGTTTTTGTTTTCAACTTGAGAAAGGTTCAATGGAAGCTAAATATACTTCTGCTTTTCCGCAATTTTTTTGTGAATCCTTTCCCATGAAAAGATCCCAGTCACCTAAGAATCTGCTCTTTTTGACACCTTCGAATACAGTCTTTAAAGTTTTTGGTCAACTCTTTGTAAAGAAGAGCACTCTTGTTTTAGGTTTTAATTGTAAGAGTGATGTTGGACATTTCTGATCTATCAGTCTTCAAACTGTTAAATTTTGGTTTTCTATTCACAAAAGTTGGTGTTAGTGCATCAGACCATGTTCTGTTCATGTATCAACTTGGGAAAGTTTCCAGTGAAGCTGAAGGTGCATCTTTATTTTCAACATTTAAATGCTGGCTTTAAAGATATTAACACTTTGGAAAACAAACGTATGATTTGAGGTTTCTTTATTGATTAAGTTTAAGTTAAGGTTGTTTCAACGGTAAGTTACAACTCTGTCCATCTTTAAACTGTTAAGTTTTGGTTTTAATTGGTTAAATTTGGAGAAGGTGCATCAAACTCAAACCTCTTTTGGTATTAACGTGAGAAAGGTTCAATGGAAGCTGAAGCTTCATCTGTAGTACTTCATTTCGATTAAATTTCACAGACTTTTTCGTATTTTCGTAAGAGACACAGGTGAGATGATCCTCGATTAACTCTATGCTCTATAACTCCATCTGACATTTGAACTTACTTTTTTGTTTGGCGGTCACAGGTTAACTTCTGCTTTTGAATGACTCTGTTGTTTCAAAGGATTAGCCTGGATCTTGTACAACATAAACAATGATTTAAATAAACTACCCAAACCAGGCAGCTGTAGACTAGCAACTCCTGCCATGCCAAACCCGGTGTCCGAATGACATTGACATTGTTTGACCCTTTGAAGGAGGACTTTTTGAAAACTTGTGTTCCTATTTTAGTTTGCCATTTTAGTGTTTCCTTGTGTGAAATAAAAGAAAGACTTCATCAAACAATTGAGTATTTCGGGCAAAATACACCAGATGCGTCTCTGGACTGACACTGCTCCATCACATGATCCTATAGATCAAATACGCAAGCCTTCTATTTTTGCCAGATACAAGAGCAGTGACAAATCGTTTTACAAAAAGCACATCGAGCAGGACAGGAAGTCGAAGGGATTATCCTCAGTCTTCCAGAGGTCTTGTAAGGCTGAACACACAGCCCGTGCGAATTGATGCATGGATGGATGCAGTCAACACGCAACGGAGCAGAGATGAATCTGGTGTATCCACTGCGTCATCCAGCAGGACTTGTCCTCCATTGATAAATGGCGCCCAATTATGTGACCCCTGTCCAATCGGTGTCGACTTGCAGTAGTCTACTCAAACAGTGTCACTAACACCTTTCAGCCAAGAAAAGGTTTTCAAGCTCCAACCTGGATTTGTGAATTTGATTTAGCCAAACTTAACTCTATTTAAAATACCTAAAGATGTCTTACGTAGCATTTCCAAATGTTTAACAGAGCCAGGTCTGTGTTTTCACCCTGTTTCCATTCTGTATGCTATGCTAAGCTAACCCCATCCTACCTTTTCCTATGTCGAACCTCTCACTCAGCAAAAATCTCTGAAGATGTGTTTATCCCCGAGAGCTGAGCTGTCTCTTCAGAAACTTTCTCAGAGTTTTAAGTTCATTAAAAATCTGTTTGTTGGGATCAAAGTCTCAAAGTTCCTGACTCATTGTAGTTCCTGCTCACACGTCCTCTGGATGATAATTGTTTGTGTACTCTGAGCTCTGTTTTCCCATGAAAGGAAACTCAGAGGGAAACACGGAGAGGTTCTGTAAGTGATCAAACATCGCCTCTAGCCATCACAGATAATCACTCCAAGACTCGCTCTGGTGAAGCCTCACTGGTGTTCTTGTGTGTTTGCATTGTGATTTAAGTTTGGAGCACAATGCATGTCTCTGAGTTTTAAGAGACGATTGTTGTACCCTTTAGACCTGATCAAACTCAGCTGTGAAATCCATCACGGTTGTGTAAGAAATGAAAGGAGATGTTGAGTTACTTTGCCTCACTGTGGGTGTGGTGCCGTCAGAGGGGATAACCCACTAAGTGGTTCCTAGCCTGGGGGTCGGGACCCCCTGCAGGGTCTTAAGAGGGATTTTGGGGTTGCGACAATATTTTGCATCATTAGCAGAAAAGCCTTAGTTTTATCCTGACAAGTGGACTTTTCCAGGCCTCAGAATGGAATAAAACAGAAACCATGGTGTTAAAGGGAGATAACAATATTTTTTTTTTAAATATTTAATTACTAAACACCCCGGAAATTTCTCTTGCAGAGCATTAATATTTGCAACTTAACCCTTTAAGAAAGAACACTAAAATGTCTTTTTGATTATGACCTCAGATCTTAATTCTAAGTGTCTGACAACGTTGCCAAGAGGATCCTTTCAGAGATTGATAACTTGGCAAAGATCGTGTTCATTTACAAGCTCCGCACAGCCATCATAGATCCAACCAAATCAATCAATTTAAGGAGCAGCTTTATCTCATTGAACTTGGAAAATGTTGGTCCAGCACAAAAGGATCTCAGGGAGAGGACACAACGCTGAGACACATGAAATAATGACAGACAAAGCAATAGATAGTGTTGCTTTGGAGACAATTTTGTCATGTACAATCTTTTTCTTTAGTTTTTTCAAAGCAAAGACATGTCATTACTCGCAATGTAGCTCAAACATTTAATGGTCAAAATAAACAGCAGCTTGTTGAAAGGGACGCGTTCCATCACGAGGCTTTTGTCAGCATTTGTCCTTGTTTGGCTTTGAATATCCTCTTTGAATCATGTTCATTTATTTTCTTATATGTCATTCTTTCAGGTTCTTTCTTGTCATGTGAACAAAAAAATCATCAACCGCAGCTGCTTGTGGGGTGTTGGTATGGCTAAGCTGTTAGGTCATGTGGGCTACGTTGGAGAAGCTGTACCTGCCTCTTGCCTTGTTTCCTGCTCTATCTGACATCCTGTCTTCTCAAAATGAAAGAAGAAAGAAAACACAAAATTATAACTTTTAGAGGAAAAAAATATGCTCAAGGGGAATTTCCTTTACCCCTTGTAGAAATCTTTTTAGGGTTAGGGTCAGGTAAAACTCTGGGTGAGTTGGGTTAAATGTTTTGCTTACAGCCCACCCTGAAAATTCTCAAGAGTTTTGTGCATCTGCATGTTCGTATCATAATGCAACTTTGGTGTTGTAAATAGTACCAAAGAAATTCAGTAACAACTGAGTTCTGCTAGGTGGAATCACCTTTTTTGGTCATTGTGACTTTGAAGATATTGGTGTAGCTGTTGTCTCTGGTTTGAAAGAAGAAAAACAGATTGATAAAGTTCGTTTCGATGCATTTGTTGCAAGGATGGCATTGTAGTTGCTATTGCCTGTGTCATAGGTGCTGCTTTATCGTTTTACCAAGTTTTGCTGAAACTTTTTGCACGTTTAAGTCCTTTTGAATTCCAGATTGCGACAAAATCAAGCCCAGCTTTTAAAATGCAGGCTAAGCTATCTCAAATTCAAAGATTTTTATGATCTGCCCTTGTTTTCTGTATCTAAAATCCCACTAGCAACTCAAGCCAGAAGTATAGAGTGAAGTGAGGACATGTTTGGTTGGAATAATAATTGACCTGCTGAGTGTCAGAATGAGGGGGTGTACTTTATTTTATTTAGAGAATCTAATCCATCTTTCCAGCCACCAGCAAACCAAACCTCTGTTTAGTCTCTAAAACCACAAACCAGCACATAATTGGTGAACATGCTGCAGCTCTCTGTGTCGCCATCCCCGCTCCATGTGGGGGCTCCTGTGTGCCTGAGCTTAACCTCACCTCTGAGGCTGAAACACTCCTGTCATGTCCCCCTCATGCCGTGTGTTCAGGTCTGAGGTGGTCCTCCGTGGCGGCGTCGAACAGCTCCCCCCTCTCTCCAGTGAACACGTCTCCTGTTTCCTCTTAACTGGTTCCAGCAGCGCGGCGCTGGCCCTGGTACAGTTGGTAATGATTTAAACAAGCTCAGGGCCTCCTCTCTCTTCTCCTCCTCATTGAGAATCAGCGTTACATCAGGGCTCGAGTTAGAGGAGAAGTCAGTTATTTCTAAGAAAGCTTTTCAACTCAAGGTGCTTCTCGGGATTCTTGGTGGTCTAGTGGTCACCTTGGATTCAGGTTCATGTGTCGCTCATGAAAGCTGTGAAGCAAGAGGAATGAGGGGCTCCATGTTGGATGGTTTACACCCAGAAAAATCCAATTACCTGTCAGAGAAATGTTTTCCTGCCCTCAGCTGACCTGATGATTGTTTGGTCCATTTGGCATTGATATTTCATACCTAACTCCACTTGAAGTGGTTGGTTTCACATTGGGAGTCTCTTCAATCCTTTCTTCCAACTTTTTGGCAAAAGAGCCGTCAACTACATATCGCTACATGCTGACCTGTTCCTTCAAGACTGAATATTTGACCGTTTAAAGCAGCAGACTCAGAGGATAAACTTCTGCAGACCTCTTGGCCTACATTTCTGTCGTTCATTTTAGTTTTTGATCCCCTCCTGTCCTCTTTTCTCTGCGTCCCACTGAGCGTCCTTGATCCTTCCTTCATCCTCTGCTGGTTTGACATTTTGCTTCCTGAGCCTTAAACATCTCATGGTTTTACTTTCAGCAGAAATTATGAGCGCAGACTCTAACGTGATAAAACACACAGGTAGTCCAGTCCTGTATTTGATGTAGACCTCTTAGATGAGGGAACTGCTGGGCCCCAGTTACACACACACACACACACATTGACATATCTACACACTGGTATAAAAGTGGCCCATGTGTTTTTGGTCTCTTTCCTTATGGGCCACATGATACACTTCCCGTCTTAACAGGAAAACTCTCCTGTAAACCAGCTTCATTAGCCCACTGACCCGTTCTGTGTGTGTTGTGTGTGTGTGTGTATGTGTGTCTGTGTGTGCGCAGGCTCGACCCCCCTGCAGGATCCAGTAAGCAGCAGACTCCCCAGCGCTCTACAGATGCTGCAGCAGCAACTTCTGAAGTGGAGGACCTGTTTGACGACTTTTGACCTTTCACTCTCAGTCTCGAAGCAATCCCCAGGATCAGAGCTACAAGTCTGGAAGAAATATAAATTTTATTTTTGTACATTATTTATGAATTGAGGGTCATGAACTGCACTGAGATCATGTATGAGGAACTTTTCCTGTTGGGTGACAAATGTAGGTCTGTTCAACCAGAAGCTCCCAGAACAACTAAGGCTCTTCTCAATTCCCCAAATCTCTAAAACGTGCTCAATTACTTGGTTTTTTTGATAACTGTCATCTTCAACCATCAAACAGTTCTCCAGTGGGTCCCAAAGTCATGCTTCAACTCATGAAGGAACTAAAATACTTTGAAAGACCAACTGTACTCAAAAGCTCCCTGAAAGGATTGAAGGAACCAAAAACTCTCAATTTCTTGCCCTGAGTCTCTAAAGACTTTAGAGAAACTTAAAAGACCGTACTGTTCACTGAAGGAAACCCAGCACCCCCTGAAGTCTACTTGAAAGTTTAAAAAGGATCCTGAAATATTCTTTACCGTGACTTAAACCACCAAAGGAACCTTTTAAATCTCGTTGAACATCACCAAAACCACCTGAAGTAATCGTAGAGTTCCAAATAGACAAATTCAAGGACACTTGGGAAACCAAATGGGCTGAGGGCTTGTTACCTGAACCTAGATCAACCTTACACAGTACAGTACACCAAAGCTATACTGATAACTCACCTTGAATTAAAGAAAGAATCCTGTTTAGATAAAATCATTCCAAGGGATAACTGAGCCAACCATAGATCCATCCATACAACTGAACACTAAAAATCTAATAAAAGGACCTTAAATAACCTTATTGCTACAACTGATAAACGTCCCTATGGTGTTCCAGGAGCACCTTTGGAAATCCTGGATTTATAAAGTTTGCAAAAACTATGTTACATAAACCTGGAAAACATAAGGTCATTTCCTACAACCACACTACAGCTAGGTAGATATCCTAAGTGATACAGAAACCACGAGGGCCTTCAAAATATAAAATAACTACGAAACATCCCTTGATCTAAACAAAGCTATACAACCAAGAAAGGAAGTGTTGGGCATCCAAAAAATGACCGCAAGAGCCACCTCAACATCTTCCTCTAGATCCGTCGAAAACAGCAAGCAAACTTTAGGACTTATATAGGATAGCAAGGACCATATGCCGCCAGATCTAGAACCAAACCAGTTCTGCGACTCCCAAGTGTTTTATCATAACTCTAAACATAACTGACAAGAATACCAGGACCTCTTTGAGGTACCCCAGAAACAAAAGGACCCTAAAAACCTCCCAAAGGATTGCAGATCCACCAGTGGATCTGAAACAGACACTACAGTTAAATCAATAAACTTTGGGACATTCTGCGAGAAGAGCCTTAGAGTCGTCTCTGGAAGTACATTAACAAACCTACAAACTCCTCAAATCCTTGAACCTCCCTGACCTCAGGATCATCCTCTGATCAGGGAACACATTCAGACTCATTTGTCACCTGAGGTTCCAAAGAGCCATGATGTTTTAAATTCTGTTTGCTTTTTTAAATTAACATTAAAAATAGTTTGAAATTATATTTTTGAACATTGTATTTTAGAATATTGTGCCAATGAACTGTCTGGATGAGCTGTAAATTCAACATGTATTGAATGTTTTTATGAACTTTTATGAATAATTAAATAAAGAATGAGATATGATAGTTTTTAAGTAAAAAGTGTTCTCCCTGGACTTTTTCTTCAGGTTACTGTTATTACGTTAATGTTAAATCTGTTTTTAGTGCTCCAGTTGAAAAGATTTCTGCCAGATTTAGGATTCCTTACCACACACAGTGGAACTGAGACTCTTCTTAGACAGATGCCTTAAAACTGAAAGTTAGAGGAGACAGAAAAAGTGAAACTGAGACTCAATCCAGATAGATGAAATGAAATTGACACTTGGAGGTGACAATCAGTAAATCTGACAAGCAGTAAAGATGGCTACAATGAAACTGAAACTTAATGGTGACTGATACAGTGAAACTGAGACTCAACAGAGACAGATGTATTGGAGTTGAGGCTTGAATGAAACTGAGATTCTGGATATAGATACAAAGAAACCAGCACTCAGTGGAGACATGTACATTGAAGCTAAGACTCTGAGGAGTCAGTTACAGTCAAACAAAGACAATGAAACTAAGACTCAGTAATCCTTGGAGAAAGATAAAGTGAAACAGGGACTCAAAAGAGACCAAAACATGCCAACAGAGACTGGGTTCAGAAAGATACAATGAATCTGAGACTCAGCAGAGAGACGCTCCACGGCTGAAACAGAATGCCAGGTGTCCATCAGAGAAATCCTGTTTCTGATTCTCACTAACAGGTCACCAAACTGGACTCTGGTCAGCCTCAGACAGTTCACGGAGGAGAAGGGGATGTCAAACATGGTAGTAGCCTCTTGTCGAGGTCATGATCCCGGACAGAACAGTGTTTGGTTTCCAGGGAATCTGGGCTAGAGAATATTTACAGATGAGCTTAACCTGCTCAGATAAACACAGATGATCCTGAGGAGAGCTTCAGTCTCAGTTTGAAAACAGGTTTTCTTCAGTTTGGAGTCATGTTCTGTCTCTGAAAGGAGTTAAATTACTGACTTACATTATATTTTGGATTCTGTTGGAGTTTTGATCCTACTTGGAGTAGAAACTGAGGACTTTGCGACATCTGCTGCACAGATTTTTATGATTTCTTTTGAATCTATCTGATGTAAGTTACTGAAACTGTACAGAGGAGGGTGGTAAATCAGCGGAGTGACCCTTTACTGTCTCTCTCTTTCTCCTACTGTCCCTCACTCAGGCTTTCCCAATCCTCCCCTCCTCCCCCTCCTCCCTGCACTGGGCGGTGTATTGTTGGGGGGTGTGTGGACATGTGCGCCCCTCCTCTCCCTAATGTGTGGATAATAGCGGGTGTAAAGTGGATTTGAACTTGCAGCCAGTGCTGAGAGGAGGAAGAAGAAGAGGTCTGACCGGCAGACATCTGCTGCAGCTGAGAGAAGAGCTGCGGTTTGTGCGGGAGCTCCGGAAAAAAGTTTGACAACCGAAGAGAGCCAGCTGGATTTTTGGTGCATTTCTTCTTCCTTTGTCGGGTTAAGAAGGTAAGTTGTCAGATTTCAACACTTTTCCTGCAGAAATTTGTGCACGAATTTTGAAACACAATGAACTTTCATGCACATCCCAGACTGACTCTAACTTTGATGCTGCGCTCAGCGCGCCGCTCCTCCAAGCTGCCACCGGAGGTGTGTGTCTCTCTCTGGGTGGTGCGCAGGAATGTTCCCACACTGATAGAGCTGGATGATAGGAGAGTCATTGATTGAAAGTGACACTCGGGACCAATTAGGTCCGTTTACATCCACTGACAGCTCAACCACTTGATCTGATGATAAGCTTTATCAGCACAGCTGTTGCAGCGCTAATCTGCTCCTGCTTCGGTTGCTAGCCCACATCTGTCTCTGTAATCCAGACATGTCCCACTCAAACTTTTACAACACTTAAATATCACAAATAACACAAATACTTTAATTCTCTTAGTTTTGAACGAAAAAAAAAATCAAGAAAAGATCAAAAGGCTTCAATCAAATATTAAGTTTGATTTAATGTGTGATAATCCTAATTTTATCAGTTTATTAATGATGTAATGAGTTCGCCCATGTGCACAAAGACTTTTAAAGTATATAATTAATACATTGTGCACAAAATTAGAAAAAAAGCCGTCATCTTTTGTTCTAAAATGAAAAATATATCCCGGGTTCTGCTTCTCTTATGTGCAGAAATTCCTTTATTTTTCCCTTTTTTGACGTAGATGTTAAAGAGTTCAGCTTAATAAAGTTAGTGGGAGGAAGAATAAGATATGTGCCCATACTGGGTGTCTTTTCTCGTGTTTATTTCCCTATAGAAGAGTGAAAATCTGTATAAATTAAGTTAAGAAGTTGTTTGATAATCTAAATAAAATAAAAATAGTGAGAATTACTTGTATTTTTGACCCATTTGTTTTTTCCCCTGAAGATAAGTACCAGCCATTCAAAGAAATCAAGAGTTTAAGCTAATATGAGGAACTTCCAGTTTGGCACCCCCTGTGGAAAAAGTGCCAGCCTGCCCCTTATTTCTTAGTTAAATGGTGTTTTTAACAATCTCATCCTGTGTTCAACTTTTTACACTCAAACAGAACATGTAGCAGCGGTTTGTAGGTCAGAAATATCCACATTAAAAAAATTGATGTTGCTGGTACTGGTTGAATTTGTTTTTGGAGGTTTTAAAGAGGTGTTTACATTAATTTCAGTCTGTTTCATGACAGATTAAAAATTCCTCACGGGAGTTGTAGATACATAGTGATATTAGCAGAAAGCACTTTAAAGAGGTGGTATTGTGCTTTTTTTTAACATCTTTATTCTGTCCCTCGAGTGCCCCTGTGATATATCTTTGCATGATTTACAGCTCCAAAAAAAACAAACAAAAAAAACAACTCTTTTTCTTGCTGTTTTATAAACCTTTCTTTCAGAGTCTGCCTGGAAAATTTCATTTTAGAGGCTGCCTCATCAATGCGCCTGCTCTAAAACTCCCCTTTCTTCTGATTGGCCAGCCCTCTGGAGGCCTGTTGGGGGCGGGAGCTCTGGGCAGATCCTTGTGTTTTAGGCCCCGCCCCTCCAACAAATGTGTCATGAAGCAGTGGGGAGATCCTGATGAAGATTTGGTGCCATTTTTAGAACAGAGGTTTTTGATAAGTTTCGATCAGTTTGACACCTCCACGTACCCCACAGGATTTCTGATATTTCAGCTCATACAGAGCTAAAATCAGACAAGTTACTTTAAGCTCTCGGGGTTGAAGAAAGAGACATCTTGTGTCCAGCTGTTCTGAAATCATCAACATTTGCATATAAATAAATTCTGTTTTTTCAAGGTGGGACAGAGACAAAAGAATGTATACAGATGTACAAATGTTTGACAAAAGGGTTTAACCTTAAAATGAGCTAACGTCATGAGAGGTTGTTTGAGTAAAAGTAAAAGTTTCACTTCTTTTGAACAGCATCAAATCTGATGTGTAAGAAGCTGGTTTGTGGTTTCTTCCCGTTAGAGGAGGTTTGTTCTTGCCACTGTAATAAGAGTTTAGATGAGTCAGACTGAGTCATATCCTGTCTCAGGTCATCAGGTCCTTGTTCATACGAGCACATAATGTACCTGCTCTTTATGTCATGAATTAGCACTGTATGAATAGATATTTATGAACAGAGAGGTTTCACTCAATGAGATCATCTCCATACATCTTCTGAAAGTCTTCATTGCTTAATCTTCTAAACTGTTTCATCCTCTGTCCTGCTCAGATTGTGTCGAGATGATCCCTCTCATCCTCACACACCTGCTGTACCTGTTGAGTGTGTGCTCAGCTCGGCCTCCGTCAGGTGAGTCTGCCCCGGCAGGCAGTGATGTCACTGCTTACCTCACACTTTGCAGGTCCAGTTCTGATTTAGTGGAAACTGCTTCGTGTTCCTGGCTTCAGGACTTGCAGGACTTTCAGAGTCTGAGTGTTTCTGTCTCTGCTGCCAAAGCTCGCTCTGAAAAATGGTTCTTCATGCTGAGGGAGCTGCTCCAAGGATTACTTCACAAGTTCAGAGTGTTTAACACAGATTTAAAGCAGGGTTACATCTATCACAGGTAAAACAGATCCACAGGATGTAAGTCTACAAGTCTGATGAAGATCCCGTGTGTTCCGATCAGATTACAGATTCAGGGATTTCCACAACATATAAATATGGAGAGGTTTGATAGTCTGCACACGTTCAGTCTGAATAGCTTTGGTACTACAATATAAGAAAGAAGAATACCCCCTCTTTAAGACTGATAAGACCTGAGAGTGAACTGAATGGTGGAGAAAAGTTTCATCTGCATGAAGATGAATATTACAACAAGTAACAGAGGATATCGTTTCATAATGTCAGAAATATTACAACTTTTGTGATGAGATGTGCTCCAAAAAGGAGAATTCCATTCATTTTACTAAAATTAGAATCAGTAATCTCAAACTGAATCATTTATTTTAGGAATACTGTCAAACTCCCCCTCCTCAATGTGGTAGATGTAAAAATCCAGCATACGTGGTTGAGAACATGGTGTTAACTCACACATTGGACTGCATTATCATTCCCAATTACCTCACTTTTCTACTTCATATTTCTTCGTCATATTTCAGAGCAAAAACGGTTTATTTATCAACCATGGAAAAAATCCAATCAAAAAGTGGGCACAAAAGAGAATCTGAAGATTCTTTCCTGGATCCAAAGATCAAACTCCTGCTCTGAAATAAGATCAGAAACATCAAATCTAACCTCTCTGATAGCGAGCTCTGAGCTGCTGCTTCGTGTCTGACATGCAGGATCCTGTTTTCCAGCTCCACCTCAAATGAAGATGGATAGGAACTCCCGGCTGTTTGGCGCCCTGGCAGGGCGGGTGGTGCTGCCGTGCCACTTCTCCCTCCCACCTGACTCTACACACTCCCCCTCAGCCACCACGCTGCCTCCTGGCTCCACCCTGAGTCCAGACCAGGAGCTGAGGATCAAGTGGACCAAGCTGGAGGATGCGGGGGAGAAGGTGGTGCTGGTGGCACAGGGCAGCGTGGTGAAGATGGGGGACGGGTACCAGAGCAGGGTGTCAATGCAGAGCCACCCACTGTCGGTTGGAGACACCTCACTTATTATGGTGAAACTCCGGGCCAGCGATGCCGGGCTGTACCGCTGTGAGGTGATGCATGGGATGGAGGATGCACAACACACCGTCAGCCTCAACGTCACAGGTGAGGAAAACAAACACACCCTAACAAATCTGACCTTTAATGTGTGAAAATTAACTCTCGGTTTGAGGAGTCTGCAAAGAGGATCAGAGTGAACCCAGATGTGTGAATCTGGCTGAGGGACATCAGCAAGAAGTGTTTTACTCAGATTCTGGTCTTTAAAGCTGCAGGAGCCAATGTTTCAGATCAGATTACGATAAGAAGAGGACAGCTGACCTCAAGTCACACACCTGTCACCAAAACTTAGATATGATTCTTATATAATACTCTCCTAATGGAGCAACTTTATGCTCATGAAATAAAACACATTTATTCTCACATTATGACTTTAAAATTGGGACAGTAAGACTTTTATCTCACAACATAATTAATTCTTGGAACATGGAGATTTTAATCTTGTAACAATTCAGCTTGTTTCTTTATACAGAACAGCGTAATATTGCAATAAAAAAACTTGATCTTTGTACCATAACAAACTGCAAATTCACAACATATTGACTTTAATCACGTGATTCAACAACAACCTCTTAGCCTACACACTTTCATCTCAAATTATGACTTTTATCTCTTAACGTTACTACTTCAAACTATGACTTTCATCTCTAAAAAGAACAACTTTGATTTGATCACATAACAAAACAACTCAATAACTTAACATAGCAACTTTATTCTTGTGACATTAAGACTCAAATAGCATAACATAATGGTTTAAATCTGGTAAATTAAAGACTCTACTCTGTACAAAATCAATACTTAATGAATTAAAACTGTCACATTACAAGTTCAATTTTGTTGCAATTTTAGTTTTGTAACAAATTATTCACATGACTCAACACTGATCTCCAACCATACAACTTTAGTGTCTCAACACTGCAACTTCATTTTCTAGACATAATGACTTTATTCCTGTTGCATAACAATATCATATAATTTAATCATGTCGCATAACAGTTCAATATTGTTACATCACACATTACAACTGATATTACAACTTTATCCTTGAAACGTAACAGCTTAAATCTGGTTAAAATTGTGAGTTTTTTCTTGTAACTCTATGATGTCATTCTATTTTTGCATATGCAACATCATTATCATTGTAACATTACATATTTTTTTCTGGTAACACAAAACACTATTCCTTTAACTTTACTACTTCAATCTTGTGACATAAAACTTCAGTCTCTTAACAATAAAGTGTATCTTGATTTTCATAACACAACACTAATATCAGAACACATAAGACTTTAATTTTATAACATAAGGGCTCTTTTCTCGTTACATTACATTATTGTTGTATATTGACGCCTTTTTTATCTCATAATATTATGACTTTAATCTTTTTATAACATTTCTTTGAATCTTTCAAAATTCCAATTTAAATTCTGCAACACAAAACATTTCTCCTTTGACATAATACATTTAACCTTGTTTTATTTAATATTTAATTTCACACCATAACGACCGTCACAAAACTTAATTTTTGTAAAATTACAATTTAAATCTCATAAGATAAAGGCTCTTATTTAAGCTGTCACATTTGTCTATTCTTGAAATTATTATTTATTTATTAAAATCCCTGAAAAAAAAGATACAACAGTTCAATGGGGACATGTTTCGGGGCGGACAGATAAACATAGCCTGAAGGCAGCAGATTAAACTACTCCTGAAATATCTGCTCATGTTTCATTTGCAGTTAAAGTTATTTCTGAATGTCCAAAGTTCATCCAGTGGAAACCCCACAGAGACATTTACACAGATTCCACATTAATGGTGAATAATAGTGAATAATAGTGAACAGGAGTCTTTGTTGGTCAGCTCCACACAAAGACGCTCCCTATGATCAACATACAACTCTCTATTTCACGACTCAGACGTCCTATTCAGCGCTGCCAGAATGTCCTCACAGTGGAGAAATAATCCTCCCATCCAGAGGAGGATAAAGGAGCTAATGATGCAGGAACAGTTACAGGGACTCTGAGGATGATGGACTGAATGTGTCTGTGTGTCTGAAGTGTGATGATCGGGTTTCTGTTGCTTGGGTTGTTCTTATTTCTGTAGGAATGAGTGTAATTATTGGATGAAATGCTGTAATGTGAGGCCAGGATGAGATTTTTGAATCTGAGCAGGTTAAAAAGTATCTCTGAGAGTTTGAAATAAAGAGAGTACACTAATACTCCTCTTCCCTGTATCTGTTTTCTCCTTTCTGTCCTCTTTTTCTCTCTTCAGGTGTGGTGTTTCACTACAGAGCGAGCGCCAGCAGATACACTCTGGATTATCAAGCCGCCATAAAGGCGTGTCACGATGCTGGCGCCGATGTGGCTGAACCTGAACAGCTGAAGGCTGCGTACGAGGACGGATTCGACCAATGTGACGCAGGCTGGCTCGCCGACCAAACCGTGGGGTATGACTCTGAATTTGCGCTTCATGTAGGCTGGTGGAGTTTGTGTTCAATTTAACATCATTTCATTCCAAATCATTCCTGATTTTTTTCTTGTTATTCTCGTGACACAGATCCTTTTTCTGGAAAAATAACAGTTTTGTTGAAAGCAGTTTTGCAGTTCAGACTTCTCCTTTCATTTACAGAAAATGAAGTGCCTAAAGTTTTGGTTTTTGTATTTTTTGTAGGTATCCAATCACAAGGCCTCGTACTGGCTGTTCCGGTAACCTTGAGGGAAAACCAGGAGTGAGATCATACGGCATCCGTGATCCCTCTGAAAAATATGACGTGTACTGCTACGCTGACAAACTACGAGGTAAACAACAACAACAAAAACAATGAGTGTGACATTAATATAACTCACAGGTCAAAGGTCAGAGAAGTGTGAATTTAGACATTAGCTTAGCTTAGCACAAATACTTCAAGCGGGTGGAAACAGCTAGCCTGGCTCAGGCAGAACTCTGAAAACATCAGAGGCACGACTTTTAAAAACCAACAGCTCATCTGCTGAAACCTCAGGTCACAAAATTATTACCTAAACTTCTAAAGTTGTTTTGTGGTTAATTTTTTAAATCAATACATATTTATTGTCCTAATTTGTAACTTAAATCTTGTAACATTGCAACTGTATTCTTAACTTTGTTATCATTAGGTCTAAATCCTGTTCTCTTCCACAATCTCTGAAGTCTTCATTTGATCTTTTAGTTCACACAGAATCCATGAGCATGATTTTTTGCCTGTTGCCCAACTGGCTCCACACAGAAGCTTTAAAAATATGGAAAATACAGAAATGTTGGATCTCTCTTCCTGATGATGAGAGAAATCCTCTGATTTACAATTAAAGTCTGAAAATCAGAGCACGAGAAGAGAAACAAAAGTTTAGAAAAGCAAACGCTCTTTTGTTTCTCCACAAGAAAAAAACCCAAAGCTGCCAAAGCTTGAGCCATTATTGACTTTTTGTCTGTCATAATCTGGATTATGTTTTCAAATATTTATGAAATGGTCAGACTTCAGTGGGGAGACAAACGCTGCTGTATTGTAACACGAGTTAGTGAGCCACAGTCCTGGTTCTGCTGGTCTGGAGTGATTTCAACTCTCAGAGGTGCAGAGGTTGTGTGCTGGTTGTCTTTGTGGTGTGTCCAACAACATTTTTTGGATAAGAAACAGGTAATGTGATACAACTATGGACAAAGGGTGACCTAATCTGGTGGGCCTGGTAAATTGAAACCAAAATAAACTGGTTATTTCTGTAGCTCATGAGCATTATAATGCAGGTTTCTATGGCTTTAAGGGTCAGCTTTGAGTGGACACACCTGCATTGTTTCTGGTTGTCAACTCCAGAGGTTTCTGGTTGATTCATCCATCATCACACCTTTATCCCTCTGCTCCAGGTGAGGTCTTCTACCCCAGCCTCAAAGAGAAACTCACCTTCCAGCAGGCGGGTGCCGAGTGTCAAAAACACGGCGCTGTGATGGCCTCACCCGGTTTGCTGTATGCAGCCTGGAGGGCGGGGCTTGACCGCTGTGACTATGGCTGGCTGTCGGATGGCAGTGCCCGCTACCCTGTCACCGTCCCCAGGATGCAGTGTGGAGGAGGTCACCTGGGGGTCCGCACGCTGTACAAGCACCGTAACCAGACTGACTATCCGGACAAAACTGACAAACATGGAGTGTACTGCTTCAAAGGTAAGACTGGAATACACGACCACACAGTCTAACGTTGTTTTCTGTTGCTATGTTTTAATGAAAGTGTGACTGGGGAAGTCTTTACAGAGATTAAAACCTGACCTCTGTGGCTGCATCCAGCAGGTGTTTGAAGCAGAGTGTGTTATTCTAGTTCTGTTATTGTAGACTAGGTTTTTTTTTTTTTTGCACATAAAACCTTGGTACAATGTCGGATGTGAGCGCAAAAGGAAAACATCAGCATCTCATGAGGTGCTAATCATTTAGTTGGCTTTAGTATGCTTAATTTTTAAAGTTATCAGTTTCTTCAAGTTTTCCTTCAGTGCATGGAGTTCCCTTTCCCTCTGTAAACTTCAGCTTTGTGTTTCAAATAGTAAGCACATTTCCTCCATCTTGCCTCAGCATCTGCATGAATAAGGTTAATTTTTTTAACCCCTCCACCAAATGTCAAAATCACATTTATCTCCTGAAGTCCAAAGAGACACTGAAGCTTCTTTACACAAACCCTGAGGTGAGCAGCAGCAGCAGCAAACAAACCACAAAGTCCAGCTGGTTTTAAAGAGAGCTCACAGAAAAGAAACCCAAACAGGAGGAGAACAAACTCCCCCTACCCTGTTTATGGTGGGGCATGTGCTTTTATGAGGGGAAAACCCAACTCATGCTCTCAAACACAGATAGAGCAAAAAGGGGACAGGTCCCTAATGCCTTACAGCTGGACCCTGCCCAAACACAGACAGACGGAAAAGAAGGGGAGTACAGAGCTAGTCCTCCCAACATCACCATTATTAAACGAGAGGTGAGCAGCCCAGGAACCGGTCCCCCTCCTGAATATGATTCTTTGCAGATGATATAATGACTAACAGTTGCACTATTGGCACTGCTGACTGTTCTTTCTGGACTTAAAAGCTGTATTTCTGCAGAGTGTGCACCGTAGAGGTAACACGAAGTGGAGTGACAGCATGAGGACAGACCCCAGACCAGCCAGATGAGCGAGAGCTCGCCAAACACATGACATCATACCTGGGCGGGGCAGGATAATGGTGTGAAATAGCAGACAGCCAATCCTCACAGTCTGCTGGCTGCAGGCTGTAAACACCTTTATAGGCTGTAGTGGAAATCTTTACTGAACATAGCTTTACTGAAAACAATACAAATACAACAATCTGAAAACATGTCTCTGCTGCTGCTTCTTTAAAGCTTTTAGTTTGGTCACAGAAAAATGAAAATGAAGAGAGGAGGAAGACAAAGCATCCAGACCCCAGTGAAACGGGAGTTGCTTGTCTACTGCTCAGTGCTTTTATCTTGTTTTCTTGGCTTTATTTTGTATTATCTGTTGGGGCCAAAATTATCTTGAATGAAGTTTTGAGTGGCGTAAAAACACAAACACACTGTTTAATAAAAAAATAAAACCAATCATCTCTTGAGTTTTGCCAGAGAAAACCAAAAGACGATGGTTGTTTTTCACTTTAATTTAATGTTTTCAATGATCAGAACTTACATCCCATTGATGAAACACGACAGCACAAAAGTAAACTACCAAATTATTGTTTTGGTAGATCAACAACTCCTGTGCCTGTCTGTAAGGATCTGGGAACCAAATTTAGAGTTCCTCGAAAGGTTCCTTGGTAAAATTTCTGCTGGACATACTTAGCCCCTCAATAACATTTTTCCTACCTTGCTGTTCAGACTGCTAGAAGCACAATGTAAAAGTTATTAAAAAGGTTTACAAAGACTAAACTTAAAGTTTGTGCATCCTTTAGTTATGATTTAGGATGATGCATCTAGATTTGAACAGTAGGGGGAGCTCATTGGTGCCAATGTAGGAGATAATGCTGTTCTATGATCTTTGGTTAGCATCTCAACAGTTAATTTGGACCCTTATGTGTTTAAAAATAGAGCCACTCTATTAGATCCTCCCTTTATTATGATTTTCTTTGCTTTTTTCGATGTTTGTCGAACTTACCTGATTTAAATGTTAGCGCTGCTCTTTTCAAGGCATCAAACAATCTTATCAAGTGTTCTTTAAGAAGAGGAGAGTGATGGCCTCATCCTCCTTGCCCTCTCCTCCCTTTGGCCCGTCCATTCATCCATAGGTTCCTCTGTCAGGCTGCAGGGAGGGACAGAGGAGAGTCAATTACACAGCGTTTATTAAAGCATTATGTCAGTGACGCTTAAAGCCCAGGACGCTGACTCCATGAAGTCAGTGCTACACAAAGCCGAGCATTGTGTGCGTGTTTGGAGCTTGTTCTCATGTGGTATGTGTTCCATCTTAATGAGATATAAATCTCTGCTAGCATATCAGGCTAATTTAAAGAGGTCTTTACAACAGAGGACCCATGTTCTGGTCTGGATTCTGAATAATGAGCATAAGGGAAGTGTGAGGACAGTAATTTTTGGAAACAATACAGTATGTGATTATTTCTGCCTGTTTCCATTTTGACACAACCGTTTCAGACGGTTGCAGTCTTTTTCAGTCGTCTCCAGGTCTGCTTTATTTCTCACAGGTGACTTCATGCTTAAAAAATCAAAGTTGCCACACTTCCTTTTATAGCCAGCTGTAAGCTAACGCTGGTCTTACAGCTTCGTAATGAGTCACAACAATCTTGATTCAGGCTGAAAACATTTAGTCTTGGATTAACTGTTATTAAAACATCTATGTATAATCTCACTGATGACGGATGTGGAAACTTTTCTTTGCGGTGCAGCATTTTCCAAAGCAAAACACAAGTTTTTAGGTTGATTTTCAGCTATTTTAGGTCTTTATTATCCTTCCTAATTTGATTTATTTCAGCTGCATGGTGTAGTTTTTGGCAGAAACCCTTTACAGTATCCATTGCCTCGAAGAAAAAAGAGCCCTGCAGAGGTTTGCAAGCAGCAAAACTGAGCTGTCAACTCCTTACGTTGCTTTTTTTAATATCTTTATTCTGTCCCTCTGGTGTCTCCATATTAGCTTTAAATGAATTGCAGCCACGTTTTTCTCTCCCTGAAGTTTACAAAACCCTTAATTTGTGCTTTGTCTGAAATGCTTTGTTTTAGCTACTGTCTCTTTAAGGCTCTCTGTTCCACAAACCTCCTACAGTCTGATTAGCCAGTGCTCTGCCTGGAGGCCTGTTGGGGGTGGAGCTTTGGGCAGGCCTCAGTGTTTAAGGCCCTGCCACAAGATCTTGTGAAGAGCTCCGGCAGACCTCGTGCTATTTTTACAATGTTTGGATGTAGAGATTTGAAAACCTGCTAAGCCTTTTGTTTGAACATCCAGCATTGGTACTTTACATCCATGCAAAGTACTGATATTGTATCCTAGAGGTTAAAGCAACCATGCAACAAAAGGATGTCCTTCATGCTGGTCATCTGGATACATAATGAGATATTTGAATTTGTTTTAGCCACTGAATAATCCAGGTTTGATCCACTTTTTAACCCATAATCAGGCAAGACAGATCAAATCCAGATCCTTTTATAGGAAATGGGATCACAAACTTCACACTTTGTCCACAGGGGGTGCCAGACTAAAAAAATCCTGTCACATGGAATTATTGCTCCAAATTTGTCATAAGTGTCAATATTATTTTTAAGTGTGTCTTTGATTGGCCGATTTGAAAGTTCCCTGAGGCCGTAACATCTCTTAATTTGATCAAGGTTGTAAATCAGGACTAGGTAACTGGTTTTATTGTCCTTTTCATGGTTCCCCTTACCATCACATGTTGATTGTCTTATATAAAGGTTTGTACTTTAGCTAACATGGTGTTTTGACTTTCCTCCTCTCTTCCAGCTGCTCCTCCAGAGCCAACAACCATGACTCCCCTGTTGACCCCCGATGAGCCAGAAAGAGCTGGGATCCAAACAGCAGGCCGAGACAGAGATGGAGGCTTTACTGGTGTATCTGTCATCCCCACCTCAGAGTTTGTTGACTATGATGTCGCTAACTTTGACAAATCCATGGTGGAGTCAGAGCCGCAGAGAGGCGATAGCCTGCGGCCTATGCAGTTCCCTCCTTTCCCCACTACCGGCTCAAAGCCCTCACAACTCGACATCTCCCAGGGAGGAGGCCAGGCCGGGTTGGGTGTCAGCGGGGAGGGAGTGGTGGTGACACCGATGCCATCAGGTGAGGGAGTCGCTCCGGAAATGGAGGGGAGATCACCTGCTGTTGTTTTCAAAGAAGGTACCACCATCGACCAAGCTGTTTCTGGAGACGTGGACGCATCAGGCAAACCATCTTTGCATGTCATGATCGTCAACGTGCAAGACGGAAACCAATCAGGTGAGTAAAGAGATGTTCAGATTCTAAGTTTAACTCTTATTTTGGATTTAAAATATAATGAAAGAGACCCCCATATTTCACCCAAGACTTCTCAAAAGTTTTGGGTCTGTAAGAGCTGAGATTCTCACGTCCCCCCCAGACTTTATGTCTCTCAGTGAGAACATCAGTCTCTCAGTGACCTCATGTTTGTACTCTGTGTTTGTTGTCTCCATAGGAAGCATTTAATGGTTGTGTTACCTTGTATGTATGCAGACAAACACACACATATGAACACACACTGTTTGCATTACCAGATGTGGAGAAGTTATGGAACCTCGGCCTGTTCTGCAGCTAAACATATTGTAAACACATCATCGTGTTTCCACGTCGAAGGGCTGCACACTCATAAAGAGACAGATATTTCACAGAAAGTGATTCTTCTCCTCAGAGTTTTCTGTTTCTCACACTGTCAAACACACTCTGGTGGTCTGATTGATTAGCCTCTGTTCTCTTGAGCAAGCAGCTCTAAATAGCTGCGTTCGACTCTCTGCTCCAAAAATGTGGAGAGAGCTAACAACAAGCCACAAATATTTAACCTCTATTGTCTTAGCTCTGAGCAGCTTCCCAAATTACCGTAATTTACAGCTTCTCCAAGAATATCTACACTCTTCTCTCAAAGCAGACGCACTCTTTTATCTAATATGACTCTTTAATACATACATACATAAATGAACCAGGAGCCAAAAGCAAGGTTTACTCAGGACAAGAACAGTCCAGGGATTCAGTAAGACTTTTTTCTCATGATCCTGTGAAAACAAGACCAGATTCCAGTATAAATGCTTCATACTGTCTCAGTATGCCAGAGAAAAGATAAGAAACTTATGACCTCAGCTTTCTGAAACTGAGGTTTGAGTCATCAGCAAGGACTTAAGTCATTTCACATGTTTTAGCCAAATCTGTGTTTCTGTCACTGTATGGGGGGAAACAGGAGAAACAACATTGATCTAGAGTTCCTCTCTAGAGTTCCTCTAAAATCAAAAGATCAGAAAACTACAACAGCAAAAAGATCAACCAATAAAGCAGGTAACATTTTTTAAATAGCCTTCTGCAGGACTTTAGAGACTAGCTGAGACTGCAGCCAGCTTCATAGCCACATATCTGGTTACGATAGTAAGAAAAATTCACAGAAATGAATGTCAAAATATGTTTTATTTCATAACATATGATATTCAGTCAATAGGTATTATTTGGGTTTGCATCATTTTACACTGTATGGTATATTATAATGTTGTCAGTTGTCATCTTGTATCACTTTGTATTTTTTCCCTATCGTATCTTGCCGTCTTAATTCCAGTCTTATATCAATGCATCAGTTTCAAACCAATCTGAGTTTATGATTGTATCATATCTTAGTGTAGCATAGCATACCATATCTTGTCATATCTTATACAAGAAGTATTGCAACAAATCGGAACATATTCTATTATGTCTTATTGAATCATTTACACATATAGAATCATAATGTATTGTTTCATATCACAAACCAAAAGTATCATATTGTATGGTAACATTGCGTATCATGTACATATGGTGTTTTAGTGTATCGTAACTTAGCGTAACATTGCAATGTATCGTAATGTATCATACAAATCATAGTTTACTGTAGTGTATCCTAAGGTATCCTAGAGCATTTAACATTTTTAGCATATTGTATTGTAATGATTCTAACGTATTGTAACATATCGTAACATATCGTAACCTATTGTAACTTATTTTATCTGAAATGTTGAATCATGGCATAGCATATCCCATAATATGCAAGAATATTCAATTATTTTATCCTGAAACATCCTTGCGTAGTATCGTGTTGAGCATATTGAATCGTACTGTAACCAAACTTATTGTAATTTATCAACATCATCATAACTCATTGTATTGTAACATAACTTATCCTATTGCATCATAATATATCGTTTTGTATGGTTACATATCTTATCCTATTTTAACATTTAAGCTGACTGTATTGCATTGCTAAATATTGTTTTGTCTCGTAACGTATCATATCTCAACATGACATCATGTTGTAACACGTCTGATCTTATATTATGGCCTGTTTGATTGCTGAGTCGTATCTTATCATTCAATATTGTGTCGTTCATACCATAATGTTTGTATACAGTTTTTCATATCTGAATTATTGACCTTGTATCGCTCAGTTCCGATTTTTTTTTGTTGTTTTAACCAGGCGGTCAATTGACTATTCCTTTACCTGGCCTCATGTTCGTACTCATGTCCCTCCACTGGCGTGTTTGCAGTTTTTAGTTAGAAATAACAGTTAACCTATCATAAAACTGTGCCTGAAGAAGAAACCTTTGTTTAGCCACAGAATCCCTAAATGCTTGTTGAGGGTTCAGGGACCACACACTCCAATGACTGGCTCCTGTGTTTGTTACCCCCCAGCCGAGTGGTGCCATCTTCCAGCAGCTTTGTTTATTATTGAAAAGTCGGAGGCGGATTCAGTTGCAGCTCATTCATCATCACATGAAGCTGGCGCTGCTGTGTGGGGCCAACAAACTCAGTGTTTCCAGGTCCTGAGGAAATCAGGAAAATTGAGGCATTGCGTGTTTTAATGAAAACTCTTCCTGTTTGAGAGTTACACGGAGGCTTTTTGACTCTGGGGGACATGTTGTGGCTCAAACAGACAGACGATTACCATCAGTTTGAGGAGGATCTCCTGGTGTCTCTCTTTTCGTCATCATACACCATAACCAAAGTCAGATCTGTTTTTGCGTCATGTTTGCAGCTCCAGTTCCCATGATATAGCTTCCATGTGTACCGTAAAGTCTTAATGAAGAGACACAGGCGTGCATTGTTTGAGAGCGGCCCCCCGGCTCTCTCTGACCTTAATCATAAGCTGACTGTTAACTTCCAGATCTGCAGCGAGGCTTGTTTTAATGAATATCAGACCTGAGCTGCTCTGGGTTCCTGCAACACATAAACTACAACTGCTAGCTCAGAGGATAGCTCTGTTCTGATTCTGTTTCAGGGCTCCAATGTCTGTTTTGATTCTGGGAAAGCTTAAAGAGATGTTAGGTATTGGCATCATAAGTTGGTGATTACTGGAAGTCAGAGTCCTGTTTTGTCCCACCAACAGTCCAAGTCCTGCCCTCATTTTATTGTGATGTTTGTGTCGGGGTTAATTTTGACTTTTGAACCTGGCATCCTGTCCCCCATTTGTCCCCCAGTGGATGACATCCTGGACTTCTTGAACCAGCCTATTGGTTCCGGCACGGTGCAGATCAGCAGGCCAGGCTTGCAGGGCGGCGAATACGGGGATGTTACCGTACCAATTCCCATGACGATACCTCCAGAGATCCGCTTTGTCAATGGCAAACACGAGGTACGAACATACAGTTACATTCTTATTTAATAGATTATTATCAAGGTTTCTAATTTCTTTGTTTATCAGTTTGGTCCATCAGCTCCCCTGGTTCAGATAAGGTTGATTTCTCAAAGTCAATTTTGCCACAAAAAGGCAAAACTATGGTGGCTCTACAGGTTTATTTGGTTGAATATGGGATAACAAAATGGGCCAAGCGATCCTGAGAATGTGGAAGCCTAAAAGCATCTGTTTCTGTAACCCACCCAGTGATGCGAACTTGCTCTTACTGTGATGTAAAGTCAAGAGGTGACCACTTCCACACCCATTCTTAGCGTAGTTTTGCTTACTGGTTTGCTGTTGTGGCTATCCAAGTAAGTGACCAATAAAAGGCAAGAAAGTTGGAATAACTGTAACTATTTCTAATGTACACAGAGACATGCTGTCATCACAGCTAGGTCCGATTCTTTATCCCTCTCAGACAATATTTAGCACATTACTTAATCATCACAACATTCTTGCCCACTCAGATCTCTGCATTTAAGATGAGGTTAAACTGAGAGGCTGCAGATCCTCAACAGAGACTGACTTTGTGTTATTTTCTGTGGCTGAGTCCAAACCTTGCTGAGACATGTAGGAAAAAGCTAAAAGATATCATTTTACGGGACCTCTTATCCAGTTTTCTTTGAAATCAAGGACTTAAGTAGAGAGATGACTTGTTCCTTGTTCAGAGAAGGGATTTCCAAAGCAAGCTCAACAAAAGTTTTTTAATTGTTAGAGCCACCATAGATAGTCTGTCTGACCTCATCTAAAGCTAAAATGTGAGTTAAAAAGTGGTCAAAGAAAGCTACTTTTAGTCATTCTTGTGGAACCAGCTCTTCAGACTGTTGTAGTTATGAAGCATGCAAATATTGTTTTCTTCTTGGCATTTGTTTCTATGATATTTTCTGGAAAAGGACAGCTAGAAGTCTCTAACAAAAGCTAGTTTTTACTCATTGTGCACATGACCCAAAGCCAGACCTTCAATGATATCACAGACTGTTTCTTATGCACCTTCTTCTTTGATCCCCTAGATAACATTCACCACAGAGCCACCAGCAGAAGCCAGAGGAGATCAGTTTGAGGTGGCCACACCAGGCATGTCCAATGAGGTTGAAGGAGACGATGGCGTCTTGGGGGAGCAGGTGACCCCCTTTGACTACGCCACCTTAGACGCCACACAGGAACCTGGTGATAGAGTCACTCCTCCGACAGAAACGTACACAGATGGAGAGTTAGACACTCACATTGGGGCGTACCCTGACTCTGACTTGGAGGGAGATCTTGAAGCAGCCAAAACCACCACCATGACCCCACATATGCTTGATGTCTCGTCTGCAACACGTGACGGCCAAGTCCCCCCAGGTGTCTCCAAGCCTGACGCTGATGGAGTCTCCACCTATGAGGGTCCTGAAGGTTCTGCAATCCGGGTGACAGATGCAGAGGCTGGTGTGACGGCGGAGGGCTCCACAGGTGATGCCATGCCCACCCCGGCTGCAGGGATCCAGTCAGTTGTGATGACCGATGAGACAGAGATTGGAGGGACTGAGCCTCCTACCCTTACCCCGGACATGCAGCCAGGGAAAACCCCAGAACAGACCCAGACTGACGACTCTGAAGGGTCTGCCTCAGGAAGAGAGGATGAGGCTTCAGGACAAGAACCATCAGAGAGGGTGGACACAGTCTCAGGGGAAGGATCAGGTGTAGATCACCCGTCTGGGGAGGGGGAGGCTTCTGGGGAGGTTTCTGGGGAGAGGGAGGGTGGTCCTGTTGACCCTCATACAGGGGCTGCTGTGACTGTTGTACCAGATGTTGCTGCCGTGACTTATGGAGACCTAACCACAGACACTCGTTACGGGGTGTCAGAGCCGAGGGCACCAAAGTCCACCACACACCCCTCCTCTGCTGCTACAGCTGATAAGAAACGCCCAGCAGATACCAGAGAGGGAGCACCCATGGCTCCTGAAGACCAGACCCGTTCCCCCACTGAGTCTTTCAGAGTCCACACCAAGGATGTCACCACAGGATCCACCCCGCTGTACACATTCGACCACAGCTCCCGCTCTGTCCCTAAGTGGGCCCTGGTCCCTGACCCTGCTGCTACCCCTCTGTCAGAGGATGGCGTTGTGGACTATGACGGGAGAGTGCCCTCCCTGGTGGAGTCTCAGCCACAGATACCACAAAGGGCCCTGACCACGGAGCAGCCAGAGAGCGGCACAGACGTTGATCCTTCCCTGGAGGCCAGCACGGTGGATGTCAGAGGTACATGAGCTGCATCTTTAGTGGTTCTTTTCTTCAGCTGCTTCTGTTGTTCCAACATGACACCAGCTTGTTTTACGGGTTTCCCCCTCCAGCCTGATGCTGTGCCAACCAGTGAAATCACAAACAGACAGACCTTTAGCAGAGCAGCTCCCTGTGGCTGCTTAGCACAAACAGATGGTTTAAAAAAAAAGACTGCAAAAGTGAAACAAAGATTAGCTTCACTTTAGCACTGAAACTAAAACCCACAGCACTTAAATGCTCTTTGATTCTGATTACACGCCATCACCAGAAAAGCTAAAGGAACAAACACATCAGCTTTCTTTGTTTACAGTCTGAGTAACGACTTTAGAAACCTTGAAAAAGGATGGGTTCCCGAAACACAAACCACCTCTTCAGCTCTCCAAGCTGATGGTTTTTCCTGCAAACAACCAAAAACACCTGAAACGAAAGTAACGATTCGGCTCAGACTACAAATTAAACCCTAAATTCTTCAGATGTTCAAACTCGGTCCATCTTCAAAAAGTTATTTTTGCAGGATTTTTTCGTAGAGACAAAGAGAGGAAGTTAAAGACAACTGATTCAGTGTTAAAAGAAAAGAGAAAGGGTGCATGCATGTTAGCGGTGCACTCCCCCTACAGGCCTGGAGGACTTTAAGCTTCAATTTGAAGCATATTTTTCTTTGCAGGTGTTTTGTGATATCCATTGCAGCTGTTTTCACGAAATTTCTTGTTTTGCATGAGTTTGATAGATGCATTGTTTCTGCATTTGCAGCTCATTCCTCCTGATGAGGATCACTCCGGTCATTTTAGATCTTGATGCAATTCAACCTTGATTTTGTCCTTCAGTTTCATGACATAAGAATTTAAATCTAGACTAAATTAAGATATTCTATTGAAATATAAGACTAAAAACATGCTTAGATTCTACTTTTCCCAGTGTTAAGAAGGCATGAAAGTAGCAGTACAGTACAGATTAAGTTTCATTGCAAATACCTGTGATGTCTTGTTACATGCAGGTTTGGATTTCACGGCATCAAAGGTTGGGGTTAAATAATTAGCTCCTGGCAGGGAAGTCTGAGTAATGACAAAGCATTTAATGTCATCTCATCTGTTATTTCTCCCTCCTGCAGATCTCCTTCCTTGTTCAATCAGCGTGTGTAAGAATGGAGGCTCCTGCTACAAAAAAGGAGCACAGAACATCTGCGTGTGTGCACCTGGATACACTGGGCAGCTCTGTGAAACAGGTACACACACACATAAACACATGCGCACACACACGTCCTCTATTTAACTGCCCTTACTGACCCCACGCTGACAGACGAGTGCTGCTGGATAATCCGCCTGTGTTGTGTTTCTGCAGATGTGGACGAGTGCCACAGTAACCCGTGTCTGAACGGAGCCACCTGTCTGGACGGAGTAAACTCCTACACCTGTCTCTGCCTGCCCAGCTATGCAGGAGAGCGCTGCGAGCAAGGTCAGCTGAATCAGAGTGATGACAAAGTGTTGATATCACGTAAAAACATGCAAAAAACAAGGAAGTCCAGGCTTTTATAAAAGGATATTGAAAGATGTACATTAGCCCTATGATGGTGTTATATCAGATGACATCATGTTGAAATGCTGAGGTCAGAGTTTGTTTCTGATGTGTGTTAGGTTCTATCATGTGTCTTATTACAGAGAGGAATAATGGATGAAGCAGTGAAAATGTGACTTCAGATTAAGTGGAACCACTGTAATTTTGATATCAATAATTATTTATTTATTTATTTAAAAAAAGGATAGTTTGACCGACAAGCTGAGTTTCATATGTGTTGGAACTGCAAACAGGCTGTGATGCCTGCATCGTAAACCTTTGGAGTAAATGCACCTGATTAAAAGTTTTTGTTTTTGTCCCTGACAGGCTCAGATTTTTCTTCTAAGCTTTACAGAAAGGATGATTTTCAAACCAAAAACAGCTGATACATCACTCTCTGCAAAGACACCAGAGTCAGACTCACAACTAGAGCAATATTACCAAAAGGACCCATGAGTTGCTGCTCTACCAACACTGTCTTTATTTACGCTTAATAACTCAAACTATCTGACCAGATGAGGCAGAAGCAGACTAACAAATCCCATTTCCATAAGGATGGTTTACTTAGCTAGATTTAAACTCACTAGAGCAGTTTTTAAAGACTTTTAAAACTGTCTGTTTAGATGATGGTATCATCAGCAAAGAGGTGCAATTTGGATTAAAAGAGAGAATTACTAGTGCTGCTTTCGGTAAAACAGATTATTTTTGTAACTATGGTCTGTTTAGTTATCTCATTATATTTCAATAATGTGTTGCAAGCAACTAATTTAAACATCAAAGACACTTGGTAGAACAGCATCTACTTACATCTACAAGGTCCAATCGCTGCGTTTGTCATTAAGACTCAATTTTAAGGGAGAACTGTAACAGTGGTCTTCATTTTTATATTTATTTTGATTTTTCTGTTAAATGTTCAGTGTTACATACATACATACATACATACATACATTTTCAAACAAATAGAAAGAACAACTAACCTGGATGAACAGACAAAAATTTGGGAAACAATATTAAAAACAACAACAGACAAATGAAAAGAGCCAAACAATAAAGGCAGTTGGCATTGTTACAATAATAAAACAAAAACAATAGCCTTTGTGTTGAAGATAAAAACCTTTTAATTGACTAAAATCACTTCAACATCACTTCAATTACAATAACAAGAATCTAGTTGTGTTACTTAATCTCACAGGTCAGGAGTAGCTGGTCTACCTCTGCCTCAATCCATGTTTCAATTGTGCTTTATTTATGCATAACAGAGGTAAAACATCAGCTGTTTCTGGTATTTCAGGTGGAAATAGAAAGAAAAAAATAAAGTAGCTTAGGCAGACAGTTAAAATAGTGTAAAACTTGTTTAAAACAGCCCAACACTGGATTGCAAAGTCTACAAGCAAACAATCTCTTAGCAGAGTGTGTCTAACACTAGTAGGGCTAGCACTTCTGGCCTATCAGACTTATGTCCATGTGTTTTCTGCTAACTGAACTTTTGACTCGTTAGTATCCACTTGACTAACTTTAACCAGTTTAAAAACATGCAGGTAGAGATTAAAATAAAGCTGAGGTTCAAAACATTTCTTGTTTATTATTTCACAAACAGGAAATCTGGAACAAATAACGAACCACCCCAAACATACAGACTTGTAGACACGCTCGTTCACAGGTGGACTTAGCCTGCTCCCCTCTCCTCAGCTGTCCTCCAGCTCTGGGTGTTTCCTCCTTCGCAGATTAGTTCCAGCTTCTCCTCCAATATTTGTGACATTACTCAGCAGCTCATCAGGCTCACAAACACACTCCAGAGATTAATATTTTCCAAGCAAATTCAACAGATTTAGAGAGTCTCAGTATGTCCTCCTTCTATCGACAGTTAAATATTTAACTGTTGAGATGATAAGGTCACAGTTTTTGATTAACGAAGAGTTTGGCTGCGACTGTTGGACTGACTTATTCTCAAAAAAGATGAATCAGTTGTGTTCCTTTTATCAACAGATTTATTAAAAAAGGTCATTATTTCTAAAGAACTTGATTTTTATTCAAAGGTCTTTGTTGATGCTCTCCCTGCCTCTGCTTTTTAGCCTGTCAAAGCTTTTTTATTTTTACACTGCATTTGAAAATCATCCAGAGTTGACCAAAGAGCTTCAAAAGCTACAAACATAATCATTAAAAAAGGTAAAATATGAGTTTTCCTGTATAAACATGAAAGAGATGGGGGGTGTTCTCCCCCTGCCTCAGGCTTTGGCATTCCACATAGGCATGTGGAAGGGCATGGAGCCCTCAGAACAGAGTTGTACTGTAAATTTCAACTTATTGTACACAAATATTCTTCCTTTTAGATAAAATTGGCCCTGATTAAACTGATACTGTAACTTTTTAACACATACTTTTGGTAGATCTCTCACGTCGGATAAGTAACATACTAGAGTTGGAACCATCACAGGTAGACGGAGCTATTTTCCAAATCAAGATTCTTTATTGAGCCTGTAATAGGATTTATATTGCTTATTATTAAAGAGAATATCAATGATGAATGTTGTATTTCCAGCTGGTTAAAATTTATCACTCAGTTTTGACTCCTGTTACCATGAAGAGGAAGTGGAAAACCCCCGTCCCAAAGCTGCAGGGTGTGATCATGTATGTCGGATAAATTGTATGTGCAGAGCTTTAATTCAGCACTGTGCTGTGTGTCATCCATCCATGTAGAAGCAGAGATAGAGAAACCACAGACACAGCTGTCCTCTCTTATTTTTCTGCCAGTGGAAAAAAAAAAAAGATGAGCGCTCTTTATATGCCAGAGAGTTTTTGCAGCTGTGTGGGAATGAATCAGCAGGAAATCCAGCTACACAGACTCTGTCAGACTCTCTTTAGGCTTCAGGCTCAATCTGCTCTTTGAGGAGAATCATGTATGAAGGTTATACATTTATAAGCTTCCTGCAGACCTCACCTGTCCCTCCAGGTGGATGCACAGATGAAGCATCCTCTTTCCATCCCGTCTCTATTGGTGCTCTCATTACTCTGAAGCCACAAACAGAAAACAGCCTCTGTTTACCGAGCAGCAGCAGGCCGGGAGCCAAGAACCAGCTCTCTGCATGTTTCTGCTTTTTTTCACTCTGAGGGGAGAGAGAACCAGGAATAGATTGTAGCCTCTAGAAGAAAAAAAGAAAATGTTTTATGCAGATTTAGAGTCTGTTATAGTTAAGAAGTCTTGAACAGTTAGATCTTCAGCCTTTGCACACTTTTAGTCTTCCAAATCAACCAACCAGAGCAAGTAAAGTTTAACAGCATGAGTTAGTTTATATTGTTTGTGTTGTTTTCTCTCTTTGCAGACACTGAGGTCTGTGGGTTCGGCTGGCAGAAGTTCCAGTCTCACTGCTACAAGTACTTCACTCACCGTAGGACATGGGACTCAGCTGAGAGGGAGTGTCGCCTGCACGGCGCCCACCTGGCCAGCATCCTGTCAAGCGAAGAGCAGAACTTTGTCAACCGTAAGTCAGAGATGTTTACTGACACTGGCTTTGTTCAGACTTTGTTTGCAAAACCATTTAACGATAACACTAGATCTGCCATTAATTTGCTTTTAACACTATTTCCGTAACTCTTTCTCATATGAGACATCCTTGGTATTATTATATTATTAATAAATTCATACCCCATATTGGGGTATCTAAACCAGACTCATAGCTCTGGTTTCAGTTACCCTTTAGAGTCTGTTTTGATGCTTTATATACCTTAGAATGTCTACATTAGAGTGTCTTTAGTTGTACGTCTTCAGGTACCTTTCTGTTTGAAAGCCATATTTTACAGTTCTACAGTTTCATTTAGCAGATGCTTTTGCCCAAAGCGATGTACAACACCAGCAAGAATTTTAACAGAAGGGAAAACCTTAGTGTGCCAAAGTTCTACAAGTTATTTGGCTGGTGCTGCCGTTAAGAACAAGACATTTTTTTTGTTTTGTTTTTCCCATGTAGAATATATTAGCCATATCTAACCACAGTTAAAAGCTGCAAAAATATAGTTCAGCCTTCAACAACATTCAATGATCAGTGCTAAATATTCACTAAGAGGGTCTGAGAACTTCCGACTCTTCCACCCCTGAGGACAAAGAGGAGAAGGTTCAGATTAAGAGCTTAAGTGTTCCCTGAACAGATGAGTCTTCAGATATCTCTTAAAAGCAGAAAGGGACTCTGCAGATACCATAGAGTTAGGTAATTCATTTCACCGCGACAGAGGAGAAAAGTCTGGCTAGAGATTTAGAGCTGGGTCAGGAGCACCAGGTGTCTTTCAGAAGCAGAGCTTCTGTTTTAAAGGATCCCTAAGGATCTATACTGCCCTTTAAAGGCTGTTCTAAAGTAGCATCATTCAGTGATGAGTTACCCTTCAGTGTCATTGAAATAAAACTTTGGAGGATAATTGTTTTGGTTCCCTGTTTCTTTTTAAAGTTCCCATATACTTCAGTTTGATGTGTGTTGTAGCACCTCTTTGAGTCTCAATCAGTCTGTGTCTCAGATAAGGACCAGTACACTTTACGTTACACAACTTTCATAACATAACAGACTTCCTTGCTCTTCTAATGGGTGTTGGTCCATTTTTTTCCCCCTATTTATGTTGGGACTTGGGAAAGACTGGAGCAGTGAGTCTGAGTGCCTTTGTCCATAATAACAGTTCCATTTGGATCATATTTAAGAAACCAGGAACCTGTGTTGAGCATTAGTTTTTAAAAATTTCTAAGGTTGGTTTTAAGATAGCATGTAGCATCTTCCTTGAGGTCTCTTTAAGAGTCCATCTGGATACCTGAGAGGCTACTTTTGGTACCCTGTAGGGTCTATATAAAGGTACAAGTGAGGAACCTCTTGAGGGACTAATTTGAGGCGTCCCATTGGCCCCTTGTAATGAAAAATTTAAAGAACATTTGATGGTCCTCTTTTTGTTTGTTCCAGAGCACTACTGAACATCAGCTTTGGAGTTGGGGTTTGGGTTTGGTATACAATTTATTGTGTTTTTAGGTACGTAGGTAGAAAATGTTTGGATTCTTTAGAGTAAGTTTCAGGGTCTTGTTTTATATTCTTCTTACTCAGGCTGTTTTATTGTGTCTGTTAGCTCCTAGTCTAACAGGGTCTGTTTTGAAGGTACCTTTAACAACCCTCAGACCAAAACAGGCTGCGATCTCACTGGATCTGTTTACATAATACACTGAACTCTGAAACAAGCTGGAAGCATGTATTACATTTTACAGAGCTGTCTGTGTTTGATGAGCGTATAAACTGCTGAGGGAATGTTGGCTGTATTAAATAATTCTCCTGAGGCTGAGCTACTTGGCAAATCTGCAAACCAATGTTGACGTTAACGTTCAGTTTATGTTGCTCTTGCTGATGGACTGATCACTGTGGGTAGGTTTGTATTTTTTGTGTTCATGCTCGAGGCTGGTTTGTCTTTAAAAGCTTAAACGCTGCTTCTCCGAGGTCGCTGCTCTTACAGGAGTTTATGTGTTTGGAAAAAAGGCCGCTCGTAAACGTGCTCTAATCCGATGATGAGAGGTGAATAAAGTGGTTCAAACAGAGAGTTTCCAGTAAGATCAAACACACTTTGCAGACTGTCTCTGGCTTTATGAGGAAGCTGCTGACTGAGATGAGATGGACTCGTGCCATCGCAGCTCCAGCGTTTCTTCCGCTCCGCGTGCTCTTGTTTGTTCACACTCTGATTCCTCACCGCGGCTCCTGCTGCCACACACATGTTCAAACCACAGACTTGTAAAACACTGCATCAACACTTCAGCTCCTACTCCATCTTCCTCCAGCACACTCCTTTCTCAGAGCCTCTTCAAAGTTTCACTCCTGGTTAAATTTGTGCTGCTTCCTGTTTGTATGCATGAGCTGAGTGAACACAGATTTTCAAGTTTCCTGATGTGTTTCATCTCTGCAGAGCTGGGCAGCGACTACCAGTGGCTCGGACTCAACGACAAGATGTTTGAGAGAGACTTCAGATGGACGGACGGCAAGCCCATGGTGAGGCAAACATTCTTCATCTTTCTGTCCAAAGAGCCTGATCATCTGAGGAACATCTGAAACTTTATTTTTAGCTTGTTTTCACGTTTGATCTCTGTTTTCATCAAGCCATCGTTTCTGTTTACACCAATAAATCCAAAATGTTCTGCAGCTATAGCAAAAAGCTTGAATCTTAGACTTTGCAAAACAATGTGGGAAGATTTGTTTCAGGGCATGAAAGACATGTCTTTAGGGTAAAGTTCTGTTGCTGTGATGAAAATATACTGAAGCTTTCTGAAGTAGCAAAAGTTCTGTTGGCATCGTTCCTGAAACTTCTCTCTTATTCCTCTAAAACAAACCAGAAACATGAAACACCTCCTCTGAGCTTCATGATGTCACTGTCTCATGTATACGCTCTTCTGGGACTGTTCAGCTGTGAGCTGCCCCGAATCCAGCTCTGATGAAATCCTGAAACCTGACACAGAGGGAGCTCTGCTGTCGTAATGTGTTATCATTCATGCAGAGGAACGCCCTGATTGGGGTCAACACTTTGAGGGTTTCTCATTCTGCGGCTGCGTGCACATGTTTCCTCTCCTCTGGTCGTGATGCAGCTTCTTGTTAATGTCTGACGTCACACTGACCCGGTTTGAGAATAAACTCTGATTTGTTTTTTCCAACAGCAATTCGATTACTGGAGGCCAAACCAGCCTGACAGCTTCTTCCAGTCTGGAGAGGACTGTGTGGTGATGATCTGGCACGAGGGCGGGCAGTGGAACGACGTGCCCTGCAACTATCACCTGACCTTCACCTGCAAAAAGGGGACAGGTATGCACACATGAAAATGCATGCTCCAAATACAGTAACAGGATGGAAAAGCGGATGCATTTTGCAGACATGAACAGCTGATCAGACGGAGAAACACGTCTTTGTTTCATCCTTGAATGATGCTAAAATAAAGACGCTTTCTGACATCAAAGTACGCTCTGAAAAGTTTCTTCACTGTGCATAAACTTTTGGCCGAGCTGAGCTGATCTTTTTGATTTCTGATCCCAGAAAAACTCACAGTCTGCATTCAGCATTTAAGACCTGCTTATTTAACCCTTAAGGAGGTGGAGGAGACCAAAAATAGAGTTAAAAGAGACTTGTAAAAGCAGAGATATGGTTTCAGTGTTGTGTTTAAATCTCATGAAGTGATATCTTTGCAATCCAGTTGCGTGTGGTCAGCCTCCCATGGTGCCAAACGCTCGGGTATTTGGTGCCATGAAGTCTCGCTATGAGATCAACTCACTGCTGCGCTATCACTGCAAGCAAGGCTTCATCCAGAGACACGCCCCTACCATTCGCTGCCGGGCCAATGGCCAGTGGGACACTCCCAAAGTCACCTGCACGAGCCGTGAGTAGAAATATTTGAGTTTAAGTTTGGATCAGACTCACTCTTTTTTTCATGTTTTAAAACTCTTCTCTGTTTTTCCTCTCCTCAGCTGCAACCTACCACAAATCCGTGGCTCTGAAGCGCCGCATCAGCCAGAGCAGCGACCAGCAGAACCAGCCGTACAACGAACACATCCACCACACCAAGACTCCTCAGATGCTCAACCCTGTGCCAGTGCAGCCGCAGAGCTACAACTTCTTCCAGCGCCTCTTCTTGAGGGCAAAGAGGCAGGAGGAGGTTGGGGAGGAGGAGACGTACGCCGACGAGCAGCTAAGGCGCTGAAGAGATGGTCTGTGGGGTTAGAGGTTAGCCAGAAACAACGGGCTGGATCTGTGGCTGCAGAGACGCTGATAAACAGAGATTCATGACATGTTTATCAGCGACTCTTTAAGGAAGAGGGACACAATTCTGAACACTAGTGAGAATTTAGTTTTCAACGCCCCAAACTGCAAAAACTGGTGCCTTACTTTAGTCCTCTCACTTTAAAGGAACCCTGTGGAGTTTCATGAACCAGCTTCAGTGTTTCCCAACTCTTAATGTGTCTCTTTTAGGCCTCTTATATGTTTGTTCGTTGCTTTCCCTTCCTTATAAAACATGTTTAAAGCTTACTTATGAAGATTCGGAGACATGCTTTCTTTGCATCTACATTTGGTTGCTGGAGATCTGCAAGGTGAGGGTCTCAGGAAAGGTAGTGAGTTCTTCTTTTTGCATGCCTGCCTTAGAAGATCGCGAAGACACAGAGTTTGATTTGTGCATGCATAAGTGAGGCTTTAACAGCAGAAATCACAGATGTAGCATCGATATCATGCTATTCAGGCACCTTCCTGCAGAGATACTTGCATCTTTTAACACAGCTGTGATGTTGTCAAACATTTCCTGGTTTTAATGTAGATGTGTATCCTACTTATGTGTCTCCTTGCTTCCTTATTCCATTCTCTTTGTGTAAGGTAGAGTTAAGAGCAAAACAATGTATAAACTGAAATCCAGTCAAGTGTTAATGTCTTGTTTTAGTACAAAATATCTGATTGGACAAAATATGAGCCACATTCACCTGACAGGTCCAGAAAATTGTCTTATCTTAAGATGTTAAAAGACAAAAATGGCGCCTGAATTCCACATTATCACAAACAATTTAAGCCATGTTCCATCACTCTTCCATTTAGCTTTCTTCTGCTCTGACCACCTTCTTTTTTTTTTAGAAAATAAGCCCAAGAAATCCTTTTTCAGAAGAGAAAACACAATCTCTCTTCTCACTGCAAAATTTTATAAGCATAGCGTCATCAGATGGACTTTTTGTCTTCATACTGTCACCCACTTTGGGGTTAATAATCTCATCTTAATCCATGACTAACAATCAAGCATACATCTAGAGGTGACACTTAAAGATCACGTAAAAAGCCTTGGTTTCTTGCTATAACAATATTTTTGTGCAGAAAAAAATAAAGAAGGCATCTTTCTTACTGCACTGGCAGATTTTTTTTACTCTTTGCAATCTTTTGGCATCTTTTTTGTCTTTGAGTATCTTGATTTACGACATTTTTCTGTTCTTGTGAGATGAATCTACTGCCCTCTACTACAAATAAGACAAAAACGCTCGCTGAGATTTGACTTTTGCAGCGTGGCAACAAATTTTCTTCTTTCCTATCGTACTTGAAAGCTCAAAGTTAACTCATTCAGCAACCTGAAGACAACATGCTGTTTGATCTGCTCATTTCACCAAACTACACATTAGTAACTGTTGTAGAGAAGCTGGAAAGACTCCTTAGGTGTGGTTCAGACTTTTTCTCAAAGAGCACTGAGCAGATTTCATCTGAAAGCCACAACCAAACCAAGCAAAGATCCATTTTTGTCTTTTAACATTCTGCATCAAGCACAACATTATCCTGGACTTGTCAGGTGAATGTGGCTCAGATTAAGTCTAGTCAGACAATTTCACAAAGGATAAGACATAAACACTTGCTTTGAATTCAGTTTTTGCAGTGCAGCCTTGCATGTTGCAGCTTCTACCCCCTTTGTTTGTGCTCAATCAGCAGTTTGCATGTGCATTGTTTTGTTCTTGTGACTAGAGACAGAGGATGAAACTCTTCAAAACTCTGCTACAAATTTCTACGATCTCTCCAAACTCCACAAGGTTCCTTTAAATACTGAGGACAGAAAAAATATCAAATTTAAACTTTGTGAATCAGAGTCAGTGAAAGAAAACCTTCACACCCTGACAAAACACACAAACACACACTTTGTGTTTTAATCTTCAGTGCAGGGGGGTTAGCCCAACACATGACTCACTTTAAATTATTGTCTCTTATTTTTCTTTCCTGTATGACGTCCCATGTAGATTTTTGTACAAAATATTTTAGCTGAAATGAAAGTTTTTAAAAAGGGAGCGCAGCACACACTCACGCATACACACAGATGTGTGTGTGTGTGTGTGTGTGTGCTGCAGCCAGTAATCATAGGATTTATAATATAGAAACTATATGAAGCCATATGAATTTAACTTATTGTATACTTTAAAACTATGAATGAACTGTGATGTTGAGTAACGGTCATTTAGCTGAAGCGATGACTCCTTTGCTGTTTACAGACTCTGTGTGTTCGCTGCACGTAGCATCCTGTTAGCGACATTAGCTTGTCGAGCTCCAAACCAACCTGACTTCTTGGCCTTCAGCTGGTTTTTAAATGTGCTCAGCTGGGGGTTTTATATGTGTTGCTTGTTGCTGCAGATCTGGAATCTGTGTTTTAATCCAACCAATGAGGGAATGTGAAAAAATCAACAAGCTCCACCAGATTATTTTATGTGACTTTATTCATTTTATCTCCTCGTCTTCATGCTTTTCATACTTTTTATATCGTGTTTTTCATGTATATGCATTTTGAAGATGTTTTCTACTCCATGTGGTTCATGAGGTTCAACGTTTGAGCTCATTTTTACGTAATCATCCTTTCTTCCTGTAAATCTGTCATCATCCTGGTTTCATTGTCAGCTGTGTGTGCAATAAAAGAAACTCTTATAACATGATTTATGATGTTTTGTCTTTATTCAAAACATTTTGGTTTTATTGAGCAATCAAGAGAAGTCAAACCATCAAAATACTAAGGTCAGGTTGCTGCTATACCTCTTAGCAACCACTAGGTGTCACTGTTCAGCTACAGTGACAAAAGAGAAAAGTTCACCAGGCTTCAACTGCTCCTGCTGTTTTGTTGTCAGGAGATAATCTGGTAAACAAAGTGGTTTATGAAGACATGATCTGAAAAAGATGCAGGTATCATTCTGGAGGTGGTGGCAGCAAGTGAGATCAAAAGTTGTCTTGAAAGATGATGCACTTTTGAATTTTGTACTATCTTTAATAAAAATTTGTTCCTAATTTTGAGCTGAAAGCAGCTGGACAGTTATGCAATACAAAAAAATGCCAAAGCTGCAAGAGATCAGCTGCACATGTGACAGTGAGATTAACTCAGTTGTGGTTTTTTTATTACATTTCTGCCACTTTCGTTTCTTTGTTTGCTTTATTGATGTGTTAACACTTTGATTTTTGACTCTGATACAAACTTTTGAAGCCTATCATTGACATGTGCCATATTGGAAAAGCCAAACTCATCCTAGCTCTGTTTGAGTTAGGATGATCTAAAGAGGAGTCTCTTTAGCTCCCTCACTAAAGAGACTGGGGAGCAAGAACCAGGACTAATACCTGAACAAGCAGATTACACAACACTTCAGAGCACTTTTGGTATCATAAATACTTTAATGGTTATATTAAAAGTTTAATTATGATTCTAGGACCCTTTAATATGCACAGTATATGTTTTATTCTCTATTTATGTATTTTTATGGTCAGTGTCATTGCTGCTTACCCTCCTCAGGTGCCTCAGTGTTGATTCCCCTGGTTTTATTGATCATATCTCATTGCCTGATTCATTATATTTGACTGCTGAACTATTTTTACTTCACTATAGGATTTTATTTGTTGAAATATCTTTATTATATAGTGTGTTTGTAACAGAGAAGTGGACCACAACATCAGTTGACTTTCTTAGTACATATTTTACAACAAATTGCTCAGATTTTCTTTTTCTTCATCGATTCATTTTCTTCACCCCAATTACTGACCATTTAGTCCATTAAGTGTTGGGCTGAGTTCACTCATTTTCCTCTTCTTTGATATATTTAGTGGGTGTCTGCAGGGAATCAAATGTCCTGCATGGATACATCTGTTTACTACAGAAGCAAATGATAAAATATGGCACATGCACATTAAAATGCAAAGCTGTTTTAAATGCATGCAGATTTATGAGCCCAGGTTACAGAAAGTCATGCAGTGATGCAGGAACATATCAGCCATTGAAGTTGAAGATGTTTTTAATAGTGTCTGGGGAACCAAGATTGGCAGCGTAGCTACAGATAATCAATCAGGCTTTGTTAAAAAACAGTATTTGTCTAGTGTTAGTTTTGGAATGAGAATTGTTGACAACAATGAAATAATTCACAATGATATTTTTCAAAGCAGCCATTGATCAAGAGAAATGTTTGTTGGTCAACTCCTGGCGCCTGCTGGATTCAGAGTTTCTGGCCTGTTGCAGCCTCTTTGAGTCATATTTTTTTGAACTCAGTGATGGTAAATGACGCCTCACACCTGTTAGTCCACAAACCTCCTGAAACCAGCACGAGAAAACACGTCACCAGTATACTATTACTCAGTTACTGAAACAGCCTCATGCTCTGCCAACATGTATTTCAGTCTCAGCTGTAAGCAGCACCATGAATGGCCTCCGTGTCTCCATGAGGGGCCCCTCCCTTTGGAAACACGTTACTACATTACCCAGGAACTCCGCCTGGCAGCCTCTGGGAGCCACCAGTCTGAGAGTCCATCACCGCCTGGCTGCAGGCGACCGGGGCTCTGCTGACTCCTGTTTTATTTTTTGATGGCGCTGTGACGGCTGTCATGATGTGTTTGAGATAATAGATGAACTCAATGAGCCCTGAGTGAACCCAGGAGGGCAGAGACGTAATTTATGGACTGCTTTATTCTCCCTTTTGTCCCTTGAGTTTCCTTTTCTACTGCAGTTTAAAAAAAGCTCCAAATTGGAAAAGTTCATCAGGTAACATCAAAGACATCAAACTTTATTTTAACTCTTAAAGGAAAAGTTGGACAAGTTGTTCAACAGTCAAGAAATTTCATAACTCTAAAACCTGAGGCCAAATACAAAGCTTTAAAATGAGTTTGCTGGCTCAGATTGAAGAAATATCAACGTTTGAAATAATGTTCTCTCAGTCCCTCTTAAGTTTTTATTTTAATGTTTTGTATCCTAAATCTGCAAAACTGAGCCTTCCAGCCGTTGTTTGACTGATCTGTTTCCTCATTTTTATTCAGTAGGCTTAGCTAAGCTAACAGTACCCTTGTGCCTCACATTTATGAGAGTTGAATCAATCTTCACCCTAGGAGAAAATTAGCATTAAAGCTGCAGGTTTGTAACTTGAGCTAGAGAGCCACCAAACAAAGTTAAACTAGCTTTTTCTAATCAGCTTCTGCTTATCTGTGAGGAAAGCTAGCTGGATGCTAATTAAGGGTCCTATTTCTAAGAAACTAATCTGCACCTCTAAGATTCACTAGTTAACTTGTTATGTTGTTTGTTTCTTACAATGTTGAATTTCAACATTGTAAGACGAGCAAGCTCACCATTCAGCAGATACTTTTCTTAGAGCTAGGAACCTTTGGAGGTACTCTGCAGGAACCAGGGTCCAAATTTATGTCCTGTGAAGTTAACCCTCTGTCTACTTCTATGGCCTTTATCTGTTTTGCTGCCCTCTAATGGTCTTCAGGTTGCTGTTGAAGCACAGACAAGCACAGGACACAGAAACCATCAAGTTCTTTGGAGAGAAGTTCCTAGAACTAAAGAAAAAAGTTCTTAGCACTTGTGAGCTTTGGAATTTTGTTTGCCCTGTTCTCAAGTATACTTGTATGGTAAGTTTTCACTTCTAAATTTGGTCATTACCCTAAATGCAGTCTCCTTAATCAATGTTTCTTGGAGTCCTCCTGTCTTTTGAAGTTTCACTCCAAAAAATGTCAAACTACTCCTTTAACACTGGACTCAATCTTAAAATATGAACTGTTTCGGAGAATTAAACATTTCCAGAGGGAAAGTTTATCAGAAGAGTCTGGAATAAATTTCATTACAGCTGTTGTTTGGTAAAGCCATCATTTTATTTTCCACAGTGTCTCTACATGATCTGTTTCAGGGTCACGGTAGGTCTTTAGTGATAGCAGGACTCTGTTTGTTGGTTTGACTTAACTGGTGCCAGCCTAATCTGACCCAGCACCACGCCAAAGCTGATGACCTAAACCAGATTCTGGGCCAGCTGGGCGTGTGTGCTGTGAGTTTACACTTGATCAATGTGCACTGTTCACACTCTGATACCCCTATAAGGCAGCAGACCTGTAGCGCCTCCATGTAGGACGCATCATTATGGACGTTAGGTATTTCTGTCTGGTTTAGCAGGTTGGCTGAGGGCCTGCTGGGTCTGATCAGGGCCTCAAAGACAGGTCACAGCTTGGATAGCAATAACAGAGCTGGTCAGTGCCAGGAAAACCAGGCTCACTCAGGATCTGGATTGGCCCCATGTGTGACGCCAGCACTCCATATAATACTCTGCTCTTTAGGTGTTTCCTGTGCAAACCTTTATGGGATGACCAGCAAATAACGTTCAAGGGATCCAGAGACATCATTTTGCAATTGAGCTTAAAATGAAGTCAAAATTTGATTGTTGTTTGTAGCAGGGCCAACAAATGATGAAAAAAGACTTGGATCTTGTAGAGCCAAATCTGAGCACTGCCAAGCATGGTCAAACTTACATAATTCTTGCTGACTGAATAACAATGGGACTTTGCCAGGTTCTCTCTGCAAAGTCAGGATGGGACATACTTCCCACAAAGTGTCGTTAAAGTTCATCCTGTGGAGATGAGGTGTGCCCAATGTGAAATAGACAGCAGGAAATATGCACATACAATATTTAGCCTATGCCCCAAAAAATTAAAAATCAAGGGACTTAAGGGTCAAGACCTATAAGCATTTATGCTGCTGAGGCTTGAAAACATTGGACAATTTTAAGCCAGATTTTGTGCCAGATTTACCTCCCTCAGTGATCAGGAGGCACGGTCTAATTTGCAACTTATAGTGGGTTTTTTGGTCCTAATATTCTTCAAGTCTGTGGATTTATAGCCTCCCCTTTTAGGAATACTTAGCATATTTAAAAGTTAAGATGCCTAGCTGGACCGCCTCCAATGGAATAACAGTGAACATCAACTAAACTGAACCCAGAGGAAGAGCAGCATGTGAGGTTATTTACCCAAAGTTTGTTATCATCTGGAGTCACGTTTAATCGCGTGAGATCCTGTGAGATCTTGTGTCTATGGAATCAACGATAAGTGTGTGGTCTCCTACAGTCTTATAATCAAGATCTGAAGTCTTCTGGTGTGTACCAAGCTTTGGTAAATGCGACTAAACTTCATACAAATAAACCTTGGTTTGACATGAAGATGGTGCAGATAACTCCAATGATTTCAAGCAATGTTTATCACATTATCCAACTACATGTCTTTTATTTGTTTTGTTTGAGAGCCCCCTAGTGGCAAGAATTACATACTGTGCCTTTAAATTCTGGCTCAGGCTGGAGATATACCTGCTTTTCAACTATCTGCATACTTTGCCCTGTACGATGCGTGTCCCTGGAGAACACATAAAGAGTTCAGGTTGTTTGTAACTACCAGATGTTTGGGATGTAAACAACAAACATGGAGACGGCAGATGAAGCAACAGCATCCCCAACAGGAGGAGTATGTAAGGCCTCTAAATTGAGTCTGTTGGGACAGCAGCCTGAATGGATCAGCTTAGATTTCTGCTGGCATTTCTGCTGCTGGTTTGACTCCGCCTCAACCCTGCCCCTACTGTCCATCTTGGTACTGCATTCTACAGCTATGTATTTATGAGGAAATGACAGGGGACACGGGACAAAAGCAAAGCCATAAGTAGGTATATCTCCAGCTTTTGCCTTTAGCGAACATTTCATCACACTGGACAGAAATTAGACTGATGAGCGAACAAGAATTGTCTTCAAATTTTCACTTTACGGCAAAAGTTTGTGCAGGAAACATTAGCAGACAGATTCCTGGAGTGGATAAAACTTGGACGGACTGAGGTCAGACACTAAGCTAGCTCAGCTCTGCTCATTTGCTTTAAGAAACTACAGTATTTGTATCAAAAATAGCGGTTTAGATAGATGCTCTACACTGACAGCTGCGTCATGCTCTGAAGTCTAAAATGAAGCCAAACAGAGATACAGCCTCAACTGGAGCTTGTAGAGCGTCTCTGCAGCAGAGTATTTTTTGTTTTTGTCTTGCCAAGCTTTTTCTACTGCGTGTTAGCTTTCTTCTTGAGGCGTCTTTTTCATGTTCAGTGCAAAAATTCATCTTTTTTTTTGTTGTTGTTGGTGTTGTTCAGGTGTGGATCATTTCTCCACGGTGGTCGTGGTGTGTTTCGTGTAAACCAAAGAGACTTGGATAGTTTGGCCAGAAAGACAAATCATAACAACAATAGTAAGAATGTAAATAATCTACAGGTTATCAAAAAATTAGTCAGAATACATTTCTAGATAATAACCTTCTACATACTTAAAAAAAAAAAAAAAATCAGAAGCGATGACGCTAACATGTTCCCATTCCGTACTGTTGATGACACTGATGTTTGGTCCAACACATTAGTATAAAAACATAAACACTGGACGATTTGATGAAGTACAAAGTACCAGTTGTAGCACCTTGATCACAGGTAATTCCAGCATCTTTAAACATCAACCTTATCCTCACACATTTTCAGGTCTGGATGGCCAAAAAGTGTCTGGATAGCTCCGGTAGCTCATGCTAGCTTGTAAAACAGGCTTTAACAGGTGGTTTAGTTCCCTTTTGCTGTAAACTCAGAGTATTGTTTCCCTCTGTACAAAAGACCAACAGGCTCACCTGATAAACTTCAGGCTTGTTTTCAGATGTTGTATATTCCCTCTGGTTGTTTTCAGTGTCCATATTTTCTTATTTTCTGATGACTTTTTCTCTGTTTATGGGTACAACATCAGTTGAAATGTCAAAAAGTCTTTGCTTCTTAATTCATCTTTTTGTTATAATGAGCCCATACCAAGTTTTGGTGAAGGTATTGCTTGTTACATTGCAGTCATTACAGCCTGTTTTTGAAGCTACAGGAGCAACCCCAAATCTCTTTGCACCTTCGGGCCATTCAGATCCTAAAACATCTTCAAATAAGGTCCAGGTTGAAAATACACGGATTGCCCTTTAGGTATGGACGGCAAAGATCAGTTTGGTTGTGCTAGGCTTTGTTCCTATCTGACATGACAGGTTTGAGCTTTTCTTTCCTCCAGCTGTGTTAAATGGCTTTGTTGGTGCTGTTGTTGTTTGGAGTCTTAAACAAAACAACGTTAAGTGCCCAAAGTGTCCGTCCAGCTGAGCCGCTCTGTTGTCAGATGTGTTGTTCCTCGTTGGATGGCATGTTTAGTCCGGTCTGAATGACAGTATGACTGTAACCCTCCCCCCCGAACCCCCCTCTCCCTCCCCTAAAGGCTTTGATTAAATAAAATGGACCTTAGATACGTGTAAACTATCCTCATAGAGTATCAGGTCCCAGATTACGACAACATGACTCCTCTGACAAGAAGGTTTCCATCAAAAAGCATCACAGCTTGAATTATTGTTCATACCTACAGAAAGTCTCAGAAATGTATGAATGTGTGTGTGCGTGTGAGTGTGTGTGTGTGTGTGTGTGCATGCTGAGTGTGTGTAGCTGAACGGTGTGTAGCTCAGTTGCTGCCCTTGAAGCAGTACACTCCATACAGCTTGTGCTTCTTGTCAGGGAAGCCGTTGAACCTGACAGCAGCCTCATTCGGGCTGCAGCGTCGGCGGGGTTGGGAAATTGGATAACGAACACTGCCATCGGCCAACCAGCCGGCATCACAGCGGTCGTAGCCGTGCAGTTTCCACGCGGCGTACATCTGTCCAACCTTGGCGATTTGAGCGCCATCTTTCTGGCACGCTCTAACAGCCTCGTCGTAGGTTAGTTTAGAGGGGTGGATCAGGTAGTAGAATCGACCTGGAAGACAAAAAAACAGGGACCTTAAGTTTTTGCTGTTGGGTCTTGAAAGCTAGAATAAGACCCAAAACCCAACTAAAGGTCAGTGAATAGTTGATTTATTGTTAACTATTCAAATAATCAATGAGTATTGAGATAAAACAACTACTCAATTTATTATCCTCTATTTGGTTAATTGTTGACTATTTGGTTAATCCATCCATCCATTTTCTATACAGCTTATCTCATTCAGGGGAGCAGGTGGCTGCAGCCTATCCCAGCTGTCACTGGGCGAGAGGCAGGGTATACCCTGGACTGATCGCCAGTCAATCGCAGGGCTGACACATAGAGACAGACAACCATTCACTCACACACTCACACCAACAGACAATTTCAAGTGACCAATTCACCTGGTGAGCATGTTTTTAGACTGTGGGAGGAAGCCGAGTACCCGGAGAGAACCCAGGCATGGGGAGAACATGCCAACTGTGGGGATTTGAACTGGTGACTTTCTTGCTGTGAGGCTGCAGTGCTAACCGTTGCGCCACCGTGCACCGTGCTTGGTTAATCATCAACTATTATTTAATAAATCATTGAACATTAGATTAACCGTCAACTACTTGATTTATTGTAAAGTGGTCAATTAATCACACAACTTGATTCATTGTTGACTAATTAATTGTCAACTACTCAGTTTTCAACTATTATATAATTTGTTGACTATTTGATTAATAATCAGCTTCTCCATTAATCATATGACTTGATTTATCATTTACTTTTTGATAAAAATTTCGAAAAAATCAGCAACTTTTTGATTAATCATTAACTCTCTGATTAATCATAACCTATTTAATCACTCAAACAGTTCTTGGTTACTATCACATTGTATAAATGTCAGGTCTCATAGGCTAACTGGGGTCTGGTTGACAGTTTAGAGGACAATCCAAAGGTACTCTGAGACAGCTGCTTCCGTTTGGGATCCAGTCCCCTGCCTTCAATATACTTGTAACGTCTGTCAAAGGTGAAACCTGCTCACCTTTGTAGTGCGAGGTGAAGCAGAACACGTCGTAGTGGTTCTTCTCTTTGTCTCTCAGTCCGTAGTTCCGGACGCCGGGCACTGTGTTCTTCCCTCCACAGGGTTCTCTGGGGATGTTGATCGGGTACTGAACAGTTCCATCGCTCAGCCAACCAGCGTTGCACCAATCCAGCTTCCCTTTCCATGCCTCATACAGCTGGTCAAAGGACGCCACAATGGCATCTTGCTCCTTGCACGCTCGCTCAGCATCATAGAAGTTCAGGTTGTAGCGCCCCAGGCGAGGGTAATACGGGAAGACGACACCTGCAGACAGAGAGAAACAGAGAGGTGTGCTTATGCTCGTTTAGCAGACAAAACCAGGATCAGTCCTCTGGGTTTTTATCTGATCTTGTTATTTAACCTGAGGACCCAAAGCAACAGCAGGTCTTGCTGAGTAAGCACAGCTGTTCCTCCGTCAGCCCGCTGCCAGAGCTGCAGCCTCCAGCCGGTAATGGCTGATTCCCTGGCTGCCCCAGCTCGTAATGAAGCTGCTCTGACACTGATGTACACTCTGCTTACAGGACAAACTGGCTCCTGACTCACTTCCCCTCCAGCGCTTCTGCTTCTGAAGCTAAAATTAGCCCGCCTGTTACAGCACTGTGAGGTTTCATAGAAAGTTTCTCTACCCACCTTCAAGATCCAGAGAAACCACCACCGTCCCGTCCTCCAGCCCGTCAATCACTTCACATTTGTATCTCCCATAATCCTCTAGGGTGATTTCTGTAATGACCAGGGAGGCGTCCATTGGGGAGGAGCCTTGGAGGTGGACTCGTCCGTGGAAGCTGCCGTAACTCCTCTTATGATAATCCATGGCAACAAACACGTCAACCTGAGGAGAGATAAAGACACCATCCATCAAAATATTAGTGTTTCCTTTATGAGTCATCTTTACAGCCACAAGTAAACAACCAAAACGGCTGCCACTGGTTGTAAACTTGGCATTACTGAGTGTTGGCAACCAAATGGTTACTATATGACAAGATAATGACAAGTTAACTAGCTCTAACACCCTACTGCTGTCTTATAAACTGGTTTAGGATGAGTATTTCAAACATGTTATTCAAAGGTCACCAGGAACGATTGAATGACTAAATAGTTCACATGATTTATTACATAGTCACTGCCTCTTTACCCAGTGATAAATCGAGAAATCGCTAGTGACTTTTTGCTGATTAAAGTAGAAATGTTGAACCCAAACACCTAAGCCTTTGATATATAGAGTTAATGATGAACCTCTTTCAGGTAGTCTGAAGTCAGCTTGGTCCATTTGATCCTCATCTTTCGATTCGGAGCAAGCGATTGGTCTCTATGGATCTTGCATGGTAAGGTCGCGTTCCCTCCTCGACTGGAAATAACTTTGGTCTGATCCGCCGACACTGAGAGACGAGGGCCGTTTTCTGCAACACAACAATGCACAATTAATATAATACTAGGAATATACAACCTTCTTTCAACCTCAACCTGTTTTAAATCTAGAAAGTGGGCTTTAAATGGGTGCAGGAGTAAGATGCAGAGCGGTATCTTACTGTGTCATGATATTTCACCCAGAAGACAGCACTATATAGGCTTTCTCATGGCTCATAAAGCTTTCTCAGATCATAAACATGAATGTAAAGAAAAACACAAGGATGCTGCTCAGTGAATAAATCTTCTGAAACAGGTCACTCCTAAGCAAGGCAGGGGGGGCAAGCGTCTTTAACTCTAGATGGCACAGGACAGAGCTACACAACTGCACAAAAATAGCACATTGTAGACTTGAACAAAGCCCAAAAAGAAACTCTCAAATTGGCAGCGATTTGTTTGCAGATTCATTTTACCACCATTATTGGCCATGAAATTAAGTCCTTTTTACCCTCAGAGCTGTATAACCCTGGCAGCTTTCACTGAGTCTGCTCTATCAGGGGAAACAGGTCAGTTCACCTGATTGATCATTGATCTCATGTTCTGTACCGTTCAACTTTAAAGGAGCAGTCTGCATTTTCTTCCTCCTCAGTTTCTGAGTCATCAAACTACTGATTGGTTCTGAACTCAGTCGGTCAGTACTTTGACCATTTAACTTTTAGTGTGTCTGTTTCTATTTCTGTTTCAGGCTTTTTAAAGAAAGTGGAAGTTGTTCAACATTAAATTAAAAGCAGAGTCACTAAATGTGCCCCTTCCTTTTAACGTTTGAAATCTTCAGAAACAAAGTTTGGATGATGAGATAACTCTATCTCAGAGAGTAATTATCCACATAGCAGCACTATCAGCGAGCTGCAGCAGGAGGACAAGCTGATAAATGAGGAAACAGACAACAGAGCAGAGAGAGAAAGAGCGACCAGAACAAAACTCAGACAAGGACACCGCAGGAGGAGGAGAAGAAGAACTGAGCTCAGACATTACGACATAAGAATCTCACTCAGAGGAGGAAAAACTCACCTGTGACATAGATGGTTCTGGAGTGCTCCAGCTCAGGGAACAGAGTGTCTAAGTCATTCTGTGCTAGACTCAAAGAGACCAGGGCACAGATCAGGACGGGAATCATCTTCACTCAGCAAACTGAGGGGCCGCTCACTGCAGCAAGACAGACAGAGGAGGAGGGTTCGGGGTTACTGTAGGCAGGAGATGGAACCCTGGGGGTTCACCTGACAAGAGGAAGACCATGTGTAAATATATATATATATATATATATATATATATATATATATATATATATATATATATATATATATATATATATATATATATATATATATATATATATATATATATATATGACAAGGGTTATTAGAATATGGTTTGAAAAATATACTATTTATGTCCAAAACTGAGAAGAATAAACTAAAAAAATTATACAAAAAGTTGTATCTAATGAAATGAATATAAAAGGCCAAAATAAAATAGAGGAAACTTCCATAAAATTGAAAAACAAAGGTAAAAGAGACCAAAATACCTTTAAGTCTTGAAAAATGATTGTAAAATCTCACAAAAAATGTCTAAAAAGATAAAGAAAAAGTTTTTGTTTATTTATCATTTATTTTTTAAAGGTGGAATGGGTTAAAAAAATATTTTTGAAAAAGCAGAAAGTTGGAAAAATATGCTGAAACTGTCCATTAATGATGATGTTTGGCCAATTGAAGGATTCAGTTCCAAAATTTGAGTACAATGTTAAACACAAAACCATGTTAAATTGAAAAACAGAAAAGAAGAAAATAACATAAAATAAGTGAAAAATAAATCTATAAATAAATAAGCTAATCTATTAATAAATAAATAAATTAATTAATTAATTAATAAAAAACTGAGACACAGGTTTTGAAAAATGTTGAAACATTACAGAGTAAAAAAACTGTTAAACATGGAAGGAAAAAGTTGTTTTAAAAGAAAAACTGATAAAAAAAAAAAAAGTTAATTCACATTCAAAATTTAACAAAAAATGGTAAATATGCATTAACAAAACAGTAACATTTTCTGAAAATTAAAAACAAAAATGTCAATGGAAAAATTTTGAAAGCTAATATCTAAATGAGGACAAAATGACAGCCGAAATCATGTCTATTTATTTGTGATAAATTCAAAATAGAAGTTTTAATATTTGAAATGAGAATACTATTGAACTTTCTAAGTCATCAGTTTTCAGGAAAAAATACATCCAAAGAGATTGTATCCTCTTAATTTTGAGGCCAAAAGTCCCAGAATAATCTCTGTACAGTTTAGGATTAAGAAAAATTTAGTCAAAGGAAGTTGGATTTTTTTATTTATTTATACTTAATATCTGAAATGTATAATAAACCAAGTCCTCTACTGTCATATCTTCCCTGCCTGAAGCTCTGATTCTCCTCCACTGAATCAGAGCAGTGTGACCCAGTCAGTGTTTCTATCTGCAGTGCTGTTTCTTTCCCCTCTGTGAGATCTGCAGGAGAGCAGAACAGTCTGCAGCTGTGAGAAGCACCAAGAGAATCTGAACACAAACACCACAGACTCCTTTTTTAAACCGTCTGATATAAAAACACCACTCGTCAGAATATGTTCCACAGCATTTAAGATTAAACTGCACAAACTGGGTGTCTCATGAGCAGCTTTGCACCACAGAGGACACGCACACATACCACACACACTCCACAACAAGAACACACACACACCCAGAAACACTGGTATACATACTGTGCAGTAAATGTTTCCTGTCATCCAGCAGAGCAAGGAGGCAGCATGTCCCGGTGACTCTGACAGTCCACAACTTCAGAGGGAGACTGTGGCACAGTGCAGCGTCACACACACTCACGCAGGCTTCATCCACACACACTGCAGCCCGTCCTCTACACTCATCCTGAGCAGAGAGGGGCTCACGGTTTGACTTCAACATCAGGGTTTATTTTATGGAGGTCCAGAGCAGCCAGAATTTAAATGAATTAAAAATCAATAGTCTTTGAAGATGTAAAAAAAAAAAATCCTTTCTTTTAAAATTCTTATCCTTGGTTAAAGGGCTGTACCCTCACCCCTTTGCTCTCCATGTTTCCTGACCCTTCTCATCTCTAAAGTTGTAAATCAAAAACACTCCCCCCACCAAAATAAAAAAAAAAAAAAAGTTTTGAAAATACAAAGCTTGCAACATTTAGGAAATCTTGTAGTGTAGAGGAAAATAAGTAATTTTCATAAAAAAAATGAAGCACACAATTTATACTACGTCCACTGAGCAATGACATCAATTCTCTCATATCTGTAGAACTTGCCACCAAACCATACTAACTAACTAACTATACTAATTATATCTGATTTTCACATTTTATCCATCCCTAAGAAAATCCAGAATTTCTAATGGTACACTTTACTCTGGAAAGACGCACAGATATTTCTTTCTGAGTTTGAATCTAAATTTTCAGCCTATTTTGAATTTGATGAGTCGATTTTAATACTAGCAGCCTAGGCTCCCATACACAAGTAATTTGAATGTTTTGGGGTTTTTTATTGAAAGTGCAACTCAAACTAAATAATGATGTACTTTTTCGCATCAATGAATCAGTGTAGAGATTATATTTAACAAAAGTTCCAGTAGCTGCAGATCTTTCTTAAGAAAAATGCCATTTTTAACATTTCTTTGCTTTGAAAATAATCCAATGTGAGTTTTTTTTTTTTTTTTAAATCATTGGCTAACTTTAAACAAGAGTTTATGAGGGTGGATTTGATGAACTTTTAGTGGAGATAAAATGTTGTAATCAATCATGAATAGTTTATCCCACTCGTTTGGCTGAAAGTTTGGAGTCAAGGTCTTTGCACACTGATTTTTTATGGGATGTGTTTTTTGGATCCACAATCCCCCCAAAAAATGTCACGCAAAGACACCTTGGACTCTGAATCTAATGCATTTATTTTGTATTAATTGCGAAAATTTGCAGTACTAGAAAAATGGAAGCATCAAGCAGTGATCAAGTAATTGATCCCAAGCAGCAGCTGTCAGTATGTTTGAGGGATGGATGCGAAAAAACGCAAGAAATCAAACCTGTTCCTAAAAAATAATGAAGGACGTAAGTTTTGGAGCAAGTGTGCAAACATAATTGTCATAACATGGGATCTAATTTATTCTTTAACATGCGCAAGTTTTGGAAAAAAATAAAATGACTCAGTGTGCAAAGGCCTTTAAGGTTTGATTTTAATTTTTGTCCACCCTGGGATTCCATAGAAAGTGTATGCATGTCTTTTTAAAGCTTGTGTGTGAGTTCAGGGACTTAGAGTGAGTAAGTGTGTGACTGTGTGTAAGCGGGGGGTTAGTCAGCTGGATTGATCCCCTCCACCCTTATCTCCATTCACGTCCCAAACTGCTGATGCTCTGGCCCTCCTGCCAGGTGGAGCTCCTGCAGTCAGCAGAATAACTCTGCAGCACACACACACACACACACACACACACACACACACACACACACACACACACGCGCACGAACAAGCTGTGCCGGCTACACACACACCTCCTATTACCCCTCCCTGCCTGAAAACAGTCATTATGCACTCTGGGACAGCACAGGGGGGTCTGCAGGGACGAGGAGGTGGAGCAAGTGGAGAAAGCTGCGATTTGTCCTTTTTGAAGCGGGTGCAAGCTTTGAGTGTTCTCTGCAGGAGATGAGGAGCAGCTGAGGTGTGAAATGAGAGGAGAGGAGACGGAGGAAGATGAAGATGATGAGATACAGAAGGAAAAGGCTGAAGCAGAGAGGAAGGATGAGGGAGGAGGGGGGACTCTGCAGCAGTAGAAATGATGCAGCGAGCTTGAGTTTAATGCTCCATTAACACCGAGTCGTGGACTTAAGTACAGATCTGAAGTCTGTGCGGTACTGGAGTCATCAGAATTCATAACAGTTTATATTTTCACCCTGCTGCATTCATGTGAGAGCTACAGTGACCTCAAAGATGTAGATTTCACACATAAAACATAAAGCCTCAGGAAGATGTGCTGCAAAAACTCCCAAACCATGCAGCTGCACTCACTATGATTCATCCCCACTACAAATTAGGATTAGATTCAAAGACTAACAACTTTTGTTTAATGCACGTCTCATCTCTGCAAGTGATTCTTCAAATTTCAACAAAAAATTCAGTTTTAAATAAAGTAATAAAGCTTTAATAGGTTTTAACATGTGTGCTTGACATCAAAAGCATCAAATAAAGGTTTGTTGATGTGTCTGCATGTTAGAAATCTGGTTTATGGCTCTGAAAGTTGCTAGAGATGCAGCTGGAAGGTTTGAAGTTAAAGAACAGCGGCTACTCAACTTTAAGGGGTCAGAGAGAGGAAGATAGTGATCTCTGTTTCCAGAGTCCTGAGAAGGTAGGAGGCTGAAAACCCTCAAGTGACTACAAGCAAGTCTCTGAACCTGAATGGTTGAACTCAGATGCTAACCATTACTGACCCAGTAGTGTCAGGAAGCCAGCTCCAGTTTCCCCAAACCAGATAAACGAGCCTCAGAAGCTTTGGGATTCTGTTCTGTGGAGATGCGAAACTAAATTGGATCTTTTTCAACCTCTGGATCAGCATCAAGTTCAAGAACATCGTCTACAGCGAAGCATGGTGGTGCCTTTGTGATGCTCTGCAGCTGCTTTGCTTCTTCTACAAACCTGCAATGTGTCAGGGGAGAGATGGATTCACTCCAGTCTAAAGAAATCTGAGGATGAAACCTTGTCTGTCCCACAGGCTGGGTTATAGACTACCTCACCAACCATCCACAGTACATGAGGGCTCTGGGGTGTTACGATGGCGTTAAACCAAAAAAAGGTTACTTAAAGAAATCAGCTCCAGCAGCTGATCCACATAAACACACTCAGCTGTTTACAATGGAAAACCTACACATGGCTAAAACATCATCAGAGTGTGGGTGTGTAAGTGATCTTAGGCATTCCTCAGGTCCATCTGTGTGGAGGGTAAACAGGACCAGGACTTTACGGGCCAGGTGTACGAGTACGGACATCACCTGTTTGTCCTCAAAGACCTCCTCAGAGTCACAGTGAGAAAAGAGACTGTTTTTGATGCAGTGCAGAAGGAAAAGGCTTTGAAATCTCTGAAATGCATCAGTGCTGTGTTGAAAATCGGAGCTGCCAGTGGAGACAGGCCCTGATTCAGAAAAATGCATCGTGTTATATAAAATGTGCATTTAAGCTCAGAGCCTCAAAAGACGCCTTCAAGACCCAAGGAAAGCAAAAAGAAAGAACACAAACATATGGGTGGAGATCAGCTCAGAGATCAGTGACACAGATTTCTGTCAGCGTTTGGATCTAAAGTGATCTATTATCCCAGAGAGAGCAGCAGGACTCCACCCGAGCCTGTGATTATCAGGAATCTCTGCAGGACGCCAAGTGGGGCCAACACAAACACAAAAACTCAAACATTTATTCTTAACGGTCAGCAGCGTGTGTGTGTGTGTGTGTGTGTGTGTGTGTGTGTGTGTGTGTGTGTGTGTGTGTGTGTGTGTGTGTGTGTGTGTGTGTGTGTGTGTGTGTGTGTGTGTGTGTCATAGTGCTGTGTGTTCAAACAAACAAAAAAACATCTTCTTATGATCATGTTTTTGGCAAACAGGATTATTTTTCTAATCACCAAAATCCATCAGGGAGTTCACAGATGACATCATCTGACAGGATCGCACAGTGAGGCTTAACTCACTCTGGTTCTTGCATCAGAGTTCTTCTTGCTCAAACTTTTGGATGGATTAAAATGTGGGTCAGAAGTTTATGTTCTCATCTTGTTGAGTGTGCTGATGCTCAGATTCTTGAATGTCGTCCCAGTAATGGACTTAAAGTAAGAGGTCTATTTATGTAATTCTTGATGGCGAGGATCTTAGAGCCCAAACGTAAACTGCTGGAGACAGACTCTAGTGGACACTCAGGGATCTACAGTTTATTTTAACATGGAGCTCTATAGGGACTAACTCACTGTCGGAGACAGTCTCCAGAACTGGATCTGTGATCCAGTTGCTTACATTTAGGATTAACACATGGTGTCATAACTGTACAGCTGGTTGTTGCAGGAATATAGATCGCTTAAGCTTTTATCCTCTTACAAAATATTAAGGGATCTGTCATGGTTTGGGTTTTCTGTTGTGTTTTTATAGGTTTTGGATTTTCCTTTATGTCTTTAGTTTCTTGGTTCTTTGCGATTCTTGTTTTAATCTTAGTTATTCTTGTTGAGTATTCTGTGTTTCCTGTTTTTGTCTTTAGTTTGTGTTCCTTGTGTTTTTGACTTGGCTCTTGTCATGTGTATGTCTTTTTGTAATTCTATATTTAGTCCCTGTCTTGAGCTTCCCCGTGTTTGGTTTGATTCTCCTTGTGTTTTCAGTTTGATTGCCCCTCATGTGTTTCACCTGTGTCATGTTCCACACCTGCATTGATTACGCCCCTGTCTGTACAGACCATGTCCACACGTTGCTGGGTATTTGGGGAACTGTATATATTTTTATACATATAGGCCTGTCATCCACACGAAACACAGTTTTCGTCACTGAAATGTTTTCTGAAAATCTGGCCAAAGTGTTGATTTTGGAAAACAGAGTCAAACCTCGCAGCTGAATGACGGGGGCTCATTCTGATTGGATGGCACGTGTTTCACATCGAAAAACACTGCACATTATTGGTTTGGCATGCCTCAAGCCGCACTCACCAGCAGATTTGCCCACTGCTTGTTGATAAAAGTATTTTTAAAAAGGTATGAGGGGGGATATTCGGCTACGTGTGTACAAGGCCAGTCTCTGCATTCTTATGTTCCTTGTCAGTTCATTGTCGCTGTCGATGTCTGCTGTCACCCTGCATGTTTATCCTCCTGTTCTGTGTTTCTAGTGTTTTTTGGTTTCGCTACTTTTGTAAATAGGGATGGGTACCTTTCACATTTGAAACAATACGGTACCTGGCAATCGGTGCCGGTACTCAACAGTACCAGTTTTCGGTACTTTTTTATGTTTACGTGGTAAAAATATATCAGTTTGTTACATAATGAAACATATATTTGTATAATTTAACAAATTGATTCTTCAATATATAACCTTGCAATGCTGGGATTCGGTATCCGATTCTTTAGACAGAATTCAGTCAGTACCCATAAAAGTACCTAATTCGGTACCCATACCTATTTGTCTGAGTTTTTGGTTTTGAGTTTTTGAATTTTTGTGTTTGGTTTAAATAAAAACCTTTCTTTGTGAATCTGCATTTGGGTCTACCTTCTTTTGTTTCCTGTGTTTCCAGAGTTCATGACAGGATCTTCTGTACAAACAAAATCATCATGCCTGGCACAGTTGGACTAAAACGTATCAATCAATGACATTTCGTTGTGGTCCTACCCTTTATCATTTTTATTTTCTCTCTCTGTTCCTTTTAATGTTTCTTTTACTTTTTTCTTTTCTCTCCTTTTGTTGGATGCCCTATTAGTGATTTGTTTTTGAGAGGAGCCCTCGGGCTTCTATCCTCTCCTGCACAACTGTTTACCTTGTATTTTGTATATTTCTTATAATTCATTGTGCATATCAAAAAATATTAAGTGTGGAATGAAATGAAGACATGTTAATCGGATGTTAAATCTTCTTTGGCTGGTCTGCTGAGGAGGACTTGACTTTTGTCCCGACTCCCAGTCAGTAATAAGACAAAGATGATGCCCAGTGGTTAAATTATGTAACCTGAAAATAAGGCAGTAAGATCCAACCCCTTTGGTCCAACGTAAATCCTGTCCCCCCAAAATGAAGAGTGGATCCAGCTGCCTTCAAAAAGCTCAGGGTCCATCAGCTCTTGGATATATTTGAGCTTTTAATTTTTGGCTGGAATTACAAATAACAGAACAATGACTGTTTCATAACCATCACTGAGGTCAAACAAAACAAAAACAGCTTTGACACAAGAGGGGAAGAGGAGAAACCGGACGTTTTCTTTTCAGTCACTTTATCAGCCATGCATTCAACTCACATAAATCTGCTCACTCCAGAGAGCTCTGGACCCTCAGTGAAGAGCTGGACCCTAAAACTTTAAACACGACACAATCACCAGGAAAGAACAATGCCAAGCCTGCAGCACACACACTGAAAGTTTCCACTCCTTGTTTGGTGATGCTCTCTTATTTAGTCACTTCAGGTCTGTTTGCAGCAGAAAAGTAGATCTGCAGGGCGCTTCAACCCATTAGGCTGGTGTTTAGACAACCTTTGGCCTCTTCTGCAAACTCCTCTTGCAAATTTAACATCTAAGACATTCAGATACAGTCATGATTGCAAATAAAAGCAGAGGTGTAATGGAGACTACGCCTCCTCCTCTCATTCTCAAATCAGGTGTTCATATTTGCAGGGGCTTAAATCTTCCCCAAGCTCAACACTCTAGAAGACTGCAACAACTTTAACTATCTCAAAGTGAGTTTCATATTTTGACTTGGCTGTCTTTAGCACGTGATAATCCAAGAAGACCTTCAACCTTTTCTTGCACTAAAAACTGCAGTTCCCTGAGTGTCCACTTGAGGCTTGCTGCAGAAACACCAGAAACTACATACACAACCATTAAAAAAGTCTTACTCTTCAAGTTTACGTGTAAGCTGCACTTAATTTATCTGACTTAAATTACTGATCTAGTCTGGGGCGTGTGACCGAGCAGTTTCGCATCTTTCCCCCCTGACAAATGGATTCATAACTCCAGACATGGCCCGCTGCGCCAGCCTGTTGATGTCAGATATTTATGACGGAGCAGAAAAAGGGAGGGAGACATCACTTGACCCTCACAAAGCGTCCTCCAGCAGGAGAGCTAAATGAAGTGTGAAACAGCAGAGGCCTCAAAGTCTGACGGAGACCCGAGGGAACACTAACATAGAGACAAGACGGGCGGCTGGAGACAGATAGGAGTTTATAACGTATTACAGTGAGAGCGGCGAGCAGGACAGAGGTCAGAAAAGTCCGACAGACACTCATAGAGAGAGATATAACTGATGGTACAGAGATCTGAGGACGGAGACATCACTGAGCACAAATCATCTCTGCAGACGATGGTTTCAACATGATTTATCTTAGATGATAGGGTGTTAGTGAGGTAGGAAGGTGATGCATGTGTTGAGGTGTGTAAAGTGAATGACTCAATAAATCTGGTCCTGAGTTCTGTGACTGGGTGAAACTTAATCTGAGACTTTTATAGGCCAGGTGGGGAAAACATCCACTTTAGCACACACATTCTCCTACACACACATTTGTTAACTATGATGTTACTAACACAGACTTTAAGCCATTTCCTAGAGTTTTAACCAACATCATCTCAACATCCGACTCAAATTACTTGATTTACCTACACAGAAAACCTCATCCAGATGGAGTCATGTTGTGTTTCATCACATATCCATGCTCGGTCTCTGCATGCAGCTAGGGATGGGTACCGAATTAGGTACTTTTATCGGTATAAACCGAATTCTGTCAAAAGTACCAGGTACCGGGTACCGATAAAATCAAAAGGTACCATGTTTAGGTACCTTAACGCATCCTTGTGACTGTGAGGGAGTGGAAGAGTAGCCAATTTTCCATGCTGGACATGAACACAGCATTCCAAGGTTATATACTGTAGAATTAATATGTTGAACAGAAAACATGAAATTTTATAACTAAAAAAAAATGTTATTTTTTACCACATAAACACAAAAAAGAACTAAAAATTGGTACCATTAAGTACCGATACCGATTGCAAGGTATCGGGAATTGGTACCATATCGTTTCAAACGTGAAAGGTACCTATCCCTAGAGGCAGCTGCTCTGTTTTCTACTTTAGCAGCTTAAACTGCAAAGAAAGGGTCTTTAAAGGGTTATTTCTGTTACTTTTTGTGGGCTGTGTGAGATGTTTGTGGAAAGTAACGATTAAATTCTTCTAGATCTGTGTCTGCACCGTCACAGCATCACAGACTAGAGGTTTCACTTCCAGTTGGCATCTGTATTTCTTATGGCCCCATCTCAGCTCCGGCAATCCGGAGCTCTTAACAGCAGAAACACAAGGCTTTTATTATTGACAGATAATAGAGCAAGACTCTCCATGGTGGCATCAGAGCCAGGACAGAAGGCAACTGGTTTGAGGATTGCAGAGGACAACAAAGACAATAGTCATAGGTCACATGACTCTAGCTGTCTGGTAGTCCATGCCGTTAAAGGATGACAGAGCATGAAGCTTAACTGTGACTAAGCTGAGACGGACCAGACACAGATCTGGTGGAACTTGTATGAAAGCTAGGCTGCTGAAAAAGTTTGATCAACCTCATTATTTACCTTGTTTTTAAGAAAGTCTGACCCAAACGCTGGAGTTTTTTGCTGTGTACAGAAATAAATCTGAGCTTTACTTCGCCTCCAAAAATCCACTTTATGTCTGCACTGATTGGATGATTTTGGTGTCTAGGCTTTAGAGATGCAGTTTACAGAGAAAGAAAGAGACTCACTGAATCATGGGAAAATTGGGAAAAACTTCCAAGTAACCTGGTAGTGCTGGTGTGTGAGCTACACATACCAAGGTGATGCCAGACTGTAACATGTTTTGATGACTCCTGAAGAGTAAAACCTTAGAGGGCCACTCCAGAAAATCTGTTTTTATGACATGTGAGGCCACAGCAGCTTGTGCGCATGTGTGTGTGTGTGTGTGTGTGTGTGTGTGTGTGTGTGTGTGTGTGTGTGTGTGTGTGTGTGTGTGTGTGTGTGTGTGTGTGTGTGTGTCTGTGTGTGTGTGTGTCTGTGTGTGTGTGTGTCTGTGTGTTTGAGAGGTAAGAGGCCTCATGTCTCTGAGGCAGCAGGATAAACATATGGACCCCATTACATGGATGTCAAACTGAGATGATGTTGTGTTCAGCGGAGGCGACATGATATTATATTTCTGTCAGACAGAAACTGACTCCAAAGAGCCATCAAACCATCACTGACATTTTTGTTAACATCACCTACAGGAGAGACACAAGCTGCAGATTCTAGCTTCAATGTCTTCCTTTAAAGACACAGAGAAGGCGTTGCAAACACTGTCAGGTTATCTGTTTGCAGGACGGATGCAAATTCAGCGTTTGACATCTCTCTGAACTCTTCCAGATAATCGCAGAGAGGTGATAACGCAGCTGTCCAGATCAAGCCGTCACAGCTGGTTGGACAGTTTGATGGTGTAAATAGCAAAGAGTTTGCAGCAGCTCAGAGATCTGGAGAACATTTCAGGTCACCCAGCTGACAGTTGGAGAACCAATGAAGAGATAAGAGGTCAGCTGAGCGTTACTGCAGAGATTCAAACCATCAACACTTTTATTTAAACAAACAAAGGTTCTGTACGTGGCTTTACAGTTAAGTTATCTGAAAATTCAGGTCCTTATTAGTCTTCATATCATTACTTTTTGGGTAAAAATTACTCTAAATAATCTTTTATAAATGGTGCATTCTTCCCTTTAGTGTGTCAAGTAAAAGTTCTCATTCTTGTCAGGATCCGTTTGTACTTCCATGTGTCTGAAATGAGCTCTAGAAGGAGTTAAACTTCTAAAACTGTGAGAATAAGAATTGCACAAATTTGTGTGAGGTTCTTAAAAATTTGAACCTTTTTTGGAACGATTTATGTCTTGTATTGCATTTGTCCTCTTGTGAATTGAAAAAAAAAATGTAAACAAATTTGTGAGTTCCTCTGAAAACATTAAATTTACTTTTTTTCAAATTTTGCTCCTTTTTTTCCCCTCAAATTTTGGTTGATATTTTTTTCTTATTTGCATGTTTTTTTTCCCTCACATATTTATGGTTTTGAAACAACTCTGCAACTTTTTTATCCTCAAATTTTTGAATTTCTTCTTGCAAATTAAGGATTCACAAGTTTTGACATTTCCCTTGCAAATCTGCTAGTTTTTATTTTTTTAGGTAAAATGTTCGATGTTCTCTCCAAGCTTTCCAACATTTTCTTACAAAATCAGGGCAGCAGTGTCCGTTTGATGAAACTGAGAGTTGATGAGGTTCTCTAACAAAACTTTTCTTTTTTATCTCACAAATGTGAAACCTCTTCCCAACAAATTCAAGAACTTCTTATTGCAAATGCATGACCTTTTTTTCTTGCCCAAATTCTCTGTAATTTTCCTGCCAGTCTTTGACTTCAATCTCACATATTCCAGACTTTGTATTCAATCTATCCTGCTAGGTTATTCTCAATAACTCAGGACATTTTCTCACAAATCTTTGTCGTCTTTCCTGAGAGTTTGGAAACTTCATCCACACATAATAGTGACTTAATATTCAATAATGTGTCAGGTTTTCTTTCACAAATTGTGGGTTTTGTATTTGCACTCATTTAGTCATTTATAACCATTAGACAAATATTAACCAGACTCTATTAAAAGGTCTAAAACAAACCTGAGTTCTTGTTTCTGAAGAAGTCAAACATGAAACAGAAATTTTGTGTCATTCTCTAAATAAACCTTCCTCCACCAACCACACACTGACTTCATTCTCAGTGTGCCGTTGGAGTGGGTACTTCCTCCTGTCTCTTCTCTCCAGCTGGTCTCACCAGCTGTGGAAAACCCAACCTGGCCTCCAACACTCTAAGAGCTGGTATGTATGTGTGTGTATTTGTGTGTGGGTGGGGTAGGAAGTGATGGGTGGGGTATTTACCGTCCACACAGCCGCCGGTGTTCACAAAGAGCTCCGTCACTCTCGTATATGTTTTCCTCTAAGGTTACAGAGGAGGGTTCAGACCAGTCCACTGCAGACCTTCACCTGCACGTCACGTCACACCACGAGGGCCACAAAGGGTCCTCAGTGTGGGCGCAGAGAGGCTGGCACGGCAGGTGTGGTAATCTGTGACGCAGCGGGGCGGGAAGGCGGCTTAAAGTCTCTGACGTCCAATCAGAACGCTGATTCGTAAGGAGTGTGAGTGTTTCAGCCAAATCTGAAGAAAACCTCAGCTCTTCACGTGATTCTGGGATGATTTATGGAGCTCAAACTTTAGAATGATATAAATATCTCTCAGCTGTTTTGGGATTACAAGCTTTGAAGTAATGAATTATGTGAAGTTATAAATTCTCCGACCCTCAACGTTCTACACTTCAAAGAACACATCATCTTTCCTCCCTTCTGCTTGCACAACTTTACTGTCAAACTCAGTCTGTCTCTGCATCCCAGCATGCTTTGTGTTTCCTGCAGCAGGCTGAGTGACAGAGACGTGTTTATGAGCGGTTTTATCTCCTCTTTATTCCCTCGCTCAGAGCGTCAGGGGTTAAAGCCAGAGGTCAGAGTTCAGCAGCGGTCACAGGCCAGAGCTAAAGATGATATTAAACAGGTTAATGACGCGGCCTGCAGGGTTAGAACTCATTTCTTCTCACAATAACAAAACAAACGATCCGTGTCCAGAAATCCTTACACCTTTGGAGGACCTGAGAGAACTCTAAGACACTTTTTGGAGTCGAAACTCAACATCACACCCTGATTTTCACAATCTAAACATCAGATCATGAAACTGCCTCTACATAACCTAATTTCTTCCTAACACTCACCTTGGACAGCTGTCGCTGGATGCTTTTAACATTTCTTGTACAGCTACCAAAACCTACTTCAATGATATTTTCTTCTCTGCTTCATTTACTTCAATTTAGATCCAGACTAGTCTAAAGTCAAGAAAAAATCTCACTAGAAGAAGTTAGAAATGTAACTTTTTATCCAACAAAGCTAGAAACAGTGTCACAGTCTGCAAGCAGCATGTCAGGTTTGCAGAGTGTGGCTAACATTAGCAGAGCTAGCACCACCATTCTTCGGTGATCCAGGCACTTCAACCTCCAGATGTCTGAGATTATTACGCATCGCTCTTGTTGAGTTAACTAGACAGATATTCCAAGCAACTTCATCTCAGTTTTTGAAATCCAAATAAACCAAACTACGTGTGAGACAATATGGTTATCTGTGATCATTTAAAATCTGCTGGTTCACACTGAAAATGAGCTACTGAAAGGCAAGGCAAGACATGAAGTCTAAAATAAACTTTGACAAAGTGGGAGATCCCCCCACCCCCATGTACAAACACATTGACATGTTCTTTGACCTCCGTGTTCTATGCTAAAACCTTCAAATGCTTGTCGCTGCCAGGTCTGAACCAAGTGGCAACCTCAGGTCTAAGTTTATGAGACAATGTGGAAGTGCTATAATCTGCTGTTTCTCGAATGTCTAGAGTGTTGAGGCTGGTTCCAGAAGTACCGGACGCCACATACACACCAAAACAAAAAAAAAACACTTTCACAGCAGAAATCAACCCATTTACAGCCTGTTTCAAAAAACGTCTTCTGTCTGAATTGCTAATTTTACTATCAGCAAAATGCATCTGAGGGTTTTTTTTAACTCTGCAGTTTAGAGGATACTGAGGTCATGAGCTCCCCCAATCAGAGGCACAGCTCAGCTCATGTGACTAACAGGCACCCTAAAGCTGTACTTGAAACCCCTGTCACTTTCAATCTGGCTGTGATTGCTGATTTGCTTCAAAAATTTGTATCAGAAACAGACAGGTAACATCGGGAAGACTACATCCATTAATTCTAATCTATGGTCTGAATACATATCCTACACAGTATTCACAAACGAGCCTTGAATTGTTAGCATCTGCAAAAGAAACACTAACACCGAGCTCACATTGGCTCCTGAACGGTTGCAGTCCAGATACCGTGTGGATAGAGACTGCGGCTGGCTCCGGTGCCGGGTGCGGAATTGGCACTCGCGAGAGTAGAAGCTCACGTGGGTTCACGTTGTTGTCTGGACTTGCGCGAGAGCTTTATTCCTCTAATGTTTATTATTTTTAATAACGTTACTTTTTTCTTTTCTTGTATTACCCTTATAATAGTATGGGATGTGTCATATAAAATGGGATGACTTTCCACTTCAAGGATGAGTCTCTTGCCGTCCCTTGTTGTCAAAATGCAACCTTGTGTCACCAGGTGTGATGTAATGTTTACATTTACTACCAGTGCGACTGTGCTGTCAAAGAAGAGTCAAGTTACATTTGTTTGTACACTGATTTTATTTTAAAAAACAACGGATCTTCATGCCACCCGGCAATTCACTTCCTGTATAGCTCGTCATATTTCATTCAGCTTGACGCAGACCCTCTACGGCGTCCCGAAAAGATAGACTTCTTGCAGGTTCTTTCTGTTGTGCAGTACGGCTCCCGCAACCGGACTCGCACTGCGCGGGGCTAATGTGAGCCTACAACAGTGATTTTAATGATACGGATTACATGCAGAAGCCGCACCGGACCTGCACCGGATTCAGTGTGAGCCTGGGGTTAGATTGAATCCACGTTTGATAACAGTTAAATGAACCACTCAATACCAGTTACTGTTGGCTGTAACAAGAATAGCACTTGGCTCTCCATTTAACTCTCTGATGAGCATGTCTCACAACACACTCACGTCAGCTGCAACAAAGGTGGTGCATTCACACTGAGCCTTGTAAATCTGAAACACAAAATAAGTCAACTTAAAAGTACAGTACAGTACAGTCCCATTATCTAATATGAGCAAGCCACCTACTCCATCATACTATCAACATGAAGAATCAGGAGAAAATTGGGAGAATTTACAAACTGGAAGTTTAATGGGAGAAAGGCTTTAGAAATTGCAGACTCCCGCAGAAATCAGGAGTGTTGTTGTATGCTCACGTCCCCATTCAGGAGATGCAAACTGAGTCGTTCTATTCACAAAACCATAATGTGTTAAATGAACTAGTCATGCATGTTAATGAACAACACTGACAACCTGTCATATTTATCATCAACTGGAGCTGCAGCTCTAGCTAGTGGTTGGTGGCTGTGCTACCACACGGACACATTGGCTCAGATTTCATACTTTACCTCTAAAATGTAAAGATTAATTTCACTGGCTAGCAGCTCTGATATCAACTGGGTTTAATCATGCAGTCTGGTTTAGTCTTTTTCATTTAGACTGAATTTCTGAGGCAGCCCTTAACCTTTGGCTAAACCAGTCACTGTAAGTTCACAAAAGGAACAGACAGGTCTATCTTACTCTGATGGACTTTATCTGGATACGTGGATTTTGTAAGTGAGGTCTTTGGATAATCAGACGTATGAGGGTCAGAAAAACAGCTGATAAAGCCTTGTGTTCAGAAACTGTCGTCCAGAGTCACATGATTTGTCCCTGTTGCTCGTCCAAATTTCACTTTTAGGTCTGTGTGTCGAGGATATTTTTGCTTACATGGAAAAGTTCAGAAACTGTGTCCTTATGAAGCTGTTTGCTGCACAAACAACAAGAAAGCGCACAAACACACACACACACACACTCATACACACACATTAACACAGAGTGTTTGGAGCAACATTTCCTCTTAAGCTGCACATTACTCAACACACACACACACATACACACGCTTCTATTCATGAGGAGGAAACAGAGCCCTCCTCTTCACGAACACCTCGCTCTGCTCACAACACAGAAACACACACTCACGTTGTTTCCCCATCAGCGGCAGTTTACACAGATTGGAGCTGACTGCATGTGTATGTTTGTGTGTCGCTGCAAAGAATACACCCCCCCTTCATCAGGGGATTGACACTGCAGGTCTCAATGTGTGTGTGTGTGTGTGTGCTGGGTGGGGGTCAGGGTGGAGCCGCTCAGTCTAAGCCTGCACACAGAGTCGGGGTTGTTGGTTCCCCAGCTCTTCCGTGTTCTTGCTGCACAACACGCTCAACCACAACTATGAAACCTCACAAACATGATGGACGGCGCTGACAGACGGCGAGGGATGGAAAAACCTCAGTTTATTGAGTGCTGTGGAGGCGATTTCACACGCCGGTTCCCCACAAGACTGACGGGAAGAAGAACGAGAAGGCCAATCGAGCAATCAATCAACGCTAATAATGTGAAAAATGCACCGCTGCTGTTTACATGGATTAAAATGTGACAGAGCTTAAAGGAACAGTTCAAAATTTATTCACAGTCAAATATGAAGCTTTAACCAGAAGCTTAGCTTAGCTTAGTTTAGCATAACACTGAAACATGGGGTCAAACTTCTAAAGGAGAAATAAAAACAAGTCCTAAACCCGGTTCACATTTTGCTGCTGTGATTAGCTGTTGGAATTTGATGCCGTTCTGGGGGAGTTAATAACTGCAGTTCCTTGACTGTCCACTAGAGGCTAATTCTGCTTTAAAGACTGTTTCATAGCACTCCTGTGATACATAAAAAATGTAGACTTTTCTCCAGGCAACAGGTGATGAGTTTAAAGTCATGCTAGCTAGACTAACTGAAGCTAGCAAATTGGCCCCATTGTTTACCAATACGATGCTAAATGAACCTAATATTTAAGTTACATCATTTAACCATATGATACTAACAGAAGCCACTGGTTTAGTCACATTGTTTACTACTTTAATGCTCACTGAAGCTAAATGTTTTCCCTAAAAGTAGAAGATAAACTCTTTTGGGTGTTTTCTACAGGTGGATTTCATATGACATGTGATCACTTTGTCTCACTGGTGTTGCTTGTGTCAGTAATTAATTGTACCCAATGGGTTTCGACCAATCAGAATCAAGCCTCTCACAATAAGCTACATCTCTCACTATGCTTACAGGATTATTTAAAAGTCTATTCTGTATACAAGCAAAAACTTGTGCAAAAAAAAAAACAGTAACAAAAAAATTGTAGTTCCCTGAGTGTCCACTGGAGTCTGTCTCCTGCAGTGAGTACGTCCCCATGGATCTCAATGTTAAACCTCTTACAGCAAAAAATATGTGTTAAACAGGGGTAAAGAGGAGCTTGCTTTGAGGGAACAGAGGGCAGAGGATTATCTGATAAGTTGTAGCAGACAAGATCAAAATTGCTCGATGACGACAGACCAAAGTAAGGTTTGAAGGAAACCCCTTCAGGCTCTCAAGACGCACGTATTTGGGACTTTGAATGGAGCAAGTTATTCATGTTTGGTGTGAACAGGCAACTTGGCTGTAGCCTCATTTCTATTTATTCACCTGCTTCCACATTTCCATCAGGCCTCTGAGCTCAAACATGCACCAGGAAAAAAAACACCTGATGTCTTTATGAGAACTCTTCTCCTCCTGTCAACAAACCTCAGACCTGCAACAACCCCAACCCCAAACCCTAAAACTATCTCCAAGAGCTGAACCAGAATAATCTGAGAGTTTACAGCTCAACACATCATAAATCTTGGTGTTTTTAAGGATTTCACTCAACTTAATCAGTTTAAAGTTTGTCAATCCGGAGGAATCCAGAGCAACCACAAAAAAACAACACAACAAGCTGCACATCACTAAAAACAAACTAGTTTTTATTTCTATTAGCTCCAAACTGCATGATTTAGATTTTAAAAAAACAGTGTTCTTTTTTCTAGAAATAGTTCTCACCAAATTCCCGAAACACTAACTGAAAATTTGAATAATGTTATTAAAGCTTGTTTATTGTTTACTGTGAGAGCTTGTTAGTCATTTAATGTCCCTGAAAATCATTTCTTTTTATTTTCTGACTTCTTTTTTTTTTCAGTTAAACTTGGAAGCTGTTTTGGTATATTTTAATCTTTATTCCCAGTATTGTTCCTAAACTGTAAGATCCTCCTATTCTGGGGTTATTCCAATACATAAAGCAGTCAATCATGAAGCATTGTGCGTCAAATCCTCATGCGTCCTCTCTAAGGAAGGCAGAGTGCCAGGACAGAAAACGTGCCAACAACTCCACCAAACAACAGAATTTCACACAAGAGGATAAAAAAATGTCACAAATGTTAAAATTCATCCTCCAAACATGTGAAAAGAAACTCGTGTACCTGCTCAAAACGCTGCGTCGCGGTGAAGTCTCCTCTCTGAAGGTCCAGATGCGGAATGAAGCGCAGAGCGATTACGCGCGTATAGGTAGCAGAGAACAGGCGCTGTGGATGTTTGCGGTCTCTCCTGAAGCTCTGAAGTTACACAGGAGTGAATGGCACGAGCAGAACAGGCGCACTTCTCCTCGTGAGTGTGCGTGAGGAGTCTGCGCTCTGGCGCACGCAGGTGGAATTATGAAATCAGCGTTGAGCTCCGGTCAAACCTGAAGGGCTCTAGTCCCACATCTGTTGCTCCAAAGTGAGAGGAATCCGGTTTGTGTCAGGATCTCTGTCCCACATCACTGCAGAGGAAGTCCAGCGAGTCTGATGCGGATCCGCTGTCTCTCTGGTTTGTTGTTTTTAAGGTCTGAAACAAAGGAGGACCCCAGTCCCTGGTGCTCAGTGAGCTGGATCTGACAGTTGCTCCTCCTGATTCAGGATCCTCTTAGGCTCTCAAAAGTGCTCCCAAAGTGGACCTGTTGTCATAAAGTTTACGGATAACACCTGTGACGTTCAGTGGACGCTTCCCAGCTAATCGGATTTAATCTTCATTAAAACGTAAAAAAGTTACAGTGGTGTAGATTTTCAGGCTGAGTGATGAAAATTTAATGTTTTGGGCTCCGAAGAACAGGAAAAGTCCCTGGTGTGTTGCAATACGCAGATTTTACTCATTTATCAGGAGACTTGAACCTGAAACTTCCCCAAATCTAATAAGAGACTGAAGTAAACAGCTGAGCAGGAGGCAGGAGTGTAGAAACACTGAGGTCATGAAGCGTTGGCTCCCCCTTTCTCTGTTCATGTTTCCCAAGCTTCCAAGTTTAAAATTGGAGACACTGGAACCTTTTACAGATTTCTGTCATATTTTTTAAGTTGTGTTTTTTGAGCTTTTTCACCCTTATTTGTGAGTTCAGGGCAGTGGTCAGAGCAGGAAACCGGGAGAGAGGCTCCAGGCTGGCTCCCAAAACAGGTGTGTTACTTAACCTGTCGGCTAAGCCCTCATCCTTATAGTTTCAGAGTATTTTATGTTAGTTATCATCATGCAATGCATGATATGGGATGGTGTAAGATCATTTCATTCTAAAATCTTACAGCCGTGAAAACGTAACGTTGATGCAGTTCCTCGAGTTTTCGCTAGAGCTGGCTTTGAAAGCACCAGAAACTTAATATGCTTTGTTTGGACCAGAGGTTCCAGGAACTTTTAGCTCCTGTTAAAAACATTCCTCTGATGTAAATTGTTCCTGTGTTTCCACTGTGGGGCCGATGACCCAGGTAGATTGCCAAAAACAGGACAATGAAGTGACAAATGACACTATGGAAGGAGACAGACAAGCCATGTAGCACTGCAGTAAGCCTGTTAGAATGAGGAATTGCTGGTTTTGACGGTGCTTTTATTTCACTGCAGATGGATTTGCCAGTCCAAGATATTTCTGAAAGCCTCAAACAGCTTCAAGTGGAGAAACAGCTGAGTGAGTGCTCCCCCATCTAAAGCATGAAGATGGCAGAGATGAAGCCTTGTTTGAGCTGGATGCATCCTTCTCAAACAGCTTTAAATCATCATTAAAAACTGATCTGATGAGGAGGTTATGACACGTAAACATACACATATCAAACTAAACATGGATACATTCCCGAGGATTCCTTCTGTATCTGAACAGCTGCTGTAAACTGGATATCCTCTGACACTTTCAGCTGAAGGTCTCCTTTTTACAGGGTCACTCTTTAAATTGTAACACCGGGAGCTGACAGAGACACATTCACACTATCAGGCTCAAAGAAGACCATTGTTTAGGAGTTATTAAACCAAGTCCATCACAGCTGGGTCTGTTTGTGGTTAAAAACTTGACTCATATTGACAGAATTTGCTTCAAAGTCTGCAAATTATATTCTTAGTGTGGGACTTTCTGCACAACAGTGTGTTTCCACAGGGGGATATTAAAGAAGTTAAGGTTTAATTCTTTCTCCATCATTTCCAGGGAATACTTTCCTTTTCTCTTTCTCCTGATTAGACTAAGAAGCTGAATCCTGCGGAGTTCAATCTGCCAAACACTAAACAGAGACACACCTACACTGACTCAGACTTCAGAAAATCAGGGATCCTGTAAACAGAGGTTTTATAACTGGTCCCTGAATGTCAAACAGGAATCAAAACCATGTTTCTGCTGAGGATGTTTCAGATGGACAGTTTGCGAGACGCCGAGTGGGGATGTGGCCTAGATGAAGCCCTCCCTGTGTTTACATCCAGGCTTCGGATTAATGAGGAACAGTTCTGGCTGTTGGGTTTGTCTCCTTGAGGAGGAACCACACGCTTTCACAACACATCCACACGAGGATTCATTACACTCTCATTATCACATTCTCCCCTCTTTCTCTCTGTTTATCCACATCTCTCTCGATTCGTCTCTGCTTGTTTTTCTGCCTCACCTGATTCACGTCATCCCTCTTACCCTCCTCTTTGCTGTTTTTTGGGTGTACAGAGTGGGAGCTCTTGCTGAAATACATCAATACCAGTGGTTCTTAGACCTTCTTCCAACTCTTACATTTGGGCACAGTGTTTCAGCACCATTAGACTCAGACTTTTGTCCTTGTCATGTAAAATAACCCAGCATCAGTGGTTTGCGCTCTCTCAGGTCTGCGTCCTTCAAACCACCGCAGTTTACAGACTTAAACTCATTAAGTGGAGAGAAAGATTTCCTCTGAGTGGATCCTCTTGCTCAGCCGTCACAGCTGACAGACTGATTGCTGACCTTTCGGACCCTTTATTACTTTAACCTTCTGCTGCAAGCTCACTGACCGCAACAATGTGCAGTTAGCGGGCCGGTTTTAGCAGAGTGAGCGGGAGACATGCACCAGGCGTTTCCTTTTTTTTCCAAGACCAAATACCTGAGTCAAAGAAACCCACAACATCTCAAAGAAATACGTCTTGTTTTTTTCTGCTCAAGTCGCTTTTATGTTTGGTTATCGAGCTCCTTTAAAGAGTCTCATCTTGGGTTTAGGAGACAAACTGTTACATAAATATACTTCACAGTTTTAATCACTCCTTTTCTCTTTGTTTAACATTTCATATATGCAGTAAAACTCGAAGTGAAACAGCCTGGAGTCCATATGAAACAGGGTACAGGGGGTCTTTGTGCCAGCTCTGGGTGGAGTTCAGGGGAATTTGGTTTAATGACATGAACACACACTTCGAACACTGGCACTTTAACATACGCCAGCCCCACCCCAACAACTTAAAGAACGTGCAATGAAAGCCATTCACAATTCATGCTAAAGAGAAGCTTTTATTGTCTGCAGTTTTTTTTCATTGTGGATTTACAAGTCCAGTGCAGGGTAACTGTCTCAGATCTCCAGTAATTTGACACATGCTGAAGCATCCATTGACATGTTTTGAAGGTTATTTCGGAGGTTTTTAGACTTTATTTGACAGCACAGAAACAGGGGATATGAGGTGAGTAGGGGGGTGTCATGCACCAAATAGAAACGGGGCCAGGAATCAAACCTGGGACCAGTTGAATAAGGACTCGGAATACGGGTTCCTGCTCTAACAACTGAGCCTAATGCGGACAACACGTGGTTAACTTTGTAAAATCATTGTCCTTTGATAAATCTGGGGATTTAAATTAGTAGATTTAGGGTTCAAACTTCAATGACATCAGTTTTAAGCAGTTGGCAACCTCCCAGTGTTGTAAAGTTAGGTCATCCTGATGTTCCCAAAACTGCAGTTCCACCAATGTCCACTAGAGTCTGACCTCAGCAGTGAGTCTGTTCTAATAGAGCTCCATATTACAAGCTTTACAGCAGACATAAACATCTTCACAGCCTGCTATTTATAGACAACTCACCTGTCTCTAGCAGATTAAGGGTTAAAGGGAAGAATAAGGGGGCATTCAGTTTTGACCAATCAAAATCAAGTATTTTTAACTGCCAGATAATTATGCATTATAATCAAGGAGCAGGAAGTTTGTCATTTCTTTAAAATGATTGACAGTCAGATGACGTGTCCTAAAGCGTTCTGATCAGAAACTTCACTAAGCCTGTCTAAAGTGGAGTCTGGCTCTGAACAGAGTCCATCAGAGTAAAAACAGAAGCTTCTTTCTGGGTCCAGAACCTCACCTTCCCCCACATCCTGACTTCATCAAGCTGAATGTTCTCTGTTCTGTTTACGCCACACGTTCTCTAGTGGCTCACTCTCTCATGTCAGCGTCCTCAGAAAGCCTCCTCTGTGCAGCTGCTGATTCTGGATAAGGTAAATACACGCTTCGCTCATTATAACCCCCACCAGCAGCAGCAGCAGCAGCAGTCTTTCATGTTCACCTCAGGAACAAGGAGCAAGTTCAAGGCCAGCAGAGAGAGGGAGGTGTAACTAGACCTCTGTCTGAGGGCTGGAGGTCCGACAGGATGAGTGACATCATCTGTACTCTAACATCTGACGTTTAACCAAAGTTAGCACATCATCTGTCAGTCTATGGTGAAAACTTATGCAGACACTTTAACTATAATCTGGGATCCCACTCACATCTCGTGAATATATTAGCTTCTGGTAACGGTAGCCAACTTTTCAGCAAATTTCCTCCTTTGGACATATCCGTAAAGTAGATGGCATGACTTCTTGGTGTTATTGCATCACCAAGAGATGGGCAGATATCTGGTTGTGGTAAATAGTATATCTCAGTTTCACTGTACAAGGGAGTTTACTCTGGCCAACACTAGTGGTATGAACCCTAAACAGAAACATATTCTTGCACTGCATTTGTAGCTAATGGGTCTTGAGTTTGCTTGAAAGACAGTACAATGATGGATAAATAATATCTTAAACTGACACATCCCACTGGTTAACTCCAGTGAAATAATCTCATAGAAAAACAAACTCAATTACAAGTGATTCACTTGTAATCAATGATACCTAAAATTGTTGAGCTAACATTATCATTTCTGGTGGGTCTCTGTTTCACTGTAGCAAATATGTAACATAGAATATTTACCCTGGTACAGTATTTATCTGTTTGTGGTAAAACTCGATGTTACGAGTAGGATTTCACAGAGACTTCTCTCTGTTTCTGGTGAGTCTCAGATTCACTGTAAATAGTAAATTAATCAGATTTTTTTTTCCCAGGATTTAATTCTGTGTAGTGATTCCAAAGGAAAACGTATTCATTGGAGGTATTTTTTTATTATTAACCAACCCAAAGCTGAAATAATAACATCACAATACAGATATTTAGAGAATCTCAGTTTCACTGTCAATGACATGGGAGCGTGACTTATGGCATTAATTTACACTAAATACAGAAACTGATTTTCTTGTAGCTAACAGGTCTTAAGTTTGCTTGGAGACAATATCATGATGCAGATTTCTGGTGAATTCAAGTTTCACTGTAAAAATTAAGCTACATACATAGTGGCTTTATTCTGGATTACCATCTGTTTGAGGTAGGTCTCAGTTTGACTGTAAACATTAAGTCCCACAGTGGCTTCTCTCTGTCCATCTTCAGTTGTACGAAGCTGAAACACAAACTGGTTTTCTTGTGATTACGGTCTCTTCTGTTTGCTGATATAACAACATCATAATGCAGATTAGTCAAAAGTCAAGCTTTGTCAGGTCTGTTCTGACATAGGAGGAGAAAACTACTTTAAAGATCTTTGTTGGACTGAGTTTAAGAGAAGAGAAGGAGGAGGATTTGGGCTGCAGGGGTCCATATGGCTTAGAATACAAACTAAAACCAGAACACTTCCAGTCTTCCAGTCTTAACTCCCTTAAGAAAAGAAACTGAGATTTTTTGCCAAATCTAGACTATGAAACTTTTAATGAAGTCTCTGATCTTTCTAAATTTGATGGATGATCACTGATGAACTGATGAGGAGAACATTAATGCAGAGCCAGTCACACCCAGCTGTTTTTATTTCATAAGAAATCATTTTTAGCACACAGGAGGGATTCCATCTCCTCAGACGGGTGTGACTGAATCTTGCATTCAGCTCTTAAGGTTCAATATGTGGAATAATTGCAGATATATTTGACATTTTTTGGCATTTACTTGAGTTTTAGCATATATTTCCCTGAGTATGTTGTTTTCATGACAATTTAAGGTACTCAAACTTCACTTCTCCCTTATCTGATGTCTTCACCAAGCAGAGGAAGGAGATGTGTGGAGGGTGGAACTGAGTCACAGCGAAGACTCGCTCAGAGGAAGAGATACAGCTTTTCTCCCAGCCTCTATCTCCACACACACATGTGAAACAGGAGACCCGCTCAGAGATAAGCAGAGACGCAGCGGCTCCTCATTTACGGCAAAACCGTCACTGCTGCTGAGAACTCCGTGTGGGAAAAACGTGATAGAGCTGAGGGTGGGGTCAGAGGTCAACTAGGGAAGAAAACCTTTGAAGAGGCTGAATTTATGTGCAGGAGGGATTAACTGACAGCTCAAAAAAAAAAATGTTTTTCAGAAGAATTCTCCAGAAACAAGTCGTATACGTTCTTCATTTACATACACAGAGTCAAAGTTGAACAATAGTCCTGACAGCAGCATCAAATGCAACGCTCTGTGATAATTTATGCTAATTTATGTTAAGAGATGTTTAAAAGTGGGACACAAGCTTCCATCAGAGAGAGAGAGAATATCTCTGATGAGTGTCTATGTCCTGCGGATCCAAACAAAAATAAAATCCCAGTTTGTTTTTTAAAGACTCAGCAGAGAATAAGAGAAAAGTCTACTTAAAAGATTCCTCAATGAAAATTGCCCTAAAGAGATTTGTTGTAAATAAAGTGATGCTGACAGTCATGCTTTTGTGTTTAATAAACAGTAACTGTATATTATTCCTCACTCTCTTTCCCTTCATTATGAACACATTACTATGCTCTTTTGCATAATTCTTAACAGAGGATCAACAGAATTAAGATATTTAACATCCTTTGCTTTTGTGCAAACAATGTTATAATAATCAATTTACTGCCCTTTAGATTATCGTCTGCAGTGACTCCAAGGTTAAAATATCATGGGGTTACTTTGTCTTGAGCCAATATCTTAAAAATAAATAAATAAATAAAAGCCTAACTATGGAGAAATAATCTAGCCCAATTAAACCAAGAAAATTAAACATATCTTGTGAAAAAATAAAAATTAAAAAAAAAATGTTATATCCTCAATGAGGTGTCTGAAAAGTGTGGTCTATTCTCTGGTCGGGAGGTGACTGTCTATGCCATTCAGATGTGATTTATTGAGTTTATTCATCGTTGAAGTAATACTAAGCCTCGGCCAGCAGATGTCAGTGACTCTACAGTCTTTATTCAGGGACAAAATAAAATAGACTTTATTTATGGTTTACAGCGCTCTTCAGTACCACTTAAAAAGGGAAGACTTTAAAAATGTACTGCAGATGCAGTGATGCATCTGATGCAGTGAAGTACCTGGATGTTAGATGACGTTAAAGAAAAATGGGAAATATAAATGCTGGAGCACTGAGGAATTGGTCTATAAGGGTTTAGACGAGCATTTCCGCACGATGGCGGTACAACAACACAGGTTCCACAGATCGCTGATCCACAATGGAGAAGAAGAAGGACGTTGACCAATCAGAAAACTCCTCGCGGCTGCCTGGATACGAGCAACCAATGAGAAGCGCCCGTGTGAGCGCGCATAAACAGTTTTGTTGTGTTGTGTTGCTGTCATATTGAACTGAATTTTAGAGTTTTAGGATAAAAAATCAGCTCAAAATGAGTCTCTCTCTCAGGTAAGACACTTTGTATCACCACATTACCCTCATCCCTGCTATCTAGATTATCTTAATGAAGCTACCATGTAGCTGCAAGGCATTGTGGCTCATTTACGTTTTTTAATGTTAGCATCTTAGCTGTTAGCATATGTGTTTTAATACTTAATATAATCGTAAAAACGTGATTAACAAGACAGTGAACTGAAACAAATGAAACCCAGAGATAGATTATTCTGCAGAACAGCTCACTTGGTTGTCGTATACTCGCTCTTGACTCTTTTCGGTATATAATTGTTTAAGTGTATTAAAGACAGCTGTGTTATTGTGATACTTTAACGATTCAATAAAAGGTTTTCTTTATTCTCTTTGAAATGCCAGGTGTGCTCAGAGATGAAGGATATCCTATACAAGATCTCAAAAATACGTTAACAATCGAAGCTATTTGTGATGATCATTACTAAGTTAATCAAGCTACAGTGCGTCTTACATATAAGAGATATTGAATCATTTGTATAGACTGTTTGTTGTTGTTATTGTTGTTGTTGTTTTGTGAATAGTAACACGTGTTTGCATTATCTTGACTGTATAGGTACCAAAAGCTGTTCGTACCACAGCACTATTTATCACTTATACAGTACAGAGCAGTAAAAAGTTAACAATATATAAAGTAAATGAGCAAAATTAAAGTGATGAAATATTTACATCTTCAACAAGCATCACATTCTGCATTCAAGAAATAAAGTCATAGCAAATAAAGAGAAAAAAAATAAACAAAAATGTGTTAAAGGGCAGTACAGTTTCAAATGTCATCCTAAGGCTGTAAAATGTCACAGTAGGGAAACTGTTTCATTTTAAATGGAGTTGCCAAATTATGGATTTCTAATCTTATTTTTTTGTGATTGTAAAAGTACTTCAGAAGTTGCATTTTGGGTGAAATGACAAAGCAGTTTTAGGTCAAATTTGTCATACATGTACCTTAATTCTTGCATCATACCTTTCCAGACCTGATCTTGCAGCAGACAAAAACAAGCGTAAGAAGAGGAGAGAGCTCACTGAGGATCAAAAACATGAAATCAAAGAAGCGTTTGATCTGTTTGACACTGACAAAGATAAAGAAATCGATTACCATGAGTTGAAGGTAAGTGAAGGTGGACAGGGAACATCATCCTGTAATGATCATTTTTCAGGTTAATTTGAGACAAACCAGATAATTTGTATCATTATGTTTTTGTTAGATGTGTAATAACATACTGACTAGAACAGAAATGTCCAAATCTTGGGTCCACTATAAAGAGTCTCACTGTTTGAACTGGCCAAAAGGTGGCGATGCGAGCTCTGGGCTTTGAGGTGAAGAAAGTCGATGTTCTGAAGATCCTGAAAGACTACGACAGAGAGGGAAATGGAAAAATAACATTTGAGGATTTTAATGAAGTTGGTAAGTTTCTCTTTGATTTGATTTGGTTTACATCAGGGATTTGAAAAGCTTTTTAATATACTCTCTGTGTTATTTCAGTGACAGACCGAATCCTAGAACGAGACCCGAAGGAGGAGATCATGAAAGCCTTCAAACTGTTTGATGATGACGAGTCAGGGAGGATCAGCCTGAGGAACCTGAGACGAGTAGCTCGAGAACTTGGGGAGAATATCAGCGATGAGGAACTGCGCAGCATGATCGATGAGTTTGACACAGATGGAGACGGAGAAAGTAAGAGCTCTCTCTGAGCAGATTAATCCAAAATATATCCCAAAAATTTTCCACACAAATATACGGCAGGTTTTCTCTATTTTTGACTCTGAAAATTATTTTAAGGACCAGTGACTGAATGTTTTTCTCTCGTCTACAGTAAACCAGGAGGAGTTCCTCTCCATCATGACCGGAGACTCCTGATGGCGTTTTTGTTGTTGTTGTTGGACAGGGCGCCCTCACAAACTGAACAACAAGAGCAGCGTTGAGGTGAAAGTATGATCTTGATGGACTCTGAAGGTCTGATGGGGTCTGAACTTCGGACTGAAAAGTGTACTTTGACTGAGCTTGTTTGGTCTTTGCTGAAGGTATGTTGAGACCATAAAGGTATTTGGTTTCAGACTGTCTTTGTCTTGATCTTCATTTTAGTTTGTCACTTAGCTGAAGTGAGTCTGTGTTTCTGTGTGAGATAATCATATGAAACCAACACGTTTCAGAGAAAGCATATTTGTATTTATGGTGTTTGAATGTGTAATTTATTTTGTACAAAATAAAGACTTCATCAGCAGTTTTTTGATTTTGTGTTTTTTGTGAGTTTAAAAGATCATTTTACCATTTGTCTGGTCAGTCCTCCACCTCTTTCTCCTCCATAAAACACAAACTGTTTGAGCTTCTCTTTAAGGAAAACTGAAGACAGTCCAGCAGTCGCATAGACATTTTTTTTCCCTTTCTGTCTCTTTTTTGTAGTTTTGTGCTTGATTTTTTCATTTTCTTCTTCCAGTTTTTGTCAGTTTGTGCCTCTTTGCATAGTTTTTGATCCAAAAGTTTGTTTTGCATCTCATTTTTTGCTGAAATCTTAAGCCTGTCCACTCAGTAGTGGATCTTTATTGTAGTTTTGCATCTTTCTGTGGACATTTATGCCTGATTTTAGTCACCTCGCGGCTCTGTGGGGTTGTTTCGGATCATTTTGTCGACATTCACTTTTTTTTTTTTTTTCTAACTGTTGCATCTGATTTCTTGTATCTCAAATAAGTTGGTTTAGGTTTTTTTCATTTTGCTCTTTTCCTTTTGAGATTTCTCTTCATTTTCACTTCTGATCTGAAGTATTTTGTGTCTTTCTTTTGTTTTTTCATCTTTCTTTTGTGTGGTCCACTTCTGCCTTTTTGACTCTTCTTGGTTTTGAGTCTCATTTTTTGGTTCAAACCTCTTTTTGGTTGGTTCAATATTTGTTTTCAGTCACTGTCAGCACTCCTGACCTCATTTGTGCATCTCTATGTGGTCAGCAGTCAGCCCCATAGTTTGATTTCTTTCAGATCTTTTGCATCTCTTTTTTCTGCTGGCTTTGCTTCTTTTCTCCTTTCATGACTTTTTGAGTTGTTTTGTATCTTTCTGTGGTCATCTAAGACCTTTTAAGTTCTTCTCATTTTTTTGCCCTATTTTGATTTCCTGAAGCTGTATCTATCTCTTTGTAGTATCTTTTAACTTTTGACCACTTCTTGGCAGTTTCCTTTTACCTGTTTCTAAAAACAGTGACTAAACATCCTCTCTGCCTTGCCTTAGCTCTCCAGTAGAGGGAGGCACTCAATCAAAACCTCTCTCAGTCCCTAAAGGTGTTTTAAAGTCTGTCTTGCGTCATTATAATGTGTTTCAAGATTGACTGAACACTTTCTTCTTGATGTTTTACACCACAAAAGCTCAGATTCATAGTTTATATTCAAAGAGACCTCAGGGTTTCGTGATTTCTTCATGATGTATGTGTTGAAAAGCTTTGGTCACACACGGTCCACGCAGCACAGACGCAGAACCCGGACCACAGAAACCCCTTTAGGCGGCTCCTCCTGTACTCCCTGTCATTTGGCTCCCCACAGACCTTTAACTATTGATTTAGATGAAGCTCTGTGGTCTGCATTTCTCCGTTTAACCCCTCGCCTGCTGCGCACATGATGAAGAGGAGTGTGGTCAGCCAACCCAGTTTGCTTTAGTAATAACATGAGCCAATCACACAATGACAGGGTGGAGGCCTCTGAGGGTTTCCTCCTGTGTAATAAAGGTCTGAAGGATCTGAGGCAGACAAATGAAAGTGATGCAGTCATAGGGGCCTCAAACACACACACCACATACACACAGGAGCAGCGAGTGTGTTGAAGGTCAGCAGCTCTAAATGTTGATGATCAGAACCTGGACCCAGTCAGTCCTGCAGGGACAGACGGCAGGACTTTGCCCTTGCTCCGGCACATGCTCAGCTGTCGGTCCACATGCTCCAGAAATAAACCAAACCAGTTCCTCCCCAGTTACAACCTCAGAGTCGCCCCCCTGTGGTTAGCAGCACAACACCACACACACACACACACACACACACACACACACACACACACACACACACACACACACACACACACACACACACACTGTCTCTTTGTAGTGCCTGTAATCGTGTGTGTTGATGAGAAATCTATAAATAGACCCGTCTGGTGGAGCTCGTCAGGCTCTGATTGCTCTTTGGTTCAGGCTGGTAGCATAGGTTAGCTTAGCTCCACATATAGATGAGCTAATGTGATGGGGGCTCTTTAAACTGGAGCAATTTGACTTTGAGGTTTATTATCTTAAAGAACAAAAGCAGCTGCAGACAGACGAAGAAAAGACAGGTGGAACAAAGCTTAGTAACATTTCAACCTGTTTATTATGTAACCACAATCAAGAGGCTGCTGAACTTATTCCAGATAAACTTTCACATTGTTGATATTGTTGATATTTTTTTGTTGTTTTATATCCTTTACACATCAAACTTAGTAGTAAAGATCCGGATATAATGGGACAACTTGCCTTAAAAAGAGGAATACAACATAAACAGGAGCTGATATATCTTTGTCGGAAATTGGGAATGTTTTATTATCAGTAATTGTCCAGATTTGCTTTAAATAAATTATGAAAGCTGGTTTCCTAAATTTGTTAAAAAGCCTAGCCAACAAGCTGACCATAGAAACTTTGGCTGAATATGTCCGCACCAAACCCAGATAGATTTAACTGACGTCACCTGGAAAGTGATGGAGTGAGTCCATGTCATTGTTAAGCTCAGCTAAGAAGCTTTAGAAATTTTTATTAAACTTTTTTTTAGTTTAGAAGAAACTGAGGATTTACCATTGTACTGTTTTTGGTCAAAACAGTTTAACCAAAGTTGAAAGAAACAGACTGTGAATATAAAAGCCTTAATAACTGAATTAAACTTCATTTTTAGAAGTATAGTATGTGGACAGATATATAGACTTAGGCAGGTTAAGGCTGTTTCATACTTTTGTTAAAGGCAGACTGATATTTCTGAAGTGTCAACATTAGTTTTAAATTCCACACTAATTGTTTACTCCCTTTCTTATTTTCAGTGTTACACATTTGTTTACCCTACCAAGCTCGCAGGCTTCCTCTGAGGCTACAGTGTCACCAGTGTGGATGTATTTCATTGTTTCAGAGGATGATATGACGGCAGTTTGTAAAACATGCACCAAGTACTCTAAGAGGACTATAAAGTCATCAAGCTCTTACGCAACTAAAACTTTGATATCAACCAGAAAGTTATCGTCAAAGCGAAGATGTGTTTAAGGAATATGAAACAGCAACAGCTGCAGCTAACATTTACGCCATGAAGGGTGAGTGCTTGTGAGTGTCAATTCAGATGGCATTTAAGAACTGCAGAGTTGATCTGCAATGACTAATAGCTAAAGCAGCGAATGATAAAGTCAGTGGTTTATTGCTCTTAAAGAAGCATGTTTAACAGGTAGAAGATTGAGTATTATCTGCTCCTTCGATCTAAACCATTGTGCAAGTGTTTTAAAACCTGTTTTCTTTTTAGGTCCAGCAGGGGGCGACTACACCTGTTGCAAAAAGCAGCCTGATTGTAAAGAAAATTTTGAGGTACTGTTCCTCCTTCTCAGCTGATTTATTCCCTAAATCAACATATTCCTAATGAGTGGTGGTCAATCTCTAGTTTCAAGTCTTTTGTATGTTGCTATAATTTCTCCTGTAATTTGGCATGATGTTCATTTAGAAAGTTTTGGTATCGTTTAAAGTCACAGAGGAAGACTTGACAAAGGGACACCTTAGATTGTCAAACTGTGACCACAGGAACTTGAAAACATCTTATTCACCCTGTGATTAAAAGAACTCTGTCAGCCAAAGTTAGCATCCAAATATTACGATGCTTCTTTTAGCTAATCAAGCCCACATTTTGTCTCTGGTGTGTTTGCTGCTCGGTGTCCTTGTGTTTGCTTGTCTCTGAGTGGTCTCATCGGTAACCAGAGTCAGAGTTCAGCCCCGTGTCCACCTGTCAGTCATTAGAGCAGATATGCCGACCATGTGACAACACTTACCCTCCGACCCCCTCTCAGACAGGGGGACTGGGAGAGGAGGGGGCTGTTTACTGCAGGGTTAGACCTGAGGGGGTCGGTTGGTCCTAATCTGACTCTGAGGACTCCACAAACATTTATTTTCTACAGAAATGAACATCCAGCTTTCTTTAATCTCCCTGATGTGACGTAGATTCTCCCACAGTGGGGACAGAGAGAGATGTCAGGGTGACTCTGAGTGTTTATGGTGTCTGTCAGCTGTGACACCATTGGAGTGTGACACCAGCGTCCAGGTGGGGGCCATGGCCTTTGACCCCTCCTGTAGGAGTGACCTCAACCTGCAAGGCCACCATGAGCAAAGCCACAGTGTGAAATGATTGGCATGTTAAGCAGCTCTTTATGAATTTTATACCAACATTTCTCACATTGTTTCGTGTTCCCTTCAGTTGTTCTAAACTGTATGATGTAAATCCAAAAAATGAGCTGGTTGTCAACAAAAAGGGAAACTACAACAATAATTTTTTAGTATAAGTTAGTATTTTACTTTGCCTCAGCATCTTTGCTTAGTCTTCACCAAGCTCTATTTCATTGTGTCTCTGAGTCTCCTGTATACGGAAGCCCCAAAGATCAACAGCACAAAAATTTCACGACCTCAATAACAACTCGTTACACAGGTAAAAATGTTTCAACAAAAACAAACACGATTTGCAAAACATTAACAAATATTTAAATTCATTATGCGTATAACATTTCCCAAGATAAAAAAATGTTTCATGGGACACAAAACAATTGAAGCAACACAAAACAATGAATAGAAATATTGGTATTTGAATTTTTTCCCATATTGGAAAATCATTTGTGTTTTTTTTTGGAGAAAATTTTTTGGTTGGCTTTTTTCCTAAAACATGTCCTTTTAAAATTCATATTCAAAAGTTTTGATTAGATTTTTGAGTCATATGAAATATTTCAACATTTTGCAAAATGTTTTTTATAATTTTGTGGTGTACTATAAAATTTTATGGTAAATTTGAATTTTTTAATGTTTAAAAATGCTTTTGCTTTTTGTAGTTTTTTTGTTTTCCTTTTGCTTGTCAAGAGAAATATTTCAAGATTTTGAAAATCAAAAACACTGAACGCTTTAATGTTATATGTATGATATTTACAAAGTTTACATTTGTAACAGTTTTGTGAAATGTTTCTACATTTAGTAGATTTTTTTTTCAATCTAATTATTTCAAAATATTTTTGATGAATTTTGATCAAACATCTTGTCCAGAAGTTTTGCAATAAGTGATTTGTTTTTCTTTTTCAAGACATGTTTTTCTGCTCTTTAAAATGTTTTGACTTTTTGCGCAATGTTTGTATATTTTGTCAATTCTTTTTAAATTAAATTTTGACTTTATTTAATTGTTTTTGAATTTCATAAAATGTGTTTAACTTTGACCAAATGATATTTAATTCCCTCCAGATTTCTCAGAATAAGTTCATCAAATGAGATCATCAAACAAAGCTGAAGCATATCTCGTCTGAATTCACTTCTCATCCAGCTCCATTTTTTCCAGTGTCGGTCACTTTTCTACGTTTTGACTTTTTACAGGAAATATAACACTAGATACAAATTAGAAAGACCTGGTCTTTATGATGAAAAGATGATTGAAATCCTGTTGTTTGTGATAAAAAATTGAAGAAATGATTTTGTCAATTACTGTTTGATAAATTGTCAGGTTGAATTGTGTTTCTGTCCGATAACAGGAGGACTGGTTCTCTGGGAGCGGACACAGACATGAGCTGGGAATGCCTCGAGACATGCTGAGGATCGTGGACTATGCTCGGCAGTTGGGTGAGGATGGATTAGTTTACACACGCTCATGGCTTTCACAGTAACTCTATCTCTCACACAGAACAGACTTCATCCAGGACACACACTTTATCCAGCTCACTCTCACACACTACACGGCATCTTATCCAACATGAAGCACATGAAGCACGTCGCAGTCTTTGTTCCACGGTCAGAAAGTATCAAAAGATACAAGTTTAAGGACCCCTGGGATCAGGAATCAGCAGATGCTTAACATGACTGTAAATACCAACAGGTGGAAGAGCTGAAACGACAGCACACAGAAGAAATGTAACCAAAGCAAAGTCCACAAATCAAAGTATCCAGCGCCCTGTATGATTAAGAGAAGTTAAAGCAAAGGTGGAAAAAGCAGAACGCCTCCAGTAATAATCATTTCTGTGTCTTCCACACATCTGGTTCTCTTCACAGCGAGCTTATTGTTTCTGTCACGGCTTGTTTATGGTTCTACAACACCTCATCCTACACCTACACTATCTGCCGCCACAGACAGACACAGACAGGCTGGGACAGCGCGGGCTAACACAAACACACAGAAACACATTACATGCTTCATACATACACACAGTTCATGAAAACATTTCACTGAGACATGGAGACTGCAGCACTGAAACCAGACATTCACTCTTTGACGAGGGATGAAAGCTCAGCAGAATGAGTAACTGAGTGAGTTAAGAATAAGAAAGGAAATAAGGGGTATGACAGAAGTAAGAACAGTAAAGCTAGAAATTAAACCAAGAGATACCTGAAAAGTTTTAAAGGATACCCTGACACAGGCACTACCTGTGTTAGAGATACCTTAAAACAAATTGTGAAGACTTTAGGGATTGGTACCTTTCACATGTGAAAGGACACAGTATGAATGCCCAGTACTTTGCAATCAGTATTGGTACTCCACGGTACCAATTTTCAGGACTATGGGTGTGTTTATGTGGTAAAAAATAAATACATTTGTTTAATAATAAAATCTCAAAGTTTTTAAATTTATTTTTAAATATATTTATTACCCCAGTCACAAGAATGTGTTTAGGTACCAAAACATGGTACCATTTGATTCTACGCGGATTGGTACTGGGTACTGGGTACAGTCGGTACCCATAAAATTACATAATTCAGTTCCCATCCCTTGGAGACTTCTGTAGCAGCAGTACATGAAAAATCAAAATAGACGTTAAAGGGTAACTAATACAAAAATAACCTCTAAAGGACACCTTTAAACACCAGTTAAGAGGGTCCTTAATATTTCATAAGACAGTACCTTCAAACTGATGCTCTAATGGTTTTGTGTACGCTGTCGCTAAAGGGTTAAAACCAATTTTTAAGGACAATTTAAAAAAATTCTGCTCAAAGAGAACTTTAAAATGCTGCTATAGGATGTGATGTAAAAGAGTTGAAGAGTTGAAGAGTTGTTTAAAATGCTTGAGAAAAAGGGAGACTTAGGATTATGCCACAGGATACTTTAAATACATTAAATAGCATCTTTTAAAACTGCTAAAGGTTACTCTAAAACCTCAACTAAGGGCACCTTCAGCAAGTTTAACACCAAATTATACCTTAAAATACATTTTATAAAAAGTACAGTATACATATGTGCATCTTGCTCTAATGATAAATGCTTTTAAAACAAGCAAAAGGGCAATTAAAAAAAAAGTCTTTATGGGAACATTAAGCTATACACCCAGGAATAGGAAATCCTTGAACACAAATGCTTACAGGTACCTAACTAAAATACTAAAAGTTATTTTATCCCCAATGGTCGCAGTTTAATATGATTTTGGCATATGAAACATTTAAACTGTAAAAATGCAGCTGTTGGTGGGTTGAAAAACAGATGCTTGAGGTAGTTGAACGTTTTTGGCTTGCTTCAATCTCCAAACCGTTCTGAATGACCCCCTTGACAGCTGAAGTCTGCCATAATTCAATTCAGCCCCATATATTTCAGCTTTCTGAAGACAGGCTGAAGTACAAACAATCACTGTTAGCTTTTTTCCTCTCTAACCCACCTCTTTTCATTTCCTCAGGTCTAAATGGTGCAGACAGGAGTCTAAACAGCTCACCAGGGGAGGAGGGAGGAAGGGAGCGAGGGGGTAAATGAACAGCACATTTCTTTTTCAGGAGGAGGTAGAAGGATGGATGCAAACCGACTGAAGGGAAATTAAAACACGTAAAATTAACACACCAGAACATTCTACACATTCCCTGAAGCCTCAGCGCTAACAATCTGTCCTCGCTGTGTCTCTGTGTGTTGTAGGAAGGAAATCAAGCAAAGCGTTTATTTTAAGGTGGAATTATCATCCACGCTTCAGCTGTTTCCTTTCCATCACCAGGTCTGAAACTCTCTGACCTGCAGCGTGGAGAGGGAAGGCTGCAGGTAGAGAGGAGAAACTCAGCTGTAGAGATGTGATGAAACAGTTTGGATGTAATGCAGGAAATAAGGATTGAAATACATTTTTAAATTGAGGATGTTGATACAAACAGATCAGCTCCAAATGTTTTCAATTGGTGACAAGCCAGGACTGCAGTCAGGCCAGTGTAGCACCTGGGCGCTTCTACTATAAAGTATGTGGGGCGTATTATTCCTCTGACCCAAGATGCTCCCATTTTTAGACTCGAAAAGAATACAGTTTCCTCAGCTGGAAACCAGGGTCCAAAAAGTGTCTTTGTTATATTTGTATACATATCAAACTAGTCTTTAAAAATCGCGTTTGATCATCTGTAATGCCAAGCACGGGATCTTTGCAGGAGCTTCATGGAATCGACACAAGATCTTCACGATACTTGCTGAGATTTTGAGGTCATAACTTATGGATCTCCTAACTTGTTCATGACATGTTAATTGGAAGGGTGGGCCTCAAACACCAAGGTCTGCTCATGGATCCGCCTATAACAGGCCTCCACAGGGCTAACCAATCAGAGTGAAGGGGGTTTGTGGAGTTTGGATCCTTAAAGAGACAGCAGCTAAAACAAAGTGTTCCAGGCAGAGACTGAAACAAGAGTTTTCTAAAACACCAGGGAGAGAAAAATGTGTTTTTTTTTATGAGCTGTAAATCATGTAAAGAGACTTCAGGGGGTTTCATGAAAGCTTTGGGTGCATTTTGTAAGTCTTGATGAATCTGATGAGATCTGTTGGGTCATCCATCAGCAGCCCAACAATGAGAGCATCCTGGTGTTGTGTGACCTGACTCTGGAGGATGTGAGTCAGCCACATGCCTGTCTGTTCAACCCGCTTGCTCCACTTATCTTTGGTGTGGAAATCAGCGGGGGTGTGTTGGTTTTGGGCTTTTCAGTGACTCAGCCATGTTTCTGCACCGATTGTCCATAGATTCATAGATCACCCGAGTCAACCGACCCCACTGCTCCCTTTTTTCTTTTTTTTTGACAGGAAAGGACAGCTGAGTGTAATCCTCCACCCAGCAGATGCTCCATGCGCTGATATGTAGGACGAGCTCACAGGTTTCATCTCCCCCTCTCTCTGGATGTAATGTGTAGAGCCGCTGGTCTTTGGAGCTGTAATCCTGGGCTCTTACACCGAGGCCCGCCGAGGCCCCAACACATTTTTCTGTGCCACACACACACACACAGAGTAAAACTCACACATGCACACACACACATTCAGGCTGCATCACTGACACCTCTGAGCTAAATATACCGCGAGTGACAACGACAGGTGACCGGGCTCCTCCACAGTCCGGCCCGCTCGGACACCAGAGGTCGCAGGGTATATGACTGTAACTCAGTGTGTGTGTGTGTGTGTATGTGATTGTGTGTGCGTGTATGTGACAGGGGGAGGGGTCAGTGTTTGAGCCTTGTCAGAGAAAACCTCTCTTCAGTACGATCTGTGCTCAGATCCAAACGCAGCCCAGTTCTGGGTCCCCTCTCCTCTAAGCCAGCTGGTCTGGCTTAAAGAAAACTTTCTTTTCTTTTTTAAAATCCTTTTCTTGTTTGATACAAGGGATTGATCGAGCACACCCACAGCTGGAGCTGCTGGGGAACCTTCCAGGTGAAGACAGGACGGAAAGCACAGGTGAGTCAGCTGGATCCATGGATGCTTGTTGGTGCTAAATCTTCAGGACAGTTTCAGCATAGCGTAACGAAACAGTAAAACCTGGGTTCAAATGTGGTTTGAGTTGGCGATACCAATGGAAACAAAGGAATTTCTGTTTTTGACAGCTAGGGGGCAGCAGAAACACCTCTGAAAGTTAACACTGCAAATGAGTCGGCAGAAAGTTTCACATACGCATTTTATCTGACGCTCAACCAACTCAATATCCATGCCCTTTTAGCTCAGTTTTTGGGCTCCACCATCCCTCACGTCTCTACAGCTGCTAAATCCCCAAACATGTTTCACAGTCTGTTTGCTGCTGATGGATTAGTTAATTGTAGGGTTAGTTTCTAAGGATGTAAACTGAGGAACTTAGCCATTAATTTCAAGATTCACGTAGTAAAACCACCATTTCCATCTGGTGGAAAAATTCCGTAACAGAGGAACTGATATTTTTGATGTCAACCAACAAATGTGGACAGTTTCTACACGGTTTGAATAAATTATGCCAATCTTTTTTTTCTTTTTCAACTCAAAGTACTCATTATAAATCTAGGTTATTATTTTCCCCAATTTCACAAAATTATAAAATCCACAGTTTCTGTGTTATTTGAGCTTTAAATTTAGTTTGTTAGACGTTAACTGAAGCTGGGTTTGATGTCTTTACTGCAAACAGTTGTGCTTTTGTGTTGTTGTATAATGAGGTTTATAGGAGATTTTAAAATGGCAAAATTTTTATGTTTATTTGAATTTCACTATTTAACTCTTGATTGAAAAAAAGTTTTCTGGATATGAATTTTAGTGCTGCATTATTATCTAATTGTTGTGATTGTGGCTTATCATCATAGTGCTGATTCTGTGCAGGTTATCTTGGTAAATATTTATTTATTTATTTATTTATTTATTTATTTATTTATTCATTTATTTATTATAATTGGGCTGTCTGTTAAAAAAAGAGAAAAGAAAAAAAGAAAAGAAAAGAAATTTGTAACATTTGCGAGAATATTAAATTGAGCAACTCAAGCAAAAGGTGGAGCTGCAGACTTCATGGTTGTGAGTTGAATCCAATAATTTCGCTGTTGGTGAAGGGCAGAAATTTTGCATTTTCTTATGTTTTTGTGCATTTAAAGTTGCACTATACTTGCCTATCTAATGCATAGTTTTACATAATTTAAGTTATGTTCCCATTAACACCATCTATGTTCTAATTATCGATGGATTCTTGTTTTGCTGCTACATTGATGCTGTTCACGTATAAAAACAAAGTATGCCATTCTGCTTTCTGCACAACCTGAGAATCAAATCTAAAACACCTTATATCTCTGTAAAAAGAGCACTGCACTTTCACCTTCCAGTAAATACAATTAATGTCTCAATGTTATAAATCTTTAAACACGAAACAAAAAAAGTCTTTCACTGTAGTTTCTTGACTTCTATTTGCATATTTGCATTTAAAGAAGTCACCCGCAATCTTTTTATTTTTATTTTTCAGTAGTTCTGGATATGATAATCCACTTAATTATTTATCAATTGTAATGTTGAGCAAAAAAATCATTTCCAGGAACAATAAGAGCACCACTACTGTGCTACGAGAGTCTTTGATGCAAGAATAGCTCATTCAAATCATTTCATTTTGAAATACAATAGGATATTACAGCCTGTCCAGTTTGCTGCTTTTTGAATGTTTTGGTTTATGAGAATAGTAATCCAAATTAGATAGATGCCCTTGTGATCCTCATTCTGTCAATACATTTAAGAGAAATGTTCTATTTAATTCATATTAAAAGCATAAAATACTCACCCCTGACACCACTAAATACTAACTAATCAAAAATCATCCAATAATTTTGGATTTATTTTTTTTTTCGTTTAGTTTATAAAGTCGTGTTTTAGATGTGTTTTGTGTTAACTTTTAATCTATAAATAAATGTATCATTTTCTGAGTTGTAGCTTTAAGTGTCCATAGTGAGGCAGTGTTGAGTCTGATTTGTGAAATAAATCTGTGGCTGTGATTTTTACAGTTTGTAGTTGTGGACCTGTTGAAAATAAGAAATAAAATAGTAAAAATCAGTATTAAAGTGATGAAGTAATTGTTTCAAACCCCTAAAGTGGACAAAAGTTTAGTTTTGTTCCTATTTTTAATCAGACTTTACTTCAAACAAAATCTCTCACGATCCTCCTCTCCTGTTTGTTTCCTCTCTGCGCGCGCGCGTGTGTGCGCGTGTGACGATGCCGCCTCCTGACGTCCAGGTGCTGACAAGCCTGAAGAAGCGCGTGCTCCCGGAGACTCACGGATGGACTGAACCGCTGGACGGAGACCCGCAGGAAGAGAGACGAGACCGAGCGGAGAGGTAAGATATGTGTGTGAGTGAGTGTGTTAGTGTGTGTCAGAGTGTGTGATGCGGGGCGTGCGGGTTTGACACGCCAGGAAACAAACACACAAGCGGGATAATCCTCCTCGAGTCTCCGCGTGGGTCTTTTCTCCAACTGGTCAGATCAAGTGAGGAGGAGCCGAAACACCTCTGGAGAACTTTCTGTTTCAGGCTCGTGCTCCGCATTTGTTCTGACCGGGAGGATCAGGGAGTCAGAGCCCAGAGCTGAGGCTCATGTAACGGACTGATCGCTCCACTTCCCCCGGCAGAGACTCGTGAGGACACTCGGGAAGTTTTCAGAGGGGAATGAAAGTGCGGGTGTTGTTTTTCTGCAGCCACAGCGGGTAAGAAGAGCAAACACGACTGATACAGGAGAGAGAATAGAAACTTTGTGTTTGTTGGAGAAGGATATATTATTATTAATTTTGTGTGTTTCAGATAGTTGCAGTTAGATTTCCTCTTCCTACTCACTTTCCAGTCTGCGTCAACATGAGGTGTTGCCTTAATAATGCAAAATAGTCAGGGCCGGTTTGAGCAATTTGGGGGCCCTGGGTGGACTTTGAAGGGTTCCCACTTGTGCCCTGAAGACTTTTAGTCTTAAACATATGTAAAGTAAGCCTATTAACATTGATATGCCCGATTATCATAAAAAACAACATGCTTTTAATCAGGACCTCTGTCCACTAACAGCATTTTTTTTACGTTGGCAGCGCATATTTCAAATCGAAGCTAAAATTGCTTGCTGATGCTGATTCTAGAGGAATAAGCATCCTGTCCAGAAAATAACCACACTTATTTTCCAGAGAGAAGTGAAAGAGAAGTTGAGCTTGTGCAAGCTTCCTGTGCAGATAATGCTGTTAATGGACACAGGCCCTAAACGTAATGAATGCCAGGGTTACGATTTATGACAGAGCAACATTAGCAATTCAAAGTGGTATAAAAGCATTAAAATACTGGCACATTTAATCCAATTTTTTTCCCCAGAAGTAATAGTAGAAGTATCTTTTAAACTCTTTCATTTTGAATTTTAAATTCTTTTCATTTTAAACTTAAAATAGCCACCCAAAGTCATACCAACACTTTAAGATACTCCAGAAGTAAGAGGAAAAAAAACAAGTGCAACTGTTGTGGCTACTGGGATTAAATGGATTAAAGCTACTGTGTGGATCTTTTAGTTTCAGTTGACAATGGTGCCCCCTGTGGACAAAGCAGTTCTCATGTTTTCCAAAACCTCAACCCAATTTTAACGATTAAATGTTTCACTTGTTGCACAGTTTTGCTAGGGAAAATGCACAAAGGGATAGCAGTTTTGCTAACATGCATCAAAATACATTGAAGTATTCAAACAAGGTGCAAATGTTCTTATGATGTGTTGTTCTAATGGACGGGGATTAAAAATTGACAGGAGCTTTAATATTCACTTTGATTTAATATTTTGTTCAATCCCTGATGTTGAACATTTATTTCTGTGACACAGCAGCTTATATCTAAGGGCAAATTTTTCCAAGTTCACCAGAACTCTAAATTTATCTCATCTTGTTTTTTTGACCTTATCTTTTCATCAAATGAAAACATGTTTTGACTGTTTCTTTCTGCTCAGATGGGCTCTTTTATGTCTTAAGTTTCCATCAGGGTGGCTAGACACGTCTTTGGCATCATTGTACAACTTTTATAAAAGCATACCAATGTCGATAACAGCAGATGTTTTGTTTGAAGGTGTGTTGCTCTTGTTTGATGATGATGTCTGTGTGTCGTTTGCGTAAGAAGTGAGCTTAACCTTCAGTAAAAAAAAGTGCCTTAAGTCTGCGATTGTGTTGGTCACAAACAGACAGCTCCATGTCTTACGTATTAGTCCTCATTAACAATTAATTATGTCCCAGTACTCTTTGGTGTAAAATTTTGTAAATAGCATGATATAATGTAAGGCAAGGCCACTACGAGCACCCATCCTCTAAATGTCAAAAAAGCCAGACCTGTGGCTTCGAAAACAGTTGTCCACAAACTGATGGGTGTATCCCTGGTAGCTCTGTCCACTTCTTTTTTATAGGCTATGCTTCTGTGTGAATGTGGCGGAAGTCAAACATGCTTTTGCTAATTTGTTGTCTAAACTGTTTACAAATCTGCGGCGTCTCTGGCTCAGGAGGAAGAACCGGTCGGCCGCTAATCACAGGGTTGGCAGTCCAATCCTGCGCTCTTCCTGTCCACATGTCAAAGTGTCCTTGGGCAAGACACGGAACCTCAAGTTGCTCCAGATGGTGTGGTTGAACTGAATCTTTGGGCGTTTGGCGCCGAATTAGCTGAATTAGCTTAATTAGCTGTTAGCATATCCTGTTTTCAGTGCACCAATATATGCACATGAAACTCTAACAGGAGTTAAAATGTGCTTTTTTGGAAGGCAACTTCTGCATCTATGGATGTTTTCTTCCTTAAGCCAGGGGAAATAGGTGTATCCTGTACAGAAGAAGCTGCAGATGTTGCATGATATCGCTCGTATGCTGAGCATGTGTCCCGGCGTCTGTGCCACAAAGTGAGTCACTTTTCTGCGTATAGAGGGGGGCATCCCTAACCAAACCACATTTATCAGATCAGGTTTCCTGCCTGGATGTCTAAAAAGAGACTTCACTCAGACTGTTTGTTCTTTTTAAAGCAACTTTGAGCTTTATTTACATGTTTTTCCTGTCTCCTTTTACACAAACACGACCCCTTCACTTTTATTCAGGTACTTTCCTCCATTCACCCTGAAGGAGAATCTGTGTTAATGTTCTGATAATAATAATGCCTCCATCGCAAACACTCCATAGAGGACACTTTATACTCCTCCCCACAGAAACAAGAGATGTTCACAACACATCATGAAGTAGCCTGCAGTGAAAATGTCTCGGACAGAGGAAGGCTTGTTCCTGTCATGATACAGTACGCCAAACGTTGTGTACAGTATGTATTCTTTGATTGTCATGTGGTTGTTCGGCCATAAAGAGTTGTAACTCTGAAAAGACTGATCTTTGCACCCACTGTGGTTTATTAAAGAGATAATCTGTGTCATTACATTGAAGAATAAGTCAGTTTAACTAGAGATGTAACGTGTCAGAGTTCATGGGGTTTACACAGATAAGTCGTCAATTCACTGAACTGCTCATTTTACATAATCCATCTCCGTTACTGAATATAATTGGATGTCTCCTTCCCTTTAGGGACCCAGCGTTGGTCTAAATTTGGATCCTGTGTTAGTTAACTGGCATGTTGTACACTGTGTACACTGTTTTTTACATGCAGGGAGCTTGGATTTTGTTGGAAATTGGGAAGAAAGAGGGCTTAGAGTGAGCAGGTTTGAACCCAGGCTTCCTGCTATGCGGAAAATAGATCTACATGTGAGAAAAGCTGGGTCTCTATTTCAGTATGGTCATCTTGCCTTTACTAGAAATGATGGTCAAAGTAGCAGTTTATCTTCTTTTATTTAGAATTTAAACAAAGTATTTGATCAAATATTACATTTACTCCCGTTAGAACTGTTTTAGCAAGAATGTCTTCTTTGAGGGACACTTGACAGACTTTGATGTGAAATATAGAAACCTTAAAAAGACTGATGTGACACAGCAAACTGTTTAAGGAGCAGGTATTCAACCTTCCCGATATAAATTAATGCTGGATGTTGAGACTAGATTTGCAAATTTTCAAACCACTACATGTTCATAAGTCGAAATCTTTCTGTAAACTGATCCAAACACTCTGAGCGCCAAACTACCACAGAATATTAGGGGTGCATTATCCCTTCACCCCAAGATCGTCCTGTCATAAGTATCAAAGAGGAACAGTTTTCCAAGCAGGAAACTAGCCTCCAACCAGCAACTTGCCAAACCTGTTTAGGTATTATATTTCAATTTAGTTTTCAAAGTTCCTGCTTAAACTTATGCAATGCTGAGCACAAGATCTTAACAAGAGCTTTGTGAGATTTTTCTGAAAATGATGAGGTCACAACTTAAGGATCCACATCACACAGTGGAGGGATGGGGCCTCAAATATAGAGTACTTCCCAAAGCTACACCTCTAACAGGCCTCCAGAGGGCTGGCCAATCAGAAAGAAGGGGGCTTGTGGAGCAGAGAGCCCGAGTTATGAGTTTTCTAAAACACCAGTAAGAAAAAAAATTAGATCTTTTTTCAGTGAGCTGTGAATCATACTGTGAAGATACTATGAGGGTACCAATGGGATAGAATTAAGACTAAAAAAGCACAATACCCCCTTCTTTAAAATCAAGTTTGTAATAAGTAACCTCCTTGGGTGTCTGCTGTCTTACAACCAAAGCTTTATGGCGCGACCCCTGGAGTTATCTTCCTGTAACACCAACACAGGTGGCAGTTTGAGTAATTGATGATACTGTTACATCTCTATAAATTTAAAACTCAAGCTGGTTTTTCCAACTCTGCTTTTTCAAGAAAACAAGCACAGTATTGCTCATCTTGTTGTTAGCCAATGCTAACTGCCCAAAATACTGTCGCTAACCAGCAGCTTAACATTAAATCATAGGACAACTTTTAAGCTCTCTATTGATTAAGAAATTTTGAACAAAAACGGTGCTCTAGCTTGTTGGCAGGCTCTTTCCACCTATTTTTTAGGTTTTGCATTAAGTTAGTTAGTGAGCTGCTGGTGGTAGCTTTGTATTTAGCACAATGATACATGAGTGGTGTCAGTCATTATATTTAACTCCCTGCTTCAAAGAAATGTATCCACGTATAAAAACAAGTTAATCTAGTGTAAACTTATCTTATAAATATTTTTTGTATTCTGATTCTCTTGGTTTTCAGTCTTTATGCTTTGCTGAGTTAAAAAGCAGCTGCACACTTTCGCAAACTGACATGTGAGGGGCATTTAGGTATATTCTTTAACTCTTAAAAACACCAAATTCCCCCCAAATCTCTAAGGCTTTTTCTGGTGTGTTAAAGCATTTTTTGATCTGTCTGTTGAGTAAAAGCGTTCCCCTCCTGGTACAGAGGGTCTAAGGGGTTAATAGAGTCAGACGGGACCACTCACTGTTGTCCACCTTTTGACTGTGAGCCCATATGTAGGAGACCTAACACCCTCCTCGACCACCCACCCTCCCTGGCTCTCCGACACCGAGACACGCAGAGTGTCCTGCCAACGAATACAAGGGCACTGCCACATGTCGCCCATTAGCCCTCCGCCGTGCGCTGCATTCACACACAGTCTGTACATCAACATATGCAAACAGGCCTCCACAAACTCTCCCTCTGCAGGTTCACCGTGTTGGAAAATAATTGGCACGGGAGCAGCTGAGGACTGCGTGAGATGGCTGATTTCCATCTCTCCCTCTGTTCACCAGTCGCTCTCTGTCTGTGAAACCAGAAGCCGCTCGTATTGTTGTTTGGGGTAAAAAGTTCATTCTTTTATTTTTGGAGTCCTTCTGCTTTACACTCAGCCTAAAAATAGCACGGAGGTTTGTGCACGTGGGCGTGTGGAGGGTGAGCAGTGTGGAGATTTGCTGTCATCCTGGAAAAGATCAAACCCTGCATTAAATCATACCTACAGATAACAGCACACACCCACGCACTGATTTTTATTGTTTTATGCAATCTTCTCTCAGCTCCTCACGTCTCGGTTTGGCCTAAAATTCCCTTCACGACAACATGCTGAGTGTGCTCGTCTGCAGGAGCTCTAAATTTAAACCATGTTGATCCTTGTTCTGTTTTCCTGAAGCGAGGTAGGCTCACAGGCAGCGTGACTCAGACACTAGATATTCATGTAATGCTCACCGGCTGGCGTGTTGCTGCTCGCTGCAGATCGCTGCGATATTATCACGCCGCTCCACTTAATCAAAGTGTTTGGTTTTGTTGTGGCAAAACACATCAATTATGACTTCATGTCAGAGGCTGTCAGCTCAAATTCAAACATTACTAATGTGGAAAAACAAGGAGCAGAGCGTCACACAGAGGAGGTGGAATTACACAATGCTGCAATCAGCAATTACTGTCACAAACTCACTGATCTTTACTTCATTATCTGTATCAATCCATTACAGCTGCAGTCATTTAAAGGGAAGAAGCCCAAAGTGCTTTTCTCTGTTTGTCTGTTTTTTTTTTTTGACCGACAAGACACAATGAAATGATAGTTTATGAGTTTAAAATCAATCAAAGAGAGAAGACTTCCTGATTTTAAAGAGATGCGAAGAAAAAACTTTGTCGTTTGAAATTTTAAAAACATGTTACTACCAGGGAAACATTAAACTTAGACTGCTAGCATTTTTTTTTCATTATCGCCTCTGTCTTACCCAAGATTGAAAATTATATGTATGAATTGACATAGGGTTAGTCTTTAACGAAACCAAATAGGACCACCTTTGATTGTGACACTTGAATGCCCACACCATAAGGCCACTCTGCTTGAGAATCTGTGATGCAATTTCGTAGCACAACTTTTTAGCACTACTCGACAACACAACTTTGAAACACCAGTTTGTCTGGTAAATCTTCAAAGGTGTTTACCAACATGACTTTGTCATTTAGTACAGCAACTTCAAAACCTTTGCAATGGCAATTTGTAGTACTATTCTAAAACCTTACATGGTATCGCGTCTTGGTATCAACCCTTTGTATCAACGCCCCTTCATAACCACACTATAGCACTCTGAAATGCTGCCTAATAACAGGACTTTGTAACGCCACTTTAAAAAGCACTTTTTATTACACCTCAGAAAGCCACTTGTTTGGCCACTCTGTAAAATTATTGCCTCATGTGACTTCATAACCCAACTCCATACCACCACTTTGTAACTCCACTTTGTACGGCAACTCCATATAGCCACTAGGGGTAGGAGAAAAAAATTGAAAAGTGCTATCAGGATTTTTTGTTTGATGATATCAAAATAAGGATTCTTGGTCAAAAAAAGTTTTTTTTTTTTTTTTTTTTTCCAATTTCAAATTCTTCATTTCAGTCTTTGTTTATAAACTGGATTGGAAATAGTTACCACAGAGGGTAAAATGTTCCTCTCTGACTCACGTGATGTGCATTTCATGGAAAAATATGGTTCCTGACATAGTCTGTAGACATTATCATCCTCATTTAACTTTTTCACTCAGTCTGGTGTTTAAAAAAGCAAACTAAAAATTGTAAATACCGAAGAATCACAATTTTAATTGAATCGGCATCCCCAAAAATTGTAACAGTATGGAATCACTAGAACAGTATATCGTCCCAGCCCTAATAGCTACTCTGAAACTGTAGTTCATAAAATAGAATAGAGTGTACAATATTAATCTCCAAAGGGGAATTCATGAGTTAAAGCAGCATAATAGTGCAAAAAGTCCATCAATTGACAACAGCTTGACCATCATTCTCCAGTCAGCCGACACCTCCACAGGGTCCAGGACTACGCTAGCTTTCTTCACCAGTCTGTTCAGTCTCATTCTCGTTTTCCACTCACAGCAGTTAAAATCCTTCAATTTGGTGTTACTGTCTGGTGTTAGCTTTGTTAGCCATGTCTCTGTGAATAGCATGATGCTATTCTGTACATGTGATGCCACATGCAGCCCAGAATCATTTTGTAATGCTACCTTGTAACCCCATTTCAAAATCCCACTTTGTAATCCAGTTTCTTGATGCCACCTTGTAACATCACATCACAACACCACCTGAAACTCTTGATGAAGTCGTTTCTGTGTCCAAAACAAACTAAACTGATGTCGTGTCAGACATGTTTTTCTCTTACGTCAGTCCAGGTGTTTGGACACTCTGCTCATCACAAAAAAAAAATCTGAAAGAATATTTTTAAAGCACAACAGAGCAGCTGATTGGCAAGTTTTTGATAATCTTAACAATGGAGCACTATGGCACAGAGGAAGAAGACACACACACATACACTCTCTGCACTTGTTCACAGAATGAAAAGCTGCATGTGACATCTCTTTGTCAAGGCCTCACAGCAGCATTGTTCAGCATCTGTGTTGTTTTCTTCTGCTTGTTTCCTCGCTCTTCCTCTCCTGGTAAACATGCTGTTGTCTGGTTGCTGTTGAGGAGAAAGTAATGAGAGTTTTAGCAGCTCTTGGTCTCACTATGATCAGTTTACTGTTGTATTTGGATGTTGTGGTCACGATTGGAATAAAATTTCCTCACGGGAACTTCACATTAGTAACATTTGCTTATGTTTAGGGAAAAATCCTTACCTGCAGAGAGAGGAAGGGAAAGAAATTCTTCATCACAGAGCAAAAGTTCCCCATCAAGCCTGGAAACTAAACATGAATCTTCACCTTAACTTACCTCAGACTTCTTTATCAGCTGGATGTCAGGATGAAAGCATCTGAGGCCATGTTTACACAACAGCATTTCACCCCAAAAAGCAAAAAACACAGTTAAAAAAATCTGCGTTTGCATTGAAACTAGGGCTGGCCAATCACAGGAAAAGGGGGTTGTGGAGCGGGGAGTCTTAAAGAGACAGCAGCTATAACACAATATTCCGATAGGGGTTAAAATAAGAGTTTTCTAAAACACAAGGGAGAGATTGTATAAGCTGTAAATCATGTAAATATACTACAGGGACACTAAAGAGACAAAATAAGGACTTAAAAAAAAAAAAAAACAAAACACCTCTTCTTTAACAGGTAGTTGGCAACAAAATCCAGTAGTTTCCCGATAGTGTGTAGCAGAAAGAAGAATTTCTTGCCAACGAGGGAGGCGGAGCTAAAAGTGTGTGACATCACATGAAAATAGGAAATAGCTGAGAGATGACTCGATAAATTCGGTTTGGAGTTTAAATGTTTAATGCAATATCTAACAATTATGCAGTTTTTTAAGGAGTTTGCAGTAACAGGCGACAAAAATTTTATACATGTAACACTTGAACTTCTCACTGTTTTTGGCACTTTGTACACTACATAATGAGAGCACTCCCCTGTGGCTGCTCTGGTTTTTCATAATGTAACTGTCAATAACTATGAAAGTGATGATGATGATGATGAGGTAGATAAACAAAAAGAGAAGCATGTGAGAGGCTGTTTGGGCCTGAAAGGAGCACCACGGTCATGATTTGGCCTCTCTTTGTTCAGAGAGCACACCTGCGTCATCCTCTTACGTCTTCACGAATCCCAATTTCATTCTCCATTTCCTCCCGCGTGCCTGCGGGCTGGCAACTCCTGAAAGCAAGCACGGCTCTTTTTCTCTCTGTCTCTTTCTCTTTTCTCCTTCGTCCCGCTGTGATGACAGCGACCGAGCTGCCAAGAAAACCTGCCGCATGTGTGTGTGTTTGTGTGCGTCTGTCTCACCGTGTGTGAACATCCAGTTAACACCGCGACCCAAGCTCTTAAGCTCCACTTCAGTAGCGACACACGGGTCACATGGCACATACACACACACATACACACACACACACGCGAGTGCACGCACTGATCGTCCTGCGCAGTATAACACAGATTTTGTCACTTCTTGGTTGGGTGTTGTGGCACAGCTGAGTTTCACAGGTTAGCTGAAAACCTAACAGCTGAGCTTGTTAACATCAGTAAACACCAAATCAAGGCTGTTGTTTTTGATTTTGTATATTTGTGCACCAAAAAACATTCAGACAAGGTTTTCTTTTTTACTAGAATATAATAAGTCACTTGAGTCATGAAGGAAAGCAGTTTGAAGTGAGGTGTTGACCTTTTCTCCCTGAAAACAATTTAAATATCCGAATTTGACCTCCAACTCTTGCTTTTAAAATCTAATTTCTGTTTGTAAATTGAACACATTATAATCTCTTCATCTAATTTAACGTCGCTAAAGAAGCAGTGCAATCAAAAAAAGCCATAAAAGATCTGTTTTTGTTGCTTTTCTGGAAACATCAGATACATTCTTCAGGTTTCCTCCTCCTCAAAGAAACCTTTAAACTTTAAGAGTGTTTTAACCTCGGTTAAAAACAATTAACCTATCAGTCGTCTCTAGGATAAGTTTATTTCTGTCTTAATTTGTTGTTTTCTTTTATTGAGTAAAGCCAGAATCCTGTCCGCAAATGTGGTTCCTCAAACCTGCAGATGTTTTTAACCCACCAAAACTGTGGCGAGGCTCTTCTGTGTTTGCATGCTGACATGCCCGTCTGTTTCACTTCCTCCTGAGGGTACGGTAACCCCCTGAGGAAGCCGTGTCTCTGGGTGTGTCAGGGGGATACAGGACAAGCATTCAGACAGATAAAACGTAGCCTGTTTGTGCGTGCACGGCGGTTAAACTCTGCATTATATCATGACATGAAACCCACGCAAACCAGCTCTTCCCAATTAAACGTTGTGTTCATACATGCTTCTGTTTGTGCTCCATCACCCTGGACACGCCACCTCCAAAGGTGTGACACAACCCGCAAACTAGTTTATCCTCTCCGTGTCATCCGTGTTCAGACGTGTGTGTGATGTTTTGGTTCACTGTGTTTGACCCTCATGTTTCTGTTTCTGTTTCTGTTCGCAGGATTCAGCAGTTTGGGTTCGAAAAGTGAAAAACAGCGAAGAGCTGAAAGTCGAGTAAAGGATTCAAAAGAGACGACGAAGAAAGGAAAAACGACAAAATAGCCAAGATGGGGAGAAAAAAGATTCAAATAGCACGGATTATGGATGAACGAAACAGACATGTGAGTATAAAGAGGAGTTAACATCTTTCAAACGGGCACATCTTACACCTCGAAGACCTGATGTTACCTTTGCAGCCTCAGGAACAAGTCAGGACAGCAGTCACACAAAGTCAGAGAGCTTCAACGTGCACTGGGTTTATCCCACAAAAGAAACAAATCTGAAGACAGAAGCTGCTGCAGATTTATTTGCTTCATGTCGTTTGCACAGATTTGTTTGTCTTATTTGCATCTTTGCATGTATGAGGAGTTTCTTTTTAGATAACTGAATGACTCTGTCAGACTCTTCCCTTTTTTACCTTTTGAATACATTTCATTTTTTGTGATTTTTAACTAGGGATGCAAAGATCCAACTTTTGTGTTTCCGATACAATACCTCGGTTTTGGTATCGATGAAACCAATCTGATGTAATGTTTAAATGTCTACCATCAAAACAATTCTTCAAAATGTACACAACTTCTTTTCAAATGTAAACATTTACACCTGGATCTGCAACATGGATCTCCGTTCACCAATTCTAATCCAGCTTTGAGGGGCACCGATACATCGATAACTGGTACCAACGGCCGTTATCGGTGCATCCCTGTTTTAAACTCTCCTAAAAAGCATTGTGCTAACCTGGACAAACTCTGATTAGTTAATGTCTGAAATTTGCAGACAAGGCAAAGGAACTGAAACACATGGTCATTTGGGTGTCAGCAATTTCACAAAGCTTTTAGGAGGTATAGCATTGAGTTTGACATGAGAATATATGACCTGTTTTAAACATTTTGCCAAACTTAAAAGGCCAGCTACATGAATACTGTATCAAATTTCAGAAATCTACCAATTGGTTTTTCTTAGCTTCATCTAAAGAGGATTTTGTTCAGAATTTTAAGGAGTGGTGAAAAACATCAGGACAGAAGCAGGTGATTTTTTTTTTTTTTTTTGCACGGCATGGAAGCAAACTGTGGATTCAAGACTGGCGGCTCAAATCACGGGTTTGCATCGAGACAGGAGCACAAAATTTGGTGCATACATTCTTGTTAACTGCAAGTATATCACCACCAGAAGTTAAGCTGATGGGATGCACAATATCCCTATGAGGAAGATTACATGTTGGTTGCAGATATAAAGCTGCATTGATTCTTCCTTTTTTTGAGACAGTCTTTGGAAAGATCTGCTTTCTCTGATGTCTTTTAGTGTTTGAAAGAAGTTCTAAGAATTATTTTGATAAAATTCCTCAAAGAACAATACCCCAGTCATCAAAGATCGATGAGTGTTTGTGTCCAAGGGGCTTTAGAAACTTAAAGTTAGTCCTCGAACCACAATCACACCCTCAGGGACAGAAATACACCCTGCTGCTCCTCACACTGATGATATAACATCATATGATCCTCACAAGCTTTGATCCACTCTACCAACCAAAGAAGATATCACAGACGAGGGCTCATCACCATGAAGACTTCTCTGCATTTTCACCCACAAACACACACATATTTACACACACACATTTAGAAACTCAAGTCATGTCTGGGGGAGGGGTTCTTCTCTTCCTGTTATGACAGGAAATGCAGGCACATGTGCTTCCTGACCCCTGCAGCAGCAGGGCAGGAGTGACCTCATAGTAGTCCTCTACTGTTAGACTGGTGCATGTGTATAAAGAAACGTACAAGTGTTTTTAGTTTATCACAACCGGACTCGAATGTGTTCCAAAGTTTAAGTTTCATTTTTACGGTGACAGATTTATAGCACCCAAGTTTTAAAAGCTTTTAGCAAATTCCCTTAAAAAAGGTCAAACAAGAGGTGAGATTGTGCAACTTTGACCCTTTGTGTTTATCTTAAACAAAAACACATGCACCCATTTTCAAATTGACCTCCTTCTTTTTAATCTCAGTTATGAACCAAAGGTGAAAGACATCCTCCTCTCAGTACCCACTCTGCTTTTCCTCGGGCAGACATTGATTACTTTTTTATAGTTAAAATCAATTTCCAGACTCTTACAACTTCCATGAATTGTGCAATCCATTACAGTGAACACCAGGTGTGCTTTTAGTTACATTATTAATGTGTGGTAATGCTGTTTAAGTGCCGTTTGATTTTAATGGTCTGCGCTGCTTTTTCCTCATATGGTATAAAAATAAAAGGGAACTAATGGAAGCCTGGGAGCGCTGACAAAACACCTCCAACTTCAGGAAGAGTTGAGTTTAAAGTGTGAGGTTGGATTACTGGAGCTAAATGCTAAATCAGAATGCTAACTGTCATCTATTTACTTTGTAAATATTAAATTGAAGCAGGAGATTAGTTTAACTGGGGCAAATGTGTGTAGATGGATGGATGGTTGTTTTTTTCTGTATGTCAGCCCTTTGATGACTGGCGATCAATCTACGGTGTATCCCAGAGCAGGATCAGGAGATTAGACAATGGATTTTGGGGATGCAAGAATATGAACAGGTTTAATCAAGCAGGAACCTCCGTTGCTGGTTAACAAAGCAAATCCAGAAGTGCAAAAAAAAAAAAAAAAAAGCTGCAGTTCCGCAAGTGTCCACTTGAGGCTACCTTGAAAAGTCACGGTGACCCCTTTAGAGCCTTTTACAAGAACTATCAGGCCTTTGTACTTTTCATGACAACAGTTAGTCAAACAGTCTCTTTTTGTATAATTAGGAGCGTAATTGTATCAACTGACAAGAGGACATGTTGAGCTGGTCAAAAAACATTAAATGACAGTTTGATTTTTGAAGACATAATGAATATGCATCAAAAATCATGACCTGGACCGAGACGTCACTCAGGTTATGTCCATATCTTTTACAGTTAGCACGTGAATTCACAACTGTTCCATGGTTAGCAGTGTTGTCTCAAAATGAGAAGGTTCCTGGTTCGAATCCCTGTACGGGTTCTCCCCAGGCGTCCTCCAACAAACAAACATGCTTTCCAGGTGGATCGATCCCTTTCCTACTTCCTCCTAAGTGTGAGTGCATGCATGAAAGGTTGTCTGTCTCTACATATTGGCTTTGTGATGGACTAGCAGCCTTTCTAAGGTGATGTCTGCTCAAGGACAGGCTAGGCTCCACCCTCCAGTCATCCTGAATGGGACAACCATTACAGATAATGGATGGATATATTGAACGTGATTTACCATCTTATCTGAAATACTACGATTCCAGCAATTATATTCCTACAAAAAAGGGATCATAAACCAAACTTCAAGGCATTTTCCAGGTTATTTCACTTAAAGCCATACATTTTGCCATCTAGGTGGAGCTATAAGACATGTGCGATGGTCATCAATCTTTTTTCTCCAAAAAAGTAACTGTAACCTCCAGGTAAAGTCAGAAGATGGTATAAGTCAGTTAGTTGTCTCCTCCGAAAACCATACATGTTGAGATCTAGAGGAAAAACTAAGTCAGCACTGATGAAGCCCTGTCTCTTTCCTCTCCAGGTGACCTTCACTAAGCGTAAGTTCGGTCTGATGAAGAAGGCATACGAGCTGAGCGTGCTCTGTGACTGTGAGATCGCCCTCATCATCTTCAACAGCACCAACAAGCTGTTCCAGTACGCCAGCACCGACATGGACAAAGTTCTGCTCAAATACACCGAGTACAACGAGCCACATGAGAGCAGGACTAACTCAGACATCGTGGACGTGAGTAAATATACGGCAAACACATAAAGAAACTGGCATTAGAGCTGCTACATTTGATGAAGTGATCAGTCAATCGTGGATGAAGCCAGGTCAACAAACTTAAGGTTTCAAATTTTTGGGGGGATTTCTGCTTGATGGTAGAATATCTCCAGCTTTTTGGACCATTTGGTTGGAAAAATAGCAAGATATTTGTAGCTGTCGTTGTAGGTTCTTGAGTTTCAAAGCTACTTTTTTCTCTTCTTTCAAACACTGAATGTTTTTGATGTATCTTGCTTATTAGACTGTTTTTGCATCTTAACAAGGATGTTTAACATCACTTGTTGCAGGCATGCTGGGAAATCTATTGTATTCCTGTAGATTGAGCTTTATTGTGTTGCGAAATCTTGTGTTGGGTTTAGGAGGGTTTTTTTTTTTATTTTTTTTTTTTAGAGATAAGAGAACTTTACGGCCAGTAGGATTCAGCATTGGCTACTGCGTCAACATCTGTACCAGTTAATCAGGCTCAACAAGACGGAGATAAAAACATTGTATGCACACTAAACAACAGCAACAGAAGTTACAAGTTGTTTTCCAGCTATCAAAAACTGGTGTATCAAGTATTGCTTCTGTTGTCTGTTTTTTGCGAGTTAGTGTAAAGCTTCTTTGGAGGTAAAATCTATGAATGTCAAAAATGCAACGAGTTTGAAGAATCAACTTAAAACTACAAATTAAGATGCATCATATTATTTTGTCCGTTGTTTAATTAATCATGCTTGACCTATTTATTGAACCATAGATGAAGTTTTAGATGCACAGCTTCATCCTCAGCTGTGTTGATGTGCGTCTGCAGCAGCTTTACTCTCAGGCTTTGCACCAACCTGAACCTTGGTCTGTCTCCACTTATGTAACAGCTTCAGGAGAACACAATAGCAAGTGTATGCCTGTTTGGACACATGCTAACACACACACACACGCACACACACACACACACACACGCACACACTGTGGACTGAGGCTAAGCACGACATGTCAACAAGGTCAAACTTAAGCTGTGAGGAGTCAAAGATCAGGCAGAGTCTGCTGCTGCTGCTGCACAGACGAAGAAGAGGAGCGTAACATTCATTCTTGAGTCCCTTGTGAGTCATCTTTTATATTTTTGATAAAAGCTTTTTGGTCCATTAATGATCAGGTCACACACTTCAGCCTGGTCATGGACGATGAGACACGTCTGCTGACCTTTAAAGTAAACATCAGCTCAGTGTGTGTTTGTGTGAGCACATGTTCGTCCTGTATGTGTGTCCCTACCTGAGCTTTTCCCTCCACGCGGCTGACCACATGGACTCTTGGCCAGCCCCGTCAGAACCAGGCTTACTTCCTCTGTAATCCCACATAATCTGCTGCAATCCCGTTTAGCTCGTTACTCTAATCTGCCGAGCGGCCTCCTCCTCATCTTTGCAGAGGATCCCCACGGTGCAAACCAGCCGGGTTACTTACTGTCAATTACAGCATCCACAATCTCCTCCTGTCACATTTACACTCTTTACTTCCTTTTTATGAGTTCAGGTGAATGTCTGTCTTTTGTCCCTGTCTTCTTAGACTTTAAGGAGGGGCAAAAAAAAAACACTCAAGTGCACTTAACTCTTGCAAACTCTTGCAGAAATCCAGTCCTTCTCTTTGTTTGCAGTAAACTTGTAATACTGACGCTATTTTGCAGATTTGTCTTAGTATTTTGGCGCATTTGGTGGCACATTTTAGTCTGTTGCTTACACACTTGACTGTGTTTTGTTCCTTTAGCTAGGTTTTAATCCCACTGAATTCCCCAAATATAACAGGAGTAACCCCAAAGTTAAGAAACAGGTGATTGCACATGTCAAAAAAGAAATAATTTTGGGAATTTTTGTTCGCGAAAGTGGATAAAAGCGTAAGATAGAAACTCTGCGAAACTTGAATCTCTTAAAAACTACTCTTCAGTGTTTTCTGAGGTCTCAAACGTCCTAAAGGACTCTACTTGTCACACATGCCTGCAGTGATTCCCGTGTCAGCTCCTGACTTTGGATTCTTTGCCAGCGCAGCAGGTTTAATCTGCGGCTCTCTGAATGGAGGATGAGAGGGATAGAAGTCTTTGAGAAACATGTGTAACCTCAGAGGGTAAAACAACAACACATGGCACGACGGCGTGCCAAGGTCCCAGACGCTGAGCCAGAGAGGAAGAAAGTTTTCTTAAAAGAAGAGTTCAGCATTTTAACAGTTTGTGGCTTTGATCTACAGAAAACAGAAATCTGAAGTCTGTGCGTGGAGTTTGAAGCTGGAGGCAGAATGAGGTTAGCTTAGCTTAACATAGCGGCTGGAAGCAGAGGGAAAAGGCTAGCCTGGCTTTTTCTCTATGGCCAAATCCTGTTTGACTTTCATTTTAAAGATTTTTTGTGATTAGCTTCCCTGCCTTAGCTTCTCATGTTTGTATATGAAAGAGAGGGGAGGTGTGCTCTCCCTGCCTCAGACTTTTGACAATCCACAGAGGCTACATGGAAGGGCAGATTAGAGTCATACCTCAAAATATTACAGAATGAACTTGACTGAAAAACACAGTCAACAGTCAACAGTGGCTCAAAACGCCCCCTCTGTTGTAAACTGGCACTACATGGATCCTGTGAAATCCCAGCCCAGTTTGCCATTGAGAAACGCTTTTGTGCAGATGCACGTCGTTTAAAAGGGCTGTGTTTGAAAGTGATCTTGAAAAGGTCTACCTTCTAGATATATGCCTGTTCATAATCCACACTTTAAAATGAGATTATCAGCACCAATGAAGGTTATTTAGAAATGCTACCTCATAGCTTCTTCGTAAGTTCCCGATCAGGTCGAGCAAGACCGGATTGATTTACTGCACATCTAGGTCTCTATGGCAACACCACACTGGCTGACAAAGTTTAGTAGTGAGAAGCAAGATCTGTGTTTTGGTAGAGATGGTGGACACTGGAGCCGAACTGTCAGACAGAAAAAGGACAGAGGAGCAGGAGAAAGCTGAAAGGGAAAGTGATAGAGCCCAAGCTAAAGGCTAAAAGGGCTGAGCTGATTTTGATGATGCTCAATCCAACCCACAGTCAGCAGTTATTCTGCAGGGGTCTGTTCAAACTTAAGAGTCTATCAATAAAATGAAGAGTGAGGTTACGTTAGCTCGGCTTGGTAGACTGGCAGGACATGATCATGATTCACTAACATTGCACATTACTGACACGAATCACAGCATTGGACTGTCAGTTGCCAACATGCGGATGGCCACTAAACTACTGTACAAACTGACAGTTTGCTTGTTGTCACGTTAGCCTTCTGATATGTCATAGCACTGGGCTGCTAGTAACGCCACATGTAGCCAGCTACTGACGTACGGTACAAACTTATGTTTGCTTGTTGTCACGTTTCAGACAACGGCTCCACGTAACTGTTGATAAATACCTTATCTCATTGCGTTGCATCCAGTCAAAAGTTGACTTGAACAAAGAAAAATTATTCCAGAACAAACACACGTCTGACTAAAAGTCACATTTTGACGACAGTGTGCGTGAGACTCCAGGCCAGAAGGTGGCGAGGATCTCCAATTGAAAACAGATTCTCCTCATAGCACCTTTTAGCGGTGTACCATTACCATGTGTCTCTTGGATTTTCTGAAGTATTGAGTGATCCATCTAGCATCGTAGGATGACAATTGTTTTTGTCATTTTTTCCGAAGTTTTTTTTTTTCTAAAACTTTTCACACTTTCTATGGGGCTGTTCTTATGAGTGGCCTGTGACTGCACACCCTCCGGCTGCAGATTCAGGATCTCATTCTAGGGGAAATTTCCCTTTTCCAAACCCAAACTGGACTTGCACGACACTAAAAAAATACTCCTGAGCCGACATAAGAATCTACGTGTACTTGGCTAGTGAACAATTTCACTTATGCACATCCAAATGCATTGGCTCTTATTGTAAAACTATAAACAAAAACAGCAAAAGTGGAGACAGATTCATTTAGAAAACAGAATTATGTGACTATATGTAGACACATTTTATAAACATCAAAAAATTTAAGAGTCTTGGGCTTTATTTTGTTCATCTGTCGGTTTTCTGATTGACCTGTTATGTGTATTCCAGCCATCCAGTCATTGACAAAGGTAGGAGAGTCACTATACTCTTAAAATATTTGATTTGTTACAATAACACGAGGGTCTTAGAAGCACAGTCCCAGATTCAGGGTCCTGAAGCTGCAGGCATGTGCTATCATGGTAGAACTTCAGTCGTTATTAAGTATTTGTGCGCAGACAGGCTAACGCCTGCTCTTACCAAAGTAAGTTTCTTGTAGTAGTGCAGACAGATCAGAGATCAGAAAGCTGTGATGAAGTTTTAACCTCTTATATCTCCTTTAAAACAAACTCCATCAGTGTCTTTAGAATGTACAAACATCGTGTTCGATGTCTGTAACAGTTCCCCAAACCCCACAGTGACGTCTTCAGACTGCTTTTTGTTTCATGACTCAGTCTGCGAGTCAAACATGTTCAACTTTCCACCACGTAACGTGAAGAAAAACTTCTCCAATGAGGAGCTGGGAAAGGAAACTTTGATTTCTCAGCTAGAATAATGACAGAATGGATTAAAAAAAAGCAAATTTAAGAGCTTTCGTGTGTGTGAGTGTGTGTGTGTTTTTGTATCTGGAGTGTTAGGAGTGTGGATAGTAAGAGCACAAAGCTGTGAAAAAACTCGACCCAATGAAAAAACGGTCAGAAAGGAATTCAGCCGAAGAGAGGCTCCTTTGTTTTGGTCATCTTTTTTTTCCCCCTCATGTGGCGTGTTGGCATGTTGCCCCCACCGTGTGTGTGTGTGTGTGTGTGTGTGTGTGTGTGTGTGTGTGTGTGTGTGTGTGTGTGTGTGTGTGTGTGTGTGTGTGTGTGTGTGGGTGTGTGGGTGTGTGTGCTACATGATAACTATCAGCTTATTGTATTTGTTCATTGAGCCTGGGAACTTTGCTGCTATTTTTAAACCAGAGGAGTTCTGCATTCCTCACTTTTGCTCTGTTAACCTTATTTTGCCGCTTCGAATGTGTGTGTGTGTGTGTGTGTGTGTGTGTGTGTGTGTGTGTGTGTGTGTGTGTGTGTGTGTGTGTGTGTGTGAGTCTGTGTGTTTCAGATTAGAAACAGATGAAGATTTAGTAGTCACGCACTCACACATACACACACACACACACACACACACACACACACTGTGACGCTCACATATGCTCACAGAGTTAGTCCAGTTCCTTTGTGTTGGCTGCGATCCCTCCCATCTAAATGGCTGGAAACCGGTAGTGGTCTAAAAATAGCCCGGTACACGGCTAAGAATAGACATGACGGGGCTGAGTATTTGTGTGTGTGTGTGTGTGTGTGTGTGTGTGAGTGTGGTTTGCCTGCTGGATGAGTGTGAGTGTATGACTGTGTGAGCCGCTGGAGGAAAATAAGGAGGAGGAAGAGAAGCAACTTCAGGCTGAGTAACTGAGCTTGAGTTCCCCTCTACCTCCACATCCTTCTTCTTCTTCTTCTTCTTCTTCTTCTTCTTCTTCTTCTTCTTCTTCTTCTTCTTCTTCTTCTAAGAAATAAATTTGACTCAGGTTTTATGGAAGCTTGATGTTTACTTCCTGTTACTTGGTTTACATCAAAAACATGCTTGAGATTGTACTCATTTTTACTTGAATTAATCTCAAACCCTCTTATTTGTTTCTAGGCTGGAGGAAGAGAGAGTTAGATACCTTATTATATTCATCAAAAACCTCATAATCTGCCACATTTCACAAAAAATAATCTGCCACATTTCACTGCTACCTGTTGACACTGTGGTAAAAATGTATATTCACTGTCTTTAGGCCTTAGACCATAGGAACTATCCTCCACAACATGCATTTTAACTGTCGGACTAAGGGTCTGAAACCCAGTTTCCACGAAGAGGTCCAGTATGGATCAGTACAGTTTGTTACAGGTTTGTCCTGGCTGTAAAGCCTGATCCTTTTTGCCTTTCCACAGCCAACCATGCTCTTCTTGGTAGGCAGCATGTAAGCAAGATGCCTACCAAGATGCGCTTCATTAGGTGAGTCAGCTACGTAATAGCTACTAAGGATGGGTACCTTTCACATTTCAAACGATGCGGTACCTAGCAATTGGTATCAGTACTCAACAGTGCCAATTTTCAGGTACTTTTTTGTGTTAATGTGGTAAATCATAAAAATTAGTTTAATAAAATCTCAAAATTTTTCAACTTCACATATTCATTTTTCAATGTATCCTTGCAATGCTGTGTTCATGTCCTGCATGGAAAATCCCCTACTCTTCCACTCCCTCACAGTAACAAGAAAGCATTTGGGTACCCAAACATGGTACCTTTTCATTTTACATGAATTGGGACCCGGTACTTGAGGACAGAATTTGATCGGCACCTATAAAAGCACCTAATTAGGTACCCATCCCTAATAGCTACACAGTTTTGTTTCAACAGTAGTTTCAAGCTGTTTTGTGACGCCATTTTCCAAACAACAGCTGTTCTAACACAGAAGTCCTGGTATATGTATATGTGTGATAATCTCCTCACTAGATCAGTATTTAATGATGATCTAAAGCAGTTTGAGAAGCATGCATCCCGCTCAAAGTCCTCGATCAACTGGCTCGTTTTGAAGTACAAACATGTTTCCATCTCTGCCGTCTTCATGCTTTAGACTGGGGAGCACTCAGTCCTCTGTTTCTCCACTCCAAGCTGTTTGGGGCTTTTAGAAACCCCTCACCTCTAAGGGGCTTAACAGTTAGCTCTAGCTACGCTCTATCTAACAGTCCAACCCCCTGTGAATGGTTTTAATAGAAAGTAAAATTCAAAGCAGGTTAAAAAATACGATTGTGCTGGATCTGGAAGTAACCCCCTTCAAGAGCCAAAACAGCTCTTACATTTAATGAGTCAGTTTGAGAGCTTTATATAGGTTCAGTGTGTGAGTCTGCTACCATCAGTCATAAATTAATCTCCATTCAGCTCTACAGATTAGGTTAAAGAGAGTCATTTTAGCAGATTAGGATCTTCAGATTCAGATCGATCACTTTCACATACAGAGGCTTCAAACTGTGCCTGCAGGACTTTTCCTCTCAGCGCTGTGTTTACTCAGAGTGGTGTGAGTACACTGCTGCACACATGTACTCCTCAGAGCATCTTCAGATGTGGTGAAGAAGGTGGAGGAGGAGGAGGAGGAGACCACCCACGGAAAAGAGTGCGGTAGAAGGACCTGAAAGTGTAAAAACAGAAAAAAGGGAATCGATGGAAAAGTGCAGCCCAGAGGGCGGAGGTGTGGACGGGTTTGGGAGGAGCAGGATGGACGGAGGGGGTGGTGGAGATATTATGGCATCTTCCTCCCTCCCTCCTCAGCTGTCTCCAGGAAGCTGTTCAAACCACCTGCCACACACACACCCCGACACACACATTCCTGACCGGCAGCACAAAGATCATCTACTCCAGCAGGGTTTTAAGATGCTCAGCTCAAACGTTTACGTTGGAACACTTTGCTCTTTTTCATCACATTCATCTGAGTGTGAGGTTGTGAAAAGAATGAAAGAAAATCCTTGTTTCCTCAAGCTAAAGAGAGTAAATGTTGGACATGGAGTGATGTCAGTAAAGTGTTGAATGATTTATTTAAAGATGATGATATTTGTTTTATTTCTGCTGCAGAGACGTGTTCAAACACTTCAGATAACGTAGGTTTAAAGGATCTATTCCAGGATGCATCCAGGAGGTTACCCACACCAGCTCTGTTTCTTTTATTGAGAAAGGAAGCAGTGGGCGTCTTCTGGAGGAGAGAGTGTATGTGTGTGTGTGTGTGTGTGTTTGAAGAGGGGAAAGTGGGCTGCTGGAGTCGGTTTTATGTTTTAATAGACGAGCCAGATTGACAGATTGCGAGGGAGGGATGGGAGTGACGAGAGTCTCCGCCACGGAGCAAAAAATAGCCTTCTACGGCCATTGCTCCGGTCGCCAGGCGAGTATTGGTGGCGGCTGCCTCACCCTCGCCCCCCCACCTCTCTTCTTTCCCTGCAGACCCCCACTCCTTCTCTCCACAGACAAACAGGTGGACATGACTGGGATGAGTGGGATAGCTGCACTGGGCCAACCACTGAGCCCAGTGTGTGTGTGCATGTGTGTGTGTGTTGCAGTTATCCGGTGACAGACTGGACTAATGGGCTGTGAAGTGCTGAAGCAGGAGACTGAGGGCCAAACCACATACTGTACAACACACACAGACGCTCAGTTTAGGAAGGAGCTCTGTGGTTTAAACTCAGTTTAGAGTCAAATTTATAAAGTCAAGAAAAACTCTGGTACCCCAAAAAGTATCCAAAAATGTCAAAGAGTTTGATGCCTCTTTAAAAACAGAAACAGACGATGCAGCCTTGGTTTCAAACCTTCAGTCTCAAAAACAAAACATTCAATCTGCCGAGCCGAATTTAGGAGCTTGTGTTCAGTGCTGCTGTGATTGGATGATTTGTTTGTGTTAAATTTAGTCGCAGGAGTTTGTGTTGGATCCAAACTGACTTTTTATTAAACAGCATCAACACAAAACCACAAACACCTTAGTCCAGACAGAATATTACGGCAACAGTTAGGGAAAAAATACAAGCCTTGGCCAAAGAGTGATATTCTTTGATCAAAACTGCAAACTTGTGCTTAGAAGTCATAAAAGAGATAAAATGACAAACTTTTCAATTTTTAATTCCCAGTTTTGTGATTAGCTGGATAAAAACTTTTAGTTAAAATCATAAACGTAATGCATTTCACTCCCTGGACCTCCCTATAACATATTGTGTATGCTTTTGTCGTATATATTTTTTTTGTTTTGTTTTGTTTTGTTTTGTTTTTGTTTTTTAAATGTGTTATTATTTATTTATTCATATTCTTTCATTGTAAAACTTAACTGGCTATATATATATATATATATATATATATATATATATATATATATATATATATATATATATATATATATAAATAATTTATTTATTTTTTTGCAAATGGAGATAGATAAAATAAAATAAAAAAAATAAAATAGAGAGATAAAATGGCAAACTTTTGTATTGAAAGAAGTGGGAAAGAAGTTATGAACAAACTCATGAAATTAAATTCAAACTGGACATAAAGTAGAAAATCTGAAATTTGGAGAAAAAAAAAAACAAGAAAGTTGCCAATTTGTGAGATTATGAAGCCAAGAACTTGTGTGTAAAGTTATAAAATCTTGAAGAAAAGCAAATCTAGAGAGTACCGTCATGTTTATAAAGAAAAGAGTTGACAATTTGATATTGAACTAAAATGGCTAATTTGCAAGACTGAAATTCAAGCTGCAAGTTGTAAGAGAAAAAAACACGTTTCAAATTCTAAAAATGGCAAATTTATTAGAAAAAGTTACAAACTTGAGATCAAAGTACAAAAAACATAAACACTTATAAAAAAAGGAGGAACAATAGAAACCATGTTGTTTTTCATGTTTTGAAACATCCTGGATATGTTTTGTTCATTTTTATTGAATCCCAATTGACTTTTTATTAAACCACACCAACACTAGATCTCAAAACTGATTTCCATATTTGTTTCTGGTTAAAGAAAATGTGTGTGTCTCTTCAAAACTTGCAATTGACAAACTGCAGAAAATGAAAGTCAAAGAGCGTAAAAACACGCAGGGACAGAGGTTACGTAAGTATAAATGTGTTGTAATCACCTGATACCTGATTCAAAGATTTCACAACACTGAGATGAATCCTCGTCTGAACCAACATGTCCGACGTTTCTACAGTTACCTCACTTCACTTAATGAGATTTACAGACTTTAAATATTTATGACACTCATATTGTTTTTATAAAGCTCTGCTTAGATGTTTCTTTACTTTCTGACTGTACATCTTGTGTTTGATGAATCTGTACAGTTTGACTTAAGAAGTTGATGGATCAGTAGTTTTGTGAAGTCTGCTCAGATGGCACCCTCTTGTGGTTGAAAGAGCCATTGCATCTTTGATTTAAAGGGCAGGCACACACATTAAGGGCTGTTTGTTTGCTGTTTTTGTTGTTTTGGACAAAAAAATGTTGACGTCGTGTCGTGAGTTTCCTCCAGATTGACTGACCAGTAATCAGATTATTATGTTCAGCTCTGAAGCCGGTTGACAGTGAGTTTTGATCTTGATGTTCAATCCTGATTTGTCGGTGTGTGTGTGTCTCCCCATAAACAGACTCTGCGTAAAAAAGGTTTAAACGGCTGCGACAGCCCCGACATTGAGGCTGACGACTCAGCCGGTCAGAGCCCCGAGTCTGAAGATAAATACCGAAAAATCAACGAAGACATCGACCTAATGATCAACCGACAGAGGATCTGCGTGAGTACACACACACACACTCAGGTTTGGTTTCAGTAATTAACCCTTAAAGTCCTGTGTGAGGGTGTTAACCTGGTGATCCTCATCCAGCAGGGTCTGCCTCCCTCTAACTACGACATGGGGGTCTCCCTCCCAGGCAGTAACCCCGGCGGTCTGCTCTACTCTCACCCCGCCGTTGGCTGCGGCCTCAACAACCATAACGTGCTGCCCGTCTCACACACACACCCATCTCTGCAGAGGAACAGCATGTCCCCCCAGAGACCCTCCAGCGCTGGAAACGCAGGTGTGTAAATAGGAAGATAATCCAGAAACACAGTGCAGAGTCTGATCCGTGTGTTCTCTGACTGTGTGTGTTTTTATTTCTGTGTGTGTGTGTTCAGGGCTGATGGGATCAGAGCTGCCGGGCACGGTGGTCTCCAGCGTTGGTACGTCTGATGTTTATTTTTATTCTTTGACGTCTCTGAATAAGAATTAAATAAGACAACAGTGACAAGTAAAAATGTCAACATTCAACATTTTACTCTGTCTTATAAAGAGAGGAAAGATAAAAGGCTTAAGAGAGCCAGTATGGGAAAGAGAAAAGGAGCTGACAGGAGAAGAGAAATATTCTGCGATGAATAAAATCTCAAAATTGGGCGATAAAAAGGAGCAAACTCAAAGTCAACTTTTCCCAAATTTGTTGTAAAAACTTTCACATGCCCCAAATTTGCAAGTTGCAAATTTGTATGCTTTTGGTAAATTTAAATAAGTGCAGTAAATAAAATTCTTCTTATATTAATTTATATTTTCTCCCCTCCTCCTCAGTGAACGGCAGCTACAGCAGTCACTGCACCTCCCCTGGCCTCCTCTCTCCTGGAGGCGTCTCAAAGAACCTGCAGGAGAAGAGTCCTCCTCACATGAACATGAGCCGGAAACCCGACCTGAGGACCCTGATGCCTCCGTCCAACAAGTGCAGCAACATGCCCACCATCGTAAGTCCTCTCACCTTTTTGATCCTCTGTCACCTGTTGACCTTCACCGCATGTTTACATGTTATTCATCCACGGACACTCTGTGCTTTAACGCTGCAGTGTGAAGATTTTGATCTCATGCTGGTGAGTATTTATTTATCTGTGAGACAAAGTGTAGGAGTTATATGTTCATGTCTGTTTTATTTTGTCTTGTTTTGTGGTGCATTGGTCTCTCCATCTGTCTTTTTAGACTTTGTTTAGAGACATGTTTGTGCAGGCATCTTTTTGCTTGAAGGACGATTTCTGCGGCCTCTGATGAACTGTCTCTTTGTGTTTCAGAACCAGAGAATAAATCACTCTCAGACGGCTCAGACCCTCTCCACTCCGGCCGTCTCCCTCTCTGCTCAGACTCTGCCGGGTCAGGGGATGGGAGGGTATCCATCCAATCTCTCCTCCTCCTATGGCACAGGTGAGCACAGCAGAGCAGAGACACACACACCACAGACTCATTTTATTGACCATCAGGTGACTGAGAGTGTGTGTTTGTGTGTCAGAGTTCTCCCTGGGCGGTGACCTCTCCTCAGTGTCCGGGTTTGGAGGTTCTGGTCTTGGGTCTATGACGAGCTGGCAGCAGCAGCAGATCCAGAACCTGCAGCACTCAGCGCTGGGACACATGGGGTGAGCAGAAACTGAGGGTCATCAGCTGCAGAGATTCTAGACTAAAAGGGAAGGGGTTTAAAGTTAGGTCTCAGGTCTCTTATGTCACGTACCTGACCTTTCTTGGGCTTATTTTTCAGGAACTTGTGTCAGAATTCGAACCTGAACCTCCCGTCCGCTCACCAGCACCTCCACATCAAATCTGAGCCCGCCTCTCCTCCGAGAGACCGCAGCATGATGGGAGCTGGACTCGGAGGAGGGGGAGGCGGCCTCTCGGGATACTCTTCCGCCGCAGGCCGGGGTCTCACCGAGTCAGGCCGCTCGCCTGGCGACAGTGCGGCATCCAGCTGCGGCAGCTCGTATGAAGGCAGCGAGGAGCGCGAGGATCATCACGGCAGTGACAACTTCCTCCTGCGGCCCCTGTCCAATCAAGACGAGCGGCACAGTCCATCAGTGAAGAGGATGAGGCTATCGGAGGGGTGGGCCACATGATTGGCGGGGCCTGCAGCTAGAGGGGGAGGGGCTTAGCAAAGTTACCTTATAGTGTTATTATTATTATTATTATTATTATCATATTCTTCTGTACTGAGTGGGTGTGCTAATGTGTAACGTGTACCTGAGAGCAGGCAGACAGACGGTCTGCGTTTAAAGAAAGAGGCGCCTGACAGACAAAGATCAGGGTTTATCAAACTGCTAAAAGATTCACAACCGATGGAAATCATTCAAAGAGGAAAGAAAACTAGGCTAAATGCAAAGTACAAGTATGCTAAATTCTAAAAATAAGACCTGTTCAGAGCAGGAAAAAAAGTCAGAGACATCCACCTCACGGATGCTTCTATAAACAGGAATCATGCTTATGTACGTCACACATGAGGGGGTTCAGAGCGGCTTTAAGGCTGCAGAGAGGAGCGTGTGAAATAAGACAAATCCTAAAACTGCATCAAAACTACTCAAAATAAGAGCAAAAGCAATCAATATCAAATCAAAATATTAAAAATAAGTTTGGTTTATATCTAGGTTGTTGGAAATATGCAGAAAAAATGTGTGAATTATATTTAGATTAGAAAAACTGAGCTCATCACATTCAAATTCACAATTAAGAGCATGTTTGGATAATGAGGGAAGCCATGCCTGCAGGAGGGGAACATGCAAACTGTATAGAAAGGTTAAGACCCTAACCAGGACCCTTATTGCTGTGAGGCAACTCTTGCACCACCCTCCAAATGATGTGCACAAAACTCCTGCATGCTGTCTAACTTGCAAACACCTCTCTTACATACACTCCTTATTTCAGGTGAGCTGTCTACATGGAGCGCTGGTCTAATAAAGAGTGCACAGGAAGTGCAGCATGCAAGGAGGCTGTAGGCTTTATCAAACTGGTCTGGAAGCAAAAGGAAAACAAACCTCCAGCAAAGAAGTTGCATGACACTAATTATTCAAAAACAGTATCTAAGTAGTTATTTTAGTCAGATCTCTGCCAGCTTGTACAGGAAAGATGAAAAGTAAAAAAAAAATCAACTTAACGCAAAGATCTGCTCCCTTGAGTCAGAGGTGTTGACTTTCAGCAGTTTGATAAACTCATTTTTGGGTCAAACTCATACGCTCACAGCCTGGTAGTCCATACATGTACCGCTTGTTTTGTGTGTGTGTTCGGGGGCGGGGGAATATACGTAAATATCAAATATGTTACATGCACACTGAGTCTGTGCACACATGTATGCAAACTAACAAAAAGTGAAGAAGTCTGGTACTCTGAACGTGAAGCTACTGGTGAGTTTGGGAGCAGGCGTGCCGAGGCGGAGCGCTCCGTCCACGCCGTGTTGCAGGTTCAACATTTTAAAACTTTTAGCACATTTCAATATGAATGTATGGAAGGTCAAGAGTGTCAAAAATAAATGGAATCAGAGGAAGTTCAGTGAAAGGAGGATGAAAAGGATCTGGTAAAGGAAAGAAGATAGGGAGAAGGTTTCAGAGAGGTGAAGAAGGGATATGCAACAGGTTGCAGAGGAAAGAAGCTTTGGAAGAATTTCACTTGATGTGAAAACATTTGATGGAATGAGGGAATAACTTTCAGAACGTATGGAAGCAAAAGAAGGTTTAACACTTTGAAATCTTTTGAACAAAAAAAATATCATCTTAAAGCCTTAAAACAGTCAGAAAGATCTGTTAACAATCCAAAACTCAGACACACTCAAAACTTTATTTTAAAAAGGTTTTCAAAGTCTTTGAGTGACAAAAATAAAAATATTTTCAGATTTCTAAAGGTATCAAGGTTGAAAATTGATTCAAAAATGATTCAAAATTTTTGAATAACTCAAACCAAAATATCTAAAAGCCCTTAGGTACTTTACTGTCCAAAACTCGAACCACCAAGCAAAGTTATTTTGTTTTTAAAAGACATAAAAAAAATAAAAGAAAATAAAAGAAAAAGAAAAAAAAACGAGATGAATTTAGAAAAATAAAAAAAAGTTGCGATGGTAAAGAGGAAACACAAAAACTTTTTAACCACTCCTGAATGTGTAAATGTTCATTACATAAATTATAAAATAAATTAAACAATGACTCTTAAAAAATCTTAATTTAAAAAATGAATTTTCATACTTCTGAACTTTGGCATCATTAGTTTCAAAGTATATCACCTTAAAACATGATTTCTGTATTTGAATGATAAATATTTTAACATGGTGTCATGATGTTCCTGCCTAATGAAAAAAAAAAGATTCCCAGAGTCAAAATAAAACTTAAATTTACTCAAAAAGCTTTTAAGTGATTAGAATTTTATGCTTCTTGGGCTTTAGAGAGTAGAAGTGAAACAGCTTCAATTCAAATCAAAAGCCTTTAACTAATGAAGGTTTGATTGTTTTTCAAATTTTTGGTTACATTTCATTTCGAAAGATTTAAATCATTTTGCCTTCCTTTGCTTCCATACAAAATCAAACGGCTGATGTTGTTTTCCTCTGAAACAAGTGGACAAAGCTTTTGTTGTTATAACTTCATGAAGAACAGATTTTTCTGATGGTGTGACGCACAGAAAGAGACAGAGGGAGAGGTGGATAGAGGTGGAGCATGTGCTGAAAGCTTGTGTGAGGATTGCACTCCTTAAAGCCATATCCAACAGGACAGTGATGCTTTGCTGCACAGAGTTTATAGTGTTTGTGTTTTTGAATTCCTTATTGTATCAAATTGATATTGTTGATGTCTGCAGCTCTATTTAATAAGAAAACAGTAATTTAAGAAGCAGAGACGTTTTCTATGAAACATTCAGGGAGATTTTAGGTCGGTTTAAAGTTTCCTGTTCAGCTGGTGTCAGAGTTCAACCACAGACAATCACAGAGCATGGAGGACAAAAGCACAACACACGTCTGACTCTGCAGCGACTTTGTGGTCAAAGAAACAGCAGTGGGTTTACCAAAGCACGCTGATACCATCAATTTAAAAATAAACTCTTGTGGGGGACAGCTACAACTCAGCCCCACCCACACTATGCCAAATTATACTCAACCCTGAGCCTTAAAATGATCAAAACAAGTGAGTTATAACAAAAATGTAACTGCCCTGATCAGTGTTTGCAAAGAAACGAATGAGGAAAAGAAGCCAAAATTACCTTTTTACCTGAACATGTTTAAAATGAGGCTTTGTTGAAGATGTGCCACTTTTGGGACTAGCCTCTAGTGGACAGTCACAGAACTGCAGCTTTTGGGACTTTTACATGGACTTCATTTTCAAAAACCTGAGGTTCCAGCTCGGTTTGGACTTTCAAATGAAAACAATCTGAGTCTGTTTCAACAAATTTAATTCGTTTTTAATTTAGCCACACAAAACTTGTAATATCCAATTCTGTTAGACACTTTTTTTGAAGTGATTATGTGTAAAACACATTTCCAAAAGTTTGTCAAACGCATTCAAACATTTAAAAACAGCTTTCCAAGAATCTGCTGTCATTTTAGCTGCTTTATTAAACTGGATTGAGGATTTTAGCTCAAATTGAAGCTTCCCAGCCTCCAAAGTGCTGCTAGTAGCATTTTGAGTTCACTTTAAAATTTATTCATCTAAGGTTTTTATTGTTTTAATCGCCAGATCTTTGTATTGAAAGCTAAAAAATGACTTGTGGAAAGTAGAAACCCCCTGAAGCCTGAACATTAATCAAATTTTACACTTTTGTGGAGTAAAAAGTCCTTTTTTCAAAACATCAACTCTGAAGTTTGGTAGCTCAGAGGTTTATTTATTTGACTTGTGACTTGTGATTTGTGTAGATCTTTTAATTTCTTTCCTCTGCTACATCCGTGCTGTATAACCACTAAGTCGTTGCAGACCCGTGGGAGAACTTGTGCCTCAGCTACTCTGACACTAAACGCTCTGGACGGACTCTGACAGCCTCAGTTTTCTATCAGCAGCAGACGGTTTGGTGTCTGAGGGTCGTTCACATTTGAATATTTTGGTTTTAAAACTGTATATTTGGAGTTAAGACCCTCAGCCACAGTCTGTTAGTCCCCCTGTTAGCGGTTCAATTCTCCCATCAGCCCCTGTTAGCTGCACTAGCTGCCTTTAGTTAGGTGTGTTGAAGGGCAGAGCCCACTTGTATTTTTCTGCACTCTGTCTCCCGCCCAGTCTGAGCCACAGGGGGGGCAGGAGAGCCAGGAGCTCGACCTCCAGCCCTGGTGGAGTCGACTGTAAGCGGGTGAAGCTGACAGGTGGAGTGTTGACTAACCAAAGTGTGAAATAGCCTGTTTCTTGTGTTTTTGGTTTGATTCTGTAACGAGTAACTGCCTGGAAACTAAAGAATGATCCAATTCTTATTTGGAGACATCAGTAGATGTTCTCTGTGCTGTAAATTTAAACTCCCCCTTTTACACGCTCCAGAAAAACAACGAGTGTGAGATTCTCAAAAAGAGATTGTTAGCGGCATAAGCTGGCCTTTGTCGCCGCTTTGGAGACAATGTTTCTCAGAATAAAATCAAACTGTTGTCGCAGTCACACATCATGTACAGAAAGTCCCTCACTCACCAATGTGCTAGTATTTGTATTTTGCAGAAAAATATTCAAAAATATACAAAATATACAGGCTCTGTTACAAATCTCTCTGTGTCTCTGTCTTTATTCCATCCTCACACAGCCACTCTTGTTTGTTTTAGAGAGAAAAGAAATATGGTGTCATGATGTTTTTCCACTTTCCCAGTTTTTATCTATCTTACACTGAATTTCAAAATTAAGTGCCTTAAAACAGTTGATCAACACTGTCTCATTTCTGTTGAAACATTTTCTGTAGTCCTTTTCTCACATTTAGTTGTCCCTGTGACCATTTAGAGTTCAAGCTGTCTACCATGTATTGGCTTTTGTTTTCAAAGCAAGGTTCTCATATTTCTTTGATGACTGGCAGGAGCAAATAAGGACTATGTCATGATTTTCAAACGTGATCAGCTTTTAAATTTTGAATTTATATTTAGATAAGTCAATTACTCCTTGTTCTGCTATGCAAAAAAACATATATTTACTATATATTTAGGTCTATTGAAAAGTCTTAAATTTAATCTAATAAGTGTGCAGGAATCCTGCAGGAAAAAAAAATGTTATTTCTCAGAAAGAAACTGAAGCAAAGAAGTTGGAGAAAATATATCCCCTTAAAAAAATACAAAAAATATTTGCAACTCACCTCAAAGATAAAAAATATTTCAGGAGCTTCGATAAATATATCAGGAAATACTTTATTTTCCACCATGCAAAACTGTGGGTTTGTATAATGTTTTTCATTAAGATGCAGCTGTTTCTCACTCTGTCAAGGTGCATGCACCAAACACAAGTAATTTTTAAATTGTATGTTTGTATGTTATTTTGTTTTTTAATCGCCTTCTCGTCCCTACATTTTTAGCACGCTGCTGTGATGGAAAATAGCACCTCAGAAAAACACTTTGAAAAATTCCCAGATAACTCAGGGGAGAGGTCAAGAGGTATTCTGTTGTTTTTGTCCAATTGAATGAAATTTCACTGAAGCACTTTGAGTTTTAGCGAACAGCCTTGAGCTAAGCATGAAGGTGCAGTTGCATCACAAAAGCCATCAGAGCTTAAATTGAATCAATTTAGGGTGTTTGAATGAGACCTGAGACACTGATTTAAAAAAAATTATAATAACACATCCTCTGGTTTGCACTTTTTCCTGTCAAACCTCAAAATCACAGGGAAAAACAAGTTTTCACTCATACAGGACCTGAAAGAAACAGTGAGAGTCACAGACCTGAGACTCCAGAGAAGTCTCAATCCTGACCTGAAATCAAAGGACATCAGCTTATGATCAAAGTTTTCTCAGAATAACTGCACAACACTTTTTTGAATTTGAATTTACTTGCTAATTTCAACAGGGAAAAATATGTGAAACATTGCTTCCAGCTCCTTAGAGAGAGAGTTACAGAGTTTTAATTTGCTAAAACAATTTAAAACATACCTGGTCACAGTGATGGGACAATTTTCACTTACTTCTGTAGACTACACTGGTGCAGCAACATTTGTGTGACAATAAACCCATATGTCCATATTTCAAAGTATGTTTCTCTAATTTCCAGATAAAGACACTGCGAAGAATGGATTTAAATCATTAACATGGACTTAAACCTTTTTTTAAATGCAAATCCAATGTGTTATTTTGTTTGTTTGTTTGTTTGTTTGTTTTTCATATGTGATTTTCAAATATGTAGACAACCAAATAAAGAGCAGAAGTTTCAAGCAGCAGGTCCACCAAAGCCACAGAGTGACCACCTGGGGGAGCCAAAGACTGCAACAACCCTTAGATTAATTGAGGCGGGACGTATCATTAAATAGATATCACAGGGCAGCCTAGAAGAGGAACACATAGATATCTTTAATCTGCTCATCAAAACATCAAAGATATGGTATAAAAATCTGAAAAGATGTACCAAAGACAATACAGAAATCTATACCTGGGATTTGTATTTGTAAAATTACTAAAAGCTTAGATTAGCCGTTGTCACAAACTTGTGATGATTGAGTCTGTGTCAGAATATTTTAAGCTGTCAGTTGACCTCATTTTTTTAAAGTTTAAATCAATAAATATCAACATTATGGTGTTCAGTGTCTTAGTGACCTGATTGAACCTTTTTCACTCTGCCCCCTGGTGGTAAAGTAGCTGTTTCATTCTTGACAAGTTAAAATATATTTGCTTTTTTTTTTTTTTTTTTTAATTATTTTTTTACTGTTTTGAAAAAAAAAACAAAAGACTACAAAAATGCATCAAAAATGTAGAGAGAACGTTTTTAACTTTTTTTGGAGCTTCCTTTGACTTTTTACAACCCACACTGTTTTCTTTAAACACACCTCAAGCAAAACCCTGCTTGACAGTGAAGCAGATCCTGGGTTTAATTTTTGAGGGCATACTTAGCTAGAGCTCCTCTTTACCTGAACAGAACTTGTGCAGAGTATCATGGAAACTTCTGAGAGGTCACCAAACTTTTTTACTCTGCTGCTTGTCTTGTTTTGGTCCCTGCTGCAGCTGTGGTTTATCTTTCACTCAACGTGCAGAGGAAGGAGGTTTTAAAGTACAAACCTCTCATAAATTACATCTCAGAGCTTTGATATGAACGCAGACAGCTCGGGTTTGGTTTTGGCAGTCTCAGTAATGTCCATAGATTGTTGGCTCGCTGTGTGCACATGGACGGGATGCCGAAATAAAGGGCGAGCGTTTTACTTTCTGAAGAAGCTGCTGTGTGAAATACAGTGTCTGTAAACAGATAAATAAGACTGTTTGCTGCTCACACAGTTTGGGTTTGATTAGAATAAAGCTTTCTGTGGGCTGTTTGAGCAAAGCAGCCAATCCTAAGCTGTGTTTAGAAGTCATCAAGGACAGCCTGAGAACTGGCCCTCGGCCCACATACCATTAAAGTGCCATGCACACGTGTGTGTGTTTGCAGCGTGAGCATCAACGTGCGTGTTCATCAAGTGTATGTGCAGTTTGGAAAAACATGCGAAAACTTTAAAGTAAACTTTAGAAAGCCCAAATTACACACAAAAATATTCACCATGTCCCTGACAGGCTCTGGTTGTTATTCAAAGTGTATAACAGGATGGATCCCAACCAATAACAGGTTCCTGTTCAGACTAAAACAACCGGGGGGGGGGGGGGGGGGGGGGGGCAAAGTATGTTTTTCAGCATTTTTCATGTTATTTTTGGTAAAATTCAGAATAGTTAGAAAAATACCAAAAGGTGGACCCAATGTTTGACCATTCTTCAAGTAAGTAAGCATATTTATTCACATTTAACTAAAAAATATATATGTTCATTCATTAATCCAAAAACACATACATTTAATATGTATGTAAAGATTCATACAGGTACAAACTTTATACAAACCTATGTAAATATTTACATAGAAACATGCAAACTAACATAAATATATAGACTCAAATATGTATATGTGTATGCAGACATACATATAAACCTATGTGCATACATCCATACATATGCAAACAAATATTTATGAGTATTTATGAAGACGTGTATGTAACACATACACGTACAAATAAATATCCACATACAAAGATCGGTTTAAATAAAAAATTTAAACACATTTGTGTTTATCTGTGTATAAATAAAAGACGCATAGATATCTGTGTACATTGAAAAATATGTTCATTTATATATGTCACTACATACATACATGCATGCATACATACATACATAACATAAATACATACATACATACAAACATACATACAAACATAGACACATACCCATACATACACACATGCAAACATACTTACATACATACATACATACATCCACACATACAAATATACATTCATACATACATACATACATAGACACACCCATACATACATACACACATGCACACATGCATAAATAAATACATACATACATACATAGACGAACACCTTTACATACATACACACATGCACACAAACATATACATACATACATACATACATACATCGACACACATGCACACATGCACATATAAATACATACATAAATACATATATACATACATACATACATAAATGCACACATACATAGATACATTCATACATACATACATACACACACACATGCACACATACATACATAAATACAGACAAACATACAATCATACATACATACATACATACATACATACATACATACGTACATAGACACACATTCACATATGCACCCATACATACATACCCACATGCACTCAAAATACATACATAAATACATACATAAATACATACAAACATACATTCATACATACATAAATACATAAATGCACACATACATACATACATACATACATAAATGCACACATACATACATACATACATACATACATAAGTAAATACATACATACATACATACATACATATGTACATACACACATAAATGCACACATACATACACTTATACACACATACATGCACACATACATACATACATACATACATACATACATACATACATTCATACATACATACATACATACATACATACATACATACATACATACATACATACATTCATACATACATACATACATACATACATACATACATACATACAAAGACACACCCATACATACATATATAAACACATGTATGACCTCCTTTCATTTTGTCTTTGCAGGGATCCTCTCTGTGATGTTGAATAACTGGCTGATTTAGTCAGGGACAAAAACTAGAACATTCAGCTGACCTTTGTATTTGTTGATGGTTTACAGTCATGGTGGCTCGTTCTGCTGCAGGTTGAAGAAATCTGTCAAACAGCTCGTGTAAGACGTGTGACCCAGATTCTGGAAGCCTAAAGAACATGTTTCTCCCGCTCCCGAGCTTTACGTCACAGCAGATGATGTTTTTAACATGAAATATGGCCGTGTGAAGTTTTTGTGCAGCTTGCATGAGACTCTCTGTGCAGGACTTGAGTGATGCAACAGATAATAGACTTTTACTGCGCCTGCTTCACAGTTTAAACACTAACAGCTGAAAGGTGTGGTGCACAAGTTTCACTAAATGACCTGCACCTTGGAACCATGTGTCTCTGAAGGTTCCTCATCTTTGTGTCACATTTTTTTGTCTTTTTGGGGAAAATGAGGTTAAAGCTGATCTCACTGACAGATTGGGCCCACTTTTGTTCATATGTTTGTGTGTCTGTTATTTTTAAACACCTTCTCAAGGATCATGTTCCAGAGTCTCATTCTTGATATTCACAGAACCAGGAAACAAAACAACACCTTCCCTGCCTGTCTGTGCTATCAAACAAGCTTTTATCCTTCATGGCAGCTGAACAAGGTCTCTGAAAACTGTCTGTCTGCAGATCTGTCTGTCCGTATGTGCACGCTGCCTGTTTCTCCAACCAGTTCAAACCAGTTTGTGTTTATCAGCCGGACAGACGCAGCCCGTAAAGAAGAAGCCAAAACATTGTTCATGTGACCTCTCATCACTTCAGTGTGTGTGTGTGTGTGTGTGTGTGTGTGTGTGTGTGTGTGTGTGTGTGTGTGTGTGTGTGTGTGTGTGTGTGTGTGTGTGTGTGTGTGTGTGTGTGTGTGTGTGTGTGTGTGTGTGTGTGTCTTGGTATTTGAGTGTTGTGTATGGAAGAGTCAAGGTAACACTGGGAGCAAGCAGAGGAAGGAGAAATGTGTGCAGAGAGGGAGGATTAGTCATACGTTCAGTCTGTGTAGAGAGAATCACTCTATCTGCTCGTTGACATGTCTCTGTATGTTTGTGTGCTTATTTACAGGACAAGGAGAGGATTTCACATCATGCATTTACATGACAGTACAAATAAAACTCTTAAAACATGCAAAAGATGAGTAAAGAGAATGATACGACCAAGATCAGAATCATGAAGTGAGTCCTAAAGCTCATGAGATGACGGAAACAGTACCAAGCAGACATTTACAAACCAGTTTCATGTCATCTCAGTCAATGCAAAACACATACCAGCATGTGTATGTTTGTCAGTGTCTACAAAAACTTTTTTTTCTGTCTATAACCACAAAATCTTCTATCTTGTAAGACGTTTTAGCAATTATTACAGAATCCTACACTTCAAAAAGTCTTTGGCTCCACGAAAGGAGATCTTGCATAAAAAAAAAATAAAAAAAAAACATATGAAAAGGGACAGAAGACTCAGAAAGGCGCTGAGCCAGCTGTACACCTTACCCAAAAGCCTGGTTTAAACCTGATGCTGTCCTGTAAGAGGGCATTTTACTGCCAAAAACCAAGATAATTTTCTGCTCTTTTTACTGATTTTAGGCATTTATCACAAGGAAGAATTAAGTGACAATGAGAAGAACAAAATGAGAAGGAAACAATGTCAACGGGGGATGGATGGTTGAAATGAATTACATAACTCTGTACGATCCGCAGAGTCCCTTTCTACTTTTAAGAGATGTCTGAAAACGTATCTGTTCAGGGAACACTTGTGCACTTAAGCTGACCCTTCTCCCCTTTGCCCTCAGGGGTAGAATGAGTCATTAGGTCTAAGACTCAGCTCTTGTGATTTTTTAGCACTAATTACTGAATTTTGCTGAGGATTGAGATATACTGTTGCAGCAATTAGTTGTAGTTTGTTGGCTTGTTGATTATTGTAGCCCTCCCCCCAAAAAATGAAAAAAACAATAAAACAAAAAACTTGCACTTAAAGGCACCACCTGCAGCCGAATATCTTGTAGCACTGTTGTCGCACTAACTTGGTTTTCCTTCCATCTAAATTATTGCATGTGTTGTTTGTCCCTTTGGACAAAAGCGCCCGTAAACTGTAAACTGGATGGAGACATTGTGAGAAGGACATGTTAGGAAAGAGATGTAAAGGTAATGAGATGGAGACAATGTTATGGGGATAATGAGGAGATAATTAGGAGGGGACAAAGTGAAGGAGACATTGTAAAGGACACAACGAGAAAGAAATGATGTGCAGACAATGAGAAGGAGACGATGAGAATAAGACAATGAAAAGATAATGAGAAGAAGATGATGTACCGGGAATGGGTAGGAGACAATGAAAAGATAATGAGAAGGAGATGATGTGCAGGCAATGAGAAGGAGGCCATGAGAAGAAGTCAATTGAAAAACGATGAGAAGGACATGATGTATAGGGTAAGAGAAGGAGACAAAGAGAAACAGACAATGAAGACAACGAGAAGGAGACAATGAAGACGATGAGAAGGAGATAATGTAAAGGCAATGAGAAGGAGAAAAAGAGGAGACAATGAAAAGACGATGAGAAGGAGATGATGTATAGGTAATGGGAAGGAGACATTTAGAAGAAGACCTTGAGAAGGAGACAATGTTCAGATGATGAGAAAGGGATGAAGTGAAGGCAATGAGAAGGAGACAAAGAGAAGGAGACAATGAAGAGAAGATGAGAAGGAGATGATGTAAAGGTAATGAGAAAGAGATGATGAGAAGGAGACAAACAGAGAGACATTGAGAAGGGTACAATGAGAAGGAGACAATGAGAAGGGGACAATGAGAAGGAGACTATTTTAAGATGATGAGAAAGAGATGATGTGCAGGCAATGAGAGGTGGACAATGAGAAGGAGACAGTGAGAAGGAGATAATTAACAATCAATGAGAAGGAGACGATGTGAAGGAGGCCATGTACAGGCCATGTAAAGGTCATGTATGGGCCATGTGCAGCAATTCCAGCAAGACTGTTTCTCTGCAAAACACAATCCTGCTCAGCAGACCCATCGCACGGCTTGCAATCTGTGAAATTTTCAACATGTAGTTACATTTCTGAGGAAGTGCACATTGGACTGCAGCAATGATCATAAACAGAATTAATAAAAATTAAGAACTAAACCAAGAGTATAAAAGAAATCTGATACCTAAACTACTTAAAGTCTTCAGGCCAAAACAGCACAACAAAGTCAAAAATGAAAATCTGTTCATTGAATAAAAAAAAGGAGAAACAAGAAAAGAGCAAACCAAACTTTACACACCTTCCTCTGTATCCCACTCAGGTGTTCCCCATAGAGGGAAAATAGAGTGAGGATTTTTTTGTCTCTCAAAGGTTGCATGTTTGTCGCTGCAGAAGAAGAGTCCAAAAGACAGTGGGATTCATTGAGTAGTTTTGAACCAAAACAACCTTTTCTAGATGTTTTTCTGCAAAATGAGCAGAGAAACTGGCTTAAGCTTTTCAGCGAGTGTTACGACTTCAGCCAAAAATCCAGTCTATTAAACCAGAGTTAAGGTTTTAATCTGAAGTCTTCCCCAAATATGCCTTCCCTCATCCCACACAGCCTACAGCAAATCCCTGTTTAACCTATAAACACAAAAACACACACACACACACACACACACACACACACACACACACACACACACACACACACACACACACACACACACACACACACACACACACACACAGCAAAGTGTTTATGTCTGAATCTGTCATCCTGTAATGAGCGTAAACAGACGAGCGCTCCTCTGAGGTGTGAATGATACAAACTGTGAAGGTAAAGGAGGCTCTGACGTCTCTGCTCTCTTCGAGTTCTTTACGTCAGATTATCAAACGGACAGAGCGTAAACAGCATCACTCAGAAAAAAACTGAATGATATTTTCTCCCTGCATGCATTTTGTCTGTCTGCAGAGCGGATTTAGGTCAGCAGCTCACGTGAGAGTTTGTCCTACATCTGGTTTGTTGTAACTGCAGCGGGCTGCAGAGCAGACAGCAGACAGCAGACAGTGTGTGGAGGATGGAGAGCAGCTGAAAACCACACAGAGGAGTCAGCAGTCTGCCACTTAACAACTTCACCAGACAGAAAGACAAATATCAGGAGTTTCACTGTGGGCTGACATCTGACCCGCACTCTTTGTGGCCTACTTCCAGGTTTAAAACTTGCATGAAATTTTACAACCAAAAAAAAACTCAGCCAAACTGAACCTCAAAAATGCCTAAAATAGTAAAGATGTTTAGATAAATCACTTAATAATTTTTTTAGTGTTTGCTAAGTTTTTTTCTTAACTTTTTTTTTTTTTTTTTTAACTTTTTTACATTTGTGAACCTTACAAATAAATAAATATTTACATGAATTTTTTTTTCAGATTTAACATTGACTTTTGCATTTTGGAAATAGTTTGGTTTTGACAATTTAATGTTTGTTAAATATTTCTGTTTTATGAATTTCTATTGAATTAGTTAAAATTTGTTGCATTTCATTCATGTTCAAAAAATGTTTGCATTTCTTAAAAAAAAGTTTAATTTTAGTAACTTTTTTTTTTTTTGATTTTTAAATTTTTGTTGAGTAAATATCCTTTAAACTTGTGATTTCATTTTTTCATCCCATTATTTTTTTTATGTGTTTTGCCAAAAGTGTTTGCATTCCTAAAATTCTTCGATTCATTAAAATTTTTGCAAATTTTAATTTGTGAAGGTTTATACGTTTATATATTGGTTTATATTGATATTATATATTTTGGAGGTCAAATGAAAACTGTTTACATTTTGTAAAAAAAAAAAAAAAAACTTAATATTTTGTTGATTTATGACTTTTTTGTGATTATTCTATGTTTTAAAATGAGAATTATTGTCCGACAAATGTTATTACTTTTTGAAAAATTTGGCATTTTTTCAAAATTTTTGATGCAAGTTTGGAGAATTTTTTGGATTTGAGATTTTTTATTTAAATCTATGAAACAATTTTGTCTTTTACAAAATTTTCAGAATGTTTGATTAATATAAACATATATTGTTTTCGAAAAGTTTTGCAGTCTTTTTATTTCCTTTTTCGATAAGTTCCTGCAACTCATGTAATGTTTTCAGCCTCCAGTGAAGAAAACTTGTGTGCAGTTGTCTCTCAGGGCCACCGTACACTTCAGCCCTGCCTTGCAGGAAGGGGGGAGGGGTGGAGCCTATCTCAGCTGTCATCAAATGGAGGTAATTTACAATCAGGAATTGACCTCACAAGCATGTGTTTGGACTGTGGAAGGAAGCTGGAGTACACGAGCACACCGGGGAACTTTCTTGCACCACTGTGCAGCCTGCAAATTCAGGATTACTCTCCCAGTTAAACCAGTAAATGATTGTCAGGATACATCCTGTTGATGACCTAAAGGACACAGACAAGTGTTGATAGAAAAATGACAAAAACATCCTCTGGGCATGTTATATATCACAGAATCTAAAAATATCCTCATCCTGTTTGTGATTTTAAGTCTGGCTGAGTCATGACTCAGAAAAAGAGGTGCAACTCTTGGCACAATTTTAGGATTACTGATTGTTTACAGATAAGAACACAACCGAGGCTTTAGATTATTTTATAAAATAAACTTTTATTTTATCAAAAGTTGATCATGACAGCAGTAAGATCATGACAATAATATATATAATGCACAGAAATGGAATAAACAGCAACAGAGTATATGAAAAACTAGTGCAAAAAATCACAAATAGAAAAATATATTGCACTTGGTACTTTGAAGTTTCAGGTGGAAGATTTCATGTTTGAACAACATTCTCAATTTGATAAATTCTTCTGTAAACATTTCATCTTTTTATCGTTTCTTTTTCTGTGAGCTCAAAGCTTCGTAACATCCGAGGTTATAAAATCTACAGCGACAGAAGCTTCAGATCAGAGCAGGAACCAGCAGGCGACTTGTGGTACTTTTTCTGGATTGGTCGGAGTTGTGCTTTTTCTCTAGACCCTGTTTCAGTTCATTTAAACACACACTTTCACACGCTCTCTCACACACACATTCGCACACATGCTTTGAGCTTTGATTTAAGTGCTCGCTTTTCTGCACATGTCCTGTCTGAATTTTGTTCTCTCAAAGAGGCCACTTCCACCTGAAGTCTCACGTCTCAAAGTGTTTCTAAAGAAAGCTTTGTCCTGTCGTTTATGTGCCTTTAAACTTTATATTCTTTACGTCTGTGGACAGAATCTACTGGAGCATATAGGCCTGCGGCAGTCTGCAGAATATAAAACCCACCCATAGAAAAACAGTAACAACGGTATGTGCAAAATTCTCTGTGAGGCAGGAGGAGGCGTCTTCTGACAGTCTGTGTTTTTATCAGAGTCATAGTGGTGTCAGAGAGAACCTTTCATTCGCCTCGTCTGGAGCACAGGATACGGAGGATCCAGCATGGCTCGAAATCCCTGGTCCATATGTCAGTGGTCACCCGATCCTCTCCCAGCTGACTCCCCCGTGAGGGAGGGTCCGGCCGTATTTATGCTGATATATAATCTGGTGAGAAGCTGGGGGTGACGGTGTCGTGTTTGTGCAGAAGCCCTCTGAGCTCTCCAGCTCTTCTCAGCGGGACGGACACGTGTCGGGTCTCCTGACATCAGCGGGCCCGCACACCTCCAGGGGGTCGGGGTAAGGGTCCACCTGAAGGAGAGAGGCAGGGCTGCATCAGTCCAGGCTGCTGGTGGAGAAGATGGAGCTGCTGAAACTGGATTTGTCTGACTCAAAGCAAACTTTATATCTAATCTGGATATTTCTTGCTCTGATGAAATAAAATAAATCTCTGACAGTTTCTCCTCTTTCATGAAACACATGTATTTTTTTGTGTCTGAACAGTTTGCTGTCTTTCATTTACTATAACTGGATGTTCAATGTTGAATTTTAACGTTGAGTTTTAGTTTGGATTTCTTTACTTGAATAAAAATTGACTTTAAATGTTGAACTCTTTCTCTTGAATCTTATAAAGTAAATTGTGTTATAGATTTTTTTTGTTGCAGCTGAAGAAATCTTTTCATGATTCTTGAATTGATGTTATATTCTTCACATTTTGAATTTTGTTGATTTTTGGGTACCAATTGATGAGAAATTAATGGTTTATTGCATCTTGGATAATATATTATTTTCTGCAACATCAAAGTATTAATTTTCAAAGTTTATCAACTCTAAATATTTTATTTTGTAATAAATTTATAATTTTCTATTTACGAACTAATACATGTATTATTATTATTGTTATTATTATTATTATTATTATTATTATTATTATTATATTAATAATATTTGGCAATTTATTGACATACATTTTTGATTATTTAATAACTTCACTTGTGATTTTTTTTTCTTAAATGTCTATTTATTTATTAATGTATTTTTTTTGTATATATTGTCTTATTTTTGATTTGTTTATTATTTCTTCATCAATGAATTTATTTAGTATCATTTTATCTATGTACAGTGTGTCTTAATGTGTATATATTCTAATTTTTTTTAGCCCAACATTTGTTGAAGTTCCATGAAAAAAAGTTGTTTTCCATTTTGTACTTTTTCTTTGAACATTTGCCAGAAAACTTAACAAGTATAATCTTTCATACTTTTTTTTAATGAATCAGTTATTTAGTGTTTTCTTGAAACTAGACGGGCTTCCCAGAACTTTGTCTCTGGATCGTAAACCTGGTTTAAACTTTGTAAACCTGGTTTGTTTCCAAAATATATTTAAATCCTTTTAGAATCTGCAATAAATAACTAGCTGTTTTATTATAATTAATCATGGTATGTTCATGTACATTTATTTCACATTATTTGGACATTTTCCCTCTTTTTTTGCAGTTGAACATTTTTGAGTCCTTCATTCCTTCCTTACTTGACATTCTTGACTTTATCATGCCTCATTAACTCCAAATTAGATTTATATTCCTTCACTTCTTATTGGATTAAAAGTGTATTCCATGTTTCTGAGAAATTTCATTTGATGCATGTACATATTTTAGTATTTTGTGGTCTCTTATTAGATTTAAATCCTTTATTGCTTCACAAACAGACATCATGAACTCTTTAAATCAACTCTGATGTAGAAATGTTGAAAACTCTTTGGTCAAACTTCATTTTGTTTTCTATAAGAGCGTTCAAATCAGCTATTTGATGTTATTTATACGCTCTGAGGTATGTGTGAGTTCTCTAAAAGTATTTATGGGGTTCGTATTAATATCAGTTGTTGTGTTTCCTTCTTGGCTGAGCTGTTAAGGAAGACGTTATCTTACCGCCGAGTTACGTAAAAGAAATAAAACGTGGTCACTAGCCAGTCACTGAGTTTATCTGTGTGTGTGCGTGTGTGCGTGTGTGTGTGTGTGGGTATTAGCTGTACCTCAGAGTAGAGTGGTGGGGGCAGATATCTGAACTCTGTGATGTATGTAAGCAGAGATCCCTGCTCCTCTCCCTCCCTGTCAGACCTATCACAGCCCTGCAGACAGTCCCGCCTTTCAGATTCTGATATCGCCAGATCGCTGTAACTCGGCGGAGCTGAAGAAAAACACACAGCAGAGGAAGAGACGTGAGCGTGCAACTTGTAGATGACACAGAGAAGGCGTGCATGTTTGTGTAAGCGCTCCTTACCCTCAGGCCTCTCCTGAAGGCCCAGCCAGCTCAGCGTGCTGCAGTTGCTGCTGATGCTGGAGGTTCGGGAGGCGCAGGCATGCAGAGGTATGGTCCCAATCACCAGCGGCAACGACAGCGACAGATTCAACCCGCCGGGGACATCCACGTACACCTGCAGGCACACAGGGGAATAAAACATTAACAACAAAGCACCCTGACAAAAACTGGGTTCTTGTGAGGCCAGTTCTGTCTGTTCATGTTCAATCAGCTCCTTGGGTGGAGAAGGATTCTTATTTACACATCACCTGAAAGTAGGACACACTGTGCTCTTACAACCACTTCCCCCTCTCTGATCAAAACATGCTCCGTCTGAACTCTGTATGAGGATAACCAAAACACCTCACACCTGACACACTCATGTGATGCAAAAAGTCCTCCATGCCATTCATCTCTCTCTTCAAATCCAATTAAGCTTCCATTAGTGGGACGTTCTGACTTGTTTTGAAGGTTTCTTTAATCTGGGGTTTTGTTTTCAGGTTGTTAGTTTGGTTATTAGCAGATAATCTAGTAAGCTGCATTTTGCCTTTTGTTTGCAGTTTTTAACAAGGGTTTCAAAAGGCTGATGTGAGCCAGCTAACAGGTAACTAACCGGCAGGTTTTACAAGTTTGGGGGGAAATAGAAATCATAATTTTTAAGATAATAACAAGCAAATAACTTAAAGAAATAAAAGAGAAGCAAGTTTGAAGTGTGCTTTTGTAAGTTACCTGCAGGGTATTTGTAATTATTTTGTATTCATCCATAATTTTCTGGAAAGTTAAAAGCCGGCTAAAAGTCGGTAAATTGATGAATGTTTAAAGTTAAGTTTCAAGTTTGTGTTAACAGACCTGCCAAAGTTACCTGCATGCATGAAGTAAGAAAGTAAGGTTTAATTTCTTTTTTCATCAGCTGTTTTTCCTCAGATTATTTTTTACAGATACTGAATATGAGGTTGGATTAGATTTAGCTTTTATTTGTGTCGCAGTTTTCAAGCCAAAGCGCCTGATGGAGAAAGCTGATCGAACGGGAACACATTTTATCTACATTTTAAACTTTATTAAATGTGTTTGCCTCATAATAACTCTATATCCTGGAAACCAAGTATTTTAACTCAAGCGTAGACCCTGGAAAAGTACATGGACTCACCACAAGTGCGTACTCCACTCTGATGATGGGACAGTCCAGGATGGACGGGGACACCGGGGGGATCTTGAGTAGCTTGCCCTCCCAGCTCTGGCTCTTGCCCTGAGGCAGAGGGTCTCCCCTCAGGTTGGACACCAGCTGCTGGATCTGTTTCCCCTTCCCCTTAGCGAAGAAGGTCTGAGTCTGGTACAGAGCAGCTTTGGGAACCACGACTCTGGAAGAACAGTTCTCCACCTCGGCAAAGATCTGGATGGACTCGCCTGGGAGAGAAGGAGAAGAGATCAGTCCGTCAGACTGAGGGAGAAACAGAATAAGTCAGAAGGTAAAGATGGAGTATAGGGAGAAAAGATGGAGGAGGTGGAGGGAGGTGTGGCTCACCTGGTGTGTAGCCCTTTCGTTCTATCTTGGCACTGAGTGAAATTGGGCCGGATGCACAGAACCAGCAGCACAACGTTTTCTCCTTCGTCCCTGCCTGAGGAGCCTGTTCAAGGAAAAACAAATTCCAAAAATTATCACAAATCCTCTCGAGTGCTTCAAAACAAAAGCCACATTTTAGAAATTTTACACCACAGTCTTATCCAGAGTGAAGAAGAGATAATGAAAAAAGAAAGGTAGGCACACTGACCAAAAAAGATCATGTTGAGTCAGGCTATTGGAAGAATTTCTTTTGAGGTAGTACATCTTTTAAGTATGTTTACCAGAAGTCTGATATCAATGTCTTGAAATTCCTAAATTTAAAGAATTCCGGAATTCAGATTTTGATCAAACAATTCAGGAATTTGAACTTTGATCAAAGAATTCTGGAAAACTTTTGACTCTGCTTTCGATCTCAGAATTCTAGAACACTGACTTTAATCCAAAAAGTCTGACATCAAAGTAAGAATTCTGGAATGTAAGAGTAAAATAGGAGGTCTAGAATCTTTGAAAAAAGTAGTAATTATGGAATTCTGGAGCTATGACTTTACTTCTAAGTTCCACATCGAGACGTTGATCAAGAAATTTCCGGAATTCCATCTTAGAGCTCAGATTTCTGCATTTTCTGCCTTTTATGAAAGCATTTGACTTTTAGAGACGTCAAAGTCAGACTGAAAGCTGTACTTGAAAAAAACGACTTTTGAAGGTCTGACCAACAAAATAGTTAGCATTTTAATACGAAAGATCGAATTAGGATAACATGGAAAAACATCCATTTTTTTTAATGGTTGTAATCCTCCCCAGCAGAGATGTACAGATTGATTCTACTCTCATATCACTTAAATAAATAGGAGGCTGAAGCACCTGTTGTCCTGTACAGACCTGACATCAGGATCATCTCTTCTCATAGCAACAGGCAAAAAGCAATTAGCAGAGAAGCTGAAGTGAGGAGAGGAAGATGTGCAGAGGCCGTACCAGCAGGAGCGGCGTGTTGATGTCGATGTGCTCGAACACAATGAACTCTTTCTTCACTCTGACCGGGAGCAGCCACGGACGGTGCAGTTCAGCTTTCACCCAGTACCTCACGCTGCCGTGCTTCCCCTCAAACGAAGTGGCGAGAGCCCTGACAGGAGGCAGGAAGAGGAGGGTCAGAGAGGGTGGGTGGTCCACATCTGTGTTCTGTACATATCTTGGAACACGCTGTACGCATGTACAGTGACAGGAGGACTCAGGGCCTTAGCTTAACCTTTCTTCTGAGAAAACTATAAATATCTGATGCCTGAGGGGCTCAAACTTTTCACTGAAATGAAATTTCTTTCAGAGAAGATTTTACTTTTTAAGTGTCTAATAAAATAATATTCCCAGTCATGCACATCCAAAGAGTAATTTGTTTATTTGACCTATATTTCTGTAACAGACAGAACAGACATGCTTTCATAAAAAATAAAGAGTTTAAAAAAAACAGCAGAAAAAGGGAAATTTGTCCACATACACATGCATAATTATGATGCAAAGGATGACTTAAGTTGTTTTAAGTGGAAATAACCTTCTGTTAGCTTAAAATCTTTGGAGGTGCATGGAAAATTTGTGCATACTTCATGCAAAAGGTTGACATTTTCTGCTCTCTAACTTATTTTCCTTTCCCAGCTTTAACATCTCTCTTTAGGTGTAACTGTAACTGATTCCTTTCTCTTGTTTTCAAACCAAAAAGCTGAAAAAACAGGTTTGCAGACTGTAAACACTTAGGGTAAAGAGCTTCAGAAAGGAGTTAACATGCTCACATCTGCGGCAGGTTGAAGCTGAAGGCGAATTCATGGAGTCCCGGGTGCAGAACAGTCAGACCTTCCTCTGGACAGTCCTCGTCTGAAACACAAAGAGGGAGCCTGTTTAACACACCTGCAGTCTCTCCCCTCTCTGCTAACAGGTTTATTATACATGGCACCACTGGTATTTGACCAACCTGCTTTTGGTTGAGTAGTTCATTTCTCTGAAATCTGTTTTGAATATATAACATTTACATGTTTTTCAGGATAAAACCACTATCAACCACGATCATGGAGCTCCAAACATTTCTCAGAATACAATATGAAACAAATCTTCGAATAATGCGCAACATCCTAAATATTCCTGTCACTTTGTTTTTTATATGTAATACTTTCAACTGAACAATTTATTCAAGGCTTTTCTAAAATATTCTACATTTCTGTAGTAATGTTTTATTTTCTTACAACTACTTATTTATGGTATTATAAGTGCTGACTGAATGTTATGTTACAGTAATACCTGTTTTTTCTCAGTCATTATTTCAAGATACTGAATTATTACCTTGTAATACTTAGTCACTTTAAGTAACGATACTAAAACCGTCATTCTGCAGTACCCCTCCTAAACATATGAGGGCAGTGTGGGCTGTATGATCCTCGAATTTCCCATCCCACATGTCATACAGCAGTTATTTCAGGGAAGGACAGAGAGGAGACCAGGAGGAGGAAAACATGTTCTGCCAACGTGCTCCGACTCCGAAAAATGTGGACCAATCACAAGGTTTGTGACTCGAGTGGTTTTGACTTGTAATTACATTTCCCAGAAGGTGCCTTTCAGGCTACGTGCTTGAGCGATGACATAGTTTTGAAGCAGAAGTAGAAACCATGCTAAAGTCTTTTTTAAGTGTAATCTAGAACACTCAATACATTTTTCCGAATTCTATTTTGTTATTTAATTTGAAACATAGTTACATTTTAAGATGCTTTGTCATTTTTTCTGAGATACTGAGTCACAGTTTAAGGAGATTCAGTTGTTTTCTCAAGCTTAGCAGGGTTTTTGTTGTTGTTTTTTTTGTGTTTTGTTGTTTTTTTTTTTTTTTTTTTTTTTTTTTTTTTTTTTTTTTTTTTTTAACTGAGCTAGTATTTTGAGAAACTATTTTTTTTAATACAGTTACTTTTATTTTTGAGGGGGATGAAGGTGTTTTGTGTTTTCGGTGTGTTTTATACAAATTCTGTTTGGTGTAAATATAAACAAATGTTTCCAAAAAGATTTTCATAATTTTTTAAAGATGCTTGGTTGTAAACAAAGGGCTAAGTCTTGATCTAAAGAGATTAAGTTTTCATTTTTTCAAATCTTCAGTCATTTCAAAAGTTATTGAGTCTTTTTTTTGAAGTATTTTTTGGCTATTTGTGGTTTCTTTCTAGATAAGCAGCTCAGTTTAGGGGGTTTCTACCTGGATTAAATTTTTTTGGTGAGGTTTTTAAATCAACATCATTAAAAACAAAGTTCTCTTTTTGCCCAAATGGGCTTCTGTTTACTCTCCCACAACTCAAATCACCAAAAGTTTCCAGACTTTCAAACTCATCCAACCAACACTCAGAGCAAAAACACCAACAGGTTTGTGTCTCATTTTGAAAACATTAGTTTCATCATGTTTTTGTCAGTTTGCAGAACCACAAAGGGCTGTCCGTACAGTGTGAACTCTTTTCAGAAACACACCCTTTAATACACAGAACAGGCTCTATCACTTCCTCATTTCTCTATTTGTCTGAAAATCTGATCTGTTCCAGCTGAACTTCATCTTCCTGCCAGCTCAGCAAGCGCTCAGATCTGTCTGTGTGTGTTAGTATGTTTGAGATGTCATAAACAGCCTGTCTGGGTGTGTGTGTGTGTGTGTGTGTGTGTGTGTGTGTGTGTGTGTGTGTGTGTGTGTGTGTGTGTGTGTGTGTGTGTGTGTGTGTGTGTGTGTGTGTGTGTGTGTCTGCCTAAGTCAAGTCACCGGCTCACAGTCTGAGCAGGAGCAGACCGGTATGAACCAGACTGAGCAGCTTCCTTCGGCTGGAAACTCCAACGCATGCATCACAACTCGGCCTCCCATTGGCTGAGAGCGTGACATGAATTACAGGCAGCGCTCTGACTGGTGCAGATTCGACAGGCCCCCTCCCACATGAGCACAACCATGTGGTGTATTGCGTGAGAGGAGGAGGAGGAGGAGAGGAAGAGGAGGGGGAGGACGGGTGTCCCACTCTGACTGTGAACTTCAGGTGGACCTGAAAGTCTCACGCTAAGAGATGATGGAAGTTGGTGCTGACAGGATGGGAGATCTTTGACACCCTGAACTTTTTACTCAGCTTTAAAACAGATTTCAGTCAGCTTTAAAGTTCTCTTTTTCTCAGCTGGAAAACACTTTCAAGAAAAAGAAAAATCTTCCAAAAACATTCACTTCAAAGCTTGTCTGCAGGCGGAGTTTGCATCAACTTCTGATGCTCAAAACCCCCTCTAACATCTGCATAATCTTCAGAGAATTTTGATTCAAAATTTAGGTCAGTTCAAGCAGAAATGTCAGTGCTTATCAGATTAGGAGTCTTCTGTGTGAGGATTTGCAGCCTTTCTTCTTCTTGTGTGATATTAAAGTGACTGTCTTTGGATTTTAGACAAAAGAAAGCTTTTTCTAACATTCAATCATCCCCAAAGGAAGATGAAAACCATGTTAGTTGCTGGAACTTTTTTCAATCCTGAGAATCTGCGAAATGCACAAACAACATCATCTCTTTTTATATGTTCAACTTTGATTTTCTGCTTCTTTTCTGCAGATCTTTATGTTGCATGATGTGCTCTATAGGCTCTGTCTTTTCTGTAGATCCTTGCAACATAAACTAGTATACTCAAGTTTCTGTACTCAGCTCATATTGTCTGATGCTTTAGTGAATCTGTCGTCAAACTTTCTGCATTCCTTCATGAAAAGCAGCAAGCTCCGTCTGCTGAGGACGATCATGTGATGGAGCTGAACTCTGCAGAAACAGCAGACGTATAGAGGCAGAGTTTATCCTCTCTGGGTGGAGCTAAGTGTGACCTCATTTTAAAAACATATGTGTGACTTTCAACTTTAAAAAACATTATTTTTGTAAGTTTAAATGCATCCGTTCATCTTATAAAGCTGTCAGAGCACAAAATGAGCATCTAACTGGGAGGAAAGTGTTCTTTATTTACTTTTCCCTAAGTTAAAACCCAACCCACAATCTTGTTTTTCAAGCCTTTGCTGGAAGTTTTGGTGCTTAAACCTGACTGAACACACAGAGCATAAGCTCTCATTTTAGAGAGACTTTGTGAAGTTTGCATTTGAGAAGATGCTTTGCAGAAGCAAAGCTGAATTTGTCACAGCTTTAACTCAAATTAGGTTAAACTTTTTGGAGTGGAATCAGTCGACGAACGTGTTTCATGCAGACAATTGCACTTCAGATAACAGCGTTTGGATGGATATGGAGTATTTTTAGGGAGTGTTAATAGCTTTCCTTTAAATGCTAAGGGCTAGGAGTGCAATATTTTGTCTTAAGTGTGCACAGATGACTTGAAAATTACAGATAAACCAAATCTTAGAGGGTGAGATTCATACAAATCCAAATGAAGTCAAACTTTTGACCTGAAATAAGTTCTCATGTTGGTTTTCTACATTGCAACACCCCAAAACAAAGTGTTTTTGTTTGATTTCTAGCAAATAAATGCATCATCAGACTTCATTAAAGCCATCTTTATCTGAAAAGAATTTTTTTAAGTCTTTTTTAGAGACATCAACTCCAAATGGGACTTCAATTCCCTGTAAGACTAAAAGAAATATCTTGAATAAGACATTTCCCTGAACTAGTTGACAAATTTTGCCAAATAGTAAGCCAAATAATATCATATTTACCAGAAATAAGACAAAATACTTGCTTGGATTGGAGTTTTTTGTAATATAAGAGAGTGGAGACTTAAACTTTCATGAGGATGCTGATATGTGTCAAGATTTTAAATTTTAGCTGCTGAAATTCAAGTACAAAAAGAGGGGAAATTATGTGTTTGAAATGTCCTGAGACATGTCCTTAATGTTCTTCCAGATGCTGAGGAATAAATTCATTTATCAAAGTCCAAACAATATCTGAATCATGTTTGTGTTTGAGTCTAACAGTTGCAGAGATCGGCCGGTGATGTTTGCACACACAGCACTGATGTAACTGCTCTCATTTACATCAAACTGTCTTCTTACACATTTGCATCACGTTTGAAAAGATGAACACAAACCAGCACAGGTGGAGGAAGTGGTAAGAGCAGCTGAGATCTTGTTCCACATACACACACACGCACACACTCATACATAACACACGGAGAGTCAGCCCTCCTCCCCTCCCTCTCTGGCAGTTTCTGAACAGGTTTGAACCGCTTCTAACAAAGGGAGTTGCCTGTGCTAGCCTACTTCAGGATGTCATCAGTAAAAACCTTAATTCCCCATCAGTTTGAGTGTTACACAAAATGTGAAAAACACCCAACACAAGATCCAGATTCCATTTTTTGAGCGATTTCCTTCTTTTGACGCGAAGTGTCTTCTCAACATGCGAACTTTCTCCCCTCCGTCTCCTGCAGCAGACTCATGATTCAGGATGTGCATGATATAAAACCCTCTTCTTCTCATGTTTTTCTGTGTTTCTGGGGTATTTTCTGCGTGTTTTTATGTCTGAACTGTGGCGTTTAGGTGTGGGGAGTGTTGGTGCGGGGGTAACGCATCAACGATCAGCTGTTGCATCAGCACCACTGTCACTTGAGGGGCTTTCGGGGCTCCGCGGGTGATTTTCACGCATGAATGCGACCTTAGCAAGTCGAATTAATGTGTTGATCTTTAAAAGGTGTCAGAAGTTTGCGTGGCCTCACTGACCCCGCACAGCGCAAAGACGCGTGTCAGGAAAGATGCACACACTCCTTACCTCTCTCCTCTCCTATCAGCGTGTCGTAGTGGTGCAGGTACTCCACCTCCTCCGTGTAGTTCTGCGCGTAAGCCGTGTTCGCCCCGGCGTTCCGAGACTCGGTCCACCGCACCTTGGCGACTCCTTTCGCGGTGATGTCCAGGCTCTTCACCCGCACATCCCCGGTCACATCCACCACCACCCTCCCGGACACCAGGTCCCCTCCGGAGAACACCGGCAGGTTGTTCTCATTCAGGCTGTCAAAGAAGATCGCCAAGGCCCGCACTTTGCCCAGCACCATGATGGAAAAATGAGACTAACAGAAATAAAATGAAGAGTCTATGGAGGAGAAGTTGATGGTAAAGCCGCGAGGCGCACAGACATGCGTCCTAGCTCGGGCTGCCCAGCACAGAGCCGGGTCTGAGGCCGGTTCCGTGGTGGCTCATTTGGGGGGGAGACACTCAGCTGATGTGCCAGCTCTCCTCTCTCCACACCTCTCTCACACACACTCACACTCTTTCGCTCGCGCTCTCTCCTCCGCGTGCAGCTCGTGTCTCTGCGCTCCTCTCTGCTGCCGTCTGGATCCTGCCGCTGCGCTCTTAAAGCCTCTGTGCGCAAAAATAACCTCACTGAGCATGTGCGCACAGACCGGCCGGCCTGCTCACACACAGACACATACACAGACACAGACACACACACACACACACACACACACACACACACACACACACACACACACACACACACACACACACACACACACACACACAGGCAGAAAATGAAATGGTACCAACAAGTGCTCTGACAGGAAATGTCTCTTGTCCTGACATAACTTCTGTCTCATGTAAAGAGACATGAAGTAAAATATGACCCTTATATGGGACCACTGATGTAATATATAAGATCTACTTAACACCATGACCTATTTAAGAAAACTCTGAGGAACTTAGTTTGAGTGTGGCAAAAATATTCAACAGTTATTTATCCACTATACTGTGCACACTGGCATCAGTTATTCTAGATTATAGATTGATATATTTCAACATGGGAATAAGTTTGCATTTTTTCAAACCAAAGGGATCTGGATCAGGTTTTCCATCTGGCTTCCTCTCTGCATGACACAGCTGGAACCTGACTTTGGAAGCAGTGATAAACTGTTTACAAGAGATATCATATAAGCCAATGTGGCGACTTCCACTACAGAGTCATGTTTTTTTTTTTCATGCAATGTGGAGCAATATGCTTACAGAATCAAAAGCCCTGTGATTGGTCAGTTAGACAGCTTTTCAACAATTCCTAAATATGATCCAGAATTTTCATGTTCCATGCCATTTGATAAGAGCATTGGGGGAAAGAAATGTTTTATTCTGGTGTTTGTTTTGCTGTGTCTGACTTTTTGGCCTCCCTGAGGGTGTCCTGGGCCAAACTTGTCTTGTCATTACCAAGGGGAGGAGCCTCTTTCAGAACCCTTTTGATGTGCAGCCCATCACTTCATATCTATCTTCATGCCTGGGTACAGAGGGACATTAGGGGCCATGTGGTGGGTTATATAACTTATCAGTGGAGCATAAATATTGAAATGAGGGCGTGATGGGGCTGGCTCCTTCACTGAGCTCTGATCCTTCGCATGACAAGAAATTCATGTTTATTTGAAGTTTCTGCACTGTTGAACACTTCCAGGTCAAAACAGCTCAGTGCTTTCACTACAAACAGAGACAGAATTAAATCAATGAAAAATAAACTGATTGTAACTTTTTACTTCTTTTGCTAATTCTTTTGCATACTTTCAATCTCATTATGCTTTTTTTGTTTGCTTGACCATCAAAAAGTGAATATTTTTTGGCTAAAAACTAAAAAAACTAAAACTGTGATTAAGGCGGGATATGTACATCTTACTTTTCAGCAGGTAGAACATTTCAAAACTAATACAGATTAATTCAGGTTACCAAGCTTTGATTGGACAATAACTTTCAAGGGGTGGGGTTTATCAACAGCTAACCCACAAAAATTGTAAGTAGTCCCAATGTAAAGGGAAAAATGTCCTTTTTCATGAAAAAAGGTGTAATTTTACTAGAATAAAGCTGCCATGTTCTCAAACAAAGTCCAAGTCTATGACAATAGTGCTTAACTGTTCTGTTAAAAAAAACCAATAGTTTTATGGAAATAAAGCTGACTTTTTTTTTTCAACAAAAAATAGCAGTATTTCAACAGAAAAATAGTTGTAACATTTCATAAGTAGCCTTAGTTCTTCATGGATAAAGCTGTTATGTTTCATAAATATAGATTTACAAGAATAAGGCTTTAACGTTTTATCAAAAAAAAAAAGTTGTGTGAATAAAACTGTGATGTTTATGTGAAAATAGATGTAATTCTACAAGAATACAAAATGTGGTCATTTCTCAGACAGAAAGCTGTGTTTTTAAGAAAATAAATTTGAAAAGTCTCACAAAAAACTGGCGTTATTCTACACAGAAAAAGTTCTTGTGTTTTGCAAAAAAAAAAAAAAGTTGTACTTCCATGCAAAAAAAAGCTGTCATGTTTCCTAGAAAAAAGTTGTGATGCTATGAGAATGTACACTCAATGTTTTAAAAAATAGAGTAGCTGGAAAGCTAAGAGAAGAAAGTTACGTTTCATGAAAAAAGATGTAAAGTTATGCAAATCTAGTTAAAGCTGTAATGCAAAAAGAATGAAACCGTTACATTTAATGAAAAAAAAAGTTAAGCTCCAAGTTTAAAGTCACCAAATTTTTAAAAGTTGTAACATTAGGAGAATGAAGTTGTAATATTTGAAAAAAAAAAGGTCATAATGATATAAAAAAAAGTGCATTGTTTCCAGAGAAAAGTGGTAATGCTGTGCAAATGATGTCAGTCTTTCAGGAAAAGAAATGATGCTACAGAATTAACTTGTAATATTTTATGCCTGAAAAGCAAAAAAAAAGTCTCCAATTGATGTAACTTGTAACTCTTCAAGAGGCAGACTAGTGTAAACCCTAACACACCTGTAACAAGGTTAAGGTTCCTGACTTCTGATTGGACGATAACTGTCAGAGGAGGTTTCCTTTACTCCTCAGCTCCTCTGTGAGTCAGAGTGTCGGCTGAGAGGAAGTCGTGTGAGACTCTCTGATGACACAGCTGTCCACCTCACAGTGGGTGAAATAGTAAAAAGGTCACAGAGTGCACACAAATAATCCTGCAGGGCTCAGCAGGGAGAAATAAACCAGAAGACGCTCACTGGGATGGAGAAGTTTATCTGCTCCGTCATGAAGTAGGCCTACAACTCATAATTCATCCACTGAAGAAAGTAGTCCCAACATGTGCACAGAAAAAAAGGAGAAACCAAACAGTTGGTTTGATATCAAAATCTCAATTCACGTAAAAGTTGTTAAATGTATTGAATCTTATTAATGGACCTAATCAAGACTTGTGGCTCATAAGAGTTACAGATACAGCTTTTGGCTTTCTCTCCAAACCAACATGTTATAAACAAGCATTCAGGAATCTTTATGGAAGAGTCTTCTCTCAGCTGATCTGAGGTCATTTTTATGGAAATTGAACAGGGCCCTCTAGTGGTCAAAAACGTTACTTACAACATTAACAAAGAGAGGACAGTTTCTTGATTGATTAAAAAAACAGAACCCATAAAGTTGATTTTTTTTTTTTTTTTTTTTTTTTTTTTAATAAACAGTCAATTCACCGGTACTAAACGTGTACATACTTTTGTTGTGCCTTGAGTGATATTAGCCTAACTGCTGGTTTTCTACCTTGCAGGTTGTTTCATAAATATATACCATTCATATTTTTTTTTCTTTTGCTTGTTTTATTTATTTATTTATTTATTTATTTATTTATTTTGTTTGTTGTTGTTGCCCATGAAATGTGGCTTGCTGCTTATTTTGCATAAATTTTATCTTACCCATTTGCTTTAAACTTTCAAAAACCATGTAAATCCCAAGAATGTTTTATTTGTAGGCTACTCCAGCTTTTGTTTTTTCTTCCCTTAGGTATATATTTTTTCTATCTAGCTTTTCTCATGTAGCTTATTTTAATATATGGCCAAGAATAACAGAAACTAGTCCTTAATAATAGGTATTGCCTCTGTTACTAAAATAGAGACATAAGAAATACCAATCAAATAAGCAGGAATGAAAATTCTGAGTAAAAAAAAATAGCTTTGCAAGATAGAATTATAAAAACAGGGATTAGAATATTACAGCCTCTTTAAATTCAATTCTTAAGAAAATTTATCCATAAGAGAAGATGAGAGGAGAAGTAAATCATTTTTCAAAACATATTTTAAAATCTAAAGTTGGTGAGCTCCTGGTAAAGGGAAAGGGAGACCCCAAACTCTGCGTTACCTAAAAGGCGTTAATTCTGAATGACGTTTGTCTGGTGATAAATCCAGGTTTTCTCAAACGTTTAACTTAATCAAATCTGAAGCTACAAACACAAAAGTTTTATTTATGGATTCACTGTGACTTACAGTTTCGGAGATATCCTTATAGCAGCTGTTGGTCTTGAATAAACGTCGAAAAACGTGCTCCAAAGTCTGGAAAAGTAGTCGCACCGTTTAACTCCTGAACGTGCCTAAATATTTTCAAGTCTTTATTTTCTTCCAGTATAAAAGTAATCCAGTGATATCTGTCGTAACATCCAACAATATACTGCAAACACAAACAGCTGATGAATAATTCGGCGTAGTTTTAATTGTGTTTTTTTAGCTGAATGTTCATATATTTAGGGTATCAAACTGCTCACTGCTCTAGGGGAACCCCATTTCCTGTTTCTCCAAAGCATCATGGGAGCTCCATTAAAAAAAATTATAAAATATCTTAGGATTCATTCATTAATTCATTGTGAAAGCAGAGTTGGTTTTCTCAATGTAACAGATTGATTTTTATCATTCTTCAAAATAATGAAGCTTGCTGATCTTTTCTGGAGATCTAGAAACCTTTATATATATATATATATATATATATATATATATATATATATATATATATATATATATATATATATATATATATATATATATATATATATATATTGAATCAGGGTCTCAAAAAAGACTTATATGATAGTTTTATATCTTATATTTTGAGAATACTTAAAAATGTGAACAAATGATAAAGCTTTAACAACAAAAGTTGTTTTGAAGAAGTCTTCTTACACAAACACATTAGTAATGTGTATAAAGAAGCCATAATTTATTGACAATAAAGTCCAAATGTGCTGATAAAGTGGTTGTATTGAGGAGAGGATAGTGTTGAGGAAAAAAATGTGATTGTAACAAGTACAAGATGTCCTACTGCCGCAAGAAAAATTTGTTTTCAGAAATAGTCTTCCTGATAAAAGTCATAACATTTTGTAAAAAAAAATGTTGGAATGCTATGAGGATAAAATCTGTGTCTTGGAAAAAAAGCCCACAAAAGCTACAGTACAAAGAAACTCTTTATGCTTTGACAAGAAAGTACAAAATAAAACACTTATCTTACAAGAAGAACGTTTAATGTTTCAAGCAAGACACATGATCTTTCTGGAGAAACATTGTAATCTGACAAAAGGGATGTCAAAATTGTAATGACTGGATGTTGTAATATTTTAAGAAAAATGCCCTAAAATTCTACTTCTGATCATGGTTCAATGCCATGACAAGAAATATGGAAAAGTCTTAATTCTGTGAAAAAAAGTCTAATGTTTCAAAAGTGACACCATTATGTAAAAAAAATAATAATAAAAATTCAATGCTATAAGAATTCAGTTTTAATATTTGAGAAAAAGGTCGTAATGCTAAGAACAAAACTGCAATGGTTCAATGAAAAAGTTGCTGAGAGAATGAAACAAATTAAAAGTTGTAATGTTGCATCTTTATTATAGTTAATATATGTCACAAATGTACTTATACATTACTGTATTTTTATCACTTTATTCTTGCGAACTCAAAATATTTTTCTTGTGATATTATATCAGATCCACAGCCTTAAAAAGTAGTATAGCTGCACGTTGGTTTAGGGCTCCCATAGTTTCCACAGCCAAAAATATGTTAAACTTAAAGTTTATACTTAAAATGAAGAGCAAGAGTCAGATAGTTGTGTGTAGAAATATATTTTCTCAGACAAATGCTACACAGTCGTTAAAGTCGGTCCTGACTTTATGGCAGTAAATTGCTCAACAGCAGCGAATGGTGCGACAGGAATCCAAACAAATGAAAGAGGTGACGATGGGGCGGTAAAGAGAGAGTAAACATCATCATATGAGATCTGTACAGCAGCTTTGTCCTCTCTTTACCTGGAGCTCAGGTGGACGTCGACATCACACAGACATTAGATGAACTTAACATTCAGTACCTGTAAATGCTCTTGCATATAAGTTGAGTCATGCAAACACTTCCACACACAAATGACAGTTTACACACATGCAGGAGAAGTCACCCCAAAATCTTAAACATAAGAAGTCAAAATATATGAAAAATGTAAAAAAGAAAATTCAGCATATTCTCACTTTTCAGACCCGTTAAAACCATGGCGGGCAGATTTTTCATGTTACCATCTTTTTATCCTATGTACAAATAAAAACAAATATTCTTTTGGTCGTTCAATCTTGTTTAACAGCATTGTATTTTTTTATCATTTTTGTGCCCAAAAATCAGCATGTTGAAGTGTAACGGAAGCTGCCAGATAAAGAGCAGAAACATTATTTTGCCCTGATTTACAGCAAAGACGTGGAGCATCATTATCTAGTCCTTGGATGAGTTTAACACCTGCATACTCTGATCCGCCCAGCAGGGGGCGACTACAATGTTTGCAAAAATTCTTATTGTATCTTAGCTAATTTATTCCCTTTGTAAACATTTTTCAAATGACTTTATGGTCTCAATCCCTAGCCTCAAGTCTTTTTCAGTAAAGCATAGTGTTCATTTAGTTACAGTTTAGTTCCATTTAGAGTCACAGGGACTAGGAAGAAGATGGGGAATAAGGGCGGAGCTATACAGGACTATTGAAACGCTACCAGGAAGACTTATTGTTCCTTTAACTGCACAAAAATGACTCTCAGAGAATCCAGAAATAGTTAAATCAGGCTAAAATAAAGCATTTATCAAGTGTTTCCACGAGCTGTGCAGCCCTTTCAAAGGTGGAATGCCCCTTTAAATGATGTTGAAAGTGATAAAAAATGTTTAAAAAATGCTTTACATTGCTTCTTGGCTGTAATCCAAAAAAAGCTTTTTCACAAAGCACATTAAAGACGTTTTTTCTTAACATTTGACATGCTACTATGGGTGTTTTTCAGATTTGAGATGTGTTGCATATAAAGTATTGATTTCTGACCGTGTAAATATCGTCATACATGTAGTAACAGTGGCAGTAAAATCATGCAACTCTATAGTAAAGTCACATCAGACACAGACGAAACACTTGAGGTAAAAACAACACACGGAAAACCAAGAGAAGTATAAAACAGAGATGCAACAACTCCATGCAACAGCAGCACACCTTCATGCATGCACACTCTTTACATTCAAAGCATACATTATTAACACATATACAGCCCATGTGTTTGTGTGTGTACAGAAAATAAATGATATTAAAAACATTTTTACAAGATTTAGAAAATAAACCTTTCCACGGTAACAAAACAAAACACAACTTAACACATAAAACTTCTGGTAATAATGAAAATATAGCAGAAATATATAAATAACATAGTTTACAGTGTGTACAGTTGTAGAGGGGTGATCCAGACAGGACGGGACGGGACGGCAGCTAGCTCGGGTTCGTCCTCCTGCGTTTGTTTGGACTCTGACCAGGGTCGGTCTTCAGCTCACGATACTGCATCTGCAAACATGACCACACAAAATCAGCTAAATGCAAATACTCAAAAAATAAACAATAACATGAGGGGTGACCATTTACTCACCACTTGAACATCCGATGGCACTCTGGATAAAAAGTCTAGGAGCTCGTTGTTGTCGATCATGTACGGATCTCGAAGTTTCTTGGTGAACTTGTTCACACCTGCAGAAAAAAAGGATGTCAGATTTTTAAAAAAGTAGGCACTGGTTTGGTGTAGTGGTTAGGATAGGCGCCCCATGTACAGAAGCACAAAAGCCCAGAAATCTCACATCAAACTAGAAAATTCAACTCCTGAAAAAAATGCACTGTGAATGATGCACGCTGAAAAGCTTATGTTGAACTTTCAGGATTGCACTGTCAGCATCCCACGCCTCCAAAGAAGCTGGCATATTAGTTTCCTGTGTAATGCACAAGAAATGTAACGAGGACAACAAGATAAAAAAGTGATATCTGTTGGCATCTGATTTAAAAATTCTCTGAAATGTACTGTAGGAGTTAATGGTGGCAGCTTCTCTGGTTACAGCTACATTTGGTCTTTTTTTGGCAAAATTATTTGGTTTAGTGCTTTGAAAAGTCACACATGCAGATCAAGATTACCTCCATTTTGATGCCTTATTTCTTTATGTGGAGTGAAGTTTGTGTTGTAAGTGGCAGTTTTTCTGGGTTAAAACAAACTAACAAAAAACTGCCTAAAAAATATAAGTGCTTTGACGGATTGTTGTGAAGAAACTATGAATGATGTGGAAAAGCTGAATTGTACTGAAATACCCTGAGGATTATGGGGCATTTTGAGAGTTGAATGAAGTTTCTATGTGAATGTGTGGATTAATTTTGAGTGTTTGAAAAAGCTGTTAAAATTTTTGATTTTAACATTCAGCCATTCATGTCAATGGGCTGAATTTAGCAGAAAATGTTGAATTTATCTTAAAGCTAAGGTGACATGAACTTAAAAGCCAACTGCCTGAGAGTTTGTATATTTTGCAGCAGGACTCACCCCAGGCCAGGACCAGGTACCGCAGTGGTATGAGGTAGAGCAGAACTGTGGCTAAACATAAGGCAGTGATCGCCAAGCAGCTGAGGAAAGGCACTGTCCAGTTCACCGTGCTGCACAGGAACAAGACATAAAGCAGGAATAAAACAAAAATCAACCAAAAATTTAAAATGTAAGTTGAAATACATTTTCTTAAAAATCTGAAGTTTACTTTGCAAATTCAAAGAATTACTATTGGAATCTGAAAGTTGACCTGAATGCAAAAGTACTGGTAGGAAACAAAACAAAAATTCCCTTTAATACAGTTTTTTATCCTATAATGTAATAATATTCACAATTAATCTTATTTATAGAGCACTTCCCTAACAAGCTCCAGTTCGTGGCTTAAATTCAAAGCAGTGCTTGAACATATACATATTAAAGTTTGTAACTTCCTCCAATCTCTTGTCTGGGTTTTAGCACCTTGATGCTCAGGAAAGAATAAATAAATTGGAATACCTCCAGAAAAAATGGGCTTGAAACTTCACAAAGCAGTGAAATGTTTAAAGGTAAGCAGCGTGGGAATAGCAGCTTCCTGAAACCTACTTCTTTATCCTCTCTCCGTACGAGGCCACTTCATCCAGAGCACTCTGCACGCTGATGAACACGTCCTGGATGGCGTACAGTTTATTCATGAAGCCCTTATGCTCCGACTCCTGACACAGAAGAATAAATCTGTGTTAGTGCATTAAGTAAAACACTTCTACTTATATTTAATCTAATAAGCGTTTTATGATGACTCTACTTTGTCTTCCTTGTCGTCTTCATCCTCTTCCCACTCGAACATGGCCTCCATGGACTGCAGGAGGAGAAAGAGTTACCATAATCAAGCTTGGATACCTTTTTCTAGGACTTTGAAAAAAGTTTGTTTGTCAAGATAAACTTGTTTTATTTTTGTGACTTTTGCTCACCATGTCAGCTGTGTCTCTGCTGGAGGAGAAGAAGTAGTTCCAGACAAGCAGCAGGAGCAGACCCAGAGGCAGCATGTAGAGCTCAAAGTTCCACACCACCACCACGAACAGCTGAGAAAAACATTTAGAAACATTTTTATTTATGCTTACTGACAAAAATTTGATTCCATGACAGGCTTTCATTACTAACCCCGAAGGAGACAATGCTCCTCTGTGCAGATTCCCACTCAAAGCAGCTGTTGATATACGTCCCGTAGCTGATCAGGACCATGATGCACCTCTTTACGCGGTTGAAGTTCTGCTGAAGCAACTGAGAGACACAAAGAGGGTGTAACACATCTACTTTCAGCTTTAGCACATAAAATGCAGCTGACAGGTAGATTTCTGTAAAGAGAAATGACACCTGTTTGGAGACTTTGGGTTCCTCCTCTATGTATTTCTGTTCTGCAGGGACCACCGTCCTCAGAGCAGCTTTTACCTGAACAGGGACAAAGAAATTAGATTTTGATACTTATCTCTAAACTTTTATGATCAGTTTTGAGGAGCTTTGTGATTTGATTTGACCCTCCAATATGAAACTCCTCACCGTGTTGTAGATGACGTCGATCTCCAGGTAGATGTGTCCTTTGGTCGGGCCGGTCAGCTCTTTATTTTTCAACATGTAGCTCTTCTGCTCCCCGTTACGGACCTGACAGGAATGAAAATACAGTCATCAACAACTTCTAAGCAAATAGTCCTTTTCTTCTTGATTTGTCATAATTTTTTTTTGAAATTCTGTTTTATTTTCTGTTACACTCACCTGTAACAAAGGGATGACCACTTTCCCCAGGAAGTCGGCACTCCGGTCTCTGTCCTCATCGAACACGCTCACCTCCAGCACCGAGTGGATGTCTTTCAAATTACTAAGAGAGAAAAACATGAAACAGAGGAGAAATGAGGTTAGATTCATAGTGCTTGATAGTGTTAGACTTAAAAAAAACTGTTCTTAATAAAATAATCAATAAAAATAACAGGATGTGGACATGTGATTATAAATAATAATTTGACAGCACTATTAAAATACCAAAACAAAAGGAATATAATGAGCAATGAGTCAAAAGCAGAAATTTCTGTTAGGTTTATTTTCTCAGTGTTTATTTCTGTTTCTATTCTGACACTCGCTGAATTCTCCATGCATGTTTCAATCCCTCACTGACATTCATGTTTTTGGTTTAACAAAGGCATTTTGGAAAAAATAGATAAACTTAGCTTTCAACTGAAATAGAAATGATTTTGAGACATGTGTTTCTTCTTCAGTGCTGTGTGGGCAGACAGCAGAGGGTTTTATAAGCTGGATTAGATGAAATGTGGAGCATCCGGTCATGGATTTGGCTGACACACTTTCTTGAAGACACTAAACCAAAGTCTATCTCAGAAGACTTCAAACCAGGTCATAGTGTAAGTATTTATTCTATTTGTCCTATCCTATCCTATCGTTTTCTATTCTATTACAGTCAGATGCATTCTACTTTATTCTATCTTGTCTATTTTCACACCATTTTATTGTCTTGTCATTTAGTCTATTACACTTGTTTATATTTTTTGTATTTTATTCTAATCAATTATGTTTCATTTCAATCAAATCAATTCCCTACAAACACATTCTATTCTATCCCGTACCATTCTACATTATTTGATTCCAATGCATTTCATTCAAGTCTGTTGTAGTCTATTCAATTCAATTCTACTCTACTCTACTCTTTGAATTACTTCATTCCATCCAGTATGATCTGTTTTCATTCTATTCCATTCCGATGTATTCCATTCTAATGTATTCTATTTTATTCTACTCCATTCAGTTCCCTACATTAACATTCTAATCAAATACATTTTTTTCTGTTATTCCTTTCCATTTTCTTCCTTTACATTCCTTAATATTCCATGATTCTATTACATTTTATTGTTTTCTATTACATTTAATTCTAATACATTCTATTTTACATATGAGTTAATTATATTACATTCTATTGTAGTTTATTCTTAACTGAATAATTATACACTATTCCATTACCGTATTGTTGTCTATTTTATTCCCTCAAGTTCTACTATAGTCAGTTTTAGTAAATTCCATTTAATTGTAATTTGTTCTATTTTACGTGAAACAATTTTAGCCTATGCTTTTCCTCCTTATTTGAGTCTTTCACATCCTTATTATCTACAATTAATTATATTTTTATTCTGTTTTAATACATTCTTTTCTTTTCCATTTAATTCTACTTCATCCAATTCCTTACATGTATGTTCTGTTCTAATATATTCTATTCTATGTTATTCATTTCCATTTTCTTTCATTATACATTTTTTCCTTTTGTTCTGTTTCATATGATTCTATGTGGCTTTTTTTTGTTCTAAATTTCATTTTTTTATAAAGTTTAGGCAGTTCAGCAGGTTGAGATCAAGTGTATTAATATTTATAGTTAAGCTAAAGAGTAGCAATTTGAAGTAACTTGTAACCTGTAATATTGGTGCTGATAATCTCATTTTAAATCACGGATTACAATCAGGCATACATCTAAAAGGCATATTTTTGCAAGATCACTTAGAAACTCCTCACAGCCCCTTTAACTGGTCAAAGTGATGAATATTTAAATAGAAACCAGATAAAGATGATAGAGGAGCAGGAAAACTTGGTCACTCACAAAGTGAAGGCTTTGTTCCACTCTGGATTGAGGTTCTTGTAAACAGTGTGAGTCTGCAGTCTGTCGTTGTTCAGCTCCAGGACACAGAATGGGTCGCTCTTACCTGGTTTAAAAGACATCACAGAGGTGTCAAGTATAAGAGAGCAGGTGTGTACTAAGTTTAGTGCAGCGTAAAGGACAAGGTGTTTTTCTTACCGGTCACGTCTGCAGCCATGAGTCCTTCAGCTCTCATCACCTTCACCTGCACCATGCCAACATCTTTCAGGTTAGAGAATGACCTCAGCACACCCTGCAGGATGGAAAACCATACAGACAGGAGTTACTCATGTTTTCAGACTCCTCTTCGACTCTTCATGTGGTCCAGGATGCTTACATATCGCTTGAGGATCTCCCGGCGCTCCTGTGGGTCGTCCAGCGGCGTCATGGACAGGTCGGCAATGGAGACATGAGAGGAGGCTGTTAGTGTGAGCAGGAGTACCACATAGCCCCGGGACTCCTCCAGCTGCAGCTCCAGGTGATGAGTCTGCTCCTTAGCCAGCGTGGAGAGGTCCAGCTGACATCTGGAGGAAACAAACCAAACCTCAAACTCTACACCAACACTTCTGACATTAAACACTGAACTCACTGAGACAAACAGAAAACTGACCGTCCAATGAAGTCGTCTCTCCGCCCGGTGTCTCTGTCCCACACGGTGATCTCCAGAACTCCTCCTGACTCCTCGTACAGGTGGAGGTCAAACTGCTCCCTCCACTGAGGACTCAGGGTCTTTGGCACCGTCTACACACGCACACACAAAACATTTGGCAGCATGTTATTTTTTTCTAAGTGAACACAAAATTTTAAAGACATAAATATTTGTAAAGCCTCTGACTCATCAGAGGTCATTGTACCTTGCTCCTGTACTTCTGAGGTCCCAGTCTGAACTTGACGTAGGGGTCGCTCAGTCCGTTGGGGTCCATGGGGATAAGGTTTCGGCCTTCGATCAGAGCAATGCTGACGATCCCTCTCCATAGCTGAGACTTACGATGAAGCTCAGAGAGACGCAATGACTGTTGCTGCTGGTCCACACACACACGCATGCACACACATACACACACACACACAAACAGGTAAAAACTTTTTAATAACAGGTCATATGTCGGACAGATGTACAGCATGGAGGGCTCTGCTCTTTAATTTTATCTTGGTTTGAACGTTGTTATTGAAAAAAAAAAAGCAATGTTTGCCCTTCAAAACTGTTATCTTGTTTAAAATTGGTGTTCTGAAATAAATCTATCATGCTCACATTAAATGCAAATAAATGGTTATGTCTAATTCATAACTAACATGTTGGTGTAGCTGTGACTTATAACTCTTTAATGTTCAGATGGATTTGTCTTAGATACTGCATTAAATATCAAGAGGTGGTTTTGTTATTCTGATAAAGTCATATCTCAAGATATTTTCCAGCCCTACCACAAGGTTAAAAGAGAAAAAAAAACTATAAAGCAAAAACACCCTCATGTTTAACATGTGTTTTTCCTGTAATTGAGATAGCTTTGATTAAAAAAAAATCTGTCATAACGTGGGAAAATGTGTTGATGCTAAGCGAGAAAGTTATTTCATGAACTTCAATGAGAACAAAAAAATCAGAAAGCACAAAGTCTCTTTTTTTGGTTTTAAATGCCTTTTCATAGAATATAAAGTTCAATTGGCTGCAGAACACTATTGCAAACTGAAGAAAGTTCTAGAAGAGTCTAGAAAGCAGAGATACAGCTTGAAGCAAGTGAAGAACTCAAGCATTTATCTCTTACCCTTTTCAGTAATAAACTGGTTTATAGATGTATGAAATGGTTTCTGAAACACTTAGATACAACCATGGACCCTTAGAGCTGATGTTTTTAAATTTCAGATAAACAAATCAATCTCCTAACTTCAATAATAAAGTTAGCAAAGTCAAGCTAGCAAGGTCAGCCTGATAGATATGGTTTGAGACACAGAAGCCCAGCTGGAAACTAGCAAACTGACATAAAAGCATCGACAACAAACAACAAGACACAACATTCAAGAGCAAAGTACGAAACACTTTGAACGTGTGTTTGGACAGCGCAAATACAGCACAAAATGCGCTAAAAATGGGCTCCTCGCGCAAAGAGCAACTACAGGAAAGATTGGGGACACTGAATTTTTTTTTCTTTGGAGGTTTGACCACTATAGAAGGGGGAAATTTACATTTGGGTTCAGTTCTGGGGAAAAAAGGGAATTCTAGAATCTCAGAGTTCTGAAATTTTGGCTTTCGGGTCAGAATTCTAGAACTGTGACTTAAATCTTGGAGTAAGAGTTCTAGAATTCTGACTTAAATGCCAGAATTCTAGAAGTCAGAGGTCTAGAATTCTGACCATTTTCTCTAATTCTATGACCATGGTCAGAGTTCTAGAATTCTGATATAAACAAAAAAATTGATTTGGATTTTTCCCCTCAGATTTCTGGCTTTAATCTTGATTAAAATTGTTATACTAAAAAAAAAACAGACAGAATACTTTTTTTCTTTTTCCACTGGCTAAACCTCCCCTTAAAAAATTTTAGTGGCCCAAATCCTCTTCTCTGAGCATCAACACAGCGACAGCTGGAGAGGTGGATTTTTCAGATGAACGACACAGATGATGATGACGTTGATGACGTTGATGACATTGGTGACAAAGATAATGATTTACCTTTGTGGATCGTTTCCAGGATCTCCTGAGCAGCATGGTCTGAACATACATCAAAATGCATTATTCCAACTGAATCCTGCAAACTTGAAGCACTACCTTTTCCTTTAAGATGCAGATTAAGAAGTCTAGCCACTAGGGGGAGCTACAGGGTGGGTTTATTTCAAACTACAAAGGGGAGGTGGGCATCCTGACTTAAGCTCCATAAATAAAGCATCTGAAAATAGACTACCAGAGGAATCACTCCCTGCTGCTGCAGAATATTCATGCTCTCATTATCTCTGATCCCTCTGAGCTCCATGTTCAGCCTCTTCATCCTCCTCCAGGTTTTCCTTGGCTGCTTGTTGACTTTTTCACACCTCTACTCCTAAACTCAATTCTTTTTTTCCATCATTTCTCTCCGTTTCTGTTCCTCGCTGAGTGGAGCTGCAGTTCTGACTGAGACTTCCACCAATGATTAATTTAAATACACTGAATAAAACATGGCAGTCAGGCTGTGTGTCATTTCTGAGTGGTGAGGAAACATTTGGAAACACTGTCTGATACTCAAATGTTTGCACAGGATGTACAGCATCTAACCTGAGGAATACAGAAATAAAACAGACACCATGAGGCACACAAAGGCCAAATATTTACATTCCACAAGGCAAATAAAAATCTATTTTCAAAATGAGGACGAGTTTCCTTCCTTAGTTGCTGGACTTACATTCTGCAGCTTCAAGTTCGACCTTAACTCTTTATTTGGAGCCATAAGTGGTAATATTTGGATTCAGTGAACCCCTAGAGGGTCAAATTTAAAAGACTGTGTTGTTGAATAATTACACATGACTTTAAACTTTTATATAAAGCTGTTTTTGCTCAAGCACTCTGGAAGACTCCGGGAAAGTTTCAGTTGTTCTGTCCCCCAAATTTTCTGAATGTAGTGTTCACACATGTCCTCCCACAGAATTAAGTTTGAGCAAAGTTGGTAAAAAAATTTTTGTCTGTTTGCGTTTACACTTGTAGCCCATTTGGAATATTATGGGAAATTCTAGGCATTTTATGCATGTGTGAAAGCATCATGATCAAATATTAAATACTTTGGGATACAGCCTTTCTATAGAGGTCAACACATTAAAAGAAACATTAATACCCAAATTCATAGTTGAGCTTCTTTAATCACCAACAATTATGAGCAGGGAATAATAAGTTGACCTGTTGCTAAAATAGACCACTCCCCCTAATTCTCCCTCCCTGTAATTCTTAATAGGAGCATTATAAATTGAGTCCTCTTATCTTTAAAGGAACATTCGAGAATGTAAGATTACAGAAGGTTCCTTAGTGCCTTGAATTTTCTTAAAGAGACAGTAGCATGAGGAGATACCAAGCAGCTCTAGTGGTCACTCAGGGAATTGTGGTTTTTAGGACATCACTTTCAGCCTTTGAGGTTTGACTTCAGTGCATCTCCTTTTTTATTCCAGCACATAAAAATTCTGATTTTAAAGCTGAATTGGTGTTTAGAAGCTAGATTTAAAAAATGATAAAGCCTGTGATGCCAGCTTTGACATGAAGTATTGAGGATGTGATGGTTTTAAAGTGGGTTCAGTTTCAGTAAGTCTCAGTAAGTCATCAAAGGGAAACTAGAGGCTTAAAACTACCACAGCTACAAACTAACGCCAAACTAACCACAACTACAGGAGTGGTAAAGCATTAGAGATTAATCAAAAGTACTGCAGCGATGTAAAGCAAGGTCTAAAGCTACTGTATTCGATCAGGAACCTCTCCTCATCACACTGGGGACAGGATCTCTCAGGGTGGAGCTACAGGAAGCCACTAACAGTCTGATCAGCTCCACACTCACTTTAGTCACATACGGTTTCCAGCGATACGTCCTAACCTCTGACTGCTGCAGGAAAGAAACACAAACGCAGCACAGATTGTTTCACTGAGAGGAAATCAGAGCTCGAAGACTGTAACTATAACTATTAGCCCTGCACTACTTCCACATGTCCACCAAATTCTTATTTCGAACTTGGTTTAAAACCTGAAGCAGAAAGACTTTTTTTTTTTTTTACATCAGAATGACTGTCAAACACAAATACAAAACTATTACTGTTTTTCTTAATTGTTGGTCTTACACTGGCAACACAAAAAAATGATTCAATCCAGATTTACAGCCAAATTTGCGCCCTCCTGTAATCAGAGGTGTGGCCTAATTCTGGGGTAATGGTTACTGATAATTTGTCCAATATACCTCAAGAGTCAATACTACAGTTTTCCGGTCCTTACCACGGCACCATGGCAGACTCTTGATTTAAAGATAAAGTTAACCAGACGTCTGATGGTCTTTTAGTAATTTGTTTTTGAAGGCAAAGGATTTTAACTCCAAGAGAGCTGTAAACCTACCGTGGAGTCTCGTCGCTCCTCTAAAGGACTGTCCTTAGGAGTCAGGGTCACAGCCAGCTCCAGAGAACCCAGATCCTGATCTGGATGGTGAGGATCCTTCAGGACCAGAGTTACTGGGATCATCCTGGAACAAGTACAGACGCAAATGATGAGATAAGAAAATGACCCTCTTCTTCTACTCTGACTGACTGCTTTGTGTTTTTTACTGAAATGAAATAATATGTTTGATTTTTTAAAAATTAGCAGGTTATAAATTGATAAAGACAACAGCATTGTTTGGATATCTTTATCAAATTTAATAATTCAAATGTGTATTAATAAACATTTTGGCGAATATTGATGTCTTTAAATCATGTTAAGCTCATCTGCTTCTATTCAAAAACACCCTCAGTACACATGAAAGTGAAAATCACATCTACATTCTTTCTACATCCGTTCTGTCTGATCTCTATGCAAACAGAAATATGACAACATCAATTTGTGGGGGTTCAAGAACCACAAAGAGGTTCTGAACTGGTCTGCAGAGCAAATAAAGAACCACAGGAAGTTCTGTGTCCTCTACTTTTACCCACATCTGCCACTTCCCTCTTGAAGTCCATCTATGATCAATCTGATTATTTTTATTAAACATGAAGAATCCAACATTTCCAAACATGTCTTGTATGAATCTGACAAACCTCTGCTGCTCCAGAGACTCCAGGTAAAGGTGAGCAGAGCCCATGAAGTCATCTTGAAGGCCAAAGTCATAATCAAACACCTGTAGAGGAAAGACAGAAACCTCCTCTGAAGTTCATGTTCATCATGTGCCATATAGATAAAACTCTGAGCATGTGTGTGTGTGTGTGTGGAGTGCTTACCTTCACATACAGAGGCTCACTCAGACAGTCCAGTACTAATGTTGTCTTCTCCTCCCACACCGGGTTCAGGTTTTTGTGGATGGTTTTGCTCCTGAACACCTCTTTACCTCCCAGCTTGAACTTGACATATGGATCGCTTGTGCCTGGAGAGATAAAGAACATTTTAAGGGTGCATAAAGTATTCCTGTTTACTGCATGTTTACATTTCTGCAGAAGAAACCCTAAAAACATAAAGTCAAAGAGAGCAGCTTCAAAGACGTACCCCCTCTGTCTCTGACGGCGAGGTTGTTTCCTCTCTTCAGCTCGATCTCCAGCTTGTACATCCCTGAGCTCGGCACGGACCTCTCAGAAGAAGAAGAAGAAGTGACTCCTGAAGAGCACGGAGCGCCCATTCCCTGTCAGAGGAGAAAAAGGAGTCAGAAAAACAAACCTAAAGCCAATCCTTCCATCCACACACCTCAGTCAAACTCACCAACATGTTTCAGAGCAGCGAGAGCAGAATAGCCCTGATTTCCTCTGTGCCTGCAGCCTGGCTGCTACCTCTGACTGAAGTGTCTCATTGAGCTCTCAAACCGTCCCAGGGGTGACCGCTGACAGGAAATTACACAAGAGGAGCTTCCTCCCATCGGAACAGAGTGTTGAAATGATTGTTTTCATCAAACTATCACACTTTACTTCTGTTTCAACAGCATCACTTTGGATGTCGCAATACAGGAACTTAAGATATGATGTACAGGACTGACATGTTATGCAATGGCTGTTATCTGAAGGTGAGAGGATGAACACTTTTAGAGAGAGGATCTGAGGTGGAAATAAATAATAAAAACTTTCTCAAACACTTAAAGTTGTTAAACACTTGAATAAAACAGGTTCTGATGAGACCAACACGATGTGTCAACCTCATTTTGGAGTCTGTACTTGTATTTACTTAAGAGTAAAGTCGATGGTGAGTCAACTTGCTATTTTTTAAGGATTGTTATATTTTAAGTTTTCTTGATGTTAATCTGGGAACTGTCTGACTTAAACTAAGTCTGATGCATTAACATAAAAACTTAACTTTGACTTAAACTTCATAAATTTATCTTCAAGACTTTAAAATGAATTAATTCTAATAACATAACTACTTTATTTTCTGATATTTTGACTTTAATATTATGAATTATGAGAATATTCCAACTTTTAACATCAAAAATGGTTAGCAATTTAGTTTAAGTTTATTCATGTCACAAAATGACTTTAATCTTGAACATTAAGACATTTATTCTATTTTAATATTTTTTCGTTTACTATTTTATTATGGTTATATTTGATTATAATTTTGACTTTGATCTCATAATGTCACTTTTTTCACTTTAAAATAATTTTTTAATTTGATCTTGTGATATTTCAATATAATCTTGACTTTAAAATCACAATATAATGACTTTATTTTGGCTTTAATGATGAAAAATTAGGACTGTATTAGAACTTAAAACACAATATTGCCACTATACTTCAATTCAAATCTTTTAAAATTTTGACTTTTTATGGCTTTTATCTCATTACAATAACACTTGGATTTGGCTTCAATCTGGCAAAATTATAACTTTAATTTCAGCTTTAATCTTGTTACATTACAACTTTTTCCAACTTTAATTTCGTAACATTTTGACTTTTTTTACCTTCAATATTGTAACATTTATAAAATTTCCACTTTAATCTATTTAATTAGGACTTAATAACAACTGTAATTTCACAATTTATTTTTTTTATTTAAACTGGGTCCATGTAACGCTACTTTAGTCTCTTACATTACGACTTTATCATCTAAACGTTCAAATTTCACCATGGCCCTAATCCTTTGTTGTTGTCACTATGTCACTATCCTACTCTATGGGGAAGAAATTATAATCTGTATGCACAAATTGACTCCCCAGACCCACCCCATAAACATCCAGAGAGAAAAAAGCTAACTGTGAAGACATGCAAAGGGCCACAACCAAAGATGGGAAACCAACAACAACGACAACAAAAGACTCAAACTGCATGAAGACAAGATGAACTGACATCAAAAGATACAGCAATGAGGCGAGAAAGAAGTAAAATCAGATGTAAAACCACAACAAACACATGAAAGTTACACAGAAACACAAAACAACTACACCGAGATGTAACTCCACCACGAGGGGAGGCAAAATGACTCCAAAAATAATCCCTCATTTATAATCTGCTAAATTACATCAAATCAACCCAGAGAGAACAGGAAATGTACTTCCTCTAAAAAACGTGTTTGTATTGGACTAACGAGATAAATGTAATTAACGTCGTCAGACTGTGAACAATCTGCTGCTCTCACGCTGGCAGCAGCACTTAATCAAACATTTATCAGAACATTTATCATTTTAAAGCAGGAGAGCCGCTTTGCTGGGGCCGCTGCATCCTGTCAACACAGACAGATCCACTTACAGAGCCAGAGAGGCTCGATCGATGCCTTTATAATGTGGGATCATACAGCCGGCTGTGGGAGATGAAAAGAGGCCTCACTTAACTGTGTGGAATCACAGCTCAGACGACCAGAGGATACACACTCTGGGTCAATACAGTAAATAAGGGCGTGATATTACACCAAGAGAGTCAGGGGGTGATTCATGCATCAATAAAGAGCAGAAAATCTATAATCTTTTCAAACTCTATCTTAGAAACAGCCCAAAATCCCAAAAAGTGATACTGTAAGTAGAGGGGGTGTTTTTTCTTTCAGTCTTTCTTCTGTCCCTCGGGTGCTCCTGTAGTTTCTTTACTTGAATTACAGAAAAATTTCACAAAACTCTTATTTCAGCCACCGCTTTGTTTTTGCCTCTGTCTCTTTAAGGCTCCCTGCTCTACAAACCCCCTTTCTTCTGATTGGCCAGCCCTCTGGAGGCCTGTTGGTGGCAGAGCTAAGGGCAGACCTTGATGTTTGAGGCCTGTCCCTTCAGTGAAGCAGTGATAGCCTCATCATTTCAGCGAGCCTGGTGAAGATCTCGGGCCACTTTTAGAGCATTTTGATCAGTTTGCAGATTCAGCGATTTCTACTAGAGATAGACCGATATGGATTTTTTCGGGGCCGATACCTATACCGATTATTAGTAGGCAAGGAGGACAACAACCCATGTATGAAGCCAATATTCATTTGCAGTCAAAATGAAAATATTGGCATAAAAATGCTTGAACAATACAAACACCAACACTTAACTGCATTCAAATGCCTTCAAGCATATGTTTATTAAACAGCTCCCACGCTTAGCAGCATGTTTTATAAAGTTAAATAAAGATTTAAAAAATAAATCGCCAGAGTTTTCTACAGTAAATTAAGTTTTCCAAAATTTCTATGTAACTGCAGTAAAACTGGACAGAATTGAGTTTGTGCTTCCTTTTATAAGCATGTAATGTAGTTGAATTAATTTTCTGTTTGGTTTTACATGACTGATTTTAAACGACCATCCAGGGCTTTCATAGTGTAGACAGGGAGAAATTCTGTGCGGAGAAGCATCAGAGCCAAAACAACACAGTTTTGAATGGGTTTCATATCAGCTGTCGGATTAAAAAAAAAGGCAGATGCCGATATGCCCCAAAATGCCAAATATCGGCCCTGATAATTGGCTCGGCTAATAATCGGTCTATCCCTAATTTCTACGACATATGAACATGTAGAGGTTTGAAAATCTGCACGCATTTAGTCTGAACATTCAGTATTGCCTATATGTCCATCTTAACAAATGGAAGAGCAGGATACCCCTCTTCAAAGGCAAATGAACCATTCAGGTTTGCAACAGGCTTTCTTTGTTTTCCTTTTGTTTGTGACTCTGAAAAGGACACCACTCCTGCAAAAGCCAGGGCACCACTTTGGCCTGTAAACGTCAAGATAATCTGAACTCTGGCATGGATCAAAGCAGTGCAATATTTCAGTGTCTGGCTCGTAGCTCATGCAGTGGACTATGCTCCTCCTTTTTTTCTCCACACATGCTCTGTTGTCTGTAATCAACTCCAGCCAGAGGACAAAACAACGACTGACAACAGAAACCAGAACACCCCCTTTCACCAGGCACTATGTCACCTTCCTGCAGAGTCTGCGTTTATATTCACAAGCTGTTTATAGATGTAGCTCCAGTAGAGGATAATAACCAGAACTACCACATGGGAGTACAAGATGTGCAAGATTTGGGCTCAGATCCATCAAAAATCTACTGGATAAACTCAAGGGGTGGTTAGATAACTGCTGGGAGAGGAACAAAGTGTTTGTTCGCATTCAAGTGGTTTCATATTTGCACGCCTCAGGAAAAATATCTGCACTGAAGTTTTGCATCGTCTTTGTTCAGACTCAGACCTTTGCTGCACCTTTTGTACTGAAAATAGTCCTGCAAACAATAACGAGGAGAAAGTTTGTGTACAGCTCTCATCAAAACCAGCAAAAGGAAGTAGTTTAAATAAAACGCACACAATTGAGTGAATAAAACAGGAAGTTATGCGTAAAAAAAGAGGAAGAACTCACAGTGATTCACAGTAATCTACATGCTTCAGGAGGATCAGTGAGAGAAAGCTGTAAAACTGACATCTGATTAGCTGCAGTTTGCAGGAAAAAGAAAAATACAGCGTCAAAAATAAAGGTAAATGATGAAGTTTCTTACAACCAATAACTTTAAAGTCAATCTCATGATGAAGAGTACTCACTCAAAGCTGCTCCTCCTCTCTCTGATTCATGTCTGAAGTTGAAGTTTTTGTGCTCTTCAATTTGACTAAACTTCTGATTGTTTAGTAAAATATGACAGGATATGTTATTGTTCTTCTTCAGGGCTCAAGCATTAAATCTCCTGTTGACAGCTCAGACATGCGTGAGACACGATAAGAAGCTTACAGTGCCGACTGATTTTTACAGGAGGTCAGAGGTCAGATCGGTCAAAACGTGTTTAAACTTTAACAGGGTCTCATTTTACAGATCCTTTCATGTTTTTAAGATGAAATGTTTAACAGAGAAGCCGGTGATTTAAGCATTAAAAAAACCTCATCAGCTCCTCTCTCCCGCTGGCTGCAGACTGAAATCAGTTTATGAAACACTCTCCTGTTTCCTGACACTGTTTGAAGCGTACCAGCTTCTGCTCTGAAATTTTGCAAGATGCGGAAATTCCTGTGAGCTGTGAACTAATAAAATGAGAGAGGCCTTCCTGTAACAGGGGCAGCTTTCACTGTAGGTGGAGTTTGTTATGAAGCACCGTCCTCTCCTCAGCTGGAGGATCTGACAAATGGGGTAAGTCCAGTTCACACATAATGGAGTTAAATAAGGAGCTGAAATCTGCAGGTGGATCAGGAGAGGATGATGTGTTCCAGGTCAGATTTACATAACTGAAAACAAACAAATTATCATCCGATGGAGAGGATATTGTTAGCCGCTACTGGTTTAAATACATGTCCAGCAGACACAGAGAAGTGTTAGCAGGTCCCAATAATCTTGTTTTCCTAGATATTTTGATGTTCCTGCTTTCTTGTGTTTTGATCATGGTTTGTTTCATTTTCTTTTGGCTGTTTATCATTTCTTCTGTCATCCTCCTCTTTTCTTTTTGTTTGTTTCTTTGTTAATGTTAATTTTCAAATACTGTAACTCTCAAACTATTTGGGCTAGCAAGAAAATTCAAACAAATCATTAGAGCAGAAAAGGCAAGCTTTAAGGCGACATCCAGGGTATCCTTCAACAATGTTCCAATCGCAGGCAATAATTGATGCAAGCTGTTCAACTCTCCGAGAAAGAGAGAACATTCAATCCATTCCTAAAAGAAAAGAAGTTGTGCCTTCTGGGCATGATCTCTGACTTGTTTGAGGCCAAAATACAAAAGGAAAAAAAACTTGTTTCTGATGCTGATCATGTTGTAAAAATAACTTTACAAACAACTTTAGTTAAAGGGCTACTTAAGTTTAGGTACAAAAATTGAAAAAGATTGAAAAATACAGAATAATGAAGACGTTATTAAACTAAAAGTGGGCAATTATCATTTTTGTAACAAGGAGCTCACAATTAAAGTTGGTAAGTCATATTGAAGAGAATGGGAAATCCTCAATCACATGACCCAAGCTGTCCTATAGACAAGGATAGACGGAGCCAGATCACAAGGTAGAGGAGTAGGATCTACTGATAGTCCAATGTAAGTCATGCACAGGAAAGACTTGGGGTTCAAGTGGTAACTGAAAAAAAACTCTATTGCTCCATTTGTCCTTTTTTGGCTTTTGACTAACATCTTCTTTTATGTTGTTTCTATTTTACTGTTGTAATTTGTCTCTCAATTTATTTCTTCTATCTTTTACATGATTCAACTCATATTTTAGCACTTTATTGTCTATTTATTTTCTTAAACTATGTAGTTTTATGTCTTTCTTTATATTTCCAGTAGTTTTATGCTTTTGAAGTATGTTTTTATTCCATATAGACAGTGTTTCCGCAGCGGGGGTCCCTCTGCACTGGGGCCTGGGACTGGCTCTGACTGGGATGTCTCTGCCTTGTGGTGAACATCAGCTTGGCCAGGTGTGTGTGGTACTTCGTTGCCGTGGGCCCCTTGCTGGCCTGCAGCAGGGTGGGCGCCCGGCTGAAAGTGTCCTGGCCTGGCTCCTCTGTACTCAGCCACACGTTTTTTAAAACTACAGTATCTTTGAATGTGGGTGTATGCATGTGTGTGCAAGTGTGTATGTCCTGGGGTGGGGCTCTTGGTGGTGTGGGATTGGGTAAAGGTTGCTTTTGGACATGTAAAGCACTTGGTGCTACATTTTTTGTATGAAAAGTGCTCTATAAATAAAGTTTGATTGAAATTTTATAACAGCAATGGCTTCAAAGTTACCCCTTCAAACTAACCCTTAGGAGCATGTTAGGGAAGAATGATAAGGTTACATCTAAGTGATTAAAGGAAGACTGTTGTAATACGGCTTTCAAATCTATGAGGAAAAATGATTAAATACAACCGACTCCATGTGCTCCACCCCATCAGAGAGTGTCATCAGGTACATCACGACTCATAAACACGGTGAACACAGCCCAATATGAATGCAGCAAAACAGACAGGTGGCTCTGACGCTTCATCTCCACCGTTCTGCCTCAATTACAACCAAAAAGGGAGGGTCAGAGGTGGAATGACATTGCATTACATATAAACAAAACAAAGGTGAGAATATCCCTCGAAAAAGCAGAATATAAAAGCCAAAACAGAAAAAAAGATTTAAAAAATGCTTCATAGATGCCTTTTTGACTGCTAACTCAGTTTAGCACATATGGTGGTAACTGACATGGATTTAAGTTAGAAGAAAGGAAGCAAAGAAGAATATGTCCTAAAGTTTTCTCATACGGTGGAGTTAGACACTGATGTTTGTCCAATCTTTAGAGGAAATGTGCACCATTAGGGTCTCCATTATCTGTATTAGTCACACCTCTATCTTTGGCAGCTCTCTCCACTGTAACAAGCTTCCTTTCAGTGCGCACAGTCCTCTCCATGGTGAGCCATATTTACTCTGGAGACACATCAGACAGCATCCCCGGATGCTTTAATTAAAGAACCGGCTCCTTGCTGCTCCTGTCTCTGTGTCACGATGACGTTCGATATCTCACTGCATCATTATGGCACAGCACCAACATGTAACGCTACCTTTAATCACCTTAGCAGGTAGGAATAGACCCAAACAGAGGAGTGAATCAGAGGCTGAGTCAGAGAACACCACGCTGTCAGGGTTAACAAGCTGCTTAGAGGATTATCTGACGTGTTGAAGTAAATCAGGAAGCACCCAGACCGGAATAGAAGCAGATAGCACACAATCCCATCAGCCGTACACCTGATTTAGAAAATGTATGTTTATGCTTACATACACACAAACACACGCACTAACAATACAGTCAAAGATTGTGCTTAAATCGTTGATTTATCTCCATCAGATTAACTGTTCTAAACAAAAAACCCAAAAGCAAGGCAAATAAGTCTACAATGATCTTTGAGAGGCAAAAACCACAAACCCAACTGCCAAAACATTCAGACCATGCTTTAAAAGGCTCCATGTACTTAGAGAGAGGGGGTATTGTGCTTTTAAAGTCTTTATTCTGTCCCTCTGGTGCCCCTGTAGTATCCAGTAGTACATGATTTACTGTTAAAAGAATTTCTATTTTTCTCTCCCTTGTGTTTTAGAAAACCATTATTTCAACCACTGTCTGAAATGCTTCATCTAAGCTTCTGTCTCTTTAAGTCTCCCTGCTCCACAAAACCCCTTCTCTCTGATTGGCCAGCCCTCCGGAGGCCTGTTGGTGGCAGACCTTGGTGTTTGAGGCCTGCTCCTCCAATGAAGCATCTTATCATTGCAGCAAGCCTGGAGAAGATCGCACGCCACTTTTAGAATGGCACAATTTCTACAACATATGAATATGCAGAGGTTTGAAAACTGCATAGGTTTAGTCTGAACACCCCCACTACACCCTCTTTAAATAGATGGTGAAAACCAATCAGTGTGAAACTGGCAGAGCTTTGTCTTACCAGAGGCCCATTAAGACGAATGGAAATTAGATTACAGACCACAGCGCAGCCCTGGAAGTCAGATATGTGGTCAATAAATCCACAAAGACAAGCTGAATACATGTGAGGAACATATATCTTCTTTACGTCAGCGGCAGAGTCCTCCATTACATGACGCTCTGACCTCAAGGGCCCATTAACGCCAACATCGCTGCCAAGTGATCAATGCGTGAGTGAAAAGCAGAAAGAGCTGCCAGAGGGCTCACAACAACAGAGAAGCACAACATTTACATGTGCAGTACATCAGTGTTTACACCTGATGGTTATTTATGACTTCTCTCATGGTGTTAACAGTAAAATGTGAAGGTTTTAAATGTTAGTTCAAAGAGTTCAGACTAAACCTGCCATTCCCACCCTGTTTCACAAACAGCTCTGTTTGTGTCTGTGTTTGTGGGTAAACATCACGTCAGTCTCTGCAGAGCTGACTCAGCAAACAGTCTGAACAAAACAGGTTGGGCTGCAAAATGACCTCACTTCTTATCCGATACATGAACTTCCTGCTGCCTGTAAAGATCTGTGCTTCTGAACAATTGTGTGGATAATTATTGTGGATTTCAAGACCAGAAGGGTGAAGACTTCTGAGTTTAATCAATTGGCTTTGTCAAGATTTATGTGGCAGAAGAACAAGATCAATAGAAATAAAGGGGTTAGAGCAATAGAATGAGATTAAAAAAAGGAACATAAATAATTAGATCAATAGAATGTAATAGAAGCAACAGAATTTATACAATGCAATAAAATGTGGTCAAATCAATAGAATTCATTTAACCCCTTTATTGCTGTGTGGTATTTAATATTTGATAGTTTTCTTAAAAACCTGTTAATATTTTTTAAAAAAGAAAGTATGCTTCTTCTTCAAGGATTATCATTCCATTACAGGCAACTACAGTTGTATTTTGTCCCTTTTCAATATAGCTGTTCTCGTAAATTCATCCTAATATATATTTAATTGCGAATTTTCAAGAAGTATGGGTAATCGCATCAAACATCATCTCACTTATTTCTGAATAGAAGTATTTTCTGCAATAAAAGAAGACACATATTTCCAATAATTTACAAAAAAGTTACAAAAACTGCCCAATTTATCAAATGTGATGAAAAAAAATTATTAAAAACAAAATAATAAAGTATTTTTTGTGGATCTTGTTAAAAGGGTGAATAAACATCTCAGTTCTTAAAAATTATAATTTTCTCCCTTTTTTTTTTCTTTTGAATGCGACAGGCTTCACAGGATTACAGCAATGAGGCCCATGACCCCAAAATCTGATCAAAACGATAGAATGAGATCATAGTAATAAAATAAGATTGAAATAAAAGAGAGTAAGAAACAATAGAAGAATGAATAACAAAGGTTTATGAAAAATATTAAAGCAGTAGGATAAATTAAAGTAGGATCTAAATGGGAACATAACTGATTAAATGAAAACCATGCTGCTGTTTAAGAAGACTTGAAATTAGAGGTTGAGATCATAAGACTGCTTTTTGCAACCTATATTGTTGCCCCCTGCTGGCCATCTGGCTCATAAACCTGATCAGATACTTGATAAAATGCGGGTCAGAGTTCAGCCTGAATACAACAGGTCAATCTACCAAACATGACTCATTACACTTCCTGCACAGACGGACTGCTCTCTAATCTCAGTCTGGGTCAGCGCGCACACACACACGTAAATACAAACATTTGACCCGAGATCCAAGAACACCTGCGCACCTTATCAGGTCAGACTGGTCCTGTTTTCCACCTTTAGCTGTCTGACAGACACAGATTAATGTCTCTCATGCTCCCTGCAGTTTGTTCTGAATTTATTTCAAAGTACAGAGATGGGTGAATAGCTCAGCATAGAAACTACATTCAACAGCACCCTGACACAGGCTAACACCCTGCTTTAAAAAATGAGATGTAAACAAGCATTAAATCACGACTTCTCTACAGAGAATAGTCAAGAAACGAATCTTTTCTGCTAATTTATATTCTTCAAGTTGAGTTTTAAGAGTTCTTAAATAAACTAGTTTACAAAAACAAATGCTGTGTATATATGCAGACGACTTTGTTTTATACATTTGTTGTTCTCACCGACAGCAGTCGTCCACACGTAGAGGCAAGGGAAAATGAGTCATCGTAGGAGCTGCAGCGAAATAACCCTCGAATCGCTTGACGGGACTCTGCCACCACCGGGCCCTCGTTTATGAGGAGATCCAGGGTTTGTCGTGGCAGCGGAGTGACACAGACTGGAGGAGGAGGCGGTAAAGAGACGTCCGAGGGGAAGAAGGATCTTTTAAAGAAGACAGAAACTATGCGGGAGACGTCCTGCAGGGAGAAAAATATCGGGTATTTCCAGGAGAGATCCAGATTTGCAGAGAAATAAAGTTCTGAGGTATCTCCAGAGAAACAGTCGAGGAGCAGCAGGTGTGATTCAGAGGAGTGTGAGAGGAAACAACAGGTAAGGAGGAGCTGTGCTGGTTTACTATAATCCTCCTGTAGTGGATTAATCCTGAGTGACAGGCTGCTGGACTGAACACTCAGAGGAAAGTCTTCTGAGGATACGGGCAGATTTAAGGTCAGCCAGAGTCCAAAAATACAGAGCCAACACCACCAGGGTTTGGAAGGAATCTGCTCGAGGGATTTTCTCAAAGGTGTTGGAGATGTTTCTGGAAGAGTTTTGGTGGCTTTGGTGCTAGAAAGATCACAGAGCAACAACTCTTGTTCAAAACTGGTAAATAATTCATGAAAAAATCCACCTCCTGGCTTAAACCACAGCTAATGCAGGGGTCTCAACAACTGCAGTACCTCTAGTGTCCTCAAGAGGCTGGCACCAAAAGTGAGTCACCACACCATAGAGCCTCATGTTAAAATGTCCAACTGAGATTAACATGTTTACAGCCTGCTTCAAAAACAGATTTAGCCTCTTCAGCTTCTTGTTACTACTTTTTAAAAGCAGGAGATGGTTTCAGAAACAACCTTGGTCTGATTTTTGATTTCAAGACTCATGAAACAAAAAAAGTGGATGCTGCATATAACTTGCCACGATATTTTGCTCTTGATACACCTCATTCGTAATAAAATACAAAAAAACTTTGTACGATAAAAAAAAAACACACAAAATGCATGATCCCTCTCCAAAACTTTGCCACGAGCGGTGTTTCTTTGTATTTTTTTTTTTTCCTAAGATATGCGTAGCACAAAAACATTACCTGTCAAAAAAAGAGAGGAACTACTTCTTGCAAGTCGATCTTAAAGATGAGGTATTCGGCTTTCCAATACTTTAAAGGATAAGTTTGGTTCATACAGGTTTTACATTATTTATAGAATGAAGTAGAACAAAATACTCACCCAGAAGGCTTTCCTGATCCAAGCAGTGTTTCGGGAGATATTTAGATCCAAAATCGTGCAGTGGACGTCCGTATAATGGGATCCATCGGGCATAGACAGCGCACCCCTAAAACTGCATAAATAGTCCAAAAACTCGTGTTTTTCACCAATATTCCATCATGGTCCGCTCCGGGTTAGCCCTCTGCTGCAGTCTGTGTCACTCCAGACAGCGCTGTGTGGCTGTAATGACCTCTGAACTGACGAAGACTTTGTTTACCTTTGCCCCTCCGCACATGCGCAGTGCTGCTCATTGTTTCAGGGGAAGACGGCAGCTACATGACGACGCGCGGAGGGGCAAAGTCTCCGTCAGTTCAGAGGTCATTACAGCCACACAGCGCTGTCTGGAGTGACACAGACTGCAGCAGAGGACAAACCCGGAGCGGACCATGATGGAATATTGGTGAAAAACACAAGTTTTTTGACAATTAATCCAGTTTTAGGAACAGCAGTGTCTATGCCTCGATGGATCCCATTATACAGAAGTCCGCTGCACGATTTTGGATCCAAATATCTCCCGAAGCACTGCTTGGATCAGGAAAGCCTTCTGGGTGAGTATTTTGTTCTATTTCATTCTATTAACAATGTAAAAGCTGTATGAACCGAACTTATCCTTTAATCATGGATCTAAAATAACAATAACGAATGTTCAAACTAAAAGTGTGAGATCTTTTCGAGATCTTCCCAAAAGTTGTCAAAATGATGACATCATCACATAAGGACCTCCTAACTAGTTTATGACACATTTATTGGAGGGACGGGCCTTGAAAACAAAGGTCTGCCCCCAGACAGGCTTCCAGGGGACTGGCCAGTCACAGTAAAGGGGGTTTGTAGAGCGGGGAGACTTAACAAGACAGCAGCTAAAATAAAGTGTTCAGACAAAGGCTGAAAAAGAGTTTTCTAAAACACCAGAGAGAGAAAATTGGGGAGTTTACTGAGCTGTTAATTAAGTAAAGATACCACGGGGACACCAGAGAGACAGGATAAAGACTTAAAATGCACAATACTCCCCTTTAAGGACACAAACAGACAGAAAATAGCCCCAACTGTATTCAAAACAGTATAGTCATGAAAACCACAATCATCTGCTTCTCTGCTCTGGGAAAACTCCTGTGACACGTCATCAATAACCAATCAGGTGCATCGATCACACAGCAGCGCCTCCATCGGTCACAAGTCACACTTGGCTCAACAACATCTCCTTTTTTCTCCGATTGTTGCGCTGGTTTCTCATCACAAACAAGCTCCATGCCGCAGACTGAGTCACTCTGACTCCACGGTGTCTGAGATGTGACCTGTGCAGGTCAGAACAGAGACATACACAGACACACACCCCCTCTGACATCTCAGAGGGGGAAAAAAAAGCAGGCTCCAGACAGAGACAGGCATTTTATCTGCTGTGCTCTGATCAATTACAGCAACAACAAGAGAAAACATGGACACACACACTAACAAACACACAGTGTTTTTTTCTGCACACAAAAACTGCACAGGATAGTTTGTGTTGCTTTTCTCTGCTTCTTTCTCATTGTTGTGTTAATCTCACAACTATCAGGTCTCATCAAAGTCTTTCTGTAATGTAATCATTCCTGACATGCAGGCCGTTCCCTTCTTTCCTGAAGGGACTCACCACATCCAAAAATGTACAAAACACTGTCGAAAGAGAAAACTATGCTTCACTTACCTTGCTAAATAATCCCACACGTTTCAGAGTTTCACTTGCAGAAAAGCTGCTGCTCATTTTTCTCTTAAATCTCTGTATATGCGAAAGCTTCTCTCCTTTAAGTTAATAAATGATAAAAGTATAAGTTCCTTCTCATCCCCACTGATGCTCGTTCTCTGCACGTTCCCTGTGACTCATTTCTCTTTCTGCTGACATGTACAGGACCCCCCGCCTCTGCATCCTCCATCACATGTGAGTGACTGAGCTGCAGGGTTTCCCTCGAGGAGGATGGTTAACACACTCAGCTCAGGCCATCCATGAATATATTCACACTCTATAGTCAGTATATATAGAATGTATATAGATGCTGTATGTGTATGGATTTCAGATTACAGCCACAGGATGAGTTACAGCTCTTCTTCATTTAATAAAGTCCTCAATACATCGAACCAAACCGAGGCTCTGTGCAGGCTCCCACGTAGACTGACACAGACCACAGCAGGCTCTAAACCCAGAGGTGTGAGGTGTGGGTATCTGTGGATTTCTTTGTTTACTAATTGACAGAACAGCTTTCACAGCCTGACAGCTCTGCAAGTCAGGGAGCTTAATGGATCTCAGGTGAGGTGCTGTGAGGTTTATCAGCAAGGACACTTCAGAGGAGGCTCAGCAGAGAATGAGGAGGGAAAGTGACCTCGGGAAGATGAGTGATTTATGGTGCAATAAAAGAACTCTCAGAGTCGACACATTTCTATGGAAGGAGGATTCCCTCTGCAGGACTGAGTCATGAGACCATGACGCTGTGACATGTTTTATACACACTGCTCTGATGTCTGTGCAGTAAACTTCCAGGATTTGGCTGAATATGTGAACAAAAGCAGATTAAATCTTCTGCAGACGAAGTCCATCATATCATAATGTATCATACTAAATTAAAATAAATCAGATTGACTCCTCTTGAACTCTACAGCTCTATTATATCCTATCAAACTGTACTCAGTGGGATCATATTGTTTTTTGTTGAATCATTTCAACTCATATATTATACTGAAATAAAATGTACTGTATTGAATTCTGTCATAGTGTGTTATATCGTAACATGTTAGATATAGATTGGTACTGAATGATTGATAACATCTTAAAGTACTAAACTGTATTATTTCACATACTGTATCGCATTAGGGATGGGAATTGATAAGATTTTGTCAATACCGATGCCCTTATCGATTCTGCTTATCTGATTCTTTGTCAATTTAATTCCTGTTGTGAATTTTCTTGGTTTTCTTGGTTTTCTGTGTCAACATTTAATTGAGTTTATACTGCAAGTGAATAAAATGTAATTGATCCCTGAATCTAGATATTTCTGGGCATAATTATACAGAAACAGGTAAAAATTGCACACAATGTGACAATATACTGTGTTGTAATATATTAACAATTCAAGTAGGCCATCTAGTGTCTCAAAGTGGTTATAGCAATGGTTTAAGTTGTTTAGAAGCTTTCCGTAGTTATGAAGTCAACCATGAGCCTTTCAATCACCTGTTAGCTTTTGACATTTGAAATTATCATTATTTTTTACAAAGAGTTGATGTGATATGTTTCTGTGACAAAAGTTAAAATTCTATTCTGAAGCTGAAGTTATACTGATGTATGTGTATGCTAACTGCTAGCATATCAATGCAGTTTCCTATATACAATAGCATCAAGCTTGTGTTATTTTGTTATTTTAGTAAATAAGGTGATTTATACCATTTTGAATGTACTGAATATGAATCTCCTGAGAGAGAGTAATGTACATTTCTTTATGAAGTCAGTTCTTCAGTAAAACTTCAAGCTGAAAATCCTGAATCAGAGTTTTATTGGGAAACGTTATCTCACTGCTAAGCTAAGATAGCTGCAGCAGACTGGTCAACGTAAGAACCAGCGGCTCCTGCGCAATGTAAAGAATTGATAAGGGAATCGTTAAGCACAAAGGCTAACAATATCGATGCATTGAAACATTTCTTATTGATTCTCAACAGGAACCAGTCTTAGATTCCGATCCCTATATCGTATCGTATCGTATCGTATCGTATCGTATCGTATCGTATCGTATCGTATCGTATCGTATCGTATCGTATCGTATCGTATCGTATCGTATCACAGAGTGGCATACTGTTTGTTTTCATATTCTACCTAAAAGTAGCCTGCCATTTATTGTCCAACTATTTGATATTGTTTTGTATTGTATGTTGTCATACCTTATACAGTATGGTCTGGTGTCAAATCGTATCTCATCTGGTCTTGTTTAGTGTTGTATCATATCATGTCATATTTTTTATTGTTTCATCTTGTATCGGTTCATATCAAATCATCTTGTCTTGTATCATTTTGTATCCACTTGTCTCATCTTGTGTCGTATCAAACAGTATCATCTCGTCTTGATTCATCTTGAATTTTCTTATCTCATTTTGTACCATACCGCATTGTTTTGTGTTGTTTTGTAACTACATGTCTTGTCTTGTTTTGTACCGTATCATTTCATATAATTTCAGTCAAGTCGTTCTGCCTTGTCTTTTTTTTTTTTTGTATTGCCTCGTCTCATATTGTCATCAGTATCCTTCTGTATTGAATCATATTATCCTCTTTTGTATGGCCCTGTTTCATGTTGTATCATTAGAAGTTGAATATCTCTGTATCTCGTACCACTCGTACTGTATCTCTCTGCTTTATTTAATATCATATTGTATTAAATCCTGTGATATGGTTTTGTGTCATAACTCATAATACCATTTTGCATTGTCTCATATTATTTTGTATCGTTTATTGTATCCTTTAGTATTGTACTGTATCATGTTGGAGCACATTGTAATGTTTTGTATACTATAATTTATAGAGTTGAATCATAATGAATCTTATCAAACTGCATCCTGTGGGATGGTCTAGTCTAGTATTATGTCATATTTTGTTGTGTAATATTGTATCACATCATATTGTTTTGCGTGGAATCATGTTTTATTTTATTTTATTAAATTGTAATAACATTATATCACATGGTATAACATAGTATCCTATCATGCTATATCCTATGTGACTGTACCCTGTCCTATAGTACCCTATAGGATTCCTCGTGGTCTTTACAGTGCTGCCACCAGCCTCTTCCTGTTATTCATTGGCCTGCCTCTCTTAGTCTAAAACATTCGCCTCTGCAATTACAATGTGTGAAAGTTAAAACTACCCTTTCAAAAAAACTGTAAAGTCTCCCTTGGGCTCTACTACATGGCTGTTTCTTCACTATACCCCCACACCACACAGCTTGCTGCCTACAGCTCCTTTATAAGTGTGTGTGTTTGTGTGCAAACTGCACAAAGGAAGAAAATTGAATTTTGCCCAAGGGAATTGATAAAGTCATAATTCTTCTCCGCCTTCTGCTTAGCTCCCCGGATAAATATCACTAACTGAATACACAGCAGGAAGAATCAGACACATCCTGACACATTACAGACCTAATCAGCCTTATCATATATTTCCTTTCCCTCTGACATGGGCCCAGGATTTCGTCGCCTAAATCTCACTCTGTCTCTGCCAGGGCTGAAACCTGGCGTGATCCCGTCTCCTGGGACGTTCCAAAGAGCTGCACTTCATCCTGTGAGTTACTTTCCCCATCAAACTGTCCACTCTCATCTCCTGCAGCTCGTCTTCCTGACAAAGTGAGGCTGCGACATCTTTCAAACCACCTCAGTATCCTCTGAAAGACGAGTTTAAAAAGTTCAGGGACACCTTTTTTATTTCCAAAATGACATTTATTCCCTTTCTGTAATATTTATAAGTTGTCTATTCATATTTCCTTCATTGCTGTGGATGCATTGGTCATTTTAAACTCTTAAACTTTCTGCAGACCCCACAAATTTTCATTTTGTTTCTTTATTACCATACTTAAAGCATCAACCTGCCTCCCCCAACTCCTTACCTCTTCTTAAGCTTTGCTAATAATTGATTCAACTCTTTAATTGGCCCTCTTAATGGTCCAATAAATCAAACTATCACAATGCATGAATCAATAAGAGTGAAAGTTGTATTAATTCCAGTATTGTGCCTTAAGGAACAATAAATAATTGAAGCGCTACATTGCAGCAACCTGCATACTAAGCCTCTCTGCAAGGGTTTAATTCCTTGTGCACCGACAAAAAATGTTTTAATCATCTAAGAAATGCACAAACTGTTCCCACAAAGTGGTGCTTGTTTTAAGCACAAGTTTGATTGAATAAATGTCAAAAACAGGACAAAACTGTGAGTGTTGAGTATTTATAATATATACTTTAAAATAGGGGGGGGAAAGACACAATATTTTGAACAAATTTAAACCTCTTTTGTTTATTCTGCTTGTCTTTGCTTAATTTTAGGTTAAAATGTTTTTTCTGCTTGATTGATAATCAAATGAACGAGCTTTTTGAACGCATCACTATATAAAGTTCGTTATTATTCATTGAACGCAGATTAAATTAAGAAAATAACACACTATAAATGATATGAGACTTAATCTAAACGTCTGACACCTGAAGGTTCAGGTTTAATGTCATTTTAATCTATTTCAGGCGATAATCCATCTGTTTAGTTATTCCTCACAGTCTGCAGCGTGTGACGCGCGTCAATCTGCAACGAAACTTGCCTTTTAAAGTGTCAAATCATCGATTAACCAATAATAATCGAAGACAGTACGTGTCCACGCTTTCGTTTCTAAAGACAACCCCTCATTTTAGACAGGTATGAGCTCACCGGCTGATCATCTTTGCGCTCCAGCGGTGCCTCTGCAGCTGTAGCAGATGTTGCCGCGTCGCCTCCTTCGCCGCTGCCGCCACCACCGCTGCCGCCTGAAGGCTCGGCTAGCCTCTCCAAACACGCAGACCCCAGGGAGGAGCTCTTGTGATGGGACTGCACCAGCTGAGCCACCGTTGGCTTGTTCATGCTGCCGGGCTTGAACGCCAGCAGCTTCTCCCGGCCCGCTCCGGAGCCGCTGGCCGCCACTTTGCCGCAGAGTTGAGCCTCCTCCACCTGGGGGGAGGAGAACAGTAAGTCCGGCTGTGAGGAGGAGATCACTCGGTCCAAGGCGTCGCTTTCCTTCCGCTTCATCTTCTTGAACATCCACCCCGACCTCTCCTTCTTCTCCTCGGGGTCTCTGGAGCCCAGCTTGGGGCTGAGCAGCGGCTTTGCTTTGGCTTGGAACTGTTTCCACATCGTGCTGTGTTGGTGGGACGAGCTGCTCTCATTCTGATCCCCGTCGCTCCGCTCCATTCCCGCCTCCGATCCGGGCTCCAACAGGCGACACTCAGGCTGCTGATCTGCGGAATAAAGTTACGCAACCTGTATCGACACTTATCAGCCGCATCGCACCGAGGAACGCATACGGAAACACGGACGTGAACGGTGGGCTACACCGCTGGCAGCTGCTGTGGTCGTCCTGCCCCCTTTTCATGGAGGTATTTACTGTGTGGCAACAGCATGCAGAGAAAACACAGACAGCTGGGCCTGTCTGAGAAGTGGAGGGGGGTCTTAGAGGAGGACTTGGCTGTAGCCCCCCCTTCCTCCTTCCTGCATCCAAGTTTCATAAGTCACCCACTACCTCAATAAAAGCTTCCTGACTGGACTTGGAAAATGTGCTGGAAAACAAGACTTTTGACTGCAGTTCCCCAATGTTTCCACTAGAGGCTGCTTCCAGAAGTGACTCAGTGCCCATAGACCCCTTTACTGTTTGTCACCACACAAAAACATAATTTTTACCAAAGTAACATCAGTAAAAGGACAGTCTAGTGGTCCGCTTTTGCTCACCATAGAGACTGATCTTTAATAAAATTTCCAAACAAACAGCAACTTTTCAGCCCATAAGTCACTCCTCACAAACATAAGGTGCTCACACAGTTAAAAGTGAGTCAAGGGAATTGGTTTCAGTGGGTCAAGTGCCTTTTCCTACAAAAAAAGGAGGAAAAAAATGATTCTCCAAAATCAAGCCCAAAACATCCCCAGAGGCCAGTCATGACCAGGTCCTGTGCACATCTAGCCATTAGCGATTAAAGTGAACGCTAGCAGCCGCTAACGGCAGAATTATTGCATGATTCTTCCTATGAATTTTTTTTATTTTTCCCAATCTTGTCTCTTGTCTTATGTCTATTGATGCTTATACAGAGCACACATGCACAATTCATATTTGTTGATAGACTGGGTTTTTCCAGGAGGTTCCCCTGAATTATAGCATTCGGCACTTGCCTCGCTTTCATGCCATAATTCATTAATTGGCTGTTTACTTAGTTATGAATGCAGCTAATTCTCCAAATGGGTCGTTCTATGATGGTACATTAAAACTAATGGTCCCGTTTATCTAATGACTGGATATGATGGCATATAGGCCCAGGACAGAAGTACAGAAAGACCTTTTTGTTCTGATAAGGCTTGCATCGTAATCTATTCTATCATATTGTTAAACTTTTGCAAAAAAAAAAAAAAAAAAAAAACCGACTACATAAGCTTCCTAGTTGATGAAACAATGTTGGATGATGTGACGGTGTCAAAAATCAAGTGCCAACATTTGCAGCCTCTGCTCTTCAGTTCCCAAATCTTGCTTCATAAACCAACCTACACATCTCTACATGAAAACAAAACACTTTATTCAATTTTCCAGCCATTATTACTTGTCCTTGTTTTCCTGTACAACACTCAGAAACACAGTTTGAAAAGAGCTTTACAAAAACAAGTATTATTACTGTTATTATTGTATTGTCTCAAAGCTCTTGCATCGTCTTAATCTGCCTTCAATTCTGACAACATTGAGTATTGAGTACCATATGTAGTATTCTTTTTCATGAACTCTTTCCCCTATGATTTCTCACAGTATAATTATTATCAAAGGTTTAATATTTGAAGAAGAGCCTCTATGACACGTTAAATACCATGGCTTTCCGAAAGAATGTACCAACTCTTAAATTCTCTTAGTTTTTCAATCTCACTCATTCACACAGCAGCTCAAGGATCAAAAAGAAGCTGATGGTTCGGCACTTTAGATGTTTGTCTGCACTACTTGGTTGGTTCATGGCTGTTAATCTCGTCAAGAGTCATATTTGGGGATTTCAGCTCTAAATTATGACATTTGTGCAAGTTGTTTTTCTTATTTTGACCAGGGCCTTCATCCCTAGAACTATGTGCGTTTGGATTTTCTGAACTAGGGTCTAAATTCAGTTCTGGGAAAATGGAAGGTCTAAAGGTGGATCAGTCATTTTTGATGCATTTAGGGACGTCAAGAAATCTAAACCCTGATTACCTTTAGTAGCATAGAACAGATTGTTAGCTGCTCTCCACGCAGAGATCGGTTTATGGAGCAAAATAAATCCTCCTCAGATCACCAACAGCCTGCTTTTGCTCTCCATACAGACTGATCTTTAACCACATGTCCAAACAATCAGCAACTTTTCAGCTCATTAGCATAAGTTACTCCTCACAAACATTAAGTGCCCACACAGTCAGTGCATCAACTGCTCCACACGTCGAGGCTAAGGTGCGTTAGTCTCATTCAGTGGTTTAAAGGTAACAAAGTGCAACTACGTCCTATTGCCTAACTACAACTCACTTGGCTAAATACTTTAAAAAAAGAGTGGAAAAACATTTAAACAGGTTAAATACATCCTCCAGCATGCTGTCACTCATCTACTTATTACTCTGTGAGTGATGGGGTAAATATTCCTTCCTCACATCCCCTGGGGAGATGGATTTCTAAGGATTTAGCCGGTGCTGTGTTGGATTTCGTCCTGGTGTAACACCTAAGTAAAAGCTCAGAGCCAGAGACGTCACAGGTCCTGCTCATGCATCTGCTGCTGCATCTTCTGGAGCATCTGCTGCATCCTCCTCAGCTGCAGAGGAGATAAAGACAGAGGGACAGGAAACAAGAGGGATCAGAGACAGATTACCTCACATATAGGTCATCATTTTAAATCAGCGTCTCGGTTACATAACACTTGCTGCGGTGCATTATTCACTGTTTGAGGTTTATTAAAGAAGCTCCTTCTTACTTCATCATCCTTCATTTTGATGAGTTTCTCTGTCTCCACGTCCGGTGTGGACAGTGGCAGGATGGGGATGGGGCTCTCCACGCGCTGATCAGCATTCATCTTACTGAAAGGAAGGAGATAAAGATGAGGGATGAACAGAACACGGTGTTTCTTTCACTGCAGAGCTCAATCAGCGTGGACAAAAGTACTCACACTGAACATCAAGGCAAAGCGTTTTGCACAGAATCATTAAAGAGCTCAATTAAACACATTAAAAGAACTGTTGTTTACAACCCATTATAAGATACATTACCCAATTTTATTCAGTTTTTTATTCAGATTTTTATTGAATTTCAAGCTTTTCAGGTCCAATTGAGAAAATTGATGTGGTCCAAAATTTTGTGTTGCTGCCAGTTTTGCAGCAATGGAGAAAGTTCAAGCCTTAAAATTGCTACCAGTTCCTACAGAGCATTAAGTTGTGTAATGAAAGAAAGAGCATCTGGACATTTCCAGAAAGAGGTCTTTCCACCAGAGAAATGAAGTCAAAGAAAGTCAAGGTGAGCTCAGTGAGGAGAGTTTTTTCAGCATCCAAAGACACTCAGAAACTGGGACTAGAGAGGAAGAGGTCTGGCAGAGCCAAAGCCAAACCAGAATCAGAAGACCAGTTTCTAAGAGTCAACAGCTTCAGCTTTAAAGAGGTCATAGTTTCACAGTCTCAGTTTCAGTTACTGTGAAGAGAAGACTTTGAGATGCAGCGTTGACAGATCAGACTGCAGACAGAAAGACATCCATCAGAGTCAGGAGGAGAAACAGAAGCTTGACTGGGCCATTAAACAGCACCAATGGACCACCGAAGATGGAAGATGGACTAATGAACCAAAGCTTGAAATCTTCGCTTCATCATCAGGATTTTTCGAAAACTAGCAAAATCTGTAGTATGCCAAGAATCCTTGATTGTCCTACTGACGCAGGAACATTTCTCAGTATGCAACGGATCAGTGTCATACACTGTTTCTCACAATGCACGGCACTAACACTGTTTGTCTCAGCTGGTGGCAGGTTTTGGTGAATTACTGCCATCTACTGGAATGAGTCAGCATTATAACTACAATACAACAACACTAACGGTTCGGTATGTGTGATAGAAATGAAAAGATGCGAAAGAAGCACCGGCAAATCTTGTCACTTCTAGTTCTAAAAGAGGAGTTTACATCTACAAATTCGTTAAAGCCTATATGAACCACTAATTCACTTTTTGTAAACCATACATAGATTATATGAAAGAAATTTTTCCACCAGCTGTAAAAAATAAAGTCAGTCCCTTCCAGATTTATTTTTGATGAACGATATAACTTATTTGTAAGATTAAAAATCAAATCTGATGATTCTGTTGTGATATGATTAACAAAACGACTAGAATGTCAAGATCAAACCATAGTTTGTTTTGTACATTAAAGGCATAAACTGCATCATTTTAATAAACAAATGGAAAACTGGGGACCCGTAGTGTGAGCAACAGAAATTAGATCATGTGATTTCTCCATGCTTGTGTACCTGGTCATGTTCTGGATGCACTTGGCTCTGTAGTTCTCATAGTGACCGTCACTGGTGATGTCCTTAAGGTCGTGCATATGGGTCCTTATCAGCATGGTCCTCAGCTTCACAAAGTCGCAGTGAGCCGGGTTCTCCACTGTAAGAGTGCAGGGGAAAGATAACTGTGTGAGCCAGGCCAAGCCAGAAATATCTGCTGAGATTGGAGATAGACGGCTGCAGAGAGTTTCCTACCCTCCACTATTCCCCAAGGGTAGAGCCTCCCTCGCACTCTCTGACCTCGAGCTTCCACCACCGTGTTGCTGCCGATCACAGCGAACGGAGTGCTCTCCTGCATCACAAACAGCAGCAGTGGCAGGAAAACTCAGGTCAGAGAGGCAAAGCAAGGATACGTCAGCTTTAAAAATATTTCAGTAATATCAGCAGCTTACAGCTTCATTTCTTCCCATTTTACAACAGCTGCTCAGAAAGCAAATTCATTTCTTTACATGCTTTGGAAGATATGAGAACACAGATTCAGGAGCACCTTGAGCTCTTTATCCTGACGCTTGAACTCCTCATCCTCGTCAGAGTCGCAGTCAGGGAACTGGTAGATCTTTATCCCGTACTTATCGATCTCCTCCCTCAGCTGGAGGAACAACACACACACAAGATTTAGTGGATAACAGGTAAAACACTCACAAACACACTCTTACAACCTCCCACTGATGCTACAAATTTATCAGGAGGTCAGAGGAAACTTTACAACTGGAGTCCTCCCACACTGAGCTGAAACTGAACCCAAACCTGAGCTCATCTTTTGTTTCCTCGCTCTACTGATGCTCATTCTCAGCATGTGTATGGTTACTGTAAAGCACAGTTAACATAAAGAGCTGTGTGTGTATTATTTGTGTTGTGATCTTACCCGCTCTTTAAGTTTTTTGATCTCAGTCGGAGTCAGACAGTCAGCTTTAGAGATGAGAGGAACCACGTTAACTTTGTCCTGCAGCACCTTCATGAACTCGATGTCGACTGGACGCAGCCTGCAGGAGAACATGACCTTTACTGACCTTCTTCACACATTCACATGTTAATAAATACCACATTTGCATAGTAGAAATGTTACCCATGTCCAAATGGAGGAATGAAGTAGAGGCAGCAGTGGACTCTGTTGTCCTGGATGTTCTTTCTGTTCAGTCCACTCTCGTCTCTGAAGTATTGTTCAAACTGCTGATCGATGTAGTCTGTGACTGCTCTCCAGCTGCAAGACACAATAAGATCAGCATGACTTTCTTTGTTTTTAGATTGTAACACAGAAAAAAAAATCATGAGCCAAAGGAAAAGAAACAAACACAATCAATCCATCTTTGATCTTTAATTGTTCAATCTAACACCAAAAAACAAAAACTCGCAAAGCCTTCGGAAAGTTTGGAGATCAGTGAGTTCTTTCTGATTTTTCTTAATTTACATCCCTGAATCCTTTCCTTCATTTTAAATGTAGAATTTGCAGGATTTTACTTAAAAACAGAATGTCAATTTTTACATGATTAATCCTGCTCAATCTTGCTCAATTGTCTCCTACTGGCCTCTACAGATGTGTGTCAGTGTCTCTGTCTGCCTCAAACTCCCTCCTCTGCCTGTATGTTGATGTTATGGTTGTTATGGGATGTTTTCTGATGGTAGAGTACGTAAGTGAGAAGTTACATCAGCCAATCACTGCACACCCATTGCACAAGTGACTGATAAGGAAGTGGAAGAAGCTAACCCAGGCAGCTACAACAGTGGACGTAGCACAGAAAAAGAAAAATACAACCAAAGTGAAACAAAACGCCAAACAGGTAAAGCTTTTTACCAAATGAGGGTGAAGCTTGACTCGACTTTCACTCACTTTCGGGCACTTGGAGAGCAGCTCAGGATGAAAAGCAATGCGAGCTGGCTTTCTACTGAGCCGATATGTGTAAAATATCTGTGATTAGCTTGTGCTAACATGCCAAGTCAAGCGCAAGAATCTGGAGTCTATCCCACGAAGAAACACGATGCTGCAGGTGGTTGGTGGGCTAATGAACATGTTCACACAGCTTTGGTTAGGTAATGGGTGTGTGCTGCTGCTGGCACTGAGCCAAGGAGGAGGAGCCCAGTTTGAATGTTGAGTTTACTAACAATAACCAAAATTAGTGCAGATCCTACCTTTAAAGTATTCAGGAATGAAACAGGCTAAGCAAAAAACAAAAACACTCACAAAAAACTTCTGGTGTTAAAAAAAGAGGCACATGTAGATGTGCAGAAAAAGCTGCAGTTCTTCTCATGTCCACTTGAGGCTGGTTCCAAATGCAGAGTAATCCCAATTATCACTCATTTTAACATACATGGTTTAAAAAAAGATTTGGGATATCTTATCCATTTAGTTTTCAACACACTTCTTGAAGGTTGATTTTTTTTTGTGCTTTTTTCAAAATCTACAGTTTTGAAGCCGAAATAGCCCTGTCACAGGTGCTGTCATTTTGCAGACAGAGTCTTTGCAGCAGGGAATCTGAGTGGGGCTGTGTGACAAAAACAAGCCCTTTTTATTCCAAGTCTAATCTCTTTTTGGCTCCTCTTCTGAACATATATTACTATCTCCGAAAAAAAACGACACAAGAGCGGCAGCTGTTTTGAAACGTGACATAAAACCCAGTTTGATGTATAATAACTAATGAAAAAGAAACTATTCTGGAAAAAGAGGACTTGAACACAATGCAGCCCTATGTATCCCCAAAGCAACAGCGAGAAAATTTTCTGAGGTGTATTTATTTTTTTCAAGTTTGACCACAGCTCCATTAGAATGAATGGGGAGACTGAGTTTTTGACCTATAGTGCAACCAGCCACTAGGGGGAGCAGTTTTTGTGATAACCTCACTTCTGACCAAGTGAATAGACATTCATTTTCTTTTCAGCGATATGATTGGCACATCATGAATTTTTGCACTGCAAAACAATCTATGTTGTCTAGAATGCAACAATAAACTGGAATAAATGCATTAATTTTTTTTTCTTATGCAATTCATGTTATTAATCCTTATTAACCTGTTGAAGTCCTAGCCCTAAAGAAGCTGCCTCTCAGTCCTCAAAGAAATAGTCCACAAACAAATATCTGACTCATATTTGGCGACACCCCCTCTTTCTGTATCCTTTATTGCTGCTCGTAAGAGATCTCATGAGGCCGTTTTAACTCTTCAGATCCTTCCTGTACTCTAGCTCTGCTCTGTTCTGCTGAAAACACACTTTCTTTATGTATTAATATCTCTATAAGCAGTGGTGGACACGCAGAGGTCGACATCACCCTGAGGAGCGAGGTGCACATTTTTCCCTCCTCCTCATCTGCTCTCACAGGCTGATCTGACGGGCAGTCGATATTATCTACATTATTAATTTACCTGTATGTAAGAATACTCAATAAAAATCTTCTCTGGCATTTTTCTGTTCTGCTGATGAGCGGTTTAGTTTGTAGTGGCGGTGAGCTTATCAAGTGGACAGGAGGCGATGGTGGTGTCACTGCTGATGTCTGCAGATTTAACTCAGCAGGCCAACGCAGAGGGTGAGGACGAGTCTGCAAGAGTCACTTATTATTATTAGAAAAGCAACTTCAAGCAGCATTTAAAGCAGCATTTTCAGGAATTATCAGAGCTGTGGAGCTGACTCTGAAGAAGACGGTGAGTACAGAACAGAAATATCTGACCACACCGCTTGATTTTATGTGTTTCTGTCTTGTTTCGTAAAAATTTCTCCAAACTTGTTGTCATTTACACGAAGTCAAAGGATTCTGGGTGATTTCAGCAAACAGAAATGTGCTTGTTTTCTGATGCAATCCTCTGCAATCCCCTTTATATTCCAGACTTTAAATGAAAAACACTCAGACTGCATCACTGCAGAAACACCAACACAGAGCAATTACAGATCAATAGATCAGGGTCAGTGAGAGTGTGAGAAATATAATTAAAAGGCTGATGATGTTTAATCAATACTGGAGCTGTAAACTAAAAGAAACACCAGGCCTGAGGAAAAAAGGAGAAACTCTCACACAGTTATACACTTTGAGGGACAGACAGATGGAGCTGGAGGTAGGTGAGAGTCTAACAGCAAGTGAAAAGAGCGACAGCAGAGCTTTATTTCTACGTGGGTGACAGACAGAGCTGAAAAGACAGGTCAGATAGGTGGTGTGTGGGTTTCACTTCACTTATAACTCCTTTGGTCTAACAGTGATCAGAACACTCACCACTCAGTGTTGTTGACGGCGTCCCCAAACCCAGGCGTGTCCAGGATGGTGAGTTTCAGCTTTACGCCCTTCTCCTCGATGTCCACCGTGTGCTTGGTGATCTCCACCGTCTGACTGATGCGCTCTTCAGAGTCCAAACAGAGTCACACACGTCAGTCTCAGGTGTGACAAAACACAGGTGCAGAATGGAGGTGTGTGATTGGTTGGTGACTCACCCTCTGCGTTGAGCAGCTTCCTGTCTTTGTGCAGGTCGGTGAGGAAGAGGCTGTTCACCATCGTGGATTTACCCAGACCAGACTCTCCTGAAACAGACAACGGGAAGTTCAGGCCGTTCATATTGTCAAAACTACTTTTTTCCACCTGCCTTACAGCCCCTTTAAACTGTCACAATTTTTCTTCACCTTCTGTCTCTAAAAGGCTGCAGGGCTTTTAAGCAAATGGACTAAAGCTTCATCAAATCAGAATGTTACAAGAGAAGATTTATGGAGCTTGTTTTTGTTCCTTGAGATTAAGATTCAGATTTCAGCAAAGCCCAAAAATTTCACAGAGAACACAGGGAACTTGTGAAATCTGCGACGGTGCGGAGGTGTGGTGGTGGTAAATTGCTGCCTTGCAGAAAGCAGTTTGAGTCATTTCTGAGGCTAAGATGGATTTTTAATTTGATCTGTGTGCAGAGGTGGTTTGCACAGGGCTCTTCTCAAGGCCATACAAGCAAAAAAAAAATCAAATGCAGAAATGTAGTAGTGGAGGACAAAACATTGGAGCTCACACTCTGTATTTCAGTCTTATTTGTAATCTAGCATTATTTCTTTATTAAAGCAACATACAGTTTGCTGAATGCCACATTTTTCTAGATTTCATAGCTCAAGCTTATATTAACGGCCCTGTCTTTGTGTTTGATTCAGGAACTTTTGGCTTCAACATTTTTTATTCACTGCACCACTTAAACCCTTAAAAGTCATGTCTTTCTAAAACTGAAGTCTTTTCATCACTGACCTGCCACCATGAGCGTGAAGTCAAATCCTTTCTTCACAGACTTTCTGTGGACCTGGTTGGGCAGCGTGGCAAAGCCGACGTAGTCTTTTTCCTAGGAACACACACAGAATAAATTAGTCAGACAAAATGAAGATTTAAAGCAGCAAGCTGAAGGAAAAATGGTGGTCAATTTACTTTGATTTATTTCTCTTTAGGATGGTTATTTTACCCATAGCACCATCACCTCTGGAGCTGCATAATACCTGAAAACATTGCTACATGCTTTGCCTTTGGATGCATATTCCTGAACTACACCATAGAATGGTATCTATCAAAAATGCTTCTTTGTTTACAATTTTTAATGAACTGTTTCTGAGTCCAGGGGCAATCTGATTCAAACTTTATGATATTCAAGCACAGAAACTAACTGGTAGCTTACTCGTTGAATAAAGAAATTTTATTCTATGAAAAATTAAGCTCAAATTCAACCATTATCAATAGCAAAAATCCAACATGCATGCACAAGATAACTAGTTCACATAGGATGATTATATATACGTTATCTGGTCATTTTAAAAAGTTGATTAACTTATGTTCACTATTAAATCATCTTGTGGAGACAAGTTATCTTGTACTCACTAGTGATCATCTTGTGCGAATTACATGACTCACTCCCTCAAGATGATTAAGAGAGTGAGCAAGTCATTATGTTACTACAGAAAGTCAAATGCATAGATGACACATTGCTTACACTTGATGATTTAATCGTGCACAGAAATCAAAACAAGTTCATAACTTTGTGCTTACAACTAACTTTAAACTGTTTGCACAAGATATTATTCTCATGTGACACAAGTTATCACCTTGTTTTGACGAGCTGTTTCATCCATGCTCACGATAAATATCTTGTGCAAACTCCTCCCAACACAACAAATGTCATATACTGTACATACAAATAATTATCTTATGCAAAGGTTATGATTATCTTATTGCAATTTTGTGCATAAAGAATAATTATTTTTGTGCACAAGATAAAACTTGATACGTTTTAGAAATTTGTAGGCTCTGAACATTGTGCCTCTAGCTTTTTGCCCACTTTCTGCAGACTATTTGCTTGTAATTGTTGGCATTTATGTAGTAATACCAACTTTAACCCTACGTACATGTACAGGTAACACCTGCCAAGTAAACTTAAATAAAAGTCAGTTATATTCTCAGGTGATGTTGCTATCTTGTTGTTTGTCAGCCTCCCAGTTTACTGGATAACAATGGAAAGGATTTCCAAATGGTGTTTAAGTTTCTTTAGACTTGAAATGTTATTTTTATTGAAATATTATAACTAAAGAATGATTTATTTTTCCTGAAGGAAAGCAAACAGAAATCAGGTTATAGCTGCATTATATAAGTGTATAGCTACTGGTGTTCTGGGTCAGCTTTGGCCCCGTAGTCCACAGCACTGCTTCAGTAGTTGTGTTAGTAGGACATTCCCATGATTCCTTTCATATTTTATTAAAGTGGCAGGAGGGCAGGCCATGTAGAGGCTGAGAACATGCCCTGAGGTTCTCCCATGTATTCATAACAGTGTGGAAGGCTGGCGGCGGCACATGAGGAGGGGGTGGGGAGTGAAAGGACAAAGGCATGAGTATGCATCTGAACACACAGAAAGAAGAGGGATCCACAGTAAAGATTATAAACACACAGAGAGATAGAGAGCTATGGCAGAGAGGAGCTTTTAAGGGACAGATGGTCAGAGAGATAAAAGTACATTTCCTGATATTTCTCCTCCAGGATGCATCAGCTCTTAAATCTAATTCAGAGTGCATTATCCTGACTCCTGCAGGGTGAGGAATCCATGTTCATGCAGGTGTGTGTGGGAGATTGGTTTTTGGTATTGCTTCCATATTGACATTTTGTCTGTGGATGTGTTAGCGAGTCACTCCCACACACAGATATCAGACTGCTGGCTGAGCCACGTCTGAGCCCGCTGCTCTGACTCAGCCTCGGCGCTGCCATCCAACTCCTCATGGAAGAAAAACACAGAGCTGCAATGGAGGCAGGATGAAGGCAACGTGTCCTGAAAGAGCTCGTGGGATTTTAGGGATACGGATCTAAAGAATTCAACGAGCACAGTGGAGGTGGTGAGGAGAGGCTGCATGTAGGCCAGACCAGGACAGAGATGAGTTATATTACCCAAATATTCTCACTTATGAGTCTACAAAGTAAGGTTTACAGTGAAATATGTTCAAGATTCACAAAGTTTCTTTGCTTAATTATTCATCCAGAGTGTTAATATGGGTGTTGAATTCAATTTTCTGACCAGAGGTAGCTCAAACTTCATGACATTCCTCTTATTTTGTGCTTTCTTTCATTAGAAAGGTCATTATTAGAGCCAAACTAATCACTATATCGACAGAGAACTTATTTTAAAAAAAAACTATTACAGTATTCTTCTCTGTCATCTCTTATCTTGAAATGCAAACTCTTATCAAGTTTTGCCTTATTTAAAATAAAAAACAAGCTGAGATACACACTGAAAAGGTGTGTATGTCTTTTGGTTGCAAAATTGTCCCTTTTAATGGAAATAATCCTGATTTTTATGCCTAGTTTTGAATATTTCCTCTGCTGAAGATTTGAGCTGGCATTGTGATGCTTTAATAATTCACAACTCGTAATAGAAATAGAGTCGTAAAGGTTTGTAGAGTGTTGCACTGTGTGATTACTAGACTTTTTGCACCAGACTACATTAAATGTCCATTTTCATGCATTTGTGGATAATTCAAGTATAAAACATCAAAGAACAGTGATTGGTATTCCCAGAAACAGGAACGTATTGCCTATAAATGTCATATTTGTTCAAGCATGGGTCAAAAACAAAAAATCTTAATAAATGCAATACATAATGAATAAAATCCCCAAATTCTTACAATGAAAACCTTCAGATATCACTGAAAATCTGACATTTTTTATACAAAACAGACCAAAACGCTTAATTTATGAGTCATTCAAGATGTTCAAGCGTGTTTGCAGATGTGTACAGATGTTGCAAATAAAGGGAAATGAGAAACTGAGTTGTATCAAACAGTAGAAACCATAAAACCTGTCTGAAGTGAACCATGTGTTTCTATAAGTGGGTCTGACAGAGAGTAAAGGAGGACAAAGGAGGAGAGTCTGACTCAGCTCAGCCAGGTCACTAAAATCTGTGCAGCCACCAAAACAAAGAGATGATGTTGGGTCGCGCACAGCAGGGGGGCTTTTATTTTGTAAGAGGGATCCTCTCACACACACACACACACACATACACATGCACATGCACACACTCTCACTCATGCACACACCTTTTCGTCTGCTGCGTGTCTTACCTCTGCATCCTCTGAGAGATGAAGTCAGATTCCAGCAGACACCATCAGTCCGTCAGTGAGCACAGTCACAAAGAGAGCACCCGGAGGGAAAAACAAAGCATCATGTGGTTTCTCTCCAACCTGGATTCATCGATGCTTCATTGAAATGAGAGTCTACGTCGCGTGGAGGGTGATTAATCACCTGCACGAGCTTACCTGACCGGGGCGCGCGGCTCCTGTACCTGCTGCTGTTGGCCGTCATCTCTGGTCACAGTTGGTGGGAAGCGCGTCCAAACTGAATGAAAGGGGCGGGTCCGCAGCCGCTTCAAATTTCCAGATGAGGAATAAATGATGTGGAGAAATGATGTTTAAGCGCTACAGCAATAAGAGAGGTCCAAAAGAGCACAGGGGTGTGTCAGAATAAAACAAAAAGATCAGATAAAATACAACAAATTCATGAGTGTGCCGTCATAGTCTCATCGCTACACTCTGTCTCTGTGCATGCAGACTGATTCACTCATTGTGAGTGTTTAAGCTGTGGAAAACGACACGTAGTTCACGTGATTACACAGGAGGTGGCAGTATTGCTCTGTACACGCAGCTTTATCAAAGATTCTGGGCAAACATCACCCTGTGCTACACTCACAACTGATTTTGTAGTAATTTATGTGATTAATATGATAAAATGTTTATGAAGGACAAACTTTAAGTTTTTCAAATCATTTGATTTCCACATTTAATGTAAATCAAGTTAAAAAAAAAAAAAAAGCTTAATCTGAAAAATGAGGAAAACATCTGCTTAATATAACTGCATGCTTCAAAAAAGTTTGTACAGAGACAACAAAAAGAAGCCCGAGTAACATCACAAAACCATTAAGGAGATTTATCAATAGGACTGGGTGTGTAAAGGAGACACTGGAAGGGAGTCTGTCAGGAGGAGAGAAAGGAAGAGGTTCACCACTCTCTGAGGGACTGTGTGAGCAAAAAGATAAATAGTTTTAGAATAATCTTCCTCAGAGTTTGTGGTTTTCTTCAACTATGGAACATAATTTCATTAAAGATTCAGAAGATCTGAAGAAACCTCTGACAAAAGTGACAAGAACCAAAAATCAAGACTGGATAGACCAGATCTTCAGGTCCAAAGGCAGAACTGCATTCAAAACAGACAGGACTCTGTAGTGGAGATCACTGCATGAGCTCAAAAACAATTCAAAAACCAAAAAGTTGGATTACTACTGTAGCATGCAAAGAGGAAGCCAGATATAAACCAGATTACAACATTATGTCTCTGTAGTAGAAGAGTCAAGGTCCTAAATTGGCCTGCCTGCAGCCCTGACTCATAACACGAGATACGACCCTGAGCTGCTGAAATCCTCTATGAGTCAGGAATAGGACAACAATCACTTTAAACTCTCTGTAACCTGAATATATTGAGCTTTGTTTAATTAAAGGTTACTTAAAGTGGACTTTTTGTGTTGTTTACATCCTACAATAACAGTCTGATTTAAATACAGACATGGTATACATTATTAGTCATTGTTGCCTTATATATATTTATTTATTTAGTGCAAACATGTTCGTGTGCTTGCTTCCTATTTTTGTCCTGGTTTTCCTTGTTTGGACCTGCAGATCTATTTCTATCCTCCGGTAAACTATTCCTGCAGCTGTGTACAGCATGACCACAAACCTTAACACAGACTGAGTCCGTTAGGCAGTTTCTGATTGACTTAAAACAATTTGTAAATCAAGAGAAAAGACATGAAAATCAGCAAGGCAGCTGCATTTCAGATGACTTATACAGTGTTTGGATACATGCACATTTATGTTCCATTTAATTACTTTTATGATTTAAAGTAAACACATTTCAACTTTGAATCTTTTCAGTGAAATAGTGACTTATGTGGCTAAATTAGAAAATCCTGAGAGGCTGCAGAAAAAAATGAGTTTTAGATTACAGATATTTTGCTCCGATGTTGTAACTGACTTGATGTGGTGAAGAAAAGGCAGATTTGGGGGGGGGTTAAGGACAAAAAAATGCATCTAACAGTGCACACACACACATCTGAACATCCTGGTAGGAACTCTGTGTTTTGAAGGACAACAATGCAGCATTGTCTTCCTCTGTGTGGGCTGAAACCTCCAACGCAGCAGGGTTACATGTAAGTGTGAAAAATATACGACTGTGCGGGTGTCAATCCTTGAGAATGACAAGGAGACAAGCTATCCACTTATCCAAGATGGCTGAATATTAAAATACATCTGGAAAAACTTCCCTTAAAACAACCCCAACACAAGTTAAGGAGCAGGACTCATCCAGCAGCAAGGCCAGTTAAGTATTTTTTACCCCAGGTGTGAACATTCAAGGATGTCCCGCCTTCATCTGGAAGACATCAATAACAGGCATTTAGTTATTTCCTAACACGACTTTTTCCCAGCAAAGATGAGTTTTTGTTGTTGTTCCAACCTTTATTTTTCATTTCAAGAACCAGAACAACAGGCAAAGTCCTCTCCATCCCTCCTGTCACTCTCAAGGCCATATTTCAGGTCAATTTGTTGCTGATTGTTTACCTGCTTCCTCTTCCTTCTGCCACTCTTCAGTCAGCTTTTTCATCTTCTGTCTTACACAGAGGTGTTACCTCAACTTTTTGTTTCCTCTCGTTTGCTAAAAAATCTGAGGGGAAGTGACGTCCTGCAGCTTTCGTTGACAGCATGTCAGCATATAGGTCCCCTGTTATGTCTACACTGTAAAATGTAATTTGTTGACTTTACTTGAAAAAACTTTGGAAACCCATTGCCTCAAAATTTCCAAGTCAAGTAGATCATTAATTTTAAGTTGTTAAAGTTGAAAAGAACTGTGTTTAGACAACTCATGTCATGGCAGTTACCTTGAGTGTAGTTAACACAAAATGATTTTTTAGGTTAATGTAACTTCAGATAGTACTGTTTACGGTGATGGTGATTTGTTATCGTGAATGAGGAGGCAACACAGTGGGTATAAGACCATGCTGCTCTTTGAGATGTTGCCCAAAGGGTACAGGCTGTCTGTGTTCTAAATGGCACAGATAGGCTGTTTATGCTCGATGGCAATTACCTGCTGTCTTGTCTGTCCTAGCCTGAACCCATCAACACATCATATTTATTGGCATAAACACTGGACGCACTGTGAAAATCATTAACCACATGGGCCCATGCCCTGTGGAGCACAGATAGCCAGTCCATGCCATGAGGAGCACAGACAGCCAGTCTGTGCAATGGGGCACAGATGGCCAGTCTGTGCAAGGGAGCACAGATGGCCAGTCTGTGCAAGGGAGCACAGATGGCCTGTCTGTGCCTTGCAGAGCACAGAGGGCCTGTCCGTGCAGTTGAGCACAGATTGTTGCTTTGTGCAGCGGAGCAAAGACAGTCTGTGCCCCCTGACAGTGTAATCTGTCAACGTAAAGCAGAGTCTCATATCCACTGTGTTTCCTTCCACCATCACATCAAAAATGTCTTTGCTGTAAAACAACAATAAAGTACTGGCAGCAGGTTTGCCAGTATTTTACAGTGTAATTTTTTTTCAGGGGCTGGTTAAATGTTGAAGACATAACATTAATGTTAACCTGCCAGCTCTTACTGACCAGATCGCTGAGGATTTCTTTGTGGTTGGATGACTCACAGCATTTCAGTAAAGGTTACTTTCATCACCAGAAAGTTATATTAACTAAGTGAAAACTAGGAAAGTCAACAATTTGAGCAGACATCAGTTATGATCATTCTTTATTTGAAGTAAGGATGAAAATTAGATTTTACAGTGTAAGCTGCTTTGGCAGTCAACAAAATATGACATGTCATGTTTTAAAGACAGTGCATCATTGCAAGGGCAACCAGGTTAACAATATAGGCACACGGTCTTTTATTAGAGACCTGTCTTTATTGTAAGACACATCTAGGCACATCCTGCTACACTTGGAGGGGCCTGTATGAGTAGCTTTACGGTAAACACCTGTATTGAAAATGAGTTGGCTCACTAAGAGTTAGGTATCACGTGCTTCTACTGATCAGAGATGGCTGAAAGAGGAAATTTGATGTTTCAGATGTTAAGAGCTGCTGCAGAGTGAGGACATGCCAATCAATAATGACAGTGAGTGATTCAAACACAGCAAAACAAGCTCAAAGCGAGCAAAGGTTTGTTGAGAGTCATCCTGCAGCTACCTGCGAGGAGGAGCGGGGAACAATGAAGACAGCTTGGGACCCCAGCCCAGAGCAGGGTGCCATATCTGCCTCTGTTTCCTGTGCTAGCTCACGGGCTGCATGGGTGGCAGGGCAGCAAGGGGGACACACAATGAGCGACCTTCCCCCTTACCGTCACCAAAACAGATTCCTTCAGATGTAAAGAGGAGCTGAGGGACCACAGTGACCTACACACACAAACAAACTCAGGCTGTAATTGCTCTTTATTTATTTATTTATACATGCTGTGGGAGCTCAGTTTAACATCCTGCAGCACCAGCCAGAGATGGATCAACTGTAATAAATTGGGATTACGATGAGCTGTTTGGCCTGCAGGTCAGAGAGGTGATAAATGAGAGAATTGTGAGGTTTAATCCCTGAAAGCTGATGGCTAACACTATGAGAGGGTCCTCATTAGAGACTACAGCATCTGATATCCCCAACACAAGGACTTAAACTCTATTCAGACAGAAAGTTAATCAGATAAGTTACTAAAATAAGTCAGATATCAGTGGCTTAATACTTGTGCTGATGACACAGAGTTTCAATGTGTGAACAGAGATAAAGATAGGCTCATAAGGCGTCAACTTGTGAATCATGCTTCAGGGGACTATCATCATTTGATTAGCAGACTACACTCTCCTTTATTTATCATCTCATGCTCAGTTTGCAGGAGGAGTGCGTGTGTGAGAAACCCACCCGTGGTCACTACACTCTGTGAGAAGGTCAGTATGCATACGTGTGTATTTCCTCCCTGCAGACAGAACCGCGCTCACACAATAACTTCGCTGAGGAAACGCAGGAAGGCCTGAGCTCAGCGCCGTACAATAGCTCATCACATGTGCTACGAGCTGATTCCTCGGGCACGCCGGCTCACAGGAGGAAGCGCTCATTGTTGCCATTGAGCCTTTTCTCCTTTTCCCTGGTGGAGGGACAATGGAAGACGAGGGGGGAGGAGGATGGGAGCGATGTGGGCAGGAGAAACATATATTTGTTTATTTTTTGACACAGACAGGAATACTGAGAAAGAACCATGATATCTGAAGAATTAGCATCCCTGGAGGCAAATTAAGTGCACAATTAGAACTTTTACTGCCTTATAACATAAACTCCACAGCACATGCATCCTTCTAATTATTCATACTGCGCTGATTAATAAGTTACTCCATTATGGGGACCCAGAGAGCTTTTGTTAATTATGTAACAGAGCTGAGCTTGTCTGCAGCTGGCTTCCAATCCCATTCTCCACCTGTAGGTATTACACTCACAACTGACTGTATTTAACCACACTTCAAGTTTCAAAAGTGAAGAAAGTGAACAAATCTTATTACCTTAAATCTTCACCTCACAGTTAACAGGGGGCAAAAAACCCACTATCATGATAGTATCAAGACATATTAGAAATAACTCCATCAGTTGGATGTTTCTTTGACTTTACAGATCATCTCGTCTCTGGGAAAATCCTCTGAACACAAGCACAAGGAGAAGAAGAGAGTTTGTAACCGTAATTCTACAAAAATTTGTCCAAGAAAGAACAAGAATGAATGATGGATGATGAAGAAAACACCCCAAAGGCCCAAAATCTGACAACAAAATGCTGAATAAGTCAAAATCCCAAGTGGAGCAGGGTTGGTTGGTTTGTGTTTCAGACTACAGACCATTAACCATGCCCATATTTGTGTCTTATCATGACTTCAGCTTGTTCTTGCTTCGTTTTGTTGTTCCACATTTCATGCAGCCCAAAGTGCTCCTAAAGAAATCCAGAATCTCCCAAACAGACAAGGAAACCTGTTCAATTTCGGGTACTGCACTTCCATCTGTCATCTTAAGCACCGTTTCCACCAAGCAGTCCGGTTCGGTTCGGTTCGGTACGGTTTGGCATAGTTTGGTACAGTTAAGCCTGATCCTGTTTGCGTTTCCACAGCAAAGTGTGCCCTCTCTTGGTAGGCGGCGAGAGGGCACAGCCGGATGCTGATAGCCGCAGCTGTTAAACAATAGTGTGACGCCGTAGCAGCGCGACACAGTTTACCCCGCTAATAAATCCAACAAAAAAGAAAAACGCGACACAGTAAACAAAGAGTATAGATGGAAGACATGCAGCATTTCATCCTCTCTGTGATTGGCATGTAGCTCTTTGATACAAAGTGTAATCAAGCTTTTGTTTCAGAGAAGTCTGTGTGCTGCCAGGAGAAATGCAGCTGCTGTCGGGGTAAGTGACGATTCTACCGACCCATCAACGGTCTGCAGTGTGTAGCTCCACCTTCTGAGAGCGGATCGGTTCAGTCTGTCACAGATCTGTCCCCGGATAAGTCAGTGGAAACGCCACAAAATGCGCGCCGTACCGAGACGAACCGAAGCGGTCTGCTTGGTGGAAACATGGCTTTAGGAGCTACACTGGGATAGGGATTGACTAACCACCAATTATTTTTCTTTTCTGTTGTCTGTTTTACAGAAGCCAGCATATATGGCTAAAACATACTGTTTGCGTCTCCGATACGGGCCCGCTTCATTGTGTTTGGGCCACCAGCTCCAGCAAGAAGGAGCCCTCTGGATCAGATACACAAGCCTCCTTATTTTGCAACAATTTAATTAACAAAGAGCAGGTTAAGTGGGACAGGAAGTTATGTGTAAAAAACATCTAAAAATACCTAAACTTAGCATTTCAAATCTGTGTTTGAATTTATATTTACTTCAAAATATTTACACGATATATTTTAGGGAAAATATTGAAATTGGAGACATGCTCCTGTATTCTCTCAATTTTGAGTTAAACCTGACTTTTTAGACATCTTCTCCATCATTTGTTCACAGTTCTCTGTCAGATTTCATGGGTTTGATTAGTTTCCGGGGGTCTATGAGTCAAGATGTGGGTTAAACTAACAAAGACGGGAGCTAAGATAACCACATTGCACTAATTTCAGTTGAAGCTCCACCATTTAAAGACTTCAAAGCACTCCACAGTTTATATGATAAGATCTGAAAGAAGGCCAGAGAGTGAGACGCTGAGGGAGGATAGAGACGTTCAGGAGCAGGAACAGAAACGGAATCTAGGCAAAAAAAAATGTCTGTGTTATCTCTGTGATTGTGCTCCACAGAGACAGGAAATGGTGCTGTTACATTCAGGAAATGGGCTGATGGGGGAGATAAGGGAGGAAAATAGCTACGGAAATCAAAACAAGTCCATGCCGATGGAGTTGAGGGGGAACAGAGGGGAGACGGGGCAGGAGTTTACAGATTCATTACTGCATTTTAGACATCCATTCCCAATGTTCTAGCATCAGGAAACTCTTTCCCCTCCTCAGTCTGTAGGTTTGCACCCACAAAGCTTTCTTTAGACCAATTATTTATCATTTTAAGTACCTTGTTAGACATTTTCTCTTCGTTTGCTGCAAGTTTTTATCGCTCAGTTCTACTTTAAGTGTGAAAATAAACTAAATTAGTTATAATGGCCAACAAAGGGAGCTCCAGATATAACCGGCGCTCTAAATCAGACCAAAGCTTCAAAAAAATATGCTGGAAATTTCTACTTCTTTAGTCATACTTATTCCCATTTAACTAGAATTTTCCAGGACTGTGTAATGAGTTAAATGAGTGTTGTGTCCTAGGATATATTGATCATGTTTCAGTGTTTTGAGGTCACGTCTGCAGAACAAAGAGTCTGCCCCGCAGCAGCTTTGACAGATGTATTTGTACTGAAGCACGCATTGACCTCCATGCTCAGTGACGTGTTAAGACATGTTTTATTAACACGTTAGCGCCGTGTCAAAAGGAACACACAGAACGGATGATCCTGTATCCCATTAAAACAAGGATTGAAGTATGAGCTGATTTTGTTGTTTACTGATTCTTTGAGGTACAGAAATCAATGTCGTAACATCCAAAATTCTGTAATTATTCTTTTCCAACTTTTTTTTTTAATAAGAAAACAGTTTTAACACCTGAATTATACCAAATACATTTAAATTATTCAAGATATCAAAATCTAGAATGACAAAGTTTAATGCTGAATTTCCTCCAGATCTGTATGCGGAACGTCTGGCTTCGGCACCCAGCAAAAATTAAAGTTTGAGAGAGCTGAGAGTGAACGGAAACCTAATGTAGTGGAGACAGACTGGACACGGATCTGGTAGAACTCAGCCATTAGCTGTCATCTTGTATGTTGACTTGGTAAATGGAAGCCTCCCCTACTTCATCCATCCATCTTCTACTGCTTATCCAGGCCAGCCAAGAGATATAAACCCTCTATCATATCTTGGGAGTGCAAGCTGGAGGTTTGTGTTTGATGAGGCCCATAGGACCACATCATTTTCAAAAAGCAGAGATGGGATCCTAAGACCCCCAAACGTGACTCCTTCTGCTGCTTGGCTGCGCCTTGAAATCCTGTTCTTAAAAGTGATGGATAAAATCCTGACTGGGAACAAGTTCAGCTTGCTGTTGGCAGTAAAAACCAAACTCATCTCTTTTATCCCTTCATTTTTTCATTTTCTCTGAAAATAAAGAGATTGATTAGACCGTAAAGAAGGGCCTCCCCTACTCCCCTACTGAAATGTAGGAATAGAGAGAAAAAAACACCCTGGCTTATTAAGGGGTCGTTTATACGACAATGGTTTTAGGGTGAAACGCAGAAGTATCATTGCATTTCGGCCTGGGGTTTAGACGGAAACACAGTTTAAACCAACTTAAAATGCAAATTTATGGAAACGGCCTCCAGAGTTGCCGTTCAAACAGTAACGTCACATCACATCAAGCTTCACTTCGCTTCCCACAACACACACAACAGTACAACAGTACAAGAGTACCGTTGTGATCATCATGAACTAGCACGCGTACCACTTCTGCATTTAGCATTAATACACCAGATGATCAGCCCAACTCTACTTCTGTGGAGATCTACCAAAAGCTGCTTCTGGACAAGACAGGTACAGCGCCAACTACAGGCCTGGCATGCTTACTGCACTTTCACAGTGCTTCTGTGTAAACACAGGTTTTTTTTCATTGCATTTTAGCATTTTCAGATGAAATGTTGTTGTGTAAACAGGACCTCAGAAAAGCTGATGAACCAGAAGTACATTTCACTTTAGCTTTAACAGGATTTAGATGCAGCAGATATTCTCCACCAGCTGTTAACTCCACCCTCTGCTCATTACAGCTCATTATGTGTTTAACTGGACATGAGGTCAGAATTTACTCCAAACTTGGGCAGAACCCGAGGATTACTATTAGGTGAAGAATGTCGTCAGCTGTTATCTCTGTGTGTGGTTAGAGGTGACTCACTCTGGAGGAAACCTCAACGTTAGGGAGTCACCAAGCTCTCCCTGATAAGAGATAGAAGTCTTTAATGACCCTCCTCTTCCTCTGGTGACTCATCACACCTGTTAGGGAACAAACGACGGACATGAAGCTCAGAGCTTCATCACAGCTCAGTCATCCTGTGAGCGTTCAGCCTCTCTGTGACATTATCATGAGGACATTAGCTCTGTAAACAGGACTGAAGGTAGCACACAGGATGCTTTAATTACTCATTTTATGAGTCACATGTTTTGGTTATACTCATCCCAAATGACAAAACAAAAATATATTGAAGTTAAGCTGAAATCAAACTACCTTCCCTGTTTTCTTTCTAACGTCTATCTATAGACAGATCAGCGTTACTGTCCTTAAGTTTGTGTTTTTGCCTCAAAAGTGGTTCCTTTGAATAATTTGAATTAGTGTTTTTGCAGGTTGTCCTTTTTGACTGTTGTTTTGCCAATCCTCAGGTGACATTCCAGGATTTTAAAGCTCACTTTTACTTTTGTGTGTTTTATGGGGAGAGTTGAAACCACAGAGAGAAGCAGAAAGAGTGAGTCAGTCTCAGAGGTCAGAGAGAAAGCAGTCTCACAGGCTGAGGTGTCAAAAAAACAGACCAGTTTTATGGCTGCAGGAGACAATACAGATCAGAAAGGTTATACACACACAGAGAAACACACACAGGGAGAAACACACTCACTTACTGCATCAAAACCACAATGAACAACAATAAAAGCCTCTTTGAAGCGAACCGTCAGTCCACGTGCCAAACTCTGGTACCGGACACACGCACATCTCCACAGAACCCCAAGGCCTCACACCTGTGTGAGTGCCAAACACACACCACAGGTGACACAAGTGTGTGGATAATAAAGAGAGTCGATGTGGAACGGCAGGAGGAGAATATCCTCGTCGGCTCGGAGAACAATGGAGCAGAGAGGAAGTGATAAGAAACAGGACATCCTAACACTGCTGTGTGGCAGCCCCCCCACATGCTGCTGACACGTCACCTGGGAGACCTGCAGCTGTCAATCAAACTCATGACAGCACGATACACAACCAGAGACATGTCTTGCCAGGAAAACACACAGCTGGAGATTACATAGAAAATCAAACCTAAAAACAGGAGCTGAGATAGTTCACTGTGAAAGTCTGAGTGTATATTCGTATCGTGATGTGTTCACAGTGTGTACACAGTAATCCTTTAATTATAAGAAATAAAGCCAGGGCCTAAGTTTGAACTGGACAAAAAATCAGTCTGTGCTCAAGCTTTTCGGATTCTGACATTTTTTAAATAACTAGTTGTCTTTGTTCAATGCATATTCAGCTTTTATATGGATAAGAGCAGCAGATACCCCTTTTCGACCAAGCTGGTGCTAGTTCCAGGCCCCTGCCAGACTTAGTACTGGTTCTGTTTCCACTGACAAAGTCCAGATGCTCAAAACTGGTGCTTAGCAAACACCAACTCTGTGCTGGGCCAGAGCAAAGCACAAATCATGTCAGAGGCTGGGGCACGGTTAACCTGACATGTCAGACGGACAGTTTCATATATCCACCACGGAATTATTTCACAAGTCCATCTGGGTAGCAGCTCTTCCGATTTGTTTTCAGAGGCGGGACTTTTAAAAAAATCTGCAGCTGGTGATTGGACGACCGTTCTGATTAACACACTCAACACAGACCAATCCACATCACGCCACGGTATGACGTAGCTTATGTGAGCCAATGCCTCTGAGAAACAATAGATGAACAACTGCAGGAACATGAGAAAAAGCTGTGAAAAAGGCGTTAGAAGACAGCTTCCGTTTTTATAAATTTAACTTAAGAATCAAAGGAACGGTGACAAGTACGAAAGTCTGCTGATGTCACGTCTGCTCCCACAGCTCCCGCCTCTCTTCCCTGATTGGGCCGGTTAGAATTTAGCCGAGTGAAATCGTTGGTCATTGGAGCCTTTCAAGATGGACCTGCAGGAGTTCAGAAACTGAATCAGGCAGGTCCATCTGCTCTGCAAGGTCAGGGCCAGGTTACTGTGACCAACGACCAGCGATGAAAAACAGCCATACTTTAAAAGGAAGGCTGCCGAGTGAGTCATGTGTTGTTTTGGTGGCGTGTTCTCATCCAAAAATTGATCTTGGAGCGAAATTGGAGCAGCAAGATGTCAATTCTGCCTCATGGTCTTAGGTTCACATTTCGCGTCTTCTCTTTCCATGGCAGGGTTGCATCCTGATGTGTTCAAAGACACACATAACTTGCACCCACACATGCATCAAGACACACACACCCAGGAATGGCAATGCATGCAGTGATGTACTAATGTTTTACAGTGATGCAATGACATGGCTCAGACTTGGATCCTTGCTGATGGAAAACCAATTGATTTTTAGAAAGAACATCATTAGAACCAACTAAGCACTAGCACTGAATGAGGTGGTGGTGGAAAGGAGGGACCTAAGAGACACGAAATGTGTAGACTGGAGTGAAGCAAAAGGTTTATATGTTCTTTTTATTCTTCTCAAAACATTTGATAATTGTTTTTGATTTTTGTTCTTCCATGTGCTAGATTTGATTAGAAAGTTACCAACATGCATCAGAGGGTCAAAAAGCTATGAACTATAAAATAAACAAAGATGAAATGTGTGAGAATATGTTCAAATGTTAAGCAAAGCACAACATTTTAACTTCTTAGAGTGAGGAAACAATGGCAGGAAATCTAAACCATTAAAGATAGTGATAACATTTATATATTTAAATCAATATTGTATTAAATTTTTATTTCTTATGTAACTGCTGGGAAAACAGTTTAAAGACCTCCTCCACCCATTCTAGACAAGAGTGGGAGTCAGTGATCACATGATTGATGATATAAACCTTTAGGGAGGGGACAACCAATCAGAAAGGATTTCCTCTGCATATATTAACATATTGTCATTAGTTTAATTAAGCCCTTAATGTCTCCTCCCTCTTTGAGTTTTTTTTATAAATTCATAAAAAATGAACACATGAATTGCTTCATAACTTCACTCTGCAGACTCCTAAACTCTCTGTGTGGGAGTTAAAACTGTTTTTATGCAACTGCAAACACCCAGGAGGAAACATCTGGTCTTCTGAGGACACACACACACACACACACACACACACACACACACACACACACACACACACACACACACACACACACACACACACACACACACACACTGTTGCTTCCGTCTGTCCCTGCTCTTGGCAGCTACTCGAACCCTGATTGTGATTTAGTGGTTGGTGTTTCGGCGTTATCGAGCCAACAGGAACATGTTTTAATGACCCACTCACCCACTACGTGACATCATGACTTCATTCTCCTTCACGTGCAAGTGTGTGTGTGTATGTGTTTTCCAAATAATGGGTTTCCCAGGCGGAGGCTTGATTGTGTTTTCCTGGAGGAATGTTGTTTGTCAGCATGTTGACGTGACAACACCTGCTGCATTTGGCTACCTCTAGTTTTAATGGGATAATAGTTGCATAAATTCGGCATCAATATGAAGAAAAACAGGCTAATTCTGCAAAGCTAACAACAGTCCATATTAAAAACACAGAGATGCATTCTTTAGCCTCAAACTTTCACATCAGGGCAGGTATTTAAAGCTCAGCTCAGATTTCTTCAGTTTTTGTTATTCAAAGACGTTATCTTGACAGTTTATACTGCCCTCCTCCCTCTATGTGTTTATCCCCCTCCTCTGAAATACCAGCAACCTGATTCAGACTTCTCAGGAAGATGGGGCAGCTCCATGGGTAAAGGTGAAACAGAACTTGGAGTGATTATAGCGGGCGTGGTGCAGCTTGAATCTGCATCATGCTTCTCTTTCTCTGCTCCACACATACACAGAGAATGAACGGCATACTGAGATCTACTTTCAGGTTTTCCTGTGGCTGAAAACTGTTGCTATGGCCTAAGCAAATTTAATTTGATGATTTGGGATGCCATGTGATCTACAGGTGTCTGTCCAATGTGTGTCGTCAAGTTTAATATCCATGTAATCGTGTACCAAAAAACTTTAGAGCACTTTAAGCTTCTTTTTCTAGCAGGGCCTGGCTCCTGCCGACAGCACCAAAACTTTCACAAAATGGTGAACTGATCAACTCAATTTCCTCCCAAGGGATCATTGAAGTGATTTTGTATTTCATCTTATTGTACAATTTATATAGTAATTTCATCGTTTTGAATTAATAACAAAAGAGTTTTTTTTACGATACTCGAATCCCTGAAAACAAATCAAGGTTGGTTAAACATCTTTCCAAGCTTGCCCAGGAAGTCATCAGATGTTTTCTCTGTAAAAAATAAAGCCCTGAGTGTTTTGTTTCTCCTGTCACCGCCACGCTGACAGCACAGCGTGTACAGGATGTTTCCCGGGTCAAATCAGGCTCCCCGACAGTGTCAATTAAGGCACAAAAACAAGAAGAGAGCTGAGTGGATTTTTCAACAGCACAGTTGTAGCACAATGGTGCAAGTCAACATGGCCGCCACGTCCTCTGCACGGAGTGCTTCCTGTGTGATTGTTAGGGCGAAGAAATGGGTCAAAGTTTTGGTGAGGATCATGAAAAATGGTGGCAGTTGGTTTGGTAACAAAAAAAGATGTGTCATGGTTTCTGTGAGAGTTAATACACAAACTTTAACAAGTAGGTCAGAAGGTTTCATTTGTTCTAAAAAAAAGTTTGTTCCACTTTGGGCCCTTTAAAAAGAAATCAATGAGATCTTCTTTTTCTTTTTTTACAGAAGCAAAATTATCGACATAGGGAACATTTTTAGGATGCTTTAAGATACAATACATGTCTTCTGATTTTGATTTGTTCTATTTCATTTATAAAAGATCACCAAAAGTGCAGTCCCTCAAATGTCCACAAGGCTCTCTCAGAAAGTGAGTGAGTTCTCTGAGTCCCATGATGAAAACTTAACAGGAAAAATAAACATGTTTACAGCTTTTGTTGTGAATTATAAATAAATAAAAAATCCGAGCTCATCTGGTTGCTTTCTACTTGATGTTTGGTAAAAAGGTGGTAACTCTTTTAATGAAATAATAAAAAAAAAAAACTCTTTGAGGGTGTGTTGGAGTTAAGAGTTGTTTTCAATGTGATTTTAACACTTCATGACAAACTTTCACTCATAAATGTGTTCCTGCATTTACATGCTTTCTGGGAAAGACCAAGGGGAGAATATCTTAGAAATTGGGGGCAGAGAGGGACGTTCAACAACCGGAACTGAGCACATGATGTTAGTTTCAGGAGGCCCTGCTGTCCTCAAACCGGACCAACAGGATGAGGCCTTACCGTAATCAGAGTGTTTTTACTTTTATTCTGATTTCTCTTGAAGTTCTCTGAGGCCCTTTTTTTTTTTTTTTTTTTTTTTACTTCTCTCATATCACTCTTCTATTGCTTCACCCCTTGAGGAACCACAGGAGACACCAAACATCTGCTGCGCTCCAGCTCTGCGCTCATCACTCCTCACACAGTGGTGCGTAATCGTGCACGTGCAAGCACGCGCACACAACTGTTGCTCCCTTCCTCTCATTGGCTGAGAGAAAGACGCATTCAGTGACTATTGGTGGAAAGTTTGCCATGTTTGTTTGGATGGAGGAGCGGCTGCGTCTGGCGCGCGCTGCCTTAAATGAACAGACGCACTGAGAGCGCGCGCAGAGCCCCGTAAAGAGACACTGAAGAGAAGAGAAGAGCCCTCACATCAGGAGCACCCAAACATCAGAGCCATGCTTGCTGCGTGTCTAGAGTTCCTCGGCCTCGCGCTGTGCGTCACCGGCTCCCTGCTGGTGATGGTCGCGTGCGGTCTGCCCATGTGGAAGGTGACTGCGTTCATCGACTCCAACATCGTGGTGGCTCAGACCATCTGGGACGGACTGTGGATGTCCTGCGTGGTGCAGAGTACAGGACAAATGCAGTGTAAAGTCCACGACTCGGTTCTGGCCCTGTCTCAGGACTTGCAGACGGCGCGTGCCCTCACGGTGATCTCCGCCGTGCTGGGAGTGGTCGCGCTCACAGTGACCATCGCCGGGGCGCAGTGCACCAACTGCATCAAGGATGAGACCCTGAAGGCGAGGGTGGTGAACGCGGGCGGGGTGATCTACATCATCAGCGGGCTCTTCGTGCTGGTCCCGCTCTGCTGGATGGCCAACAACATCATCGTGGACTTCCACAACCCGCAGGTGCCCCCGTCCAAGAAAAGGGAGATCGGCGCCGCTATCTACATCGGCTGGGCCGCCACTGCGCTCCTGCTGCTAGGAGGGACCCTGCTTTGCTGCTCCTTCTCTCAAGGCGTGAGAGGCTCGTACCCCATCAAATACGCGCCCACAAAGAGCATAACGACCAACGGAGACTTCGACAAGAAGCACTACGTTTAGACTGAACTGTAAACCACAGGACTTTGTGTCTGAGCAGAGCTGAAGAAACTTTCCTGCTGTGAAACTTTGACACGACGTGCGCTCGAAGATGCTGCTTGGCGCACTGAGGTGGAGACAAAACGGACAAAGTGTGGGTGCAACTGCAAAAATGTGTATGGAGGAGAAAGGGGGACAAAATATAGACAAAAATATGGAGGAAAGATTCGTTCGTCATGAAGTGTTAGTATTTTTGAGTCAGAAAAAAGTCTTTGAAGGTATTGCTAGGCCAGAATTAAATTATCTTGAGTCAAACCTGTGGTATGGTACCACAAAAAGACTTTCTTATCATATAAATTGATTTAAACATCAAAAATTGACGCATACCATCCACCAGAAATCAAGCTTTGTGCATCTTTTGGTAATCACAATTTTTTAAAAAGGAGAGAAAAACAAAAAGTTTCACTATTTTATTCTCATTTCTGTGAGTTAAAGGTATTTGGGAAATTAGGGAAAAATGTAACTTGAAATCCTGTAAAAGGTTAAAATGATTTGATTATAGCTATAATGTTGCATCTACATAAGTCTTGCCTATAATATTTTGGGGGGGGGGGGGGGGGGGGGATAGAACATTTTTAAAATAAGAGATTAAGTTCATTCTAAAAAAAAAAAATAAGGTTAGCTTTTTGGTTTGATGGTTTTAAAGTCCATATAGGTGAAATGTTACTAAAAGATGTAAAACTTTGACAAATCAAGTGGAATATTTGGAAACAAGAATCATTTATGACATCTTACCCATGATGATTACCTTGATGATTCCTTGATTGATCTTCCTCTAATGTGTTTAACATACACTGGACTTTTACTCCCTCTCTTGAATTGAATGTACTTTGGTTGATCAGAAGTGTATTAAACCTTTGGATGGTCTTTACGTTCCTTGAATGCACCACATGGCCAGCTCAAGTGCAGTTTTCAGAGTTTGTTAATCAACACTTTCAGATGTAAGCAGATAAAAGCAACTTGCAGGTTTCCTGCATCCTGAAAAGTCTCCAATGTTTTTATGTCATGGTGCAGAGCTTCATTATACGCATTGTTTGTCTGCCTGTGTTGGTTCCCACACTGAGTGTGCAGCAGACAGTGAAGCCTTTCAGACCAATTAGCACTCATGTTGTGATCAAAGGGAATCATTTGCATTTGAATACATGTACAGGGTTTTTGTAATTCTTGTCATTCTTTTTCCATTCATTTATTAATAAAATTTTTTATAATAAATAAAAGAAACATTCTACTGTCTGTTATTTACAACATGCAACACCTGATTTTTAAAGGGTGACTAAAAAAACTCATTAGGGACCACAGTTTCCAGTCCACTAGTGCTTCAGTCCGTCAGTGTCCTGTGCCACTGTGTGATACTGACTCCAGCTCAACTCAAAACCAAAACAATATTTAATCAATTTATTACACCTAACTGATAGATGTGATAATGGACCAGCAACTACTGTTTTCTAAGATGCTGAGGTAATAAAAAAGATAATTAATAGAAAGGTAGGTGGAAAAAAAGAGAAGCAGAAACAAATTTAAGATTTTTAGACTTGTCAACTTTTACAGCCATTATGTGCTAGATAAGAGTCAAAATAAAATTGGAATGTAAAAGACAACAGTTAAAATAAAGCATTAAGATCAAAGTTTAACTGAAGTTATGTTATGAAATTAAAGACGGGATTAAGATGAGGAGACATCAGATTAAAGTCCAAATAAAGTTGGAGTGTGATGACACTAAAGCTTAAATAATGTGGAAATTAAAGTTAAGATAAATGTGTTGATTTTAAAGTCCAAACAAAAACATAACATAACAGGGTTTGTGTTAAAATAAAGTCAGAATCTTGAGCGATAAAAGTTACCATAAAGTTGTGATGTCATGAAAATGTCACAATATGTTTGTAATGTAAGAGATTAGTGTCTCAATAATGTCAAGATATTTTGTGATAAATCAAGTTGTGATGTGATAAATGCCAAAAGAAGTTGTTATTTTGCAAGATAAAAGTTGTAAAAATGTTAGAACGGTATGAGATTGAAGATGAAATAAAATTGTCATGTACGAGATTGCAAAGACCACAACACAACACATTAGAAAATAGCACTGTAAATATACCTCAATACAACAGAAGTGTTTCTAGGGGGCACTTAAAAGTGATGCACATGTCCAGACACGCTTGTTGTTGACGCAGATTTTCAGTCACAGTGATAGGCTAATATCTGAATCATGCCATCACAATACCATAATAGAGCTGTGACTGAAAATGTGCAGCAACAACAGGTGTGTCGGGACATGTGCGTCATTTTCAAGTGTCCTCTGGAAACACTTCCATTGTGTTGCATAGTTTTTGCAGTGTATTTTCTAAATGCTGCGCACGTGTTTTCACATTGATGAAGATGTTTTCTCAGTTTGCTTGTGTTTTGTCTTTTTGCCTGTGTTTTCTTAAGATGCGGCACCGTGAGCTCTCAGGGCCACCGTACCTTCAAGACCCCCTCCCAAAAAAAAGAGTAAAAACATAGAGTCCTGTTCTAAAAACAGCCTGTTCCTTAAAAAATAAACATACATTTTCAGCTGTTTAACTACGTCTGTCATCGAATGAGCACCAACATGTACCGATTCTTATCCCAAAATCTCCCTTCAATGAGAAAGACAGAGAGCACCAGCAGAAACACAATAAGTGTGTTTTTAACCATGCACTTGTCTGCATGTGAAATAAAGGAAACAAACAATAAGCCAAAAAAGCTGACGTCAAAATAATCAGGGCTCTAGTTCACACACCCTGATGGAGCAGTAAAGGCAGGAGTGAACAATGCACCCAGCAGACCATCGCCGTGATTAGCACAATCAGCAGGGTGCAACACCAGCGTCAGGAAGCTTGGCCTAGATCTGGACCAGTGGAGCAATCAGCGCCCCTCCATCACATCACGTGGATAAACAACGAGAGCACAGAAAGAAGCAGGAAAAGCATGGCACACATGCACCAAGGAGGAGGAGGAGGTGGCGAGAGGTGGAGTGGGAGATCCATGAGGAGAGGAACAGTCTGGAGTTGATTCAGGGATTCTTTTGATTGCTCCTCTGAGACTGAAGATGAAATAATGCCTCCCATACCACAGACTAGATGAAAGCTTGTGTCTGATTGGCTGCTGTGTGCCCACTGACTGGTTATCCTGTGGTTCTGCTCAGCTGTTCTCTAAAAGCAGCTGCTGCACAAGGTCAACCTGCTACAACAGGACGCAGTCAGAACAATAAAGTTATCGATGGTCGAAACCTTTGTTAACGTTTCATCTGAATCTGTTTCCCAGATGTGTCAAATACTTGATTCTGATTGTTCTGAAACTCTCTAACAATGGGCTGGTGTTTCCTGACAGCAGAGTGTAGCTGAGGGCAGCCTGATCGCAGACGACGAATCAAACCAAATAAACTGACAGAAAAGAGTCTGATATTTCCACCTCTGCCTGTTGACACTATGGAGAATCCTCCAATCTGTCTTTAAATCAAAACATGACATCTTTGTGAGACTTGCTGGAATAATGCTGTCATTGAGGTGGTCATGACACGGAAGTTAGAGGGATTAGGGCTTCAGACAGCTGGCCAGTCAGTGGGAAGGGAGTGTGTGGAGCAGAGAGCCTTAAAGAGACAGCAGCTAAAATAGAGGCAAAAATAAGGGTTTTCCAAAATACCTGTGAGAAAGCTATAGTTCATGTAAAGTTGCTACGGGGGCACGAGAGGGACAGAATTAAGACTAAGAAAGCACAATACTCCCGCTTTAAACATAGGTGGCTCCTTGGTTCACTCCTGTGACAGAGACATCCACAAAATTAGAGAAAACTGACAAAACACAAAAAATGAAGCCATAACTGTTTGAGCTCCCCCTGGTGGCTGTCTACAGTATCAGTCTTGAAGCCCACATCCAATATGGTAACAGATTGAGTGGGTCCAACTAAAAAAACAACAACCAAGCACTCATAGAATAAAAATTTCTTAAGCAGAGTTTCTGTCCTTATTTCACTTTTTATCTTGCTCATTTATTTCACAGCATTACTTTAGTTTCAGTTTGTTATTCAAGGCTCAAAAAAAAAAAAAAAAGATTTTCAGCTGTGTTGATCAACGAAGCTCCTGCAGTGCTGTGTGCATCTGATTACACTACAAAAAATGAAATCCTATCAAATGTTTTTGTCTTATTTTCAGTAAAAATTAGGGCTGGACAATCAATCGGATTTTAATTGTGATTTCAATTTTGCCATCTGACGATCATAAATACAATATAATCGAAGAAAAACAATTAATATGCCACACAGTGTAGATGTATGCAAGTTCCTGTGCTTCATAGCTCTTCTGTGTTCCATGTGCAGCCACAGCGAGTGTGTGTGACTTATGTGTATCAATAATACTGTATGTGCCACTTGCTGGTTCTTTAAAGTTGTTTTTAAATCAGTACTGAAGTTTTTGAATAAATGAATAATTGTGTATATTAATCGTGATTTCAATATCACTTAAAATAATCGGGATTCTTATTTTTACCATAATCGCCCAGCCCTAGTGAAAATGTCTTTTTAGACTCAATATGAGCCACATTCACCTGACCAGTACAAAAAAATGTCTTATTTCAAGTTATTTCAAGCCAAAACTGAGGACTAAATTGCATGTAACAAGTAAAAAAAATCTGCCAGTGGAGTAAGAGAAATGTTTGTATTAAGACATTATTCTCATCTTGACGGGCACATTTCTAAATTACAAAAACACTTGATAAGATTTCAGTTTTTTGCAGTGTATCAGAGTAGATAAGGAATGGTGAGAGGAAATGTAACCAACAACCAATGCAAAAGTCGCTGTACTTTCATGCCCATACTGCTGTGGACTAGAAACACCTGAGGTAGCCACCACATGCTTTGATGTTCTGTTAAATGCATGCACAAATAAGTTATCTGCATGCAGTGGCTCCAAAACAATGTGTCAGCTCACATTAAGGCAGTATTTTGCATTCACTTCTCAAAAAGGGAGTGGCATCATCCATAATGCTCCCCTACAAACATGAGATCTGTGGTATTCATGTTGAATTAAAGCTAACCATTCCTGGCACTGTGATTGTGTTTTATTGATATCTGCACACAATAAATAACACAATGATATGTACAAGTTATTGAGGCACAAATGTTCTGTGAGATCAACCACATTAAAAATTAACGGTCACATAGTGTAAGCAAAGATTCACCCTCAAACTGCTTCATTCACACCCATCATTCAGGCATTCAATTCCTTATTTATCATTATCTTAACTGTATTCATGAGGTTTAATCACTAAAAACAGAGTCTGTTACCATCTACGTTCTGAAAACAGGCGTGCAATTCTCTGCATTTGTTGAAGCCATTCAAGAATCTGTGCGCTGTGGAGAAACTGGGTCAGGAAAAATGAAGGGACATCGTCGCCCTCTGCTGGTTAAACCTCTCACAGATTCCAGATTTAACCAACATGAGTCAGAGACAGGATGTGATATAAAAGAGTCTGGTCAATCAAACTGCAGGTCACAAAGAGATGGAAGGATTCACTTACATCCTTCAATACTCAGACCATAAAAGGTTAAATATCCTCTCATTACAGCCAATAAAATCAAACGCATCAGATGGTCTTGTTGGACAGGAAACTGTTAAATGTGGTGCTTGAATGCTGTATTTCACTCAAATTCACCTGAAATCTCCCAAAATGCCAGTTAATAATTTACTTTCATTCAGAGAAGCAAAGACAGTACACAAAGATGGTAACGTGTGTTTAAAAATCCCTGCACAGATTCACACCAAGAAGAGAAACTGCCCTTTAAAATGAGGTCAACTGGCCCTTTAAACTCTGATATCCTCTAATAGCAGCTTTTAATTTCCTCTCAGACACGTGAAAATGGAGGCAAATCATCTGAAACTCAAAGTTTTGTGTTATAAAGTCCTGCAGCTGTAAATCTTCAAAGCTGCTCCCGATCATTCCCAGTGTCGGCTCATCCGATTCCACAGCTCTGATTATTTGTCCGTATTGTATCATAGAGCAGGACGTCTACGGCTGGTACTCCTTCAGTATCTGCCCGGCGATAACCAGCCTCTGAATCTCACTGGTGCCCTCGTAGATCTCTGTGATGCGAGCATCGCGGTAGTGCCTCTCAGCAGGCATGTCCGACACGTAACCCATCCCACCCAGAACCTGGATTGCCTGATTTAGAGTGCACATACAGTGGTTACTGCTTTGTTTACATGCTTTTTGTTTAGATTTGCACAACACATGGAGTCAAAACAGTCTTTATTAAACATATTTACTTTAAACTATGGTTTGTTGAGGGTTTCTTACCTGATGTGCGCAGAATGTGGCGGCTTCAGATGCTGCAAGTTTAGCCATGGCAGCCTCCTGCAAGAAAACACACTGCGGTTAACTCAACTTTATTCCATTTCACAATAAATGTACTTTTTATCTCTGCGCTATATTTTGGGGATAGGACAGAGGAAAGATCAAGTTGGGAAAACTGGTAGAGAATGACAAATGAGAAACGGATCCCAAGCTAACAGCTATGTGAGCATCAGATCCACTAATCTGAGCTTGTACCCTGACTTAACAAAACTTTTTAATATCTTCTTCCTCAATGTCTTACATTTTTAAGAGGTTAGGATTCTGTTTTTTTCCAGGAAATCTTTGAACAATAATCTGAATCTTGAAATCCCAGATTTTCTGACTTTGACTGCTTTTTGTTCTCAGAAATTTGGCGCCAATCTCAAATTTCAATCTTTTCTCTCAGAATTTCTATCGATTAATTGTCATTTGCACTTCAGTCTACAAACTCCAATTTCCGAATTTCTCAGAATTCTGACCCTAATATTAGAATTCAAACAAAACAACTCAGAAATTTCAAAATTTTAACTCAGAAATTAAATGTACAAGATACAATACTGGAAAAAGTCACATATTTGTGAAAAAAGGAAAGTTTCTATCCCCATAAAAGGTTGCGAAAGGCCTTATCCAAGAGAAACTTGCTTCTTGTTTTCCCCTTTTTAAAGCTTTTAACCTCTGCGCTGAATTCTGGTCCTAGGTTTTAGGTTATCATTCTGATAAAAAAGGTCAAACAGATAAATCCTTATCAGTGATCCAATGTTTCAACTCTGCGTACCAAGAAAAAGACCCCTTGCTTTTGTGTCATAGTGAAAAAGAAAGACAAAACTACACAAAACCAGAGGTTTCGATCTTTTCAAGACTAGAGAGCATGATATATTATCTATTTATTTCTATTTAACATTATTTTCAACCCTTTTTGATTGTTGGAGTATTCGCAGATTTAATCTTTTGGAGGAGGAAACACAGGAAACACCTGATCTCTTAAGTTTAAACATCAAGCAAAACGTTTTTCTGCTTTAAACGTTATCTTTGCTGAATCATTTCAGGTAAATCATTAAATTCACTGGTGTACTGATTGATTCATAGCACTGTAATAACTGTCCAGCCATTGTTTGAGAGAGGACTGTGTACCTTTATGAAAGGCTTCTTCGAGTCTCGAAGGAGTGCAGCCTTCCAGGTGAGCAGACGAGCGCTCTCTATTGCCAGATTCATGTCAGCCAGCTTGAACTGAAAAAAAAGAAGCAAAAAGGGACTATATTAGTGAATAATATAAAACATTAATGAAGCAAAAGACAGCAAATAGCTATAAAATTTAACTTTGGTGCTTTTTCTTCATTATTAATTCAAAAATGTAGGTTTCCTGACCAACACAAGGGCCCTTAAGGCACCATACCCTCTATCGCAGAGATTTACAACTAAAGCAGACCATTGAGCCTTTTTTGCATTATCTGACAGACTTGGGGAAAACAGACTTATCACAGCATGTGTTTTGCCCATCAATGATGGTTTTGATACTTCAACACTGAAATCTGGGTTGAAATATGTCCATGAGGGTGACAACTAAACAAACAAATCTGCAGGTATACTCCTGTTGCTGAGAGATCAGACGTGACGTTACCTGCACGGCCTGCATCTTCCCGATGGGTGCTCCAAACGCGGTGCGTTTGTGTGCGTAGTCTGCTGCACAGTCCAGAGAAGCCTGGGCGATACCGAGAGCCTGAGCTGCGATGCCGATCCTCCCGCTGTCCAGGGTTTGCTGTGAGAGGAGGAAAATAAACAACTTACACAAACTATACAACAATTTCCCTGAACATCCAGTAACAGAAGTGGTGTTTCAGAAACAAACCTACTTAAACTTCTTGAGTCAGATACAAACAAAAAACTGGCTCTTGTCTGAAAACAAACTGCAAACATGAAAGCACTTAAAGGGGATTTCCATACCATGGCAATCTTGAATCCTGCTCCTCGTGGGCCGAGCATGTTCCCGAGCGGCACCCTGCAATCCTCCAGGATGATGTTAGCTGTAGATGTTGCTCTGATGCCCAGCTTGTCCTCCTTCTTCCCCAGAGAAAGACCCGGGTGAGGCATTGGGATCAGGAAGGCGCTGATGCCCTGCAGGAACAGAAGACAGAGGATTTACCATCATTCAAACCTCTTTCTGGTGAAATAATCGCTGAAATCTGCTTTGTCTCACTTTGTGCTTGAGCTTCTTGTCTGTCGTGGCGAAGAGGACGGTGGCTGAGGCATCCCAGCTGTTTGTAATCCAGGCTTTGGTTCCGTTCAGGACCCATTCGTCTCCTTCCTGACGAGCTGTTGTAGAGGCTGCACCTGCGTCACTTCCATTACCTGGAAGTTACATTTACAGTCAGTTGGCAGGCATTTCTCAAATCCTGTATGAAACATTCTGCACATTGTGTTGCTTGACTTCAGCTTTTAAACAAAAACCATCATGTCATGTGTGTTGTCAGTCACCTGGCTCGCTGAGGGCAAAGCAGCCCACCTTCTCCCCTGTGGTGACCGGTGTGATCCACTCCTTCTTCTGCTCCTCTGTACCGAATTTCAGGATGGGTCCAATGTAGAGAGACTGAGACCACAAACACCAAACACGTGTTTACACACCTTTGAATATCACATCTGTTAGGATTGTACAGGTATCGATACATCAGACTGGGCTCACGTTGTTCACAGACACCACACATCCTGTGCTGGCACAGCCTCTGCTGATCTCCTCCACAGCCAGACTGTACGCCAGATAGTCCATCCCAGCTCCACCTAGCTCTTCAGGGACCTCCATGGCCATGACCCCCATCGCACCCAGATCCTGGACCTGCATGAGAACAGGGATGATTATCAGGCAAACAGAAGTCCACTGCATCAAAAATAAAGATTTATTCTCATCATTGTGAGGGTCTCTGAGTGTGTGTACCTGTTTGGCAGGGTACAAATGCTCTCTGTCTAGTTTGGCAGCAATGGGGCTCAGCTCTTTGTCTGCAAAGTCTCTGCAGGTCTGTCTGAGCAGCTGATGAGTGTCAGGTAACTCTGCCAGCTGAGTGAAACTCCGGCACCCGCTGAGACACAAGCCCAGAGCTGAGGGAAGGGAGGAGGAAGTTAATGATGCTCCACAGACACAATTCAGAGCTGACAACTTTTCCCTCAGTTTGTAAGAAAAACTAAATGTTTTGTACATTTGACACTGATGTTAGGAGACAAAATTTCAACCGGTTACCGGTTTCAATCAGGTTATGTTGAGAGCTAGTAAATGGGGGCAAATGTTAGTGATTTATGATAATTGTTGCAGGGCAACAAAAAAAATAAAATAAAGGAAAATAACAACTCTTTTAAATTCAATTGTCATAATTACATGTTTTTCCACATATTTTATTCCAGTCAGGTGAACGAAATGATGAATGTCAGATGCAAACAGACATAAAAAGACATAAATATATACAAACATCAAGAGACTAAAACACTAAGAACAAAAACAAGTTTTCTATACTTAGTCATACTCATTTTATGATTTCCTGAACAATATCTCAGTCATGTAAGAATTTTTTTTTCTTTTAATCTTCTAAATGCAAAAAACACAAGGACTCCTCAGCCTCTAGCTAATCATATCAGACTGTGAAGTATGTAATAAATATCTCTATATCTGAAAAAAAAAAAACATTATCATAGATCTGGTCATGTTGTTGCAAATGAGACACTTTCCCACTGAAATGACTTCTTCTATACATATAATTCCTTATCTCAAGTTAAAAACTGACACGTTAACTTGAAATAACCTATATTTTCACTTTGAGGTAAACAAACATGTTTTTGTTAGCATTAGTGGAAAAAAAATGACACAAAACTGTGGATTTACTTGGCTATAATAATCCAAAAAAGTTTCATACGATTGTAAAACTAAAAATTTGCCACACAGGCTGGTTTTGCTCAGAATACTTTTAGTAAATGTTTGACAGATTCGCCAAAGAAAGGATAATTATTATTTAACGTGTGGTTTTACTTACTAATAACATTTTCATGTCTCACAATTCTCGTAATTCTGCCGCTTCTTCGTGACCCTGAACGCATCACTAGCTCACTGGTTAGCTTTATGTTATCTAGGTGAAAGGTTAGCTTCACTATCAGTCACCTTCGTGTCACTTTCACAGATTAAAAATTAATCACATGAACAAGGAGGGAGAAGAAATTGTTTACAGAACATTAATTTGATTCTATACTCTATAGTTTTATCTGTTAAAGAGTAATTTTATTGCTAGCCGGCTAACTTGTAACCTTACTGAGCTAGCCGAGGAGCTAACTGTCAGAAACTAGTTACCCATTAGCTCACGTTTTGTGTTAGCTTATAACCAGTTCCTTCTGTTAAAAGCTGGAAAAACATTTAAATTTCAGCTTGAATGAAACATGCATAAAAAAATTACATATAGGTCAACTTCCTGAGGTTCAGTTATGTAGTGGTTACGTAGCAGGCTAAGTTAGCCAGATTTGCTATCACTCTACATGTGACAAATTTCAGCATAAGATGTTAATATAAATCTTAACAGCCCAATATTCAATGAAATGTAAATCGTATTAAAGCCAGATTTTCACCAAAACACTCACCTCTCCGTGCTTTGAACAGTGCAGCCATGGCTCCCTCCTGTGTAGCTACAGACTGAGTTCAACTGAGGTGTTATGAAGCCACCGCTGCATTCAGGGGCTGTCGGAATTATGCAGGTTGACGTATTAAAGCACTGACAAGAGAGTGTTATCTAAGTATGTTCAGTGGACGCTATGAGTTCTTGTTATTGGGGTTTAAAGAGTCATTTGTGGGTTGAAGAGTGCTCTAAAGATGTGTTGGTGTTCATCTTTAACATTAAGCAGGTGGAGAGGAGGTTTTATGGGCTCATTGTGAATTCTAGTGTTCATTAGGATACTTAAGAGGCAAAGAGCTCCCTAGGGAAATAGCATATCTAAAGGAGAGTTCCAAGGGGTAATATGTATACGTCTTCAAGATCTTCATGTAGTTCTGTTTTCATTTCACTGGTGCTGAAGTCCAGGTTGTTTTTTTAGGAGGGTCACCGCTCATTGGCATGCTTGTCGTAATCTATTCTAAGTGTCTCATAAGAAGTCCGAAAGATCTCTCAAAAGTTTAGGAGAAATCTTAAGTTGGTCCTTATATATAAAGTCAGCAAGGACATTGAGTAGTCACTGAGGTTTTAGCTGTCCCCCAGGATGTCTGTTGGGCTTTGCCTCAATTAAGAAACATCCTTGTAGTACCTTTGAAAGCTAAAGCTGCATTTTTGATGCTTTAGAGGTTGCTCAGCACTTTTTTGGTCTTTGAGACCTTTGTGTTTACATGGCCACTTAAGATCTCCTTATGCTCCTTTGGAAGGTCTCCTGGATCCTTAAAGATGATGAACTGGTCGTCCAGGGGGGAGCAGTGCCATTGAAGGATTGCAGCAAGGCCTAAATCTTTACAGTTTAAACAGAGAGTGAATTAATGAGGTTCAGTGACTCCTCTGGTGCAGGTATCCTCATTATGGATCTACTTGGTTGTTTAGAGGGCTCTGTGCAAAGGGTGCTGGTAATCAAAGGTCTTTTATTGAGTCTGCAAATTTGAGGGCCTCAAGTGTTCTTTAGAAGATCTTTATAATCCAAATGATTAAGAAGGAGATTATAGAGCTGGTTTTGATCACTGATAACTAATAAGATGACCATTTCTGGCTCTATAAGAGAGGTAGTGAATTATGACAGAGTTTGGAAAGGCACTTTAAAGAGGGGTATTGTGCTCTTTTATGGTCTTTATTCCGTATTCCTGGTGGCACCGTAATATGTCAACACGATTTATACCCCTCACCTCCTCCATTTTCTCTCTGGTGTTTAAGAAAAACCTAATTTCAACCTGTCTGACACAATCTGTTTCAGCTGCTGTCTCTTTAAGGCTACCTGCTCCTTCCCTCTGATTGGCCAGCTCTCTGGAGGCCTGTTGAGGGCAGAGCGTAAGGTAAACTTTGGTGTTTGGGGCCCACCCCTTAAATTTATTATCAACCAGTCAGAAGGTCTTTCTGTGATGACCTCATCATATCAGCAAGTCTCCTGAAGATTTCATGTTATACTTTAGAAAAAGTGTTTTGATCAATTTCAGAACTATTCAGGGATTTCTATACCAAATGAATATGTAGATGTTCGAAAACCTGGACAAGTTTGGTCTGAACATCCAGCAGTGATACTTTATACTCGTGTTTACAATATGAGAAAGAAGAATAACCCCTCTTTAGTCTGCAAGTCTTATGTTCATGTTCTGATTCTTTATTTTACTGCTTTCATGCTCAGGTGGTGGAACTTTCCAGGGTCACTGAATGCAGCACGCAGCCTGATTCAACTCCTGACAAAAGCCTTCCTATTATAACTCAGGTGCTCTCTCCTTGGTGGTCTGTATCTCTTAATAAATCACTCATTCAGGCTAAAGATTACCAAAAAAAACTGCTGGCTACAAATCAAACAACATGATAACGTAAGGTATGATAAAGACTGACCATTGATGGGTCACAGAGCTACAGTATTCCAAGAATAACTACACCACCTTCTGATTCTATTTGAAATAACTACTACAAAAAGAATGGCATGAAAAATACACTCCACTGTGTTGTGTATTTCAAACACAGGGTCACTTTATGGCTCTTATATGTAAAGATTAAAGACTTTCAGATGAACCCTAAAATCAAAAAGATCCTCTTTGAGTTTTCTTTATGAGCATGAGAGTGTTTTTGTCCAGACTGATAGAAAAAAGAAAGGTAATCCAGCCTGGTGGAGTTCAGGTTTTTCACAACACGTTTATTTTTTAGCACCATAAAAAGTCAGTTAATGTTGTCCCGAGTTTTTGCTCCAACGTGTCTTTCCTTCTGAGTGGAGCATTGATGGTAGAGATTTAGGAAAGTTTTGGAGAAAGAAGTGGCCGCTTGTAAAGATAAAAAGGTGACAGGGCTGAAGGAATGCTACAGCACCAGACGGCCAGCAGGTGGCGCTCACTTGCTGGTGGGGGTGAGGTTGAAGCATCCTCTCTGGTGGAACTGCATGTCCCTGATACGACGAATAGACTGGATCTGGGGCTGGAGGGCAGAGAAGTCGTTGTAGTGTCTGTAATCACCGCACTCAAACAGGTACTGGTAACCTCTGTATCCGGGGTACTGGTAGCCCACGAACCTGAGACCACAAGGAGAAGAGACCAGGTTAGAGCAGAATCTCAAAACCACTGTCACAGCTGCTATCTGGACAGGTACTGATTTTAATTATCTCTTAATTCATGGTTTATTATTCCTGAAAATACTGGAGACTATAGCTGTTTTCAGAGGTCCTGAGTTTTTTTTACAAGATTCAGGTGCTCACTGAGATGGTTCTAGAAGTCAGGTTTATTGGTCATAGGTGTTCTTGAAAAGATTCAAGCAAGAAGATAATTCTTTAGAAGTTGGGGATCAGATTCAGTGGACCGTTTGAGTGGTCAGTGAAAGGTTTAACAAGTCCTGGAGGGTTTTTGATCATTAGCAGGAGGTTCTTCGGGGGCTCTGGGTTTCTTTGTGTAAGTTTAAAGGTTACCCAAAAAGGTTGTAAAAGTCCAGGATATTTAGTGGTCATAAATAAGGTTCTCAGGGCCTCTAAGGAGGTTTTAAGTTTGTTCATAAAGAAAGATCTAGAAGAACAATGGTCATTACCTCTGCCAAGAAGGTTGTGTTTTTGGGAGAGTTTGTCTGTCTGTCTGTGAACAACGTAACTCAAAAAGTAACGAATGGATCTTGATGAAATTTTCAGGAAATGTTCAAAATGGAATAAGGAAGAAGTGATTACATTCTGGAGGTGATCTGGATCACCGCTTGGACCCAGGATTTTTTTTAAAGGATCATTGTGAGATAGGGCCATTTTCATCATATTTGTATATAACTCCACAAAAAATGGTTGGATTGTTTTGCCAAAAAATACAAGGCAAGGTCACCATAGTTTCTGACAGATGTAAAAGTACAATCCAGATCCTGGCAATATTCTGGATTGTAAGATCCAGAATATGAAATATGTACTGGGTCATCATTTTCAACACTGTCAGGAAACAAATTATCGTACAAACCTGCAACTAACACCAAATTGTAGCAGACAGTCTGCTGAAAGGGAGTATAACATTAAAGCAGGACTAAAGTGTTGCATGACAATCACAATGTGCTTGGTGGAGGTCTATGCTCTCTGAGTGCTTTTCTAGTTTGTAATGTTCTAAAGGTTCTGGGTTTCTTTTAAGGCACAGGAGGTTCTCTGATCATATAGGGCCATGAAAGGGCTCAAGATATTCTCGGGGAGGTGTAGGTGATCACTGATACATTTCCAGATGAGGTTCTGGGGTCATTTTCAATGTCCTGTGTTTCTTTAATTAGGATTTAGCGGTCATTCAAAAAAATCTTCAGGGATCACTGAAAAGGTTTCTAGGTTTCTGTTTGCAGTGTAAGAATCAGACTCAGTGACCATGACTAGATCTTTGAGATTTCTAGATTCATTACATTGACATAGTTCATTTAAAAGATTCTTGATTTCTGGACCTAGATTCTTGTAGTCAGTGAAAAAGATTTCTAGAACTCAACAGGAAGATCTTAGCTCAGGTTAACTGATCATAGGTGAGGATCTGGAAGTTCTTTAGAAGGTTTTTAGCTTTAGTGGTTGTTCAGAAAGTCTCAACATGACTTTTTGTTACCACTGATAATGTCATAGAGGTCAGCAAGGAGATTCTCTGTGTCCTAAAATCTGTCATGTGTGTTACTGGCTTGAAGCAGCCATATGGCAGGTTCTGGGTCATTTTAGAGGTGATGATAGTGAGATTCTAGACATGGAAATAAATCCATCGAATATAAGGTCAGATAAATGGATTTGTATTATGGCAAGACTTTGAAGTAATAAAAATATGAGTGAAATGTCTCGTCTAAAATTAAATGTTAGGGTACAAATATGACACGAAGCATTCAGTGTGAGGCCTTGTGATGACATGCTGTTTAATTTAATATTAATAACTTCATTGTTGCTCTGAGGGCCTGTGGCTGTGTGTCTAAAAAATATTTACATCACTGCGACGTCACTCGCATTCTTTGTGGCAAATAAACTGTTTATATCTCTTCATAAAAAAGCTTGAAATCATCGTTTCAGTCTGTTAATCTGTGGTACTCACGCTCCACCAGGCACCCTCACGCTGCCCACTCTGTCACAGAAGCCATGCGCCCAGAGGGTGGGCACATCATCCTCCTGGATCTCCATCTTGTTGCCCTTGAAGTCAGAGAGCTCATACAGGCAGATCTTGTGCTCCAGGCTGTCCTGCAGAGAAAAAATGAAATACAAGACGTAAAGCATTAAGAATTCATGTTACGTCATGTGCGTGTTGTCTGTGAATATACCTGCTGCGTAGTTGGACGCACCATGCGGATGGGCCTGAGAGACATGAGGCAGTCGCTGCGGTAGGAGTTGCTCCAGGTATCCCAGCGAGGATACTCTCCCTTCTCCAGGATGAACATCTCCCCACGGAGGTTAGTCTGCTCAAAGGCAACAAAGCTGAAGAAAGGGGGCCGCCGCGGGCAGGGGGGGCACAGGGGGGAAGATGATGAGAAAGTCGGATTAGAGAAAAGAACTACCTCAGAGGACATACAGAGTCTGTCAGAGTGTGTGTGTCCACTTACGGGCCAGACTCCACGATGATACTACGCACTTTATCCATGCCACGTTCACTCACGTTCATACACTCACTCTGGAGCTCGATCATCCTGCCCTGGAAGTTCTCCTGGTCGAACAGCAGGATCTGCACGGAGGAGACACTGCAGGTTACATCAGAGTTTTAGAGTCTGAATCAAAACTGTGAGTGTTTTATTGGTTTCTGGAGGCAGAATTCTGGTACAATCCAGTTAATCCCAGCCGGGAATACAAAACTAGCTCTGAGACATAAAAGAGAAGGTGAGGAAATACGACGCTCAGAGAAAATTAAAAAAACATTACAGGGTGGAGAAAAGGCTGAATTACTCAGGTCCTGTTATTGAAGCATACATAAGTTATTATCTTTGCACATTACATACTCCTTTAATGAGGGGGTATTGTGCTATCCCTTATCTTAAAAATGAATAAAGAGTAAAAATTCAGGATGTTTGGACCAAATGTGTGCAGATCTCCAAACATTTACATGTTAATATGATATCGCAATCTGTCTGTAAATTGATCAAAACAGGGTTTTCATGTCATGTTAGAGGGGCAGGTCTCCAATCTGCCCTTGACAAGCCTCCAATGAGCGGGCCAATCAGAGGGAAGGGGTTTTCCTTGAAAAGACAGCAGCTAAGTGAAGTGATTCAGACAGAGGCTAAAAAATAGGTTTTCTAAAACACCAGTGAGAAAAAAAAGTGATTTTACTGAGCTGTAAATCATGTAAAGATATTACAGGGACAACAGAAAAATACCACAATACCCCCTCTTTAAACATATGCAACACTTCTTCTCACACATTCCTGAACAAAATCTCCAAAACTAAGCACAAGTGGACAAACAAATCTCTGGAAAAATTCAGAGACCACTCCAAAAATCTTTATTTTTCTAGTTCTACTTCTTAAAGTTTTGTGTTTGAGTTTAAAAAGAGCTTTTTTGTTTTAATTTACACAGCACTGATCTCTGATTTCAAATTTTCATATAAAATATATTCTTTTTTCAATGTTTTATTTGCAGAAATAGCTGGTCAGGATAAGACGAAGATGCAGTGTTCCTCCTCAGTATTTGTTTTTAAACAACAAAACATATAATATTTGGTCAATATTTAGTGGAATTACTTTGGTATCCCTGCAAAATCAAAACAGTATAAATAAAAAAATGATAAGTCTGTGTCAAACTCAGCACACATTAGAAAAAAAACATGCCAACGTGTGTAGAAACCCTGCTTCAGCAAAACATTTGGAGTGGTCTCTGACTTTTTATACAGCTTTCACATTTTTATTTTTAATCTTATTTTACTTCATATATTTACATGTTTCTATGTTTTTTTTTTCATTTGTATTTCATTTCTATATTCCTTGTATTGATAAAACAAAATTCAGGTGTGTTTACATGTAAACTGTTTGATATTAAAGAGCTAAAACTAAGCTAGATAGCATTAGGAAACGGTTCCTGCATCTTAATAACATGATAATAAAATAATGAAATTTAGGACGATATATTGGTCATAAAAACTCTTTAAATGGCTTCTATGTGCACTTTAGATGCTCTTAGCCTGTTTTAACAGAGTATTATTACATAACTGGTGTTTCTACTGCTCATTTACTTCATAAAAAGGTCTTAAAACTTCTTACATTACATTTCAGAGCCTGTTAAAGTCACCCAGTTAAGTCACTAAACGGAAATTAAACTAATGAAACAAAATCAAGCGCTAACTTGTGCACAAATTATCATTAGAGGGTCTTTAATCTCACATTAAAAGGATGTTTTTATCAAAGATTATCTGATATCTCATCTGTAAATATCTTTAAGTATCTTTAAATATCTAAAACATCTTTAAATATCTCTAAACATGAACAGGTAACATTACATTTACATGGCTATGTTGGATATTTACGTTTTGGATCATTTGGGTGAACTGCCCCTTTAAGTCAAAGCAGAGACAGTTCAGGATAGCAGCTCTTGTGGTGACTCACTCTGAAGGTTCCCAGGCTGGGCTCTCCGGTCTTGGTGGCCTTGCTGGAGGCAGCTGGGGCAGGGGCTCCCTTGTCCTTGGCATCGGTGCCCTGGCTGGAGGCGGACTTGGCAGTCTGAGACATGATGAGGGGGTTCAGGAGAGTCTAAGGGAGCAGATGTAGAGGGGAGGAGGAGGAGGAGGAGGTGAGAGGGAGTGGTTTTGGGGGATCACAGGAGGCTTATTTGTGCTTCTTTGGGGGTGTTTTCCTGGGTACTGGCTCTGATGTGTGTCCTCTGGATGCTCAGGTGTGTGTGTCTGCGTCTGTGTGTCCTTACCTGCGTAAGTATAGCTTGCTGTGCCGTGTGAGGGAGGCTGGCTCGTGCTGGCCCGTTTAACGCTCTACCCAAGCTTTTATACTCTGGCAAAGGCCAAACGTGGAGGCTCAGCGCACAATAGAAAGCCTCTCGTCATCACAGTTGGCCCGCGCCAGTGCTAGCGGGTCATCGCATAGCCTGGAAACGCCGCCGGCCCCACTGCTTTGCCTGTAAGCGTTTTGCTGTCAAAGGAAATCACTGACTGAGGCATTTTCCTGGCTGTGGCGGCCTGCAGGGCTCTAGGCTTTAGGTGCATGTAGAGAAGAGGAATGCAAAGGTCCAGGGGCACAAAGAGGTAATCCTTTCACCATCACCTTCACAAAAATACAACCTGTTATCTGAAAAACAAAGAGCGCACACTGAAACCAACTTTACAACAGGTTTGAAGGGAAAAAAACAAGGAAATGATGCAGAGAGCAGACAGACTCATGTACATAAACAACCTGAAAACTCAACCCTTTCATCAGTTATCAGATTGGAGAAGGGGAAACATTTAAAACAATCATTAAAAAAAGGTTGTTTTAACTCAGTTCAACCACTGTTGACCTAAACTAAGCTAAGAGAAAGTGAAAAGTCCCACATTTTATAGAAGTATGCTTTATTTCTGTCCATCAAATGTTGAACAGTGAACATTTAACATATGTGTTTTCTCTCCAGAGACTGTTTTAGAATCATAAAAGCTTAAAAACAAGGAAACAGGTGGGACCAAACACTGACTCCCAGCAAATAAAGCCAAAGCAAGAAACTGCAGTTCCTCAAGTTTCCACTAGAGGCTGCCTGCAGAGGTCTTGTTCTAAAATGTTCGTTATCTTAAGTTAACATCCTGTCTGCCGAGACAGTTCAGTCTCTGGAGCTAATTTTTTGAATTGTGCAGGAGTTGAAATGTTTTGTAACACATCCTTCGAGATTATATAAAGGCTTGAGTTATGAATATATTTGCATGATTAGGGGCGTGGCTTATTTGAATTCTCCAGGATCACAAGAGTGATGTCACTGTCCACTTTTTATACTCCTAATGAACAAAATTAACCTTATAAAGACCTTTTAAACTGATCAGTTAGTTTTTGTTTTATTGCACACAACTTTTCTCTTCACTTCCAAAAAAAGTATTCTTGTTTGGGTTTTTTGTATTTGCAGAAAATGGTGACTGGTTGAGTGAGCTAAGGTTGTGTTTGGACCAGAAGATCCAGAAACTTAACTTCAGTTCCTGTTAAAACATTGCCCAGAATTACATGGCTCCTGTGGCTCATTTTTTGTCTGCGTTTTCTGTCTGCGTCAGACAAGAGAAAAAGCCATCCAAATCACCTTGAAGCCATTTTCAAAAAGCTTCAAGCAGAGAAACAGTAGACTGACTTCCTGGAGACAGAGATGGAGCTGTGTTTGAGTTTTAAAAGAAGCCTGTTGATTGAGAATTTTGAGCGGGATTCATCCTCCCCGAACAGTTTTAGATCATCATTAAATACTGATCTGATGAGGAGATTATTATTATTATTATTATTATTATTATTATTATATACATATATCAAACTAAACATGGATACATTTCCAAGCACTTCTTCTGTGTTTGAACAGCTGTTGTAAACTGGATATCCACTGACACGTTCAGCTGAAGGTCTCCAGTTTACAGGGTCACTCTTACAAATGGAACACCGGGAGCTAACAGACACACATGCACACTATCAGGCACACAGAAGACCAGTAATTAGGAGGTACTTCATTAGGGGGTAAGGTTGGGCATTATTAAGAGGTTAGTTTATCCCCCAGAACTAAATTTGGACCCTAGTTCAGACGATTGAAATGCATGTTGTTCAAGGGTAAAGCTCCTGTGGTTAAAACCCAGCCAACAAGATGCCACATGCTGTGAATAACTCAAAGAAAAGAGCTCACATTTGTTTTTTAACATCAGAAAAGTTGTGTTTTGACTGCCTTTCTCATAGAGTTCATACCTAAGAGTAGCATTGGGGGCTCTATCAGTCCAAAGCAGGCTGCAGGAGACACTTGTTGAAACATAAGCTGCCTCAGAGGGGATTTTTACCTAAATGCTAAAACACCAGCCATCAGCAAACGTGCTAAAATTGTCCTTGCCCTCTAAGACTCTGGGTATTTTTTCTTTGTGGTTTTCTTTGACCTTTAACATTTTGTCTCTGGTTCAAACGTGATTGAAATTAATTGAAATCCATAATGGAGGCTGATGAGCATCATTGCAAGCTGTTCTCCACCTCCTCCTGTAATACAAAACTGAAGCCAAAATACCTCCCACATCAGTACTGACATCCTGCACCTTGCCATAGTCAAAGTCTGTGTAGTAATGATTGGCTGATAGAGCTACAGGATTGATGTATTGCTCAACAACAAAACTCATGTATAACATGAGAATAAAGTGTCAAAGAGCCTCAGCTTTGCAAGACTTTACCACAGCATGTGACTTCTACTGCGGCACAAATCATACATCCAGTTTGCTCAATGCTACATTTAGATTAATCTCCCACTGAAAGTAGTCATAATAAATGTTTTATTTCCTCATTTGACTGGCTGTGTGTGAGTGTTTCCTCTAAAAATGTGAGGTGTTTATTCCAAAGATAGCGGTTTTATAAACCAGATTTTTTTTTTGCTGTCCATCAGGGGTTTGTTTAGGACTGCTCAGACACACTTTGCCAAAAAACCCTCAGAGGTTTGAATCGCTCAAAGGAGAGCTTCACAGATTACACTGCAGGATTAGTCAACACCTAATCTGCAGATATCAAACACTATTTAATCCTGCCTCCATGGTGGAAATAATCTGGATGGAGGTGACATAATCCAGATTTATAATCTGGCTGTAATCCCAGAATTATCACCAACAACAACATCCTTTATCACCCCTCTAAAGGAGGCTGCTCATTTAAAATCTGCAGTAATAGTTTACTGTCAAAATCAAAGCTGTGAGGAGATTTCAAATGCCTTTAATTCTGTTTCTCAGGTGTTAGCGTTAGAGCTGACTAAAAAACATCTTGAAAAACCAAAAACCTAAAATCTTTCCCATAATAAAAAATAGGTTTCATCGAAAAAGTACAAATCTTATCTCTTTGAGATCTAAAATTGAACTCCAGCATGTAAGACACTTCTGCTGTAACTTTAGAAGTGCTACATCTGGATTTTTCTTTCATTTTGAGAACACTAAATGGTGCAAAAACATTTATGGGGGAATTATTTTGGCCTAATCCCAGTTTGCCCAGCCTTTCTGAGTGGAGTTTGCATGTTCTCCTGTGACATGTGTGGGTTCTCACCAGGTACTCTAGCTTCCTCCCACTGTCCAAAAATATGCTCAATAGGTTAACTGGTCACTTTATTTTGGCAGTGGCTGTGAGCGTGAGCGTGAGTGTGTGTGTGTGTGTGTGTGTGTGTGTGTGTGTGTGTGTGTGTGTGTGTGTGTGTGTGTGTGTGTGTGTGTGTGTGTGTGTGTGTGTGAAAGGTTGTCTGACCCTGTGTGTCAGCCCTGTGATTGACTGGTGATCAGTACAGGGTGTACCCCACCTCTCGCCCAATGACAGCTGGGATAGGCTCCAGCCACCAGTAACCCTGAACAGGATAGGATAAAGGGATCAAGCATTTTGGTCACCAAAACATAAAAATCCTGATAACTTTTCTATCTATCTATCTATCTATCTATCTATCTATCTATCTATCTATCTATCTATCTATCTATCTATCTATCTATCTATCTATCTATCTATCTATCTATCTATCTATCTATCTATCTATCTAGATAGATAGATAGATAGATAGATAGATAGATAGATAGATAGATAGATAACCAATGTGAGTAACCAGCCTAACCAATGTTTCTCATAACAACCTGTTATTGCATTGACTATAACTACAAATGTATCCGTCTACTACACTGTAAAATAAAATTTAGAATGGTTTTAAACCAACTGACTCAAAAAAAGAGAGAAAACATTGATGTCTATGGTATACTGACTTTTTCAGTACAACAAAACCCATATTGTCAAGTTGAGAAATGAAAAGTTCTAAATATACTGTGAGATTATATTTCATAATAAATAACTTATTTCATCAGTTCATAACTTCTAGGAAGGGGAATTATTTTATAGCTGTCATGCTGTTGTGGTTACACCATTTGACAACTCAAAGGGTCTGATTTTTTTAATTGGTTAAAATGGTAGAAATGTATTAACACACTATGACACCAATAGAAATTCAAACTACATATTTAAACAAACACCTAACATGTTGTTTGAACAAGTTCAAAGCAGGTTTTTGATTTGAAATCATACCAACCCTGATTTGTCACTGTCCCCATTATCAAGTAAACTAAGTATCTGAGTTAATATAAGTTTAGGATACTTTCACCCTGACAATCTGCCGATGAATAGGTCAGAGGTAAGTTAGGGAGAGGGTTCATTTTTGCAGTTTCATCCCTGGAGCAATCCTTTTCAAGCGGGAAACTGTCGTGTGGTGCGCCTTAAAACTTTCTGATTGATCACACAGAGATCACCCTAATAACTGTGTGATGAACGACTCCTGGTGTGATATTGTGACCACATTCAGCAGAGAGAAGAATTAAAAAAAATGTTGTAATCAGTGTCAACAACTTCTTCTCCTCTGGTTAAATACTGTGGTAGACGTGGGTTTGCAAACATGGTCACCTGCAGTATGGAGACAGACGCAATGCAGAGTACAAGTATAAAAGCCACACGCGTTCTCTTGTGAGTCACATTTGTGCAGGAAGCATAACCCAGCCTTAACCCAGCATTGACCCAAACCCTAACTTTCAGGCTTTCATCCTGGCGGCATCAATGATGTGAAGTTTAAGTTCTTCTCCTGATCTCTGTGTTTAAAGGTGTGTAACAGTGACACAGCCCTTACTATGCAACACCTTTGTAGATATCTTTTACCAGCATTAGTATCACTTCTTTTTTACTTGATAAATGATCCAATAAAACTGGCTGAAACAGGCTCAGAGCATGAATTCCTCTTGGCTCACAGGAAATAAAGCTGTTGTTTGGAAAGTCGTGATGCCCGTTTAGTGCCTCTGCTCTGTTGTTTACGAGTGGATGGTTATGTAAGTACTCTCACTCACACACACGGACACATACACACACACACGGACACATACACACACACAGGTGCTGGCCAGCAGCAGCAGATAATAATGTCTCTCTGGTTAAACATATTTTTATGAAATAAGGAACTTAAACTTTTCCAATCAGATACAGAAGTTTGGGGGTGGGGCCTCCAAGCTGAGTGTTTCTGATTGGTGGAGCAGCCTTGTTTTTATGTCTACTACAAGATGACCCTCAGTTGTGGTGAACTTGGTTTAATAACTCCAAAACAGTGGTCTTCTTTGAGCCTGATAGTGAGAATGTGTCTCTGTCAGCTCCCGGTGTTCCAGTTTAAAGAGTGACCCTGTAAACTGGAGACCTTCAGCTGAATGTGTCAGTGGATATCCAGTTTACAACAGCTGCTGAGTCCTCTTCTGAAGCTCAAACACAGCTCTATCTCTGCCGTCTTCATGCTTTTAGAATCTGTCTTCCTGTTGTTGTCTTACTGCCCCCTACTGGTGTGGAGGTGTAGTGAAGTTACTGGTCTGATTTGTATGATCTTCAGGTTGCACTGCCATTAGTTCCTTGAGGAGAAGTTCCTGTAACTAGTTATCTCAGATTTTTAGGTGTGAAGACAACCTCATTTCAGCTCAGGCTTCTGGATCTTCCTCTGATTGCATCTGTGTAGGTCACAAATGTGTTTATCACTTCTAACCTGTAGTATCGTCTCTCTCCCATGTAGCGTTCTTTTGCTCTTCTGTCATTTTTCTCTGCCTTTTGTCAGTCCAGCTCCAGTGTCCAACATCACTACAAAATAAATCACAGAAATCCTTTTCAGCAGAGAAAACACAGATCTCTGTTCTTACTGATAAACTTTGGTGTTTCCTTTCAGTCTACACGCTGTAAATCAATCCTTTCCTGGACATGGACACTGAGAAATAACATTTAGAAATAACCAAAATATAATATTCACCAAATATGTAAAAGTAAGACATGTTAACTAGTCGTCTTCTTGTTGCTAACACCTGGTTCCCGATGCAGCTTCTCTCCTGCTGATTAAAAAGGATCAGGATCCAGTCAAAGACCCTATCGCTGGTTTTCAAGTCTACATGGGTTGGCACCATCATACCTGCCTGTGATGCAGCACCTACTCCCTCCAGCTCAAGGTAAACAAACCTGACGCCTCTTGGTGTCCCGAGATCCAGGCCAAAAACAAGGGACACAGAGCACATCTTGTTATTGTATTGTCTCTTATTTTTTGTGTTACTTCACAATTTTGACAAAAAACAGAGCTAAAAATATCTATTTAATGGTCAATTTGTCCATTTATGGGTCAGATTTCATAAAATCTTCATAAAAGTTGAGCTATTAAAGTGTTTTAGAGTCATTTTTAAAGTACAAAATGAGTTTAAGTTTTGTTTGGTGTGCCTGAAATGAAATTAGTCTCACATTAGAAGCTTTTTAAAAATGTTTGTATTGATTCGAGGAAAGAGAATTGCTCATTTTTCAAGTTTAATATAAAACCACAGTGATTATTTGTGACAGCTTTGAGTTCACTTTTCCTCCTCTCATGTCCTTCTCTCTGCTCTTCCTCCCAAACGTCTCCTGTATCTCCTCTCTCTTATACTCCCCTGTGTCTGTCCACTGCTCTGGGTGATAATGTGGCGTCTGCACTTCTGCCCCTGCACAGATTAACGCAGCTTTTGTGGAGGGGGACAAAGAGAAAAAGGCCCCTCCCTCGGTGCTGAGCCGGGGCTTTCAGCATGGCCCCCTGCCAGGGGAGGCTTTAAAAGGGTGGGGGCGCGTGGCGCCTCTCACTCTCACGGCAGGACGACCGAAGGGCATCAAAGCAAGGTGAGTCCCTGTCCCTCACCCAGCACAGCTAAGGCAGGGCAGCGATTAGAGCCAGGTACACACACACACATAAATAACCCCCCAACAAGGAGCCCAAAGGCCGACACCAACCCCAGAGGAGATAAGCAGAGGAGGCAGATGGAGAAAAGGGGCAGGAATGAGATAAACAGATAGAAAGGGTGGGAGGAAGAAGTCTAAATGACGCCTCTGGCATTTTTTTTCCGTCTTCGGAGATTAAAAATAGACTCTGAGCTTTCTGACCGGAAATCTTTCTAGTCTCAGGGTCCTTCATGGAGCTTAAACCCACTGGACTGTTGCTGCTGCATAAACCAGTTAACTGATTATTTGAGTCATAAAACACAAAGATCAGGTCATGACAAAAGCTTCACAAATCTGCTTTCTCTGTGGATTTTAAGTGAATACCATCCTCTCCTCTGAGAGTTTTTAAAGCTTAAATTTCTCCTGCATCAGACCTGAGCTGTTATTCAGCTCACCCCTCACACCACGGAGTCCTCGTCTCCTCTCTGTCATCTCTGCTCTGAAGGTCTTCATTCACCCGTTTTGTGTCTTTATTTCCTTCCAGACAAGATGACTCACCATTGCACCAAGTTCTCCGGCCACTGGAAGGTGAGTCTGCAGACAGAAACACAGATACATCACCTCTCTGGAAGACCTTTAAAGCTAAAAGTTTATTACCCCTGAGATGTGACCAGCTGCTTGGAGTGGCATTTTAATACAACTAAAAAGGAACATAGTTTATCAGCAGAGCTTCCTTTCAGCCCTGGAAGGGATCGGAGAAATCTAATCCTCATTAGGACTCTTTAAGAAACACATTTACTTAATTTTTATGCCCATAATTCATTCTCAGAGAACATCATGATCCTTTCTACCAGTCTGACTCATTCAACAAGCACTGCTTATGCATCTAAGTGTCTTCACTTAACTTCTGACCTGACTCATTGCTGATTCTTCTTCACATCTTCACTTCAACCTCAGATCATTATCTTCGATGAGGAGGGCTTCCAGGGCCGCCGCCATGAATTTACCTCCGAGTGCACCAACGTGATGGAGTTTGGCTTCGAGACTGTGCGCTCCCTGAAAGTGGAGAGCGGAGCGTGAGTACACAGAGAGACACAGACACACAGGAACTAAGTTTTACATCAGCTGGAAATTACGGAAGGCCTGAGAGGCACAAGAGGAGAAAAACAACTTAAATTATGTAGTTTTTGAAGTCTGATTTTGAGTGATTTATCACCTGTGTCAAGGCAAAAAGAAAGTTATAGTTAGTGCAATCTTTTGTTACTTGGTACAGTGACTGCTCTGAGTTGTTTTCGATTCAGTCAGGTTACGTAACTCAAAATAAAAACATTCAAAGCAAAAACAAAGTTCTGACAGTGACGAAAGATAACTTTTTAACATGTTATAAAACTTTTTAGAAGAAGGATTTTAAGTCAGCTGTCAGAAAACTTGAGAGCCAGAAATATAAAAAAAAATTTGCTTAAAACTAGGACTTTGTTGCAAGAATCTTTATAAAAAAATCAACTGCTTTAATTTTTCACCAAACATTTTGATTTTGAAAAATTAGTAAAGGTTTCTTGTACTCACAACTATTTTTCCCCACAAAATAGTAAAGAAACACTTCACAAGATTATTCCTGAAGACTTTATATTTAAAATAACTTTTTCTACTTGATCATTTTAAAACTGAGGATCCAAAGAAGAATTCAATAAGACTAAAACAAACGCCAATAACTTTACTTCTCTTCTGGTTTGACTGAGGAAATAAAAATAGACTAGGATTATAAGACCTTGCAAGCTCATCTCTGTCTTCATTTTTAACTTATTTCTCTTGAACTTTTTTTGTCGTACTCAGTACAAAGTAGGGAAACATTCGACAAATGTTTGAGGTCAGGAGTCGTACCAGCAACCACTGCATCCAGGACTTCAGTTTCTGTACATGAAGGGCACGTCTAAATTTCTTGGCCAATATTGCTCCAGTGAACCCTAATTTTCATAGTTCTGAACTCACAGAGACACAAATAAAATTGTTTCAATCAGAATAAAAAAATAGAGCCATCAATTTTTTTTGCCACTAAGGACCTCCGTACAAATGCTGTTGCAGCCAAAATCAAAGGCTGGAAATGCCGTTCCAGACAAGAAATTGGATTTTGTGTTGATCAGGTGTCATAGGTTATAAAGAGAAGATATTTAATTCTGTTCTTGTCTCTCCACAGCTGGGTGGGTTACGAGCACTCCTCCTTCCTGGGGCAGCAGTTCGTCCTGGAGAGAGGAGAGTACCCCCAGTCTGATGCTTTCGGAGGCAGCAACTCCTATCACATCGAAAGACTGACCTCTTTCAGACCTATTGCCTGTGCTGTGAGTGACACACCTTTCAGCTTTGTTTCTTTATGACTTTTTGCTGTGTGTTTTTTTAATGTCTCCACACACTCTTCAAACATACTTTGTGTGTGTTTTTGTTTACGTCCCTCTTCCCCCTCCCTGCAGAACCACAGAGAGTGTCGTATGACTATCTTTGAGCGTGAGAACTTCCTGGGCCGAAAGGGCGAGCTCAGCGACGATTATCCTTCCCTCCAGGCCATGGGCTGGTGCAACAACGAAGTGGGCTCTCTGAAGATCCAGTCTGGAGCGTGAGTTTCCACGTTTGCTACTTTTACTAATTTTTTTCAGCAGCCCAGAAATAAACCTGGTGAGAGTTTCACAATCCTTTTTGACATCTAATGACTACTTCCCCGTCCTGTCCCTGTGGTTTCCCCACAGCTTTGTGTGCTACCAGTTCCCCGGTTATCGTGGATTCCAGTATATCATGGAGTGTGATCGTCACTGTGGGGAGTTTAAACACTTCAAGGAGTTTGGATCTCATTGCCAGACCCCTCAGATCCAGTCCATCCGCCGTATTCAGCAGTAACAACTTCCCCTCCAGACCCCCCCCCCCCCCCCCCCCCCCTTCTTTTTCCCACGTGACCTTTCACCTCTGACCTCCTGCTGCTCCCCAGTGCTGAATAAACTGTCTTTCTTTTAAACCTTACTGACTTCACTAATGTATCTACTTTACTGAAAGATACACAGTACACACCTACGATGTTTTTCTCAATAAAAGTTTCTTCTACAAAGTACACATGACTGTACTTTATAAGCTGCCTGGTGTCAATATCTAATAAAATACATATTCAAATGAATAAATATTGTTAAGAAATCCATGTTGTAGTCAGTAAAGACAGACGAGTTGACCACCTACACATCATATGTGAGGCTTTCTGTAAAATATGCTCTGAAATACATTTAGTTATTACTTTGGATTTTTTTAAAAAAGGAAATATACCCTAAAAATGTTTCAGTTCAAAGGATTCAGGATTCATACCTGCAGTTTGGTTTTGTAAGATACCAAACGATACAGTGCTGTAGGATAACTTGGATATCATACACCACACGAGGGAATATGACTGATTAGAAAAAAAAATAGAATACAAAAAAATAAGATAAGAAACAAAGGATTCAGTATGAAAAAACATGATTAAAATATTATATGAATCTATAGGTATATAACTGTAGGATGCAGAAAAGATATATGTTATAAAATAAAACAAGAATAGGGAATGATAAAATTAATCAAGAAAGAAAACACATTAATAAAAGTTATAAAATGCTGCGCAAGATGAAATGCTACGTATAATAAACTACAACATGAGACAATACATATGATAAAATATATCATTAAGGATATATGATTAAACACGATATAATATGGTACAATAAGATAGGATATGATACGACACAATATGGTATGGTACATTATATGGAGAAAAGCCGCAAAACTTTACAAGAAACAACCAAATGAGATAAGAAACTGTAAAGTAAGAAGTAATAAAATATATTATGATCTGGTAGGGTGCAGTTTGATCATGATCAAATGAGAGAGATAATTTATGATACGTATGTTACATGCCATAAGATAAACCATGATATGAAGTACTTTGATGTGCTTTGATAGGGTACAAAACAATATGACACAACAAAACTCAATAATAAGATTAAATTCAGAACAAGGGCCAAAGAATCATTTACAGTATTCCAATCATTAAACTCTAATAAAGGTATAGAAAATGTAGAATATGGGTCTACAATTAAGATTTTCTTACCATCTGACCATTCATTTCAAATACATTTATAACATTTTCAACAGAGTGAATTGTCTAAGGGGGTTGCTTCTGAATGATCCCCGGAGCATTAATAATGGTTAATTGGCTGACTTTAAGTTTTCTAGCCTTGATTAATTAATGCTAAAGCTAAAGTAGTTGGTGGATCAATAACAAAATATGGACACTAATGCACTTGTTGTGTCTTTCGAGGTGGAATAACACTGAGTTTAAGCCCTATTCTTGTTAATACCCAAAAGATGTGACTGCCTCTTACAGTATTGGTCTTGCTTACAGTGACTAATCAATCAAAGCTTGAAATAGCCTTAAGGTTTTTAGCCCTGTTATAGCCTGCGAAAGGCTTTCACACTGCAGTGAATGAGGAGCATTACCTCCACCAGCCAGGAAACGGCACTGTGAGTCCACTGAAACACACTAACACACTGGTGCAGCACACAGAAAGAGGGTTTACTGCGCTGTAAATTCAGTGTGTGCTGTGTCTGCTGCTTCGTGACAATGCACATTCAGTGGGTAAACAGTGTATTTATGACAGACACTGACTGACAGAGGTGATTTAACAGATGCAAGCTGGACAGAACTCACACGATTCAAAATAGATCTAAATGCATCCTCTCTTTTCTGCATACCCGTGGGAATTTTTTGAATACATGGTGTATGATATTCCCAGTTGAAGTCGTAAATCACAAACAGCTAAAACAGACCACATCTGTTAAAGGGGAATCCCTATTCTAAAGCCCGTGGTTATAATTATGTGTGCATGCAGCTGGGAAGGGTTTAAACACGCGTTCAAATAATGGACAGAATTGTTTTCTTGGTGAGAAAACCTTGGCACAAACCCTCTCCTCCATTGCGGTCCAGGTCCAGCTCCAGCCAGCAGAGACCCTCTCCAGGTTTTGCGAACTTCTCTCCGCCGCAGTGGGAGGAAGTTGGTCTACGGAGCAAGCAGTGCAGTTGTGTTTCGAAATTCATGAAGAAAAAAATCTCCAATGATTCTACCTAACACATGCCACCTTTGAGCTGGAGTAGAGGCATTTTAACGTAAGAAAACAGCGGAATCCCCTGGCACACAGACGGAAAGGGAGGGAGGCATACTGAGCTATATACGTTCACGTGCTGGCAAAATAATAGGACAAATGACTACTCGAGCTGAAAGCGAACGTAAAAGCTCGCATTACTCCAAATTATAACTGATGTAATCAAAGCAAATCATATGAATTTGGCAACTTGGAAGACTATACTCCCAGATTTTGTACTACTGGTCAGAATAATACACTGCAGAAGTTTTTGGCTGCTACAAAACGATTTGAATGTATACCAGCTGGTTGTTGCCCATGTAGAGTTGCCAGATTTAATACCGAGCGATGGAATACAAACAATCCTCCTTACACATTGCCTCTTTTGGTTTGAAAACTATATTTAAAGTACGTGAGTACATTTAAGACAGACAAATATCTCCCTTATATGCAAACTCCGAGCATTTGATGAGCACGTGAAGGCCCTGTTAGCTCTTGATAACTAGCCGAGCACGGGCTCCCCCAGCGCAGATAGCAGACCAGGCACAAGAAATGTGCCATCGGCAGACGAATCGGCTCTTTAAGACAACTCCTCTGGACGCCTCGGGGGAAAAGATTTCCTTTCTTTTTTAATAGCAGTGAAATCAATAGAGTGGTGACTTAGGATTTTTAGTACAACATAGTATAATGGTTGATTACCAAAAGCCCCTTAAGTATTATAAAAAAAGATAAAAGTAACTATTTACAGTGATAGGTTAATGGTTTCTCAAGACAACTCCCATCCAAGTAGTGATATGTTGTCTATGAACCAGCCTGCTTTAAGAACAGACCATTTTCACCACAAATAACCAATGAGTGGTGTATACTTTTTTTTCGTCTTTTTTTTTTTTGACCACATTTTGTGAACCACCGCCTCCACTTTATACTCAACTGGCCAATCCAGGTCTCACTCCAAAAATCCTATGTTATGTTTGGCCATTTGCCTTGTCAGACTTTAAAATATGAACTATTTGGACTGCTGCAATAAGTGTTTCTCTCTTTGCATTTCAATGTAACAGACTTCCACCTGAATTACTGTTTTGGACATACAACTTGTTTGTAGTTCTATTCAAATCAGGTCTTGAGTATTCAAATATAGCTGGTCTGCTGCTTTTTAAAGTTAGTAAGATTTACATATAAACAGTGGTAGATACTCATATCCAAGCATAATGATTCCAGGCCATAGAACTGTATTGTGTGCATACTTTGACCTCATTTTGACAAGGATAGTGTCATTTAAAAACATAGTTTTCCTTTTGCATTTACAAAAAAAATATATAGGTTCATATGATAGCATTGTGAATGTGATCTAAGGGCACATGTTATGGATGCACACATTTTTGTGTTTTTAGCCACCTAAAATGCTTTTGTGTAAAGGTGTGGACAAAAAACATCAATATACCATTTTCTATTAAAACACTTTCATATCAATAGCTGCTTTATTCCACCACTGCAATGCCCTACCTTTGGCTTGGCCATGACAGTCAGTGAAGTCTGTGTATGCACTTTTTTTTAAAGGAGGGGTACACTGAGGGCCACGCATTATCAAACTTTTGAGGAATAGTGCAGCTGGTGTTATCCATTCCTGACATAAAAACACATTTTGTATTTAACTGGACCAAATCTTAAGACCCAGAGGAGGAGCTGAACAAGGAGCCATTTTGGGGCCGAAATAACCGAACCGAGCCAAACAAGCCAAGTCCCAAAAAAGCACTGAACATCTCATCACCATCCTCCACCACCACCATCAGCGTCACCATCAGCCCACAGTCAGTCGCTCTGTACTGGGTCTACAGGCGAGGAGTGTCCCCCATAACGCTCGGGGTAACTCAACACGAAGCTATGGATTATTTTGTGACGGTTTTTCTTCGTTTTTGAAGCCTTTTCGCCACTCGTGGAGACTTCTCGGAAACGGTGCTAGACTTCCCTTCTTTAACTCGGTGCCGTTAGCTTGACGTTATTAAGTGTTTGAAATCGAGCCAGTATTACTGTTACTCTGTTTACTACTGGCGACAACACCTTTTTTTAATTTATTTTACGGACTTAAATTCTCCAAAATACATGACTAGGTTGATGAATCACTGTGCAAGTGATTGGATAGTTAGCCTTCTGAGGCTAGCAGGTTTCATTTTGCTAGCTAGCGTGGCGGCTAACTAGCAGATATCGATATAACAGCAGGCTAAAGCAGGTTAGCTCCCTGCGCTGTGGATTTGACTCCCCTCACTCTCTTTCCTGGGCTGGATTTGTTGCTGAATATCTGAAGGTGTTTCAGGACAACATTTTTTAGTGATTGACGAGCCGTTAGGGAACATTTCAGCCTTTCGGGAAGCCAGCAGCAGCAAGAGGAGAAGGAGGAGGAGGAGGACGGTAACATAAACAACAAGAAAGCGCTGAGAAGATCTCATGTGCCAAACGCATCTGAGACATTTGTCGCTGCAACCAGCCAAATATTAATCAAAAAGAAGAGACAACTTACATTTCAACCTGGCACCACCTTAAGTTCCGTTTTTTTTTCAGCTGCAACACGTGTCCCTGGCTTCTGCTGCAAACCTGTTTTTCTGCTGTCACCGTGCAGCCTTTGAAATTGGAGAATTTTTTCTTTAACTATATTTGCACATGCAAGAGAAAATTCTCCCTTTGCAAACAAAACCTGGTCAACGAGGTGTTCCTCTTGTGGCCTGCTCCTTCAGCGCAGTGTTTACATTTTAAAGACACTGAAACACATGCAGCACTGGAGACAGATCAGTCGTTTGGACGGAGGACCGAAAGACCTGTAGGATTTGACAGCTGTCTCCACAATCCAGCATCTTTGGGACTTATCACATTATTACAAAGCCCCCAGACGAGATCTCATCTACCCTTATCTTTGCAGTATTTCCCTCACAATACGCCCTGCATGGAGGATCCTGCATTTTTGCACTAAATGGGATTACCACGACGGAGATCCAGCGGCCCTGCATGGTGACTGTGTGTTATTCCTGCAGCAACCTGTCACCCAAATGTCTCCCCTCCCGAATTTCATTTTTTCTGTCACAGTGATGGTAGTTTGAGGCGAAGAGCACCCAGAGACAACGACACCAACCATCCCTTCCAGTCGATGGTCAGCGCCGCCGTCCTCTCAGCTGGCCTGTCACGCACCCACACCGCTTCATGTTGGTCTAACCGGTGGAGGACATTGTTTTTATAACTCCCTGAACCAGGACCCGTCCCCAGCCCGCTTGTTTTATTGATTTGGTCGTCCCAGGGTCGAAAGATGGCGGACCTCGAAGCAGTGCTCGCCGATGTCAGTTATTTGATGGCGATGGAGAAGAGCAAATCTACTCCAGCGGCCCGGGCGAGTAAGAAAATCATCCTGCCTGAGCCCAGGTAAGCCCGTTAGCACAGAGCCATGATGCTGATTTTTTATGTATTTTAACATCCTTAAAGGGAGGTGGAGACATGCTTCCTCCTAAGCCTGTGTCTGACTGTGGATGTGCAGAGAAATATCACTGTGCAGCTTTCTGTGACTGAATTCACACGTCATTTAACACATTAGAAGATAACCAAGTGCTGCAGATAATCTGATAACACTACAACAGTAGGTTATGAAGCTGCAGCTGCATGCAGGACATGCAGCACTCACATTTTTCAAGAGATACAACATAAAAATGAGGTTTTGCCTTCTCTTTTGTCACCAAATAATTCCAGCAAACCCCCTCTTTTGGCTCCCAGGCCTGCCTCGAAGACTCTCACTTAATAAATATGTTTCATTTTGCACCACAGCTTGTTTATTGAAGCTGTCAGTGGTGTGTATACAGTGAAGAAATATGACTGGAGCGTTCTGCAAACACGCAGATGCTGTGGCTTGACGCTATCACTAAAAGCAGCAATGCAATGCATTAATTAAGCACCAAAACAAGTTGAGAGCTGCAGAATTTCTCCCTATTAAAATCTGCACCAGGTTTTGTGAGTGACACTCAGATAATTGATATGCTTCATGTTGCAGGATGGTGTATTTTGGCGTCGGAGTCTGGTTTTGTGTCGTTGTAAACACTGTGTAAACCTTTGATGCAGTGTGTGCAGCTCTCCGGCTCGTCCATGCTGTTTGCAGGATGAGTAGGCCATCAGATGAGGCAACAGCTGAGCTCAGATTTAAATAATGATATACCCCCCCAACCCCTAAACATCCACACATAATTTCACATCCTTTTGTCTCTGCTACGCCTCTCAGCAGGCCTCTGAATGTGTCTCTTCAGACCACGTTTCGGGCATGTAGCCGAGTTAATCGAAGAGGATGTGGTTGGAATTTGGTTATGAGATAGTTGCATTTCATACCAGGTTTATAAATGTCACAGTTTGTGTTGAGTCGAACGAAAAGCATAGCATGCATGAGTGTGTATTTGTTTCCATCATGTTTACAAAGCTGCTACTTTGTATGTATTAATCACAAAGTGTTTCTGACACACCCACACATGTGTAAAAAGGCTCTACAAGTGTATTTGTGGGTTAAAACAGGCGTTATATTTAAAAGCAGAGTGATTTCGGAGGAGGTCGGCTATTCATTCACTCCCTGGCTTGTCTTGGCAGATCAGCAGAAAGCAGTGATCCGCACAGTTTGCTGCACACAGTAATGAACTTCAAGCCTGCTGATTGTTCCGACTAAAAGCTTTAAATAAAGGGACGTTATATAATAGCTCTACATCGATTCCCATTCATATATTAGTTTAACGGGATATGAAATCAATTACTCTCTCCTGTGCCTCTTGGATCTATCAATAAGTCTTGAAAGGCAGGAAGGCTGCGCTCCCCTCGACGTGTTCAAAACATTCGTTTCACCTTCAGTGCGCGGGTTAAAAGGCCCTCAGGGTTTCTAATGAAGTCTCCCCTTTGGCACTTCTTGACAACAGCTCATTATGTTGCACCACAGACAAGTGTCAGCGATAACAGACGTGGACGAAAGGGTAATTCTGGTGTTTTTTGAAGACTGTGACCATTCTGCAATTTCTCCTGCAGATTCCTTTTTATTAAAGTTATTTTTCAGGCCGTTTCTGCCTTTATTGGATTGGAACACAGGGTTAGCTCGCAGCCTAACTACTAGATCATACCAGGAGATTTCTTTAGCCTGCAGACTTGAAACATGCTGTCAGTGCCCTGAAAAATGAGACCAGCACTGATGGCATCACAGACAGGATCCTAGCAAAACAGACCTTTTATTGTAAAAAGTGGACGATGATTTTATTTGGAACAAACAGCTGTTTTGTTGCTCCATTGACAGAACAGCCAGTATGTTGACATGCTTACACAAAGCTGATTTATTGTGACTAAAACTGGACTGTTTTGTTTATTTTAAGTCTTAAATTTGGACAGTGGACAGAGTAGGAAACTGAGAGCATGGGGGGAAGACATGTGGGAAAAGGGCTACAGACTGGTAGCGTGTGGTTTAACCAGTAGGTCTTGCCCACCCCCGAAACTTGATTTCTAAAACATCATTAAACATAGTAATCAGACTCAAATTGCACAAAGTTGAATTATGGGAAGTTGGACTAATGTATCACAAAGCGGTAGAGGATTGAAGCCATGTCCACAGCCAGGTATCTGGGAAACACACGTACTTTTGTACATGTAGGCCTGTCACCGACACGAAACAGCATTTTGAGGCCATCAGGAACAATGTTTTCTGAAAACATTAAGTTTTTGGAAAACTCCAGTTTCATTGTTTCATGTTTACGCCGGGTAACAGAGTTTTTTGGTTGTCAGGTGTCACCGCTGAATGATGTGGATTCATTTGATTGGTGGGCACGGGTTTAACTGAGCCACATTTATCGGCGTATCTGCCTGGCCAAAAACGAATGGGTGAGGATATCAGTTTTTGAAAATGTAGCAGAGACAGACATCCTTTTGTCTATAAATTAACTCACAGTGCTTGTAATGGGACAAGAACTGTCACCAGATGAACTTGCCTTATCGATATCACTATTTCGACTCAACCATGCACAAAATAGTTTATTTACTTTGCAAAACAGAGGAGCTACAGCTGTCTGCATCAGTTTCTTTGTGTTTTAGGGATGGCCCAATCTGCACTTTTTGCTCCTGATATCAATCTGATTCATTAGTATTGAATATCTGCCGATAACGAGTCCCCAAACTTTGGCTAGTAGAAATAAACTTTCCTGTGCATTCAGTACAGCACTTTTAAATCCAAGGCTGCCCTGAATGCAACACTGACAAGATGGTGTGACTACGAATGTAAATATTGGAGACTAACACGACTATCTAATGTTTAATTGGCTCATTTGATTATAGTGACACATTAGCGTTAATGTTAGTTTGGATCAAAGAAAATATTTGTTCAGTCTACAAGGTAAAGGTAGACCATCATCTCCTACTTACACCGCAGGCTGCTAGCTATTGCAATTTCAAAACAGACACCACAAAGTTTCGCACCTTTGCATCATTTTAGATTCAAAGTGTTGCAGAAAAGCCAGGTGTGAAAACAGTGACTCCAAACCCTGGTCATTTGCTAGTCCCCTGTTCTGTAAATAAAGTTGAAAAGCCAGAGGGACTTTGACACATTGGAACCTACTTTTTCTGCTAACATTAGCTTTAAATGACCACCAATTGTTTGTGAAATATTTCTATTCCTATAAGTTCACTTTACGCCAGTTTGGTGTCAAAACCAGAAACACAAGGCGAGCTTCAGACTCTGAACACGTCACATCTAATTTCTGGCCAAGTCAGAACCTCGCAAACATTGCATAATCAATGATTCGTGGTACTGGCGTTATATTTCATCATAATCTGGGCCTGGATAGTAAATTTGACCCTCAGTGTTGAGACAGAAAAGGCAGAGTGACAGTTTGAGAGAGAGGCCAGCCGAGGTCTGGAAGGACACGCTTTCGACCCAGAAGTGACAGACTTAGTTTCAAAGCAGGGCTAAGGTGGCTGCTGCGTTTACTCAAACAGATCTGCTCTAAAGAGAACTGAATGGTCACCTAATGGCCCTTTTTCACTCTTAAAGGAGTATCACACTCAAAATATCTTTCTTAGACATGCAAAGTTTGCTCTTCTTTGCTCTGCAGCTGAGAGAACGTAAAGAGACGTAAAGAGTGGAGTACTATTCGTTAGCATTGACGAATGCTCGTTCGTTTATTGATATTTGCTTGTATCCCGTCAGATGTTTTTAAGCCCAAGAAAATCACTCATATTTATAAACCAGCTCAAAGAAACACTTCCATTTTCAAAGCAATGCTCCCCTAATTTTATGCAGGAAGATGTAATTTTTCTGTGACAGACTATTTTCAGCAGCGAATCAATCCACATTTGCTGCCCTTATAAGCGTTTCTGGCAGCAAAGTTCAAAAAATTAAATCCAAGCAAGTGTTCAATTATTCTTAGTAAAATTAGGCTTTAAATGAGCCACATTCACCAAATAAATGTCTTATTTTAAGTTATTAAAAGACAACAAATAATACCCAAAACACTTGCATGTATTGAGATATTACTTTTATGTCGAACACTTGAGAATTCAGGCATTATTTCATTTAAAGCTTAAGGAACGTTGTTACGCTGGTGCTCTGAACTTTAGCGGGTTACGATTTTCCGTAATACCATCATGTAACAGTGCGACGCAGTGATTGGACGGTTAATATTAACCAACCCAAATTAGTATTGCAACTGGAGAATGTCACACTTATGTTCAATTGATTACCCAAGTGTTGGATTGATTAGTGACGTCTTCTAAGAGGCACAAGATGCTCTTGATTGAGGTCAGAACTCCGCGCCTCTTTGCAGACATCACTAATCAACCACCGCTCACTGTTTAACGATTAGTGTTATTTACAGTCACACTTGTGCCCCTAGAGCTATTTTGAGGTTTCACAGATTAAATTTCATGTTGGACCAAAGTGATTCCTTATTCAGATACGAGTTACCACTTAAATTTCTTCTTTGATCAGTCTGCAGTGCTGATCTTTTTTCCAAAATGTTCAGATTACCATGCAGGTTTACAATCAGGATCTTTCCTCTGTTGCTTTGCGTGTGCTTCCTGCTTTACGTGTTGTTGGTATTTAGTGCAGTCTGTGTGTTTTTAGCCTCTCTGTACCCGATCAGGATCATCTCATTTGGGCTGTAAAGCTTTCTGCCGCCTTTCTAATTGAGTTCAGCGCTCCTCATTAGATGCTCACACACACAAATCCAGGTTGATGCTGGAAGTTAATCTGAGGATTGGCGTCCATGTGACAACATTGACATTACTGCCACTCGGAGAAAACTCTCATTATTTGGGTGTTAATCTGTTACAGGAGAGGTGTTTCTGTACGGATGTATCAAAACATGCATTAGTATAATGTCTCTAATGATGATTCCATGTTTGAGATGAGCTTTTTTATGATGAACACATTGTGGTTTAGCAGCTGCAGAGATAAAAGCTTCAGCTAATGGATGTGTGAAAGCATTTCTCAGTAAATCAGTCACTCAAAATAACTTGCAATCAAAGGAAAGTTAACCTGAAACATGTCAGTTAGGTCATTACTCTGACAGTAGTGCCTCTGAGCTTACTCAGTACCCAAGTTGCATTAAGGTGAAGCCTTATCCAAGAATCTTTTTCTTGCTTCAGAATGTTCACTTTCCTTTAAGAGTGATAATAACGGTAAAACCCTTAAAAGCTGCAAACTGCCATGCAAGTTGAGTCTTCACTGCGAGGTGAGTTTCAGAAGTAGCCGTTGTGCATGTGGGAAGGTTTAAGCCACATGCTTGTTGGGGGGGGCAGTTAAATGTGGCACTTTGGAGATAGCGCGGTGCTGCCACATTCTCGGCAGGCCAAGGCTGTGTCCTCTGGCAGCGAGGTGAGACTTTGACAGCAACACTGGAGGCTGTTGAGATGAGAGCCGTGGGGGAGGGAGAGAGGAGGACCCGCTGTTACGGAGTAGTGACCAGACGGAGTTCTCCAGGAGGTGGAGATACAAGTGAACCCAAGGACTCTGCTAGTCTCAGAGCCAGATGGTTCGAGACATTTGTATCTGACTTCTCAAGTAAAATCCTGACCATTTTTCAATGTTTTTATATTTCATCTTTTAATACTCAGTTGCCATTCTCTCACTGGTACTCTGACTCGATACCACTAGTCGCTGCTGCTGTCATTCTGTGGGCTCTGTTTTTTTAATGTTCGGAAAAGCTACATGATCAGATGCTGTACCTACTGAATAATGAGCATAACACTTAAAAAAATTTGAGCGATTGGGTGCCTTTATGCTGCTGTTGAATTCTGTCAAAGGATCAGACGTAATAAAGTAAAAGAAGTAAGTGCCAGTACCAAACAACTGCAGTACCTTGGTTGTCCACTAGAGGAGATCCCAAAAGCAAAGTAACTTGGATAAAATACATTTTTGTTTAGTTAAAGAGCAGTTATTTTTCAAATGATTTTTTTTCTCTTTAAGAAATAGAATTTTCTGTTACAGCACGTCAATAAGAGCACTTGCTTTGGTAGCTCCAAAATTTGTAAACACACTTTGACACATTTTTTTGTGCCTTGTACATCTCATGAAATGTTGCGGACCCAAATGGCACCCGTTACGTAGAATGACCCATTAGTCTCCAAACTCGAGAAAAGAAGCCAGATTTGTTGCTAGTTGCTATTTTGTATAAGAGGTAGCTTGAGGGGTCTGAAAACTCTCTTAATATGGCCTCAGCTCTATTTGAAATACCACTCTTTGATCTTTTAAAAAATTAAACGATTCCTGGAGGCGGAGAAAATTACTTGAGTATTTCTTGTAATCGAGTACCTCGAATCATTCGAGGAATTGTTTCAGCTCTAATTTCAACTCCTCAAAAAACAGAATCTAGAGTTGTTTAGATGCCTGGTAGTGCTAAAACTACCTAACAATTCAATCAACCGATCCAGTAACACAATACATTAGCCACAAGAAGCTCAAGTACAATAGGATATGATGATACCAAACGACGGCATTGCAGTGCTTGTGGGGGCAGTGTTATGTAAATACTATCACACACGTTTCCTGCAGCAGGTGGGATTATTCAAATAAAGCTAATATGCACCATTTGTGTCATTCAACGTTTAAAGCTTCAAAGGTGACTGAGAAAATAACAATAATTTCAGAGCTGTTGTTGTACCCTGGTGAAAACATTCCTCCAACACCCCCTTTTTCATTTGTGTGATTTATAACTGTAATGTCTTTAGTGGGGATTGAAAACAAAATGAGTCTAATGCTTCATAACGTTTTTAATTTAGATTTGTTGCACTCGCAGGATGTTCAGATGCAGCAGTGACTCATTAGAAAACAACCAAAGGGCTCATTTGACCCCTTAGAGACCAGAATGCCTCAAACAGTTGAAGCTGTGCAGAGTATGCTCCAAGAGGCAACATGAAAGGTAATGTATAGTTTGTTATGCAGATTAGAAATTAGGAAAGAGTTAAGTTTAAACATAAGAAGACATCCAAGAAGATGTTACACAAGGTGAGCAGGACTTCTTTATGACTATTTCTGTTGACATGTCTGTTTGCATTCAGCTCTCCTTCTCAGAGTTTTGATGTCGACACCTTTAAACATACAAGATGCAAATGTCACAACTTCAAACACTGTTGCTGTTAGCACTAAGGCTTATGGTTGACTTTGTAGAGATCAGCAGCTGAGAGGTGCTCTCACCAGCCCTGCTGTTATTGCCTAGATTGCAGGAAAGGCTGTTACTTGACTGTTTGAAAGCATTCGATTTCATCCTATTAAGTTACATTAGCTTTGATCAGTTCAATTCCGCTCCATTTTATTCCCTTTATTCCTTCAGAATGTATTTACCACAGTGTCAACAGGCAGAGAGACTTTATGTTGCTTTGATTTTTCGGAAGCATTCCATTCTGTTGAGTTCAGCTCTCCTTTTATGTTTTCTATTTTATTTTATTTTATCCTAGTCCATTCAGTTTTAACTTTTTTACTCACTTGGACATTCAAAGATGAATCACTGTTGTTAGGCAGTTTTGTCCAATCAGAGGCCAGCATTTCACACAGCTGGTAAATTAGCATGAATCTGAGCCAGACTTGAGTCATCAGGGTTTTCTCACACCGCCTGCTGTCGGAGGCTCAGTTCGTCTCACATTTGCAGCGCTTTTATAAATTGGCTTTGAGTGTTCAGGTGTTTGCTTCTTGAAGACAGCCAGGTTTTATTTGTGAGATTACATAATCTTGCTGGAGAGCGAACATGGTCTTTGCCATCGTGTTGTAATCAAGCAGGGGTGCTAAATCCCAAAACTAACATTGTTACTACTGCTGCTGCTTCCAGCCAGTAGTGATGTGACGTTGTGCTGTCTCCAAAGTGCTTTTATTTCAGCTTTTGAAAATAAAACACTGGAGCATATCAGATTTCTGGGGTTAATTCTCATGTAGCTGAAAAAAGAAAAGTTTGTTTGTATGTGCCTGAAAGGCCAGAGTGTGTGAAAATATTACAGAAAGAGGCTGAGCTTTAGGAGAAAGAGGAAGATTATTTTTTAACCAGAAAACAGCAGTTACATCATGGATGAAACCTGTGATTTGACGTCATAGAATGGTAGACTTCCTGGTCTGCTTCAGTCTAAACTATCTCACTCTCTAAAAACAGGTTTAATTCTACAGTTATACCTCCTGTAATGTCAGACTCTTTGGATAACAGCCTGATCGTGTCAGGACCATGCAGTCATTACATCCTGTCAGCTTAAACAATGTACTGGAGCATTTCCAAACTCAATGTACCTATTAGTCATTTGGTCCCAAAAGTAAACAAAGAAAGGCTCAGGTCTGAAGATACTGGAAGTCCTTTGTTGTAGTTTAAGAGGAAACACCTTAGATGTTTTAACGGTTCAGAGTTTCAGATCAGAAACTGAAACTATATTTTTGTCTTGCTAATCATAAGGAAATGATCGCTTGTTTGAAAATTGCTCAATTTGTCTAAGGCGGCTCTACTCACACCCCCCTTAATCCTACACCTGTTGAAGTAAGACGCCAAGCAGTAGCTAGAAAAACCTGTTCTGGAGTCTGACTAGTTTTCCCAGGTAATTGTATGTCTGTAGGCTGAAATAAGCTCAAATAAGTGCCCCTTCGTTCTCCTCAAACTATGTTTGTATGTCGGCTTTGCATTGAGCTGCTGACAGACACAAAGCTGCTTAGGGTGAGAAACAGAAGTTAAAAATCAATAATGCAGGGGATTAAAGATGAGTCTAAAACAAATTTCAGAGGGTCAGGACCTTGACTCTTGGCGCAGCATGGCGTGTTATCAACACAGTTCAATTACATGTCCACAGACCCAGCTCCAGAAATGTCAGTGGCATCCTGTTAATATGTTAAATATTTACACATCAGCATACTTCCTGTAGTGTTAAATAGTCTCTAACACAATGTTGTTCTAGTGTCAGGAGGAGATCAGCAGCTAATGAAAGCTGAGCATGTGTGTCTTTACACGTTAAGCTGCTGTTTGGAAACATGTGAAGGATGTGGCTCAACAAAGAGCTCAAACCAAAGACCATTATTATTAATGATTAATGACTTCTGATGGAATATAAGAGGAGGATGACCCAAGTTAACCTGGTTTTAAATGCTTTATGCAGCATGTGCTCTGAGTTACAACTATTGCATACAAAGTTACTCAACTAAGGCGTCTGACTGTGCAGAATATACAATACACATGAAGCTTTTGAAGCTTTTTCCACCAACCTTCGCTCAGTATTGACATCTTTATTTGCAATTACAAACACGTTTTTTACATTAGTAGTTCTGCAGCTAACTTGTCACTGCAGGAAACAAAAACAGTATACGTTGCAAAAATTATAGGCTACTTCAGATACAATAAAACACACAGTTAAAGACAAATACATACACATAAAAAACTTGAGTCCATTCGAATCCCATAGTTTGGAAACAAAATGACTCGTGGATAAGGGAACCAAATTTCCAAGATTTATGGGCTCGCGTTTAGGTTCAGCTTACAGGCTCCCAACAGTAAGTTGCAAGTTTTTCTTATCTGTATCTGTGGCTGTGTTCGAAATTGGTTTTAAAACACAAAAATGATCCAAGGTCAGGCTAAGCTTAGCTAGTAATTAAAAAAGCACGTTTGTTTTGGAGGCACTGGAATCAAACCAATACAAATTGAACTGTACCAAACTGTAACTAATAGGGTGCAAAACATTTGGGGTTGCTCGACTCGTCGAGTTGAATCTGTCCACAAAAGTATCACGAGGAGCCCCAAGTTTCAATACTTATTCTCTGACTGCATTTTGGAGAGGTTTCATAGATCTTTTATAAAGGTTTGATTGATTTTGTTGAACCAAAAAGCTGTAAAATCATTGTCTTAAAACCCACCAAATCTTATTGATAAAACTATTAATTTTACCCTGGTGCACACAAAAAATGCTGGTCTGTCACGTCCTGTTTTGGGGACTCTATTTCTGCCACTGTGAGACTTCAGTGTTGTAAATAGGAAGTCTAAACCCAATGCAAATTTTTCTTAAACTTTTTTTAACCAATATCCAATGACTACAGGAGAGGAGAGGTTGACAAGCAAATCTCATATTCTGCACTATAAAAGTACAGTTCGCTTCATTGAGGTACGGTGGATTTGAATGATATAACAAAGGTGTTTGAGAAGCATTTTGCTATGACACAATATCAGATAAAAACATAAGCAGTAGACTAGCATCTCCTGTTTTCTGCAAGGTAAAAAAGTGGAAAAAAAACATGTATTTTTTTTAAGAGTGGCCTTTTACCTGTTTTTTTTCTGGAGCCAGATTATGTTGCAATGATTGCTTCTCTTTCCCAGACTGCCTGTCAGCAGCATTTCCAAAAGTGTTTCAGGTTGTTTTTTCTTTGAAATATTAAAAAAAAGAGCCTGTGTTTAGAAATGTCAGAGTTGCCCTTTGATATCATGGAATAAGATATGTAAGTGGGTCAGGGTCTCCCACTTTCAGTATTTTGTCCTCACAGCGTTAGCTTTCAGGGGTTTGGCAAAGGTCAATAAGACAGCAGAGGAACAGTTAACTCACGTTGAGAGCTTTTGGCTGGAAGTTGTTTTGTTGGCGGGCTGAGCATGCTCTCTCCTAACTGTGCTAACAGCTGGTTCAGGCTGGAGCAGATGTAATGGAGGCTGAATTATGTAACTGCAGCCCAAAGGAAGGTGCAGAAGAGTGTGTTTCTTATGGACCCTGTGTGTGTCCGAGCGTACAGCTGGTACCAGCGCAGGATGGTGTCACTACTCTATGTCTCACAGACAGAAATAAACAGTCTTGCTCAAGGACTCTTTACATTTTATTTCTGTTTCTCAACCTGCCCCCTGTAGTCCTCTAATGACCACCAACACTCCCACCCAACTCACATAATTCACAGATCACTGCTCAAGTGTCCCTATTTCCTACCATCTGTTTATGCCGACGAGTTACTGCTGTGTTTGTCAGTTCATCCTCGGTTTGTAGATCAGTACAGCTGTGTGCTGTGATGGTGTTACTCAGGGTTATTCTTTTTACAGATTTCTTTTGATGACAGTCACTGAATCCATCTCTTGGTAAAGAGCTCTACTGTGGTAAATACTAAGGACATCAGGGTGTGATTAGTAAGTATCTTCACTCAATGAAAAAAGTAAGTTTCTATTTGGACAGAGTCCTACCATGCATGAAGAGACACAACCTTTGTGATGGTCAGTTTCTCAGATTTGGTGATCAAAGCCAAAAATTCAAAAACACTACACAGAGATACCTAACAAATCATCACAACCACTGTGATGACGTTTCTCCCGGGTTGCCCATGTGTATCTGTTATTTCTTACTAGTATTTGTGTTCTCAGTCTGTCGTAGTCTTCCCTGATCAAAACATCATAACACCAGGGATGTTGCCAGAGCTCAACAAACTTGTCCTTCATCTCATAGTTAAGTGTTGCAGCCCCAGTTTTATCATCTATCTTTCACAGTTTAAGCTTGTGACTTTTGAAAATGCAAACGTTCCAACTTTGTAGGTAGTGATACTGGTACAGACCCCTCAGCTTTGGTATTGTCTGATACCGACAATGATCTTTACCAGTAGAAACTGAACAATCGCTTACCCTCGATTTGAGGATGAGTTAGGGAATTAGGTTTTGGCAACTTCAGACTCTTCTTACTTGATTTAAATGGATCCATCCATGGCTGATGATATTCGATCAAGCTTTTGGAGACTGCATCAAACTGATACCAAGAGAGTAGAGCCCAACATATCCTTTAACAATGAAAGACAAACCAAACATATTAGACTTTCTGTTGGTAGATCTTGGCGTTGTTTTAATGGCACTGTGCTCCACAAGGGATAAATTGATCAATTTTGGGGGGTCTGACTGTTGCAGACACCCTACATCCAGCTTTCGAGTTTCTTTTTGCAAGACAGCGACTAAACTCCTGTTGAAATACTTTCCCATGATGCCTTTGGCAGGAATTGAAGAAAGAAGAACACAGGAGCTGAAGCAGAAGTAGCCTCTGGCCACAGCTAGTGCTAATGTCAGCTGGGTTCACATTAAGTCTTGTTTATAGTTTTGCAAGAAATCAACAGTGCACCTTGGCCAAAATGAAACAGGGTGTTAAGACAGCGCTGACCACAAGATCTGTGATAGGAGATAGCAGGACTGCGCTGCCAACACCATTTTCAGTAATTTTTACATATATTTAATATCCTTTGAAATCTCGTTACTATCTGTTTATTATAACATAAAACTCTAAAATTGATTTTAAATAAAGGAGAAAATGTGATAGGACTTGACCCAGGCCATCTGATCACACTGCCTCATTGGCTTGGAGGTGAATTGTAGAGTGACATGGACACCCAGTTAATACGTAGAGCTCATGAAAAAGTGCAAACCAGGCCTTGATACCCTTCTTCTTTTATCAAACGCTCCTCACTTTAGATAAGCTTGTTGTCATGAAAACAGCAAGTTAGCCTAAAATCTTTGGCGCCCTATGCAGTGAAGATGAGTAACAGCTGTCCTTCATGCTTGCCGTTTTCCCTGTTTTTTCATATGCAACATCCTCCATAAGCAGAGACTAAAATCCTCTGGCATCTTTGAGCACCAACCAAGAAAAAAGTAGCACAATGTAGTTTAAGCTTAGCGGTCCGCAGCTTAAGAAAGTTTTTATGACTCTGTAATTGCTTTAAAGATGGTTGGTTTAAGACCAGCTTTAGTTTAGGGTGAGACTAGCCAGCAGGCATAAGACACATGATGCATTGGAGACTGCAGCACATGATGCGTACATCACGAAAGGAACACACTGACACCAAGTCGTGTGTTTATGTCACTAAATGTTTACATGGTGTTATGATCTTATGCTACAAAAGCTGTAACTATGTCAGGTATTGCATTCATTTCAGTCATAACGTAAGAGCAGATGGAGTCCAAACCCTGTAGCCCTGAAGCAGTAATGGTAATGGGTGGTGTATGACTAGTTTCTGTATTAAAGCACATTGGAGCAGGCTCCATTTTTTGTCTTGATTCACTTCATCTTTTTGAAATCCTCCAAAACTAAGGGTTGTTCCCTCTGCAGTAATTTCAGCTTCATTTATCCACAGCCCACCACATTCCCGGCGTCATGGCAATCCCCTGTAGATAATATTGCCTTATTTATCACACTGTGCCAGCAGTCATTCTGTCATTCAAACTGCATTGTCACAGCAGGAGCCTCTTTGTTTTCTGCTCCTCTCCGGTCATCTGCTCCCGTAAGCTAATGTTGATGTGTGAAGCTGCTGTTGTTGCTATCTGAGGTTTTCTTTTAAAGCTGTTCCAAACAAAGCTGTGGATTACTGGGACATTGTTTTCAGACGTACTGCTGTCAAGGCTTGAATGTATCGGTCTTCTGTTGAAATACACCTCCATTCTGAATGTGTTGATTAGCTGTGAAAGTGCAAATCATCTCCAAGTCTTGATAGGATCGGTGACTAATTTGATTTGGCTGGTTTGTTACACGTCGGATTGTTCCTATAAGGAGACTTCCGGTGTTTTTGGGTGGGGTTGATGACATACTAACATGTATTAATGCAGAGTGATGCATTAGGGATTATGCAGGAATTATGGATTGGAGATAGATCGATCATCAGCTGGGCCCATATTTGGCACTTGGAGATAAATTGACCTTTTTATTAATCCAATGGCCGAACAGAAATCAATTTTAAACTATGTTATTTTGGCTGGGATGCAGCTGTGTCACTGTCTGCAATCACTACTCTATCTCTAACATTGTCCCACCCACAGTACCCTGTTATTGGTTACACACAGAGCCGTGGCTTAGCTAACAGCCAATCAGCAGTGAAAGCTGTGAGACAGTGCTCACACACACTAAGGATGGGAGTTAAGGTTTTGCCTAGTGGAAAACCTCCAGAGAGCAGATATATGTTTCAGAGGCAAGTTTAGGCAGCAAAAGTTCAGTTTTCATTTTAACTTTAGGACCTGCAGCTGAGCCTGGGAGCTGTTCAATAAAAGTAAAGACATTAAAACAAAGTTAATTGTTGGATTTTGTATTGTTCAAACTTTGACGCAAATATGTTCACTTTTACTACAAATGAATATGTGCTTTAAATATCGGTTATCAACCTCCTAGACTACTAATAATCAGAATCTGTATTGGCCCTGAAAAAAAAACAAAAAACGTAGTGGTCTGTCTGTAGTCTGTATGTTTGCAGGCGCTTTAGATAGACTTGTGTGGGATATGTAAGGACAAGAGGATTTGGTAAACTTGCATGTTCCTATAAAATTTTAAGAGTGCTCCCGTGAAAGCAAACCAAGCAAAATGGGATGACGTAGCCTTAGCAATTCCAATGTTCTGCACGCATTAAACAAGCAACAAACTCTAGTTCAAAAATACAAAGCTCATGCCAAAGTGAAAAATTGTAGTTCCTCAAGTGTCCACATGAGGCTGGCTGAAGAAACACCAGAAATCACATACACACCCATTCAAAAAGCCAGTCTGTTACAAACCAACATGTTCACATGTTTACAGCCTGGTTAAAAAAAGTGGATCTAAATAGTTCTTGTTTCTGTTGACGTAATTTTTTCGTAAGGGTATGGCTGATTTGACTGACAGTGGGCACCCCGTAGCACTATGCAGAAAGGCTCAAGGCCCGCCCCTTAATATATCCCTAACTGAAACAAAGCTAAGTTATGTCCAGCATTTTCAATGATAATGATAATAAAAATAATATTAATTATAATAATAATAATAATAATATAGAGTCTTTGAAGTGGACAAGATGATTTGCAAACTTTTCATGGCAGAGCTTCCAAGTATTTCCCTATGCACTTAGCAACGCCAATGTTCTGCAAGTATAAAATCCCTGTTTTGACGATCCCTCTGTTGAAGAGTTAGACATAATGGCTGTTTCTGTTTGACAAGAAATCATTTCTACTTGACAAAAAAAATCTCTCTTTGTAGGATCCTTTCTGTAATTCTGTCTGACACCGAGAATAACAATCAGCACTTTGTGTGACACCGCTGTCGTCTGAGAAGTGCTTTGACAATAAAGTCTGATTCATTGATTAGAATAACAATCTGAGGCTGTCAGGGACAAAAATAAGAACTTTTAGGGTGCATCTGGTTTAAATATAAGCAGCAACATTCTACAGCAATGTTTTTAATTTTCTTGCTGCAGTTAATCATAAAGACTCTGAGTGTAAAGAAGAGGGTGTGTTAAGATGAACTGCCTCTGCTGATTTCCTCTTTCATTAACCTCACCAACCAAATTTATCATATCAGAGCTGATTCTGTCCCCAAGATGAAGTTTTACCCACACAAATAGCTGAGTAGCTCTTCAGATGGTGTCTGAAGTACTTTCATACAAATAACCCAGAGTCAGCTGCTAATGATTCAGAGGGACACAAACAGGCCTCCTTTAAAAGAGGAAGTGTTTACTTCCTAGCTTCTTGTTCCTGTAGCTGCTGCAGCTGAAATGCTGAAAAGTTACATCCATTGATCGATTTCACTCTCCCATAAAATCTGCCCGCACTGGCCCAGGTTACTCTCACACAGACAGTCAGCAGGAATCTCCCATGAGGAGTTTTAAACATCATGTAGAGTCGGCTTCAGCTCTGCATGTTGGGGAAGTTTTAATGCGGGTCGCTGTGCTGCAATGTTTTTATTGGCTACAGATGATCTATGACCTGCAATAACAACACAAGCTCGGCTTTCAAAGAGGGAAGAAGGTTAACTTTGCTTTTATTAGGTGACAACGCTGTAGACAAACAGTCACACCCTTATTGTCTTTCCGAGTCTTTTTTTTTCTCACCATAACCACAAAACTGTCCACACTGCATGTAAATCTTCACAGTAACACCTCCCTGCAGTGAGACAGGTACTTTCATTTAAATACAAAGACTATACTTCCATTAAAAATATGTTTCCAAGGGCGCTTTTCACACACATACACCCACAACTTTCATACTACAAAGACTCCTGAAACTGCAAGTCATTGAGCAGTTGCTTTCAGTCTGTTGTAGTAAACTAAGAGCTTTTGTAACAATATAAACTTAAATATTTCACAGTATTTTATGACCTGTTGTGCTGAGGATTCTTTAAAAACAAGGCATAAGTCAACATTTTAGTGCACCCAGCTGCTAACATAGACCACTTCCTGTTTATTTTCTCCTCTTTGACAGTAACTGGACATTTTGTATTTGTGGGGACAAAGCATTTATAGGACAGGGACACTGATTAATATCATTCTGTTTCTTGTTGCAGTGAGAAGTTTTTATGTTGTGTTGAAATAGTCTCACTCTTTTATTGAAGCCTCTTCATGACCTTTAAAGGGAAATGAGATCATCTGTTTGTACTAAACTTTTCTTCAGGTTATTCACATTTGTGTCAGGTTTTCTGTGAAAAGGAATCAAGGTTCGCAAAGGTTATTTGTTGCTACTTTGCAGTTAAAGAGGGGGTATTTTGATCCCCCATGTTATGAGCATAGATGTAAAGTAACAATGCTGGATGTTAGTGTGCAGATTTTAAAACCTTCAAAACACGCAAGGGTCTCCTAACTGGTTAATGACACAAAGGTCTGCCCTGACAGGCCCTTAGAGGGCTGGCCAGTCAGAGGGAAGGTGGTTTGTGGAGCAGCGAGCCTTAAAGAGACAGCAGCTAAAACGAAGAGTTTCAGACAAAGGCTGAAATAAGGGCTTTCTAAAACACCAGAACAAGAAAATAGGGATCATTTGGAGCTGTGAATCACATTGAGCTTCTACAGGATAAAAATTTAAAATACCCCTCTTTAATGTCCAAAATCAGATTTGTTTGGCTGATCGGCATCATGTGCGATGTTTAAAACAAAACTAATGGTCAGTGACTTTGTTAGACAATTAATACCATAATGACAAGGAAAGCTAAAGCAGTATGCAGGTATAAAGAGCTACACTGTCAAGATTAGACTACATCTAAATATGGATGTAGTACTGTCTGTCACTTGGTCATGCTTGTTTTAGAGTTTAGGAGAGCAAAGTAACAACCTGAGGAAATCATAAACAGGAGAAATGGTTATAGTGTTTAATTATTAAAAGCTTCCAGGAGTCTCATGAGTAAACAGTATTTGATCAATAATACTTCAACACCATGTAACTGTGAATGTTTCTGCAGTTGGAGCTATAACTTCCATACATCGAAGCTATGGATGACTAAAGCAGAAGTACAACTCAAATTAAGGTCAGCATCATTGAATATAAAGTCATAAAAGCAAACAGCAGCAGAGCTCACAGACTCACTTTGTTCAGGAAATCTTTCACTATTTCCTAACCTTTTCTTTGGACCTGATCCGAGAAACTAAAGGTTATTTATGATTGGCTTGTTTGTCCTCAATAGAACAAAAACAGCGTGTGAGCAAACTGGGAGAAAAGAGCAAATGCTATCAAAATCCAAACACAGTACAAGTTGTGACTTGGTTCGAAGGAACCTTGCACGCGCTCAGTATGCGGTGTGTGCAGGTGAAGCTGGTCATTCCTCTCAGGAGTACGCAGGGTGCTGCTGTGGTGCTAATGGGCCCGTGGAGAGGGTGCTAATTGATTCATTCTCCCTGCTCTCGGTCTCATTAACACCAGTTCCCGGGGTAGCATGTATCTCTCCAGGTTTCCTCCCCCTGCAGCCTCCCCTGTGTCCCTCTGCCCTGCAGCTTGACTGTCAGGAGACAAGCTGCAGGGCGAGTCCTAAACACAGGCTGGGATCACATGAGGAAGGTGGAGGTGGAGGAGATGTAGTCATTGTTTTTAATGTTGTTTCCTAAATCAAACCTCCCTCTTTTTGTCCACAGTATTCGCAGTGTGATGCAGAAGTACCTGGAGGAGAGGGATGAACTGACATTCGACAAAATATTCAACCAGAAAATCGGTAAGTCACATTTCATGATAAAAAGTGTCAGAAGATCCAGATTAATCCTGAATACAAAGAAAAAGACCCAGCAGTTCATGCACAGACACTTTCATATAACGGAGTAAGATTTATATGAATAGAAATATGCTCTTGGAGCCTTTGTGCACTCCTCTGAGACACTCTCCACATTTTATTCCAAATTTCTTTCAGTGGCTCATAAATAACGTCTGGAAAAATTGCCTCAAGAGTGAAATATATCCAATTATGAATTAATTGCAAATGCAGACTTAGCTGATACAAACTTTTAGAGCTGTATCAGGAACTATCACCCACCTGGCAAACATCCTCAAGTATATGATTAAATGTTTAAGTTGTGTTGAAACTTGGTTCCCTCAGTCATGGTTCCTTCAGGATAATCACAAATGAACTTTAGGGAAAAGAATCAATACCCGGTCCCTTTGAGGATCTGGTATTTTGATTGTGCAATTGAATATCATGGGTTCTCAGTGGATAGATGAAATCCTCTATGCAGAAACATTAATTGATTGCCCAATGTAGTTTTAAGAAAAAGCTTATGGGACTTCTGCAAGGATGACTAAAATTTGTCCACATTCGACCAAAGCAAGCAATACAGAGTCTCTGCAGTTGATGTTGCAGAATAATTTCTTGAAAGAGGAAAGGACACAGTCTCTGTGAACTGGCATCACCATTGTGCATTGCAATAATCCAGAATTCAGAATCGTGACTGTTAAAAAATTCAACATCATGTCTGGCTGCTGCTGCTGCAGGATCATCCTTCCCTTCTCAAAGCAGCCACAGGAATCACACCAAAACTTTGCAGCAAGGTCTACTGGTTAAAGATGGTAATCCAGTGTTGAAATCAACAGGTTGAAAGCTAGTTGGCTAACTAGACGAGATGATGTAAGCTTACATTTTGATATATTTTAGGCTGACTTGTTAAAATGATCACTGATTCCTTCAGTGTATGCGCCATAAGAAACATACCTTTGTGATGTTTTTCTACTAAATGGTCTTAAAAATGGTTGGTGGACTCCAGACAACATGGGTGTTGCTTGGATATTTACATTAGCATCATGCTAAATTCAGCTTAGGGTAGGGATAAATGAATTGAATAACAAATAGACTGAATCAAACATGGCTGCTCTCTTCTGCTTTCTGCAAACCAGTGTTTGCTCTATGGCATCTTTTATTTACAAGACCGAAAGTGAAATCCCAATAAAATCTACAGGCTGTTGGGTTTTGTACCCTCTTGCTTCTGGATCAACACTTTAAATATTTAGACCAAGAAGAATTAAAATGTTCTTCAGTTTTATTGCAATGGGTTGAGTCCTTAAACTCCTGCTATTTTGTAAGCAATGGTTTTATTAGTGCTGCTGTTGCAGCTTCAGACTCTTCTGTTAGAGTAATGAGGTAGGATCAGGTATTAGATCCTCTGTGAGGTGAGGTGTTAACTCTGCTGCTATCAGCCTCATTCCAGTTTGTCTGAAACCCACACCCTGAAGATATCTACCACAAACATGACTTAGCTTTTTGTAAAACCTGTTTAATAAAGTCTGCTCTTGGATTTTTCTGAAGCACTGAACAAAGAGTAATGGAGCTGAGACTGGAGGATGTTTTATTGACACCAGTATCCTCAGTGCCTCAGCTAATCGGTCCCATTCTTCATTGATTCATGATCAGTTTTCTGCATGGGGGGGTGGAGGGACACACTCTCAGCATCAATGCAGCTGCTTTTTAAAGAGTAATGCACAAAAAGAAGAAAGACTTCTGAGAGGAGGGAAGTGTCCTCCCAGCACACGCACAGACCCCCTGGGTTGTTTCTTCATGCTGAGAATATCAGAGCATATATCATGTTGCATGGATTTTATAGTATCATGCAATAAACTCTGGATTTGGAGCATCTGCACAGTCCTTATTTAACCTCCAGCTTGTGTCACTTATGCTGCTTTGTTGATGCAGCGGTTAGTTCAGAGCTTTATGTTTCCTGCTTCCTGCTGCCCAGCTGTCTTCAGCTGTACCTGTCTCTGTGCCGGCTCCTCTGAGGGTTCCTCCGCTGGGTGTTTGCTCTCCTGCAGACAGGCGGTGTGCTAGTGGTTGTGGCGCACCAGGGGACCACAGTCGCCCTGCAGGCTTCTACTTGGTTTACTTACTGTTCTCGGTCCCAGCCCCCCTGTGAGAACAGAGCGTGTTAATTCTGCTGCCTCCTTCTCTCACACTTGTTGCTTCCTTTAGATCTCTTTCTCTCTCCTCTGTACATTCTCACACTTCCTTCCTCTGTCAGTTTGAAACCTGTTAAACTGCCCAGGTGATGGTTTCATCTTTATATGTTTAGCTGCTCATCATGTTGAGAATAGTAATGATTTGTGCTTTTATTTATTTATGCTTTGAGTGGTATTAATCCAGAAAAGCTAAAAGTCACTGGCTCCATCCTCTCATTTGATTGTCGTCTAATACCCCGTAAACAGAATCTCTTTGGGTTTTTGGACTGAAGCCTGGACAAAAGACAGCAATCTGATAATGTCACCTCAGTCTCTCAGGAGCTGTGAATGTCATTTTTCACTGTTCTCTGACATTCAACAGAACAAAGAGTTAATCCCTTAATTGGGGAAAAACAGTGGATTAACAGAAAGTGAAATTATCATCAGATCAACATTGAAGTCTCAGCTTTGCGTCTGAATTTCTGTCAGCCATGGTGTCTTTTTTTAGCAGATTGGCCCACAGGGAGGTCTTAACTTCAGCTTCAGTCCAGATAGTTTCATGATTTGTAGAAATTTTTCAAATGTATGAGAAAATTCCAAAATTTTGCTGTTGTGTTCTGCCTTATGTGCCAAAAGGTCATAATTGATTGGAAAACCTAGATAGTGATTTTCAAATGCTAAATAAGTTTTGACCCAAATCTCATAATACTGCAGTTGTATTCCCTTTGCCTTTGTTCTAGCAGCATAACTGCTTTTTTTTCTCATAACAAAACGACTTACTTCTCCTAGAATAGTGGAATACTTCTTGCAGCAAAATGACTTCCTTTTGCAACTTTACAACCTATTTTTTTTTTAAAACTGCTTCTTCATTTTCTGAATTTAGTACCGAATTCTAGTAACTTTTTGACTTTATTCTCCCAATGTTACTTTATGACTACGTTCTCTGACATTACGACTTTGTTTTTATATAACAACTTTTTTTTATAACATATTGACTTTAGTTCTTGAAACAATATGACTTTTTCCTTGTAACATTACAACTTCAGTTCTCATTAGGGCTGCAGCTATCGAATATTTTAGTATTTGAGTATTCTACTGAAAATCCCATCGATTAATCGAGTAATGGGATAAAATACATTTTTGTTTAGTTAAAGAGCAGTTATTTTTCAAATGAAATTTTTTCTCTTTAAGAAATAGAATTTTCTGATACAGCATGTCAATAAGAGCACTTGCTTTGGTAGCTCCAAAATCTGTAAACACACTTTGACACATTTTTTTGTGCCTTGTACATCTCATCAAATGTTGCGGCCCAAATTTCGTAGAATGACTCATTAGTCTCCAAACTCCAGAAAAGAAGCTAGATTTATTGCTAGTTGCTATTTTGTATAAGAGGTAGCTTGAGGGGTTTGAAAACTCTCTTAATATGGCCTCAGCTTTATTTGAAATACCACTCTTTGATCTGTTTTAAAATTAAACGATTCCTCGAGGCGGAGAAAATTACTCGAGTAATTTTTGTAATCGAGTACCTCGAATCATTCGAGGAATCGTTTCAGCTCTAGTTCTCATAAACTAATCACTTTATTCTTGTAACATACAGACTTTTTAGTTTTAACATAACAGCTTTAGTTCTCATAACACTATGACTTTATTCTCATAACTGTTAGCATTAATCTCTTGTTGGTACAACGCCAATCTTGTATCATAACAACATTATTCTCATCTGATTACAATTTTAATTTCAAAATACTTCAACTACAATCTTGTTAAATGACTTTTTTATTCCTGAAATCATTATTTACATTTTCCTTACAATGTCACCTCAAACAAGTACAGGATCTTATTTGCATAGATCAAAGATAATTCCACTTTGCACCCAGGGGTTACCAAATCAGACTGAAGTTTCTTATAGGAACTTAGAAATGTTTTGGTGAAAAACAACTTTCACCAACACTGTCTTAAATTTAGAAAATCCAACTAGGGGTAACTCCATAACCTCCCCATGCTCTGCAAAGACACAAAAGGTCACTTTCTTCGACAAAAATTAAGCTTTTTATAAAAATCCACCCAGAATAAGAAACATAAATGCAGCCTTTAAGCCTTTTACAGAAGAGGAACCTGCTAATGATGCACACAGAGATCAGTCTGAGTTACTTTTTTACCCAGTGAACTCTTAACATTTCTTAACAAGGTAAAGGTTAGCCACTGAAATAAACGTTTCACCTCAGGCTGACTGACATGTCTCTGAAAATAGCCTGAGGTTTTCTCACTCTGCATCGGCAGTTTCATTTATTTCCTCATAATGAATGTTAATGCCAATTTTAGCAGCTTTAGCTGCTATCAGACTGATGGGGCTCGTAGCTCTGCACACTTCTCCTCTGTGCATTGAACGAACACCAGATGACTCAGGATGCTGTCTGGTGCAGCTTGAGAAAACTCCTGGGTTTCTATTGGCATCAGGAGCTCAGGGAATAAATAGCTTTATATCATAATTAGCCAAAATAGGGAAATGTGATATCTGAACATCATCCTGAAACATCAACGTGATATTTTTAGTCATTGATTTATCACTCGGATCTGATCCCTCTTAGGATTCTCCAGTTAAAGCTGAATGATATCACACTCAAACCTGAAATCTGAAGGTTCCCTGTTTTGCATTAATCCACACACCTGCTGTAAACTAAGAAACACTTCTCTGTTGATGTTTTTAGTCACCTCCCCCAAAAATAATTTATTTCCTGTCCCCACATCGATGCTCTCTGTCCCCTCTCCTCTCCTCTCCTCACCCTGTCTGTCGTATATGTGAGCCAGCTGTGTCCCCAGTTGCTGCTGGTCATTAGTCCAGCTCTCAGATCTCATTAGTGAACCTCGTAGAAAACACTCGTTAGCAGGCAGCTCGATGTCCATCTGCCTCTGGGACTTTTTCATTCCAGGTAATCAACAGGCGGCTGTCCCTGCTTCGTTCCTCTCACAGAACAGTTGCTTCGGTTTGTGATTCTGGATTCTTCGTCAGTGCACCAAAGAGGTTTCAGATCCGTCCTGTGCATCCTCTGTGCCCGCTTTACATCTGAACAATAGGCAAGTTTGAATGAAGTGAGGAGCGCAGACAGAGCTGTAAAGAGCTGAGAGGAACAGTTGCCTGTCTGAGAGCACTATGGGAGGGCCTGTGAGCCGTCAACATTTGAATGGTAAATGTTCAGCTTTGCATGTCACAGCACATAACGGTCTAACGTGGCAAGAGGAAACAGTGCCAGCAGCACAGACAGTGATCACAGCCCTCAGCCTTGTGTTTCACTGATAAACTTGTGCACAAATCAGCTGTTCAAAGGGTTATTCCTCTGCCTCAATCATTGCCACATCCTTCAGGTACACACCGAGGTGTCGGACTTTGTCATACCTTACTTTATAGAGCAGACCAGCTCCCTTTGTCTGCCAGAATCGATTTTTAACTTCTTGTAAATAGGAAAAATAGATTCTTTTGAGCTGCAGCTCGCCTTTCGATCTGTCTCAGGAAACAAAACTGACGCCTTTGTCTCTGGGGTGTGAAGTTGTGGTTTTATTTGAAGATTTTTATCAAAAAAAGTGAGAAGGCAAACTCCTGGGCTTTTAACCTGAGACGCACTAAAGCTGTGGCCAGACCAACAGAGAAGCAGATAGAGTACAGCAGTGAAAATCAAAAGTGATTTAGCTTGATGGAGTTGTGGGAAAGAAGATTAAAGGATGCTGAAATCCAAACATCATGATAAAGATTTGCTCCAAGTCTGCAAAAACAGACCAGGTGGTTAAAAAATGTTTGTTTTTTTGAATGGAATTTGGTCTCTCTATGATAGATGCCATCTCTCGGTGCAAATCTGTGTGATTATTGTCTCTCAATTGGAGTCATTTACTCTGAGTGGATTAGCATTGATGTTTTGTGCTTTAGTGTTCGGCTGTTATAAATCCTCTGATTTAGTCTGAGGTGACTTTAAAGCCTTTCTGTCTCCTGCTTATGAGTACTCTTAACTGCCCCTAGGTGCCTGGAGAACACCTAAATCTGCATCCAGAGCCCCAGGATATGAACTTGATTAAGTTTGCAGACATGAGACACATTTCACACTGCAAAAACTGAAATCTAATCAGGTGTTTATGTCTTGATTCAGGTAAAATTGTCTTTTTAAACGTAACATGAGCAAAATCCACCTGACAAGTCCAGGAAAATGTCTTCTTTAAAGATATTCAAAGATATTAAAAGACAAAAATGTTGCCTAAATGGCTCGTTGCAAGTATCTTACAAACAAGAAACTTAACAAGTATATTTTACTCTATTTTTAAGGAATTTATTTACTCTTTTCAAGAAATTCAGGAATCATTTTTGTCTGATATCTTGATATCTTCTGGACTTCTTGAGTGAATGTGGCTCGTAGTCATTTTCGTAGATACAGATTTTTGGACTCCTGATCTGATCTGATTTTTTCTCGATATGTCTTGCTGATACTGATACGATACCGCTCTGATACCTTTCCGATACCTTTCTCTGATAAATCCCATACACTGTTGGGTGATTCCATTGTAAATGACCAAACATACTTGTAGTATGTTTGGTCATGTTTGACCAACATGTTTGCAATGTGGTTTGATTTACAGAAGCTGTAAAGTGTGACTGTGCTGTAAACACATCAAGCTGGATCGGTCCTGATCACGTAACGAAATACTAGGCCTGTCACGATAATCAATAAATCGATTAACCGAACGATGAATAAAAACGTCCTCGGTAAGTTTGCCAGCCTCGATAAACTGACACGTGTATGCATGTTTGTTTTCCTCCTCTCTTTCAACCAAAGAGGTTGAATGAGAAGATGGCTCACTACGTCTATCTTTCCTAACATCAGGGTGCATAGGTTCTATAGCGGATTTAGCGAATTTATAGTGGAGTGAGCATCTGCCAAAAATGCGATCTTTGGGGTGAATACGGAGCTGCTCATGCATACAGACGGAGAGAGCTGAAGCGAGTGTCCTGAGGCGTAAGGAGGAAACACACGCTAATATGAGCGATGGCACGAAAGATACGGTTCTTAAGCCGCCTGCCACAGTCCCAGTGTAGGAATATTTTGTTTTGTTTTTTTATCAGAATGAACAAAGTGTGAGCTCATGAACACCAACGAGCTGATATATCCCATTTGTTTGAAAATAGTGGCGATGAAGAAGAAGAAGGGGAGGTGCAGCGGAGCCTTGTTCTTTGACAATCCGCTCTTACTGAGGCTTTTGGTCTGCAAAGTAAATAGAAGTAAAAGCGCCAAATGGTGGCGCTCAAAGACAGCTACATTGCCAAAGAAATGCAGCCCTTCAATACGGTTGAAAGCCAGAAATGTTAAAAATGTTTGACAGACAGTACGGATTGACTGGGAAAAACTACATGTTACAAACAATTCAGGAACTGTATAGACTCCCTTTTATTTAGGCTATAGTTTTTATTGTTGTTTTTTTGGGGGGGGGAGTTTCCTTTTTTCTTTAGAGACAGGGTCTATGTGTTATTCTTTTTGATTAGTATTAATTATTTTCATTGACATGTAGTTTTTTCTAAAAGAGGGTCCATTTCATTTTCATTGTATTTTTTTCTCTTTCTTGTTTGTTAAATTTATTATATTTTTTGTTTAATTTATTTTATTTAAAAGATCATGACCTTTTAATAACAGTTAAATACTCTTAAGAAATTTAAGTTTCTTGCCTTTGATGTTGTGTACTCACTGTATTATCCCATTTATCATAATTACATCAATGAAAAAATGGGAAAAAAAAATCAAAATAATATTGACAATAATATCGTTTATCTGCAATAATATTTTGGAAATTATCGTCTAGCAAAATTTGATATCGTGACAGGCCTACGAAATACCATCTGATCCTCCAAAAAAAGCCACATCGGGTGCCGATTCCAATCAGTGTATCGTATCGGGACATCCCTACTAATAAGACATTTTTGACTCAATATAAGACATAAACCACATTTCAGATTTTAGTTTTTGCGGTGCACCTGTGGAGAACTTCCTCTACACAGTGCCATGTGACTTTTGAGCTTGAGTTAAAGAGTGAGTTCGAGATCCTCAGTGCCAGAAAAAAAAAACACTTTATGATGCACTTCTCAGACAGGCTCCTGTTGAGCGTTTACCAGTCTAATCTCACATAAGATGGGCGTAATTGTTGTCGTGAGTCAAACATCCATCTCTTGAAGCTGACTTGCTTTGTTTCTGAAGTCGATTCTAATCAACAGTTGTCGAAGCACGGCTGTGTCTTTGCGTTTGATTTCAGTACCCTCCACATATTCCGTCCTTGAGCTCAACGAGCCTCACTCACTGTCATGACAACCAAGGATGAAACGAAGACTCTGCTGCTGGAATGTTTTTATCCTGAAGGGGAGATCTGCAGAACGAACGCGTCTGTTTGTACACAGAGACCACATAGACAATCAGAAGGAAAATCAGTAAAAAGCAACAGGCTTTAGAGCAGATTTGTGCGTTAATCAGTGATGAATTCATTCAGCCTGTGTCCTTCACCCTCTCTGGCTCTCTGTGAACTCTGCCGTCCACAGTCCTGAGGGGGTGAGAGTCTGTGTCCTATTTTTATTTCTTGTTACACAGCTGAAGAAAGCTGTGCCGAGGAGACCCACCTGCCCTCACAGCAGCTGGGCGAGCCGAGTCCACGGAGCAGAATCAGGGTCAGGCACGATGACCGTTACGTAATAAATGCTCTCTACAGCTGGACGCCACCTCCATGTGTTAGTCTGTCAGGGACACTTTTCCTGACAGGTCTTTCCACCTGACAGGAGCATCACTGTGTCTTCGTATGATCCGTCTGTGAGCCAGTCACCATGTGTTGAGTCAGTGACATGCAGGAGGTCAAAGTCGTGATGCCTGTTGATGTATTTATGATTCATAAAAATGAAATGAGTTAATAACGGTCGTCTCCCCATGTGACCCTCTGAAATATGAAGCTGAGGATTAATGGAGGCCCAGAGACGGAGGAGAAACCAGGAGAGGATAATTCAGGAGTTTATTGTGTTTCATTTAGACGGCATCATCCCCACCTCCCTGAAACACAGATCCTCCTCCTCCTGATCTGAGACTAAGTCCATTCCTACCTCTACCCTTCTCGTCTTCTTTATCTTCTCATCCTTCCAATCTTCCTCCATTCAAGTCCTCCTCACCGTCCTTTTCCCACCCTATTTATTATTTTTTCCCCATCCTTCCACTTTTCCTGTCTCCTCTTCCTAGCTTTTCTTCTGCTCCTTTTTCCACTTCTCTTCTTCACCACTTTCTCCCTCTCCACCTCTTCCTCCTTCTTTCTCTGCTCCTTCTACTCTTCCACATCCAGTTTGCCTCCTCCTTGTCATAAGTCTCCTTCTGCCTCCTCACCTTCTCCTCCTCATCTTCCTCCCTTCTCTTTTCTTCTGTGCCTTTCTCCATCTCATTCATATTCACCTTCCTCTCCTTCTCCCCTTGCTTCTTGTTCCTGTTCTCCTTCTTTTTTCCATCTTTCCTTTTCTCTCCCTCCGTCCCTTTTTCTCCCCCTTTTCTCCTCCATCTGATTTCTCCATACCTCCCTCTTCTCCTCCTTCCTTCATGTCCTAATATCCTTCTTGTCCCCTCTTCTCCTAGTTTCTTTCTCTACTATCGCTCTCTTTTCCCCCTTCTCTTTCTTTTTTTTCTTCATCCCCTCTTCTTTCCCCTCTCTTTCCTCCCTTTCTCCTCCTCCCTTGTTTCTCTCACTCCAGCCTTGGCATCCTCTGTCTCCATCTGTCAGACTTCTGGAATGGATGATGGAGAGTCACTGGTTGCCTGGCAACTGCGGTTGCCATGACAACCCTGCTCCAGAACTACTGCATTTGCTCGTCGACAGGGAGAAATGAAATTGATGAAAGGAGAAATAAAATAGGTGATGAGAATCGGAGAGAGAGAGACAAGGACGGTGTTAAAAAGGAGAGCCGCGAACGAATGGGGAGCCTCTTTTCTGATTTTTACCCAGAATGCATCTTTCCCGCTGCAGGCCAGGATGTCAACAGACTGTCCACGCCTCCGGTCCTTCTCACGTCTGTCCTTTATTCATCCATCATGATTCACACAATCTGCACTTCAGAGGAATCAGATCTGTGCTGCTCTGACTCTGCACGTGTGTTACGAAGACAAATTAGAGGCTTTGATGTCAGAATACAGTAAAATAAAGAGCTGCAGAGACGCTATTTACTGCAGTGAGAGCGCCAAACAAACCCTGAATGACCTTTTTATTTGTTTATTACAACAAAACACTGCAGAAATGAGGCTGAACCGTGTGATAATGTGTTACAGCTAGCACAGTGCCTGTGTTTAACTGCTGTCCTTCATGCTCCACGGCTGTTTGGCAGCCCTAAAAAAAGTGGCATTAAGTAAAGTCAGAAAAAACACATCTGCGAGGAGATTAAAATTATTAGAAGCTTCAATATAATTGATAATGATTTTACTTCAGGTCCAGAAACCTGGCATAACAGAAATAAAAATGTGTTTGTGCTCTGAAAGGAAGCTGTTATGAGCATACACCCATTTTGCAGTTGTACACATGTTTGGTGAATGCGGGTTTTTATGAGTTGATGAACAAGGAAGCATCACATTACAACAGAACTTGTGCAATGATATAAAGTGTGTTAGTGACTCAAAGCTAGAGTTATTTAATTCTTGGGTGAACTGGTGCAAGAAATCTTCAGTCACTTTTTCGAAGGTTCTGGGGTATGACAACTCAGCCGATGGATGAAGGTGGACTTTAAAGAAGGCTAAAGCACAACAGAGTGACGATGTACCAGACACAGATCTGGCAGAAGTATAGCAAAAGATTTACAGCACTGAATCTGAGAGTCTTCAAAAGCTAAACTTCACTTACCTGCATCAAAATATAGTTAAAGTATTATATAGAGGCCTTCACTCAACAGGTAAATGTATGCATTAATAGTTGTATTCCCAAGCCTTTTATTTGCATGTATCCAGAGAAACAAGACAGTAGCTAGAGCAGGACACAGAGAGATGTGGAAAAGGGGCTGCAGGTTAGGCCATGGCATCTCACAGCATTTCTCTTCTTTATAAAGTTTGTATTTCTGTTATTAAGAAACATTCAGACATCTGATGCATTGCTTTTATGGCTTATGTTGCAAAAACAATGATATCTCGATTTATAATGCAGCCCTAACAATTATTATTAAAAACAATAACCATTAAGTCTCAATATAATGCTCCTTACTGCGCAACTTTCCTGTGCATGTGCTCTAAAGATGCACTTTAACATGAACCGATGCCTCCCTGAGCTCTTTTCAGGAGCGTTATTGTTGCAGATTTGCTCTTTCACACGGAACTAAACAACACCTGGATTTAAGTCAGCATGCAGGAGCCATGAAGCAAACAGGTGACGTGACAAAACTGAGTTAGCCTGATGTAGAACACACGCTTCAGGCCCTGACTGCTGTCCTAACAAAAACAGTTTATCTCTACCCTCCCAGGTAAGAGAAGGTAGATCTCATCTTCACCTTCTTTCCCCCTTATACTTCTTTTTTCATTTTCCTTAGTGATCTGCAAGCTTCATCCTTTAAATTTGTGTTATCAGTTAGTGACTGTTGATTTTAAGCATGCTTCCTGTTAATTTTGCAACTTACAAAAGATACATAATGGAATAAAAACTTGTTAACCTACACTTCACAGTTAATCTAACAGTGTCTGCCAACAAGTTGTAGTTAGACCCCTCACTGAGCGCTGCTTTCATCCCGTTAGTGCAAACGTCAGGACAAAGTCCTGCCTTGAACAGGTTATTTAAAGGCAAGTGATTCCTTCCTCTGATGCGTGAATGTACACCTCTGACTGTCTGATAACTCTTTGCCGTTTCATTGGCTGAATCTTTTATAGTGCTGTCGCAGATAGACGTGTGTCTGGAGAACAGAGAGAAGAGTAATAGCTTATTTTTCTCTTCCCTGCACTCGACAGAGACAGATGTCAGCTTTTCGCTTTGTTGCCCACTTTCCATTTTCCCCCTGACCCAAACTGTCCCCCTCCTTTCTCAGTTTTGGCTGCAGGCTTGTGTGTGTGTGTGATCTCCAAACTCACCATGTGTCCCTCAGTCTGTTTGTCTTTGTCCTTAATTGTCTCTTTTGAGCCTTTCGTCCTTCTCTGTTTTAAATATGGACGCTGGTGGCTTGTTAAAGAGGAATTCCAGTCAGGGTCAAATCTTTACACATATCAGGGTTTAATTGGCTAACAGGGATAAAAATCTTGGAACTGCATTTGTGGAACGCTTGAGCCAGCATCTGCAACTTGGCAGGAACATAATTCTTCCCGACAAATGCCTCTGATCCTTTTGGAGTTCTTGTTTTTGTCCCTGACCGGCTTGGATTGTTATTCAAAGAGTCTGACAACATCACAGAACAGATCCTACAGACAGACAGAGAGAGAGAGAAAGCTTTTTATTCAAGAAGATGTTTTTTTAAATCCAGAAACAGACGTTACATCTCTCTCTGAGAAGCCACCAGACTCCATTTACCAAATAAATGCTTTATTTTTCATCTCCTGCTGTCTGCATCTGTTTGTTTTGGAGTTATTGCTTCACTTATGTGCTTTGAATGGTCAGTTTGCATTCAACCTACATTGATAGATACCCAATAACTCAGCTCAGCTATCTGATGAAGCCATAAATAAGACACGTCCTACGTTTTGTTCGGTAAGAGGGCTGTTTTGGTTAACAGAGTCAGGTGGCTTTAAGGACAGTGATGGCACACTGATAAAAACTGAAATTTGAGCCACATTTACCAGATAAGTCCGGATCAGAAAAATGAAGTGTCTTGAAAAAGTAATAATGCCTTGTTATCAGAAGCCAATAATGTGCAGTTTTTGTGGGATATTTTTTGTGTGGAGTGTGAGAGTTCAAAAACAGGGCAGTACCTCAAGTGTCCACTGGAGGCTGGCCCCAAAAGCCAAGGAAACCCCATTAACAGCCATATCAAAGTTCCCATTTTTAATGAATTTATGGCCAGGAACAAAAAACTTAAGGAACTTGTGAAGGGGTCATTTTTTTGTTCTTTTGATCAAGATCTTTTTTTTTCAACTAATTTTTATAATAGCAACAACACATGTGCATTTACATTAAACATAAACATGTTTTCTCACGATCCCTACTCCAAAAAAGACCTCAGAGAAAACGAACAAAAATAATAATAGCCAAAAAGTTTGAAGATATATGTAAATATATGTATTACTATCACATACACACCCAACAATACACATAAACTTGAATTGCACCCTAAAATTTAATTTCATCCACATTTGTAGTTTCAAAGTGAGCTACGAAAGGTTACCAAGTGTCAAAGCACTTTTAAATTGACCCCTTAACAGCATATCGAATCTTGTAAGGGGTGAATTTTCAATAATTTTGTCAAGTTACAAGTTTGACCAATCAGGAGCTGAGGTGCATACCTGACAAGCTTCTGTCACTGAAGCTACAGGCTCTCTCTTTCTCCACCTTCAGGTTTTTAAAGTTTCAAGTTTGACCAATAACAAGCCAGGTTGCAGGTAGCATGATGCCACAGGCTTACCTTTTTTCCACTTCTTTTGCACTGCAAAAACTAAACCCCGATCAAGTGTCTTAAGGTCTCTTAGGTCTTTATGTAAAAAGTAGTAAAAGTTCATTTTATAAGCTCTCTTTCTATAGGGATCATTTCTGTAATGTTGTTGGAAATTTTGGATAACAATCAGTTGCTTGCGCCAACAACATTTCAGTTGACATACTCTGATCAGGTTTTACCCTGAATTATAAATGTTGTGGGCCCTTTGATTGAGATCCATGTCGTTAAGGTGTTGTGAGTCTTTCAGCAATGCTCCATCTGCTCGGACTCTTTATTATCACGTCCCGTGTGGAAGCCTGGATGTATCATCACTCTGTCTCCTCCTGCAGCGTGGGAACCCTCACCTCCCTCTGCTGTCTTCTACAAACTGAAGCCTCCCAGTGTTCACACTTTGATGTATGTTGTTGCATTAGCACAGCACAGCAAAGTACAGTGTGTTCGATTGTCGGGACAAAGCTGCAGCGTCGCTGAGTATATTCAACGCAGCCGGCTCTGTAAACAGTCAAGCTTGCTCCAGGACGAGACATCCGCTCTGTAATTTGTTTTAAGTTTAAGCAAACAGTCCTGTAGTGATAAAGGCAGAAGGTGTCATAAAAACATTACTGCTGCTTACGTTGGAGGGCCATGTTTCGTGCTAGGTGCTTTCTCGACCTAATCAACAAATAAAGTTTAAAATAAGCACACGATGCCGGCTTCATGTCTTCTTGCGTGCATCTTTTATTTCTTCATCTGGAAGTTACTTTATTCATTTGAGAGCTCAGACGTTTCCTGTTGCACTTTGGTAATAAGATCAAATGAGATGATAATAAAAATCCAAACAGCAGAAATGGGATTTGCTCCACTGATCACAGCTTAATGGCATCTGATAAATATTTGATCAGAGATTGTAGTATTCTGCTGCAGACTCAGACCTCATGTTGGGGCTACACGAAGAGCTTTTACCAATCATCATAGATCTTTTTCTCTTCTTTCTTTGGAACATGCCCGTTAATGCCGAGCTTTTCCCATCGAATATCCATCCCCACATATAGACAGGAGTATGACTGATGCATTTCACCTCTTTCACATCACTTTCTTTACATTCGTACAGAATATTGATGCATGAATGTGAACCAGCTGCTGCTCACTGGTGACTGTAGAGGAGTGGCACTTTGGTTGTAAAGACCTGACTCTGAAACAGAGACATATACTGATATACAGATACTGAGGAAGTGTGTGCTTGTAAAAGTTTTAATAAAAGAAGTTTTAAGACGTGGTTCGAATGTGTATTTGCCAGTGTGACTGCAAGTGTGCCATGCTTCTCTGCTTTGGCAGCACGCTTTGGGGGGAGAGAGGTGGGCTTCAGTACGGTTCACTTCATGCACAAGCACGCAGACAGCGGGTATGATCCATGACATATGATCGCTGTGATCGCTCCTCTCAACAATCATTTTAAACAATTGCCGTGGTGTCAGAAGGCTGTGTGGGACCAAAACAACATAACATAAGTCAAAAAGTCTCTAAAGTTGTTGCAGCATTCTCTATGTGTCACGGAGCTGACTCTGATGAGATCGCGCTTTATGTTAACAGTAATCATGCTTGAGTACAGCATGGTTTGGATGGCCAGTGTGAAGACACCCTAATAAGTGCAAACTTGATTTAGTCCATGCATCCTACATGATGGTGTCATAGTGAGAGGGTGAGTCCTGAAATATTTCACTAGATTTGTCTCTGGTCCGTGTCTGGTCCTGCATGCTCTTAACGGCTGGAGTCACAGACTGAGGAGTTCCCTGAATTCCCACTCCAATGATGATCCTCTCCTGGTTCATGTTGGGCTGTAAAACCTCAAACCTGTTGACTCCTGGTCTGGTTCTGCACACGAGTACATAGACTGTATCAAATATGTACGTAGTCTCTGCAGCGTCACCCGTCTGTTCCTGTTATAGTGAAATGAAGCCGCATTGGATATGACGTAGCCTTCCCAACAGCTATACGGCACCAGTCAGTCATGTGAGCTGAGCTGTGTCTCTGATTGGACAATCAGATGATCCTAATATCTTCTGGACCACAGAGTTAGAATAAAAGCAAAACTTCCTAATTTCATTATTCTGGAACCTTAATTTTAGCAGATGAATGCCTAAAGACAAAAATACACTGAGTCATATTGGACCTACATTAGTTGTGAAAAACTTTAATAAAGATGATTTTTCAGTTTCAAATGTAGTGTGTTTATTTAGCATGAAAATGGGCCTTAGTATGTGTAACTGTGCCAGGAGTTGTGGTTTGGTTTTTAAATGTTTTTGTAATGGATGTATTATGCGTTCAACCTTAAAATTAGCATTTTGAGGGTGTTACTGATTCTGAAAACAAGTTGTTTCCTTTCTTTTTGGATAAGAGGTTTTTAAGACCCCCTGACTAATTGAAACAAGAACAAAATGTTAATGCTCAATTTAAGATAACAACTTAAACCCAAGCATAAAAACCAAGTGAAGAAAAGAACAAGGTTAGATATCTACCATGTCAAAATATAAAAGCAAAAAAAAAAAAATTGATTGACATAAGGGAGTACAAAATGCACCTGTCATGACTCATACTGGAAAGATTACTTGTGTCATGAGCTGTAATATTTGATATCTGCATCCCATGAAAAGCTGGCAGAGTTAGTTTAAAGATACAGCAGTATCTGGAATCCCAGTTGTAGTTTTTGTTGCCGTTGGTTTGGAGTTTATGGCAAATCCTGCTCTTATCTTTGTAGATTCCCTCCCTGGTGTTAAAAAGCAGTGTGTAAAAAATGGTTTCCTTTAGATGTAACATCTTTTATATATTTCGACCAAAAACACAGGAAATTCTGTGTTAATATGCCGAATAATGAGATACGAGAGGTATCTCATCCTTGTGTTGCAAATATCTCAGTAGCTAATACATGCGGGGACCCTGAAATAGATCCAGGTAGCACCTTGTAGTAAAATATCGTCTGATTCATTGATGATTTATGAAACTGTGTCAGCTTTAAGCCTGAAAACCACTTTATAAAATTAGGATTCAGAGTGCGCGGTCAGCTGTCAGTGATTAGCATTTATGTGGCTAATATTAGCAGCCTTTAGCCTGCACTCACACTTGGTAATCACCGTCAGACTGTGAGAATACTTCACATTGTTTGCTCGTTCTGATGCTGCACTTGAATGAATCTCTCTCTCTCTCTCTCTCTCACACACACACACACACACACACACACACACACACACACACACACACACACACACACACACACACACACACACACACACACACACACACACACGTATGCACACACGTATGCACACTGTGGTCTGCTCAGTGCTGGATCTCCTCCACCAGTAAAGGTCAGAGTATGTATAATTCAACAGAGCCCCCCCTGTCTCACATGACCCCTTGATAACACACTTTTTTATCCATATAATGAGATGAAATGAAATATTGTTGTTCTGCCTCTTCACCTCCACATGAGCAGCAGCGTGATTTATGCCTATTCATTTCTCATAGTGGAGGAGGGGAAGGGCAGAGGTATCAAATATATATTACAAAAAACTTCTTCTAAATGATTTAAACTCTTATAATGAGAGTAACAGCCAAACTTTTAGTCTATAAGTGATGTACAGACAGTATTTTGAAGATTCTAGTCTTGGGGTTAAATGACGCTGATCAAGTGTGCATGTCCTGAAAGATAGTGTCGATGAGAGCATTCAGGAAGTTACAAGTGTGGCTTTGATATTGCAGTAAGATTAAGCGGAAGAAGCTCTTTTATAAGAATTGGTCTTTTGGTTTCAGTTAAGTCATTTGACTTTTGCCCGCGTTAAGTCTGATGACACTTAAGGTGAGGTTCTCTAAAGGATCGAGCAGCTTTTGCACCCCAACCCTCTGCTCATCAGACAGTGCAGAGCGAATAGCATCACTGTACGTTTTCTTTTTTTTTTTATTTCTTTTTTTTTAAACTTGTTTCTACATATTTAACTTATTATCTGCTTCTACTTGTTCTTAGTTGTTATTATCTGACTTTTACCCATGTTTCGCTCTTATTGTCAAAACTAGGTTTTTAACTTGTTTCTGCTTAGCTTCACTGCATATTGTGACGAGCGCTGCACTTTAACATCCTTGCGCAATAACTTCTGGCCATGCTTGCCGCCAACCTCTCGCTTATGTGACTGTTGCATGTGTATTTTGTCAATTAAAATACTGCGTCCTAGGCCAGTAGTACTGCTGTCTAACCCCTAAATTCCACCGCAAGCGCCGTGCCGCGCATCGGAGCGCCGTGGTCTTGCTCCGATTGTCAAACCTCACTGGAAGCAGCGCGCTGTGCAGCGCTTCCAGTGAAGAAGCGTATTTCTCGCACCCTGGCGCAGGCAGTGGAATTTGCCTGATAGATTACAATGGAAGCGAAAGTGCTCCGCAGTACGTTTCAAGTGCGCGGCGCTTGCGGTGGAATTTAGGGGTAAGACAAGTTTCCTGCAAAGGACAATAAAGTTGATCTAATCTAATCTAAATACTGTCTGTAACACAGAAACAAACTATCATGCATGCATTTAGAGTACAGTTAGCTCCTATCCATGGAAACAAACCCTATATCACAAAAATCTGCATCCCTAACTCTGACCAGAACAGCCTCTTGCTCTTAAATTTTTTTTTTTACCATCTATGTTGAAGTGCCTGTAATTTATTGTAATACTAATTAAATGATTGACCTCAAGGTTTGGCACAGCCTTGAATTTCTTTGGTGATGTGAAGTATTAGCTAACAGGGATCGTCATGTGAGGACCAAGTTGATGCTGCAGTGCTACTTTCGTTCTCAGCCGTTGTTTTGTACACAGCAAGGAGCATCATGGGTCAATGCATCTCTGCACTGTAAATATCGCGAAATGACAAATTTATAGTGCCAAAAAAGTTATACTGATATTATCGTAGTCGATATGATATGACTCACCCCTAGTACTTAACAGCGAGTCTGAACTCTTCTATCTGATGTCAAACACGGTTTATCATCCTGTATCCTTGGTTCTGGTTCTGGTTCTTCTACCTGCTCCTCATGGCACAGGCAACTGTTGGCCCGGCTCACGCTGATGATGAAAGACGATGGCAGCTCTGTATTTTTAGAAAGTTCAGGTGATCTCACTAATGAGCCGAAGCTCAAAGGAACTCGTGTCTGATTTGAGCCGTGTGTGTGTGTGTGTGTGTGTGTGTGTGTGTGTGTGTGTGCATGTATATGTGTATGCATGTGTGTGTGTGCACGTCTGTCTGCGCTGGAAGAGACCATTTGTTGAATTAGCTGGGCAGTGTTGAAGTGTTCGGGGATTAAGGTTAATCCTTGAGTCTTGGTGATGTAAGAACAGTCGTTTTCCTCTCCGTCCCTCTCATCTAATACCTCTCTGGCACGTTTCGTCCTCCCTGTGTGTGTGTGTGAGTGTGTGTGTGTGGTCTTTATGGTTGTCAGTAGCACCCATTCTGCAAACAAGGATGCCCCGTGCAGTGGGCTGTGTACACACGCCTTGTGAGGATGCATGTGAGCAGGTTTTATTTGAGCGAGGAGACCGAGTGTCAGCGTGGCAGTGGAGGGGAAATGATGCATCACGTCTGCAGTAGAGATAAAGCGCAGAGGAAGACATGAGGATGGATGATAGTCGACACAAGGCCCAAAACAAATGGCTTCTGCTGCAAGCAAGATGCAAAGAGAAACAGTGAGGCGGCAGAACTGAAACAGAAGCCAAGAGAACTCTACTGAGGTCGATCTGTGGTCGTTCTGTGGTTGATTTCGGCACCTAAAAAAATGCTCACATTTACTCTTAGTGGAGGACGGTTTCAGCAGCAGCTTAACCTCCATTTTACCCTGTTCTTTCTGACTTCATTTGATCAGAAAATGAGACCTACTGTTGCAAATATCCACCTTCAGTTTGCTGTTGATGCTAACTTAACACCTCCTCCATGATAACACTGGAATAATGCACATTTCTTCAAATACCAGTCTGACAATGCACATCATATTCAAGACTCAGAGTCAATACTTGTCTTTTTTATGGATAAACCTGTCATTTGTTATTTATTCAAGTTCATAAAATATCTGATCACTAAAATTTTAGAAAACATGGGACATCGCTACCTAATCTGTGTTTCAAAGGGCAAATTGTTTTAATGTGGAAAAACTCAAGAGTATTCAGTTTAATATGAATTCAACTGAAAAAAATAAAATCTTCTAATTTTTAAAGTTGAAAAGAGCTTGTAGCATTATTTTTAAATCAGAAATGCAACCAATATTTCTTCTAACTTTTTTTTTCTTAATGTATCATTTTTGTTATCAAGTGCCTGAATGTGTTGTAAGAGACATTAACAAATATTGCATCACACCTTTACTTTTGGTTTTAAAACTGTTTGAGTTTATAAATTATCTGAATAGTAGCACATTTTAGCTCATATTTTTAGATGTAGGAAGTAGTAACTTTTTATAGGTTACAGCTGAGTTTCTCCTTATTTAGTATGAATCACAAAGCTTCTCATTGATTCAACAGAGAAAAGTAAAAAATCTTATTTTTGAAGTTGGAAATAAAGTTTAGTATCGTGATTTTTAATCAGAAATTGTGAAACACTAAAATGTCTAAAAGACATGAAATAATGTTACATTACACCTTTATTTGTGCAGATAGAAAATTTAGATTATTAATTATCTATATTGATTATAATAGTTGTAGTTGACGTTTTTTATAAGCTTGAGGTGTAACCTTTTCCTTGTCCATACAGAAAAAATCACCATTTTCCTTTGTTTTATTTGTTTTACTTGCAGTTGTGTAAACACTTCCAGCTCTAATATGTCCCATTTTTATTTTACGCGCCCATTTTCCAGCTCTGTGCACCCTCCCCTGTGTCCAGCGAAATGCTATTAGCATTGTTAGCAGTGCTCTTGTCTGATGGTTGTCGTTCTACACTCACACCTTCCAGGTCAGAGGAAGGTTAGAGTGACCGACCCACCTCATGGTCTCTTGACAGGAATCTTGTTAGCCATCTATTTGTGCTAATACCTGAAGCTAATCAGGTAAAGCCACAGAGAGGAGTCCATGCACACACTCAGAGCCACAGAGTCTTACCGCTCCTCTCGGGTCTCTGGTCGTCTCCTGATGTCACACTTCATGTTTTGTCATCAGAGGATCTCCAGAACTCAGTGGCTCTACTGTACACCTCCTCTCTGTCTCCTCACCATCACACACTCGCACACTTACACACTCACACACCCTGTAGCCAAAGAGGCAATTACCATAGCAACAGCAGGTCTCATCCCTGCAGGCCCCTCCTCTTCCTCAGATAATGTTTCCATGAGTGTGGATTTAACTGCACGTCGTGAGATTATTATCCTCTGTCAGTGAGTTTGAGAGTAACACAGAGTGTGTCATTTTCCGCCAATAATGCCTGGTGCCATCTTCTATAATTATGAGCACTCTCTTTCTCTCTCTGAATACCGTGTGTGAGTGTGTGTATACTGTGTGTGAGTGAGGATACATTAGCAGGGAGCAGGAGAGGCTCACAATAAGAACAAGACAACCTCAATCCATTATTAAGGCTAATACAGTAAATACTGCAACCCTCCTTTACCCTAAGTTGCTTACATGGGGGCGTGTGTGTGTATGTCTGTGTCACACTGACCATCTTACAGTCAATATTATATCAGTGTTAAATGAGTTTGTTTTCTACATTTACAAACAGCATTCTGCACAGATTACAGCAGCATGGCTCTGTAGTAGAAGAGTCCACGTGCTAGATTGGCCTGTGGACAGCATTTGGAAGATAGTGCAAGGTAGACCTTAACCAGGCAAAAACGGGACAAAATTTGACTTTCGACTCTGGAAACTGCTCTCATGGGTTCACAAACGTTTACAGAGGGTTGTTCAAGAAGGACACATGATGGCAAACATGTTGCTGCCTTTCAATTTAGAATATGCACACACTTTTAGTCCTAGAAATTCATTCAGTAAGCACTTATTATGCTGTCTTTGCAATACTTCAATTAATTAGAGGTTTAAATCAACATCCAATTGTGTTTTTAGCAACATTTACAATTCAACAGGGAAAACAAAAAGACTATTAGTTTTAGGTGCAGAAAGGGTTAAACCAGTCTTTATTTTGATTTTTGCACCTCAAATTGCATTTTTTTGGCGATAGCTGGAACTGTCAGGATTAATTTATCAAAAAAGGGTTGATTGCAAAACATTTCAAAAGGACAATAAATCAATCCTGTGGGTTGGGGGGAGGTTAAGATCAGATGCCAAATGTACTTGTTTGAGCTTCCTCTATATGACAATTTATTCTTTCTGCTCTGTTGAAAAACAAGGTAAAAAGTGTGGTATGAAGTATTTGTTTGACAAGAAAAGCCATTTGAGGAGGTAACCTTGAGGGAATTTGTGATAAAAATGTTGAAATGTAAAAAAATAAAAAACCTTGATTAAAATTAAAGATAAATTATTTGTCTGATGTTCCTATGTGATTTGTTGCTCATTGTTGAACATCACAGAGTGACGTTACAATCCTTGAAGCTTGACCTTAGGTTCATTGAAATCAGTCGGGTTCATCCTCAAAGGACTTTGAATTTGTTCCAAATTTCGTCTCAGTCCATCCAAGGGTCAGGATCAGTCTTGAAACACAAGCCTTGAGTTGTTTGTCTCGGTGTCAGAAAGTGGTTTGTAACCAACGCAGAGTGTTTGCCCTTCTCACCGTGTGTCTCTGTGTCCTGCAGGCTTCCTCCTCTTCAAAGACTTCTGTATGAACGAGATCGACGAGGCAGTGCCACAGCTCAAGTTCTATGAAGAAGTAAGTCAGAAGTGTCCAGCGTGTGTGTATGTGTGTGTGTGTGTGTGTGTTTGGGATTAGATGGCATCATGGGATGGCTAAGAGATTAGGCACGGTAATCCCACTCATTGAGATTTAGGCCTCTCAGGGAGCGCCCGGTGTTGTTTGGTCATGTTGATGATCTGACCTCGTGTTGTCCGTCTCAGATTAAGGACTACGAGAAGCTGGACTCTGAGGAGGAGAGGTTGAGCCGCAGCCGACAGATTTACGACGGCTACATCATGAAGGAGCTGCTGTCCCTTTCACATGTGAGGACACACGTACAGATGTTCACACAAACACTCACACACACACACACACTGCGTCAATGATGCTCCACAGGTCAGAGACACAAAGCGCACACCTGTTGGACTCAAACATCTAACAGCGTGAATCATTGGGTGTTTAAGTGATTCAAAGGATAAAGAGAAGAGAAAACTGTTCCTTTTCTCCAGACTTTGATGATTTTCTTTAGAAATAATTTTTAGTTTCACCCCTGAGGTACTGTGGACGTCATAGATGGACGTTCAGTGGACATCGGAAAAAGACGTCATCTTGAGTAACAGTCTTAACCTTCAGGGGACCAAAGACGTCCAAAATTGAGATTGAAATGATGTACTTTGACTTTGACTTTGCACTGTGGGCTGGCTTTATATGTTTTTGCTATTTGCACCGACAGTCTACAAGTGCTGTTTTTAATTGATTCCCAATCGATCTGTATATCGTCAAAGTTCCTTAAACACATCACTTTGCAAAACTCTTTTCTTTCTGTTTACAATAGTTTTTGTCCAAAAAATTTGTTCAAGAAGAAAACAAAAGAAGTTTGCAAACATCTAAAATGAAGAAAAGGGGACATTCTTTGTGGCATTTGTTGCTACCGCTGCTCAGTTAAAAAGTGGAGGCTTTAACTAAAAATGTTCACTCAACAACCAAAACCCAAAAGTCACATCTGTAACTGCAGCGCTGAGAGTACCTGATGACCAACAGCATAAAATCCCCTCTTGGACAGCACCTTGTTATGTAAGAGCTCCTAGAAGTTCAACAGCAGGAGGAAACTTTTCCTCTGGCTGACTTTTACATAAAAGTCAGCAGAATCCAGTTTCCATGGCCTTCATGAGGCGTGTGGAAACTACAAATACAGGTAAAACTTACTTGGTGGTACAAAAGCTTTTCATGCTAGTTTGAAGGATATTTAGTCACTTACACACAGAGTTCGAGCTGCAAACAAGAAATTAGAATACCAACATGACAATACGGATGTATCAGGGGTGCACATGGCCTGGCAGGCTTGCCCCACGAGGTTTACCCTTGAGGGGGTGGCCTAGGTTTGAATCCAGCCAATGGCCTGTTTCCAGCATGTCATTCCCCACTCTCACCCCGTTACCTTCTCCATCCACTGTTCTCTCTATTCTGATAAAAAGCGTAAAAATCCCCCAGAAATCTAATTAACTATAAATAGAATATATCAAATATAATAAGTGTAACATGAAAAAACCAGTACAGGACTATTTAACCAGAAAAAAAATGTAAAGAAGGTTTAAATAAAACTTAATGCAAGCTTTTTTTCCCTTTACCAAAATATCTGTCCTGAAAAGGCACCTTTAAAATGATAGTTTAATATGGAAACAAAGGGAGTGACTCCACAGAAAATAAAGGATCATTCTGGCTATATTTTTATGTCCTTAACATAAATTCCAGTGATATAAATCCCATACAGACTGGGATGTTTCATTTTCTGCATCTTCTGGCAGAGATCCATTGCAGCTAATGGAAAAAAAATCACGTTCTAAACCCAAGTTTTGTATTAATCTTAGACCCAAAATTAATACTCATACCTTAAGAAAGACAGACCTCCACGATCAGGCTTCACTTCAGGAATGAACTCGATGCTCCCTTCCTAAATACATTATGTCAAATATGTCATATATCCTCACTCTGGCTGCGCTCTGTGCCAAATATCTCAGAGTATGATGGTCTTTGTTGTAGTTTTATTATCTATGAGTTATAGAGGGAGGAATGTGGACGTAACAGACTTCTCCTGTGAGTCTGAAGGTCCCATTAATAGACAGACTGAGCCAAGGATGGACTGGTTTTATGACTTTAAAGGATCAACAACTGTACCATTATGTAAACGGTGTAAAAGAAACTCAACATCACAGATATGTGGTGATTTTTTTCCACAGTTTCTTGGTCTCATAGACTGAATTTATTGGTTCAATCCTCAAAAAGTCTGAGAACTAAACAGACAGAGGTCTAAATCAACACAGACCATCACAAAAAAAACAGTTTCAGAAACCTGGAACCTGAAACCACAGTTCAGCTCCCTGCAAGATGGTTTTGGGATTTAAAGAAAAGTTTGAGCACACAGGAAGTTATTAAACACACCACCTACACACACTCACACACACACACTCACAAACACACATATAAGTCTTGTTGTTGGACGCAGTCTCTCAGCAGCAGAGCGCCCTGGTCATGACACACTTGGGGATCATCATCCTTGCACACACAGACAGGCTCACATGCATACACACACACACACACACTCACACTCACTCACACACACACACACACACACACACACACACACACACACACACACACACACAGTGAAAGAGAGAAGTGAAACTTCTTGTACCACTGCATTTTTGTAATGACCTCTTCTTTTATTTCCTTGTCTTTGTCTCTTCAGCCTTTTTCCAAGAAAGCGGTGGACCATGTGCAGAGTCACCTCAAAAAGAAACAGGTTCCCCCAACCCTTTTCCAGGTAATCAAACCACCTCCAACGTACCTGTCACACCTGTGTTTACGCTTCAATCTCCCTTTGATGTAATTTACAGTGTGTCTGTTCTTCACATGCACAGTTATTTTCAAAACAGGAACAAAACATGATGTAATACTCAAGAACGCATGTTCTTTGTGTTACCCTGACTCTTTTTAAATAACATCTCTTTTCCTGGTTTCTAAAGATTAAAAGTAAATTTGTGTTGTTGCTTAAAAGTTTGATTACAATTCAAACTTGGCACAAGGCTTAAAAAAGGTTCAATTTTCCATTTATTAGGCTGAAAAAATGTCCCCTTTAAAGAGCCACAAATTGAAAAATTTAAGTATTGATTTAGCACAAATCTTTTTCTGCCAAAATACTTAAACATTTGAAACTTTGATGGTTTGAATCTGTTTTTGCAGTCCTTTGTAGGAAGAATTTGCTGCAAATAAACTCATAGCCTTAGTGAATCATTTTATTATTTTGATGTGAATTACCTGATCACACACACAGATGAATAAACCTAATCTGCAGGATAGAACTGTTGGACTTCTTGTGCACAGTTTTTCATTTCAATCAGTGGATCTTTATTTATACAGCACCGAATTGCAACTATAATTATCAATTTCTATTTTTGTAATTGTATTTTATTAACAGAATCCCAACATCAAGACAAGATGAGAAGTCTTATCTCAACTTAACCCCCCATGAGTAAAACACTTTGCAGCAATTTAGCATGTTACAATGGAGAGGAACAGATTCATATTCATATTCATATTTAACAAACCAGTGTTCAAATAAAGGATAAAAAACACATCAACAAGCAAACACATATTTAGAGCAAAATGAGTAAAAACATCATCAAAAACAAATCAAATAATAATAAAACAACAACAAAAAAGGGATAAATGGGCAGGAAACTCAAACAAAACCAGACTCGTGTATAGGGATGGGTACCTTTCACACTTGGAACGATAGGGTACCGGTACCTGCTACCTGACAATCTGTATTGATACACAACGGTACCAACTTTTGGTACTTTTTTGTGTTTATGTGGTAAAAAATACCAATTTGTTCGATAATGAAACTTTTTTTTTCAGTTTAACATATTCATTCTTCAATATATAACCTTGCAATGCTGTGTGTAGGCCCAGCATGGAAAATTGCCTACTCTTCCACTCCCTCACAGTCACAAGGATGCATTTAGGTACCTACACATGGTACCTTTTAATTTTACCTAAATTGGTACCTGGTACTTTTGACGGAATTCGGTCAGTACCTATAAAAGCACCTTATTCTGTACCCATTCCTACTCATGTAAGACAGACATCTGCCTTGATCTCGATTTCACCTCATCCTGTTGACAATTTGACAAAACCTGACTTTTTGGCAGCACTGGTAAATTTTTGATATAAATGTTTATTTTTAAAGCACAAAACTTTAAAATTGATGGTTAAACCTTTGCTTACGCTCTATGAATTCACTCACTCATATAACTCTCCAGCTGACTGTTAACGCTGCTCCTCCTGTCTGGATACCGCCAGCTTTTTACCTTTTTACTCTCCTTCTCTCATTCAGATAAAATTTAACTAATGGCATTTGAGTGAAAGTTAAAAAAAATCATCAGTTTAAGTCCCATTTTAAACATATATTGGGGTGTAAAAGAGTAAACCCTGACTTTAAGATGAATCATTTGTTATACCATTGATAAAGTGGAAAAAAAAAAAAAAAAAAAACTTTTTCTAATTCTGATTAACTCTGATCAGCAATACAAGTACCTCTACCTGTGCAGAAGCAAGCTGCTTCTGAGACATTTTTCAAGTCTAAAATTCTAATCAACTCTGAAGCAGAACTAAAAGTTGGGCTGTTTTAGAGGGAACAAAGCAGTGAGGATGCAAAATGGAGCAAATCCATCTCTTGTTTTGCTTGTTTTCTCACCTCTAATCCAATCTACTTTATCCATACAGCTCATTCAAACACTGACAGATCTTTGCAAAGTGTTGCACAGTGGATTAAAAGATAAGCAAGTGTTATTTGTGCTCAAATTGAGGCGTTATACCTCATCCTAACCTCTAAATTAGCAGTTTTGGGATCCCACAGTAACTAAAAAATTAAATCCTCTGGTCAGAATCCGTCCACAAACAAAGTTTCAAACATGCACACACTCTCAAAGGAAGTGTTTGTGTTAAACATCTAAGCTCTGTGACACTGCTAGCTGCGATGTTGTCAACAGTTTGAAAGTTCAAACCTCTCATGAAGGAACTGTTTGTATCATTTCTTATTGTATTTTTAAACATCACATTCTCAGATTCATGCTGTTGGTAATTATACATTTAGTGAAGAGCATCGGCTGCCAAAAGGCCACCCAGGAAAATCCGATCCTGAAAACAAGGAACAGTTGTTTCCTTTCAGCCGCATAAATCTAATCAAGCATCTCCACATTTAGACCACAACATGCCTTTTAGTCTGGATCCTTCAAAACCATCCCAGTGACTTCATTCTGCCTCTGAGGTATTACATCAACCTGTCAGACTTTTGCACTCTGCTGAAGCGTGGCAGCGTCTTTGCAGAGTTTCTGCAACAAAAGAAAGAGAAGCTTAATGTCAGCCTCAGGATCTGACAACACAGGTCCAGCTCAGTCATCATAACAATACACAGAGAAGAGATTCACGGACATTTGCAAAGAATTTTTATCACGTAGTTACTGAGAGGAGCTGCTGTTTATGTCTGTCCCCCCTGCAGCCGTACATCGTGGAGATCTGTGACAGCTTGAGAGGGAAGATCTTCCAGAAGTTCATCGAGAGGTGAGACAGAGGTGGAGTTTCAGCATTTCTGCATCACTTACAGTAAAACCACCGCCTAACATCTTCTGTTTTTCTCCCCACCAGCGACAAATTTACTCGTTTCTGCCAGTGGAAGAACGTGGAGCTCAACATCCATGTGAGTATCAGCAGTAAAAGACATTTCAACATCTGATGAGTGAGCTGTGGAGGTATTTTTGAGTCCCCTAGATCTGTAAATCCTAAAACTTCAGGTAGAGGAAACGGTGAGCTCAGAGTCAGAGTTTAGATCCATCAGTTCATTAAAAACATTAAAAATCATTAAAATAAACAAAAACATCCATGAATTGCAGTTAGGTATGTCTCTTTGCACAAGTTATTGCACATTTCAATGTGTCTGGCTTCAGTTCTTTAAATGCATTATTAATTAAAAGTCAGTTAGATAAATAAATGGATTAAAATAGGAGATTTCGCAGCAGCAGTTTTGATCTTTAACACATTAACTTTAATTTTTCAAAAAAACAAACTATGATTACTACTCTTGATTTATTCAGAGCTTCAGACTGTCCTGAGATTAGGGCTGTTGTTTTCACTTCTTGAAACTTAAGGCAGTGTCTTTAAGCCTCGTACTCTACCTGGTCTTTTTCTTCACATGTAATCTGCTAATTTAGAGTTTCAGTTGATGCAAACATGTGAAACTAACAAGAGCAAGTCTGGAGAACTGTATTTAGAGGCTCATCTCCTACCTCTATCCTGGACACCTGCATGCACCTGTTTCTCTTTCACCATAGCGTCTTTGTCTCTGTGTTTCCGGATCAAAAGAGAAAACAAAACACACCACACCGCTCTTTAGTTCCACTCCATTTCATGTTCACGCTGCTGCATCAAAAATTAACAAAGAGTTGTAAAAACATGACGGGGGCTGTAACTCATTCATGTAACAGCTTCAGTGATCAGTTTAAGAGTTTAATAATAAAGCTCATATTGTTCATTATACAGCTCAAACCCGGATGCTACCAGGATGTAAACGCTTCTTATCATTCAGAGTCCAGCGCTGAAACTCAGAAACAAACTTAAGAGACAGTTTTACAGGTTCAAAGTTAGTATGTGTTGGCTTTTAATGAGGAGCATAAGTTCAGCACCTTTATTTACCTTTCTTAACTATGACTGGGTTTGGTTATGAGCCTTAGAAGTCGTTCATCCTGCCTCAAAACCTGCTGCTGTTCATCCTCTTGGAGTCTGTTTCTGTCTTAATGACCCTCTGCTCCTCCGTCCATCCTCAGCTGACCATGAACGACTTCAGCGTGCATCGGATCATCGGCAGAGGCGGCTTCGGAGAGGTGTACGGCTGCAGGAAGGCCGACACGGGGAAGATGTAAGAAAGCTAAACATCAGGAAACAGTAAAAGCACACTAAATGTTGCTATGACCGGCTCTGATGAAATCTTCTGTTTGAACGTCAGGTACGCCATGAAGTGTTTGGACAAAAAGAGGATCAAGATGAAGCAGGGGGAGACTCTGGCGCTGAATGAGAGAATCATGCTGTCATTAGTCAGCACAGGGGTGAGTTAAACACGCTAAGTTAGGCTCATTAAAGCACAAGCGATTCCCTCAGTGGAGGTTTAGATCAGTCATAAACAAAGACTGATGGTTCTGCTTCAGTCCACCACATCTTGACGGACAGTCTAGAATTAAATAACTCAGGCTTAAAATGTTAATTTTTTTTTACAGCATTAGTGTTGTTTACAAAAATGGTATTGATAAATGTCAACGAATTAACAACCCATTTTTCTCTTTTGGGTGTGTCAGAGACAAAACCTCAATCAACTCCTGGCCTGATGTCTGTTTCGTATTTTACATTTGATGGGTTTTTTTTGCTGTTAGTGTTTACAGCTCTGTGTCTTCCTCTCTAAGTATTTATGTTCGGTGATCTGTTGGTCGCATTTAAAGTGACGTTTGGGAGTTTGGACCATCCAATGCATTTGTTACTGCAGGTGCATTTAAGGGTAGTTAAAGTAAAAGTGAAGCATAGTCCTTGTTTTGTGTTTTACTGAAGCCAGAGATTGAAAATAGAGCCACAGTGTTTCTCACAGAAGGTGAGTTTTTTTTTCACTTGACTTGGATTAAGGATTTTTTTTCTATAACTCCACTTTTATCTGTGTGTAATGCTCTTTCCTTACTCTGTACATCAGCAGGAACAGCTCAGCAGCTTCACATTGAGGAGAGAGTCCAGGATCAGTTATTACACTCAGATATTGAACAAGAGAAAGTGATCAGAGAGACAAATGTTGAGGATTTAAACTTTTGATACAGCCCCTGACTGAAAGAAGATATTGAATGTCTGGTGCCTAAAACTAAAGAGGTCAAAAAAGACTAAAATGTCACTAAAGACTGAGACTAAAGAGCTGCTGGAACAAACACTATACCTGAACTGTTTTCACAGGAACGTGAAGCCGAGACTCTGATTTTTGCTTTCAAAGGTGGTTCTAACATCCACATTTGCCTGCGTCCTCTGATCTGGTTTCTGTGTCTGTCTCCCTCTCTCTAGGACTGCCCGTTCATCGTGTGTATGACATACGCCTTCCACACTCCTGACAAACTCTGCTTCATCCTGGACCTCATGAACGGTACGCTAACCTCCTCCGCACACACTTAGATTAAATCCGAGCTCCTAACATGGATAATATTACTAATCTGCCCTAAGACAGTTTTTCCACCCTGGAGTCCAGAGTTGATGTTTTTTGACCCTTCTGATGCTGATCAAGGCACTCTTTAAACTGTCCTCACACCTCATCGTCACGTTTCTGATCTCTGTGAGAGACAGCGGTCCTAGAACCAAAGCCTGGGTCACCTCCTGCAGTCAACACAGTCATCATCAGGGTTTCTATAAATACAGCTCATCAATACACCTGAAGACAGAGTCAGCCAGGCGCAGCTGAGAGCCACAAAAGGCCTCCTATTGATTCTCATTCTCCTCCTGAGAAGATTACCATAACATATTGATGGACATCGACCAGGCGAGAGGTGTCAGAGGTCGTTCTTACGCTCTCTTGTTCTCTGCGTGTGTGTGTGTGTCTGTGTGTGTATGTGTCTGTGTGTGTATGTGTCTGTGTGTGTGTCCAGGCGGTGACCTGCACTACCACTTGTCTCAGCATGGCGTCTTCAGTGAGAAGGAGATGCGTTTCTACGCAGCTGAAATCATCCTGGGTTTGGAGCACATGCACAACCGGTTCGTCGTCTACAGAGACCTCAAGGTGAGATCCTCCTCATCCTCCTCCTCCGTCTCCTCCTCCTCCTCCTCTTTAATCAGCTGTTTTCTCTAGAAGAGTCCAGAAACATTTAACTAAGCCTCCACATAAGATATCCCTCTCCGTTTGCACCAGAGCTCATGGAAAGTGTGTCAAATCAATAAAGCTGGTTAAATTTATGTCCTCTGTGCCAAAGAGCTTCAAGGTCACCAAGAACAGTTAAATCAGTCAGACGGGTTATTTTATTGCTGCTTCAAGCTGTTCTGCTGCAATTGAGATTGATAAAGCCCTGAGAGTTGGTGCTACCAATTCCTACAGGTGTCCCAAGTTTTCTTGATTCCCTCCAACCATGTCTGTGTGTATAACAGTAGAGTTGAACACAGCGTGGTACCAAACCCCCAGGGTGAGCATTATTGAACAGTATTGTTCTGCAGAAAGTCGTGTAAAGCTCTAAAAATGAGCAGATAAGACAATTGTTAAATTTACAGAAAGAGGTCTTTCCTCCAGAGAAATGAAGTCAAAGAAAGTCAAGGTGAGCTCAGTGAGGAGAGTTTCCTTCAGCATCCAAAGACACCCAGAAACTGGGACTGGAAACTCTAACAGGAAGAGGTCTGGCAGAGCCAAAGCCAAACCAGAATTAGAAGACCAGTTTCTGAGAGTCAACAGCTTCAAGCTTCAGCTTTAAAGAGGTCATAGTGTCACAGTCTCCGTTTCAGTTACTGTGAAGAGAAGACTTTGAGATGCAGTTTTGACAGGTCAGACTGCAGAAAGAAAGACATCCATCTCTAAGACAGAGACAGAAGAAGACATAGAGGCTTGGCTGGGCCATCAAACACCACCAATGGACTACTGAAGATGGGAAGATGGAACTTTGGGCTAATGAACCAAAGTTTAAAATCTTTGTTTCATCATTACGATTTTTGTACGTAATACGTGGAGTTGGCAAAGGAAAGGATGGTTTCTCAGTGTGTGACATCAAATGTAAACATGGAGGAGGACGCATGATGTTCTGTGGCTGTTTTTTGGATCCAGAGTCTGGGACTTGTGCAGAGTGAGAGGCACCCTGAACCAAAAACAGCTCCCACAGTATTCTGCAGTGCCCCCCATGCATGACTAAGCCTAGTTGGTTAGGGGTTCATCCTACAGCAAGATAAAGAGCTCAAACCTCAGTCCAAGCTCTGCCAGAACCACTTTAAGAACAAAGAAGTTAGTCAGGTTGAAAACATAAGGACACTGCCAGCACAGTCTCAGCCTGCAGACTTAAACTCTATGGAGCTGGTTTGAGATGAACTGGACAAAAGTGTGAGCAAAGAAAGCTACAGATACCTAACCTTTAGAGGACCATGAGACATCAAACAACATCATTTCAGTAAGTATTGGCCATTCTGTGAAGCAGGAGTAACACATCGAGGATCTCTCTCTGTTACTTGGGTTGACTTAACCAGACTTTCACAATCCTGGTAAATGGTACTAAAAAGCTGGACAACGACTCAGTACTTGAACCCAGGGTTTTCCAGTCTTAAACAGTGAGCTCTCACATAAAAAGGGCAAGGTTTGCAGCGTCTGACCAATCGCAAACATGGAGGAAATCTGCAGAGCAGCTCATATTCGCTGATATCTTATCCAGATCTTAACCTGCTCTGGAGCAGCTTAGCCATTCAGCATGAGTTACCATGATGTGTTATCCTTACAGTCTTACTGTAAGGATAATAGTGATGAGGAGGTCGTGGGATGAAAAATCCAGGGTGAAGCCTGAAGTTACCTTGAGAAGAGAAAATCCAGCTTCTGAGTAGGAGAGAAAGGCCTCAGGAGGGAGTCAGGGTTCTTTCTGGATCTTCACACTTTTTTTCCCCGGAAATTGCATCTTAAGTTGTGAATTGGTGAGGTCTCCAACACTGATTCCTTCGTTCATGATTTTATCTCCTTCATTGTCATATCAATCCCTCCCTCTGTCTCTCTGTGGTCCCACAGCCGGCTAATATCCTGTTGGATGAGCACGGACATGTTCGGATCTCTGACCTCGGCTTGGCCTGCGATTTCTCCAAGAAAAAGCCCCACGCCAGTGTGTGAGTATCTGTGTGGGGGGGGCTTTGGGTGTGATTTCTTTCTCTCTGAAATGAGTGTAGGATATAATAATGCAGGGATAATGCACAGCAGATGGTTTGTTATGGTAGAAAAGAGCTCACACACGCACATTCAGGAGTTATTTCTGCAGCTGACTGTATGTTTTCCCGCTAATGACACCGCAGCTTCTACAGAAATCAATAATTTGACATGAAATATTGATTTAATAATGGTTTTATTGCTCACACTTGAGTAAAAAGAGGATCCGTGTACACAGAATGCTCACTCAGAGCCCATGAAGCTGTTTTTAGAGCGTATATATTTTATTACTCTTCGTCTCTTCTTAAATTAATCCAGCTCGAATGGGACTCAAGCGTGTGAGCTCACCTGGTGAGTTGTAATAATAATAGTTGTATGTGTGACGTGTGTGTGTTTCAGGGGGACTCACGGCTACATGGCTCCTGAGGTGCTTCAGAAGGGGACGGCGTACGACAGCAGCGCTGACTGGTTCTCCTTAGGCTGCATGCTTTTCAAACTCCTCCGAGGGTAAGGCTCGCACGCCGTGTCCTCACATCCTCCCTGCTTCAAGCCTCCTCTCCCTTCCTTCAATCCCCTTTCCCGCACTCTTTCTCTCCTCCTCGTCTCTTTGGAGTGTGTTTGATCTAGTGTGTGTGCGCGCAGCCGTGTGTGTGTGTTTGTTTGATCTGGAGTGTGTAAATGCCACAGGTCTGCGCCCAGTAGGTCAGAAAGCAGGTAAAAAGGGGGAAGAGAGGGTGAGTGTGTGCTGAGAGGCAGAGCGAGCAGAAAAGGAGAGAAGAGTGTGTGTGACGTGTCTCTCCATTGATGTTTGGATCAGTGTGTTTGAAGACTTTAAAGAGGAAGAGTGTGTCAGGCTTTGGTGAAAGGTTGGCTGCAGGAGGGATATATATTTTTACACCAGAGTCAGAATCTTTCAAAGTAAAGCTCAGATCAGTTTTCTTATTTACAAAATAAAATGACGTCACCTCAGAGATTCAAACTGGTGCATCAGTTTTCTGCTCTGGAAATTTGAAATTTTAGGATTTTGCATTAAAGGTTTGAAAAGATGAGATGGATTACCAACAGCGAGTCTCTGTGCAGAGCTTTGAAAGAGTATAAAACTTCATGTACAGCTATAAATTAGACAGACAACAGTTTACTCAAACAGTCTGACTTAGCTGCAGGAGAAAAAACAAGAGAAGTCCCTGAGAGTGTTTCTGATCTGTGAGTTTTGATCCTTCTTTAAAGTCAGAAACTGTCAGAAACGAGTCATCCCTTTAGGAGGAACAGACAAATCCGTTAAAGGGAAAAATCTGGGAAGATCCCAGCCTCATAAACAGCTGACACTTCTCATCCTCCTGTGTGATACGACCATTGAAATGGAGGCAAAGGTGTTTTCTTTTTTTAATTCAGGAAGGAAAAAAGTTTGGTTATTGTGATATTTGTTAGAACCAAAAGAGTAAACATAAGACATGAGGGCAAAGGAGAGAAGCATCTTAAAAATAATACTCATTACAAACTTTGTTTATATTGCACTTTCCAAAACAAAGTGCTGAATAATGAGCAAAAAATTTGCGGATGTTTTTAATAGAGCTTTAAACCTTTATCACCCAAGTGTTATACAAGCCATCCGGACTTTTTTGCTGTTCTGTCCTCAAAAGAGTCAGAGATCATGCCCAGAAAAGCTCATCCTCTATTCTTTCAGGGAATGTTTTTTTTTATCTTGTCCAAATAGTCATAGAGTTACGGTAATGAGAACGCCTTGCATCAGTTATAGCATGTTATTAAAATGTTATTAAAATACCCCAGATATCACTGTAAAGCTTGTCTTTTTTCTCTTTAAGAAGCTGTTTGAGTTTTCTCGCTAGCCCAAATGGTTGAAGAGTTACGGTAATTTTAAAAAGCACTTGTGAAATAGGAGCACTGGGAGTTCAGTGGGTTTTAATGAGTTAAAAGTAAATAACAAGGTGTCCACTCTGATATCCACAAGGAGGTTGACAAAAATAAACTCTGAGGATTTAGCCTTTAAAGAGGGGGTATTGTGCTTTTTTTAAAGTCTTTATTTTGTCCCTCTGGTGCCTCCATAGTAGCTTCATATGATTTACAAAGTCCCCCTTTTATTCCTACTAGTGTTTTAAAAACCCTCGTTTCAGGCTTTTTAAGCCGCTGTCTCTTTAAGAAACCTTCCCTCTGTTTGGGCAGCCCTCTGGAAGCCCATCAGAGGGCGGAGCTTTGCTGTTTGAGCCCTGTCCCTCCAATGAAGTGGTAATAACCTCATCATTTTAGCTAGTCTGATGAAGATCCCATGAAGATCCTTGACTTCCTCCCACAGTCCAAAAACCTGCTTGTCAGGTCAAAGGTCACTCTGAGCTGTCTGATGGCTGCTGGATTCAATCCTACAAGCTTTTGGTCTCCATTCCTCCTGTTGCTTCCCACCATGCACACACAAATCCACAGAATCATAAGCTTAGATATGCTGCATGTTGGTCTAAAGTCGTGTCAGTTTAATGTCTCTCTTTATGGAGCGTTGAAGCATCTTAAAGGAGAATGAATCCTCACTCAGATGATCAAGCCTCTGCAGAGTAAACACAAGCTTTAAATCATCCCTAACGTCTTCCTTACTGCTCCACCATGTTTACATTCTGCCTTTTTAATTAAATGAGGATGTAAAGAAACCGTCTCCCTGATTGCATCCATAAAGTTCAGTCCTGGCTTTATTGATCAACATCCACCCCATCTTCAGCCGAGCGTTCTGCTCTCATTTCACTCAGGCTGAACAATTAAAGTCATCAAACGCAGCGAGGAAGCTGCCTCCCCGCCATTAAAGCTGTCAGTTGTTGTTTGATCACTTTCACTAAGTGGACTCTCTTTGTGTCTTGAAGAGAGATGCTGGCCTCTGCCGTAAAAACGCTCCCTTGATTTTTACGGGGTCGGATCCGAGCTCCTGCGATCAAATACGTGTTTGTGTCTCAGAAACAGCTTATTGTGGCCTTTTCTGCTGTTTCAGCATCAGAGGAGGTCTGGATCTGCTTCATTTCGCTTCTGAAACGATAAAACAGGAGTCTTAATCATCTGTAAATCAAACTGGAGGATGTAGAAGTTGCTGGAGAGAACAGAAGGAGGCTGTTGTGTGTGGAATATTCAGTTTTCCAGTAGTTGAAAAAAACTCTATAATCGCATAAATCCATAGCACAACGGCAGTTTGGTTAAACTTCTAACCTCGGTGTTACGATGAAGGTGTTGCCTGAACGCTGATAGAACAGATCCGCACAGTTATCGAACACAATTTCTGAAATTATCCTCCAATTCTCTACACACTCCAGCTCTCTTAAGGCTCCGAGTCAGCACTCCAGCATGCAGCTGCTTAATTAGAGTGAGTAAGATCTGGGTCATTTCAAATTACCATTCCTTCATTTATGGCAGTGTAATATTTATGAGCTTCAGTCTTCATGATAAGGAGGTTCGAAAGGTGTGATGATCTGAGTTTGTCTGATTGATTCCTTCTCTTTTCCCTCACCTCACCTCACCCTTCTCCCCCTCTACCTCCTTCAGTCAGAGTGTGAACGTCTCTTTCTCTCCTTTGCAGGCACAGTCCTTTCAGACAGCACAAGACCAAAGACAAACATGAGATTGACCGCATGACGCTCACCATGGTAAGACACACACACGCCGCCTGCGGATGAGCAATAACAGTCACTTTTCTAATCAGGAGTCTTTGAGTCAACACGTTTAAAACCCACAGGCCGAGTCTTTACTGAACCCTGAACACATGGGTTTGGCCTTGTTTACCGAACAGTAATACCAACTGTACATAGATGTTCACAGCCCTTTGCACACTGTGCATTTGTTTGTGAACATAGCAGGGAGATCCATCTTGGTCTCTGAAGGTGTCAACTACTCTGAAAGGGATTAATGTCTCTGTTTGAGCTCCCCTCTCCTTCTCACTCCCTCTTTGTGTTGACTGCTGTGTCATGTGAAGACACAGGAGATCAAGCATATGACAGAAACCCGGCTTAGATAAACTGGACGAGCAGCCAAGTTATGAGAGTTAAAGTAAACCCTTCAGGTCACATGGTGTAAGGAGTCAGGTTTACTCTGAGAGCCTCGGATCAGGTGCTTTAAAAACACAGAGTCTGAAAAACAAGCTGTGCAGCAACATTTCACCTCCTCTGAAACCATTTCAAATCCTCCAATCCTCGTTTCTTCACGGAGATGTTGGAGCTTCGCCGAGCAGAGAGGCTCCTGTTTTTATAGGCTCAAGTTAAGGTGGAATACCCATGTGCTTAAACCTTGTTCTGATTGGTCTAAAGGTGAAAGCTTTGAAATTGCACATACAAGCTTCTCAAAAATGACAGTTTATGATAACAAAAAAGAGAAGTATCCCTGCAGAGTTGGATGCAGACTTCCTTGTCTGTGTAAAGAGCCTTTCTGCACCTGAAACACCTGTTGCGTTCTTTCTTTAATTCCCCCAGAATTGTCTTTATAAGATCTTTTTTACTTTGCATTTAAGGTGCTGTATTTATTAATGTTTGAACTCAGTGTTGTATATTACCAAGTTTGCAACCGTGGCTTAATATTTATTGAACAGACCACACAAACAAATTGTTGTGCAACTTATATACACTAGAGATCAAAATTAGAGAACAATTTATAAACACTTGTTTTTTTCCAGAATAATGTAATCCTCAATGCTCAACATTTAAAGGATTCTTTGTGGTGGCAATGCCATACCACTGGAACAGTGTTTTACATCAAAACATAAAGCATTGACAAAAACAACTTCATTTTTGAAAAAACATGATGATCAAAATTAAAGAACAGCAACGCCTGTAGTACAAAGAAAGATAATAACATCATTTTATGGAGGTTACAATGATCAAAACTTAGTAGGAAGTGTACAGGCCTCTGCTGTGAATTACTGCAGCACATCTACGACCACAGGACATAACCAGTCTCTCACTCTGCTCTGCTGTGATTTTGGTCCACTCTTCTTCCAGTCTTTTCCACAGTTCAGTGATAGTAGTGGGTTTCTTGGTCATAACCTTATCTCCAAGGATTTTCCAGAGGTTCTCTATTGGGTTTAGATCGGGACTCTGGGCTGGCCAATTCATTGCTTCAATGTTTTCACTTTTAAGGAACTGCTTTACTTGTTTTGCTGTGTGACAAGGGGCGTTGTCCTGCATGAAAATTGCTTGCTGATTGGGTGATGAATGCAGGTAAGGAATCAAATGCTGTCGAAGGAGGCTTTTATACACATTCACATTCACTCAGCCATGTAGCTGTATTAAAGGCCCAACTCCCGTTGCAGAAAACACTCCCCACACCATAACACTTCCTCCTACACCTTTCACTGACTTCTTTACACACTTTGGGTTCAGTCTTTCCCCAGTCTGACGCCGAACATAGTGTTTTCCGTCAGACCCAAACAAATTAAACTTGCTTTCATCACTGAAGTGAACTTTGGACCAGTTTTCTTCTGTCCACACAACATGTTCCTCAGCAAAGGGTAGTCTAGCCTTTTGATTCTTTCTGCTAATGAGAGGTTTGGTCACTGCAGAGTGGACTTTCAGTCCAAATGTTCTCAAACGTCGAGACACTGTATGACAAGATACTGTCGTACCCTGTTGGTCACTGAACTGGCGAGCAATTTCAGCTGCAGTGTTAAACCGATTGTCCATGGAGGTTCTCCGTATTATCCTGTCCTCTCTTTCAGTTGTCTTTTGTGGACGACCAGCCTTCTTGGTGGACTTAAATGAATTTGCGGCTTTGAAGAGATGTAATATTCGGGATATCACATATTTGGAACGGCCAACTTCTCTCGCTATTGCTGACAAGGTCATCCCTTTGGTCTTCATCTGGACAACCTGCTGCTGGAGGGTTTCTGTGACTTTAGAACGGCTTGCCATCTTGTGAAGTCAGTGAGAACTGGAAGTTAGGCTGCCAGTTAAATAGGGTTTGTCAGATAATTAAGGATATTGGCACCAGGTACCAGACTAACACCAATTACAGGGAGGGATCTGAAAGTGTTCTCTAATTTTGATCAGTGTCCTTTTTTGAATATCTGATTTAAGTTTTTTATTCTGTGTTTCAGAATAAATTTAACTTGTGCAATATGCTCAAAAAACTGACCTTGAACTTGTGTTTGAATACATTTATGAGAGGACAATGGAATGAAGTTTCCATTTGTAAAATTGTGGTGTGTTCTCTAATTTTGATCTCCAGTGTAGATACAGGGCTTGACATTAACACCTGCCAACCTGACAAATTCTGGTGAATCCCAGCTGTGGAATTATTTGATTGTAGTTTTCTGAAACGTCATCTAAAATATTAAACCCATTGCAATATGAGGCTATTAGACTACAACTCTCATAAGCACTGCCTGCACACATTGTTTGCTTATTGGTCCATTCCCAAAGTCTTATGGTGACGTATCTGCTGTTAGGCGCTCAGACTTCATCTACAGCCTCCATCTTGAACACAGCGACAGCTCCTGGTGTTCAATGCCTGACAACGTGGTTTAAAAGTTCAAAAGCCCTGTATAGAAATGAAGATTTCTTTTTCCCTATCAAATTATTAAAACTCAAAGCTTTCTCTCTTTGCACAGATCCTTTCTGTAGAGTTGTCTGACACCCAAAACAGGAATCTATCGGTCTCAGTTGTGTGCACAAGCCCTCGAGTAGGTGGCTTGGGTTCAAATCCAACGTGTTGAACTTTTCTCTCATCTCTCCTCATCCATATTTCCTGCTCTACCTGTTGTCCCCTGAAATTAAAGGCGTTAAAAGCCTCAAAAATGTAACTTTAAAAAAACAAAAAAACAAAACAGGAATCTGAGCCTGTCAAATATTAGAAAATGTATCGATTTCATACGGCGAGGAATCTGCCAGCTGCTGGCTTCAACTGTAACCTACAATAGGATCTTGTCACTTGAAGGAGTTTTTCATGATGTTGAAACAGTCTTGCTTTTATCGTCTTTATGACCTACAGACTAAAATGAAGTTTTATTCCTTGTTCCTAACCCTTTTAGCGTAACGAGTCAAGTTGATGTCTGTCCCTTACTCCTAAGAGTCTCTGTTATGAACTCTGCTGGTGAATTTTGTCATTGAGAGGTAAATAACCAAGCAGGAGGAGGTTTGTTTCTCATGTCTGATTGTGATTGTTAGCAGGGTTGTTAAAAAAATATCTACAAACAGGATTTAAAGTTGGTTTTAGTGTGCGAATGCTTTACTGCTCTATAAGGACTACAGAGTTAAATCATCTGCAGATTATAGTATTTAGACATTTATCGGGACAAACCAACACATTTTCCCACCTTTGTTAATCTAATTTATGGTAAAAAAAAACAGGGTTTAAAAGTTTCAGCCGTCACTAGTGAATAATTTGACGCAGCTGCTTATCAAAATATGACCCCGTCACTCTTCAGCCTGATAAAAATTGACTAAGACCAAAATTGTAAATAGAAGATTTTACTCATCTTTACCTCAGTGTCGTCTTTATCCTAGAAAGCACTACCTAGTTCCTCCAAAGAGGGCGCCAGAGTCACCAAAACATAAAACCTCCTCACAGAAGCTTTAAAGAAGCCTGGCAAGTATTTATCTAAGGAAACAGACGCCTGTAAGTTTGCTCTGTTTGTCTTTGTTCTGTAAGACTGTTTACAACCTGTCTGACATCGAGCCACTCGTGTTCGTCAGAAGTTTCGCAACTTTCCTCGAATGTTTTACACAGAGGGAGACAAACATCTTAGAACAAATGTTTGATGGAGAATAACTGTGACTGAAGTTTACATACTGCCAGAGGAGGAGGGGTGACGAGTTAAGTAACCAGAAGTCTTCAAGTCTCTGGTGTATCGTTTTGTTTGTGGGGATTAAAAGAAAGTCCTTAACAAAGCCTGAGAATCATTAGATATCATGGCCCTTATGACCTGGAGTTTCCAGGAATCTGAGACTGATCACTGAGCAGAAAGTCTGCACAGCGCTTTGTGTGTCATTGTGTGTTGGAGGAACACTCAGCTCAACTTTTTGATGTCATGGGTCAGATTCAGCAAACACTCGCCATGAATGGCGTCCATTGAGCCCACCCGGTGACATATCTGCCCTCGCCCACACTTTTATTTTCTCTCTGCGCTCACATCTGAGTCTGAACGCTCTGCGAGGGCGACATGTTGTGTTTGAGCGCTTCACGATGACAAACTGCAGAGGGAGGTTTATCATCGCGGCCTCACTCCTTGCTCCTTGCTCCTACCGGCAGGTACCGTCACCGTGGAGCTCGTCCCAGTCTGCAACCGGGCAGCTTCCACAGGCATCCTTTAGCAGAACAGGACCATCAAACAGAGAAAGCATCATCTCCACATCACAATAAACCCAGATTAGGATTTAATCTAGCTACTTAATCTGGTTTATCTCTTTAATCCTTGTCTGCTGATGTGTGTGAGAGAAAGTGTGTGTGTGTGAGGGGGACAGGCTGTAACAGAGAGCTAAAAATATTCCTCTATATGTCTCAGTGTTTATTAAAGCTGATGAATGGTCGTGTTACATAAACACAGTGGAGCAGAGCAGAGAGAATCCCAGGATGAGGAGCCGGGACAGGAAGTGACAGATCGGAGAAAAGATGGAACAGATCCCAACGAATGTCCGTCTGAGACATCTCCACAGAGCAGCTGACATGACGATAGAGGAAGAGGGGCGGGGGCTGGCTTTAGGAGGTCCTTACGGGGCCAAAATGGCTCAGAAGGTCTACTGAGATACAAATAACCCAACACCACCTCATACAGAGATTTCACAGATTCATTACTGATGTTGAGAGCACTGTTTGAAACCTTCTTAAAATAATACCTGGAGAGGTATTAAGTCCTCATTCATAGTCTTAGTTATTCAATAAAGCACATTCCTGGACTTTTACCAGCTGAAACATTCACATAAGTCAAATCAAAAATATTCTCCAAACTGCATTCATCTTAAAATCTATCTCATCCAGATGTGTGCCTAATTTATTGCACCCATTTTGCCATAATTTTAAAACGCTTTAGGTAATTTAACACGTCATGGATCCCTAGGGAGGGAATACAGTCTGACGTGCCAGCACAGGAACATGTTTCAATAGAAAAACTGTGTTAAGATTAAATTAATTTTACACCTAAAGCAAAAAAAAAGAATCGTTTCAAAATTTTTTCAACATGTTATCATTTTTAAACATCATTCATTACATTTAGCAACTTACAATCAAACTTTTAACAAAGTTTATATAAATCATCTCCTGTAAAAAAGATATTGTATAGGTTGACTAAACACATAAATTCACTAAGCAGAGAATGAAAATATAAAAGTAAATGTATAAAAACCAATAAAAGAATAAATAAACATGATGTGATATCTATAGGTAAATAAAGGAAATGTGCAGTTACATAAACATACTACGTCACACATGCAATTTTTTTTATTTAGTGATTAAAAAAGGGTAAAAACAGTATAAATATGTAAGGAATAAAATAAAACATTCTTGAAATAAAAATTACAGTAAAACAAAACCAGTGATTCTAATATTATAAGTAGTGAGTAATTGAAAAACATGAACAGGCACTGTTCATGAAAAACATGAACAGGCACTGGAGTTTCAGACTGAAAAACGTTAAGCCAGCTTAGGTGAATCGAGACAAGCTTAAGTTGTTTTTGAGTCTCAGGTCATTAAGTGCTTTGCACTGAGTTTCAGTCACACTCTCTGGAGCTCAGTCTTGTGGATATGCCCTCTATAACATCAGGAGACTACACAGCTTCTGGTACAGGCCCTTGTGCTTTCACGCATCGACTACTGCAACTCTCTTCAAGCAGGCCTCCCTGTGTGTACATTTAAACCACTGCAGATGATCCAGAATGGTCTTTAACCAGCACAAAACAGCACATCACCCTCTCATAATCCTTCTTCACTGGTTTCCAGTGGCAGCTCGAATCAAATTCAAAGCTCTTCTTCTAGTTCACAAAACAGTGACAACATCTTCTTCTGCCTACCTGGAGTCCCTCATCCAGGTCTACACTTCTTCTTGCCCACTACACTCTGCTTGGGAAAGACATCTGGTGCTCCCAGCCCAGCACGGCTCTAAATCTCTAGCCAGACTCTTCTCCTTTGTTGTGCCCAAATTTTGGATTGAATTACCTTCTCTATACTACCCACATAGTCCCTTTCTACTTTAAAAAGATGTCTGTAGCAGAAGGTTGAACAATGTTGTTGATGTTGATTTTTAATTGTGGTTAGCTGTGGCTACATTGTTTTAGATGGGGGAAAAAACACTTTTTCTGGCACCAGATAGCAGCACCTGCAGCCCTTGTCGCACTAAAGTTTTTCCTTCTGTCTTAATTCTTCCTTGTGTTGTACATCCCTTTGGAAAAAAAGTGCTAAATAAAACTGTAGAATTTTTATATAAAGAAACTAAAAAGTCTATTTAAATAAAATTCAGACATATATAAACAAGAGAAGGAGTGTCCTTGGAGGAAGTGGGGGAAGATGGTGATATAAACTTATATGAATTTACCTTCTTTATTGTCATCCTTACACATTAACTGAGCAATAGTGCAATACATAACAAGGATTTATGAAGCACAAATTCATATGAGGTGAATACGTTTAGAAAACTTAACAGTGAGGCGCCGTTTAAGGGGGGTAACCCCTCTGCTTTGAGAAGCTGTGTGGTGTCGTCCATGCTGTGTGCTGCTTCTGTGTTTAATTCAGTCTTATCTCCGTGGTTACAGTCTATATATTTTCCATAAAGGAGTCCTATTTTGAGCAGCTTCTAGTGAACCGGTCCATCTGTAGGTTCAGTGAGTGTGTGATTTTTTTCCTGTTTGATAGATGTCGTTGATTATATCTACACACTCTTCTCCTGTGAGAGGGTCAGAGTGCAGCCTGCAGGAGGAATTTTAAGAAAGTTACAACAACCAAAAAGTTAGTTTGCTGTTTGGAAGTTTAAGCTAATTCATCAAAATCTGCTGGTGATGACAAAAGGAAAAACATATACTTTATACATAGATTTAGAGCTCTAAAGACAAAAATTAAACAATGAACTAAATGTTAATGTTTAAATGTTCCTTGAAGTGTTTCCAGAAGATTCTACCACAGGGCTTTAACTGTACTGAAGAGTTTTTATTGTTCCTTTAAACACACACCAAAGAATTCTGGGGACTGTAGTTTCCAAATTAAAGGCACATATGTGTCCCACTTGGAAGAAAAAAAAAAGTCTTATCACCTTTTATATCTTCTTTGATGTTGGACAGTCAATGTTTCTGGACTAATGCGTATCATGATCCTTTTTCAAACTCCAACCACAAAGTACACTTGAATTATCTTCGGTTTGTCTAATAGGGACAGAAAAATGACTATTAACAGCTTTCCACTGCAGGTATCTTAGGCGTCTTTGCAAGTTTGCAACAGAGAAGTTCTTTGGACATCACTTTGCGCTTTCACACTCCATTGAAAACAGTTAAATATTTGTTTACCGGTCGTCACTCTGCATCTGAGGCTTCATAAACATGCAAAATTTAACTTAACATTGTAAAGCGTACGTCCACCTGTTGCACCTCACTCAAAGAGAGCTGGCAACAAATGGATTCTCTCTTCTTCCTGCTGTAATGAGCTGCTGATCCGTGGGTGCATTATTTCTGGTTTATGCTACTTAAAGACACCTGTTCCTGGAAGGCATTTTACCATACAAGAGGTTGAAACAGTCAGAAAAAAAGGAGGTAAAAGAGTAAACACAAAGATGTTTGTCTGATGTTGAAAACTTGTCCTGGAGAGCACAACCTTCCTTCCTGAAGCGTCTTACGTCTTTCCTTCAGTAAAAGTTTCAAATGGTTATGTTCTGTTTTCAAACAACTCATTCTCACTTTCTCTGTCCCCTCCCTCCCTGTTTTTCCCTCCTCCCTCCCTCTTTTACTCTCCCCTCCCTTCCCCCTTTTCTTTTGCAGAATGTGGAGCTGCCAGACTCCTTCACTGCAGAGCTCAAAGACCTGCTGGAGGGGCTGCTGCAGAGAGACGTTTCCAAGAGGCTCGGCTGCCAGGGCCGAGGGTACGCACACACACACACACACATAGGCAGGCAGAGATAACACACACATTAACCTCTGTCCCATATCAGCGTCCAGCTCGTGTCCACGGGCTCAGGATGAGTTCATCGTGTTGCTCATTGATGCTGCAAACACTGGCTGGTGTAATCTGAGGCGGGAATCAGAGCCGTCCAAAAGATCAGGACTAATTTCATCACATTGAGGTTTCACATCAGTGTTCGACTAAAGCTCAGTGACGGATCTGTGTCTGCACTGGCTGTGTGCCCACAGAGCAGGATTATGAGTGTTAGTCAGAGGAAAGTAACATGGCGAACACTGCCACCTAGTGTGCAAAAGAGTTCCAACACTCGCAGTGAAAATAACCCCTCTCTGTCTGTCTGTGTGACTCTTCAGAGCCCCAGAAGTGAAGGAGCATCAGTTCTTCAAAGGCATTGACTGGCAGCAGGTTTACCTCCAGAAGGTAAGAGAACAAATTACCTGTTGTCTCTTATTTTGCACGTAAACAACTCAGATTGGTCCACCAAACTGAATTTTCTCCTGTAGGAAGATACAGATGCAGAGTTCTTTATGATAGTTTTTAGATGTCAAACACACCACTAGCTTCATGATAAATCCCCGGTTTGCTTTCTCATTTTATGGATGTTTTATTGTACTTGAACACTTTTTTCACCAAAAAAAAAATCCTGTCCTGCTTCATAAAGTCAAAAAAACTTCTGAGATTGAAAGAGTCCGTGAAACAATCTGGTTCAAGGCCATGAAGTGTTTTATAAACTGATAATAAGTTATTGAATCAACAGGAAGGCAAACAGGTAACCTGTGAGGAGGTTTTAAATCAGATCTGAGTCATAGGACTGTCCCCTTGTTGTTTCTGAAACCCTCCTCTCTCTGTCTCTCTTTTTGTCTGTAGTACTCTCCTCCTTTAATTCCTCCCCGGGGAGAGGTGAACGCCGCAGACGCTTTCGACATCGGCTCGTTTGATGAGGAGGACACTAAGGGCATCAAGGTAAGCTTTTATGACGCACTTTGTTTCAGTGCAGCGGGAGAAACCGTTCCTGTAAACACGCACACACGCACAAGCTCACACATGAGTTTCTGAGTCAGCAACAATCAGGAGAGAAGACTCTGGAAACCTGTGCTGTCACTTTCATTAATCAACATCAACTGCTCTATCTGAGGAAAATGAAGAAGAAATGAGCATGTGATCATAAAAGCATCATGTGTCAGTGTCAGCTGAGTCAGAGCTCAGTTCTGCTTTATATTACAGCTTGTTAGACCCTAATCCTCTCACTCAGACTCTTTATTTTTAAATATAAAAATCATTAACGCCATGCACCTGGTCCAGTTTTGATATCACATCTCCTGATGTCCTGAAGGTTAAATACACCCTAAAAGACAGTGATGACAGCTGATCAGTAAGAGAGCATCCCATCTCGTGCAGGACAGTGGAAACGCATAGTTGGTTAACCATTTAGCTCTGTTTTTATGCATTCTTTTCCTCTCCAACCAAGAATCCAGGATGTAGTAAAGGGGCTAAAAAATAATCTCTGAAAGCAGATTTTTAGCTGCACTCAAACATTTCTGCACCAAGCCTTCTGCTTTTCCTGCATGCAGCCAAAACCAGCTGATGTACTCATGAGATGATGCTACTCTGACATCCTCTGCAGAACCTGCAGGAGATAAAAACTCTGCTTTGATAAATGAATCTGTGCAGAAGAAAGCAGGAAAGGAATCACACTCCTGGTTCTTTCTTCTACCTTTAGAGCTATAATTATCAGCTATAAAACTGCACCATCTGTCATCTGCAAACGCTGCACAATGCTAATACAGACAGCTAACTTGCACAGAGAGTTGTTGCCTATTTTGCAGCTGCAGAAATGCATTTTCAAACCTGATCTGAAGTGTTTTTAAAAGCTTTTGGATGTATTTTTGACGCTGCTTACACAAAGATTCAGACCTGGGCCTCACTCAACACCAGTGCGTGAAGAGGGGTGCAAGGACATAAAGGGGGGGTCTTTATCTCCAGATATATTGAGCCCTTACTGTAAAAAAACACTGTAAGATTCTGGAAATTAAGACAACAAGTTTAGATACTTTCAACTTATCTTGAAAACACAAGTTAGCTTACCGTGCATCAGTACCGTATGTTTCAAATGTGAAAGGCACCCATTCCTACTTTTTGTAGCAGCACTTCCTCCTCATGCACAAAAGAGTCTTTCTGTGCAGACTGGAACTCTGTTATAGAGTTTATAATAATCACAGTGCCTCCTTCTATAGGAGCATCTTTAGGACACTTCAGCTGTTAAATCAACTTATTGTTTTCTGCCCCGCAACATTAGTTTGTTTTTTTCATTAACTCTAATGCGCCTGCAGCCACACTTATTCATCCTCTGACACTCGTGTGCAGAGAAATGAAAGCGTACGTTCACATTTCCCCAGACGGAGCTGTTCATTAACAGCAGCAATAATCTACACGAGTGTGGCGATGAGAGAGGAGCTCCTCCAGCTTTCATCTAGTCCCAGCACAAACACCGTCCTGTCTCAAACAGCAGAGTTTGAGGCGGAGAGGTGTGCTTTCTTCATGTTCAGTGACTTGTTTCTCAGTGATGGAAACAGGGAAGATGAAGTGTTGGAAACACCTCAGGGTTGTAAGAGTTTTGAGCCTTTAAAACACAAAAACAGTCTTTGAAACATTAATTAATGACAGAAACAACTGAACATCATTCCCTTTAAGGAGTAAAAGATTCATTGCAGGACTTTTGAACATTTTTAGCTAATTGTACATCTTCTAAAGTGCTTACACATTATATACAGGCAAGATAGTCAGTCGAAAATCAAAGGATTAAAGAATATTATGAAAGGAGCTACCGATTTGGAGAAGTTTAAAGGAACAGTCAGTAAAAATAAAAGCTCTGTGTGGTCAAAGCAGCAAAAACATGACTACTCTAGGATTTTTCCATAGGCCGAGGTGATGGAGATCATTTTAAAGTTTTACCATGGCTGCAGATACAGTTGTCATAATGTGTGGAGAACTGTTGGGCAGGGATTCCAAGAAAAGTGTTGGGATGCTGTGAAAAATGTTGGTTAAAGAGTGGTACCTTTAGGGATGGGTACCGAATTAGGTACTTTTTTAGGTACCGACCGAATTCTGTCAAAAGTACCGGGTATCGATTCATGTAAAACCAAAAGGTACCATGTTTAGGTACCTAAACGCATCCTTGTGACTGTGAGGGAGTGGAAGAGTAGGCAATTTTCCATGCTGGACATGAACACAGCATTTCAAGGTTATATATTGAAGAATTAATATGTTAAATTGTAAAAAATATATATTTTGTTATTGAACAAATTGATATTTTTTACCACATAAACACAAAAAAGTACTGAAAATTGGTACTGTTGAGTACCGGTACTGATTGCCAGGTACCGTGCATCGGTACCGTATCGTTTCAAATGTGAAAGGTACCCATCCCTAGGTACCTTGTTTTTTTCTGGTCTTCACCCTGTCCCTTTGGTGTCCCTGTAGTTAAAAAGAATATAAATCTATTTTTCTCTCGCTGGTGTTTAGAAAACTCTTATTCAAGCCTCTGATTGAAGCACTTTGTTTTAGCTGCTGTCTCAGTTTCCTGACAAATTGAGGGATTTTTACAACAGATGAATACATAGAGGTTACATCAGGTAGTCCTTTAACGACCTTTCTCTCTGTCTGTGGCAGCTGCTGGACAGCGACCAGGAGCTGTACAAGAACTTCCCTCTGGTCATATCGGAGCGCTGGCAGCAGGAGGTGGCGGAGACAGTTTACGAGGCCGTCAACTCGGACACAGACAAGAACGAAGCTCGAAAGAGGGCCAAGAACAAGCAGCTTGGCCACGAGGAGGGTAAGAGGAGGACAATCCTTTAAAGCTGGTGGTTTGATTTCAGTGCAGTGAGATCCTGACTCTGTGTGTCTGTGTGTCTGTCTCAGACTACGCTCTGGGGAAGGACTGCATCATGCACGGATACATGCTGAAGCTGGGGAACCCGTTCCTCACTCAGTGGCAGCGCAGATACTTCTACCTGTTCCCCAACCGTGTGGAGTGGAGGGGGGAGGGCGACACACGGGTGAGTTCATCTCCCAACACACTTTTAGACCTCTCTGTCTAACCCTCTTCATCTGTTTGTCTGTGCATGAGCGTCATCTGTCTGTCTGTCCATCTATCTGTCCTGACACCACTCTGCATGAAGGAGTCGTGGCTTAAACAGTTAACAAAGAGAGATGGGGTGAGTGTGAACACCAGGTCCAGGTCCCTGCTGTGTCCCAGAGTCCCTGTGTAGAGGTGTAGACCTGCTTCTCGCTTCAGGATGTGTAGTTCTGCTGCTTCCTCCTCCAGCTGTTGTTTGATCAGAAATACTGTTATTCAGGTCCCGTCACAGCTCAGCCTCTCAGTCAAATCATAAACATCTTTAAAGGGGCTGTGAGGAGTTTGAAAGTGATCTTGAAAAGTCTCCCTTGTAGATATATGCCTGATCGTAGTCCACACTTTATAATGAGATTATTAGCGCCAATATTGCTGGTTACAGGTTATTTTAAATTAATACTTCTTAGCCTCCGGTCGGGTCGACCAGGACCAGATTGATTTACGGCACATGTAGGTCTCTATGACAACATCACACCGGCTGATGAAATTCTGTAGTGAGAAGATATAAAACACAGCGATCTGTGTTTTTCTCTGCAATAAACGATTTCTGTGACTAATTTTGTAGTGATGGTGGACACAGGAGCCTTAGTGTCAGACAGAAAAAGGCTAATTAGCCTTTAGCTCAGGCTATATCACTCTATAACACAGGGGCTAAGCTGTTTGTGATAATGTTCATTCCAACCCAAACACAGCAGTTATTCTTCAGAGGTCTGTTCAAACTTGAGAGTCTATCAATAAAATGAAGAGTGAGGTTACGTTAGCTCTGATTGGTAGATGACTGACAGGACATAGCTAACCAGGATTTACTAACGTTACACATCACAGACATGTCTTAGATCAGTGTTTCTCAATTTTTTTCAGACCAAGGACCACTTATTCCCCTCAGAAAACTCTTGCGGACCACCATGAGCTAAATAGCCCCAGAAAAAAACACCCCAGAGAACTAACTCATATGCTATAAACTCAAATCATACATGTTACAACAGCCTAGGGCTGCAACTAACGATCATTTTGAAAATGGATTATACGCCAATTATTTTTGATTAAAATTTTACACTTTATTTCTTTAATTCCCTTTATTCAGAACAAGTTTTTTTTTCAAAATGACAGACTAGAGTAAAAAAGTGCACTCATTTCCTCATAGTTTGGTGTTTTGTTTGTTTTCTTTTAGAATGAGGGAGAAAATGGACCTCAAAATCTGAGTATAACTACATTACTGATACATTATTCCAAAATACTTAAAATTTCTAGTATTTAAACACTTAAGTACTTAGATCAAATTAAATTACTCAATGCTTTCATGAACCAATTTTTGTAGATTTTATCAATTTGCGTAGTAGCCGAACAACTCACACCCCCACCCCCCCTTTTTTAGTGAATGTTTCATTAAAAAAACAATTTCCTCACGGTCTTTTCAGACCACTAGGGGGATTTGGCGGACCACAATTTGAGAAACACTGTCTTAGAGCACAGGGCTGCCAGCTGTGCTAAATATAGATGGCTACTAAACTACTTACAAACTGACTGTTTACTTGTTGTCATGTTGGCCTACAGATACATCAGAGCACCGGGCTAACACATAGCTGGCTACTACAATGTTTGCTTAATGTCACATTTCAAATGTACGTAACTGTACTGATAAGGACCTCACCTCGGTGCGTCATATCTCGTAAAGCTGTCTTGAACAAAGAGAAGTTATTTCAATCCGATCTCCATTGAATTCCAAAATAAACACGTCTCACCAAAAGTAGTTTACGAAAGTGTGCGAAGACTCCAGGCCACTAGGTGGCAAGGTAGTGCAATCAAAAGAGATCCTCCTCATAGTATCTTTAACTAGAAAAGACATGAGAATCCAGGCTCTACATCACCTTCTTCCAAAGAGAGAGTCTTAAAGGTTAAATGTTCCTCAGGTTTATATTTCTGCATGTCCCTGTGTTTGTTTACATCAGGGTGAAAACTCCAGGACTAGTTCTCCTCCATTCAGACCTCTGCAGCTCTCGGTGTCTGTAGTTCCTACTCTTGGCCTCCTTGCAGGATTATCTGCAGTACCTTTGCTTATTTTTGCTCTTCTCTTCACAGCAAAACCTGCTGACGATGGAGCAGATCGTGACGGTGGAGGAAACACAGATTAAAGACAAAAAGTGCATCCTGCTGCGCATCAAAGGAGGGAAGCAGTTTGTGCTGCAGTGTGAGGTACGAGCAGCGCTCCAGGTTTGAGTGTGCTTATAAATAATAAACACAAACAGCTGATCTCTTTATTTCTGTGTGTGTGCTTGTGTTTAGAGCGATCCTGAGTTCGTGCAGTGGAAGAAAGAGCTGACCGAAGCGTTCACAGAAGCTCAGAAGCTGCTGCGCCGTGCCCCCAAAGTCATCGGGAAGGGCCGCGCCGCCGTGGTGGAGCTCTCCAAACCGCCGCTCACACACCGCAACAGCAACGGCCTGTGAATACACACACATGAAGATAGATGTACACACACATACAGTTTCCCACACAAACATACATACACACACACACACACACTGCAACCCCACTTCCTCCCTTCTGAAACAGCTGCAGGACGTTTTACACCCCTCCTAAGCCCCGCCCTCGACTGACGCCTCGCAGTGTGACCACCAGCCTCTTACACACACACATACACACAGATTTACACACACGCACACACACTTACACTTAAGATGACCAATCATAGTTTTTATTTGCCATGGGACCTCGCCAGTTGACGAGAGGAAGAGGAGAAACATTCAGGAGGACTCAGCATGTGAAGAAACCTCTGCATGAATGTGACGTCCCTGTCTCCCTCTTTCTCTCTCTTTGTCCTCCCCTCCCTCCCCCTCTCTTTCTCTCCCCCCTCCTCCCCTCTTTTGTCCTTGGACCACCTGAGACTCTTGGAGCTCCAGATTTGCTTCTCTGCTCTCTTTCGGAGGATTCATCAGGTGAGGGGGTGTGGCCTCTGAAGAAGAGGCTCCTCCCCCTTCCTCCTCCTCCCCCCTCCCTCTTATACTGAAGTGCGTAAAGTGCCAACATGGATATTTACTTGAGTCGCCTGCAGCACCCTGAGGACCCCCTGTGGATCCTGGTTCGGGGTGTTTCGGTCGATCATTCCGATGCAGACAAACAGGAAGTACAAGAAACCACAGACTCTTCTCATTGGCTCTTGTATTGCCACCTACCACAGAGACTGAGATCCCATTGGCTGATGAAAACAGCAGCCAGTTGCTATGGGAACTAAGGAGAAAGAGAGGAGGGAGGAGGGAAGAGGGAGGGAGGGGTGAGTGTATATAAGAAACCTTTCTCTGTGCATCTCCAGTGTTTTAGTCCGACGTGTTTGACTTATCGGGGACTTCTCTGTCTGTTTGTGGATCTGTGCGGGAAAGGGAGGAGGGAGGAAGGGGGGAGGCCGACCGGGTGGGTGATGGTGGTGGTTTTTTAAAAGGTGAGGAAGGAGGAGTCTGACAGCTTCCTCAGCTGGACGGTGTCAGGGCGAGTTTCTTTTCGGGGGCCAAAATCTCTCTGCTCGTTTCGAATGTTGGCGTCTTCACCTCGCAGCTCTCCAATCCATCGTCCTGCTCACTCACAATCAGCTCACCACGTCAGATTCAACTTCATTTCAACACCGAGGGTTGGAAATATTAACTTTATGCACTCATGAAGTCCTGCACAGTGAGTCAGCCTGCATTTCCCAGAATGCTTCGGAAAGCCAGCAGGAAATGCAGCGATGGTAGAGTAAAAATCAAAGCAAACTCTGCGACAAATTCTTCCTCCTTTTATCCAGTTATAAAAACAATTCAAACATTTCACAGCCAGACATGATGAAAATTTTAAACTTCATTTAATATCTCAAACCCCACACGGCAGAAGAGGCATCAAACCCCAGAGAGCTGCTGCCAAAACCATTCGTCTGACTAAAAATGACTGTTAAAAATGTTGCTTTATAATGTTTTAATGACGATTTATCCACTTTTTGTTGCAGCTTTTCAGCTCAGAGGTCCAAAGCAGAGTTTGATCTGCACACATTTGATCTAAAATCCCAAATTTGGAGGCTCGTAAGTCTGCAGAACAGAACAGTTGCAATCCTCTAAATTTTAAACGTGCGTTTCTGAGTTTGCAGTGCAGCTTCCTTGAGCCAAAGCTGCACTCATGCAGACTCAAATGGCGGAAAGGGGAATTGTTTCAGTGGGATTATTCATTTTATTCGTTGAAAACAGGTGAAAAAACATATAGAGCAGTGTCTTTGGGGATGAAATCAAACAGAGTCAGGTATTTATTGATTAACTTTAAGATGCAATCACCAAAACAAAACATCACAGAGCAGAAGTTAAGTCTGCACCTGGGTGGAGATTTCCTCAGCTTCATTTTTATTATTTTATTCTCATAAATGTGACACAGTTTAGAAGATTTTTCTTAATCTGGGCTTTATGGAACCTGAAGAGCAGAAGGGTGCACAATCATCTGGCTAGAAGCAGCAGCAGCAGGAGGAGGAGGAGGAGGAAAAGGAATAGGAGGCGTTTGGATCTGTGGAAACTTTGTTTGACTTCAGGGTTTTTCTTTCTCATGCAGTAAAGTGTCCTCGTCTGTGATGTCCATGCATTTCCTGAGCTGTGATGTGACCTGCAGTAGGAAACGGGGGATCGGTTAGTGGTGCATCATGATTGATTTTATTTTTCTTTGTAGCCTTTGAGCAGTCAGGGGGAGAAATGATGGTCTTATAGAGAAAATTTGTCACCTCTCAAGGTGTCTTTTATTTTTGTAAACCAAATGGTTTTTATGTTTTCATTGAAACTTATGTTGTTGCACCTTTTTAGCCCAATGTGTTACTTAATAGTTGTTCAATGTGCCAAATAACTGTTGCTGACGGAGTGGAACCGTGGAAAGAAGCCTCGTTTTTCTGAACTTTGACTCGATTTAAACTCTTAGCGGCGGCGGCGGCTTTTTGAAGGGTACAAAACTGTGACCAAACCGAAAAAAGAAGAAGAAAAAGAAGAAGAGGAAGGGGTGTGTCTGTGTGTGCGTGTGTGTGTATTTGTCGCCATGTGGACTCTGGACACACACACCACCTGGCTCTACTCTCTTTCTCTACTTGTGGCTAAAGTTTCCTTTCACACTGTATGTATGTCATGTGAGTGTGTGTGAGCATACGTGCGCTTCATCCTCTCTGTTCATGCAGTGGACTTTTTACTCTCCGTTCTTTTGTCACTCTCAGATCCTCTGCTCAGAAACACGCTCTACACACCACACGTTAAAAAGGATGGCATATAGGAAAAAATTCAAAGTATATATAAATATATGTGTATATGAAATGACAAAATGCTCTAGGTTTATTTAAAAGATTTACTGTAGAAAACCAATTGTTTCGGGGGGTTTCGATGTGAGTATAATTGTTTGTGGTGAAGACTTCAGCTCAAATCTTGCACATAAAGACTTTAGATATTGTACCGGCGAGTTCCAGATGATTATTTTTGTTTGAATACAGGACTCTTTGCTCTTTCATATTTATTGCGTGCGAGGGGAGCGCTCTCTGGCTCCGCCTCCCCTCGCCATGTTGGAGCCCTCAGCTGAGAGCTCGCTGTAGAAACTCCTCCAGTTTACACCATCAGAATCTTTTTTTGTTTTTCATACGCCACAGACAAACACAGATACTACTGGCTTTGGGTTATTATTGCCATAAAGGTTATGATAATACTGATATATAATTGATAATATTATTCAATGATTATTATTAAATTTATTTTATTTCAATGATTTCTTTGGTTTTTGTTTTCGGACAGGTAGGAAGTTGCGTGTTGGACTGCTTGTAAAAACAGTTCATGAAATAAAAATCCTTTTTCCGTGTTGCTTCCTGTCACTGCTGCTTTTATTTCACTCACTTTTCATTCATCCGCTCACATTTGAACGACATGAAATAAGGTAGAGTAAACAAAGGATGACGAGGTCAGCATCAGCTGTCAGCTCTGGATCCGCATCACCTGGTCAGGAGCCATACATGCCAGAGGAAGCAAAACCAGGAAAGCGGGGACACCTGGTGGTGTGGAGGGGTCCTCACAATGACTTTGAAATCATCAGGCTTGGCAACATGGTCATTTACATGAACACCACACAGTATGCATGTATGTAATGGCACTGAAATTTTAAATCAGTTTCAGAATTATTGATTTCTAGACAATAACTTTTAAAAATTAAACTCACTATTTTCTAGAAGCTTGTTGATATTTTTCCTTTGACATAAAGGCTGGATTTTTATATTTCAAGTCTATTTTTTTTTAATTATAATTATTCTTCATCCTAAATTCTAGATATGAAGTGTATATATACACTCACAAGGACTGATTTATAGACTGAAAAATCAGAAATCAGTTGTTTTTTTGTTTTGTTTTTTGTTTGTTTTTTTTGAATAATTTCAGGTTTCCATATTGAAACTGCTTTTATTTAAGGCATTGGTTTTTTATTGTTATCATTTTTTTAGACTTAGTTTCCAGTTTTTGTTTCAGGATAAGAAATGTGTTTTTTGTTTTTTGTTTTTTTAAATACAAGGTCCAGAAATCCAGATTCTGGACCTTGTTTTATCCAAAAAAAAAAGAGTCACAGTTTAAAACTCCTGAGAATCAGTCTCTATCATCAGGTCTTAATTTCCAGATAGTTTTGATTACAAGGTAAAAGTCACTTTTTTCACCTATTTGGTCATTATTCTAGAAATGAAGCCTGGATTTCTGGATAAGAAGTCTTATCCATCCTTGGTCTTAACTTGAGATACAGAGTATGATCTTCTACACACAAAGACTTGCTTTCTAGATCAATGTGTTTGGTCTCTCAGTATTCCAGATTCAAGTTCTGGAGAACTTGTTGAAATGTGAATTCCCAGATCAGGTTTCGCCTGAGTTTAAAAAACATGAAGTTTTAGCACGACCAGGTTTTTATAGTCCTGTGTTGTGAGTTGGTTTTGGTCCCTGCCCAGTTCCCTGATTCTCCTTCCTTTCTTCCTCGTGGTCACCAGCTGGCTCCTCCCCCTCACCTCTCCCCCAGTTGGCGCTGTCACTCAAACAGGACAGCTGATGCGATGCAGATCTGCACATGTGCACATGTGTCTAACAGCCGGGCCCATTAACAACCCCCCTAAACCTCCCCCCTCCTGGACTGACACTCATTCAGAAAACAGCTCTCTGATTCAGATCATAACTCTCTTGATAACTTTAATTACTGATGGTCTGTAAAACTCTTCCTCCTTTCCCTCCTCTTCCTCGTCCTCGTGTCGGTTGGTCTCTGTCTTTCTTCTCCAAACAGGGTCTTGTTCCCCATCCTCCCCCACCTCCCCCCTGCAGATATTTATAGAGGACTCGTCTGTCAGCCCGGCGTGTGTCTTATCACCCTGTGTGTGTGTGTGTGTGTGTGTGTGTGTGTGTGTGTGTGTGTGTGTGTGTGTGTGTGTGTGTGTGTGTGTGTGTGTGTGTGTGTGTGTGTGTGTGTGTGTGTGTGTGTGTGTGTGTGTGTGTGTCACTCTATTTCTGACTCCTGCTGCAGTCAGTGTGTGTCTGTGGTGGTGTTTGTGTGACAGCCGGACTCTCTGGATATTTTATTCATTTTCTGGATCTTTGACTACTTCACTTTCTGCAGGTACGTGTGTGTGGGTGTGAGTGTGTGACAGTGTGCGATCATACACAGACATTGTAAAGGTAATAAGTTTTTATTTATGCTCTGAGCTGAGGGCCTGACTGGGCCTGTACGGTGACATTGGATTTAGACAGAATCTGTCACGTGTACTCTGAATGAAAACCTCATTTCGAAGCTTTATTAATTTTTTATGATTAAGCATCACTTTCTGAGCTCATGAGCGTCTCATGATGTGAGGTTAAAAGTTTAAAAACAGCTCTGTGAGTCAATGAGGAGCTATTTGGGTCAACAGTGTGACCTAATTTGTAAAAATTAAGTCTAAAGCTGATAGATTCATGCCTAAAAAACCCGCTCAGGATGTTAGAAAAGACCGTTTTGGTGTTACTACACGCTGATTGGTCAAAGGCCTCGTCCTGGTTAAACTTGTCCACTTGTTTACAGGGACTGAAGTCTCCTAAAGTGGTGTTCACGGGCACAGGCTGAGGTTTCAGACTGTGAGATCCAGACTGAACATGGTTTATGGTCTAAGGTCTGGGTGCATGACTCCCAAAAATATGACCAATGATAATAATAACAGAGCTAATACGATAATTCACCACAACCTAAAGTCCTTACTCTGTCTCACAAGATGAGAAGTTTAAAAACAGTGGAGTGAAACGTGAGGAGCTGAGAAATAATGTGTGAAAAACAACAACAACAGGTGTGTATGTCTCAAACTTTAGATCTGAAGAAATGAAGCTCCTGATTTAGAGAAGTAAAAGGTTTCAAGTGTAAATCTTTAAAATCCAGACAACATTCTAAAAACTCAAACTTTATCAGGTGGATCTGTCCAGATCTGTATCTCAAAACACTTCTTATAAACAACAGTAACTCAACATGTCCAGACTTACCTTCTAATTTTAAGTTAGTACAACCCTGAGACACTGTTTTGCTTTCAAGAAACTGAGCTCTAGTTGTAAGGACAAGGTCACTTTTTTCAAGACACTTGGTTCAAATTTCTGGAAGTAAAGTCCCGATGTGTGTCAGATATTCAGTCTAGTGTCTTGAGCTTTGGTCTTTGACTCCAGACTTTGCCCCTAGATTTCTAGACATACTTAATCCTACTTTCAAGTTAAGCTCAGGGATTTAGAGAAAGGGTCTTTATTTCCCAAAATCTTAAACCTTTTTTTTCATGAAAGGACCAATGACAACTAGATGATTTCTAAATATAAAATGACTGGTGTTAAAATGACTTCACGTTCTTGATATTTATTTCTAGATTCAACATAAAACTCTTGAAATCACTTTCAGACAAAGTCTTGGTCACAGAAAACAAAATATAGATTTCCAGATACAGTGAACTAAACTCAAAATGCCAAACTCAAAACTCAAAATTTGTTGTCACTAGCTCTAGTTCCAAGGTTTAAGTCACTTTTTTCCAGAAATCATAAAGTCGGGAAATGTTCAAGTTATTCAGTATCAATTTCTCTCTTCCCTCTCAAAAAACTGATTTCCACAATTTTTTCTAAGATTATATTCGTGATTTCTAGAAATGGCAAATATTACTGTCTCTATCAGCCCAGGTATGTAGATACTGAGTCTTGATTTCCAGAACCTTGAGCTTTTTTTATCGCAGGGGCCCATGATATTAGGATATGAGTCTTTTTTCCATATCTTTTCTTGTAAATAAATAAAACTGGATTGGACTGGATGTCCTTGATCTATATTTCTTGATTCAATGAAACAACCAGGCCCTCATCTCTAGACATTTCTGGATCACCAAACAGAGTCTGGATTTTTAGATACAGTGCACTGTATTCTCACTTTTTCCAGAATCTTGGTTTTTAATTCAAGATATGCTTCATCTTAATTTCTTGAACTTTTAACTTAAGTTCTTAACAGAAAACTGATTCCCACCCTCCAGCACTTGTTCTCTATATTATTTCTAGTTTAATGTTTCTGATTTCAAGGAATGTCAAATGATGTATTACCTTCTAGAAAGATAGACTAAGGTCTTTTTCATGCAACGGCTCATGATATGGGGATGGTGATTTCTAGATAAAGTTTTGATTTTCACAATTTTAGTCTTTTTTTGCGCTATTCCACATAAAACAAATGTGCTGAATTCTTGGTTTCCAGACATTAAGTATAAGGTGAAAGTCATTATTTCAAGAAGCTTGGTATTTCTAGAAACAGATTTTGGTTGTAGGGTTTTTTTAATCTCCATTGCTGTATCTTGGGTATTAAATTCTAGAAACAGTATCAATTTTCTTTCACAAAGCTTCATTTTCTAGATTCAAACTGTTGATTTCAACATTTTGTGCTTCAAAGAATAGATTTCCAAAACAAGAGGGGAAATTTTTGGAACAACAAACGGTTGAATGGAAACAGCTCCACAGTCAGCCGTGGAGACACACCAGCATGACAGCTCTTAGACAAACCACACAAACACATCTTATTGGCTTTCCATTAGATTTCAGAAACCAATATAAAACTCTTGGCACCCACAGACCCCAGGTGTTCCCGTTTCATTTAAGGGTTTCTGATAGGTACTAATGTGTCTTTTATAAATGGTGTGGACAGATAAACTCACAGGACCACAACTGAAAATGAAAATCATGAAGTGTGAAGCATTGTTTCTGAAGACTTGAAGTCTTCAGAAAACCTCCATCAGGAGGAGACAGTTGCTTAAAGAGTGAAGATGCCTCAGTGGACACAGTGTGTGAGACATCTCAGTAATGAAAAAGGGAAACAGAGTGTGTGAGGTATGAGTGTGTGTGTATGATAACTCTGACTCTTTCTCCTCTCTTCAAGCTCAAATCCACCTGTTGTCCTTTCTCACAGCTGAAACTTCACGTGTTTTCCTTTCCGCATCAGGTTGTCTTTCTGTGTGCACAAACACCTCCACTCTGACATCACACCTGGCCGACATCTGTGTGACCCCCACCCACCACCACCAACACTCCTGAGCCCCTGATTCACCTCCCCCCCTCTGTGCAGCCATGGCGCTGTCTTCACGCTTAAAGCTGTGGGAGCAGAAGGGAGGTGCAGAGAGGCTGCATGCTGCATCAACTGGTCATCTAATTCATATAATCCTGACTGCATGTGTGTGTCAGCGTGTGTGTGAGTGTGTGAGAGTATTGATTACAGGGTGAGTGGACTGTTCTGTCACTGTGAGCCCGCCTGCTGCTGCAACGTGTGTGTGTTAGTCATCCTGCATGTTTAGAGGACCACTCTGAGCTTTTTAAAGCTACATGTGGTCATCGATGTCCAGCCGTCAGGAACTGATCTCCAAAGAGAAGAAGTCCAAAACAAATGTGTAAACTAGATGCTTGACTTTGTAAAAAACAAACTCTTGTTCTAATTATGAATAAAGAGCATTACCTTTGCATGTGTGAGACCTAAATAATCTGCATGAAGAGTTATGGTGTTTTCTGAACATCCAAATGAAACATGACTTTCTGCCTCTGCCTGTTCCAACCTGCTTGTCTCCATCCATCATTCTACAGATAAAGGAGGAGAAAACACCTGTGGCCACGGCCGAACCTCCCCCTCCTCTGTCCGCTCTGCCGGGTGGCTTCCTCAAACAGCTGGTCAGAGACTCCGAGAAGGAGACCAAACAGAAAGAGCCGGAGGTCAAAGACGAGAAAGCAGTGAGGGATCACTCTTTCATTTTATCTCAGACCAAAGAGCTGAGAAGAAATACGACCAAACTTCTACCCTGAACACAGAAATGTCTGCGGGGGAAAGAAGTTTTTAGTTAGTGAACTTTATAACAGAGTTGTAGAGACATAGGCTATCTGCTTTTAGCCCTTATGTTAAGCTAGGCTAACTGGTATTGGGCCAAAATCTGTCCCATTTCCAAAACAAGTACCTTGCCAATCAAACTTGGGCCACCTACACCATCCTTTTGCGAGCCCTTATGCTATGCTAAGTTAAGCTAAGCAAGTCTCATGTCACAAAGTTCTTCTTCAAGTAGCTTTCCTTCCATTGAAGTGTTGTTTACGTGACTTGAATCTTGATGTGTTGAGTTATAAGATTGGGTAAAAGTTAAAAATTGTAGAACAAAGCTAAGCTAACATTTTCTATAGATTTCTAGCCTTTATTCTAAGCTAGGCTAGGTGGAATTGGGCCAAAATCTACTGTCTCTTTTTTGAAATGACACATTGCAAAACACTTGAGCTACCCTTTTTGTGGCCTTTATGCTAAGCAATGCTAAGCTAGCAAGTCTTATGTCAAAGTAATATTCTTCTTTGAGTAGTTTTCCGTCTATTATAACCATTTATACACAAGAGCTGGTCAGCTTTTAATTCACTCTTTCTAGCTATTATGCTAAGCTAAGTTTATTTTTTTGGTCTTTAAATCATTTTCTTCTTACCAGTGTTTCTTTTCATTTTAATCACACCTTTATTTGTCAAGAGGATAAGATTGTGGTGAGTTTTAGATTGAGCTTGATTGCCAGGTTTTCTCAGTTTCAAGTCATTATGCTAAGCTAAGCTAAGTGGCAGCAAATGTTTATGCTGTCATCATTGGTATCAAACTTCTCGTCTACCTCTCAGAAAAACAAACCTTTGGTTATTTTTTTTTCTGCAGCCAAGCAAACTGAGCGACAACTTGGTGCAACAATTCCTCCTCCCAGACCAGACTCCTCCGATTCTTGAGGCTGAGATGGCGCTCCGAGCTGAGCAACTGATCACCAGCAGCAAACAAGGACGCAACTCAGCCCAGTCTGATAGCAGCTCATCGTCTCAGAGGCTTATTGTCACACCTGATCAAGAACCCAAACGGGTAACACCAGAGCCGCCAAAGAGGCTACAGTCTGACTTAAAATCAGAGAGGAACCAAAAGAAGAGGATGGAAGAGAAGCAGGAGAAGCAGTGGATAGAGGAGGTGAAGCAGGTGGAGAAGAAAGAGAAGAAAGAGAAGGGGATGGAGGAAAGGTTGGAGCCTGAGGGACGACAAGCAGACACGACAGTAACAGAACAAGTCAGGGAGGTATGTACACAAGAGATGTTTACATTACTTTCAATAAAGCATCAGGATGATCCCAGACTCTCTTATCGTGAAATTAATGACTCATCATTTAATGTCATCATGTCTACGCCAACACTTCTAATTGCTCTGAAACCCTCCTATCACGTGTTTCTCCTCCAGATAAGAGATGTGTGGTATGAAGCAGGAACTGTGTGGTACGTCCACAAAGATGGTTTCACTCTGGGTGAGTCATACACACACTAAGTGGACTGTTGTTTCAGTTTTATTCACTCATTACTCAACTCAGACTTCTTTCCACACAATTGTAGCATTTAATTCATAAAAAAAGAAAAGAAAATTGAGACATTTTGTTTATGGTGTTAAGTTAATTGAGATCAAGGTTTTGTGGAGACTTCATTCTGATATTAGAGTTGTAATTAGCTATGTTGAATGTATTTGGTTTATTAATGGTGCTCTGTGGCCTTTTGTGGCCTCTCATCCTACTAAATACTGCATGTTGTACCTTTAAAGTGCATTTGAATTTTTTAGTTAGGAATAATGCATTGTTCAATTTATGAAATCTTATCATCATATCTTTGCATTTCATATTGCATTGTAACAAATTGTAACAGATTATATTATATTGTAATACAATGTCTCAAAATTAGGGATGCACGGATATGAAAATTTTGGCGGATAGCGATAGCTGATATTAATATTGCTATTATGGCCGATAACCAATATTTTCCGATATCGATATCGCAAAAAAAAAAAAAAAATCTTAGGTAATGTGTCAATATGTTGAAGAAATGACCAACATAGGCCGATACCGATATTGATACCAATATATCGTGCATCCCTTCTTAAAATGTAACCTATTTAACATAATGTACCATGACAATGTTACATGACCTTAAATCATGAAATGTAAAAAGTAAGAGAACTTTTCAAAAATTGACAAAGTGTGACATAATGCAATGTTTCATGCTTTAACTTAGCATGACCTAGAAAATATGTAAGGTTACTAAAAGTAATATATAATCCTTTATTTAGCCAGGTAGAGGGCTCATTAAAATTAAAATGTCTTTTACAAGCGTAACTTTGACAAAATGTGAATTAGAGCTATGTTGCAAAACAAAATGTAGAGACGTGAAATATTGGAACTAATGCAACGAAACATAATATAAGCTAGAATTTTACAATTTAACAACGTAAAGTAATATAACTAACCATGACCTTAAATCATACAACGTGGCAAAAAAAAAGTAATGTTACTTTTCAAAGAGTAATCCAGTGTTTAAAGAGACACATCTGTGCTTTTGTCTCCTGAAAATGATTTCTATGACTAATTATGCTGGTGGATTTAGGAGCATAACTGTCAGACAGAAAAAGGGCAGAAGAGCAAAAGAAAGATAAACAAGAAAGTGATGCAGCATGAGCTAAATGCTAACACAGGAGCTGAACTGTTTGTAATAAAGTTAATTCCAACCCACATTCAGCAATTACACTGCAGTGGGCTGTTCAAACTTGGGAGTCTATCAGTTAAATGTGCTAGGCAGATGAGAACAGGCAGGATACAACCAGGATTCACTAAGATTCAGTGTTGGGAAGTAACGATTATTTTTCGTTACGTTACCTAACGAAACTACTTTTCTCTGTAACTTCTAACGTAACGCGTTACTTTTGTCATTCTGTAGTGCCGTTATAGTTCTTTTGGATTAAATAGGTGCGTTGGTTGCGTTAGTCGCGTTATAATGATGCACTCCCCGTTCCTCCTCCTCCTCTCGCAAACTCATGGACGAGGAGCGGGGAGCTCTCACACTAGCATAAAACTTGCTGCTGGGAAAGCGAGTGATAGTGATGATTGGTTAACACAGGGGAACTGCTGACGGTAAGCCAATCAGAAACAGAGTTGGGCGGGCCCATGCTGCTGCACACGCGCAGACATGAGTACGATCAAGCGCGCGCGCACACAGTAAACAAACACGACAAGATGAGCAGCAGCGAGCAGACGAATACCTCACAACCATCTACAATGGAAGGCAGCGGTGCCAGCTTTGCAGGATAGAAGTACAACCATTATTTTGAATTCGTGGAGGTAAATGCAGACGAGAAAAACATTGTTGTGAAATGCAAACTCTGCCGAGGGCAGAAACGTTTATCCACGTCGAAATCCAGCAATGCCAATCTTTTAAAGCACCTGACCACGAAACACACGACAAAGAAACTAGTCACTGTTACACTGCCTAATGAGAGCAATTCTAGTTTACAAAAAAAAATATATTCCTGTCAATATTTCTTAATCTATTTGTTGTGTTTTATTGTTCCACTACATGTCATAAAAATATAGTCGCTATAATGACAAAGTTGACCTTTCTGTTACTGAGCCACCGACGTTTTTTTTTTTTTTTTTAAAGTAAAGTAAAGTAACCAGTTACTAGTTACTTTTATAATTTAGGAACTAGTAAAGTAACTCATTACATTTTCTCAGCACTAACTATGACTAAAACTAGTTACTTTTTAAAAGTAACTTTCCCAACATTGCTAAGATTACAAGTTGTCGACATGTCTCAGAGCACCAGGTTGTGAGTAGCACCAAAGCTGCATTCCAGGCAACCTGTAACTCTGTTTTTTTCCACCTGGGTGGTCGAACTCGTAACTTCCAACCCGTGAACTCTTACCAGATCGATGTATTCCGAGTTACGTCACACCACTTATTTTTGTATTTTATCATGGGAAGGTATTGCTCAAATGTTATTCATCTGCTTATGTTAATGCATCATTGGCATCTGCTGCGGTGTTAGTTTTCAGTGCATTAATCAATACAAACTACGTTGCAATAAAACATAGTACAAGCTTCTGTGACTGTATATACTATTCCCCCTCCTCCATTTCATTCAAATGAGCAAGTTGTGCTCAAACCCAAGTTGTAGTTTACCTGGAACGCTTTCAGGTCAGAACTCAGAGATTATAACTGGTAAATATATGATTTTTAGGTTTCCTGAAACGCAGCGTAAATACAGCTGGCTACTAAACTACGGTACAAATTGACAAAGTTTTCTTGTTGTCATGTTTCAAACCGTAGCGCTGGACAACTGTTGAAAAATACCTGACCTCCTCGCATTGTATCCTGTAAAAAGCTGTCTTGAACAAAGCAATGCAGATTTAAAAAGAAGATATGATCTCCACTTCTAAAACAAACACAACCCTCGTTAAGAGTCACACCTTCACGACAGTGTGTGTGCAACTCCAGCCAAAGGTGTCGCTGCAAACCACTTGAAACAGATCCTCCTCACGGTCTCTTTAAGTAACGTCACTAAATGTGATGTTATGTTACAAATCAAACCAAGATATTTCATTTAATGCCATGTCTTATTAATCTGTAAATTTTATCGCATATTTTATCGTGTATTTTCTCCAGCAATTCCCAGCTTTTAGTCAATACTCTGAAGAGTTTCTGGCGCTGACAACGACAGTTTGAAGAGATTTTAACTCAAAAATAGAGGATTCAGAAAAATGTTTTAAGGAGAAAAAAACAGCAAACATCAGTGTTTACTCTGTGTATCCTCTCTTCTGGGAACATGGAAATAATCTCATTGTGTGCAGACCATCATGTGTGTGGATTAGTGCACTCCTCTGATAATCCACTGTCAATCTCTGGTAATCCTTCAGCCTATTATTTTACCTCTGAGTCATGTTACACATCAGATCTCTCCTGAACCATCTGTTGCTTTTATCCAGCTAGTTGAGTGTGGTTACTGTCCTTTAAAATCCCATCAGACCTGACCCCTGACCCTCCTCATTTCCATGCAGGGATCAGTGTTAGCTTAGATAGAAACACTTACTAACACTTAAGGGTTGTTTTCATTTTAGCCACTCAGTTAAAGCCTGATGAAGGCACACCTGAGCTCCCAGATGGCCGAGTGAGAGTCCGCGTGCAGAGCGATGGATCGCTGCACGACGTCACAGAGCACGAGATTGAAAAGGTACAAAACTGTCCTGTGTGTTGGCTTGAAACTAGACTGCGAAATCTTTTTTTGATTTCTTTGTGTGTCTCCTTACTCTTTCTCCTCCTCTTCTTCAGTGTAACCCTTCAGACCTGGACCTGTGTGAGGACCTAAGCGACCTGCAGAGTGTGAATGAATGTGGAGTACTGCACACACTCACAAGCCGAGCTAAAGCTAACATGCCGCTTACACATGCTGGACCAAACCTGGTGAACTTCTGGCCTCCTTTACAGACACACAGCAAGGTGAGGAGACATCCATCGCACCTGAGGCAAACTTTATAGAAACTAGTTTTCTAACCTGCCACGTCCACATTTAACCTTCTTTCTCTTCTTCTTCTTCTTCTTCTTCGTCAGACCCCAAAGTCTCGTCGAGGAGAGTCCGTGTGGGATGCCCCTCCAGCCTTAGCTGCTCTGGTCAAACGTGTTTACGTCTCCATGGTGGGGACCAGAAGAGACCACAGCGTGTGTGCGGTTGGACGCAGCGGGACTGGAAAGACGACAGCCTGTCAGGCCTTCACTCACACTTTGCTTAAACAGGCGGGAACCACAGGACAGAAGATGAGCGGTGAGCTGATCATCTGGAGGAGTTTCTGTCTTCACTCTGTAGAGCTTTCATCATCTGTGTGTTTCTCTGTCCTCAGTGGAGCGTGTTCAGGCCATGTTCACCATCCTCAGGTCTTTTGGTTGTGTGAGCTCCCTGCACAGTGACGCCTCCTCTCGCTTCGCCATGGTCTTCTCTCTGGACTTTAACCATGCTGGACAGGCTGCTGCTGGACACCTACAGGCATGAGCCACACATTTAACCTTCAGAGCCACTTTCATGTGTATACAAAGTCACTCATGTTCTCTTTATGTTCTCTTTACTCTCTTCTCTCCATCAGACGATGATGTTGGACAAATGGAAAGTGTGTCAGAAAACACCAGGAGAGAGTAACTTCCTGATCTTCTCTCAGATGCTGGCAGGACTCAGCACAGAGATGAAGTAATGCAGATCAACTTAACATCTTGTCTGACTTGGTCTGAGATCTGCACGTTTCTAAAACTTATCCTGTGTTTGTCTCCTTAGGACCGAGCTGCAGCTTCATCAGCTTCCTGAATCAAACTCTTTTGGAATCGTTCATCCTACAAAGGTCAGCGAGTCTCGCTCAGACTGACCCTCAGAGCCTGACTGACTCTTTACATTTGGACTCAATCTGTTTGCTGCTGATAGTTCTCGAGCCCTCTGACTCTTTGTGAGCTAATCTTTTATATATCACAGTCTGGTCTTTTGATATTTATCTGTGTGAGATGTAAAAGAACCAGTGTTGCTTTGCAGTGTGCACAGCTGCACTCAGAGAAGACTAGTGATGAAATATTCTCTCTATTAATCGTCCAAACACACACAGTGGAAATTCTAACTCTACATGCACAAAGTATAACTAATCTATATTTCATGATGTCAGTATTGCAATATGTTTTTCTCTTTGCTTAATATATTCCAATAGAATTAAGAAATAAGATAAGATGATTAATAAGAAGCCAGCATTTGGGGTTTAACATAACCTGCTGAGAATTTTATCCTACTGTAACAATGTCATTATAAAAATGCAAAAAGTGACCAATATTATTCATTTTTGAAAAAATTAATGTCGCATAACTTAAATTAACCAAACATAATACAACAACAAAAAAGTGACATACTTTAAGTATGGCCTAGCACAATATAAGGTACTGTTAACTAACGTAACTCAACGTAATGTGACTTGTGAAAACATAACATTAGGTCACCTAGCATAATGAAATGTCAGTTAAAGTAACTTAAATTACTAATAACTTAACTTTGTTAACTTATTGTGACCTATTGTATTATAACAAAACAGAAACTAACATTACATGACCCAGCATAATCTAATGTGACTTAATGTAGGTAATATATATTAACATGAAACGTAAGGTAAAACCCTGTTTTTAACCCCTAATAACTAATAGATAAGAACAAAAAGAGAGGATTAAACACAATAATAATATTTACTTTTAATTAAACTTTTTCTATAGCTCATCTTGAATGACAGGGAAGTCAGAGATTTTGACCCATACTGCAGCCAGCCACCAGGGGAAGCAGTTTTTGGCAACCTTACATAAAGCAAAGTGAGATGACACCCATTTTTTAAAACAATGAAGCAAAAATTACAATTTTATGACTTACCATATTATAATGTATTATAATGAGGTCAAGTAACTTATGGCAACCTAATGTAATGTAATATAACTTAACCTGATGTAAGGAAGCTTAAATTATGTGACCTAACTATAGTTACATAATGCTAAACAGGACCTTATGTGATATAATGTAGCAAAAAGTAACATAAAATGACCTTTTATAATATAAAAAAAAGAAATTAAAAGGGGTTGTGTGGACTTTCCAAGTGATCTTGAAACAAGTCTTCCTTCTAGATTTATTACTACCTTTAAATCAAACTAGTGTTGTCAGGTGATTAAAATAATTAATCTAATTAAATACAGTTATTAATTAATTAATCTAATTAATCACATTTTAATCTCAGGTCTGCTTAAGGTCCCCAAATAAAGAATTTGAATTCTAGGGCATTACAAAATTGTAGTGAATGGTAAATCAAATGAATACTGAGAAAATGGTGGAGCTTGTCAATTAAATCATGCATGTAAACTACTGTGGGTGAGAGCGGTGTGGTCTTTGGATGAGAGATCAGCATGGATATGAGGAGAAGATGTGAGATGACAGAGACAAGACGCTGCAAGTCAGAAAAGTTCAGGCAGCTCAGGCTCCAACTGAGGATGTGTCATGGTAGTTCAGAGATAAAGAGTGGCGTGATCATGAGAAAAGATGACGGAGATCATGGTGAGGATCAGGGGATGGAGCGCCCGAGTTGTCTTAGAGAGACATTAAAGAAGAGGATCCACTCTTCTTAGGTAGTAGAGGTACGTAGAAAACAGTATTATTTGGGTCTTGAAGGATCGTTTAAGCTGCACTGAAATGGCTGGCATCAATTGAGTTAATCGCATTAATTTTCTTAATGCATTAATTTTCTTAATGCATTAATTTTCTTAATGCATTAATTTGTGTAATTAATTAATCTATTCTTAATAAAACATGTTAAAGTGATAGCCCTAATTCAAACTGTATCTGTGAAGCTAATTCATCATTCAAGGTTCTGGTTTGTAATACACACAGAGACTTTACACAGCCAGACAGCACCTCCGTCAAAGCTTACTACTCCAGACAGACTTTAATTTCTAAACAGTGTGATGATAATTTCTGCTGATGGGGAACAAACTTTAAAAACAAAACTCTCCTTCGCTGTGATTGCCTTATTACAAAAACGTATCTCTAGATCAGCGTGAATTTGCATCAGACTAATTGTAAAAATACACTTCAGTGTTTGTGACCACAGCGCTCATGCAGAGGTAAACGCGCAGAGAATAAAAAATGGAAAAAGGAACCAGAAAAAGGTTTGTGAAGAGGAGGAATCCTGTGGTGAAGAGAGACTCAGACAGTGACAAGGAGATGAGATGTGACTCAGCTGTTCTTCCTCCTTATTAAGAGGCTGATTTCACCCCTCCTCTTCTTCCTCCCTGTGACTGTGTATATGTGTGTGTGTGTGTGTTGCCAGGTTGAGGAGAAACAGCGTGCGTCCGTCGCCTTCACCAAGCTGCTGACTGCCATGGAAACACTGGGCTTCTCGTCCAGTGAGCAGAAGGCGATCTGGCATGTTCTGGCTGGTATTTACCATCTGGGAGCTGCTGGGGCCTGCAAAGGTAACACTGACTCATCACCTTTATCATCACTCACTGCAGTTAACCCTACACATGTCCACTCCTCTGGGCTTTAAGGGGCCTGTATGTGACAGGAAAAACGTCATCAATCCTGAGAAGAATTATTAAGCAGCTGACGCACAAAGGAGAAAGTGGAAATGAGAAGCATAGATAAACAAGAAAAGCACTCAGGGCGCAGACCTCCACCAAGCATATTGTGATTGTCACGCAACACTTTAGTACGACTTTAATGTTATACTCCCTTTCAGCAGACTGTCTGCTACAATTTGGTGTTAGTTGCAGGTTTGTATGATAATTTGTTACCTGACAGTACTGAAAATTATGATGACCCAGTACATATTTCATATTCCAGAGCTTAGTAGCCAGAATATTGCCAGGATCTGGATCGTACTTTCACACCTGTCAGAAATTATGGTGACCTTGTCTTGTATTGTTTTGCAAAGCAATCCGACCATTTATCGTGGAGTTATATACACATATGGTGAAAACGGCCCTATCTCACAATGATAAAGAATCCTTAAAAAAAGTCCTGGGTCCAAACAGTGATCTGGATCACCTCCAAGATTTCATCAATTCTTCCTTATCCCATTTTGAACATTTCCTGAAAATTTCATCAAGATCTGTTTTTTACTTTTTGAGTTATGATGTTCACAGTCAAACAGACAAACTCTCCTAAAAACATTACCTCTTTGGCGGAGGTAATAATATCCACAATATCTAAAATTAGCACAAATATAAAAGGTATAAAGTTAATTAAATTGAATTTCCTGCAAAAGTCTATCACCATTTTTTTTGGTATAAGAGAGGTCAGTAAAAATAGTTTGTAAAAATTAGAATTTAGGACTTATATGTTTCATTAAACTGTAAATAACTCATCTGACAGTAGTTTCTTCTTGAGGTTTAGAACAATAGCTCACTTGCACTTTGAGGTGGGGTTTGCTATTGTCATTTCTTACAGGAACATGTTTGTATGATGAGGAATAGAGAAAGGTTTGGCTTTTACCCAGTAAATATTTTAAACAAATGAAATATGCCATCCTCTGTCTCCCTTCACTGTCTTTGTTCTTACCCTGTACCCCTCTCTGTGGTCTCAGTGGGAAGGAGACAGTTTGTGAGCTTCGACAGCGCTCAGGTGGCCAGCAGCGTGCTGGGCTGCGAGGGAGAGGAGCTGCACACTGCTGTCTTCAAGCATCACCTCCGACAGCTGCTGCAGAGAGCCACCGGGGGCAGCAGAGAGAGGAACAATGCTGCTGAGGCAGAGGAGGGTGAGACACACACACAGAGGGGCCTAACAGGAGGGTAAAGCAGGAAGTTGGCTCCATATGAAAGTAATGCACTAGCACAGACAGAATGAAGTGATGAAATCAGTCATCACTTAATGACACCTGCCAATCACACAGTGACACCTGGTCATTGCATTGATGTCATTGAGATAAGATCTGTAATGTAGGGAGAAGAGAGGCTGTTACTGTTTATTCTTTAAGTAGAGAACTGAAGAACCTCTAACTGGGTCTTCACCTAGTCCTGTGTCTGTGGTCCGTGCAGGTCCTCGGCTGACGGCTGCTCAGTGTGTTGAAGGCATGGCTGCTGGTCTGTATGAGGAGCTCTTCACCGCCATCGTCTCTCTGATCAACAGGTAGGACTGAACCTTTGCTGCACTTCACCCCCTGTCGGTTTCCTTCTCTATCATCTGATTTTTGGATATAAAACACATCTGTGTTCATCTCGTTACTCCTGAGTTTCTGGTTTGTGATTCTGTGACGTGTTTCCTGCAGAGCGCTGAGCAACCAGCAGCTGACATTGGCTTCGGTGATGATTGTGGACACTCCTGGTCTAAGGAATCCAAGACACTCTGCGGAGGAGCGAGCGGCCGGCTGGTCCGAGCTCTGCCACAACTACCTGCAGGAGAGGCTGCTGGAGCAATACCACACACACACATTTACACACACGCTGGACAGATACACACAGGTATCACAAACCAGTTCATGCATCAATATCTGTTTTTATATCTTTAACTGTATGTTTGTTAGATCAGTCCCTGGGTGCAGACAGACCAGAGTAAAGCTGCGAGATTGAATCAAACATTGAAACAGGAAAATCATTAAATCCTCATTGTAACGTGTGAAACTGTGCCATAAAAGAGGGTATCTCTGTGTCCTGTATCTTCCTCAATGTCATTTTGTTCTCCAGCAGTACAAAGCTTTCCTCCTGGACTGTGAATGGATTGAAAACAGAAAAAAAAAGGATTATAGAGTCCCAAAGAGATGTGACCACCGACTGTCTGAACGAGTTTCTGCTGCTCCAAAGAAAATCAGACAGGACTAACGAGAGTCTCATTTGAAGAGTTAAAATACATTTCTTTCTTCAGCGACTGTGAAATAGAGTTATAATCCATCAGGCCTAAAGCAGATCACACTCATCAAATTTGAAGTGACGGAGGAAAAGTGGTTTCTCGGGAGTTTTAACCTGATTTTATGAGCTGTAAGAGCAGCACGGCTCCAGGAGGAGCATTGTTAGCCTGACAGTCCAGGCTGGAGTTTCTCTGAAGATCGATTCACCAATTAATCTCTCGTGATACAGCTCCAAGTGAGAAACCAGTGAGCTCAGGATGGTTTTCAGACAGAGCAGGTCCACACCGAGCTGTGTTTATTATCAGGAGAGAGTGGCAGCAGTAAAGTCTGCACACTAAGTCCACTATCATCTTTTAATAAAGCTCCTGTGTTTGTGTGCTTCAGGAGAAGATCAAGGTGGAGTTAGAGAGTCCGGAGAACAGCCCAGCTGAGGTGGTGTCTGCCATCGACCAGCCGCCCCCACAGGTACACAACAGTTAACAGATCACTGGGAGTGATGGGATGTCTGGTACAGAAGGGGTCTGCCCAGCAAGATTTCTGCTCCTTTGTGACACTGTTAGTTAAAGTCAGCCTAAAATGTCTGAGGGAATATGAATCACTTTTTAAAATGCATCATTCTAAAATGTTTAAACTAACTTCACTTACTGTTTATCCCAGCTCATCACACACCAAATGCTTCAAAACTTAAGTGTACTATTGATCTGTTTAAGTGAACCTCTGGGTGGCTGTTTTGGGATCCATCTTTCCATCTCCTCCACTTTCTCTCCTCTTCTCGCTCCAATCCTTGCTCCTCTCTTCATGCTCCTCTGCCGTCCCTTCTCACTCCTCGCTCTTTGGATTCTCCTCTTTGCCCTCTTTCTTCTCATCTTGCTCCTCTCTTCTGTCATCCATTGTCTCTCCTCCCTCCTTGGATTGTCTCCTCTCTTTCCTCTCACATAGCAGTTTCAAATTGTTCCCTCCGATTGGTTTCCTCCTTTGACATCTCTCCTCACTCTTCACCCCACACTCTTCACCCCTCACTCCTTTGTCATCTCTCCTCACTCCGTTGTCATTTTTTCTCTCTCCTCTCTCCTTACTCCTTTGTCATCTCTTCTCTCTACTCACTCCTTTGTCATCTCTATCCCTCTCCTCACTCCTTTGTCATCTTTTCTCTCTCCTCACTCCTTTGTCATCTCTCCTCTCTCCTCACTCCTTTGTCATCTCTCCTCTCTCCTCACTCTTTTGTCATCTCTATCCCTCTCCTCTCTCATCACTCCTTTGTCATTTCTATCCCTCTCCTCTCTCCTCTCTCCTTTGTCACCTCTCCTCTCTCCTCACTCTTTTGTCATCTCTCCTCTCTCCTCACTCCTTTGTTATCTCTCCTCTCTCCTGACTCCTCACTCCTTTGTCACCTCTCCTCTCTCCTCACTCCTTTGTCATCTCTCCTCTCTCCTCACTCCTTTGACATCTCTCCTCTCTCCTCACTCCTTTGTTATCTTTCCTCTCTCCTGACTCCTCACTCCTTTGTCACCTCTCCTCTCTCCTCACTCCTTTGTTATCTCTCCTCTCTCATCCCTCCTTTGTCATCTCTCCTCACTCCTTTGTCATCTCTATCCCTCTCCTCTCGTCTCACTCCTTTGTCATCTCTCCTCACTCCTTTGTTATCTCTCCTCTCTCCTCACTCCTCACTCCTTCAACATCTCTCCTCACTCTTTTGTTGTTTCTTCTCTCTCCTCACTCCTTTGTTATCTCTCCTCTCTCCTGACTCCTCACTCCTTTGTCATCTCTCCTCTCTCCTCACTCCTTTGTTATCTCTCCTCTCTCCTATGTCATCTTTCCTCACTCCTTTGTCATCTCTATCCCTCTCCTCACTCCTCACTCCTTTGTCATTTCTATTCCTCTCCTCTCTCCTCACTCCTTTGTCATCTCTCCTCTCTCGTCACTCCTTTGTTATCTCTCCTCTCTCCACACTCTTTTGTTGTGTCTCCTCTCTCCTCACTCCTTTGTCATCTCTCCTCACTCCTTTGTCATCTCTCCTCACTCTCTCTCCTCACTCCTTTGTCATCTCTTCTCACTCCTCACTCCTTTGTCATTTCTCCTCTCTCCTCACTCCTCACTCCTTCGTCATCTCTCCTCTCTCTTCACTTATTTATCATCTCTCCTCATTCCTCATTTTTTTTTATCATCTCTCCTCACTCCTTTGTCATCTCTCCTCTCTCCTTACTCCTTGCTCCTTAGATGGTCTCCTCTCTCCTTGCCTCTCTGATCTGTCCCCACTCTCTTCTGATTTCTTCCTTCTCTAATTTCTCTCCTGTGTCCTCTCTCCTTTAAGCTGTATTTAGAGCTTTGTGACACCACAATATGTGGAAAGTCTATAAAAATTTCTGTTTAGTGTCAGGCATGAGGAGACTGTAGATTAGGAATCAGGAAAGAAGGATACACAGGAACAGTAAATCACTGTATCAGAAACATCAGACCAGACGCGGACAAAAGCACATGGATGGTTTTACTCAATCTCAGTTAAGATCAGCAGATCGTGATGAAACATTGATCAAAAAGCCTTTCTGTTTTTTTAAAAAATTATCTCTACTTTTTTTTTTGTAAGTCTTCATGTTTGCTTTCATTCAAATCTACTTTCTTTTATCCTCCCACATTTTTGTTACTTTACTCAGAAAAGAGCAGCTCCATTAAAGTTTGTTGACATTTTTCATGGGGCTCATACCTTGGCTTTAATGTCAGGTTAAGTCTTTCTACTCTTCTTTTTTTAAATTTTGCTAATTTTTGTTCTTTTTAAGCTGCAGAATGCAACATTAAATAACTGTGATATGTTCCTAACAACCCAGAACATCTGAGCTTTGACTTATCTGCTGACGAAACCATACAACAACTCCTAAAGATGATATAAGATGAGAGAGGATACCAAAAGGGGGAGTTATTTCTTCACAGCATGCAGTATTTCATTGTTTCAGATGAACTTTCAAAGTAAAATATCTCCAAACTGAGAAAGAGGGACGGTCCAGCTGCTGGAGTCCAGATAAGAAACAAGAGGAGTCAATAAAAATGTTAATATGCCGCTTAGCTGCAAGTGTTTCAAGGATGCATATGCATACAGTGAGTGTGTGTGTTTCTGTGTGTGTGTGTGTGTGTGTGTGTGTGTGTGTGTGTGTGTGTGTGTGTGTGTGTGTGTGTGTGTGTGTGTGTGTGTGTGTGTGTGTGTGTGTGTGTGTGTGTGTGTGTAAGCTGCTGGTACCTCTGGAGGAAATAAATAGGCTGAACTGCTTCTCTTTCTTTCTTTTCCCTCCATCAACCATCTGACAGAGCCAGACTGTCTCAGAGCTTTGGCACACTTTTTGCTTATTTTTCTCTTTCTATGGTAATTATAGATTCTCATATATATGTGTGTGTGTGTGTGTGTGTGTGTGTGTGTGTGTGTGTGTGTGTGTGTGTGTGTGTGTGTGTGTATTTAAGGTCCGAGCAGCAGATGGAGACCCCAGAGGTCTGTTATGGGTTCTGGACGAGGAGATGGTGACACCAGCCTCCAGTGAGAACGGCGCCTTGGAGAGAGTCTGCCAGTACTACAGCAACACGAGTACAAAACATCACACACACACACACACACACACACACACACACACACACACACACACACACACACACACACACACACACACACACACTACAGAGAGTCATTTAAAGTGTTGAAGCCCTGTGTATGATCCTGTGAATGTTCCTGCAGTGCGTCAGTGCGAGCAGCCGTTGCAGTGCGAGGTGAACCACCTCATGGCATGCGACCCGATCCGCTACGACCTGACAGGCTGGTTCGGTCTGATCCAGAACAACCCGTCTGCTCAGAACGCCATCTGTGTGCTCCAGAACTCCACCATGTGAGTCTGCTAACAGGCCTCAGAGGCTGCTCGACGGGCATGTTATGTCTGAGTGAAGGTCTAATAATAGTCCCAAGCTGTCTGATCGAACTGAAGAATCTGGACTACAGGTTCAGAGAGAGGCCAGGAGTTTGAGAACAGAAGGGTCTTCTTCTCTGATCTAAATGCCAGGGAGAGGGAGGGGGTTATGTTTGTCTTAAAGTCAGACTGAGAAAAACTCTTTTAATCTCTCAGTGGTTTCTGGGATTTGAAGTTCGATTTGATAAGCCAGAGAAGATGCCGGCCACAGAAACCAGACAGAACCTTAGATATCAGCAGCTGCAGACAGGATCGACTTTAATTACAGAATTTAACTTACTAAACCAAAGTTGTTTTGGGTCATTTTTTTCTGCTTTTGCTAGAGAGAACAGGACAGTAGACAGAAACATGATGAAAGTGGTGAGTGACATGAGGTTGCTGGTTTGACTTGAATCTGAGCCATTTGCTTGATGTCCAACCTCAGGGGGTGCGCAACCAAACCACAGGGCTCCCTAATTAATAAATATCAAAGTGTAGTTACTAAAAATCACTAATAATGATAATTATAAACTTAATTCTGCAACTTCAACTTTACCAAAAGCGCAGAGCTTCGTTTAACGGCTTTGTACTGTATCCATCGAGCCTCCAGTTCTCATCAGATGTTCCCAAACACAGAGGCTTCATGGTCATAAATGTTAAGACTCATATTAGATTAGAGTATTTTATAACTCAGCCCTTAGAGAACATTTCTGATGAATCATTTTCAGATACTGGAGTTCTTTTACTCTCTGCAGACGACTCAAACATTCGACTAAGACTACTCTTCCAGTGTCGCTCAATGTTATGTCTGAGTTGTTGTCATGGTTTAGTTTGACACATCAATCACAATGTAAGGCCTAAGAAACAGTCTTACCTGGACCATAAGCAAGGTTTTCTAACAGTTATAGATGATTATTTTAACTTAAACTTCAGTTCATTCTTGATTACACATTAAATTTGATATTTTTAATGTTTTTGTTTATAAATCAAGCCACATTTCCAGAGGCTTTCAGAAGGACACAAGAAGCAAATGCTAAGTTTTTGGGAGAGTTTGTTGTCTGTGAAAAAAAACAGTACTCAAAAAGTTACAAATTGATCTTGGTGAAATTTTCAGGAAATCTTCAAAATGGGATAAGGAAGAAGTGAATAAATTTTGGAGGTGATCCGGATCACTGTCTGGATCCAGGAATTTTTCATAGGATTCTTTATCATTGTGAGATAGGGCCGTTTTCACCATGTGTTTATAACTCTATGATAAATGATTGGATTGCTTTGCAAAACAATACAAGACAAGGTCACAATAATTTCTGACAGATCCTTGCAATTTTCTGGATACTAAGATCCGGAATATGAAACATGTACTGGGTCATCATAATTTTCAGCACTGTCAAGTAACAAATTATGGTACAAACCAGCAACTAACACCAAATTGTAGCAGACAGTCTAATGAAAGGGAGTATAACATTAAAGTAGGACTTCACATTAGGTCATGTTCTTCATTGTGCAGTTTTTAGTCCATTGTGATGATCAGCTTGTGTTTCTCTCTTCCTCAGAGGAGATGTGAAGTCCATGTTCACTCCCAGGATCTCTCTGCCCCCTCTGTGTCGAGGTCTGGGCGGTCTGGAGGGAGCCAGCCAGCGCTCCCTGCAGAGGAATGGAACCATCAGGAAAACCTTCAGCGGAGGAATGGCGGCCGTACGGAGACACTCCCAGTGCATTGCTGTCAAACTGCAGGCGGTGAGTCCACCTCTGCGTGAGTCATGACCTCTGAATACTGCTGCTGTGTGATCACTGTGAGCATTCAGGTGATGTGCCCACCCTGCAGGACGCTCTGGTGAATCTGATCCGTCGAGCCCGCCCTGTGTTCCTGCAGTGTGTGAGCGCAAAGTGTGAGGCTGGAAGCTTTGACGTACCGGCGCTTAGAACGCAGCTTCACTCTACACAGATCCTTACAGCCCTGCAGTTCCACCGCGCAGGTCAGCACGACATTAAGCTGTTATGAATTTCTAAAGCAAAAAGAGGCAAAATTAAAAATTTCTTCAGAAATGAGAAATAAATTACATAGATGCAGAGGTGAAATGCTACAAATCAAGATGTCTCAGCCTTTTCTGAAACTTCTCTCATTTCATCTCTTCCTTTTCGTCTTCCTCTTGTCTCCAGGTTACCCAGAGCACATGACCCTGAGCGACTTCAGGTGTCACTTCCAGGCATTGTCTCCTCCGATAATGAAACGTTACGCCTCCATGTTTGTCAGCCATGATGAGAGAAAGGTCAGCAGCTTTTCCTGTCAGATTAACACCACGTTACTGATGTTCAGATTAAATAATCTGTGCTCCTCCGTGTGACTCAGGCGGTGGAGGAGCTGCTGGTGGAGCTGGACCTGGATAAGAAGAGCATCATCGTTGGTGCCAGCCGGGTGAGGACATGTTTGAAACCCTCTGATCATGAGTGCAGCTGCTGAGATGAGACGTGTCATGGATGCTCTCCTCCTGCTGTGTCTCAGGTGTTCATGAAGAGAGGCGTGCTGCGGTACCTGGAGCAGCAGAGGGATCAGCAGGTCACCGGCTGGCTGGTCAACCTTCAGGCTGCCTGTCTGGGACATGTGGCCCGTCAGATGTACAGGAAGCTCAAGGTCAGTCTCTGCTGCTCTGTTTGCTGATGGTTGGCCTGTCCTCTCTTCACACTGCTGCTCCTTCTGAAAGCTAACTGTGTGATGCACCTGCAGAGAAACTAAAATCTGACATCATGAGCCAAAATCTGCTGTTTATCTTTCAAATGAGGTGAAATCTGTTGCTGTCTACTTTGGTGTTTTGCTTCCTTTTGGGAATGAAAGTGAACAAACTTCCAGCTGTTTTGGGTCACAGGAGCTGAACTGATTCGTCACTCAAGTGTCTAACAGAAGTTTGGGTCCCTGACGAAAAAAAAAAAAGTAATTTAACAGCAAACAAAGTTGAAACTCTCAAGATTATTCTGTTTTGTGTGTGTGTGTGTGTGTGTGTGTGTGTGTAGGTGCAGCAGATGGCCGTCAGGTGTTTGCAGAGGAACATTCGGGCGATGAGAGTCGCAGCGAAGTGGAGCTGGTGGAAACTTTTCTGCAAAGTGCGTCCTCAGCTTGACGTCAACTTGGACAACGAGAGGCTCCGAGCTAAAGAGGTACAGGAAAACACATGCTATGAAGTCCTTATACATTTATTCCACTAAAATGTCTGTAATTCGGAGACGTATGAGTATTTTACAGTCTTTACTTACTCAAGATTGAGCTACTTCACTGAGCTGAGTGTGCAGACTGCAGAAACCAAATTTTGATCAAGTGGTTTTGTCAAGACAAGAATGTCCCCTGAGTTTGACACATCATTCTTATTTTAGGAAACATGAAAAGCACTTTTTTTGTCCCATTGGTAGATTTAAAAAAAAAAAAGCAATTAAGGCATCTATAACTTCCATCCATCCATCCATTTTCTATACCGCTTATCCTGTTTAGGGTCGCGGGTGGCTGGAGCCTATCCCAGCAATCATTGGGCGAGAGGCAGGGTACACCCTGGACTGGTCGCCAGTCAATCGCAGGGCTGACACATAGACAGACAACCATTCACACACACACTCACACCTAGGGACAATTTGGTGTGACCAATTAACCTGGTAAGCATGTTTTTGGACTGTGGGAGGAAGCCGGAGTACCCGGAGAGAACCCACGCATGCACGGGGAGAACATGCAAACTCCACACAGAAAGACCCACCGGCCGAGGTGGGGATTTGAACCGGTGACCTTCTTGCTGTGAGGCTGCAGCGCTAACCGTTGCACCACCGTGCAGCCCATCTATAACTTATAGATGTTATAATAGACATTATTATCTAAAAATTAGACTTTTTTTCTGGACTTTCTTCTCAGATGAATGTGGCTAAGATTGGGTCAAATGAGATAATTTTGACCTAAAATAAGATGTAAACACTTGATTATATTTCAGTTTTTGCAGTCAAGATGTCACACTGAAGTTTTTTCTGTAAAGCAAACGCAAAGAGTTGGACAGATTACTTGACAACTACAATTTTAGGAAAATCTTTCACAACTGAATATGTAGACACTCAGACAGGAGTGTTATGTTATATATTCATATAAGGAGTTTATCCCCTGACCAAAACATTGTGACATAGTGGATCTGATCTGATCTTTGGTATGTGTAGAATATGAATCAATCAGTAATAGTGGGCTACAAACGTCATTTTGGCTGCATCAAGACCTGACAGAGTGTGTTGCAAATTTGCGACAGCAGGCATCAAGGGGTTGAACATGGATTTAAAATACATTTAGCTACTTTTACCAGGAGGATTTGACAACTTTTTTTGTTTTATATAGACAATCTGTGGAGTGTTCTCATCAACTTCCCGTCTTTAAAGTCCCGTTTCTATCAGTTAGCCTGGTATGAATCAGTACAGTTCAGTACTGATCGGACTGGTGAAGCCTGATCCTGTTTGCATTTCCACGGCCAACCGTGCCTTTCTTGGTGGGGGGCATGGAAACTGGATACTGATAGCTGAACCAGCTATGTAATAGCCTGACAACATAGAAGTGCAACACAGTGTTGATAAGCCGCTAATATATCTAAAACTGCATCTCCACAGGCGACCATGGGACACTGTTTTGTGACTCTATTTTCCAAACCAAAAGAAAGTTGTCTTTCTGTCGACTGAAGATTTAAACTTGTAAGGGTTATGTGTAGGTCTTTATTCCGGCTGTTGCACAAGGAAGTGGGCTGTAGTGTTTCTAGCTCTACCAGAAGGGTACCAAAAAGTGGGTCGGTCTGGGTTGGTAACTTGTGGATCTGTCCTTGTTTTAGTCAAAGGAAATGCCACAAAACGTGTGACATAGCGAGACAAACAGAACTGAACCACTTGGTAGAAACAGGCTTAAGTTGAAGGAAAAAAATCTCTCAAAAAGCCGGGATGGAAAAACAAACTTCTTGGAGACCTTTTCACTGCATCACACAGCTTTAATACTCATATTTTTAATTATTTACTTTAAAAACAACAAGATGCACAACAAGCCTTCCAAACTCAGTTCCCAGCAGACTGATGAAGATGATTGTGCAAAGTCCCAAATAGGGCCAACGCTCACACTGTCTGCGTGCTGAGTGCGACTCGTGTCCAAACCCACCAGACAGAGGAGTTCCCACCCCATTGATGATCCTCTTCTGGTTCATCTGGCTGTAAAACCTCAAATCTGTTGACTCCTGGTCTGGCTTTGCTCCTTGTGTTGGTTTGTTGTTGTAGTCAAGATAAATACCATCTGGTTTGGACATGTTTTGTTTTATTTTGAAAGTCATGAGGCGTTTTTTGGTTTCTACACACAAGGTCTTTCGTATCTGATCTGGAGCTGGGACAACACTCTATGACATGACTCAAAAAGCTAGAGAGAACTGATAAAGAAAACCAACTTGTGATAAAATAAAAACCAGAATAAGAACAACTAAAAACTTAAGCCAAGTGCACCCAAACTTCCTATGAAATATGGATGTTTCATGACTTTTTGCATGATTAAATATTCATTAACTTATCAGAATCAAAGAGTTAATGTGTATATTGTCTGATTTTGAAAATAAATTTCTGACTGGTGTCTGGTTGTAATGCAGTGTTCCCACCAGATTTTGTCTCTTAATTTTTTTCAAACTGCATCAAACAGCAAAAGAAAGAAGAAACACAAGCAAACCCTCTCTGTAAATATGTTTACAGCTCTGTTAGAGTAAAGAATCTTTAGCTGCTGAAGTTTGCTGTTGGGGATGAGGGAGAGAAACGACATGGCAGGAGGAAAATTTCACTCAGCCTCAGAGCAACAGGTGGACTGACAGCAGAGAGAAACACTGGATGAAAATAATAAACGACATCAAACCAGAGTTCATAAAACAGATGCCTCAGTCGCTGCTCCTTCTCCTCCTGACAGGATGAGATATCAGCTCTGAGACGACGCCTGGAGAAATCAGAGAAGGAGAGGAACGAGCTGAGACAGACTGCAGACAGCCTGGAGACCAAGGTTTGTCCTGCAGAATGCACATACACACACACACTCACACACACCCACACACACTCATGCTGTTGTTTTTCTGTGCAGGTTACAGCCGTGACGTCCGAGCTGAGCGACGAGCGTTTTCGTGGTGACGCGGTTGGCCAGGCTCTGGATGTAGAGAGGGCTGAGAGACTCCGACTCAGCAGGGAGAACAAAGACCTGCAGGTAGACCGGGTCAGGGGGAATCTGATAGAGACTTAAAAACCACTGTTTGTGGATTCAAGGTGCCCAGGATATCTATAATCTTGATGTGGAAATCTACTCTCATCATCCAGGATCAGCTCTTTACTTTTGTCCAGCTTTTCTAAAAAGATGGGATAACATGAACCTCACCCAGACATCGATTTTACAGGTCATAAAATCTGGATTACAGGCTGTTTAAAAGTTTTCTGAGTTCAGTGATTAGATCAGGTTACTAGTGACAGGAAAAGGTCCCAAACTGGAGAAGATTTTAGAAATTCAAACTTCATACATTGCAAAAAACTGAAATCCTATCAAGTTTTTTTTATCCTATGTTTAAGAAAATTTTGTCTTGTTATACTTGATAAGAGCCACATTCAACTGATTAGTCAAGGTAAGTAAAAAAATAAAATCTGCACTTTTGTCTTTAAATACCTTAAAATAAGACATTTTTTGGACTAGTCAGGTCAGGTGAATGTGGCTCATATTAACACTAAAAATAAATTTTCTACCGAAAATAAGACAAAAACACTTATCCTGGGTCAGTATGTAGGATGGATAAAATGGAACAATCTGGGTGAGAATAATCTGAATTTGGAAAAGTGGCGATTACTCTAAGACTGCAAGGGAAGCTCAGTTTACCCTTAAATGTCCCAAAAAAATGGTGATATGTACTGCTGTGTGTACATTTCATTGACAAAATATGAGAGCTTTACATCATCTTTGTTCAGAATCAGCTACCTATCACAGGTGACTGGGTCGACCTCCTTCTCATTTATCTCTCGCAGCGTCTCGTCTTTAACACAGACGCTGAGCGTCTTCTGACTTCAGCGGGGAAGCGTAGAGTGGGTTGTTCCACTGTGGAAACTGGACGGTCATTGGATAAACGCTGGGCTTTATCCCGCCCATCAGACGCTAAGCGTCTCTGGGGGTCTATGAGGCAGTGGGCTGGCCTGGACGCTGGGCTTCTGCATGATGATTGGATGATCTGTCCGAGGCCAAATCCCTTTCTCATTGACAGTGAAATGAGCCAGTCAGCGATCTTGAAGTATAACCCTCCATCGGATTATTTTCTCAGTTGATCTGGACTGATCCAGAGGCTTTATCGATCCCCAGTGAGTTTACTTTTCTTGAATACGACAAGCGTTGTGTTTAAAGATTCTCTCTCTTTTTTCACCAATAAGCAGCTACAGCTACAGCTGTGGAGCTTCTCCCCCTGTCACTCACACTTACAGCCTGTCGTAGTCTCACGTAGCAGCTCCAGCTGCTAGCAAGCTGGCACAGAGGGTAGAAATTACATTTAAATAAATAAACAAATTTATGATGTAGGCCAGAAAAAAATGAGCTTCCCCTCCTTGACTGACCAGCAACCGCCACTGATCCTGATGGACTTCCAAAGACTCCTGGAGACGGGTTGATGTTACTGAGCATTTTCATTACCAAGTGTCAGGACTAGCATCAAAAAAGAAGAGCTTTGAAAAGGGTTTCCTTCAGCCTGACTGTTAAGACAGTCAAACAGTTAAACTGTGATATCGTTAAGGAGATAGGAGGAGGTGAAGAAATAATGGAGGCCCAGATGGCCAAGCAGTCTAGGTCGCAGACAGTCAACACAAAGACTGCTGTGAGTTTTTTTCACACCACCAGACAATGATGTGTTTTTCAGGTTTAAGATAGGACTGAAAGTTACATCCTCTGTCCACAGGGGGCGCCAGAATCCATCAGTAATGTTTTGACCAACAATTGAATGGCTGTAAAATGTAAAATGTTGCTGTAGAGACTCACCAGTTTGAGAGTGAAGTGTAAAAAATATCTTAAGTATCAACATAACTGTAAAAAGTTTGACTTCTTCAAAAAGTTTTTAGCATCTAGTTTTCTCAATTTAGCCATCTGCTGAGATCAAGCTAATCCAGAATACTTGGAATCAAAGTTAACTCAATCTTACTCTTCAATTTCAAACAGAAACTGAAGATTTAGGTTTTCTACTCTCAGAATTGATTTTGTCTAGCATCTCTGTGCTTCTGTCGCTATAAACAGTGACTTCTCAGTGTTTTCAAACGTCTGTTTCCTCTGCCCTCAGGCTCGTCTGGATCAGTGTAAGGTCAGCGTGGAGGCTCTGGAGAAGCAGCTGGAGGAGGAGAAGCAGAAAGCTCAGATTGCTGAAAGCCAGAAGGGAGCGTGGACAGGTAACTATTGATCAAGAATCAGTGTTTCAAAGTTTTGTTGAGAAAATCTATAGTGCCAGCTGCTGAAATGTCAACACTTTGTTTCCAAGCTGTTGGCTTTTAAAAAAGAAATGGCTTGAAGGCAGAAATCTGGAGGGAACTGAAGCTTATAGACTTTGTGGCACGTCATTGGTGATGACGTGTGTCTATCTTGTCTCTGTGAGGAACCTTTGTCAGCAGAAAAGTCTTTTCAGTCTTTTCATCCTCATAGCAGAGAGATGTGACCTCACAGATTAAAAGGTCCGGCTTTCAATAACAGATTATTATTTCTACGTGTGCTGAAGTCTCTGACTTTAAAGCCATTCACTCTGAGTTTAAGACGTTTTTCATGGAGGTCAAAAAGAAGAGTTTGGAGACAGGACACAGGAAGTCTGTCCTCTCCACTTTCTGACCACAGCTCAGGTTTTAAGTGACCTGGTCTATCACCTCAGTCAAAGTCACGTCTGTCTCTCCGCTCACACACAGACAGCGAGCTGGCCATGCAGCTGGAGTGCTGCCAGACGGAGGTGGAATTCGTCCGCAGACGACTCAAGCAGACAGAGGAAAAACTGGAGACGGAGAGACAGACGCGACAACAGCTCGATGCCAAGGTGAGGTGGGACGCTGTGACGTGCACAGATACGCCGATGGAGGATTAATCTCAGAGGGGACTGACGCCGTGTGTGTATGTGTGTGTGTGTGTGTGTGTGTGTGTGTGTGTGTGTGTGTGTGTGTGTGTGTGTGTGTGTGTGTGTGTGTGTATGTGTGTGTATGAAGGTGGCGTCTCTGCAGGCCCAGCTGGAGCAGTCCCGGAGGAGTGGGACAGAACTGAAACGTCACTGCCGCCGTGTGACCTCCGACCTCCAGGACACCAGAGTCCTCACCGACAGCCTTCAGAGCCGCATGCACGAGCTGGATCGCAAACAGAGACGGTTTGTGTCCATTTAAACCTTTATTAATTCTTTACACCAGGTTAATTATTTCCAATAAGTCGGTTTTATTGTATAAAACCTCAGTTTTTGGGGTTTAATGTTTTTAGCAAGGAATACTTTAGGGATCCCTCTGGTACGTTGCTTTAAGGAGCAGAGAAATACCTGCAACAGGTCAAAGTGACAGTAAGTCCATCCAAAAGCAAACTTTTTAGAAGTGCCGGTAAAAAAATCTCCCTTCTGTCTGTCCTCTTCTCTGACAATAATTGATGTTGAAGCCACTGTGGTAAAGAATTGACCAGCTAGTTACTGACTCTTCATCTTTTTCTGCTTCCTCTCCTTACTCCCATTTTATGATTGATGGCACCCAGGGACGGGCAGTCTTAGCAAAAATACTGTTTGATAGTCACTGCAAACTATGTGCTGGTTAATTTGATGGTTCCCCATCCCTTATTCAGACATTAATGAGGATAGCAAGTTGTTTGACCCTTTGGGTCAATGTGGTGACTGATTGGGAAAAGAGAGAAAAAAGAGACAGCAGAAAATGAGGAAAGAAAGATAAAAAAAAACAGAAGAAAGATGAAGAAGAGATAACTGAGAGAAAACAAAAAGACAGAAAAAACAGAGACCAAGGTGACAGAACACATAAGTGATAAGAAAGAGAGAGAGAAGAAAAAAAGAGAAAACAGTGAGAGAAGAGCGATAAAAGAGAAAGAAGAGAGAACAAAAAGAGAAAGGGAAAAAAGGAACAGATAACAGATAAAAAAAAGAGAAAAGGAATAGAGAGGGAAAAGAAAGAGAAGACAGAATAAAGGGAGTTAAGAGAGAAAAATCAGAGAAAAGAAAGCAAATGTGAGAAAAAAAAAACAGCATTAGAGGAGGAAAAAAAGGGAAAAAACAAAGATAGATTCTAAACCACAGACCTGATTGATGTACATCTGGTACTGATGCTTTCTCATGTCTTTATAGAAGATATTTGATATTTCATGGTGTGAAAAGCAAACATCTTTCAAATGCCTTACAAACATCATCAGGTGGTCATATCATACCATAACTAGGGGCTGGTAGATGTAGTTTTAAAAAACATTTACAATGCACAGTGGTCGATAGATATCAGCGGATTTGCAAAAGCAACAACACGAATGCAAACACAACAACCCATATACAAAAGCCACAACACAAACACCACAATGGATCCAAAAAAATTGTGAAAGTAAGTCAATGATTGTTTTCTTTTATAACTTAAGCTATGATAAATATAGCTCTAATGCTAATAAATAAAGAAATATACATACTTTGAAGGATATCACAAAGTGACACCCCTACAAAGTTATATTTATCATAGATGACGTCATTTACTTTTTTTTACAACTTTTCTGTGTCTGTTTGGAAAAGTGACCTTTTAACTTCCGTTGTGGCGTTTGCATTTGTGTTGTAGCTTTTGCAAATCATCTGACACCCACCAGCCACTGTAACATTGAGATAATCGTTACATGGACCATTTTAGTTTTCTTATTATTAAATCATTTTTCATTTATTGGGAAATAATGACTAAACATTGGGGTTAACAACTCCAACCATCCCCTACTGTGACTCCGTTAAGGCACAACATCAATATTTAATATCAATAAAAGAAGCTTTTAACATCAGTATCAACACATTGGATCCAAATGAACCACCTCATCACCAAAGTCACAGAAAAAGAAAACAACTTAACAATCAAGGCAGCGTTGAACTGGCAACTCCTTCACTCTCTGAGGTACGGGACAGATTTTCTGCTTCAGCCGTTTCTGCTTTGTAAAACTCATCTCGCTCTTTAACAGAGAGCTCTGTCTCTGAAGGATCTGTCCTCTAATGATGTCTGACACTTGGAATAAGAATCTGAGCCCATCAGGGACAAAAACAAGAACATCTTCAGAGGACAGACTTCAAGGGTCATGTTGCAGTCTGTCTCTGAAGCAATCTACTCGAGTTATTCTAAAAGTTTTCTGCATTTAGATCCCAAAACATGGTCAAAAGTGAATCTGAATTACCTTGAAATGACTTAAAGAAGCGTTTTTGATGACTTTGTGTTGATTATTTCACACTCAGCAGAATGACGGAGCGAGTTATCGATATTCGAAAGAGGAAATATGCTGCATCACCAAGCCTCATTATGAATCAGCAGCATTAAATTGATTCCTCTCAAATATCTGGAGGTACAAATTGATATGAAATTAAAACTCTGCGTCGACATTAGTGCTGTGATTAGAAATGAAAAACGGTCCAGCTTTTTTTTTTTCTCCCCAAACTCTGGAAGTCCTCCGAGGTCGACTGGAAGATTCTTAATGTTTTCCATCAGATTTAGCTAACATCATTACCGCCTCTGATGGAAACAGGATTAATGAGTTTATTCAAAGGCTGCTGCTGTAATTGGTTTGACTTTTAGAAAAGGCTTTACAGGAAAAAAAAAAGGAGAAGGTTTGGTGTGAAGGTCGTCTCCAGGATGCTGTGTGCAGTCGTCTGGAAAGTGTGACGAGGAGCAGACTCAAACCTGAACGAAAACCTGAGCAAACTTTTTAATGATGAAGACTTCCTCTGTGAGCTTTGGTCTCTGAGATCTCTAAGCTTCTGTTTGTGATTCAGTTTTTTTGGAGAATATTGACCCTAAAGCTTTTTTTGTTCATTAATGAACACTGTCTTTAACACTTCCAGCTACGACAGCCAAGTTTTAAAATGTCTTCATGTACGTTAGCTTGTTTTGTTGAGTTACAGTCTTTAGTAGCTCACCTTAAACGCCTCCCTCCTGTGTGTTTCTGTGTGTTTCTGTGTGTTCAGGTTTGACAGCGAGTTGACTCAGGCTCTGAAGGAAGCTGACAATGAGAGAGAGCAGAAGGACAAAGCCTGTCAGGAAAACGCCGCCCTGGGTGCAGAGATTTACACACTGCGCCGCAACCTGCAGGTGTGCACTATCTCCTCACTGTATGAGTTGGTTTAATAAGCAGAAAGGGGACCAAACAGAGTCCTGACAAACAGCTAGGACCCAGAAAAAAGCTGAAAACACCTCAAACCCTTTAAGCCTGGGGTGCAGAGTGGAAGTTAAACACTTCAGGTTAAAAATCTCACTGGGAGGAGACGTGATGAGGTTTGAGTTTTTCAGTTTTACAAATGCTTGAGGAGAATGTTCCTACGGAGTAAAAAGGAAAGGATTTCATTGCTTTATACACTGCTAAAAACGGAAATCTTATCAAGTGTTTTGTCCTATCTTCAGTAGAAAATGTCTATTTAGACTTAATATGAGCCACATTCACCTGACTAGTCCAGAAAAATGTCTTATTTAAAGTTATTTAAAGACAAAAATGAGGTCGGAATTTTCTTACAACAAGTTAAAAAAAATCTGCCAATAGAACAAGAGTAAAGTTAGTTGTATCAAGACATTAGTTTAGTTTTGAACTAATTTTCAAACAAAATTTTCTTGTTCCATTGGCAGATTTTTTTTTTTTTTTTACCAGTTACAAGCAATCCAGACCTCATTTTTTGTCTTTAAATAACTCAAAACAAAAGATTTTTCTGAACCGATTGGTTGAATGTGGCTTATATTGAGTATAACAAGATTTTTTTTTGCTTAAAACAAGATAAAACACTTGATAAGATTTCATGTTTTGCAGTGTACAGCTCTGGAAAAAAAACACTGCAAATTTCTTTCTATTTAGCATCTCTATTTATGACAGCTGTTTCATTCCAATGTCTGTTTGCCAAACATATAGTATCTGGTACAACCTTAAAAGTAACAGGAATCAAGACATAACTTCTGACTTCTAAAAAAGTTTAAAATCTAAGTTCAGAATGACCAAAAGAAGAGTTATAGTCTGTCTGTAGGGATAAAGAGAGCAACAGGCTGTCCATCCTTCAAACTTCTCAGGGGGAGGGTCATGACAACCAGATCGAGAAGCAATCACTTGAGAAACAAAGCTACAAACCATCAGAGGACCCTGACCCTCAACTTACTCACATGTTACTCAGCAACCATAGGACGATGTCATTACCTCCAAGCAGAGCAGCTAATGGCAGTTAGGATGAAGAACACAGCCAGAACGCTTGAAAACAGGCTCTTCTAGAGGCATGGCTCAAGTCCTGTTAGGCTAGAAAGTCCTTCATCAGATTCTCTTTTTGAACTGGTTTGGTTTCTCATCAGCAAAGAGCCAAGTTGGAGCTGCATAACTGCATTACCGTAAAATGTCAGTATGTCACTGCCATAGACTGTTTAAAAACATGGACATAGTCTCCCTGACGTCACCCGTCTGTTTATGAAACGGTGAATGAAGCACATCTGCTATCGTGGTCATACTGGTAGTGGCAAGGGCTTCCTCATCTATAGGGCACCTGTTGGTCACATAACCCTGAGCTGTACCTCTGATTGGGCAAGCTTGCGATCTTAATATCCTCCGAACTGCCGAGTTAGAAAAAAATACACCCCGGTACAGTGTGTGCCAATAGTAAAATTAGCGACTCAGACAGGAGATGTTTTTTGAACCAGTCTGTAAATAGGTTAATTTCTGCTTTGAAAACAGCTTTTTTTGGCTTGATGTATGTGACTTCCGGTACTTCTGGTGCCAGCCTCTGCTGCCAAGTGGACACTCGAGAAACAGCAGATTTTAGCACTTCTGCTTTGAACAAAGATGGGAGGGTACAACAAAAGGGAAAGATATCAGGGCTGAGACGATATGCTATTCTTGCGATTCATTAATATTCACGATTTTTAGTTTGCTCTTTTAACTCCAGACCATGTGAAAAAGTTAAATAATGATGATAATGTCTGCAGACTATATCAGGAGCCATATTTTCCCCCAAAATGCACATCACGTGGGTCAGAAAGAAATATTTTACCCTCTGCTGAAGAAAAGTGGTAACTTTTTTCCAATCCAGTTTATAAACTAAGACCGAAATGAAGAGTTTGAATTAGAAAAAAAACAAAAGATATTTTGAATAAGAATCCAAATTTTAGTATAATCAAACAAAATATCCCAATATATGTTTTTTTTAAACGTTTTTTCTCTCATCTTTATAAGATATTGTTCAACTGTGTTTCTTGTTGTGGTTGTGACATTATCCTTCCTGACTGTTTGCTATACAGTGCACTCGTCTATGTCTGTGTCTGAGCACACAAGGCAGGATAAAAAGAGCTCCCACTGAAGCTTGTATGATGAAAGTTGTGAATATTTCTGTGGATCCGGCCTTTCAAGTCTGGCGTCTTAGCCATAAGCTTCTCTGCTCCTGCAGGTCATCAGTCGACTGTGGTCTGTTTTTAAGTGCATAGAAAATTCATGAGAAGTGGACTCTGAGAGCTAAAATGTAAATTGTGCAAAGACTTATTCTCTGTTTCGTGCAACATGTGGTTGGTTTGAGATAAGGTCAGATCAGACCGTCTGTGTCTCTCTCCTCTAACAGAAACTTCAGCTGTGTCTTTGTTTTTCATCTGTTTCCTTGCTTTGCTTTCCGCTCCCATGAGACCGAACTACCCAAAGCATCCTTAAGCGAGAGTAGACCATTTAACCCTCTCTGGCTCCAGAGGATGGCACAGTCTGTCTGAGCTGCAGGATGAACTGTTTTCTCACTCCACTCTGTGTGGGTGTGTGTGCAGGAGAGCCAGTCAGAGGTGAGCCGTCTGCAGAAGCAGAAGGAGGAGCTGTGCGCTCAGATCCGTGACCTCAGCCTGCCCGTCGATCTTGCCTCCGAGTCACTTCCTGACCTCAAGAAACAGCTTCGCCTTCTGGAGAGCCAGGCCGGCGAGAGAGCGCAGGAAATCAGCACGCTCAGCGCCAGAATCCAGCAGCAGCAACAGGTGCTCATCATGTTAAGTCACTTTCAGGTTCATTCTCTCGACGCTGCCTTTCTAACCCTTCCCTCTTCTTGTCCCACAGGTCCACATGCGCTTTGAGATGGAGATGGAGCGCATGAAGCAGATGCATCAGAAGGAGCTGGAGGACAAGGAGGAGGAGTTAGAGGATGTGCACAAGTCATCTCAGAGACGGGTACATGAAGTCTGCCATCAATTTCAGGCCTTCTGTTTTGAAATATTGACTCTTTGGAGCAGGAGGTGACCTTATGTGGTCAAGAGGGTGGAGTTTAAGAGGAGAGAAGAGCTAGCAGACACTTCAATATCAACTCAAGCTTGGAAAAAAATGGCTTAGTAATGGGGAATTTATGTTTACCTGACTTGTAAAAGTAGGAACCAAACACTGAATCGGACAAAATGTGCCAAAATGTGACCTCAAGTGAAAAGCCTACCGTCCAAAATCTACACCAAAAAAGTTTATAGTTTCTAGAGTGTGTGGCTTGATTATACACCTTCTCTTTACTTGGCTTGGAGTAAGAATCATTAATCTTTGTTCTCCATTACGCAGCAACCAAAAATCTCTAAAGATAAACTTTATTCAATTAGAAAAGACGTGAAAAGACAGTTTTTGTAACCTAGTAGAAGCAGACTAGAGGACTCTGGATCAACTATACCTCCTTCCAAAGTGCTCAGAAAGAAAAAAGAAGATTAAAGAGGTCAAAATACGTGATGATGGCCACAGGCTGAAACATATTGGTCAAGATCAGGGGTGTTGAAACATTTGATTTTGTGAAATCTCTTGATACCAGATGATAAGTGATCAGTTTTCTGCAGTATTATGTGCTTTACAAAGCAAACTCTCTTTCTGACCAAGGAAGATATTCACCATTTGGGGGGGATATGAGGTAAATATGTCAGGATGTTTTTATGGCAGGATCAGGGTCTAGATTTTATTGTTTTTGAGACTGTTGTGACCTCCAAACAACATTTTCATCTCTAATTATCTCTGATTTATTTTTTCTTATGCAACAATTTTTGCATTTTCTGCTCCATTTCATAACTTTAATCCAGTCTGTTGTCCTCTGATTTGTTTTTTAAACTTTTACATTTTCACATAATGATAAATTCAATAATTTTAAGACATCAGCTGTAAGAGTTGATGAGTTTGTGCAGGATGTACAGAGCTTGAGTTTTATACAAGTAGGTTATGCACAGTCTAATGGAGTTTAGTGAGACCTTGCTAGAGAGACTTTTGTCTAGTTTGTGACCTTGCAGAAAATTAAAGTACATACATCATTTAGAACATGATAAATACCCAGATTTTAGGTTGGGGAAAGCCAAGACAATCACTTTTTAAGGTTTTTCAGTTTACATTAGCAAGAAGGAGTTGGAATAAGTATCAACTTATCTAATCCTACCCTTTGAATTTACCTGTACTAAAATTATAACACTGTTTTTGATTGACCAACAATTTTTTGAACATGTACAGTGAATATACAACGTGTTATTTATACAAAAAAGTACAATCATACCCATGCCTTCTTCACAAATGTATTTACCATACCCACACCATACAGTTCACCTTGCTGGTTTAAGGACATTTATAGGAGTTAAATGCAGCTTTAAACCTCTGTAGAGTCAGACTGGACCACTTTGAGGTTAAGGTTTAGATTCTGAAGTCCCAGACAGAGCACTAATGGATTTTTAGCCACAATCAGACCCACATAGAGCTTTAAAAACAAGGATTGATACTTTAACATCACTTGTATGAAAGCTTTTGCAGGTAGATATGATGTGGGCATGTCTCCAGTTCAGAGTTTAGTTGATGAAAGGTTGAATGGAAGTGTTATCTGCAGAGAAAAAGCAGATCAACACTCCATGCAAACCTCAGAGCCTTTATCTGAGACCAACCTGCACTGATGTCTCCAAACATTTCCAAACAATCGCTCTGTCTGATCTGTGAACTGATAACTGAACAGAAATCCAGACTCTCTACAGCTCTGAACCCAAGAGCCTGAGTTGTGTAAGAGAGCAGTGTTTTGTTGTTTGTGTACAGATGGCTCATTCTGAAATGTCCTTCCTCAGCTCAAAGATTTCTTTTCTTCGTAATGTTATGCAACCAGACAACCAGGCGGTTACATCACTTCTCTACAGTTACGTCAATGCACAAGCAACAATGTCACAACAGGTGGTTGGTACAGTCTGATAATTACGCAATGACACAGTCAGATTATTGCACAGGTGGTTTTTATACCCACTGTGCCACCTGGGTCAGGCAAAATAGGAGTAACATGATGCTGAATGTATGCAAAGCTACAGTCTGAGTTAAAGTCACAAGCTTTCTCTGTTTTCAGTCGGACAGATGTGCTGCTCTCTGCTGCAGAATATCTTTACACATAATGAAACTGTGCAGCTTTTGTTGTTGGTTTTTGGTTCTGCCTAGAATTGCATTGGTCCTGATGAACCATGAACTTCTTCAGACCTCTGAAGGTGTGCTGTTGGATTACATTGTGAGGCAGGGTCCCCTTGGATGAGACTAAACACATTTCAACTGTGAGTGACATTGAGGTATAAAAGCAACTCATGATATGCGACTAATATCTCAATGCCACCTGCCAATCACTCTGACACCTGCCAGTTGCTCTGTGACACATGCCAATTGCTCAGTGACACCTGCCACTCCATCAGTGACAACTGCCCGTCACTCAGTGATACCTGCTATTCTGTGAGAGACACCTGCCAACTGCCTAGTGACATCTCCCATTCTCTTAGCGACACCTGCCAATCACTTAGTGCTTTGATCTATCTCCAGGGCATCTGGCATGTCACTGAATCATTTGCATGTCACAACACTTCATAGGTGTCACTATGCGATTTGCAGGTGTCACAGATGGAATGGCAGGTGACACTGAAGAATGGCAGGTGTTGCTGAGGGATTGGCAGATGGCACTGAGCAATCTATTGCATACTTTAAGAAACTTTTGGATCTCAGCCCTACTTCAAGATTTAGTGAAACTGGAGACCAAGTCAACACTTGGAACTGAGTAAACCATCTTCTGTGGTCCAGTTCTGATATGCTCATTTAAGTAGCAGACTGGGCTCAGAATGGACACTCCGAGTGGCTTTCTTCATTTCTTCAGTTGTTCGAGATCCAGTTTACTTTCCCTGGACCTCTTGTTGCTTATCAGGAACACTCTACAAGAGCTGCAGGTTTTGGGATACTCTGATTCCGTTCTTAATCTTTATAGCCCTTGATAGCCAAAATAACAATCCCACAGACTGATGACCACTGCAGTCACCAAGGTGGTTAAGTGCTGTTTTAGATATATTTTTACCATGCTGAATAAAATATCACTTTTTTAAGAGAGGGAAAGTAGGGAAATGTGGGGAGTGGAGAGGAAGAAAACATGCAGCAAATGGCTGCAGCTGGGAATGATCTCCCAAACCCCCCTCCACCACTGGTCGAACCATCACAGTTTGGTTCTTGTTCTCACATCCTCACACTCAAACATTTTTCTTGTTCCAATATCAACCTGCAACTTGGTGCCTTGCATATCCTACCAACTGAATACAACTTCTCCTTTCAGAGAGGATAACATCAAGGCTGCTTGGTTTGTCTTCCTGGAAACCCAGCAGTGGTTCGTCTTCCAGGGAGGGGATGAGGACTGAGGTCCAATAAACAAACTGAGAGAGAACAAATCAGCTGTTTGAAGCTGAGCTGTAGCATCGCTGTGCTGAAGATCATTTTTACACAGAATAATAATCAGATTTTATTTATATTTTATGTGATGTTGAATATTTCATGCACAGCATGGATCCCTAAGAGTCAGTGTAGAAGAAACATCAACAAAAAGGATGATTATTTATTCAACTGTACCGCGTGAGCAAATGAAGCAACGACTCTTCACACTAGAGCACCTTTTAATCTCAGGGATAATGAATTGAAGAATCTACCCTGCAGCAGAAGTTTAAAACCAACAAACTGGTGATGATTTATTGAACAGAGCGTGGTTTGGAGTGTGTTTTTTATGTTCTTCTACAGACGATGATGTTTATGCATCCTGCTGCAGGGGAAGTCTGCTGTCAAGGGCCGTAAAAGCTCATTCAGAGCACTCCTTCATCATTCTCCTTTTCCTCTCTCTCTTGTGTGTGTGTGTGTGTGTGTGTGTGTGTGTGTGTGTGTGTGTGTGTGTGTGTGTGTGTGTGTGTGTGTGTGTGTGTGTTTGTGTGTGTGTGTGTGTGTGTGTGTGTGTGTGTGTGTGCAGCTCAGGCAGTTGGAGATGCAGTTGGAGCAGGAGTACGAGGAGAAACAGATGGTGATTCATGAGAAGCACGACTTGGAAGGACTCATAGCGACTCTGTGCGACCAGGTACACAACTCGCAGACACTCCGGTCTCTTGTAGCAGGAATAAATCCTTTCTGCTGAGCATTCAGAGCACACTGAGCCAACGTCCTCACGCTGTAGATCATCCTTACTGCTGGTTAATGTTCTCCTCCTGATGAATATGTCATTTCTACATTACAAGCACCACAAAACAAGCATATGCAGCGAGCCGTTGGCTGCTGATGTAGCTCTCTGTCTCTGTCACCGTGAGGCTGTAAATTGAAAACTGAAGGCTGGGAGCTGGTCTGAGGCCAAACAGCTCAAGTTCAAGTCTATTTAAAGGGTTGTTACTCTATTTTAAACCTTGGTCTTGTAGATGGTGTACAAAATCTCCGTCATTCAAAGCTCATCTGTGTAAATGTAAGAGGCATGTTAAAAATATTGATACGTCAATATATCCTGATACTTTGACCTCTGAAACAGTATCCATATTTCAACTCTTAATATCAATATTTTTATAAAAAATAAAAAGCCTTATTCTAGGTGAGTTGGAAGTACTTCCACTGTGGTAGATGGCACTGAAAAGCTACTACACTGTATGTTGCCCATTGATTGTAGAATAAATACCATCTTAAAGTGCATTTAAAATATTTAATTTCTAACCTTGATAACGTGGGTCTTTGTTGCACCGAGCAAGTCAGTATGCCATCGACATCAATGTTTTTCTTGGTCTTTTTAATTTTGAGTAATATTTTAATTTCCATGAACATCATCTCTATTTTTTTCTTAGTCAATTCTGTAGAATATTGTAATATATCACAATTTCGTGATATCGTGATACATCGCAATACATCATGATACTATTGTATCCTGACCTAAGTAGTGTGATACGTATCGTATCGTACTGTACCATACTGTATTGTATTTTATCGTATCATATCATATCTTATCATATCATATCGTACCATATCGTACCGTATCATCATACTGTATTGTATCGTATGGTACCGTACCGTATATTTGTATTGTACAGTATCGTAACGTAACGTATTGTACCATACCATAAAGTCGTATCTTATCGTATCGTAACGTATCGTACCCTATAGTCGTATAGTATCGTACCCTATAGTCGTATCGTATCGTATCATATCATAGTTTTGTATTGCGCTGTACTGTACCGTATCGTATCGTACCGTATCGCATTGTATCGTATCGTATCGTATCGTATCGTATCCTATCGTATCGTATCGTATCGTATCGTATCCTATCGTATCGTATCGTATTGTACCATATCATACCGTACCGTATCGTACCATATCATACTGTACCGTATTGTACCGTATCATACCAAATCGTATCGTATCGCATCGCATTGCATCGCATCGCATCGCATCGCATCGCATCGCATCGCATCGCATCGCATCGCATTGTATCGTATCGTATTGTATTGTATCGTATCGTATCATATCATATCGTATCATATCATATCGTATCATACCGTACCGTATCGTACCATATCATACCGTACCGTATTGTACCGTATCATACCAAATCGTATCGTATCGCATCGCATTGCATCGCATTGCATCGCATCGCATCGCATCGCATCGCATCGCATCGCATCGCATCGCATCGCATCGCATCGCATTGTATCGTATCGTATCATATCGTATCGTATCGTATCGTATTGTATTGTATTGTATCGTATCATATCATATCGTATCATATCATATCGTATCAATACCTACCCCTTGTAAACGTCTTGGTTTTGCAGGATTTTAGGGACAGATCTTTAAAAGCAATTCACCAAGACCATTTTATAACTCTCTCCAGACACCAGACTCCTCTGCAAGGATAGTCTTTTGATTTTGGTAAATAGCGTCTGGAGGTTTTGTTGAAAGCAGATTGGTGTTGGAAAGCGTTTAGCCAAAATAAATGGCCTGTCTCGATCTCTTTGTGGCAAAATGAAAAACTTTTGTTGGATGTAGTTTGATGAGTTTTGGCAAACGAGTTTAAAAAGCGTCCATTGATGTCGTACAGGTTGGTCACAGAGACTTTGATGTGGAGAAGAAGCTAAGGAGAGACCTGAAGAGGACTCACGCCCTCTTAGCAGATGCCCAGCTCCTCCTCTCTACAGTGGACAGCCCGGGTCAGAACCTCCCCAATGGCAGCAGAGAGCACATCGAGCGTCTGCATTGCCAGGTAAACCTGACCTGAACGTTAACGTTGCTCTGCAGGTGGTGGATCCTTCTCGGAGTGAAATGCATTCATGCTCTTTGTGTCTTTGTGTCAGCTGGAGGAGAGCGAAGCGAGGCGTCTGGAGGCGGAGAGCATTCAGACGACGCTCTCTCAGGAGCTGGAGAACACTCAGATCGAACTGGAAAATATCTGCAAACAGAAGAGTGTGGTGAGTGTGCAGACAGACGAAGGACTGGAAGTGGAATGAAAAAGTGAAGAGGCAGAAAGTGAGGAGGAGTCTGTACATTCAACAGCCAGAATAATACTTTGAAATGTCCAACTTTACATCTTTCATTTTATCTGTGCAGGCACACTACCGGTCAAAACTTTGAAAATACCTCAAATTTTCCAGTTTTTTTAATGAAATGGAGATTTATCAAGCCTTAAGTTGGCGCTACCAATTCCTCCAGGTCTCCCAAGTTTTTTTGATTCTTTCCAAACATCTCTGTGTGTATAAAAGTAAAGCTGAACATACCATGGTACCAGACCCTCATGGTCAGCATTATTGAACAGTATTGTTCAGCAGAAAGTCGTCTAAAGCTCTAAAAACAAACAGGAAAAGACAATTCATAATGACAGAGGAACAGAGCATCAGCAAATTTACAGAAAGAGGTCTTTCTTCCTGAGAAATGAAGTCAAAGAAAGTCAAGGTGAGCTCAGTGAGGAGAGTTTCCTTCAGCATCCAAAGACACTCAGAAACTGGGACTGGAAACTCTGACAGGAAGAGGTCTGGCAGAGCCAAAGCCATACCAGAATCAGAAGACCACTTTCTAAGAGTCAACAGCTTCAAGCTTCACAGCTTCAAGAGGTGGTAGTGTCACAGTCTCAGTTTCAGTTACTGTGAAGTGAAGACTTTGAGATGCAGCTCTGACAGGTCAGACTGCAGAAAGGAAGGCATCCATAACTGAGACAGAGTCAGAAGAAGAAAAAGAGACTTTTGACTGGTAGTGTGTGTTGGACCTTCTCTCTCTTAGCTGTGAGATGCCTCCAAAACAACCTCTCCTCTGTGTCCTCCTCGTTCCTCCAGGCAGACGAGCAGTTAGCGCTCCTCCAGCATGAGAAGGTGGACCTCCTAAAGAGACTTGAAGAAGACCAGGAAGACCTGAATGAGCTGATGAAGAAGCACAAAGCTCTCATTGCTCAGGTACTTCTCTGGATTTCACTCAGTTTGTTCATCTCTGATCCATCAAATACTGAAACCTGTACCTTTCTTCTCTCCCGCGCTCAGTCCTCCAGTGATATCTCTCAGATCAGAGAGCTTCAAGCTGAGCTGGAGGAGGTGAAGAAACAGAGGCACTCTCTGCAGGAGGAGGTAACGTAGAGAGGCTGATGTGAGCTTTAATGGATTTCTGGATCATTGCACCTCTTCGTTACAGATCTCAGAGTAATGAACTCACATTCAGGGGCGTGCTGCTGCATTAATTCAGCTCTCCAAATGTTTTCTCCCTCCTCCTCCTCCTCCTCCTCTTCATAATGCAGCTCCAGCAGAGCGTGTCCAGGGTGCAGTTCCTGGAGTCGTCCACTGTGGGGCGCAGCATCGTCAGTAAACAGGAGGCTCGTGTGTGTGACCTGGAGAACAAACTGGAGTTTCAGAGAGGACAGGTCAAGAGGTTTGAGGTGAGGATACAAAACATCCCTCCTGTTTAAACACATTTTACCCCATGCTGTGCTGCATTCACTCTCTGCTCTGTGCCCTCCAGGTGCTTGTGCTGCGTTTGAGGGACAGCGTGGTGCGTCTGGGGGAGGAGCTGGAGCAGAGCGCCCAGGCCGAGGCTCGGGAGAGGGAGAACGCACGGTACTACCAGCAGCGTGTACAGGACATGAGGCTAGAGATGGAGGATCTGATTCAGAGAGAGCAGGACAGCAGCCGCAGACGCATGGAGCTGGTAACTGGACCACACACACACACACACACATATACACACACACACAAATACACACACACACTGCTCCTGCTCCTGCTGCTGTTTGGATTCACTGCACACAGAACAGACTGTAAATAGCAGCACCAGTTTCTGCTTCTGCCCAGTGACTAAATATCTGAGTGTTGCCAAGAAAAGCCTCACCATTAAAGCCACATGTTGCTTTGCGTGCAATCACCAAACACCAGGTTTTAAAATAATGCAGCCGGGAGGAGAACACTTTCCCTGCTCCACTGAGTTATACTCACAATCTGTTAGCTCTGCACGTCTCTTTGTGCAGCAACTTTTAGAAACACAGCAATTTATAACGGTTACTGGGGAGTAGAAATACATTAAGAAGAAGGCTTTAAGGAAGCATACGATTTAAAAAGCAATAAAAACAAAAGAGCAACAGGAAAACTGCATTTAAATCTGAAAGTAAAACTGACAAGAAATGTTGGAAAGACTTAAAGGAAGTAATGGATCTAATTTACTGGGAAGTTGCACTAAGCTTCTACTTGTTGAAACAGTTTGAGTTCATCTTGTGTATTGATGGAGATGAATTGATCCTGTTAGGCAGGAAAATAAGAAACTAATGAATAGTGTTTGAGGGAAACAGGGTGAATCTGTCTCAGAGGACAGGTAAAGATGTAAATAAGTATTTAGCATGGAAAGCTTTATAACTATCTCAAAATGGCCCTTTAGGGACAACATCAAACAGTAAAAAGCTCCTAAGATGATGGTCTGTTCTCATTTGTTTTATTTTCTTCTTTACTTTCAAATCATTTCCTTTAACTCTGTTTACTTCCCTTATAATAGTTACTATTTGACTAACATCCATACAGATCAACTGTGTTTTTTAACCCTAGTGTAAAACCTGAGCCTCAGAATTTCTGCCCGGGCCTTTTATTTATTTTGCTCATTTTGTTTATAAAAAGGTCAAAAAAATTCCTGTGTGCAATACTCCATTTTTTTCTCGAATACTTGAAATGTTCAGTATCTGAAATTATCCAATGTACAGCATGTTATATGAGAGTAAAACAGTTTAAAATGAATGAAAACACAAAAACTAAATTTGAATTTAAAGGTTAAGTGAAGAAAAAAATCACTTCAATCAAACATAGTAGAAAACTAGAAAAGCACTCAGCGAGCGCAGACCTCCGCCAAGCTTATTGTGATTGTCACAAACCCTTGAGTCCTACTTTAATGTTATACTCCCTTTCAGCAGACTGCCTGCTACAATTTGGTGTTGGTTGCAGGTTTGTATGATAATTTGTTACTTGACAGTGTTGGAAGTTATGATGATCCAGAATATCAGGATCTGGATCGTACTTTTACATCTGTCAGAAATCATGGTGACCTTGTCTTGTATTGTTTTGCAAAGCAATCTCACCATTTATCGTGGAGTTAAATACACATATGGGGAAAATGGCCCTATCTCACAAGGATAAAGAATCCTTAAAAAAAAATCCTGGATCCAGACGGTGATTCAGATCACCTCCAAAATTTAATCAGTTCTTCCTTATCCCATTTCGAACATTCCCTAAAATTTTCATCCAGAACCATTTTTTAGTTTTTGAGTTATGTTGTTCACAGACAAACAAACTCTCCCAAAAACATAACCTCCTTGGCGGAGGTTATAACACATTTTACCAAAACAAAAAAAACAAAAAAGAAAGAAATTGGTTAACAAACTTATTTTGAAGATGTGTAGGCACGCGAGAGACCTGGATAAAAGGTAGGCTGACATTTTAGGGATAACAGCCGCTGTCCTCCAAAATCAGAAAGAAAGCTTTAGGAACAAATAAAAAAAACTTCTCTCTGAGGGAACTTTGAGCAGCAAGAGTCAGAATGTTTTATTTCAAAAACAAAAAACACTGCAAACAACAAGGCTGTGGAACTATTCTTAACCTCTTCGCAGACTCAGCAAGCAGGAAACACAAACAGAAGATAAATACTTTATAAATGTGGAGTCTCAGGTAAGAAGACTTTAATTAGACGTCTGAGTTATTGGCTCAGAGCTTTTAAACTTGATAGGAGAGAGGAACCCAGGAGCAGGATCAGCACCTTGGAGAGCGTTAATACTTTCTGCAGGGCATCATTTTTAATCCAGGCCCGCTGTGCTGGGATTAAGTACCGCCCTGTGCCCAGAGGTTTGCCTTCAGGGCTCTATGCGGGAAGGTTTTTCCACTGGAGGATTCACGTCAGAAGACGAGGGTTGAGGGTTGCATGTTTAAACCACTGACTTAGTTTTCTCCCGACCTCTTTCATCCCACCAAGTCTCTTTCATTCCTCTTTTACTGCACACTTTAATGGATGTGAAAGCAAAAACCCCATCCAAAACAGGCATAAAACCCTCTCAGACCACAAATACAGATATTTGTAGCTCCATTTCTCTGTAGCGCTCCACCTCAGCCCAGCTCAGCCTGCTAAATATAAACCCCAAAAAGTATTACTCATATCCGAGTGGGGAGACAACATTTTAAGCACGGCCGATGCTTTAAAAAACCCTGACAGGAAACGGCTTCCTTCAGGCTGAGATTGAAAGTACAACCCCCCCCCGACTGCTTTCTCTGCTGCTCTCATTAACAGAAGCAACAGCTGGTGATTTATCTGGAACATTCCTGTACAGGTTTGATCATCGCAGCGCCGACAGCAGGAGGGAGGGTCCCCCGCACACTCCTAAACACTCATCTGTCATAATTACTGCTTTGTATGAGCGATGTGTTTCCAGTGCTTAGCCTCATAATCAGGTTTCAGCAAACAGGAAATGTAGACTCTGTGATCTTCGGCAGGTGGAGATGACACATGGAGTGAAACATTTCTCTTCATTTAAACCATTCCCTGCAAATAAAATGAAGGCTAATGCTCCAATGTTTACAGATTTAAAGTGCTAACAAAGGCTAACTTTGGGCCTAAGTGTCAACAGGTGGAGGTAAATTGTGATGCAGACTAAGTTTTTCTTTTCCTGTCAGGGATTAAATTGGTTAGAGAGTTTCAACCAATCAGAATCAAGTATTGAACACAGACTCTTAATCGCAACTTTTTTTGCACAGCACTTGCAGTCGCTCCGAAACCTCATCTTTCACAACCCCACAACTTAAAGCTACTATAGGGAATTTTCAGCTCATTATGAAATTAATTGAAATAAAAACTGATGCCTTTTTACGAGTATGCAAGACCATCAGAGAGAAAAGCGTTGTTAGATTTGGTTTGTAAGACTTACTTTTAACATCATTTTTGTCATCTAAAAAGTGAGCTGTACCCTAAACACGGGTGTGTCCATCATAACGTTCTAAAATGAAATAACTTTATTGTGCATCTTAAGTAAAAGTGGAGGCCTTTTAGATGCCCTCTTCCTTCACATCTTACAGCTGTTTTCCAAACCGCCTACTACACTAGCAGTGCCTTTTATTTTGGCTGAAACTCAGTATGTAGAAGGTAGTTTGCGAAAACTTGGTAAATCTGCAGTATGCCAAAATCCCCAGATGTCCTAAAATTTCTCAGTATGCAATGGACCAGTCAACTTTGCAAACTGTTTCCACAATGCACGGCGCCAACGCTGTTTGTCTAAGCCGGTGGCAGGTTTTGGTGAATTACCGCCATGTACTGAAATGAGTTAGCACTATATCTACAACACAACAACACTAATGTTTGGAGGTTTGTGAGATAGAAGTGAAGTGAGCAAAAGAAACATCTGAAAATCTTGTCACTTCCAGTTGTAAAAGAGGTGTTTACTTCTACAAATTCAAAGACCAAATAAACCACCAATTCACTTTTTTGGACCATACGTGGATGATATAGAAGTGTTTTTTCCAGCAGCTTTAAAAATAAAAGCCCCTTCCACATTTATTTTCAGTAGACATTTAACTTTGTGTAAGACTAATGCTGTGGCCACATCAAACGCAAACTTGCGAAATCAATCGCGCGAAATGCCTGTAACGCGTCGCGTGAATGCCCGAGTCTTGATGCTGGACTATTTTGACAAGCTGAGGGGCGAACGCACGTTCGCGCGTCACTGTGCAGGCAGAGTAGAGAGCCCGTTCATTTAAAGACCAAAAGCCAAAAAGAGCGTCTGAAAAACAATGAGCTGTGGTTTCAAAAGCATGGCAGGAGAGTGTGTGAAAGCTTTGGAGATCACAATCAAGGCCTGCTGCCTCTCCCTGGTAATCCACCTCCACTTATCGTATAACTCTGGATGATGACTCACCGCACAGATTGGAGGGTTGGAGTCGGAGCAGGCGGCAGTTCCCCCCCAACGTCATCAAATCAATGACGTCGTGGGGGAATGTCATCGCTGCCGCGGCACAGACTTCACACGAATTCGCGTCGAAAGTTCAATATCTTCAACTCGAGCCAGTTAGCGCCAAACACCCCAAACGCACCATCCGGGGCGAATCGGCGTCTAAACACGTCTTTGCAATGACTTTGTATGTAATCTTGCCACAAATTCGCATTTGGTGTGGCCATACCATAAAAATCGAGTTAACTACAAAACAGACCTAATAGACCCGTTGTACTAATACTACAGGCAAAAGAGTAGGCAGTATGCAGTGTCTACTACATACATGTACACGTAGTATGTAGTAGCGGTTTGGAAAACAGCCAGAATCTGTTTCTCTGTGAAACATTTGCGGAAAACTGTATTTGGTCAGAGCTCCCCCTAGAGGCCTGGAGGATTACATTTCTCCATTGCCTCATAGGGACTTAAAAAAACAAATCGATTCAGTTCGAGGTTGCGGTTAGGTTGTAAGTTAGCAATCAACCTCTTTCCCGCATGTCACTCCCCACTCTCATTAGTTTTCTGTTTCCCAGTAGAGAGGAAATCATCTTTACTCCTCAATTAGCATAATATAAAAATCTGCATCTCTCCTCTTGAGTCTAGTTCATACTTCTGTGCTGACTCTATGACATAGTGGCCAACAAAATTGTGAGCACCGCTTACGTATTCTTCAGCCTGTCTACCTGTTTTCCATCCCGCTTTTGAGCTGATTATATGGCTATTACTGTAATTAGTAAACAGAGAGGAGACACTGGAAGAAACAAAATGTACTGCAGATGAATGATAGTTCAAGAAATGCTTTTAAGCAGGAAATTGGCAAAGTAAGGCATGTGTATTTGTAGAGCACAATTCGAACACAAGACAATTTAGAGTGCTTTACAGCTAAAACAAAATAAAATCACAAGAAGGCAAAATAAAACTCACAAGGCTTTGTCTGTGTAAACCAACATTGACTCAATGTAAAGTACAAACATAGCTTAGGACTGACAAACTGCTCAGTTTCAGCTTTAATTAAAAACATTTGAGAACAAGTTAAGAGCCTTAAAGTCCAACTTCAGACGCCGACTCCCTTTAGTTTAACACTGATGCTATTACTACTGATAAAAATTCAATTTTCCCAGAATCCCCTTCTGACTAGAAGCAGATTAAAGAATATTTTAACTGTGTTCTGATTTGAATTTCTGGTTTGAAGGAGTGTGTTTCTCTCCTTTCTGCTCTTCTGAGTTTCAGACTCAGACGTCTTCTCGCTGGCAGCAGATATTCTTTGTGACCTCTGAGCTGAGAGAAAGAAAACAGCGCTTCAATAATTATTCACTTATTAGCACAAAGCAGGCAGCACACAAGGATGCCCTTTAACAACCTACCAACTACACACACATACACCCACACGCACACACACACACACATAGAGGCTCAAACACTCCTCCTCCACCAACCGTCTTCACGTCATCTCTCCCTCATCCTGCTTTCTCTCTCTGACTGTGATTAATCCTCATTGTCTCCTCAAGGTTATGGACACACACACAGAAATACACACATTCATACATGGTTATGTGTCTCTATGACAACCACTGCACCCACACCCGTCTCCTCAAAGCCAACGAAGCCAATAACTTTGAAAGCCTAGAAGCTTTGTGTGTGTATGTGTGTGTGCGTGTGTGTGAGAGAGAGTGTGTGTAGGCGTGTGTGACGGGTACTTGAGAGACAAAAGACGGAGAAAAATAAAAACAGACGAGATGAATTAATAAATCACTCTTTTCTCTCAATGTCAGTGCGCATATGGAGCCATCTCACCTCTAAATAAGCCGCTCGAGGGTCACATGACTGCTTGCGTGTTGACTGTTTGACTGATGAGGTAATACGGGCAGGAGTGAAGGTAATTGCTGTGGCGGCTTGGGCCTCAGGGGGTTTCACAGGTTGCAGAGGGAGGGCGGCAGTGCTGAAGGTGAGCGTGTTCTCGCCTCAAACAAACATCCCTTAATCTGAAGCGTCTGTTTGAACAGGAAATGCAGGTGGAGGAGCTGAGCGCCGTGAGACAGGCACTGCAGGCCGACCTGGAGACGTCCATTCGTCGCATCGTGGATCTGCAGGCCGCTCTGGAGGAGGTGGAGTCGAGCGACGAGAGCGACTCAGAGAGGTATCTGGAAACTTCTCTGAACCCAAATGTTCATATCTGTGTATTTAAATCCCACCTGCTCACCACTCTGCCCTTCACTCCAGCGTTCAAACTGCTGTGGAGTCCCTGACTCGAAAGAAAGACCTGTAAGAGAAACAGGAATGTGTGTGTGGGTGTGACATGAGCATCATCAGCCCTTTAAAAAAAGACATTTCTAAACCTGGGTCTCATATCAGTGTATTCAAATGACTTACATGCAAAAGTCTCTAGCCACAAAACAGGCTGTAATGGCTGCAACCAAATCCTTGTCCATGTTGGAAATTCTTTCCCCCAAAAAGTCTGAAGGTCGAGGAACTCTTAGCTTCTATTAAAACATTCCCCACATCTAAATAGCTCCTGTGGCCCATTATTTCTCTGTTAAACAGTTCCAGACCAGTAAAGGCAGTAAGACGACAACAATGAAGGTCATTCAGCAAAAGTGACTGTAGAAGTAGATGGAAAAGCCATGTAGCACTGCAGTTAGCCTGTTAGCATGGAGGATACTCAGCCTGTGCTGGATTTGATGGGGCTTCATTCCTCTGCAGATGGATTTGCTGACTCTTAAAGGGAGACAAGCTCTAGACAAAGCTGTCTAAAGCCTGTCCAAGCCATTTGTAAAAGCTCCAAACAGCTTTGAAAAAGTGGATTGACTGCTCCTACGTCTACAGCATAAAGACAACAGAGATGGAGCTGTGTTTGCGCTTCAAACAGAGCCCGTTGAATGAGGACTTTGAGCTGGATGCATCCTTCTCAAACAGCTTTAGATCATCATTAAAAACTGATCTGATTAGGAGATTATCACACGTATATGTACGTATGTCAATCTAAACTAGAATGACTTCCTGAGGACTTCTTCTGTGTTCAAACAGCTGTTGTAAATTAAATATCTACTGACATGTTCAGCTGAAGGTCTCCAGTTTACAGGGTCAAATATCTCACCTTCCAAAGTTTTTGGACTTGAAACGTATCTTTCAGCTTCTCGTCACAAACAATTCCAGCAGATTGCAGCTGCTAGAGCCTGTTTTAAAGGAGTAATTCCAAAACTTTTTGTCTTTTAAACCCCACAACTATCACCAGCAGGGTCCAGGTTTAGAAATGTTTATTTCACCATTTAGTTTCATCAGTACAGTTGGGTTACATACATGCTCAGCTAGTTAAAGGATAATTCTCATCAATCTTTAAAAGTAACATCAAAAATCAAACCTATAAAACAAAGACTCAAGTAACCGGATATATCCTTTAAGGTGTTTCTAATGAAAAAGGCTGAATGCATGGCTACTAACGGTCCATGAGCCACTTAATCTTTCGGATACAAAGCAAGCAGTACCAACCTAACTGAGTCTGCCTTCTTTGGTCATGTTGATTGAATAGACTTCTCACTTTGAGACAGGAAGTGCCCATCATAGGGGAGTTCTCCTGTAGCTCACAACTACCAACATAAGTGAAGGTTTAGCTCAACTGGGAACAGCTACACATCTGCAAAAAAACTGAACATTGCTCATTGCAATAGAAGTCTTTGTGCAGGAACACAGCTTAAACCTTTTTACTCTTTAAGAGACCTCTAAAAATGGTATTTCTCATGCAGATTGTGGTCTGGATTTTACAGTTAATATTTAGGATTTAGTGTTTATACACACAAAAACCAGGTCTGAGAAAATCTAAGAAAAGTCCAATATTTAGCACTCACAAATGAAACTTTTAGAGCTTTCCTGGTTGCAAAATCAGGACTCCTTCAACCAGGATGACATACTTTTACATGTACAAACTCAATGCACTCATTCATATAACTTTTCAATCAGATGTGTCAGCCTCCCATTAACTATGACTCATGTGCAGCATCTATATACAACGCAATGCTTTTCAGAAGGATAATGCGTCCTGGTTTCAAGCAATGCAACAGTTCGTTCACAGATTAAAAACATATCTATCTATCTATCTATCTATCTATCTATCTATCTATCTATCTATCTATCTATCTATCTATCTATCTATCTATCTATCTATCTATCTATCTATCTATCTATCTATCTATCTATCTTTCTTTCTATCTTTCTATCTATCTATCTATCTATCTATCTATCTATCTATCTATCTATCTATCTATCTATCTATCTATCTATCTATCTATCTATCTATCTATCTATTTGTCTATCTACAACATTTAAAGCAGATAAGTTGCGAATAATACATAAAACCTGTCAGCAAATGAAGTTTCAGCTCTGTTTCCTGCTCTGGCTTTGTGTTGACATGGCCTATAGCTTCGTCCTGCAAAGAGCCTGCAGAGAGGGTAGTTTGCAAATATTCAGCTCACTTTGGACACAAACTTGAGTATCTCTACTGTATTTCTTTTGAGACACACCATCATGACAGTGCTGCATGTTTCAGTGGCTCTGCAGATAAAATAAATGTGTTTAAACATCTCATTCTTCACCTGGGACTGGTTAGTCTGCGTGGCTTCAGCTTTATGCTTCACAGAGGCACATCCACATACTTAAGCAGAGTCAAGATGACAATGACTTTCTGGCTTTGTTTTACGTGCATCTTTTGCAAAATATTTGAAAAATATAACCACTGATGGATGATTTGGATCTTTCGAATCATAAAGAGCCTGCAGCTGTCACTGTCTCCTGTTTTGCTGTGGAGTAACCAGATCTCTGCAGTCAGACTCGGCCTGCATGTTTGCTGCAGAAGTGTGACGATCTGTAGGTTCTCTTTGAATAATGAAAGTGAAAGTTTACACTCTGTTCTGCAGTGACTCTGTGTCCAGCATCGGATCCATCGGGACAGAGGATGTAGGGGAGGGGATCCGTCACTGGTTAGGAGTCCCCAGAGGAGGGTCCAGAGGTGGAGGGTCTCCGTACGGCAGCAGCCACGGGGGGCGACAGTCTGTGGCTGACACCATGAGCACGTACAGCTTCCGGTACATTTTCACACAACGGGAATTCATTTTTTATCCATTTTTTCAAAACAGTGACAACCTTTCTAGAGCTGGATATGACTTATATTTTAGCTGAAATAGAAACCTCTCTATCCTTCTCCCTAAACCTCAAATTGATTCTGATGTTTGAAGTTTTTAGACTCAGACTGTAAACAGACACAGAGGAGAAATATTTGCTTGGAAATTTACTTAAAGAAATCAGATACAAGCTCTTCTGACACTTCAGATTTATTGTTCATCCCTCTGAGAGGCTTATTTGTCTTCAGATAAAAGCAAATATTTAAGATTTTTAAAAAAAACTTCTGATGTGCGGATTTCTTAAATTTAAAATTTGACTCGGCGAGGAATCAATAATTCACTTAAGATGACCCACATCTTTTCTTCCGCCACAGTTCCTGCGTGGACCCTGATGAAGAGGGCTCTGAGGCCGGGGGATCCAGAGGCCTCAGCCGAGCCCCGTCCTCCTCCGCTCTGTCCGAGCTCCTGGAAGGACTCCGTAAACGCAGAGCAGGTGGAGACGCAGGAGACGGGGCCGGGAGCGCCGTGTCCCTGCCCATTTACCAAACCACAGCCGCCTCCACACTCAGACGGAGAGCCTCAGCCCTTTCTCTGGGACCAGATGACCTCCAGGAGCCCCGGCCTGGCCCCAGCATCCTCAAACCATCTTCCCCGCTCCTCCCCCGCGCCGCCAGCTCTCGCTCCATCAGTGACGTTCCAACATCCACGTCCACATCGACATCTGGAGCCAAACTGTCCCGCTTCAACTCCACCGACTCTGTCTCCTCTCTCCCCTCACTGCCTCGTCTCTCCTCTTTGGCGTCCTCTCTCGCCTCTCGCCACCGTCCCCCTTCCCTCTCCATCCCAGAGGAGGACCCAGATGAACCTCGCCGCTCTGTGGCGAGTCCCATCCAGCGCTCCCCTCAGCCTCTAAGGCGGTGCATGCTGGGTAGTCTCATCACAGATGACGGAGGTGAAGCTCCTTTAGGGTCAGAGCCGCTTGTCTTCCAAAACCGCCGCCTGGTTGATGATGATGACGCCACCTCTGACATCCTGCCCGCCATCAGGAGAGCGCAGTCCACTAGCAGCCTTGCGGGGTCCGTCAGAGGAGGCCGGCGGGCGCTGAGCGTCCACTTTGGAGACCTGCCGCCCTCCACCCGCAGCAAGAGAAGCTCTGAAACTGAGTCCTCCAGCTCAGGTGGGTCTGGGGGAAGCTCTCAGAATGGGGGAGCGAGACGCCGGTACGAGAGGCCGCAGGGGGAGAGGTTGGAGGCGGAGGGGAGCGAGGGGGGAGACGTGGCTTCAGTCATGAAGAAATATTTGAAGAAGGAGGTTGACTAAGGCCACTCAGGAGAAGAGGTGAGGAAATAACGTGTTTGGTTTCACTTTGTACATTGAAAGGAGGTGGAGGTGTCGTCCATCTCTATATACAGTCAGTATTCAAAGCTTATGTCACCCTCTGTTAGAGCTGCTGGAAGCAGAAAAGTCAGATTGAAACTTCTAGAATAAAGGTCTGAAATTAAATCTATCACATCGAGCAGAGAGCTTCAAATTGGCCGGTAATTGTCCAGCAGGTTACTTTTCTTCGACTTTAAAAGCTTCACGGCAGCAGTTTTCAGCGCCCGGGGAGAAACAGCACTCAGAGGGGAGTGATTTACAATCCTTAGCACTTCATCCTGACGACATTTCAACTCAGTCTCTTTGAGGACAGGGGCCAAGTGAGCAGGTGGAAGGTTTAAGATGCATCGCTTTTATCAACAGAGCCGAGCAGTTTGAGGCAAAGTTTCCAAAGAGGGATGCTCTCAGCTCCCAGTCTGCGGCTCGAGTCCTGAAAATGCTGCAAAGGCTTCACATTGTCTGTGCATGAGCTGTTCTAAAAATGCACTCAGCTAAACGGATAAAAATGTGGAAACATTTCAACAGGATGGTGTGAAATTTGTGCAGACATAAATGCAAACCCTTAGGATGATTTATCCTAATCTAAATATGTGTAATACTTTGTTTTACGTCCAATTACTGGAAAAACTAACCATGTTCCCTGAAGCTTCTGCTGCACTTTTAATTGAGTGCTAATTAACAAACGTTTCCAGCTTTTGGGAGCTTAATTTGATTGATTATCAGGAACTTTTACATCAAACCCTCCAACACCTAAAATAACCTTCATTAAACTGAGTTTCTGGGGTTTGTAAAACAGACTTCCTCCCTGATGGGAGCTTGTTCTCCCTGCAGACAGCAGGTGTAGTGTGATTCATGAGGAGGTATTTTTAGTCGATCTTTCATTGTGGTTTCTTCGCAGTGATTCTGAGGTGTTTAATAAAAGCAGGCTTGGACCTGTTCATGTGTGTAGCCCCCCTCTGTGTCTCAGCACCCTGTCTTTGTTTCTTTCTCTCCTCAGCCTCTTTGTGTCCGAGTCCAGCCGTGAGCTTCACACAGACTCAAGAGCGCTGGAGCTGCAGTCAAGGCTGCAAAGAGCACCTCAGGTGTCGACGAGGATCTTTCATTATTTCATCTGGAAACACAATCACAGGCTCTCTGTCGGCTGTGTTTCAGATAAAAACTGTTTGTACATGAATAAAAACTAAAAAGAGCTTCTTGGTGTGTGATTTATTTTATGCATTTACTCCTGATTGTCAGGTAATTGTCATCGTTTCCTGCAACCACTGCAGTGACGTATTAAAACTAAGGCTTTGATTTTTGGTGAACTGCTAAAAATTTCTACAGCTAGGTTAAGTTTAAATGACAGTCAGTCCTGTGTCTTGAGGTAAGTATGGTGGCCTGTGAGGACAAACATGCAACACATTTCTATTCCCTTAGTGTTAAAGGGACTGAACCAATCCAGAATTTAATGAATTTCAGAACTATTTAATTTTATTCTCTACTTTCAGTGAATCTGGAGCAGATTTTCCGGAGAAATAACTGTGAAAAACCAACCTCTTGACTGCCTTCGCCGTGGGTTTCCTACGTTAGCAGCCTGACACTAGAGAAGCAATTGATGTGGTTGAAGGCACTGTGGGGACTATTCAGGAAAGCTAGTGTTTTTTACTTGATAAAGACTCAGTTTCCCATGGATACTAGCACCTACTGTCATTAAATACATGACCCTTGCCAGGCCATGCATTCAAGCTTCATTTTAACTCTATTTTTTTTGTTGTTTTCCCAGATTGCAAAGTGAGGAGTTATTGTATTTATTTGTAAACTCAGTTTGTAGGGTGAAACTTTTTTTAAGATCACAGGAGCTAAAAGGAACAAACTAAATCTGAATTTAATGAATCTACAGATTGTTAGACCACAACGCATCAGATGTTGCCTTAGCAGAATGTTATTTTGTTAAAGATAACGAACTTTATAACTTTGGTTGTTTCCTGTAGAAACTGTTTCTTGAAAAGGCACTTTTAAACACCCTGCCTGTTGTCTGATATCAGTATTTGCTCAGGAGACACCAGAAATGTTATGGGGCCTGAGGTTTAGACCAGCCAAGACTTTTTATCTCCTTTGTTTGTAGAATGAAGAATTAACATTAGGCTGCCAGCACAAGGGTGTAAACACGTTTGTTTTTGCTGTAAAGACCCGCTTTATTGAACATGCATACGTGTTTCTTATACTTCTGGAGCCAGCCCCATGTGGACACTGAAGGAACTGCAGTTTATGATGTATGACATCTTTCTTAAATCTCTTTCTCTGCAAGACACAGTTGTGAACCAGCTCTGCTCGGTGCTCTTCCCAGAAGCCTGATTCCACTACTCAGTTGAGTGTTGGCCCTGACGTCATGATTTGGGTAGTTCCCTGGAGGCGTGGCCATATTGGAGGTGAACCAATATAAGGTAAACCAGTGTAACCATCAAATGGATGGAGAAGTGCACAATAAAACATGATTTTTAGATGTCTTATCTGCAAGCAAATGTGGAAAAAATGCTCAGAGCTCACTTAAAGCTATAGTAAAGAACCAAGCCAACAAGAAAAAGAGACATATTGTGAGAAAACGACCATTAGATGGGAGTTAGCATCTTTATGTTCATCTGTCCAAAAGTTTGAAAACATACATGTTACAACTATACTTTTCATGGGAAATAGTTATATTCTATCATAATTATATATATTTACTTTTACTTAAATGTGACTTTATGACGTTACAGAATATGACTTACCTCACAAGAAATGCTGTGAACAGACTTGAACGTCGTCCAGATTGTTACCTTGGAAATCCTGGTGGAGCTAAGCTAGCCACAATCTCCTCCATTCTTTTGACAACTGTTTGCACTCCTCACCCTGATTTGTGATAATCTTTGGAAGTCTAAAGTCTATTGGGTGTTTTTCTCAGTCTGACCCATCAGTGCTGAAAAAAAAACAAACAACAAAAAAAATACAGCAATTATTCACCATTTTGTGCTACAATAATCACTCTAAATGCAACATTTCTTCATGTAATTTGAGTTGTGAATGTTTCATGTTTGCATTAATGTGTTTATTTTGGCTTTCTTACATTCATTCTGTCATTCATGCACTCTTTTATCATTGTTTAAGTTTTAGACTTTGTTAAAATGACTTGCTAAATTTGAACCTCATTTCTCTTAACCGGTTTCATCTTTATTCTGCTGTTGTGTGACTTTTAGGTTGAGGCCTTTTTAAAATGTTTCTTAAACTCTTCATCACCATCTGTTGCTCTGCGTGAGCCTTTGACGGCTCATTTAGTGGTAATATTTACAGCTCTTAGCTCCTCTTCAGACAGTCTGCTGCAGGCAGATCAGGCTGAGAGGAGCTGAGAAACGTCTGCTCAAACAGGTGACAGTTGAGGGCTGGTTGGTCGACTGGTTTCTGAATGAGTGATCTGTGAGTCTCCTGTTTGTCTGCTTCAGTGGACTTGAGTAAAATATTTAAGCCTTTATTTTCCGACTCGGATGATCACTTTTTAAAGAGCTATTAAAACTAAATGTTTCATGTCTGAATGCCAGGGAGGATTTCTGGATTATTTCCACTTTATTTCAATCTCTGTTTTGAAGTGTCGTCACAAACTTGTGTCCCTCTTCAGCTCCTCACGCTGATGAAGGATGTCAGACAGAAGTGCTCTCTGATTGGCCCGATGCTCCAGGCTCAGCCTAATTATCCTAAGAGGCTCTGCTAAACGGCAGATTCCTCATGTGAGTGGTTGGTGACTTTTACATGACGGCTTCACCCCTGAGCATCTCTGAGGGCCATATTGATCTAAAGCAAACACGAAGCAGAGATAAAGTCACTGTCACTCTCATTTCTCCATGGCAGCAAAGATCAGATGACTCATTCGTCTATAAGAGAGTGCCGCACATGTAATTTAGCTTCCCTGCAGGAGCGTTTATTTCTGTACACGTACTCAGCTGCTTGTTTCTCTCCCACTGGAAACCTGATTACACTCTTCTCAGCTTTATTCACTTCTTTAGACAAATTTTAAAATAATAGGTCTGCTTACAGAGTTTTCAGTTAAAGGTCAGATAGTTATTCACTGTAAAGTTCTGAAAAACTAAGAGCAAGAAAAGAAGAAAGAAAGTAGCGTGGCTCAGGGATTAATTCTTCTTTCTTTCTTTCTTTCTTTCTTACTTTCTGGATTTATTTGACCTTAAAGGCATTTTCTTTTCATGTAGCAAAGCACTAACTTGCAGAAGTACAGTTTCTATAAATATCAAAACAAAAGGATGCATCAGAGAATAAAAGAGAGATAAAAATACAGAAGATTTTATACCCTCAGCCTCAACCCCACATTCCTCTATCTATTGAAGGAAAAAATGCCCCAAAGCTCCTTCACTGGCTTCTTATTTAGCAGAAAATCCACTTGAAGATCTTCTACATCCCCTACAGAGCCTTTATACCTCACTAGCCTTCCCCCAATCTCCCCATGCCTCCCTCATGACCCTCACCACCCAGACTTAGCACCACACTTTCAGGAGCAGTCTTTGGCATCCTTGGCCTGACTCACTGGAACTTTGTGGAATCGTCATCAAAAGGCTCAAATCTGTGCTCTAGAGATAGATTTTTCAGCCCACAACTCTTGAAACATCACGGCTTGAGACCGACGACCCCCTGCTGAGGGAATACACCAACAGGTCAATCCATTAACAGACAAATAGACATCCGCTAGAAGTGGCTTCTGGAAAAGACAGTTATAATTATAATAATAATAATGAATTTGTGGGAGCCTTTCAAGACACTCAAGGTCACTGTACATCACAGGTATAAAAACAAGAACAATCAATAACATAAAAACAACAAAAAGCAGAAGTGAGGATGGCAAGGTTAACCAGAATAAGCTATTAAAAACAAATGAGTTTTGAGCTGGGATTTGAAAGAGGAGACAGATAATGTCCCGAATTGTTTGAGGGAGAGAGTTCCAGAGATGGGGGCAGCACGGGTGAAAGCTTGGGACCCCAATGAAGATAAGCCGGCAGAAGGTATAGCAAGGAACGGGGACAAAGAAGAGCGGAGAGTCCTGGAGGGTGTATTGGTGTGCGGGAGATCAGAAAGGTGGAGGTGCGAGGAGGTGCAAGATTATTGAGAGCCTTGAAGGTGAGGAGGAAAATCTTGTAGTCAATGTTGTATTTGATTTGTAGCCAGTGAAGTTGGTAAAGAACTGGAGTGATGTGATTTGGGGAAGGGGTTCTCCCCAACTACAACTACAGGCCTGGCATGCTTACTACAGCTTTTTCAGTCCCTCAGCGTTTCCGTGTAAGTGCAGATTTTTTCACCACGTTTAAGCATTTACTGATAGAACATTGTCATGTAAACGGGGCCTTACTGCCCTCTACTTGTCTAGTGGTGTTTTGCAATTACCCTTTTTTCCCCTCCATATGTCGTACATTGTCCTGTTTTGCATAAGAATGTTTTACTTAAAACACGTTCCAGGATCCTCTGGTCAAAATACAGCTTTAGTTACCGTAGGGGTCTCTAACAGAGAAATCTTGAAAACAGATCAAACTTTTTCCACCAGACCTTAGTTTATAAATTTAAAACATCCAACAGATTCATTAGAAGACAATCTCCATCAACAATCAGTCGCTTCAAACACTGACGTGTTGTTTTATTCTCCGTGAAGCCATTAAACTAATGAGGGAAGGATCCTAAAATGATAAAACATCAACAAACTAAAGCAGAGAGATGAGTCATGAAGCTCAGAGCTTTAAAAAACGAACAGATGTAACTGCAGCCGTCCCTCAAACACACAGAGCGGACACATAGAGCGCACCCCAGGGCCATGGGTCTGATCAGTCTGTTTGCAGGAGAGTAGATCATTGGATTTCACAGCCTGAAGATGAATTTACATCACCTGTTTCTCTCCATGGTGGAGTCACTGAGGCGTTTCCAATACAAAGATCAGCGCCGCTTCATGAACTCCTCTGAGGGAAAGCAGACAGCTTCTGGAGGTCATGAGAGGAAGGTCAAAGAAGCCACAGAGCCTACATAGCTTAGCATAAAGACTGCAAACAAAAAACTCTCAGGTCTACAGCTATGAAACTCGTCTCAGCAGTTTCTAGGCTACCGAAGAAAACTCCGGAGAGTTATAGAGGCTGGCTGAGAACCAGGGTGTTTCTCAGAGTCAGGGATGCTTCCTTGGTAGGCGTCCAAGTAGGCAAGAATCCCTCTTAGCATTCAGAGGAAACATGGTGGAGCAGTCTGGTTAGCACGCAGGTATTTATGATCTCTGTAGACCACTTAGGGGTTGGAAAATGATGCTAAATAAAAGAAACAAGGCTTAAAAAAGGACAAAGTGACATGAAAAGGCTGCACTCTGCTGGTAAGAGAAAGTCTTAAATAATGATTGTGATACAGTTTGTTTATCAACAGCTTGCATTCAAATGTGCCGCCGTCACTGGACTCCCGGATGAAAATGCAACATCTGCTTTGACTTGACAGTCACCTGATGAGTCCCCTGAGCTGGATCAGATACGCAAGTCTCCTATTTTTCCAGATGATGGAGAAGTAATACATCAATTAACAAAAAGCAGATTAAGCAGGACAGGAAGTGATGCACGTTTCAAGACCGCCAGACAGCTGAAGTCAAAGAGGTCCCTGGATTCCCACCTCAATGATGATCCTCTCCTGGTTCATGTTGAGCTGTTAAAACTCAAACCTGTTGACTCATGGTCTGGCTCCACTCATTAGAATAGAAAATACTTTATTTATCCCCGAGGGGAAATTCAGGAGTCACCGCAGCATTTAAGAAAACAAAAGTAAGAAAGAGTATAGAAAGTGCAAAAAGGTCCATAAGAAATTAGATGACGACATCCCGACCACCACTCGTCCACCACTCTCCAGCCCAGCCAGTCTCCACCTCCACAGGGTCCAGGACTGAGCCTCCCCAGAAGTGTGTTCAGTCTCTGTCTCCTGGATCCTGTCTGCTCACAGCAGGCGAAGCTCCTCCAATGTGGCGCCAGTGTCCGATGTCAGCTCCGTCAGCCACGTCCGTGAACGGCACGATGCCGCTGGGTTAGCACAGCTAGCTCGTCCATCCAAGAACCAGCACGTCGTCCTCACCTCTTCCTCCTCAGCTCGAGGGAAATCATCAATCCCTACACTAGTTAGCATTGACATGCTACAGGCTGCTAACAGCTAATTTCACATGTAAACAATGCAGCCATGGTTACATGTAGGATCTCCAGACAAACACAGGAGAAAAGTAGTAAAAATATGACTGAAGCCACAAAAAGTTTGGTGTCTGTGACCAACAATGAATCATACAAAGTGATGATCCACTCCAAATACAAAGATTACGAAACAGAGACGAAAAAAAAATACAAGAAACGGACAAAGGCTAGAGAGCTGCTGCAACAGACAGCTACTTGGGCAGCGCCTAGCAACGAAAAAAAAAAAAAAGTTATTTTATTATTTATTTTTTCATTATGTTCTTTTGTTGATGTAGTCAAGATGAATACAGTCTAAATTGTACATGCTTTGTTTTATTTTGAAGGTCACCTGGCATTTTAATGTGGTATCTCCTTGGGAGGCTTGCCTATCTGATGTCCGGGGCTCTGACTTGCTGGAGCTGGGATGCAGTCTGAACCCAAACAGAGGGGCCTCCCTAACCTGGAACCAAGGATACCGGTAATGTTACAGTAATCATTTTTACATTCAACATAATGGCATTATTATATTTTAAATTTATTAAGGTGAAAAATTAACTGATGGAAATACAGAGCCATTTGGAGGTAGATGTTGGAGCAGTTTTAAAGTTTTTGCACCTTCCATCCACAATTCCTTTGCTTGAACCTTTAAGGCCCATTTATGCTTAAAGTTACATATGGATCTGGATCTGGACGGCGACTTCTGTCCGTGCTCTGCGTTCATTTCATCCATATTTCTGCACATTTCCATTAAGCTTACAAATAAGGGCAAAATGGAGCAGTACCACTGGAAACTGTGGGGGCAGTGTTGCTAGTACTACCCAATACGAAGCTTTGATGTGACACGAAGGAAGGAATAACAATGGAGGAACTTTTGCGACGTATTTAACTACCTCACTGACCATCGCCTTCCACAACGCTGCCTCTGTTTTTGTCTTTTATGTGAGCAGTAAATTAGCAAGACCTTCTCCACCGTCGCCGTGCTTTTTTTTGAGTTTGTTGTTGTCAAAAACTTTTGACTCTGGGCTTCCCCCCCGGGTGGATTTATTGGTTAACTGCAGTGCTAATGTAAAGGACGCACGGAAGTATGTGAGCAGTGACGGTAACATTGATTTAAAAGGACAAATACATATTCGTACTTGAATGGAGTGTTATTGTTTGGGCTGCCAAAACATAAATCAAGACGAGCATGTCTAAAATATGAACTAGAAAAGCACTCAATGAGCACAGACCTCCCCTAAGTATATTGTGATTGTCACCAACACTTTAATCCTACTTTAATGTTATACTTCCTTTCAGCAGACTGTCTGCTACATTTTGGTGTTAGTTAGTTGCAGATTTATACTATATTTTTTACCTGACAGTGTTGAAAATGATGATGACCCAGTACATATTTTATATTCTGGATCTTAGCATCCAGAATATTGCCAGGATCTGGATCACACTTTCACATCTGTCAGAAATTATGGTGATCTTGTCTTGTATTGTTTTGCAAAGCAATCCGACCATTTATCGTGGGGTTATATACACATATGGTGAAAACAGCCCTATCTCACAATGATAAAGAATTCTTTAGAAAAATCCTGGATCCAGACAGTGATCTGGATCACCTTCAAAATTAAATCACTTCTTTCTTTTTAAATATGTCCTGAAAATTTCATTAAGATTCCTTCGATACTTTCTGAGTTATGTTGTTCACAGACTAACAAACAGACTCTCCAAAAACATAACCTCCTAGGTGGAGGTAATCAGATGTTTCATCTTAAAATATGCACGTGGACCTGACGAGCCGCAGGGTTTAAATGTGACAGTGATGGATGATCATGTTAGGGAGAGCAGAAACACACAGGTCACATGTAGCCTTTGCTTAAAGCTGACACAGTTTGGGCGTGCGTGTGTGCGTGTGTTTAATCTGTATTCCCTCCATGATGGCGGTGCAGATATGAAGCCAATGAGCAGCCAGCTCTCATTAGGAGCTGCAGAACAGCTGCACATTAGGTATGCCACCCCGGCAGGAGACCTTCGTCTGTGATTACATCTCTGCAGCAACACCGTCTCCCTCCTCCATCCTTGCTGAGCAGGAATTATGTATATGGAGCCTGATTGTCCTCTCTTGTAATTGCTGTATGATTTACAGTAATGGCCGCTGCGTCACTGAGCTGCTGTTCTCTCACTTTCTGATGTCTCGAAGATTGACTCCGTCGAGCGAACACGCTGTCTGTTAACGACTTCACATCAATCCTCCTTGAGCTCGCTGAGTCCTGCTAATGAAATTGATGAGAGAAGGCAAATAAAATTAAAAGCAGGCTTTAATAATTGATTGTGTGCTCTATGCTAAATAACACAGAGCGTAGATCAGCTGGCTGTGTTTGTGTGAGGCAGACTAATGTTGGCTGTAACTCTCCCATTGTGTGTTATCTGCCTGCTGCAGGCCGCTGCAGCCCAACGCAGCTTGTTAGGGAATCTTAACAATAGAGGAGCTGTGGAGGATCTCCACTTGAGTAAATCTTCATTGCCTCAGGGCGTCTCACTCCGACAGTGAGTGCAGGAAGCAGCAGCGTGTGTATCTGACGGCATTGTGTTTCTGGCCTGCAGATAATAAAGGAGCGTTTGTTGGTTAATTTTCCGTCTGCCTCCGAAAGTCCCAGACATGCCGCGGACGCAGGAAGAGCTCGCTGTGTAAATTGTCCTGCTCACTGACCTAAAATATTGTCCCGGCAGCTCTTTGTGGAGCGGGCATTGTGAGGAGGATCCTGTAGTCTCAGTAAGTGGTTTGTGGAAGTCGATGTGCACAAAGAGAGAGTGGGTGATGGTGTTGTTTGTCTATTTTTGCTCTATTTTCTGCCTGTCAGCAAAAAAAGGAAACTTAGCTCCTTGGGCAGCTCGTCTCTCAGAAATCTTTCTTCCAAACCGCTAATTTCTTCAGCTGATTACGTTTCTTACCCACACCATGTTCCCTGAGTCGTTTGGCAGCTGAGGAGCTTTGGTCAGAGGATGAGGCCTGTCAGAGTCTATATTTGTCTCGTTGTAAACAGAGACGATGAAAGACGATCCTATTTGAGGTTTCCTGCACAATCAGTGGGATCATATCGGAGGGAAGCGATGAAGAAAACAAACCTGAATCAGCACAAAGACAAAAATACCTGCAGGTAGGATTTCATCAGTGTACACCTTGTGTACTGTATCCCATGATGCTGAAACAGTCATAACAACCTTTTTAAAACTCATCAAACATCCCTCACTTTTTTCATACCCTAAAAAGTGCTACAACGTGAAAAATGACCTTTGATTTGATAGTTTTTCGGGTAACTTGCAGCATGAGAAGAAGGAAGCTTACAAAATGCCCAAATCCCTGTGACGTGAACCTAAACTGGATAAAACATGAATAGTCCAAGTCTTTGTTTACATCTATATTTCTAAAACAGTTTTTTGTTTTCTTGCAGCTTCTTAGCACAGCATGCCCAACCAGTAGGGGGCGAGAATAAGTAATCAGTCTCTCACATCGGCACCATTAAAGAAGAATGTTTTTATTTCAATCAAGTGCCAACCTCCAGTCTAAGAATATGAGACAATGCTAAAGTGCTAAAATGCTGCCCCCCCCCACACACACACACACGTTTTCAGAGCAGAAACTAACCTATTTAAAGCCCTGTTCAAAAAACATCTCCTGTCTGAATCGTAAATTTCACTATCAGCACACACTGTTTCTTTGTAACTTGGCAGTTTAGAAGATATTTAGATTTCGAGCTCACCCAATCAGAAGCACAGCTCAGGTCACGTGACCAACAGGTACCCTTTAGCTGTACGTGAAGCCCTTGCCACCACCAATAAGGCCTAGACAGCGGATTTGCTTCATTTTCCGTTACAGATATAGATGGGTGACGTTGGGGAGACTACGTCCATTAATTATACAGTCTGATTTCAATCAGAATGACTCCTATCAAATGTGTCCTGTGTCCGGTCCCAACCCGCCCTGTTGTGTGCTGACTGCACGCTCTCTCATAAGTCAACACACACCATCCAGGTGTTAAACACGAAACATATCAGGACCTCCAGACCGAATGTCTTTCTTGCTTGCAGCAGTCCCTCCCAGCTGCAGCCAGAGCAGGCGACTGAATGCAGATGGAAAACCTTAAACCTATTTACTCCTGGTCTGGCGCTACTTATTAGGTCTCTTTGTTGTTGTAATCAAAATAAATACCATCTTGTTTGGACACACTTTATTGTATTTTGCAAGTCACCAGATATTTTAATGTGGTTTGAGTGCACAGCGCCCTGTCCTGTTTGAGCAAAACTCTACTGCAAGGGCACATTAACAACAGAGAGCTATCCATACATCATAGAGAAATGAAATAACGCTGAGTAAAATAAAACAGATGAATCTTCTCTGACACATCAGTCTGGTTTCTTAAAGTCTCCGGTTCTAGTTTTATTTAGTAGATGCTTTTGTCCATAGGGACATACAACAGAAGCAAGAATTTTGACAAAGGTAAAACATTCAGTAAGTGCGACAAAGTGCTACAAGTTATTTGGCTGTAGGTGATGCAATTAAAGTGATACTCCGGGATGGAACAAGTTGGGTCCTATTACAAGGTTTAGGGCAGAAATTACCCCTACAGCAGTGTTTTTGTGCAGCAGAAGCCCAGTGCGCACGCACCAAACACCCCCTCCCTGCTCGTCAGCCGGTTTCCTCTGCACTCAGACGGGGCCAATTTTTACTTGACCAAAAACACAAATAAACGGACTCACACTGAAAAAATCTGATATTAGTCTGCATTCACACTTTATTTAGAGAATTTTTAGCGCGTTACTTTCACACAAAAACACCGCTCTAGTTCTCATCGTGGCGTAAAACGGTGCTACCTCCGCTGCAGAGCCACAGCTGGCAACGAGGCACTCGTTGCTTAGTGTATCAGTCCTGCATGCCAGATATAAACAAACGCAGGTAGTCTGCCAGGACAAAGAGACACAATGCAGATGAAATGCAGATGAAACAACTTTTTGGGCAACCCTAAATCAGGCAGAGGTGGAGTCCACTTGTCAGTCAGCTCGACTGTGCCCCTAGTAGAAGAACAAACAGTGTTTGAGTCTTTTCTCTGTGTTCTTTTATTTTCCAAGCCTATTATTCCTGAAATTAATTCATAAATCTCCTTAAAGAGCCCACTCATGTACACTTTAATTCCCAGAATAGACCCTGTCAGTCACTTAACAGCACTTCACTGTTCAATGTATTACAAACGCTGCATCTGTTGGGGACAATTTTCAGACAATTATGTTGAATGCTTGGAGTCAGCGAGTGGAACGACACACTTATTCTCATTATGTAGATAAAAGTATAATCTATGATGCTGTACGTCTCAACAAAACATTCAAATGAAGGCAGATTAGTGGAATAGAAATGTGATGTGAAAGAGCCAGGATTTCTTCATAACATAATAACTCAAAGAGTCTATTTGGTCCTGTTTCAACGATCTGTCCACCTGATACTGTCAGACTTTCCCAGAATACATCAGGCCCATTTCCACCCCTTTCCTGTCACCCCACTATGTGGTTTTGGTTTCTACCCTCTGGTACCTGAAGCAAAGATGTAATTTTAAACATTTAGTATTTTCTTTGTACAGAATTTAGCTTTGTAGGTGCAGCTTGTTTTTGGACCAAAACTAAAAGAAATGCTTAAAAATCCAGAGTTATGCAAGGTGCAAGACGCAATCTGCATAATTACAGGTTATATGTTTGACAGATTTTATATTTCAGTATCTCAAAAAAGGAGAGTTGAATATTGATGAATCACTCTCATAACCCTGAAGTAAAATATGAACTCCACATTGATCTACACATCTCTCACATTTCTCACCTTTTGTTCCAGACATTCGTGATGAATAACACCTTGGAGAAGCATCTCTATCAAACCTCCAAACATGCTTTCCCTCCACGTAGATATTCTCTCTGAATCTGTATCCGTAAAGGCTCTGCAGAGTCAGCATTGCAGATAAGTGAAAATGATAAAATCATGTATCAGTATGCAGGCGCCTGAAAATCCAGCCATGTCTTCTTGCAGATCTGCATTGTCTCTAAAGTGTGTGAATTTCATATTCTAAAGGATGCATTACAGAAATCATAAGCAGACATTATCATTTTAAGCATCTGGGATGGACCAGATGGTCTACTGGTTGGTAGCTTGTGGCCTGAGTGGCTTGTCTAAAAAGATGTTTTCATCATTAAAAATGAGTGATGCTGCAGTTTTGGAGACTTGTATAGGAAACATACAGTTAGTTTTCTGGATAATAAGGATTCCAAGAAATCTGGCATCATCTACACATATAGACTTTAGAGATTTGGATTTGCCCCTGTGATGATGTAACAACAGGAAGGATTTGCAGAAGCATTTAAAAACCAAAGACTCATTTGTCCAAGGGCCAACATTTTTTTTCAGCAAGTCCAAATGCTCTTATGAAATAAATAAGATAAATATTTTACCCAAAGTAATATATTATTATTATTTGTTAAATTATTTTTATTCAGATTTTATAATTTTTGAAGAGAGGTATTTATCAACAGTTGTGTAGCACCACAGTTTGAAACATGAAAACAATGTAAGGTTGTACAGTAGTTTAGTAGCCAACAATGTGTAAGGCCACTGGGCACCCGGTGCTCCGAGGTACTCATAGACCAACATGACAACAAACAAACTTTTTAAGTTTGTACCGTAGTTTAGTAGCCGGCTATGTTTAGCACTACTCACAGCCGGGTGCTCTAAGACATGTCAGTAATCTGTAACAGTGAATCCTCCTTGTGTCCCACCATCGCTCATCTACCAATCAGAGCTAACGTAACCTCACTCTTCTTTTATTGATAGACTCTCAAGTTTGAACAGACCACTGCAGAATAACTGCTGCATGTGGGTTGGAATGGACATTAGCATAAACAGCTTTGCCCATGTTTTAGCTTTTAGCTAGTGCTCTACCACTCTCTTGTTTATCTTTCTTCTGCTCTTCTGTACTTTTCCTGTCTGAAAGTTAGTCTCCTGTGTCCACACAAAATTAATCCAAGAAATCATTTTCAGCAGAGAAAAATACAGATCTAGCGTCACACTACTAAACTTTGTCAGCCAGTGTGGTGTTGTCATGTGCAACTTCAACTTGGACCTTTTGCAAGTCAATTCAGTCTTGCTAGACTCGATCAACCGATTTCCTGCCTCTGCACTTGTTTCCACAAGTCAATCAATTCCTGGGAAGAAACTGCGTAAATGTTTATATTTTGTCCTAACACTCAAGGAACAAACAAATCTGAGCCAGTCTGTATTTATTTTTCTATTTTTTATGGTAATGCCATTATTAATTAGACACCCATCAAAGATCCAGACAATGGAATCAGTCAAAGCTCAATTGAACTAGACAACATCCCTGTTTTGTGGCAAAAACACACCGGCCAAGTGAGAAGAATCCACATAGTGCAACATTTATGAGGGGTCTTTAGTTTTCCTCTTTGGTTATCTTCTTCTATCAGTTGACCGAAACCATCAAAAATGAAGACATGCTGTAACCACAGCTGCAACACTTCAACAGTTTCCTCTTTCTGGAAACTGTGACAGGGGTCACATTCAGGATCATATTTGTGACGTAGGCTCCTCTGGAGTGCTCGCCATGTTTGTTTTGGTGTTTTTCCACCTCTGCATTCATCACTCACCTCTTAGGATGAGACCTTCCAGTGAGTAAACTGTATCTGTTTTTACTTTTCTATGGATTCTTCTTTATTTTAACTCCATTGTCTGCTTTTTTTTCTCTTCCTCCTCTGTTGGTTTTGTTTATGTCCCTTTTCATTCTCTACAGTGTGATTACTTTCACTCCTGTATTGTTTCGACCTCCCCCTGTGTTTCTTTCTTTGGTTAAATCTTGACAAAGAATCTGCCCTGTCTCTTTTATTTATCCCTGCTCCTGTTCAACTCTCTGCGCTCTCCCTCCATGTGTTCATCGCTTTGCAACATCCTCAGCTTGTCTTTGCTTTCCAATTGCTGGTTTTTTCCAGATCCTTCCTTTATGTTGGACTGTTTGCCTTGTCTCAGCGTAAAAAATAAAGGATCTGAAATGCTCATTTCCCTCTCTGGCTCAATGTGACCTCTGCTCCTTAGCCTTGTAGTGCAGAGAGAGGGAAGCATGAAGCAGGCTGTCGCTGAGCCGGGCTCACTGCGGAGGCTTATCCTCCCCTCACATGTATCTGTGAAGGAAACACACAACAGCAGCGTGAGAACCAGGAGCGATGGGAGTAAAGAAGAGAGATAAAAGAGATGAGATTGGGGGTGAGATGGAAGATGGGGGAGGGATTAGACGGAGGGAGAATGAGCGGGGATGAGGACGGATGACACAGCGAGGGAGTTAGCGAGGAAGGGAGTGAGGAAGGGAGGGAGGAGGGAGCTGATCCCTCACAGAAATAATGATATCTCCTCTCCTTCAGAAGCTGTTGTCTAATCATTTTATTCTTGGGTTATCGGAGATAGAGGAGCCCGTGTTCTGCCTGTTGGCACAAAGCCACACAGCCAACACACAGAGCGACTGTTTCAGCACAAAGGAGCAGAAATCAGAGAGTTTATTCACGCGGACAATGATCCTGCTCTGAGTTTCAGATAATAAACACGCAGGACGCCAGCATGGGGATAAAACTGTAGATGATGCTGATGATGTGCTGCTGTGACAATGGAGACGTTTATAAAGCTCTGCTCTCATTTTCAGATTTCTGACTTGTTTCTTCTCCAAAACCAAAAGAAGATACAGTAATGTTTGATACAACAAAAGATATTCAGCATCTTAAAGGGATAGTTTAGTTTTTTTTAAAGCAGGGGTACTTGCCTGTATTACAGGGTTGGCTCAACTTCATGATTTAGCTACTTCTAAGAAAGTCTGACCCAAAAACTGACGCTGATGTAAGTTTATCCTCTTTTTTGAAATGTCCCAGTGTTTAGAAAGCCTCCTAGTTTTTGCATGGTTCTTGCCCCGCCTGCAGGCTTCTAATGAGACAATAAAACAGCATAACTAACAAAAATCAGGGATTCTGACTGAGACAAAGAAACTGCATTTACTGTGATCACAGGAGAAAACCTCTACAAAGCGGGGTTAACAGTAAAAAAGGAGGACTCAACAGGCAGGTGGAAAACACAAAGAAACTTTACATGAGCTGGTAGCTTGGTAACAGGAGCCAGGCCTTATTTTTGCCTCATAATGTTTTAAAGAAGAGATTTTTCCAGACTTGTCAGGTGAATTGTGGTTGAATTAGGTTTAACATGACATTTTTTACCAGCTTTAATTTCTCTAAGATTTTGTCTGCTGTCAGAGAGTCATTTTGCTTTTAAACTGTTCTCAAAAATGACAAAGATGTGTTCTTCCATCTGCAGCACATGGACCAGCTAAAGGGCCTGTGACTTTTACATGATTGTCTTCCCTGTCTGCTGCTTACATTGTGTTTTTTAACAAGTTCAACTTGGTGTGGACTATGGGTCCTTAAGTTCTGTTGGTACTAGAAAACTCTCTGGGTGTATGGGCTCAAAAGCTGTGCTTGGACCAGAGGGTCCAAGAACTTTTAATTTGGCCAATGGGTGTCATCTGATTTGCAAAAGCAACAACACAACAAAAGTACAGCCACAACAGAAGTTAAAAAGACAGTTTTCCTAACCAATATAGAAAAGTTGTAAAACTCGGTTAATTATTGTTTTCTTTCATAACTTAAGCTATAATAAATATAGCTCATATGCTAACCTAAATAAAGAAATATAAGCACTATGAAGAATATCACAAGGTGACACCCTTAAGAAGCTATATTTATCATGATGAAGTTAATCATTTACTAACTTTTACTACTTTTCTGTGTCTGTTTGGATAAGTAACCTCTTTTAACTTCCGTTGTGGCTGTACTTCCATTGTGTTGTGGCTTCTGCATTCTTATTTTTGTTTGTCTGACCATGGGGATGAAGACCTGGATAGATTATGCAGAACAGGACAATGACATTCATCCATCTTCTACCACTTATCCTTTCCAGGGTCGCGAATGGCTGGAACCTATCCCAGCTGTCTTTGGGCGAGAGGCGGGGTACACCCTGAGCTGACATCCAGAGCTGTTACACAGAGACAGGTAACCTTTCAAACACACACAATCACACGTATGGGCAATTTAGAATCACCAATTAACCTGATGAGCATGATTTTGGACTGTGGGAGGAAGCTGGAGTACTCAAAGGGAACCCACACACGCATAGGGAGAACATACAAACTCCACACAGAAAGGCCCACCAGCGTTAACCTGTGTGCCATTGTGCATCCCAGGACAATGACATATGAAGAAAAAAATATATACAAAGAAGAGGTTCAATCACCCAGGAACTGAATGTAGACCCTGGTTCCTGCTGTTGAAAAGCACCTTTATGAAGCTACAAGCAGCGCTAGTAAAAACACTGCTGTTTGTCTTTCTGTGGGTGATGCATGGTGGGTTTTAGAGATCTTAATATCTGGAAACATCTGCAAACTGTAGCTGAAAAGACTATAAGAGAAACAAAACAGCGAAAACAAAACAAAACACCACGCTGAACATTGTTCAGTGAAGCTGATTTTAGCTGGAGCTGGTCATCACTTGAAATTCCTCCTGCATGTTTCTGAGCTGCTTTGTCTCCACTTTGTTTTTATCTGTGTCAGCAGCAGCAGCAGCAGCAGCTTTATATAAAAAAATAACAGTATATTAGTAAAACAGGCTTCAGACTGTACTCTCAGCCCCCTCCTCGCTCAGCCTGTCTATAATGCATGACAAAAGCTCATCAATAATTCAGTGATATCACATTTTAAAAAAGCTCTCATGCCAGACAGACAGACAGGGACCCAGATAGATCCCTGTCTGTCTGTCTCACACTCAGTGTGTGTTAGTGTGTGTGTGGTGGGGGGGGGGGGGGGGGGGGGGGGGGGGGGGGGATTTGGTAGGTTCCTAGTAAGAAGACACACACACCTCATTAGTGGCTCTGCTCAAACAGCTGTCTGGCTCTTTTCTGCATGATGCTTCACTTGTAACTCAGAGCCGCAGACTCATTCAGACGCGCTGACGGGAGAAAACACAGCGTAAACACAGAGAACGGGGAAGTTTAAGAGCACAACATGACTTCAGCTCAAAGTGAACATCGACAGTGTGTGTCCAGTGATACAGAGGAGCAGCAAAAGGAAATGTAGAAACAGGACGAGAGTTTGAGATTAATAAAAAAAGAGTGGTTTTAACACTTCTGCTTTAAAATCTGGTGTATGAAATGAGTCACTGTACAGAAATAATTAGTGTGATACATCTTCGTACCTGCAGGAAGAAAATGCAGATGAAAAACACGAGCTGAAGAGTTTATGATTTTTGCTCCTCTCTAATGTCATGTGTTTTTAATTCAACTGGAATAAATTAGAAGTCTTGTTACCCATTAAAGGAACTATTTGTACTTTCTTCCATCAAAAAACATCTTTTGTTTTTGTTCTTTTCTCAGTAGCACCATGCATGTTCCTCTACTTGCTGTACACTGATCAGCTGTTTGGGCCTGTAGACTTCAAAAGAGGAAAATACAGTCAAAATAAAAGTTCTGTCTTTGATTATAACATGCTGTGAACACAAGAGGTCACCACTTAAGTTTACAGAGGAAAAGGGGACTCAGTAGACCGAAGGAAAAAGTGGAGAAACTTCTGTGTTAGCTGGAGAGCAAAGGGGATCTTGAGTTACCTGGTGGTGCGACTTGAGCTGCATTTCAAGGGTAGAAATTAAGTTCTGGGATATAAGCCCCTGAAAAATGGCCCTACCCTCTGTCCACAATAAGACAATCCCCAGCTATGATTGATTTGGTTTAATAACTCCTAAACAAAAGTCGTCTTGGAGCCGGATAGTGTGAATGTGTCTGTCAGTTAGTGACCCTGTAAACTGGAGACCTTCAGCTGAAGGTGTCAGTGGACATCCAGTTTACAACAGCTGTGCAAACACAGACGAAGTCCTGGCCTTTTCTGCATCCTAGTTTAGTTTGATATACGTGTGTATATGTGTCATAATCTCCTCATCAGATCAGTGTTTAATGATGATCTAAAGCTGTTTGTGAAGGATGCATCCCACTCAAATTTCTCAATCAATTTCCCCCTTTTGAAGCTTAAACACGACTCTATCTCTGCCGTGGCTTTTAGAATCAGTCCTCTTGCTCTCAAGAAAGTTATCATACAAAAGACCATCTTTTCTTTTCTAGGTCAAATCAACATTGTTGTTACTCTTGTTAGCTTCTGACCCTGGTTTCTGTCTTGATCATACAATTGTATCCGTGTTGTCTTATTCAGCTTAAATCTGACTGTTGTTTGTTTTTGAAACATGTCAGAGTTTCTTTCCACGAATGCAACGGCAAATGAAATCTTGTTTGCCTTCATGACCACAATGTGATTGATTTTTTTAAATGTATTTGGGCATATTAACTATATTTCCAACAACTAATCAAGCAAACTTCTCTTTACACCAAAGGTGGGCTGTCTTATTGAGCAAACGGGGCATTTGCCTGGGACCCCAGGCCCTGTACAAAGCTCTTTGGACCTCCAAAATGCCCTCTTTATGTTTTGTCCCCATATTCATTGTTGTCTTGAAGATCTCTTCACCATAGCAGCATTGGGATGTCTAACTTGATGTCTAACAAACTTATTCTCCACACTTTAACCCAGTCATTGGCAATAACACACAAGTGATGGTTTGCCAACCAACATTAACTCCACATGAAAAAGAAAGGCGACTAAGCTTGCAGTTCACAAGACAGATCTTGGTCTCAAGACCACTTTTACGTGATCTGGGTTTTGTCATGACCTTGACAATCTTTGGTCTTTGGTCTCAGGTCTCTCGGTCTCGTTGGGCTTCAAACTGACATATTGGTCTTGAAGGGATTTATAGCCTACAGTATCCAGGCAGGCTGCTGGCTTTGCAAAGCCCAAATATTATGCAACATTATTAGTATTAAGCACCTTTTAACTACTGACATACGGGTATTTTGTGACAAAAACAGCGCTCATCTTATTTGTAAGTGTTGACTGTGGAGAGAGGGAAATGGGTCACAGGTGGGTGATCCACATCCGATTCTGAAAATGTTACGTTTTCCTTTAGCATTAATTAAAGTTTACTCTCTGCTACAACAACTACAAACAAGGTCAGGATGTAAAGCATGGCATCATGTGCTGCCTCCTGCTGGTGTAAAATAGCCACACTGTAAAAAAGTTGATGTAAATTTTACAGTAACAACTGTATATCAGTTTAAGGTAGTATATATTTATATATTTTAACCACAATCTTTTGCTGCTACTGTTATAGCTTACTATGAAAAAATCCTTGGAGATAAAACAGACAAAATGCCAGAATTTTCTCTTTATTTTTTCTTTTACTTAAGATAAGCTAATTACGAAAAAATAAAAAGTTGCAGCTTTAATAATTTCTTCATGAAGCCTAGTTTTTTTTTTTAGTTCTTAATCTCTCTTTGTCAGTTTTTGTTAAAGCTCATATCCTGTCTGTTAATGTGATAATGACATGAAATTAAACATGAAGTCCAGTGAATATCAGCAGTCAGCATTTATCAGCCTACAGAGTGTTGGTGAGACTTTAAATCCTCAGGATTGCTTCAGATTGCTGCGGTGAAATACAGCTACTTACACAGATTACAAGCTCGGGATGAGAGGGCTGTAAGTCAACTCTCCACCAGCACACACACACACACACACACACACACACACACACACACACACACACACACACACACACACACACACACACCACACACACACACACACACACACACACACACACACACACACACACACACACACACACACACTGTGGGACAGTGTTCTCTCTGTGTATCTTATGTAAGTGTGTCCTGATCATGCTGCAGCCCACAACAGTCACCCTGACACATAAACACACTGTGTCTCTGCGAAACTTTCATTATCATTAAGGTCAGGTGTGTGTGTGCGCGCGCCTGTGTGTTGGTGTGTGTGGGAGAGGAAGAGAGAGAGAGAGAATCCGCGGAGGAGAAAAGGAGGACAGATCAGAGGCAGAAAGCAGGAGGCGCTGCTCGCAGTCAGGAGGATGCTGCGCTGACACGCGGACCGTCGGCGCTCTCTATTCCGGACCACGTACCGTACCGTACCGGTTCTACCTGTACGACTCGCCGCTGATCATCCAGACCTAATTGAACACACACGCATCCACACACCCTTCCTCTCCTCTCCCGTGGACCGGCTCGTGTCGCCATGCCGCCGGCCGCCTGCTCGCTCCGGTACCGTCTCCGCATCACCTTGTGCGCGGGTCTGTGGATCGGGCTGCTGTGGAGCTGCGCCTCAGCAGGAGGTACGAGCTGTTTCCTCTTCATGTGTGCTTCTTTACACTCTGCTCATGGGCTGAATCTCTCAGAACAGTGACAGCACATCAAAACAAAAATCTTTCTTTCTTTCTGGGCATCCCTGTTTGTTTGGAGGCGTCGTGGGAGGAGAGAGGAGAGGCAGGGAGTCTGTTGCAGCCGTTCAAGTCCTGAAATAAACGTTCTTGCGGGCTATTTGCTCTCCAACCAGTTTGCCAAAAAGCTGCACTGGCATCCAGAGAGAGTCCATGTGGACCGGAGCCCACTCATGTGCGTGGGAGCCCGGATCAGGAGCAGAGAGAGGGAGAGAGATGACCTGTCAACAAGCTCTGCAGTTATTGTTTTCTCACGCGCGGAGTGAGGGATTCCTTCACAGCAGAAAGTGAGGAGTGCAAAGTTAATGTCTGAAACGTGCAGGCAGAATGAGGACGTGAAAGAGGCGTGTTGTCTTTCATAATGACTCCTTTAATGGTGCCTCTGTTTGTCTCTGAGCTGGCTCTCCTTTCTGATCAGGAGAGTCACGATGGGTGAGGATTTATCAGCTGCTTTGCTTTGAAAATGTGACCACTGTTAAAGAAAATGAGGCAGGGTCAAACCCAGAGGTCAAACATGTCATTGGGTATCATGTTAATGAGGTAAAAGCTCCTCCTCAGTTTTTATCATAGAACACTTTGTGAAAATGTTGATTCCTGCAGAAAGTGCTGGTGCACATCCTCCACAGCTCCTGTTTTTACATGTTTTGACTATTTATTTCCCGTTTAGTCCCTAATTTTCAATCCCTTTCTAACAACACAGCTTATTGTTGTATCATACCTTCGGAGAGCAGGTGCTGTCTTGAAAACAAGGACGCCTCAACCAATCAGAGCAGAGGAACGCTTCCAAAGAGCATCAGCCTTTATTTCCCTGTGTGTGCTGTGTGATTATGGCTCTGAGCTGGCTGATTAGGAACAAAGCAGATGTGTTCCTTTATGAAGTTGTTGCAATGGATCTTTGTTTTCTCAAGGATGTTTGTTTCTTGCTTGCAGAAGTAGGGTGGTCTAGACCTGAATTTCACAAATTTAGGACACATTGTCATTAAGGAGGTCGTGATGGGTCCTGAGGCTGGATCAGGGTCTGATGTTTTGATGGAGGAACCGTGACGCTTTGATAGGTTGATGTCTGTCTTTGTTCGGCTTGGAACATCATGTTAAGTTGGCTATATCTTCTTATCACATGTGATATTGGATTAAGTTCTTATCTCGTGCTGTGGACATTGACTTTCTGTCTGCAAACTAAGCAATTTCAAACCAGAAACACAACAGGAGGACATCAAAATGAAGCAGCGCTCCCTGACAGATGATGGCCATATTTGTGTGTGCATGAACATGACATGTACTTTTGGACTTTTGTCTACAGACATGGCACAATATTTGCTGTTTGAAGGAAGAATTTGGATATGTTTGCACTAGATGTGTTCACTACAAAATGGTTCCATAAGGTGTTTGATTCAGTGTGACACACAAAATGATGCAATGAAATATCACAGGATACCAGACGATGCAATGCTATATGGTATTACGTTACATTTCATCAGGTTACATCACGTCAGGGTATGTGAAGATTTGACCTGATTTGATACAGTATGATACAATTTAGGAAACAAACATAGGGTGAAAGATGTGGTCAGTTGGTAAAACTGATAAATGTCAAGTGGCATAACCAATGTTTCTCATAAAAATCTGATATTGCACAAAAAAGTTGCTTTATGATTTTATCGGGCTACTACACTGTAAAAAATGTAATTCAAAATCATTTTAAACTAACTGACCAAAAGATGAGGTCAATGGCAAACTGGCTCACTCTGTACAACAAAACCATATCATCAAGTTTATAAATGATATGTTGTAAACATACTTTGAGATATTAGATTATTTTATTATATTATATTTTATTATATACACATAACTTGTTTTATCAGTACACCATCATTAAGGCTGGGACAATATGTTTCTCTCCCGATTCAAATCTTTTACGATTCTTAGGGTGTAGATTCTATTCAAATTGCCAACCTTCAGTGTTTATGATTTTTGCAATTTTAAGTTTGCTCTTCAAACACCAGACCATGTGAAAAAGTCGAATAATGTTGGTGTCTACAGACTATATCAAAAGCCATATTTCCAAAAAAATGCGCGTCACTTGAGTCAGTTTTTAAGATCTTATCAGGGCATCTGACATCTTAACTTTTTCCCAACCCAGTTAATAAGCTAAACTAGACCAAAGCTGCATTTCCAGCAGTCCAGATCTGTTCAGTACGGTTTGGCACGGTTTGGTACAGTTAAGCCTGATCCTGTTTGCGTTCCCACAGCAAAACTGTGCCCTCTTGTGGTAGGCGGCGTGTAAGCTGGATGATGAAAGCCACATCTGTTAAATCGTAGTGCGACACAGTGTACCCCACCTATAATTCCAACGAAGAAGAAAGGAACACTGTAAATAAAGAGCATTGATGGAAAACATGCAGCATTTCATCCTCTCTGTGATTGGCATGTAGCTCTTTGATACAAAGTGCAATCAAGCTTTGTTTCAGAGAAGACTGTGCGTCGCACAGAAAGTGACGATTCTACCAACCAATCAACGGTCTGTGGTGTTGTAGCTCCACCTCCTGAGAGCGGATCGGTTCAGTCTGGCACCCATATGAAAGGATCCCAAAAAGTGGGACAGCTCGTCTGGATTATTTGGGGATGTGCTGGGATAAATCAGTGGAAACGCCACAAAATGCGCTCCGTACCGAGACAAACCGAACCAGTCTGCTTGGTGGAAACGTGGCTTGAGACTAAAATGAAGGATTAAATTAAAAAAAAGAAATTGATTTTTGTTCCAAAATAAAATAATAATCTAAAATTGTTAAAAAAAAAAATTCAGATACTTCGGAACATCATTTTTTTCTCCCACCCTAGTGAATCTGTAAAAAATGGTGGAAATATCATATAAAATACTATGCCACCAATAGAAATGCAAACTACACATTAAACAAACTAAAATATTGTTTCAACAAGTTTAAAGCACATGTTGAATACCAAACCTTATTTGTCTAAGCTACATTTAACATTATACCATGGTATTTTCAGATGCAATCCAATGAGATTCATTATAATAGAATGCAGGACTTTACATTAGGTTACTGTACAGAGTGATATGTAACAATATAATGCAATATGATACTATTCAAAATGATATATTATAACAGATAAAGACAGAGTACAATTCAGAATGGTATGATTACCACACCATTATGTTACAATATACGGCACAATGTCACAACGCTATACAATACAGCGAGATATGATGAGCTAGAGTGCACTGTAACATGAAATAGCTCAGTACATAACAATGTACTTTGGTACAATGCACATTGATGGAGTGTGAGATGAGATACAGCGTAGTTAAATGTTATATAAAGCCTTGTAATAACATGCTACTACACCGTTTTCTATAGTATGCCACCATACACTTCATTGTCCCTGTAAGCTAATGTTGCTTTGACAAACTGAATGGCTGCACACTTGCTAATAAAGAAGAAAAACAATAAGAGAAAACAGAAGCAACTAAGAGTGACAAACAGCATGCGTATGCTGCACAATTCTGTTTGCACATGCTCCATAATGTGCAAACATTAGCGAAACATAATAAAGCTTCTGCACAGCCTCATGAAAACAAAGTGTCACATTTTGACTGACGTATACAGAGATGGTTTTTAATCGGTTGGTTTGAAGTTCTGTGATCCCTGAGCTATTCACTGAGCTGATTACTGGATGAAGGTTTGTTTTAAGAGGTCCCTCTTCAGTAGCTGTGTCACGATGCTCAGCAGAGATGTGATTGGATCCTGATCCAAGGTCAGTTTGCTGAATCACATTACTCGACACAGATTTCGAGAAATTGCATTTCTCAGTGATTCTGTGAGCGCTTTTATTGCCCTGGTTATGGTTCAGGGAAGATTGTGGTTTGGTTGGATACTGAGAGTCAACACTGAGACCATGTTCCATTTCTGAGACACAGAGCTGCATTACTGAGCTCTAACGTACAATAAAAGGACTGTGTGTGTGTTAAAATGAATCAGCTCCATGCTGTTTTTATGTTCCTGTGTTAACACTGAGCGTTGTTTGGAAGCATAATACAGCAGGTGAAGTCGAGGTTACACACTCCGGCTGCACATTACTGTCATTTAAAGGAATAAGGGCTCTTTATTATGGAGAACAACATACACAGAGCTGAATAATCACAGGATAAGTGATCACACATGATTAGGGATGGGTACCAAATCAGGTACTTTCACAGTTACTGACCAAATTCTGTCGGTAGTACTGAGTCACTTAAAATCAAAAGGTACCATGTTTAGGTAACTAAACACATCCTTGTGACTGTGAGGGAGTGGGAGAGTAGGTAATTTTCCATACTGGACAGCATTGCAAGGTTATATATATTGATGAATAAATATGTTGAATTAAAAAACGTTGAGATTTTATTTGTAAACAAATTATTATTTATTACCACATAAATACACAAAAGTACCAAGAATCGGGACTGTTTAGTACAAATACCAATGCCAGGTACTGGCATCGGTACCGTATCGTTTCAAATGTGAAAGGTACCCATCCCTACACGTCATACAGCACAAAAAAGCTTTAACCAGGCTGGGATTTGTTTAATGGCAGAACATTTAAGCTGCATACCAATGAGGGATTTCAGTGTTTGGGGTCTTTCTGGGGATTCAGACTGTGGATGTTTTGGTATCTGCATGCTCAGAGGTTGAGTTTTGTTATTTAAATTAACCTCCTCTTATCTCCTAATGTTACAGGAAGTGCACTAGCAGGTTCTGAAGAACCTTTTAACAATGTTTTTAATTCCATCAAAGGAGAGTGTTATTTAAATGCAGTTTGGTGGGAATTATCTGAAAACTACTTGCTCAGTTTTCACAAAACTTGATGGGAGCTGGCAGCATTGATGAGGGATGAAACATGCAAATTTGTTGGCTGGATCTAGTACTCAGTGTCTATTTCTCTAAGACTGAGGTCGCACATGCTGACTTTCTAACATCTCATTTAGCTGAAGTGTTTACTGAGTCTAGAATTCTTTAATATCTGAATATAGAAACACCTTTCAAAACACCTCCTCTTTAAAGTTTAAAGAGGGGCTGTAAAGTTCCAATGCTAAATTGTTCCAATGACTAAAACTACATTTACACCAAACTACCAAGCAGGTTTAGATCAGTACAGTTTGATACAGATTGGATTAAGCCTAATCTTTTCTGTGTTTCCACAGCCAACCGTGCCCCCTTGTGGTAGGCAGCGTGTAAGCCGGATGCTGATAGCAGCATCAGTTACACAATAGATTGAAGCCATAGCAATGTGACAGTGTACCCCGCTAATCAACCCAACGACAAAGAAACACGTCCAACAACCAACAATTTGGCTTCTTTGTGATTCCCATGTGGCTCAATCAAGCTTTGTTTCAGAGAACACTGTGTGCCACTAGTAGAAATACTGCCGTTGACACACGGTAAGTCTTGATTCTTTCGACCAATCAACTATCTGTAGTGTTGTAGCTCCACCTTCTGGGATCAGATCGGTTTAGTCTGGCACCCTAACGAAAGAGGCCCAGAAAGTGGGACAGTTAGTCTCAGTTATTTGGGGATCTGTCCCGGAATAGGTCAGTGGAACCACAACAAAGTGCTTGCTGTACCGAGACGAACCAAACTGAGCCACACTGAACCGTTTGGTTTTAACAGGAACCCAGTTGCTACCACCTTTCAACAAATCACATCATATCATGACATTGTGAATTCTACTTGTCTGGGTTTTCAGTCTTGATTCAGCCCATTCGTAAAATTTCCAATGTGGAATTTCCTGCTTTTTGAGTGGGCGGAGCCAGAGGGGGCTTGTTTGGATTTAAAGAGACACACAGCAAAACACAGCCTCCCAAATTAGGACCTTTTTGCTGGTTGTAATCTTGGTGTGATTTACTGAAGAGTCAAAATGAAACATGGTGAGACTATAGACTGTATATAGATTGGAGAGCATGGCTCCACCATTTACCATTGTATGGTTTTGGAGCCACGATACCCCTGTCACAGGGGCCACCATTGGTAGCCATTGTGCAGCCAGTGTCTGTGCAGTAGAGACTGTGAAGGATTCTGGGAGAATCTGAGTGGAGCCGGGTGAAAAAAAAAAAAAATCTTTTTTGTCTTTTGAGAGTCTAATCTCTTCTTGGTTCTATTTCCCAACATATTTTACAATCCTCGAAAAAAATACACAAGAACGCCAGCTGTCAATCATCATTAAACATGATGTAAAACCTCATTTTTATCCTCTTATAACTAATGAAAATGAAACTTTTTAGAAAAAAGAGGACTTGAATACAAGGCAAGGAATACAATATCTCTAAATCACCACAACAATTGGACATGAGAGACATTTGTACGAGGTGTATTATTGTTAAAATTTTACCACAGCCCACCTCGAATGTCAGGAGAGCCACATTCTTTGGCCTATACTGCAGCCAGTCACCAGGGGGAGCAGTTTTTGTGGCAACTTCACTTAGAGCTGAGCAAGATGAAGTCTATTTTTTTACAGGCTATGAGTGAGACTACATTAGACGACAGAAGGCTGTGTTAAATGGATGAAAACAGGTATGACATGTCGCCTTTAATACGGAAGAATTCATAAAGTGTTTGTTAGGTTTTGGAGGATTGAGTGAGTGGAGATAGAATCAGTTTGAGAAGTCGTCCTCGGCTTCCAGGGGCCTTAATTTTGACAGGATCGAAGATTTTTAGTTTGATCTTTGATTGCAGCTTTTGGTAAACCGTCAGGTTTTAGTTTGATGTCCCTTCACAGAGAGGTCTGGATGTGTGTCACAGCCTTGTGTCCTGATGTGAGCGCCTACTGTACATGTTGCTCGAGAAGATTTCATCACTTCAACTATTTGGTTTCATCCCTAAATTCTCAATTGACAGTTAGAGTCCTGGAGCATTTGGATGTCCCTCAACACTCTGTGGGGATTTCTCTAACCATTATACACACACGACACTGACACTGACACACACACACACACACACACGACATGAAAACAGGTTGATTTGAAGTCATCAATCAGCTCCCTGCAGGATTTCTGTCCTCTTGTTAATCCTTGTGGCTTGTTTCTCTCCCCTCATACATGCACAAAGGTTCGATCTGTGTACACACACACCTGCTGTTGTCACACACACATACTCACACACACACACACGCTGCGTATCAAACCCTGCATCACTGGTTTCATCTCTGTGCCAGCGTCTGTGGTTAATGAGATCACCCAGCAGAGATGTAATGTCACAGAGCAGCCTTGTGATTGTGTGTGTGTGTTCCATGTTAGTGTGTGTGTTTTAATACGGGGATCATGCCTGTGTATGAAGATAGGCTGGATCACTGCGTGCTCTAATTTCTCGGGGTGAGAGTGATAATCTGCCAGAAAGACAGCTTGACAGCTGAGTGCAGATTGTGGAGCTCCAGCTGGGCAGAAAGCCGGCTGCAGTTTGAGTCTGCAGAGCCACACGGAGCTCCGTCATCGACCTGCTCTCCGCTGCAAAGTTAGCCGTGAACTCATGTCTGCTTTATTTAAAAGTATAAACTCTCCTCTCATCAAATCAGCTCTCCTGTTTCCCTCTTTAACTTCCTCCTTCCTGTCCTCTTCAGACGCCCCGCTCCGCCATCCTCTGACTCCTGAGTGAGGGGAGAGAAAAATGGAAGTGAGGAGATTGTTTCTTACGGCTGAGTAACTCCGGCCTGATTATACAACCACTTCCTCCCTAGGCTGTGAAGTTTTGAGAGTTGGCATCAAAAAAGAGACAAAGAGGGAGGGAAAGTGAGGCTGAGGAGGAAAGAAGAGGCAGAATCACGCAAAGCTACGACCCTATCATGATCCCAATTCACTTCTATACCCTACATACCTTCTGCCTGTGATACAGCTGCTTTCTTAAAGTCAACTTACATCATTCATTGGTTGAATTTATTGACTATATCATTCATTGTTCTATGTCTCTTTATGTGAAGCCTGGTTGTTATTTTTTGGTGGAATCATTGATGTATCTTTCACCAGACATCTGCGAAACCCCATATCCATACTAAAGGCCTATTCACCCCCTTTCAAAATGTAAATATGCATCAAAATGATGCACACTGCAAGACCTGTGATTGGTACACTTAGGAATCAGGCTTCCTGTATTTACAACTTTTCCAGAATCACTGCACATCTGCTGTCCATTACCTCTCCTCTTCCCCTCCTCTCTATTTTCCTTATTACGCTCAGAATCACTTTGAGAGAGCACAAACCAGCAGGACTGGAAAGACCACACTGCCCTCGTGTGTTTCGGAGGAGTATTGCAGAGTGAAGCAGGCACATCAACGCAGAAGAGGGTTTCAGGCTGGCGACTTGTCCAGACTGTACTTTGTTTTTCACTGTTATGAAATGCTGCCCTGATTGCAGCTTAAAGAGGCTGTAAGGAGTTTGAAAGTGATCTTGAAAAAGTCTCCTTTCTAGATATATGCCTGGTCGTAACCCACACTTTAAAATGAGATTATCAACGCCAATATTGCTGGTTACAGGTTGTTTTAAACTACTACTTTTTAGCTTCCAGGATGGGTAGACCTGGACCGGATTGATTTACAGCATGCCCCAGTCCCTATGAACACGCCAGCTTACTAAGTTTAGTAGTGAGAAGAGGCAAAACACAGAGATCTGTGTTTTTTCTCTGTGGAAAAAGATTTCTGTGATTAATTTTGTTGTAATGGTGGCTACAAGAGCCTGTCAGACAGAAAAGGACAGACGAGCAGAAGAAAGTCGAAGTTTAAGGCTAATTAGCGTTTAGCTTGGGCTGTATCAATCTGTAACACAGGAGCTAAGCTGGTTGTGATGATGTTCATTCCAACCCACATGCAGCAGTTATTCTGCAGTGGTCTGTTCAAACTGAAGAGTCCATGAATAAAATGAAGAGTGAGGTTACGTTAGCTCTGCTTGGTAGATGACTGGCAGGACATAGCTAACCAGGATTTACTAATGTTTCACGTTATGGACATGTCTTAGAGCACCAGGCTGCCAATAGCGCTACATATAGCCAGTTGCTACAACATTTGCTTGATGTCACGTTTCAAACTCTAGCGCCATATAACTGTACTGATAAATACCTTACCTCGGCACGCTGTATCCAGTATAAAGTTGTCTTGAACAAAGAAAATTAGTTTCGATCTGATCTCCATTCAATTCCAAAACAAACACATGCCTAGCTAAAAGTAATTTATGACAGTGGGTGGAGACAGTGCAATTAAAACTGATCCTCCTCATAGCATCTTTAAAGCTGAAGATTCAAAGATTAGGCTGAAAAGGTTGGAGGCACATTGTCGCCATTTTTCCACCAATATTTTCAAATATCTGACCCGAGGTTTGGCTGATTTTCAAGTCCAGGTTTTGTTATTTGATAAAAAAGTGAAGGAGAACCTTAGCTAGTTGTGTGTTTATGAGTTTGTCGCTCAAAAGAGGTGATGTAATGTTGGTGAAAAAGTGCATCTATGAAGCATAGAGGAGGAGTTTGTGCTTTTGTCCTTGATGGATGTGCTCAAGGAGGAAAGTTAGAGAGAAGAGAGGAGAGGAGAGGAGGACAGATAGTTAGAGGTGACCCTGTTTTAATCAGTCTCTCTGTCTCCGTCTCTCACAGGTGGGCTCAGTGAGGTTTAACCTTTCCTTTCCAGCAGAGCCCCTCTGAATACGCGCCCCTGATTAACATGATTACACAGATCACTGTTCCCTTAATGAAGACCTAATGCTGGGTTCTGATGGAGTGAACACCTGCGGTCTACAGTGCTTTGCATTGTTAGCACTTAACATCCGGAGTCTGTGAAGGTCTTATTTATGCTTGAAGTCCACTCTGTGTTATCGCAGATGATATCTGCACTGATCTATGACTGCAGCTGTGAGGAGGAGAAACTAGAAAACACACACGATATCTCGGTGCATTTGAGGACATATGCATCTGTTTGAGATTTGAGTCAGTTTCAGAACAACGTTAGATTTTAAAGCATAATTTTAACAAACAGGATGTCAGAAACATTTGTTATACTTCTAATTTTGCTGGACGTCCCCATGCTGCACTATCACGGAGGAAAACAAAGCACTGAAACATCAGAGGCTGGCTTTTTCAGAAACACTGAGTCAGGTTTAGAGGAAAAATCTGATGTAGTATGAAGCCAGTAGTAACTATTGCAGACTTTATCCTCTTAAGCCGCGGATATGTTTGTTTTCTTCACCATATGTAACAAAATGAAAGTGAAACCCTTGAGACGGTGTTTGAAAACATGGTTCTGAGTTTTTTAGAGTTAATAATGAGACATCGTTAGAGTAATGCAAGAAATAAGTGGTTGCAGTCTGTGCACCATGAAGCATTGTGTGTTCATTAAAGCCTCATATATCAGCTCCCTCCTCAGTGCAGAGGTACTCCTCAGTTTCTCATTAAAACCTCATTAATGATCCAAACAGTCTGCTTTAAAAACAAACCTCTCAGAATTTATTTAGAAGAATAACAAGGCAGCAGCTTTAAGATTATTTTGAGACAAATTTAGCTCTAGGAGCATGATTTGAGTTTGGATAAAGCAGCGAGGTAAAGGTAGCTTTCAGGTAAAATGTGCGGTGTAGCATATTTTGTATTCAGTCAGGGACACATGAATACCATGACTTGTTTGGGACCTTAGTAGAAACCAACTGAGATAAGAGCCATACAGGTTGTGGTATGTTTTAAAACTGCCAAGTCATGAAAGGCATAAAATTATATTACAGCGGAATTCATCATATGAAATCTTGAGTGGTTTGACCTTTTTTTTTTGTAGATGATGGGGAGAAAAATGCTTCTATATAATCCAAATATGGTTTGGAAAAAGTTAATAAGTGGTTTATACAGACTTTGATGAACTTAAAGGTCCCATATTATGCTCCTTTTCTGCAGTTTGATATGGATCATTGATGTCTTCATGAAATGGTAGTGACATGTTTTGGTCCAAAAAGCCAATAAATCAAGCACAACAGCATTGTTTCCAGGCTCTCATAGCCCCTTGGTTCAGAATCGTCTGATTTAGTGGGCGTGACCTTCATATGTAAATGAGCCACCGCTGATACCGCCCCGCTCTTCTGCGTCATAGAGAGCGGTGCCACGAGCTCCGAGTGCACAATGTTTAGAAAACAGCGAAGCTCGTTTACCGTAACATTACAGGCTAAAACAACAGGCTAACCGCAGCTAAAGTTAGCATCCTGAAGCTAACACAGAGACAGGGGGGACACTGAGGAAAAGCTCTTACATCTGCTTCACAGCACACAGCGTTTAAAATACTCACATTTCCAGGGTCCGAGGTTTGTTGGCGGATGGTTGGTAATGCGCCTGGATTCAGGACCAGTATATGTGCTAGCCCTCTGTTGTACTGTCCAAAGTTGGAAAAGTAGTCGGCCGTGAAGTGACTAGCACACACATGCACAGTTTTACTGAGTGTAGCTGGCACTTTTCCTTGATAAATGAGCTCTAGCCACTTAGTCTCGTCTCCTTCCGAGATGGGAAGCTTGTGCATGGAACTATGTGGCTGTTTACAGCCAAAAACAAAGCAGTGATGGCAGTTATGGCTGCTGGAGCAGCAGCAGGGAGGGGAGTGGGCGGGGAGGGGGTTCGGGAGTATCTGCTCGGGTGGACCAATCAGGTCAGACTTGCTCCTGATTGGTCAAAAAAGTGAATCGCTGAAGTTGGCAAATCCCCAAAATCCAAACAGCTCGATTTTGGTCAGGATTTTACATTCACAAGCACTAATAAGTACAGGTTTTGTTATTAAATATCACATTTTGTGGGCTGGGAGGAAAGCCAGAGACCCACAAATTTCACTAAAAGACTTAATAAAGTGATTTTTGCATAATATGGTACCTTTAAACACCACTTTATTAACTAGAAGTGATGAAATTTTCTGTATTTCTTTCACATCACTTCACTCTGTCTCACCGAGTGTCTAATGTATGTGTTGTTGTACTGTATCTGTAATGTGAATTCATTCCAGTAGGGGGCAGTAATTTACCTAAACCTGAGCGCCACCCTCAAGAAAACAAAACAGGAGACAAACAAAATTAGCACTGTGCATTGTGGGAAATAGTATGTGAGGTAAACTACATTGTAGCATCCTGAGAAATTTTCTAGGATCCAAACTGCTGAAAACTCTTTGGGACACGAAGGATGACTTCGCCAAACATGTTGACAAAAAATCAGCCATCGTGAAAAATCAAAATCAAGTGGTGCTCAAAGAACTGCAGCTTTTAGCACATCTGAGCTGGCTGTCATTATCAAAGTCTGAGGTTGCTGCTTGTTTTCAACCCTACTTATAAACCCGCCTTCAAATGTTAAAAAAAGGCAGAGCTACTGTGAGCTGACTCATGCATTGTTCATTTTCCTCCTTTAATTGGATTTGATATAAACCATAAAAAGAGGAGGTTAACGAGGATGATTATTGCAGATTCATGCAGCATTATTAGTGTTTTGTTGGAGCTAACAGGCTTGTAAATGCAACTTCTGTGAGTCATATTGTTGCCTGTTTTCCATGCAGTTGAAGTCATTTGTTTGTTATAGTTTGCTGTTTTGTTTTTGCAGAAGACACAATTAGGGTTAGAGTTTAAAGTTAAGTAAGTGTGTTTCTGTTAGGGTTAGACTTGGAATTTTACAGAATCTTCAGGGAAACAACATGCAGAAGTTACTGAACACAGAACTTAGCAGAATTTGCAAGGCTTTAGTTGCCTGGCATGTCTTAAATCATTAAAAACTTGCAGTGTGTGCTTAAATAACTGCTGCAATTAATTTGAAGCATGTGCAGTTTAAAGTTAAGTTGCTAAAACGTGCAAAAAAACTCAGAAAAGCTTTAACTCAATATGATTTATACCACATTAAAGATCTTGGGGGAGTTCTTGTTGCGTTAAGACGTCCTTATCTGCTTTGTCTATATTGTGTTAAATTTGCAAACGGTGTGTGAGTGTGTGTTAGTGTTTTTGCTTGTTGGTCCGGTGTAGATGATGCATGATCTGCCATCTCAATTAGCCTGCGCTCTCATTAGGAGCAGAAGTGTGAGCTGCGGCTTCTTGGTCTCTTGCACGCTCTGACATATGGTCAAACCGACCAGAGAGGACAACATCCCGGTGAATTATTCAAAGCTGTGTTTCTGTGCGTTTGTGTGTGTGTGTGTGTGTGTGAGAGAGAGGTGGAGGACTTGGCTGTAACCTTCCTCTGTGTGTTGACATCAAAGGAGAACGTGTGGAGCAGGAGCAGGTCGTTCTGCCGCTGATGTCTCCACCTCAGCAGGTCCTCCCAGACCTCTGTGACCCACCGCGGCTGTTTAAAGCACGACTGAGTGTGTGTGTGTGTGTGTGTGTGTGTGTGTGTGTGTGTGTGTGTGTGTGTGTGTGTGTGTGTGTGTGTGTGTGTGTGTGTGTGTGTGTGTGTGTGTGTGTGTGTGTGTGTGTGTGTGTGCTGTTCAGAGCAAGCTGTTGGTGCCTGCCTCAGTATCTGGGATTATCCTCTCTAGGATGGCTGCAGGATTGCACGGATGCTGCTGTGCTGACACTTCTCTACAATGGAAGCAATTAACTGAAGCTTAACTTTGTGTACGTCTGTTTTAAGCCATGACGTTAGTGTGTGTTTGTGTGTGTGTGTGTGTGTTGGTGTGTGTGTGTGTGTTTGGAATTAAACTGAACCATTTTGCTTCTCTTATCCCTCTCCATACTCGAGCTCTTTATCATTCAAAGCATTCGCAGAACGACTTCTGAATGTTTTGTGCTCCGTCACATAAACACGCTGAAAGTGAAACGGCTGCAGCGCTCAGAGAGAGAGAGAGTGTAAAGAAAATTAAGCCTTATGTTTTGGTTTTAAGGAATGCAAAATTTTGTTTCATGTTTGTGGAAAAGGAGAAGTTGAGGCACTTTCCAAACAAAAACTTCAGCAACAAAAAAGCTTTCTTGCACAAGGGTACGTTAATACAGACCTCGTCCTTGTGGCATCTGCTCCAGTGCAACCTGAAGAGTCCTTTCCAAGGCCCTCTTTAACATCTGTTGCAAAAATATCTCTATGTATTCATCTTGTCACCTGTAGCATCTGTTTCAAGGTCGTTAAAGCAGCTGTTTTAAGGTACCCTTTAATATCTGAGTTAACAATGACGTAGCATCTTTCATGAGATAGCTTTTAGTGTCCCCTTCTGTGGTGTAATGAGGCTGGGGTTTGAAGATGCCCTCTCTTTCTCTCTTCTAAGTCCCTTTTCATCTGTGTTAAGGTACCCTTAGATACCTGTTTTAAAGGTGCCTGTAGAAAACTGCTTGTACGATGTACTTAATTGTTTGTTTTGAGGTGTACTTAAGTGTTTGTATTAATTGTAGGTAGGCTGTAGGTTGCTAGGCCCCGCCCTTTTGGCTATGGCTGCCTTTTGCAGCAGGTCTCTCTTCTTTGTTCGTTTCTTGTAATTTTTTCATCTCTTTTTCCATATCTTTGCATTTCGAGTGGATCATTACTTTGTATGGCTCATTTGTTGGTCATGGACACCAAACTTTTGGTGTCCTCAGTGATATTTTTACTACTTTTTCTCCTGTGTTTGTCTGGAGATCCTACATGTAACCATGGCCGCATCGTTTACATGTGAACTCAGCTGTTTGCAGCCTGTAGCATGTCAATGCTAACTGGTGTAAGGCCCGATGTCTTCCCACAAGGTGAGGAGAAGGAGGTGAGGACGACGTGCTGGTTTTCAGGTGTGAGCTAAGACGTGACGACATGGACCTGCTCTTCCCTCCATCGTTATTAAGAATGCAAGATCTATCTCCAATAAGATGGACAAGCTAGCTGTGCTAACCCAGCAACAGAGGGAATACCACAGGGCAGAGTAGCATCATGCTATTCACAGACATGGCTAACGAAGCTGACATCAGACACCAACGGCATGTTGGAAGAGCTTCACCTGCTGTGGGCAGGCAGGATCCAGGAGACAGAGACTGAACAGACTGCTGAAGAAGCTCAGTCCTGGACCCTGTGGAGGTGGAGGCTGGCTGACTGGACAATGATGGACAAGCTGTCATCATCTGTTTTCTTATGGACCTTTTTGCACTTTCTATACACTTTCTTACTTTTGTTTTCTTGATTGCTGCTGTGACTTCAATTTCGTTGTACTTGTTACAACGACAATAAAGTTCTATTCTATTCTATTCTCTTCTATTTTGTTCTGTTCTATTCTATTCTATTCTATTCTATTCTATTCTATTCTATTCTATTCTAATATGCACTCTAGTTCTTGATCCATCCAAGTAAAACAAAATGCAAGTGTCTGTTTCAAGGTACCCCAAGTTGCTTGCTTCAACTCTTCAATATAGCCTGTCTCCTTACCCTTAGTTTCCAGTGTTGTGCATTTATCCTTAAGAGTATGTTTTGGATCAAGGTACCCCTAAGTGCATGTCTCAAATTCCAGTTAAGTGATAGTTTATGGGGTTTTCTGTCTGTGTCCTGTGCAGTTAAGAGTATGCAATAAAGTACATTTACGTTCTAACCAAATGCAGCTCTAAGCTTCTGTTTTGAGTACCTTTTAGTGTGAACAAGGCAGTCTGTAGTAAGAAACCCTGTAGTGTCTGTCTTGTATTTCTCTGTGGTATCTGATTCAGGCTGTTACCCAGTGAGTTTCCTTGGAAAGAGCCTTCGGTGACCGCTTCTAGGGGCCTTTAAACATTAGTCTTGAGGTACCCTTCTGTGTCTACTTTAATATATCCCCTTAAGCATCTACATCAACATCTGACAAACTGATTCAAAGTGTTTATGTCGTCCCTGGTTTGATTTGCGTACCTCCGGCTCACCTGAGGATCAGGGATAATCCAGACACAAACACATTTTCCAGATTAAATCCTTTGAAGAAGCAGAAAAGTGTTTCCTCTCTTTAGGATAAATCTTTATTTTCAGTCGGCTTTGAAATGATCTTTTTTTTTTTTGCTCTGTGGTGAATGATGGATTGTGATCCAGGGACAGATTTGATACGGTTGTCTGGGATTAGAGTGACAATTCAGATTCTGGGTCTGTGTAACACACACACACACACAAAGCCATGCACACACACTTTGCCCTGACACTTTGCCTTGTCAAACTCACTCAAAGCTGATTGGCACAATGAAGTGTGTCTGCAGCCAAGCCTTTTAAAAGGTTAATATTTCAGTTCCCATTTGCCTCAAAGCTCTCGCTGTAAGCCTCCGCTTTGCTCCTCGTCTATCAGCCTGTGATACCAGAATCCCACTGAAGTAGGTCTGCTGACAAACCACCGTGTATGTGTGTGTGTGAGAGTGTGTGTGTGTGATAATCCGCGCCATGCGACTCTGATAGCTACGCCTGTCATGCTGTCGAGTCAGAGTGTTTGTCTCCCTCGTACTTTAGCTCCAGTAGGTCTCTTAGAGCTGCATTGAGGGGCTCGGCATTGTGGGGCAGAATCCTGTCTGAGTGTTTCTTCACAGTGATTGGCTCCAGTCTGGGCCGTGAGGTTCAATGTCTCAGCGCGGCTCTGCACCGCTGCCCACTACAGGGATTGATTGATTGATTCCTGTCAGAGTCCACGCACCGACAAAAAGCCCTCAGAGCTTTGGAGAAATTCATGCTCGGACAGTTTTTGAAGCGTGATGCAGGAAGAATTTAGGCTGAAAGGATGCAAAGCCTTCAGCCAAGACTGCAGCTTCCTGTTGGATGACGGCTGCCAGTCACGCTCCGAAGACGAGGACGTTGTTTGTGTCAGACTCACAGAAAGTCAGCCAGGTTTCAAAGTGAAAACATCCTGAAAACAGGAGGACTGCTGTAGCTCGGTTGTTTGATCATCTGTTGATAGAGAGGCAGGTCCAAACAGTTCTTCCTGCATGTTTCAGAGAATCACCAAAACTTTACTTTTTGTACAAAAAACAGGAAGATGCTCACTAAAGTTTGAAGTTTGAGAATCTGCAGGAACTTTCCGCCATGAACTAGGAAATTTTTTATGGAGTCTGTGGAAAACAGGGTCTAAATTAAGTCCCTGGGTGGTAAATCTCCACCTGAAAAGTTCCTGCTGAAGGGCTGTCTTTTCCAAAGATCCAGGAATAAGATGATCCAATAAGATGACCCCCAGCTGTGATTGCTTTGGTTTAATAACTCCTAATCAACGGTCTTCTTTTAGCCTGATAGTGTGTGTAACTGCTTTACAGTCGGAACCAATGAGCAAAGAAACGTCCTTTCACGGTCATTTTTGGGCGTCTTGCTTTGGTCTCCTGAAGGTGCAGACCAGTGGTGGCTGCTGGTCAGTCAAAGAGGGGAAGCCCAGTTTTTTCCAGCCTACATCATAGATTTGTTTATTTATTCAAATGTAAATTCTACCCAGCCACCCGGACCAGCCACATGGACTTACTGCAACAGAACAGATCCTGTGTAAGTTGACACATTGATTTGAATGAAACCTATTGGATCCATTTGCCGTAACAGAACGCAGATGCATCCAGTGTATTCTAGCTGTCAGATCGACAGACGCATTATAGACATGATCTGCACATCCATCAAGACATCTGATGGGTTATTGGGGATTGTCCAGGAACTTTTTTTTTTAATTTCTACCCTAGTCCAGACAGTTTACATTCATCTTTTAGCCTTATTTGACATCAGAGAGGTAATTTCAGAAAATGATCAATTGTCCTTAAGAAACCGTCTCTGGTCTGGAGCTGAAGGCTGAGTGACGGATATGACTAACACTGATATTTAGATTTATATATATTTCCCTGAGCGGCCCTCGTACATGTAAGACATCTGTGATCTGAGACTTGGCAGTGAAGAAAGACACATTTTTGGACTCTGTGAAGAGGATTTGATCAATCTGCTGCAGTGAGAAAAGAATCCATACATGCTGGATGTTTGCAGGTCGACTCTGTTATCATCATTTCGTTCCCTGCTCTGTCGTCTCCTGGTGGGTCTCCTAAACTGTGATCAATACGTTCTGGGATGGGTCTCTCTTTTGATCATTTACTCATAAAGGTCTCGATGGAGACAAAGCTGCGGGTCAGATCTGATCGATCAAAACCTTAAAGCTCAAACTTTCTGCACAGTAACTTTCTATAAAAAGATGATGGGGAGCTGGGACATAGAAGCACCTTTTTCTCTCCAGACTTTCATGAACTCTGCTTTTAAAGACATTTATTATTCCATAGAGTAAAAGCCTCAGCACTGCACTCAGCTTTATATTTCTGGATCACAAAGTGAGAATAAATCAGACACAATCCACCACCAGAGGAGAGAAATACACTTTGTTTTGATATTAATTAACCTCACAGAAGCAGATATGATCTGCTTTCTACCTCACACAGCAGACTTTATTCCTTTTATTTCTTTTCTTTGCTCATAATTTATTTCTGAATGTTTTTTCAGGTTGACATTTAGGTCACGGCCACCCCAAGGTCCACGCTGAAAGCATTCCTTTCTCTCCCTCCTCCTCTGCCTCCTCTCACCACTGATACATCCACCTTTTCTTTTATTCATGGATTAAAAGCACAGAGAGCCCACATACCTGCAGCGGGCCCCGACACACTCACTCATACACACACAGTGTGGATACACACTTTATGAAAGAGTGAGCTATGAGATCACTCCACCATGAGATTTTTATCCTGTCGGCCTTGGAGGCTCATCACTCGCTCTGTGGATGTTTAACAGCGCTCAGATTAATGGATTCCTGCAGATACACTCGTTCGTCAAACAGGGGGATAATGAAGTCCTAAAAGCTGAGTCCTTTAAACTGTAGCTCCAATAATAAAACACTGATTCTGACCAAGGTTTGAAGCATAATAGATGATCAGAGCAGCACATTTCTGCAGTTTTCTTCAATATTGAATATTTAACAGCAAAAACATATCCAGGGGTACTCTGATGGTGCTGAATTAAAGGCAGTAACTCATAAACTGTGATTTAACCCAGTGTTTTTCAACCATTGTGCCGTGAGATACTGTAAAGTGTGGCATGGGAAATAGTCCAGTTTCACTTAAATTTTCTAAAAATACTGAAAACATGCCATTGTCCAGTTGCTTTAAGAGTAATATGCTTTCTTCCATGTCAGTCGGTGACAGCAGGTAACTAATTGCCTTAATGCTCAGATTTAGTGACGCATGAAACAGGAAGCCTTGACAATAGGGGTGCACCGATCATAATTTTCTGGCCGATCACCAATCAACGATCTTTAAAAAGCCTGACCTGCCGATACCGGTTTTTATTTTTTTATAACTGACAGCATATACCTTCAATGTCCCAATCTTATATCATTGAAAATCATTAAAAATTGCCTGTGAAACAATGAAATCTTCATGTTTCAACTTAAACAACCAATAAAGTGTCCTGAGTTTTAGGTCTTAGAGCAACAAGCATCAAAGGCTGGCTGTCAAACCTTCCCGGAGGTATATAAGATCAGTTCCATACAAAAGGATGGGCCAATCCCTGATCCCCTATTCCCCTAAATTAAGGAAATCTGCACCAATCAATCTGTGCAAGTCTACTTGACAGTAATGGAAAATTTTTGAACAAGGCCTGGGACAAAATTCAGACCCTGATGAAGGCTCTACTATGGGAGGTAGTCAAGGAAAGCAAACATGGTGAACTCAAGGCTGTTCAGCCAAAGTTGTCTTTCATTTGGGTTTAATTTTACCAGGATGCAATGACACCAACTCCGGTGTGCTTGGTGTGTGGCAAAAAAACTATCCAATAGTGCCATGGTCCCAAGTAAGCATATACGCCACTTCCTAATGAACCACCTGATGCTTCAAAACAAGCAGGTGGATGATTTTGCTGTGAAAATATGGTGGCACAACCAACTTCTGTGGGAAAACCCTCAAAACTAGCTACCATGTTACAGAACTTGTTGCTGAATCAAAAATGTTGCACACTATAACAGTTATTAATACCACCTGCCTGCAATGCTATTGCTAAGGGGGTGCTCAGCTCTGACGCAGTAAAAGAAGTCAGGATATCAGCTTTGTGTCAAAGACTATATTGTTATCAGGCTACATAGTTTTATTTTTTAAAGGTCCCATATTATGCAAAAATTACTTTGTTTAGTCTTTTAGTGAAAATTGTGGGTCTTTGGCTTTCCTCCCAGCCCACAAAAAGTGATGTTTCATGACAAAACCTGTACTTAGTAGTGCTTGTGAATGTAAAATTCTGACCTAAAACGAGCTGTTTGGATTTTTGGGATTTGCCGACATCAGCAATTCCCTTTTTTGACCAATCAGGAGCAAGTCTGAGCAGATACCCCCGAACCCCCTCTAAGCTGCTGCTCCAGCAGCCATCACTGCTTTGTTTTTGGCTGTAAACAGCCACTGAGTTCCATGCTCAAGCTTCCCATCTCAAGAGAAGACAAGACTAAGTGGCTAGAGTTCATTTATCAAGGAAATGTGCCAGCTACACTCAGTAAAACTATGCATGTGTGTGCTAGTCACTTCACGGCCGACTGCTTTTCCAACTTTGGACAGTACAACAGAGGGCTAGCGAATAGACTGGTCTTGAATCCAGGCGCATTACCAACCATCCGCCAATAAACCTTGGACCCTGGAAATGTGAGTATTTTAAATGCTGTGTGCTATGGAGCAGATGTAAGAGCTTGTCCCTAGTGTCCCCCCTGTCTCTGTCTTAGCTTCAGGATGCTAACTGTAGCTGCGGTTAGTCTGTTGTTTTAGCCTGTAATGTTACGGTAAATGAGCTATGTTGTTTTCTAAACATTGTGCACTTGGAGCTCGTTGCGCCGCTCTCAGTGACGCGGAAGAGCGGGGCGGTATCAGCTGTGGCTCATTTACATATGAAGGTCATGCCCACTAAATCAGACCTCTCTTAACAGAGGGGCTATGAGAGCCTGGAAACAATGCTGCTGTGGTTGATTTATTGGCTTTTTGGACCAAAACATGTTACTACCATTTCATGAAGACATCAATGATCCATATTAAACTGCAGAAAAGGAGCATAATATGGGACCTTTAATACTTTTGGTTGGTGGTTTGCCATGGAACTTTTTCAATGTTAAAAATGTGCTGTGGCTCAAAAAAGGTTGAAAAACACTTATTTAACCAACCCAGTGCTTTGTTTGTGTCTTATAACCCTCAGCCTGGGGCTCTGTTCAGAATCTGCTCAATGACATCACAAGTTGAGCAAATATCATTTTACGTCCCCCTCACCTGATACTGCAAACATTTCATCCACCTGCAGACCCTGAGTCTGAGCGGACGTCAAAAATGTTGTCCCCACAAACAGCAGACTCTCAGTATGTAAAATAAATCTGCAAGGACTGATGAGGTCAGAGTCCAGATTGCCAAACAAACAACCCTCTGCTGCTGCTGCTGCCACAGTCATTTCAAATCAGTACAAACTGGAGCTGTCTGCAGTGTATTTAAATGATGTGGACAGGTGCCATATGCACATTTTGAGTACGTTAAAGGACAAAACATCATTTTTCACTGCAGGAAATTGTGTCTCTGACATTAAGCATTAATACAAATGGATGTAGGACGCAGGAAGGCTTAATGAGACAGCAGCTTAAAAAAAGTGTTTCAGACAGGCTAAATAAGTTTTCAAAAACTATAAGGATTTTTATTGAGCTGTACATTACATTTACTGGAGTTGCAAGTAATGATTATTTTAGTAATCGATTTTTCTGACTATTATATTTATGATTAATTGATGAATTGAAAAAAAGGATGGGAATAACAAATGACATGAATGTATTGTCACTTAAAGAATCAACATGTCATCAGATTAAGAGCTTAGTGGGCCAAAAAGGCAAATAAATAAAAATGTGTCCTCAATCTTTTCACCTTCAGGTCAAACAGTACACCCCCTCTGCCCTACCACTATTTGTAGCAGCTAACGCTAACGCTAACTTTAGTTTAATGAACCCCTTGTGGTTTTCAAACAGGGTGACGATTAAATAAAAAGTTTTCTTGTTTCCCTCACCTGCCGGCTCGGCTTCTCTTCTGCCACTCTGATCTTTTTACATGTGATGCATACAGCCCTGCATCCAGTCCAGTAGGTGGCAGTAATGCACCTTCAGCTAGTTACCAACAGCTAAATAATCCAAAAAAAGGAAGAAGACAAATAAACTGAAGAGAAACAGATACAGTAATGGTGCAGCACAGTGCATCGATTATGGGAAAATGTGGTCAACGCTTTTACTAATCCAACCTTAACCTAAACCACAAGATAAAGACTGAAAAAGTATGTTTAAATTGTTTAATCATTTAGTCTTGAATTTACAGCATGTTTAATTTTGGGGAAGTTTTGTGACTTCTTGCATTTTTATTCTATGCATTATTTGTATATCTGTTCAGTCTTAACACAGTTCTCAGTTTGTTTTTCATTCAGTCTTTCCAAAGATACATCATCTGTATTTGCAACTTTCTAAAGTTTGTCCTTATTAGTGACCATACCTGAAATAACTTGTGGTTTGTCATGAAAATGAAATACTAAAGCAGCAATTGGAAATGTTTTACTGCATCAGAAATACTTTCTCTGTGTTTGCAGTTTCCACATTATTCTAACTGTAATATTTAAGACAGTACTCAGAGTGTGGTATTCCTAATTTAATGCTGTAAACAACCAATATCTCCCCTCTCACTGACGAGCGATGATGTAAAATCTATACAGTTTGTAGCTCCTGGGTATAAAACATGTAGCAGCACCAAAAACCTCAAAAATGCCAAGAAACAGGAAGTTTTCTCTGTGCTGGAGAAAATACAGCAGGATTTTTCAGTCTGTGTAGAGATTGAGCTGTCTGTTTCCTCTGGCATCAACTGGCATCACTTTCTTCCATCACCCTCCTCCCCCCTCTCCTCCTCCTCCCCCCTCAGCCCTCCCTGCTGCTAACTGGAGGCTGCAGGAGTGTGAGGAGAGTGTCAATGACTTGTGGCTGCGAGATACTCACACGCTGATGTTTCTGCTCAGCAGAGCAGCTAATAACACACACACACACACACACACACACACACACACACACACACACACACACACACACACACACACACACACACACACACACACACACACACACACACACACACGTTTGTATTAGTGCTGCATACTTGTTTGAAACTGTATTCAGTCTCTAACGGTCCCCTCTAATCCTAACCTTTACCATTACTAACTCTGACATTTCCACTTAATCCCGCTTTAATCTGAGCCCTGAACCCACGTCGTCTCTGCAGCCGCCCTGAAAGGAAGCAGAAATGTTCTGACTTGGGAATATTCCCCTCTTCCTTACTTCTTTTTGAGGATGTTTAATCCTCGCGAGGATTAAACATTTTCACATAAGAAGACGCACAGAGTCCCCGAGCTTTGGCAGCAGAGAGCGTGCTACTTTACTTTTCTGTGTTCCAGCAGCTTCATCACCCACAGACCCTCCTCCTCCTCTTCCTCCTCGCTCTGTGTCAGAGAGCCTCTCACACTCGTTGCTATGACAAACATATTTATGAAAGTTATGGGCCGCTGTGATGTGACTGAGGTGTTGATAGTCATCTCTGTGTGGCTGCTGTCCATCTGTGAGCTCTGGCAGCAGCCTGGAATTACAGATAAAAAAAGTGCAACAAGGTTGAAAACATGTTTATAAAATAAGAGTCAAGTTTGAAACCAGCGGAGGGGAATATTTCCAAGAAAGCAATAAAGAGACAAGTCAGATTGGCACATCTCCATCCAGCTGAGAATCTTCCAGAGGAAATATCTGAGGCTACTTTGACAGACTAGTGTCATGTTCACACCAAGCACAAATAAAACCATTTACTTTATAAATTCTTGCATGTTTGAACACCAGAATATTGTGTGTTTACTTGTTTGATTTGCACCAAAATCTCACTTTAGTTTGGGTTTCTGTAGATGTCAATTGTCTGAGAGGGGAGCAGTTTCCTTCAAACTCCACCCCAGTCTGTTGTCGAGGTTTTTCAGACAAGGTCAACTGGGAGGAAGCCCCAGAGTAGACCCAAAACTTGCTGAAGGGATGACAAAACTAATGGAACACCTCAGGATCCCCAAAGAGGAGCTGGGAAATGCTGCAAGGGGTGAGAAAAAACTGAGAAACATTAGAAAACAAACATTGGGATGGAGGGATGGAGAACTCATTCTGTAGAATAAACAGACATTTTGATACCTTGTCTGGACACTTGAGGAACTGCAGGTTGTTCATTCTTCTTTGCATTGGTCTAGACCAGGGGTAGGCAACCTGCTACTTTTAAATACACACATGCCTGAAGTGCTAAGACTTCGTTTTTTCATAAAATCATTGACAGTGGATAGGAAAGTCTCCTTAAATAGTTTTCCATGCTTTGCTATGCAGTGAAATAGTATAACTTCTTGTTCTTGTAACTTGTTAACTGCTACAACTGTTTTCGCATTTGGTCTCAAAAAGACTCAGCCCACTTTATGTCCTGCATACATACTTTCACAGCAAAGGGTGCATATCACTCAATCTTCCGCCATCTCTGGCAATAGATCCATACTACCCAGTTAAGTTGGCAACAGTGACTGGAACTTGGTTTGTTTGCCTTGATAAGACCCGCTAAATGGATGCGATTACGAGCTAGCAGACTGACATTTATAGTCTGCTCAATTTCTTGTTAAGTGTTAAATCAAATACAACACAATAGTTTTTATTATTTGTTTATTTATTTTATTTCGTCCTCTGCCTCATACATAAATACAAATAGCCTTACTTGCTAGGTATAGCACCCATGCCCTAAGTTGCCTATTCCTGGTCTAAACCATAAGAAATCTGAATGCCAATGAGTTGTTCTTGAATATATTAGAAGTACGTTTCAGAGGAAGGTGGCAGCTATGGAGAAAGTTCTGTCCACCATGGTTTGGTGCTTGATTGTGTGATGTGGAGACAGGAAGTTGGAGAGTGTGGAACACAGGTTACGAGAAGGATTGTGATGGTAGAGGAGGTCAGTGAGACAGGAAGGGGCATAGTGGTGGAGGCGCTGGATTTTTATAGGATGTAGTAGGGAACAGGGAAGGACTGGGGTGATGTGGTCATGGGTGCAGGTGCAGAGTTCTGGTTGTATTGCAGTTTATGGAGGACTTTGGATGGTGTACCATTAAGAATGTTTTTGCTGTAGTTTCTAGGATGTGATGAATACTTGGACAAATGTTTTGGTAGCAGAGAAAGAGACGATTGATATACAGACCAGAAGGGGACCAAGCAGCGAGCCCTGGGGGACGCCTTCAGCCAGAGGAGTGATGTTTGAGGTGCAGTTATTATTATGAACTACCTCTTGCTAGTATTTGGCTTCTTTGTATTGATACAACAGCTTCTCTTAATTTAAAAATACTCCATCTGTCCATATGTTGCGTACTCCTCTTATCAGAGGCGCTCTCAGGAGCTCTGCCTTGACTAGCAGGTTGATAGCTGGCGTCATGTGCTGATTGCTTTTGTCAGACTGTGCGAGGACTGATCCCTGAGAGATATCAACTGGGTGTGTTGAGCTCACTTTGTAGTCCAGGCCTCAGGCTCCAGGCCTCTGGGGGGAGCACGGAGTGGAAACTGGATTCTGGTGACACATATTTTCTGTTTTTTTCCTCCGATGTCCTCCTTTAGCTGCTGACTCCATCTGGGAGCTCAGAGAACTGGATGAGCGTGAGTCCACTGGGGGGGAGGAGGAACAAATAGTGAATCATTAACAAAGAGCTGCTGTTAAATTATTTGTTTTGAGTATCTGCAGCAGCCTGTTCTTTCATTTACAAGCATGTTTCCATTCTTACTTGCATGTGGGAGTGAAGGACGAGGAGAAACTAACACTTCCTTCTTCTTATAGAAATGCAAACCCGTGAACGGTGAATATAAATGCTAAGAATGCTGAATCTGCTCTTGCAAAAGTCTTGAAGACAAAAGCAACAGCAGAATCTGCAAATGAAATAGAGCAGGATACATATTGCAGTGCAGTGCACTTCATCCAGAGGGGGCGCCAAAATCAATACAGCATAAAACTCCTCACAGAGCCTTTAAGGTGAAGTGTTTACCTGCTTTGTGAGAGTGAATGATACATCTTTAATTTTGTAAGCAACCCTTTCTTGAAACATGTCCGTGGTATTTCAAGCTTGACATTTATGTTTTCTTATCAGCCACGGCATGTGGAGAGATTAAAGTGTGTCTGATGAGCTAATATCTGCATGAAATACTCGTCCTTTTCCATATCTACATCCAGGTTTCATGCAGCCCTTTGGAAAGGAAACTCCTGTTTTATAATTTGAAACAGAGGAGGGCATGAAGCTGAGGATAAAGAACCTTTTAAAGACTAAAATACTCACACAGAGTTGAAAAGAGAGTATACACGTAGGTGTTTCTGTTGGGTGAGACACATTAAGACTTCTCACTGTAACAGGAGCTGCTGACGCTGCTCCAAACACAGAAAGATGCTCTCTCAGAATAAAAGCTTCAGCGTTGTTGTTCTACAAGCCAACAGGGAAACAGTTTATATGGTTGAGCAACAGGATTTATCGCTCATTAATCATACGTGTTACCCAGGAGACAGAGAGGGGAGGGAACACACTCCGACTTTACTGAGAGGACGAGACGGGATGAGTCAGATAGGGAAGGACAGGGAGGGGAAGGATCCCAGTAAAGGCTGACACTGAAGGTGGAGAGGGAAGCACAGCTGCATCAACAGGCTGGACGTGATGGAGGAGAGACAGAGAGAAAGACAGAGGAGGGAGGACTGGGCGAGGATGGTGTGAAGGAAAAAGAGCCCACAGACGATGCCATCTGCTCAACTGAGCTGGACATGCCTGGTTGCAGTAGCACCTGCTTCTGGAAACACACACACACGCACACACACATACACACACACACACACACACACACACACACACACACACACACACACACAGATGAACACACACACACAGCAGCTGAGGCTCGTAGCGTGAAGCAGTGATGTTGCAGCACCAAGTTTTGAGCTGTAAACCAAAGGCAGAGCAGATTTCACAGGTGTTGAAGGAGACGCTTGTTAGCTCGATGTTTGTCTGCTTTAAGATGAATGTTATCGATCTGCATCGTTCAATAAACACACACACGCACGCACATAACATCCAGATACTTTGCTGCTTCTGCTGTTTCTGTTGAATTCAGTCAGAGGATTTTATATTTTCACTGCAGGATGAAGAAATGTTGTAAAGCGGCTTGCTGCCTCATGAAGGTCATGCCAAGAAATCAATCTACAGTAAAACTTGAGGACACATTCACCTGTTTATTTCTCTACTCTGCTCGCCTTTATTGATGAATTCAGAGAAGAGATCCAATCAAATCTGCAAATACAAAATCTGGAGGTGTTTGCAAAACTAAAATCACCTCTGTTTGCTTTCTGTTAGTCCTTAAAACTGCACATTAGAGTACTTTCCTGTCATATGCATGTGCGCAGATGTGTTCAAGATCAAGTAGCATCTTGAATAAGACCATCTCTCTTTAAAAAAAACAATTTTTGATCATAAAAAGCGAATTTCTGACATTTGTGGGTCCGATCTGATTTATCGCATGCCAGCTTAGTGATTTAGTTACTTTTGTGTTATGAGCTAGCCATAATGAAGCATAAAGTCATGAGCATGTTCTAACCTGAGGTGTGAAAAAAAACATAGAGACATTCAAAAGAAAAGACTGGAACCCTTAAGGCCAGGTTAGCTCACCTTCATGGCCGTCTGCTTTGTTCTGTCTGCAGGGTAATTCAGTGAGTGATGAGCCAAGGCTTTTGCAATTTACAAAAAGCAGATCCAGTTAAACAGGAAGTCGTGCAGAGATAACACGTAAAAATGCTCAGTGACTTTCAAAATAAAACAAAACGTGTTCAGATGGTAATGTCTTGACAACAACAACAATCCGACATAATGAGCAAAGCCAGACCAGAAGTCCAAAGGTTTGAGGTTTGAGGTTTTGAGGTTTTACAGCCCAACATGAACCAGGAGAGGATCATGGTTAGGGTGGGAGGTTCTGTCAGACTGAACATGTACCGGAGTGTTTTTTAGGATTTAGAAGCCAATAAAGAAGTGTTACAAACTGCAGTTCCTCAAGTGTCCACTTGAAGTTGGCTGCAGTAACACCAGAAACCACAAACACACCCATTCAAAATTGGCAATATTTACAGAAAGCTCTGGTCTAGCCTATGAGAACATACTGTTTGGTGTTGCAATTCCTTAGGTTAGAAGATATTGCATCCACAAATTTTTCATAATTACAGGCTTTGCTAATTTGACTGAGATTTGTTAACTGTGTAGCTGTTAGCAAGGAGGCTAAAGGCCTCGGCTCCCTGACACAGTCTAAGCAGAGTCCTGTCTAACACGAGTCTGCTTCTGCTTGTGGTTTCTGCCCATTGAGGAAAGTTTTTTCTTTGCCATTGTAACTTGGTGAAGGCTGTAAAGTGCTGTACTCATGGTGGGTTAAGATGAGATCAGACGTCTAACTTTGACTTGAGGTTGGGTCTCTGCTGTTACACTGATTTGGAAAATGTTTCGAGATAACGTTTGTTGTGTGCTATATAAATAAACAATAATTGATTCAACTCCGCCTCTTTACTAGGGCTGGGACAATATGACATTCTTGCGGTTGTACTACAATTTTTGGGGTGCCAATTTGATTTAAATTGCAATTCTTTGTTATTAAGGATTTTGCAATTTTTAGTTTGCTTTTTAACACCAGACCATGTGAAAAAAGTTAAATGATAATGATAATGTCTACAGACCATAGCAGGAGCCATATTTTCCCATAAAATGTACATCGTGAGTCAGAGAGAAACATTTCACCCTCTGCTAGAGAAAAGTGGTAACTTTTTTTCAAGTCAGTTTATCAACAAAGACTTAAATTAAGGATTTGTCTCTTGTTGTCTATGACTGCTGTTGCTCTTGTTGCAATAAGAACAAATATACTGCAGCTAGTCAGTAGGGGGGGCGCTACATGTTTTGCCTTCATTTAAGAAAACATCATGTTGACGATTTTACAAAAATCTCTGCTTGTATCATTTATTAACTTTTAAAGCCCTGATATTTTACTTTTTAAAGCTGTGAAAGTCTCTCAGACTTTTATTTCTCAGTTTATTTGCTGTTTTTTTTTCAGCTCTCTTTTTAGATGCTCTTACTTCTCGTTAGCTGCTCTCACAGTCATCCAGGTTTAATTTATGAACTTTAATTATCTGTCGAAGCACAGTCTGCTCTCTCCCACATCATTAGATGAAGGATGTTGTTGTTTAATCCTTTAAATGCAGTAGAAATTAGTCCCCACTAATCAAGTCAAACATTCGGGTTTATTATTTTTGCTCCTTGATGTAAGAAAAGCAGCGAAACTCAATACGATAATCAGCCGTAATGAGTGCATTTAACATTCATGCTAATGAGAGACTACATGAAAGTATGAATTATATGGATGCTAATAAGCTGCTTTACATAATATGAGTCTTCTCAGTGTGTGTGTGTGTGTGTGTGTGTGTGTGTGTGTGTGTGTGTGTGTGTGTGTGTGTGTGTGTGTGTGTGTGTGTGTGTGTGTGTGTGTGTGTGTGAAGATTTCCTCTGTGAGAGGTCACAGTTGATCAGTCAGTTCGATATCTGCCCCGCTTTCAGTTTCAGGTCATTCCACTCACTGACCCCGAGCACAATCCTAAGATAACATCGATCAGTGTGTGTGTGTGTGTGTGTGTGTGTGTGTGTGTGTGTGTGTGTGTGCTGCAAGAGTGTGTATGAGTGTGTTTGCTGTGAGACTGTATGTGTGTGGGTGAGTTGGAGCTCATCAGTTCTCAAACAGGAAATCATTAAATCAGAGCCGTGTGCTTACCCAGCGCATGAATTTGAGACGCAGACACATTTTAGGACACAAATGCTTGTGTTGTTCTGCTTCCAGAGCCTCTGAGCCAATTAGCAATTAGCTTAGCATAATGTACAGAGAGGGACACCAATGGTCAAATTCTGCTCATTCTGCAGAGATAACTGTGGTTTTATTTCAGCACAGGGATTTTTATTTTATTTGAGCAATTATTTACACTGCTAACAGCATTTATTTAATCAAGGTGCACGCAAACTTAATGAAAACCAAATTATTATTGATAAAATATTTTTAAACACAAGATCACAAGTTAAGACACTCACTGAAACAACAACAACTTTGCTCCAGGACCCAGAATATATTGTTACCATTTCGTCCACTAAAGAGGTTATGTTTTTGGAAAAATTTGTCTTTTTGTTTATTTGTCTGTGAACAACATAACTCAAAAACTAGCAAACAGATCTTGATGAGATTTTCAGGAAATGTTTAAGATTAGATAAGGAAGAAGTGATTAAATTTTGGAGGTGATTGGGATCACCCTCTGGATCTAGGACTTTTTTAAATGATTCTTTGTCATAGTGAGATAGGGCCGTTTTTACCATAGATAACTCCACAATAAATGGTCAGATTGCTTTGCAAAACAATTCAAGACAAGGTCACGATAATTTCTGACAGATGTAAAAGTACGATCCAGATCCTGGCAATATTCTGGATACTAAGATCTGGAATATGAAATATGTACAGGTAACAAATTATCTTACAAACCTGCTACTAACACCAAATTGTAGCAGACAGTCTGCTGAAAGGGAGTATAACATTAAAGTAGGACTTAAGTGTTGCATGACAGTCACAATATGCTTGGTGGAGATCTGCGCTCTCTGGGTGCTTTTCTAATTTTCTTTTTATACCAACAAGAAATTTGTCTTAAGGAAACAAGATGATTCTTGTGCCAGCAAACTTAACTTGTTAAACTGTAGTGATTTTGTGACTCAAGTGATCTTCTGTCAACAATTTAGTTAACTTGAAAGAACAAGATTACTATTTTGTGAGTGCAGGTATCTTGTTTTAGTAGTGTAATAACAATGCTCCTAAAAGTAGGAGGAATGTAATGTATTTTTGATAAAACTTTAAACTCTGCTGAGGAACAGTATCTCCTCGTCCACAGAGAGCTCTCCCTCCTCCAGAAGTTTCCTCCACATTCCCCCTGAAAACATTTTATATGAGAAATAAATGAGAGACGATAACACTCCAAACTTTTAATCAAACTGCTGTAGAGAGTCTGTCCCAGCTCTTCGGGCACTTTGAGCCCAATCCATCTGACTCTGGTGCATTAATAAATCTGGAGAGCCACCGAGGCCCAGGGAGGAGGATTTGGTATTCTTGACTCCCTCTGCTAGCAGTTTGGCATGAAGCAGTGAGTCCATGAAGGAAGAAAACAACCAGAGCAGAGGAAAAGTTTGAGTTTGTGGAGTTAGATGAGCTCAGATGCTTCAGGGAAACCCAGAGAGGAAAATAAATGTGAAAAAAATAAAAGGCCATATATCACGTTGTGCACTAAATGGACTTTTTTGTTTTTGCATGATTAGGTAACAACACATAATTCTCTCACACACATGCGAAGAGGGAAACGGAGCCATTAGGTTAGAATAAGAAGAGGGAAACTGCATTTAAAAACATGTTGTTTGCAAATGAGCATCTTTACTGCTTCTCAAACATTCGTGCTAAAAGCTGAATGCTGTTACATCGCAGACTGTTGGAGCATTTACAGAGCTGGTGTTAATTAAACTGCAGAGCCCAGCATTTGTTCCTGAGCAAAGGCAGAAACTTCATCAGATCACACACTTCACAAATTTTCTCTCCATGTGAACAAAAGTTTAATTCAGCTGCAGAACTTTTTTTTTTTTTTTTTGCATGAATGAGCGGTAACTTTACAAGAGCCTAATTGGAAACCTGGAGTGAAGCAGATATGCTCCAAGTGGTGCCAAATTCCTGGTGCTCATCACTGATACTGCTAGTTTCACTTTACAGCTAACCCCTGACTTATATCCTGTGTTTAATGAAATCTGAGCAAGTGTTTGTCTTATTTATATAAAAAAGATTATCTTATTAGACTGAATATGAGCCACATTTAGCTGACAAGACACAAAAAATGTCTTATTTTGAGATATCAAAAAGCAATAACCAGATGTGTCTTGTTGCTTGCTAAGTTCCTTGTATGTAGACATTATTTGTATTTTAAGAAACTAAACAAGTACATGTTACTTACACTATTGGCAGGTTTGTTTCTTGTTGTTTTTTTTTTTAACTTTACTTTACAAGTAATGTTTTGTATTTTTGTCTTCTAGTATATCAAATAAGACATTTCTCTAGACTTATCAGCCAATATACGTTTGGTATATTTTACAAAAAAATAAAATAAAAAAAGACATAAACACTTCCCTAGATTTCAGTTTTTAAAGTGTGAAAAAAATGAAGACATCACACTGCTCGAAAGAGGATGCCAAAACAGATGCAGCCCCCCTACTGGCTGGCTGCAGTAAAGTATATAACCCTGAACCCTTAAAAAGACAATGATCAGACAATAAGACCAAGATATCAGAGCAGTTTATGGTCAGTCTCACACATAAAATCTAAGTAGCTGCTTTAGCTCATGATTTTGGTATCGTTGGCATATTGTTGTCAGATGCTGAGCTACAGTTTAACTTTTTTTTCCTTATTTATTACAAGAGTACTGGTTGTTTCTTGTACATTTTTGCAGATAAATGATTACAAACTCTCTCTCTCCACATACCTATAGCCTGGTAGTTTGATTTAGATATACTTTTTGTTATACTGGTTAAAATGGTCTATATGTCCCGATGGCAAGCAAGACATAATGTGTTCTTAAATGAGAGTGAATAATATCCGCTATCTACAGCAGGAGAAAACCCAGGAAAATATCAGCCAATCACATCGATTAGGATCCAATCCGTTGAACCAATCAAATCCCATCCTGCTGTCTTGCCCTCCTCCTGCGCGTACATTTCACCGGCGTGCACTGCCCCTGATTCAATGCGTGTTCCAGAGTTTAGCGGTGTACAGGTTCACACTCAGCAGAAGAATGGCAGAGAAACTACCCATACCCCAATTACTGGTAACCGCTCCTCCGGCTAAAAAGAGCAAGAAAAGAAAGATGGAGGCCTGTCCTCTCTGACCTGATGAGGTACTTGGCTCTGGGCTGTAGTCTGAATCAGAGTCTAATAAACTCTCACCACAGGGGCTCTGACAAGCAAAAAAAAAAAGTTGTGATATTAAGTAAGTTCCAGAGAAATGTACATGTACTATTTGTATAGCTTTACTCCTGATATCGTGTCACAGGTAAAAGTGGATAGTGCTAGCATGACAGTTGCGAGTACTAACAAAAGTCACGTTTATTTATTTGTTTTTTAGCTTTACGTTTAAACGTTTTCATGTTTCCTTACCTCCAAATGAGACATGACTCGACATAGTGCAAAACATAAAATGACGTGCTGAGTCCGTCTTTCAGTCATTCACACTCATAGTCACGAATCAGTGGAGCTCATGCATGTGAGCAGGAGCGTTGCTTCGGAGGAGCTCCAAGGGGAGGGGGAGGAGGGGCTAGACAGAGTCCTGACGAGTCGCTACATTCAAGTTCATGCTAGTTTTTCAGGACTGCCAACCCTGCCTTTAATTTCCATGACAGGTTTACTTTGAATTTTTTATTTGATGCTTTTCAAAACGGGCGTTGACTGTAACAGTTGACAGCTGTGTTGACCATTGAGATTTGTGCAGAACTGTGTGTGCCAGGTAACATAACAAAAACTAACACAAGAGTCTCTGAGTGTGCTTCAAACCCACTCAACAATCTGTTCTGCTGTGGATCAAACTCACCTGACAGAGCCCAGAGCCTTGTACAAGCAAAGGGGCAGAGCTTCAGTACTGCTAATCATCAGTGCATGTGGCTTCAAAGACTTCACTAATGCAGGGTGTTTGGTTTCATTTTTGTTCATGCAAATAAGGTAGAGACACAAGGTACATCTTTCTGTGCAGTTTAAGGTTTGTTTTTGCTGGTTAAAAAATCTTTAATTTGATTAATTCAGTTGCAGATCTTCGTGCACAAAGCACAGCCTCTGTTTCTGTTTCTCCTCCTGATATGAAAACCTGCCTGAGCTGTCTGTTTAATTCAGCCAGAACCTGTCAGAGATAGCCAGTGCAGATTTCAAAAAGAAGTTGTGCAGTGTGTGTGTGTGTGTGTATATGTGTGTGTGTGTGGTTATCACAGTGGGTCTCCATGGGGAACGGACATGGCAGACAGGGAATGTATTCCAGATACAGTTGCTGCCAGTTCAGGCTCTGATAAAGCACTTTAAACAGCCACCAGCTCCTTGAATACAAATTAAAGTGAATAACAAAGAGGAGGAGGAGAAAAAAGAGCCTTTCCTCTGAATTTTAAAACTCAAGAAAAACACACAAACACACACATTCAGGACCTCAAAGGAGCCCGTCATTGCTGTTGCCAGGCTCCCCGTCTCACTTCTGTTCAGACCTGTTTTGACGTGGCTTTACAACCTCAGACTGGATTGTGCTGGAGTGGCAGAGAAAGTCTGCAGTCACCGAGGACTATTCAGCCTGAGCACACCTCAGCCACCCAAACACAGCCACAGTTAGCGGATAACTCGCCTGCGAGAGTCGATGTTTGCAGCATCATCCTCCGTTTAACATGTTTTTGTAACTTAATGAAAAACACGAAGCCGTTCTGCACACATCCTTCATGCAGGCAGCACAGGGACGACTTTAATGAAATTCTTTATTCACGTCTTCAATCACCGGCCTGATAACAAACCACATCAGCAGCAATGAAACAGCAAGCATCTCCCATTCACGGCCTCCACAGCTCATTTCCTGCAAAGTCAGGGAATTCAAACCAGCAGCATAATGGTCCAAAACTCTCAGACTGGGGCCGTAAAGAGAAGTGAATGGTTGTGAATGTAGAATAAATGAAAGGTTTGTCTTCACGATGTGGTCAGGGACAGATTGAGCTGGAAGAATGGACTCAGCCCCACCATTTTATTTGAAATTTATCGGCCAAATCTCTCGTCTTTTGGCGCTCGCTTTGAGGAGAGCTGAAACATGTGATTAATTCTTGGAGGGATCAGAAGTTTGGCAGCAGGAGGAGTGGCTCTCTCTTTCATTCCTGGAGTCTGAGCAGGCTGTTTGGAGTTTAGAGTCAAAGGATCATGCAGTCCCTGCAGGAAGTTTTTGTGCTGTTCTTCTACTAAGACACGAAACACCATATTTTGGTTTCTGCAGGATTTAAACCTACTTTCTTTGGCTGTGAAGCTGCATGATGAGAATTGTTATCTGTCTGAGCTTTGTTTGAAATTGAGTTGTTTTTCCCAAAACTATAGAGCAGAGCATCTTAAAGAAGATAAATAATGCACATTATGTCCTGTGCTTGCAGACGGCACTAAAATTGGCATGCATAAGGCAAAACTAGTACAGAATTCGGAGGACTTTGCAAACACAAACAGAAATCGATCTCTGATTTGACAGGTAAAGATGTTTTTTTTTGATGATGCAGAGGATGATGTTTCTGCACATCCTCCAAACTAAGAAGGCCATCTCTGTCCTGAAGGAGGAAGTGTACCAGAGCATAGGAATCTGTTTCTCCAACACTAAACTCCAAACACACCTCCCTGATGTCAGAGTCAAGCACAGAGCTGTTAGACTTGTTCTCCTGCATCTGTCACCACAGATTGGACTGTTTGGAGACTCAGAATCAATAAAGCATCTCACTGATGTCCTGAAATAGACGCAGCCGTCCTGATTGTTGTGAGCTACGCTCCACGCTCCTATTTTATTCCAAATATCCGTCAAAGAGCAGCGAGCTGCTCTTTCATCCTCCTCTTGTGATTGCAGGACACACGGGTGTCAGCAGGAGGTCTCTGCAGAACTTAAAGCACAGACCTTTGAAACATCAAGGCTCTCCAAACAGAGAGGTTTATCTTCAGGGTGTCCACGGCGTCATGGTGCTACACTGACCTTTCATGTCAGCACCTGCAGAGAGTGTTTAGCTGTGCAAACAAAACATGAAGGTACATAGAAGAAAATGACAACTTCATTTACATTTACAGTAAGGATGAGGTCATACACACAAAAAATAGCTGCAGTTCCTCCAGTGTCCACTAGGGAATTAACTGTTTTTCCTTTCAATCACACATTCAAATGTCATAGAGTCTCTGCAATGCCGCATGTTTCTGTTGTTGGAAGCAGTTTTTTTTGCAAAACTTACAAACAAAACGGTAACACCTGTGCAGGTTTTTCCCCCTCATCTGTGTAAAACATCCCTGTAGTCTTTGTGACGTCTCCTATCTGTAATACAGAGTTTTGAAGCCCATCATCACAGGATTTCATATTAAAACAAGTTGATTGAACCTGACTTTGTTAAAATTATGATGAGGTAAGAAGGCGGGTCTTTAGTCTCTGCACCTGTCAGTCAAATTAGCCATTCCTCTATATTGGCAAATTTTGTAAGTTCAATAGCTTCAAAAATATTAAGTTTGATAAAGACTTGTGTCTGATAGAGAAAGGAGCTATTCAGACCCAAACTGTTTATTTCTGCTGTCAAGATCAGCTTTTTGAATAAGTGTGTATGTGGTTTCTGGTGTTCCTGAAGCCAGCCCCTAGAGGACACTCCAGGAACTGCAGTTTTTTTTTGTTTGTTTGTTTTTTTTTTTTTTTTTGGTTCTTTGTTTTTTGGATTGTTTCTTAAGATACTTTTCAGGCTTTTTTGTCTTTATTCAAAAATGACTTGGCTGTGGTGGGAAACATGGTAAGAAATGGGGAGTGAAACCCCCTTCCTCTCAGGGCTAACCTCATTGGAGGGTATGACATAGACTGCTTGGCCCCAGCTCCTGAACTACAACTTTTAACACTTCTGTCATGTAAAAGTTTGTGGTGGCTACTTTTGCCTAATTTTCCTAAGACCAGAGAGACCTGAGCCATGCAACTCGTTATTATTTTTCTTTTTTTTTCTTAAACTTCTGCTTTCTCATATTTTAATGTGGATCCAAAACAACAATGCTCATTATTCTGAGCATGTGCAGATTTTCAAACCTCTACATATTCATATGTTGTAGAAATACCTGAATAAGTCAGTAAACTGATCAAAACGCCCCATCCTCTTGCAATAGCACTACATTTTCATCAGAACATGGCCTCAAACACCAAAGTCTGCCCATAGCTCCTCTCCTAACAGGCCTTCAGAGGGCTGACCAATCAGAAGGAGGGGGTTTGCTTTAAAGAGGCAGTAGCTGAAATGAAGCTCTTCAAACAGAGGCTGAAGTAAGGCTTTTCTACAACACCAGGGAGAGAAAAATAGGGATGTTATTGGGCTGTAAATCATGAAAGGATACCCACAACACCCCTTCTTTAAAATCCTGCAGCAGTGAGCCTGTCCCCGCTTTGTCCCTGCTCTGTCCATCAAACTCAAAATAAAGCACACCGACCATGCTATCTCAGTCTGCCACATTAATAAACCTGGCAGCCTCTCAGTCCCCAGGTCGTAGTTTTGGGGAATGTTTGTAGGGCTGGCTGCAGCTCTGGCATGTTGGAGATGTGTTAGTGCTGCACCGAAACATACACCACTAAAACCATCCTAAACTCTGATATTATAATTATGAATGAGCATGTTCTAGTTTCCTCTACTAAAGCTGAAAAGAAAACAAATAACATGTTTTTACATTTTAGTTGAATTTGAGCAGAGGATGTTAAGACTACAGCAGCAGCAGAGTCCTGTGATTTATTTGGCTCATACAAACACAGATCTTCCAGCTGTGCTCTGTTTTGAGGGCTAGATAATCATCTTTGACCACGCAGGAAGAGGTTTTACTCACAGCTGTACTGTTTCTTTGACATTCACACATCTTTATGAGGTTTAAAGTCATCAATGTGCTTGATGGGTCCACGCCTCGTGCTGTTTCCTCCTGCAGTCTGAGCAGTTTGTTGGAAACAAGCAGCGACTGATTTCTCCGATCGCTGATCAGCTGCTTGGCTGCTTGGCTTTCTTTGAGGGGAATAAAAATATGCAAACTCACAGCTCTTTGGTACCACTTTAAATTAGATCCAGACGTTTGAAAGTTGGATATCATGTTTCAGCCGACACAGGACAGGAGCTTTGATGTTATTAATAAGGGGATATTCAGCTATTTTTAAACCTCAGCCTTATTTATGCACATGTCAGGGTCTGGATTACATTTCAGAAAAACTATCTGAGGATCCATTCAGAAGTTTTTGGTTGTTCTGGGGCAATTGGGCTCCTGTATTCATTGCACAACTGAAGTGAGACAGGAATTATGTTGTGTGAATGGAGAATGGGAAACAACTATACAACAAAATCTTTGATTCCCAGCTCCAGGATTCCTATTTAGAGCCAGAAACAGCAGAAATACTCTCTTCAGATCCACCCCAGACAACATTTGTAGTTTTATCTCACAGAAAACAGGAGTCGCTTGGCTACTGACGCCTGTCGACTTCTTTTTGTGGTTTTAGTTTGTCTCACACAAATATTGTGCTGCAGCCAAACTCATTTTTACTTTACTGAGCCATAAAAAGTCAAACTGAGATTAGAAACCTCTTTTACTGGAGAGACAGTCTGCAACACATTTAAGCAAAGTTAGAAAGAGTCAAAGCACAAGAACGGGGTACATCCTCCTCCAAAACCCTTAGTCTGGTTTAAAAAGATTCAAAGAAAGAAAAAAAAAAAAAACTTCCTCCTTTAAGGGGGAAGAGGTTTCTATTTAAGTCAGTGTTTTAACTCACATTGAATTCACTCCTTTGCTCTTTTTTACAACAATTTTTTTAATAATCAGGACAGGAAGTTGTGTACTGATGCCCCCTAAGACACCTAGTGACTTTCAAAATAAAATAGTGTGTCCAAGCCATTGTATTTATCTTGACTACGACATCAAACCAACTCTGCAAAAAACGGAAATCTTTTTACGTGTTTTTGTCATATCTTTTGTAAAATTTGTCAGATTACACTTGATATGGAATAGGATAGGATAGAACTTTATTGTCATTGTAACAAGTACGACGAAATTGAAGTCACAGCAGCAATCAAGAAAACAAAAGTAAGAGAGTGTATAGAACGTGCAAACAGGTCCATAAGAAAATAGATGATGACAGCTTGTCCGTCATTCTCCAGTTCAGCCAGCCTCCACCTCCACAGGGTCCAGGACTGAGCTTCTTCAGTCATGCTCCATCTCTGTCTCCTGGATCCTGTCTGCTCACAGCAGGTGAAGCTCTTCCAATGTGGCATTGGTGTCTGGTTTTCGCTCTGTTAGCCATGTCTTTGAGTAGCATGATGCTACTCTGCCTTCTGGTCTTCCCTCTGTTGCTGGGTTAGCACAGCTAGCTCGTCCATCTTATTGGAGATAGATCTTACGTTCCCAATAACGATGGATGGAAGGACAGTTCCATGTCGTCACTTCTTGGCTCACACCTGAGAACCAGCACGTCGTCCTCACCTCCTTCTCCTCACCTTGTGGGAAGACATCAGGCCTTACACCAATTAGCACTGACATGCTACAAGCTGCTAACAGCAGAGTCCACATGTAAACAATGCAGCCATGGTTACATGTAGGATCTCCAGACAAACACAGGAGAAAAAGTATTAAAAATATCACTAAAGCCAAAAAAAGTTTGGTGTCCATGACCAACAAATGAGCCATACAAAGTAATCATCCTCTCCAAATGTTAAGATTAGGAAAAAGAGACGAAAAAAAATTACAAGAAATGGACAAAGAAGAGAGAGCTGCTGCAAAAGGCAGCCATAGCCAACAGGGCGGTGCCTAGCAACAGGGCCACATTCAACTTATAAGTCCAGAAAAATGTCTTGTTTCATGTCGTTCAAACACAAAAATGAGGTCTGACTTGCTTGTGACAAGTAAAAAAAATCTGCCATTGGAACAAGGAAAATTTGCAAGAAAATTTGCTTGAAACTAGTATAATGTCTTAATACAAGTTACTTTTCTCTTATTCCTTCGGAAGTTTTTTTTTTTTAACTTATTACAAGTAACTCAGACCTCATAATAGACTCTTAATAACTTAAAACAAGAAAATTTTTGGACTGGTCAGGTGAATGTTGCTCATAATAAGTCTAAAAAATAATTTTCTGCTGAAAATAAGACAAAACACTTGACAATATCTTTTTTTTTTTTTTTTTTTTTTTTGCAGTGAACATAATCAGTGAGGCCAGACCAGACTAATTCTAACTAACTGTTCTCTAATTGTTGAAAAGCATGCATTATATGTCTACTTGATGGCCAAAACACGCACTTAAGTGCCTTTTTGGAAGCCCAAATGTGCTAAAATGCCCTCTGGGGAGACGAGACATACGATATAGGGCCTCAAAAAACATGCAGAATCAGTTCCTTCTTTAGTAGTGTGAATGCACTGTATGCAAATTTTTCTCTTTACGCCCTTGCCTTCAAAAAAGTCTGTGCACGTCTTGTGAATATCTTCTTCCAGCTCTCTAACATCAGCACTTTAGAAATCCCTGAATCTGTCTTTACACTGCTCAAAATGTTCCGTTTCCAAAGAAAAAAAAAGAATTGGAAGCCCTTTGAGAGATATTAATGCAATCCTCACAAGACCTTTAAGAGACTTGCTGAAATGAAGTTGCCATGACACAACAATATCTTATAGTATGTTGGATGGGCGGGCCTTAAACACCAAGGTCTACTCGTATCTCCGCCCCTGGCCTGGCAAATCAGAGTAAAGGGGGTGTGTGGAACAGGGAGCCTTAAGGAAAAACCGTCTAAAAACGGAGGCTGAAAAAAGAGAAAAATTGGGATTTTTTAAAGGCTGCAAATCAAGTTAAAATAAAGAATAAAGATTAAAAAAAACACACCCTCTTTAAGTTGCAAATTGGCCCGAAATATTGTCCTACAGCAATGTACTGGAGCTTTTCCAAACATTTGGAAAAACACCATGAAAAGTTGTTTATTTTCTTAGTTTCTTCTTTTTATTATTTTTCTTAGTAAAATCTTTTTATCCCTGAACTCTGTGACAAATCTCCCCGCTGACGATCCCTCCAGAAGGCTGAATGTTCCCATCACACTTAAACTGTCACTACAGCGGATGTCACAGCTCGTTTCCATCAAAAACACCAACGTGCCACGAGTCTGTCAGCCCTCATCACCAACTCACCAACGCCCCCCTCCCTCCAGAACTAAACGTTACACATAAATCTTGAAAACTGTGACTGTGGGGAGACCGGGGACAAACACAAGCTGTGTTTTGATGGACTTCACAACATCTGGGCTTTAATTATTCATCCAACAGGAAAAGCGGGTGAGGCAGGTAGCAGCACACCTACAGGAGCTGTCAACGTGTTTCTCTGGAACATGACAGGAAATTAACGTCACAATATGCTCAGCAGCTCTCACAAACCGCATTCTGTTCTCTCCTTTATGAGCTGTTTGAGTTTTTCTAGGTTTTCACAGAGTCCACAGTCACATGATGACCTTCCTCTATGAATAAGGTGATATAAGGAAGCTGGGAGAAGTGCAGCAACACGACAAAAGCTCAGTGAATGCAAATCAGTGTCCACCAGAGACCAATTAAGGACAAAGGCTTGTCAGCCAGCAGAGGTTCAAACACCCTCATGAGAACAGCAGGAACTTCTCCAGGCTGATGAGGTCAAGAGTCTCTCTGTCTTTTACCCTTTTTTATCCGCCCTAAATGTTTTTACCAAACCCAGATGTAAACAGACGAGCATTTTGTGCAGATATTAGCTTATCAGACACACTTTAATCTCTCTGCACGCTGTGGCTGATAAGAAAACATAAATGTCAAGCTTGAAATACCACGGATATGTTTGAAGAAAGTGTTGCTCACACAGTTGAAGAGATATCTGCTCAAACACGCCTACCGTCACACTGGCCAAACAAACTGGGCTTTGAGGTTGAAGCTCGAGGAGCATGGTATACTTTGCCAGTGTGACTACACCCTCAGTCATTTTTTACCATAGACTGTAAATAGAGTGGACAGCGTGGCTCTGCCATTTATCATTGTACGGTTTTGAAGCCAAACTATCCCCATCACAGGCACAGCCATTGTAGCAGTTGTGCAGCCAGAGTCTAAAGACTGTGAAGGATTCTGGGAGAATCTGAGTGGAGCTGGCTAACAAAAATAAAAATATTTTTTTCCTTTTCAGAGTCTTATCACTTCTTGACTCTACCTCCCCACATATTTTACTATCCCTGAAAAAAATACACAAGAACTGCAGCTGTCAATCATCATTAATCGTGACGTTGAACCTTGTTTTTAACCTTGTATAACTAATGAAAATGAAACTTTCCAGAAAAAAAGAGGACTTAAATACAAGACAGCCAAATGATATCTTCAAATCACCACTACAATTTGACGTGAGAACGAGTCTACGAGGCGTATTCAATTTTCAAAGTTTGACCACAGCCCATCTGGAATGACTGGAGAGACAGATTTTTTGACCTATACTGCAGCCAGCCACCAGGGGGAGCAGCTTTTGTGGCGACCTATCCTCGAGCAAAGCAAGTTGACATTGATTTTTTATTACAGTCTATTGTTTTCACTGAAGAAATAAATTGCCTGGTTGCTTGGCATCCTGGGAAAAGTTTTTTGGGGGAAAGTAAAGTAGAGTTAAGAGGAAGATCTTCAAGAGTCACATTTTTAAGAGGTAGTGCTTAATGGAAACAAAATACCTCTCCTGTAAAAAACATTTCCGATTCTGGCCACAGGTGTCACTGTAATCAACAACAAATATACAGTCCTCATTGAGACTGTAATAAGTAAAAGTGTGCAGTAAAAATATCTAAATTTACAAAATTAACTTTGTTTAACCTTTTTCGTACATAACTTGGTGCCCAAATTCTTTTCAGTGAAGGGCCAAAAATGAATCTGGGTGGAGGGTCACAGGCCAAAACTAAACATTCATGTTGCAGTGCATGATTTTAGATGTGCCTACAGCATAATTGTGCAAAAAAATATACTCATACAACTAGTTGTGAAAATGAAAACACTTTTCTTTACTGCATTTGAAGGCATGAAACTACTGAACATCCATATGGCACAAATACTAGGCCTATGTCTACAAAGAAATTTAGTGCCATCTAACCTTAACAACATGTGGCCCAACATGCTCCTATGAAACTAGAGTAGTGCATCTCCCATCCTTTCCCTTTAAATGATGACTGTATTTACATTAATTTATGAAGACCATACTCTTTTTAAAACAGCAACTTTCTGCCTACATATTAGGAAAAATGCTGTGGAATCCATTTCTGTAAGAAAGTACTCATGTTTCCAATTATTTTTAAACTTTTTCTTGTCAGAGTGCCACTGTCTCTTACGCTCCATCGCAGCGGTGACCCTGCATCCTTTCACTCTCTGGTCATGGACTTCCAGATTTGAGCTGATAGGACTAGTGCCACTCTACTCCCAGTGTAACACAGTGTTAATTGGAAAGAGGAAGTGCAACGGTTAATAGATAGTGAATGAGAAATTCATGTATAAGAAAATAAAGACAAAAGCTTAGTGACACCTTTTAATAAATCTAAATCATCTTGTATCATATCGTCAGCTCACCTCCTCTCCCTGACAGGAGGACCAGGCTTTTAATTTGTTCCTGAGGCTCTCTTACTGTCCCTGACACACTGACTTTAATGAAGCTGGAAAGAAATTGAAGTATTTTGATGGAAATGAATCCTTTTGACCGTCATTCAGAGCGTTTTAATCATATTTTCTCCTCCTCCTCCAAATATTGACTTCTATAATTGGCTGGAGGAGATCCCCGTCAATCTGCCAGCTTCATTACAGAGTTGTCGTGAATCCAGAATCCAGACAGGTGCACAAAGCGAGGTGTTTGCTAGGCGTTTTAATATGTGGGTTTTCAGAATAAAAGCTCTGTAATTGGATGATGAAATGACTGAATTTAAAGCTTCATGCTTTAGATATGAGCAGTGTGAGGTGTCAGGCCCTCTTTTCTTTGCGTTCATTGATCTGATCTTATAGAAACATCGATCAGTGCGGCTTTAATAAGCACAGCTGTCTGTTATTGATCCGCTTGTTGTGCTTAATGCTGAAATGATGTTTGTCTTCGATGTGTTTGGGCATAAATCAGGGAGCACAAAGCTTTGTCTTCACTCTAAACCTGCAGAAAGAGAAAGAGTGATATTTCATATAAGAGCTGAGGCTGAGTAATGAAAAGCCTTTCACCTGCTGTTGTGACTAATGAGACGCCTGTTTCAGGACTGATTCATCCCTCTGTGTGTTTTAACGCATCTTGTCACCTGTGGTTTTTGCTGGGAGTGAACAAGTTTTCTGCTCAGAGGGGTTTTTGGTACTCAATCTGAAAGAATAAAGCAGAAAATCTTCAAACTGGTACCAGAAGCTAACGCCAGAGATCCAGGGACTTGGATTGGTGGAGGTTTTTTGTCCACACTAAGATGACCCCCAGCTGTGATAGACTTGGTTTAGTAACTCCTAAACAATGGCCGTCTTTGAGCCTGATGGTGTGAATACGTCTCTGTCAGCTCCCAGTGTTGCAGTTTAAAGAGTGACCCCGTAAACTGGAGACCTTCAGATGAACGTGTCAGAGGATATCCATTTTTCAACTGCTGCTGAAACACAGACAAGGTCCTCAGGAATACATCCCAGTTCATTTTGATGTACATATATATACATGTTGTAATCTCGTCCTCAGGTCAGTATTTTGTGATGATCTAAAGCTGTTTAAGAAGAATGCATCCCACTCAAAGTTCTCAATTTACGGGCTCCTTTAAAAGCCAAAACACAGCTCCATCCCTGACGTCTTCATACCAGCATAAAAAAAACCTGACTTTTACTGCATTAAAAAGCATGATTACAGCCTGGTTAAAAAAACAACATGGGTCTGAAACCCTTATTTCACTATCGGCACACACTGTACAGTGAGTGAATTTTTTTTCTACCTCTGCGGTTTAGCAGTTATTAGGATCGTTTGATTGTCCAATCAGAGACACAGTTCAGGTCACATGACTGCTGAGTCTTGTAGCTGTTCGAAACAAAACTCACAACTGGCGTCATATTAAATGTGGCTACATCTGTGGTTTGGCTTCATTTCACGGTTTCAGGAACAGACGGGTGACGTCCCGGATGCTACATCCATGTTTAATACTGTCTATGAGTTATACATCTGAGAAGATGAGTTTGGATCAAAAACTCGAGAGTCTATTTGTTTTTTAAACTCCTCATTAAAACTTTGCCCTTAGAGATAACTGAGAACAGCTTTATTTTGTTCAATAAAGCTAAAAATGGTAACCCAGGACTGTGTTTTAGCATGCACATGGCAGGGGTTGGCATAGATGTCTTGTTTCTGGGTGCCTGAGGGCTGATTAGACACTTCGTCCAATCACGGCTTAGATTGGCTGCAGCCCTGCATGCAGTAGATAATGAATAGATGTGCTGTGTGTTTTTGTTTGTGTTTTGCAGCAGTGAAGTCATTGAGTTGTTCTTCCATGCACCTTCCATGCAAAAGACCAGGAGTTGCTGATTCTCTTGGAGTCAGGCACTGCTTTGCTAAATCTCTAAACATGCAAAAAACAAATGTGTTGTTTTAGTTTCTGCAGTTCCTCTTCTCTCTTTGGTAGATTTATTTGAGCAGAGGATTGATGAGTTTATTTTCTGCTGTTGATTTTGCTGATATCTCCATCAGAAAAAGTGTTTATGTGGAGTGTTTACATCCTCAAAACTGCAACGTTTCATTCAAATTAAACTCCAACAACTGCAACTGCAGTGCGCAGTGTGTATGAGTGTGTGTGTATGTGTGTGTGCCAACATCTGCTGCTGTGTGGCTGACTAAATAATTGCAAGCTGTGAGAGCTGAAATGAGTTTCTTGATGATGGCAGGCTGACATGTAGAGCTTGATTCAGGTATGTAAGCAGGAATAAAAAGCTTTTTAATTTTTGTGTCGGGATAAAAAATCTGCAGAACAAGAAGATAGAGCTGTGTGTGTGTTTTTTGACGGCACAACAAAGAGGATTTATTCTCCCTCTGACTCTTTCCGTCTTGTTTTGAGTGACAGCTGCAGCGTGGTTTAAATGACACTCAGACGTAGATTAAAGTGAAGCTGCACCATGAGAGCGTGTGTGTGTGTTGTTGCTGCTGTAAAGTATGCAGGCAGAAGGAGTGTTTGTGTGTGTGAGAGTGTGTGTAAATGCTGCCCTGTGCTGTTTTTGAACTAAGCTGCTGGAGATGGCATTTTAGCATGCACGGCAGAGCGCTTTGCCTGTCTTTGCATTTCTGTTTTTTTTTTCTTCCTCTCTTTGCTCTGCTGCTGTCATGCTTTACTGCCCCTTCTATCCACGACACCCTCTTACTGTGTGTGTGCATGTGTGTGTGTGTGCCTGAAACTAGAGGTAAGCTCGACTGGGCTCAGGCTGTGCCGGCTGTTGATAACCCCGCTGTAGATAAGCCCAGCAGGACGGTGACAGAGCCACCCGGAGTCGTGCTCTCGGGCAGTTTCAAAGATTTTCTGCTCTCCTCTCTTTTCAGATAAAGAAGTCCCCACAGCCGGCCCCTCAGCCCAGTCTCCAGGGGTGACAGCGGGGAGCACAAAGGAGAACAGCCCTAAAGCCAAAACCTCCGGTGCATTAGCTGGAGGTTTGCTGCACTCAGTGCTGACTCAAAAAGGACGACTTGTCTCCCAGAAAAGAGACATCCTCCCCTCCGCTCTGCCCCAGAACCTGCTCCCTCTTCTGGGCAGAGGACTCAGTGTCAGCTCCCTCCCTGGAAGCCGGTCCCTGGAGCATGAAAGTGGGGGATTACTGAAGAGAGTAAAACCCCCAGCATCAGCTGCAGCGTCAGGCCAAGGCAGCGATCCAACAGAGCCTCCACCTACAGAATCACACTCTCTGCTGCCGCACACACTCACACACATGCCTGAGCCCGAGGCGGAGATCACCACTGTGGGCCTGATGTCGGACATGGACACAGAGACAGGAACACCTTCACCAGGTACGAGTGAGTGGTCATCAAGGTTTCATGCTTCCTGTAAGAAACAAAGACAAAGAGCTCAAGCTGAAAATTTCTCCTCACCTTTAACATTTATCTCCAGTAAATCATCACCTTGAACATGTTGGGACATGTTTTGGGTGCCAAGTTAGTCTAAAGCCATGTTTCCACCAAGTGGTTCAGTTCAGTTTGTCTCAGTATTGCCCACATTTTGTGGCGTTTCCTTTGACTGAAACCAGTACAGGTCAACCAATTACCAACCCGCAACGTCCCACTTTTTGGTACCTTTCTGTTGGACCCCAGACGGTGGGGCTAGAAACACTGCAGTCCACCGATTGGTTGAAAGAATCAGTACTCCCAGTGTGACAGTGGCTGTATTTCTTCTTGCAGCACACAGCCTTCTCTGAAACTAAAGCCTCATTTCCACCAAGCAGTCCAGTTGGGTTCAGTACTGTTTGGCACGGTTTGGTGCGGTTAAGCCTGATCCTGTTTGCATTTCCGCAGAAAACTGTGCCCTCTTGTGGAAGGCGGCTTGTAGGCCGGATGCCGAAAAGCCACATCTGTTAAATAATAGCGTGACACCATAGCAGCCCACTAATAAATCCAAGGAAGAAGAAAAATGCGACACAGTAAACAAAGAGCAACAATGGAAGACATGCAGCATTATATCCTCTTTGTGATTGGCATGTGGCTCTTTGATACAAAGTGCAATGAAGCTTTGTTTCAGAGAAGACTGTGTGCCACCAGGAGAAATACAGACGCAGTTGAACAGTAAATGACGATTCTTTCTGCCAATCAATGGTCGGCAATGTTGTAGCTCCACCTTCAGAGATCGGATCGGTTTAGTCTGGCACCTCTACGGTAGGGTGCCAGAAAAGTGGGGCGGCTCGTCTTGGTTATTTGGGGATCTGTTCCTGGATCAGTCAGTGAAAATGCTGTAAAATGCGTGCTGTGCAGAGACGAACCAAACTGAGCCGCTTGGTGGAAACAGGGCTGAAGCGTGACTGTGCTCTGTAACAAAAAGCCACGTGCCAATCACAAAGAAGACGAATTGCTGAATGTCTTCCATTTGCTCTTTGTTTACTGTGTCGTGTTTTTTTTCTTTGTTGGATTTACAAGAGGGGTACACTGTCACGCTGCTATGGCGTCACGCTATTATGTAGTTGACACACCTATTGGCATCCAGCCTACACGCTGCCTATCAAGAAAGACGCCGTTGGCAGTAGGAACTCAAATAGGATCAGGTTTTTTGATCCGACCCGTACTAAACTGTACTGAACCATACTGGACCATTTGGTGGAAACAAGCTTCTAAACTTTTGAAGATGCACCTTTATATTTCCTAAGTCAGCAGTAATGGAACTGACAGCAATTGCTGCAACTTAATCCTTCTGGGTTATGCATCCTAAAAGTTATTCTTTTTCATTGTCAAAATTCTCATATTGTTATTCAAACCCCAAATTACAACTCTACAGAGACAATCTGTGCAGATTTTGGTCTTTATGTTGGGTGTAGCCACCTCTGCAACCAAAAACAGCTTTCTCAAAAACCAGCAAACTCCATTTACAAAAATGTTAATCTAATCCTGCAGAATATTGAACAGCTGCTGTGCTTCATCATTTTTTTTAGCTTTGTAATGTTTGTAAACATAATTTAGTTTGATTCTAACCAGGCATCATGCACCAAAGCCACAGAAACACAAATTCTTGAGTCCATAAAGGCAGAAGTGACCCTGAAACTCTAAAGGTTCACTCAACGTTGAGGTCAAAGGAGTTTGGTGTCATTGCAGAAAACCAGAACAAAAGTTTCTGGTTAAAAAGAGACAACTCCTCAGCTGAACATCTACCTTTCCAGGAATTTGTTTTTTTGTTTTCAGACACCTGCAGACATCTTGCTCTAGGGTGGACATTCATCTATGCTCATAAATTTACAAACCCTAGCAGAAGTTGAGATATTGGTCATCCTTTGGAAAATGTGACACCAGGAAATATGATCTTTCAGTTATTAAGAGATAGTGGTCAGGTGATGTCATGTTTGCTCTTCTTAAAAGCCTATTATGGTTAAGTGTCCACACCTGTGTGATTGTAATTAGCCTCCATGTATAAAGAGTCAGTGAGTTTCGAAGCTGCTTGTTTCATCTGGAGCTGCTCAGATTGTCTGGATACTGAGCCAAGGGGGAAGCCAAAGATCCGTCCAAAGACCTGTAAGGAAAAAGCTAGCTTGGAAAATTGGTACACAAAGATCTAAACATGCCAACCAGTAGTGTTCAGACCAGGACAAAGAAGTGGATGATGAGTGGTTCTGTAGACAAACTCTGCTAAGGTTTGTTCACTTCATTGCAGCCATTACAGCTTGTGCCTGCGTTTCACAAAATGCACCTTTAAGCTTATGCAAATAAGACAGAAAAATTAGCAAGGAAGCTTTTTTTTTTAGCTACAGAAACCTTTTTAATCTTCAGCTAAGAAATAGGGAGCGTTATAAACTGTGGATTGTTCGCAGGGCTGCAGGATTCAGGGATTAGCATTTGTTTTCTTGTTCCTGGTTGGATTACAACCAGAAGCCTTTCTGTTTGAGGGTTTTCGTGTTTCCTTCATGCATGAGTTCTTCCTAGAGTCCAAAAAAAAGTCCTTCATATGTTAACTGCAGACTCTAAATAACTCTAAATGTGGGTGGTAGTTTATTTCTAGATGTTAGCCCTGTGATTGACTGGCAACTTGTCCCAGGTGTACTCCACCTCTTGCCCATTGACAGCTTGGATAGGCTCCAGCCACCCAAGACCGTGGGTCTTTGCTATAATGCATTCCTGGATGAGTTTTTGTTTCTTCTTTTCTTTTTTTCTATAATCCTTGGAGCTTTTCTGCACACTTGCCCTTGCAGCTTGATTTCTTTTCTGACAACAGACTAACTTATCTCAGCATGTAAGCAACAAGGTAACCAGGACATAGTCTGTCCCAATGTCTTAGAGCGAACGTTTGTCTCAATCTGTTTAAAAACAAAAGTAGTGCAAACAAAACAAAGACAAACCATCAACAAAAAAAAGAAGCTCTGCTTTACAAAACGATCACTGTGCTCAGTGTTAAATTTTCCCTTTGCAGGAACACAATCCACTAACAATGGTGCTAATGGCATCATGCAAGGGCACTAACATTTTTACTGAGAACCAAAAGTTAGTGATAACTGAGCTGTGATATTCTTAAAGTCAGTTCCAGTGGTCGTGAAAGAAGAAAGAAGGTTGATCTGAAATTATTTATCATGTTTGTTATGAATGATTCAAGATGAGGATATTGACTACAAATACTTGAGGAAAGTTTTGGCAAAGAATCAGTTAAGGCTGAGTTTCCCCTCAAAAAATACAATCAAACTTGTTTAAAAAATGAGCTCATGTCCCACAAAATATCACATTTAGCAAATGAGGTGTATTAAACAACAGCATCACTTTGTTTTCACCAATGAAGTTCTCACCAATGTTTTTGGAGGATGTTATTTATTTTATGTTCCTGTTAACAGACTTCTTGCTGATCTCTTTAATTCTCATCATTAATCAAACACAGCAGGAGAGAGTTTACAGATGGCCTAACATTAAAGAGATGAGGAAAGAAATAGTGAGCTGCTGCAGAATAAACTCCTCTCTTCTCCTCCTCTTCCTCTCTCCTTCAGCTTCGTCCGGCTGCACGCTGAATTTCTCCGACCCTGAGGGTTACATCGACTCGTCTGATGACCCTCCTCTGCCCGACAGCACCTTCCTACACTGCACCTACACGGTTACCGTGTACACCGGCTATGGCGTGGAGCTGCAGGTACACACACACACACACACACACACACACACACACACACACACACACACACACACACACACACACACACACACACACACACACACACACACCATTTGCAGGGACTCTGTTTATCATGCTGGACATCATTCTGGTGCTGCGTGTTTGTTTTTGTCACTGTTGAGGTCTCTGAGCTGATCTCAGGTTAAACTCTGCCTCCCAGTGGCAGCTGCAGGTGCTGTATCTCTTTCAGCATGACTCCACAGGAAAAAAACTGAGCACACTTACCCTCTTCTCCCTTAAACACTGAACTTTTTTTTACACTGAAACTGCTTCCAAATTCAGATTCTTACACTTAAATGTGCGAAAACCTCATAAAACACAACCTTTTTTAATCAGTGCTTCCAATCTTTTTCATCTATGACCCTGAAGAAAGAATCCCTGAAGTTTGAGACTCTGTTTCTTTTATTCATGAGACATTTCACCTGCTTAGCTTCCAAGTTTTTTATTTGGATGTATTACAGTGCATTTCCTTAAAGGGGATTTGCTGAATCACCATTACCTCTTCAATTTCGCTCTTGTAATCTGATCCTTCGTCAGTCTAATCATCATGCACACAAAGCTTATCTGCAAGGTCTCCCTTTGGATCTACAAAAAATGCTGAAAAATGGTGTACCAGCCACAGCTAACCAGGTTTGACTGTAAATAAGTCATGTTAATCGGTGAAAACTCTGAATCCAGTTTTTACTTTGTGGAGTTAATTAAAAAGTTGGTTTGGATTCGAGGTTATGACCAAATACGACCTCAAGGACTCAATATGGAGAGTAAATAATAACAGGAAGTTCAAATGATGATTAACAGAGACAGATTTCATGTTTAAAGTCAAACAACAGTATACCATCAAACTATCAACTATGATCACTATCAATCCTAAAATACTAAATGATTCTGATATATTGTGATGGATTCTGATAGATTTGGAGCCAATCTCTGTCTGAATGTAGTTTTTTGGATCCTTTATTATCTCAGACTCAGGGGTCTGTGTGCTTGTCTCTGGTTTACTTACACAAGTTAACATCTTGATGCTTCAAAGCCTATCCACCCACTGATTTCTCACCAAGCTGGAAGTTGTTTTCCATCTGTCTAAGTGATGTTATTTTGCTAAAAATTGTGTTTTGGTAGTTAACCTCTTCCCACAATCAAAAGCTGGACAAACCATTATACTCTTTGAAATGTCTGTTGCGAAAATGCAAGCGTAGCTGTAACTGTTAAATTCACAGTAGAGGGTTCTGTAATGATTTCTTTGCTTTTGCCACCAGCCCCTTGTGGACAATTTTGAAACTGCAATTTTCTGCACATCTGCACTAGCTTTGGCCATCAATACCAAATGTTACAAGTGAACACAAACTTTAACCTTGAGATCATCTCTGGAAGACCATTTCTCAAAATGTCCCCACAAAAGTAACGTCCCCACAACAATCTGTGTGAAGTGTGTATGGTCCTCATAACGGTTGCAAAACAAGCACAGACTCACACACTCAGATTTTAAACGGTTTCACTGGATTTGACAGTTTTATTGGCACAGCTCACAGATTTCACATTGAACCTGAATCTCTGACAAAAAGTATTCTGCTTCTCTCTATCGTGTTAAAACTCTTTGCACAGATTTTTTTCCTGCTGTTTTCCACATCATGGTGCAAATTGAATCCCAAAGCTTGCGTTGGAACCGGTCCCAAGAATAAACAGGGACTCGAGAGAGCTGGGTTTTTAAAATTTTTGCACCGTTCTGCTCTTTTTGTGTTCAGGTGAAGAGTGTAAACCTGTCAGAGGGCGAGCAGCTGTCCATCAGGAGTGCAGACGAGCGCGGCGCTCTCCTCGTCCTCGCCAACCAGACGCTGCTGGTAGAGGGTCAGGTGATCCGCAGCCCCACCAACACGCTGTCGGTCTATTACCGCTCCGCTATGGACGGGAACATGGGCATCTTCCAGCTGCATTACCAGAGTGAGTCCACAAACACAGACAGGAATATTTATACACAGAAAGACTCTCCGTCAGGTCCAAAGCGGCTGTTTGTTCTCTCTTTACATGCTAATTGCATAATCCCAAATCTTCTCATCTAATCACTTAGCACGCTGATTGAATCTGTCGTTTGAATTAGCTGATTAAAGCCCTGATTAATTGGCTCTCATCTCATTAGGGGCTGAGAATATGGGAGTTTGTATAGCGCCTATGAGTGTGTTTGTGTGTGTGTGTGTGCTTGGCATGCCAGCAGCCTGTAATGGGTATGACAGGCTCTGGAAGGGAAGGAGGGAAACATTCGAGTGTTAAGACCCACCTGTGCCATTTATCAAAGTCATCTAATCCTGTTACATCAGCTGCAGGTAGAGAGAGCTGCTGATGGAGATTAAGCAGCTTTAGAGACAGATATGCTTAAGACGAGGTGTGAAAATCAGCGTCAAGGGAATAAGAGGAACATATCCGACCTAAATAGAGCCGCTTTATTATCCCTCACAGCTTTTAAAGCTTATTAGTATCATTACGATTATTCAATTTAGATTTACCTGTGGGTGCCTGATTTCTCAAGTGGTCGTCCGAATAGATTAGAAACAAAGACACTGACCGGGAGAGCTAATCTGTGTGTGCAGATCCTTTATAAAGAAAGGAACGGTTATATTAGACATCATAAAAGAAAGGATCCTTAAGTAGAGAGGTGGTGTTTCTTCTTCTTCTTCTTATAGAGCAAGAAAGAGCAGAGAGTGAGGTGCTTTTCATTAAGCCTCCTGTCGTCATCGTTAAAAACAAAATTTTGATTCCTAAAATATCTTAGTTGATGCTCCTCTGCTGCCTCCATAGATTTGACTGTATGTGTAATTTTGGGGCTGTCAAAAGATTTTTTTTTTTTTCAGCGCAGCATTTTTAAAGTTGATTGCATTTAATTGCAGCATTTCAATAATTACCTGTGGTTTATATCAGAAATCCAATAACCAAGATTTTAACAGAATTTCAATAGTAAATCAGATTAATCGCGGAATTTCAATTATTAACAGAATTCCACTATTTAAGCAGAATTAATTGCAATTTTTTATGATCAATCGTGCTTAATTGCAGAATTGTAACTATTAATCCTGATTAATTACAGAGTTCAACTATTTTGGCAAAATTAATTGCAATTTTTTATGATCAATTGTGCTTGAACACAGAATTTTAACTATTAATCCTGATTAATCATAGAATTTCAATATTTTAGCAGAATTAACTACAAATCTTTATGATCAATTGTGCTTAATTTCAGAATTTCAACATCAAATCAGAAATAATTGCACATTTCTGTCATTAATTGTTTAATTGCAGGATTTTAACTGTTGTTCTTGATTAATTGAAAACTATGTTTTTTTGTGATTTAGTGCATTTTTAGTCGTACATCTTACAATATATTATTTGTATTGCCAAACAGTATTTATATCTGTATTTAAACAATGAAAAATCAGAGAAACAACTAAACCAAAGTAGACAGCAGTACACCAGAAACTCTTTAGCTCTGTCAAGTTAGATAACTCTTTTTTGAGTGAATTCTGATGACTGAAAGAACAATCAGACAGCTGCTTCTGTTTTATTCCTACAAAAAAGTTTTTTTTCTTGTTGTCAGAAACTCAAAAAACCAATCTGAGCCTGTTAGAGACAAAAACAAGAACAAGAACATCAATCAGGACTGCTCTGGTCAAAAAGATTCATCATTTCCATGCAATAAGTTGTATTTTGTGCTTTTGGAGCTCCCTGCTTTTCCATGTGCTTGAGTGAAATGCCAAAGACTGTTGCAGGGAGAGCACACCTTTCCTGTCTCCCAAACTTGAGTATGCTCTCCCTGCCCTGTCTTATTATTTATGGGCATAAAACAGAGAGGAGGTGTGTTCTCGCCACCTCAGGCTTTGGCATTTCACATACGCATGTGAAAGTGCAGGGAGCTCCGTCAAGGTATTTGTATACTAATAATAAATCGCTCAAAGGAAAATAGTCCTGGCTGAAGAGCATGTGTCTTTATCTGACTTGTCCTCTTCCTCCCTGTTTTCTCTGTCTGAAGTCTTTAGACTCAGCTGTTCTCTGCCAAAACGGCCTCACTACGGGGAGGTTTCGGTGCTCGACCTGCTGCCTGGAGGCACCGCCCGCTTTCACTGTCACATGGGTTATCACCTGCAAGGGGAGTCGCTGCTCACCTGTCTCAACGCCTCGCTGCCGGTGTGGAGCGGCAAAGTGCCCACCTGTAGGGGTGAGAGCTGCTGAATGAATCTCTGAAAGTTACTCCAGAGTAAAGAGATGGTGAATGATAACAGCAGTGTTTGATTTAACATCTTAACATCTGTGTCCCTGTACCTTGTTGGGCCAACTTTGACATGTTTCCTTATAAATGTCTGATGTATTTACAAAAATAAAAGGAGGACATACCACAAAGTTAGATAAGCATGCTGAAAATGGATTATATTGTGCTCTGCAGCTCTGTGTGGAGGCACGGTGAAAAATGCCACAGTAGGCAGGGTGTTGTCTCCTTCTCCCCACCACGGACCAAACGCCACCCAGGACCGCTCCTGTTCCTGGTCCCTGGAGGCTCCTAAAGACCAGAGGCTGCACCTGCACCTGGAGAGGCTGGCTCTGGGACCCACTGACAGGTAGGTGTTAGTGTGGATGGTCTTTTTTCAAGCTTCAGGTGAGTTTCCATTCCCTGAGACAGAAAAACATCAAACTAGCAGATGTGTCTGGGCATGCCGAGGCCAGTTACTGAACATTTTACCTGTTTCAGGTTACTCCATTCACAAATGTATACAAATTGGGAATTCTTTTGAAAAAAACATGGTGGTAGAGACCAAAAAAGGTAATTTTACTGTTCAAATCATAAAATAGTGGATAAAAGTGAGAAATGTGAGCTCAAATGGATATCTTGATGTCTGTCTCGAATACATTCAAACTCTCCAAATCCTCTGAGAAGAATCAAAACATCCTGACATTAGAGAAGCTGAACCCATGAAATTTTGATGCCCAGCTCTCTCTGAAGTTTCCTCCTCCACTCATGCACAAAGTCTTCCCGTTCCTGCAGACTGGTGCTGTGGAGCGGGCTGGACGCCGGTTCTGTCGTCCTGTTTGACTCGGGTCGGGGGGGACAAATCCCCTTTGAGGGCGTGATCAGCGAGGGCCCCGCTGTGAGGATCCAGTTCATCACCGACCAGCCGAACCACAACACGGGATTCAACATCCGCTACGAAGGTACGCCCTCCAGATCTGATCCCACACGGAGATAAAACAGTTTCATCTGCTCGCTCTGAACGCTCTCTGTCTGTATTCTATAATTAAAGTGTAATCACTGGGATGTAAACAAATAAGAGAGGATTTCGAGGCTCTGTGTGTCTGCTTACATCATGTGCTGCCAAGCCGGTTTTGGCTGAAAAACAAGGAAGTGGGCTGTGTGTCCAACATAATCTGAGCTGAGCTTTCAGAGTTTCTGGCAATGTCAGTTTTGTGGAGGGATGCAGAGATCCCTTCCAGCATGTTTATCCTCATCAGTGTTCAGAAAATGAGACCAAAGAATAATTTTATCAAGTAGAAACCAGATTAGAGGACGATGTGTTAGAACCGAAGGAGAAGCTTCTAATCATCACAGCATCTGTTAGCGGAGACTAAGAAGAGCTTTCAAAAAGAGGCAGATAAAACACATGCTGTAACTTTAATCAGGCTCATTTTGGTTTTAGCTTGAAGAGGGGTGAGCTTTTTCTCTTTTTTCCTTCTCCAGCGTTTGAGCGAGGCCACTGCTACGAGCCGTACCTCCAGAATGGGAACTTTACAACCTCAGACCCGCTTTACAGTGTTGGGGCTGTGGTCACGTTCACCTGTGACCCGGGTCACGCTCTGGAACAAGGACCACCTGTCATCGAGTGCATCAGTGCAAGGGATCCATACTGGAATGACACAGAGCCACTGTGCAAAGGTAACCCTGTAACTTACTTTTTTCGTTCCAGTGTGTGTCGACACTTTGAGGGCTATGGCTTTCTTTAACAATGGACTTAACATTTTGGGTTTCATGCTTGTATTTTTGTTTTGCTTCGTCTCTTTTTTTCTGTAAGAATCAGCTAAAAAGACCAATAATAATCTTGTGTTTTCAAGATAAATTCTAAGCTACAGCCAGTAAGTGGATATTTCAGCTCAAGTTTAACCTACATCCCAATAAAAAGGCTTAGACATTATGCATGAAGTTGTTTAAAACACAAAGCTAAGGTTTGTAAATCATTTATAGATATATAAGATATAAGACAAGATATATACTTTATTAATTCCCTTGGGGGAAATTCTGTTTTTTTACACTCTGAGCATGCTATATATGCACACACATGTACAAACAGCACTTCTGCACAGAAACATGCTCTGATTCGAGGTCAGAGTGATGGTGCTGCACCTTCAGCATGCATCTGAGCAGATGGGGGTTTTGGTGCCTTGCTCAAGGGCACCCAACAATGCTCAGGAATGTAAGCCAACACCTCCCCAGGTATCAGCCTAATTCCAATCTTGGTCCACACCTGGGCTTGAATCAGCGACCCTCCGATCTCTAAGACAAGTCCCTACGGACTGAGCTACTGCCGCCCCTATAGCCTGAATTTAGTTGAAAAAATGTTTTAAAAACAACATTTCAAATGCCGAAACTGGAATAAATCTCTTTTGTTTTCAAGCCAACAGCATGTTTTCAAACTTTTGACAGCCCTCTGTAAACATTTGTGAAACCAGGGGATTGGTTTCTGGAGTTTAAAGTCAAGTGTTGACCTGATAGAGGGTTTCAGCTGCTCACCACTTTAGAGTCTTCAAATTTTGTGTCATAATGCGACTGCAGGCAGGTCAGATTAGTACCTGGACTCTTCAACTACAGAGCCATGCTGTTGCAATCTGTGCAGAATGTAGTTTGTCATTAACTGAGCCTTCACAGATGTGTAAGCTCCCCATGCTGAGGACTCTCCTGATCCCCAGACCATCTAGTATACTGGCTTTGAACTGTAACCTGAGAACTATCCAAGTGCTCCCACTCCTCTCAAGGGTGCAGCATCCAAGATTTCCCCTCAGCCCATCTTAAATAAACTCAGATCCAGATAAGATAAGGCTTATATCTGGTTTCCTCTCTGCATGGTGCAGTTTAAAGCTGACTTTGTGACTTCAGGAGTGTTTTTAAGATCATGCAGTGACTTCCACTACAGAGTCTTGTCTGTTTTCCATCTTGATCAGCAAATCCTCCAGATTCTCTGCATCTTTCAATGATGTATGCTCTGTAGATGATGAAATGTATTTAATCTTCCCAGTTTCCCACAGCCTTACAACTTTTTGTCTTTCTTTTGTCTCTCTCTTCAGTTTTTACTTTTGTGCAAAAACTCCTCGATATTTCGAGTGGAAGCTGAATTTTTTACCCTGACTTTCCAGAGGCTTCTTTTGCCAACCCAAATTTAAAAGTTCCCCTGCATAAACATTCAAACATATTCTTATTGCTCTCTGTGTTTTGACTGTTGCTGCTTGTTTTGCTGCTGCAGGCTTAAAGAATCTTGTGAATGAGGTTAAACTTTTGCAGAAGGGTTAGCCTTTAAATTTTCTGTATTTCTGAAGTTAGCGTCTCACTCCCTGACCTCTCCTCCTGTGTCTCTCTGCAGCTCAGTGCGGAGGAGACCTGAGCGGACCTGGAGGAGTGATCCTGTCTCCAAACTGGCCCGAGTGGTACGGAGAGGGCGAGGACTGCAGCTGGAGGATCCACGTCGGAGAGGACAAACGGGTGCTTCTGGATGTTCAGCTGTGAGGAAAATACATCACAAACATGAAAACTTCAGATCCCAGAGCTGGATGTTAAGCATTAAAAATGTATGTACAGAGATCAGAGTGCTGCGGCTCAGTGAGGGGCCAAGCACCCCTAGTACACGAGCTTATTGATATTCCTCTTTACTCTGAACCATTAGATCCAATAATGTGACAACTTGAGAGAGTAGGATGATCAGCTGCAGCTTCCAGATTACTGATCTGCTCCTCTGTTAACTCAGAAACTTTCAGCTAAGAAAGTCAAGCACAAGTCTGTGGATGTTTTGAATTAGTTTATGCTAGTTTATTTATTATTAGTTTATTTTGTCCTGGTGGTCGTCGCGTTGTGTTGAAGCAGCTCTCTCAGTGCCTCGCGTATGTTTCTTAGATATAGTATAAAAATAAAGAGCATGGAGTCAAGGATGTGTAGGAGTACACAGATTAATAAGACTGAAGATGTAAGGAGAGCCAATCCAGTTTAAGTCTGGTAAGTCAGAAAGAGGATTTTGAAATGAGCTCTGGCTCGTGTCGAGAGGCAAATGAAGACCTCCTAATGCTGAGTGGGTAAGACCATGAAAAGAGTGCTGGAAGCCTGGATGTTATGGAGGAAAATACAAGATTTCTCTAAGATTGCCTAAACTGGATCAGGTCTCTTTTCAAAATCTCTTGTTTGTTTGAAAGATGTTGCTTCTTTTGTCAAACACTGATATGTGATTAATTGCAATTAATGACAAAGCCTGGAGATTAATTTTTTTGAACTAGTCCCAACACTGACTACAAAACATTGTTGTTTCATTTTTACATCCATTTATTTTATTTAAAACAGTGTGAAACACTTTGAAATACATTTATTTATTACAGAAGGTCCTATTTAATGAAAGTCGCTTGAAAACAGGATGACGCTCTAGGTAGCTTTATCTCTATCTTTACCTCACAATTAGTTGCTTTGAGTAATAACATCTTTGCTATGTGCTTCTTTAACCCTGATTTAAACATTTAATTGAATTAAGTTGACATAAATATCTTTTCCAATACATAACATTGTTTAAAGAATAGAAATCCTTTTGACACTAGTGTTTAATTCAAATGAAAATAGGATTTTGGAGCTGTTTTAAGACCCATGTTTACGTTAGCATCTCTGATCTTTGCATACATCACATGTCAAGACAGTTTTAAAACTGCTGTTCCCATTCAGACATTGTATGTTTCGGTAATTCACTCAGTTTGAAAATCCCAAAAGGTCTCTTAAAGCTTGTGTTGTATCTTCAAAATAAACTGCAGCAAAATCAAGTAATTGAGGCTGCTGCAGCCCCAGAAAGATTCAGTGGGATCCTGGAGAGGCTGTCGAATAAGTACATCAGGATAAAGTGAAGGTTTCAGAATCATAGAGATTCATTCAGTTATTGCATGTTTCAGCAGTTTGAAATGTCAGCAGTAATCCGTTTACATCCTGTGGTGTATTTATGTAACCTCTCCTTATTTTCAAACCATGCAGACTGCACAGTTAAAAAGCCCGTCCGTCCATGTGTGTGTGTGTGTGTGTGGTGAAGCAAACGTCTGCGGGGCATCAGAACATGCCCGTGTTTACAGCCTGTTAAACACTTGGCCTGTGGACGCTGCAGCGTTTAGCCTCTGAGGTCACCTCGTCGCCCACACAGTCGGCTGTGGGCAGGCTGCTCTATGAGTCATCCCAACGTGTCCTGAGATGATACCAGCGGCTCCTCTTCTGTGTCTTTCAGGCTGAACATCAGTGACAGCGACATACTGACCATCACTGATGGGGACGAGGTCGCCACCCGTATCCTGGGGCGGTATGTTGGTGGGAGCAGCCCATTTAAGCTCTCCTCCACCACACCGGACCTCACCGTCACGTTCCACTCTGACCCTGCAGGGCTGGTTTTCGGCAAGGGCGAGGGCTTCATCATCAACTATATGGGTGAGAAAGAGAGTCTGGAGATATTTGACAATACTGTACTCTGTGTGTATTCAAATTTAAAAATACAATCCTTCCCAAGACCACAAAATGCCTAGTAACATATCCATCTATCAACTGGAACAATTTGGTTTATTAAAGTTTTAATCCCACATGTACCGTCCAGCTGCAACAAACATCCACATAAACTTAAAATGGGTCCCCAAAAAGAGCAGAGGGGAAAAAAATTAATTCAGGTGCACTCCTGAAAGAATAAATCATTTGCATACGCTAAATAGTAAATGTTGTTGGTATGGCTCTTATTCTGAGAGCTCCCTGCCTTTCTACGTGCCTACATTGAACAACAAAGCCTAAGGCAGGAAGAGCACACCTCCCCTCTGATACATATTCTTACCAGTGGCTCATGAAACCACCTAAAGACGACCCTCTTAGATCAAAATTTTGCAATTTGCAGAAAAATTGCAGGAATAAACAGTTGGAGGCAGCAGTAGAAAAACAACTCGTAAATCAATGTGGCTTGATGACTTTCAAAAGAACAATGAGACAGCTGGTTCTAATTTTTTAATTTATTTTTTGCAAAACAAGTTTTACTCCTACATAAATGTCTCTTTCTTGTTGGCAGGCTTTCAATACAACAATCTGAGCCTGTCAGGCTCAAAAACAGAAACTCTGGTAACAAAAGAATAAGTTATTCGCCTGTAATAGATTTTTTTGGTTGCTTGGTCCTGTTTCCCGTTCTTTTATGTGCAAACATTTAAAGTAAAGGCAGTGAGAGCATCAGCAAAGAGTTCCACGGGGCAGAACAGAGCATGCATAAGTGATGATACGTACTACCCTGATAAAATCAGACACAGGAGAAAAGGAAGGTAGACAAGATGAAGACTTTCAGATAGATCAGCTGATGTTCTGTCAGCTGAGCTTGACTTCATGGCCTGCCTGAACTAAAATTCCTTCAACACCAAAGCAGCATACAGATACAGAAATATAAACTCACATTAAAATTAACCCTTTATGACCCCCCCCATACCAAATATTTTGCCATATATAGTAATATATCCTGAAACTAAATAAATATATACTTATATTTAGATTGACTAAATATATTGCTAAGAAAGTGCAATAAACAAAAAAAAATTTAAATGTAGAAAATGTAATGACATGTTTTCAACATTGGTAGCAATATTAGCAACCTTGGTCTGGTTAATGATATTATTGTTGTCCATGCTTTATAACGGATTTCTGCAAACAGGTCAGTGGAAGGAAACAGTGCTCTGGGACATGTGGGACATATCAGCAAAATTTACAGCATCCTTCGGGGAGCATGTCATCTGTTTGTAATAACTTTCTGCACACCTGAACATGCTACAGGTGTAATTTTTCCATCATACTTGATGAAGATCTGTTGACTCTGAGAGGCCATATTGGAAGTGGGGTCGGCTTTTAGTCTCTCAATCACATGGGCTAAGCTGTTGCTATGACTGGGCAAACTTGTGAACTCATTATCTTCTAAACCACTGACTTAGACAAAAGATGTTAGAGAAATTAACAATTCAGACGGGGGGCACTTTTTTTGTACCACTCAGGGGTTGCCGTTTGGTTGAAATGCATGCCTAACACAGACTCTACTGTCATATCAGCCTCCGGTCTAAGAATATGAGACAATGCGGAAGGGCTAAAATCTGCTGTTTCTCAAGTGTCCACTTGAGGCTGGCTCCGGAAGTACAGGAACTCACACACACACCAAGCCAAAAAAAAAACATTTTCACAGCAGAAATTAACCATTTTACTCTGGTTTAAAAAACGTCTACTGTCTGAATCGCTAATTTAACTATTGGCACACACTGTACAGGGTTTGAATCTTTTAACTCGCCAGTTTAGAGGATATTGAGATCATGAGCTTGCCCAGTCAGAGGCACAGCTCAGCTTACATGACCAATGGGCGCTCTATGGCTGTACTCGAAGCCCGTGTCACTTTCAATATGGCCACGATAGCCAATTTGCTTCAAAAATCAGTTTCAGAAACAGAAGGGTGACGTCGGGGAAAACTACATCCATTATTTGTACTGTCTATGATATCAACCCTTAATGTAACTTGTCTATTCATCTTTACATCAGAGCAATAAATGGGAGTATATAACCTGAAATTGGACGTTGGACTCGTATAGAAGCACATCAAAAAAAACCTTCCTCCCTCACCCTGGCCATTTTGCCTACTTTTGCTCTCCATCCAGACTGTTTTTTTTCTGGAGACACCAGAACAACTGTCAGACTGCAAATCCAGATCCTGCAACACTGATGATTTTTATGCTGAATTTATAAATATAGATGGCTGCTTAAAAATCTAAAAGGCAAATGGTGCTTCTACACAAACTGTTGAGTCGTTTTTGGGGGGAATGGAGTCAAGAAGCTTTTTTTTAGACTTGTTAACAAAAAGAGAAATATAAAATCAATGCTTCTAAAGGGCCCTGAAAACTTTCATTCCCATTTATTCTGATTTTCCCTCTCCTCCTCAGCTGCCGCCTCCGTTTATCATCCCTCCTCTCATCTTTATTTGTCTTTCTTTCATTTCCTTTGCCCTTATTCAATCATATCCTATCTGTTTCACCATCTCACCCGGCCTCTCGTCTGCATGCACAAGCTCAGGGTTTAACAAGCAGCCAAACAAGCTCACTTCCTCTTTTTACACACACTAATCTGCTGTGCCTCCCGTATCCAACACCTGACTCCAATTTAGTCTCACACTCACACACACATGGACACACACGTTGACACACACTGGGACTCAGTGTCCAATTTCCTCGTCACCCGCACTCACACACACTTCCCACAGGAGCAAATCAAGTAGACACAGCATGAATACGTGGGCTACTCTCTTTGACTGTGTGTGTGAAGAATATATTACTCCCCACACACACTCAGCTGCACACAGAAAGTCAATAGAGAATGAATAATTGATCTCGGATCCTTCGACTTACAAATCCCTGTAGGCCCATTATACTGTACGCTGTAATGCAATACTGTAAGCTGCTCTGTCAGTCATCAGATATACACACACACACTTTTCCTCATCAGACAGCCACCGATTTATTTATCTCTAAGCTGTAATGATTTTTTGTCACCATAAAGACTGAATTTCATTATTTTTGTGTGTTTTCTTCCTGGCGTGACCGGACACTGGAGATACCTTTGTTTTGTTCTTCTTCCGTCGGAGTCTTCAGAGATTTCAGGATCCTCAGAGCCAAAACAAACACTCCATAATTGTATGAATAAAAAGGGAACTCGAAACAGCCCGTGGAGATGATAACAGGACTCTAATGATGTCAGGAGATTCAGGCTCAGAGTGACAGAAAGATCAAAATGTGGGTATGCTAAAACAAGCCAGGCTAGGTGCCCCAAATCCTGAGGCATGGGACCAGATTCAAGACCAGTGTAATAGTCTCTTCGGGGTTCATCTGCTAGTATGTCTCTTCTCCTTATGCCTTCCTTTGTTTTTGTGCAGCACTGTATTCCTATTATGTCAAATATATTAACAAGACAACGATACAACTGTCAAACAAGAGCTCAGACACATGCAGATGCACTTAAATTATTCAACCCTCATTACAAATTCAGTTTATCAGCAACATTTCCAACTTTCAGCTGTTTGCAATCAACAAGAACAATTAAAGTCCCTATAAAGGCTTTCAAAGTGATTTTTTTAAGTCTCACTTTTTTATGTTTGACTCTTCATAACCCTTGATCTAAAACTATGTTACCAGCGCCAAAATGTGTTGTTTCTCAGTATCTGTGGTATCTGGCACAACGCCAGCCAACAAAGTTTAGCAGTGATAAGAGAGATCTGTGTTCTTCAGATGTTTCAAACTTGAGCTTGAATGTCAGACAGAAAAAGGAGTTCAGAGCACAAGAAAGCTAAACAGAAGAGTAAAAGCGCACAAGCTAAAGGCTAAAACACGGGTTAAGCTGTTTTTGGTATTGTTTGTTCCAGCCTACATGCTGCAGTTATTCTGCAGTGGTCTGTTCAAACTTGAGAGTCTATTAATAAAATGAAGAGTGTGGTTATGTTAGCTCTGCTTGGTGAGGTTGGAGTTGGTAGATGAGCACTGGTAGGACATAACCAGGATTCACCTTCTGGACACTTAACTACAAACTGAGCTCTTCTTCTGGCTTATAAAACAGGGACAAGATCAGCTCCTGACTACGTGGAGTCTCATTTCCAGGTCTTCACTCCTTCTCGCCCACTATGCTGTGCTTGTGAAAGACGCTTGGTGCTCCCAGCGCAGCCTGGCTCCAAATCTCTAGCCAGACTCTGACTCTGAATTACCCAACTCTATACAATCCGCAGAGTCCCTTTCTACTTTTAAGATATGTCTGAAAACTCATCTGTTTAGGGAACACTTAAGTGCTTAATCTGATCCTTCTCCTCTTTGTCCTCAGGGGTAGAATGAGTAGGAAGGTCTCAGACCCGGCTCTTGGTGAATTTTCAGCACTAATTACTGAAAGTTGTTGAAGGTTGAAGTATATTATTGAAGCAATTAATTGTAGTTAGTTAGCTAGATTATTCTACATTATTAACAAAAAGACCCGCTCTTAATGGCAGCACCTGCAGGCAAATAACTTGTATCACCTTTGCCATACTAACTAGGTTTTCCTTCTGTCTAAATTCTTGCTTGTGTTGTTCGTTGCTTTGGACAAAAGCGTCTGCTAAATGAAACTGTAGAACTATAGAGAACTTAATTCTGGTGTGTTGGAATGTTGCTGCAAGCTAAATGCTATAATTTGTGGTTTTAACCAACCAAACACCTTGGATAAAAGGGTTGAGTCATTTTAATGGCTAACGCTAACATAATCCCAAATCTCGAGTGATTCAGCATCTCACTTCTCTTTGTGTATCCTGGAGACGTTTCAGCTCTGTCTTCTCCTTAATGGTTCTATTACAAATCCAACATGTTGCCCTGCTCTTGCTTGCATTACTGTAAAATCTTGAAAATTAGAGCACAGGATTTGTTGCATTTCTTTGCATTACTTTATCCTGGTAGAAACTGTAGCTGAACAAGATGGCACATTAACTCCAAGCAAGTGGACACATAAGGCATTCCTCTCTTTGAACTGAATAATTTATCAGAAAAGAATTTTACAAAAACATCAAATGATTAAACATTAAATTATGCTTGCGTCAGAGTGCAAGTTAGTACTACAACACTGTGTCATGTTGCTAAAGCCAGCACCCTGACTGAAAACTTTAAAATAACTTTTCTGACAGTTGTTCTAGTTGATGATTTTGATGCTATGAGTCTGCAGGAGGTGAAGGAAGCTACACAGTCAAATAAATTCTGAAAAAACTCATCTGATAGCACAGAAAGATATAAACATTTCATTCTGCTGCAGATCATTGCAACTCTGACAGCTAACTGACAGGCTGTAATAATTTCACAGAAGACTGTTTCAGTGGGAGTCAGAATTAAAAATGACCGGCCCTCTTCAAACTGTTTTTACTGGAGAGATGATATTTGAAAAGCATCCAGCTCAGATGAAATCCATCACTCTGTCACACGGTCAAATACTTGCACAATAAGTCCGTCAGTCTTCAGCGCAGTGATGGATTCCTCCTCGCACTAAGCAGGTGCCAGAATCAGATGTGCTGTTGTTTATCATGTTCTCTTCTCCTCGCCGCTGATGGCTGTGAATGTGAAAACACTTTTCTGGACACAGATCAATCTTCTTCTGTTGTTTCTGCTGTCAGAGGTGTCCCGGAACGACTCCTGTCCAGACCTGCCTGAGATCCAGAATGGCTGGAAGACCACGTCCCATATCGCTCTGGTTCGAGGGGCCCGGATCACCTACCAGTGTGACCCTGGTTATGACCTGGTGGGCAGAGAGACCCTGACCTGTCAGCTGGACCTGTCCTGGAGCTCACAGCCCCCCTTCTGTGAAAAAAGTCAGTTTGACTTTCATTACCACCCCTACATCTGAGTTTGTCTTTACAACCACAACATGGATACATCTCTTATTGATTATTATGGATTGATTGAGTTAAAAGACTATATTTCTATGTTTAATCTAAAATATGTGCTCATGGTGAGAAGTCATCAGAAAATTATCACTAAAATGATGATTTTGCAAATATTGAAGGCTTCTTTAAACCTTTTTTTTATTTTAGTCTAGACCAGCAAAACAAGAAAGGATTGCTGATATTTTCAACACGTTAGATTTGAGGTCAGAATTCTGATTAAAAAAAGTCAATTGAATTTGATTCTTATCCAACAAGTCTGATGTTTTCTGAAAATCTGCTTTTTTTTATTAGTAAACCCCGACTTTCCAGTAGAGTTCTGACCTTTTCTAGATATCCTGTTTTTTCCAAAACATTTCCCAAACCTTTTTTCTAGTATTTTGACTGGAATAAAAACAAACCTGACTTTTTTTTTCTCAGAACTGATTAGAGCTAATACTGCTGGCCCTTTCTAGATATAATTTCCAGAATTTCAACATTGCTCTCGGACCCTTATCTATACTTAAAACTCTTAATTTTCTGGAATTCTTTTAAAGATCTTTGAATATTTCTGGAAGTTCTGTAATTTTCTCATCTTTTTGAAAGAATTTTTTCATTTTTCTAAAATTGTGACCTTACTCTGACTTTTGTCTATACTTCTGATCTTTTCTAGATTTTTGTCATTTTCATAGATTTAACATTTTATAGAAATTTATTCATTTATTTATTTATTCATTCATTCATTCATTCATTTAGTCATCCAATTTATTTATTTGGGGGGAATGGGATGGGGAATCTGATTTGTTCTTACTTTTTTTGTCAAACCTAAATTTTTTAGGAACTCTCTATTTTTGTAGAACTCTGTCCCTTTTTATTTATTTATTTATTTATTTATTTTAAAGAACTCTTATTCTGTCTGGAATTCTTAATTTTGTCCTGTGACACAGAATAGTTTGATATTTCTGACCTTATTTGATTCAGACTCTTTCAGGACTTTTATATTTTGCCCAGAATTCTGAGATCACAGTTCAGTTTATAAGAAAAAGGGCATTGTGTTAAAAAAAATCTGTTCTGTCACTGAATGTGTTTGGTTTTTCTGTTTTGGTTATGTGACTTCTCTCTCTGTTTCCTTCTCAGTCATGTACTGCTCAGATCCTGGACACGTGGAGCACTCCACCAGGTCTCTGTCTGACCCCAAGCTTTTAGTGGGAACAACAATCCAGTACAGCTGCAACCCAGGCTTCATCCTGCAGGGCGGCGCCACCATCACCTGCTACGGCCGAGAGCCAGGGACCCCCGTGTGGACGTCCCGGCTCCCTCACTGTGTCAGTAAGTATCAGAGAGATGGTTTATGAACAGGTTTGAGTACAAAGAAAGGGCAGAGTGTCCAAAGTGGTCTCATCAGATTAGAGATTGGATCAAGTCAAAATGCTTTCCTAAACTTCTGATAGGTTCAGTTGTTCTCTAAAGAAACAAAGCAGAAGTGAGTTTGTTTCCTGACACTGGATAGCAGCAGCACAAGTCCCTTAAATCTGGATGGTTTAACCTTTTGAACAGCCGAGCCCAGAGAAGCATGGAGCTATTTCCTGCAGCGTACAGGCGGAGAGTCCTGTGGTTTGTTGGTAATTTTTCAGCACTTTGATTTCTGAAGCCTGTCATCAGGAGAGACGTTTTCACACGGCAGTTAACTGAAGATTAAAGGCTCTCTCTCTGTAGCTGCGCAATCTAACATGAGTGGGTTTGTGTGATTTCTTGCACAAAAACGCGTCCTGGCTCCTTCTTTCCTTTGCTGACACAGATCACAACATCTCTGCACGCCAGAGAGACTAGGCTTCGTCTTCATCATCTTCATCGTATTCATCCCAGGACTGAAAGCTTGTGTGTGTCAGGGTGTGTGTCAGCATGTGTGTGTGTTTTCAGGGATATTAATGTTTGTGTGAGGTGTTTGATATGTTAATTCAATGCTAATGCACCGTACCAATCAGCCCGCAGCCACCTGGAGGAGGGGGCGGAGATTATCCATGAGTCATGTCACCTCAGCCGCAGCCTGTCAGGTCTGTCAGTCCAGCTCTGACGCAGAACATGTTTTTCTCCCTCTTCAAGCTGAAGACTCAGTTTCCTGTGAGAACCCCGGTCTCCCTGACAACGGCTACCAGATCCTGTCCAAGAGGCTGTACCTTCCAGGGGAGTCGCTCACCTTCGTTTGTTACCAAGGTTATGAGCTCATTGGGGAGGTTGCGATAAAATGCATCCTTGGAAACCCGTCGTTTTGGAGCGGGCCACTTCCTCTCTGCAGGGGTGAGACTTCTGCACAGTTTCATGTCTTTGTTGGAATGACACACTCCCCTTGTTCTCTTTAACTCTGGATTTGTGCATGCACAAAATGTTTGTCGAATATTTCTCCCCTGCTTGGTGACACGGATTGATCATGCTCCAATGCATGCTGATGACCGTGCACTAAAAACCCCTTCAAGACCAGTCAGAGCTTCAGTTTAGGACAGAGAGACCTTATGCTCTCAGATAAGCTTGAAATGTGAATCTAACTTATTTTCCAGTGGCAGTGGTTCACTAACTTTCAGGTTAATTTGATTTAAACTTAAGATACAGTTAGAATATCACCAAGTCATCAAGTTAGGCCTTCGATCTCCACTGTTACTGAGAAATTAAACCTAGCAAAGCGTGTTGCTTTTTGGTTCATTTTGTGAATTTTAATATTTCATGGGCTAAGTTTGGTTATTCTACGTCATGGGAATAGGACAGTTGAGCTCCTCTGGTGGTGTAGGTTAGAAGTTGCGTTTGTCTCCAATCTCAAAGTTATTCCTCGTGATGTTTTTTGAAATTTTACAAGTATTTAACAGTCTCTACTGCAAAGTTTGCAGTCAATTTAGTCGTTAAAATCCAGAATCACATTACCAACATTTATAGGAATCGGCAAATTTGGCTAAGTATTGAAGTAAACTTATAATTGCCATTTTAGGAGCTGCAAATGCAAAATTCAATTTTAACAAGTGGTGCCTCAACTTAAAATTTAAATTATTCCATTACAGAGCTCGTAACTTAAATGACTCATCAAATCAATTTTCCCCATTGAAATGAATTGATTTTTTACATGGTTTTAAATAAGAAATGGACTTACAAATAGGGAGTATTGTATTCAACTCAACACAGTTGAACGTACTGCAAGAAACTGGTTTCATTAAATATAATGTACAGCATTTACCTTGGAGATTGGATGATTCAAAGATGCTGATGGAGGCTGGGGAGAAAGGCTAAACTTGATAACTGATTCTCATTGGCTGATTTTTTTCCCTTTTCTCCACGTTAACCTCATTTTATCTACAGGTGTTTTCAATAAAAACCTGTCTAATGAGGTCTGTTTCATCCTCCCTTTCAGCATTTTTCAAAACTGATTTAGTCAAGTCAAGACATTAAGTGTTGCTACATTCACAGGGTGGGCTATCCAAAGATGGCTTGTAATCCAAATTTTAGCCCTCAACTCAAAGCAAAAAATGGTTCAAGAAACAGCTCATATCTCGAAAAAACTTGTTGGTTTTGTACGTCAATGAACCACTGTATTTGAACAGGCACAGATTGTATTTTGCTACTTGTGTTGTTCCTAGAAGTTTCAGGGTTTCTTTTAGAGTTCATTATTCTCTGATGCAAAGTTGCAAAAGTCTCTGTGAAGTATCTCAAATAGGGGTGCAGATACAACCTGGCGGTTTAAGTCATGCCCCGTGAGGTTACCCCCAAAACGTATGTCTCTTGGTTTAAACCCAGACCTTTTCTGGCTAGTCAGTCCCAACTCTTAACCTCTGTCCTGTCCTGTCCTCCAATTAATACAAAGAAAGCATGAAATAATTACTTAAAAACTGATTACAAACCATGCAGCTTAGGACATGAAGCTTTAAATGTCTTTATAGTCCTTTAACTTTGAAAACAGAGAGATTAAACTTCCAACTGACCCAGCGTTTTCTACTCCAGGAGAGGTGTAGCTGATGTTGTCGTCTGCAAACACTGCAGGCATGCATTTTGGTCACTCACGGTGGAAAATCCGACATCCAAAGCTTTAAAAAAAATAACAAATGGTACGTACAGGCAAGAAGTAGCAGTGTTGGGATCCACTCTAGTGAAGCAAATGCTGTTGACAGGCAGCACAAGCAACAAGCATTTTAATGTCTGCTTGCACAAAAGCTGAGGCAGTCGTGACCAACATCTTTCCCCCTCACTATTCTGATTCACTGAGGCAGATTAGTGGATTATAGGAGACATTTTCATCTGCTGTTTCTTTTTCTAGTGGTGTTAAAGGTCAAAAGGTCAATACTTGGCCTTTTGCACATATAAATTTCTTCCTGAAAAGATTTGGGCAGATTTTGGTCTCGTCATGAGGAAAGATTGAATCTCTGATGTCAGCTTGAAGATGAAACAGAGTCTAATGAGTTGGAAGCCTGACAGATGCAGGAAAAAGAAGGGGGTCAGGTTTAGTGAACGGTCAGCTCGAAGCAGCCTTGTTGCAAATTGAACCCCCCACTTGAAGACTGATGTTGATGTTGACATGCACTGACTGACAGAACCGTGTCTTGCAGCCAACCATGACTGCTTTGGCAACCATGCTTTGGAAGGTGAGTCTGAACCCGTGTTTGTCCATGTGCTCCGATAATGAGACGAGCACACAGTTTGTTTTCCAGAACAAACCAAAGATTTAAAGCACTTCACCTCTCTGTGTCTGCCCGGCCTGCTTCAGCAAACATCTGCCTGCAGAGTTAACACGCAGCGTGTTTGTGTTTGTGTTTATCCGTCCACCTGTTTGTACTCATGCCTTTATCTGCTTTGCTGAGCCATCCTTTGTCCTCCAGCCTGTGAAGGTTTTATTTGTCCCGACATGATATTCTGACTTTAGCTCACCTTGTTTTATTCGCTTCTCGTCTAATAGTTGCAGAAGCGACTGCAGGATCCACGCTGGATGGAGGGAACATCGCGCTCGCCATCTTCATCCTTGTTCTCCTGCTGTCAGTGCTGCTCGGAGGAGTTTACATCTATGTCACACGGTGAGATCTCTGGCTTAGTGTTGCTTTAGGTTGGCTGATTGTTCTGGAAAATGCATCAGCTGAGTGAGGGATGATGCAGAGTTAGTGGGTGATCCTCTCCTCCTACTGTTCAGGTGCCGATACCACTCCAATCTGAGGCTCCCTCTGATTTACCCCCACCCCTACCGACAGATCACTGTGGAGACAGAGTTTGACAACCCGCTCTACGAAACAGGAGGGGTGAGTCTCCTCCAAATTAAAGATTTATCCTCAGACACATGCTCCATGCTTACAGCTCCCTCTGTCCTCTCTCCCCTGTTTTCAGCAGGACACTCGTGAATATGAAGTATCGATATGAGAAACTTCACTAAAGACATTTTCTGAACCAAGACTGACCGCCCCGTCCCAACACCTCCTGCCCTCCTCCTTCCTTCTCCGCCCAGGAGGAGGCTGTGTAAATACAAACAGAAGATGTCCAAGCCCCTTCTGCCACGAGACGCAGCGATCGATCCTGTTCTCTCCTCCTTTTGATGATTTAATGAGAAACAGGAGAGGAAACGTGAAGCCAGAGAGGTGACGGAAGAGTCGGTGTTGGCAGGAGATAGTGGGAGATGGAGGAGAGAGACCCAAAGATCAACAAACATCAGACATGGTGAGATGGAGGATGTGATGTGTGCTAAAAGGAGTTAAGAGAAGGGGAGAAAGTGAAGGAGTAGGGGACAGGAAACAGGAAGAGCGAGGGTATTAAAGAACTTTTTTGTATTTTTTTCTGAAAACAGAGATCTGGAAAATATGTCAGAGTAGGAGGGAATGAGAGTTGCAATCCATAAGATTTCCAGGAATGAGGCTCCACTTTTGCTACTACTTACTTACCAAGTGATAACAGCAGAGAGCACACTCATTCAATTTTGTTTTTATATCTTTGTTACTCTTCTTTCAGGGCTGGATTTAGTCATTGCTAAAGCGAACACATCATAACCCATAACACTTCATTCTACTGCTGCTAGAAAGCTTTGAAATGCTAAAGCCTTCAGCAGGGAGAGCACACCTCCCCTCTATTTTGTTTGTGTTTAAAAAAAGACAAGGCAAAGAGAGCACAACTGATGTCATGTATAAATAGGAAAAGCAAGGCAGGCAGAGCACATTTCCCCTCTTCCATGTGCATACATAAAAAACAAAAGGTAAGGAAACAAACACCCCTTTCTTTATTTGCATTCATAAAAAGCCAATACAGGTATGGCACACTTTTCTCTTTCAAGTGCACACATAAAAAGACATGGCAGGGAGAGCACACTTCCCCTGACTTTTGTGTGCTTTTATGAAAAGCAAATGCAGGAAGAGTATATCTCCAATCTGATTTATGTAGGCTCGTGATAAAACAAGGCAGGGAGAGAACACCTCCTCGCCTTTCATTCACAAACATGAAAAGAAAAGGCAGGGAGAGCACATCTTCTCTTTTTTTACGTGTTTCCATGAAAAGACAAGACAGTGCGAGCACAATTCTCCTGTCTTTCATGTGCATACATGAGTAGATAAGGCAGGGCAAGCACACCTTCCAACTCTTTCATGTGCATTTATAGCAAAGGCAGGGAGAGCAGCAGTGGCTACCTGTGTCTACATGTGATCCAGGACTGAAAACTTAAGGGTTGCAACTTCAAAAATATTTTCCAGGTACCTCAGTGGATGCTTTTTTCTATGAGTTAACAGGAAGGAACAAACAGTCTGTGGGTTTAGTTTCTTCTTTGGTGATGGTTTGACAGGATGTGAGCTGTCTCCTGTCCCTGACTCCGTCCTGCCTGCTTCCAGGTTTTTATCTCCAGCCTGTCCAGCTCTGGTTCTAGCTGTAGTGAACCTCTGACTTCACAGCCAGTGCAGCACTCATGTCTTATTTCTCACCAATAGTTAGAGTGTCGACTGTTGTAGACCGGCTTCAGAGTCCCCAGGTCTGGACCAGCTGAGGGTTAAAACCAGGAAAATAAAAACATGCTTAGATGCAGACACGGAGGTTGCAATGTGAATAGCATAGCTGTAGTTAACAGACCGATCTGTGAGTGAACGCTCGATCAACCCACCAGATGATGTATTTATTTTGATGTACTGTATATGTGATGTTTTATGCAGATTGATAAATGTACATTTTCATTATGAGAAGACAAATGTTAACAGTTTCCCTAAATAAAAAACAAAACTTGAATAAAAAGTACAAACAACTTTTTAAATACAGAAGACTTCTGTGTTATTATTCACATCATATTTCTTTTTGTGTAAGTGTGTGTCAGTTAATCTCACATCCACCAAAACCACATTCAAGGCACAGGGGAGGTAGAGCATTCAGCTGGATCTGATTGGCTTGAGTTTTCATATTGTTTTTTTCCTTTCCTCTTTTAACAAAGCTCTAGACTCTCTCTGTTTTCTGTCTCTTTCTCCTCTATACCTTGTTTAAGATGCCATTAAGGGGGAGGTAGAGCATGCAGCCCTACCTAAAAAGGGTGAGCCTTGTCCTTTCTGCTCTGTCCTTTCTAACATTTCTCTGAAAATCCTTCTCTAGCTTCTCTCTGTTGGCATCTTTTCCCTCATTTGATCATAAAAATAAGAAGGTAGAGTGTTCAGCCCTAACCAACATGGTTAGTTCTGACTGTCTTCCCTGTCCTTCTCATGTATGCAGTTTCTTCTCTCTGTCTTCACTCTTGTTCTCTTCTCGAATAGAAATACAAAAAATAGGTGGGAGGTAGAGCGTGTAGTCTAACCTGAAAAGTGTGAGCCTGAGCCGTAGCTCTGTTTTTCTTTGTCTTACATACGTCTGTTCTTCTAATGTTTCATATTGAAACTTTTTTTTCTCTGTGAAAATACAGAATACGGAAGAAGGTAGAGAATGCAGCTCAACCTTTACCAGTTCTTTCTAAAAATCTCTTCAGACTATTTTCACTTTTTTTTAAATCTATATTTTGTATTTTCTTCTTCCTGCATGAAAATGCAAAAGTAGAGGGAAGGTAGAGTGTACAGTCTACAGTCTGTACAGAGTGCACAGTGTTATTGAGTTTAGTCTTTGATGGAACAGAAGGAGCTGAGCAGAGCAGCTGTAATCAAATCAGCTTATAATCCTGGATGATTTGTGATCCTTAATGAGACACAAACCCAAAAGTTTCTAAAGCTTTGTTTGGCCATATCACTAAACAGAAGACTCAGGCAAAGACTGGTTGTGGAGCTGCGGTAATATATACTGCAGGAGCCTGATTAGCGGATGAGTCTCAGGTGTGCAGGTTGATTGGCAGCAGGAGTGTGATTGAGAGCCAGACAGACACAGACAAACAGGGGATAAACACAACAGCAGGGAGAGGAAACAACAGAGCCAAGACTATGACAGGAAGTCAATTCATCACTTTTAAAGTAATGGATAGAACACCACTTAAAACCACATACACCAGATGAGATGAGTGGGCTGAAGCTCCTGGTCATACATGCAGCTTCTGACATAGAAAACATATATTCTCATTACCTCTCGAAGATTTTTCCTTTTTATTTTATTGGGATATTTTCTTTGAATTTACATGGGATATAAGATATCTTTCAGTTATGTGCCCCCATATTCGTCATCTGGCGACCCCTGCTGAGGGTGAAGAGCCTGGGGTTGGAAACACAGCTCTGGCTTCTCATCACGCCAACATAAGCTACAAATAAAAAAAAAATTAAATAAATGTATGAAAACTTTCTTTGAAGAGTCCCTCTCACAGCATGTACTTTTGGTTTGTATTCCCTCTGACAGGGAACTTTTCTGGACCAGCTCTGTTCTTTTGCACATCTATCCTGATGGGTGGGAAGCAAATCTTGCCCTGCAGCATTTCCTCCACAGCCAACCCATTTTAATGTCTTAATGATTCCTTCTGTTGCTATCCTGAATGCTAATAAGAACATAATGCTTCCTGCCATGATAGCAATATCCAGAGGCTCTCCTGCTGTGGCTAATTCAACTGTTGAGGAGCTTTTAACCAGATGCTTGATGATGTTAGAACCTCTGAGGGAGCGCAGTGCTACCCACACGAGTTTAATGAAGCAGAGGCTTTCATAGAGCCACAAATACATTTCACTTCTCTCTGCTTTTAAGGCATTTGGTTGGTGCTAATTATGCAGGCATAATGATGGCAGCAACACGAGGAGAGCATTAATATCACAAGCAGCTAACAGCATGGGTCAAATCTACACCGCTGAGATGGCAGATGCAGCAAATATTTGCCAAGAAATTCATTCGAGGGTTGCAGGTGAAAGTAATAGAAAGTGTTTGGTTTATTGTGCAAAAGTCTCCTCTGTAATAGAGAGGTTTAATGTGTGGAGCTGTACTGAGTGTGTTAGAGCTCGGCTCATTTATTCTAACAGTCAGTGGTTAAAGACAGCAGCCTGGAGGCGACTGAGTCACATCCAAACTCTGAGTGCTGGATCACAGTGTATCAAGAACTGCACCCTGTTTTGGAGTCAGAACTCAGACTGAGATGCAAACAGTTTTTGATTCAGTGTGATGAACATTTTACAAAAGGATTTTATTAGCTGTGATGTTTGAGTGAATAAATGAGGATATATATCAGTCTCAGCTTAAAGTCTTAGGGGGCTCAGGAAAGCCTTTTGCCTCAGGCACAGACAAGGTATACTGCTGAGTCATTCGCAGACTCCACTTTGGCTTTTATGGAGTCTCTCACAAATTCAGCTCAAGGCCAGGTAAAAAATATGGGTTTCCTTGACCAACACCTCAGAGGGAAGATAATGCAATCTTCAACAAACAGCACAAAATAAAAAGGTGCTGAAGAAGTCCAAAGTTTGGTGCAGAAAATGTTAGTGTTTTATAAGAGCAGGCAGGTAATAATCTGCAAGCTGAGCAGCTCATTATGAAAAACACTGCAGCTCAGCCCAGAAAATATGCACTACAGCCAAAACGTTGTGTTGGTGATTATCTGAAATCAAGAGACACAAAAGAAGCACTCACAGGGGAATCTCCCTCCCGGTTCATTTGTGCAGGTTGTGCTGTTTTGGTTAATGACAGAATTGTAATAAGGCTCTGAAGGGTAAAGGTCATGGAGAACAGAAATCAATGTTTCCTCTTCTTGGATAAATGCTTTAAATATTAGGTCACTTTATGAATAATGAATCAGATGACCTGCTTGGAAACACAACAGTGCTGCAGGGGAAAGGTCAGGGTTCACTAATGTCAATATTTAAAGACAGCAGATCTATTTTACAATAACGTGGTGATTTGCTTTGGGGATGAACAAAGGAGCAGATGACTTATCGACACAGAGGTAATCATGCTCAAAAGGCTCTCTGTAGGTGAGGATAATGAGCAGTGAATCAGTAACAAGGTCTAACCTGTTTATAGTGTAATTAAATGCTAAAGAAATAGCAAATTCATAGTGTTGTAATAAAACCATATTATTTCTTGTTCATATGATGAATTTTGTTCTTGTTATACAACTAGAGCTGGCTGATACAAACGGAACATAAATATCTCAGCTCAGTATTAGAATATGGCTTATATTGGTTGTTGCATGCCATTTAAAACCATTATCATTTATTTATTTATTTATTTATATATTTTTTTTTATCATTATCATTATTATTATTATTATTATTATTATTATTATTATTATTATTATTATTATTATTTTAAACCACAACATATTTTCTGCAACAGAAGATCACAATCTTGTATTCTTGTTTTTTATTGTGGATATTTATCTTTAATTTCCAAAACTGGAGGTGGAAGCATGTTGAGATTGATTACCATTCAGAAGATATTTCTAAATGTTTTAGACTATTTGTTTCTCCTTATTTCCTCAAGAGAATCTTGAAACCTCATTTTTCTCTCTTACTTGTGTGTTTGGTAGCAAAGTATGGTTTTTGAATAGGTCTGTAATGTAGTAAAACGTTGTATGTTGATATAAAAAGTGAAAGTGGGTCACAAAACAAGGCACACCTATTCCTCTTAGCGCTTCTGGAATAAAGATGAAATCAGAAATGTATGGCTTTATAAGTGTTTCTATAAAAATAAATGTACTTATTCCAACGTCGCAGTACTCAGGACATGTTTATTTCCTGCCTGCCTGAGGCTACACATCATTTCTGCGCTTTGTCTACCTCCGCGCCGGTGATGAGAAATTTTATTCTACATAATGGTTATTCAAAGACTTGTCTTACCGATTAAAAAACTGTTACTTAATCTGTAATACAAATACCTGTAATTGAGTGTAAGAATGGTTTCCTGTTGTTTGTCATATTACGGTAGATTTTCTTAATAGATCCACCGGGTGGGACGGCGGAGGGATATTTGATAACTGTCTATATATACCGCCCCACTGCCCTTTGTTTGCTAAGATACGTCTGGACCTCAAGAGAGAGCTTCTAAAACGCCGGTTGACACCATTTGCCTGTAAGTGCCCTTATCCTACAGGGAGATAACACATATATATAAAGATTTCAAGACTTATTTTGATGATGTTTAATTTTGTTGTTTAATTCACGTCAAATTGGCTGTTTTTGGTTAAATGATCTCGAAAAAGCTACAGCTACGTCAGCTGTTTTGGTAGCTAACATCGCTAGCCGCGGCCTAACAAGGGAAAAAAACCTGCGTCAAGATAGCTAGAGGGATTGAACTTTAAAAATTCGGTCAGTGTCGATGAATTATTCAGTTCAATTAGAGATTAATGTTTGAAGGTTATGTGGAGACAGTAACTCCCCTTTCGGGAAAACAACGACCTAAATGGCGAGCCGTTTTGGTAACCTTAGCAACATTGGCCTGCTAGCTTCCTTAGCCTGTTTAGCCGGTAAATTCTGAAGTGAAACCTTTTGTTAAAAAAAAAAAAACTCTCTGTCATGGGACTTTCTCGTTTTACCAGGGGTCTATAGATAATACGGTCCATCGTATAATGTCGAACTTTCGAGAAGGAAGTGGTGGGTTGCAGTTGAATAAAACTGCGACGGTAGCTACACAGTAAGACGTTTGATTTCTCTTTTTTAGTCAGTCTTTCTTTGTATATACGAATGACAACTGAAACAAACTGTCAAACCTTGGACATCCTCTTTAAAGTTATTAAAATGGGTTTGGTATCAGCGAATTTCCATTTAGCGTTCCAAGGTAGATTATAATCTATTTCCGCTTTCTCAAAAGTGCTGATGCTTGCACGATTTTATCCCATGATTAAGGAAGCTCATGTTTCACATCTGCCAGGCTTCTGATTTAAGTGGATGACAATATTTCTTTGAGATTTGCTATTGTGTGGTAATGTAAAATAAATCCTTATTGAAATGGGCATTCGTCTTTAAAATGGTGATGCACAGGGTAAAGTCCATCTAGCCATGCAATTGGCAACCATAAGTATAAACTGAAAAATCAAAGCAGAAATACTCCTCCATTAAAATTGAACCAACAATTTCAGAGAAACTTAAATGAAAAATTCAACTAAAACAAGTTGAGGCAGGTATTCAATTTGAATGTGTAAATGCTAGTGGTATAACTTGCCAAATAAATTCAGACTTTCCTAAACATGATCAACAGATTTGATGCTGCTGACCTTTAAAATATCTAAAACTATTTGTCTTATTTCCTCTGCTCTCTGAAGTGTAAAGATGCAGATCTTTGTGAAGACCCTGACTGGCAAGACCATCACCCTTGAGGTTGAGCCAAGTGACACTATTGAGAATGTCAAGGCTAAGATCCAGGATAAGGAAGGCATCCCGCCCGACCAGCAGCGTCTGATCTTTGCTGGAAAGCAGCTTGAAGATGGCCGCACCCTCTCCGACTACAACATCCAGAAGGAGTCCACCCTTCACCTGGTTCTGCGTCTGAGAGGAGGCATGCAAATCTTTGTGAAAACCCTGACCGGCAAGACCATCACCCTGGAGGTGGAGCCAAGTGACACCATCGAGAATGTCAAGGCTAAGATCCAGGATAAGGAAGGCATCCCTCCTGACCAGCAGCGTCTGATTTTTGCTGGAAAGCAGCTTGAAGATGGTCGCACCCTGTCCGACTACAATATCCAGAAGGAGTCAACCCTGCATCTTGTGCTCCGTCTGAGAGGTGGCATGCAGATTTTTGTGAAAACCCTGACCGGCAAAACCATTACCCTTGAGGTTGAGCCAAGTGACACCATTGAAAACGTCAAGGCTAAGATCCAGGATAAGGAAGGCATCCCTCCCGACCAGCAGCGTCTGATCTTTGCTGGAAAGCAGCTTGAAGATGGCCGCACCCTCTCCGACTACAACATCCAGAAGGAGTCCACCCTTCACCTGGTTCTGCGTCTGAGAGGAGGCATGCAAATCTTTGTGAAAACCCTGACCGGCAAGACCATCACCCTGGAGGTGGAGCCAAGTGACACCATCGAGAATGTCAAGGCTAAGATCCAGGATAAGGAAGGCATCCCTCCCGACCAGCAGCGTCTGATCTTTGCTGGAAAGCAGCTTGAAGATGGTCGCACTCTCTCTGACTACAACATTCAGAAGGAGTCCACCCTTCACCTGGTTCTGCGTCTGAGAGGAGGCATGCAGATCTTTGTGAAGACTCTGACCGGCAAGACCATCACCCTGGAGGTTGAGCCAAGTGACACCATCGAAAACGTCAAGGCTAAGATCCAGGATAAGGAAGGCATCCCTCCCGACCAGCAGCGTCTGATTTTTGCTGGAAAGCAGCTTGAAGATGGTCGCACTCTCTCTGACTACAACATTCAGAAGGAGTCCACCCTTCACCTGGTTCTGCGTCTGAGAGGAGGCATGCAGATCTTTGTGAAGACTCTGACCGGCAAGACCATCACCCTGGAGGTTGAGCCAAGTGACACCATCGAAAACGTCAAGGCTAAGATCCAGGATAAGGAAGGCATCCCTCCCGACCAGCAGCGTCTGATTTTTGCTGGAAAGCAGCTTGAAGATGGTCGCACTCTCTCCGACTACAACATCCAGAAGGAGTCCACCCTTCACCTGGTTCTGCGTCTGAGGGGAGGGAACTAAAGCCCATTTGCCTGAAGCAACCACAGATGCTCAAACAGCTTTTCCTAATTCAGCTTTAAGCATTCCTTTTTTAAGTTTTAATAAAGGTTGAGCATTCCTAACTATTGCTTTTGAAACTTGTGATTATGCTTGGCCTTGTGAAGTAAGCTTTCATATCTAGGTTCTGACTATCTTTTACTTTACTGTGAGCAGTTAAAACAAAAGGTTAATCTTAAACTAAAAGGTGTGATCTGAACTAACAAGCATTTTTTTTTCAGAGGTCATTTTGGCATTGTGGATCAGAGCTAAACAGTTCAATGTGTTTCATTCAAAATATCAGAGCCTCAGTGTATTTGCAAATGCCCACTGTTCATAACCAATAAAATGGCTTCTTGCTGTATCTTGGTGGTTTTTATTTATTTTTAGTGGATGAAAGATTGACTAGCTGTTTTTTTTTTGCTTCCCAGCAAGATTGTAAGACATGTTTGCCTTATCAATAATGACAAACATTTATATAGCACTTATCAAGAAGGAATGACCAGAGCACATTAAAAAAAGGAAAGTAATGATACTCAAAAGAGATTGCAACTATCATCAAAAAACAGGAAATAGAACATCAGTTTCAAAGACAAAAGAAATGACAAAATTCTTCCTATGTCACTGATTTAAAAAACAAAGCAGTATTTTTGAAGACCAAAATGTGTATAGAAATTTCATAAGATATACATGGATAAAAATGTCATTAAAAGAGGAAACAATTTTATGCTGAAAATAACTTATGTATTCTTATATTTTCTATTGAAATGTTTACATGGTGATCCAGTGTTAAAGTTGTAATTAGTTTAGGCACATATCACCATCATTGCACATAAAGGTAAAACCAATTGAAATGGTTGAGGAATTCCCTGTAAAAATAAATAAATATGCTAAACACTTTTGCTGTGAGCTAATATTCTGGCCAAATTTGAATAGGTGAGCTACTTCACTGTGAGGAAATATCAGAAGTAAGGAAGCTGTCAGCTGCAAAATGGGGAATACTGTGAAATTTTTACACTAATTAGTTTTCCATTTAGTGTTTAAAATATATCAAATACCAGGAAAACCAGGATCTGACACTTTTAAGACTGAAAAATGTAACCAACCTTGGCAATAAGTCACTCAGATAATTTCCTGTCAGTATTAACTTACATTACATGAGTTTGTTTTTAGGGAATAAGGCACAAATCTTTTAGTATTAGCTTTTAGTATTATCCACGTTAAAAAAAAAAGTTCATACTAATTGAATGAAGCTGTTTTTAATTTAAGAGTTAAATAGATATTATATTCCACCAGAAAAACAAGTGTTTATCGTATAAGGCAACGTAAAGTACGTGATGACGTAAGCACAACGCCTGAATTTGACAAGATAATTTTCTTTGAGGGACTGCCTCGGTTCTTTTCGGTAACAAAAAAAAAATAAAAAAAACACCAATAATAAAAAAATAAGTAATGGTTATTAGTTAACGGTAATGTATTTCTAATTCTAATATTTTTAATCTTTTTTAAGTAAGGAAGCGAAGGACTGGTGTTGACACAGCATTGAGATGCTAACGACTGGGAAACTGCTATTTGAGGACTTTCAACTAACACTTAATCAAGAACAAAGAAGGTGACTGTTTTACTAAGCCACAACAGCTGTAAGTTTATATTTCTGGGCTAATTGTGTTTTGTAACATTCGGTTAACCTTAGCTACCGCTAACCGTGAACTGTGACTAGCTTGAATTAAGCAGTGCTGGAGTTAGCAGTGCATGATGACAGACTTTAGCAAGATACTCAACTTTAGTAAAGTTGATGTAAATGGAATTTTGATGCACTTTGTGATATGTCCCTAAAGAGCAATAACTCAGGACAAAATCAGCTCACACAATCAAACTTTAAATGCTGTTTTATTACATTTTCAGGGCGTCACATTCATAATTCACACCACTTCTCTCTTTACTGTTATTTCAATGCACAGGAAAAACGAGGAAATCAGATCATAATCGTTAATTCTAATCTGACTAAAACAGGTTAAAAGTGGCTCCATGCACTTAGTATGGTTATAATGAACACATTTTGGTTGTTTCTTTTTCTACAGGAGGCTGGTTTCTCAAAGCATATCATAGATCTTACCTTAGAGCTCAGAGTTGTGTAATTTACATGGGTGTCTGATTTAAATCACTTGTATATGTGTGAAAGAGCAGTTTAAACATGTTTAAATTTAATTTACAGGGTCACATGGAGACATCAGGGAGGTTATGTCTGCAACACTTTGCACCTTCATTTTGTGTTTCTGCATGTTGAAGTGCTGTGGGGTCACACCTGTGTGTCTAAAGAACAGTCTCAGCACACTGGTCAATGAAGTAGGGGTACAGTTTGGGGAATAAGTCTCTTTGTTTTATAGGTAGAGGTGTGACATGAGAGGGATAGAGGCTCTGGTGGTGGAGATGGTGGTGATGATGATGGTGGCGATGTTGTGGTCTGCGGTAGAGGTCAGACTCCTCATAGTCTGACTCCACCTGGATGCTGACCTGGGGCACAGGCTGGCGTGGAGGCGGGTATGATGGAGGGTCCCCGGAGGCAAGGCTCGTCTGGGAAGGGTTGGGCGAGGGAGGGCAGGAGATCTTCAGGTGCAGAGTGATGCTAGGGAACAGGGATGGAACCGGCCAGGTTACACTTTTACTCGACATCAAACTCATCCATCACACTGAGCTCCCAGTTTATAAGGTACATGGTGCAGTTACCTCTGAAAGATATATTATTCAACCTTTGAATGGGACTGCATCTGTTAACATTCAAGGGCACCAAATTAAGGGAAGGTATCAAACAAATGATGAGACATTTCTTTAAATGTAAACTGTGTTTTTATGCATCTTGTATTACTGAAGGTGCAGTGTGTTTTGATACAAGGGATTTATTTTCTGCCTTGTCACTGTTTATGCTGTACCTCTAAATTACTCTAGAGGGCGCTGCTCTGCAAGCAAAGACTGGGTGGTACAAGAAAGAGGAAAGTTTACATATAGGTAGTGAGGTGTTTGTTAATGCTGTAAATGTTTTTTTTAAAGTTCAAAGTATGAAATCACTGTCCTACCTTTTCTCATGCCATATGGAGACAGTCCTGCATAAATTTGAGCTGCACAGAAGTCTTATTCTTATAGTTTTATTAGTTTTCCTTGATGTAATTTTGCAACTAAAAATAAAAAAAATCTTCGATAAATGAGGTACTTCTGCAGAATTTGGATCTGAAAAATTGTCAGCTACATTTAATATCTGCAGTTTTGGGTTGGCGTGGATTGACAGCAGGACCTGGGATTGAATCTTCAACTTTTTAACTGCCAAACTTTCACTCAGTCACAGCTGCAGCTCAATGGTGAAGCTAGTGGCCCTATAATAATATAATAAATAACAATAATACTGAAAAGAAGAAGAACAAAACTAGCATAGCAGCAGTGTGATCACAGGGGTGGGCAGGATTAGACTTGTAGCCATGTGAGGATACTGACAGGAAAAGTGCAATGCAACAGAAGATGCAAGGTGGTGCTGCAGTGCTCTCAATTAAAAAAATAGACTACTGTTATGTAGAAGAAACAACCAAAATCTTGTCATATTAAATTTACAGGTTCACAAAGACTCACGACAAACAGTTAAAATGATTCATTCACCCTTACTTTTTATCTGATGTGTAAAAAAATAAAATAGAATACAGCTTAATGATTTCATCTTATCAATGTTATTTTATTTTGCCTTTATTGCCAATTATAGATTCAAGAAATAACAATTGCTGTTCTATGACAAAGAAACAGCAAGTTCTGAAAGTGTTATAACTACAGATTCATGGTCAAGTGTAATATATTTAAAAAGAATGCTTAAAGAGTTTCTATTTACAGGTCTACCTTCATTCTTAAACATTCAGCTGCAGTCAGAGAGTTAAAGAAGTGATTCTGCATCAAATATTTCAAATACCCAAACTAGTCAGTACTTGAAATGCAAAATGGCATTTTGTTATTATAAATATCATTGATGCAAAAAAGTGTACATGAACTCATTTTGTATAGAGGGACTTTATTTAAACTACCTTTTAGACTATAGATAAATCTGTAATAACACATAACTCACAAGGTGGTTTTATTTTGTACAAATAATCTAATGAAGAAATTAAAGCTGTCAGTTATAGATAGTGGAGTAAAAACGACAGTATTTACACTACCAGTAATGAAGAAGTTGCATAAATTAGAAACATGAAAGACAGCTCCAGAAATCTCTGACATCTCTGCTACTTAAACTCAGGGAAACCAAAAACAATCAGATCTGCAGAGAAGAAAAACATTTCAGCTATCTTTGTAATAACTCCCTGAAAAGAAATATTAACAATCTTTCAAAGACACAACTCACACAAAATGAATATTTACAAAAGATGTCAGAGTGAAAGTAAAAGTTAAGTAAAATAACTTAATCTTATGATTCCAGTTGATTGGTTTTGCAGAATTTACTCCTCAAGGTATAATTACTGTCCAAATCACAAACAGATAGTCCAGCATGCAAATGTGACATTTGCACAGTTTAATCAAATATGTTGGACTGGATCTGGTTTTATCTTTTGGCAGAGACACTGTTTGTATCACTGGCAGCTCACATGCATAATATTACACATTTTAACAGAGAAATTAAAATAATAACCTGTCTAGATATGCCAGGATCTACAATATTTATATTACATAAACAGAAAAAGACTTCAGCAAGTGGTGCTGAGTTAAAGGATAGATCTAGAGCAGGGGTTTTCAAACTGTCAGGGCCACCCCAGGGGGTTCAGGTGAGAAGGTCAAAGGGACAGTTGCACACAGATATTTCAAGAAGAAATGAGACCAACAGAAGCAGCTGCTGTGTTTCTATCTCAAAGAGGCAAACGAATTATTCAAACCCTTCAGAATTGCACTGCTTCTATCAGCCCCAATCTGTTAAATTTGAGCTCAGACATGAAACATGTGCTGTGTGTTTCAAAATGGTGAGTTTCAATTCTGGGGATATAATTTCCCACAGGTCTGCCCTGCATAAATGTTCAAAAATCTGTGGAAAAAAACTTGTCAGAGATTTATCAAGCTTTTGAGTTTGCCTCAGTATCAGAACAACAGCAACGGAAGGCTTATAAAATGAGACTCAAGTTGAAGCCTAAGCCTCACTCACTGAATCCATGCTAATATAACCCCTGTCTATTTCCCTCAACACATTATAGGAAAGGAAAGGTAGTAAAGTGGTAAGGAAAGAGGTGTAGTGACAAGGGGCACAGTGATGTTGAAAACCCCTGACCTAGAGTATGTACAACTTCTACTTACCAAACATTCATCCTTTCACTGCATTATACACAGCACTCTCTGAATGACCTCTGTGTTAGTATTTCTAATGTACACGTCTGCACTTCAAAACAAAAATAACTGAAATCATCATCCAGCAGAGACGCAAGCGAAGCAGCAGCAGCAGCTGTGTGTTTACGCCATAACTGTATAGATTTAGATTGTCTGATGGTGTCAGGTTTGTTGTTTTCAGCCAGTGATTTTGTCAGGTGAGCTAATCAGATCCCTGTAGGGCACGTGCAGTTTCAGCACACAGTACCTGCGGTCTAATTCATTTTGATCGGACGTGACTGTCGAGTACGGGTTGATCTCCTGCAAGATAAACAGCCAGAACACAGACACACGATGACAAAAACATTCACATGTACAGTCCAACACAAACACAGAGACACAAAGAGAAGAATGGTGAACACACATATGTCCAGATCCATCTGTTGCATGGTGATAACATCAGTGTAATATTACATCCAGCCTTTCTTTAGAGGATGTTCTCAACCACTGGCCCTATTTGAAACCAGCATGGATATGCTGGATTTAGTTTTTGTGTTTACAGGCACCAAAATTCCATCTTACTGACAAGTCTAATTTGTAAGTCGTATAAAAATGTGTTTCACCAAAACAAATGTTTTCTTACCTTTAGACTGTAGTCAATTGGTAAAACTAATAAATGTCGCTTAGTGTAACCAATGTTTCTCATAAAATCTCATCTGATAGTACGTAAAAGGGTGACTATGAATATAGAGCTATATGAAAATTAAAATGTTTTTAAACCAACTGACCCAAAAATAAAGAGAAAGCATTGATGTCTACCACATACTGAATTAGTCCAACAAAACCAGTTTTTAAGTTTTGAAATGAAATGTTTTAGATATTCTTTGATGGTAGTTCATAATAAATAACTTGTTTCATCACAACACTTGCATAACTTCTTGGAAGATGAATATTAAATATTTTTCATGTTTTTGTGGTTACACCATTTAATAATTTAATGGGACTAATTCTGTATTTGGTTAAAAATGGTAGAAATATCATATGAAATACTATTGCGCTAATAGAAATGCAAACTACACATTTAGACAAACTTTTGACATGTTTTTTTTAACAAGTTTTAAGCATTTTTTGATGCCAATCTTCATTTGTCAAAGTCCCAGCTTCTCTTGGTCCAAAATGAAATAATTACCAAGCCCTTATCTCCATTAGGTTTTTCTCTAAGTTTGGTTTCATCCCTAAAAGACCAAGACAGCAAAAGGGGAAATGCAAAACATTAGACTCCAAAATTTTCCTTTCCCTACATGATAAAGAATTTTATAGTAACTTTATTTATCACTGGATGAATTTGCATACCACATCAGGTCAGTGGTCAAGAGCAGCATCAACCAAAATCACCACTGGCTCTGTATCCATCACATTTCATAAACAACACTGAAAAATATCATTAAACTGACTCAGTCAGAGGTGAAGGAGAGGTTTGCATACTCACAATCAGAGGTTTGGTTTTGGGTGGGAGGACTAACATTGTCTGGATCTGGCTCTGTTTGGGGCTCTATGACCTCCATGGAGATCTCCACAGGAGGTGAGGGGGAGCTGTTGGGCTGAGGGGAACAAACAAGCAAACAAACAGGAAGTCTTCGGCATGCAGAATAAAGAGGGATTCAAAGAATAAGACTAGAAATATTCTATGTGTTTGTCACCTGGAAGATCTGGTTCCTCTTTCTAGCATTTTAGCATTTAGTGGTCATAATGGCAAATGTCATTTTTAATTATGGCCATACCTTGACATATATTCATATATTCATACATATCTCCATTTTTTTCTCATTTTCTAAATGTTTTCAATTTCAGATTTTACTTTGCTGTTTGTAGCATTCTTTCGAAATGTTTATCTTTTAGAGTTGTTATTATTGTCAGTGTCAGCAGAATTTGCCAGGAGGTTGTAGTTTCGGTTTCCTATTCTAAGCCAAAGCAACTTTGGCCAAGCTATGTATATCTTTAAGTCAATTTCTGATTATCACTGGTATATTTTAGCTTGTCTTTCCTGCTTATTCAACTTGAAAGACAGATTTAACAACTATCAGTGTTTGATTTACACGCCTCAGTGGTTGGCCTTCAGTTTATGGCTTTTGTATTTTATGTATATGGAGTTATATTTATGTAGGGACAAATATATAAAAATTCAATTTAGTATGATACTTCTAGCAAAGATAGAATAGCTGTAGTCTTATCCTCCAAACAGAAACTTGAGTGGACAGCAGCTCTGTCTGACATGCTAACAGAGGGAACAACAGTTTCTAAAGTGCTGGAACATAGCAGGCAGATAGACCTAGAGGGGATGGACACACATAAAGACTGTAGTAAGTGTTATACAGTGCCTTTTCAGCAACACTGTGGGACAGAGAGGAGAAACATATAGTATTAGTCAGCGAACACAAACCCAGGAATGACACACTCACAACACATGAAGCGACGCACATTTAAATACACGATATCACTCCCCAACTTCAGAGACTAAAGTAGTACCATTAGACTGGGTAATCTCTTGCTTAACGTCATATTTTCTTACCTCTTCATCACTCTCCGGCTCTGCGTCCTTCTTCTTCTTTTTCTTTTTGTCATCCTCTTTCTTTTTCTTGTCTTTGTCCGGCAGTATGTCATCCAGCCAGGCCAGGTCATGTTGTGAGAACATGAGGTCTAGAAGCTTTCGTACAACCATCAGACCCAGAATCTATACAGGGATGGACAGTTTACGGTCAGTAAAGTGGAAGGTATGAAGAAAAACAAAACAACCTCTCTAACATCTCCCAATGGTACAAATCAAGAACTGACTTCATGAGGCATTGCACAACTCATGTCTGGGTTTTAGGTTGACTTTCATAGTTAAAGTGGGGTCATAGCTGCAGTTGAAGCTTCTCAAAGCATCAGGAATGAGAGACGGATTATTATATCTGTGTGCAAGTATTTCAGCTTAAAGATTCAATCAACTCAAGCTTCAAAGAGCAGCAACAAAAAAAGGAAGGAGCTCTGAACAATAAAAGTTTTTCACTCAAGTCAGAGCAGTCAGTTGAAGTTTATGCAACTTTTGCATCAGGCATCGCCAAAAGTTATGTATTTGAGTAAAACAGGTTCAACCCTTTTACTTTCAGTTAAATAGTATTATCAATGTGATACTTGTGGTTTCAAACAAAGTCGGTACTGGCATTCAGGAGTATTTCAAGTGTTTTTAAGGACATTTATTAATTGGTAGCAGAATACTTACAAAAGGAAAAAAATGATCATCCTGTTGGACTATCCTCCTTTAATGATACTGGTAAACTCACCATCACTGGAAAGATGATAGCCAGGAAGGTGGACTTGAGTATCCAGAGCACAGCCAGACAGAGGATCTGCACCAGGGTGAATAGATGGACTCGCCTCAGTGGAACATGACGTAGGAAGGAGAAGTCTGGCTGATGTTTGGGTGGCATCAAATACAGCTTGATACGCTCCCAGAACTGGGACACAGACATACAGAGAAGTCAAAGGAAGTGTACATTTTACATTCTTGGAATATGAAATGACTTTGCTGTGATGCTAAAACAAGGATGTCCAGTCTTCATATGTGGCCTACCTGGATGCCACTGAGTGAGGCCACCCCCATGTAAAGGAAGACTCCATACAGCACCGGCATGGGGATATACTGTGTTAAAGAGCAGAAGTTTAAATCCAATATTATAGCATATTTTCAGAGAGAGAAAACCTAACATCACAACCTTGATCCTGCCATCTTACCTGGAGAATAGGAGCAAGGAAAACTGAGAGCCCCGTCAGGACAAAAACCAGAATTCCTGTCAGCCTTTGCTCCCTGGAAATAACGGTTCATGTGTTAAATGTACACAACGAAAGGGATTCACATATAATTTATAACAGCACTCGATTCCTACCTCACTCCAAGGAACTGGGGCTGCTCCCCGGGAGCACTGGACTCACTCTCCATCTTCAGAGAGTCGATGTGAGCGATGGAGATGACAGTAGCCGCCACGTACCAGGGCAGACCCATGAAGGAGCACACGGCCATCAGGATCCCCACCCATAACAGGTCCAAGTGGTAACCACAGCCTTTCTGCAAGCAAAGACACAGGAAGGAGAAAATCACTGACACTATCTGTTTAGAGTATCTAAAATGTATTTCCAGTGGCTTTACTAACTTACACAGGTAAACTCACAAACAGACATTGAAAAAGAGTGAAGCAAAAATACACAAACAACCTAAGATCAATGAGTGAATAAGAAACCTTATATATTAGAGCATATTTCTTTTGCTTATTGTGATTGTTTGTCATGTTTTCATCAATATTTTCCTCTTCTTTTAAAATAGCATTCAATATATTTCTGCGCTGATGGTTAACAAACATGTCACGTTTTCATTGGACATTAACTAAACTGTGTTTTCAGTCCCTCTTAATGTCTTTACAATGGCTTTCGTCCACAAACACACACTGACAGCTGAGCTCAGGGGACCAATTCAGGATTAATTCCTCTCCTCAAGGACACTTTGACAAACAGGCTGATTGAACCACAGATTTTCTGATTTGTAGACAACCCGCTCTTTCCCCCAGAGCCGCAGACACTGGGATGAAGTCATAAAATTATAATAATAGTGACAGTCATGCATAGCGCGCTGCCTGCTAATGCAACCCAATGGGTGAGTGGTTCAGCACGCACAAGTATTGATATGCAGCGGATGTTTGTGCGGCATGTGCATCCATTTCTGTCTGACTGTCGGAGGTCAAAGGAGGTCATTACAGAGTGCCAATTTTCTGTCCCTGTCTTTGAAAGCAGAACCACACACACACACACTTTCAGCTCCACTCATGCAGTCTGAAAACTGTCTGCTGCTGTTTAAAGCAGTATTTGTTGTGTTCTGTGTATTTTCAGACCTTAAGTTTGTTCTCCTTGCGGTTGACGATGACGGCACTGATCTGTTGGTCCATGAAGATGAGGATTGTGACCAGGAGAGCCGGGACAGCGCTGGCGAGGTACCACCACCAGGGGTTCTTACCGAACGGCATCACCAGCCAACCTCGATCCGTTCGGGTAGGCTGATCACGCACACAAGCACAGATTAAAATGATAACCAAACGTCTGCTTTTGTAAAACTAAGAAATACTACCATTCAGCAGAGTAAACAGATACAAATTGATTTAATTAAAATTAAAGTATTTAGAGAAACTGTGAGGACTATCCACTTATATTAGATTTTAGAGACACCTTTGGCCTAAAATCGTGCACCTTTAGCCCCACGTTTTAGCCTTTAGATCCATGTTTTAGCCTTTAGTTTGTGTTTTGCATTTGGTGTGGTGTTGTCACAGACTTTGACGGTCTGAAAATCAATTTTTCGTGTCTGATTGGGAAGCTAAGAACGGAATATTAAGCAAGTAATTAGAAGGGAGCCTTTTTCAAGATCACTCAGAAAGTCCTCACAGTCCCTCAAAATCACATCTTAAAAAGTGTTGCTAGCAGTTAGCAGTTAGTAAAAATAAGTATAAATTTACATAACAAGCTTTAAAAGTCGTCAGATGTGTAGTGAAGTGACATACAAAATCAAAGTGTCATCTAATAAAAATTCTCTTCTGCAGAGAGAAAAAAAAGCCCTTGACTTGTATGTGTTGGAAGGAAAAAGGAAAAAAAACAAAGTAAGGAATCAATTACCTTGAACTCTGTGGGAACGATAAGTTTGGGTGTGTCTAACCCCATCAACATATCCAGACCCACAAAGCACATGATTGACATGAAGATGGCAAAATCACTGATTAGCTTCCTCAGCTACACGCCCATCACACACACACACACACACACACACATTCACACACACAAACAAGTATGTGTAGTAGTACAGGAAGGAGAGGAGACACACATTCAGAAGTACAAGAAAAAGGTGAATACATCAGGAGCAAAACACACAAAGAAGAAAAAGCGAACTGATTATTCATGAATCATCACATTGAAACGTTTTTACAAAATCCCTCATAATTGATTAGAAACGTTTAATCACTGAGCAAAGAAATATGTTCAAGAAAAGACACAGATTAAAGCAGTATGTGGGAAACCTTCAGCTCAGTGGGAACGTTCAGCTTGGGAGTGTCCAGAGCAAGTAGGCAATCCAGGCCACAAAAGATCAAGATAGAAATGATGATGGCAAAGTCACTGACAAGGGAACGGACCTGGAGTACATTCAGGGAGAGGAGAGGAGAGGAGAGGAGAGGTAAGGTAAGGTGAGGTTTACGGGTGGCCAGCAGGATCAGGTATGAAGGGATGGAGCTTGATGCAAAGCTTAAGGTCATCCACAGTTTCTAAAAAGAGTTACAGCATACGTTATCTAAACTGGACTGGACACTTCCTTTGTTAAACTGAGTTGGTATACGATGAGAGAATAAATATTAAGTCTTGAAACTACTTGGCAAATGATCACACTCTGAAAAAACCCACAAAGCAAACATAATTTCTGCTAATCATGAGCGTTTGAGCTCTGTAGAATTATAATTTGCCGAAATTACCACGGAGCCCCAGTGAAGCCCTGCGGAGCTGCTGCCATCGCAGCCTCGGCAGGTGCATTTCTAATTTTTTTTAAATGACTCGTCTTGCAAAGCCTCCCGTGCATATTAGACGTGCTTTCAGTTTGTGTACAGAATCTGTTTTTCCTGATTAGCTGAGGATATTCAGGGTCAAAGTAAGATGTTTCACTAAAACATAGATTAATCCAATCACAAAGTAATCTCCTTTGCTTTTTGATTCAAATGTCAGACTCTGTAAGTTGAAAAGGCAATCAGTTTAAGATGCTTGTGCTGGAGTGTCTTGCTGCTTGAATAATGAACAAAAACCAGCAGGAAGATAGAGCCTCACTGGCTCCAGACCAGGTATCTGAATCAGTGTTCCTGATTCACTTCATTTCATTGTCCACATGCTCAGAGGAAAGTACTTCTTGTACTCCTTCAACCTAGGTACTGGGGTGAAAATGAGAACTGCAACAGCTAGAAATGATCTTCATTTAGATTTTTCCAAAGAGTCTAAGTCATTTTCTTCAAGACATGTTTGTAATCTAGTCTGTTTTTGGTAAGAAGTTTATCTTTTTAATGAAGTGACTTTGGTCTAGCTCATGTCTCTGCAGTGACTATGGTTGTAGCCATGCTGCAGTGGCTTTCTCCATCATAAACATTGAAGTGTCAATGTTTGCAACACTCTGCCTGAATGCAGGCTCATTTCTATTCTAGCTATATCGCCAGTTTCTGGTCCTGTTACACCTAATCTGCTTGTTTGTGCAACGGAAACCACGGCTACTACATTCCAGGGTATTAAGTTGGAGTCAGAGGTGATACTTGTTGAGCAGCTGTTCAACTGTGATTTGCATCGTTTCAGTGAGATGTTGCATTTTGAGAAGGTGCACAGTATGTAAAATATGCTTCTGTTTAGGTACAGGACTTCACTGACTTTTGGTGAATGCTATGGTGTCAATTTGCTGCAGAAGTATAAATCAGATTTAGCCAGACTTTTCGGGTATCTTGCAGATACCAATTTTTTGCTGTACCTACTGTTTCTACTCCAAAAAAACGGTACATTTCAAAAGGAGGCCAACAGTCTTTGCTGTATAAAGCTAATTCTCCTTTCCAATAACTGGGAAAAAGTAAGACAACTATAATATCATCTAAAATCTTACCTTTGTTGGAAAGTAGCGGCTGAACTTGAACTTCTTTAGAGAAACGGTCATGGAGTAGGTGCCGAAGAACAGGATGAAGGACATGAGGGCCAAGTCGGGGACGTACTTACAGGCCTTCCCCACCAGCATGCCTCCGTATTTCACACAATCTTTCTTACTCATCTGACCCCAGTCCAGGTCCGACAGGTTAAACTATGGAAAAAAGACAACAGGGGTTTTACGATTGCTTGTGATTACCATAAACCTAAAAATAAGAAAAAAACCAGAGAGGGCACTTAGGTAGTTAAAATTTGCATTGGAAACTACTTACATAAAGAAAAAGAAAAGAACAGTAGTGAATGAAGGTTTCTCCTCTTTGGTCACTTACCAGCAGAGTCAGATTATCATCCGCGAGTGGAGCTGTAACGTTATAACCCATTCGAGATGCTGAAGAGTAAAAACATAGAGGGAAACAGAAGAAAACCAAACGGATCATCAATAATTTTATGGATGCTGTGTTCTATTTAACCCAAACAATAAACAAAAGATTTGGGAAGATGATTTAGAAAAAAATGCCCTAGCTCTTAGTTTTTCAGTCAAGCTGCATCAAACTGCCATCCACCTTAGCTCTTTTACCAACATTTTGGTATCAGTTAAAGGAGCAATTCAGAGAAATTCTGATAAACAGAAAACTGAAGAAAATCTGCCATAGCCACATTTTGTATTTCATCTTTGATAAAGTCTCTCAAAAGAAAGAAAGAAATTGAAACAGGCTTCTACATGTGCATACTCACTTAGTTGGAAGGCATCCAAAAATAAGGCAGTGCAAACAAAAAAACACAAATTTCAAGAATTAAAGCCAAGTATGTGCATCCAAAACACAGTACAATTAATTTATGTTGTCTTAAAACCCTGATTTAATCTTTTTAGGATTGTTTGAAATGAGGTAACAGAGTGACTGTTAGATGTGTTGATCACTTGGCATAAATAACTTTACAACTTGGATGTATTTTGAGTGTTCTTTCTACACAAAGCTAGAAAAAGAAAAGAAAATACAGTTACCTGGAGGTAAAAGAGTGAAAACTAAAGTAAGGTCAATCTAAATTTGAACATTTTCTAGTTTACTAACACCCTAAAAAAGCTGTGTTTTCCTGTTGTTTCTGCTTATTTGCAAACTTTGTACAAACCAGAGCTCACCCCATCTGACTCCGGGTAACTAATAATGTACAGACAAAATAATTAAATTCATCTTATTTCCTCTCATTTTATAGGAGAGCAAAAAACCCCTGGACCTATTCCTCAAGCTAACATTTCCTTCAACATATATTTATGATTATAAAATGAGGGTCTTGGAAAAAAAGATGAAAATCCACAAAAAAGTTTTCACACAGTCTAGCTTCTCACCTTGGTCTGGAGCGATGCAGTCACATTTGTATCCGACAATGTAGTCTGGCTTGAAGCCGCGGTTGATTGGGTAATACTTCAGGGCTCCTAACTGTGAAAAAAACCAAACAGCTTTAAGTCAAAATGGGTTTTATTCCCTTCATGTTGTAGCAGTATTTTCTGTGTAAATGTGAGAAGCTGGACCAACACAGAAAAGCAGATGTAGACACATTTGGCATCACTCACTATTGGAAGGAAAGGATCGTTTTTCATTCCTCAAACTCATGTTTTCACGCTACCTACCATTTTCTTAATGGCGTCAGAGATGAATATGAAGGAGATGAGGCTGGAGAAGCCTTCCTCTGTAAAGCGGGTCATATACTTGATAATGTAGCTGGCATCAGAGACAACCAGCAGGAAACACTGCAGACAGGAGTGGAGGCCAATCCACAGACGCAGCTCCATGTAGTCGATGTTACTGCTCCTGTGAAGAGAAACAAAGAGCTGGCATTGCCTCGTTTGTGGTCACCTGAACCGCACATGTACCGTTGATATTGTGTTACGCACTTGCTGAAGTCATAAAGCAGTTTCTCAAAGATAAGAATGGGTCCAGTTGAGCTGAGGATGATGAGAGGCTGCCCTCCGAACACACAGAAGACAGTCCCTGCCAAAGCCGTGCCGAGGAAGCTCTCCATCACCCCCTTTGGAAGGACAACAGGCATGTTATTTACCTGTTATACAGTGTCAAACCTTTTTAGAGATCACTGGCTGCTGCAGCCTCTCAAAGACCTGGTAATTTTCTGTAGCATCTCCTAGCAGTCCACCAAAAGTGATGGCGTTGGTGATGCAGCCCAGGTAGATGAAGAGGACAGCAGAGATGGACTGGATATGGAAGCCGTCGTAGATATCACTGCAGTACCATGGGATTTTCCGTTTTATATCCAGCCACAGTCCACCTCCAAACCTAAAACCCACAGTTCACAAATTATCAAGACAACCACACCAGGATATTAATAAACCCTGTTTCATACAATGTGACACTCAAAAGTGGTCACATACCTCCCAGTGAACTTCAGCTCCTCTCCAAGCTCGTGTGGGGCTGGAAGCTCCTCATCTTCTCCTCCAGCCGCTCCGCTAGCCGAGCCGTTCATTTGACCCAGCTCGTTCAGGTTCATTACTGACTTCCTGAGGAAAACATGGCAATAAAACAATATGTAGGTGACAAGAGCTTTGGACTTCTGTTCACCAGAGAATAACATGAATAACAGTGTTGCTTGCCTTTTCCTGCACGTTGCGCTGCACTATCTTACCCTGCTTTCTACTTTGCTTTTGTTGTTGTAACAATGCTTCTTGGTACTAAATCTTCAACTGTGAGAAAACCTGTTTATTTCCCTTTAAGATGGAGCCACATTTGTAAGGAACATGCATTTGTGGGATAAGCAACAGAACATTGACTACCAATGCCAAACATCTTATTCTGACATTTACAGGATTTCCAATGTTTTAAGATTTATTGGCCAGAAACACTGCTCCAGCAAAGAAATACCAAAGATCTACCAAACAGATGTTTCCTTATTTTTTATGCCAAGTTTAATTTTATCGCCACAAAAATCTCTAGAAGAAAAATACCTTCATAGAAGCCTGTTACTAGTTATCCAGAAAACTGCTAATGTTAAACTTTAGAAAACTGTTAGGGTTGTCTAAGAGAGTTTATATCATCCAAAAAAGGCAGAAGGAGTTTACGATTCCTCAAAGAAATGTGCTCCCAAAGAAGTTGAAACTTTTTTGACAAGGGATTATTTTGGTAAAATTTCCATGCCTCATTTCTGCAGATGGGACCTTCTTGGGGGGCTCGATGCGTATTTTTGGATCCCATTCTCCAGGAGGAAGGACAATCACTTCGTCTAGAAACTCGTCCACACCTGCGATCAGGTCATCTCGGTCTCTTGCTTTGTAGGCGACATCACTGAAGAGCTGACAGGATTTAAAACAAAACAGTTTGATACAAACTCAGAAAGAGTTTTGTCTCAAGAAGAGGCAGTCTTTGCTACTTACATCATCCACCATGAGCGTAGCAATAGCTCTCCCAATCTCATTGTAGGACTTGGTTTTGCCATGAGGACCCAGCAGAATGAAAAGAAACCTGAAGAGGGGAGGGTGATTAATTCGTCAGTAAAGGAGAACACTTGAAGACGAGTGGAAAGAGACACAAAGGAGACACCCACCTTGTTGGCACAGGGACCTCGGTGAGGCCTCCCAGAGTTGTAGCCTGGGCCAAACGTACAAAAGACACGAAGGGTTTGTCCAGAAAATCCACCTCCCCGATCAGGACATTGGAAGCTTCAGCATCACGAGGAATCTTCTTCATGAACTTATTCTTCAGCTGGCCGAGAAGAGAGTCACAGAGAGATGCAGCATGAGTGGGAATCACATGTTCCAGGCATGTTGCACTGCAGCTGACCTCTCCCAGCTGTGTCTGTGTGCCATAATCAATTACATTTACTGTGTGTTGATGGATGACCACATCATGTGAGCAGGTGACGTCAGAATGTGGGGGGTTCCTGCGGTTGAATCGTTACAGATAATGACGTAAAGGATTTTACATGGCAATCAATGCTGGATCCTCCTTGAATCTGGGCTGGAGTCCTTTCTGAAACATTAATCCTTCTCCCTCATAACATCTGGTATCATCACTCAAACTTGATGGAAATGGGCTTGTTGATTTGTTTTTTGGTGCTGTGCTTTACAAGGGAAAATTGATGCATTGCTGTGAAAGTGGGTACAAACATTCAAGTCCCCAGAGCATGTGCACTAATAACTTTGGTGTCTTTGTAATTTTCAATCTGGATTTTCCTTTTTTCCAGTGAAGTATTGAAATTTAAAGATATCAGTGGAATTAAAATTGGAAAAAAAAACTCATACATAGATGTGGTTTGCTGGGAATGTTTTGATTTCAGTAGCGGTATCTCCACATCTGCTCGATGAATTGGCAAAAAATTGGTCCAATCACTGTTCCATGAGGGATGCTCTCTGCTGGCTTTGAGTGAGGCTCACACTGTTGATTCAAAGAGTGATGTCTTTACTCAGCACAGGCTGATACCAGAGATTAAGAGAAGAATTTATGCTTTGTTATTAAGGGATACGACAATGGATAGATGGGTTAGCTGACAGCAAGCTCCTTTTTTGTACCTGAGAACTGGAACTACCTTGTTTTGAGTTGGGTAAGACTTGGGGCTGTTTATACAATAACAGTTTTAGGATCAAAAGCAAAGGTATTGTTGTATTTTGGTCTTTCATTTGTATAGAAACAGCATTTTGGCTGACCTAAAACAGAAACTTCTTAAAAACGGCATCCAGAATGGAGTTTTTCTGGAAGGCGGCGGGCACTGTTGCTGTCGTCTGACATCGTGCTCCGCATTATGAATTACACTTTCATTGTGGCAACTTAAATTGCCATGCGCTTACCGGACAACAACAACAGTAACAATGGTGGACCACAGTGCTGTGCTTGTGTTGTTGACTCAACAGAATCTGCTAACTGACTTTCAATGAAATGTACATCTGTTGAACCACTTCTGTAATCAGCTAAGAAGCATTTAATATATACACGGGATGATCAGCTCACCTTTACTTCAGTGGAGGGCTACCAAAAGACTCTACAGTTATATCAACCAGCAATAGCCCTGGTAGATGTTTTTCTTTTTTTTTTTTTTACGTTTTTGGGTAAAACATTGCATAAACAACCCTTTAAAACCCATCTGAGTGCCTGATTTCCCATTTCACGAATTATTTTCAAATTACTGTAACTCTTCAAATGTTGGGGCAAGCAGAAAATTCAAACATGAGAGAAGAAAAGACACACCTTACAGCAAGATCCAGGGTATAACCGTACTTCATAGGAATCTACATTCAACAATAGCCACGTATACACGGACCCAAATATTCCACTTGCATTCGGTTCATTTACTCAAATGGAAAAAATTTAACCTTTGTATACACCTCATTCCAATAGAAAAGTGCCAATCCAAATGGACATTTAATCAGTTTCACAGGGGTGGAATATTCCTTTCCCCAAACCGATTGAGGTATCATGTATCAAATGAAAAGTTGTCTGGGTGCGTTCTTTCAGCGCATGCTCAGATATGACATAAGACCAGAGACAGTCCTCAATTTCAAAAATGGCAGCGAGAAGTCTGCACTGGACTGCTGCGGAAAGTTTGTTTTTGATCCAAACTTGGGCTGTTGCTGCTGTCTGTCTTCCTCCATCCTTGATAAATTACATGATGTTTATGTTTTTCTGCCCATGCCCCATTGACTATTCTGTTAGACTATAGCGGCCAAGTAGACCATAGATTGGAATATTCCTTTCCATGTATATTATTATTTTTTCAGAAAAGTCATTCAGAAAGATTCCATTCGGAAAGACGAAAAAGTCCTCATATTACCGTAGCTTATGTTTCAATCACAGGCAATAATTAATGCAAGCTGTTCTCAGTACCATAACTCTTTAACCGTTTGGTATTGTTATGAGGGAAAGCTGAATTAATTCCTTTGTAATCTAGAAACATTCTTGCGACTCATTCTACTTCTACTGCTTAAGATAAACCAGTTTGGTATAGGTTACCCAATTATTGGCAAACTACTTATATCACCATAACTAGAGATAATCAAATGAACCTTTGATCTTGTGATCAACGTACAATTTGCTTGTCTTAAATGAGTAACAAACACACTGAGCATTACACGTTCGTAGAACCTTCAGGGTTCTTGTTTTCTTGGAATCACGTTCGGCATTAAATTACACAACACAGTTGTACAGCTTTTTTGGCGTGCCCTTCCTTCTCCTCTTAACGAAGAAGCACATGGCAGTGGAGTGATGGGTGCTTAAATTAAAATCTCCTCATAATCTGTTAATGCTTTCAGAGTCAATTCACCAACTGCTCCTCGTTTACTCTCCTTACTTCTCTGTCCTCAGCGACTGTAAACAACATATTTTGATCGCACAAACTATAAACTAATTAAAGAATAATGTGTGAAGTTTGAGTTCAGCCTTCAGCCATGTTTTGATGATTTAGTGTTGCATCGTCCTTCAATGGATGTTGCATGTTATTACATCACGTGTTTAATTGTACCACAGTGCCTGTTGGTCAGATCAAAGAAAGCTGGAGGTGCTCTGCCAACTTCTGTCAATAAACAATTAAATCAGAGTCAGAGGTCGCATGTACGAGTCTATATCTGACTGAGAGGTCAAGATATTTCCCCTCAGTAACAAACACACTGAGCTGATACTCAGTGAGGCTGCGAAACAGAGCCTCGAGAAAGTCTGTACTTTCTTTCCAATTAAAAGAAACTTTTGTCTTTAAAAGAATATCCCAGAAAGAGCTTTAAAAATCTGCACACAAACACAATAATAAGTTTCAAACACACATTCTGGCACAAAAACAATTCAACAAATTCCCAACTCAGCAACCAGGCTGTGTGGATTAGAGGGATTAAGTAGTTCTGAAGACTCTGTTTACCTTCTCACAAAGTAAGGCTGAGCTTTTCATGAAATGCAAACACAGCACAACAGCAGATAAACAAAAAAAAGGTAAATGTACTGAACAAAGCACTAAAACAAGATTTGCTACTTCTATACTTCCAACAGGAGCTCATTACAAATCAAAAAGAGCTTTGATAGTGACAGAGCATACATGAGGAGATGCAGGCGCTGCAGATATCAAAGAAGTGCATATATGCATGTTTATGAATACATGTAAATATTTTTTTACAATTATTTATCAGTTGAATGTAAATGCATACATGTATATTATGTGAATATGTGTGTGAGAGAGTATGTGCATTATGGTTATTGTCATTTAAAGTCTCTTATTGCTGCTGGGGATTAATTTTGGAAAGAAAAAAAAAGAGCTTTGAAAAAAAAAAGATATCAAAGAAGCACCCAAGTAAGTACTTGAACCTTCACCAGGTAGACAAATGCATGCTTTAAATGCCTCGTACTGCTGCACATACAGGTGACACATTGAATTGAGCATTTACCTGGTCAGTGCTTGGTGTGTCTGAAATATCATTCATGCTTCGGCTCTGTGCAGGATCTGTAAATAATGAACACACATTTAGAGATGCAATTGAAAACAAAAGGGCCAAAGTAGGTTTAAAAAGAGAAATAGTCTAGTCTGAGTGGAATTACATTCAGAAACAGCTGAGTAAGGATTCACGACTAACAGAGGGGGCATTCAGGTACATCCAAAATGTGTGCTAAAACTTCCCCAATTATTCCCCTCAGGCGGATTATGATTTAACGACTCATTTCCTTTTTTTTTCCTTGAAGCAGATTTGGGAACAAATGATATTGAACAAGAAGAGAACAAAAACATACCACACAGCCCCAAAAACCTGTTAATCCTCTTCACCCAGATAGATTCCAAAAATATCTTAGCAGGGTTCATACAGTCGCACCAAAATCTCCAATGCAGACACATTATGTCAAACACAGTGTATTTATAGTGAGCCAATGTGAGTGCAAAAATGAATCATTTGTTAAAGTAATTGATTAGCAGGGATTCAGCCAATATCGGGGTTTATTCAAAACAGAAACAAGCAGAGGTAAATCAGGGAGGAGACGTTGGAAATGCTGAGCATGTGTTGTGATTTTTGGACTCACGCAGGCGACTGAGGCTGCCAGACTGTCGTGAGCGTAGGTCTTCTGTGGAGCGGTGGATCCCAGAGGCTGAACTAGTGCTACGATTCAGATTAACATGAGGACTACGGTCTGACAGAGCAGCAGCAGGGAGTTAGAAACAGAAAAGAAGAGGTGTTTGATTGAGGAAAGGTGAATGAGTGGAAAAAAGTAGTAATTAACTTTGATTCTTTTGGTGATTGCTGGTTAGTAGTTGAAAAATATGTCAAAGAAACTTACTGCCAGCAGTGTTTGAACTTTTTCCGATATCTGCCAGCGAGCGGTGGATCGGTTTCTTGGTCTGGTGACGGTGCTTTCTGAGCAACACAAAGCTAATCTTCTCCTTCAGATCTGGAGCTACGAGACCATCGGCTATCTGCCGATCTACGATGTCATCTGTGTGGAAAGGTATCAGAAAGAGAAGAATGAGTGAAGAAACAGTAAAAAGTTTAAAGTGCTTGGAAGTTAACTGACTTTGTTGGTATCTGATTGACCGTCTTCCAGGAATTAGCAGCACTTTGGTCTGTCTGCTGGGTTCCTAAAACAACTCAGGAACAATAAGTCGATGTGTTTTCAGTCCACTCAGCTGAGTGGACAAAGTTTAATCAATGTCTAATATTTAATGGACAGTGGGGAGACCATAATGTGGTTGGTGTTCACCATTACATGAACCTTTTTCTACCGTACATTGATTTCTTCTAGAAATTGCAACAACGGGGTTATCCTGCATGTCGTGATCATTTTATTATTCAGAAACAGTGGGATGATAGGGAAGAGATTAGGTTTGCTCTTCTGAATTAAAAAAATACAACCAACTAATTGTTGACACAGGTCATATGGCCCCATATTACTGTTACTACGGTTGGGTTTTATAGTGGGATCACTCAATAATAATAATAATCACTCAAAGACATAATAACTGCCTCTAGAGAAAATCAGTGTTTTGGATTTCTGTGCATCATTTGGCAAAAAAAGATTTCATAAAACTCCGGCACACTTTCACTTCCAAGCCATAAAAAGCCCCAAAAATAAAATATTGTAAATCAATAAAGCATACATCTAACAACTTTTGTGTTCACTGAATTCTCAACCTTTTGAGACCCTTCATCCTCATATGGGGACGAGACATTTCTCTGCTTTCCAGCATTGTACACTTTATTTTTTCACTCTAACATAAACTGAATGTTTCCATGAGAGGACACCATTTCTTTGGAAAACCACTTCCTGTTGAAAGACAGTTATTCAGATTTCACTTGTGTTAGGTCCTGCTGATCTCAAATAGGTAAGGGAAAAATAAAAATGTGTAGCTACCAAAAGCTTGGTTCTGAGTTTAATATTTTTACGTACTTAATAAATAGCCTCAGATTGTGCAACATTAAAAAAAAGCACAGAGTTTCTATTGCAAACTAATACATGTATATGATTTAATGTTTGCTTTTAAACACAAGAATGTCTTAAAATACAACAAATAAATGTACACATTTAAAAAGAAAAACTTTAGAGCATGCATGTTTCATTAGTTTTGAGCCATTGGTAGCACATACATTGACTACAATGAAACCTGTCCGGTTCACTGCCACAGACTGAATCAAGAATGAACGTGCGTCTAAATATTCCTCAAACAACTCTCTGTTTGAGCTTAAATAACCAAATATCCTTGAATTTGTTTTAGATTTTATATATTTTAACTATATTTTAAGTTTTCTTTCCATAGGTTTTGGAAACTGTCTGCCATCTTGGCAATACACTTAAAAAACTGAAATTTAAGCCACTCATCCTGTCTCTGACCCTGAAAAATTTTATCAGACTCAGTATGAGACACATTCTCTTCACTAGTCAAGAAACATTTCTTAATTCAAGGCATAAGAAGATGAAAGTGAGGCGTGGATTTCTTTAAAGTAAGTAAAAATAGTACCAATGTGTTGAGTAAATTTAAATGGTTTAGTTTCACGAATTTAAGTAAAACATTTCCTTATCCAATTGGCAGATAGTTTTTTCAAAAAGGTGTTTATAAATAAGACTTTACTTGCTTTGATTTTAGTTTAAAATCTAGAAATTCAGTCGGAGGCTCAATTGAAGGCTTTGGGAAATCAATACATTTTCTTGCACTTTGGATTTGTCTAATATTTAGATCCAGAGATGGAGGACTTCTGTCAGACTCACCCACTATCTGTGGTAGTGAGTATCCCTCCAGGTCAAGCAGAATGCTTCCCGTCTGCAGACAGGTCCTCAGCTCAAACAGGCTGTGCAGGGTCAACGTAGAAACATGAGGCTTGCTCCATCTCTCTCCACCTTCCTCCACTTTCTCCTCAAACTTCACCCACCTTAAAGAAAAACATTAAGGAGAGACAGGATGATTGATTCATCCCATTCAGAGGTGCCAAGCAGCAGGATGCCCCCGAGTAATTTGAAGTATATCTTTAATCATATGAAGTGTTAATAGCTTGTCACCCAGCAGTCACCAATTCCCAACCCTCAACCTCTAAATCCTTTCAAAGGTGACCCCAAATCCTAAACTAATGAAAACTCTAGACCCTTTATGCAAGTGTGTTGGAGTGTGTGCATACCGTGCAGACTCTTTCCACTCCAACTCGTCCCCATCTTGCTGTAGTGTGTCCATCTCGGTAAATATTGTGGGTGTTGGGGTGCTGTCATCCTCCCCCAGTAAGTGGCGCAGTCGCTCTGCTGCAGGAGATACTACAACATGGAGGCAATAACAGAAATCAAAATTCACATTTGAGAAATGTCTGAAGGAAAACAGTCTGACATAAGTATAAGTATAAAGTGGAAGAATTATGTCTCTCTAAGACTCTGGAAGCATGAAAGTTGCTGCTACAGAAACGAACAAACAAATTGGTCCAGATGAAAATAGCTCAACAGCTCATAGAAAGATTTCCTCAACTTCTTGAATAGATGTTTTTTAATTCCCCAAAGAATGAACACCAGTGACGAAGGTGATCCCCAAATGTTCCCCCAATCATCAGCAACAGTTCAAAGGTCTTCAATGTCCGTAGTCATTCAAATTCATGGTTTTAATCCTTTTTACCAGATTGATCTCAGTTTTTAAACATAAAAAGGACCTTTATGTTCTCTGATGTTAGTTATGGAGTTCCACTAAGTCCAGTGACCTAATTTTATTCAGCTTCTTCTTCAGGAAAAAACTCTGAAAGCCTTATTACTGCAAGACTTTCAGAAACAGAACAGAAACAGAAAAGGTTTACATGACCTTTGTTTTTTATTTTTATTTCAAGTCTGTTTGATTATTTTAAATCCTTTTTGTCAGGGTGCAGGAGTCTAGACTTGTAATCTGCTCCTAAACTGACAAAAACTAAGAAAAAGAAGAGCTTATTTATTAATATGCTGAGGATGTTGAGGGTATGGATTTGCTTTTTGTTACCCCTTATTGCCCTTATTTTAGAGTTATATAAAAAATTGTTTTGATAGATAGATAGATAGATAGATAGATAGATAGATAGATAGATAGATAGATAGATAGATAGATAGATAGATATAATGAATTGGACCTTCGACCGATGTATTGGGATAAGATCTTTTTGATAGGATCATTGGTATGGGTATAATATGAATCAATGGGGACTAATGGAGTACAAAGGTAATTACAGCCGCATCAAGACCTCACAGGGCACATTGCAAATTTGCGACAACAGGCATCAAGGGTTAACTGTTTTAGTTAAGCCCAAAAGAAGCATTTAATTGGCTGAAAGACATGCAAAATTACATCCCACAACATGAACAACTAAAACCAGGATGTGCCAACTGAAAGAATAACTATCAAGCAGTGTTTCAGTAAGCTTTCTATCATAAACAGGACGGACGAATCCAAACAGTCCCTGATGAGATTCAGTAACAAGCAAACAGTCTGTTCATCTGATGGGATCTGATATCTCATCAGCCAGAACCTTTGTCTAATTTCACTCTGAGCAGATCGATGACCGTTAACATCCGAGCCTGGAGGCTCTGTTGACTCAGACACCATCACTGTTTGTTTGTGTGTGTGAACACGTCAGTGGTTCTTCACTTTCCTGAATTTTGGACCAAACATGTTATTACAAAGTAAATGAGCTCATAAATCTGAACAATTCAGGAATCAACAAGTGTCTCAATAATCATGTGACAGTGATGTGCAAAATGTATCAATCAACACTTAGATTAACAAGGTCTATTATGTAAGCTATGCTGCCAACACTGGCTGTTTTATTTATAATACGATACAATGATCCTCGGGGCTCACAACACTGAAGCTGTTTCCATCGCTCTCTGCTCAGTCACTTCAGGTCAGGTCGCAGCAGGAGGTGATGAGGTTTATATTTTTAATACCTAATGTGTTTATGATGACCTAAAGAGGAAGGTCCTGGTGAGTTGCTTTCGCATTTTAGCTACAATCGCTCACTTCTACCTGAAGACGAGTTCTGCAATGGTCTCCCATACTTAGGGATCAAAATGACTTATTGGTACAAAGAGTTTTAGGATTGCTCAAGTACATTTCTTCAGCCTCGAACCAGCCTGTGTTGACCGCAGAGTAATCTTTCCAACAATTACAGAGAAAAGAGGTCACTTCAGACAGATCATTTCTCTTTGAACAGGAACAACTTACACTGGTCTCAATAACACAGCTCACTTCTTGTTTGTTGTCTGAAGGAAAACAGTTCATGCTGCTTCCATTAGCTAGCTTGTTTGTGTTGTTGTGTTGAGTTTGATCCAAGCACAAAACACAAAACGATTTAGGCAGCGTTAGACCAGCTATGCTGATCGCTGTCTTTGGTACTCTTATACCAAAATGTCATTGTGTAAATTTTTTCTGTATTGTTTCAGATAAAGAGAAACAACAACAATCAGTGCTCGGGATAAACGAACATTTTCAGGGTATTTAATACTCATACATTTGCCCTCAAGGATCAAGTATCCCTCATTATAAACCTATGTCTAAGTTACAAGTTGAATCAATCCACTTCAGCAGCTTTAGATATTTCTCTTCCTATTATTCATTCAGAAGGAAAAATTTGAATGAAAAAAATGGAAGGGCCCAATTGTATGAAATAGCGGATTGCCCTTTAACTTCTTGATCCGATTAGTTGTTAGAGGGGCAAGCTGATTGGTTGAGATGGAAATGCATCAGAGTATGTTATTGTGATATTTCACAACTTTAAATCAACACTAATAGCTTTCCATAGTTACTCTGTTTTCAGCCAGACAAATGTTTACAAACAAAACTCAATATAAGGATAAAATAGACTTTTTAGTTTGTTTCTAAGATCCTAAAATCCATTAAAACTTTTCTGGAGGACCAGAAAATAGCATTTTTTTCCTTGTCAAAGTGATCTTAAGCTTCAAAATGGCTCAAGTTTTGAAGTCATGGTTGGCAAAACATTGCAATAATAGTGTCATACATGATCACAGGTTTACACACTGTGTTGACTCTAGAACTGGAGAAAATATTGAGCATGATTTTTGTTCATTGACAACTATCTTTATCTTTTGGTAAAGCCAACACAATTAGTAAAGTAAATGAAGTCCAGTGTTATAATTTAAGTTACCTTGGACTATTCTACCACTCTTCTCTGAAATAGCAAGTATCTGGTCCCCAGGCTTTCCCTACTTTATCCGTGGTATCTTTACCTATAATGGAACCTGGTAGAGTCCAACAGGAGGCCCCAGAGTCTTGCATGGTGATGAGAAAAAATAATACCCGCTGGAAACGTATTCAGGCCGAGAAAAAAACAAGTTATGTAGCTCCCGTCCTCTTGTTGAGGTTGAGTGTCCTCAGCTCTCCACCATGACTGAAGAAATACACTTTCACCTCTTCTCACATGTGTCTTTCCAACCAGTTTTCCCGCTTCGCTGCTTGGACTCTGACGCTCTTGAGGTTTTTATTCTTCAGCGAGCTTTGTTATTTCAATTAGCCATGTATGATTTGTGTGGGAGTCGTCATCTGAGGGGTCAGACCTGAGCCATTCAATCAGTCCTCTGAAAGCTATGGCAAAAATCCACTGAAATCTCCAAAGCAGCAGAGCCAGAGGCTTTAAGAGGGTTGACACACACCACAGGGCCCTCTAGTACTCTCCTCCCAGAAGTCCACACACACACACACACATACACACTCACACACACACGCCAACACTCAGACAAAAACACACATGTGAAAGAGGCAAGGACATCCTCTGTGACGTACTTGCTCTATTGACCTCACAGTGCAGCATCTGTTTACTGCAAACCTTATGTCTGAAACATTTGGTATGAAAGTGAGCTCAAACAGGCAATAACACAAAGCATACCAAACACCAACAGTCACCCCAAATAACACACATACACTCACACGCACATGCACACACACACACACACACACACACACACACACACACACACACACACACACACATGCACACACAGCTTGGAGTTCCTCAGCTCTAATCAGCTTACAGGCTTCAGACTTTATGGCCCCCTGGGAACGCTGACCATGCTGCAAAATATTCATCACATACATGCTCTGGAAACTTCAACCTCATCAGACACTCAGGACACAAATGTCCCTTTGGCTAATCCACCTGTGAGGGTTGTTCAAGTGTGTTTGGATGTCAAACACTGCTGCATTTGGGCTCTTTTGGCTCCAAATAAGTAGGCTGTGTTTTTCAGTTTCCCAGGAATTGCATCTGACCCTTAAAACTGTACTAATCAGGTCCAAAACAAAGTTATTTGAACTGCATATTAAACCAGATATCATGCAAACAGAAAGCTAGAAAGTCTCTCTGCATTCTCAAACATGTTTTTGGTAGCAACAGGCTGATGAAGGTAGTCCAAACATCCGTCTCCCAAGCAACAAGTTCCCAGATTCTCCTCTGAGATACCAAGGCACTATCAGTCCTTTAAAGAAATGTTCATTAACCAGGTGTATTCTGGGTCTACCTTGAGCCTACCTATTTGTCAGATCAGCCAAGAAACCAACAAGGTGCCAGGCATGAAGGCATTCAAATCACATGTCTAGATCTCATTTTTTTTATCCACGCACTGACCTTCTCACCCCATCTCTGCAGACACAACACTGAAGACTCATCTTGTGATATCTCTTTCTCCCTCATCCACAAGATCATTTCCACACTCAGGGGGATTGATCTTGGATTAACTGTTTAAGATAAGCTGTGACTTACACTCAGCTCCCTCTATACCATGACATCCTGGTGCAATGCCAGCGCTACTTCTGATGAGCATAAGTCCTTGGAAATCTCACGCTACATCTCACTCGCCTTGATTGAGATGTTCAGATACTTGGAGGCAGCAAATTTATTCTTCCCCATCTGGGGAAATCTTTTATCACCCAACAGATGCAACTATTCTTGGTATAAAGCTGCACCTCCTAGATGGAGCCAGCAAATGATGCTTTCACAGAACAGCTACACACGTCTGAAGTCCCCAAGCTTGACCATATCCCCAATCTGACTGTCATGATATCACAATCGATGGCAAGGGGCAACCCTGGTGGAGGCCACCCGCATGAACTGGAAAGTTGTTTGTCACCTTGCCAAGCTACAGACATAGCTCTAATTTTGGTTACACAAGAACTGGGTAGCTTGTTGCACAGGCCTCAGTGCTGAACAACCTCATTGGGGAGTCTGTTCAGGTTTGCCCAAGTCCACAAACAAATATAGAGAAACTGGACGACCTCCCATGAGTCAGAAGTCCTCTACTCTCTATTTTCTTTTCTAGTCCCCCTTAAGAAACAAAGATGCGGCACCTGAGCAGAGCAACTACCTTGGCCTACCAAACAGAAAGTACCATCCTCAGAGTCTTTGGAATAATCAAGAAGCATGTCAGACAAACCAGCTCTCTCATCAATTCCTGGGGCGTTGCCTCGTGTCAGCCTTGATTACTTCAGGAGGCCTCTGTCAGGCTATCCTCATTCTCAAAACTCTGCCTCTTCAGCAGATGACAGTTTGTATCCAGACCCATCCGTTAGATGTTGAGATATTTCACTCAGACAAACAAATTGTTACGGTGGACCATCAAAGACATCAGGATTTATCCCCGGATGATCATGCCCGTCATTCAGATTCATTATCTGAGAACCATGCCTGTTTTTCAAATGATTTTCTGGTTGTTTAAAGACTGAATTAATCATACTCCAGTGAGAGTCATAGTGTATTCAAGGCATGCTAATCTTATACACACACAGTTTCAAACCTGAGGGGTCGGAGTGCTCCTGTTGCTCTGTGCTGCCCTCATCTTCATCAGAGCACTCCTCTCGCTCCTCTCGCTCCTCTCTGTCATGGTGATATCTTCTGTGCGAGTGTTCGCGGTGTGTGTGTCGGTCGTAGTGCGTGTGCCGCGTGTCACGCTCAGCATCACTGATGTGGGAGTGATGTCTGCGCCTTTTTCGTCTGTGGGAAGCTGGGACGCCAATGTAGACCGGCTGGGCCTCTGAAAGAGACAGGCAGAGGGCACATAAGAGCTGGATCGATACAGGGATGGATCCTGGAGGGATGTTAAGTTAACGAGACATGCTCAGATAGATGCACTTATTTATAGCTATACAGGGTTTTATTTAAATCTGGGGTCGACTGTGAGCTAAGACCTCCTCTTCTGTGCTACATTGTTTAAGGTCTAATTAACATCTTAAGAATTTATCATGCGTTTGCATCCTGAGAAGCTAAATTTGCCCCTCTAGATAATATAAACATTGATGTTTCTTTGTTCATTTAACGTCCTAGAGTAGCCCTCTTTCATCTGTTGGTTGGTGAGTCTCAGTTTCACTGTAGATGGTAAGTCTTGCAGACCCTTAATCCTTGATTCTTGATGTTTATTTGCAATTACATGTATTTGATTTGCAGGAATAATCACATAATGATCCAGATTTCTAAAGATTAACTTCCTTTTCAACTTTCAAAACATTTGTCTGTTTGATCCTTTGTGATGCATTCATGGAAGACTGTAAATCTAAACACTGACTGGCTTTAATGCCAGCATCAAGGAGATACGTCTCTCAAGTGTAAATGTTTGATCTAGAACAGATTGCTAGCTGTTCTCTCATGCAGATATCTGTGTATAGAGATACGTTAGTCGTTGTCAGATCAACACTGATGGGCTCTGCCTGCTTTTGCTCTCCATACAGACTGCTTTTCCTTGTCCATGGTACCAATGGGTATCAGAACACGTCCCACACTGTAGTCTGGACCCCTGAGTGTTGGTTCTTCATCTGCTGTTGAGGTTGAATTACCACACACTCAGTGTAAGTCTTCTGTGGAGCTCTGGTGAAGCTGGCAGCTTAACGACCCTGGATTTGCATGCTAACTATGTCTTACCCTCCTCATCCTCGTAGCGCCTGTGACCTCTACTTCTCCCTCGCTGCCAGTCATGATGATCCATCCTGAAACATTCATGCAGACACAAAGAGTCAGAGGGTTACAGAGGAAAACACAGACGCTTTCTTTAGGGACAGACACCTTTCTGGTCAGGGAATCCTCCTGGCCTCACTGTGACTCCATCGCAGGCTTCTTACCCACATGGCAACACATGTGCCACAGCAGCGTCAGTGGATCAATGTGTGGCAAGAGGAAAACTCAATGGAAAACCCAAGCAGGCCTTCAGGGCCAGACTGCAGCTCTGACCAAAGGAAATATTTAGCTTTCGCTCTGAACTGCAGCTAGACTCTGACCTTTATCTGCTGAAATATTACTCAGAATCCATCCAGAGTCACAGAGGAGCTTTAAAACATTTAGGTACATCTCTCTATTTGTGCACATCATGATGCTCTGCTGATAGAAATTAAAGCCACTGATTTCAAACTAAAGAAGCCCACAAACCTTGGACTAAAACCAGATAACATGCTGTTTTTAAACAGTTTTCCTTTTCAGTTTTTCCTCAAGTGTGTGTTTTGGCGTTATATATGTTCAGCCAGGATATCTCTGTGCACTCATTATGCACGTTTCTCTTCCTCCAGCTGATTTAGGGGTGTTTTCTAGGCTGATCAATAGATGTCATTTCTGATTGCTAAGTAGTCCCTGAAGCCTGATCAGTGACTGTGAAGGTCAGTCACATGAGTGCAGTCATGCACATACACTGGGGCACGACCACACACACAGACGCACACACACACACAGACAGTAATGAGAAGCAGTAAACTAGTGGATAATTTCAGAGTAAAGGGCTAAAGAGGGGGTGTTCTGCACAGTTTCATCCCCTCTTTTCTAACATCTTTGAGGAACCACATTGTTAGTTAGCTATCCCAACCACCTGGTTCCTTATCCCTGATGGTGATCACCTGACTGCTCTGCTCCTGAACATTTCAATACAAGTCCCATGGTGCTCTGCAGAGATGTCCATGAGTTCCTTTACATTGTTCTCATTTTCTGTAGCATTGCAGAGCATGAACCTGACAGATGCTTTCCCCCTGTTATAGCCTCTGCAGGGATCGTTTCCCTGAGTATTCCCTGGCTAACTTACTCATCCGTCTGGTAAGTATTTCACAATCCTGCACCTCAACAAAGCACTGATGCTAAACTCTATGCTATCAACCACCCTCAGCAGCAATCTGTTCACCTCTGAAAGGGAACAAGTAATTGATCTCAGTCTAGGCCCTGGGTCGTAAATTTTCATTGGGAGGATGCCAACATCCTCTTGTCGATAAAGCGTTGAAGGATAGGCACTTGCAGACAAAATTAGGCGGCTATTTTTCTGCATTAAATCAGTCAAAGGTGCAAAAAACCTCACTCAAGGGTCTAAAAACAAAAGACAATTCAGCTAGCAGAAACAGGAAGTAAAAAATGTATCGTTTGCATGAACTACTTGGCAATTCTAATTAACAGTTTTGCATGTTTTTCAAAAACATCCCCTCTTTGATAAGATTACTCTTAGCTTATGTATCGGTCTACTTTATATCGGTACAAATTTAAGGTTTAATTTCACATTTTCATATTTATCTGCTCTGTACGATGGTTCCCAAAGGAAGTGAGTAACTTTACTCCCATTGAATTGGTAAAACAGAGGCATCAAGCAAATCGCAACCCAATTGTTTTGTAGTAAAATGACTGACATTATTTCAAAGAATACTATTCCAGTCACTATTGAAGTCATCGTAAGAGCTAAAAATTTGTTCAACTGTCACCAAACTAAGTATTTAAATTAAATAATTTCCTCAAATTGGATGTAAAGACTACCAAATGTAGAACTTCTAACTTAAAAAAGCTTTGTTCGTATCAGTCGTGTTAACTGCAAATTAAACCAAGAATTGTATCAGTTTGAACTTCTGTAAATTCAATTTTGGTGCTTCTTTAACAAACGTATCAAAATAACATGTTCAAAATCCTTAATGGAGGCCTTTAAAATTTAGTATCTTTCCATACCACTGTATACAAAATATTACATTATATGTGAAGGACCCTCATTATCATTCATTTTAATGTCACAGAGCTCTTAATCAGAGATGAAATCCATTAAAGGGGCAGACAAGCCATTCAAATGTATACCTGAAAAAAACAAGTAATAAAGTTTGTCTCACCTGATGTGAAAGAAGAAGTGATGAAAACAAAAACAAAGATTGACTGCAGTAGTCTTACGATGAGAAAGTTTACTCACAGCAGAGAAAAGCTCAAATATAACAGATTAAACTGTTTCTTGTGTGTAATCTGTGGAGTGAAATCCTGCAGAGCAACGAGCTGTGTTCAGGGACAGTATCGTATCGACAAGCTGAATATTCGGTACCGGATGCAGCTGGACTGTCACATTGTGTGTTTGTGTGTGTGTTGGGGGTTGGGTGTGTGCAGAGTAACACTGTGCAAAATGTGATTGGTGCTGGGCATCCATTCACATTTCCCCGGGCATTGACTTTGGTGCTAATCAGCGGTGGAAAGTAGCTCAGTACATTTAGTTTCCTGCAGTACTGAAGCTTTAATTTTGAGAGATTTCAACTCTGTTTTAGTTTCTGAAACAGTATTTTACACTTTTAGGTCTCCCACTCCACTGTTTCTAAGAGAAACTTTGTATTTTTTCTGATACTTTGTTTTGATATGTCTTTGTTAGTCTTTGCCTTTCATGTTTAAAAAGCTTCCATATTTTGCTCATAACAAGAGATGTAGTCCTCATATTTTGGCTGCAGCAAAAAAAGCTTTAGATTGCTTCTGAAAGATCTTAAACTGCAGAAAACAATCAGGTATTTCTGTGTATGTATTTTGCAAACCATCAGCAAAACAAATGTTTGGATTTTGAAGCCAGTTTTGTATGCAATTTTCAGTTGTCATGAATGCATTCCTTAATGCAACTTCAATTTATTGTAGGGAAAATGCAGTATGTAATTCTTCTCCAAAATCTTTTGTTTTTGCCTTAGGGAAGGTTTGCTTTATTTGTATGCAAAAAGGGACAAAATAGACCTTATTACATACCCAATTTTAAAAAAAAGTTGACACATTTAACAACAAAATGGCAGTAAGAACAAAAACAGAACTCTTCTAGAGAACACAAAAACGTGAGACAACCATTTCTCTTTGTGGTATGATAACTTTTGACCATCAGGGCTACCATACATTTCATCTAAGTTTGGTTTTGATTGTGCTTTCAGTTGTTGCTGCCTCATAGATGTGGTGTTGTAAATCTCTTTGCTGGGAACACATTTCTGTTTAAAGAACTCAAAAATGAAGCCAAAGAAATTTACTTTTAGCTACAAACAGCAAAAGAAGTCAATAATCTCTCCAATGACTGCTCTGACTTCTACAGAAACTGCTACACCACATGTTATCACTAGATGGTGCTGAAACCTGGTTTCTTCTGTAAAACAAGGAGCGGTAGATGGTCCGTGAGGTTGTGCTAAAAACCCTGCTCAGATGTTGACAGTAATCCTCTTACCTTCCTAACCAGCAGGATAAATCAGATGCGTGTAGCTCTTTGTGTGGTCCACCGCTCAGAAGGGATCTGAGTGAAAACAAACCAGTGATCTGAAAACACTCAGCAGGACTCAAAGAGTTCCAGGGTCAAACCTGGACCCTGATTTATTTCTTTGGACATCTTATTAACTAACAGTGGAGAAAGTTTCTTATCAAGATGATAAAAACTGAAGTTTTTGTAGCTTTCTAATTTTAAAACCATCAGAAATACTTTAATTTTATCTCCCAGAACCAGACATTGCTTGTCTACTGCAGCCATAATTGGTTAGTTTGTTTTTGTTTGTGCACATCGCATTCGTTTTATTTCTTCTTCCAGCCTTTATCTAACCAGGATAAACAAGCTGAGATTGAAAATGTTTTTCACAAGCGCTCTGGCCAGAGTAGGCAGCAGCACAGTTCACAAAGCTGCTGATGGACAAAAAGAGACCAAACACTCAGAAATAAATTAAAAGAAATGAGAAACATGATCCAAAAGGGCTGCAACTGACCTCTGTTTATTGATTATTGACATATAAATCAATCAATCAGTTAATGAACAGCACACTCAGTGTATCTCGTTAAGCTATTGGCTTCTGAGGTCATTGCTTTCTTAACCTCAAAGCATGCCACAAAAACATTCAAGCCATTTTTATGTCTCCAACTCACCTGATGTAGTTTTAATGTTTTGTGTTGTTACTATAGGAACAGTGGAGCTCAATCAGGAGAGGGTGAAAAAAAGAAGATGAGGTGTTGAAGAGGAAAAGATTTAAAGTGAGTGGCTAAATGTAGAAAACCTCCCTGCGTGTCTCCGACTTTGGTCGCTTCAGTTAAATGTCACGACTGATGCTTGAAAAAGAAACTTCTTCAAACACTCGCCAATGCCGGTGTGTGTCCATGATAAGAAAGGGCTGCTTTATAAATATGAAAGGAGCTGTTTTCTCTGCAGTATGCTCAGGGAGTTCAGAAGTTTCAGGACACAACGATGGCGAGTCTCTTGCTGCCTGTTTTTTATGTTTTCTGTAACAGTCACTTCCCCGTGAGCAGAGATAGAAAAGATGAAAAATGGCTCGCTCAGCAGCTCTGCTCTGGATGAAAACATGCACAAATGTTTCTGCTGACCATGCCCACCTATCCTGCATCTCTAGTTCCAAAGATAATTGATCTATAATTGAATAATTCTAGTGCACTTCTTTGTCTTAACCACTATTCATCCACACTGGAGTCATGTCCGCCCTGATCTTCTCTGTCTTTCCCTCCCTGCAGCAAATTTGTTCATCACCTTGGTGTCACTTTCTCTTATCGTCTCTCTTCAATAGAAGCTCTTTCTCACCAACAAGTCCCGCTATTAATTTCTGCTGCTCTGTTTAATGAAGCGAACACTTTGCATATTACACAGATAAGACACCATCCTTTGTTTGAAGAGTCTTCTGCAGAATAATCAGACGTGACTGTGTCAATCTGGCTCTAACACACACACGCACGCACACACACAGAGTTTTTCATATCTGATTTTCTATATTGGAGCTGGGATTGACACCTCAGGGCGAAAGGAGCTGACTCTGCACTGATTTCTCTTCTTTCAGCTGCTGCTCATGCAAGTGCACAAACACATTTTGGATGTTTTAAAAAGAAAAAAGAAAAGAAAGTGTTTGAGTAATACTTTTTTCAGCAGGATGTTTCACTCTTTCAATCCAACCAAATTTTGTTAATTATTCTGGTTTAATTTGAAAATGTTTGTTCATCATCTTTTCCCTGCATGTGCCTCAAACTCAGCTCAACATTTGTGCTCGATAACTGATTATTTTAGTTTTATTTCAGCCAAATAAACACTGCAGGAGCCCTAACCTCATTTACTGCTCTATGCAGACTTCTACATCGATTCAACTCTTGGGTAACTCCAGTGACTTTTTCAGATAGACGATAAGAATTATAATTAACAAATTGATTACAGTATTTTTAACAGAGATAACCCTTCATCGATCCCTGAGGGTGAAGTTGGCAGGAAAATTATCAAACAAGTGAAAACAGCTACACCTCTGAAACTGGTGGAAATTAGTATTATATATTTCTGCATTAAAACTTGAAAAAAAACAGCAGAAACAAGTTTTCTTTTTTCTGCTTATTTAATTCTTTTTTTCTTTCTTTTTCTGTTTGTCATATCGTCTATATCTGACATTCTTCCCTTATTTTACACAATTTCTTTCTGTCTTTCCATTTCCTTTTGCCTTTCTCTCTTCTTTTTGTCTGTTCTCTTTTTTTCTCTCTGTCTGGCATTTCTTTAATATTTCTAGATTTAATTTTCATTCCCATATTTCTTTCCTTTCTCCTTTTTCATAGCTTGCTTTTTTCTTTTTCCATCATTTCTTTATTTTTGTTTTTTTTCTTGTTCCCTTCCCTTTTATTTTCTGTCAAGTGTTTTTCTGTCTTTAATACCTTTCTTTCCTTTTTTCCCTTTCTGGTTTTCTTTTTTCCTTGTTTCCTCATTTTTGTTTTGTCCTCTTTCTGTCTTTTTTGACTTGTATTTCTTCCCTTCTTCTTACGGATTTTCTGTTGTTCTTTTTTCTTTTAATCATATTATATTCATATTTATTTATTTACTTCCACAATACACCACAATACTTTGATCTATTCATTAAAGGGGCTGTGAGGAGTTTCAAAGTGACCATGTAAAAGTCTCTGTTCTACATGTATGCCTGAATGTTACCCACACTTTAAAATTAGCTAATCAGCACCAATGTAGGTTACTTCTAAATGCTACTTTGTAGCTTCCCAATCAGATTGAGCAGAACTGGATTGATTTAGTAAGTCTCTATTACAACACCGCACAGGCTGATGAACTTCAGTCTTGAGAAGAGGATTCTGTGTTTTCCTCTGCTGAAAACAATTTCTGTGGCTAATTTTGTAGTGATGGTGGACACTGGAGCCGAACTGTCGGACAGAAAAAGGAGAAGAGCAGAGGAAAGCTGTTTAAACTTGAGAGTCTGTCAATAAGATGAAAAGTGAGGTTACGTTAGCTCTCCTTGGTAGACGAGCGCTACATATGGACGGCTACTAAACTACTGTACAAACTGACAGGTTGCTTGATGTCACATTAGCCTACAGAAACATTGTAGCACCGGGCTGCTAGTAGTGCTACATATAGCCGGCTACTGACGTACTATACAAACTTAAATCTTTGCTTGTTGTCATGTTTCTAGCAACAGGGCTGCACATCTGTACTGATAAAAATCTTACCGCGTCACATTGTAAGAAAATTTGTTCCAAAACAAACACACTAAAGTCATGTCTTAACAACAGTGTGCAGGAGACTCCGGGCTGGAAGGTGGCGAGGAAGTCAGATCCTCCTCATAGCATCTTTAAAATGATTCCTCTTCAGAGCTAGTCTCTGACTTTGTCTCTAAGGTCTTTTCCTAATGCTTGAATACTGGTCCTTAGGTATGCTGTTCAGCATGTCCCTCACGTTCTCCGATGACCTTTACCTGCAGTTGGTTTTTCTTTCTCTCATTACTCTTTCTCTTGAAACGAAATACCACAACTCTTCCCAAAAATATCTCTGGATCCCTTTGATTGATAGTTTCCTGACCGGATGAGTTTGATGAATTGATGCACTTTCTATTAGTGAGCTCAGGAGTGTTGCTCATGATGAATGCAGCTCATTAGTGAACCACAACTTTTGGTAATTGTTCACCTGTGTCTTATAAAAAATGCCGGTCACAAACTCTCTCAGCCACTTAGTTCTGAATCCTCTTCTATCAAATCTCTTCCTCCCTCATTATTCAGTAATTCTTCTCACTCAGCCCTCCCGTTGCCTCGGCATGTTCCTGTCACCAAGTTCTCACTCTTTCATTTGGAATCTAAATTAGAGCAGGTGTTGAGGCAGGTAAATGAAGAGATGAAGAGGCCTCCTGTCACTCTCAGGTGAATTCAGCTTCCCCGACTTGTTAATGTCACACCGTCTCCTTGGCTTGCTCAGACCTGAGCCCCTCTACCTGCTCAGTGGAGTCACACATAGCAGCTGGCTGTGAGGGGAGCAGGTGACGGATGAGATTGAATTCCTGTGTTTCCCCCTGTGGTGTATAATGAGTCCATGTGATGTGACAGACGGACAGAGGAGATGAAGTTTGGCTGATAGTTTCACATTTTTTGGTTTTCATATCTATAGAGAGCTGTCATACCTTGATTGTGCCACCTTCAAACCTCATACTTACTCAGCCATCAATTCACAGCAGATGGAGATTAACCAATAATTGCTTTTAGATGAATGTCGGCTAATCTTCAACAAACATTTAGAGATCTAATGTATCACATGTGCTATCAGAAAAATCAATGAAAGCAGGATGATGGGCCTTCCTCCAAACAAGCTGAGGGTGAAAATCTTAATGTAATATTGATGCATTTTTTGTCTTAGAGATAATATGTTATATCAACACCCCACTTAGGAAAGAAGAAGTGTATTCATGCTCCTGCTACCCCAGACATCTGTGCTGATTTTTGCTGTAAAAAAAAAAAAAACATCTCATCCCTCTTTCTGCTCTTTTTTCATAAAATCTATCAGGCTTCCTTTAACAGGCAGAAACCTTGAGCAGAACAAGACTTATGTTAGATGGAAAACTACTGAGACCATAATAAGTTGAAAAAAAAGAGGAGATAGCTTTGTTTGCATTTGCAGGTCATGAACACGTTAATCTCACCATTCTTAATGTCATTCCTGTGGCTTCAATGCACAGAAAAAGGAATTATTTCCACAGTGTCTTCTTTTGCTCAGGTCATTTCTAAAGCAGTTAGCAAAATGTGGATTTAGAAGTGTTTTTATTGACAAAAGTGTGACTCTACCTTTCCAATGAGGGTTAATTTGATCTGACGCTGCTCGTTGTAGACCTACATGAGATGTTGGCTGTCATATGACAGAAGGTTTAGTCATCCTGCCACTTCAGGTAAGAACATCAAACCTCTAAATCAGCTGACAGACCATGACTTTTGTGAACCACAGAATGTTTTTGATTGAAACATGTTGACCTAAAAACTATAGATGTAACATATGGACATAGTGTCCATGACATCACCCCTTTGTTGGGGGTATGTTTCCTATCAATGAGACAGGGATTATATTAGAAATGCTGAACTAAACCTTGCTTCGTTTGAGTTCAGGTGATGTATGGAGGTGTGCTTTGAACCTCTTTTCAGACATCTATAAGGTGCCTACCTGTCGATCAAGTCTGCCATGTTTTTATGGGCAAAACTTGTTTAATAACTTCATAGAATAGCTTCATTAAATAAGTTTAAAAAAAATCCTCCCCCTGTTCAGTGTGAGCTGATATAGAGATTGTACAGGTAAAGTGTTTAATTCTGCTGTAAAGATAAGCTTTTTGAATGGGTGTGTATGTGGTTTCTGGTGTTAACTGCAGCCACCCTCTAGAGGACGCTCGGGGAACTGCAGGTTTTAGCACTACCGCATTAGCTAGATATTTTTTGATCTGAGGTTGCTGCTTGGCTTGGACATGTATCTCTACCGGGGGTCTATTATTTATGGTAGTCTGTTATATGAAAATAACACTCAGTCTCTAACCAATCAAAATTAGGGATCACAAATTATATATTTGCAAGTAATTTAAATTTCTGATTACTTTAAATATCAATGCTAAAAAAAAAAAAAAAAAAAAATTCAACAAATTCCAAAGGCTAACAAAAGCTTACAGGACTAACTAGCTTGCATTAATTCTACCATCATGAGCTGGCAAGAAAAGCTGGAAATGATAAGTTAACTTTTTTTGTTCTTTTTTTTAAATAACTATATTTTTGTTTTGAAAATAACTAAGACAGCAAAATGCAAAATTTGAATTAGTCATTGCTGTACATAAATAAATCATTTAAAGGATGGATTTATAACATTTTAAAAATGCAATATCTAGAGAAACATAAAGACTGAGGATTAAGTGCTCCTCAGGTACACTTCCTGTGCTAGACATGACTGTTCCAGTGAGTTTATTGAATTGTCCGGGAAGGAAATATTAGCTAAAAAAAAAAAAAAAAAAAAAAAAAAAGAAGAAATCACTATTCTATTATTAATGTAAGAAGTGACAGAATAGGTATTATAAACAATAAACTAAGGTTTAAAAGTCTTAAGAGTGAGTGATGAAGACACATAAAGCCTGTGGATGAATCATTATCTCTGATTAAAACAATATTGTTTGGTTTATAAATCACTTATTGATGTTCATATACTTGTCAGGGACATGAAAATCCATCACATTACACTGAGTATCTGATAATTCATCAGAATGACCCGCAGCCGTCATGCTAATCCCGCTAAAATGGTATCAAGAGGTTCAGATAAATTATGTTTGGTCTCAGGGTCACATGGAGTGATTTACAGGCGCTGATACCGGCCAGACGAGTCCGAGACTAATCATAGTGAAGGGGTGTGTGAGGGGGCAGTGAACCACAGGGGTGGGAGGTATTGGAGGGGGGGTTTAACAGCCAGCAGAACGAATGCCAGGCGAGCTGTGGTGTGCGTTATGGTGCGGTGACTCCTCCAGGAGCGCGCGTCTTCACGGTGCGTAAAGGCGGCTCCAGCGGAAATATGGAAAGTGCGCGTTTCACATTTTCTCCAGAGCCTCAACCTGTCCCTCCAGAGCGGAATACGTGCCTGTAACAAGACACGAAGCTATTTTTAACTACAAACAACTCGCCAAACAAGCGGATATCCAGAAGATGGACCCTCTGTACAACACCACCACCGATCTGATCCCCTTCAACGGGACCAATGCGTCCGTTAACGCCAGCGACGGCTACAACCAGTTCATCCAGCCGGTGTGGCAGATCACACTGTGGGCTGTGGCTTATTGCAGCATCGTGGCGGTGTCTGTGGTCGGAAACATAATTGTCATTTGGATTATTCTGGCGCACAAACGCATGAGGACCGTCACCAACTACTTTCTGGTAATGAGTTTTAGAAGACTGAGGCTTTGTTTGAGTAAAAAGTGAAACTTCCAAACTCATTCATCGAAGTTAAGTGAATCATTGTGTCATCTTAATTTCATCCATTCATAGTCTCTAATGAAAAGTACCTTTAGTTGACAACCGCGTTCATTCATTTACAAACACGGGCAGCTTGTTAGATATCCATCTTTAATTCAAACGCATTTTCAATTCATCAGCACACCAAATAAATAACAAGTATTGACTTTCTGCCACACATCTCAGCCAATTAAGTCAATTAATGCAATCACATCAACCCTCCTGACTCTTGCAGAAGAGCACACGCCTCTTCTTCACCATCTTGAAGAACACAGACAAAACACATATATGTAAACAGTCAAGGGGTTTGGTGTATTGGTATTTTCATCTCAGGAGCTCCAAGGTCACTTTGCGTCTAATTATTTGGCCTAAATTTGTGGAAACATTGACAAATGGTGTCTATTTTAAGCTTTTTTTCACATTAACAGCTCTTAAACTCAGAATTATCTGATTACAACAAAATATGAAAAGCATCAAATCATCTGACAACATCCAAGTAGCTGGAAAAAGATATCCTGTTTAAGATCCGTTAACCCATTCATCCTGACATCTGACCTTACACGTCTAAGGGTGTGTCTTTAAAAAAAATATCTCATGATAATAATGTGAAAGATTTATATTGTCTATGCAGAAGCAGCTCTTTGGATTGCATGGTATTGGTCACACATATCCAAAGTAAATGAGGTGTCTCTGGTAGATTTTTGCCTTGAATTCAGTCCCCTAGGCTGCTTTTCCTCCCTTATTTATGCCCTACTTTAAAAGTAAAATCATCTGTTTTATTTTGAGTTTTTTAAGAGTCTTAAAATGTCATATTTCTCTGTTTACCCACCAAAAAGCCAAAGAAAATATTAAAAAACCATTTAGAAAAGCTGTTCCCACTTGTTCTCTGCAGGCATTAATGTGGCTTTAGCATCCCCTTCATGATGCAGGGCGACGCCAAACATCTATGAACAGGATTAGCCGTGGATGTAGGATTGTTGTGACGTCGGATTTCTGCTGCAGGAGGCGGCTCAATCCTTTTGTTTCAGTCTGCAGAATCATATCTGAAGCAAGTACTTTAGTTTCTGCAGCGGCTGCAGCTTTGAGGCTCAGAACACTCCTGGTGGGTTAGTGTTGATAAGAGCTGAAACTTAAATTAATTCATTGAGCTTATTTGGCAGCTGTTTTATACTTCTCAAGGCTGCTTTGAGTTGTTTAATTAATTAAAGCTACGTGCTATAGAGAGCTTCTGCCAAAGAAATCAAAGAATTATGGTCATTTCAGCTGTACTTGGAGGATAATAGTTCAAAGGAAGCAGAAGATTTTAAGCTCTCTGAATGTTTTGTAGTTTAAACTTTTTTATTTTTTGCTCATAAAAGTATTCAGATAGAAGTAGAGGTGTAAAAACTTTAAGATCCCCTCCTGAGATGCCAACAAGTGAATTTAACAAATGTTATCTTTGTCTTCCTCCTGCAGGTGAACCTGGCCTTTGCAGAGGCCGGCATGGCAGCATTCAACACGGTGATCAACTTTGCATACGCCGTCCACAACGAGTGGTACTTTGGTTTGGTTTACTGTCGCTTCCACAACTTCTTTCCCATCGCCGCCATCTTCGCCAGCATTTACTCTATGACAGCCATCGCTCTGGACAGGTGTGTGTTCTGTTTATTATGAGAATATCAGTGTGAGTCTCAGCACAGGGCTGCCATCAAAATGAGAGAGTGCTCCTTGAGGCTGTGTGCAGACTATAGGAGGTCCACTCTGGTGCAGTATGGAGGAAACTTAATTTAAGACTCACTGTTTCCTCAGCCCTCACTTGTCTTGTATTCGCAGCTGTGAAAACAAAAGGAAAAGGGTCTGTCAAATAGCAGGTGATTGGACTCCGAAACAAGAAAAAATACAGGGGTTTTGAAAATCTGAAGTATCTAGTTGCATTAGTTGCTTTGACAGTTTGCTTGGTGACAGGATTGGAGCTCAGTAATGATTTACTGTTTTGCCCAACCGACAATGATTGTACCCTGAGTGTATCACCGTCATTTTCTACTTACAATAACAAATCTCTGTGTTACTACTGGAATTTTTCCCACTTATATGCTAGTAGACAACTTAAGAATAGAAAAGGATACAAAAGAATAGAACGTTACTGTCATTGTATCAAGAACAACAAAATTATAGTCACAGCAGCAATCAAGAAAACAAAATTAAGAAAGTGTATGACAGCTTGTCCATCATTGTCCAGTTCAGCCAGCCTCCACCTCCACAGGCTCCAGGACTGAGCTTCTTCAGCAGTCTGTTCAGTCTCTGTCTCCTGGATCCTGTCTTCTCACAGCAGGTGAAGCTCTTCCAACATGGCGTTGGTGTCTGATGTTAGCTCCGGTTAGCCATGTCTCTAAACAGCATGGTGCTACTCTGCCCTCTGGTATTCCCTTTGTTGCTGGGTTAGCACAGCTAGCTTGTCCATCTTATTGGAGATAGATCTTACGTTTCCAATAATGGGTGGAAAGACAGGTCCATGTCGTCACTTCTTAGCTCACACCTCAGAACCAGCATGTCACCTCCTTTTCTTCACCCTGTGGGAAATCATCAGGCCTTGCACCAGTTAGCATTGACATGCTACAGGCTGCTAACAGCCATGGTTACATGTAGGATCTCCAGACAAACACAGGAGAAAAAGTAGTAAAAATATCGCTGAAGCGACAAAAAGTTTGGTGTCCATGACCAACAAATGAGCCATACAAAGCAATGATCCACTCCAAATACAAAGATTACAAAAAAAGTGACGAAAAAAGTTACAAGAAACAGACAAAGAAGAGAGAGCTGCTGCAAAAGGCAGCCATAGCCAACAGGGCGGCACCTAGCAACTACCTACCTTATCTTAAACAAAAAAACTATACCTACTCTACCTAATCTTGAACAAAAAATTTGGTTTATAAAAACTAGTTTCCAGTTGGTTCCTGTCACATGACATCATCTGCTTCTTGCTCCTTTCGGGCGAAGACATGGTGGGTGCAAATTGTTCATGAAAGAGCCAATTTTCATAAATTTGTCATGATCCCCCCCCCCACAACATATTTATAATTATTTAATCATTCAAGTTTCTAGAGTAACCCTCCACCAAAAAATTGTACCTGGGATAATATTTTTTGTTCATGGGCTTATTTCTGTGAGTGGCAACAAAAAGTTGCCAGTGGGAACATAGCTAGTCGCTAACTAAAGGAAAACACTGCCGGCAGGATTACTCATAATTAACTTATGATGTTCAATTTTCTGGACACACAAGTACTTACCATAGCCAATGCCCACACCTACCGTCCCCCAAGAAACACCTTTTTTTATTTATTATGACCATGTTTATATTTTTTTGATAGCTGTGTTAGTATTATAATTATTATTATTTCTATATAATTATTTGGTGACCTAGTGACAAGCAGTGTGACCACCAACAACAATTGTTGCCAGTCATGAAAATCCTATTTTCCTCAAAACAAAGTACAAAATGGAAAAAAATAGATACATAACATGAATCAGAGGGACTCAAAAAACTATATGCCTTACAACTCTGAAAAAAATATGGGCATAGATGGATTAATGATGGGAACGGACAAATTATAGTTTGATTTAAACAATCTACATAGAGGAAGCAGCACATGGTTTTCGTAAGCTGATTCTTTGAAGTGTTCAACCCCTGATTTGAGGTACAACTTACGTCACTGCTAGCATATTGATGTTAATTAGGTTTTACTTGTAGCTACGTGGTTACAGTCACGTTCACCACAAAAGTAAAGGAAAGGAACACAGAAAGGAACACTCCATAGATCTCACCTACTTAACACGTACCAGTGCTTTGTCAAATGAGGTGAGTACCTTGAGAGTGCAGTTGCTATGCTACGTTTTGTTAGCATGAGAGCTAGTACAGCATCAATAACTGCTAATACTCCTTCTGTTTTGTGGCTGTGACCCACTTTTCCTTCTTTGCCTCTTCTTAAAGCATACAATTGAAGGTTACATCACTCATGTCTTGTGCTTTAGCTCACTCCCTTATACAACAGGAAATAATCATGGTTTCTGCTTCTTTTGCCATCCATGTGGAAAGGGCAGAAAGTGACGTCTCTTGCAGAGGGTGTTCAGTATTAATCTGTAGCCTGTGTAAAAAAAAGTGGGAGAATTGTGTCTTAGTTCAAGAAACTTAACGATAGTTTTTCTCACTTGTTGCTGTTATTGATATCTTCAAATGAGACTGGACACCTGTAGTTTAAAGTTTTGGCTGTATACACTTCTTTTCATATACTGTACAGTCGTTAAAACACTGAACAATGTTGTATGTAATTTTTTATAAAAGGTGTCCCTTACCTTGTTTAATTTAATTTCATACTGCTTTGAGATGATGAGGAGTCAAGTGGCTGCTTTGAAGAAAAGAAAAAAAAAACAATCCTGTAAAATGAGACACTGCGTCTCATGAGACTGTGCTGTAATGAAATCAGATGTAACGCTGACGATCTGCAGTTAGGACGCAGAAGCATGAAAGTGTAACTGAGCATGCTGAGACAGGTAAGAGAGGTTTATCTTAAAGCAATCCTACAGTTAATGACTCCAACTGGTCGTGTCTTCCTCCTCCAGATACATGGCCATCATCCACCCCCTGCAGCAGAGACTGACCTCCACAGAGACCCGTGTGGTTATCGCTGTGATCTGGATGCTGGCTTTGATCCTCGCCTTCCCTCAGTACTACTTCTCCTCCACCGCCCTGCTGCCTGGACGCACCGTCTGCTACATCGACTGGCCTGAATACACCACTGTGGAGATTAAGAAGATGTGAGTGACACAATATGTGGCCCGATCAGTGGATCTGTGGTTCTCTATCACAATGTTTAAAATGTTTCCTCCTCAGAGACAGAGATTAGAAATCCAATTAAGCTCTCATGTTGTTTCTGCCGCTGAGGGACAGCAGACACGCGCCCACAACACTGAAAAAGCATCTCATTATAAATTGAACTTCTGCATCCAGCAGACGGTGAGCAGAACAGCATCAGTGCTGAGCCCTGTGTCTGGCTGAGAGAAGATTGAGTTTCAGATCTGATTTAGGGGTTCCTTGGAGACGTGTTTGAGTACGCATCTGATAAATCTTCAATTATATGAACCAGTTGGACTCTTTTATGTCTCAGTGTAAGGTGCAGGAGGTTTAGTGTTGAGATAAGTGATGACCATAACGTCAAAGTTACAGCAAATAATACCAAAAAAGGAGATGAAAGGCACTAAAAAGCACTTTGGAGCAGGGGTTAAAGCAAAGTTGGCAAATTTGTCTCTACATAACTTTTCTATTTTTCTTTCAAAACAGAAACTGCAGAAAAATAAACATGGCTGAAGTTTTATTGGTTCTAACTGATCACTGGTTTCAATTCTAAGATTTTTAGAGTGTAGAAAATTAATGAATATTACAAGAAGAAATTTTTGCTTGCTCTTATTTTTGAGCCGTTTAGACTCTTAGATTAATAGGTTAACTATGAGAAATTAATTTTACTTAATTTTCATTAAACATCACTACCTTTTTTATTTGAATGAGTAAACAAAGAATCTAATAACACTACATTTTATAAACTTGAAAGCTGGTGACTCATCAATGGAAAAAGAGTTTAATATCTTCCTTATAAATTAATCCACTGCTCAGCAACTTTCCTCCTCCTTTATCTCCCCTCCTTTAGTTTCTCCTCTTTTTCATCTCTTCTTTTTCTTTTTGTCAGATCTCAGTCTGAGGAGAAGCTCTATGAACTTGTTTCTAACAAAAATCTATTTGAACTATTTGTAAACAGGATTATTTTACCTCAATAGAAACACAAAGACTGTGTGTTCTGTACCTGAGAGAGGATGTTACTTCAGCTGTGGCTGAGCAATTCTTTTTTTTTTTCTATGAACAGGAGTCTACAGCTCATCAGAGACACAACGATCCCTCAAATTACACCCTGTTGAAATGAGTGTTATAATGGTTGTGCTTTCCCCATGTAGAGCAGCTTTCATTTTTAACCGACATTAGCCAAACTTTAAAGCAGTAATTAAATAACCATCGCTGTCAGGTACCAAGAAGCAGAAGTGAAAGTTAGGCATCTTATTGATTCATGAATAAATTTGTTGGTTCTTTCCAGAACAAATCATATCTCAATACCCAGCCCTAAACATGCCTCCAAAGTTTCAGCTCCCTGCAGTTTGCTCCTGTTTTGTGTCTCACCTTGAAAATGAGCTGTCTGCATCTCCACTCTCTGCTGCTCAGATCTGTGTGCTCTCATTCTGTCCACATCTGTTCCACTGATGTGTTAGATGATGAGATGATTGTGAGGGCAACACTCTCATCAGAGAACTGTCTATTTATGATGCATGTAACTCAGATTTCACAGATAAAAGCCATTTTACATCCTGGAGCATGCTGACAAGAGCAGCTTGTTTAAATAAAAGAAGGAAAAGAAAGGCAAATTTATTTCTGTGCAACATTTTTCAACAACAAGGAAAATCAAAGTGCTTCACACTAGGCATAAAAACAATAATTACAAATGTCAACAAAACACTTTGGAAGAAATTATTTCACTTCAAGCAAAGATGGTAAATGGTAAATGGACTTGAGCTTATATAGCGCTTTTCTAGTCATGGATCACTCAAAGCTGCTGTACACCACAGGCCACACTTACCCATCCACACCCATTTGCTCTCACATTCACACACTGATGGATCCAATCTTTGCTATGACAGCTATCCATCAGTACATCTAACACAGTCGCGCCCTTTCATACCCACACACCACTGACGCAGCAGTGGGAGCAACTAGGGTTAAGTGTCTTGCCCAAGGACACATCGCCATGTGTCGCCCAGAGCTGGGCTTGAACCTGCAACCTTCCGATTACCGACCAAGCGCATTCTCCAACTGCGCCACTGACGCCCCCAAAAGACAGGATAAAATAGTCACAACCAAATGATGATTTATGTTAAAACAGATTTTCAAATTCCAAGAGTTGTGTGATAAAACATATATTAAATGATTTATTGTAATATTCTGATTAAAATATGGCTATAAAAAGTAGGGCTGTCAATTAGATTAATTAATCACACTGCAAATTAATGCATTGAAAAAATTAAAGCGATTAACTCATTGGCTGCCAGCCATTTCCAGAGCATCTTGAACGATCTTTCAAGACCCAAATAATCTTGTTTTCTCTGACTATGTGAACACCAAAACTACCTAAGAAGAGTGGACACTCTTCTTTTACGTGTCTCTTACTGTTTTTCATCTAAAAAACAGACAAAACATACTTTTTTTATCGCATTCATCTTGGGGTGCCTCTGTCATCTCACATCCTCTTCTCATATCTCATATCTCTCATCCAAACAGCACACTGCTCTCACTCACAGTAATTTACGAGCATGATTTTGATTGATTTCAACTGAAAAGCATAATTCACTTCTATAGACGCAGTAAATAGTTGTAATCCATTCTATAGACGTCAATGGTAGCGAACACAGACATTTTCATATTGGTAGTTGAAAAAAAATGTGGCTTTACAAATCTTCACTTCTTCGTGTTTTCATCTGACAAGTCATTCACTACAATTTTGTGATGTCCCCAAATTCAAATTCTTCAATTTAGGACCTTAAGCAGATATGAGATTAAAATGCGATTGATTAGATTAATTAATTATGAATCCTGTAATTAATTCATTTTTTTTAAATTGCCTGATAGAGAGTTTTAGCTGACTTGAATTTGTTTGGATATTTGGAACATAAAAACTGAATGCTGTCTCTCCATGTTTGATTCAGACTCTGTGGACAAAAAGTTGACCTGTCTGTGTCTATTACCTCCCAGAGATTTAGTGCTCGAGTATTTTTTTCTAATCTTTCTACAGAAGTTTAATGGTATTAGACAATGGTACAGCAGAGGTCAAGCAGACTGATTTAACCTCTCATGGCCACAACAATAGTCATGTCAAAGCTGAATTAACAGGCTTTATGAATAAATTCTTGAAGCATTATCCATCACAGTTAAATTTGACTCATATTTATTGGTGCAAAAAAGAGCCATTTGTACCATAAATTAATGCGTAATAGCTCATTAAAAACCATGCTACCAGCAGCAGCTCACAGATACGTTGTTGGCTCTGCAGCACGGTTTGTGGTGCGTTTAATTAGAGGATAACATTCGTCTCACGAGCACAGGTTAGGTGAACGTAATCTAGTGAAGCAGGTGTTTGCTCTAATCCTGTGCTTCCAGGCTTTATGCTAAGCTAAGCTCACTATTTCCCCCTCTGTACGTCACTCTGATGTTTGATTGTTGTGTTTCTTCTTACATTCGTCTAATAATTGAAGGGAAACTCTGATTCCACTCCGATTTGGTTAACGTTGAGTAAAGTGAAGCTCGTGTTGAAGAAGTTCTGCTGCATCAGTAATCGGTAAACCACCACAGGAAGCTGGAATCTGCAGCATTATCCCATGACTGGCATGTTCATCCTGCAGCAGCAACACCTCCTTGTTGTTAATACATTCTGATCTCTCGCCTCACGTACCGGACGAACTACCTGCTTCCTGCGGGCCGCTGCAGTCTGACTGCACCAGTGTCATAATCACTTCCTGTGGGATTAATTTAGTAAATGAAAAAACACAGCCTGCAGCTGAAACGACTCTTGTTCAGGTGCTGAATCTGACCGTGAGGATCATTTTCACGCCTGGTTGATTTCTTCTGGAAATATCTGTGCAGCTAAAAGAGGGAAAAGGGGCGTTTGATGAATTTGCGTCCAATTTTAATATCCCATCATCACCACCCCTGACTGCCCCCGCCCAGCTGCTCTGCAGACTGGAGCATCTCTTATTTAGTGCTCTTCATTTCATCCTGCTGAGATATTTACAAGGAGATGAGGATCACTTCCATGTTGGTGTGTTTTCAAGTGTGTGTGTGTGTGTGTGTGTGTGTGTGTGTGTGTGTGTGTGTGTGTGTGTGTGTGTGCATATATGAATGTTAACATGTTGTGTATGATTGATGGAGGGCAGGCGTCAGACAGCTCTCTGTGAGAGTGGAATTATTCACAGAGGCTGCAAACCAAATATTATAAGAGCGCTGTCTACTTGGCGCTATGACAGATTTTACCCTGAAAGCAAACAGCTCTAAAGCAATTAAACACAAATCACATTTAATCATCTTCAAGTGGTTGTAAATGAAAAACTGGTCCATACACTTAGAGATATTTAAACAGGAAAAAAATTACTAATTTTAGTTAGTGTCAGTTAGTCAATACTTCAAACCATCCAGATCATCAAATGTTGGCATTACTCTACATCTAATTCTTAACATAAAACTCAAAATCTCAACTCACATTGAACAAATTATTTAATTCCACTGAGTAGCATGGAGAAAAGTTTGCAAGAGTGATTTTGTGACAGGAGGGGAGGAAGAAAACCAGATGAAAAATCTTCTAAGTGCATATTTTAAGCAAATGATCTAAAACTGTGGCTCTAACTTTGGACCATTGCATTAAATGTCACAGTTCTACCTCCTCAGATGCTCTTGTATTACCGACCTGCTTCCAAAAAAAGCAAGTTGCAGTTGTGGTTACTCAAGACATTTGACTCATTTTCAATCACTGTGTGCAATTGTCTCCGCATGTTGTGATATTTTTTCAGCTGTTTTTTCAGGGATTACATTTTGGAGGTGATCTGGATCACTGTCTGGATCCAAGACTTTTTTTAAAGACTTCTTTATCATTGTTAGACAGGGCCAGTTTCACCATATGTGTATATAACTCTACGATAAATGGTCAGATTGCTTTGCAATCTTTTATTTAAACAAGACAAGGTCACCATAATTTCTGACAGATGTTTAAGTACGATCCAGATCCTTGCAATGTTCTGGATACCAAGATCTGGAATATGAAATATGTGCTGGGTCATCATATTTTTCAACACTGTCAGGTAACAAATTATCGTAAAAACCTGCAACTAACACCAAATTGTAGCAGACAGTCTGCTGAAAGGGAGTATAACATTAAAGTAAGACTAAAGTGCTGCATGACAATCACAATATGCTTGGCGGACATCTGCGCACTTTGAGTGTGTTTCTAGTTTAACGATGTTTACCTGAGTCACACTCAGTTGTATCCGTCTACCCATGGTGCGAACTGTTTCTGCTACAGACTTCGCCCACCAATACATGACCAGCACAGGATCCAAATAAGATAATTGATTGGTACAGAATCCACCCATCATTGCGTGATCAGTTTGGGATATGCCTACCAATATGTGATGAGTTTAGGGTCTGGGATAAGAAACTGATTGGTACGGGGTCCACCTTCCAACACATGATTGGAGCTGAATCTGGAATAAGATATTACTGCCACAAGATCCACCTACCAGTATGGGATCTGGGATAAGAAACGGTTCCATACAGGATCTGTCTACCAATAAATGATCAGTACGATATCCGCTTACCAATACGTGATCTGTACATCATCCCCCTACCAATTTGAAATCGGTAAAGGATCAAAATAAAGAATTGATATTCACAGGATCCACTTATCCATACTTTGTTGGTACAGGATCTAAAATCTGAATCTGGAATTGATCACAGGATCCGCCTACCAAAACTTGATCCATATGGAAGCGCCTACTAATATGTGAAGGCTAAGGAATCCTTCTTGTCACATGAGTTGTTCTTAGCAAAGATAGTAAAAGAGAAAGATGTCTTATCCCACTGCGCAATGCAATGTTGAAAGATGTACATTTAACGTAATTTTTGATGTCCAAATCAGGTCTCCTGAAAACTCAGCTGTAAAACATGCCCAAAGACGTCACCAATGAATTTAAGAGTCACTGATCAACCACTCTTTGGGTGCAAGAAGAATATAAAGACTACTGAACGGATCTAGATCAAGGATTGATGAAAGGACAGATGCATTTTTGTCAAATCAATTAAAAACAAATTACTTCAAGATCCTTGTAAGAATACTTAGAGAGAAGGGAGAAATTAAAAACCAAACCAAGTCAAAACTCATCCTGACAAACCCAGTCTGCCACAAAATCTTCACCCCAACCTTATTCAACCCAGCTCCCGTTTTAAAAAAGTTTCTGTCGTGTGTCGGGGAGCTGATGTGAGAACGTAGCCGGAAACATTTGGTTAAACCCACCACAAGCAGGTGGGCGGAGGTGATGATGTTTATATCATGTGACTGATGCTGGCCCAGAAGAGTGACAGGATGAGTAAAAGCAGCTGAGGTCGAAGAGGGAGAATCATTTCCAGAGATCCACACGTTTATACAGAGTATGGATGTTAAATATCTGTAATCATAGCGTCTTTCATGATGTTGAGCCTGACAGCATCACAAGGAGAGATCTGAAATCACATGAAAACCTTCCACATCTTGATCTCTGTCTCCTGTTTCCTAGATACTACGTGTGTGTGACCCTCCTGATCTACTTCCTGCCCCTCTGCATCATGGGATGTGCGTACACAACTGTCGGAGTCACCCTGTGGGCGAGTGAGATTCCTGGAGACTCGTCTGAACACTACAAAGAGCAGCTTACGGCTAAACGCAAGGTGAAGCTCTCCCACAGGCTTTAGTTCGCCCCTTTCAGGAAGCACTCTGATTTATTTGATGCTCTTTTAATCCTCCTCTGAAAGCCCCAAAAAACTTAGCAGATTATTTTTCTGTTTTTCTGTGCCAGGTGGTGAAGATGATGATAGTGGTGGTGTGTACTTTCGCTGTCTGCTGGCTGCCCTATCACATCTACTTCCTGCTCCATCAGTTCTTCCCTGATTGGTTCGAGCAGCTCTACATCCAGCAGGTTTATCTGGCCATCATGTGGCTTGCTATGAGCTCCACCATGTACAACCCCATCATCTACTACTGTCTCAACAGCAGGTAAAATGCAGCATTTTGGCGTTTCACAGCTTTAATGACAATCTGCCGTCAGAGTAGGGGTTAATCAGGCTCTAATACCAGTTTCAGTCCGTTCCTGTGAGATGTAATCTATGTTGATGTCAGTAATCCTGTCTTGAAGGTTAATCCTCCTGTAATGTAATACGTGATTCATCGACAGGTTCAGGGCTGGATTCCAGCAGGTGTTTTGTTGCTGTGCTCCAACCGTCAGCAAGGACGAGCTGGAGCTGAAGTCTCCACGGTACCTTCAAACCCAGGTTCAGACCACGCTTTCTCTTTCCAAGCTTCAGGGGAATATTCAGTTTCATCTTTCTTCACCAGATTTAAGTAGATAGTACGAAGACATCTGTGGCTGGTGCCTTTTCGCCTGCACAGGTGTCCAGGAGAATCCTCTCAGACTGTTTAGCTCTTGACTTGTCTCGTTTGTTTACAAAAAGTAGCTGCAAAAAAACAACATTTGGGATAATATTTTTGTTCTCTGCCTACTTTTTGGGCTCAACTAGAGAAATCAATATGAATCAAAACTCTTGGCAAGAAGTTGTTTACATCTGGGAATAATTTCGAGGCACCAAGTTTGTGGTAATCCTGGTGAAGTCTCACAGGGAAAGCTCACAGAAACACACAGAGTCAGAAAGTTTATTATTCAGAGTTGCTTAGTTGACCAATCTCCTCCATCATGAACTTAGCATTGGTCTGGATTTCCATCGGGACTCTGATTTGGAGACTTTTAGAGGTTGAGAGTGTGCCACATGCTCCTACACTAGAAAAAAATGATATCTTATCAAGTGTTTTTGTCTTATTTTTAGTAGAAAATGTCTTTTTGGACTTGTTATGAGCCACATTCACCTGACCAGTCCAGAAAAGTGTCTTATTTTTAGTTATTTGAAGACAAAAATTAGGTCTGAATTACTTGTAACAAGAAAAAAAAATCTGCCAATGGAACAAGAAATAAGTTATTTTTATTAAGACACTATCCTAGTTTTAAGCAAATTTTTGAGCAAATTTCTCTTGTTCCATTGGCAGATTTTTTTTGGTCTTGTTAAAAGCAATTCAGACCTCATTAATGTCTTTAAACATCTCAGACAATTTTTCTGGCCTGATAAGTTGAATGTGGCTCATAATAACTACAAGAAGTCAATTTTTACTTGAAATAAGACAAAAACACTTGATAAGATTGTTTTTGATTAGTTTTTTGCAGTGTAGAGACTTCTATGCCCTTTCCATTCAAAGCTAGACCAGAGAGAAAGAAAAAACTAACGTGTACAAGCAGATCAGATGTGAACTAACCACCGTTATTTTCTTGCTATTTTTATTATTATATATTTTTTTACCCAAGTATTTAATTACTTGTTATATTCCCGATGTTTTGACAATATTAGTTATCTAAAAAACATGAAAAATATGTGTCTGTAATATGGGTCTGTGTGCTTTTCAAATTCAATCTAAAAATTTTAATTCAGTTTCCAGTGGCACAAATCTCAGCGGGATAGTCAAGCATTGAAATATGGTGGGAAAGAAGGAAATTTGTTGTAAAAAATCAAAACTAAACAAGTGTGTCCATCTTATTTGCAGTAAAAGTTGGTAGATTCATCTGACAAATCCTGTAAAACATCTTATTTTAAGATATTCAAAGACAAAAAGCTCTCAAATTTTTATTTTTAAGACTGTTTGATAAGTGAAAAAAGGGTTTTGAGGTGTTTTTGTGCCTTTATGTCTAACTAAAGTGTTCCTGCGTCTAGGTGAGCATCTATCGAGCCAGCCGGATGGAGACGGTCGTGTCTACGTCAGTTCCTCCGGTGACCTCAGAGCCAAGCAGGACCGAGCTGCCATCTTTCAGCTCACACGTTGAGCCTCACGTGACGTCCAATGGCTCGGACTCTGTGAAGTTCACCAACAGTCCCAGCAGTCCTCAGTAGAGAAAACACAACGTGTGTGAGGATTGTGTGTGTGACGGGCAGCGACTCAAAGCCGCCATGGACTCTCTCTGAGTCTGCTGGGGAGGGTTGAGTTTAGAGGCTCTGAGAACGGTGAGGAGCTGATGACAGGCGTTGTGTGTTCTGATCAGACAGGTGAATGAGTGTACGCTGCGTGGATTCCTGATTCAACAGAGTGTGAGGAACCAGAGCATTTCTCCAAGGAGTTCATCTTGTGGTACTATCGCTCAAGATTTCTGTCACCACCTTCAAGGCCTACTCTCAATTTCTCCAAGAGTTTCTGAAGATCGTCATGTTGAAAACCAGTACAAAGGTAGTCCAGCATTCTAAAACCACACCTCATTTTGACAGTCTTTTGATTGGAGAGTCTTCAGAGAACAACAGTTTGGAATCAGTGCTGTAGTTTTTTTGTTTCAGTCTGCAGGAGCAAAACAGGCTGCAATGACTGAAACCTTAAATCACGTTATCGTTATTTATTGACTTAAAAACGTTTAAAACCCTCAAAAAGGCAAAATGTGGAAAAGCTCAGGAAAGTAAACACACTAAAAACACATCAGACGGATAAAGATGAATGCCTAAAATTTTTGTCATAGTCCTGGCACACATTAAGATACAAGTCAGAAATGAATGAAAATAACGAGTATCCTTTATACCCTCTTGTATCCATGTATTACTCGTATACTTTAAGTGTCTGACAGTATTACAGAAAGGGACCAGACTAGACAAATTAGGTACTTTCAAAGGAACCGACCGAATTCTGTCTAAAGTACCGGGTAGTGATTCACTTAGATTAAAAAGGTATCATGTTTAGGTACCTAAATGCATCCTTGTAACTGTGAGGGAGTGGAAGAGTAGGCGATTTTCCATGCTGGACATGAACACAGCATCAAAAGGTATTATATTGAAGAATAAATATTTTAAATTGAAGGAATTCATATTTTATTATTAAACAAATTGATATTTTTCACCAAATAAAAACACAAAAGTACTGAAAATTGGTACCGTTGAGTACCGATACCAATGGCCAGGTACTGGGCATCAGTACCGTATCGTTTCAGATGTGAAAGGATGATTCATCCGAGTTGACCCATCCCTAGTCCAGGCAGAGACCAGAAACAGGCATCAGATTTCTCTCCTCTAGGCTGACAATTTAGTGTGATCACTGAAGTTCCTGCTCAGATGTTTGAGGTGGTTTTCAGTCAGTCCGCTCACATCTTCAAGCTGAAATTAAAGAGTGATAAGATAAAATCTTAAACCCTTCCTGCTGGTAGGATATGGAGCTGAAAATTATAGCACAGCTGATCTGGATAGATAAATGCACCAGCTGTTTCTGGCTTTAAAAGATGTGGGGAAAGAGCTGCAGCAATGGAACCAGTGACGGCCTCTCACACTTACACCATTGAGCCAAACTGATGCTGAAAAAACCACCTCCCCTTTCTGAAGGATCCTTTCTGTAGAAGATGATATCTGAGTCTGTGAGGGACAAAAACAAAAAGTTTCAGAAGACCATCTTCCTCTGCATGTTCACTTCCTGTAACTAAGTCTCAGCCATCACAGCCTGAGCTGCTGCTGCAGGGGGAAGTGATGAACAGGACTGATTCCTAAACAGAAGTGTGTCTGAGTCCTTTAGGTTACATGGAAACCAGGTCCTGGGTTTTGAGGGTTCCCCTGACATGTTAGATAAATTTCAGAGTTGTTGGTCGACCTCACACTCACTGGTTTCATTCTTCAACATGTTTGCGGCTCCGTCACTTGACTGCTGGCGTTCTCCGTCCGGTTTTGGAAAGCACCAACCTCTGCTTCCCTTCGGCAACAGAGTCATGTCAAGATGAGTTTGTGACGCTGTGTTTTTGTTGTGTGTGTGTGGAAACAGGCCCATGAATTGTGTGTGTGTGGGGGTGTGTGTGTGTGTACAGCACCTGTTGGACAGGATTAGCCCCTTGTTTTGACAATGCGTGGAGCCTGGTTCAGTGTGCAGCAGCCGGGTCACAGGGCGGCTAAATATAGAGAACGTGATGGGGGGAGAAAGGAGACACGATGGAGGGATTGATGAAGAGCTGAAGGAGAGAAAAGGAAAACAGTGACCCCAGAGAGAGGACTGCATACTGAAACCTATCTGTTTGGAGTCTGAGTGAGGAGGGACGTCACGGGGGAGGAATGAAGCTATTTAAACCTTGCAGACAACAGCTGCACCGCCACACAAAGTGCAACAAAGTCCACATACTGCAGCTCTACCTGTTTGAATTCAGGATGTGTGCGGACCAAATACAAACGTTGATCAGTGTCATCTGACATTGGAGTATGGGGTTCAATGCGTCAGTGTTGTTACATTGTCTTTAAAATGTATTCATATAAAACTCTTCTCTGTGGAGTATTTTGATTCTGATGTAAAAAATCTTGTTATTCCAAATCATTTAATACGTATAAAATAACTTTGGTTGGGTGAAAAGTTTGTGTTAATATATATCAAAGAAAAGTGTGTAGATATTCAATTTTACTGAGCTTTGTGTGTCAGAAAGCTTCTGTAGTATTAATGCATGCCCTTAAAGAGCCTGAAAGCTTTAAAAACATCTGATTAACTGAAGGGTTAATATCTGTGAAAGCTCTAAACGATCTGCACTCGTGGATTTGTTGTGCTTCATCATTTTTTACAAACTGTGGGGTAGAACGTGTTTTTGTTCTGACGTTAATAAATCTGTTGTTAATCCATCACAGAGGCAGCAAATGGTTATTTACCTGAGTGGGATGGATGCACAAAAATTAAACATGAATCTGACAAAACTGTCAAAACCGCACAAAACTAAAACAAGATAAGGAATATAGATCAACAAAAGGGACCATCAGATGCAGTATATATCTGATAAAGATCCAACTGATGATAAATTGACAAATGATACAGACAAATAGTGTCAAACAAGATGATTAGAAGCAAGATAATCCTAAATACAGCTTTAAAAAAGGAGATATGTTAAAACAGGATTTTAAAAAATCAATGGATCAAAAACACCAACATTAAGATACAAGGCCAACAAAAGCAAGGTAAAATGTGCCATCAGTGTAAACAAGATGGGTTAAAATTGACCAAATATACCAAAAAGATACTCAGAAACAAGATATAAAACCATCAGTACTATAAAGAGAGAAAAGAGACCAGGTAAGATCCATAAATGCCTCCAGTGATGAATGGAAAAAAGATACAGACAAGTAGCTTTGAACAAGATAGGACCAAGATAATAATCTTAAATACCATCTCTAAAAAATGAGATATTTGAAAATAATATATTTGACAACGAGATAGAACTTAAAAAGTGCACAAACATTAGGGTTTAACAGGTTTAACAAAAGCAAAAAAAAAAAGTGCTATGAGTTTAAACAACATTAAATACACCAACAAGATGAATGGAAATGATACAGACCAACAGTGTCAAACAAGATAAAATCAAAATACCATCAACATCAAGCTCAAAACATTCAAATAAAAGAGCTAAATAAAAACAAGATCAAACTTTGTAAGAAGATTTTTTTAAAACAAGATATGGCCTATCTCTAAACCTTGACATAAATATGTATCTCATTTTTAATATGTCTTTTTTTTTTTTTACACAAGATGTGACATATTTGCAAAAATTTTGATATGTCACGCCTTGTTTTAATAAACAAGAGATATATTATTGAATGAGAATATCAAGAAACAAGGTTAGTATGAAAAAGCTGAAGTAAAAAATGGGAACAGTTTAAACAAGATTCTAGAGAACAAAATGTGATTCAGCAACTAAAAAAAGTGACAAAGATTTTCCAGTTTTTCTCAGTGCTTGGTGTTTCTGTGAGTGCTCATCATCATTTGAAGATGCTGTTTGACCTTTCTATATGTGTCTCTAACATCAGATTTGTGTCTTGATCTGATATTCTCGTCAGAGCTCTCTAATCCTCCACTGATGATATGATCGACCTTGTAAGAAATAACAGAACACACAGAAACAGATGCTGCATGTGTGCAAAAATCACGTCTCCACAGCTCCATCTAGTGTTCAATCTATGAACTCAACATGCTTAAATAAAGTCAGAACAAGACAGTTTTCACAGAAACCCTGGGAGTATTCACTCTGTTGCTCCTTTATTTCAGGAGAGAGAAACCTTCAGCTGTTTTTGTGGTCTCAGGGATGAAGACCCCAGATAGATCCTCTCCCTCCAAACAGGAAGGCTTTTAGACTAAACTAGTCCAGACTCAAGTCCTTTAGGGATGTAAGTGCAGAATTTTTATAACAGAAAGTTTGCATCTAAAGGTTCAAAATTTAAGAAAATGGTGGGAAACAGAATCTCGTTGAGAAAAGATGCGTTCACTGAATTCACCGTAAAAATGTCAATAAGTTTTAGAGCTTCCAATGATCACTGTTAAACCAGTAGTCCATTAATGAAAAACCTTTACTTTTCCAGGACTTAGCAAGGTTAAAAGTAGACCTGACATTATCTATAAGCAATGAGAGTGGATGCTTTTGGCAAGAAAAGAGCAATAACAACCATCAAAAAAAGAAGAAAAACTACTTTTACCAGGCTGTTCTCCTGATTATTAACTACCTGTGTAAACAGAGCAGCTGTATGAAAACTCAAGTTTTTATATCCAAGTGGTTGAACAGAAAACTAGTTTTTATGCAAGGCTTTCTTCAGACTTTGATTTATAGCCTGTAGCATGTTTCTGAAGAAGTGGAAGCCATTATCTGGGAGATAAAGGCTGCAGGGGAGGTCAAAATCTGTATCCACATCACGAGTTAGGACATCAAGCTGCAGTTACACTTTTCTCCACAAGGAGGCACTGTGAGGAAAACAGGACCTCAAATAATAGCAGAAAGTTTTTCTTCTTATTGTGTTTCGTACAGAAGAGGATTAGGGCCACTAAAAAAGATGTATGTCGATTTTTTTTTGTTATAATTTTTTCGAGGGTGTATTTGTTTTATCCTCTTCCGTAGGTTTTGGGTTAACTCTTTTAGTAGATCGCTCATCATGGCTAACAAAAAAAAAGGAGAAGACAGTCTGAAGTCATAGTTTTGAATAAAGGCACATTTATTATTAGAAATCAGTCATTTCATCTCACTCAGTTCATTCACACTTTAAAGAGGACAGTAGTTTACAAAGAGGAGTGCATCTGCTCTGCTTCACTCTGGTTTGATGTGTCAGTTTTAGATCCGGAGAAGTGTCCCCCCTCCCCACCCTGTGGGTGAGGCTCTTCGATTGTACGGTACAGTACACGTGGCAGTAAGAGACCAGCTTTTCTGCTCTTCAGGTTCCCTTGTACATGTCTAATACTGATTGTGATGAAATGATGGCAGACAAACAGTCAAAACAGACCCCCCGCCGAGCTGAAGGTGGGCAGGTGGGTTCTTTGGCATGTTTTTATACAAAAAGTGGTTCAAAGAGACGGAGGATCTTCAGCGGCTCCGCCTGTAGAGACACATAAAGTCTCAACCCGTACAACATCCACAAAAACACGTTAAAATGTGATTCTTCAGCTGAGGGTTTCATAAACTCTACAGTACAGTAAAAATGTGACATCGCTTCCAGCACCGCGTGCTTCGGTCATGGCGGGTCCACAAAACCAGCTGTGAGAGTGTAAGGGTGTGTGTATATTCATAGTGTGTGTGTCAGTCTATGTCTTCTTACAGGTTGGGGTCGTTTTCTTCAGTGCTCTTGTTTCCTTCCTCTTTACTTTCCTGTGTGAGAAATAAAACGAAGCAGAGTTAAACATTAAGGCCATAAAAAGATGCAGAAAATATTCAATTTGGAAAAAAGAAGCACAAGAAATGAGACTCTTTTATTGGTCATTTGGTAGAAAACACACTGCATAAACGATGGGTGACATTGCAGCTCTAAGAAAGTAAAGCCAAACATTTAAAGCCCACCCTACTGATGTAATTTTTATCATTTTAATTGTCTTTATTGATTTTGCAGTGATAGCTCAAGGTTTGCTCCAAAGCTTCATACACAGATTAAATCGTACATTTCTCCATGTTCATGTTTGCCTTTGTGTGCACACCCACCTGAGGTCTTTACGAAACATTTGTCCTTTGACTCATGGTCTTTAACCTGCTCTTTTTCAGATGCCTAGAAGAGACCACATCATCTAACACATCAGCCAGTCAGGAAACACACAAATCAAACAGCTGCTGTTTGGGTCAAGCTGGCTGAAAGCAGCAGCAGCAGCAGCAGGGGGCGATGTTAAATATTGTGGATGTGCAGACGTTAGATTTCATGCAGGAGGCTTTTTGACGGTTAAATCTGGTTGTTGAATTTAGAGGAGGTGTGATTGGTTAATTTTGTTGGACGGATCATCATGCACCAGAATTAGAGAAAGATAAAAGAAAAAGAAGAGCTGGGCTAAAGCCGGCTTCAGATTCACAAACGTTGAGTTTCTGCTTCATAAAGTACGATTTCTGTTTCCCACAAACAAAAGCTTCACAAGCTGCAGCGACAACGGCTTCACATAGTTCAAACAATGGATAGAAAACTATGAGACGCATCCCCTGGAAGCTGAATCTGTCCAAATATCAAAGCAAAGGATTCATGAGCAATTTTAGAGACTTCAAGTCAAGAAAAATATTTATATTTGGGAGGTAAAAAAAACAGACTTTTCTTACTTTTTTTGCATTTTTTTAAACCTTGTGAATTAAAAATCGTAATGGTGATCATTTCTACTTAATTCAGGAAATTTTGGAAAGAAAAAAAATGAATTCCTTGGATTATAATTCCTCTGTAACTTGGCACTAATGGCCTAACAAAACCAAAAAAATGAAAGCAAAACTACATTAAGTTAAATTTAATAAATAGATTAATAAATACTAATTACTACATCAATGCAAAAACAAGATTAAAAAAAACTTTTAAGCTTTAAAAAGACCAAAGACATAATTAAAACCAGATTTTTTACTGAAGTAAATAAAAATTAAACAATAGCCAACTTGACTTCTTTCCTAGTTTCAGCAAAATCAGAGTTTTTTTCCTGCCGTGATTCATTTCAAAGCAAGATCTATCTCCGATCATTTCTGCTCAAACCAAAAGCTGCCGTTTGAATCAAGCCAGAATCAAAACTCAGCAAATGCCAGGTTTAGATATCATGTTTTACAAACCCCATTCTCTGGCGTGCTGCATGAATATGTCCCAGTTATTTCAGCCCTCTGAGAACACAAACACCACAAATACACTCCTGAGGTTTAGAATAAGAAATATCTCATCACTGAACCTTTAACCCTGTTAGGAAACGTTCAAACACACACCATTTGAACCATGAGAGAGGATAACTGTCTCTGTTTAAACGTGTTAAAATGTATCTGTGAAAGTGTCAGACTTCTCCTTTAATTCTTACATTTTTGTAATGTCAGAGTTTTTTTTGGCAAAGAGGTAAAAAGGATACAGATTTTATCTTATCTCTCTGGATACCTGTCTGATAACCTGATGTATAAAGGGGCACGGGAGAGTCCAGAAGTTCAGTGACGTACGAGGACAAACTTCTGCTGACTCTCTGAACGATTTGCCGCTCAAGTCAAACCAAAGGGCCCCGCACGAGAGTTTAATGAGTTTAATGTGTTTTAGGTCCAGCACAAGACCGGCAGCCTTATCCTCTCTGATTAAAGCTCTACAGGTAAAAGTTCACACCACTGGGGAGATAAACAGGGGAGGGGAGATGACTGAAACCAACTTCTAGACTCCTGCTGGAAGTGGCAGATTGAAGGAGATCAAGTCTTGTGTTAGCATGTAAGCATGTTAGCACAGGAGTAAGGTGGCTGTTTGGAAATCAAAGAGTTTAACTTTGAACATTCCATACTCACAAAAATGTTCAAACTTAGTTAAAAGTTAAATTAAAAGTTTAAACAAGCAAATGTTTTTCAGTATCGACATGTCCTAAGTATTGATGAGTCAGAGAACATCAGCTCTACTTTATAAACCTGTTGTATGATGAAAAATAAATATCTAATGTTTCTTCCTCTTTGTAAAAGATTAAACCAAAAATAACTCAAAGGTTTAATTTGGATTCCCTAAACCCATCATTGTGACGGCCCAAAACATTTTTTTTCACAGATGAAAATAGTCCCTCAGAATTTTAGACCTGTAGTTTTTTTTCCTCTCTCAGTAGTTTCATAAAGTTTGTTCAGAACAACAGAGAGCTCCTGTTTAAAGACATTACTGAGACAATTATTCAGATGAAACTTTATTAACTCTTAAGTTCTGAAACCTGTGTGATGTAAGCTAAAGACAAAGAGACAGTATTTCTAAGCAGAAAAATTATCATGTTACATTTTTTATTTTTGCTTTTTTCAATTTTTAATTTTTGGCAATTGGGAAGAAATGGACTTAACATCAGTAATTTAAATCTTGTTGTTTTTGTTTTTTTCATTTAATCATTTGGAAATAAAGCTGACTTATTGAGCAACAAAAACATGATAAAAAAAAAAAGACAAATAAAAAAAAAAAAAGCAGAAACTTATTAATAGCATTTCAGAGATATTTATCAATGTTTGTATCAAATGTCCAAGGCTTATTTTCTTTGCTGTTTAAGCAGCAAGTAACACAAAAAGAGTTTCGCTGAATGGATATTTAAAGCTTGAAATATTTAATTTTATTAGCTGATTACTGCCTCTGTCGACAGACATCGATCTCTTGACAAATACCGCACCATGCACCAAACTTCTATTCTCCCATTTGATGCAGAAAAAACTTAAAAATGGCAAAACTAATACTTCTGAATGTGCATTTTATTGCCAATTCATACCTTGGTTAAATTGCCAAAGTTGCCCCCTGTCCTTTCCAATTTATTTATAACTGCCTGATTTTATTCCCCTGTGCTCTATTGTTCGCCGTAGCCAAGCGTCATCACATCAAGTCGCATCACCTTAACCTGACCTCTGATTCACAAACTCTGGACAAACTAAGAACTGGTCTGCTTCTGTTGGGAAATGTGAAAGAAAACTTTGGAAGTGTGGAAGTGTTTCTTTGGAGGATCGGAGACATGCGGGTTGTGAGACATGCTGCAGTGACATTTAAAGAGGAAGGAAGTGTGTAACCAAACGATGAATCTCTATTAAGTATTCAGAGTTTATCTGCAATGAAATGTGATGATGCACCTGCCCGACGTGTTATATGAATAAAAAAAGAAGTGAACTTTCTTATTCTTCACAATGAGAAACTAGAAAATGAACACACGTGTATGATATCACCTAAATGTTTTGAAGAATTATTTTCTGTAGACTCTCCTTCTCCGTCAGTTTGAGTACAGAGAACATACATGCTCCATGCGTCATGCAGGTTAACGCGCTTAACGACGAACATGTGGCGTCATGCTGAGCTGCAGCCTACCTTTGCTTTGTGATGCACCAGGGAAGCAATGAGTATCGTGGCGAGGCCAAGGGCGATGAAACCGTACTGCATGTACTCCATCACGGCAGGGAGGATGACCAGGTTGGTGTGGAAGGTGGTGAGGATAGGGCCGTCTATGTAACCGCTCTGAAGAGAAGAGATACTCAACGTTTAACCACGATACAGTGTGTGGCAGCTGTATTTTTACAGTACACTGGAGTCTAGTCATCAGGAAGGATTTTAATGTGTAAAATCTCAAGCTGCCAATGAAAAGTCTCCGATTTAACTCTACGAACTCCCTTTGAAATTCACTCTGTGCTGACGTTAGCATCTCACCTCTTCAAACCAGATCATTGGCATCACCACCTCTGAGATCCTTCCAGTTTGTCTGCAAGAACAAAAAGCACTCAGCATCAAAGGCCAAGGCTGCACGCTGCTTTGTTAGAGCAGGAAACACGTTCAAAGCCAACAAGCGAACACATTAAAAAAAAAACCATCATTGTGACGTGAAGCATCCTTACGTGACGCCCGAAACTCTCTTCATGTAGAGGTTGAGCTGCAGGCGGATGGAGACGTTCAGTGGGACACCGGTTTGCTGAAAGAGAAAAGAAGAAGTCTCAGAAGAGGAGTAAAAGGTTAAGTGAGATTCAGAGAAAAGTCCTGGAACAGCTAAATCTCAATCCAGCTGTTAAGAAATGTTCCCATCCATGAGCACACAAAAGAAGGAAATCCTTAACCGTCAATTCTTTCACCATCTTTGATGCTTTCAGAAAACTATGATTCTGTTAAAACATCAAACATTCTGCCCAAGGACTCTCCATGAAAGACGTATCGCAGGAAAAAATGTCGCATGAGGATGAAACAATGCTGTATGGTCAACTCAAACGCTAAAGGACATGTCGTTTCAGTTAAGTTCCGTTCAAATGTCCCTGAACCCTGCAATCTGATCTCTACAGTTACTACAAAGAGAGCGGTTCAAGGAGACGTTCATGACAACAGGCTCAAAATTTGGTGTTTCGCTACTATTTGTGCAAGGTGAGAAAACCAAAACGTTGAGCCTGAAGAACATTTCAGTGAGACAAAAAACGATCTCCCAATAGTTTTAAGCTCCATGTACTGACTGTAACAAGAAAAATTCTGATATTGGAATTCTGGTGATTTTTGAAGAAAACAAGAAGTGTTGAGCGTGAATAAGTAAAAATGAGCATGTTCATTGTACACCCTTACATTTTCATCAACACAAAACTGGTTTTGTCTTCAGTGATATTTTAACGGTTTTTGCTCCTGTGTTTGTCTGGAGATCCTACATGTAACCATGGCTGCATTGTTTACATGTGAAATCAGCTCTTACCAGCCTTTAGCATAGCGAACTGGTGCAAGGCCTAATGTTTCCCACAAGGTGAGGGGGAGGAGGTGAGAACGACGTGCTGGTTCTCAGGTGTGAGCTGAGAAGTGACATGGACCTATCTTTCCATCCATCGTTATTGGGAACGTAAGATCTATCTGCTGACCCAGCAACCGAGCGAATACCAGAAGGCAGAGTAGCATCATGCCATTCACAGACATGGCTAACAGAGCTAACATCAGACACCAACGCCACTTGGAAGTGCTTCACCTGCTGTGATCAGACAGGATCTAGGAGACAGAGATGGAGCATGACTGAAGAAGCTCAGTCCTGGACCCTGTGGAGGTGGAGGCTGGCTGAACTGGACAATGATGGACAAGCTGTCAGCATCTATTTTGTTATGGACCTGTTTGCACTTTCTATACACTTGGAATTCTTGACTGCTGCTGTGACTCCTCCTAAATTTCCCCTCAGGGATAAATAAAGTATTTTCTATTCTATTCTTTTCTATATCACTGAAGACCAATAATCACAAAAAGTTTTGGGATTGTTCAGACAGATTCCTTCTGCACTGCAAATCTAAGCTAGTGTTAATTTTCCAAATTTAGTAAAGACAGTTTTTTTCAACTTAATATGAGTCACATTCACCTGACAGGTCAACCAAGGCATCAATTTTGTCTTTTAATTTCTGTAAATGGGTAAAAAAAATGCCAAGATCAAATGATTCTTCTTTTTAAGTTTCTTGAACTAAGAATAAATTATTCTTACAAAAAAACTCAACAAGAAGACATCTGGCAATTTTTTCAGCCCTCATCAGGTGAATGTGGCCCAGGTTAAATAAAAAAGGCAACTTTTACCATAAATAAGACATTGAGTCTTGCCAAGAGTTCAGTTTTTTCAGTGCGTAAACCAGGCTCATAAAGTTCTCGTTTTGTTAATTTAAGTGCTTGAAAACTTTACAGAAAGGATCCCCACAGAGTTCATCCTCTTCATTGAAGCGTGGGACCCATTTTTTTAATTGGTAACAGATGCTTCTCAGATCCCTTCAAAGCTTCAGTTGGTGATTTGTTCAAGAATCTGGTGCATTATTCTGGCAACATAAAACAAAAAGTGACAAACAGAGGCAGCAGAGGGTCACAAACTCCCAGGTTTAAAGAGATGTTCTTGCAAATGAAGTCTGGTGGCAAAATATGTAGCTCCTCTTAAAATCTCGAAATGAGTCAAAATATCAGAATCAAACTCTAACGTTTGTCTCTTGAAGGAAGCGTCCTGTTCTTTGGGACTGAAAGTCCGAGCAGTCTTGTTGAAGTGTTATGTAATTCATTTATATGCCCCTCGGGAAGCCCCCCCCCCCTTTAATGAGTCCACCATCGCCGCCTGCTCATGTTTCCCCGAGAAATGAATCATTCCAGGTTGAAAACTTGGATTTAATCCAGCTGTGGGGGATAAACTCATGGTTTAATGGTGGTAAAATGACCCCACCCTGAGCTGGAGAAATGTGGCTTCATAAAAGTTTCACCTATAGATTGTAGAGCATATGGACGTGGTCACATAGAGTTTCAAAGCCTGTGGTTGACCGGGGTCATACTGAAATGCTGAACCCAATCTAGCTTTTGTTATTTTGTGTCATTTTAGACACATTCAATTCACAACATGAAACCTCCTCAGCAGCTGAAGTGTGTGACGGACACGCATGTTTTCAGCATATTCCTCATTTTTAATCTATAATCTCTAATCATTATCCAACTGTATTTAAAGGCCAATGACCCCGACACACCAAGGATCCAAGGTTTTCCTTTTCCATGAAACATCATTATAAAACCAACAGCATCCAAATCAATGAGATTTCCTGGAACAATCAGTGCGTTCGCGTTCTGTTCTTAGAATGAGACGTTCTCCCTTATCAAAGCTTATTCTTTTATTGGAGCCATATAACATTATCGAACAACCTCAGCACGAGCAATTAAGAAGAAAATAGAGCAATTTCCAATTACCTTATCACAACAGGTGACAGCTAAACACACTGCGGGGAGGGTTTACACGAGCCGGACCGAAGGACAAGCTGAATCATAGGACCGTTGCTCCAAACTTATCATTTACTGCGCTGTAATTGTGATTGTTTATTGCACGATGAAGTGCAATAAAGTCAGATATCATCCAGTTCATCAGGGAACTTTTTCTCTGACTGGAGAACTACCTAGAAACACAAATAACTTTAAACAGTTTTACTTTTTATCAGCAAAAAGTCAGGATGGTAGTGGTTATCAGATGAATAAATGACTGAACTTCCTGGCGCCATTTGTTAAAATTAGCCAAGTTAACTGAGCGTAGCTGTTGTTAGCATAGCTTCCTTAACACATAACCGCCCAGTTTCTTGAGCTGACCATCAGATTTAAGAAAGAGTTGTCAAACTACCCTTTATCATCAAGGTCACATCTTGGGGTCTTTCTTGCCAATCTCTTGTCCAAGTTTTCGCTCCGTTTGGAGATAAACTCATTTAGATAAAGTACAACCCTTCACCCACCCACCAGTCTGTTCTTCGTCTTGTCCAAGTTTATAAACAGATAAACACTTGACCATGACAGATGTAATCAGTCCATTGAGATGTGGCCTCAAGATTACTAAAAAAACAGCTTCACTGACATGACCGTTTATATGCTGCGTCCGTCCACGTCTTCAGTTCGACTCGTGTCAGAGATGGAGGCAGGAAATGAAGCCGTGTTGGACCCATAAAAGTTTGTTTTAGGTAAAAGAGCTGCACGTGTGAGCTGTTTTATGGCATAAACAAGCAAACAGGAAGAGTCCACTGAGCACGCTCTGTAGTTGTATCTCTTTTTTTCACTTTTTATTGCTTTTAATGTAGTTGAAGTTGATTCATTCGTCTTTTCTGATCAAATTAAATGGGTCAAAGCCCGGAGTCCACTAACACAGCTCTAACTTCCTATCAGGGCAATAACATCAGATAATTATTGCTGTAATGATCCTTAATAATACCTGAGCAGCACATTCTGCTTCACTTTATGGCAGATAAAAGTGTGTGAGTGTGTGAGAGTGTGCGTGCTTACTGGGTGAATGTCTATGAAGAGGCCGTGCTCATCCTCATTGGGACTCAGACCCTGCACGAAGTCCAGCAGCACGGGGTCAGCGTTGTAGAAGTGAGGATGAGAGATGAAGACTGGAGAGTCTGGATGAAGAGATAAAAAGAAAGAGCATCAAATAGAGCTGCAAAGAGAAAACAGTGATGGCATAAACATTTTACACAACGTAAGATTTGTAGTCCAGCGTATACAGTAACCCTGCTCACCCCCAACCCCCACCAAGTGTTTCCTTGTTTATCTTATCTTATCAGACCAATTTCCATATCTGTGTTTGGTTATCAGGCGCTTCAAAGTCTAAACATACGACAAACATACATGACCCACAACACTTATTCAATCCTCTCTGGCATTGCTTTAGAAGAACTGTACAGCATCTCTGAGATGATCCAAAGCAATCATGTTGAATGGGAAATTCTGCAAATTTTAGCGCCAGAGAGTTCAGATTACTCCTGATTTAATGTTTTTTGAAAGCTTGCTCATCTCTTTACAGACTGATTTAACAGTTTCAATCATCATTTATTGTACTACATTCCAAAAACTGTAATCAAATCAAGTGTTAACATCTAATTTTTAATAAAATACTGTCTTTTTAGACTTAACATGAGCTACTTTCACCATGCAAGTCCAAAAAGTCTGAGCTATGAAAGACAAAAATGACACCTGAGTTTTCTGTAAAGCGTAACACTTTCTTTAAATGGGATTAGAAAAATGTAAGTGTTAGTTTTCTTGTTTTACAGATATTGTTCTTATTTCAATAAAAAAAGCGTACACTTGATCCCAAGCCCTGGCAAGACTGCCAGCGGGTCTGAATTTGGGTGCCATTTTCGTCTTTTAATATCTTGAAAATACATATTTTATGGACTTTGGTGAATGTGTGTTTCCAGTTAAAAAAATACATTTCAGTTTACAAAAAACCCTTACTCAGAGGGGAGCTTTGTAGTAAATTTTTCATGCACCTAAATTAACAACTAGAGTCTGTTGGGGACCAAAACAAGACCTTTGAGTGGAAGTAACTCTACATACACTTTGAAAAATACACTCCCTTTTTATCATAAAATGTCTTCTTTGACTTAGTATGAGCATTTAGGATTTATTCTTATTAATGCAGCAGCATCAAGTCTCACCAGGTTGGTATCCAACAAAATCTGTAGGAAATCTTGCTCTCTCTGCAGGAGTTTGCTTGCTAAAGCAGTCAGGCTCCTGAGTTAACAACCTGGGCCCCCCAAGGGTATAAAAAAGCCTTAAAGCTTACAGACTTTACAGCCCATCCAATAGCTGCTGGGTGGAGAAATTTACAGCAGTATTTCTAAAACCTGATATCAGAACGAGGTTAAGGTGTGCGTTTGTACTCACTGTGTCGGCAGCTGCTAACGTTGAGAAGACCAGACTGTCTGCAGGGGCAGAAGCCTTCGTTCGGAGCGTAGTCTGAACCGTTAGCGAACAATGTTTTAGGAGCGACAAATCGATACAGAGGGATGCCTTTCATCTCACCTGGACGCTGGTAAACCAGCTCCATAGATCTGAAAACAAAGGAGAGTGACTTGAGTATGACAGGAGTTTGTAGAGAAGGAGCTGAGAGAGGAGGAGAGGGGGGGTTCGACCTGCAGGCGTCGGGGCTGTAGAAAGGCAAGGTGCTCTCCTTGGTCATGAAGGGAGGCCACATCTGTCCGGCTGTCCCGTTGATCATGTTGCACTGAGGAGTCCTCCAGTAGGGCAGCTTTAAACCAGAGGACAGACGGGTTAGTCTGAAGATCAAACATGATCACCGAACACACCTGGAAGTCAGATCTCACCTGCGTCAGGCCGTTCCATGAGTCCACTTGATGGACTTTCCTGATGTCATCTTTCCCTGTGTTGATGGTGAAGAGGCCGGTGTTGGAGTTGTTGAACTGTGAAGAGAATTAACGTGAGATTACACTTCATGGGCATAAAAATCCATGTGGGGCAGTGTGAAACTTTTGACTGACTTGATCTTCTATATGTCGACAAAACCTAAAAGAGGAGATATTATGCTTTCTAAGTCTTCATTCTGTTCCTGTATTGCCTTGTAGTATCTTTACAGGGTTTAGAGATAAAATCAAAATCCCTATTTTTCCTTCTCTGGTGTTTTAGAAACTATTGTTTCAGCCTCCTTCTCAGAACATAGTGTTTTAGCTGCTGTGTCTTTAAGGCTCCCCTTCCCTCTGACTGGCCAGCCCTCTGGAGAGCAGACCTTGGTGTTTGAGGTCCGCTTAAGAGATGACATCATCATTCTAGCAAGTCTCGTAAAATGCTTTTGCTATTTTTTCAGTTTACAGACAGATTTCGTGATTCCTACAACTAATAAATGAGAATTTGCATGTTTAGTCTGATCATCCAGGATCGTTACTTTAAACTCAAGTCTAAAAATGAGATAGCAGAATAACCCCTCTTTAATGAATGTGGTGTCGCCCTTTTTTGAGCTTTTGCCTCTATTTTCAATGTTTTATGCTGGAAAAGTGCAGACATCTCCTGGAGTCTGTTTACATAATGTTGCACATAAAAACTGGTCTGACCAGTATTTATGTGCACTTCTGTGAACAAGGAGGACTTTCTCCCCTTTCATGCTCCTTGCAAATCATTGTTACACCTGTGGTGCTCTTCAACACACACATGTTCTTGAACCTGACACTCACTTCAGCAAAGAGGCCAAACTTCCCAGAGGACGGCAGCATGCCGGGCAGGTATTTATTCAGGAAATCCACCAGCCCGCTGTCGTAACCCCACATCAGCTCCCCCACCGGCTTGGTCAGGAAGGCCTCCTCTTTGAAGGTCCTGAAGGTAGCGCTGAGCATCAACCGCACGGCAAAGGGGAGGTTCTCCATCATCACAGAGGCGCCCTGAAAACACACATGGTCGTAAAACAAGGAAAAAGGCAGATGTGTAGAACTGGAGAGGTTTAAGAGCCCTGGGAAGAAAATGTCTTACCAGCACCAACATGTTGGGGATGGTGACCACGTCGGACTCATTTCCAGAAGACATGGTCGGCTCAAAGAAATACCTCCTGTTCTCCAAGTAGGACACGGTGTTGTTGGGGTGAAACGTGATGTTGCCTTTCTGGATCTGCTTTCTGGAAAAAAAGAAAAAGTTTAAAGGAACCAATCTCAAACTGGTCTGAAAACAGAAACGAACGGGCTAGCGTTACACCAACAGACAACTGACTGTAAGAGATTATGGTAGCATCAAAATGGCAACAAGAAGTCTGTATTTGTAGAAATGTGATTTTGGCATTTTAATCAGCACTGTCTTTGCTATTTAAGAGCAGATGTGATCACAACCGGACAAAGGGGTGGAGCTAGAGATTAACTCAGGTTTATAACAAATAGAGTTTTTGCTGAGTCGTCACCTACTGGTCAGAACAAGTAACGCTGTAATCATTTCTGCATTTAACTAATTTCTTAATTTACAGATTTGTAACATGCTTTTTATTGTTTCATCGTCTCTGTGTGTCACACAATATTTCCAGCAGCTTTACATAAACAGCGAGTTGGATTTGTTTGTTTGTTATTGGGATACATAATGGCGTGAAAGCACACCTTTGCCCTTTAGCTCAAGGTTCAGTGTTGGACACAGACTTTTCTAATGTGATAAAGTGATAAAGGGGTTGAGGACGATAAGAAGAACAGATAAAAAGAGGAGAAGGGAAAACATCTCAGTGACGGCTGTGACAGAGTTTATATAATTATTACTTAAGATACCATTTGAACGTAAAAACCTGAGTTAATCACTGATCTGACTGCTTGGATCTAAATTTCTACATTTTTACTTATTTTTCTCTTTTCATAAGCCCTTTTTTTCAAGTAAATGCATCTCTACCCTCTCATGGTGAGAAATCAAACAAAAGCCTCTCCAACCTGAGAGCAAACACTTGAACATTTTGTAAATACTGAGCTGGAGATAAGAACCTACTCCACTCATTTCCAAACCACGCGACCAAAAATTAATCATTTACACTTTGTCTGCATCAGATATGTTTAAAAACAGCTCAATAACTTCATGTGGACAAATGTTTGAGAAAAAACTTTGTTTGGCGGATGTTTGGATAAGGACTCACTTCAGTAACTCCCTGTTCCTATCACTCTCTGCAGATACAAATATCCTCTACTGGTGATTTTTTCAAGCTGACCATGTTAATAAAAACAGTCCTGACTATCTGTAAAGATAAGATGTGATGTAAAAGAAACGCTTTCTTCACCCAAAGTGAGAAAATGTAATTCGACCTTTAAACTCTCAGACGGCTTAAACGCTCATTAAGTTTCTCTGATTCTGTCAGTTTATGTACTCCACAGGTACGAAAACGAACCTGTCACTCGATATAATCACGCCTGAAAAAAACACAACTGATGGATTACAGTGTGAAAAATCAGAACTAACAAAATAATTTTGTCTTTACTCTGACAAAACAGTCTCATTAGACTTCTCTTGAGCTAGAGTCCCCTGTAAGTCCAAAAAAATCTCTCATTTTAACACAATGAAAGACAAAAATGATGATTGAATTGTTTGTGAAAAAAAAGTATTATTTTTACAAAGTGTTTGATTAAAGGAAAACTAATCACTGTGAACGCAAACATCACAAAAACATGTGTTTTTTTTGTTCCATTTAATTACAAGAACAAAAAATTAACATAATCTGTCTATAATCTGAAGATATCCAAACTAGTTTATCAACTATTAGTTTTCAAGAATGAACACTTTAATGGTATAAGAACTTTCTTTGATTGAAACAAAACTAGTTCCAACTTGAACTTGCATCTCAATTTTTTAGTATGAAAAATAAACATTTTTGTAAATTTAAAACTGCTCCAAATGCAACTCAGTTCGACCTCAATTAAAATGATCAGTTATCTTAGCATTAATCATCCTTTCGATTGAAACCGTTCCTTTGAAATCAACGCATTCACTTTACGTTGAACCATGGAAGACCAACTGTATCACCAGCTTCTGAAGAGCTCCCTTGGTATAGTCTGGACTTGGGGCATTTTTTGAAATAAAGCTAGTTTTTACTAAAAATAAGACATTAACGCTAAAGCTCTGCCAGATTTAGCAACAGCCACCAAATCTTAATCATATTTACCCACATTTTCTTCATTTTCAGCACCTTCTTCACATATTCTTCACATATTATTTTAAGTTGACTTGATTGTGAGTTTTCATGGTTAAAAAATCTTTTTTTTTCTGACTTCACATTATCAAACGGTAAAACCCTGCTGGTTTTTTGTCTTTTTGTTGGATTGGTTGAAAGCAGTAAAACCAAATGATGGTTAGAAATATTTCTCCAGGCTTCATCCTGAGCTGCCTTCTCCATAAGAGTTGTACATAAATATATTTTAAAGTTCAGTGACTTTAAAAAAGGAATCCAACCCAAAGAGCGGATTCTCCACTTGTTGAACTTTCCTTCACATCCACATCCATCTGTTATTACATCAGAGCTGGGTCAACACATGGTTTCTATATGAAGTACAGGCAGGTGATCAGACTGTGAAGAAAGCTGAATACACAGACCCTCCTCCTCTTCTTTTTTTCTATACGAGTAAAGTTATGTAACAAAGTTTGGGATGCAGCTCAGTGGGTCAGTGGTGAGGGGTTTGGATGTATGCATGTGTGCTGACCTACATCTGCTATGAGAGGCACATACTGTTCCCAAAAAGTGAACTTGGATACAAACGCTCACGTCTACCCCTCAGAGTCAGCGGCGTAAGGCCAGTATGGGCGTTTGAGAAGTGGAACAGCAATAAAAAAAGAACAGAATGTAAAATCAGAAAGATAAAAAACAGAAGAAAATAAAGAGAAGGATTCAACATTAACACATGGTGCAGTCAGCAGGACAGAGTGTCCTGATTGATACAAAATGTACACATGGTTTATGATTCAGGCAACATTACAGGGGTATTATGGGATGTTTATTGAGCTTAATGTACCTGTACACATAAGGTCCCTTCTGCTCTACCATGGGCTTCTCTCCCGCCAGGATCTCTTTGGGGTTGAGGACGTTGAAGAAGTAGACAGACATGTAAAACGGCACAGGGACATCTTTCCACATTGTGTAGGTCATCTCATTTTTCGGGTCAATCACCGTGTTCTGACAAGAGACAGAAAAAAAGATATAGGCATAACTTTTGTGAGAATAGATTTTGATTTTTCTCTCAGTCATGGAAATGTGGATTTTCTGTCATTTGTGAGACCAAGCTGAAATTAATTATAAATTGCATGAAATGACATGAAAAACTTCTGTAAAGTCTTGGTTTGTGCCTCCACAAATCCAAAATGAAAAAAAAACGTGCCAAATCATTTATTACACAACATATGATATCTCCTAATTGTCTGGAGGTCTTTCTACTTAAATAATAATATATAAAAATCTCATTTCTACATCAAAATTCAATTACAGACACATTTCAGCAGGGCTCCCATAGGGAGACTGGTATTATTACACATATGCAGCGTCTTGAAGTGCAGCCAACAAACACACATACAGAGATTACATAACATCTCGTCATAGTACTGAGAGTTGATTTAGCAACATCCATGCCCCACATTACAGAGCTGTTTTTACACCAACTCATGCATCATATATGTTTTTGCGTTGCGTTTTGTTTATTCTGCATCTTTTCAATCCAAACCTCACAGACACATCTGGAGTGGCCTTGAAATGAGTAGAAACACTAATTCATCACTGATTTTCTACTTTAGCATGTTGGTTCATCCTCCAATTGTTTCTAAATCCATGTAACATCTATTAAGAGCAGTAAATAGTCAGTCAGCTATTTTTTTCTATATTTATTTTTTAGTAAAAGGTAAATTCTCCTCAAGAACTTTTTTGACCACTTATTTATTTAAAAAAGTTTCGTTACCTTTTTTTATTTGAAAGAGATCTCGTGTTTTTAGCACTTGAAACAACATTTTAAACATAATCAGTCAACTTTCTTCTTTCTTTTTTCTGTATGTCAACAACTTTGTTATAACAAACACACAAAAATAATATGAACATTTATGAGCACTCAATGTTTTCAGTCGTTACTTAGCTTTCTTTATAATTTTAGAAATGTTTATGTCATATATTTGACATTATGCATATTTCCAAATGATTGACACTTTTCAAATTAAACTTTCCTTGCTTCAATTCTCTTTTTATGGTCCATGTAATTATTTCTCACTCTAGTAATTAAAAAATCTCTCATTAGGATGTCATGTATAATTTACAGACAGGATACTGCACTTCTATGTCATAACTAGCTACTTATATCTCTTTATTTTGCCATTATATTAGTATTTTCGTTCAGTTTTCATGTTTTTTTTTCATGCATCAGTTCTGGCTCAGATATTCTTTTGTCCCCAGTTCGGTTTAAAGCTCTCCTACACTTTCTCTGACACCTGAAGGTGTTGAAAACATTGACTCAGCTCATTAAACTACAGGTTTGAACATGCTAAAAATTACCTGTCCGCGTCAGGGTTGCTGCTTACCTTCACTATCTGGTCGTCGATGATTATCGGTCCCACAAAGGCGAGGACTGTCCCGAATAAGACGGTGAGGACACCTGCCACCACGAAACCTACAGCTACCTTTTTCTTATTTACAGCCATGTCCAGTGACAGAGAGTCCTGTAGCCTGAGTTAGTGTTAGCTTGTTTATGTTCAGTTAGCAGCGCTGGTTAAACAAAGGAAGCTAACGGCTAAAGGATGAAACAGCCTCTCTGCTCCAAGTTCTGCCGGTAAAAAACTAAAGTCTGCTCTTTCTACCGGCTTTTTATCGCTTCTTATCAATATTGTTGACCTGGTCGGTATTGTCATCGTATTTATAGTCCGCTGGTCCGCCTCCAACTGTGCCGAGGATTCTGGGAGTTGTAGTCTTCGTGTGTTTTGCTGCGTAACCTCAGCCTAACAGCTGGTGGGGCAGGGGGGCACAGTTCGGATTGTTTATTATAAGGTCTGTGGTTTAGACTCCGAGTAGCTCAGAGGAATCTCATAAAGGAGATTAAAAAGAAAGGAAGACAATAAAACACTGTAAAGGTAATAAATGTATGGGTGATTTATGGATGGATATACCATAAAAAATGGGGAATGTTATTAAAAGGTAGAATGATTAATAACAAAAAAGCAGATAATTATTTGATGCTTAAATTATCATCAAATTGGTAGATGGATGTATAGATAGATGGATGGATGGATGGAAAGGCAAAACAGATTGATGGATGGATGATTGATATTTTGATGCATGGAAATGAATTGTTGGGTGACAGATGAGTGGATGAACAGACAAATGGAGGATGGATGGTTATAGATAGATAGATAGATAGATAGATAGATAGATAGATAGATAGATAGATAGATAGATAGATAGATAGATAGATAGATAGATAGATAGATAGATAGTGGATTGATAATTGATTTATAATTAATGGGTGGACGGATTGATTGATAAATGGATGGATGGATGGATGGATGGATGGATGGATGGATGGATGGATGACGGATTAATGAATAACAAAGTGAGTGTATGAATGATGAAGTGTCAATAAATGATATCAATAAATGGATTGATGGATGAATAGATAAATAATGGGTGGTTAGATGGATATATTGATAATCAATAGATGGATGGATGGATGGATTCATAAATGATAAATGAAAGGATGGTTTATGAATGAACAATGATGGATAGACTGATGGAAATAGATGAATAGACGAACAGATGAATGCTAGATTCTATAATGAATTCATTATTGGAAAAATTGTTGCCATCAAAAAGTGTTTTGTTTCTTTCAAAGTTTAGAGGATCTAAAGTCACAAATAACATGATGAAAGTACATAAATTGGTAAATAAACAGAGGTGAGTGCAGGTGAACTGGAGCTCCACTGACCTCATACAAACTCTAACCTCAGGTGCCATCTAAATCCTCATGTATAATTGGCTATTTCCCCTTTGAGCGGTGGGACCTTTGTTTTGAAATTAACTATGTTGAGTGCTGGTGTCTTTGCATTCAGATATGGAACATTTCTACAGAATTGTTTTGTATCCTTTCAGGAAAATAATTTCCCCCTTCAGAGGCAGGACCTTTGTTTTAATATAAACTATGTTGAGTGTTTGTCTCTTTACATTTAGACATGGAACGTTTCCAGAATTGTTTTGCATCCTCTCAGGAAAATAACTTTTCTGTTGTCTGATTAACAGGATGATTTTCTAGGAAGAAGAGTTGTTGATTTCGCTTTGTGGCCTTGGTTGACATTGGTTTTCTGGTCCCATACAATAGACGGTTTTGTTATTAGTGGGTCGACTCTGAGCTGGTTAATGAGGACTTAGCAGCTGTACCGACCTAAAGCTAATTCTGAGTGTTTCTGCTGAGGCGGGAGACTTCAGGGGGTAGGTATTGGTATAAACACTGGATATGGGGGTGCAACAGAGGCACTGTACACCTCATCATTTACGAAAAACTAAGCAGATTTTTATTCAAATTCTATTACATTTTAAAACAACCTCATCAAACGAAAGATAGATTTTTTTCTTCATGGCAGAAAAAAAGTTCAAAAAAGCAACAAAAAAAACTTTGTGTGAGGCAAAAGTTAAAAAAAAAAAATTTTGAATATAGCAACTTCTGCCTTAAAGTAAAATCAGGTGGTCACCTTATAACTGGAGTGTTGGATTAACAGTGAAAGAGTCGCTGACATTTTTACAAACATTTTTTGACTTTACATCAGACAATCACAGCTAGAAGCCCCAGATGTAATAAAAAGAAAGGACAGATGTCCACTTTGGGCTTTCATAGATTTCCCCTCAGTCTTGCTTTCAAACAATTTTTCAGTAAAGAGTCCTTGCAGATTTCTTTTTAATTATCATATTTGTCTTTATGTCCTCGGGCAGGTGCGTCAGACAAAGACAAAAAAGTTTTCTGTTACATGTATAACGCAACGCTAAGTTCACTCCACTACCATAAATCTGTCTTTAGGAAGCATTGGAATATCCTTAAGTCTGACCCCGAATTGTCAACAGTATTTAAGATCCCCCTTTGTTTGTGAGTAAAAAAGGAAAAACCTAAGGGATCATTTGGTTTGTGCCAACTTTGATCTGAAGATCCAGTCCAGCTTCCCTGACGCGCCATCAGCCTCTCAGTTATCGTTGCGGTAACTGCGCGCAGTGCAGTAATACTTTTAAAGCTAATCATTTCTCTCATCCCCACACAGGCAAGACATTTTGGATAAACAGCGTCATCACATGTGCATCTACACACGTTATACATACCTGATAAGCTGTCCGTGTGGGCTATATGCATATGTCAGGAAATTTACAAGAAAACTTAAAGAACCAGTGAAGGTAAAAGCAATATCCGCAGAAACGATCCAAATTATCACATAGCCTTACATCTTAACAATGTCCACCATAACATCACTTATTAACGCTTTTGTGCCATTGAACAGGTCACCTTAGTGTCAGTTTAACATATCATCCTGAGGGAAAATGTAGAAAATGTTAAAATACGCATTGGACAACGGATTGAAACATGCGCAGCACAATATTTCGAGACATTTGTCTTAAAATATTGTGCAGCGCAGTTTCAATTAACTTTTTAAAAAGTGACCTGAGATAGCTTTCCCCTCTATATTATCACAGTTGTGATAAAATAATGCCTCAATTATTACAGCTTTCATTTTGAAATTACTCTGTTGATTCAAGTATAAGACCCAGCATTCATCCTCAAGAAGAGATTACCCAGATAAAGCACATGAAGGATGCAATTTGATTGAACTTAAAGTCATATCAAATAATGCAGAGGTCACATTACCGCCTTATTATAACCTCTAAGCACACCCGTGTGTCACATATTCTGTAAATAAACGTCTGTTGTATTGCTAAATAAAGATTTGTGGCGGTAAATGTGCATAAAGTTGCAGTAATCTGCATTTTCTGTGCACAAAAAGTCTGATTTTCAAATATTGAGTTTGATGCTGGACTCTGATAAAAGATGTGTAAGGATTTGGAGACAAAAATTCATTAAAAAATAAAATATAAAATAGAATGAATAATAATAATAAAAAAAAAAAAGAATCTCACCTTTATGATCTGGTCCTTCATCACAGCTGGCCCTACGAACAGCAGCATCACTCCAGAAACCACCGTCAGAGCCCCAGCCACGATAAATCCAATCGCCACTTTGACTTTACTGATGGCCATGGCTACAGTCAGAGTCGGAGCTGCCTGGTAACAGGACTACCTGATGATTCCCTGAGTCTTAAAGGGGCTGGATGTGAGGGGGGAAAAGACGGATCAGGATGATGATCCACGCGTTCTTGTCTGTGTTTATATCCTGCAGGCCACGCCCCTTTCTCTCTCCTGAGAGGGCGTGGGCTCATCATCTGCGTTTTTACGCAAAGTGCATCAAATTTGTGGAGTCACATTAGAGTCAGATGACTGCTCTTTATATGTCACTAAGATTCAAGGGAGCAGTTTAAAAATGCCTTCATTTGAAGATTAACCTTTCAGTTCTGACTCCAAATTCTTGTTAGCCACTTTTTTAAACTCTGCTTCCAAAAATGTCACTAAACCACCAAAATCAATCCATCAAAATCCCAAAATATGTCAAATGTACCAAAAATTAATACAAAAAAACTACAATCACATGAAGAACGTGAGCTGGAACTTCATTTTTGTTTTTATTCTGTCTCGAGCACAGTAATATGCTAATATCAAACAGCAGAAATGTGAAGTTTTACTCTTTAACCTGTTTTAATCTGATTTATGACCACTTAAAATATCTTCTGCTGCTCCTTAAGGTCAGTGCTGGATTATGATTGTGACACTGGCTAAATTTTGTGCTGCATTGATAAAAAATGTTTCACACTCTGAATCACACGGACTTCACTTTTAATGGCTGTGTAAACACATTTGACATTGTGACTCCATTTTCTACCAAAACCCAAAACCAGAAACGGAAGAAAAAAATGCTAATATGAGTTTAAACTCTGTGGTGTGAAGTTCATTTTTGTTTGTTTTCGGTGAATTTTGTGAACTCAGTTTACCCTTCCAACAAAAACAAAACAGCTCCCTCATAAAGTAGTGTTGGTCTGCTGATGATACTGATTTTTAAACCTCATGTTTCCTCACAAGTTGTCAGAAAAAATTTAATGCATCATCCATAAACAAATTACTGCAGGCCTTTATTTAAAGTAAGAACACTGCTGTGGGCAAATTCCTTAAAAAAGCATTTGTTATTCCAAATATCCAGCAGAATATATGTTTGAAAAAAAAAAAGCTAAATGCACCAAAAGAAAGTCTTATTGACTTTTTGCTGTGTTCTGCTTACTCCCAATGTGTCAACTATGTTTTTTTTTTTTTAATATTTCTCACATTAAATAAAATAAATAAAATAATTATAGTTCAAGAGAAAGTCCTGCAGTGTGCCTTGTTGTGCTTCTTCAAAGTAGTTTCAGTTGTGATTTTTTTGACCAAGTTCCTGTTTTGTCTACCACCCCTCAAAAGCTGAATTTGGTGTTGTGCAGCTCCTAAAATAAAACAGAGAAAGATAAAAAAAAATTACATCCAAGTTTTCTGGATGAAACCAGCATGTTTATGTACAATGACACTAATGACTAATAACTGTTTACTAAATAATAAAGCCAATAATCAATAACTTCCTGTACAAAGCCTCATTTCCACCAAGCGGTTCAGTTTGGTGTGTCTCGGTACAGACATGGCAATGCAAGTTTATTTCTATGGCAAATTTCAGCAAGACAATTTAAATGGCTTTACAGAGAAAACATATTAAAAGAAAACAATTGAAATTCCATTTAAAAGCAGAAAAAAAAATACAAGATAAGATACAAAAAAGAAATGAGGTTAAAACAGATTTTAAGACATAAGATAAGTTGCAGAGTTATGTGGTTAAAAAAGATATTGAAAAGATTTAAAAAGGTAAGTCTTCAACCTGGATTCAAATGAGCTAAGAATTTTAGCAGACCTGATATTTTCTGGCAGTTTGTTCCAGATATTTGGAGCATAGAAGCTGAATGCTGCCTCTCCATGTTTGGTTCTGACTCTGGGGACTGGAAGCAGACCTGATCCAGATGACCTGAGTGGTATACTTTGGCCCTTATCCATTTAGAGCTTTGTAAACCAACAGGAGTATTTTAAAGTCTGTCATCTGACAAACAGGGAGCCAGTGTAAAGACTTAAGAAGTGGACTGATGTGATCCACTTTCTTGGTCTTGGTGAGGACTGACTGTTTTTTTAGGGAGACCTGTCTGAGATGAATGTCATTATGACATTTCCTTTGACTAAAAATAAGAAACATGAGCTGAAGAAGGCAGCCTGTGACGCTCATACCTGCAAACTAAACAAAGTGGAAACCATCTCTTCTCTCCCATGAACTCCCAAATTTTATTGGTTCATCGGGTCCTAGTATTTCCTAGAACACTCAGTTCATTCATGATTTTAGGTGTCAGATGCGCTGTGGAAACCTAGAATGGCCTTTTGGGACAGGGGACAAATAAACTCTGCGACTGTTCCTGACTTTAACCTCATGCATCCACCCCTCGACTCACTCAGCCTCTCTCTGGTAAGGGGTCAGCGGATAAAAATAAGTTGTTCTACTCTTGATTTATCTGAGCATCCATGTGCAGACACCTATGACTGACACTAACTGTGCTGCATCTCCACAAAACTTGCCTCTACACCAACCACCATCATATCTCCGTGCATCCTACGCTTCCTAACAAGAGTTTAATCAGCTCCAGACCACAGCGCTGAACTCACAGAGGGTTTTATTAGAGATCTTTGAGGGTTTGAAGGATTATTTTTGCAGGAACTCAGAGGAAAATCATTCAGAGGACATCATGAGTTGAGTTTTCCTCTGTGTCTGTGTCATTGTTTACATTTGGGGCCATCTTTGCCTTTATTACACAGACAGGAAGTGTTTGGGACGGTATAGAGGGGGTGACATGCAGCTGCACCTAGGGATCGTAGCCTCTTTATATGAGCTTCACTCTGATTAAACTAACCCAGCGTCTCCTCCGGCGTCGTATATGGTCCTGCGGTTGAACCCAAACATCTCTCTGCTCTTATGTAAGTGAATGACAATATCCTAATAACCTCCAGACCCTCCCTGAAGCCTCTCCAGCTGTTATTCTATAGATTTGAGAAGATTTTTTTTACAATGCTCTGTGGCGAAACTTAATTGCTTCAATATAATTTGGATAAAAAGCCTCTGACAGCTGAGCACAGCCCTGATTCCTAATCTGATGGTATGTCAGAGTCAAACATGGTATGGAAAATGTCCGCAGTTATTGACAAGTGGGCTCAAAGTTCACAGGCCCTCATTGATTTTACTGTTTTTGTTTCAGTGTCACTGCTCCACAAACCCAGTTTTACAGTGCAGATAGTTTGAAAAGAAGCTCTAACAACCCAGCGAACTGAATGTTTAACACGGGCATGGGCAAACTACGGCCCGGGGGCCACATGCGGCCCGTTAAATGTTTTGATCCGGCCCGCCGAACTTGAAAAAATTAAATTAATAAACCTTGTTGATGTTTTTTCAGTATTTCTGTAATTCCGTTTTTCCGTTTTGGTTTTAAAACAGAAAAACAAAAAAACAAGTATGTGTATTTAATTTTGTTTTGAAACAGAATAACAAAAGAACAAACCATACACGGATTAAAAATCCCATTATAATTCCATTCTCTCATATTCTAACTTTAGTTTCAAAACAAAATCAAAACAGCAAAAAATAGACCGTTATTTGTTTTCCGTTTTTTGATTTGAAAACGAAAAATTGAATAACAAGTCGTTATCCGTTTTCTAAAACGGATATGGAATGAACGAATGATACCCTGATAGTTACCAAAGCACTCCATCCATCTGCTCCTGTTCTGGCCCCTTTGTCAAATGTTAGAACCCATTGTGGCCCACGAATCAAAAAGTTTGCCCACCCCTGGTTTAACAGCAAACAGCTCAATGACATAATGTGCAACTTGGTTAAGAGTTAAGTCTGGGTTGTAGCAGCTGGAGACGCTGATTTTCTTGTTGTAAAAGTGGCGAGGACCAAAATTAGAGCCAAAAAGAAGGATGGTATTTATGTTTAGGTCATTGAGTCACTTCTTTTAGAAACTATCCTTCCAGACAATGCGCATTTCAACCATCTGCACAAGGGTCTAAATTTAGTTCTGGGAGATAAATTTAGAGGTCCAGGGACCTTGGAAAGCAGGGTCTGCAGTGCTGAGTGCTTCTGATTGGTTAAAGGAAGCATCCCTCACTCAAAGTCATCAATCAACAGGCTCCCTCTGAGGCAGAGACATGGTGGACATGCCCCCATCTGACAAACTCGAGAGGGCGGTCATGGCCGGTGTACGCACTGCACTTCAGGGTACTGCTCCACTGGCACAGTCCACCTATTCCCCTCACATCACCCACTAAGCTGCAGACGAAGGTGTGGGGCAGGCTGGTGTGGAAGACAAGCATGACCTGCTTTCTTTGCATAATTGCTAAACTTTACAACTTTACAATTTTAAGCTTTATGGTTGGCGAGAAGTTTAAGATTTAGATTTATCTTTAACATTTAGATTTAGATTCAAAACTTAGAGGTTAGGGGGCTGCACGGTGGCGCAATAGTTAGTACTGCAGCCTCACAGCAACAAAGTCACCGGTTCGATTCCCAGCTTGGCTGATGGGTCTTTCTGTGTAGAGTTTGCATGTTCTCCCTGTGTATACGTGGGTTTTTTCTGGGTACTCCAGCTTCCTCCAACAGTCCAAAAACATGCTCACCATGTTAATTAGTCACTCTAAATTGTCTGTAGGTGTGAGAGTGAATGGTTGTCTGTCTCTGTGTCAGCCCTGTGATTGAATGACAGCTGGGATAGGCTCCAGTCACCTGCGACCCTGAACAGGATAAGCAGTATAGAAAATGAATGAATGACTTAGATTTAGGTTGCGTATTTAGATTTGGATTTTATCTGCATATTTAGATTAATTTTTCATCCACACATTTTAAACAAGTTTATAGAACATTCTGTTTTTTTATGAATTTTGGTCTAAATGGGAGAACAGTAAGGTGAATTTTCACAAATTGTTGCCTATTTAACAGTGACTGAAATTTTACATTCAGCACCCTATACTTGGCAGCTAATGAAGGTGGTGGAGACCAAAAACAGAGCCAAAAGAAGGCTCGACACTTGAGTTATACTCATCAATTCAGTCAACATTTAAGGTGTAAATTCATCAGTTTTGTTGAGGCAGAGCTTGAAGTTATCCAACTTCACCAATTCTCATGACCTGCCCCAGGAAGACTGACTAATTACTGCTATGATGCTCGTTTTTGCTTTAGGTGCTTTCTGCTAAATGTTGTTTAATGTGCATCTTACTAATCAGAACAACTCTGTAAAACAATGATACGTCTTGCAAACATTCAAAGAAACGGAAAACAGGGAGGAAAAGTCACTGCTTTGGGATTCAACAGGTTGTCTTGCAGTCTTATCTGACCTCAGTGTGACCAGTTTTCAAAGATTCTGATTTTCTCAGGGATTAAATCCTTTAAACTATTGTATTAAAATGTTGTTCACAGCATCTTTGCAAACAGTAGATTTACTCAGCATATCTCAGATGTCATCATTGCTCATTTATCTATCCTTATCTTTTGTTTTGAAGCACCCAAAGGTGATTTAATTTCGCTCTGTTGAATGTTTTTGAAATCTACACAGTTCAGAAATTTCCTTCTATTGTCTGCATAACAGTTGTCCTCCTCAATAACCTGCTGACGTCAGTGTGTGATGATATGTTCAAACCTTTTGAAATTGGCTTTAAAAACCTCATAAAAAGTATTAAACTAACACGTTGACTACATTTGTGCAGTTCAGAGTTCCTAACAAAGACATAATTGATCAAAAACCTTAAAGCGTTAATTTTTCACTAACACTTCCAGGAACTGTGGCACCACATGAACTTTCTTCTGCCTTATCGTTTTTCTTGATTCCACCCATTAATCCTTGAAATTCCAGGAAATAGATGTGTCCGGTGGAGAAACTGTCAAAATGATAACGCTCATAAAGGCGTTGCCAACCTGGGAGCTTTTTTAAAACTGAATCCTTTATTTGGTAATTAATACGGAAACAATGTGTGCTTTCTGCTGCCGTCACTCCAAGTAAAACATGGTCTGTCCTGATTTAACCCTGGAAATTTGTTCCTCCACAAAAAACTTGAATGCTGCCACGGTTTCCCCTGCTCCATCCTCCATCCTTTATCCAAACTTTTATCTTTCAGCAGCTCGCTTTGAGGCTTTTCCTCTGTTTGTTTAGGGATGACAGCTGAAGGTTGAGTGAGGTTGGAGTTGGTATGAACACTGGCATTACAGACATCCCTCAGAGCACCGGGCTATGAAGGACACTAAACAGTCTGCTCACCTTCTCACAGTGGGTGATGGTGCTTATGGGAAACTCATGGGAGTCCTCATCCTGTAAAAACACTACTGCCTCCAGCCACAAGTGTCACTGCAATCAACACTACACTGCAAAAACTGAAATCTTATCAAGTGTTTTTGTCTTATTTTCAGTAGAAAATTCCTTTTAAAACTCAACATGAGCCAAATTCACATGACCAATCCAGAAAAATGTCTTGTTTAAAGTTATTTAAGGACCAAAATGAGGTCGTAACCAGTAAAAAAATCTGCCAATGGAACAAGAGAAAAGTTACTTGTATTAAGACATTATTCTAGTCTCAAGGAAATTTTCAAGCAATTTTTTCTTGTTCCATTGGCAGATTTTTTTTACTGGTTACAAGCGATTCAAACCTCATTTTTTGTACTCTGATAACTTGAAACAAGACATTTTTCTGAATTGATAAGTTGAAAGTGGCTCATATCGAGTATAATAAGAAAATTTTTACTTTAAAAAAAAAGACAAAAACACTTGATAAGATTTCATATTTTGCAGTGCAAACATAAGGTCGTTCCTTCATTTGTAGCTTGAAAAAGAGACACAAAAGAAAAACACAGCAGTGGATTTTTCCCTTTTTGTTCCCATGGTTGTCATCTCCAGTGATACCTCATGCGATGCTGCTCATGGAAAAAAGGAGTCTTTATCCCAGAAAAAAAATCAAATTTCTAGATAGTCCTCGCAGCCCCTTGAAGAAATGTTTAAGGCTGTGCAAAAGAGTTCAAATTTCTATTCCGTACGGTCTTCAAAAAGTCTTTAAAAGACTCGAATGTGGGTCAGGAGCAAGCTGATGGAGCAAGTTTTGCAAACTTTGCAACCCTCAACCAATCTAGCATCTTTCTGGTGTAAATGATGACTTTTGGAGACCCTGAAAACCCAGTTTAAAGCAGCAGTCCCTCCCAGCTGCAGTCAGAGCATCCAGGTTTGAGTTGTTCATTCATGACACCACTGTGATCTTGCCATGATCTAAGTTAATTTGTAGTTTTAAACATATTTGAAGTGTTTTTTACTCACTCTTTGTGATGATGTCATTACGCGACTTCTTGGACTTGAAAGAGCCGATAGCTGACCTTCAACTTTTGAATCAACTGTTTGCGCCATGTTTGTCCGCACATTTAACAAAGAGGTTTGTCCATCAGTGTTCAAACATTGATTGTAAGGTGACTGAGGTCCAAAATTATCTTTTATTAAAAAAAAAATCACACCATAGTTATGCAACCCCAGTGTCTCTGATACTTCCCGCTGCTGCCATGGTAAAAAAAAAAACTGTATTCAAATGGTATTTTTCACTTGAAAACAACTAGTTTGCTCAGTTGGCGTTATCGGTTCAGTGCAACCATCACTTGACAACTTCTGAGCTTTTTCATAACCTGAATCTTTAATTTGGTATTTAAACCGGAAACAATAGCATCTCTTGTTCTTTCTCCAGTTGAAACAAACATCTCCTATCCTGAGATGACGTTGAAATTTCTTCTTTTTGGGTAACAGAAGTGAAGCAGCCGCAGTGTCTCTGATGCTTCCCGCTGCTGTTACGGTTGATAACGAGCATTTGTATGGCACATTCCACTTAAAAACACAAACAGAATACTCAGGTAATAAGTCAAAAACAGTTCAACTTTAGTCAAAGATCAGTCAGTTCAGCTCTCACTAAAGCTAAGGTAAAGCTAAGAAACAATGTAGCTATCATTAAACTTGCTCGGCTATGTAACATTATCAGCTCACCTCACTCAAACCCTGACGGTTAAAAAAAAACAAACAGAGTGAAATGACTCAATGATATGAAAAAGGTGGATTTTGGATGCTACAGCTTTTAAAGCTACCCTCAAGAAGTTTTGGAATGACTGGAAACATCTAAAACTGTTTTACAGTTCGGTTCAGTACAGGTAACTGTTCACTTCCTGAACACCCACATGAGGTGACAGAAGTCTTATGAATATTAAGTGATCACGTTGCACTGCAGCGTGTCGTCTGATCTTTGCTAATTGGCAGTTACGTGGTTGTGACCTCTGATTATCACTCTCAGGCATGCAGATTATGACCCCGCAGGAGGAAGAACAAAAAGACATTTCTTTGTAGAGTTACTAAATGTCGCTCCACGACGTGGTTCAAGGAAATAAAACTGCACGGCTCTAAAACAGCACTGCCTCATCCATCTTTCTCCATGGATTCGGTGGATTTGTGTGATGAAGGGGGTCTCTATCAGCAAGCGTACACATGATCTCTTCCTACGTATCAGAGGGATGTGAGGCCACAGGGCAGCAGCCTACCACAGTTCCTCATCTGACTGCTGTGTAAAATCTCCAAACCTCACATCTCTGCAGCGTTTAAAGCAACATTTGTTTCCATGCATTGAAGCAAACCCGGCTGAGCGTCTCCTCACATGCCTTCCTTCCTAAACGCTGACGGTGGCGCTTCATAAAAAGGAAGTCTTCCTCAAAGAGCCCAGAGCTTCCTCTTGTAATGAACGCCTTTAACACGGCGATGGCCGCAGTATCATGTGTTTCCGCTCTGATGTACACTGAGTCACTTATTGTGCAGGTGATTTCTCATGTTTAACGTATGTGGCACTCTCTTTTTTTCACTTTCAGTCACGCTGCGGAGCACGAGAGGCCTCGTTTACTTCCATAAAACTTACAAACCCAGAAACTACAAACAGCTCTTGTGTTTTAGATTTTGAATTGGACTTTTTATCCTGCACCCTTTCATTCTCAGGGGAATTAAAGCATGACATTTAAACCTACATACTGCTTCTTGTTTTATCTTAAATCTACATCCCAAAGCTTCCTACACTACTTAAACACTGCATATATTTCAAAACTAGAAGGAAATATAAGCTATATAAATTATCATTATTAATAATTATTAGACAATATAAAACTAGGCAATATAAAACTGTTCTTTAATCATTTGACTAGTTTAGATGAAAGAAAAAATTATAGAGGTTGGGGATGACGTGGAGACCTTTAAGCCAGGTCCATGCCACAAAGGTTGCTGCAGAATAAGGCCGCCCTTTCATTTTTAGACATTTAGTCAAACAATTTTAGCCGATTTTTTTTTAAGAGATATTACATGAGCAATTAAAGAAAAATCTACCACTTGGGTTGGGAAAGAAATCAAGAAACATACCCCACTGGCCAATTTTGAGCAATTCAGGTGTCATTATTGTCTGTAAATATCTCCTCTATAAGACATTTTCTGAACTGGTCAGATGAACGTAGCTTATATTACATCTAATGAAACCATTTTGACAAAACTTATTTAGATTTTAGTTTTTGCAGTGTGTATAAGTGCAAAATCATTGCAGTACCTCAAGTGTCCACTTGAGGGTGGCCCCAAATGCCAAGAAGACCTCATTAGCAGCCATATTAATGAGCTCATCTTCACAGTGTAAACAAACATATTAATGGCCTGGAACAAAAAGAAAAAAAAGATCTATCACACTGAATGAAGACTGAAAGTTTTATAATTTATTTTATTTGAATATTTTAAAGCTAAAAAAATAAATAAATAGATAAAAATAACGTGTCTTTTTCAAAGATATAAATTTCTGATTAGTCTTAATACATCACATTTACCTTAAAAGTTAAAAAAAAAAGCCATTATTCTAAGATTTTGAAGACAAAAATTATGTCTTAATTGTTTAAAAAAATTCCAACACAAACAGAAAAGTTTACCTGTTTAGTTCCCTGAATAAAGACCCTATCTTCATTTCCAAAAGCATTTTTAGCATCTTTTATAAGCTATAAGTATCTTGTTGTCTTGTTATCTTGTTCTAAACTTTTCAGGTTAATGTGGCTCATATTCACAGTACTAACACAATATTCAATTAAAACAAGACAGAAACAGCTGCTTAAATTTCAGTTCTTGACAAGTTTAAGGTTATTCTTGTCCTTTTCTGCTATTATTTTTGTGACAGAACATAAGACTGAGTTGGAAACTGGAAAGAGAGAGTGGAAAATGACTTGCAGCAAAGTGTTGGGCTTGTTGTTAAACATGAAAGTGAAGTTTTTTTTTTAAATGTCAATTTCACTATTTTTTGTTTTTCTCTGTCATGTGACGCATAAGCCATAAAATGAAGCAACACAAACTTGTGACTTCTCATCACAAAATTGGGCCAAAATATGAGTTAAAGAAGTTCAAACTAAAAATAAAAATATAGGCTCCTGAAAGAGGAAATAGTTTCATCAGACATGCCAACACTATGAAAAACTACTGAAGTTATGCAGAAGGCCACTCTGTCCTGACTCATTGAATTTTCTGGGGAAGTTTCCAAAATTATCACCGTTTACTTTTAAAATGTGTCATTCCAATTCACAAATAATGAATCTCTCTTTCTAAAACCCTTGGTGGGGGCAGGTTTTCAGGGCTAAGTTTTCACAGCATGTCGTTATACAGACGACACATTGTTCTCATCCCCTGTGAGAAAGTGTTGTTGTTTCAGCATTCGATCATCAGTTGGACATGGCTACAAAATCAGACTGAGATCTTATTTCAGATTTCATGAATCCACACACGAGTCACAGCGTCTGGTTTCCCTGTTGGGTGTTTAGTTTGAGGCAGGAAGAACCAGCTGATCCGTTTATGGTTTTATAGAAATTATGTTCGATCCTCACACATTAAAACAGAGAAGGGAAGTTTCGAAATTCAGTTTCCTTGATAAGATTCTTTGCTTTTTGATGTGCACTTTATACTTAACATTTTTAAGTCAACTAAATGTAGGTTGATTAAAGATGCTATGAGAAGGATCTGTTTTAACTAGATTGCCTCACCACCTTGTGGCCCAGAGTCTATGCACACTGTCATAAATTACTTTTATTGAGTCGTGTGTTTGTATTGGACTTAAATGGAGATCGGATCTAAACAAATTTTCTTTGTTCAAGACAACTTTTTACTGGATAGAACGCGTCGAGGTAAGGTGTTTATCAGTGCAATTACAAAGCCCTATGGTTGGAAACATGACATCAAGCAAACGTAGCAGCTGGCTAAATGTAGCAACATCGCCAGCTCAGCCCCCTGACTTGGCTCTGCTTTGCATCAACACCCTCTATGTTCTGCATTCATGTTTTTTTTACTCTTTTACTTTTTCATGTTGGAGATTATTTATCATTTATCTAGTTATTTCTTTTCCTTTTTTTATTGGTTGTTGCTCTTGTTATGTGTGGGTCTTTGGATTGGTGTGGCATCACTGCTCTGGGGCAGCAAATTGTGTGGTCTGTTTTTCTACTTGCAACTTGCAAATATTAGAGATAAATAAATCAAATCAAGATTCTGTTGAAATTATGTAGAAAAACCTTTTTCCTGTTTCACTAGAAACACACACACACACACACACACACACACACACACACACACACACACACACACACACACACACACACACACACACACACGAAGGATGTGGTTTGTCAAGTTGCAATGGCCCCATCTGTCCACCAGGTGTCAGCAGTTACACTGAATACTGTGAAATATCTGGCACATCTTTTAACCTTTAGAGCAGAGTGTTCAACCAATGGTGTTTAATAAGAGAGAAGTATGGATGTTGATTTCTGCTAAACTTAAATAAAGGGGGGGTTGTCCTCAATATAAGATCAATCCAAGCAGCAAAAGTCATAAAAATGGGAGAGAAAGCAAAAATTAGGAACTAAAAATCAAAGATTGGATTTAATGACACAGTAATGATTTTTTTTTTTTAAGTCACAGTAATGAGACAAAAGACACAATGATGAGATGTTGGTCAGAAAAAAGTAGAAGTCACACTGAGAAGAAAAAGTCAAAAATCAGATTAGTATCAAATAAGTTGATCAAAAACTTAAAATAATGAGATAACAGTCACAACAATGAGATAGAAAGTGAAAAAATGATGTGAAATGTCAGAAAAAAAAAGTTACACACTATGGGAGACAATTTTTTTTTCAATTATAGAACTACAAGGTCCTGTGACTGAACAGGGAAAGCAGTTCAGAAAATGAATGAATACATAAATGAGAACAACAAGGTCAGGAAAAAAAGGGCAGAGTATTCAGCTTCAATGTCACGCAATGGAGACAAAATGTGGAAAATAAAAGATTGAATCTCAAAACAATGAAGTAAAAGTCACATTTATGAGCCAAAAAAAGATTCAAAAAGTCACTAAAATGAGATCAATTTCAAAATAATGAGATGAAAAGTCACAGTTTTGTTATATCAATTTAAAACTATTGGAAAAATATTCACAAATGAGATAAATAATCAGAGTAGTTATGTTCAAAGTCACACAAAAAAATTAAAAAAGAAAAGTTAATTAGTTAAAAAAAAAAAAAAAAAAAAAGTCAAAATAATGAGACGGTAACTAAGAGAGGGGCTGATGAATGCATTTTAAACTCATGGACCAAGGTCCACTTGATGTCAGTGGACTTTGTTCATCCACCAAAAGGTTCCTGTGAGGTGAGAACTTTCTATCATTTAAGAGTGTTTGTAGGTGAGAATTTGAAGAATTATCTGACATTTTCTCTCATAAGCAGACGGGTTAACCCAAATTACTTTGCTTTTATAAGTCATTTCTCAAAATTAAGACACGAGTGGACAAGAATAATACTTTAACTACTTCAACTTTGACCCTTAGGCTTGAAAAATAGTTCTTCAGGGTAAAAGTCCTGGTTGGTTGAAATGTGCCTTTGTACATCCTCAGACTCTGCAGGAACTTGTTCAGCAGGTGATTCTTCCTCCCCACCTCCTCGCCTCTTAGCCGAGGGAGTGTCCTGACGTTTGAGCACGCTGTCACACAGAAAAAGTACAAACACCTGCGGCTCCATTCAGCAGTGAGTCACTGGCCTGCAGGTGGATCAACACTTCTCAGAGCCTTGATTGAACGTACTGGACGGGTCCTTTCTGCCCTCTGAGTCTGCTGGAAACCTCTGCATGAATGCTGGATTATCCTGCAGCTGTGGCTTAAAGAAAGGAAGAGGAAACACAGAGTCGGCCACATGGAGATAGAAAGCATGGTGGCAAACAGTGCTCTCATCAGAGCAAGGGAAGGTAGGAGACTTTAATTTACACGCAGTCTAAATCTAAAACTTATTCAAACCTCAGGCACACTTCCACAGAAAGACAGGATGAAAACCTTTTATTATCTACAACTTTCATATCTAAAAGTCTACATGGAGACAATCAACAAGGCTCACTTTAACACGTGGCATAGGATTAAATTTGCATATGATAATCTCACCCTTCATGACATAATCTTGGTGGGGTTTGGATGTGTTAAGTAGGTCATGAATCACTTCTTCATTGGGTAATCTGAGGACAATAAATTCACTTAACACCAAAAACAAACAGAAAACAGATTACTCACTGACAGACACACTGGTTTTGTAAACTGATGATTCTTCAAGTTTTCTAAGAGTTTATTCATAATTTTGCACTTACTCTGTCCAAAAAAAAGTCTTGCATCAGCATGTTATTCGTATTTACTCATAATTTTCCATCAAAACACAGATACAAATCCCTTCAGTGCAAAAACTGTTCTTGAAAAAGCCCAGATTTTAACTCAGATTGCAGTTTGTTCATCAAAACTTAGCCCACAGTTTTTGTTGTTTTTGTTCCAGGAAGACAACTCTTTACAAAGTGAAACATCAGATAAACTTCAGTGGAAATGAGTCAGCTTTTTATGTGAAGGGACAATTGATGTTTTATCACCATTACAATCTTACAATTTGAATCCTGTGAGAACACATAAAGAGAATATTCTGACTTAGATAATCATGATTTGCATACACAGTTGGAGCTGCAGATTTTTGGTTGGAGCCTTAGAGAGCCTTATTGCAGACTTTTTGCACCAATCAAACCTTGAAACGCACACTGCAAAAAAATAAATCTTGTAAAAAGTTTTTGTTTATTTTTTTTTTAGTAGAAATGTCATTTTAGACTTAATATTCACCACGTTCACCTGACCAGTCCAGGGAAATGTCTGGTTTCAAGTTATTTAAAGATAAAAATGAGGTCTAAATCGCTTGGAACAAGTTAAAAAATAATCTGCCAATGGAACAATAGAAAGGTTACTTGTAATAAGACATTATTCTAGGTTCAAGCAAATTTTTCTTATTCAATTGGCAGACTTTTTTTTCCTGTTACATGCAATTTAGAGATAAGATTTCAGTTTTTTCCAGTATAGCATCTGCTTCTTCTTATTCCGCTGGAGTTGTGATGCATCAATTTTCAAAAACCAGATTGGACGGGACCAGAAGTAGTGCATGGAAACCACATTAAAAGGTCCAGTGACTTTCAAAATCAGATGAAGCATGTCCAAACCAAATGGTATTTATCTTGACTACAGCAACAACAGACTTTTGTACTTGGCTGTATAGGTTCATTTCTGCTATTAAAATTGCTTTTTTGTGTCAAAACTGTATCAGAACCTGATCTACATCCATATAAAAATAAATTTAAATTATTTTAGCATCTTGAATGACGATATTGATGAACGGAAAGAAAAATGGTATACAGACAAAAATAAGAAGATTTATGACGTCAGGCATGCTTTCAAATTGGGGAATTTACAACGAGGCTGGTTTAACTGGTGCAAAAATATTGAAAATTAAAGGATTAACACAGTAACTGTTAAAAGCATTACAGACAATTACTGATAATTAGCCCAAACAAACGTCACACAGCTGAACATTTTGGTTGGGTTTCTGGAGCAAGTATCAGGTTATTTGGGACACAGAAGAAAAGGTGTACTCCCTTGTTTAAACCACCTTTATGAACAAATACATTATCCCAAATCTGATAGCACTGAAAAGGTTTGTTGTTGTTGTTTTGTTTCTTTTTTTTTCCAGAATTATGCGCAAATATGCACACAGACCAGAACCTAATCTACTGTTCTCCTGCAAAACACTGCTGCATACAAGGAAAAATTAAATTTGCAAGAATTAAAGCTCAGATTTTTCTGTAGAAATACTAATTTTCCTCCTGATCAGCTCTTACAATAAAAAAAATCAGCATGCTCAAGGTTTCTCGTGATGTTTTCTTTGGCATGAAAACCTCACAAATAAAAAGTCTGACAGTAAATTCTCCCAAAATAGAGGCACAGATTTCCCCATCTTGTCTCCTTGGCATCAGTAAACAACTGTGTTTTAAGGAAATCAATCTTCTCTTGACAGTGCGGCCACGTAACTTTGAAAGTAAGTCTCAGTAATGCAGTCCCACAGGCTCTGCTTTCCATGCTGACGGCTATAAATAGTTCATTCACTGTAGAGGAGCATACTATTGTCTGGAACCTGACAGGCCAGGCGTGTGTGTCTCTGTAACACACGCTGCTCACAGACGTGAGATACCCATCAGTGTTGTAATCATGTGTGTAACGAACTTTGAGATGTTTTCTATCATTTCTGCAGGAGGAGGGGGCAAAGGGAGGAGCTGGAAGTGGAAAGATATGTTGAAGTTCCCTCACATCAGTCAGTGTGTGGACCTCGCCATTAAAATAAGTGAGTGTGAACTAGAGTATGGAGTCATCAGTCAACACATGGTACAAGTATGTAAGACTTCACACATGTTTGTTGGTTTCTCCTTTAGAGCGAGATTACGACAGCCTGTGTGTGAAACAGCCAATTGGAAAGAAACTGTTTCAACTCTTCTGTCGTAGTCGGCCGGATCTGCAGAACTACATTTCCTTGCAGGATGCTCTGGTATGCTCTGAAATGTTATATTTTCACAGCCAGCCCAGTCCACAGTCTCATTCTTTAAACCAACCAACAACAACCATTGTGATACTAATTTCACTCCCAATATTCGCTAAATATGTGTTGTTGTGGTGTTCCTCAGGGCTCTGTTCATATACCTCTTCATGTTTTTTTATTCACACAATAAATCAAATCCAAAGGGACACCACTGGTAAACTGACCACACATCACTTCAATCCTTCGACACAAGCCCAGCACATTCTGCCACTGCCTGTTGACACTGTGGCAAAAATGCTTGCGTGTGTCTCAGGTATTCTGATATAAAAGTCTGGAAGTAATGGCAGGTATATGTGTAGCTTCTTAGGCTGTGCTTACATCTGTTCCCAGTTCATGTTTATCAGGTTAGCATGCTAACAGAAACAACATTTTTGTTGTCATTGTCAACAGGCAGAAGTGAAATGTGTCAGGTCTTCTTTTGGCAGCTTGATTTGATATAACGTGTATCATCAGAGTTTTTCAGCTAATAACCATCATCCCAATGCTCTGCAGTGGACAGAAGAAAGTTCATTTGTTGTTCTATACATGTTCACAGTGTTCTTTACACACCTCCTGTCTCTCCCACAACGTTATTCCTCTCTCCAGTGTCCACAATATTTACATCCAAATGGAAAACTATGAAAATTTGGGGATGACGTCATTTGGAGACTTCTAGTACAGATGAGTGAGGAGTTGACAGCACTGACACTGTCATTCTGTTCAGGGGCAGAGGGCCCAAATTAGTTTATCTGGACCAGTGGTTCTCATACTTTTTTCAGAGATGTATCTTCTATGAATGCTTTTTTTTCTGCCCAGTACTCTCCAACAAGCAAAATGCAGTTTTGTTTGGAAAAAAAGATGTAAAACACAGCGCTGTACTATATGTGTCTATTGGATATAATTTTCAGTTTATGAATTTTAACTTATTTTTGGATTCAACATTAATTGAATAAATGGTGTTGAAGGAATTTTTCTTGGTTCATATTTTTTTAATATATATTTTTAAATCTTGCGTACCCCTCACATAACCCCAGGGGTTCACATACCCCCACATGAGAGCCGCTGATCCAGACACCTCTGTGTATGTACGGCATCTACTTTGTATATTTAATGAAGCTGTGTTTCATGCACTTGGCCCTGTCAGGTAAATAAAGAACTAAAGAACAACAAAAAAAATGTTCCAGGGTTTTCACCAATCACAATCAATCATTATTATCATAGTTGGGTATTTAAAAAAGCAAAACATAAAAGGATTTTGGAATAAATTCACCAAAAAGCAGCAATGCAAATAAGAGGATCCAGAATGGAGCCTTGAGGAACACCATGACTTAACTTTGCTGTCAAGGAGGAATGGTCGTATTTTGTTTTTGTTTTTGTTTTAAAGATTTGAAACCTATTATTTACTGTAATGTGTCCACAGTGGGACTTAGATGTTGTGTTTAGTGCAACTAGATTTGTTCTTGTGTTTGACCTATCAACATACACTCAGCTGTTGACCAATCATCGTGCAATTTTGTTACTCAGTCTTCTTTTAAATCTAATTCATATTTTTGGGTATTTTTCTTTTATATTGGTTAGATAGGAGATATGATGAGTGGAGAAAGAAGAGGAAGTCAAACCTGTTGCTGATGCAATGAGAACTATCTCTATATCAGTTGCTAACAAGTACCCCCAGGACAATAGCGCCCCTAGAGTACCTCATGTGCTGGGAGAGTGAATTCTCTCAAGTAGGAGCTAAAGATGTCCTTCGAAACAGGGTTCCAAAAACTAATATAGTTCATAGTTCCTGTGGTGTGGGAATTATGCAGTTCTTGATACTAAGAAAAAGTTCCTGTGGTCCAAAAAAGAAAAGATTGACAAAAAAAAGTAGCTATTGAGATGAAGAAACTCTGATTGGCCCTACTCACATTTGACGCCAGCCTCAAATGGACATTTTTTTTATCACAACCCTTCTGTGGAGTAAGTTTCCGCCTGAAATCAGCTTTGTGCTCTGGACTGAAAGACACTAATATAAACCTGTGAAATCAAAAAATATTTCTTTTCATAGTGTATGTAATTAGTGGTTTAATAGTTTTTCCCCCTTTTATTTTCTTCAGGAAGTGTTTGAGACAAAGTCAGACGAGGAGAGGAGAGATTTTGGCTTCAGCATCATTCAGAGATTCTTAATGAGCCAGGTCTGAAACCACACAAACACAGTCCAATATTAAACACATTACAGATTTTGTTCTTGATTTTGACTGTTTTTAACATCTCGTTTCTTCAGTCCAATCAGAGCGTACCCTGCCTGCAGAAGCACGAGCAAATCTGCATCGAGAGGCTGGAGTTTGATCCCTGTGGGGATGTTTTTCATGACTGCAAAGAGTACGTCCATGCAGGAACTATATGAAAATGAGCAGCTGAACATGTTTAATAAAATAGCATCTTCTTTCTGTGGTGATTCAGAGCTCTACATGCCATCCTGAGTGGAGAGCCCTTCATCCAGTACCAGGAGAGCATGTTCTTTGACCGTTTCCTGCAGTGGAAAATGTTGGAAAGGTCAGTTTGTGAGTTGATAACCTGCTTTACAGTTGAGTGGTTGGAAAGCTGGTTTACCTTCTCTGAATGCTGGCTTTGTGCCACAGTCAGATTACAAATTTCCTCATAAGCTGAAGACAAACAGTCTGTTTTTTCTTTAAGGCAGCCCGTCACCAAGCAGATGTTTCGACAGTACAGACTGCTGGGCAAAGGAGGGTTCGGAGAGGTAAGATGGGAGCTATATCCCAGCAAAGACCCATCGGCACTAAGAAGTCTGCATTCCCAAATCTTTGTTCAGAGTTATCTGACTTCATCCACAACTGGTTTCCTTGAGGGTCTAGTGGAAAAAATACCTGAGTTCAACGACGTAAAGTTTGTTTTTGGCTGTTATGTAACACTTGAGATCAGGAGGAATCAAATAGTGTGCATCAGTTAGCGAATGAGATTTGTGATTTGTGATTATCACAGAGCTAAAAATAAGTTTGACATGTTTAGAAGGTTTTACAGGAAATCTGCTTCGGAATTCAGTAATGTAGCTGAACCAGATCAACACAAGCCAGAAACAGAAAATCAAATTTTACAAATGCTCTTGGGAGGTCTATGCACAACATACTTTGTCCACAGGGGGCGCCAAAATCCACCCAAGTAGAAAAGGGACCAAGCAGCGACCTCTGGAAAGAATTAGAAAAAAAAAGAAGGCACAGTTAGCTTAGCGGTTTAGGTTGCACTCCCTGAGCTTCATCCTCGAGCAGGTGGCCCAGGTTTGATTTCAGCCTGTGGCCTAATTCCTGCACAATGTTCCTTACTCTTACCCTATTTCCTGCTCTATCCACTTTCTTCTCCTATCCCAATAGATACAGGCATAAAATCCCCCCAAAAACCTAACACCAAAAACAGCAGCAACCTGCAATTCCTCGAGTGTCCACTTGAGGCCGGTTCCAAAAGCCCTTGAAGCTGCTTACACAGACATTCAAAAAGCTGATCTTTGCAGTGGGAATAAACATGTTTACAGTCTGGTTAAGAAACCGTTTTGGTCTGAATAGCTTTTTCCACTTTATAAACTCTTTTTTGATATAAACTGACTTATTTTTGAAGATATTCAGGCTGCAAGTTTTGCATAACTTGAGACAGAGCTAAGACAGGTGATGGCAAGCAGCTTTAAGAGAAGAAACTTCATCATTATCAACATTTACTAGGGATGGGTACCGGATTAGGTACTTTTATAGGCACCGTCCGAATTCTGTCAAAAGTACCGGGTACCGATTCACGTAAAACCAAAAGGTACCATGTTTAGGTACCTGAACACATCCTTGTGACTGTGAGGGAGTGGAGGAGTAGGCGATTTTCTATGCTGGACATGAACACAGCATTGCAGAGTTATATATTGGAGAATAGATATGTTAAATTGAAAAAAATATCTATTTTATTACCAAACAAATTGATATTTTTGTACCACATAAACACAAAAAAGTGCCGAAAATTTGTACCGTTGATTACCGGTACCGATTGCCAGGTACCGGGTATCGGTACCATGTTGTTTCAAATGTGAAAGGTACCCATCCCTAACATTTACTATAGCAACACTCGCTCCTTGGCTGTGTGGTCAGCTTCAAATTAGAACATTCACTGCTATTTCACAACATTCAGATCGCTAAATAACTAAAAACCCAAATAACTGAGGGTAATTCAGAAAATCCAGCCTTAAAAACCAATTAGTTTGACCAACCATTGGGATGAGGTCCACCTTTCCCATCTGCAGCTTTAGAGGAGCAGTGCATCAACTATTTAAAAACAAAAATATAACTTCTTCAAATGGGCCTGAAGCTGATGGTCTCTTTCATGTTTAGAGCCTTAAAGACAAATTTTAATCTCTTGTGTTGTGATTTTGTCTCCAGGTGTGGGCCTGTCAGACTCGAGCCACAGGGATGATGTATGCCTGCAAGAAGTTGGAAAAGACCCACGTGAAAAAGAGGAGAGGAGAGGTCATGGCGCTGAACGAGAAACAGATTCTAGAGGAGCTGGACAGCCGCTTTGTGGTGAGGTTATTCAACCTACTCTTTCATCTTTTGATGTTCTTTTGTTGATTGTCTTTGATGTTTTGAGCTCCACTAACACTGTCTTTCTCCAGGTGAATCTGGCGTACGCATACGAGACAAAGCACGCCCTCTGTATGGTTCTGACCATGATGAACGGCGGCGACTTGAGGTTTCATATCTATAACATCGGAGAGCCCGGCCTGAGCAAAGACAGAGTCAGGTTTTATGCTGCAGAGGTCTGCTGTGGACTGACTCACCTGCACCAGAAGTCCATAGTGTACAGGTGAGTGTTCTTCAGATTCAGGATGAGCCATGTTTAAAGGTCCCATATTATGCTCCTTTTCTGCAGTTTAATATGGATCACTGATGTCTTCATGAAATGGTAGTAACATGTTTTGGTCCAAAAAGCCAATAAATCAAGCACAGCAGCATTGTTTTCAGGCTCTCATAGCCCCTCTGTTCAGAACGCTCTGATTTAGTGGGCGTGGCCTTCATATGTAAATGACCCACCGCTGATACCGCCCCGCTCTTCCACGTCACTGAGAGAGTCGCCACGAACTCCAAGTGCATAATGTTTAGAAAACAGTGAAGCTCGTTTATCGTAACATTACAGGCTAAAACAACAGGCTAACTGCAGCTAGAGTTAGCATCCTGAAGCTAACACGGAGACAGGGGGACACTGAGGACAAGCTCTTACATCTGCTCCACAGCACACAGCATTTAAAATACTCACATTTCCAGGGTCCCAGGTTTGTTGGATGAAGGTTGGTAATGCGCCTGGATTCAGGACTAGTCTATTCGCTAGCCCTCTGTTGTACTGTCCAAAGTTGGAAAAGCAGTTGGCCGTGAAGTGACTAGCACACTCATGCAGTTTTATTGAGTGTAGCTGGAACATTTCCTTGATAACTGAACTCTAGCCACTTAGTCTTGTCTTCTTCTGAGATGGGAAGCTTGTGCATGGAACTATGTGGCTGTTTACAGCCAAAAACAGCCACACTCCTCTCCCTAGCAGTGGGGAGAGGAGTGGGCGGGAAGGTGGTTTGGGGTATTTGCTCCAGTGGACCAGTCAGGTCAGGCTTGCTCCTGATTGGTCAAAAAAGGGAATTGCTGACGTCGGCAAACCCCTAAAACCCAAACAGCTCGTTGAAGGTCAGGATTTTACATTCACAAGCGCCACTAAATACAGGTTTCGTCATTAAATATCACATTTTGTGGGCTGGGAGGAAAGCCAAAGACCCATTAATTTCACTAAACGACTTAAAGTGATTTTTGCATAATATGGGACCTTTAAGCACATTTAAAGGTCAAAATGATGAAATCATACAAAATTATTTGGAGGAACTCTGGTAGATCGTTGCAGAAGTTAGCCATTAAACATACCGAAAGGGTCCTTACAGAGAAATGTCCTTGAATGAAGATTAAGAGATCTTTCTGAAATGAGAAACTGCTCTTACATGACTCCTTTGACTCAGAGATTTTAGCTGGCAGAAAACAGGAGTTGCTGATGTACCTTTTCCCTGGCTGATTATTTTTTTATACACCAAAACACAAGAACCAGCTTACTGATGCACCACTCCCACTGTTCTGCAAAGCAAGCACCAGGAGCTCTTGCAGGTTATTTGACTTATCAGTAGAGCTTAAAAGTTTGGATGAGGGTATGATAGGATCAGTTTTCTTACTGCATTCTTGTCTTTTCTGTCAGAGCACAAGTATCTTGTTTTTGTTTGATAAGTGGCAAAAAAAATCAGAGTCTGGGACAATACAATACAATAACTGTCTCTGGATACAAGAACTTCTCCTTCTTTAAAAAACAAAGTCTGTATCTGTTTAGATTTTTCCTGTGGTACAGTCCACACCTAAAAATAAAAGTCTGAAGCTGCAACACTCTGGAACCAGGTTAAAAATTTTTGTACGTGTCAGCTGTTTAGGCCGCAAGTTATATTAAAAAAGTCCCGTGCTAAATCAGGATCTGAAATCCCCTTTACGTCACGCCTTTGACCAGAATCAACTGTTGTGTTTGTCTTCCAGAGATCTGAAGCCAGAAAACATTCTCCTGGATGACAATGGTATGTACAACCTCCTGTTTGTGTGAGTGATTAACGAGTTATAAACATCTCCTCGGAAACATTATGAACAAAAACACAGATCACATTCCAGCTCAGTCATGATGAAACCTCATTACATCTCTGTTTTTGGCTCTGAGAAGTCAGGCCGACCTGTCAAACTGCAGATGGAATCATTTTTCAGTCAAATTGTCCTTAGAAGGAAATAGCGTTGACGTTGACAACAGATTAAGGAAGTGACAAGCCTGTGCGACTCAGGTGTGGTGACGTCTATTTTAAGAAACCTGTGTGTGCACCTGTTTTTTTGCAGACCTGGAACCACCTGTGTTTTACATGCCTTTGATAATTGTCACATGGTTTTTGGATTAGCTCCAACACCAACTCTTGACAGGGAAGCAGGAAACGTTTCAGTTAGAAGAGAAAGTATGTCACCACAGGTCAACTCTCAAACCAGTTTGGTGAACGTTTGTGGTCTTTGTTTCCCTGAAGGACACATCCGGATCTCTGACCTAGGTCTGGCTGTGAAGCTGTCTGAGGGAGGGCTGGCCCGAGGCCGGGTGGGCACTCTGGGATACATGGGTACGTATGCACAACACAGTGAAGTCCATCTAAAGTCAAGATTCTAGTGTATTAGTCATCAGGATCAAGATCCTGAAAAACTTAAACGAGATCATGAGACACTTCATCCAAAGAAATAAAACTGTAATACACAAATACTTTTATGTAAGATCCTGAAAAACTTGTAGTGCACCCCAAGAAACAGTAGCGCAAGGTTATATAACCATTTCAAGACCCTTGAGAAAATTTACAATATGCAAGATCCAGTAAACCTTTATCAGCCAAGGAGTGTTTATGTAAGAATTCAATTTTTCTTTCAAGTTAATTTTTTTAAATCATGAGAAACTTATTTTATTCTGAAAAACTCAATCAAGGTCTTTCAAAGTATTTCAAGATGGCAAGAACTTTGCAAGGATCAGTTAAACCTTTTGAAAGACCTGGAACCTTAAGAAAGTTTGCAAGAGACTAAAAACTTTTGTGAGGGTGAGTAAATTTTGTCTGGAACTTGAAAAAGTTTGATAAATCTGATAATTGTTGCTGCAACATAAAACATCTTTGTGTGATCCACAGAAGCATTAAAGCTTATGAGACACTTTCTGAGACTCTTAAAAAAGTTTGCAGGAAACGTTAAAAAATTTTAAGATCCCAAAAGCGTTTGTTTTACTCAAGGACATAAATTAAAGTTACAAAATTAAGATACTCTTTTTCAAGAAACCATAAAGAAATGCATGACACCTTTTAACTTTTGCAATATCCTGAATTTTTTTCTGAAATTATGATAAACTTGTAAACTTTTTTATAACAAACTATTTCAAGATCCTTCAGAGCTTTTGTTATGAACAACAATTACTCAGTGATTATACAAAACTTTATCAAGATCCTGGGAAATATTTGTTGAATTATGGGATGCTTTTTAAGACCCTTGAGAAATTTGCAGTACACCTTGAAACTTGCTTAAAATCCAGGACCCAAAAAATAGTCACAAGATTTTGAGATCATTTTTCCAGATACTTAGAAAACTTTTTTTGGACCCAACTTAACTTTTGCAAGATCCTGAAAACTTTTGGGAAATCAGAAACTTTAGTGACTCAAGGAAATTTGTGTAAGATCCTCCAAAGCTTCAAAACTTTGCTCGAAACTGAGAAACGTTTCTTTAGTTTTGACGTTTTTTAAGATGAAAAAACTTTCTTCAGCTTAAGACCCTTAAAGATATTTAAAGATTTTCAGATCATTGTTTAAAATCCTAAGAAAATGTTTGCATATCTTTCAAAGCTTTTGCTAGATGGCAAGAAATATCAAGGAATCAAATAAACTTTTGCAAGATCCTTTCAAGTTTTTGAAGGAAGACAGGAAGTTTTTTGGGATCATAAAAAAAATTGCAAGATGATGCAACAATTGTGCATTACTCTAAAAATGTTGAGAAGATCCTTTGACACTCTTATAAGATGTGGAGGTATTTTTTAATAGATTATGAATAAAATATTTTTGTTAAATACCAGGAAATTTTTGGTGGTTCAGGGAGGAGTTATTTTTCCACTGTTTTTTCTTGTGGATCTCCTGTTGAAGCAAACACACGAACAGATTTCCTCCATTTCATAAAAGTTTTGATAAGATGGGACAGAAAGAAAAACATAGTTAGTGCGACAACAGTGCTACAAGTTATTTGGCTCTGCAGGTGCTGTCAATTTCAAATGATGTAATGAAGAAGCCATCATGATAAAAGATGACAGTATCTGTTAAGATGTTAAGATCGTCTGTTGCATCATTGTGAACATTTTTCAAAGATCTTTAACTAAATACAGGAATTTATTCCTACAGGGGTGAAGTGAACTTCCTGGTGACGCCCAGAAATGCAGATTTACTCATCCAGGATAAAATAAAAACAACAGCTTCTGTTTGCTTCCCTTTGTTTATTTTTTTAAACTTTCCCTTCATTCAGCTCCTGAGGTGGTTGGTCACAAACATTACGGCCTGAGCGTGGACTGGTGGGGTCTCGGCTGTCTGATTTATGAGATGACGGCGGGTCAGCCCCCTCTCAGGACCCGGGGAGAGCATCCCAAACCCTCAGAGATGGAGAGAAGGATCTTATCTGACAAAGAGGAGTATTGGGAAAAGTTTGGCAAGGCTGCGAAAAACATTTGTGCATCAGTGAGTCCAGAACGAAGAACCAGATAACCTTTAGTATCTTGAGAGAAATTAACAGGTTTTATTTTCTGTTTCAGCTCCTGAAGAAAGATCCGACAGAGCGGCTGGGCTGCAGCAGCACAGGAGGAAGAGAAGTCCAGTCTCATCCTTTCTTTAAAACCATCAACTTCAGGATGCTGGAGGCTGGACTAGTTGAGCCTCCCTTCAAACCTGATGCAAGTACACCAATGATTGTTTCAGCTTCTCTTTCCAGAGCTTTCCAACAGAAAAGTTTGGTGTAGATCTAATATTTTATTCAAAGACTGACTCTAAAGGGTTTTCTTTGTTTGTTTTACAGCCCAGACAGGTTTACTGCAGCGACGTGCAGGACATAGAAGAGTTTTCCACAGTGAAGGGGGTCATTCTGGACCAGAAAGACGCTGAATTCTACGCAGAGTTCAACACAGGCAGCGTCCCTATAACCTGGCAGAACGAGGTACCATCTTTCTAGATCTTCCTGTACAAAGAAAGAAGTGGCTTTTATTTGTGTATTGCCAAATGAAGTCCAAGCTCCTACATTTTGAGAATAAACAGACATTACTGCTTGTTTCCAGATGATAGAAACCGGATGCTTCAGGGAGCTGAACATTTTTGGCCCTGAAGGAACTCGTTCTCAAGACCTGGACTGCTCCCAGACCCCTGAGAGCCCCAAACCCAGTCTGCTTCAACGGCTCTTCCGTAGAAATGTAGGTACAGTTTTTTTAAATCAGTTCAAAGTATTAAAACAAAGACTGATTCTCTGTTTTCTTCTTACAGCATCCTCCAGAAACAGACGAGAGCAAAACCAACCTGGTGCCCAGCGAGACCTACATGAACTCAGGACTGGTCAGCACCACCCTCTAGTGGCCAGTGAAGGAAACAGACTTTTTTTACAGCCAAACAAGCAACAGTGAAGAACAGAATCCCCTAATCTGAGAACAGCATTTGCTTCTTTTATTTTTAACATCGTCCTCTGTCACTCACAGCTGCACTAGCACTTCCTTTCAAACCTTTGACTTCAAACTTTTCTGGCGCCCTGTTGGCTATGGCTGCCTTTTGCAGCACCTCTCTCTTCTTTGTCTGTTTTTTGTAATTTTTTTTTGTCTCTTTTTCGTAATCTTTGTATTTGGAGTGAATCATTACTTTGTATGGCTCATTGTTGGTCATGGACACCAAATGTTTTGTGGCTTCAGTGATATTTTTACTACTTTTTCTCCTGTGTTTGTCGGGAGATCCTACATGTAACCATGGCTGCATTGTTTAGATGTGAAATCAGCATTTAGCAGCCTGTAGCATGTCAGTGCTAACTGGTGTAAGGCCTGATGTTTCCCACAAGGTGAGGAGAAGGAGGTGAGGACGACGTGCTGGGTCTCAGGTGTGAGCTAAGAAGTGATGACATGAACCTGTCCTTCCATCTATCGTTATTGGGAACGTAACATCTATCTCCAATAAGATGGACGAGCTAGTTGTGCTAACCCAGCAACAGAGGGAATACCAGAGGGCAGAGTAGCATCATGCTATTCACTGACATGGCTAACAGAGCTAACATCAGACACCAACGCCACATTGGAAGAGCTTCACCTGCTGTGAGCAGACAGGATCCAGGAGACAGAGATGGAGCATGACTGAAGAAGCTCAGTCCTGGACCCTGTGGAGGTGGAGGCTGGCTGAACTGGAGAATGATGGACAAGCTTCTTATGAACCTTTGTGCACTTTTTACACACTTTCTTACTTTTGTTTTCTTGATTGCTGCTGTGACTATCTATCTATCTATCTATCTATCTATCTATCTATCTATCTATCTATCTATCTATCTATCTATCTATCTATCTATCTATCTATCTATCTATCTATACACACACACACACATATATATATATATATATATATATATATATATATATATATATATATATATATATATATATATATATATATATATATATATATATATATATATATATATATATACATATATATGTGTGTGTGTCACATATTGTATACACAAATCAGACTATTTTCTTAACTTCTGTCTTTTTATGCCTAATTTTTTGTCTCTTTGCTTATTAATCATGTAAAAGAAAACGCCTTAACCAGCTGCTAACATTTATTACACAGAAAATTGCTGTTTTAACTCAGAATACAAGTTATTCAGCCATGTTTAATTTACCCTTTATGATGTCAACAGTTTGTAAAAATGTGAATATTTTCAGGTTTTAAATATTTGTGATAATAATACAAAAAAAGTAAAAAAAAAAAAAATGTGTGCTCTGAACTGAGGGCCGGGTCCTGTGGCTAATCATTGTTGATTCATGATTAATACTTTGATTGAATTTATTAAATGAAATATAATGCAATGCTTTCCAAAAGTTTTTTTTAAAGAATTCTATTCATATTTCTGTGAATGATGTACAAAAATCTCTTTTTCTAATTTGTTTTTTAGTCAATTTATATTCTAATTATATTTTTAAAAAAAACATAAAATCACCCCAACTGCTCAGTTAATGCAACTTCTTAAACCTTGTAAAACTTACACAGGTATTTTAAATTACACAACTATCTTAAAAACTTGATTCTGTTTGGTTTAATCCAGAAATGATGGGGAATAATTCTTAACGGCAAACAGGTAAATGATGCAATTTGCTGGCAGCAGCCACGTTTGGAATGAGGCAGGCTTTAAGCCTCCTCACCTGTAGAGCACCTGCCTGTCAGTCAACTGAGCTGTGCCTCTGATTGGCTAAACTTAATATCTTCTTAACTACAGATTTAGAAAAACATTGGGTTGTTGGTCTGACAGAGATGTAGTTCAGTTACCACTTTGTGGGATATAAGGAAGTATTGTTTGCATTTTTCAGTGTTTTTGTCATCACACAACATTTACTGTCTCATAAATAATGAAAGTAAACTTGCTAGAAAAAAAGCAAAAAACACTGGTATTCACTTTGTACTTGGAGCATTTTTTATTATTTTACCAAGAGTATAAAACAGTAAATAACAGACACATACATTGTTTTCTAATAAAACAAGCAGAAACTGAACACTCTAAAGACTGCAGATCAACTCTTCTTCAGATGACTGAGTGAAATGTAAATGAAGGTCTGCGTGGCCACAGAAGGTCAGTGATGTCTGACTCTTTAAGTAACTTCTATATTTACACACTTCTAAACAGCACCAAAGAGAAGTGGATTCAGCAGAGAGGAATGTGAGCTGATGGCACACTGACACACACTGATAAAAGAACTTCAAACCTGCAATATGAACCTACATCTAAAGATGGAGAACAACTGGGTTCAGTCTGGAGCATCTTTAAGTTGTAAAATGTTAAACATCTGTCTGGTGAATGGAGTATTGCATGAGTTGTAATCAGGCACAGTAAGTTTGCTCTACAGCTGACTGATGTGTGTTTTTCTTTAGCTTTTAACTGATCTGAAGGTGGAACTGTGCGTAATTGCAGCAGGTGAGAGCGTCCTGGAATCACAGTGAGTTTAACCTTCCCACGGAGGACTGCGGCGCCCGTCCACATCCGTCTCCACGTGGTACAACATGTCGGCAAGCGTGTGCTCGATCACAGCTCCCCAGCCCATATCGCTCATCTGCAAGGAAAACAGGTAGTCAGTTAAACAGCAGTTCAATGTGTTTGTGTGTGTGTTTGTGTGTGGTATAATTCTTCCTGAAAGAAGTGCTCACCGGCTGGAACTTCACGTCCTTTGGAGGATGTTTAAAGTGAGGTCCGAAATTCACCGAGACCTGAAGAGAAGAAAGGGAACAAGGTGAGAGAGACAATAAAGTTTAAGAAAGACACGGAGAAAAGAAAATACAAACTCAAACAGAAAACAAGAATTAGAAAAGAAATAATAAAGGAGAAGAAAAAAGGGAGTTAAAAAGATAAAAGGGAGAAGAGAAATATAGAACAAAGAAGAAAAGAAACAATCGGGAAAAAAATCTGGAGGAAAGAAAGAAAGAAAGAAAGAAAGAAAGAAAGAAAGAAAGAAAGAAAGAAAAGATGAAACATGAAGGAAGACAAGGAAAGATGTCAAAAGACAAACAAGATGTAAAATCAATGAATAAAAGAAAGAGGGGGAAATACGATTAAAGAAAGAGAAAAAGAAGGAAATATGTAAAAAGAAGGAAATAAAGGAATAAGGGAAGATGTCAGGATAAAAAAAGAAAAGAAGAGAAAGTGCAAAAAGGAAAACCAAGAAATAAAATAATGAAAATGTTAAAAAAGGCAAGAAAGAAAATCTTAAAACCCAAATAAAATAAAAACTAAAAAGAAATCCCACAAAGACGTGACAAAAACTAAAAAAAAAAAAAGTAAAAATCCCCAAATGGAAGAAAATGAAAGAAAAAACTTGAACAAGAGAGATAAAGAAAAGAAAAAAACAAAGATAGAACAAGAAAGAAGTACAGAAAAAGAAACAGTTAAGGCGGTAGTTGAGGAACAAAGACAAACAGAGGAAAATAAATCATTTCTGCCTGCGTACTGACCGTGCAGCTCTTGTAGAGTGAGATCGCCGGGAAGTAAAGTCCTTCAAACAGGTTTTCAAAGGCGACGCCTTGGCTCACTCCATTTTTATAGAAGATCATCTGAAATGTAAGAATTTATCTTTTTATGTTTCATTTTTAAAACAGGAACTTTGAAAACTCCCAAACTTGACATTGTTTGATTAATCATTGAGGAGAAGTTTCCTCACCCTGCTCGGCGTCATCACTTTGAGGCTTTTCTCCGCCTTGTCCACGTAATCCTTCTCCTCAAAGTACAGGTAGCTCTTGAACTTGATGAGCGCCTGGAGAGAGAAAAGATCACAGTAAAGACGTCATAGTGACGCCTCATGTTCAGTCTGAGCAGCTCCTTTTGGTTTCAGGTGTTACCTTGTCTTTGTACGTGTCTGGCAGAGCTTTGGCCGTCTCTGTGGCATCAGGGAGCTCGATGAAGAAGCCCAGCGTGTCTCCCTGACCATAACCTGAGGAGTAATGTTTCCCCATAGACTGGTGGAAGCGCGTTCCCTTCTTGCTGCGCCACGAGTAGCTGAACTTATCATAACCCAGAGGAGCCTGCAAGTTACCTGAAAACAAAAGCATTTTAAGGTATTCGGACACCAAATACAAATGATAGTTTGATCTTTGATTACATTCAGGTTTGGATAATAAAGCACCACGTACCGAGCGGTTGAGACCAGCCAAGTCTCGCTGCGGTATCTGGAGGCATCTCATCCACAGACACCTCAAAGTACCAGGAACCTTTCCTCACGCCGTGGGACGCTCGCACCATGGAGTAACCCTTCTCCCCGGTCACAGTCAGACGGTCATCAGAGATCTTCAACTGAGGCGCTGAGACATGATTTTACATTAGTTTCGTGACCTTTGACCTCTTCCTCTGACTGTATCATCCCTCGACCTGTTAAGTTAATCACCTCTGTCGTGCAGAGCCAGGAGCACTCTCTCGTACAAACACGCTCGGTACAGATCACCAGGGATGGGTTTTCCAGCCCAGCAGTCCAGTTCCAGCTTCTCCGGATCTGGAGCATGAGGATCAGGTTCTGCCAGGATGTAACGATATCCGTCTTTGTTGAAAGGATGCTCCAGAGGGTAACCGTGAGGAGGCAAGCGCTGGGCGGAAAACAAGGGGTCACTGCAGGATGCAATAAGAGGAAAGAAAGAATAAAAGTTGAGTTGTTCACAGATTTACATGCTGAGGATTTATGACTGCATGTGTCTGGCTGCAGTCGTACCTCCTTGTTCTCTTTGTGGCTCCAGCTGCAGTGCCCTCCTGCTGCTGCTGCTGTTTACGTTTGGCCCCTCTTCCTTTTCCTGGACCAGGGGCCAGAGCACCTTTAAAAACACAACACAGATTTTACTCCTGAATGAGGCAGAAGCAAGATATGCTGCTCAGTCGCCACATTTTGAAGTACACCTCCACAGAAACACTAAATTCCCTGACTCAGCAGCCCTGCATGAGTCAAACCTTACATCAGGAACATCTAAGGTGCTGAGTTTCACATTTGTAGACTCTGTGGTAACTTTAAACTCCTCTAGATTTGCTGAATCTTCTCATTATCTTTGCAAACCAACAATCAGACAGACAATCCTGAGCACAAACACACAGACTTGCACACACACAGTGGAAGCAGGTTTGTTATTAAGCGTTTTGTGTGCACAGGGAACACGACAGGAGCAAAACAAAGCGGGAATTAGTTGCACAGCGTATTCCAAACAATATCAGCCTCAACCAGCAGACATGATCCCACTTTTTAAAAACCCAGGAAAAAGTTTAAGGATTCACTAGTCAGATAATTTCTTCTTACTCCCAGGAATCACAAAGACTCTTTCAGATGGGGAATTTGTACAGGTTTTAAGTCTTTCAGCAGCAAGCAGCAGAGACAAGGAAGATTTGATCACAAATCAAAGGGGGTAAAGCTTTCCGGGGTGGCAGGGCACCAAACAGATGCAGAGCAGACACAGAGGTTACAGCCGTACGTGGATGAAGTTGACCACAAGATTTTTTTTTTTTTTTGGTTGATTATCAGGTTGTTAAAACTTAAGGTTTGAGTTGTGGGTCAACTTCTATCCAGAGGGTTACAAGGCACAAAGACACAGTGATCAGCTCCAGAGGACAAAATACCAAATATTCACCTGAGAAAGAAGATCCACCTGGAACACAGAATGATCAACACATGATTCAACATGTGCTCACTCTCAGTTTCAGGGTGTTTACTTTCCTCCACGTGACTTAAGTTGCAACAGAATATCACTTAGTGCATCTTTCCATGTATTCTTCAGTGTTTCGTTTTCTTACCGTTGAGCCCACCCGTAGTGGGAGCAGCCGTGGTCTGTTTCTGTGTGTCATACGAGGGTCCAATGTTTCCAAGATCCTGCAAAGAAGCAAAAGTAAAGATTAAACTTTCGATCAGGATAATAAGACTCAGTTTCTGCAGCTAGTCAACAAATAAGGTACCTGATCTAAGAGGCCGAACTTTGGGTACTCCTCCTCTGGGTCTTTGCTGCCGGGGTCAGGGTGCTCCTTCACCAGGAAAACATCTCGTTCTTTACTCTGGGACATAAACAACACTATTAAGTTCCTACTTCAGCAAAATTAAAGGAGGGTAACATTTTAAAAGGGATTCCAACAACTTTTAAACTAGGATCATTTGTTTTAATAACTATTGATGCCTTCAAGCCATGAAATGTTTAGAAAGGAGAAAAGTCACAGCGGTATTTTATTTCAAAAGGATGACCTCACCTTAAAAAATGCTGCTGGGATCTAAAAGTTGGCATTTATACCCCAAAATTAACTTTGGTAAATGTGCGAAACAAAATAAATTCCACTGTTCTCCATCTTTGAGGGTGGAAAAAAACTTTTGATTTAACTTATTTGACAGCTTTAGGCACTTGTTACTTTACCAATCGATATCAATAATGAGATAAAACAACTTTCTATGAGGTCTTTAACACAGTACATTCCTCTCCCTCAGCAGACATTACCATAGTCTTTACGATGTTGTTGGGCCAGGTGAGCTTCCCCGGTCTCTGACGTGTCGTCATGCACTCCCAGTACTTATCAATGAACGGAATGATATCCTACAGAGAGAAATTAAAGCAGACATAAGATATTTATGTTTAAAACCATATAAGCCGTCTTTTAAGGTCATAAAAAAATAATAAATTTGCTTGAAAAACTTCTCAATAGAGCTTTAAGATGCCCAGTTTTACACAAGATTTAATCAGTAAGCCTCAGGTGAATCAAACACACCTTGTCTTTGGAGAACATCGTCTTTGGGTGCTCATCTTGTGTTCTGGAGCGCCACGTCAGGTTTGCCAGGGCTGTGAGACACATCTCCTTAAGGTCTAGGATAGAAGAAAAGAAACTCATTAAAGATTCTAAACCATAAATTTATATTTAAGACAACAAAGCTTAAAAAAGGTGACCTACTTGCTTGTTTCCTGAGGAAGTATGTGTTGCCGCTGTGATGGCACACGTTACAGTGAAATACATAGTTAGTCATGAAGGGAAGGCATGTCCTGTAGAGAGTGAAATAGAAATGTATCAGATAAGTGATGCTGCATTATTTCTGTAAATCTTTAAAATGTAAACTACAAATGATCAAACATACGCAGTGTCGATGCCAAACGTGTCTGCAGTGAACCACTTCATACACAGAGCACACTGCAGCTCCACCTCCCCTAGTTGCCTCCCACTCTCCTCATCCCCAGATCCAGTCAGAGCCTCGGCAGCCTCTGAGCCTTCACCTGCCGTCTCCTAGTCGACAAAAAAAATATTGTTAGACGGCACATTATTATCTGACAGAATGCAAAATGAAAGAGAAATCAGCTTAATATTTATGTCATGATGTGTTAGTGTCTGACAGAGTTACCATGGCCTCTTTGCCGTTTGATGATTCAGTGTCCATGCTGGTGGGCAGCTCCCCAAATGTAGCATCTCTGCAAAATAAAAAGGTTTTCTTATTATTTTGAATTCTTAAAGCAAAAAGTGATCAGGCTATAAAAACACCAGAGATATTGAAGCCTTAGTGAGAAATTAAATTTTGCAGAGAAATCGCAATAACAGACTGATTGGGAGCCTACATCTTGTATGTAGCTACCTTAAAATATATTATAACTGAGTATATGATTATAAAACAGCTAAAAAGTTTCATTAAGCAGTTTCATTATTTCCCAAACAAAACCTATAACTAAACACAAAAATACCGTTTATAAAACGAAATAAATGACATATTAGACTCGACTGATTGTGTTGTGTTCAAAATTGCCCCTCTGACATAGATATTCAGGATAAACACAATACATTTCTAAACTGTCAAACATGGTCGTGCGCATTTTGGAGCCGTTAGATGAAATATAAATGCAAAATGTAACTACTACATTAATAACATGTTTTCCTGTTACAGTAGTCTTGTTTATGATAAATTATTTCAGCACAAAGAGATGCTCTGCTCTAACGTTTGCTTTACTCATAGCCTGTTCAGCGCTCCCGCCAGCTAGCCACATGCTAACAAAACACCTTAATAGCCAAAAAGCATCTTATTTTTTAATATGTATTAAAATTAATCATTTTAAACATACTCTCAATATTTGCTAAAATGAAATAAATGATAGATAAAGCAGACAAACCCCTCTCCGGTCTCTGGTTCAGTTGGAGCTTCTCCTTCAGACGCCATGTTTCAAATCAATGACTGTTAAAGTCTCGCGAGATACAGCAGACGCTTCAACGCCCACAGCGACACTTCAGGCCAACAGTTGAACTGCATTGCAAGTGAATGAGCGGTCTCCAATCACAGGCTTTAGATACAGAGATAATTCTACTAAATAAAGCATAGCAACATGCTTTTTATTCCGTCAACTTGCCGAGTGTATATTTGAAAGCGGAAAAAAAGCCAGGGAGATTATTTTTTTAATGTGGTAATGGTTTTATGAACCATCAATTTATAACTAGACAAGTTGTTGACAGCCTAGGGCATTTTAAGAGTTGCTTTGTTGTGCTCTATTCACTCCCACCAGGGGTATCTGCAGTTTAAGGGGTGCTTAGTAGAGAAATGTTCAAATATTTTGTGAAAAGCTGCTTAAATCGTTACAGACCTGAACCATTAGAGGTCAGTGCACTACTGCTAGTAACACATACTGAGAATGATTAGGGACATTTAGAGGTAGGGCCGGTATAAACAAACAAACATACAAATAAATAGATAAAACACTTTTTAACTGGCATTACTTAAAAAAAAAAATCCAATCGCTCCAATTCTGTTTTTACATACCAGGTTAATACACAGTCTTGATAAAAATCCTTAACCTTAACTTCAACTCTTTTAATCACTTTTGTATGAGTTAATGTGAACTTTCCTCCATCTTAAAAGAGGTAGGTCTGGGGATATAATAGAGGAGATGATTAAAATCAACATAATACATGCAAATGAAAGAGTAAAGAAATAAGCAATATTAGAATTGGGAAGCTAAGGTAAGTCTCCATTGTTGTAAAAGCCATCCCGGCCTGTGGTGGCAGTGTTCCGGTAATCGGAGTGTGAACGACCAAAATAAGGAAAACGAAGAAGAAGTTACAGTTCACCTGCTAGCTTGTCTCAAAACTAGCTGACCTCACCTGAAAACAAACATTTATCCTTACAATGGAAGTAAATCAGGCCAAACAGGAGCATCTACTTGCTTTAAAAGGTATTTCAACTTTATTAACAGAAGAAACAAGTGGTGACACTGACGTTATTGACGTTGAAACGGAAGCGGTAATGTTTCAGCTGTCATCTGTTGTTGCTAATTTTGCTAACAGCGAGCAAAACATTCATCTCGATATTAAGAGACCATTACTAAGTGTAAAAACTCACTTTTAGCGCTCTTAAAGGGCAACAATTATGATTTAATAAGATAACATTTTTGTTATTATTGTACCTCAGGTTGTGCTTGAGAATTTAGCCTAACTTCTGCTTTGTTTGTTGCCTTCAGTCGAATAAAGCGCGTTGGTTTGAGGAGAAATTGTTTAGTCAGCGCTTCCTATGTGAGGTTTAGATATACATACTGTATGTGTTAGTAATTATTTCTGAAAAATTCCATTGTCACCTTGTTTATGTGCATGTAAACCGGCTGCAAACGGAGTTTATTGTCTTGCAGCTCAGCGGTCTTGAATCGAACTACACTCATAAAATGTATACACTAAAATAACGCTTACAATTGTTAAACACATTGGTTATTTATCCATGAGGGGTCCTACATATTTTTTTTTCATGAACACGGTGCACACACTGCCCTGCTCAAGACTATGTTGGCAGTACCCAGGAGGTGAACAAGCCCCATATAAAGAGAAATCTTCCTGTTTCTGTGCTAGGACTTAAACTGCAGAATTTCAAATTACAAACCAAGGCCCCACAGACTGAGTTTCTGATGTACCTTGCTCTTTAAAACAACAACAACAAAAAAAACAAACAACAAAAAAAAAACATAAGCTTCAATGAAATGAAAGTAAGCCCATATTTACAAACAGGAGGGTTAAACATATACTTTCATCCACATATTTTGTGAACTCCAGAGTTGCAAAAGCACAAGACGTGGTAGCAAATTATCCCTTTATTACAAGTTAATAAGCTTAATTATTTAGCTTATGAGATAAGATGATCCATTAATGGGATAAAACTAGATTTGTAGCCCCATGGTAGTGAAGGTTAGATGGTGAAAAAATAAGGGGATGCCAACTAATGTCTCTCTTGTTTGCAGTGATGCGATTAACAAAACCAACGCTCTTCACAAACCTGCCAGTGACATGTGAAGACAGAGACCTGCCAGGTAAGCCCCAAGCTCTGCACCTGCGTTAGTCATCCTTCAGTTAACAGAAGAATTAGTCCCTTTAATTGCATTTCTCATTAATCCACTTTTTAAGAAAGCTCATCATGACATTTCAGTTTGATGTATACAAATAAATAACTTGTATTTCTTAGGGGAATCAGATTTTATCATCATTGTTATACCGTTGAATGATCAGCAGTCCAACAGCTGCTATGGTTGCCCCTTAAGTTTATGTGACAGCTGCTCAAAAGACCTTTTCTGATGGATTGTTAGGTTATGTAACGCGCATGTCTTGAGACTGTGGAAGGAAACCAAAGCACCTGTCGGAAACTAAAGCAGACACGTGTAGAGTGTGAGAAGTCATGCAAGTTTGAAGTCTGGATCACTTTTCTTTGCCTGCATCTGAGCTGACAAAGCTCATCAGGTCTTTAGTCATGTAAAATTATACTGAAGGGAAAATTGTGAGCATAAAATTCTGTGTCCATGGATTTGATTAAAATGCTAAAAAGAATGCAACCAGTTCTGCTTCTACTTTTTGTGACATCAACTGCTCTTCAGAGTAGAATTTGAAGATAACATTTCCACGATGAGCAAAGTTAATGTGTAAATATTTCTTGAAGGAGCAGGTGCAAGTCTCATGAGATGCAATAAAAACTCTTCAGACTGTAGTGTTTGCAAATTTCTCAAATTATTCTCAGCCTACTTCTTGTTCATTTTAAACCATGTGAAGCCTGTTCTTTGATCCAGATCACATCTGTAATTGAGCTCATCATCAGTCTCAGTCTCTGCTCCCACATTTAGCCAGAAGCCCTGCTGTGAGTCTTAGTGTTTGCTTCTCCTTCTGTGCAAAACATCACAGAAAAATGTGTACACTCTGCTGGTAACTCAATCTTTATAATCCATAAATCACGCTGACACTTGTCGAGAGTGTCGCTATTTATAACAGAGAAGCTGTGAGCTGTGGCAGGAGTTAAAGAGCACAGAGATGAATTGCTTTGATTTGACAGAAGGAACTTTAAACCGTTTGTATCCCTGCTATCGTGTTTCTCTCTTGAACTATCTGTGAAATAATCCACTTGATGTCGTTTCTGCTGTTATTAATAACAGGGATAGATGCCTGAGCAGCAGACAGATCAGCGTCCGGTGTAATAATATTATTAGTCATCTTGTTATCAATGAACTTATGTTTCCAACCTGCTGCCCAGAAGAAGAGATATTTGACCCCATTGTACATTTCTGTGGCTCAAACTTCAGGCTTTAAAACCTGATCTTCAAAGGTCTGGTGTTTTGATCTGATACTCCCAGCAGAGCTCAAATACTCACACTTCTATAAAACTATAAGCTTCACAGAAAGGCTCATCCGTGGCAGCATGGATGGGAAGAGGCAGAACAGATGTCTGTTTAAAGACAGACGGTTTCAGTCAGAATCAGTACGAACTGAATGTAGAGCAGAAAATTTCCTTAACTTCAACAAAGGAAGGAAAAAAAGGGGCAGTGTTAAAACAACAAGAAAAGAAACAGGACAACTCCAAATTGGAGTTAAAACATCTGTTGTGTCATATATTTTTAAAAAAAAAAACCCTAAACTTAAAGGTTTTCTGCATGTTTTAAAACAATCTTATGTTAGATTATAACTTAAGGTTGTCCATGTTCATAAAAAATACCTTTTTTCTTGTGAGAGTCTTTAACTTCAGATGGCATTAGAGACACGTCACGGTGTGCCGTCAAATCTGCAAGATTTTGATTATCCTTTTTTTGTAGATTTTCTTCTTCATATTCTAGTTTACTACAAGCAGCTAACCCTGTGTCATGTGTTTTTAGGGGATCTGTTCAGTCAGCTCATGAGAGAGGATCCGTCCACCATCAAAGGAGCAGAGACGTTAATGCTAGGAGAGATGCTGACGCTACCACAGAACTTTGGGTGAGTGGCGTTTATCCGAGTTAAAGTAAAAAGGCTTTGTAGAGAGTTGTTTTTCACAATTTTTAATCCTCTGGCACAGAAATATCTTCCTGGGTGAGACCTTCTCCAGTTACATCAGCGTGCACAATGACAGCAACCAAGTGGTGAAGGATATTCTCGTAAAGGTATGATCTGAAAATTTACAGAAACAGGACGCCTTTCAAGGTTAGAAATATTAATCCAAGCTGAACTTTTTAATCTTTATGCAGACATTATCAGACATTGTACATCAGTCCCAGCTTTACCTTCTTACCGGTTTAACAGTAAAAGTGAAAATTTGGGATAATATAAACTCCAATATTTAACTTGATTTAATGCCTTCAAGCATATGTTTATTAAACAGCTCCCAGGCTCAGTAGCTGTCTCATAAAGTTGAATAAAAATGTAAAAAATGAATAGCTCCATGAAGTTTTCTTAAGTAAGGCAAGTTTCCCAAAGATTAGCTCTGAGTGTCAGCAATCAGATGGTCCTGTGGGTGGGACAATGCTAGAGACAGAGTAATGACTGCAGACAGAGAGGCACAGCTGTATTGGAGCCAAAATAACACAGTCTCAAATTGAATTTCTTATCAGCTACTGGATTAAAAAAAGGTGATTTCTCTGCCTCAAAATGCTAAATAATGGTGCCAAAAATCAACCTGGCTGATAATCGGTCTATCCCTAGCAACTGAGGAATGACTTCCTGTAGTTTGACCAGCAGAGTGAGCTCAAACTTAGGTTCATGCTCTGACTCTGTTCTTTTTTCAAGTTAAACCTTTGAAGGAAAAAAAACTTTTTTGTTGTCATATTGAAACAAAATCTTTGCAGGGACCACACTGAAAATGTGTTTTTTTGTTCACCAAATTATAAAAATCAGTGCATTTTCAACTTTTAAATCCACTCTCTGATGTGCTCCATGATTGTACTCTCTTTACTCCTGCTTTAACTGACTTTTTTTCTGCGCAGGCGGATCTACAGACCAGCTCACAGAGACTCAACCTCTCAGCGTCAAACTCTGCAGTCGCAGAACTCAAACCTGAATGCTGCATTGATGACGTCATTCACCACGAAGTTAAAGAAATCGGAACACACATGTAAGTTTTCTGCCTGGGTGCAACAAAACAAGGCTGAAGCCTGTCTCATGCACAGAGCTTAATGTAAAACTTTCAGCTCTCTGCACTGTGGGAAGTTTGTACAATCTAAATGAACCTCTTTAAGGGGTCAAATCAGTAATAGACATGTTGTAAAGGAAAAGTTCTTGCAATTTACGCAACAGAAAAATCTGATAATGGGACAACCAAACTTAGAAAGGTGGGATTTATCAAGAATGTCACATCAATTAAAATTCCATTACATATATTAAAGGATCACACATCTTTTTTAAGTATATACCAACATCTTGTCAAAGGTGACACTATTATGTGACATTTAAAGCATGACATTTTTCTTTTTTTCTCCAGTATGCAACCTTAGAATCAAATCAGGCAGAAACAACCTTTCCCCCTGTTTCTTCTCTCTCCGTTTGCAGATTAGTCTGTGCAGTCAGTTACACCACTCATTACGGAGAAAAACTCTATTTCCGGAAGTTCTTCAAATTCCAGGTGAGTTATATTTGACTTTTCTCATTAGATGTCAGCGGTAAACTGATGTGTGAGCTTGGAGGAGACCTGAGAAATGTCACAGGTCTTCAACACAGCAAAAAGCAATTACCGTGCGAGCGGTGGAGTCTGCGCCCTGCGGCCTTTGGTCCTGAGTCTGTGAACCGCCTGTAATCCTATTCCCTTCCCTTTAGCAAGACCTCAGTAATCCTCTTCATAGGCAAAGGTTTCCTGACTCATTCAGACATTTCTGCATGGACATATCACTTCTGCTGTAATGGAGCTGCAGAGTGAGAAAACTTCAGCCTTCAGTTTTCAATCTATCTTAAATCAGGTCTTGAAGCCATTGGATGTGAAGACAAAGTTCTACAATGCAGAGGTAAGTGAGCCGCTCTCATGATGCAGTGCTGCTGTCAACACACGCACACATTCACACACACTGTGCTCTCATATTCCCTCAACATCAGGCTGCAAATAGAAGAACTGTATTCTGTGATATGCAGGTTCTACTGTAGCTTAAATATCATGCTTCATATCATGTTTCATTTCATAGGAACATTTCCAGATGCTGATAGGGCAGATAGTGAGAGACAGGTCTCAGAGGAAAACGCTTCCACCTCCAGAAACATCACTACACCAGAGAAATCTGAGCTTTCTAAACCTGGGCCTTATTCTAACCTTCCTTTAAGAGTCTGACTGACTGAAGGGTGAAAAGCTTGGAGATATTTAAGCTAACTTCACTTACTTTCCAGGGGAAATGCAACTGACTTTCCTCACAGTAAAGCCTCCAAAAGTGCTTTTAATTACCATTAAAAGAGTCACATTTTTATTCTGGATTCACCTGCAGAGATTAAAACTTTCTTATTTTAAACCAGAAAAAAAGCTTGTAGAAAAATCTGTTAAGGGGAATGCAAGCTACAAAAACGCATCCTTTACACCAGGGGTGCCCAAATTTTTTTCAGTAAAGGGCCAAAAACAAATCTAGGTGGAGGGTAGCGGGCCAAAATTAAATATTTATGTTGCAGTGCATGACATTAAATATGCCTATAGGATAACTGTGCAAAGTAAAGATTCATACAAGTAATTTTGAAAATGAAAGCACTTTTCTTTAATGTATTTCACAGCATAAAATTACTGAACATCCATATGGCACAAATACTAGGCCTCTGTCCTCAAGGACATTTAGTGCAATCTAACCCAGAACAACATGGGACACAACATGCTCCTATGAAATTAAAATAGTGCATTTTCCATCTTTTTAGAATAAGGAATAGTAATAAAACTGGACACCTGCTTCAGATTTTTTTTCCCTATAAATGACTACTGTATTTACTTTTAGTAACAAAGATGATGCTCTTTTTAAAACAGCAACTTTCTGCCTACATATTAGGCATACTGCTGTGGAATCCAGTTCTCTAAAAAAAAGTACTCGTGTCCCCAACTACTTTTAAACTTTCTCTTGTCAGAGTGCCACTGTCTCATACGCTTCATCCTTGCCATGACCCTGCATCCTTTCACTCTCTGGTCACGGACTTTCAGATTTGATGGGACTAGTGGCACCCTACTCCCACTGTAACACTGTTTTAATTTGTGGTCAGTAGAGGAAGTGCAACAATACATAAATAACGGATAAAAAATTCAGGCTGCTTGCAGTGGCAAAATATTAATGATAATTTAAAAAATGTGTATATTTGATAAAAATTCAAACATGGGCAGCAGGCCAAAAAAAATAGCTGGAGGGCCCCAAATTAGTCAGCTCTACTTTACACCAAGTTTTACGGAAATATTACCTTGTGAAAAATTGTATTTGTTGATCTACCGCTGCCTTGATTGATGGGTATATTTTTGTCGTCATAAATTCAACAAATCTTTTTCATATCACATTCACACAGAGCTAAACAGTCCAACAGAATGTGACAGGTGTGCTGCCTGTCAAATTCAGTGAGTCACACATGGAGGTGAAAGGGCAGCGGCCTCAACTTCAACTCCCACCTCTGGCCTTCAGCTGCATGTATTTCACACACTGTAACCTGCTGTTGACCCCACACTCAGTCCAAAAGATGAGATTTAATATGTGTATGCACATACATAACATTATATCAAAACAAAAAGATCTTTTGAATCGCAGCATTTCTATTTCTCAATAATAATCTGAGTTTTTAGCTTACAAAATCAAAGACTTGCAGAAATAAAAGCTTACAGTGCAGAAATCAAGCCCTGTAATAAGAGATCTACAGGAGGTGTAGTAGGTGTTTTTTCAGTCATTCAGACTCTGTGTTGGTGAAAATAGAGCCCAGGTTTCAAACAGGAAACATCCTGCAGAGCATTCCTGCTCCGAGATCTGGAGATGAAGCGTTTTTCTCGTAGATGCAACAAGCTTTCCCCTCTCTCACATTTCCACCAGTAGCTTTTTATATCCTGCAAATATCCATGTCATCGTCTGCAGCATGTAACTTCATTTGTTTTATAATGTCTTGTATTTTATTTTCTCCATTAGAGTGACCTCAGTTCTGTGGTAATTGTTCCTTCTGTTCTCATTGCTGAACATTAGCTTCTCTTAATCCTTTTTTGGTGCAGCAGACTTTATTTGTCTTTCTGGGGCCAACGGAAAGGTGCAGAGTGGAGGGATGGAAAGTGATGTACTTAAAGAAGAGCTTTTAGATAGAAACAGATCAAATCAGCCATGTTCTCATGTTCACTTTAACATGTTACTCCTCCACATCAACTTTCCATCGTCTGTCTTCTGCCCTTTCTTTGGACGCTCATGCTTTCTTGCAAGCTCATCCGACTCAGGGCTTTGACTTTCAATAAAGTTTGTGGTATTAAATTTTGTGGGTAAGGATGAAATTAATTTCAAACAGATTATCATCATCATTATATTTTCTGTTTGTCCAGATGTTAACGATTATATGGGCATGAAGTTTGGTGGTTGAAAGCGTTTGAAATTATTGTATTTCTGGGTTGAATTTGATAGTTTGATGATACGAACAGACTAAAGACAAAATCTGGTGTTTTTAATCCTGGGTCCAGATTTACGGGGTCTTCTTTTACCGATGAGTGCAACCATTGGGGCTGCTCCAGTAGATTCCTTGACCTGCTGAGGCTGCAAAAACTCCTGCAGACGACTGAAACTGATCCTTTTATACTTTTAACCAACTTGACTTGTTATGTGAGGGATAATGCACACTGCTAAATGATTGTGTAAATGATAAAATATGTATTTAAAAATATAAATTTAATTCTTTTTTTGTAGTCTTGAGTGTTTTATTGCAGTGATGCAACGGTTAATTCACAGGTTAAGCTGTTCAGGGCTTGGGTTGCACTATTTCAACCCACTCCTACTTTTGTTGCAACTTTTATACCAATAAAAATGCAGTCTTAAGACCTTTACAGTGATTAAAAAACAAATTACAACTTTAAAATAAAATGAGCAGAAAATATAAAAAGCTTGTAGTAGAGACTAATGCACACCCTAAGCAAATAAAAATATACATTTAAAAAGTTCAAAAGTTAAAAATAAGGCATCAAATAACAATAAGATCATAAATAGTTAATAAGTATATACAAACTATATGTACTATATAAGTACATACAAAAGATAAATAAAGGATAAATAAAAGCAGTAAACCAACATACTGAGCACCTAATAAAAAGAGAGTTAGAAATAACTGAGACAATGAAGCATTGAGATAAATGAAGAAACCGAACAGAAAAGCCAACAATAACATTAGACAATGACTTTATTTAACTCTTACACCTGGACATTTTCCTAAAACTGTACTATTTATTAAAGAGTTCCATTTTTTTATGCCAACTCGACCTGTAGATTTAAGAAGTTGCTGCGCTCTTCACACGTGTTGTGCCATTAACCAAACTGCAAAGATTAAAGACCACAACACAATCATAATAACTCCACTAAGCAGCCGTAGATTAAAACTCTCATTAGAGCAGAGGAAAAGAGTTCGGATGCTCTAAAGTGAGCGATGCATCAGCTGCTTTTGCTCTAAAACTGAAAGTCCAACCCAAACCACAACAGTTTGTCTGCTGGGATTCTGTCATCCACTTTTAATAATCCTCTAATACGTGCTAAAAGCAAACACTTCCTGTCGTCGTGCTCTGCTCTCAAGGATGACTTTGCAGCCTGTAGTTTGGTGTTCATCTGAAGAGATCTACTGGAACATCTTTCTTTAGGACCCCAAATAATGTGCAAGTTCCCGTTAAACTGTTATTGAAGCATTGATTTCTAGAAGTTCCTCTCTTATCCCAATCACCACCGGGTCATGATTACTTTAGAGGACAAATAAAACCTTTATATGATCGTGTGAGGGTTGTGTGAGGTGTGATGAGGGTTCAGGTATGGTTTGGAATGGCTTTGCATGTTCCAGAGATGCTCAGCTCTGTGATTTTGCTTTAACATGGATGATATCAGTACTCCCAATGGTTCCTGGTCAGTTCTTATGTGATGAATTGCAGGCATGAACTAATTTCTGCTTCTATCTCTCTCATCGAGTCTCAAAGTATTGTAGAGGTTGCACCGAGTTTTTCTTTTTCCAATACATCAACTAGTTTAGCACAAGGAAAACTCCAAATCATGACATGAAAGAGTTTTTATTTGATGTTTAACGGACAGATTTGGTCTTTTAAGAACAACAACAGAGCCAATCTCTCTTCGGCTTCAATAAGATATTTCTTGGACTGTCAGATTTTTACACTTTACCTATAATTTACACAAATTTTCTGACTTTTAAGACTTGTGAATAAGTTTGTATGGCTATCAGCCTTTGATGATAATTAAAAGAAGATCTCTATGATTTTTTTTATGGAATAAAGATGACAAAACAATGTTTTTTTAATTATCTTTGCAAAGGACTTGAATCTGCAACCAGGCATAGTAAGACTGGAGAGACACAGATGATTTCTTTCAGGCTGTCATGAGCCTTTTTTAAAGTATTTCCACACCTATTATTAACAAATAAAACAAAGATTGAAACCTCAAAACAAAGGAGTGCAGAACAAGAATTAAATTCAGAAAGTGAAAACTGAAGAACTCTGAACTAGTTGATGTTTCAGCAACTTCTTGGTCTGACTTGTTAAAAACAAACTATTAAATGAAGTTTTGGTGCAACCTCTACTTTACGCTCAACACTTTCACTAACACTGACCTCAAAGGTTGACTGAGCAAACGTCATAGAGTTCAGAAAGTTTCATAAATAATAAATATAATTCACTACATGACGCTCACATCACCAGAAAGTAGCTTAAAGGATGTGTTCACATTTTTGAAATCTGTCTCCAAACATCATTCACCTCCAGGTTTGTTCTGTTGAGAAGTTAAAACTGTTTGTAATCATTTTTCCTCAACTAAATTAGGTTTAAAATGATCTTTTTGCACTTTACAAAGGCTCTTTGATCATTTTAAACCTAATTTAATTAAGGAAAAATGATCAAAGAGCCATTGCAAAGTGCAAAAAGTAAAACAACTGCATGAAAGTCAAATTATCTCAAGGTGTTTGTTTCAAATAAAGAATAAAAGTAGGTTTTCTTGTAATGGTTTGTTGACAAGATAAAGCTCTGTCAGGATGAGAGCACACAGGATGTTCTGCAGCTCTGTGCAGCACTAAGAAGAGATGCTCACAGCTCATCTTTGCAAAACAAGTGCAAACTGCTCATCCTGCACTGAGCTGCATAGTGGACGGTTTTGCACTTAGCCAAAGCAAAAGATGCACAAGTCCTGGTACTACTTGTACCAGGAGAATAGAAAGAAGCTTAAACTTGACTTTCTATAGCCTTTAGATTAAGTCAGAGTTAAATCTATGAGTCAGTTATAATCCAGTTGTTGGTTTCATCCCAGTACTTTTTTAATTTCAAGGTATCTCTTAATCAGACAGATGTTAAAAATGTGAACCTGTCCGAGACCGTAGGTTTTTTCACACAGCCTAACACTTCCTAATATCATAAAGTCGATGTGTTGCTCAGTTCACCTTGGAGAAAAGGCTTCTCTCCTCTTCTTAAGTAAATCAGACTGACTCTGCTTTTTGGCTCCAGACAGACGAGGTCTTCCTCGAGGCTCAGATCCAGAACATCACCACCTCCCCAATGTTCATGGAGAAGGTTTCTCTGGAACCTTCCATGATGTACAATGTGACGGAGCTCAACACTGTGATCAGTGGAGACGACGGGTAAGAGCAGCTCTGTTCTTGTGTTTTAAAGGTGAACCAACAGCGACACTCACAGTCTGTAACTTTCTGCCTCCAGTGAGTCCACGTTTGGGAAGATGTCCTACCTGCAGCCCATGGACACACGGCAGTACCTGTACTGCCTGAAGCCAAAACCAGAGTACGCAGAGAAAGCTGGCGTCATTAAAGGAGTGACGGTGATCGGGAAGCTTGACATTGTGTGGAAGACAAACCTCGGGGAGAGAGGGAGGCTACAGACCAGTCAGCTGCAGAGAATGGTACCAGAATTCCTTTATGCCCTTTCTCAGGGGCAGTCAATACATTTTCACCTGTTTTTTTTAAGGTCCAAGTTAAGTTACAGGAACTTTATTTTACCACAAGAAGTTCCTACCCCTACAGGTACAATTCCCTGAAAAGTTATGGGGAATTTCAGGGTTGTTATGAATGCATTTTGCATTCTGATATTAGGTGGGTTTTTGACCTGAAGTACCAGGAACTTTCAGACCCAAGAAACTTCTCTTGAAGGAACGAAATGGTTCTTGAAATAAATCGTCATACATGTTTCTTTTGAGGCCTCAAGTCACATGAAAGTTATGCAAGTCAGGCTGGTGATGTATGGAGGAAAAATAAAAGTAGCTGCACAACACCTCCAGACCAGTAGGGGGCAGTAAAAAGAATATGGCACCACGGTGAACCTTTTAGCATGGAGGAAATTCAGCCAGTGCTGTGTCTAAGTTTTTAAAAGTGATGGCAGAGGCCAACAAACTAACCAACCCAATTCCAAGTTCTTTAGAAGGCCCTAAGTTCCTGGAGAAGGTTCCTGCTGTTGTAGAGTACCTGCTATGAATATGTAGTTTGTGTCTGGCTATGGTTGTAGCTTGTATGTACCTTTGTATCAGACTTTTCTGCAGACTGAGCTTCTTTATCCTTATGTCTTTAGACCTCATTTGTAACACAAACCACAAAAAGTTGAAGGAACCATTAAGCTACACAAAATTAGCTGACAGGACTAAAGGTTCCTGGTATTATAGGTGGAAATGCAGCTCTATGTTCATACTGCTTCTATCTTTGTTTTCCCTCCAGGCTCCAGGATACGGAGACATCCGGCTTTCTTTGGAGATGATCCCTGACACAGTGAACCTGGAGGAGCCATTTGAAATAATCTGTAAAATCACAAACTGCAGGTCAGTTTTGAATATATCTCCCCTTCTCTGTTATAAATGATTGAATTGATGAGTTACATAACAATACTTGTCTACTTTCTGTTGCAGTGAGCGGACCATGGACCTGGTGCTGGAGATGTGTAACACCAGGTCGATCCACTGGTGTGGAGTCTCAGGGCGACAGCTGGGGAAGCTGAGTCCCGCTGCCTTCCTCTCCCTGCCCCTCACACTCCTCTCCTCTGTCCAGGGTCTGCAGGTACGAGCTCCACCTTTAGAAAAACTGTTTTATCATCATCTCTCTTTCCCTCCTTCTTATCCTGCACCCTATCTTTCCCCTCAGAGTATTTCTGGCCTGAGACTCACAGACACATTCCTGAAGAGGACGTACGAGTACGACGACATTGCACAGGTCTGTGTGGTCTGCCCGTTCACCATCAACGAGTGTTAGGAGTTTTACCAACCTGATTTTATCTGGATACAAACGGACCAACAGTGAAATTCTGCACTGACATTTCACTCTCTTTTTGCAAACCTGCGTGGGATGAAACTGTATTTTAAATGAATTGTGAATAATATAAATCACTTTGTCTGAAAAGAAGGATGTAAATGTGCATACATGTTAATAAACTCTGTTATCTTTGCTCCTCTGTCCAGAATTAATGTCTATGAATCTTTAAATAATTCTGGTTTTGTAATCTGGGATCAGATAATCCATCCAACTGTTCTGTTTCTATTTTTGAGCACTGATAAAGTGGATCAGTCCTTCTGGATTATCAGAGCTGTTAATGATACTTAATATCTCAGTCTAATTATGGTTTACAGAATCTGTGATAGACAGCCGAGGGATACGTTAGAATTCCAGAGAACAAAGTTTGAAATCAGAGTGAAAAGTCCAAATTATATCATCAATCTAAAAAATTTTATGTTGAAATTTCTAATAGAAAAAAGTTTAAAAAATGATTCAAGTCCCAGAATCAAGAGAAAAAAGTAGGATTATAAACTAAAAACTATTAACTCTACATAATATTTGAATTCTGATTGAAAAGGAGTCAGAAAAAAAATAGAAATAAAACTCTTTTCCAACAGCACATTTTTTTAGATTGAGGTTTAATTTCTGTCTTATTTATAGAATTTTGAGACAAGAGAAAAAATCAGAATCCAAACAAAAAAAAAGGGAAGTCCAAATTCAACATTCAATCTAATTATTCTGTTAATTGAGAAAAAACTACTTTTATCCTTGAGCAAAGGACAGAATTAAGACTTCATTTTAAAAATTGTATTCAATTGGAATTTTCTAAAAGTCACGGTTTAAACTTAACCTCAAGATCCTGAGAGAAAAATTTAGAGTCCCGATTTTTAAGTTAGAAAAAAACCCCACATCAGATCTGAAAAAGATAAATACATGATGATATTGACTTTTTCTAATAACTCTTAGTGAACCTAATCTTCTTCTGTACCAAAAAGTTTAAACAACTCAAGTAGATCTTGTTGCTGCACTTCACAGGATCAAATGCTCTGGAAGTTTTAAACTTTTCAGACTCCAAAGTTGATTTTTCCTTCAACAACCACAACTAAAAAATAACAACACAAAAGTGAAAACAGAAAACTGACTCTTGTTGTGTAATTTTGAGGACATTTATTGATGTTTTAGACAAAACGCCGTGCTGTCCTAGCATACCTATCGTTTCCATAAATCACCTGATCTGAAAAACCAGATTTAGAGCATGCAAAAAGACTTTGTCACCACTTTATGAACGATAAATAGGCTTAAAGGGGGGCCTTTGTTTTCTCTTTACTAAAGTGCAATAACAACATAATGCAGGCTGCAAACACTGCTATACAATAACCTGTGGTCTGGACTCAGAGTGAAGTGTTTAAAGAGAGTCCCACCACTGAAAGATGAGTTATCACCCAAACACACCAGTGGAGTGAGTCTGTCTACAAAAATAACTGATGCAGTAGAAAGAAGGTCGACCTGATGTCCTATGGAGATGAGAAGAAGCTGAAATGTTCCCTGCTGTAAAGGTACATTCCTTCCAGAACCTTCCATTAATCATCACAACGATTCAAACACATCGTCTCCTCAAAGCGTGAAGCGAGTCAAATGTTCAGCACATGAAAACAGGATCTCTGCAGGATGTAGAAGCGTTGATGCCCTCTAAGCCGCCCTCCTGGCTCCAGGTATGAACGTGTTAATAATATGTTGGACTCTGGATGAGTGGGGATGCTTCGTTACGTGGTCCGGTCTCCAGGCCCTCGTCTCTCCGTCTCTGCAGGGCCTTTAGTCACAGAAAAGTGCCTTCAACCCCATCTTTGTCTCTTTAGTCCAGCTCTGCCGGGGGTTTGACGATAAGAAATGGGTGTAGAGATTGTAATCGCGCCGTATGGTTGCCCTTTCTTGAAAAAAAGTGACGCTGAAATAAAAGGAAGGCATTAATAACACCAACATGAGCTTAAATATCAGACACTGTGAACTCTGAGTTTACAACATAAAATGTTACCAAGGAAGATCATGAGTGCTCCTCTGCGCTGCCGCTGAACGAGCGGCTCCGGATGTGGTTCCTTAACTGCTCGATCAGCTCAGGGTTCTGCTGCTGGATCTGCTGGGCAAACTGCTGTCCCCTGAGAGACACCACAGGACTTTAGTTCACTGATCATGAAATAATGAGGAGTCCTCTCAGTCTTTAGACTCAGAGTGCTGTAAACTCACGCTTCAATCAGACTGGAGATGTCTGACAGTCCTCCCACTCCTGCTGCCGGACCCCCGACAGCGTTTGACATCATTCCTGACATGCTGATCAGAGAGACAGACACAGAGACACAGAGAGGGTCAGAGGAAGCTTGAAAACAAACAGACTCATATATAAGATGTCCTGTTGACACTCACAGCTGTTGGACTTGTTGGTTCTGCATCACACTGGCAGCCTGTAAACAAAAAACAAGTTTAGACCAACTCATCACTTACACGGCTGTGAAATACTCTGATCTGATTGGTCAAAACCACCAGGGACACCCTGATCACAGCCATCAATAAGTGTTAAAGGTAAAGTTTGTTGTACTTTACACAAAAGGGGATAAGATCCATTTGGTTTTTAGTTAAGGGTGATGTAATGATTTCTTTCTGACGTTTTTTGGTTTATTTCAACTGGATAAATAAGATTTGGTCAGGATTGTGGGAGCGCCAGAATGGTCAAGTGCAGGGCTATTCAATCAAAAATTTGGTCAGGACAGATTTTCAGACTAAGTACATGAGCTAGGCCGCACATTTTTAGCATCAAAGTCAAGCTGCTGTGGTCCTCTCCTGAGCTATGCAAGTCTGCTTTACTGTAGCACAGCTCTGGTTGTAAGAAGCAGTCAAACTCTGAACTTTAGCTACCTTGTCATGAGATCCCTTGGGAAAGTTTAGTGTGTTAGTGTGATCTTCAGACATTATAATATTTCAGCACTGCAACACACTCTAATAAATAAATACTTTCCAGTCCACACAGAGTTAAACTGATGATTTTCCTTGCTGATTTTTTTTATTTTAGGGTAGAAAGAGGGACGCTATTTTCACCTGTGCAGGAGTGCTAATGTTAACTTTTCAAAGACACCTACACTGCAAAAAACTGAAATATTTTCAAGTGTTTTTGTCTTTTTTTAAGTAAAAATTGTCTTATTACACTTGATATGAGCCACTTTCAACTTATCAATCCAGAAAAATGTCTTGTTTCAAGTTATCAGAGTACAAAAATGAGGTTTGAATCGCTTGTAACCAGTAAAAAAATCTGCCAATGGAACAAGAAAAAATTGCTTGAAAATTTCCTTGAGACTAGAATAATGTCTTTATACAAGTAACTTTTCTCTTGTTCCATTGGCAGATTCTTTTACAGGTAACGAGCAATTCAGACCTCATTTTTGTCCTTAAATAACTTTAAACAAGACATTTTTCTGGATTGGTCATGTGAATTTGGCTCATAGTGAGTCTAAAAATGAATTTTCTACTGAAAATAAGACAAAAACACTTGATAAGATTTCAGTTTTTGCAGTGTACTCAGTGACATAATGCATTCTGAGGTATTTGCTAGGTTACAGTAGGTGCTGCAGTCAATATTTGTAATAATGTTTGAATTTTTGCAAGAACTTGTCGGACCCAAGTCCCAATCACTTGGCAGCTGCCTTTGGGCCACTCAAGGGTTGCATCTGGCACGTGGGCCACTAATTGTATAGCCCTGGTCTAGTGGTCTAGGTTGCGCGCCCCATGAGGTTAGCACCCAAGCAGATTGCACGGCTTTGAATCTGATCAAGGCCTCTTCTCCTATTCTGGGATGAATGTCAAAACTCTGAGATAGAACTTAGAAACCTGAATAAAGTTTAAAAATGCTGCAATTCAAGTTAGAATTCTGAGGAAATAGTCTGAAATCTAAAATCAAGTCTGATAATAAAGTCAAAGTTTTAAAGATCTGACAGTTGAATTTGATCTCAGGATTCCAACTTTCTAGGAGGAAAAAAGATTTCTTGGATAAACAACAGAGTAATGAGGGAAAATGTCAATATCTGAATTTAATCTTAGAACACTATCAGAAAAAGCTAGTGTTTTCAGGGATAAAGACTCCGTTTCCCATGAGCACTGTCACTCACTGACATGATGACATGACTCTTGCCAGGATGTGCATTTCTTCATACTTTCAACAACTTTTCTTTGTTCGCAATAACTTGTTTGTAGTTTGAGAGGTGACAACAGTTAAACTTTGTGAACCTAGTTTGTAGTTTAGTGTCCAAAAGGTGAGCACACTATCTTCAGCTGCAGCAGCTGTATGAATTAGAATTAGTCTGACATTGTTGCGGTCATAAAACTCTGGCATGCAGCAGCAGCAGCGTTCCTGTCCTGGCAGACGTACTGGTGTGTCATCGTCTAGCAGGTCTGGACTCTGAGCTCTGAGACCCGTCTCCTCCTCTCCTCCATAACTCGGCTGATTAACGGGCCGACCGTCACTTACGGGACTAATCAGGGACAATATTTGCCCTAACCTCGTCAGAGAAACAACAGGGGGAAGAAGACAGCTGTCTCCACTGAGCAGCTCTCTCTGTGTTCAGTGTGTTCAATGTGTGTTCAGTGTGTGTGGATGTTTACCATGCTGATGAAAGCCGGGTTGTTGATTAAACTCGCCATATCGAACCCCAATCCTGCAGCTATCTGCAGCACAAGCACACAGACACATACATGAGGTGGAAATAGGATATTTCTCAGGTTACTGAAGATTAACTTCTGTTTCCACTCACTGGGCTGGTTGCTTCTTTCTGCTTCTGCTCGGCGATCTTTAAGTTGGATTTGTACGTGTCGTTCTCAGGGTCTAACACCAAGGCTTTCTTGAAGTAGGTGATGGCATCTGGATACTTGTTCATGGCGGTTAAAGCCAATCTGGAGACACGAATTAAAGGGTCAGGCATAATGGGTGACTTCCTCCTTATTGTATTTATCTGTTAGAGTAAAATCTCCATCGTATAAAAGTTTTTCTTTGGTCTAACTCACCCCATCCTCCCATACGCTTTGCTGTAGGATGGATCAATCCCAATGGCTCTCTCGCAGTCGCCAGTCGCTTCTGTGTAATTCCCAAGTTTGCTGTGAGCTGCAGCCCTGCAGAGTTTCATATTCACACTCTGTTTATCTTTCTCATAAGCATGTTTAATGTTTTATTCATCATGCAAATAGAGAATTCAATGAGCTGCCTCTCATCAACCAAGGTATCCTTATGATGACGTAGATCATAAAAGTCTCTGTAGAAATAAATACCTGTTGCAATAGTAAACAGCATTCCTCAGGTCCAGATCAATGGCCTTTGTGTAGCACTCCACTGCACACCTGTAGTTCTCCTCCTTCATGTGGTTGTTCCCTAAAATCAAAGTGTTTGAAGACTTTAAAGAGAGCCGAGTCAAAGCCTGACTGAGCTGCTAGGACATAAAAAGCATCAGAGTAAAAGTTTATGAGAACAGTTTGAGGTATTTTTCTCCTTTTTTCTAAATCAATAGCAGTAAAAAAAGATGAATGTGTTAGTTTTGTTCTCTCATTTTTTACCCAGGCCTCGTTTTTCTTTTTCAAACTCCTCAGAGATCAATACAGGACTTCAGCCAGGGGCTGCAAATAGAGCTATTAATAAGCCATCCTCAAGGTGGAAGGAGCTGCAGAGCTGCAGGATGTTCCTCTTTAAGGCTCCTCTGGGTTTCTCTGTGTTTAGGATCACGTCAGAGGAACAATTTAAAGAGAAACACAAGTTTTATCTGCTTAAAAACCTGCAGTACATTACCAGATCATCAGCTATGAGAAACCACGCTTTTATTTCAGGGTTTCTTTCACAAATTTGATGAATAATGCTGAGGTGACAAATACAAAGCAGTTGCTGAAGATTGATTACTAATCTGAGAACAATCCTTTCAAAATAAGAGCATGTTATTTTCAGTTTTTGCTCCACTTCCTTCAAAAAAGTTTCATGATATTCAGCATTATTTTCATAAAATATCTTAAAGTTAAGCCAGAGGGACCCGGATCTGCATGCTGGGGACCTCTTTACCTTCATTCTTGAGCTGCTCTGCTCGTTCAATGTCCTCTGGAGATGGAGAAGTTTCTGGGAGAGTCAGGTTGTCATTCTAAGTTAAAATAAAAACACACACATTATTCACCTCTAAATGAACTTTTCTTTACGCAAACTGTGACTACAGAGACCTCAGAGCGGTGTCATTGTGTTGAACTGAAGATAACAGGTGCAACTAATGTTATTAAAGGAAGGAATTATTCTACATCCACCTGCCAACAATCGCTGCCAGAGAGCCAGCAGGCTCTGGAGACGAGTCATGTTTAAAACGTCTGCTGTGACGACTGTGTTTGTGGTGCATTCAGCTGGCGTTAAACGGGATCAATTCTTTATAACAGCGCGCATAAGCTGTGTGATCAGCATTTCAACATATAGATCTTCAACTTGTACTGGCTCACTACTCCTCACACAATTTTCACCAATCTTTACTGTTTGACTTTTAAACTGTTCAGCATGTTCAGGAGAAATTTGCTTTTACTTTTCATGTTTCTAACTCTCATACATTTTAAAGTATTCAACATTTTTCTTTTTTTTTGGCCCATTTAAATGAATGGAGACGTTCATGCCATGTGCTTGTCTCTTGCCTCCAAACAGGCTAGATCTCAAGACGGAAAACAAAGCAAAGTTACAACATCGCAAAAGAAATGCTGTCTTTTTTTGATACAGTTTATTAAATGCATTTTTTGACTGAGAGCACATTTTAACTTAGTTGGTTTTTGTTTGTTTTGTTAGGATATTTGAATGTCATTGATATTCCAATGAAAAGAGTAAAAATACTCATCCGGAATAACATTTTATTGCATTTGAAAGGGTCATGGAAAGCATCATTAATATAATTTGGTCTCAAAATAATATTGTTTATCGTCAATAATTGTGGGACAATACATCGTCCTGCAAATTTTTTTTATCAGCCCAGGCCTAGCTGCTGCCTGTTTATATAGAGACAGACAACATACGCTCAAACACAGAGAGAGCGCAGAGAACATGCCAAGGAGAGCAGATCAAAACTATTCAAAGACCACTTAGAAAAGTCCTTACAGGGACTTTAAACTCACAATTTGGACTGGAATCTTACAACTCAGAGGAAAAAAGTCTTTTTCTTATTTTTTCCTTTCCCAAACTTCCCCTAAAATCTGCTTCTCTGTCAAAATAAGGACTTAAAACAGAGCATAAGCAGGAAATATATATACCCAGAATGAGCATTTATTGTATGCAGAAATAAACCTTAAAATAAAATTTGAATATGTTTGCGGCAGACAATCAGATTTAATCTTTAAATGTGCTGAGCTGTCACCATATAAGTTAATGTCATTCATCTGCTCTCTTATAGGTCTTGACCTGCAGTAATGCATCTCTAAGAGGTGACTCAAGCCTTTGAAGGTACAGACACAGTTACTATAAAGCCACTCTGGGGTAGAACAGATGAGAAGTTTCTTTCTGAAGAAATCAAAGAAGTCCTCTGAGTGTTTGTGAGAGACGTGACATTTCCTCACGGCGCCCTCCCCTGCTTGGCTTCACGCTGTTAGAAGCTCATCAAGAAGCTCAGCACACCCTGAGGTCTCTGCTCATTACACGTCATCGTTCAGGTGAAGCAGAGGTGAAATGACTCATCAGGTTTCCTCCTCTTTGTTTTGGTGGCTGTGTTTGTTGTGGGGATGTTTACCTAACATGCCTTTCATATAATCAGCGTTGCTTCATCAGCGTTGCATGCTTTAATCTCACCTTACCCCTGAGGTTTGAGAATGGCCTGAGTTTGGGAATATTTACAGAGTTTGCTCACCTTCAGGAGGGAGTTGAGGAAAATCTCTGTTAAAGGTTGTGGCACAGCAAGATGGCAGTCACTGGAGCTGATCTTAAAGGTCGTCTCCAAACACTGGATCGCAACTGAGGAGCAGAATGACGTGTGAGGGGTTTAAAACATGTCAGATTTTAATATAACAGCCAAACAATCAGGCTCCAGGATTACCGTTGTGAGTCAGAGTTTGGCAGCAAACCCAGAGCGAGACATTTTTACTGTCTCCTCTTTCATATTTAATAAAACACCTCCCGCACAAACTGCATACAGTGTCATTAATATCAGTTTTATTCTGAAGGCTGCCAGATTAAAAAGGGCTTCCTGTGTGGTTGAAAAGGAGCCCAGTGCTCAGTGTGCCGGCCTACCTTCCAGGCTCTCCTGCTCATCAGAATTCAGAGCACCACAATTTGTTTGATCTCGTAGGAACTGCACAATAGAGAACGCCAGGCGCTTCTCCACGGCCATTTTTACCTCGGACTGCTGGGCACTGAGGGAGGGAGAGGAGCCCACACAGCAGACACAGCATCACAAATACAGAACAAGCACAGGACACATCGTGATCAAATATATGTTACTCTCAATTCAAATTCAATAAAAAAGACACAGAGCAGTGAACCACTGTAGACAGAGATGAGAAAACAAACAGCACAGACTTTAGTAAGCACACTAAATATAAGTTTAGTCTACTGTTTAAAATGCTAAAATATTACATCCAGGAAAGTAAACTAAGTGTGATTGAATGATGTTCTGAAGAAGATACAATGTCTGCACAACTTCACTACCAGAAAAACAGCATTAAGGTGTTTTTATCAATATGAAGGTCAGATCTAAACATCTTCAAGTAGCTGTAAAATCTATGGCACCAGTATCAATGCAGTGGGATTTGTTGTGATCCCAAGTGACGGGATAAAAAATGGTTTGATATCAGGTGACATGACATGCTGCAATACGATACAGGATGATACAATACAATGAGATACGGTACGATGGGATGAGATATGATATAATATAATGAAGTACAATAAGATGCAAAACAACACATTGAAATATATAGAATATAATACAACGAAATAGATGCAATAAAATACATTAGATATGAAAGTGCAGTTTGGTGAAGGCTATCGTATGATATAATAAGTTAGTACAAGACGGTACTGTAAGAAACCCTTCATAACGCTATGATATGATATGATATAAAATTAAATGATATGATATGATATAAAATAAATGATATGTTATGATATGATATAAAATAAATGATATGTTATGATATGATATGATATGATATGATATGATATGATATGATATGATATGATATGATATGATATGATATGATACACTAAGATAAAACTCAAAGTGGGCACTGAGAGAGAAACCACACAAACTATACAATAGGAAATAAAAATGATACCAAATGACACGATACAGTTCAATATGAAATAACACAAAAAAATGGGAAATGATGCAAAATAAAAGGATATGAAATAAAATGACAAGAGACAAAATGACACCAAAAGGCACTAAACAAATGGAACAAAGCACAATGCATTAAAACAAAAACGATATAAAATAAAATGAAACAAAACACTACATAATGATATAAAACGATACCAAAGAAAAAATAGGAAATAAAGTTATACAAAATGATGCAAAACAAAACAAAATAAAATAATATGAAATGATACCAAACAAAGCAATACAAACTGATATCAAACATTTTTCATCATTTTGTTTTTTGGGCTGTTTTACAAAAAAAGATCTATCAAACAACAACAAATGTTACATCCGAACAGCTTATAACTCTCTTTCCATTTTTGAGCCTGTAAAGCTCTTAAAGTCGAGCATAAAAACAGTTTCTGTCTCGCAGAATGGCTGATCACATGCAGGGTCTGTTCTCTGTAACTGAATTTCATTATATCTTGTGACAGAGGTTCTAAATCCACGCACTGCAGAGGGTCACTGTGAATAAACAGTCAATATGTGATTATTTCTGCAGCACTCAGTAATAATTTACTCTCATGATGACACAATCATTTATTTCAAGAGGGAAAAAGACCTGAGGCGAGTATTTCTCTACAGCATCAAATATTCATAACTAAACAAACATGAAAGGTAATAAAACATTACTTTTTTAATATTTATGACCAGTTAAAAAGCTAATCTTCTCTCTTTAGGCATGAGAGGACACTTTCACTGATCTAATATTGTCAGTAAACAGTTTATGAGCGACTCTGCTGCTCAACATGACAGCTGATGAGAAATTAATGAATTTTGCAGGATTTAATTCATACATTTTGCAGATAGTAGACAGATAGCTTGGCTTCTTACATAAAACAGTTCGGAGGAACAGTGGGGATGATAAACCACAGATTTAATATCTTTAATATCTGTAAAGGATTTTGCACATTTGTCCAATGTGTCCCTGCAGTCACAGCCAATATGGACTGACCCTTTGCTAACACAGTGCACATCCTGAATCAGGCTAAAAACAGCTAAATGGTTCCCCAGAGGTCTCCATATAGATGAATCTAGGAGTATTGTTGTACAAAATAAAGGATGCTGATGCTACGTTTGATTCCTGTTACTAAGACAACTCAAAGGAGGATGACAGCAGACCTTCCGCTTTATGACAGAACAGGCTGCACATTGGGCTACCGTATTTACTGTAATTTAAGCTCAACGGAAAAATGATTTACAGGTGCAAATACTGCCTCACATTTCCATCACGTGCCGGAGCCAGTCGTTGTTATGTTCCTTATGGTCTGGCTGGCACAGAACCACTCCTCCTCCTCCTCCCCCTGTGTGTGTATGTGTGTGTGTGTGTGTGTGTGTGTGTGTGTGTGTGTGTGTGTGTGTGTGTGTGTGTGTGTGTGTGTGTGTGTGTGTTGACACATGCAGTGATGCAGAAGCTGTGATGTAATACCAAAAACGGTGCATGAGAGGTGTTTTTGTTCATGATAAAAGCATCATATCTTTTAAAATCAGCACGCTGAAGGAGATTTAGCGGATGACAGGAGTAGTGGGAGCGGTTTTTAGGAGCAGATCCGAGCTAACCATCCCGACAACAAGGCACGCGCACTGTGCAGCTCGTGGTAAAAACAAACCAAAGCGAGTTTTCAAAGCGGGCATTTCATCCTCACATCACCCTGACGATGTCTTAAAAATAACATCGATTCAAAGGTGCTATTCGGTGTCCCCCCATCCTCCCCCGCCCACCTACCTGAGCTCTTATCCAGCTGTCTGCTGCCTGCTACCGCGTCATGAGGATCTCTGGCAGGTTGATACATCAGCTTAACCATCTGCGCATGCTCCAATGGTTTTCTGTTTCAGAACGAGTCGGGTAAAAGAAACGACTCCTCTAGGATTTTATTATCGTTTACATAAATTACAGAATACTAGCGCCTGAGTTCAAGTAGAAAAGATAAGCTTTAGATTATTACTTTGTCATTGTAAAATTGTGGCTTTATTTTCTTAATAGTCTGTGACCTGTAGACTCAAAAACTTGTTCCATCCCACTGCTATCAGACTCCCTAGTAGCTGACTTGAGTCTATAATTACACATACTATGTTCATATGTCTTATGAATATACATCTTTTTTGTCTAGCCTCATCGTAAAATACTCAGTTCTGGATTCATCTATTGTATTTTTGAGCTTTATTTATCTATTTTTTCTTTATCTTAATGCACAGCGTTCATCGTGAATATCAAAGGAAGTATTTCCTTATACAGGATAACGGGATACCGGGTTCCTTACTGCTCACATGACAATGAACACTGTGAATGTTGAAAGATCTTGAATCTAAAGACTTAAATCTTTTTTTAAAATTCCTTTTTGATTCTTTTTTTCATCTTGGCCCTGTCGTATATATATATATATATATATATATATATATATATATATATATATATATATATATATATATATATATATATATATATATATATATATATATATATATATATATATATTATATTTTCTTTTAACTATCTTTATCTACTTTCAACAAACATACTTGCACTACCATAAATGCTCATAACAGTATTGTGTAGTTTTTTTTTAACTAATATAAACCACTGTAAAAGTTTATAAAGAACATTAAATGAAAACATATACCATTGCAGATATTCAGCAATGTTTTTTCACTTCTTTAAAGTTTATAATGCCAACAATAATGTATAATTTTGTGGGAATAAATTTCACTTTGGTGTAGTTGATTAAACCAATGATTGGTGTGTGTGGGTTTTTTTTTTATTTATTTTTTTTTAACATATTTTTTGAGTTGTGTTCTGAGTCCAGACATGATAACTAATGTTTTCTTTAATGCCTATGTGCTCAGTTTCTTCCCTGTACCAGTTATTTATGGCCTTTGACTTGTCCCCACAAAACAGAGTATGTTATTTGCGTTATTTGCGTTATTTGAACTGAATTAAATTCATTTCAATTAAATAAAACCAAATTACAATATATTTTGAACATATTAAAGGAATAAGAATCAAGGTATAGTTTTTTTTTTTATCTAAACTTTCCTTTAAAAATGTATCTACAAAAAGTGATTCAAATCTTGCTTTACCGAGCCAAAAGATCCGATTCACTTGAGAGAGTTGGAATTCCCATTTCAGGCCTCTTAGTTCAGGGCGGAAATAAGGAGGAGAAACATTTTCCACATGTGAGAGAGGAGAGAGAGGATACATCTGAGGTTATTCCTGCTGCTGCTGCTGGGACTGAGCTACAGTAAGAGGACCAGAAAGATCTTTAACTTGGATTTAACGCATGAAACCTGCAGCATGTGTGCTTTCAGAGCTGTAGTCTGCCGGACTGTGTGCAGGTATGCTTGTTTTCACGCTGCTTGGTGCTGCCATGTTTCTGTTTATCTAACTGTCATGTTTTTTAAGGTTAACAGTCATAGCTGCCTCCTAATGTGTGGCTGCTTTGTGTTTTATTAACACCGTTTAATGTGAACCATTAAATGATGTGTATCTGTTTTTCAGCTTTAGAGATAACTGAGCTGTCTGAAAGTGTTGGCTCTGCTCTGAAATACTCCAAAGCTTTTACTGTACTTATTTTGAAGAGCTTCCGCCAATGCCAGGCTTTGAAACTGGACCCTGAGTGGACATGGAAAAGGTCTCCACTGAGCACGGAAAAAATGCAAAGCACGTCTCTAATGTGACTATGGAAAATTTATGGACTGTATTTCTGCCACCTGTTACAAAACCCTGCTGTGGCTTTGGTGTGAAGTGATGGTGTAAAGACACTTTACAGTAGATAGGCAGGTGGAATTATATTGTTGTGGATTAACTCTAAATCCTAGTTTAGTGTCAGGCTTTTCAAGTGATGAAGTTTTAAAACGGGCAGTGTACGGAAGCCTAAATGGACATACGTTCATTCATTTTACTAACCCTGTTTTTTAAGCATAAGCTTGTTCGTTTGGAGGAAATGAGCAAATATTCACAATTGTCATGTGATAAAATATATACTACATTTAATACCATTTGTGAGATTAGATCCCATTCTAAATTTTGTGAAAAAAAAAATCAGAGCTGCAAAAATTGTCCTCATCAGGTGCAAAATTATCTGGATTTAAAGGTACAGTGAGCATTTGGGAGCACTATGCAAAACAGACTTTATAGAAGTGTTATATGTCGATAAATATTCCCATTTTCACTCCAAACCTGAACAAAAATTTTATAATTTATTTTTTTTGGGGTGTCCCAAATAGTTTTTGCTTCATAAAGGGTTAAATTTTTCATTCCTTGTTTTGCTTTTTGATAGTACAGTGAAATCCTGAAAGGTTCAAATAAGGTTAACGCTTAAACAGCTATAGTAATCTAATTTTTTTCCCTTCTATTCTGGTATTTCTAAATGCACACTGTCTGTGTTTTAGCTTTCACTTCAAATGCATTAAAAAAAAGAGTGATAAATCTTCCTTTTTGTTTTTTTTCTCATGCCCTCTCTTGGCCCCTGATTTACGTCTGTTTTTAAAGACCTCTGACCTGGTCTGACTTTCTTGTTTCTCTCCAGCGCCCCTAACCCCATCCTGAGGATGACTATCCAGAACAACTGTGTAATATCTGCCAGAGAGTGCTCTCAGGCTGGGACAAAGAGGAACACGCTGAGGTGGGATCTGTCTCCGGTTGAGATCAGGGCAGCTACTGACAGCTTGATTAACAGAGTGAAGAAGGTCTACGACGACATCGGATCCCTGCAGATAGAAAATGTGTCCGTGGAAAACACCCTGAAAGCATTGGCCAACGCCAAACTAGATTATGCATGTAAGTGTCCCTGGTGTTACTTCTCATTTTTTCTGTTACCTTTCACTCAAGACTCTGTCCTCTTTGTATCTGTCTTTGTATTTGGTCTTTATTGTCAGAATGACAAAAAAATAGATAAACAGAAACTTTACTTTCAACTTAAGATGACATCAGCAACGCAAAGTGACCAAACAAGGCACGCTTCAGACTCTGGAGAGCAGAGTCAAAACTGTTATCACATCTCAAGCCAGGGAGAGCACACTCTGAATCAGGGAGAAAAAGCAGAGTTCACTCCAGGTAGAGCACAATCCATGTCACATAGAGCACAGTCTACACTTAAGAGGGCACAATCAATGCCAGGGGGAACACATTTCAAGCCAGGGAGGTCACATTTCACAAAACGAAAAAACCCACTCCACACCAGTGATTGCGAGGACACTCTATGCCAGGGAGGGCACAGTCTCCTCTGTACAGAGTGTATTTCATGTTGGTGAGAGCATGCTCAAGAGAGCACACACCATGCCAGGGTGCACTCACTCCTTGTAGGTAGAGCTTATCGCTCACCAGGGAGAGCACACTCTTCATAGGGAGAGCACTGCCCATGCCAAAAAGAAAGAGCACCCTCTATGACAGGGAGAGCACACTGTAAGCCATGGATGGCATGACTAGGGAGAGCACACTTATATGGTGGGGAGTGCCCAACAATTTAACAAAAGAAACCGGTCGTTTAAGGTAGAGAACACTCCTCATTTGGCAGAGCCTGAGTGTCGGAGAGCCTGAAAAGGGGAACCAGGAGGTCCTCAAAGGGCCCGGGTGCCCTGACCTCAGCTTGAACTCCTTTAAGTGAAGACCCTAATCTAAGACACATAACACCAGGGCCATATGGGGACACCCTGAGGCATGGTGATGGGGTCAAACCTCTGCTGTGAAGAGCCCAAAACAAACCGCTAAGCACGAGGACACATTACATTTCACTGTGTCGTTGTTTTTCCTTCCTTTGCCTGAATGCATGGCGTCCTCTGTCCCCCTTCTCTCCCCTCAGCCTCGCGTCATGTCCTCGATTTCCCCCAGTACGTCTGCCCCTCCAAAGAGGTCCGCACAGCAAGCACAGAAGCAGACAAGAAGCTGTCCGAGTTTGACGTGGAGATCGGTATGAGGGAGGACGTGTTCAAGCGAATCACCGCCTTGCAGGTATGTTCATAAATAAACCCCTGAAGGAGGTGAAAGTGGATATAAAAACTGTCCTTTACTGAACTCTGCTTCTCTAAGATAGTAACGAGGTGTTAAAGTCATCCTGACCATTAACAGAATAGAAGTGAGCCTAATTAAATATAACGTGTTAGGGTTGACACATTAATCACGTTAGCTGGATTATTTCTCAGGGGAAAATAAGGCCAAGTGATTGATGTGCATATCTGGAGGCTCTTATGTTCAGATCAAGGAGATTTCACCCCCATTCGACCCTGTCACTGCGTCTTATTTAGCAGTGAAGGGAAACTGAACCTGATCTCAATAGTTACAGCCAGCACCATGTGTTATTCCACTCTGGACTCACTATCTGACCCATTTCTGCTGCCAGATAGTAAAAATAGGGAAGTGTATTACATAATACACGTACGCACTTCTGCAGGATTGAAATGTTTTTGGGATCATTTTACAGAACAAGCTCCAAGACAACCTTTTACCTGAAGAGAAGAGGTTCTTAAACAGGATGGTCACTCTGGGGAGGCAGAAAGGTTTGCATCTGTCTAAAGATATACAAGAGGTAAGGCAGCATGTGAGCTACAGTCAGTCAATCAATCATACAAACAGTTTATTAAGGTAAATAACGAAACATCTTTGTCTAGAAATGATGATAAGTATGGACATCATTCTCACTTTAAACAGAGGGGTGCATTGTGAGGCACAACAGCTTAAAATTTAATTTTACATGATCTGCAAGTATACAACCCCAAATGAACAAGTTGTAAAATTATTGTTTTATTATACTATTATAATGAATTTTTTTTTTTTTTTTGAGACGGTATACTACCTTTTTTAAATTTCTTGATAACTTTTTTTCTGAATTCTATTTTATGTTTTTGTTTTTTTCCCATTATATTTTGTTTTAGTTCTTTAAATTTAATCTTATTTTATATTTACACAAAAATTGTATTTTATAAATTATTTTTTTCAATGTATTTTTCACTCATTATGTTTTTTATTTTTCTTAATTTGTACTATTTAATTATGTTTTATTTTAAAGTTTTTTTTACTTAAATTTTCTTTTTTATTGTTTTTTAAATTTATTTACCTTTATAATTTTTTTGATCTAATATTTATTTTGAAAATATTTTATTTTATTTATCTTTTTGAATCCATATTATTTTGTTTTAAGTGCTCTTTTATTGTTTGTTTTCCGTTTTCATATTTTACTTCAAACTTTGCTTTCATTTAATCATATTGAAAATAATTTAGCGCAATTCACATTCTTTCTATACTTTTGAATCTTGATCACCCTTCATCACACTTTCCCTAAATATACCCTGGACCTGTAGTTAAATAAAACAAATACCTCCATCTGTCTTTTAGTCTATTTTATGACTTGCTGATTAATCTTTACATGGGCCTAAATCTAAATTCTGTGACAGTAGATAATTTCTACACCGTGCAGTTAAGACTACAGATAAAAATATCAAAAACTCAAAAAAAAAAAGGTTGCATATCAGAAATATGCCTAAGCCCTTTATTGTGTTCTTGTAGAGGTCACAAGTGCCTGCGCTGTGATTTTTAGGCTTTTTTGTCACATACTTTAAAAAAAGTTGTATTCTCCCTCCTTTTTGTTCTTTCTGAAGGAAATAAAAAGAACATCCAAACTCATCAGTGAACTTTCCATCGAGTTTAACCAGAACCTGAATGAGGACAACACTCATCTGGTCTTCTCTGAGCATGAGCTGGGTAAGTCCCAGTGTTTGAGCCCAGTCTGGTTTCATGAATGTGTTCAGTCTTCTTTATCATGCTGTTTTCTTTTTTTATCATTAAGGTGGTTTAGCTGACAGCTATCTGAACGGTCTGGACCAAACAGCAGATGGGCGTTATATAGTGACTTTGGAGTATCCACATTACTTCCCGCTCATGAAGAGGTGTCACAATCCTGAGACCAGGAGGAGGATGGAGACAGCTTTTCACAGCAGGTGCAAAGAGGTAACTGAAGTCTGATCGTAAACCTGTTTAGCTTCACACACAACTGGCTGAATTCAATCATGTCACTGAAGTTCAAAGACAGCTATTCCTGGGACAATCGCTGCTTTCTTCATGTCCAGGTAAACACAGCAATCCTGGAGCAGCTGATTCAGCTGAGGGCAAAGGTGGCAGACTTACTGGGTTACAGCAGCCACGCAAACTACGTGCTGGAGATCAACATGGCCAAGAATGCCAACAATGTGTCTGACTTTTTAGGTATGACCCCTCCGTGACATTTCACCTCACATGTACACATACGCTGTGACATATGTCACGCCATCTGATTACAGCTTGCCCTTATTACCATTATTATTTATGGACAGCTTTGAAGGGAAGGTGACACTGTGAATGCTGTGTATGTTGCTCAACATGCCTGCTACATGTTGAGTAACAGTAAGAGTAATTTACAGCTCGTGGAGACACACGTGGTCCTGTGTCAGAGTGGAGAGGGGCTGTGGGGTAGCCGGTCAAATTTATCCTTAAACCTGAATAGTTCAAGTAATAATGATAATAATAATAATAATAATAATAATAATAATAATAATAATAATAATAATAATAATAATAATAATAATAATAGTAACATTAGAAAAAAAAGAAAGAAAAAAAAAATTAGACACACACACACACACACACACACACACACACACACACACACACACACACACACACACACACACACACATCTACCTCTATCTATCTATCTATCTATCTATATATCTATATATATCTATATCTATATATATATATATATATACACATATATTTAGAAATATAATTATTTTGATTTTTTATAATTTATCAATTTTTCTACCAAGTAATTTATAACGTTACTATAACTATTATTATTATTACTATTTTCTGAGCAAATATTCAGGTGCAAGGATAAATTTCACCGTTAAGGACCTTGTTAGAAAACACAACCAATACTATAGAAAGAAGTATCCCTTTGTTTCCACGGGGCACCAGCATAAACACAATAAAAGTCCCTTACAGGAGCTTAGAAGAGGAATTCTGTGACAGGTTTTAGTTCATAAATCTATGGGAAACTGAAAAAATAAGATAAATATTTCATAGAAATTGATTGTTGGACACTTTATTTAAAGCTACTGCAAGCAGTAGTTTGTGTTAGTTTTAGCACCTCTTGTGGATAAAATGCCACTTTGTGTTTCTTTCATGGTTTCTTTTCACTTTCAATGTTGAGTATTATTGTAAAAGTTTAGATAAGACTATTTTTCAGCATTTTGTAAATGATGCCATCTGACACCCACCCCCCACTGTCATCAACAGCAGTTACAGGAAGTACAAATTACTTTACAGTAGCTACAAGTCTTGATACTGACCATCTGGTTTGGCCTTGTAGGTCATAAAAACACACCAGCATTAGTTTTAACTGATTTAAAAAATCTGATTTGGAAAATCCGAACAGGAGCTTTAATTATTCAAAAAATTGCACGGGGTAGCTTTAAAATAAGAGAAATGAAGACATAAAAATACAATTTGGGTTAAAGTCTAATTCAGTTTTGTGTTTAAAATAAATAAAAAAGTCACTTTTTATGTCACAAAATGTGTTGTAGTGATTAATTTTACATATTGTTGTTCTTATTACAACACAATCTTTACTTCCTGACAGAATTTCTACTTTATGAAACCATCTCTTTAACTTCTTTCTTCGTCTTAACTGTTTTATTAAAAGATTTCTGCAAGTACCTTTCATAAAACCTTTCCCTGAGAGAACTGATCATTTATTTGCTTCACCTGCACAAAAGTAGTACAGATGTTTTCTTTACTCTCATTTTTAACTTATTGCTGTGTGTCCTCTTTTCTCTAATTTTGCAGATACCTTCCATGAAACCCTGAAGCCCATTGGAGTCAAAGAGAGGAAATACATCCTGGCTCTAAAGAAGAGGGAGTGTCAAATGAAGGGGCTCCACTTCGACGGGCAGATCAACGCATGGGACTTACCGTACTACATGAACCAGGTGGAGCAGTGCAAGTTCGCTGTTAACAAGGACAAACTCATTGAGTACTTTCCGCTCGATGTGGTGACAAAAGGACTGTTCGGGATCTACCAGGAGCTGCTGGGTCTCTCCTTCACCAAGGTAGAGCACGCTCACGTGTGGCACGAGAATGTGACACTCTACTCGGCTCGGGATACAGAGACAGGGGAGGAGATCGGACAGTTCTACATGGATCTACATCCAAGGTAACGAGAGTGTTAATCCAATCCTTCTTCCTCCTGTTCAATCATAAGCTCACACCTTTATCGCTCTGGCACAATTTTCCCTGCTGTGAGACTAATAAACGATAATTCTTGCTTATCTTATCATGAAGTTTATCATTAGTCTTATAACAGCCAGATAATTAGATTATTGATTAAATGCTGCAGCTTTAATCATGTAATCCACCATAAAATCTAAGAATACATCTCTCAGACTGCAGCTCCTGATCCTTCAGGGTGTCATTTCTGTCACAATCCCTCTCCCTCTCTGACATTTCTGACCCTGTTTTCCACCAGGGAAGGAAAGTACGGTCACGCAGCGTGCTTCGGGCTGCAGCCGGGTTGCAGAGGACCTGACGGAAAACGCCGACTCCCTGTGGCAGCAATGGTGGCTAATTTTACCAAGCCCAGAAAAGGTTGGCCATCCCTGCTGCAGCACCATGAAGTGGAGACTTATTTTCACGAGTTTGGTCATGTGATGCACGAGCTCTGCTCCAAGGTAGGCCGCCGAAATCAAAAGTTTTGTTTTGATTCTGTTTGTGCATTTTAAGCTTCAACCTTTCCTGTGTTTGTTTGCAGACAACCTTCTCAGAGTTCAGCGGGACCCTGGTGGAGACGGACTTCGTAGAGGTGCCTTCACAGATGCTTGAGAACTGGGTTTGGGAGAAGGAGCCGCTGAGAAGAATGTCCGCACACTACAAAGACGGCACACCAATCCCGGACAATCTGCTCGACAAACTCATCGCATCCAGAGTCGCTAACACAGGTCAGACACTTTTGCTAAACTTAACATTTATACAAGGATCAAGAGTCTCCAGGAGTTTGTTGACATGTTTTTTTCTCCTCAGGAATGATGAATCTGCGTCAGGTCGTCCTCAGTAAAGTGGATCAGACGCTACACACCAGCTCTTGTGCAGACACAGCTGAGGTGTTTGCAAAGTACTGCAAAGATATCTTAGGTGTTCCTGCAACACCAGGTACGTTTGGGAACAGAAGCACTGTAAGGGAAACATGCATGCTTGTCCAACACATAGAGTCAGAATTCTCTTTACACCAGATTCTTACATTTTTTAATATATGCATAAATATTTTACCTACACACCAACATCTACTTGGAAAATAGTTACAGTTGGAGAAATTATTACTAAAGCACTTGTATTATCTTTCAAATTTAATATTTTTGTTGATTGACTTATGAGTGAGGACGAAGGAATCGTCAGTCTTTAAAAAGTTAAGTAAATATGTTGATTCATCTTCTGCAGGCACCAATATGACAGCCAGTTTCAGCCACTTAGCTGGAGGATACGATGGTCAGTACTACAGCTATCTTTGGAGCGAGGTTTACTCCATGGACATTTACTTTAACCGTTTTAAGAAGGAGGGCATCATGAATCCAAAGGTAAGTTCCATATCACTTTAAAACGTATATTCTTTATGAATTTAGTGGATTAGATGTCTTGATAGTTGAATATTTGCTTGTCACAGGTTGGGAAAGAGTACAGGAGGGTGATTCTGGAGGCTGGAGGCTCTGTGGACGGGATGGACATGCTGAAAACCTTCCTCGGTCGAAGTCCACGCCAGGAGGCTTTCTTTCAGTGCAAAGGACTATTGAAGTCAAAGGAAACACCAGCTGTGATAGGATAAACCTTAATGGCTTTAATTTTATTGTTAATCTTGGGGTTTTGTACTTGATTTTTACCTGTTGAATTTGTTAAAGTGTACATTTCATTTACACTTTGTACAGTGTAGCCTTTGTAAAGGAAAGGTATTAACACAAATCTGCTGTATGTAGGGGTTGCAGTTTATTGATTTGCAACCACTGGGGTAAAAAAAAAAAAAAGAGCCCCAGAATAAAGCTGCTAGATTAATTTTGGCCAGTATTGATTTAGAGTTAAACATGTCCATTTTTGCTTCTGTTCAAATAACTTTGCTAATAAAATTATGAAAGAATGTGTTTGTTTTCATTTTATTAACATTATTTTGACAGTCAAGTTCTTGGATATGGAACAAACTTGTAAAATATGCAGTATTTTATTGAATTTATTTATTTATTTCAAATACATTTCACAAGGATAACCTTGATGAGATTAACTTTTTTTTCTTTTTTTATGTCCTAGACACGACCAGCAACAGAATGTTCCAGGAAAGTTACAAACAACACATAATAATAACAACAATAATATAGTTTTCTAAGTTAACCTTGTTAATAAAACACCTGTAATACATACAAAAATGTTGCAGAAAATGCTTCACTGAAGAAAAGACAGACAAAATTTAACAAAAATGGGTAAAATATTAAAAGGATAAAACAGTCCTTGTGGTTGTCATAAAAAATACTTCATTAAATCAATATAGTAAATAGTCAGGGTTAAATGTGAAAACTTATAGAATACATAAAATACTTTTTTTTTTCTTCTTTTAGTAACTCTAGATTCAAAGGTCAATATCTACATAAAAAGACATAAAGATTAAATATAAATTATATATATAAATTATATATAAATTATATATATATATATATATATATATATATATATATATATATATATATATATATATATATATATATATATATATATGACACAGGGCAAGCAGAAATCGAGATTGTAGCCACAATTCACAATAATTGAAAGAAAAGAAGAATCACAATCACCTTTATTCTCCAAGTATCGTCTCTCTGTACAACATAAAAAAGACTAAAAATCAAAACCAAGAGGGAGTTCAGATATCTAAGTTAAATAGTGTACTGCAGTAATTACCAACCTTTTTTGTCTTGTGTACCCCCTAAGCCTTTTTGTTTTACCATAAGTACCCCCCTTACTTGTGCTTTTTGATGATTCTTTGAAAGAACATTGCATGAACATTAAATGAAAATCATCTTATTATTGATTTGAATATTTAATTAGCATCTTCTTTCTTTCTTTTTTTACTTGGATGAAACATAAATAGACAAACAAACCTATAAATAAACATAAAAATAAATAAATAAATTAAAAAATCAAAATAATCAACCTGTCTTTGTTGTGTATTTGCATACCCTTGCTTGGAAATCACTGGTGTACTGTATGAAAAAAATCAAGAAAAATGTACAATGGAAAACAAACAGGCTGTAGTTTTACAGAAGGAACAACTTACTGGATCCCTGTGATTAATGCATAAAAATACCCTCTATTGTGAAGAATTATCTCAATTCCTCTTCTGTCAATAATAAGAAGAGGAAAAAATATCCTGATTTCAAAAGTGTAGAAGAATTTTCAAGGGTTTGTACACCAGGGGGCGCCACTTGATTAGAAATACTGATGTGTGAGTTCAAAATTGTGATAAAAAAATTAATGATACAGTTGACATAGGAAATACATACGAACGCTTTTAGTTCCGCTTTCAGTTATAAGTATAATTCCCCGTGTTGGTATTTACCAGAAAGGGAAATTAATCCCAGACACTGGGAACAACTGAAAGTGTCTGCGCGAGACCCTGAACGCATCACCACTTGGAAAAGCGCCTTGTGTTGGACAGCCCACTGCTTCACTGCTCCATGTAGACTCACTCACCCACTCTGTCTCTCAGAGGTCGCAGTCAGAGAAGAAACCCACCGCTTCATGTTGTTCTCAAACAGCCTCCATGTAGCTCCTCTCGTCTGTGTCCGAAGCTGCTCGGAGATTATGACTGAAAACACCTGGGTGCGGCACACTTTGGAGGAAAAGCTGTCTCTCTGCCGGAGGTCGCACGGCGCATTTCTGCCTTTTGTATTTCCTTGCTGAATGTCGTGGACATTTTGAATTTTTTTAACACTCTGTGTTATAATATCTCACAAACTGCGGATCATTTTTTGCGTATTGGGTTACTTTGTGTGAGTTAACATCTGAAAGGTGAAGACTTTCAGGTGAGAAAACAACCTGAGGAGAAAAACAAGTTGAGGAGAGAGTGCGTTCAGGGCCAGCAGATTGAACTGTTAGCTCGCTGCTAACACAGGCTAAAACACCATTGAAGCGAATCAGCGAGGCTGGCTAATGCGCTCCCATCGAGGTATCTTGTGGATAATATCTCCCTGACATAACCCGGACTTCTAAAAAGGGGGAACCTACTCGACTCTGGTAAAGGTAGGTGTATTTTTGGCGTATGTTGTGTATGTGGGGCCCCATGTAACATGCTAACATAGCTGCTAGCATCATCGCAGTATCGTTAGGGTCCCGTTCTGATGCTGTTCTGCTTTATTTTGCATTAATCCCGTTAAAAACAATAAATTATAAATTAACAGTTAAATTCTGGTGTGATGAGTTGAATGGCATCTGTGGATATACATTTGTTGTATGACAAATGTGTTTGGACGGTGACAGATTGAAGCAGCTGTCTGTTTTTGGTATGTTTCACATCAACAGCTGTCCTATCTATGCTGAGCCACCCACAAAACACATGCTGGTGTATTTATAAGAAATAATAAATGGCTGAATATCTTCTCCTCTCATTCACATCCCTGTAAACAACTGCACTGCAACAGCAGCCATCAGGGACATCTTTTGTTGCAGAGCACCTTCAGCTTCAGTGAAGGATTAGTCCTCTGTACCCTCAACATATCAGCGTTTTCATTTTCTCACCACTTCACTAATCAGATTACTATCCCCACCACTTAACTCCTGTGTAATTTAATCCCATTAAGATGGGACGTAGATGTTGGAGCTAATCTCTGAGGTTTGATTTTTCAGCATGCCATATGAGATTTGTTTGGAGTGCTTAAAAGATGAGCAGCCCAGAAATGTCACAGGAAACCATGAAGCATTTAATGTTCAGGTGCAAAACACCAACAGGCCACCTGAATGACATCCACAGCTGCGTTGTGGTTTTAATACTCAAAAGACAGACACCCATGTACAGAGGCTGTCATCCTCATCCCAAAGTTGCAGGTTTGACTCCCATCCTCGACCATTTGCTCCATGTCTTTTCTTTCTCTTCAACTCCTCAATGATGCAAATAAAACCCAATCATTTCTCTAAATCCATGCATAGATGTATTGGTTTCTTAGTACATTGACTGGTGCATCTTTATAGGAAACAGCTTGAGTCATTTCACCCTGTAGGTTTGATATTGATTTGTTAATCATTGTATTGATATATTGATCTGCTCACACCACATGTTGAAACTCGAGCAGAAATCCTCTCCACCAGACTGGCTTCTGCTCCTCTATCACTCCTGGCTTCAGTTTGATGACAGCAGATGTTGTATCATTCTGTATTCAGAGGCAATCATTTTGTGCCAAACAGTAAGCAAACAGAATAAATCAGCTGCTGCTTTTCATTTTCAGTGGCTAAGAGCCAAGATTATTTTATAGATTATGCTGTGGTTTGGAGTCTTATTAAGCAGTAATATGCACTATTCAGACTTTCTCTGTCAACAAATGTTAAGTTTGTGGTTTTGTGGGATTGTTTAGTTCGTGTTCAGAGGAGTGGGATGTTAACAATCAGTCAGAACTTGGCTTTTGTATCAGCTAATACAGATACTGACCTGATCCGATACCAGTATTTAGCGTTCTCTTTACCTTAATATGAGGATGATACACCAAATATGTGCATCTGCTGCTTGCTCTCTCATTCATCAACTCACTCCGGCTCTGTATTTAGTCCAACACGTAGCCAGACCGCCAGACAGCTAGAGTCTCAGACCGAGGAGTTCCCTGGATTCAAACCCCAACGATGATCCTTTCCTCGTTCAAGTTAGGCTGTAAAACCTCAAATTTACTGACTCGCGGCCCGGCTTCACTCATTATATCTGATTGCTGTTGTAGTCATAGTTAGGGATGGGTACCTTTCACATTTGAAACGATACGGTACCGATGCCCGGTACCTGGCAATCGGTACCGGTACTCAAAGGTACCAAGTTTTGGTACTTTTTAAATGTTTATTTGGTAAAAAAAATAGCAACTTGTTTAATAATGAAATATAAAAAAAATTCAATTTAACAAATTTATTCTTCAATATATAACCTTGCAATGCTGTGTTCATGTCCAGCATGGAAAAATCACCTACTCTTTCTCTCCCTCACAGTCACAAGGATGCATTTAGGTACCTAAACATGGTACCTTTTGGCTTTACATGAATCGATACCCGGTACTTTTGACAGAATTCGGTTGGTACCTATAAAAGTACCTAATTCGGTACCCATCCCTAGTCACAGTCGAGTTAAATACCATCTGGTTTGGACACGTTTTGTTTTATTTTCATCATCGTCAACCATATTTTAAATATCTCGAAAAAAACATTGAGGGCTACCCTCATTTACAATAATGCTGAGAGTTCACGCAAATTCACAAACAGCACAAGTTAAGCATTTGCTATGGCTACCACTGGTGTGAGTAAAAACAAAACAATAAAACAAATGAAATATGTGAAGTATTTTGTAAGTCGACAGGCATATTGAGGTGGTTTCTATGCACAACCTCCTTCCCGGCTTGATCTGCTTTTTGTAAATTGATGCGTCACTGCTGCGGCACCTGGCAAAATTTGGAGACTGCAACAGAGCGGATCCATTGACTTGAATAGAAAGAGGCAGCCGGACTAGAGACGCATCTGGTACATTTTTGTGATTAGAAATATTTTTGGCCACTTCAGGAATTTCTTGCTTGAGTTGTATTGGTGAACCCAATGGATTGGTCCTTTGTTGACGATATTTGAGCCAATTTTTTGAGTCTGTATTGGACAAGTAGGTTTGGGTTTGTCCGACTACTTTAACTGAGAAATTATACTCAAAACTTTTTAATTGCTTGTCTTATCTTATGATTTAATCGTTTCCGCTCTGAATGGTGCAAACTCTGCCATGCATTTTGCACCATTCCTCTGCCCTTTGATCATTCCTCCACCAGAGGCATATAAATCCAGACACATGACTGATCCTCACTGTAATGACCAGCACAATCTACAGAAACAGGCTTGGCTCAGTGGTATGTGTTAATGTGATGAAAGCCCGTGTTTGGTGAGCATGTCATGCATGGACTTCCCTGTGTGATCATTTACGACAGACTTTATCAGGAACAGTAGATAAGGGTCAGTCAAACAAAGGCCCTCTGCTGCACCGCTCAGTTCTCATGCTGGTGCCAAAGCAGTGTTGCTGCAAATACACTCGGATAAGAGTTTGTTTTGCCGCAAGAAAAGTTTGAGAGGCATGTTTTCTTATCAGAAATCTTACTGGTTTAAATGGTTTTTATACTCTATTATGCTTTTGTTGTTTATCTTTGGTGTTGCTGCATCTGAAATAAAAGTCTCTCCAGATAGAACTCAGGTCACCAAAGTTTAAACCACTTCTTCTCCATTTAAAAAATGTCAAATGAAACATTATCTGTGCTTCCCCAAGATGACGTAATGCTTGTTGAAATGGGACACACTCACAGTGATCACCCTTAACTGTGAACCAATAGGATATCAGTTGAAGAGAAAACATCGGAGGGTCAGAAGGGTGTGTTTGTGTTGTGCGACTGCTGAACTGAGCTCTGTGAGAACATGTATTGTTCTTGGAACACTTAGATTGTAAGTTGTCTCGTGTTTTACGGCAAAGTTTGTAGAAGAAATCCTTTATAATTTGAATTATAAGATCCTCTGAATATCATCTATGTGTATTGAAAAAGAACAGCAGATATCCTTGAGCAGTGAGCACACAATGACGTCTTTGACACAGCCTGAAGAATGTATGTAGAGCGTCCAAACACTCAGGTGACGTTGCTGATAGTTGCAGTGACGTTGTATTGTGACAGAGAACAACCCGTGAGAATATGTTGTTATCAGGAAGTGAGTCACTTGAAATGTTCCTTGTTAGTGTGCCAATTCGTAGTTTGTTTGTGGTGTACTGCAGCATGCCAATGAATTAAGAAAAAAAAAAGAAGAAAACACTATAGTTTGGCTAAATGAGCCTCATAGCACAGTTCCAGCCTCAAATTTTACCCTCAATAGTCGGTTATAAAAGTCTCCTCATATTATTATCACATTTTTTATGGCAGATATTATTTAAACGGTGCAGTGAAGGAAAAGCACCAGTAAAGATTTAATGTTTGCTTTTTTCGCAGTGTCTTTTGGCAGAATGTGAGCAGCCCTGCCTCCTCTTGCTGAAAGCAGGTGCATTGGTTGTTTCTACTTTTAGTTTATGGTATCACTTCAGAGTTTGTTTATTGATGCCTTTTAAGGCTATGGTTAGGTTGTTTATTGATCAAAAGGTTTACTGTTGCAGAATGCATGTTCTTTTTCAGTCAACTCAACAGTAGACTGTCATCAGCCTCAAGTTACCTGTCAGTTAGATAAACTACTAATATTTTAGATGATTAAAGTCCCAAAATGTTGATGATGCGTTTTGTATGAGCTGTGTTGCAGTGGCTCCCATTACTGGCTTCTCCCATAATGCTGTAAAGCTCTACTACCTGGATTTAAACAAGTGCAGCAAACATATGTGATCTCAGTTTTGCAGATAAAGTTGTATGTAGGTGATATTTGATTAAACTGGCATAAAACCACTTGGCCAGGATAAAATGCAGTGCAGCAAGCTGTACGCAGATATTAATCAGTGAGGAGATCAGAAAGCTAGTGGTGCTAGCTCTGTTAATGCTAGTTTCAGTTCCATAGGTTTTGTGATCTTTTCAGCCTTGGTAGATAAATTATGACTTTTCTGAGTGTTTTACTGCCATCTGTTTGGAAAAAAGGAAAAAGTTGTCTGAATCATCCTTAGTCACAGCAAAATGTTGGCTATTTCTTGATTCTAGCCTCTTCACCACTGTTTCGAAGTCCCTAATCTCACATCTTTCAAGCCTAAAGAGGGGTCATTTTCCCTTTGTTTAGTCTTCATTCTGTGCCTCTGGTGCCCCCCTGTAGTAGCTTGTTATGATTTAGCACTAAAAAGATGAAAATAAAAATTATGTCACCTATTTGAAGTAATTGCTGCTATTTGTTAATCAATTTCAATGACCTCAGTAGAGCAGACGAAAGAATAGAATCAATACATGTGGGCTTATATCTTTTATCTTTCATCATGAGACAATATAGTGATGGTTAGGTAATGCTGCTGAAGCACATATTTTTCTAGGACTGTCAAACCACCAGCAATGAGTTTGTCCCTTATAGAAATCTTCCTATTGATTGATCAGTTTATTGAGTCATGAGTCAATGTTCTTGGTTTCTTAAACTTAATATTTTGCTCATTTATTGAAGTTTACTGAACATTTTTGGGCAATGTGAAGCTAATACCATCTCTAAAGAGGGGGTATTTTGCTTTTCTAGCCTTTATTCTCTCCTTCTGGTGCCCCTGCAGTATTCCTATTCTTCTCTCACTGGTGTTTTATAAATTCCTTATTTCAGCTGCTGTCTCTTTTTAAGACCCCCCACTCCACAAACCCTCTTCCCTCTGATTGGCAAGCCCTCTAGAGGCCTGTCGGGGGTTAAGCTGTGGAAAGATCTTGATAAATGAGGCCTGAATCTTATGTGATGGCCTCATCATTCCACCAAGTCACATGAAGACCTTGTCCATAAAACATCGCGATGCAGATCCCATGCTTAATTTTTTTTTATAAAGGGATGTTTTGATCAGTTTACAGACAGATTCAGGGATTTCTACAACATGAATATGTAGAGGTTTGACGATGAGCACGTGCTCAGTCTGAACATTCAACATTGTTACTTTCTACTCACTATACTGGATCGATTCCTTGTGAATCAATACTGGGAATGATTTCTGGTTGCAGACCTCAGATTGTTACTCACTGTAGCTCTCCTCTCTTTTGCATTCAAAGGTCAATTCATCATTAATACTAATTTACTGGTACGCCTCTTTTGTAATAACATGACACATAAATAAGGATTGTCTTTGGCATCAGTCTTGATGATTGCTATCCAACTGCCAGTGAAAATGTAAAGATCTATTCATCTTTAATCCTGATTTTATTATGCCATTTGTTTTATACAAGTGCAACACCACAAATAAATCTGAAACATGTGTTTAATAGTGCGTCACTGCAGAGATTGGAGACACATGTGTTCGCCTGGAAACTCGTCCTGCATGATTAATCAGAACAATAAAAGCAAAACAGCAGGCCAAGCAATATAAAGTCATGGATCCTGCTTTTTTTATTTGTCAGGTGATTAAATGTGGAGGTATCAGCCGGTGCAAACTTGTTGAATTTGATAGTGGTTGTATTAATCAAACACTTCTCTTACCTAGTAGTCGTCTTTAGAAGGTACTTGGGGAAAGGTGAAGCGTGTGTGTTATTGTTAGTTCAGTTTGGCTACTGCAACACATCAGTAAACACACTATTGACATTTTCAGCCTGTTTAAACTGGCGTGACGTCTTTGTTTGAGCTATCAGCAAAATGTAGTGTTTGCACTTCTTCTGGTTTGGGTCGTGGGGTTTCTTTGCTTAATGTGTTACTATGACTCTTTCTGTCCTTCCTCCCCTTAAAGCAAGAAGTAGTACGCACAACAACGGGTGGTTTCATTCAAGGCCCTCACCACAGATTTCTCACAAATTTAATCATGTGACACTCCAGGTCATGGGATCATCAGCCACTACAGAAACAATCTGTGGTTGAAGTATCATCGAGTCCAGGTAGAACTGAAGAGGAACTGGTAGTGTGCTTTCCTATTTTTGAGTCTGCAGTTGTTTTCAGCGCAGAGAACTACGGTAACCAAAGCTGCAGCACTGCTAACTTGATCTGGTGCAGGCTATATTCGGAGCAGGGATGTCCCCAGCTGATATTAATAATTCATGGTAATGTTTCAGTCCCACTGACCTGACTCAGCCTGTATTAAAAGCACTGACACATCACTCTCAACCAACTTCATCTGCCCTGCAAGACACGGACTCTGCCTGCTGTTAGAGACAGGCCCTTCACCATTTTCCTTGGATGCAATGAGCTGCATTGTGTAGTTATCTGCAGCTGACATTAGCATAGCTTGATTTAGAGACTGCTGCTTGTCTGTGTTTGGATTTTAAAATATATTTCATTATTACAACAGGACATGAATTATCCAAGGAGGTCTCTTTCTGTTCAGAAGAAACAGACATGGCAACAAAAACCAAGAACAACACAAAACAAAGCAGTCCTATGGTATAAATCTGTGTTTCTCTGAGAGTCTGGAAGGCTGGTGTGAGACAAGCTGCTGCAGATATTTACAAAACTGATAAACTGATCAAAATGTGGAAGATGATGTTTTTTTTTTCAAATTTTCTGATGTTTTGGGGATTGTTTCTTTCGTTCACTTTTCACAGCTAGCTTGACGTTTTAAATTATGTTTCTAAGATCCATTAATACAGAGTAAAAAGTTAGCTTTCAAGATTGTGTTAAAAGCCATGCCGGACGATAAGACTAACCCTTTGCAGATTTTCATATGTTGTAGAAATTCATGAATCTGTCTGTCAGCGTCTGATCAAAACACTCTTCACGAAATTGCCACAAGATCACTGTGATATCTTTACAAGATCCTCAGGAAATCTCTACCAGATCTTTACCTGACCTTAGCGAGACATTAACAAGATCTTTGGGAGGCTTGCTAAAATGATAAGGTCATCGCATAAAGATCTCCTAACTGGCTTATGACACATTTGAGGAACGTACCTCGAGCATCAAGAGGGCTGGCCAATTAAAGAGAAGGGGGTTTATGGAGCAGGGAGCCTTACTCCAGGATGGAACAAGTTGGGTCCTATCACAAGGTTTAGGGCAGAAATTACCCCCTACAGCAGTGATTTTTTTTCAGCAGAAGCCCAGGGCGCAAGCACCAAACACCCCCTCCCTGCTCCTCTGCCGGTTTCCTCTGCACTCAGACAGGGCCATATTTTACCCGACCAAAAACACAAATAAATGGACTCACACTGAAAAAAAACTGGTATCGGTCTGCATTCACACTTTATTTAGAGAATTTTCAGTGTGTTACTTTCACACAAAAACATAGCTAAATAAGGCTCTAGTTCTCATCGTGTCGTAAAACGGTGCTACCTCCGCTGCAGAGCCACAGCTGGCTACGAGCCGCTTGCCGCTTTGTGTATCAGTCCACGCGCACGACGTGCCAGATATAAACAAACGCGGGTAGTCTGCCAGGACGAAGAGACACGATGAGAACTAGAGCCTTATTTAGCGGTGTTTTGAGTGAAAGTAACGCACTGAAAATTCTCTAAATAAAGCGTGAATGCAGACGGATATCAGATTTTTTCGGTGGGAGTCAGTTTATTTGTGTTTTTGGTCAAGTAAAATATGGCCCCGTATGTGTGCAGAGGAAACCGGCAGAGGAGCAGGGAGAGGGTATTTGGTGCTTGCGCCCTGGGCTTCTGCTGCACAAAAACACTGCTGTAGGGGTAATTTCTGCCCTAAACCTTGTGATTGGACCCAACTTGTTCCATCCCTGAGTATCACTTTAAAGGGACAGTAGCTGAAGTGACCTGCTCAACAGTGGCTGAAATAATTAGCTACGAAAGGCCCAAAACTAGTCGCAAAACTGTTATACTTCAGCAAAACAAACCAAAATCATTAAACTTAATAAAACAAGAGTCCATAATTTTTAGACAAAAAGTTGCACATGTAGTTTCTTGGCAACCGATCAGTTAATAGTATCATTTATGTAGGACCTAAACTCATGGCAGGTGGTGTAATTGACATTCTTAGGAGGCTCTGTGCTCTAGCAGCATTACCTAATCACCACTATGTTGCTTTATGATGATAAATTGAAGATATAAGTCTACATGTATTGATTTTATCCCTTGGTCTGCGGCTCAGCAGCCATTAAAGCAGGCTAATAAATAGCAGGCTGTGCACATTAACCTCTATTGATGCAGGTATTCAATGAAAAGCCTGTTGAGACCTTGCTTACAAGACATGGATGATTTAACAGGTTTGTTGGCTTCAGCGTAATATTGATAACCTTCTAGTTAGGTAAATTTACATGTGATAATTGAGCTTGTCTCTTATGATTTCCTGTTTCTGTGACCCAGTTAACTGAACATTAATCAGTTCTTCCTCTTTCAGTCTTGATTTGTTCATGAAGCTAAATTTGGTTGTAGTTTGGTTAAATGACAGTAAATAAGGGCACTGCATAGACACATTTACATAGAAAAACTTGATTTGGAAAGAGTTTTCCTCACCAATGAGCTGGGGAAGTTCTTTGAACGTAAACCCTGCAAGAAGACGTCCTTGCAGAGCACAGATAAGCCTCATATCTCTGCTATAAGCGGCTCCATGCTGTATAGCCCAACTGATTTTATGTGCATGAGGCTGTGCAATGCGTTGTCCTCAGGGTGTCTGCACATGATAAGCAGTCTGAGCTCACTGCATGCATCTGGTCAAAGACTTAAACAATATCTCAACCCTAATACACTGGGATGTCTTATAAGGAAGCCATGCAAAATTCATGCTGACGAGAGACGAGAATAATATACTGCGTCTCTGAGTCACCCGCTGCTGCGAGGTATCTACAACAACAACAACGGAAAAAAAACTCAATGCAGAGAAGAATGTTAGCCGAGAAAAGGAAACATCTCTGTGAAATGTTACTGTATTTTCATTTGACTCGTCGTATTCACTCTGAAGTTTTTTCAAGGCAAAATCCAACCATGAAATTGGGTGCAAAATTGCAAAATGCTGCCAGCTACTTGATTATAACTTTTAATTACATGAGCCGCTTCAAATATAATACACCAAAAATTGCTTCATAAGGTTTTGAGACAGTAGTCAGGCTCACTGGAGCCTTGTTCATGCATATTCATGTCATTTCATATTCACTGCAGAGGAACATGCAGACAAAATTCAGCCTATAAATATTGTATAGCTCCACTGTATTCCTTATTCTTCTGGAACCTTTGTAACAACTCTTTACATCATATTTTAGAGCTCACTTGACCTGGCATCTCCTCTAAAAGTGCAATTAATTGATCCAATAAGATTAATTTCATCTTAATCTGTGTGTTGCACATAATGGACTCTACGTCCTTGTTTTATAGCCGTAGTGGAGATGTCAGGGTCAGGTGAGGATGTCCAGAATCAATTTCCCGATAGTCTGGAGGAATCAGGAGACATGAAATCTCTCTGCACTGACATAAAGACTGATTAGCTTTAATTCAAACTGGTCTATTTTAGCGTGTAGACCTGATACTTTAGCGTCTCACACATTTTTTACAAAGACTGCCCATGATCAGATATTTTCTCAGAGTCAACAGACAAAATGCTTTTAATGTCACCTCCATTTTCAAGGTCTGACATGCTTTTGTCTCATTTACAATCTATACATTTGCAAATTAATGCACAATTTTTGGCCCTGGACTTAAATGCATTAGTCATGATTGATTAGTTAATTTCATAAAAAATGTTGCATTAAAAAAAGCAGTTAATTTTGATTACATACAATTAATTAATCACCAAGCTTCTAATCAATTAGGTTATTTTTTATCGCGTGCCGCCACTGGATTCCAGATATGTTGTGGTTTGATTTTTATTTGGATATAATAAAGACTAAAAAAATGGCTCCACTGCAACACTTGCTATTTGTTGTTGTAATAATTGCATTGTTTCAAGAGCTGTTAATTTTCACGTCTTTTTGTGAAAAACTAAGCTTGCAGTAGTAATTTTTGTGATGAAGTATCTGCCTCGTGGTGGGTTTGGCCCTTAATTCTTCTTCCATGTTTGCCTTTCACTCACTGCGTGTTGCGATTTAAACGCGGCTGAACGGGCACAGGCTGGTCAGCAGCACCTTGTGCACTGACCTTAATTCACCATGGCGTGCCCGTAATGTCATATGACTGATTGTGTTTACATCTTCTTTTCACTGCTAAAGAGCAAAGCCCACCTTTCCCACCTTAACCCATGAGTGTTGGTGTCATGAGGAAACACACCTAAGGTCACCTACAGTGAATGACGAAGTCTGAATTCTGTTTGACTGCAGCCGGAAAAAAGCCAAATGGGATCTTAGCTTCCTGTGTTCTGCAGAGTGAAGGAACAGGGCGGCCAGGACAAGGAATTGGTATAACTAATACTCAATTAGGCCAGTAATTAGAAATAATGATGGTATTACCATAGGGAGCAAACAAACAAACAAGTCTATTAGACAGCTCTGTTTCAGTGATGGACAGCATGCAAGACAGAAACAAGCCCTTATTTTCTCAAGGATTGATAACAGAGGCCAGTTTTTGATCATACTGTTTGACTTTTTTTTTTTCTTATTAAATCTTATAACATAGTTATTACAGCTCTGAAATAAATCATGTTCTAAATTGTGTGTACAATTACATGCATAGGCTACTTGTATAGAGCTACAGCTCTGTACATTCTGCAGAAACTCATCAGCTCTTACAGTTGAAGTCTTTAAATGAATGAACTTTCTACAATGTGCAAATGTGAGAGTTCAAAAAGACATAAAACAGGACACAAAACAAGAGTGAGCAGGATCAGAAGTGTTGGAGGTCAAAATAGTCTTGAAAATAAAAACCAGCTCCTGGTCTGGCCATAGGAACACTTTGACGTATTTTGCCCATATTACTCTCAAATTTTGCTCGGTCAGAAGCAGAGTTTGCTGATGCTTCCGCAGTATGTAACACTGTAGAAAACTGACCACTTATCATCTGAGGTTTGATTTCATCAGTCTGTAACGATGGCATGAGGATGTTTGACAACAAGAAATCACTAAAACCAACAGGGCTTTCATAGGTAACTTTACGGGTTAAAAAATATGTCAGTGAGAGCTGCTGGGCTTTGGTCATTTTGGTAAGATTAGATATGGCTCTCTTTTAAAAAAAATTTGGACAGCCCTCATCATAGCATTGGTGTCACAGTGTGTCATTTCACATCAAGCTGCAGTGTTGGAGGCATGAGAGGTAACCACAACAGGAGCTTTAAATTCTCACACTTTCATCATCTTACCCCACAACACTAGAGTGAGCAAAGAGGGGGGTTGTTTAACCATTGAAGGTTTCAGGGTGTAAATTTTGCTCTTTTAACTACACATATAGAAAAAAAGTATTATTCAAACTGTATTTTGATGATAAGATAAGATAAACCACTAAGTCTATCAGTAGGTATAAATTTATTTCCAGCATCTAAAATATACAATTTTGCTGCTTTTTTGTAGGATGAGATGGGGAAATGAAGGGTTTGTTTAGCAGAAAAAGGTCTGAGGCCACCATTTTTCTCTATCTAATCTAATTTCTGCCGAATTTTGTTTTCTCAAAGAATTTTTTTGTCCCACACAGCCACTTACTTTCTGCGGAGAGATTCTGTGTATGAAGAATGACAACCGGAAATGATGACCTATATTTATCAGCTTCACTTTTAGAATAGTCTAAATAAATAAGCATACGTCTTGAGAAACAGAAGCACAAACATCTTTTGTGCACCTGAAAAAGTGTGTTTGCAGAGACGGAGCCTAAACAGGCTGAAGGTGATTTCCTTTTCTGTCTGCTTTTGGTTTCACAGCTCTGTGTCTGTTGACGATGATGCTCTCGCAGTCAGGGAGAGGAAGCTCTCTCTGTAGCTGCAGAGCCCCCTTCCCCCCACTGTCAACACCCCCGTTTTAAAAATTGACACGTCTCATGCTTTATTCCTGCCTGTGACAGAGAGAACTTTTGTTTGGCAGAGATTCACCATCCTAAATAGATGGGATGAGGATAAAGGCACCCCAGAGTAAGTGGAGCAGAAACTAATGAGTCAGTTCAGCCTAGTGTGTTCCCAGCTGATTGGGAGACCCTATGAATAAGTCAAAATATCTCTTTCTCCTCCTCTCTTTTTACCTCCCTGTTTCCTGCTCTATGGCTCTATTGTGCTGGATGCAGATAGTGCAGAGGTGATGCTATCTGTCTGCTGGCACAGTTAGTCTCAGATCAGCTAGCAGGGCTAATGCTTTTCCAGGCATGCAGGGACAAAACTCCTGTGTTTGCTCTAACATAAAGAGCAAAACAGAGGCTGCAGCTTGTTGGAAAAGTTGGTTATATCAGTGAAATGCACCAATCCCCCCAGAATAAAAAAGTGTTTGTGCATTATGTTCTCACACCAGTGCTTCAGCAGTGTTCTGCAGCCTGTTCCTTTCTGTGCTTCTTGTATCCTCAGGCTGGACTCGCTCGGCTCATCGGAGGAGCCTGGTTATTTCAGTGCATCCCCAACTCAATGAATTATTCCTCCATTCAACAGCTCCCTGAGAATTTGCTGACAAACCAGCTTTTTTTTTGTTCAACACATCACGCATTAGCTCCCACACTGTACAGCCAGCCCTCTGCAGGAATAACTTAACATAAGGAGCGAGAAGAAGAGGCTCTTTTGACCTAAATCTAACTGCTAATTATCATGCACCATGGAACATTTTAGAAAAAAGATCATGCAGCAGCTTAATCTAATCCAATTAATCACTTTGGATTTGGCAGTTTTCCATCAACACTTGCAGCGGATTAGCAGAATGATCAATACAGCACTGTGTGTTACAAGACACTATTGTTATCACGGAGATCAGAACTGATCAGATTTCTAGCCATTTCGTGTTACACACAAGACATACAAAGAAAAACACACAAGCAGAAATGTGAAGATCATTAGGACCAGCAGCTTATGCTGTAGTAGTTTAATGTTTCCATTGATTGTCGATGTGTCGACCCCAAATCCCCTAAGTTTGGTTTCTAAGTTCACTTGAATGCTTTATTGAATAGATATTTAAGTACAGAAACAAAACTTGTTGGCCACAGTAAGCTGCCTAAGTAAAGAGGATAAAGGCAACAGGAAAAAAAAGGCTGTTGTTCTTTATTTTTTGATTTTGACATTAAATCATGAGTTTACAATTTTCAAGTCAGAATTCTGGAGCTAGAGTTGCAGTTCTGACAGATTTAGAATTTTGTCACAAGAATGCATTTATGTACTTTAACATGGTACCGTTTGATTTTACGTGAATTGCCTCTCAGTACCACAGACGGAATTTGGTCCTGTATCTATAAAAGTACCTAATTCAGTACCCATCCCTATCTAGGGTTAACGACAGAATTCTAAAGATTAATCTTGATGTTCTAGAACTCTTTAAGATCAACAGCACATTTCTGTGATTGCAAGATTGATGCTAGAATTCTAGAATTCTTGAGAAGAACATTCAAATTTTAGAATTATAAGAGTATAGTCAGAATTCTAGAATTCTAAAAGTGGCGTCAGAATTTGGAGTTTCAAAGAATCAAGTCAGGGTTCTGGAATTCTAAGAGTAACGTCAGAATTCAAGAATTCTGGCTAAAGTTGGAATTCTAGATCTAGAAGATCTAGAAAATTTAAGTCAGAAGCCTGAAACATTCTTTGAAGTCAGAAAATGTCTTTATTTAAAAAAAAAGAAAATCTGAATTCTGACATTTAGGACGCGGTCACACTGGCCAATCGTGCTGTGCCTAAGCATGCTTCGTGCTTTGGCACGCTTCGGAGAGGTGGGTTTTGGCACGGTTTACTTCATGCACGAGCACAAGCCCATGGACAGCGTGTGTGATCCTTGACGTATGATCACCGCGAGCGCATCTCTTGACAATCATTTTAAACGAAGCAGGGGTTTTAGAGGGCTGTGTCGGGTGAAAATGACTTACCATAAGTCCAAAAGTCTCTAAAGTTGCAGCAGTGCTCTCTGTGTCTCATTGTGCTGACTCTGATGAAATTGCACTTCATGGAAACGTTTCACGATGACGTAGGCGGGCCATGCGTGTGTGTGATACCCTTTAAAGTCTGGTTTATACAGGGGTAGTGTGACCGGTGGCCGTACTCTCCAGAACGGCGCTGCAGGGGGGACAATCGTTCTTAGGCACAGCACGGTTTGGATGGCCAGTGTGACCGCGCCCTTAATTTAAGTTTCAAAAACTCAGAATTTTATTAATTTTTTCAACTGGCCTTGCCTCCAAAAAACTTGCTAGGCATAGCCAAAAATTCTCCCTTGAAAAGACAGTTTGTTATTTTCAGTTGTAGTTTTAATTTTACCTGAATGTCATAGTATAAAAACTCTGTCGCTGTATGTAAGGACTGCTGTCACACACTGTCAGAAATAAACGACACACTGTGAGTTTGTCTGAAGCAGCTGATGGAGTGTTTGTGTTTGTATTGTGCTCCTGTTGTTTACTCTTTCCTTTAGTGCTCATGTCGTCTCTCTCTTTGCTCTCTTTCATTAGATAAGCAAGTTGCTGCTGTCAGATCTGTCATCTGCAATCCACTGGGATCCAGGTGCTTGAGTCCTAAATGACAAGGTAAGAGGGGAAGTGACTCTCTCCTATAGGCTACACATCCATTAGATTGTGGTCTTGTCTGTTTTTTTCCATCTAAGTAGAGAAAACTTGCCACAGCGATTGGGGATATGTCATTGGGATTCTATTTCTGTTTCTGATGTGGCTTCAGAGGAAAACCAGTGTTCAGTTCTGCTGTCTCAGAAAAGATGTTTTTATGACAAACATTTGTCCAGCTTTGACAAGAAACAACAAGAGTGCCTCACCCTGTTCTCCTCTAGGCCTTGACACATGATACACCTGCCAAACCCGCTTTGTGTGCTGTGAGCATCCTGTTTCATCTTCAAAAGCCACAATATTTCTATTATAGTGGTTACTTTAGGCCTGGACTCATTGATAAAATAGTACAAAGGAGTAGAAATCTTTCTGCTCTGTAATTAGTAAATCATTTAGTTGAAAGTGGCTTCAGGTGACGATAAAACCAACGCAAAAATATTAATTAGAGATTCCCCTGAGCGGCAACATGAATCAGCATTACTCAGAGTTCAGTGTAGTGGATTACAGCAAGATGTTTCCCTCTTTGGTTTGTGACACATCTCAGAAATTTGCAGTTGGAATACCTCACATACATGTCATCTGTGTTGTGCAAGTTCAAGTTAAAATGTGCTTGCTCAAAGTTCGCACGGACGGAAATGAACTAGTTCACAAGCAGCGCTCAGTAACTGTTGCATCCTCCAAAAAAGTGATTGTCCGTTTGCTGTTGTGGATCTAAAGGCACAAACCAAAGCTTTAAACCTCCCAAAAAGTCTCGTACAAAAATCTGCTTATGTGCATAAATCAAATGTAACACGGATGACTTTTGACCTGTTAGTTTTTACCACTTTATCCAATTTACAGTCTCAGTCACAGCCAGGCATCCATTCAAACATGCTGCCTCAGTGAGCACAATATCTCACTTTGTTTCAGAGCAGCAAGATTGATGAAATTCACCATTTTGACCCAACATTAACTCCAGAAGACACATTTCTAGACGTCTAGACGGCCTGTGTTGACCATAAACTCACTTTGTCTGTGAGACAATAAGAACGCACATGTCCTGTGACTTGAACAGTGAGGACTTAAAGACCAGATGATAGAGGCATGACACATCTTTCTCCTTCCCATGTGAGCTTTGCTGACAGGAACAGGATCATCTTTCAGCACTGAATGGTTTTTAAAGAGCAGCATTTCATCATTTTCTTGTTTGACTGCTTGGTGTTTTTTTTTTCTGTGGCCTCTCTGTTTGCATAACTTTCACACTGCTGCAGGTTTTTGCATCGATCTACATTTGATACCTGGATCTCACCCAAGGTCAACATTCCCTAGTCTTCTCGCAATACTTTTGGCTGCAATGTTGACTTTCTCCTTTTCTCTAAGTAATTAAATGTCAGTTTCAAGAAGAAAATGTGAATAGTGATCAAGGGGCTAGGCGATACAAGTTTACAGGCTGATATTGTTTGCTTGAGTCCCCTTAAGGGAATGTACACAGTGAAAGCTTTCCCCTTATGAACAATCCTTCTGCAGGTTGCATTTTGAGATTGTTTTCTGATCCTCAGACACAGCTGTTTGTCAGACTGTCTGAGCTGAAAGTGTATAAATAATGACTCTGCAGAAAACTTTTAAATTTCCTGTCTCTTTAACCATTTGGGCAGATTTTTTTCTGCAACATTGAACAAGTTTTGATTCAAACCCTTTGAGTAGTCTGGGTATTGATGCACAGTTGTCTTTGTTGTGTTTTAGCTCTGTAAACCTGCAGTTACAGACGTTTAGAGGTTGTTGTTTGGGTTTTTATTTCCTACCACAGAGAAATATGTTGCTAATTTACCCTTACTGCATTTAGAGATTAGCATTTTATCTTTCAAAATGTATTTCTGTCTGTGAAGTGGTCGTCTAACATGAGTGGATCTGCCACAGGTTTCTGCCTGTTAACCCTTAGTATCCAAGTATCATACAGACCTGGTTGATTGTTTTTGTTATTTTGGCTTTAAAAGAATCAAATCTTCTCTTCTGTCTGCAATCTTTGGAATTTTTTTTTTTTTTTTCCCAAATGGTAGAAGAGTTACGGTTCAACTTTACAAGTGCTTTTTAAATTATCGCAACTCCTCGTTTGAGCCAGTGAGAAAATTTAATTAGCTTCTTAAAAAAAAAGACACACTTTTCGGTGATAACAGGGGTGTGATGGTACTGGAAAGGAATCCACGCACAAGGATATTCCAATCACAGGTAATAACTGCTGCAAGCTGTTCTTATTACCGTAACTCTTCAGCTAATAAGGCAAAAGAAAAATTCAAATAGTGGAAGAAGAGGAGATGAGCTTTCCAGGGGTGACCTTTGACTCTTTTAAGGACAAAATAAACAATAACAAAAAAGTCCAAGTGGCCTGTGTGACACTTGGGTGATAAAGTTAAGAGTTACCATAACAAGACAAGAAATGCATGAGTCTGACTTTTAAAGTCTGGATAGTGATTCTGAGCTGTGGTATTGGCTGATATAAATCTTATCTGATACAAGTTTTAATTTTGCAGTCTTTATTCTTGAGATGAGAATAAGATGAAAAAGATGTTTTGGTAACTTCAGGCTTTTCTTCCTTGAGTTGAATAGATGATTCAGACGAATCAGTGCACTGTTATCAATCTTGCTTTTTGAGTCCGTATGTGATACTTCATACCAGGTTAGTATTGATGCATCCTCACATTAGAGTTACAAAAGCCCGAGATCATCTGTTACAGTCAAGTTATATATGCCTTTTTCTGCAGTTCAAACTATCCTGGTCTCTGTCTTAACTATCTGATCAGAGTTAATCTGGGCACTTTTTAATTGATTGGTGATGGGCATTTGAGCCAGAAACCCAAACAGATATCAACAGATTTTGTTGATCTTGCAAATCTTTGTCTAACTACGAGGGTGTCTTCTGAGAGCTGCATCATAAAAACGAGGCAATTTCTCAACATTTATTTTGTTTATAACTCAGATTTCTACTCCAATCACAGCACCCTTTGACTCTCCTATTCAGAGAGATCCATTTTTTCCAACCAAAAACATTTTACCCAACCATCTTCCCCATTGTCTCCTGCCTCGAAGCGACTCTAATGAGCCGACTTTGTGACTTCAAAAAGCCATCAGGGGGATTTTATCCATTTCTATGTTCTCCAGAAGGCAAACAGAGAGAATGCGGCGGTTGTCTGCACGGAGTCACGGCTCTGACCTAAATGTGTCTGACCTGGTTATTGAGACTTGGCAAACTGCATCTCACTCCCTGTGTCTTTCTCACTCAACACGGACAAACAGACGAGTGATTGTTGCTGATATGTGAGCCTGTGACTCCTCTTAATGCTTCAGCTTCAGCCTTTAAACACGTCCATCACTGACATACTTAAGACCTTCTGCTTATTTAAAAGTCACTACATTTAAGATGACTTCTTTGCTGGTTAACCCCCACATAAAGCTGAAACAACACCATGTTTACACTCACTTTATGCTGTACATTTTATATATGTAGTGCCTCTTCTGTCTGCGCTGCTGCTTTTTCCATTTCTGGCCATCTGTGTGAGTCGGCCTCGATCAGCCCTGCAGGTCCTCCTCAGCTCTCTGTGTTGGAAACAAGAGCGGCATCTTTGGTCTGCTGCACTTGAACTCACTGTAAATTCATACACAGACTTAATTCGCTGTAAACATGAATCTTCTGTTTCATGGTCAGAAAATAAACTGTTATAATAAACACGGTAACTGTGTTTATTCCAAGCGTGTAGGAAGATTTCCTTCTTGGCTCTGCATCAGAAAGCATGATGCCTGCTCTTATGGCTATTTAAAAGGCTGGATGCATGGTTTAAAGTTGCATTGCAAGTCTTTTTTTGCATTATCTATTGCATCTGTCATTAGCTGGGGTGACTTTTGCAGGATTAGTACGGCCGATGAATTTCAAGTGCAATTTTCAACAAGCAGCGTCTCTAAAAAGACTTGGAGGGTGCTCAAAATTTCACCACAAGACTCAATTTCTCTTGTTTCTGCTATTGAGTGCATAATAAATTGAAACAGCTGCCTGTTGTTTACTTGTGCTGTATCATAGTTTACTCGTATTTACAGCAATTCATCACAATAGGAAACACTCCATTGTTTCTTCAGGCAGCAATGAGGCATCATTTGCAGCTGCTGTAACATTAAGCTGTGAGTTATTGTTACTGCGAGGTTAAAGCCTGCATTCAAACTATTGTTTTGCTTGTTAGACACAACAGAAAACCCTATTTAAGTATCGTACGGTTGAAATTAAACAAAAAAAGAGAGATTTTAGTTGTAAATGTTGATCTATTGTTGCCAGATCCTGAATACTACAATAAAATCCTTCTCCTAATCCTTACAGAGTCTGCAGCAGTGTTAATAAGAGCTAATGTTTCTGCTTGGGGCTCCTCTCTGCAGAAACACGTCTCAGTGGCTTATATTTAACTGGATCTCATATTTAATTAAGAACTTACTGGCAGAAGGGATTTTGGAGCAGACTACTATTTATAACCAGGAGAGCTGCTTCTGTCATGGCCCCGGTTAGACCGTAATGAGGAAAAACCACTCAACATACCATTTTAAGACCAAATGCACTGATTTGTAAATGTGTTTAAAAGGGGCAATAATTTTAAGAGGGGGTATTTTGCTGTCTCATATATTAAACATGGATATAAAGTGACATAAAGTATTCATATGTTGTAGAAATCACTAAATTTGTCTGTTAACATTTAAAAAAAATGCTCTGTCATCTTCAAGAGACTTGCTGAAATGATGATACTTGCATAAAGATCTGCTTGGGGTGAGCCTCAAACATCATGGTCTGTCCTCAGCCCTGCCCACAACACTCCTCCAGAGGGCTGGCCAATCGGGGGGAAGGGGGTTGGTGGAGCAAAGCCTTAAAGAGACAGCAGCTAAAACTGACTGTTTCAGTCAGAGGCTGAAACGAGAGTTTTTTTAAAACATCAGGGGAAAAAATGAAGGATTTTTTAATTAGAATTAAATCATTAGCAGCTACTACAGTGAAACCAGAGGGATGCACCAGCTTCCATTTTACAAGTGCTCTTTAAATTACCATCACTCTCTAGCCATTTTTACCAGTGTTAAAGTTCAAATGGCTCCTTTAACAAGAAAAAAAAAGCTTTTAGGTGATATCCAGGGTACTGTGGTATTGCACATGTGCAACAATGTTTTAATAACAGGCAATTATTGATGCACACTGTTCTTATTACCAGAACCCTTCAACTATTTGGGAAAGATAAAAACTTCAAATGGTATCCAAAAGAAGAAAAGATAAACTTTTCCCGCCATGTCTGACTCTTTGAAAGAATAATGAAAAAGGTCCAGGTGGCTTTGGGGTTACTTGATTGATAAAAGGTTAAGCAAATGTAGTCAGATGATGTAATGATAGATCATAAAGCCCCACTCCTGAGCTCTAAGATGGGCGACAAGCCCTGGTAAGGATACTAAAAAGATCTATTGCAAAGATAGAGATATTAAAAAATGAACTATTTTTTAGCTAGTGCAGAAATCATCGGCCAAACAATTCAGAAAAAAAGTTGGATGGTTAGTGTGATGCAACATTTCTGCAAACGTACAAAAACAACTCCTCCAGGTCAGCAGAAATCCAGTTCTTGTTGTCTCTCTTTGTGCTCTTCACTTTAGTTTCTAACATAAAATACAACGCCTGAAATGTAGGTTTGTAGCACTCTCCTGGTCCCTGAAGACCTCTAAAATATTTGGACCAGTGTGGAAATGGGACACCGTGTGGAGCGGAGGAAAGGAAAGTGATGAGCAGAGTGCTTCACTGCAGAAGACATGGTCAGCTTCCAGTTCATTTAGCAGTTCAGTGAAGCTGCTCTGCTCTTTAACGCACTGAGTCTGATACTTTTAACGCTCAAAATCATTCAATTGGCCTGACTCAACGTACATTCTCTCATGAAGTCATTAAGCAAGCTTCTCAGGAACCAACTTTTGTTAAAGACAGACGTGCTAGACATCCTCCTGTCTGGAGGAAAAAAGAAATCTTTGTGTCTGAGATTTGGCATTCTATGCATCGACAATGAAATTGACGTCAGTTGACGCATGTGGTGAGCTCGTCTCACAGGATACCCTGTTGCATATCTCAGCAGAACTGTTACCAGGAAGTGGCTTTCACACACTCGACCAGGTAGTCCATAAAAGGCTGCAGATGCTGTTTGTGAGACGGCATCAGCTCCTTTGAAGGAAGAAGATACGTATGGTAGTCATGTGGAAAAAATGTTGTAAATCCTGAAATTTTAATGTCTGATTGATGAGCATGAAATGCAAATCAGATAATAGATGAACCAGATTGTCTGGAAATGTGCTGTGCATCATTGTAGAACACTTTTTGGGACACATTTGCATTTTTGGCTGCAAGGTACAATGCTACTGCAACTCAGCCTGCATTTTAGGAGGAAAATGAGCTCTGTGTGGTGCAAATGGACATTTTGAAGACATTTAAAGTGTGCAGAAACTAGATCTTTCTGCTGCTGATCTGGTTTTACAAACTATCTTTTTTATGAGTTGAAATATTACAACTTGCAAAGAGGTTTAGTTTTCCGTTTTTAGTGCAACGTCGTCCTCACACCTAGCTGAGGGTTTTATTGCTGTCCTTTCATTTCAGGCCGTTCATAGCAAAGTATGCATCACTCAGTGACTCCAATGACCCCAAAATAAGCTCTGAGCTCTACATGTGATTGCCTGATAAGTCTATATGTTACAACACAGAGCACAGTTGAGCCGTGTTGTAACAGACCACATGACCACGCTTTGTGAGCAAAGTGGTCGCTTCCTCTGGGACAAAGCAAACTGAAGTTGAGATGTATGAGCTCACTTACACATCCAAAATCAGAAAAGTTGCATGGTCTGAAGTTGTTTTGAGATTCTGAATCATTAATCAGCTCAATGTGGTGACATTTTGATGCTAAGAGGATTTTAGGACAGACTGTTAACAGCTTGCATGAAAGGTCAGGAGATAAGCATCCCTTCATGGTACTGAGGACCCAACCTTTGCAAGTGGACGGTTATATTCCCAGTCTTTGTTGCTCTCTGGAGGATCCATGACATCTCTGTAACCTCCACATCTATAAAGACCTGAACAAATGAAATGATAATAAGAGAGCGTTGGTTGTCTGCCCCACGGCCCAACCGTGTCCAAAGAAACAGCGTGGGAATTATTCATTAGCGTAATTATGATGGTCATCTCCAGGGAATGGGAGTGAAGGCACTTTGGATTCTGAATATTTCCTGTGCTGTGCTGTGAGGAGTGTGCAGAGGAAAGGAGGATAAAATATTTCACATCAAACAAAACGACTTCACTTTGAGATGTAGTAGATCAGTCACGCTCCATTTGGCCTGGTAGTTATTAAAAATAAAAAAATAATTCCTAATCCTGTGTAACCTGTTTAATGAGCAGCCCTCCTTTCTGCATCATGGTGCTCTGTAATCTAACACTGTTTTTGTTGTTATTGTGCTTACTTTGGCTCTTAATAGATTCTAAAATGGTTAAATTGGATTTGCTTTGAAGCTTTATCAGTTTATACTTATTAGATCTGTTTTTTCACTCTCAGTATCAGCTGACATGAGAGAAATGTTACCAAAGTTTTTCATGCAACACACAAAATCACAACAACACCATTTTGAAATAATCCCACTTTTATATATTTGCTTGGTCATGATCCACAATTTAGAATTAGATTATAATCACTGGAAAAGGTTGTTTCTAAATACTAGGATCCATGGTTGTGTCAGATATCTGTTAGGACATGAATCTATTTATGGCAGGTAGACTGAAAGTTCCTTTGATGACACTGCAACAGCGGGCGATGGTTCTTGTGGGAAATGGAGGTTTTATCCCTGAAAAAAGCGTATAATCTAGTGCCCAGGTGTCGCTGCAAACACAGAACAGACAGTCCTCCAGATCCTTTAACAAGAAACATTTTTTCATTCAGCTTGCAGCCTCTAAATTCCAACTAAGACAGGAAAGTCTTAAGAGTTGTTTCAAGGCAACTTTTCCCCTATTTTGTAAAGAAAAAATAAATTCAGACAAGCCAAATTGTCTAAAAGTAAGAAATCCTACTAAAAGAGAATAAAAAGTAAAAAAAAATATTTTTTTTGCTTATTATTTGTCACAAATGCAAAATATGTGCTTGTATACCATCAATATCCCTTTTTTCTGACCTTCTTGACTCCACTTTACCACCAACTTTTTCATTTGCTATTGTTTGTTAAGAATCCCAGAATCGATGTTAAACCGAGATCTGAAATGTATTCAACACAACTGCTCAATAACAAAAAATTTTTTTGTAAGAAAATACTCTAAAAACAGTGCAATTAATTTAGCATGGATAAACCCAGGATACTAGCCTGCAGGTAAACACTGTCCAACTGGTTTCCTGAGTGTGGCTAAAGTTAGCAGAGCTAGCACCATTACCTTTCAGTCCTCCTTGTAGGTTGTCATCCATACCTGTGCTTGTTGCTCAGTCCTATGTTAAAGTATTTACCAGTTAAACCAGACACAGCCTATCTCCATTCGCGAGACAAACCACACAACACTACGAGACGCTATCTCACCCAAGTGTTTGTTAGCATCCAGGTGGTAGATCATTGTAGCATTAAACTAGCAAAAGCGTCTACACCAAATCAACTAAATGTGCACAACTAGCTCTATTTCCAAAAGTAGAAGTCTGCACAAAACCAAACAAAAACTTGTGGACGATGAACACTGAAGGAATTCTGACCTACTAACACGATGAGGGTGCTACACAATCTGTCTACACCAAAGATAAAAGTTGTTTTCCAGATACTTATCACTGCCTTAGTTTGTTTTTGAGTGAAAGATCTCTGCAGAAACTCAGATTTGTGGAGTTTACAGCCTGCCATCTGGTTTCTCTTGCCTCACTTTGTGTGAAATGCGTATGCTAAGAAATAAAAGTGTAAAGAGTCAAAGCCCTGACTTGTTATGAGACAAGCAGAGCTTACTCCAACACAAATGTTAGCATTAAAAACAGATTTCTAGCTGTACGTCACTGTGTGTGGGTGCTGCATCTTTAAACACAGCGGGTTTCATGGTGATTGCTGGGTATTGTAGTGAAACAAATAGTGGTTTAATAGTGAGTTGATGTATTTTCTTTATGAATACTTGAAATGTTTGGAGTCTTTCCAAGTGTTTCAGCAGCAGTCTTCTTAATGACCCTCTGGTTGTTTTAATGACTCTCTGGTGGTTTATAAAGACATGCAAACTCTCCCAAAGATAAAGACGCTCCACAGCTTGTTAAGCATATGTACATTTCTATGAGACACTGTGACCTGTGATGCAGCCACTGTACTGTTCTATCATAAAAATGTAATGCAAAGCTGCAGAGATTCAGATCCAGAAGAATGTGTGTAGGTATCATTTAAATGTCTAAGCAGCTCCAAGTCTCATTGTTGTGATGAGTCCAGTCTTTCAGAAACAAGTCTGCTCAGACTACAAAATTGGGAAGATGCTGAAAAAGGCACTTTTGTGTTTGTCACAGATCGGATTACTCACCCTCATTTCAGCACAAATTCAAAGAAAACAATCATGGTTTTGTTTTCTGGAGACACGCAAGACCACTGAGACCTGAGAACGCTGGTGAGAACCAAAACCAGAGGGAGGGAAAACTGGAACTTCAGGTTCCACTAAGCTGCATACCCCCTGCCAACACAGATACTGAAGACAGGGTTGTCTTTCTACTTGTTTCAGCTGTAATTCCAGCCATCCTTTCCTCTTCCTTTGCTTTTGTACACATGGTTTGCCTGTTATGCTTTGTTATTGTGCGCATGGATTTGCATCAAAGCTGTTTTTTTTAATCGTTGGGGATCTTAGCTTGAAGTATGTGACACAGAGACATGGCTGGGTTGTTGAACTGCTGTCCTCTCAACTTAATATCTCCCTGCATTATTGAGGAGCAGCAGCTCTCCTGTTGTGCCAGCTGGAGTTGAATGTGGTGCTGTTAATGAGGTGCCCAGAGGAAACACTTCGCTGGGGACTTTGTAGCACACAGATCATTGGCTTAGAAATGTTCCCTCTTTTTCACCTGATAATACAAACATGTTTTTAAGCCAACTTTAATTAAAACGTGGTTGAAGACACTCCATTCTGAAAGAATAACTGCTTTGGAAGCACCTGGGATAGTACAAATATAATTCAATGCATTTGAATAAGAAACAATTTGTGTCCCTACAGTAAAAAATAATCAGCCTGTTTGCTGCACCACTACACAAGCTTTAAAATTACTTCTGAGGATTTAAAAACATCTCAGAGCTGTACAAGATTACTGCTGGCATAAACTCAATAAAAATAAGAGTTTCAGTTTGCAGATCTGAATCTGCATTCCACTGCAGGGTGGTATCTCCCCTTGGCATGCTATCATGGTGATGTATATTAAGATGTGTATTTGGAAAGTTAAAGGAGCTGTAAAAAGGCTCTTGCTGATATTATTCCCTAGCTGATTAAATTACAGTGGCTTCGAAATGCCAAACACAACATCAAAGAAAAAAAATGAAAATAAAAATGTGAAAAAAATAAATAGATATAAATAAACTGGCAGTTGAAACCATGGACAAAAAAAGAAAAGAAAACATGGAAAACAAAAAATGACCAAAAAAATCTAACCAAAAGGAAACACAACAAAAAAGGAAACAGGCCAACAAGAAAAAAAACCAAACTATAAAACACACAAAAGCAAAACAAAAGATGACAGCAAAAAGGAAAACATGGCAATAAAGAAAAAAATGAAAAGGAAAATGTATACAAAAATAAGTTGAGATGCTAGTTAAAGGTGCCTACTTTTTTTTTATTAATTACTTATTTTTTTATTTGACTTCAGGGCTACTGTACTTAATATAAGCCTGGCTTAAAATGACAGGATGACAGTGGAAACTTTAAACTGAACATAATACTTCATAAGAAATAAGAGTTCTCAGGGTAGCTTGTGATTACAAAGAGGAAGAACTTCCTGCAAACAGAATCTAAAAATGGCTCCCAAAACATTGCCCAACTATCTTTGAGGAGCATTGTGGGAAATGAAGTCCTCTTAAGGTAACTTTCTTACATGCAAAAAGCCCCAACACAAGCTTTTGGTGTACCATGTGTTGCAACTCTATCTCTTTTAATGTATTTGAAATAAAAATAACCCTTTAAGAAAAAGATTGGCCAAGGGAACATTGTCAGACTGTCAAAATAAACCTCATGAATACATTTCTGCAGCGGTGAAGGTGGAAATATTTCAAAGCATGGACTTCTTACATCCTCTGCTTTCTCCATACTCTAAAATGTATTTGAGAGACTGCAGAGTTTTTTGGGTTCCCCTTACATCAGGAGACTTTCTGCTGATGAGTGTATCTTGGCAGCTAATGGAAAGCTTGCACCAAGCACTGTCACAAGCATACAATACCCAGAAAGTGACCTTTCTCAAAGAGAGAGTTCAACACTTCAGATATGTTTAACAGATGCAGAGACGAGACAAAGAACAGACCCTGAAGGAATTTAATGGAGGTGTTCTCGATTGAAGATCATCAATGGGTAGTTTTAAGAGTAATATAGTAATATTTTGTAAACCACTGTTTCATATTTGTAAAAAAAAAAGCAGTGGTGCTCCATGGGAAAGGCCATGAACCCATGAGAGAGGAGCTACAGTATAGGAAGGGTAAGAGAACAACCCTATAGCCCCCTGGCTCTCCGCCCCGCACTGAGGAAGGGTTTTTTTTTCTTTCCGCTTCCTTCACAGACAGAAGCAGTTCATGTGTATCCCACAGGCTCTGCAGCTCTTATGTGTTCTTTCTTCTTTCTTCCTGTATTGTTTTGCTTCCTTAACCCCTGATGTAAAATCTGAACTGTGGCTTCTGTACCAGTCTGTCACGATCCGGATCAGGAACTTCTTTTCATAAGGCGAGAGTCGGCCTGTACTAATCTCATTCTGCTGTATGCAAGATGAGCACTATTTGCTATAAATAACACATGCTGCTTTCAGATGCTGCTCTTTCGTTTCCTTCTTACCCTCAACGTAGAGAAAAAGAAAAGTTCACAGACCTCAATCTAGACACAAAAGTTAACAAGAGCATACATTTGAATGACTGTAAATTCTTCCAAGGAGGGGATGTTTTGACTTGTTTAGTGATATTCTTGCATACTTCACAGCCTTGATGACCACAAAGCATACTAAAATGATAGTGATCTGGTAACAACATTACAAAAATATCATCTACTAAATGGCGTCATCTATCTCTTGGACTGTGTCAACAAGAAAAGTGATCCTACTCTCAAAAACTACAACTACAATCACTATTATCATCATAGCCGCAGTCATTGGTTCAACTCCAGGCTTTAACCCTTTGCTGCATGTTTTTCCCAACTTTACTCTCTGTCTTCGGCTGTCCCATCAAATGAAGGAAAAAGTATCCTGAAATATAAGTTTATCAAAGGAAATAACAGTGTAAGGACATAGTCATTGATGAGACTATTTATGTCGTTCAAATTTTGTTCATTTTTATATTTAAAGGCGCTTCAAAGTGATACTACGGGATGGAACAAGTTGGGTCCTATCACAAGGTTTAGGGCAGAAATTACCCCTACAGCAGTGTTTTTGTGCAGCAGAAGCCCAGGGCACCAAATACCCCCTCCCTGCTCCTCTGCCGGTTTCCTCTGCACTCAGGCGGGGCCATATTTTACTTGACTAAAAACACAAATAAACGGACTCCCACCAAAAAAATCTGATATTGGTCTGCATTCACGCTTTATTTAGAGAATTTTCAGCTCGTTACTTTCACACAAAAACACAGCTAAATAAGGCGAGCGCCTCGTAGCCAGCTGTGGCTCTGCAGCGGAGGTAGCGCCGTTTTACAAAACGGTGTCGGCGTGCGCCCTGGGCTTCTGCTGCACAAAAACACTGCTGCAGAGGTAATTTCTGCCCTAAACCTTGTGATAGGACCCAACTTGTTCCATCCTGGAGTATCACTTTAAGGACTTTATAAACATCTATTTCACAGTATCTGTGGTCAGGTCCTGAATTCATTAACAACATGGAAACCAAAGTTTAGAAGTGAGAAGAAAGATCAGTCCTTTTTCTTGACTATAAGGTTTCCTCTGACTTATTTTGTTGTAATGGCAGACACTGGACCAAAAGATCTGCTTTCCAAAACACTACCACTTCTGGCCACAGGTGTCACTGCAATAGGCACATATTTGATAGTCCTCACAGAGCCTTTTAAGTAATTGTTATTCTGAACTTTTCAGTGGTAACATGTCCCACTAGAAAGTTGGGACAGAACTATGTTAGCCTTTGTTTTGCATCACCTCTTGTAACAACACTGTAAAAACACTGTAGAAACCAACATGACCGGTTTTTAGTTGCTCTGCAGGTCGGGGTCTAAAGTTGAACAGTTGTTTTGGCTAGTCCTATTTATGTTCTGTTTTTCCACTTTGATATTTTTCAGCAACAAACTTCTTCCTCAGATTCACGCGCTGTTGTTGTCAGCTGATTTATAGAAGTTTGGTTGTCCTGCCTGTCGCAGACAACGGTGCCTGTTGTTGTCCAACAGACACATGCATTACAGTTTCATGTATGATTTCATTTAACAGGGAGCATGCACTACACAACTTTTGAGCTCTGCATTGGTAATAAGCTGAGTACTCCATCTTCTTTTTGTGGCATCCATGATTTCCAAAAGGAATGCCAAATTATGGTTCAAATGACCTCCAAAACCCCAAGAGATTTCCTCTTCCCCTCAGTCCATCTAAAACAGGCTTTGGTCCAGAGAAGCTGCCAACATTTGTGGATCATGTTTACGTGTTCTGTGTGTAAGGAATGTTTGTAATGTTGTGCAATGTAATCCAGTTAAGTTGCAGAAAACAAGTGCTTTTTAGACCTAGTGCATTCTCTCAAAGGATGGAATGCAGCTGAAGCAATCTGCTGGAACTAAACCAAAATGTTTTGAAACTATCAGATCACAAAACATCCACCAAAAAGGGTCCAGGGTTTATGGAACTGGAATTCCCCTGCAGACTCCTTCTTTTATTTTTTATTTTTTTATTATTTGATATTATCACAAAGCCTCACTGTTAGCTGGTAAAACCAAACTAGGCTGGTTAAATTGTAGGAATTTGGGTCTTATTGAAGCTTAGACACATTACCCACCACTAATTTGTTCCCAACACTTTCTAAACCAGAAGTAGGCCACAGGGTGTTGGTTGGCTGCTATGAAAGAACTCAGAGGACTTTGGAAACACACCCAGACATCTCAATCTTTGTCTACCTCTCTCAGATTTGTCCGTCAATAATAATTTGCCAGCTCTGACCTTTTCATCACCTTCTGCACAATTCCTCTATAATTTTCCCGTTGATATTAGATTTCATTAGCAGTTGAGCAAGCTCAGCGTTTTGTTTTGTGTTTGAATCGAAGGGTCAAAGAACCAGTCTTACCCTTGACCGCAGTCTCTATAGAAACAGCACTGACCCAGGAGGCACTTAGGTTACAGGGAGAGGGGTTGTGACAGGGAAGTTGTTTCCTGGCTCTCACTGAGAGAATAAAGTGGGAATCTGTGACTGGGTCTGCCCTCTGGACGTTTTAATTCTCTGTTGCACAGAGGAAGCCGCAGGGATCACTGCCAGGCTGCAGAGTCACATGTCCACCATTCACACACATGCCCACACATTTTGGGATTTCTGAATAGATTCAGCCAGCGCTTTTAACAATTTCACTGCTGTCACTCTACTCTGCTGCTTTAGATAAGTCGACTAAGATGGAAAATCACAGCAAAGCGCTTAGCATGTCTGGAAACCTCCAGTGAATGCTTCTAAACTTTCTTGGTGGAAGTCGAGAGCTCTTGATGGACGGATGATCATTCCAGTAACATGTAGGTCAGTGGATAAGCTTATCTTTGTTGAAGGCAGTCCGGTTCTCATTAGTGTGCTGCCTTCCAGATTACTCTCCAGGGCTTCGACAGCCAGCCAGCCCTGCAGCTCTATCGTTATCCTACCGCTTTCACTTTTTCCTTTCCTGATGGGAAACTTTCTGTTTATGCAGAAGAAAGTGAAAGCCACGCTCCCGTTGCACAAAAGTGAGAGGTCAAAAACTTTATTGGCGCCTCTAATGAAGGACATAAAGGACAGACAACTGGTTAAGTGCACCACTCAAGTGCACAAAAAGCTGCAGCAGAGCGTAAACTCTTACATTAACTGTGTTTTATGCATTATGCAAATGTGAAAGGAATTATGCATGCTTTAGACATGTCTTTGCTGATTTGTTTACTGGGTAACACAAACTGCCAACCCACTGGGAACATCTCAACTAAGCTTAACCTCCTTTAAAGTTATTTATTTTGAAGGAGTGGGGGCACAGTATGGTAAAATAGACAAAAACACAAACGGCTACCATTCAGTGTCTGCAGCTGTTTAATGTTTAATGGGTTAGGGGTGCACTTAGGATTAGGATGGAGTAATTTGCAGGTTACAAAGTTTGGTTCTGGAGTTTGGACACTCCTGATGTAAAATCATGTATCAGTGTGACCCTTCTAATCTTATGCTGCTGTGGCCTCCTCCCCCTTTCCAAACCTGTCCGCCTTGCTGGCCTACACAGCAGTCCCTCCCAGCTGCAGCCAGAGCGGGCAACTGCATGCAGATGAATCAGTGTCTCTTTCGGATCACTTTTGCCGGTCCCACGCCCAGATAAAGGAGAAGGGTTGGTATTGTGACATTAAAACAAAAAAACAAGAATGGAGGGGAGAAAGTTAATTTATAGTTTTAAACATATTTACCCAGTTTTTACTCACTTTTTGTTTCTCCGACGAAGTCATTTGCCACACAAACAGCGTCCATGGCAATAGCATCTAAATGGACTTTATGTAAATGAGGTGATGATGCAGCCTAGCGATTTCTTAAAGTGATACTCAGGGATGGAACAAGCTGGGTCCTATCACAAGGTTTAGGGCAGAAATTACCTCTACAGCAGTGTTTTTGTGCAGCAGAAGCCCAGGGCCACACCAAACACCCCCTCCCTGCTCGTCTGCCGGTTTCCTCTGCACTCAGACGGGGCCATTATTTACTTGACCAAAAACACAAATAAACGGACTCCCACCGAAAAAATCTGATATCTGTCTGCATTCACGCTTTATTTAGAGAATTTTCAGCGCGTTACTTTCACACAAAAACACAGCTAAATAAGGCTCTAGTTCTTATCTTATGATCTTATAGGGTGTGGTGTGCACTTTGGAGGCATCCACACACCAACCCATTCTTCAGAAGTGTATCGCCTTCTCCACGCTCAATATTCCAAATCTCGTGCAGTAAAACATGTCTTAAAAAAAAAAAAAACACACAAAAAAAAGAAACACTATTATGAAAAAAGTCGCAGGAATGGACAAAATCACTCTAAAAACACCCCACACCACAGGAAAACTGTGCACAATGTCATTTGCAGACATCAGACAATCGGGCCTTTACTGGTTTTGATCGCAAGAGGGAGATCAGGACAAAAATCTGCCCGGTTACCGTGCCCTGTGTACCTGCCTTCAGACAGCCAGTAGCTGCTTTCCACCACACTAAACCACGCTACAAAACGAGTTTACAAAGTTTTCAAACAATATTACCATGTAGTTACAAATAAATGCACTACCTCGTCGCTTTGCATCCTGGGAAAAGTTGTCTTGAACAAAGAAAAGTAGACTGAGTCTGTACAACAAATTCACGTCTTTATCTCGTAAAAAACACTACCAGTTCCAGCCACAGGTGTCACTGCAATCAACAGATATTCCTCACAGAGGCTTTAAAACAGAAGTTCTTCAATCAAGAGCTGAGAAAAGAGACACAAAGGGGACACATAAAAAGTGTCTCAGCAGTGGGTCCGTCACTTTTTTGTTCCCATGAGTTGACACACTTGTTGAGTCATCTCCAAGTTGGTCTGGGAAATCTGATTTGTTTACTGTCAAAAAAAAAAGAAATCTATTCTTACTACACTTCTCCTTCAAGTGAGAAAGAAGAAGTTGGGAATATCACAGATGAAAACCAAAGTGAGTCACACTCCCTACTGCCTCAGCTAGAAATGATAAACTAGGGTGGTGCATATAATGTGTTTAACTCTTCCTATACAAAAGTGAATACGTTCGTATTTATCCCATCATCCCTGTGTCAAGGTTCAGCCTGCCAGAACCGACATCTTCATTTTCTGTCCATTACACTTATGGCTCCTTGAACTGTGAGATTAAATTCTTCCACCAGCTTTAACATGTTCATCACGTCCACTGTACTCCTCTGCTGCTTTCCCGTTAATCTTTATAACTGCGTACATCTCTTCCCGCAACAAGATATTCTTCTGTCGTATCCACTCTCTCTGTGCCTGATTGCTTTTTCTTGCATAACTTCCAATAACCCACCACCGCCCACTTTTCTCTGTTTGTTAACCCATATCCCACTGCCTCTCCTCCCACTCCGGATAGCATGCGTCATTCATACGCTCAGCTCTCGTTACTCAGGGTGAACGAAGCCAAGCCCTCTGTCATCCCCTCTGGTGATAGACCAGATTACTCAGAGTATTTATACATGAGCTGCCTGCTGCTCGAGCTGAGAGTGGGAGGCTGACAGGCCGTGGGCTGTGCTGCTTACCTCATGTGAGAGTGGGTGGGTGTGTGTGTGTATCCATGGAGTGTTTTTCATGATGGAGGGGTGGCTGACCTATCAACTTTGCACTGATTTTAGAGTTTTGTCTTAAAATCTAGCTTCATAACTGAAATAGAGAAGCCCTGAGAGTACGTTTTTTCTGGTTTCTGACATCATAACTAATCAAAATGAAAGCGTATTGCACAATTTAGTGACAGAGGCAAGATTTGCAGAGCTCTGTTTTGCTGATTTTTGAAGCTGTCCTGATTTTATCAACAAAGCAAGAAAGCCAAGAAGGATTGCTGAATAAATCTTGGAATGATTTATGTTGTGTTTTCAGCTGTGGCTCCTCGTGTGTGCGCCCTCTTTCTCTCTCAGTACCAGATTATAGCATCATGACTAACACCATGGGAGGCTATTAAGTCATATTTTCAGCAGCTACAGAAATATTTCCACCTACTCCGCGCTCCTCAGGAAATGCATCTTTGCGGAAATATGAGCCAACATTTCCTTGATAATGAAACGACACTTGGATGTAACGGTTAGCTGAATTTTGCAGCAGCAGAACTTGCTGAAACATGCGCTCACACCCACACATAGTCTGCTCTGAGAGTTCGGGTCAAGGCTATCACAATTTTACCGCTCAGGGTACACAGAGAGTGGAGATTATCAGCTGCAGCGGCGTTTAGATTGAGATGAGGGGGAGGAAAGTCACATTCTCTACATGCCCTGGGAAACAAAGCCTCTTTTGACCGGCTCACATTCCACGTTACTGTATGTGGTGAAAAAACTCTGCCTTTACTCTAAAGTCTACACATCACTACGTTGAGTTCAGAGCCAGGTTTACAGCTCCCGCCTCGTCTCTCTCTGGAGCTCTCAGATTGACGGCTGGAAAGATTTTCTGTCTCTGATATCATCTCTTTAATCTAACAGGAGGGAGAGTTTTTGATAGTGAAAGAAGAAGTTTCCAAAATGCTTCTCTGCGAACCTATTTTGTATTTTTATTCTTAGCTTTAGCCCAGCAGAGGATTCAGTCAACCCCTGATATTAAGCTGCTGCTCATTTTTATCCCACCTATGGAAATTGCAGAAGCTGAAACCAGCTTTTCCCAGAGGAAAAAAACAGCAAAAGAAACTTTAAAATTAACATTTTATGTTAAGCGTCTCTGGGATGCTCTTTTAAGTGAATCTTGAAAAAAAGAAAACAATTCATGAGTCTGTTTCTAATTCCCTGTTATGTAGAGTACTCTTCCTGCACCGTGAGAAATCAGCTGTGATCTATCTGCAGATTTAAAAAACAACAGCAACAAGCAGCCCAGCGTTTCAGAGGAAATAATAGAGCCGAGTGTGCATGATGCAAACCCACGTCTGTTTTGAAAGGTTTCTACTGAAGTGGCTCTTCCCCACAGAGTCATCGCTCATCCGCCGAAGCTTTTTCTGTGAGTTGCTCACACTGTGACTGTTTTACACCAGATTCTGAATCAGAGATTTTTTTTTTTTTACATCAAACAATAATTCTATATTAAGAGGAAACTCCAGTATTCGTCAGCATGGATATATTTGGTCCATTTTGACAAAAGCATCTGATAAATAAAGACAACTGCAAGACAGAGTGATTGGGTAAGGACTACAAGCCGCCTCCGGCTCTCCAGGAAACTTAAATTTGTGAGAAAACACGGCTTACACAAAAGAATCAATCACACAAAGTAGACCTCTCAAAATTTTCTCTTTTTTTTTATTTATCTATTTTAGATTATATTTTCAGGCTTGTATGCCTTTATTTGGAGACAGTGCATAAGAAAGGAAACGTTGTGAAAGTGGAGGTAATTTGTGTGAAAGAGTTGCAGGTTGCACTGAAACTGGAAATTTTAAATCTCTTTTTTCTTTTTTTTTGGTTTATTCTTTAATTATCTCATCATTGGTGATCTCATGCATGTGTAGGTCATAAAGATACATCAGTGTAAATTTTTAGCTTCTCCACGGGAGCTTTAAAGAAGGACCTGAAGTCTCAGAGGAAGTTTTCATCTCTGACATGTTCCTAAAATCATTTTGGTGTTGTCATACTTTAGTTATTGTGCATTCAGGACAGATTTTTACTGTCAGGTTGAGTGTTAAAGCTTTGGCCGCTTGTTGCGATGAAAGCCCGGGAGGCCAGAGTTTATAAAAGCGGCTTAACTCACAAGTTAGTCCAGTGCAATGAAAGGATCCTGCACCGCAATCTGACAGCATTATTGTTTTGAGGGCAGGAAGATGGATAGATTAGTTTCTCATGCTTCTGTGTGGGAGAGAATATGTCATAACAGACGTCTACGTCATCAACCACAGAAACCCACACACAGCGGTTACCAATATCTGGATGCACAAATCTCTTCTTGCAAATAAGAATGAATGTTTGATTTGTTCTCAGTTTAAGGAAAGAGTATAGTCTCATTTGTATCTCTGTTCTCTAAATGAGTCAGTTTTATCCAAGACTGAAGAGAATAAATCACATTCACTGCATTTTTGTTTGTTTTCATGAGTCATTTGAGTCCCTGACTGCTGACAATGATCCGTCCTGTGTGAGGAAAGCACAAACATGATCCTTTCCCTGACAAATAGGGCTGCAGTCACATGGTCATGGATCAGATGCACAGATCAGATATCAAGATCAAGAGTGTGTGTGTGTGTGTGTGTGTGTGTGTGTGTGTGTGTGTGTGTGTGTGTGTGTGTGTGTGTGTGTGTGTGTGTGTGTGTGTGTGTGTGTGTGTGTGTGTGTGTGTGTGTGTGTGTGTGTGTGTGTGTGTGTGTGTGTGTGCGCAAGGGATTATTTTTAAACTGCACTAAAACGATTACATGTGTGTAACGTAGGAGGTGTGAAGGTAAAAAGGAAAGAAGCAGCAGGAGATGATGCCCACCTCGTCTCTTCCTGATCCTACTCGCTGTTCTTATCTCCGCAGTGCCTGAGGATGTCCAAGCGGAGTTTGTTTGTTCGTCTGGTGCCATGCCGCTGCTTGCGGGGTGAGGAGGAGGCGGTAACATCGCTGGACTACTCCCACTGCAGCCTGGAGACTGTTCCTAAGGAGATCTTTAGCTTTGAGAAGACTCTGCAGGAACTCTACCTCGATGCCAACCAGATCGAGGAGCTGCCGAAAGTAAGTCACACACACTCATGTACAGAAACTTTCTATTTATGCTCAACACAAGTACATGAAAGCATCACTCCTGAGGCTGAGAATACAGACTGTCTGCAGGCAGAGCAAGTTGAAAAGCTTGCATTGTGGACTTCATTCATATTCATTTCAAAAGAAGAGTCTTTGAGTGATGCAGCTGAACACTGGCAGTATTCAAACTTTAATGTTATGCAGCATATTCTTGGTAAACAATGCTTTTTTTAAATAAAACTGTATCTCTTCTCCCCCTCCACCAGCAACTGTTTAACTGCCAACTCCTCCACCGGCTGAGCATGCCAGATAATGACCTCACAGTGTTGCCGGCAGCAATCGCGAACCTCATCAACCTCAGGGAGCTTGATGTCAGCAAAAACAGTAAGCAAGCGGCTTCTTTACCGTACTGTACATCTCTACATACAGGTCAGGTGTTTGAGTGGTGGGTTAATGAGTCATGTAAACCTGTTGCGTCAGATCGTGTTCCTGAAACCTGAAAACTAACCACACACATGCTCGGGTTCAGTGAACTGTGGGGTTCAAATGTGCAACTCGCCTGAGCGTCATTGTGGTGTTGTGGCTTCAACGGCATCTCTCAAACAGAAAGAAGATGGAGTAAGACATGCTCAACTGATTCCATGTAAAGATTTCTTTAGATATTCCTCGTGCCCCATTGGAAATCTACTCAAACAAAATTTCCAGATGAGATGGAGAGATGAAGTGCACAAGCTTAAACCTGCAAAACACCAAACACAAAAAACTTAGTTGCAGGGAAAGCACAGATATAGCTTTGTTAAGCTAGTTAGAGTCTAGATTTTTGCTTGTGTTCTACTCTGATTTGGACAAAAGCGTCTGTTTAATTAAATTATAGAGTTGTAGAGTGTACGAAGTCACTTGAGCAAACCAAACATATGGATTATGAACCACTGGTTCATAATCCATATGTTTGGTTTGCTCTCTTTTTTTTTTACAGCTAGAAGTGAGCACAACTATTAGGGGCAGGACAAACAATCGTACAATATATCTGGATTTTCTGTTTGGCAATATCAAAATCGAGATTCCTTGTCAAAAAAAACATTTTTTTTCAAAGTCAAGTTCTTCATTTCAGTCTCTGTTTATGAACTGGATTAGAAAAAAGTTGCCATTTTTCTCCAGCAGAGGGTGACTCACTCGATTTGCATTCTGTGGGAAAATATGGCTCCCAATACAGTCTGTAAACATCATCATTTAACTTTTTTGACATGGTCTGGTGTTAAAAAGCAAACTAAAATTTGCAAAAAATTGTAAATATCGATGTATCGTAATAGAATCGAATTGCGAGGCTAGCAAATATTCTCAACCCGTAGCAACCATATGAGAGCAAAACAGCACCAGACCAGTAGAGGGCAGTATGGCAACAACAAAAGCCTTTCAGCTGAAATGACGCCATAGAAGGAGACAGACTAGCCATGTAGCGCTGCAGCTAGCTTCAGCCTGTGCTGGTTTTGCTGGTGCTTTATTTATTTAACAGCAGATGGGACCATGAATGAACATGATCCTGACCAGGATTGGCAGTTTTTAGTAGTGTCCTGTCCTCAGCAGCCAGAGGCAGCTGTGGCTCGGTGGTAGTTTCTGTCCTCTCTTAACCTGAAGGTCAGGGGGTTTTGATCCACATGCTGAAGTGCCCTTGGGCAAGACACTTAACCCCAAACTGCCTCTGACACTGTGCCATCTGTGTTTGAAAGGGGCTGGTCTGAAACTAATAGACTTTGAACAACAGCCCCTACTCCAGTATATTAATGTAAACTGTCAGGTGAAGGCTAGAGAAAGCGCTGTTTTAACTCAGTATCCTTATCATTTTTAATCTAAATTTAGCACAGAAAAGTAAGAAATGTGAGTTTGGTAGATTACTTTTATCGTCACAACTTTTGGCTACAAATTTGAGAGTCAAGAAAAAGCTGTGTAGCATTGGCAGAAAAGATTTGGAAAAATTTTCATCTGCACAACCCTCGTACTGGGCTCTGCTGCTTATCCCACAAATGCATGCTCCTTGTATGGCACATTTTAATAGTTATAAATAAATAATCCACCAAACACAAACTGCCTCACTTTTTGTGCTTTGTTTACATGTTGTATGTATCTTTAGATTCATTAATGCATGCAAAATTCTGGTCTGACGGTCAAAAAACTGACTACTGCAGGCAAAAAATAAGTCTTTACTACTTAAAGTTATGAGAAATGTTTCTTTGGGCTGTGAGGATGTCATATAACAGCGTTTGTGTTGAAAAAGTTGTGCTTCCAGCCAAAGCTAGTGGTATTTTATTTAGAAACAGACATAGAGAATTACATATAAATCTGTAAAAACGTTAGAAAGGGTTAGATAATGGCATCAAGTCTGATGTTTTTGTCTAAATCACTTTACATCGGAGTGAATCGTACAAACTTAACATATTTTGTAAGACTGCAACGATTACACAACACAATCAGTTACGTCCCTCAGAAAAATTTGTCAACGCGGGAGTTCAAGTGTCAACATGTAGTATTGTTTTTATTAGTAAAAAGTCATCTGTACTTGCAGATCATCAGGTTTATAGGAAAGTGGTGGTGGCAGTTTTGCTCCCAGGGTTTACATTATTCAGATGAATTATGGCAGAAAGCACGGAGGATGCTCAAACAGCTGACCCTGGGCTTCCCAAGTTTGAGAACATTACATCTAAAAAACAAATTGGTGAAAAACGTCTAGTGCAGACCATGTGCCATTACTCTGATTTGCTTCTACTGGTTTAAATTCAAGCAGGCCAGGTGAAACGGAAATCCAAAATGATATATGCTAGATATTAATCAACCAACCAAAAAAGTAATCAAAAGATTACGTAAGTGGAAAAATTATCATTAGTTGCAGCCTTAATAATTATTGATAAGATTTAAAACCAAGATCACTGAATCATCTGGGAAAAGTCTACTAAAGTGATTTACAATCTGAGAAGTATATACTTCTGCCTAAAGTTGACTTTGTGAAGTGATCTCTAGCTGACGGTTTGTGAGAAAATGAGGCCTCTCTGCCTTGGTGTCTCTTTTCAGAGCGCAGAGGCTACGTGCCCTCCTTGAATACCTCCTCTGGTTCCAACATAAACTGAGGAAATATCTGTACAAGGTGTTCCTGTCAGTGTTTTCACTGAGAGGGAAAGTGACAGCAGTTGTCAAAGTGTGACATTTACCTTCTTTGAAGATAAACATTTGCACTCTTCGCTGTGATGGAGAGCTTTGTACTGGAAGTCCTTTCACTTTTTCACCTATTTGATGAGAACTTTCCACTCTCAGTGTCGTCTGAAGCTGACATTTAGAACAAAACACAGCTGCAAGGTGTCTGACAGGTCTCTGTTATGATGCCCAGATGAGACTTTTTCACATTAGACTGATTATCTGACATGATCTGTGCTGTAAGCCAAAAGAAAGAGTCACGCTGCAGCTAACCGAGAGTAGACGATCAGTGTGCAACCTTGAAGCAGAACAGAAAAAGAGCGTGCACGCTCAGCAGAACCCTTTATGGAAACTATAAAGGTTAAAAGGTAGGCCTAATATAAATGCATGAGTGTGGGGACGACCCAGATTAAACCAGTGCTGAAGGATGATGTTGTGTTTTTATGACCTAGAGCTGCATGTGCCCTGCTGACATTAAAAGAAGCTTATCTTCCCTCACAAAGCGCTTGGCGCTAAGTGTTGTGGACACAAAACAAAGTGGGTGGAAATAAATCTTAAGACTGTGCCGCAGCCTCGATCCACACATAATAAAATAATCTCTGTTTTCTCTTTTTGTTGTTGTCTTCATTCTGATTTGGTCACCCCAGGCGCTCTTGTTTCTGCTGTTTGCAGCGTCTTTCTTGTTCTACCAGTGATTTTTTGTTTTGGTCATTTGTTGCATGTCAGAAGTTAAAATAATCTGTTTAGATACACAAACAGATTCGTGCAGGAGTCTAACTCATTCTCTGTCATTCACTGTTCAGGTATCCAGGAGTTTCCGGAAAATATCAAGAACTGCAAAGTCCTCGCAGTCGTAGAAGCGAGCGTAAATCCCATTTCCAAGTGAGTACTCCTCACCCTCATTTTCACCCTCAATCGGTTCCAGTTTATTTCAGTTTTCCACAATTTTCCCTTTTCTTTTCATATATTTTGAAACAGTCAGACATTGCATTTCATATTTTATGCCTAGTTTAAACGAGGTGATGCTTATTTCATCATGTTTTGTATGGAAAAAGCCTGCTACGTTATTTTTTTTATGAGTTATTATTTTTTTAGCCATGAAAGAGCTGAGAAAACGTCTAACTGATCGACTGATTTGTCCACAGGCTCCCTGAAGGCTTCACCCAGCTCCTGAGTCTGACGCAGCTCTACCTGAACGATGCCTTCCTCGAGTTTCTTCCTGCCAGCTTCGGCAGGTCAGTTTGCTCCCCTCATCTTTAGACTTGATTGTTTCTTGCAAACTGTACAAAGTGTGCATGAAACATTTGGAGTATTTGATGAGGAGCCGAGTGCAGAAGTGGACTTAGTCTCGGCATAAACAACTGATTTCTTGAACCCAGCAGGACGTTCTTGATGCTCTTATTGCTTAGACACATGCTGATCTTTTGACGTAAGAAGCAGACTCTCTCAGTCCAAAGGCGTTTATCCTCACACTGCTTTCTTTATGGTCACTTGAGAGCTACAGAAATCATGCTGTATTCTTAGAAATAAAATAACAGAATAATGGATCGTGCTTCAGTAGGAGGAAATTACACCTGAGTGAAAACCACCAACATTTCACTCCTGCAAGGCAGAGCATAATGATGATTTCTCTCCTCAGGAGTCCTGAGGAATTATTATTAAAGGAAAGTGTGACAAATACAGAGTGTGAACTAACAATAACTGAGGATAAGTGAAGGTTTCTGCTGGATGGAGATCAACCGTTGAAGAATATTAAACATGTTCTTTGTTTTCTCATATTGTGATGCTGATCCCTAAATCTTTGTTGCAGGTTGACTAAACTACAGATCTTGGAGCTGAGGGAGAACCAGTTAAAGATGTTGCCAAAGTAAGTTATCTTTTTTTGTTTTTAACTTATTCTATGTTCAGAAAAATTAAATTTAAGCTTGATCCAGCAGAAGCTCAAAGCAGCTTGAAGCTTGTGCGTGTGTGTTTTGGCTTTTTTGAACCAGTTTTTCTGTGTTTTGTGTTGTTTTTTGTTTCCCAAACCAGTAAGTTTTAAAATCAGTTTTGATCACTTTCGTTAGAGGTTAGACTTCCTCCAAGCAAGAGGAGTATAAGAGTGTATCCTCTTGTTATTCAGTATACAGATATACAAAGAAAGACTTTTGGAACTCAGGTTGTTGAAAGAACAGGAAAACATGTCTTATCTCAACGCACTTTACAACTAAGATCCAACATCAAGGCAAGATTAGAGCTGCAAGCTAACAGGCCAAAATACAGTAGATGTGTCTCAGGGTCCAACTCAGCTCCGTCACAACACCGTATGTGATAGGTTTCTATTTAAATCAGTGATTTAACTCACACTTAATCCCCTATGTTGCCTCTGGGCTGCGTCTTGGATCTGGAAAGTCAGAGACAAACTCGTCAGAAACGCAAGTCTTCTATTTTTTGCCATATGCAGTGACACTTCAATTTTCAAAAAGCAGATGCACAAAAAAACACCTAAAATGCCCAGTGGCTTCTAAAATAAAACAAAACCTGTTTAAACAAGAAAGTATTTTTGTTGACCCCTACTACAAACTGACATAATGGATGGGGCCAGATCAGGGGTCAACAGGTTTGAGGTTTTACAGCCTAACATGAACAAGGAGAGGATCATCATTAGGGTGGGAATCCAGGGAACTCAATTCAAGAGGCACAACAATGAAAACTTACAAGAGGTCCTGGTCTGATTTTTCATTTTTCATCTGCAGTACCATAACCCCAGTCCTCAGTTAAACTGGAAGCAGCTTAAGGATTGTAATGTCATGGACGCAGCTCACAGGAAATGGGGTCAGATAGACAGGAAGTGTAATCAGAGTAGCAAGATGCAAGTATTCATCTGAGCAGCCTTCAGCCTTGTTCTAGTTTTGAGCCATTTGAAACTTTGTATGTAGTTTTCAGCCAGTCATGCTTTTGTTCCTGCAGTGCTTCGTGACATATGTCAGGGAAAATAAGACATATTGATGATGAATTTGTCTTTTTGTGGCTATGCAAGCTTACAGGTTAGTTTTCTAGGGGTTTCTTTTTTTGTTGTTGTTGTTCAAATTTAAGTCCTTCATTTTAGTCTTTGTTTATTGGTTGGGTTGGACAAAAGTTTGAGATGTCAGATCCCTGAATAAATCTTAAAAATGGACATACATGTTAAGTAGGGCTGGGCGATTATGGTAAAAATAAGAATCCAGATTATTTTAAGTGATATTGAAATCACAATTAATATACACAATTATTCATTTATTCAAAAACTTCAGTACTGATTTAAACACAACTTTAAAGAAACCAGCAAGTGGCACATACAGTATTATTGATACACATAAGTCACACATACTCGCTGTGGCTGCACATGGAACACAGAAGAGCTATGAAGCACAGGAACTTGCATACATCTACACTGTGTGGCATATTAATTGTTTTTCTTCGATTATATTGTTTCTATGATTGTCAGATGGCAAAATTGAAATTACGATTAAAATCCAACTAATTTTCCAGCCCTAATGTTAAGTGCACTTTTTGGGAAAATATGGCAACTTTTTCCCATGGTCTGGTGTTAAAAAGCAAACTAAAAATTGCAAAAATCGGAAACATCGTAGAATTGCAGTTTAAATCAAATCAGCACCCCAAAAATCATAAAAGAATCGAATCGGGAGAAAAGCACATTGTCCCAGCGTATTATGAGTTTCTTCTGCAGATATGAACACAAAGCATGAATTTTTATTGGACATAGTTTTGCTCCATGCACAGAGAGCCAAAGTCGAACCAGATTTGGTTGTTAATAAATAAACTGGGTCAAACTGTCTTTTTACTTTTACTCCTAGCGCTGTGATATTTGTGTTGGTGACGCAGAGCCCTCCTGGATGAATGACTTGCTGTGTTTGCTGGTTATCGGTAATCAGATTAGCTTTCCCTCTCATTATCGTTGTCACTATCAGCCTCTAAGAAACCGTCACTGGTCGACTCAAATCTTAAAATTGTAGCGTGCAGGTCTAAATATTTCCCTTACACTTCCTCCTTATCTCCCCCTCTCTGAAAAACCCTGCAGTGTCTTCTCTGTGTCCTCCAATCTGCCTCCTTTTTTTACAGAACATTCCCTCCCCACCCCTCTAACTGTAGTATTAAATTCCATGGAGTTACATAAGAGCCCCCTTTCTTTGGCTGCTTGCTGTGGCAGGTTTTATAATCCTCCGCTGAGACAGTGCTGAGGGTTATTCCACCATTTGAGAAGTGCCACTGGGAGACAAAAACGTCCCACAAATATTTGAGAAAGCTCCAGGTGATTGTGTGAGAAGTTACTTTCTCTTTCCGTCCTCTCCCATGCATCGCTCGCTGCGCCGTTTGTTTTTTGTCCTTCATGAGAAAACTGTCCCTCTTTGCCTTTTTTGTCCTTCCTCCCTCTGGCGGAGTTTCTGTTATCACTCGCTTCCCTTCTTCTTATTTTCGTCCGACTGACGGATGGGCAGGAGCCGCCTGTGCAGTAGCTCTGAGCAGATCCTCTCCTCCCGCTGTGCTTATGTGACGGAGGCCAGACCCGTTTAAGGCTGGAGCCCCAACAAAGAAAGCGACTAATGACCGGGAACGTTGCCAGAGCAACACACAAGCATTTCAGAGATGTAAACAAATGTGTGCGTGCACAAAGGGGCGCTGCAGAAGTCTTTTCAGGGCTCTCACGTAGAAGGTTCTGCCTCTGTTCTCTCACACACGGAGCACATGCTTAAACCCAACGTTTCTCTGTGTTTAAAGAAGGATGCTGCGTTCCTCACTGCTCCAGGTCAAAAGGCGAAGTGTGAACTCGCTCTGTAGTCGAGCCAGCGTGGCTCTTTCACCCCCTCCTGCTCACTCTGGGGTCGCGGGTGGTCTTGCCAACTCTGAGGTTAGAATGTGACAAAGTTGGCTGCGGCTCAAAAACATCCAGATAATCGTTTTCACATCAATGCACCTAGCACTTAAAACACTACAGGGCTTAAATCATATCTGTAAATTACGCCACGTGTCTTACATTCTCATTTTATGAGGAGCAGCAAGAAAACAAAACAGACTCCACAGAAAGTGTCGGTGGGCCTCTTCTTTCCACTCCTCTGCTCTATCTCACGCGTGTTCGGAGAGTTCATGCCGCTGTGAGAGGATCATCGTTTCTGTTCCCAAACAAGACTCTGTACATCTCCATTTCATCTACAACCGCTGTCTCTCTCTGTTTAGTTTCACTTTAGATCATTTTTTTGTTGAACTTGTGAATCCCTCTTGAGAAACTTTACATCTAAATGGTTTTTGAGGGCATCATTTCTTCATTTTCTTGTGTATCTCCTGCAGAATTTGAAGTTTAAATATCTTTCTCAGCTGATTTTTACAAACTGGTGTCTGAAACAAACCCACTTTTGTACTCGGTGCATAAAATGAGTCTGTCTGGTCAAATCTAAGAGTTTAAACAGTTTAGTCGTCCTGGTCTATATCTGCTTGTTTACTTACACCGACCTAAATGTGGGGGAGAAAGCTCTGGAGCAACTGCTTAAGGCGAGCATACGTCATACATTTTCCATTATTTAAAGCATATTTCTGTCACGCCTGAGCGCTCAGAGGTATTTATTTGCCTTGTAAAATAACTGAGCTGTGGGAGTAAAGTTAGAGAATGTCCAATATTTAACATGAAAACTGACCGTAAATCTTCTGATCTGTGTTCTGTCCCTTTCTTTGGTTTTGTGGCGCTCTCCACTTGTGAAAACATTTAACGTGTGAATCCAGCTGGAAGTGTGTCATAATCTCATATTTAATGTGATTTCCCTGTTGATTTTAAAAGTCTCACACCCCGTCTGTCCTGTGTGTCTGCAGGAGCATGCATAAGCTCACGCTGCTGGAGAGGTTGGACCTGGGGAGTAATGAGTTCACTGAAGTGGTGAGTATCCGTCAGTCTGCTGATGCCCACGGCGGTCTACCTTTCTGGTGGTGACCTCACCTCTTCTGTCCTTAATCTGTCTCCTTTCCTTCCACTTCAGTGTTTTTGAAATATAAAGAAGGGTAGCTCTTTCTCTTTTCTTTGTCTATCATAAAAACATGGCCCTATTCTTACAGATCTTTGTGTCTAAGTAAGAAAAAAATACAAAATATCTGAGTGTCCTGATCGTTTAAAGCAAAATCACACAAGCGTACAAACCAACATGATGAGGCTTCTTTTTAATTTCCTCCAAGGTGAAATTCTTTCACCAAGCATTGACTACAACAGGATGCTTTTAGTTTGTTCCACAGGTGATTCACTGCATGATGCTGTACAGGCTGATATGGACCTCATATTTATGTCTGTGTCTAATGCAACATCGTATGTCACACCAACCAAAAGAAAAAAAAAAACTTAGTTAGCTTGTTGAATATAATCAGATAATTTGTTCATTATGGTGTCAAAGAATAACAAACGTTATCTCAAAGCCCTTTGTAAAATGTTATATTAACAAAGAGCCAATGTGAAGACAAGATAATAAGTCTTATCTCATCTTAACTCACCATGAGTACAAACCTTTGCAGCATTCAGCAAGTTACAATTGATAGAAGAAACGCAAATGCGTCTTTGCTGATTGCAGAAGTGGTGCAACAGATGCACATTTTGTTGAAAGGCGGTCAGCAGATTCAGCAGCACAAGCACAACACAGTAGTCTACCATTGTTACCATCGTTGTCGAAGCGTTTGCACTTGGAATTTCAAGTTGCTATAATGAAAGTACAACGTACAATGTTTTAAGTTAGCCAAAATGCCATTTGCCTGTAAACAAGAGGCTTAAACGCAACAGTAACTTTGCGTTTCAGCCTAAAACCATTGTCTTGTAAACCCTACCAGTCAAGTTTTGGGTTTGAAAATAAGGGAAATTTTCTAGCATCTGCTGTGAGCTGTCCCACCTAGGTATTAATCCCTTGTATCACATTATTGTAATACAAGGGATTTACAAGTAGGGATGCACCGATCCAATGCTGGTATTGAGTATCGGCACCAATCCAGCCCCTCAAAGCTGGATTAGCTATCGGTGGGAAAGGATCGGTCCAAGCTTGACACTAAAGCTAAACTATAATTTAGTCTACAAGGTATAACATTTTACAATCAAATGGTCATTTCTGTAAATTTTGAAGCATTTTTTAACCAAACTGCTGTTAAACATTTAAACACTTATACTTTAAACAGGGATGCACAATATAGGATTTTTGCCGATATCCGATATGCCGATAAATTGAAACTCCTTTTGGCCGATACCGATAATCACAAGTTTGTTTGTTTTTTTCACTGTAAAGAAAGCTAAGTCTATCCTGTACTGGAATTTATAGGTTACTCTTATTGTGACGGTCTTATTTGTTTAAGAAACACACATAAAACAAGACAAAAAAACATTTGATTTTACCATAAATAAGAAACGTATTATTTTTTCTAACTCAAGACATTCAGTATTGAAATACAGAAAAATGATTTCTTTAGATCACATGAACTTTAAATGTACAATGCATTTTTAAACATAACCAAGTTGTATTTGATTATTTTAGAGCTACTGTAACAACCTGGTGACAGACACAGAGCTCTGCAGTGCAAATAAATGAAGTGCTACATTTTATTTAAGGAGCTTATTTTTCAGATGGAAAATAATAATAATAAAAATAATAATCCTAACTGAATAGCACCTTATCCGCTGTGCATATCGGCAGAAATTTTCATATCTGCCGATACCGATAAACGTGTTTTTAAGCTTTTATCAGCCGATACCGATATTGTGCCGATAATATCGTGCATCCCTAACTTTAAATAGGTATAAACTTCTGTTATTCCATATGTACTCATATTTGTCTATTACTCAAAACATTACCAGTCTTATCCTACAGTAGAGCATGCAGGTTATTATTTAACGCTGGTATCAGATCAGGATCGGTATCGGGACTAGAAAAGTTAGATCGGTGCATGCCTATATACAGAAGGATATTAATACAGGATGACGGCAGGAAAGAGGGGTAAATTACATCAGTTTCCTGGCCAAAGCAGGAGAGTTGACTGCTGTGGTGTAGACGACCCTAAAAAGCCATAGAAGCTGCAGTGTGGCAGTTCCATGGCAGCAGGCAATCCAGAGGAACCTACGGGACAAGGGACTTCAAGAGAGATCCATGGTTAATAACTTCAATAAACATTTAGGGTGAAAGTCAGACTGACAGAGGAGAGAGAAACAGGACTGTTTCATCACTTGGCATCCTGCTACTAATACAGTTAATATGACATTATCAAAGGTATTAATGTTGCGTCACATTCCTGTAACGTACTCCTGCTTAAGTATTCCTAAGGGATTAAATTGGTCTCTGGATACATTTCTCTCCTTTCTCGAGGTTGTTGTGCAGCCCGGCTTATGTAATTATGAAAATTCCCATTTAACACAAAGGTCTCATAAGAAGTCTATTTATCAGTGTTGATAGAGACATTTCATAACAGTATGATGCTTTCTTTTCCAAAAAGCAAAACAAAAAGACGCTCTCTGATTGGAGGAATTGGCCTGCAGAATTGTTCTGGCTGCTGGAGCGTCTCAAATGTTGTGCCCATTAGTCATGTAGACCAGAAATAATGTAATGTTTGAGCTCAGGTTTTAAAATACCAGAATTCCCCTTTTGGCTCTGGTACAGAAAGAGCTCTTCTGTAACCTCTGAAAGAGACGACTTTTATTAGAACATGACAATCGCATCGAGTAAATTGCGGGCTCATTTTCAGCTTGTTGATGAGTTAAGCTCATCGTCTTGTTCTAGCCCAGCAGGCACACACACACCATCTCACACACAAACACACACTGTCATAAAAATGTGGTGTCTCCCTTTCACTGAACCTCCTTTCTTCTCTTTGCGTCTGCAGCCTGAGGTACTGGAGCAGCTGACTGGAATCAAGGAGCTGTGGATGGACGGGAACAGACTGACGTTTCTACCTGGGGTACGACTTTTATTCATTCTCTGTGGCTGCTGCCTGGAACGTCATCTTCAGATTATTTCCTTTGATTTTAAGTCGTGTTGTCAGCTTTAATCTTCATCAAACCAGGCTGCCGTCAGCTCTTATCAGACTCTCGGCCCAGCAGAGACAAAGCAGCATCACAAACTGTTTTGGGGTTTTCTGAGGTCCCAGATAAATATCTAAAAAATGCAGATTTGGAGTAATTATTTGCTTGAAGATAATTAATTTATAATGATGTTTTGATAGTCAGAAAGTGTTACAGGGGACTCATTTTTTTCATCCAAATGACCAGCTTGTTTGTAACTGGGTCAAAATTAAAGCATTTGTTCTGCTGCCAGCATTTCAAAAGCATCGGCTGTAATCACAGTCTGGCCTTATGTATGAACACACTAACTGTTTCAGTCATAAACGTTCTGATTTGACCAGTAATTCCACTGCTTTTCTGAAAACAATTAGTGGGTGCTTCATTCAAAAGCTTCTATATTTATCAGACACTTCTGCGCACACATTCAGCGAGGGTAATTTTATATAAGTGCGGATCCAAACATTGATTCTGTGTTTCTATTTCCTCGCACACAGATGCTCGGGACGCTCAAACAGCTTGTCTACTTGGATGTGTCCAAGAACAACCTGGAGATGGTGGATGAGCAGATCTGTGGGTGTGAGAGTCTGCAGGACCTCCTGCTGTCCAACAACGGCCTCACACAGCTGCCAGGCTCCATCGGTGAATACACACACACTCACACACACTCACACACACACACTCACATCTCATTTGATGAAGCTTTATGAAACACCTTTTTAGACTCTTTAAGTTGTGCCAAAAATGTGTTCATTTCTGGATCTATTCCCCTGTTGGGCATCAACATTCAAAAATAATAATGCAGCAAGAGTTCTTGAAAGTAAGCCGCTAATTTACCTGTGTTATAGAAGCGCATGGTGTGATTTTGTCACAATATGTTGAACTTTAACTGAAGAATGATTAGAATTTTAACCCCTTTTCCCCTTATTGTAAATATGGATGTGAATAAACAATTGTGTGTGTTCTGGCTTTACTGATCAAAAAGCTCTGTTCTAAAAAAGTAGTTTATGAAGACAAGCAGGCCTCATACACCAAAATCTGCCTATACCTCGCCTCTTACAGGCCTCTAGGGGGCTGGCCAATCAGAGGGAAGGGGGTTTGTGGACCAGGAAGCCTTAAAGAGACAGCAGCTAAAACAAAGTGTTTCAGACAGAGGCTGTATTAAAGGGATAGTTCGCACTCTTAAATTGTGGTATTACTTTTTGATTTTAGTTCTTGTAGGCAGACAAAATAGCCTTTGAATCTGGTACGGAATTTCCCTGTTAGCGCCTATTTCCTCGTCACCAGCGATTATAGTCTGTGTCTTACTGAGGGAGAGGGGACACCTTTCTACTGTCTCTAATGTCCTTAGTGGTCACATAGAGCTCATACAACCCCACTTCAAAAAAACTGAACTGTCCCTTTAAGGGTTAATAAAACACCAGGGGTAAAAAAAGAAAGATTTTTAAGCTGTGAAACATATAAAGACACTTCAGAGGTACCAGAAGGACAGAAAAAAACTGAACAAAGCATAATACTCTGTGTTTTATATTTTTACTCATTGAGACCAGATGCAACATTTCTGCATACTTACCTTTAAGGCTGGATGCAAAGTGTAGTTAATTTCATATGGTGGCATCACTTTCAGGCCCTGTGACCAATGAAATGCACTAAAAGTTTGTGTTAACTTTATTTTTTCTTTTTACAACTCTCCTTGTACATGCCTTATCCAGCCTTAAAGGTATACACGCTTAATGCTGTATCCTGTCTAAACGTGTCAAATTTCCAGGTCATGGAGCAAATAACTCCTTTCTGACGTCTCACCTTGACTTTAAATATCACGAGTCGTTGGTAGTGATTAGGTAATAACAGGGGTGCAGCAAGAGCAGTGTTGCATTTGTGCATGATGCTCCCATTGCGGGTTTAAGCAATGTTGTAATACAATGTAAAACCGCACATCAGGATGTCAATACTAGGCTGTTGCAGCATTAATATAAATGCACAAATGCAATACAAAAAAGGCTTTCTCTTTCTTAAATGTGCATAAACATGTTTAGGAATAATAAAAAAATTAAGTTTATCCATCTCTGTGGTCACAATCAGGGAAATTAAAGTGAAACTAGAGCTGGGTTTATGCATAACTTTGAACGTTATATGTAGCTATAAAACCAGGTATTGCCGTTTAACATTTAAAACAATTGAGGACACAAACTGAAATTTCACAGTAAAGTTTTTCTGTATATAATACTCAAAGTGAAACTTTAGATCTGCTGTCTGTTATTTTCAACTCTAAAGCCACAGTAAAAGCACTTAAACCCCCTCATCCTCCTCCTGCCACTCTACAGTTGGCTTTTTGCCACTTTTTGTGGACTTAAGTTGAAGTTCAGCAACGTTTCCGCTCATTCTCCTGTAAATCAATAGCTAAAAGATCATCCTGAAGCTTTATGTTGTGCAGAGTTGACAGCCTGATGGAATTCAGGTCTTTCCTGTTGTCTGTGAGCAGATGGGGAGATCAGTTTATGCGACATGTCAGGTTGTAAAGTCAGTTGCACAGACCAGGCTTCTGAAAAGGATCCTGCTTTTAATTGGTACAGAAGTTTTATGGTAATACATATACAACATTTGAGTTGCCTAATTTGACCTGTATTCATGTACATACTCAGTATTTTGTTTTTAATGCAGACATACAGTCCAGTATTTTTCTGTCTTCCTTGCATCCCTCGAGGGGGAGACTGTAAAGTCCATGAGTAAAGAGCAGGCCAGTGAAATCAGATGAGTCCTAATGCAGAGCCCTGTAGAGCCAGAGCTGATGACTGTATTGATGACAGTATAAATCAATCCAATTAACAGCTGTAATGGATATCCCTCTTTGTTGTGCAACAGTGAGTGATAATCACTAACTGCCCTGAGCTGCACCGATCTAACTCTCTGTCTGTCTGTCTGTTTGTTGCAGGCTCTCTAAAGAAGCTCACCGCACTGAAGGTGGATGAGAACCAGCTCATGTACTTGCCAGACTCCATCGGCGGGTGAGTGTTGCAGCCGTAGCTTCAACATCGACGGAATAAACCCACAGATCAGTGGATTATTGCAGTGTCTCATCTGCTGTCGCGCTGATCATATAAAACGTCTGTGTGGATAAATCAGATCTTCCCATGTAGCCTAATGTGTCCTCATGCTTTGTTCGTTCGGCTCTAATGCTGATGATACTCAGTAACTTAATAATGCTTATGATTATGAAGCATGAACGGCTGTAATTGAGTGTCATGGCTCAGAGTCATGTTGAGTTATGAAAACAGTTTGAGCTTTGCTTTTATTGTGGCGGGGTTGGGAGTAATCTCTGGCCAGATGACCCTCTGACACTGATGGATTAAAAGCGCTTGCGGCCTCCGTTCTCGGAGTGATATTTCCCGCAACAGACAGGTGAATCCAGCAGTCAACAGCTGCTGAAGCCTCACTGAGCCAGCCAGGTTCACATCATGACCCTTCGTCTGCTCTCTGCAGCAGATTAGGCCACCATTTAATCCAGCGCTGTCTTGTTTGTCCTCTTGGACATCCACGGAGGGACAAATCTGCATGTTTCAGGTTTATTCTCCTCCTTTGTTTCCAAACAGAAACCACTCTGAATTGTCCCGTATGTTTGAATGTGTCTCCTTGTGTAATTTGATACAGATTATGTGATAAAGCCCGTGGTTTAGCTTAATCCCACGCAAGGATTTTAGCTTAAGCAAGCTGATTTTTTTCTCATTCATTCAAGCTGATTTGATTTGACCCACAGTGGGCTGCAGCGTTGGTTCGTCCCCGTTATGTATTCTGCAGAGAGGGGTCAAATCCTGTGTTTTGGAATTTGATGGTGTTGTAGCTCAGCAGCTCTCCTGCTTGTCTCTCTCTGTTTGTATTCATCTGAATTCCCAGAATGCATTTGCATTTTTCATTCAGCTGAAAGCCCAAGCATCAAGCCGCTTCTGTGTCAACACGGGCTTACTTTAAAATGTCACAGCTTTGAATGATGTCCTGTGAAGCCGCTAAAATGCATCATTGTTGTTGTGAACGTCTTTCAGGACTTATCTGTTTGTTGAAGAAGCGGTTTATGTTTACTGTTATGAAAACAAAAACAGACTTAGTTTGGTTTTACGACTTCTTTCCAAGAGTTTTAAATGCGGATGATGCGGAGTTCAAACAAGCCGCATCCTTTATTGTTGAAATATGAAGCCAGTGTGGAAGAGGTACAAACTGCAGTTCCCTAGGCATCCACTTGAGGCTGGCTTCAGGAGTCCTGAAGCGCACATGTATTTTAGAGTCTTACCTTTAAAATCTTAATAATAAGAATGTTTATAAGTAATAAGTAAGTTTATAAGTTACTTATGGTGTTTTTTTTAGCTGATTAAATCTGAAGATGTTAACCCTTTATCACCATCTCATGTCTCATGTGTCATCCAGGCCACCTGGACTTTATTATGTTTTTGTTTTTTTGGTCTTAAAGGAGTCAGAAATCATGCTCAAAACCTCATCTTTTCTTATTCTGCTGTTTGAAATTTTCACTTGTCCAAATAGTTGAAGTCACTGTAATGAGAACTGCAAAGCGTGTCTTTTTTCCTTTAAGAAGTTGTTTGAATTTTTGCCCAAATTGTTGAGGAGTTACGGTAATCTAAAGAGCACTTTTAAAATGGGAACACCAGCACTTAGATGGGTTTTAAAGCATTCACACCTTAGCTCCACCTCTTTGCTTCTTGTTAGGTCAACCTTAAGTTAGGTTTCATCATTTCAAATATGAACACCTGCAGCATCAAGAGACTTCTGATCTCTGCTCCAGAAGCCAATGGGGGATGGCGGAAGCATAGACTGTATAAAACATGGACGTAGTCTCGCCAACATCACCCGTCTGTTTCTGAAACGGAAAATGAAGCACATCAGCTAAAGCGGCCATATTGGTAGTAGCAAGGGCTTCGCCTACAGCCATAGGGCGCCTGTCGGTCACATGACCCTCAGCTGTGCCTCTTATTGGGAGAGCTCGCGATCTTAATGTCCTCTGAATGGCCGAGTTAGAAAAAAATTCACCCCCCGTACAGTGGGTGCCAGTAGTAAAATTAGCGAGTCAGACTGTAGACGTTTTTTGAACCAGGCTGTAAATAGGTTAATTTCTGCTTTGAAAACAACTTTTTTTTGGCTTGGTATGTATGTGACTTCCGCTACTTCCGGAGCCAGCCTCAAGCGAGCACTTCAGAAACAGCAGATTTTAGCACTTCCACATCGTCTCATATTCCCAGACCAGAGGTTGCCGCTTGGTCGGAAGTCGGGAGTCTGAGGGCTCTTAAAATCTCTCCTGTATTCAGAGAAAAGGACGGATAGAGCAAAAAGTAGTGGAATGACTTGGGGCAAAGGATAGCAGGCTCTTGATGTAGAGTGAGATTCAAAGGACCACTCCACCAAATCTACTTGTTGACAGATGGTCTCTGTGGCTCTGAAGGATAATGTCCACAGCAGAAATTACATTTGTTGCAGAACGACAGATTTTACAGAAGTCTAAGATCATTGCAATGAGTGAAGTACGATATCATCCAAACTAGCATGCATAAAGTCGACCATTTGGATGAAGGTCTTTATATCATGGTTGTGTTTGCAAATCATTTGATGCACTCAGATAAAGCTGAACCCAGTTATGAATGACACTTTTATGAGTTGTTGATGAAACCTGCATTTGCATGAAGCCAGACAGAAGATAGACCCAACTACCAGGAGTTATATACACGGTTATTTCTGTTATTAGCTTTTGAACAATTTAATCACACACTGCATTTTTTTTTCATGTCATATAGCTGTGACATTAACCAGATTAAGAGGGTGAAGTCAGGTCAAATCAACCAATGTAGCACATGTTAAAATTGTAAAACTTGTACAAATGATAATATCCTCAACTCAAAGAGAGGACTAAAGAGGAGGCTCCATGGTCCTGGTTTTCAGCTGAGTTGTGGGCACACTGAGGAGCATGAGGCTGGTTAACAAGTTTCAGAGAAGATCAGCTTAGTAGGATGGGTCAGATTAAAAGTTGCTGTTAAGTTGCATTATGGGAACTGTAGGAGGACTTTCGGCACATAAAGAAAAGTGTCCTGTAAAAAATTATAGAAGTGCCAAACTGAAAATCTGGTGCATAACTTTACAAAACATACTCAAAGTCTCCCTCCATCTTCAGGCTGACTGCTCTGGATGAACTCGACTGCAGCTTCAACGAGATCGAAGCTCTGCCCTCGTCCATCGGTCAGTGTGTCAACATTCGCACATTTGCTGCCGATCACAACTTCCTGGCCCAGCTCCCTCCTGAGGTGAGTGATTCCCGCTGAAGTGATGGGATGTGTTAAACGGCACGGCGTGTCGGCTTGCTCAGCAGTAAGACTTCGCCCTGTCAGCTCATGACTCTGACTCCTCTGCAGATGGGAAGCTGGAAAAATGCGACGGTGCTGTTTCTACATTCCAACAAGCTGGAGACTTTGCCCGAGGAGATGGGGGACATGCAGAAGCTGAGAGTCATAAATCTGAGCAACAACAAGTGAGTCTGGACCGGCAGTATTCATGCAGAAAGAGGGTCAAGTTAAAGGGCAAGGGCATGTGGAGTTTATTCTGAATTATGGCTTCATTAATGTGATTTTGAAGCAATAGTGCCAGTTATTCACCATCTGCTGGAGCTATCCTTTTACATAAGTATGAAATGAATGTGGTTTTAACTTTTGTGTCTATTAAAGAAGAAGAGAAACCAAAAGAAAATCATACATGAGCCCACACCCAGCCTGAAACACAACCAGATAATTATGACATTTTATTTTGAAGGGTCCTTATTCTAGATGGAATAAAGATGGAGTTTGGTTTGGAAACTGAAACCTTTTTGTGGTTTAAATCAGGGCTTTTCCTTTCCCTGTGTCTCCTCAGTGCCAAATTTGCTGAATAATTTTGGCTACAACCCCGCAATGCTTAAATATTTTTAAAGAAAAATTAAACACAGCTCCAGCCAACACAAACACAGAGTCCTCACATTAAATCTGTCCCACAGACTGAACAGTGGGCTTTTATTTTCCTGCGTTAGTCTTAAAGGTTGTTGTAAGATGACTGAGCACCTGTGTCGTCTCCTCTCTGCTGCAGGTTAAAGAATCTCCCGTACAGCTTCACGAAGCTCAACCAGATGACAGCGATGTGGCTTTCTGAGAATCAGGTAAGATCACGTGTGTTCACTATGAGTAACGAGTGAAAGTGTTTGACAGAAGGTGTCACTGGGTTCAGAGCTGTCAGACGCTCATTTGACTACAGAGGCTGTTTTGACACAACAACACTCGGCCGTAAATTAACTCCGCTCTGTGGCGCAGCTTCCAGGAAAACACATTCAAAATGCAACAAACCACTTCCAGGATATTTGATCCAAACGTGGAGTAAGTGATACAGTGAAGTCTGAATTTTTAACACGTTGCAGGATCCTGTTGAAGGTTACAACTTGTTACCTTAATCCTAATGCATGTAGGAGACAACGGTATGGTTAACCTTGACGGGCCTGCAGAGTGATACACCATTAACACACGTGAAAAGGCAGGCTAAGATATTCATTTGAAGTACTAGGGACAAGCCCAGCATCAATAAGTCACACAAGGTTTTACACATAATAAATGTTTTATTGACCATACCCACAAAGAAAACACAAGACTAAAAGTATATTTCATATATTACTACACTGAATTCCCTGTCAGGGGTTGATTAAGTATACTTTATTGTATTGTGTATTATATATTAGTAGGAAAAAAACAATATAGTGAGCCCATTTAAACCCATTTATAAAAAAAAAAAAAAAGATTTTTTGAATGTCTAAAAGCTCTTTTAACAACGTGCCTTTGATCTAATCTTTGACTGGAGCAGCACAGACAATATTTGTGTTTACATGGAGCGTAATAATCTGATCATAAATTATCTAACCCTTTAAGCTCTTGACTCTTTTTTTAAGTGTCTGCTAGAAAAATTACATACCCGATTAAAGAGTACATTTCTGCATCCACAAGGCAAAGTGAATCATTCTGGTATGATAATAAAGGGAAAACTTATGAAGGTGAAAATGAAAAAGGTACCTTAATGTTTAAAGGGTTAAAGTGCGTAAACCTTTTCATAAACCGATTAAACTACAGACTTTTAAATGTATGAGTTGATTTTTGTTGAGATCTAACTGCACATGCTCAGGGTCTCACATTACACATAGTGACTTCTGGTGTAAAAGTGCGCTAAATCATACCAGAACGTTTCAGTACTTTTCAGCACTTTTGGTCCAATGTAGATGCAGAAAAACATGAAGCCTGTGCAGAACTGTAGTTCATCAAGTGTCCACTAGAGGCTGGCTGTAGAAACACCAAAAATCACATACACACCCATTCAAAAAGACAATCTTTACAGCTCAAATAAAAATGTTTACAAGCTTCAAAACTTTCAGAAACTAATGGATGACTTTTACAGAGAATACATCCATGTATTATAAAGTCTATGGTGAAAGACAAAGATATGCAATATAAACTAAAAGTCTACAAAAAACTGTGAGGGGCATCTTTTAGGGCAGTAAGGTCAAGTCTTACCATAAAGCTGCTGAGGTGTCTTGATCTCCATCTTGCATTCATCATTACGGCTTGTTTGATTAGATAAGAGCAGCAAAACAGCAGCCACTACGTCCTTGAGTTCTTAAATCAAGATGGTTTAATCAAAATGAAAAAAATTGTCTGTTTTAATGTACCTAAGTGGGAATATTTGACCAAAATCATCCACTGCTTCCCCACTTGTCCTCTGAATGCTCTCAGAAATGTTCAGTCCCTCACATCTCCTTAAAATTTGGGAAGCATGCCTCTCCTGGAGAAGTTTTTTTTTCTGTGTATAAAACAATGTCTCAGTTTAGACCCTGCCTCCTGTGGAGCTCTGCAGAAAGTCCCCAGTATTCAGGGGTGAATTCCTGTGGGTGGAGACTGATGGTCCATAGATAGTTTTCTGCAGGATCCACACCACTGCCCTGCTGGGAAAAATCATGTGAACATAATAAATAAGTTGAAGGTAGAGAAAGAGAGTTACACAACATGTCAGATTCCTAGTAGGACATCAGAGGGATTATTTTTGTCTTGTTTTGGTTTAACTTTAAAAATTTTGAAAATGTGTTGGTCTCGGTTTTCTGTTCCAGTTTGGGATTTAAGAAGTGTCCTAGTTCTTGTGACCAAGTTTTTTTGTATTTTGCTGTGGTTTTAACAGAGAAATCTGGTTTTACGTCTGTATTTTTTATTTACACCAGCAGCAGTTTAGACTTTGGTATTTGACCTTCTCAGCAGCAGTGACATGAATGCTACCAGGCATGTTGTTGTGATGAATTTTGCCTACTGCCTTGGCTACTGTGTGCGTTGCCCTCGAGAGATAAGCCTATCAGAGGCGGAAACATTGGCTCAGCTCAGGAAGTGGTTTTGGAGTCCTGTTTTGTCACTGCAGCGTACGAGAGAGAGGAGATCTTGAAGTATTCATATCAAACCGGGCAGAAAAGTTTTAATGTGTTGAAAAGTAAAGTTGGAGCAGACGCTGCAGGAGCTTATAAATATTTCCAAATTACACTCTGTTGACTCCCAGCGCATTCGGAAATCAATTATTCATGGATTTTCTCATCTTAGACCCGACTATTGTGAGCCTCGGCTCAAATACCTTAACAAATTGTCTCTGGAAAAATGCAGCCTCTTTCAGGGTGACTGTGGAGGCTGTGTGTCCGAATCAGCTGCTTCACAAACACATTAATACAAATTTAGAAAGTCTGCCTCATTTACAAACTTTACTCTCAAAGTTTGGCTGAGGAGTTTGAACTGCAAATGCTACAAAATCAGCTTCTCATAACTACAAACAACAAAAACATCTCAAAACATTTAACAGCTTACAAGTGTGCCTCATTTTTATTCAATTTATTAGATGATTCATCTACAGACATCAACACATCTGCAGTGAGTGAATACTCACCAACACACAGGTCAGCTGGTAGCTAAATAAAAGAGAAACTCAGCATATTGTAGAAACTAAATATGACTCTCTTGGGCGTTTATTATGGTCGTCCTTTCATGAAATGTATAATTTGCTTCATAAATCTTACAGGAGCCCTTTTCTTCTTCTCTTTTTGGGCGATATTCTCCTAGACTTTTGAAGTTTTAGGACACAGCTGCGTTTCACAAGCTGTCACTGTTTTGCATGCACCACTTTCAGAAAAGACACAAGATCTCTCACTCCTCAGACTTTTACTTTGCTGTTTTGTTGTGTTTTCCATGCACTGCTCTTTGCAGAGATAGGAAATACACAAGACATCTCACTCCTCCATGGTTTAACTTTGGAAAACAACATTATGTGCATGCATTTCATGAAAACACACACATATAAATTTGTCTGCATTTCACTGATTCTTATCAACTGAGTCAACCAATAGTTGCGCTCCTATCTTCAGATTTTTCATTTCCTTCCTTTTTTGAACTCTTAAATTAGCTTCACTCACTTTCTATCATGTGTAGCCTCTGTTGAGCTATCAAGGTAAAAATTGAACCCTGTCTTATCAGAGGAAGACTTGTTGGGTGGTCTGAAGACGCATAGTAAGCCGGTGAGGCTGTGCTGAAAAGAACTGTGGGAAATTAGTGTGGCCACATCAGTTTCAACAAAGCACCCTTGATTGCTGACAGAACACTGAAACCTCCTTTTTGTCTCCTGCAGTCGAAGCCCCTGATCCCGCTCCAGAAAGAGGAGGATCCAGACACGCACAAAACTGTGCTGACTAATTACATGTTCCCCCAGCAAACCCGGACTGAGGACTGTGAGTACCCGGACCAAACTTCTCTTTCATGGTTCAACTGGCAGAGCATCAAACTGCTAATGTTTCTGACCTGTTTTCCTCTTTGAGTTCTTAGAAACTGGGCTGGATATGAAGGGTTTAAGCTTGTTAATCAGCCTCTAGTTCAACTCTTTAGTGACTCAGCAGGATCAGTGTTTTAGGTGTTGTAAGCATGCACCGTTTTCAGCGATGTCTCCACCGCCATCGTTGTTGTAGCAGTCTTAACCTTGCAGGTAACTTTCATGGATCCCTGTTTTCATTTTTTATGAAGGAACTTGTTACCTGAGAGCAAAGCTGCAGCAGAAACAGTAGCTCTCCTCTTCTTGTCGAGCATCTGTTAGTCTGGTTTGGATTCCTGTTACACCCCATAACCTGCACGGACCCTTTTGCATCACAGCCCCAGAGTCAAGTAGTTTATATCACTCCTCTGTTTGGCGTCTCACAGTTATATTTTATGCACTTTTCCATAGTAACCTAGTGGGAATTTTTCCAAAACAGCTTTATCTGTTTCCTCGTGTTTTCCTGAGAAGCTGGAATAAGTAACGACCTGACTGCAATGACTTTTTTACAACTTGTTGATACGAAGGCCACACACCAGGTGACTCACATTATCCAGAGAGTATTCAGTGAAGCTGCAGACAAACAGGACTTCGATAGTGTTTCCTACGCTTTAAACTCTTGCTTTTGATCAGTTATTTGTTTCTGAGGTGCAAATGTGCATCTGAAATTAGGTTGAAGAGCAGGAAACCACACTGCCTGGTGCACAACTTATAGCTTAAACCAGGTGAGAGGTGAAAAAGAAAAAAAAAATGATGTATAAAAACTTTAAGTGTTCTTCTTTACACTTAATAACCTTTTGAAATTTCTATTCTGGAAAAAGTAGCACATAGTCACGTTTCACCTTCCTTTGACATTTCTTGGTCATCTTGCAGGAGTTGCGTCAAAAAAAGGAAGATATTGAATATGTCTCCCTCAAACATGTAAAATTACTAGTATTTTTTAAAGGTTTTGCTTTCAAAGTTGTTTTTTTTAATAGACTGATGTCCCGTTTAAAGCACAAGGTCAACCAAATCAGAATGGCCCATCATGTGTTTTCAGTTTTAGGAGTTTAAGCAGCTCACTCCTCAATTTCAAGCTTCTCTGCAGCCTCCTTCACTTGATCAAAGGCTGCATGTTGCCTTTGCGCCTCCTGGTGGTCAAAGTGAGACTTATCACTTATACCATCATGAAGATAGATGTCAAATCACCATATGAAGTATCTCTGCAGATTTTACCATTCAGATAAAGAAGTGAAAGTGATAGAAACAAAGACTTACATATTTGGTGAAGCAGATCTGATGACTAGGTTGGGTAAAGATAGAAGTTTTAAGAACTGAAACAGATTATTAAATCTGCTTTTTAAAGTTTCTCTTTCAGTGTCATTACAGGAAATCACAGCAGTTAGAAAAATAATGTTTGACCTTTTATTTGAAGGTGAGCTGCTGTTGCAGATCATCAGAATCAAAAATACTTTATTGATCCCAAGGGAGATTCAGTTATTACAGTTGCCTTTTTTGCACAATAAAGAGTATAGCGCATAAGTTAAAAGTGCAAATACATAAAAGCAAGAAGTGGTTTGGATGACAAGCCAGACAGTTTCAAGGCTATCAGCTGAGCACGGTGTAAATATGCATCAACAACACTGAAATAGTCCACAACTCTCCCTTTACACCAATCTAGTGAGGGCACAGCTCAAAAGACCGGAGAAATTTAGTCAAAAAACAGGGTCAGATAAAGATCAGGAGGAGCTGTCACCCACTCAGAAAATAAAATCTCTTCCTAATGAAGGACTCTTCTCTGCTTTCATTTCAGACATCCCCAACTCTGACTCTGAGAGCTTCAACCCAGCTCTGTGGGAGGAACAGCGCAAACACCGAGCTCAGGTGGCCTTCGAGTGTGACGAGGACAAGGATGAGAGGGAGACGCCCCCGAGGGTTCGTGTCAAACTGTTGGTTCACTGAGTTAGGAAGAGGAATGACTGCACTGGAGGAGCTTTTGAGACTGCTTTTGCATTTTTAACACCAGTGATCCTCTGGTGTACTTTCTAAAACCATCATGCCACCTCCTCTTGTTTCACTGATTGAATTCTCTGTGTTTGATACTTTTCAGGAGGGCAACCTGAAGCGCTACCCGACCCCATACCCCGACGAGCTGAAGAACATGGTGAAGACGGCTCAGTCTGTGGCTCACCGGCTGAAGGAGGACGAGTCAGGGGATGAGTCTGGGAAAGATGCACGACCTGTGGAGAGGAACCACATCGGAGTGCAGGATGTGGGAGTGAAGGTCAGATCACCGTCAGCTTGTAAAGCATCGAAATAAAAACACGCTTTCAGTCAGATCTAACGCTTCGTTTTCTTTCTCTGCACAGGTGATCGAGGCGCCGTGTCCTAACGGCACAGCGACGGACGTGGAGCCTCAGGTTTCCACCAACACGCCAAATCTGGCTCCACTGGAGTCAAAAGACACATCAGAGTCTTACAGCTCTCAGAGAGTCCCACTCAAATCCTCAGAGGGCTCCATGATGAACCACGAGGACACACTGGAGGTATTTTAACAGTCAGCACTTTAACTTTACTTCAAACAACACAGCAGGACTCTGCAAAGCTTCAACTGTTAATGTCCCCATCTGTAGGACTCTGAGGAGCTGTCTGACGAAGAGGAGGAGATGAAAATCGCAGAGATGAGACCGCCTCTCATCGAGATCTCCATCAACCAGCCCAAAGTAGTGACTTTAAGTAAGGACAAAAAAGGTAAAGGTTCAGTTTGGAGGTTAAAGCCTCCTGTCGCCTGTTTTTGTGAAGCTTTATAGTCTGGGGTGAAGGATTCTCACAGCGCTGAGGTGGATTTTCTTTTCTTCACGTCCCTGAAGTGACATTCATAGTGTGAGCAGCAGGCAAACACCTTGTTACAGAATCCCCCTGAGGAGTATCTGTCCCCATCAGACCTCTAAATGCTGCAGTTACTTTGTCTACTCGCTGTCTTGGCTGCTCCCTGTCATAATCTCTTTTAAAAAGGCCTGAAAAACCTCCTCTAACATGTTCAGAGAGCTTGTGTTAGAGATGAAGGAAAGCGGCAAACTCTAGTGTAGCCACAGTTCCTTTAGTGTCCTTTTGGAGCTGGCAGTAAAAGCTAGAAAACACATCAGAGGTCATCTCAAAATGACCCCCTTGTAGCAGAATTAATCATGTTTAAAGCTAGTTGGAAAAGATTAGCATACTTCATAGCTTGTGTCTTAGTTGGTGACATCTTGTTTGTCTTCTACAGTTAGGCATAGCCAGGGACACGTTACCTTAAAGAGGGGGTGGTGTGCTTTTTTCAGTCTTTATTTTGTGCTCCTGTTGTATCTTCACATGATTTACAGCTTAAAAAATCCCTGTTTTTCTCAGTCTGTTGTTTTAGAAAAGTCTTACACTCAAGTCTTAGCTGCTGTCTCCTTAAAGTGATACTCCGGGATGGAACAAGTTGGGTCCTATCATAAGGTTTAGGGCAGAAATTACCCCTACAGAAGTGAATTTGTGCAGCAGAAGCCCCAGGTCACACGCACCAAACACCCCCTCCCTGCTCCCCTGGCAGGACCAATTTTTACTTGACCAAAAACATAAATAAACGGACTCCCACCGAAAAAATCTGATACCGGTCTGCATTCACGCTTTATTTAGAGAATTTTCAGCGCGTTATGTCCACACACAAACACCGCTAAATAAGGCTCTAGTTCTCATCGTGTCTCTTCGTCCTGGCAGACTACCTGCATTTGTTTATATCTGGCACGCCAGGCGCGCGGACTGATACACTAAGCGAGCGCCTCATAGCCAGCTGTGGCTCTGCAGCGGAGGTAGCGCCATTTTACAACACGATGAGAACTAGAGCCTTATTTAGCTGTGTTTTTGCGTGAAATTAACACGCTGAAAATTCTCTAAAAAAAGCGTGAATGCAGACCAATATCAGACTTTTTCGGTGGGAGTCCGTTTATTTGTGTTTTTGGTCAAGTAAAATATGTCCTTGTCTAAGTGCAGAGGGAACCGGCAGAGGAGCAGGGAGGGGGTCTTTGGTGCGTGCGCCCTGGGCTTCTGCTGCACAAAAACACTGCTGTAGGGGTAATTTCTGCCCTGAACTTTGTGAAAGGAACTTGTTCCATCCCGGAGTATCACTTAAAGGCTCCCCAAACCCCCTTCCCTCTGATTGGCCAGCCCTCTGGAAGTTGAAGCCCTCTCAAGGGACAGACCTTGGTGTTTGAGGCCCACGCTTTCAACATATCATAAATCTTACAAATATCTCATGCTAAACTTTTAGAACAGAAACGTTTTGATCATTTTACAGACAGATTGTATGAATATGTAGAGGTTTGAAAATCTGCACACATTTAAGCTGAACCTCAAGCAATGCTACTTTGAATTCTCAGGGCACAATCTCCAAGACTTTCATATCAATTTTCTTAGTGTTTCTATTTCTTTCTTTTTGCTTACATCCTCATTCATCTTTGTTTCTCCTGGTCTTATTTCCTGTTGATGGCTTCCTCTGTTGCTGATGGGTGATTATGGTCAACGTCTGCTTAATTATGCTGGTTGGGTTCTCCTTGCACTGGGTTCTTGTCTTGGATTGGTTAATTGCTGGTTTGAGCCTTTTCTCTCCTTCTGTATTCTGGTTTCATTTCTCAAATTGAGAAACTTTTTATTATTAATATAAAGGAGAAGAAGACACTAAGCGTTGAGGTTGTGTAGTAGTAAACAATTTAAAGATCTGGACACACAAAATTAAGATATTTTTCCATATTTGAGGAGCTGTGAGGCTGCTGTTGTAGTGGGAATGTGTATCAACCGGACTTGTGTGGGGCTTCATACTGAAAAAATCGAACTCGACAGCTGATGACAACAGTTAAAGAGAGCTAACTGTGATCTCTCTGATTCCCAGATGATGCAGACTCTCTGCTGGATGAAACCGTAGCCAACAGCAACCAGAACAACAGCAACTGCTCTTCACCATCACGCATGTCTGACTCGGTGTCCCTGACCACAGACAGCAGTCAAGATAACTCTCTGTGCACGCCAGAGCGAGAGGCCAAGATGCCTTTTCTACCAAAAACACGGTCGGTATCCTTCTAAGAAGAGTTGAAAATGAAGACGAGGTTTCTTTCTGTAGCTAAGGCAGCTTTTTGTTCTGTGTTTCAGGCATGAAGATGAGAACATGAACCAGCCGCCTAAAGACACCACCCCTCTCCTACATAATGGTAACGGCTCAGAAACCTCCCTCCCAGCCCTCCTGAAAACCCAGCAGACCCCTCCAGAGAAAATGGGAGACTACGACCTCTCCATGGAAGCCCGGCTGGCTTTCATCGAGAAGGGAATCAACAACGGCGTGGGAGAGAACTACACCAAGTGGGACCAGATCAATATGAACGTGTCTAAGCTGCCCACCGACAACATGGTACAGCTGGACGCCAAGAACGGAGCCATGACAAAAGAGGACTCTGACGGGAAGCAGGGATTCAGCAACGAGCATTTTCTGAATGGAAACCAGCAGGTCATTGACTGCATCAATAGCCAAGTGACGCAGGTGGAGACATCTGCGGGACATTTGGCGTCGACAGGTATGACAGCCAGCAGTGACATGTCTCTGTCTCGCAGCACGGAGGAGCTGTCCCCTGAGAAAAGGCCCCATCCTCCACAGGTGATGAAGTCTCACAGCGTTAGCAACATAGAGTCAGGAGGTATGAAAGTTTACTCCTTCGATGGAGACGGGGACTCGTATGATGGTGCAGGGAGGACGGCAGGAGGAGGAGGGGGAGCAGGAGGAGCGCAGGGTCAGAGCATTGTCAGGAGCAAATCAGCAAGCCAGTTACTGAACGATCAGTCTCTGCAGATCTACCCCAGCTCCTCAGCGTCCTCCTCAGACCTGCTCTCCTCCTCTAAACCTCCTGCAAGCACCAGTAGGTACCCTGTCTCCTCCAGCATGGCAATGGGCATCCCTCCTCCACAGTACAACGTCCAGTACACGAGCAGCGCCATGCCCAAAGACGGCCTCTGGGCTCAGAGGACACCCATGCCGCCTGAGCACCAAGGCTACCTCCCCCCACCTCCTCACTCCCTCGCCAACACCAACTATTCAAACCGTAACCAGGCGCCTCCGTACCCTCTGCAGCCCCAGCAGAGGGGGCCTCCCATGGGGCCCAAACCGTCAGGGGACATGTGGGCTAAAGATAGGCTTCACTCAGCTGGAGGACAGGCTCGCAGCAGCACCCTGCAGAGGCAGAGCAGCACCGCCTCCACAGCCTCCATAGGCGACCCCAGGCGCATGCAGCTGCCTGAAGGTGAATACATGACGTACAGAGACATTCACACCCTCGCACGGGGGCCGCTGGCGATGAGCACAGCCATGCAGAGGCCCCTCTCCGCTCGCACATACAGCATTGACGTTCCGGGGGCTTCCAGGCCGGTGAGCGCCCGGCCGCAGCCCCATGAGCTCCCGGAGAGAACCATGTCTGTGAGCGACTTCAACTACCAGCAGGGCAGCCCCAGCAAAAGGCCCAACGCCAGGGTGAAGTCTGAGCACTCGCTGCTGGACGGGCCAGGGCAGGTGGCAGGAGGAGCCGGAGGGGGGCGGGTCCCAGCTGACTGGAGGGACCAGGTGATGAGACACATCGAGGCCAAGAAGATGGAGAAGGTAAACACGACACTCTGATGTTTTCCTCCTCTGCTGTTTAACACTTTGATTTATCCTGCAGCTTTTTTTCCTCATCTAGCTAATGACAACTGAGAGGAAACATTTAAGACCAAAACAACTCATGAAGGATGCGTCCTTTGATCACAGCAGCGACATCTAATGTTAAAAGACAAAAGAGATCTACGAAACCCCTCTTTAACCACCTCTCAGGGCTGCCTCTCTCAAATTTTAAGACATATCTGTGCTCCTAATGCCAGGGGAACCGGTTTTGGATTTATTTGTAACTCCCAGTTCCAACAGGAAGCACATATGCCATATTTTGTTTGTGCCACAATTTCTCTTGTGAGTTTAAAGTGTAATGCAGCTGTCTTCATTACTCAGAGAATCATATCTAAACAACAGGTTTTAGTGTCTTTCTGAGCCTTATTCACTCCTTATTTGGCTTTTTTCTGGGGCCTTTGAGCTTTAACCATCGCAGAATATTCAACATTTAGCTATAGAGTAAAAGTTTTTGCTGCTTAAAGTAATTTTTATATTTATAAATGTGTTCTGTACAAACTAAAATCCCTGTTGTGTCCACATGGATCCAGATTATGCGTTTGTTTTGGGGTTGTAAACATTTTATCTGTGTCTATACTTCTTTTTTATATGAATACATTCTGGTAAATGGTTGCAAGTCCATATGTGGCATTTTATTTTGAAATTTAGTAGATGTGAACCTGTCGTTTTCATCCCTAACTCCCTGTCTTTGTGAATCCTCTCTAGTCAGTTTGATGCATGCTGTGCACAAACTCTGACGCAAGTAGACTTGTGCGTGACCTTAGCTTAGAGCTGAGATGTTGCAGGGTTGAGCGTTGACGAACTTTGACGATGCACGTACTTCCTGTGGAAAGTAACTCATAACAAATGCCAGCATTTAATCTTTACATGAACCGACACCCAGTTTCACGTTACAGCTGAATGAACAGGTCATTCCACATCTGCAGCTTTTTGGTCGTCTTTCCATGTGTCCTGTTAAACCTTATCTACGTTACGGAGCTCTGTGATCAGGGGCACATGGAAAGACTTTTGCACAGCGGTAGATGCTGAGTTACTCCAATCGTATCGCCGCTTCTGTATGTTTTAGCATGTTTACACTGTTTCTGCATGCACATTGCACACCATGTTACTGCAGCACGTCTTGGGTAACCTGTGACGAACTCCAGAATCATCAAACCAGCGATCAAGGCCCACCTCAGGATCCTTAGATCTGATTCTGAATGTTTTAATGAACTTTAGCTCAGAGTACTAACCCATCTGCATGTTTCTATGTATTTGCTAAACCTTGTTGATGTTGTGTCTTTAAGTTGAAGCTCATTTGCTGCATGGTCACCGCTCACATTAAGGTTTGGTGCTGGTTGTGTCATGTCGCCCTCTGTTCAGAACGCGCTGTCTCGCTCCTATAATTCCAATAACTCCCCGCTGAGCTGGTCTCACTTCGGCAGCTGTAGAGATATGCATGCCAGCCAAGGCTCTCTTGTGTTTAGTGCGAGGGACGGACAGCCCTACGGAGCTCTGAGCGTCTGTGTGAGTACTGAGTGAACCTGCCCAGCTCCTGCAGCTCTTACTAAGCCGGGGCTTCCAGCTTCCTGCTAGTTTCACATCCTGTAGAAGACAAGAAGTGTGTTTCCTTCCCTTCCTGGTGGTGGAAAGTGACCCTGTGAAGCCATCTTTTGTTTGTCCTCTTATGGGCAAATGAAAGTATGTCTCTCGCCTGTCCGACTTCTCTCAAACCTTTTCTGTAACATGTGCTGACGTGTTAGAGAGACAAATGTGGTTTTGGTTTTGCTTCTGTAAGTCCGATGCTGATTGGCTTGTTTGAAAGGGCACTCTGAGTTTTTGGTACCATTTTCTGATTGATTTAGTTTGAAATGAGGAGTAAATCAGAAAAAACTGAGATCTGATGGACTAAATCTAAATTTACAGATGTAGGTGAAAGTGTCTCTGCATTTGCACCAAATCCCACAATGGTGAAAGAAAAACAATGAGCAAAGTTTGGACAAAATTCTTGTGTTTTCTAAACCTTTGTCCTTGTTTTGGAGGAATAAATAAGGTGCAAACAGTTTGTGCTTCAGCTGTGGGGCTATAAATGAACTATAACAGCTGAATCTTAATCCATGGAGGCAAATTCCCCAGATTAAAGTTTCTTCTTCAAATGTGCTTATTTTTGCCTCGAACAGGCTCAGATTTGCAATTTAAAACTTCTTTTCTAAAGGCAAGATGCTTTTTTTCCATTTTATTTATTTATTTTTAACCAGAAAGTTGTCTCTCACGGCTGTTTTTGAAGTCTCATGACTCAGTTTGACAAAATCATCATTTTATTTTATCTAATCTGAAAACACAGGAGTTGCTTGTCTTTGTTACTTTTGAATTTGTTTATTTTGATCCAAAAAGATTTTCAAAAGACAAAGAATGCAGGAAGAACTAAACTTACCAATCAAATAAATGCAGAGGTAGACAAGCAATTCCCATGTTTTATGACTTAAGCTCAATGTTTTTGTTAACTAAGTTGTGTGACTTGAGACGAGGAGAATTTCCTTTAACAAGATTGACTTCAAGAACTGAAATCTAAACAAGCTTGCCTGTCTTATTTTTTTATAAAATTGTCTTGTTAGACCCAATATGAGCCACATTCACCAGAAGAGTCCAGAAAATGTCTAATTTTAAAATACAAAACGTGAAATTTACTCCCAAATTCCCCCAAAAAATTACAAATGAGGTAAGACAAATGAACTTGTTGAGTTTCCTGTATTAAGAAATTACCCTTATGTCAAGAAACTTGTTTTGTTTTCATCATTCAGGAATCTTTTAACAATTCAGGCATTTTTTGGTCCTCTAATTAGGTACTTTTTATTGTTTAATCAGGTGAATGAGGCTCTTTTTGAGTCTAACGAGACAATTTTGCTTAAAAACAAGAGCACAAACACTTGATCAGAGTTTTATTTATAACCACATTTTTAAAATTTGGAATGTCAATGAGGCATGTGCACACTGAGTCTGAGTTTCCCTCCAAAAATTTAGCATGTTTTGTTAAAGAAATAGGATCTGGTGTGTCAATTATTTTTGCATAATAGCTGCAAATCTTGCATCAATCGTGGTTCCTTTTAGAACAGGTTCAGTTTTCTGCACTTATCAGACCTTTCTGATTTCTTTTAAAGATACCATGAGTCACTACAGCTAATCTGAGCATCCAAATATCAATGCTAACTTTTTCTGATGGCACATTTTGGATTTATAGAGTCCTGGTGTGTGTCTTACTCCAAACATACTGCTAGCTGCTGCTCAGGATCCTTTGTTTTTCAGAAATATGTGTCGTCTTCCTCAGAGTTTGCTGTTCCAGAGAAGTATCAAACTGGACCACTGACATCCTAAAATGTACCTGTACACTATCAGGACAGCAGCCTTCAGAAGCTCTCAGCTCATATAGCTCAAGCACTGCAGAATCAAAGAAACTGTAAAGAAATAACTGAATTCAGTGTTCAAGGTTTCTGTGTTAAATATTTTCTTACAAACCACGAAAATAAGCAGACTCAGTGTGCAAAAAACTTAAATTTGAATTATTTGAGCCTGTAAGGAGGAAAGTGAAACAGCATTTTGGATGTACTCTTATTGTGCATGTTTGGATTAAGGTTCAGCTTTTACAAAAATGCAAAACGAGTAAAGCTAAATAGTCTGTAGCTTTTAGACCCCAAAAAAGAAAACAAGGCGGGGTGAAAACTTTGAATTGTCCTGTGTGGTACCAAACTCTCGCTCTTTCAAACACTGCAGGTTCTTCAACATGATCACTATCAGTGTGCAAAAATTAATCCTCTGATTGTAATGCATCTCAACAACCGTGATTCTCTTCCCTCTGCTGCACTTTTAATCCTTCTTAATCATCTCCACTTCAGTTTTTCATCCCTCCATAACCTCTCAGTGTGTTTGTGGGGATGAAAAGTGTGTTTGCTGACGGTAAGTGGAAGAAGTGTGTGTCCAAGTGGGTGTTAGAAGAGCTATCTCCAGATTTCTGAGAGTGTGTGTGTTGTAACCCCGCTGCACCTCTTAACCTTTAAGATCCCCTTTGACTCCAGAATAACACGCAGCTCACAGAGTCTGAATAGACACCAGGGAAGTTTAATCCCTGTTTTTCATCGTTTTAATCAAATGTCACCCTTCTCCTCCTCCCATCTAGAGCCACACATCACTGCCTAATGCTATTACCAGACATGAAAAATGATCATGTCAGTGTCTAATAGTCTGTCCCGTCTCATATCCCTTGTGTAAGTGAGGTGAGATGAGGGCAAAGTGGTGATAAATGTGACTTTCTTTCCTTTCAGGACGACGTATTTGTGTCTCAAGGGCAGCAGAGCTACACCATGGACCCACACAGAAAAGTAAGCTTCACAAATGCGTCACAAAGCTCAGGGCTCAAGGTCTAAATGTGGACACCTTTCATTCGGTTGTTTCTCCGTCTCAGGTGCCTTTGATGAACGGTCAGATGGGCCCTCCAGGTCGGCCGCAGATGAGTCAGACCGCCATGGCGCGGCACCCTTCCAGAGAGCAGCTCATAGATTATCTGATGCTCAAAGTTTCCCATCAGCAGCCGGGGCCTCCACGCGTCCAGCACGACACGATGCAGCAAGAGGTGAGAAAAGGTGTCTGTGTGAAGGAAAGTTTTTATAACTCTTTATGTTTCTGTTCTCATGCTTTGATTAACTTCTTAATGGGATCGTTTCTCCTCCAATAACGGCACTAAATCTTCTTTCATGCACGACCTTCACAGTGGACAGTCAGATTTTCTCTTCATTAGAATCATTCACAAAAATTTGTCTCGACTTCTTTCATCTGAAGTCATCAACCCAGCGCTGCAAAAGCCTCGTACCATCTTACCATCTGCTGTGTTGTCTACACTGATGTAAAAGTGTGAGAATGCTGTTCTAACGTGTGAATGAGAAGCTAATGAAAGTGTGTGTGGGTGTGTTTCAGATTCGTGTGAAGGTGGAGAAGAATCCGGAGCTGGGCTTCAGTATATCAGGAGGAGTGGGAGGCCGGGGAAACCCCTTTCGTCCAGATGATAATGTAAATCCAATTTCTTTAAAAGTTTCCGTCAGTGTGGGATGTTTTCATGTCAGTAACTGAAGTATATTTGTTTACCAGATAGATTTTTTGTCTTCTTGTAAATTTTTGGTATTTTAAATTTATTTCATTTTTTTCAATTTTCTGTTTTTCCCATACAATCTTGTTGCATTACATTCTTGTTTTGTTTATCTAAAGCTAACACTTGGTGCAAAGAGTGAAAGCACTATTAAACCTGAAATATCTTGTACTTAAAGCTCCTGTGAGGAGTTTCTGACCCATGATAAAACTTACTGGAATTAACAATGATGCCTCATTATGGCCTCAAAAATAAAATGAGACCCTCAGCACCAAGACTAAAAATTGTTTTATTGTAATTTTTAAATCCTGAAACTTATGTTTGGGGGTAGGTGCCATATGATATAATTAGCAACATATTTTTCCCACGCAAAAAAATATGCAGTGAATCTTAAATTTAGCTGTTTTGGGTTTTTTTTTTTGTTTTTTTTTTGAGTGAGTTGGAAACTTTAAAGAGGGGGTATTGTTCCTTTTTTGGTCTTTATTCTGTCCCTCTGGTGCCCGTGTAGTAACTTTCCATGGGTTACAGCTCATAAATTTTAAAAAAAAAAACTTATTTCAGCCTCTGCATGAAAGGCTTTGTTTTTAGCTGCTGTCTCTTTAAGACAAAACCCCTTCTTTCTGATTGGCCAGCTCTGTGGAGGCCTGTCAGGAGGCTGAGCTATGTGTAGACCTTGGTGTTTGAGGCACCATCCCATCAATTTTTGAGATCCTTATGTAATGACATCATAATTTCAGCAGTTGTTTTTAGAAGTTTTGAAAGCATTTTTATCAGTCTATAGACAGATTCAAATCTGCACATATTAAGTCTGAACATCCAGCAGTGATTAAAGAACCCTCTCTTTGTTATCTTCAGGGTATTTTCGTGACAAGGGTTCAACCTGAGGGGCCAGCATCCAAGATTCTTCAGCCTGGAGACAAAATCCTCCAGGTACACTTCAATCTGAGCTTTGTGACGCTTTCTTGCACTTTTTTTATGATTTGCTTGAGATTTATTGTCATATTCTCTGTTCTCCCGTCCTCCCCTGCAGGCGAACGGATACAGCTTTGTGAATATAGATCACGGGAACGCCGTGTCTCTCCTGAAGACGTTTCCAAACACTGTGGATTTGACTATCATGAGAGAAATTCAAGCGTAGACCTGACTGACCTGTGAAGAGACGGGCGGGTGTGGGGACATGAGGAGAGAGACAAACAGATGAAATTATGTTGACTCTCATATTTTTCTACCCAGAGGAGACTGATCTGTCCAAACCTGTAAGGACTATTTATAGTAGAGATCTTATAGCCTTGATTCAACGGGGAGAACCACTGAATGTAGTGGATCAAAGTGAGACGGCGGTAAAACCTCTGCACGTACGAGTCCTCAAAAGGCCATCACTGTGGTATATATATTTTTATACAAAAGAAGCTGAAGATATGACCTGCTCTGAAGCAAATAATTACTGTGGTCTCTGTACAGATCATCTTTTTCTTTTTTAAGTCCAAATCACATAAATCCTTTGTCATGATTAGGTTTTATTTCAGCAGATCGACATGAATCCACCACTAGGGGGCAGGGCTCCCTCCTTTCTGTCATCCAGTCTGCCTTTTTTTAACCTTTTATTTAAGATGTTGAAACCGTTTTCTGGTCTGCGACGGGATCTTTGAGGAGGACGATGTTACGTGATTTTCCTGTGGAGACGAATGTAGATCAAGGAGCGGTTTGATTTTGTTTTTACGGATAGAGATTACTTCTTTCTCTGATTGCAAAATGGGAGCGCTGAGAAGAGGGAATCATCCACCCCCTGCTTCCACAAACCTGTCACAGACACTTCTACTCTCACTTCCTCCAAACGTGATCCTCACAGCAGCTGCTCGCCATGTCACCTGACCAAACCTCTACCTGTGCTGTTTGAGACATCAGCTAATCACAGCTGCTCAGATGTTGAAGAAATGCAGTCAGAAGTCTTCGTCCAACACAAACGGAAAGAGATTATAAAGATCGGGAGATTTAGGAGGAGAGGTGTCGTTTGTTTGCTCAGCCTTAACCTGTTTTGCCAGTCAGAAGATTTTATTTAAACCAAGAGTTTGACATTTTGGGAAATGCTCTTATTTGCTTTTAACATAGCATGAGATTTTATTGTTATTGTCTTTTATTTTGAAGGGACTTTGAGATGCAACACAAAATGAAGCAGTTTAAAAACAACAGATTAACACATGTAGGAATTATACATGTTTAACTCACACAACATTCAGCTGCAGACCAGAAAGAAGTCAACAGTCTAGCGGGAGTAGCCACTTAGTATAAGCTAGCACATTGTGTTTAAAACTGGCCTTAAAGCTCCTTTAAATCTCAAACATGAAAGCTCCTGTGAACATTTTTAGCTGGTTTTTAAAAAAGTCTTAAATAGACACTGTTTTCTGCAGATGACTGACGAGAATCAACACGATTTTTATTCAGATTGCTGTAAAAAAAAACCTTAATATTACTTTTTTTTTCAATTGTCTCAAATTGTCTTAAATACGAATAAAAAATCACAGCTGACTTTAAAGCTCCTCTAAAGGCCATGATCAGAATTATTTTTTGCAGCAGTGATTTTTCTACATGACAAACAAGATTACGAAAACTACCAGCATTAAGATTTCTTTATCGTATTGATTTGTTTTTGTCTGAATCACCAGCGGTGGGTAGGTGCCAGTCAACAGGGTCACCTGCCAGCTACTAATACATTTCTTGTTGCACAGATTGCTGGAGGATCTTGAATTTGGTCGTTAAAGAAAGTAAATTACTCCTGAGGCTCCGCCTTGTTCACAGTGGTTGCCAAAGCCGACACAAAAGCTTCTTATGGGAGCTTTAAAACACATTGTTGTGTTTCATACCCAAGCATTATGACAACAGTTGATAATTTCACTCCAGCTATGTGCTATTCTGTTTCTTGTTGAGGCACCAGGACTCATTCCTGGAGTTCATCATGCTCACCTCATAGCATTAAGGGTTAGCATTAAAAAAATCTACACGGACCCTTTGAGAAATGTCACACTGTTTTAAAATCAGCCAAACTTTGAGGAGCAGAGGTAGATCTATAACCTTTGGATCAATCAAGCTTTTAGACTGTTTTTCCTGTCTGTGCTAGGCTAAGCAAAGCTATTTAGCTGCTAACAGTAGCCTTAGCTGACAGTTTGTGAGAGTTGCGGAAATCTCTGTTCAGCAGAAAGCCAAACAATGAACTTTTCCCAAAGTGTGCAGACTTTCCTTTTAGTACAGAGAGACGTTAGCGGTCATGCTAGTCAACCAAAGCAAGTCTAGAAATTGTGTTCGGAAGGCAAAAGCAGGAGACAACCTAAGAGAGATTTCTGAATCATGTAGACATTCACTTGTGTTTTATTTTGAAAGGGCTTCATCATTGTGAAGGGAGGGGGTTTCAACATCTGTCAGTTTTTATTTCTACCATGGGAGAAGACCACAGTTTGCCTTCATGTCTTTGTAAATGTCTGATCATTGTGCTTTCACTCATCACGTTCAGTCGGTGTGTTTCTCTTTGCTGTACAGAGAGCGGAGAGCGAAGGAGCGACTTGTCAAGTGCCATAGACCTTGAACTGTTTGAACGGGGAGGGGGGACAACCTTTGACCCCAGAGCCCAAGCAATATTCACATATTCACCATCATCTGAGAGCGTTAGCAGCAGAGCGGCTTGAAAGCAATATGTAAAGCCTTTATTTTCACCCAGAGGGAAAACACAGCATCAGATCACATTTTTAAAACCTTTTAGTAATCCCTGGTGATTTTACATGATTTTTATAATGTGAAAAAGAATCTTTTTGTAATGAAATAGCACAGGACGTATATACAGTAGTGCTAAAAAAAAAGAAGAAAAGATCTCTGCATTGTATTGAAGTGAATGTCTGTGTCACTTTGCCCGAGGCTTTTTACTGTTATTTGCTTCGATTGTCACGACTTCATATGTTTGAAAAATGTTAAAAACAAAAAGAAAAAGTCGTCACAGCTGCATCTTGGATCATTCCTGTGTTTATCAGAAGGAGAAACATGTTTTTAAGTCTTTTCATTCACTTGTAAATAACTTTTCAGTGAAGACGTATTTCCACGCAGAAAGGAAATGATAAAAACTGATTGATGGCCGTATAAACTCTTACCACTGTATTGTTTGATTTTTGATAGATTCACATCCTAAAGCGGCATTCCCTCTAAATTCTTGCAGTAGATTGTGTCAAAGTCTTCTGTTTTATTCCCTAACATAGCAAACATTGACCAGGGGGAATTCCTGTACCCTTAAAATAAATATTTTTTAAGGAAAAGTAACTGCAATTGTTTAAAGTTTCATGACTCTTTTTGGTTGCATTCTACCATAATGGAGAAAAAATTTAAAGCAAGTTGAGAAATTTAGGAAAGCTCATTTATACTCTAAATTAAAAAATAGTTTTTTTTTTGCTTGTATCTGAATCTTAAACTGGTAAATTCAGAGTAAAACAACTTTTAAAAAAGTGTTTTTCAAATTCCTCACTGAGCATTTCGAGTCACACACAGATGAATTGTTGTTTATATTGTTTGTTTTGAATTTTGTTGCTGATTTCTGTGGACTTTAAGAGTGGGAGGGGGGTACTTTCTGGGATTATGGTCACTTTATTTATACTCATTTAAGAAAAAAAAACATGCAGTCTGACAGTCTAGACAATCTTGGGAGATAAAAACAACGTTACATTTTCTTCACTCACGTCGGTCTGTTTCTTCCGCTCCTGTACTGTTCTTATTTATTTAGCAGTCTTCTGTGGTTTTTAGACCTTACTAATCAAAATGTAAATACTCTTAAAAAAAAGACATTTGAGGAAAAAGAAATTAATTATGGCATTAGTGACTTGCGATTGTACAACCAGCAATAAATTGCAATGCAGAGGCACCTGTTTTAATGTATAGCTAGTATTTCTAAGGTTTCTCTGGAAACAGCCACCGTGAGATGAGGATGATGATGAAAATGATGACGATTGATATGCATTTATCCAACATTCCAGATTTTGTACATAATTACCTGTTTCTGAAGTAACCTGTGGAAATAAAACTAATGCTCTTTAAAAACGGTTTATGTCTTCATTTGTTTGATCTATCTGTTTAATCACTGCAGTAAATGAATAACTGAACAAGCGGTCTGACAGCCAGAGTCTTTGTGTTCTGTACTGAAGATAAAAGATACTTTTTTATTTATCAATTTTTTTTGGACCTGGATTCTAAATTTGATCTTAGAATTTTAGAGTTCTCATTTCAGAGTCAGAATTCTTAAACTCTTTCCTTGAATTTTGGCAAACGGAGACTGGACTAGCTGTCTGCTTTGCCTCTGGCGCCACCCTTAGGCTAAACTGGCCTTTTCATCAGGTTTTTGAGTCAAGTGATTATAATCCCTGACATAGCTTTAGATGCATCTATTTATTTTTGTATATTTGGTCTTAAACTTGGATGTGGTGTTGTATGGAGTGTGTCTCCAATTACTCGTAATAATGCTTTTGTTCTAAAGGTGATTTCTTTCTCTCTAACCACCACTTAGCCTTAGTGTCCATCTCTGTTCCTATAACCTGGCCTAGATCTCCAAATGCATTCATTCCCTTCATTTAATTCAAAATGAAAACTATTTTCTGGGCTGGTATTGATTGCCTAAAGATTGTATAACAAGCTTGGATAATAAGTAGATCTGAGTACTAGTTATGAGCCGTGTTTCCGGCAGGGGGAGGTAGAGCCGTTCTCATTTCTTTCTTAAGCCTTTTCAGAAATTCGAGGAAGCCTGTGAAGCCCGTCGCTCCGTTAGCTTGGATAAATTACATCAGGCCTGGGGTGAAATAGGGAAATATTGAAAAATAATATCACAAATAGAGAAATACTGTAACTGAATTTATTATTTTGCACTATGAGCGGGATTCCGGGCACCGCAGTCGTCCAGGTCACCAACCTTTCCTCGGCGGTTAGCAGCGAGCAGATGCGCACTCTGTTCGGCTTCCTGGGAGACATCGAGGAGCTGCGGCTGTACCCGCCCGAGTAAGAGCAACCAACGTCGGCATAGCTGCATGGGAAAACCCGAGGATGCTGGCCTCTGTGGGACTTCATTTGAAGTCTTAAAATAAGGCATTTACGAGTAAAATAACCAGCTAATGATCATTTGTATTCTCTGTTTCTTCCCCCAGCAATGCTCCTCTGTCTTTCTCATCCAAAGTGTGTTATATAAAGTATCGAGACCCCTCCAGTGTTGGTGTGGCGCAACATCTCACCAACACAGTGTTTGTTGACAGAGCTCTCATAGTGGTCCCCTGTGCTGAAGGTGAGTGTCATATATTTAATTTATATCACAAATCTTGATTTACTTCTGAGGACTTACTTTGGCCTCCTGCTGTTTGGATTTCAGGATGATTATTATCATTATCGGTATTTATTTTGGGTTAGTTGCGTCATTGACTGACTTCAGTATCCGAAGCAGGTGTCGGGCTTTATCACTGTAATAAAACATTTAATAAGAACAGCACCAAGACGAGGTTTCTGTTTTGTTCCATTTTGGGTGGTTTCTACTGAATAAAAAGCACTGGTGACAATTTAATAAGACATATGTTAACAACAATAATAATGACGATGGAGAACATTACTTTTCACGGAAGTCCTAGTAAAAAATAAAAACAGCAGAATAAAAAGCCAGCACTTAACACTGGTTAAAATTAATCAAGGGATTCGACCTCAAATGTACAGCAAATGCATAAAAATCTAATAACACAAAGTGAGTCCATGATGACCAGAGGAAAGAAGAAAACAAAATATAAAAAATAGGAAAATAAATTGAAGAACTTCAAAGTAATGATCACAGTACGAAAAGTCAAATTAAAAAGCATAATGTTAAATAAGTAAAAAGGATTTTTTTTTTTTTTAAGTAATGTTGATAAAAGCAGATACAACAATAAAATAAAACAACCAAAATGTAATAATAATGGGGGAAAAAAGTAGAAATATCATTATCATCACAGAAAAGCAAGTTGTGTTTAAAATGTGATTTCAATGATGATTCTGCAGTTGTTACAACTTAGACAGGTAGGCTGTTCCAAAGTCCAGGGTCCCTGATTGAAAAGGCTCTGGTTACTAGCAGAAAATTTGAGGCCGAGGGCTGGCTGTTAGGGATTCAGCACTTAAAATATGTAACGATATGCCAGCCCGTGATGCCAGGGATCAGTAAGATTTTAAAATCTATTTTTAAACTGACTACTTTAACCTGAAAGAAGCTTGGCTGTGAGTTCTGTACTAGATTGAGGCATGAGAGTGGTTTTTGGTGTATGAATCAATGCATTATAATTGTTTTATAGTTTTTCAAGAAGATTATCATAAGATTACAATGAAGGTGTAAGACCCGAAAGTAGAAAAAAACAGTATTTTTCAAAGAAACCAAATCGACAGCAGTAGAAAATTTACAAATGCATTTTCAAAAAAATGAGGTGTTAGGAATCAAGGAAATGAAGAAGAAATGGAAACTGGTACGTTTATTGGAGGGAGTTTTTGGCACTTCTAGAAATCACAAAATAATTTGCTTTAGTTTTTTAAAACACAACTTCATCTTGATTTAAAGCTCCTGTAAGGAACTTTAGAGTTGTGAGGAGTTTGGTGCCCCCTGTGGTCATGTTTGTTTCAACCTCTGAAAAAAAATGGTTTTAGTTATTTCAAAGCTTATAGAGTTACTCTGCATAAATAATCACACTTCCTTCTGATGGCCTAGTTTGCTTTTGGGTCACATCAGGATTGATTTAACTTAGCTCGTTACCAGCTAAAAAATCCTGAAAAGAGCTAAGGCATATTGAATGAGGTGATTGTAGTTTGTTTTGTCAAATAAAACATGTAGCCATAGATGTTTTTTCATTCATACATCTTTTTGTATATGAATGAAAAAATAAAGGTTTTTTTTTAAGAACAAAAACAGATTTCTATGGTTTGGTTTGTTTTACAGATCAAGTCTAGGTGTTCATTTTAGCGTTTGAGAAATCAGGAAGGTCTAAGATGAGTTTTGCTGTAGTGATGTCTGAACCGAAGCTCCAGGATGTTAGCGCCTCTTCAGGAACATGTTTGCTGGTATTTTTACATTAAAGCTACTTATTAATTCATTGCCACACAGCTAACTTCACCCATTCCTCTCTCTTCCATGTAGTTGTTCCTTCCTTTAAACCTCCCTCCCCCCTTTTGGTGCCACTGTTGTTCCCATTTGTACAGTCAAACAAATGATGTCACCTCTAACCTGATGCTTTTTGTCCACGTGACTTGGTGCTGGATGGCTACTGAGTTTATTAATTTGGTTTTGTATGTTTTTTCTGTGTGATTATGTGTGCATATCAGATGACTAGACTGGCCCAGCTGTTACACTACACTAGCCTGAGTCAGGCATTGTTTTCCGAACCACTATCCCCGATCGGGCCAGCGCAGCCTTCACGGGGGGAATGTGACCAGGAGAATAGCCCGCTGATCCTTCCAAGATGGACACCTTGTCTCTTTTTATTTATTTTTCTTTTCTTTTTGGTTTGTTTCCTTTCATACTTTCCCATGTTGTCCACTTTCTCCTGTCTCTATCTAGAAACTACAGTATTGCTTATCTCTAGCGTTGTGTTATATTTGTTATTTTGGTTTGTTGTTTTGATTATTGTCCAACCCCCACCCCCCTCTCTCTTTCCGCTACAGCTGCAGCTTGTGTGTGATTGAATTCTGTCCAGGTTGCTCCGGCATACTGCTGGTGGGATGTGTATCACACATGGGAAGCTAGGAGGATCACTAACACTTTACTCTCATAGTGAGGGGCTAGACGTTTTGAAGTGAGACCCAGTTATGACATCTTTACCTCTTAAGAACGTCTCATCTGTCAAATCTTTGTGCTAAAGTAGGATTTTCCCTCATTTCAGGATGTTTTGAATGTCACAAACTCTCCTCTGTTAGCTTCATAACTCATAACTGAATGCTTTGCGTCGCTCCTGAATTTGTTGTTAATTCTGTAAAAGTAGCCGTCTCCTCCTGCAGCAGACGAATCAGATTTTAACCCAAAGTGGAAACAGAATCCTGATTGGTTGTTTCATTTTAAAGCTAAGTCTTGGCTAACAGTTCTTAAATTGTTGTTCTTCTCTGTATCTGATGTCCTGTGTGCTATTAGTGATGCAGCCATTGGGGTTATCTTGTGTTGCACACCTTTCCAACACTGCGAAACGATCGCCCCCCACGGAAAAGCGCCCATGCTTGATATCGCATGGTTCATGACCAATATGTTTCCAGTCCAGGTGACCCATGCATCAAAGTGTTGACTCATTCTCTGCATTGTGTTTTTTTTTTCTTTCTTTTCTTGATCTATGAAAAGAGACCAAGGAGAAATTGATTTTTGATCAGTAACGTTTGAGTAAATTCAGATTAAACTAAAGAATCAGAGTAAGGATGCTCGGTCTCCATGAGTAGACAGTGGTAGTTTTTAGGCTCTATGGGGATGCTCTCTTTCTCTCTAGAATACAGTGGGCTTATTGTGCAGACATAGAGGAGACAGAGACCCGTCCCTCTATTGCCTTCACTAATATCTGCTTCTGTCCTGCAGGGAAGATACCGGAGGAGGCCAAGGCTTTGTCCCTTTTGGCTCCCGCTGCTCCAGTACCCAGTCTGATTCCTGGAGGGGGACTGCTCCCGATTCCTACACCCAATCCTCTTCAGAACGTAAGTCTTCATCCCCTTGATTACCCATGATTTCATTTTGAAGTGATAGATTCAGTTGCAGCTATTAAAATCATTTGACGTGTGCACATTGACAGAAATAAACCTTGTGGGTGTTGATCCAAGCTTCACAAAGCCTCTTTGCCATTAAAGGCAGCACTTTATTTCTCTGATATCTTCAATAAGATCAGTATTATTGTTACAAAGGCATAATTGCTGTTTAAAGGCTGGCTCACACTGGACATAACACATCTGCAGCATATTTTGAGTTTCTCCTCTGTGTTCAGATGGATCAAAAAGCAGGATTGGTGCAAAAAATCAGGGCTTGCAGAGCAGACCAGGCCGAATGCAAAAAGAACAAATTCAAAGGAGCGTTAACTTTAATAGAGGTATACCCCACCATTACAGGCGCTACAGTAGGATTACTGCGCCTGTTTGTCTGTTTAAAGACAGATATTGTGTAGTGCCTTACCGTTTGAGACGAAATATGCAAAGACACAGCCTTTTTCAGTGAACAGATGAGATAAAGGAGACAAAGTCTCAAACCGGCGAGGCTCGCTGCCATCAGTTTTCCGAGATTGATTCAGTCTTTGCTTTTATACGTTTGGGTCCTACCAAGATGTGTGTGGTGAAATGTTGGAGTTCATAAACTGCTTAAAGAGTTATTCATGAAGTTACTGGGGAATTGTGCGGTGCTTGTTCCACAAAGCAGATTTCATATTGCTTCGTTTATTATTGAGGTTTTCGACTGTGTGCTCAGAAACACCACACACATTTACAGTAGGGATGCACGATATTATCGGCACAATATCGGTATCGGCTGATAAAAGCTTAAAAACACGTTTATCGGTATCGGCAGATATGAAAATTTCTGCCGATATGCACAGCCGATAAGGTGCTATCAGTTAGGATTATTATTATTTTCCATCTGAAAAATAAGCTCCTTAAATAAAATGTAGCACTTCATTTATTTGCACTGCAGAGCTCTGTGTCTGTCACCAGGTTGTTACCATAGCTCTAAAATAATCAAATGCAACTTGGTTATGTTTAAAAGTGCATTGTACATTTAAAGTTCATGTGATCTAAAGAAATCATTTTTCTGTATTTCAATACTGAAAGTCTTGAGTTTGAAAAAATAATACATTTCTTATTTATGGTAAAATCAAATGTTTTTTTGTCTTGTTTTATGTGTGTTTCTTAAACAAATAAGACCGTCACAATAAGAGTAACATATAAATTCCAGTACAGGATAGACTTAGCTTTCTTTACAGTGAAAAAAAACAAACAAACTTGTGATTATCGGTATCGGCCAAAAGGGGTTTCGACATGTATCGACATATCAGATATCGGCAAAAATCCAATATCATGCATCCCTAATTTACAGTGCTGAAAACACATGAAAACTTGATCAGTTCTGATCACGTAACGAAATCAACCCCCCAAAAAAAGCCATATTTACACGTATCAGCAGATCGGGACATCCCTACACAATACCTTAGAGAGGCTTAACAGAGGCTAATTGCACATCCCTGTCAGGTTAGGCTGTATGCTGCATCCTGAAACGAAAACAGGAAGCTAAAAAAAAGGAATTGGCATGTTGAGAGATGTTGTCTATCGACATTTTATTCACTATCTTTTGCAAATAACCTTCCCGGTTCCCGAAGTGGAGAAAAAGTTGGTTGTGCTGCAAACACTGTACATCCTACTTTGCTTACTCCCAGTTCTTAAAGGGGCCCCACATATCTACACATGTATGCTAAGTTATTCCCTTATTCTTTACAGCGCAGTTTTCTTATGAAGCTATTCACACCTGGAGTCAAGTGACTGCAATAAAGAAAAGTTTTAGTCAACCAAAATGAAAAATCAAGTCAAATCAAGGATGTTTTGAGCTGTATCAATCTCAGTGATGTGAGTCTCATTCCTGTCAAACCCTGACTGTGTGTGTTTTACTTGTACAGCTGAACCTTCCCGTAGTGAACCGGATTTCAGCAAGTCTGGAGCCCACTTCGTCTTCTCTCTCTCAGCCCCCTCTTATGGGAAATGTTGACCCCTCCAAGATCGATGAGATCAGGAGGACTGTGTATGTCGGCAACCTGAACTCACAGGTGAGCTGACCTCTGCTAAACGTCCTTATGTCGGCTACACAGCCTGGGAAGTTTTATCAGTTTGTCATGTCTCAATCAACTCTCCCTTTCCACAGACGACCACTGCAGAGCAGCTGTTAGAGTTCTTCAAGCAAGTTGGAGACGTGAAGTTTGTGCGAATGGCCGGCGACGAGACTCAGCCGACTCGCTTTGCCTTCGTGGAGTTTGTGGAGCAGGAGTCTGTGGCCCGAGCTCTGACCTTTAACGGGGTCATGTTTGGAGACAGACCCCTGAAGTACGTGCTTACATTCATAAATTAGTTTAGAGACGATAATTAAAGTTCTGATGTCATTAATCAGTTTACTTTAACGTGTTTCAGGGTGAATCATTCCAATAACGCTATCGTCAAACCTCCGGAGCTGACGCCACAGGCTGCTGCTAAAGAGTTGGAGAGCGTGATGAAGAAAGTGCGAGAGGCTCAGTCCACCATCGCCGCTGCTATTGATCCAGGTAGACCCCTGTCTTTCTGCACATATTAGCGTCAACACGTTTAAATTCTTGAGTCTCTGATTCTGAATCTACTGCCCTCTCCAGCTGACATAAAGAAACGTTCGTCCAGTCGATCTAGACGGACGCGCCGCTCCCGCTCCAAGTCACGCTCATGCTCACGCTCGAAAACACACAGGAAAAGATCCCGATCGAAACACAGGTGATCAAATGAAACACTTTAACTCTATATGATGTTGTGTTTTGTTTCTTATCTGCTCAAAGACATTTTTTCTCCTTCTGTTGGAACAGAACGCCACAGAAGTCCTGGCAGCGGAACGACTCCCACAGTTCCCGAACTGGCCACAAGAAGCGCTCTCGCTCCAGAGACAAGAGACACAGTCGCAGCCGCTCAAGGTGGGAAGGAGCAATCAGCACATCTCCTGATTGTTGTCATCCTGAAATCACAATCAAACATTTTGAGGGGTTTGCTGTGAAATTTGGTGCTTCAGTAAAAATGCTCAAAGGAATATTTTTGTCGTTAAAAAAAGTACCCCTCTTATTTAAAAATGATAAACCAGATAATTTATGAAACATTTGCTTGAGATTTTACTGAGAAGATTACTAAACTATCTCATTCCTGGATGTGATCACTGTCTGATACCAAACTCAATAAGCAATAATGTTCCCAGAATTAGTTTGAAGTTTCTGAAAGGGATGGGTGTAAAGGGCCGTGGGTCAGAGACTTGGCTTTATTTAAAAAATATCCCAAGTTGAGGCAAAACTATGAGTAAGAAAGTTGAAATTAAGATGGAAGGTCATGAAGATAACACGCACAAAAAATGAAATTGTGTTAAAAAGTCAATACTCACATAAATGGTAATGATTATGTGAGAAAAAAAGAGAAAAAATCGTTCTTAAAAAATGTTAAAAGTCTAAGTTATGAGATAACATTATGAGATAAAATATCTAAGATGAAAACTCAGAAATCATAACTATGAGATAAATATTCCAAGTTTTGAGATCAATAAGTAGAATTACAAGGCATGTGGATGAGGTAAAAAGTGAAATTAAAGAAATGGTCAAATCTGTAACATTATAATTTTGATAGTGTCAGATGGATGTCGTAATAGTTTTATATTATCTTCCATTAAAGTGATACTCCGGGATGGAACAAGTTGGGTCCTATCACAAGGTTTAGGGTAGAAATTACCCCTACAGCAGTGATTTTGTGCAGCAGAAGCCCAGAGCGCTCGCACCCTGCCGGTTTCCTATGCATTCTGACGGGGCCTATTTTTAATGACTAAAAACACAAATAAACGGACTCCCACCGAAAAAACCTGATATCGGTCTGCATTCACGCTTTTTTTAGAGAATTTTCAGCACATTACTTTCACACAAAAACACCTCTAAATAAGGCTCTAGTTCTCATCGTGTTGTAAAACGGCGCTACCTCCGCTGCAGAGCCACAGCTGGCTACGAGGCGCTCGCTGCTTAGTGTATCAGTCCGCGCACGTGGCGTGCCAGATATAAACAAACGCAGGTAGTAGTCACGTAGTCTGCCAGGACGAAGAGACACGATGAGAACTAGAGCCTTATTTAGCGGTGTTTTTGTGTGAAAGTAATGTGCTGAAAATTCTCTAAATAAAGCGTGAATGCAGACCGATATCAGATTTTTTCGGTGGGAGTCCGTTTATTTGTGTTTTTGGTCAAGTAAAAAATGGCCCCGTCTGAGTGCAGAGGAAACCGGCAGAGGAGCAGGGAGGGGGTGTTTGGTGCGTGCGCCCTGGGCTTCTGCTGCACAAAAACACTGCTGTAGGGGTAATTTCTGCCCTGAACCTTGTGATAGGACCCAACTTGTTCCATCCCGGAGTATCACTTTAAGAACAATTGGCCCCTTTTTTTATTACCTGGCAGAATTGAGCTTCCACAGAAGTCCCCATATAAAGTGTTATTAAACCAATAAATGTGTCGTCTTTAGGGGCCACAGGAGGAGGAGTAAGGATCGCTCACGGAGCCCCCGAAGGAAAATCAGATCTCCCTCACCAAAGAGGTAAAACTGCCACTTCTTGTCTTCAGTTTCTTTTGAAAGATCAGTTTGCTAAGTGTGACTAACATTAGCATTCATGTTTATTTGCATTTCAACTTTCAGAGGTAAGAAAGACAAGAGGAGGGAGCGCAGCAGAGACCGAAAAGAGCGCTCAACATCCAGGAAGAGGAGCCGTAAGGATGAGGACAGGACGAAGAGCAGGGCCAAGCCCACGAAGGTAAGAGTAATTTTTACTTAAAATAAGACAAAAAAAAAACCTGATAAGATTTCAGTGTTTTGCAGTGATATTGCCAAATCACAACAAGCGTTACTTCAAGACCAAAAACATTAACAGGTCTAGACCTATTAATTTAAACCTTTGCAGAATTTAGCAAGTTACAACCTCTGCGTAACAGGAGCAATTGAGTCGAGGACAGCTTGAAGAGAACCTGTAGTATCAGCAACAAGTTGATCAAGCTGAGAAAAGAGCACACGATCTCTGCAAAGTCAGCAAGACTGAACTCAATGCAGCTGGAAAAGCTTCCTTAAAAATGGCTATGGCTGTGTCTGACCAGCTCCTAGACAAGATATTTTTACTGCTGAGGCAGGGGGGAAGAAATGAGAAGTTTCCTTAAAGTTACAACTTTACAAGAAAACATTAGTGCTGCACTCTGAAACCCGACTTAGGTAGAAAGTTGTCCGTCTGTCAGCATTAGTGAAAACTCACTTTTTACACCCACTCCATGTTCAGAGCTGTCTCAACTTTTAGTGCTATGAAATGTGAGTCGACTGAAAGATTTCTGGTGAATAAATGTGATTAAAGGTCAGAGCCTCAGGTTTGAAGGTTGACACATTTCAGACATCTCACACTGAGTCTTTCCTTCGTCATTTACAATCAGAACATGTGTTTAAAAAAACAACAACATCTGTTAACTTTCCTCCAGACTCCTGTCATGACAAGGAGTTCACACTTCTCTGAGGTGATAAGATCGTTCTGCGTTTCATCTGCAGCCTGTGAAGCTGAAAACAATTTAAGTGTCAGATAAACAATGAAACGTCTCACTGCAATCAGTCTTTGTTAACCGCCGCGGCCCTTTATAGCGCAACATTTCTGCTTAAAGCCTCTGAGGTGGCCTTTTATCTCTGATCTCTACCTGTCTGACACAACTTCAACCGTGTTTGAATACCTGGAATCCAGACCCTGGTGTTTGTGAACGCTTGATTAAAATCTGTTGACGATTGCAGAAAAAAATACAGACAAGGTTCAAGGTTTTCAAGGATGAGTGTCTCATCAATTTTTTTTTAACGCACAACTCAATTGTAGATTAGTTCTACTCGGGGGAGAGACCAAATTAAGCAATGGATTAAACCCTCAGATGAGCAAAGGATTCTCATTTCTTAGGCACTTGAGAGGATCTTTTTCTTGCTTTTATTAATAAATGTGTATTTTCAGTGCATTTCAGCTGCAGTAGTGAAACTGATAAAAATACGCCAAGTTTGAATTTTCAGCTTCACAGTTACAAACTGTCCTTCTGTCCATTTATGTGAGACATACAAGTTTTTCATCTTTAAACTGTTTGAGACCAGGGTGAGAATTAAAGCTGTCTACACACAAGACGAGGTTTAGATCGCAGCACTTTCAAAACCTTGGGAGATGACACACAGACAGTTTGTTTTTTAATATGACAGTCCTCTGATTGTACAGTAAATTATTCTTTTAGACCGTTACACCACACATTTAACGCCTCCAACAATTCTAAAGACAAAAGATCTTACAGGATCTTGTAGATCAAACGTGATTTCAGAAAACAGACAAAGATGCAGGACAATCAGTGTTGTTGACCAGGAAAGAAAAGAATCTGGATGAATGACGCCAAAAGCGGCTCTTCTTCTTGGCTCTGGGTTCAGTTTATGTTCTCTGCTATGTTTGTGAGCTTAAACCATAGACTGTATAAAACATGGACGTAGTCTAATCGACATCACCGTCTGTTTCTGAAACGGAAAATGAAGCACATCGGCTATAGGGGCCATATTGGTAGTGGCAAGGGCTTCGCCTACAGCCACAGGTCGCCCGTCGGTCACGTGGCCCTCAGCTGTGCTTCTTATTGGGGGAGCTCGCGATCTTAATGTCATCTGAACGGCCGAGTTAGAAAAAAAATCACCCCCTGTACAGTGAGAGCCGGTAGTAAAATTAGCGACTCAGACAGGAGATGTTTTTTGAACCAGGCTGTAAATACGTTAAATTTTGCCCTGAAAATGGCTTTTTTGGCTTGGTGTGTATGTGACTTCCGGTACTTCTGGAGCCAGCCTCAAGCAAACGCACGAGAAACAGCAGATTTTAGCACTTCTGCATCGTCTCATATTCTTAGACCGGAGGTTGCCGCTTGGCTTAAACATCCAGGTGATGACACTCCCTAGTCTTCCCCTCTAATTGGACGCAGTCATGAGCAGTAAAATAGTTTTATAGACTCCAAACACATGAGAACTATTGGACAATTCATCACTTACAAGGAGCTCTGAAACAGGCTCCGTCCATAAATCTAACTTGAAATCATCCAGTCAAGTCACTGTTACCTAGAGTTGGGAGAAAAAAATGAAAATTGATATAAATCAGGATTGTTTTTGTTTGACAATATCAAAATTGAGATTCTTCGTCAGATTTTTTTTTGTTTGTTTGTTTTTTTCAATTTTAAAGTCTTCATTTCAATCTTTGTTTATAAACTGGGTTGGAAAAAAGTTGCCACATTTCTCCAGCAGAGGGTGAAATGTTTCTCTCTGACTCACGGGATGTGCATTTTATGGGAAAATGTGATATAGTCTGTAGACATTACCATCATCATTTAACTTTTTCACATGGTCTGGTGTTAAAAACAAACTAAAAGTTTCAAAAATTGTAACTATTGAAGAATCGCAATTTACATCAAATCGGCACCCCAAAAATCATAATAGAATCGAATTTTGGGAATAGCCTATCGTCCCAGCCTCACTGTTATGTTTGAAATACTCTGAGTAACTTTTAAAGCTGAATTTAACCTTGAAAATGAGAAAAACTCAACTCCTCTACTCATTTCTCTTCTAAAAAACACACACACACTAAAGATTCAAGACCCTTAATGCTTCCAAAAACTTGTGGGTCAACTGGGTCTGATCTCTTCTTTTGAATCCCAGGTGGCAAAAAACTACGCCCGAGACATGAAGGAGGACTTTGAGAGCGACAGAGAAGGCTCGGCAGGACTCAGTGAGGACATGACATCATCATCACCCTGCGCCCAGCACAACGGCAGCTAAAAGACTCAGCTCGGGGAGCGCACAGAGACACAGAGAGACTTTTACAGCAGCACCATCAATATCTACAACCCCAACACCTGTCAGGTGTGTGTTAACACTGGATAACCAACAAACAACAAGTTCCCTCATCATCATCATAGTCATCATCAGCAGAGCATCCTGTTGAACGTCCTGATTCTTACAGCATTACATAGATCCTGTAGTGAAGTCATGTTGGAGTAACTCACCTAAAAGCAAAGAGAGTCTTAGCTTTGCAGTTCAGCTACAGATTTTTGTGTTTAGAGGCTTCGTATTAAACCGGCTAAGAGAGAATCATCAAAGTCTTGATTAGTTTGGTATTTCTCTATAAAAAAGGCTCCCATGTTTAGTATCTAATGTGGTCAGGGGAGGGGTTGTCCAATCAGAATCAAGATGTAAAAAGGTCTTAAGCCTAATTAAAGAAGGTGGCTGAGATAACTGATATTATTTACAACCAGAGGACCATAACTACTACATGTGAACTCTAAATTGAATAAGTTGCTTACTGCTCGCTCCATTATAGTTTGACATAGATACAAAAATTATTGTCCTAATACTCTAGAGAACTACAAAACAAACTGATTTAACAAGTTGCACAACTTTTGAGAGGGATCTCAACCTTATGTCAAAAATTAAAGCCTAAGAAGTATCGTGTTATTGTGAAATTTACGGAGTATTTTTCCCCACCACTGTTTATATGTGGAGTATGGGGATACTTCCGCCTCCCTTTTGAACAATACGTTCAATAAACTGCTTCATACATTTAATAAATGCTTTCATTTGGCAGTTTTTCACCTTGTAGTGGTAAATCGACCATTACAAATTGAGTCTTGGTGATAGTAGCAGCTCTACACTTGAAACTGTGATCCACAAATATGAAAACTGTCAGCCATTATTGTTAACAAATTTTTTTATGTTAATCTGACCCCTTGTTCCTGATTGGTTGGTGATCAGAAAGCGATGCTTCAGTGATTTAAAAGTTGAACGGTTTACAAATGAGAGTGCAATAAAGTCAGCTGACCTTGAAGAAGTTTGAGTTCTTAAGTTTCGATTTCGTTAAAAAAAAAAAGCTTAATCTAAGCTTACAGAATAAACAACTGATAAGTACACTGATCAGAATAAGTTAACTGAAGGCTATTCTATTGTTTTTTAGGCTGTTTTTGAGTTTTATTGCATCATTACATCTATTTCCAAAACGAAAAACATAGTTTAATATCACTATAGTCAATGTGTGGTAACAAGATGCATAAACAACAATTAAACTTTCTTTTGTGGGGAAAACCTGCATTATTTTATGCATTTTGGAGTTTTAAAACAATCTTTTTTTTCGTTTTGTTGCTGTTGCAAAAGAAATGGGAGAGAAATTGGCTTCTAGAAAGATCAATATGTGCATAAAGGAATTCTTTAAATCAAAACAACAAAAACAAAAGTAGGATTTTAACTCTTATTCTTTTAATGTTTCATCAACACCTGACTTTCTGTGGCTGATAGCCGAGTTACTTCATATAGAGCTCTTGAATAGTTGTTAGTTTCTTTTACATCAGGACATTTATCACACCCTATTTAGAGACCGACGTGTTGAGCAGCTGCAGCAGAGGAGTTTAATGTTTCTCTCTTGATTGAGTTTTATTTCATGAATACCGAAAGAAAGTGCAGATTAAGGATGACAGAAGTAAAATTAATTGTCTGGGTTTAGCATCTGCTGCAGTCTCGCATGCAAAATCCGAATCCACCAGCTGAAACATTCTGTACTTTTTACACCGCATGAAGTAAAAATAAAAGCTGCTTCAGTGCTGCTGAGGTCCCGCGGGGTGTAAAAACCGCCTTTCCTCTTATTCTGCTGCAGCAACTTCTCATTTTGCTCCTCGCAGGGTTCGAAAACAGTCAGAGAAGCTCATTGTTAGTTCCCTGCTCTTAACATATGAATAAAATGTAAACACTGACAGATTCTCTGCTGATGCTGAAAGACTCATTTGCCCTGTGAGATGATTTCCTCGCCCTGTGAAGCGTCTTTTTTCAGGGCTTCTGTTCTGGACACTGTCATATTCTGCAGATAAACACTCACAGATGTGTCATACTGCAGATTCATGCTCTACTGTTTCTCTGGACCTGTTGCTGATATATTTTTACGAATAAAAAAAGCATCTCTTGTTAGGTCAGTATGAGAACATGCAACCTGATCACATGCATCATATTTTTTCTCATGTTCTAGTCGTAATGCTGTGAGATAAACAGAAACTATTTAATGTTTTATAGATTTAAAAAAAAAGGCCTATACTGTAAAAAAAAGATGGTGATGTGCAAAATGTCTGTCAGCTCCAGAAAGAAGGATTTAAACCCCAATGAGGTGTCAAGGTCAAAAAACTGCAAGGGTCAAAAAGTGCCTAGACTAAGATTGTACAGAATATTCTATTAAATGTGGAGACTTATTGCAGATGCAGCTTCGATTTATTGTGGGTTATGTTGAATTTTAATGAGATGTTATATAAGAGTATCGTCATCTGTCTTTAGAGAGTAATAGCAGAGTAGATTTAACATTGATGGGACTTAAGTGGATTTTTTTATATATATTAACAGTTTTTTTGGTGTTGCAGTTTGCAGTATCGTGATTGTGTTAAAATATTTGTGCAAACTTGCCCAAATCAAGAGCATTTCATCAGCTTGTTGTGTTTAAAGCTTTATTTTGAAAGAAAAGAGACTGTAAGGCCAAATAAACTCCACCACTATGACTTTTACTAAACTGATTTCACTGCTTTTATTTCCTTTCCTGCTTTTGTGTTAACTTCAGTTTGAAGTGGTGAAAAAAAAATAACACAACCAAACAGTACGTGACAAGTTTTATTTTTTATATCTGTGTTTCTGCTGTGTGAGGTTCAGATGGTGACAATGTTCATGATTGTGCTCAGCGGGGTTGGAAACGTGATGTCTGCATTGTGATGAGTTCTGAAGGTTTTGGTAAAGAAGTTTATGAAGAGTTTGGATGTGTGTTTGTGATCCTTCTTGAATTTATGGGTACATCTGGTCTGGTTCCAAAAACACTCAATAAAGAGACTTTACATTCACCCATTGATGCTTCACTCTTCTCTTTGATGAGCCTCTTTAGGTATTTGTCATTGTTATTTAGGGGTCCAGGTCAAGTGTGTTTAGGCAAACTGCAAAAAAAATCTTCTAATGAAGAAAAACTAGTGTGCAGACTGAGCTGAAAGTCTGGGCGTATTTGCCATGATGTTGTAGATAAAACCTCTCTTCAAAGAGTAGAGCTTTTTTAAAATTTCTTTTGCACTCCTTGTCTGTCCTTTTTTTATTCATCATATTCAAGCCGCCTTAGTGCAAAATAACAGCACAGTGGTTTTAAATTTTACAGCTTTAAAAGTCCCCCAAATGGCCCAGTGGATAAGCGATCTACCACCTTTGAGCTAGGCATACAGGCGCAGCTAATCTGGCTGTATCAGTGGACAACCACAATATAAAACCAGAAGAGCCCCAGAAAGGTTACCCAAGTACCACACAGGTCACCTGGACTTCTTTTTGTTACTGTGCCCCAAAAAATCATTTTTTATTTTCTTTCAGGAGAATTTTTAATTTTTTAACTTGCCCAAATACTCAAAGAGTTAAGGAAATGAGAACCATTTGTATTAGCTAATGCCTGTGATTAGAATATGGTTGTACTTGGATTCCTATGCAGCACTGTAGTAAAGTAGTAAATTTTCTCAATAGCCCTAATGGTCAAAGAGTTATGGAAATTTAAAGAGCACTTTTAAATTGGGGTTATCCAAGAGTTAAGGAGTGATTGACATCCTGGGATTGGTGTGTTGTAAATGGTCATACCTTAATGTCACCATAGACTGTATATTGAATCAACAGTGTGGCTCCACCTTTTACCAATATACGGTTTTGAAAATACCCTGGTCAAAGGCGCCGCCATTGTGCAGCCAGAGTCTGCGCAATGAGGAATCTGTAGAGTCGAGTGACTAAAACAAGTTTTATTTCTTTATTTTTTAGAAATCTTCATCTCTTCTTGATTAACCTTTTGACATTTCTCTCTGTTCCTGAAAAAAAAATACACAAGCAGCTGTATCACCACCTTCATATCACCACAACAAACTGATGTGAGCATTTCTATGAGGTATATTCACCTTTTTCAAGTTTGAACACAGCCCACTGAGAATAGAACAGAGAGTATCCAAAGTGGAACTCCTAAAAAGTGCAAATGCTGTTTGGAATCACTGGACATTAGTGAGCGATCAAAGTTAACTTGGAATAACTGCACAACTCTTTTTTTTCCTCAAGGTGTAGCATTAGAGTCATTCTGTTACAAATAAAAGCCCTGTGACGGACTTGTGACCTTGTGCAATATGTCGAGATAACTAGTCATGCACCTCCTACAGGAAATTCACAGCCACAACTCCACCAAGAGAGAGATCTGTGTTTTTCTCTACTGAAAACTATTTCTTGGATTAAGACAGAAAAAGGGACAGAAGAGCCAAAGAAAGCTAAAAGGGAATGTGATACAGCCAGAGCCAACGGCTAAAGCTTAAGCTGTTTGTGATAATGTCCATTCCAACCCACAGTCAGCAGTTATTCTGCAGTGGTCTGTTCAAACTTGAGAGTCTATCAATAAAATGAAGGGTGAGGTTACGTTAGACCTAGAAGTTATCATGCTACATTAGAAGCTAGTTGTCAGTCTCAGGTTGCTACACTGAAAACAAACCCTGCTTAAACATCTGTTTTACATCAGATTGGACCATCATGATTATTTCCCCGTAACGCAGAAGACTTCTGAACAAACCACTGAGGCCTTTAAATACTGATACAACCAGTAGAGTCCAACCCAACCAGCGTGAAAGTAGTTTAGAGGATGTTTGAAAGAGTGGGTTTGAGCAGGACATGTCTTGTCGAGCAAGGGATGATCGTCTCAAATCAATCAGAGCTTCAATTCAATCAAAACTGTTTCCAATAGCGAGCCAATGAAGAGTGGTTTCTTTGCTCAAACCACGCCATAGAAGAAGCAACAGCAAATTCATCTGGTCAGTGTGGTTCTCACTCTTTGGTTCTTGACCTTCCTGCTTCCACATCCTGTTCCAAACCCTTATTGTCCTAAACTGCAGCAATTACTAAACTGCCCAACATAGTTCAGCCTTGAATCCTCTACAGTCAAGTCTTCCTCCTCTGGCTCTGCCTTCCTGGTTGGAGGAGGTGACTTATTAGCCGTCACTCCTGGAGGCATCATCTGTTGGAACATCTCCATGGTCGTATATCCAGATGCAAAGGCAACGGAAGGACTCTGAAGTTCAGTTGTTTCTGTTGAAATGTCAGGTAGGGTATCTCCACTGGGGTCCTCTGCAGCACTTTGCATCCAGTCACAAGTCATGTCTGGTTGACCTTCCTCATCATCATTCTCCTCCTCTTCCAGAGAGGTTAAAAGAGGAAACATTGGTGGTAATGAGCAAGAAGGGATCTCCTCTTCTTTCTCGAGTATCTGCAAACTGCTGGAGTCCCCCTCTTCCAGTTTGAGAGTGATGATAGACTCAAGTAGCTCCTGAAGGAAGAGAAAACAAAACCATTTCTATCTCCCCAGATGATCCATGTTACAGCAACTTCTCAACCATGAACGACAGACTTCTTAAGATTGCTCAGACCCACCAGCTCACGTGGTCCTTCTATCTTCTGCATGGCTTCACTCTTTCCAGGGTTGGGTATGCTCGGCCACAGAGATAGTTTGGCTCTGGAGAAAGGAGGTGGTAAGGATTTGAGTGAACAAGTGATGGATTAATATGTATGGAAGTTATCCTAAAGGCAGTGACGCACCTTTTTATTAGGCGAGACCCAAATATGAGCACAATGACCAAAACTCCCATTACAGTGATGACACCAGTGACATTTGAGTTATCTGTAAAAAGAGGATATGATTGTATATTTGTAATGTAATACTAGTAAAAGTATCAATACATTCAGTACAAAGAAGTCGTCACCTTGAAAGTTTGTTTGGAAAAGGATTTCAGAGCTCCGTTCTCCCTCTCCTGCCTTGGTGAACCCTGATATCTGGACTTTGTACGTCGTGCTGCTTTCTAGATTCTCCAACTCACAGGAGTTCGACATTTGATCCACTGTTACATCTGTAACCAAGGAGAGTGCGTTCTTCAACATTTTACCATTTTACCTAGCTTGGAGAGATCCAGAATCATGATGGAAAGAAAAGGAATTTAAAGGTTGGAGTCAACTGAGATTGAAGGGTCTTACTTCTTTCTGTACTGGTCTCTGATTGGTGGTTTTCACTGAAGTGGATCACGTAACCCAGCAGAAAACCTCTGACATCTTCTTCAGGGATCGGCGCCCACTGGAGCACCACTGAATGGAGGGTCACGTTAAGGGTGGTGATGTTCCTGGGGGCGCTAATGGGAGCTTTGATAGAGGAATATGAAGTCATAAGACTTTAACGTTAAGGATCAGAAAAGAATAATTGTGCAGTATTCATATATCAGCAGTGCTTAAAAAGGCAAGTATGCTAAAGTGCACCATACCACCACTTCAAAGTTTAACCTCTGGTGTACCAGAACTTTATTTTTCTCACTATAACTTGAAACTCTAGTCTGAAAATCTTGTTCCCTGGTGGATTTATCCATCTCTACAATGAAGTACTGACATGTAATCCACATTACCTCTAGCAGGCTTGTTCACAAACATCTTAACATATTCCAAAGAGGTTAATGTAAAATTATAGACAAACATTCATGGCTTCCATAGGATAAACCCTAGTGACTTTGGTTGCAAATGAAAGTAATAATTTCATTATCTAGTCATCTGTTAGTAACTATGAAATTTGTATCTGTATTTATCAAACCACATCTGCATCTACATACAACTTGGGGTTTCACTTGAGTCATTCCTGTTCCCCAGATGATTTAATCTTTAATCTCTGATAAACCATTTACTTTGTTCTACAATACCATCTGCAGGTATGTGTCCAAATGTCTCATCACTTATTAAAGAGAGGACTGTGATATTGTTAAGATGAGTGGTTTCTGGAGGATGAACCCTGATGACTTTGGTGCCGCTTTCAGGTTACTTTTTTCACTTATTCAGTCATTTATACCTTACTGTTAAATTCAGGTATATATTAAACTTTATCTATTTCAAACAAAGGAATTTAGCTGATTCTTTCCTGTTCTTTTGCAGATTCACCCTTTCTTTAAAGGAGTCTCTTAGCTTTTGTCTTTATTATCTCAAGCAGGCCTTTGGCTCTTGCATCTTTTCATGACCATTCATGTTTCCTGGTGGATAAACCCTAATGACTTTAGTGTCACTTCTATGTCACTGTTCTTACTTACCCAGTCCTGTGTTCCTTACTTTTAAATTTATGTCATCTTCAAACAACAAAATCTACATCTACGTTAAACTCAAAATTTTAGTTTAGGCATTTCAAAATATTTCTAAAGTAGACCCTTGACTTTTTTTCAGTTTCACCAGTAAGCATGTGTTTGAAATGTCTCTTTACTTATTAAAGAAAAACCTGTAAAATTCATGGACGTACATGGTTTCTTGGGGATACTTCCAGGTTTTTTTTTCACTCATCTTGCCATCTATATAACCATAAAAGCTGCCTTAGAAAATGCATCTGAATGAGAATGTTGGTTCCAGAAAAAGAAAGCAGTCTCACTATATTTTGAAGCACTTGACAACTTTTTGAATACTTGTTAACTGTAGTTTCAACAATTTTCTGATTCATTCAGAATCTGGGTTTTCTTTCCAAAGCGACTAGCTTAGTGGTAGACCATGGTTCACTTTGAAACACAGATATCGTGCAAGTAAAGGACTTACATCCTTCTAAAAAGTAGAACTGTGTGCTCCCATAGGTGCTCTCGCTGTTGTTGATGTGCTCCATGTTGCAGGTGACTTTGTTTGGTCTGGTGTGCAGAGTGATGGTGTATCTCTTATACGGCTCCAAAGCTTCTGTGTGACGTTCAGGTCAAAGACAAGAGAGAAATTTGATAAACCTGATTTATGATCCATTTTAAACACATGAAACATTTTGTTTTAGTTGTGAGACCAGAATCCTTCTCTTGGAGCACAAAGACAGACTTTCCATCAGACAGTGCCATCACACTTAGCTCAACCAGATTAGAAGCTCTCCTGCTGATAATTGCACTCAGCCAACATACACAGACTCAAGCATGATGGCTAATTAGCTGCAAAGCAGGTGTGCTGCAATGACGGTTATTATGACACGAACGTGACTGTAATCATGTACAAGAATAAGTGTTTTAATTGCACTAAATTGAGTTTAATGACTGTGTGGGAGGTGATTCACCACACACTGCAGTTTACTGTTCTCATAGCTCAGAGAAAAAAGAAAAACAAAGAAAGTGCTGATGCAAGACAAGGCTAAGGATTTAAATGGGGCTCTCTCAATTGAACAGAGCTTAACATTAGTTCAGGCAGTGCAAAAAGTCAAGCTCAGCTGACAGAGCATCAGCTGATCCCATCTAGGCTCAAGAAACTGCTTTATCTTGCTACCTTGCTACATGCTGTGTCTGATTTCATCACTGTCATATGTATTGTCACAGATGCTCACTCTGTTCTGTTCCCTAAGCATCTTTGCTGCTACTCTCCCTGCCTCAGCTTTTCATTTAATGGAGAGGAGATATGCTCTACCCACCTTGGCTTTTCATGTTGGAAAAAAACAAAAAACAAAAGGACTGTGACCTCTTCTTGCCTTGCATTTTCATGAGTTCATATGAGAGGGAGAGAGGATGTGCTCTCCCTTCCGTTGCATGTATGCAAATTAAAACAGGGGGGGGGGGGTTGTTCTCTCCCTGTCTTTTCTTTTAATTTATTGTCATTACAAATAGAGGAAGTGTGCTCTCCCTGCATTTCTCCCTGCTTTCCATGAGTGCACAAAAATGGGAAAGGAGGTGTGCTCTCCCTGCCTTTGCCATTGTATGCAAATCAAAAAGAGGGGAGGTGTTCTCTCCCTGTCTTGTCTTTTCATTTATTTTCATTACAAAGGGAGGAAGTGTGCTCTCCCTGCATTTCTCCCTGCTTTCCATGTGTGCACAAAATAGGAGAAGGAGATGTGCTCTCCCTGTCTCAGGCTTTGGCATTCCCATTTTGAATGAGAAAGAGTAGGGAGTGACCAGAGCCATAGAACCTAATACAACTTATTGCATGCCAAAAATTGACAGTCATAAATTCACAGGAACAATATGGGCTGAAGTTTCCTTGGCTTACGATAAATATGAATATTTACCCACCTGGTAAATGTGATAAGGTCTTGTAGTTGTGTTCATTCTCATAGAACGACATGTGCTCTGCTTTATGGCCCTTCTTCATCCACTCCACAGAATAGCAGATGTAGTTTTCGATGAGATTATCTGCCCAGTAGATCGTAAACGATGTACTGCTGTGGACTGTCACATTCAGTTTGTCTTTCCCCACGCCTGCAAGAAAAAAAATTACTCCTTTAAAGACCTAATCCAACAATTTTGTAGTAAAACTTCCATTATCAGTGAACTGTCTTACAGTGTTTGTTCAAAATAGTTTATAAATGTTTGTAGGTGAGTCTTAGTGTGTACTCACTGGTCTTGTCCTCCCATGGCGGTATCGTCTGCCCCACAGCCGGGGAGGTGCTTGCGTTATTGAAAGCACTAATGTTCAGACGATAAGCAGAATAGGAGAGAATGAGTCTGATCTCAGTGCGAGTCGTGGTCATCCACTCACGTGCTGCCTCTCCTGATGTTTTCCAAACCATCACATTAAAGCCATCGTACAGCTCTGTAGCAGGAAACTACCAATGGGGACATTTCAGACTTATTATAAAATCACTTCAATGTGGATGTAAACATAACAGTTTTTAAACTTACTGTCCATGTCAAAGAAAGCAGCCGTTGTCCTTTCCTTCCAGTAAAGTCTGTATCATTGACATCAACAAGAACAGGCTGTGTGGTCAGCTCTGAAAGAGTTTAAAAACAGCATCATGAGTCTGATAGTTCAGCTCACACCACAGACATAAACTGCAAGTGAAGGAGAAATAAAACCGACCTGCTGGGACTGTGTAGATTTGACTACTAACACACTGTGAGCAGTCTCTATTGGGGACACACTGGATCTGTACTTGATAGTCCAACGAGGAGTTCAGATTCTCTACTATGCATTTAACTCCATTTGGGCATTGAACCAGGGTCTGACCGACAGACAAATAAAAACACAGGTTTTGGTTATTGCCAGGAATATAAATCCAAAGATTGGGTTTGTTTTCCTCAGAGAATGTGTCAGTTCTATGGAAGCCTGTTTCTGCCAAATTAAAAATACTTTTTTCCCCAATGGTGAACAGATAAAGTACCTTTTTTACATTAAACAAACTTGTCATATTTTTCCTTATGACACTTTCCTAGTCCCGTTATAAAGATGGATATTGCTGCTATACTTGGAAAAAAAAGGAAGTAATCGTTATGCAAAAAATATTGTATGATATAGTGTTGATTCAGACTGGATAAGAAGGTCCCAAGGTGAATACAATGCGAATGGGATTTAATTGTTGAAGGTCCCATATTATGCAAAAATCACTTAATTAAGTCTTTTAGTGAAATTTGTGGGTCTTTGGCTTTCCTCCCAGCCCACAAAATGTGATATTTAATGACAAAACCTGTACTTAGTAGTGCTTGTGAATGTAAAATCCTGACCCAAAACGAACTGTTTGGATTTTGGGGATTTGCCAACGTCAGCGATTCCCTTTTTTGACCAATCAGGTGTAAGTCTGACCTGATTGGTCCACCAGAGCAGATACCCCTGAACCCCCTTCCCGCCCACTCCCCCCCCTGGAGATCTCTCCAGCAGCGGGGAGGAGAATGCTGAAGTTGAAGGGCCATCACCGCTTTGTTTTTGGCTGTAAACAGCCATATAGTTCCATGCACAAGCTTCCCATCTCAGAAGAAGACAAGACCAAGTGGCTAGAGTTCATTTACCGAATAAATGTGCCAGCTACACTCAGTAAAACTGTGCATGTGTGTGCTAGTCACTTCACAGCCGACTGCTTTTCCAACTTTGGACAGTCCAACAGAGGGCTAGCGAATAGACTGGTCCTGAATCCAGGCCATTACCAACCATCCACCAACAAACCTCAGACCCTGGAAATGTGAGTATTTTAAATGCTGTGTGCTGTGGAGCAGATGTAAGAGCTTTTCCTCAGTGTCCCCCTGTCTCTGTGTTAGCTTCAGGATGCTAACTGTAGCTGAGTTAGCCTGTTGTTTTAGCCTGTAATGTTACGGTAAACGAGCTTCGCTGTTTTCTAAACATTGTGCACTCAGAGCTCGTGGCGCTGCTCTCAGTGACGCTGAAGAGCGGGGCGGTATCCGCGGTGGCTCATTTACATATGAAGGTCACGCCCACTAAATCAGAGCGTTGTGGACAGAGGGGCTATGAGAGCCTGGAAACAATGACGCTGTGCTTGATTTATTGGCTTTTTGGACCAACACATGTTACTACCATTTCATGAAGAAATCAATGATCCATATTTAACAGCAGAAAAGGAGCATTATATGGCACCTTTGAAATAAAATCTTCCCCAGTACATTCTGCACAGATGGAGAAATGATCTTTTAAGAGCTAAATTACTGTGTTAAAGTCATGTGGTTTCTGCTTTTTCTGCAGCCAGCCTCTAGTGGACATTCGAGGAACTGCGCTTTCTACATTGGCAGTACAAAGCAGAATTGACTTCTATCCTAACATAATCTTGTCAGCAGATTTTCCCACCAACATGTCACCCTATCATCCCTTCACACTGACCTCACTCCACCGTGGATTGCTGACAGCTTTAAACCTCACAGAGAAATTTTTTACAACAGCTCGGTCTTTCTGCTCCCAGCTCACGCTTGCCATAAGTTTCCCAGAGTGACGACAGAAGGACGCGCCGTGTGGAGCACATCGCACTGAAATACAGGAGAGAAACGTCAGATCAGTCAGAGGTTATCAAAGCAAAGTTCAACCATGTTGTTTTCTTACTCACAGATGCTCCCTGGTAATCCGCTGAAAACTGCTTTGGAGCAGTTCGGTTTCTCCATGTTCTCATAAACCTCCACGCTCATGTTGTAATTCCCAAACACTCTGACTTCTCTAGAAAACTCTATGGTGTTGGCATAACGTTTGCAGAAGTTCTTGTATTGTCTTGGGAGAGGGACAGTTAAAAAATGAGACCTTTATTTTATTATAGCTCTAGGAGTTATTTTTTTAAAAATAAATATATGTAATTTATAACGTACTGTTGTAGGACAAGTGTGTATGAGTTATTTGACGACTGGGTCCCAGATTTCCACTCACAGGTTTTTAAGATGCGTGACCTGTGGTGACCAAAGCAGTCTAAAGCGTGGACTCCACCTAAGAGAGGAGGTGTGTGAAGATGCAGAGAGGAGGAAAATGAACTTTTCTTATCTGATTCTGCAGACGATGACTTAACCTGAGCTGACTCAGACAAGGTTTCGTTACCTGATTGGATCTCACAGTGTTGATATCTTGAAGAAATGTCTTTGCACTTCACTGGAACAGAACATGAACTAAGTGTGAAACTAGATTGATTGAATGAATAAAAACTGAAAAAATGGCTTAATATTATCTCAGGAAATAGGCGTGTTATTCAGGAGAACTGGTTCAATGGATGAGAAAAACCCCAAATCACTGATATTAAAGCTCCTGTGAGGGTTTTTCACAGGTTATCAAACGGACTGAAACCAATATGGATGCTTATTGAGGACATACAACAGCAAACAAGATCATCATCAACATAAAGACTGATTATTTTTGTCTTTTTTAATGCCTGAAGTTTTTGACTGTAGGTATTTGTCAGATAAAGCGGCAGCATGCTTAGGAAACAGATGTTTCTCCTTGCTTTAATAACGAAGCGTTTCGGCTACTGCTTTGTCCACAAAGGGGGGCAAATTAAACACAGCTTAAAAGTTCCTGACGGGAGCTTTAAAGTGACAGTGATGATTTATAGTCTTAAATTCTGTTACCAAAAGCAGAATAATCTTACCTGAAGACGTTTGAACGTGAAAGGGGAGTGTGGTGCAAGATGTGAGGATCAGACCTTTGGAAAACAACAACAGGTGCTGTATTAATGCAGAATCCCTAAAACCTTAGTGTAAAATATATATATATATATATATATATATATATATATATATATATATATATATATATATATATATATATATATATATATATATATATATATATCCATTATTCTTCAGAAATTATGAAGAAGTTTAGATGTTTTTCTGGATAGTCTAAGCTGTTGTACTTCTCTTCTTGGTGCACTTACTATAAAAATGGGCATAAAATATTTACTTTTCAAGGAAATAAACAAATGCAACCTAACTTCTACAGTTGATGTCACAAAGCTGTTTGTTCAACAGCTGATGAAGTTCACATATTTGAAGTATCACTTCTGACTGTAAAGGTAAGCTCTGCAGGAATTTTCGTCATTTGTCAGTAAACACAAATTCAAACTGGGCTGCTCCTCTTTGGCTCAGTGCCAGCGGCAGCACACACCCACTGCCTCAGACTGCGCACCTTTATTTGACACATACCTGCTCAGCAGAAAGCCAATTTGCTCTTTGTACCGTGCTGCTCTCCAAGAGCCCAAAAGCGAGTGAAAGTTGAGCCAAACTTCACCCTCGTCCAAAAAATTCTAAATCTGTTTAGCTCATTTCTCTTTGGCTGTGTTTTTCTTCCTCCGTGCTATGTCCATTGTTGTAGCTGCTCAGGATAGCTTCTTCCACTTGCTATCATCAACATCCAAAGTCACTTGCACACTGGGCACACTGTTACTGGCTAAAGTAACCACATCTATTTTCTGCCCAGAAACGTCCCGACACAACCAAAACATCAACATACAGGCTGAGGAGGACGCTAAGGCAGACACAGACACTGACACATATGTATAGAAGCCCATAGGAGACAGTTAAGGGGGTTATTCCCGTAAAAGTTGACATTCTAATTTTTAGGAAAATCCTGCTGACCCTGCCTTTAAAGGCTCCACAAGGACTCAAGTATTTTCTCCAGAATAAAGACTCTCTTTCCCATGAGCACCATCACCCACTGTTGTAAAGACGTGGCTTACCAAGACATACATTTTGTCAGTCTTTTTAAGTCTACTTTTCTTAGCAAATTCTGCTTATGTCCTACCAGTGCTCATCTACCAAACAGAGCTAACATAACCTCACTCTTCATTTTATTGATAGACTCTCAAGTTTGAACAGACCACTGCAGAATAACTGCTGACTGTGGATTAGAATAATCATTATCACAAACAGCTTTTAACCCATGTTTTGCCATGGGCTCTTTCACTCTCCCGTGTAGCTTTCTTCTGCTTTTCTTCCCTATTTTTCAAGTGAGGCTACTGATCATCAACAACGCTCACCTGGTCTCAGCCCTCTAAAAGCTCCCTGTTGCTCGCAGCAGAGGAGGGGCATTTGAACGGGGAACTACTGCCTTGCTGCCTCTCCTTGGGGATTTTGTCGTCTTGTTTTAGTGTTGTTTAATATTTCATTCTTTGTTATGATAATGAATCCCATTTTGGAATCGTTAAGGGTGTTTCTCTGAAATTTACTTGTTGTTAGCCACATTCTTGGTTACCACCAACATTACAACATAATTAATCCAAATAAAAAAAATTGAGCAGAGAAAAACAAAGATCTCACTTCTCAATGCTAAACTTTGCTTGTGAATTAAAATTTTCACTGGGAAACAGTTTATAGCTAAAAGAGGGAAAAACAGTACATTCTGAAAAGCCACAGCCACAGTTGTATCTCGTTTCAACATATGATTGAAAAACTCATCTCGAGGGAAAAACATGATTTTTTTCCAGTCTTTTGTAGACTGAAGAGGATGTGAGGGCTGCAGGTGAATCTTGGAAGGTGTTCACTTTAACATGCACTCATGTCAAACTTCAACACCTTATAAAAAGGTCCTGCAAGGCTCCATCCTGGGGCCACTTGTCTTCTTACCCTATATACTGCCATTGGGGTTGATTTCAAAGAGACACTAATTTTTTCTCATGGTTATGTTGATGATGTTCAAATCTACCAGCCTTTGACTTCGACGTCTACTGATTCTGTAAGGACCTTGCTTAAATGCCCAAAGGATATAAAGTCCTGGATGAGTGCAAAGTGTAAACGTTTGTTAGTGCTCCAGCAGATTTTCCACCTGGTTTTCTGGGCCCCCTCACACCATCTTCTTCTTAATTTATTTTATTTTATTTCATTTAATTTTTTATTTGCTCCGGTTTTATGTTTTTATGTATCTTAGTATTGTATCCAGTTGGTTTTACCTCTTTTAAATGTGCTATAAATAAAGTTTGAGTTGAGTTGAGTTGAAAAATATAAATGAAAATGAAAGAAGACAAAAAGTCACAGAGAAAAATATCTGTCGTAAGAGTCATTTAACACCTACAGCATGCTGGGAAATCTGATGAGTCCTCAGACTGTTGAGAAATTTTAAAGAGTATGTTGTAGTTATTAATATTCTACATTTTACCTATAAATGTTTGACTGGGTCGAAGTTAGCTGTTCTTTTTTTAATTTATTTACGATTGTCTGCAAATATTTGTTACCACATCTGTAAGAAAATTGTTTTTTGAATAAATTTTCATTATTTTTTTGCATTTGTTAAAGTAGTGTTCTTTAGAGAACAAAAAAGGAGGAAAAAGTGGAGCAAAGCTTGACAGTCTGCAGCCAAAAACAACTTTTTTAAACCATGAATGCAGGAGAACATTTAGAGAAGAAATCCCCCAAAACTTCCAAATTCAGTTAATTTAAAGAAAAACTACCATGAATAACAAGAGCATTGAATATTTCAAAGTAGCAGAGAGAAGCTGGACTTACTCAGGATGGAGAAATGTGGACAGCTGAAATAAAAAGAGCATTTTGGAAGAAAGCAGTCTAACTGAAATCTGCAACCAACCATGTCGCCTCCCCCAGTGCCTGAAACCAAGAAAGTGGGTTTTAGGGGATCTCACACCTCCAGCTTCTGCTGCTACTGTTCACATCACACACTCACATACACACACTGTGAAAAAGGAGGAAACATTTGGGGTGTTAAACTGTACGTGTGTGTATTAAGGGGCGGGGACACGCTCCGTCACAGCTCAGAAGATTCATAGACTGACAACAAACTGTCGGCAGATTCCCCTAAAGCTGAAAAAAAAAAGCTGTTATCTCCTTCACTTCTTCTTTCCAAAGATAGTAACACAGCTTTTGTGGTGAGTTCAAACAGGAGACGCTCTCTGATGAGGAGCTGCTGCTCTCACTCATACACTCTTTGGTTTTAAGTCAGGTAGACGTGACTCATAACATCAAACTTTGAGAAGAGGAAATCTACACTTTCAAAGAAATTATTTACTTCTCAGAAACAAACTGTGCTTTTCATTCTGAATCAGAAGAGGACCTACATATTAAAAACAGACCTGATGACCCCAGATTGTAGACTCTTTGTGGCGTGGTGACGTGATTCAGGGTTTCCTGGACGGTGGGACTTTAGTTTGAGATGTAACTTAATTCAGCTGCATCGAATATAAGACAGAGCTGTTGCAGCAGCTGAATGTTTGACTCTCCTTCTCTTTTCTGCCTTTGATCTGTTTAATATCTATGCTATAAACATCTTTATCATGGACTCAGCCTCTTTCACACATGCACTCCTGTAGGAACAGCAGTCTGCAGAGCCAGGCTGCAGACCGAGGACTGCAGTTCAGGGATCCTTGTTGGTTGTGACTGTATTGTCTTGTTTTCTCCAAGAAAAGCACTTTTAGGTTTAAGCCTCGTCTTTTTCTTTTTACTTTTTAGGTGCATTTCTGCCTTTATTGACTGAAGAGAAGTAGGGCATTATGGGATAGGGCAGCCGGGGCAGACGTGGCAGAGTCAAGGCTAAAGTAGAAAGCAAATGATCACTGGACCACTGGAACAGAGTTCAACTTTTTTTTTGTTCTGTTTTTAGTTCCTGTCCATAACCCTATCCTTTATTTTATTCACAAATGATGCAACAACAAGCCCTGTGATTGGTTGCTCTGAAACTGTAGCGTCTGAGCTCTGCAGACTCAAAATCCTGGGAGCTCCATGCATCAAAGTGATGACATTTTAGGAAGTTTCTTAAAGAAATTCTCCTTGAGGTTAAAACTAGTTCATCCAGGTAAAGATAACAGTTTTTCAGAAAGCATCTCAGCCTTCAAAAGAGCTTCAAATTTTTAAAAACAGGAGCAGGGGGAGTTTCTACAATAGAGGTGTAGATAGTGAAATGTTGGTGTCAGGCCTGAAGGTTGCTGCTTAGTTTCTGACACTTTCTTCAATGTTTTAGTGTACCTTTAGGGGTATTTTTTTGTGTGGATTGCAGCTTTTGCAACTTTCCTGTCTTGAGATAAAAATCTGAATCACCAAGCAGAAGAGATCTGCTTGTTAAGGAACTTAAAGAGGGGATGTTGTACTATTTCTAGTCTGCATTCTGCCCTTCTGGTGCCCTTGTGGTATCTTCACACAATTTACAACTTAATGAAAGCACTTTTTTTTTTTTTTTTTTTTTTTTTTTTTTACCACACTGTGTTTTAGAAAAACCTTTTTTTTTTTGCCTCTGACATTAACACTCTGGTTTAGCCGCTGTCCCTTTAAGGCTCCCCACTCCACAAAGCCCCTTTGGTCTAATTGGACAGCCCTCTGCAGGCCTGTGAAGGAACTTGTGAAGATTCCAGTTTAAAGGGATTTCTGCAAAATATGAATACGTAGAAGTCTGAAAGTCTGCACATGCTCTGTCTGAACATCCAGCATTGGTGCGTTACATATATGTTTACTAAATAGCAAAGCTGAATACCCCTCTCTAAGTGTAGTTGCAGCTTTCATTTACATTAAAGACCTACATTAGGACCTGAAATTTTTGTAATGAGTTAAAAAGATATGTTTTTGGAACAAAGAAATAAGTCTCATTAACAAATATCTTTCATCAGATTAAGATACTTTAAGAAGCAAAAAGGAGGAACAGCTGTGTGTTTTCGCAGCACGTTCCTCCTTCAGTGTTTCACTCACAGGAAACAAACTTCTCACCTCACTGACTTCAGTCTGAGGCTTAAAAACCCATTAAAGCTGCTTTATCTCTAAATCTTCACACTCATGAACACACAAGCAGCTACTGTTCTGCCTCGTGTTTTTGATATTTGGCTGCAGCAGACTGACGTCAGAGGAGAGAGCTGCTGACTTTACACACGAAGAACTAAAGTGATCAATAATTCAAAACCAAAGTGGTGATTTAAAAGACAAAATAACATCTCAAAGATCCTTATCATGGGACATTTGTTTCCACTAAACCAGCGCGTTGCTGCCTACACATGTTTTTTTCTCTCACGTCAGTTTCCCCACCTTGACTCTTATCATCCCTGAGATCAACCGTGAGCCGTAATCCTGTGGGCAAGTGAGTTTAGATTTTATGTGGGTTTGAGTCAAGTTTCAGAGCTTTGATCTGAGCTTTAAGAGGTTTGCATGCTCATTTCTGCACCCAGCTTCAATTCACTGGGTCTTCCTGTCTCTTTAAAGGATCTTGCACTTTACATTGGATTAAACCTTACATGTGGAGTTGAATCTGAAATATTTTCAAGTTACAATAACAGAGGAAGAGGAAAGCAGTGCAGGATTGTGAAGATTTAGCAAGTTAAGCACATAAAAGTGATTAAAAAAACCCTTTCTTTAAGAAAAGGTCTGAGGATCATCTTTGTTGTTTTAACAGTGTAAAAAAGATCATCAGAATATGCTATTAAGGTTTAGAGTAGGTCATACAGTGCTGCACGTCTGCAAAAAGAATGATCTCTCGAAAAACATTTATTTAAGTCAACAGAAACAACTGGAATCAGTTTTAAACTTAGTTTGTAGTGTTGGTTTGGTCTGGGGTAAGTTGCAAAACCCAACGCGCAAAAGCTTAAGTTGTCCAGCAGGTGGCGTTGTTTTTCTCTTTTCAATTATGATTTTAAAGAAGAGGTATTGTGCTTTCTGACTTCTTTTTTTCTGGCCCTCTTGTGCCTCTGTAGTAGTTTCTCAAGTTGTATACCCCAAATAAATAGGCCTCTGTCTGAAATGCTTTGTTTTGGCTGCTGTCCCTTTAAGGCCCCCCACTCCACAGACCCCCTTTGGTCTGATTGGCCAGCTCTCCGGAGACCTGTTTGGTACAGAGTTGTGAGAAGACCTTGTTGTTTGAGGCCAGCTCCTCCAGATGACCTCATCTTTTCAGCAAGTCTTGTGAAGATACTGTTAAAATACCCCCCTCTTTAAATACAAATTCTGAAGTTTGTTGAAAGTCAGAATTTACGTCTTTAATCTCTGAATCCTGACTACAAAGTCAGAATGAAATAAAAATATATATGCATATATTTATTGGTTTATATCCCCTCATTTATTTATTCATTTTTGTTGTTGTCACTCTATCCATCTTTTTTTAATCTACAGCCTGTCAGTCAAAATCCAGGGCACAAGAAATAAAAAAGGCTCTTATTTCTTTGTATCAAAACTTTCAACCCAGCCAAATCAATCCTCTTTATTTATACAGAACTTAAAACATACCACAGTTGATCTAAAGTGCCTGACAGCAAACAAGTGATGTCTTTATAATAATTGTGGGTATTGTAGGTCAGGGATTAAAGGGACAAACATTGATGTCTCAAAGAATCATGTGAGCTGTGCGTGAAAATGTGCTTATGAAAACTGTGTTGAATGAGTCATTAATGTTTCTGCAAACAGAGAAGATTGACAGCTGATAGATGCTCCCTGAGTTTAAACACTGACATCATACCTGGGTGTGTGACGGTGCTTTAACAACAACAACTACAGTGATGCATGAATCATAAATAAACTTGTGATAAGAGATTATTCACATGTGCTTTAATGAAAAAAAAAACATTCAAGAAATCCAAACTACATTTTTCTCATGAATAATTTATTTGTTTTGCATTTAAGTGTATTATTGATGTGTTTATGCCTCTGATGCCTCTCTTCTTTTATTTATGAGAACTTACTGAATAAATGTAATGTTTACCATCAGGGCAGCAAACTGAGTTTATGTAAGAAATAATCAGCCTGGCTGAAATAACAGAACTCATCACTCAGATCCTGTTTGTGAGTTACAGGCAGTACACATATTTGTGTAAGTGTGCCCTCTAGTGGATCTCCATATGGTGAGCTCAAGCCAGGAGGATGGAGTAAAGACAGGTTCCTACTTAAAAGGTAAACTTAAGGAATCTACAGAGATGCTCACGGACATTTTTATGTCCAACGAGAGGAAAAAAAATCAATCTATTGAGTTCAATTTTAATCAATTGTATGAATTATCTGTTTGATATGAGTGGTTTATTTACATCTGGAGGTGTTGTCCTCAAAAAAAAAAAAAAAAAAAAAGAGAAGTGTTTCTTATTTACTCAACATTAAGTCTGTGAGACTGTAAAAAAATCCTTTATGATACAAATGTATTCCCTACAGAATAGGGCTAGGGCCAGAATTTCTAAAGTCTTTCATGTTTATTTTGTTTTTTTTTTTTCTTATTTTTTGGTACATTGTTTTGAGAAAGAAAAAACAAGTTGTGACTTTTTGGCTCAAGTTTAAAGAAAGTGAAGAAAAAAAAGGTCAGAATCCAGAGATCACAGTCAGATTTTTAATTTCATTCTGGAGATTTCTGACTTTGTGGTCTTAAAACTTTGACATTGTGGTCTTAATTTCTGTGGTTAGAACTTAAAATCAAACTTTTTCAAAGAAAAGATTCAAAGAGTATTAAGATTTTTTTTTAAACGCCTGAAATGATGCACAGAAATACAGAAATTTATATTCATATAAATATACAAGTGTGACTTTATGCCACTAGTAACTAAATTTGACCCCTTTTATATTTAAATTTGAATATGTCAACTTAAAATATCGAATTAAAACTTTTGAACTGCATTCACAAACAGTTCCTTTAAAGATCAGAGATGCTTTTATTTGGTTTGATGGCAGCTGCCCTCTGATTGGTCCACTCCCACGTTGTGGGCGTGGTTTATCAGGGGCTGCTGGTTTCACAGAGGCGCTTTTTGGAGTGAGAGGTGACAGCAGCATGGGCTCACGCTACCGGGAGAGAAATGAGCGACAGTACAGAGAGGGGAAACTTTAACTGGAGTGTGGAGCTCGTCCTGGCGTCGATATCACTTTAACACCGATATCACAGACTTCAGACAGCGTCGTGACTTTCTTTCCTTCCTCACGGTGCTCGCGACTCTTAACGAACATGAGCTCACAGCAGCGGCGGACAGGTGTGACCTCAGGTTAATTAAAGCTGCTTCAGCTCTGTTTGGGGGTCTGAAACGGTGACATTGGGGACAGAAATGGAGGAGGAACAGCGTGAGAGTGATGAAAGCCTGTCGTCTTCAGGTTCACACACCTTATCCGAGGGGGAGGACATGTCTGCTGACATGCTGGACATCAAAGTTTCTGCAGAAGAAGATGATGATGAACACAACTCATTTGAAGGTGAAGAAGACATGCAGAGCAGAAAGTCCGAATACGACAAGGACACAGCAGGGGATGGAGAGAGTGATGAAGACGAGGATGAGAAGGTAAATAAACATGTCAGTCAGGCTGTTTCTACAGAATAAACTCTTTTAGTTCCTTTAACTGGAAACTATATGGTAGTTTTGCACTTGTTCCCTCCTCAATTCAGTGATTTACCCCATACAGCAGCTCATATTGATAATTCAAAGTCCATAGTATGCCAGTCAAACAAGACTCCACATTGGCTGCCTTCCAATGTCCATACTTTCATAGCATGTTTTATACCAGAAACACACTCAGTCTGCTGCTCTGTGTGCAAGACAAAAATATCAGTTGCTCCTACAACAACCAGTTACACGATTCAGTGAGTAAACCAGCATCCAGTCTCTCATCTCACCAGCAGCCTGGAAGATTTTAAATCCATTCACAAAAACAGTGTATTTCTTGGATTTAAGACAGATACGATGGGGACAAAGAATGAAATTGAGTTCATGATTAAACCTTGGAAAGATTATTTTTGAGGTAGTTTATCCACATTCTATTTAGCTTGAGAAATAATGATTGTTACATCTCTTTCAAGAGCTTTACTTAGCCACACATTTTTACTGATAATTTCCATGCTTTTATTATGAAAGGATGCTTAGCTTATATGAAAAAAATACACATGGTGAACATAAATTGCTAAAAACAGTTAAAACTACAGCCCCCTGTTCAAAGAGACATTAGCTGTTGTTTTGCCAATGATGTTATTTGAAAAACAGGCTTTCATTGTGAAAGGACAAAACAATTACCTCTGCTCTACTGCAAGTTGTGCTTTTATTACAAATGAACACTTCTCCTCAATCTTTACTCATCCTGGATGCAAGAAGCACTTTTGCTGCGTCATGATTTTATTATGAAAGTATGCAACAAGTACCCTCTTTTTAACCTGGCTCCTGCTTTTATTTTGAAGGGAGGCACAAGTACATTCTCAATCCTGAATTTGTTATGAAGAGATGCATTAAATATGCCTGCTTTGTTGGAAAACATACTTTTGTGGAGGATTGCAATAAGTACTTCCTCTGTGTCCTTAATCCTGCTCTTAATTTGAAGGGATACAATATGTACTGTGTATCCTCCGAAAACAGGTTTTTGATATGGAGGGACACACTTACTTGAGCCATATCCCTAGTCATGCTTTTATTACAAAGGAATGAAATAGGTTCTTTGCGCATCTCAAATCCTGCACAGATTTTGAAGTTATTATTAATTCAGCTTTTGTTATTAAGAGTTTCAATAATCACTCCTTTTATTGTAAAGAATTGCAATAAGTACTTCTTTTATACCCTTAAACCTGCTCTTAATTTGAAAGGGCACATTAAGTAATTCCTTTATTAATCATCCTTTATTATGAAGGAATGCTTTTTCTTCATCCTTAATTGGGCTTTCATTATGTAGGAATGCAACAAGTATCCTAAATTTTTATTTTATTTTGAAAGGATGCAATAATCATTTTCCTTTTAACTAACTCATGCTTTCATTATGATGGGATGTTGTAGGTTATTCAATATTTAACAAATACTACTAATGCTTTTGTCACGGAGAAAGATAGAAATTACTCCTCCTACACTGTTATTCATGCTTTTATTTTGAAGGTTTTTGCTTAGAACTACATGAGGGGTTTCAGGAGGGAACTTAAAAAGTCAAAGAACTGTATGAAGTGTAGCCTGTTGAGCGTCATCCTCCTCCACTTGAAGAAGAATGAGCTGTTCTGTTGTTTATGGTTCACAGAGACTCTACCTGTGTTTGAGTCTGAGTCAGGCACTAAATTCCTGAGTCACCTCCTGGCAGAAAACTGTTGCCAAACAAGACGACATGTGAGCACATGAGCAGGTAAACGTGCCAGACTGGAAACTGAATCAATCATCGGGGCTTCATATATTCTGATTTTTCTTCTTGTATGGAAACTTAAAGGATGGGGAATGATAAGACTTTATTTAAGAGCAGCCAATATTTCAGCCAATTGAGCTCATTCTTTTTCAATTCTTGTGGAAAGTTAAGCCCACTTAGGTTTTATGTGTCAACATCTGGCATTCAGATCTTCTCTGCTATGCTTGGAAAATGAAGCAGTTTCCGGTGTTCTGGTTTAAAAAGTGTCCATGTTAACTGGTGACTTCCAACCAAATAAGTCAGTAGTTTTAATTTTTATAAAACTGAAAGAATAATTCAAAATGCATCAGAATTTTGAGTCAAATATGAATATTTGATTTTAATAAAAAATAAACCTAAAAGTAATTACAAGAGACGTATCCAGTTGATTGTTGTCCCATGACTTGGTCACACTTAAAACGGTAACACCGGCCATTCAAAATGTCATTTGCGCTGCATTGACGGCCGCTGTGCTGTATGTCTGTTTCTGCTGAAATCACACAGTCACATATGTTACACGTTGTGCTGTTTGCATCATTTTGCATAAAACTGAGCTACACATGGAGCTGTCTGTCCATCTCCACTGTAGCTATTTCCTGAAATCCTCTTGTGATGTGTGACATCATTGTTTTGAAGCCCCTGGAGCTAAGGAAGGCATGGACGAGGAAACCATCTAGCATGACTATGACTTGTTGTGTGAATTTTTGAATCAGCTGTTGAGTTGCAACTTAAGACTACCATATTTTTTTTCATGAGCAAGACGGAACCAAGTCAGTTTGTCGTATTGCAACAGAGTAAAAAGTCCCAGTTGGATGTATATGTATGTATGAAGCACATGTGAAATATGTAACCTCGGCATGTCCTCTGATTCCCAAACTCCTGCTCTGGTTTCAGCTCCTGTGTGTGATCATTTCACACCATCTAACCATCAAAACATCCTTATAATGACGAACAACGCTCTGAGGATGTACTGTTGTTTATATTTCAGAGTACTGAACGTGTAGGTCTTGAAGTAAAACATTTGGACTTGAGTGGTCCAAACCAGACTGGACGTCTTCAGTAGCTAATGTTGGTGTGTGTTTACTCAGGAAACAGATGTGTGAGACAGAATGAGGAAGATAATATGCATGTCTCAGCCTTTTTGATTTACACCACCGTGTACACTCTGCAGACTGGTTCGACTGGCTCACATAAACACAACACAGCTCGATGTGTGTGAGGGTGTGTTTGATACCTCTACCTGACTTATTAACATCTTCCAAACATAATAACAGACAGGCTGACTGTGAGCTGTCTGCAGGCTGTAGGTGTGTCTGCGTCGGGTCTATGAGGTCTATGAGGTCTCACAGAGCCAGTGGGAAAATACCAACAGTTATGTAACACATCAGCTTCTTACTCCTCAGTGTGCGCTGTGGGAGTTTTTGGAATCAGGTGTGAAATTCAGGAATTTTTGCACAACTTAGACTCAGTCAGAAAGGTCAGAAAAACACAAACGCGGAGGGAATCACGTTTCATTTTCAATATTGACCATTGACTATTATAAAGTCAGTCTACATAAAGAAGTGGTGTTGAAATACAATGCAGATAGAGCCAGGTGTAGTCTGGTTTTTAAGTTTTGAAAATCAAGACTAATCCCCAGCATGCTAACCAGTTCCTGTACTTCTGGCTAGGGCTGTTGGATTTAGCTCAAGGCATGAATTATCACCTCCACTTGCAAATACTATGTTTTCACACATCTCACCCTTTTCTATCATTGATGTGACTCTTGCTCATTTATACCATCATTTCACTGAAATAGACTGAAATCTAAGATGAGAGCTATAAATCTCTAAGATCATCTCAAAGCAGATATTAACACAGCCTCTTTGAGCCCCTGAAGACACTTTGATAACTAATTGACATGCTGCAACTTACTATGCTGGATTAGGAAAAGTCTGAGTCATATTTACCTGTTTGAAGCTTAATCCATTTCCTCTCATCAAGCTCCTGATGTAAATCCAACCATGTAAACAACAAACCCCATTCAAAATCTGCTCCCAAAAATCAGCCTTCTTCACTTTTTTTTTTAAAGCTGATGATAGAAAGTGATATTAATTCACCTTTAAGTACACAACACTGTAAAACAGGAGATCATCGTGATGAATCTTGGAACAGATTTTATGGTTGTGGCTTGGTCTTCTGGTTAAGTCGTTCACCCATTGTGGGCGGCTCGCTTCTACCCTGAGGCCATCTTTCCTGCATACTATCTCAGCTCGCTGCTCTCCTGTTCAGATTTAAAGTAGGGCTGAATGATTTTGGAAAATAATCTAATTGCGATTTTTTTAGACCAATATTGCGATTGCGATTTAGCATACATTATTTTTGGGGGGTGGGGGTTGTCTTTTGTATTGTTTACTTAACACAAGTTTTAAGTCATTTTATAGTATGACAACACGACAAAAGATACTTTTAACATTTAAACAAGTCTTTTTGCATTTCTTAATTGAATTTTTTTTTTACTGACCTCCAGTTGGCAGCAAGAGTAACAAACCATACAGAATAAAGTGATCTTTGATCTACTGGATGGATCTTTGTAGCTCACAGGGGTTTTATTTGCCGAAAAAAAAACAAAACAGCATTTTGACTTTTGCTGGTTTTAAGGGAGAACAAGTAAAAGTTACTATATTCCCTCTAGGTCTGTGTACATAAAACTTTTTTTTTTACTAATTGCAGCCTTTGTGATTTGAAAATTGCATTCTGTTACATTGCGATGTTGGTTTAAAATCGATTAATTGTTCAACCCTAATTTAAAGTAGTTAAAAGAAAAGATTATGTTTTAACGCTGTGAATTTTTAGACTAGAGTCATTAATTTAACAACATTCATTCGTCCATTCAGCCATTCAGGTGGGAGTGGAAACTAGAAATTGTCGGTAAGATCTGACTGTCATGAGTTTGAAAGATATTGTATTGTCAGAAAAAATCGAAACCTGACATTTGGACCTTTTTTTTCAACAGAACAAGACTTCAAAATCTTCTCTACATCACACTTCAGTTTGAACTTGCAGTTTTTTTATGGATCATTTTAGTTTCTTCAACTTAATGTTGAGCAATTTTGAGTCTTTTTTGAACTGTACTTTCACTGTTTGTATGAGAACATCCTGCTTGCTATCTCTTTTAAACACCCCCTGAGGTTGGTGTCACATTCAGATGCTGCTCCTCTTGGCTCAATAACACTCTGACAGTCCATTAGCTTAATAAAACAAGGACTCTTATTTCATTCTACGCCTAATTTTATGGTTCAGAACTTTTAAATCCATGTCTTTTGGGCCTAAATATGTTTTCAGTCCCTTTTTGCAGCTGAGTTCCCCAGAAAGGCTCCACAAAAATCTTCTAAATGTGATTTAAAAGTCGCTCAGAGCAGGATGCATTTGATAAACCCTTCGACCTCACCTCCTGATCTCTCTGAAATGTCAGTCTGAAAAGCACTCGCCCCTCCTCTGAAGAGGAGATGTAACCTGACCTGCTCCTGTGAGCTGAATGGATATGTCACCACAGAGCAGGTCAGCGCTTCCAGTGAGTAACAGTATAGGGTTAATCAGCTAACCCTGACCTCTGACCTTTGCTTTACAGCTGGGGAGTTAAAGTAGGAAAGTCTTCTGAGAAGTCACACAACGTCACCTCTCTAGACTTAGCCTGGTGCAGAGTTTCAAGAAGAGAGATGATCACACACAGAGTTTCCATGGTGTTAAGTAACGTATAGAATCAGTCCAGTATCAAGGAGATTATCTCACCTTTAATCCTTAATCTGACCTCCATATGATACAATAACAGGAAGAGATCTAAAGACAGATTCTAGCTATTCAGATGCACCATGTTGGGGATGCAGAGAAAGACTCAGAAAAATGAGTTTCCGAGGTGGTAAATGCGTGCTTCAGCATCCACATGTATTAACAGGACTTCTTTTATCCTGAGCTTTAACTCGTTTTTATGACGCGTCTGATACGGTCACACAGCGTGCCAAAGTACACAATCTGTCAGTGTGTTTATCAGCCTGTTTTTCAGGAGCCCAGCTGCCTTTATGCCCCTCATAACCATAAATCCTGTGTGCCATACTTTCTCTGCCTCCTGTTGTGTAAACAGGACTGTGGGAACTGCCAAGTGTGTTAGCTGGATCCAGATATTTCCTTTTTGGCCTCTGATGTTCATATTCACTGCTGCAGTGATGGTTAGTTTCCCACAGAGGATCCGTGTCTCACAGATAGGTTTGTTTCAGCTGTAAAAGTTACACTGAAGTTCAGTGTGGATGAAAGTGAGAAGCGAGGAAGTCGTTTTCTGCTGACTTCAGTGAGCGTGTTGCAACAAATGTGACCAAATATTCTCCAGAGAAGACGCTTTCTTCCCACATGTCAGGTTTACTCAGGTTGTCTTTGTGACATCAGGTGTGTGTCTGTGTGTGTAGTTAGTACTTGATAATTAGGAGGATTATCTCCAGTGCATGGCAGGACATGAATGTTTTTCTCAGGGGTGGAGCTGGAGAGAAGAAGCAGCGTGGCGTTTGCTGCCAAAGCCAACAGTTACAGTTCAGAATGATGATCTTAGAGGTGCTGACACATTTTTGAATAGGTTAAACAACTTACAGGTGAAGGTAGCGACTTTGAAAAGCAGATTTAGGGACCAGAAAGCCTGTAAGATGAAGTGAGTTCAACATACTGAGGCTATCAGCAGACTGGCAGGCAGGCAACCAAACAGCCAGTTCCACCAGATCCACGTCTGGTTCGTCTCGTCTCTGGCAATCCAGAGCCCTCTGCAGCAGGTACACAAGTAGACATGCACCAATCAATCGGTCAGCCGGTGCAGATTTTCTTAATTTTGGGGAACGGTGATCAGGGATCGGTGATTGGCCCATCCTTACATCCATCCATCCAAACTGATCTTATATACCTCTGGGAAGGTCTGACAGCCAGCCTTTCTTGCCTTTTTCTCTGAGACCTAAAACTTACGACACTTTATTGGTTGTTTAAGTTAAAGCATAAAGATTTTGTTGTTTCACAGGTATTGTTCAGTGATTTTCAATAAAATAAGATTGGAACATTGAAGGTTTATGCTGTCAGTTGTAGAAGATAAAAAATAAAAATCAGTATCGGCCCAAGTTGGTATCGGCAGGTCAGGCTTTTTAAAGCTCAGTGATCGGCCAGAAAATTGTGATCAGTGCACCCCTATACACAGGATTTGACTTTCCTGGATGCCAGAGCACAACGCGTCAACCATTACAGAGCAAATTGAGTGGGGCAGGAAGTCAGACACTTAAATATCTTGAAAACATATGATCAATTTCAAATAAATTGTATATTGATGCCAGATGGTACTGGTTTTAGGTTGGTCATGTGACTTCAGGGATCCTTCACCCTATCAATTGAATGTTATACACAAATGTATCATAAACAAAATGATATCACTATAGTTTTTGGTGTATTTTATGAAAAGGGATGATAAACATCTCAATTACAAGGAATTTGAATTTTCTGACCATTTTTGATGGGTCAGGATGAGCTCTCTGGACATCATTTCAGACTCTCTTAAAGCCAAAATAAAAACATAGTCCTGCAGAAGAAGCAGTTGGGAAATTCTTGGTTTCATGTCTCTTGGTGTGGAAGGATGAGGCGGCACAGAGCCAATCAGCACCAAAGTGGAGATGGACCAGACATGGATCTGGTGAAAATAGATTGTTTCATGTTACTCAAGTCAAAGTAGTTTTGAGAAGAAAAATATGAAAGAGTTAACACACATAACTACAACTGAAAGCAACACAGCTGCAGCTGAAAATGCAGAAAAAAACAGAGTTCAAAAAACATTGAAACAGGACTTCCTAACATATGCGCTGCTTATTTTAAATTCCTCGACAAAATCTGCTTGGGAACATTTTAGGTGTTCAGCATGGCTCATATCTTACCGATCTATTCAGGATAAGATGGGATCAGACCTACATACTGCTATGGACCCTGTTAACCCTGATCTTACCTTAAAAACTGCACATCCTGGTTTTTCTCGTTTCCATACTACAGGTCCTGAGGGTGATCACAGCTCTGTGGATTCAGAAAATTAGACGCAAAAGCTAAAACACATCAAAAAAGGACAGATGGAGAGCGAGTTAAGACTAAAATCTTTTGAATATCAATGGTAGCAAAATAAAAAACTGGACTGGATCTTTTCTGTATTCCTTTTCTTTTCTAGGCAAAGCTGTTAATCTTTATCACAGCAGATAAACACACTAGATAATGAGCAGGTGGAATAAAACGCAGGAAGTAGCATCTCATTGGGAACAGATGAAGACAATATGAGTTTCAGGGCTGTAAATATTAAACTTGTATGGGCTTGATGGCAGAAAATGAGGCTCTTAACAGACATTTAAGTGTTTCTGGGCGTAAGTAAGCAACAAAGATCAAGATAAATGTGTGAAATCTCCAGCTTTAAGTACATAATCTCCTTAATGAGACTTCTATGTGACTCTAAGAAGGTGTTTTGCTTCCAAACATCATTTCCCATCTCTTGTTTTCCCTCCATGATGCTGAATTTAGAGCACTGATGTAGCATCGATTCGTCTTCATCAGTCAGCGTTCAGCCAGCTGCTGTCAGACTCAGTTTGAGCCGCATAAAGCTGAAAATCACAATGAGAACGTGTGTCTGTGCTTCATGAAGCTGTGAGATCATTTAAAAGAAAAAACAAACAGCCTCCCTTAAAGTAAAATCAATAATGAGAAAGTGCTGAAAACCAAAACCCTGCACACAAAGAGAAACAAATGTTTTCACTGAACTGAAAGTCTTCCTCAGCACTTCCCTGCAGAGTGCTCAACAAACTTGGCCAGCTCCTCTTGGTGAGTAATGAGTTTGTTCAGAGGAGAACTAACCATGTGTGACACTTGGCTCTCTGCAAACTGCATTAACTGGAGGATTAAAACAGCTCGACAGGTTTTTAGATTAGAGCTGAGGTGTTTAGATTAGCAGGATGTTAGTTTATCACGTTTGTTTGTTTGTTTGCTGTGTGCAGAAAACAGATGAGATAACACGATAATCAGAATAGATTCATGCACTTTATGATGTAATCTAGACTGGAACCAGTTCTCACTGTTCTCTGCAGCATCCATGCTTCAAAACATGTTTTCTTGGTTTTTATTGAAAAATAAAAAGCTAACAAAACATAAGAGCTACAGATCTTAGTGCTTCTGTTGTGAATGTTTGTTTGTGTTTAAGTCTGCATACTCCTGATACTGATTTGTTGCATCCGCCAACACACAAGGTTCACTTGGAGTACTACAGAGCTGTGAAAACTGTTATGTAACAATAACCGTGTGGTCTCGTAGGAGCTTGTTTCAGTCTCAGGAAAAAAAAAATCTGCATGATGTTGTCATTAAATATCTGCATGAGCAAAGCTTTTCTTTATGTGATAGAAAGCCTGTGTTTGGACTGGAGGTGAGGACTTAAAGAGAGGTTTTGTGCTTTTTTGGTTTGATGATGTAGCTGCAGATGCTTTACATCTCATAAATTTCCTATTTTCAGTTAGGAGATCTCGTGAAGATGTCGTGACAATTTTGTGAAAATCCTGTGTTTCTCTTGTGACAGTTGCATGGCAAACTTGTAACGTTCTAATGAAGATCTTAGGCTGCTCTCTTGATGCTCCTGTAAAGACCTAATGACAATCTCATGATAGTCTTGCAACACTTTTGTGAAGCTCTGATGACCTAGGGAGACAGTTAGGGTCCCCGGACATCAACGCCACTACAACACTTCGGCCGAACATGGTCCTGATGTCCATGGCCAGTAAGCAGGTGGTGCTACTTGAGCTAACCATCCCCTGGGAGGACAGGATGGAGGAAGCACAGGTGAGGAAGAGGGCAAAGTACGCAGACCTGGTTGCTGAGCATCGGGGGAATGGGTGGAGGGCCTGCTGTTACCCTCTCAAGGTGGGCTGCAGGGGCTTTGCAGGCAAGTCCTTGCACCGGGTCCTGGGACCCCTGGGCATTGGTGGACTGCACAGACTAAGACATCAAAAACATCTTTGAAGCAGCAGAGAAGGCTTCACGGTGGTCCTGGTTGAGGAGGGGGGACACGTGGCGCAGTGCGCTACCTGGACACAAGTTGGGGCCTGACCACCCCTGGCTGGGTTGTCCGGGTGAGGGTATCTGATGTAGGACCCAAAACACCCAATGACCCCTGGTACGTCACTGATGGTGTTTCCAGGTTCCACCATGAGGTGTATAGTAGTACAGTTACCCTGATCTCTCAATGCTTTCATGACAATCTTGCGATGCTCTCGTGATGCTCTTGAAGATCTCCTATTAATTTTATGATAATCTCGTGACACTTTTGCGAAGATTTTGTGATGCTTTCATGACGCTCTTGTGATAATCTAAGGTAAATGTGTGTTGCAGTGATCCCAAAATGAGACCTCAGGTTGCTCTGGTCAGCTTGTCCAAAACGTCACATGAGATTTTAGCGATATCATCATGGTTTGGTCTGGAATCACTCACTACTCACAATATATTGATCAGATGTAGTTGACCGTCTCTGACTGTGACGTAATCACTCTCACACAACTAAGATGCCGTTTACTGATGGCTGGGAATTTTGGGTTATAATTTATCTCAAACACTGTAAAACGCAGTGGAATTCAGTGATAACAATATATTATAATTGGCATATTTTTCTAAAAAACAAACGTATAATAATTACATGTATTATACGTTATTTTTAGATTAATGAATACCAACTGACTTTTTGTTATCTGCTCTGCTCTGCTCCAGACGGGCTCGTCTTAGTGTCATTCTGACAGTATGTAATGTTGTTTCATGCTATCAGTAATCATGTGATCAGTAATCATGTGATCAGTAATCATGTGATCAGCCTTTTTTTTCTTCTTTGAACCGCAATGCATGATGGTAAACATTGATCGCCTAGGGGTTATTGCTCATACACTACTTCTTAAAATGCATTGTGAGATACATTGAGGAGACTATAGAGGATATCAATATGGTTACTTAGATTTTTTCATTTTGAAAAAAGAAACACAACTTGGTTGCATGGCAGCAGTGAAGGAGGCTTCCCGAAAGAAGGACCTTAACCCTTTAAAGGACATAGGAGAGTTGTCACTCCCATTTTACAAGTGCTCTTCACATTACCGTTACTCATGAAAGAAGAGAAAAGGAGCTTTCAGGCATGATCTCTTTGACTCTTTTAAACTTTTAAAGACAAAATAACAAAAAGTTCAGGTGGCCTGTATGATACTCCGATGATAAAGGGTTGTAAGGTCTTGGTTGTTTTTAAAAGTCATATATGGAGGTATTGTTTCTAATTTCAGACTCCTTTGTCCTGAAGTGCCTCACTGATTGTCAACAGTTTGAGGGTCAGCGTGGTCACCGGTCTCCACCGTGTTTGTTCATGTTATGCAATGTATTGGAAGTCATCACATAATGTTTGGGGCTCTGCCAGAGCGAGGAAGCGGCTCATTGTCGTAGAATGTATAGACAAAGTTTAGACTAAATGTGTCGGAGGTTGTTCTGTGTTTTACTGAGATCTATGGAAATAAAATGCTACATATAACTCGGAAACCTCCCATTTATCAGTTTAAAAAATGTTTAATTGTTTGTTTTTCTCTCAGATTTGATACAAACGACAAGTAGTCAAAAGTATTTGGGGATGAGCACAGAGAGAATTTCAAAGACCTGACTCTGACTTCTTTGGATGCTTGCTTTTTGGGTGGGGTGTTGTGGCGCTTAATGTAAGACAACAATGACTCAAACAGCACACAGTGATGTCAGTTAATCTGCCTTTTATAAAGGAACGGATGGAAAGTCTGATGGAAATATGGCGACTAAACTCGAAAGGGGTTTAAAAGAGCAGATTTTTGCGTGTATTCTTGATTTAATCCCTAATTTAAAACACCTAAATTAAGTTGTTGACAGCTTTAAACCTGCCGTAATCCTCCAGTTTGTTCACCGAGAGCCTGTTCCCCGAAGTTGGAAGGGCGTCTGTCACACATTGCACCAGCGCCTGCTAGAGTATCAATATTTGCTTCAGTTTGACAATATTTAACCCTCTGTGCATGCGATGGTCTGCTCCCGTGGCGTGCCCCTGAATGAGCTGACGTTTATTTCAGCAAGCGGCCGGTTCAGGGTCGCCCCAGCGGTAGTTGATGCTTTGTGACTAAGAGGATTAACACAATCTGGTTAAGACTCTTTTCACTCCTACTGTAGAGCGAGTCACTTGAGGATTTGATTTTTGACTCGTCTTTCCTGCTCTGTGTGTGAGCTGTGAGACCTATGCTGTGTGATGACCAAGCTTTAAAGAGGTAAAGAGAGAATTCAGCATGTCTCTGGGCCGGAATTTACCTGCATGTCCGTGTTCATCATCAGAGGGCTGCAAGGTAAGAGCCTCTAACAACTGATAGCTGCTCTCAGGTTAGGAGTTGCTCAGTGTTTCTCTGTGTCTTACTCCATATGTTGAGTGCTTCCCATTTGCTTAAAGCGTTTAACTCCTTCTGAATGAAAACAACACCATGTCAATGTTCATATGCACTAACCTCCTTTACTTCATTGTTTCAAACTTATTCAAAGTGCATTGCTTCTGTGTAGATTCATTCAGATATGCATGACAGTTACAGGTGAGATTTATCTTCTTTCCAAAACAAATATCTGAAAGGATGACCTTTAAACCAGACCACACAGATGCAGTGTGAACCTCACTGGCAAAGAGTAAAATCATTGACTGTATCCTTTGTACTTAATGGTAACAAATAGAGTAAAATACTCTTTATTGATGCTTCATGGGGGAATTTTTATTACAGCAGCAGTACAACAAACAAAGTGCATGATACAATAGTAGAATAGAGATAATATTGAGAGCTATTAACCAGAAATGTGGAAAAATTGCACCTTGATGCAGTAAAATAAATAAATGAATAAATAAATAAATAAAACGAAAGCCCTTTGCACACCAGATGCGTATATTTTGCTAAAATTTTGCACATTATTTTTTTCAAATCTACTGTTTTTCAATGCAAGCTTTTACAGCAGCAATGTCCTTTTGCTTAGCGAAATATCAGCTTTTAGTTTTTCAGACCTTGGTCGGTTTTTCCAAAGTTTAACTTGTGACGAGTAGACAGTGATTACAAACACAATGTTTGGAAGGAAATAACTGCAGAGATTGAATATGACGCCTCCAAATTTTTTGCAATTTCATGCCGTCGCTGCTTGTGTGCTAAGGTTTAATGCAGTTAAAAGCTGAAAGTGGGTCTGATAAGATTCAACTTTTTTGTCCATTGCACATGTAGAGGCTGAGATTTTTTGCTCCGGAAGCCAAACTTGAATTAGCGTATTGACTATGTTCATTATTGAACTTGCATGATCGGACATGAAAGTTAATATTTTGAAACTGAATTTATTTGCTTGGAAAATGTATTAAAACTACTTAGAATTCAACCCTTTATGTTTTTTTAATTCTAAAATACAAATGTGCCAGAAATTAAAAAATGAGTCAGTTTATCCTGAATAAAGCTGCTGACAAGTAATATCCAATTGTACAAACTTCTAAAAGTGAAAATACAGTCAGCTTATAAAATAATGTCTTATTAACACTCCAGTGTTTTGCACTCAATCCACTTTTCTCAGTTTTGGGAAATATTTTCTACTCTTAGATTTAGTGAGAAGGTCATCTTTCTGTGTTTTCAAATTTAGACACATTATCTGTCCACTCTGTCTTTGTTGAAAGGACTGGCTAGTGACTATTTTAGTGTAACAGCCTTTTTGCTAGCTACTCATATGCGGCATAGATTGATGAGACTCGGCCATTAATCCAAGCATGAAGAAAACCTTAGTTACTTTCCTCCAAAACAACTGAAATTTTGAGTGATTTTTACTGATGGTTTTAAGAGGATTTCTTCAACCATCCTGTGTCCGTATTAAAGAGTGGGAACACTGCTAATGCTTTGTATTGTCCATCTGATAACTCTGTAGCAGCTTCATTTGATTTACTGTGGAAACACTTCTTTACTTCTTGCAGGATGATAACCTAATATCTTAGAATCACTTAATTTCAGCTACCGTCTCTTTAAGCAGCATTCTGGAAACCTCCTTCACTGCTGCCCTGCAACAAAGTTGTGTTTCTCTTTTGAAACTGACAAATTAGCCTTTTTAAGGGGATGACGTCATGATTTCATTCAACATTTCTTTGTTGTTGAAGTAAAAATTCTTCTATATTTCTCACTTTTATGGAACAGTTGATGCTTCATCTTCTCCAAATAAGCCATAAACCCTTTTCTAGAAATGTTTCTGTAAGTCATTTTGCATTACTGTAGTTTTTGATTTAAGTTAAAGAGCTTTATTTTGCAGGAGTAAGCTACAAGTCCTGCTAAACTTGAAAGTAAATTTGTACCGCTCTTTTTTGTCCCCTCATTACTCGCAGTCTACCGTACTAGGAGTTGTATTTTCCAAGGCAGTCTTCCACATATACATCATGATTAAGTAACCTGTAATCAGCTGCTCCCTGACCTGAGGTCTGTCACTACGCCAGATTGCAATAGCGGGGCAAACACAGATTTCTTTGTGGGAGAAATGATGCATGATGTAATTCTTTACATGCTGAAGACATCATGTCTTAAAATGGTCAGAACAGGGAGAGAGAACGTCTGTATTTTCTTAACTTGGGATCACATCAACAGGAAACTGAAGTCCCCTGAGTGCGCTCACACAGCTGAAGCATTCAGAGCCTTTCTCCAGCTCATGAAGCGTTGGTGTGAGCGTCACGAGGAAAATAAAAATCCTGTGAAGGGTTAAGATGGCACACTGTTATTTGGATTTGAGCCGTGAGACTTTTTAAGCCTGCTGTTTGACTCTGGAGTAAACTCTGAAGAGGGATTCAGGACCCCGATTGGAATTCAGGGAGAGCCGGAACAGACAGATGTTGGGTGACGAGGTCGGCCTGAAGATAGCTCGCTCTGCAGCCGCTGACCCTGAGAAAGAGTGATGAACGTGTTCTCCTTCTCAAGAGTTCATGGAGGAAAGTTCACAGATACGCAGACTGTGCTCAGAGTATATAAACAGTGCCTGTGTTATTTTAAGAGGTCGGGAAAATGTTTACTGGAGCTGCAACAATTATCCTCTCTATACGAATTACATCTACTGTTTAACCCTCTGCTGTAAACTGCCCCCGAGCAGTAGATGACTGATTACAGCACAACGAGTAATGACCAGCTTTAATTTTTTTCCACATACCAAGCGTCCAACATGGATTGTGCTTCTAAAAATAGCATGGAGGTTCTGTATTTAAGATTCCTAAAACAAATCAGCAAAAGTTAAAAGAAGTAGACGAAATGTTTCAGTGCATTTTCTTCCTGAAGAGTGAACAGTGAAGAGTGAGTGGTTGTGTGAGTTAAAACACCAACAGGTAGAACAGGTCGTCTTGCAGCATTTTCATTTAAAGTAAAGTGAAACAAGGTCATCAAGGCTTCTGTCAGGATAATTGTTGTGTTTGTTCTTCTTTTGAAGTCAAGTTTGATAATAAGAGCTGTGGGATCGTTGCCATGAACGTTTAACGTGTGTTCAAAGGATTGTGATGTTAAAAATTGGTATGACATGTCTTTATGTGATGTATCCACCGATCAGCATTGTTTTTTGAATGGGGTTTCAGCTGGGGTTGCTATTTCTGGCGGTACGGTTGGATCGCTCCTGCTTTCAATCAGCACAGAAGTTTCCCTGATTTTTCCGAGGCTGCACTGAGTCGCCTTTTCTTCAGTAAACTCTACTTCAGAAAGGTGTCAACATATTTACAGTGAGACTGCAGCACTCAGACTCTCTAGCTGCATCTCCATTAGACTTTTTCACAAAATAAAAGTGATATTTCTGAGTTTTTGATAAAGAACAATTTGGCCTTGCAGGTGTTTCCATTACCACTAGAATTGTGCACAACTTGAGTAAGATGAAATGTAATGTCCCTCTGAACGCTGCACTGATGATGATGTCGATTCATAGACATTAGTGTTTTATTCACTGGTCAAACTGTCGGCCGTGATCACATCACTTACAGTAGAGCTGTTAAAATATTGGCGCCAGAGTCCGTATGTGTGGCAGTGGATATATGAAGGGCTAAGGGAGGTGCTGCGTTGTTATGACAATGTGACATGATTTTGCGAAAAAGGCATTTTCATTGCACTTTTGTGAGAAACTTCAATATCAAAACTTATGAAAAAACAACCTCAAGAGTGTAAAAACTTTTTATCGAAATTTGAGAGTTTTTTCAAAAATATGATGTTTCTTTATTGCAATATTCACATTCCAGGTGCACTGGAAATGCAGCTACTGAAAGTTTCCCTTGGTCGAATTTTTGTTACTCCAAGGTCCACAGATCCAAAGAGTTGCCAGGACTTCATTTCAGCTACTGTCTCTTTAAGGCCCCTCCATTATTACAGAACACATTATCCTGACACCCAAAATTTGGGAATGGGAAGTTCTGGAAGCTAGCTTACCCAGCTGTTAGCAAGCCAGTTATCTGGAACCCATTATCCTGAAACCGAGCATTCTGGGACTCGCCTTCATTTGAGGCCCCTGGAATCCTGGATATCAGTAATATCTGTTTTATTAGTTCCAGTTCTATTCCTTTGAAGCATTTAGTCTCTTTAATGCCTCTCTAGTATTCTAGTACCAAGCATTTGAGAAGCCCCCTTCACTGCTGCCTAGGAATGGGTACCTTTCGCATTCAAAACAATACAGAACCAATGTACAGTACCTGGCAATCAGTATGGGTACCAATCAACGGTACCAATCAACGGTACTTTTGTGTGTGTTCATGTGGTAATAAATAGTAATTTGTTTAAAAAATAAAATCCCCAAATTTTCAAATTTTAACACATCTTGATTGTCAATATGTAAACTTGCAGCGCTGTGTTCATGTCCAGCACAGGTAATCGCCGACACTTCTACTCCCCGAAAGTCACAAGGATGCGTTAAGGTATCGAAACATGGTTCCTTTTGAATCAGTACTTGTACCCTAATTTGATACCCATCCCTACTGCTGTCAGGCTGCGTTTCTCTTCCTGAAATGAAAACTATAACTGGTTATTGTCCTAGTTTGAGCACATTAATCTTGCTGAAATCTGGCCAACCAGAGCAGCCTGCAGTCTTATTTTGGGATTACTTTAACAAACCTGGGTATTTATCCTTTTCCTGAAGACTTTTGTTGGTTGTGATAGCTTTTTGGTAAAGCTGACAAACAGGACTATGATAAAAAAAATACCATCTGGTCTTGAACTTATTACCCTTATTCTTTGATGAAGACGCTCATCTGTTACATCCCTGCCCTTCCTCTCTTAAGGGATCATCGATGCTTTCCTGGCACAATGCTTTTTCTGTGGTTTAAAGCTCCTGTGAGGTGAGGTGTGTGATTGTTGAAATGAAAATTCAGGCCTAATGTGACCTCCTTCTGAAGCAGCTTCCCTGTGATAAATCTCAGATTTAAGGATGAGTAAAGAAGTGTCTGAAGTGTCATAAATTATACAATCAGTGTTATTCTCAGTTGTTGGTGCAGAGAGGATGTAACAGGGAAACAAAGACAGGACAAGCATCGAGTGAATCAAAGCTCAGCTGTCTTTATGTACAGCTTCTCTTCCTGCTTTACTGTAAACCGCCTCTCGCTGTGTCTCAGCCGCCCATGGATGATAAAAACAATTTGTTCCCACTTCTGAAAGGCTCCTTTTATCAGTCTGAGTGAAATGGAAAACAACACTTCCTCACAGTCCTTCAAAGGGAAGTAATATCCTGCTTTATGTTTGCTAATCTGCCTTTAGATTGTTTTCATGTGGAAATCAGGACGGCACCTCTTCACCTTTTGTGATGCAAAGCTTTGTGTTTCTGTGAAGTATACCATAATGTAACCAATGCATTGCTGATGATGATGATGGTGATGGTGTGCAGAAAGAAGCCCACTCGAGTAATTGTATCAGAGCCCACATGAATAACAGCTTTTTTTTGGCCTGGATTGTTGCATTATTTATGACTCAACCTTGATGATACCTCGTGTGCCGCTGTGTTTTTCTGCTCTTTCATCCTCACATCCGTTTATTTAGAGAATCCAGCTCTTCCTGCTCCTCTGTCCCTTTGCTTCTCCGTTAGTTCCTGTAGCTGTAACTTTACTATCAGTGCAGAAGAGTTGTCATATCTTCTGTGAAGTTTTTCCTCTTGTGTTTGAGTTCTTGAAGTCCAGATAGGCTCAGATTAACAAGTAGATGTTCAGTTTTTTTGCATGATGCAGCTTTTGGAAACTGTGGACTCATATACCAAACTACCCTGTAACAATGCCTACATTTCCCAGCATGCATTACTCTAAAAAGGCTGCAGCCTCAGCCTCAGTGTTCCTGCTGCTTTTATTTTGCTATCTATGTCAATAAGTTGTAGAAAACAAAACGTTAAATATGTAGTAATCAGCTAAAACACAGAAAAACAGATCCACATCCAAAACATCCTCTCTCTGTGTATTTTCGGATGTTAGCTTTAGCCATTTGTAGCTGAGTTTTGTAGTTTGCAAAACAAGCAATGCCTAAAAATCATAGCTGGAATTGCTTGCGTGATTCCCAGACCACCCAGGATGTGTGAATGACTTCACGGGTGGCCGGAAGAAGAAAAGCAGATTCTGCAGCTGTAGCTCGCATCAAAGAGAGAACATCTGTAACAGCTGTTTCTTCTGTCTGTGTACACAAACATCATCTCTATATAATTTAAAAAAGGTGAAGCTAAAGCTGTTAGTAACTAGTGTTTTCATGTTTATCCAACTAGATGGGCTGGAAATCTGATTCTTACTCTTGTGTTCATAAAAATCCCCCTTTCAAATATTTTTAGTGAAATATTGTGAAGTTACCTTATCAAATAAGTATGGTAATGTCTTTAATTTCTCTGCAATGTCAAAAGCATGTACATTCATCACTCATCAGCCTGTGTTAGTTTTGAAGGGTCAGACCTTAGATCAGATCAGAAAATTAAGACTCTAATAATGTTTTGAAGGTTTTCAAATGTCAAAGAAATCAGTAGATTGCTCTTTCTTGGTTGGGAGGAACTCTTTACCCAAATTGGTGGAGTCTTGTTCATGAACCCTCACCCATGGTCATGTGATTTGGGTTTTGACCGAAAGAATAAAGTCATGAATTTGGAGTAGAGACGCTTCTCAGGAGTTAGTTGAGGTGGTTCAAACTCTTAGAAATAGCCATAAAACACCAGATACATTTCTGTCACCACGCCAAATCTGATAGGTTCCCCTTAAAGTCAACGTCAAAGTGAAGTCTGCTGCTCAAGTCTTCTAATTTGACTGGTTGTTGAAGCAGTGACACACCAATTTGGACAAAGCAGGTCGAGCAGGACAGGAAGTTGTGCACTGTAAAAACTGAAATCTTATCAAGTATTTTTGTCTTATTCTAAGTAAAAATTGTCTTGTTCTACTTGATTTGAGACACTTTCACCTAACCAGTCCCAAAAAATGTCTTGTTTCAAGTTGTTTAAAGACAAAAATGAGGTCTGAATTGCTCCTAAATAAATTAAAGAATTTGCCAATGCAACAAGAAAAATTTGCTTGAAAGTAGATTAATGTCTCAATACAAGTAACGTTTCTCTTGTTCCATTGGCAGATTTTTTTTACTTGTTTTAAGTAATTCAGACCTCATTGTTGTCTTTTAAAACTTTAACAAGACATTTTTTTGGACCTGTCAGGTGAATTAGGTTGAAACGAAGTCTAAAAAGGCATTGTCTAATGAAAATAAGACGAAAACACTTGATAAGATTTTTTTTTTCAATGAAGACAGCCAATGACTTTTAAAACGGCACCAAAACAAGATGTTATTTATCTTTACTACAACACCAAACCGATAAAATAAGCAGAGCCAGACCAGGAGTCAACAGGTTTGAGGTTTTACAGCCCAACATGGACCAGGAGAGGATCATCATTGGGGTGGTAGTCCAGGGAACCCCTCAGTCTATGACTCCAGCTGTCTGGAGGTCCTGATACATACTGGACTAAACACCCAGTCAGTGTGATTTGACAGATGAGAGAGCACACAGTTAACGATGCATCTGCTGTATTTCTGGTGTAAGAATGCTCCTCATTGTCTCCCTTTAGAGCTGCTCTCGGCACGTTGAACTGGAACTAGACCCTGTGGTAGACCCTGTGGTAGACCCAGGGAGGGTTTATATATCCCACCTGGTCTGAAAACGCCTCAGGATTCCCCAGGAGGAGCTAGAAAGCTGAGGAGAAAGATGTCTGGATTTACTTGCATAGACCTCTGTAACCTAATCTGGTTCTCATTTAATCCATTAAAAAGTTTCCACCACACCTATTTACACACACATGCACGCTTTCAATGGCCTTTTGATTTTGTATTGTGCAAATTTGTGTGTAAGATCTCTGATAGACATAAAATATCCTATAAATATCTTAAATTTAAGTAAAAGATGGTTTAAAATTAAGAAAGACTTGTTGATAAGATGATTCCTGCAGCTTTCTCTGTATTATTCAGCCATCCGGTGCCAAACTGTCCTCTTTCACTTCAGTGTTTTGGTTCCTTTGTCTCCAATCTTTAAATGACCTGTTAATGATTAGATGCATCCTTTTATGTCACTCATAATAGTGCAAAAGAATGTGAACTCTAGCATCAAACCTGGACGTATGTTGGATGCTGCATTTGCAGGTTTAGTGTCTGAGTGAAGCACATGATCCTTCGAGAAACATCCAAACGGATGTTGTGACTGACTCTGTAGACTTTCAGGGCATCAGGAACTAGATCATGCTGTCAGAAGAACAATCAAAGTCATGGGTTGGTTTTGTAAATATTAGTCTCGACATCTGCGGCACACCTTTCATTCAGGTGCATCTCCTCCTGCGTGTCCTTCTCACCTGTTTTCCGTCTGATCCCTGCTTTGACAACAGCGTGTTGTTGGTACTGTCCACTGTGTGTGCGGCTGAGGGTGGAAAAGAGGAGGAGGAGGAGGAGGTCAGGTTTGATCTCTCTGCGTGTGTCTCTGCTGCGGGTGAGCAAGGAGGGGCGGTAGGTGAAAGGGCAGGAGCTGCTGCCAAAAACTGCACCGTGTGTTTGCTGCCCGCTGTGCACACACACGCAGGGCTAGCAGCTATTGGCTTACTGGGAGCTTTGTATGTAATCAAACAGGCATTTAAAGGGAGGACGCCCACTTTTAAAGTCACTGCAGATGTTCAGATGACTTTCTACCCTCGACAAGCTGCCTCACCGAATCTGAACTCATATTTCCTGCTTCACATTCATCCCTGATCACTACATGATCTTTTATAATGAGCTAATATCGATGCTGAGCTACATCGGCCAAACGAATCAGATGAAACCCAGCAGCTTTGGCAGCCCTGGAGTTTTCATTGGCTGACATTTCTGTTGTGGAGCATCCACAGAGCCAGGAGAAAAAAGGCTAAAGGTTGCAGGGATTACAAGCTTTACGCCGTGTATTTGTTGTGTGTTGGGGTTGTCAGATCGCTTTGTGTTTCCTCAAAGCAGGTTGGAAGAAAGCGCTGGGTTGTCTTTGCTTTGGGTAGCTTTGTATTGCACTTTCTGAGATAGTGATGCATTGATATTACTTGTTTGTAAAGTCTCGAGATAAGAAAATGTCACAATGTATACGATACAACCCTAAACATCAGACTTTGACCCTGAGTGGAGATAGCAGAGCTGTTTACAGTCACGTGCTGGAGTTCAGGTCTGTATGTAAAACACCCAAACAGACATATGTTTTATGCTCTTATCTCGTTAGTTTAATAATTCACACAGAGGTCGAAATACAGCAGCGGCTCAGATGGACTTCCACAACCTCATGTCTGATAGAGAAAAGTGATGCATAGATACCTGACAGCGATTTAAAGAGCTGCAGACCTTTAATGAAGCATCACAAGAGCACGTGTCTACTGTTTAAAGGTCAACTTTAACCCTTTCAGAGACTGATACGCCACATTTCAGTCCTTCTGTGCCCTATATGTTGTGATTGTTAGGCTTTAAACACCTCAGCTGTGACCAAAAATCACAGTTAGCTCACGGCTGACCTCATATTTACACAATGAGTACTTCATAGAGTCAGTTAACTTGATTATTGGTATGCAGATTACACTAACAACTGTATGTCTTGTCATGCGTAGATATTTGAATGCAGTTTTAACCCCAAATTTAACACATTTTAGTTGTTTGACCTTTAAAATACCCTGCTTGTTCATGCAGGAAAGATTAAACTTGTGTTATTTACTGGCTCAAAGACTGGCTCAGCTCTACGGTGGTTCTCTCCGGGTTCTCCGGCTTTCTCCCACAGTCCAAAAGATGCTCATCAGGTTAACTGGTGATCCTGAAGTCACAGCAGCAATCAAGAAAACAAAAGTAAGAAAGTGTATAGAAAGTGCACAAAGGTCCATAAGAAAATAGACGATGACAGCTTGTCAATCATTGTCCAGTTCAGCCAGTCTCCACCTCCACAGGGTCCAGGACTGAGCTTCTTCAGCAGTCTGTTCAGTCTGTCTCCTGGATCCTGTCTGCTCACAGCAGGTGAAGCTCTTCCAAGGTGTCTGATGTTAGCTTTGTTAGCCATGTCAGTGAATAGCATGATGCTACTCTGCCTTCTGGTATTTCCTCTGTTGCTCGGTTAGCACGGCTAGCTCGTCCATCTCATTGGCGATAGATCTTAAGCTGCGTTTCCACCAAGCAGTGCGGGTCGGTTCAATACGGTTTGGGACGGTTTGGGACAGTTAAGTCTGATCCCGTTTGCATTTCCACAGCAAACTGTGCCCTCTAGTGGTGGGTGGCGTGTAAGCTGCATGCTGGAAGCCGCAGCTGGTAAACAATAGCGCGACGCCGTAGCAGCTTACCCCGCTATTAAATCCAACAAAGAAGAAAACGCGACACAGTAAACAAAGAGCACGGATGGAAGACATGCAGCATTTCGTCCTCTCTGTGATTTTCATGTAACTCTCTGTTACAAAGTGCAATCAAGCTTTGTTTCAGAGAAGTCTGTGAGCCGCCAGAAGAAATACAGCTGCTGTCGGGGTAAATGACGATTCTTTTGACCAATCAACGGTCTGCAGTGTGTTGCTCCACCTCCCGAGAGCGGATCGGTTCAGTCTGGCACCCATAAGAAAGGGTCCCAAAAAAGTGGGACGGCTCGTCTCGGTTTTTAGGGATCCGTCACGGGATGAGTCTGTGGAAACGCCGCTAAAAGCGCACCGTACCGAGACGAACAGACCCGGACTGCTTGGTGGAAACGCGGCTTTACATTCCCAATAACGATGGATGGAAGGACAGGTCCATGTCACCTCTTAGCTCACACCTGAGAACCAGCACGTCATCCTCACTTCCTTCTCCTCACGTTGTGGGAAACATCCTGCCTTGCACCAATTAGCATTGACATGCTACAGGCTGCTAACAGCTGAGTTCACATGTAAACAATGCAGCCATGGTTACATGTAGGATCTCCAGACAAACACAGGAGAAAAAGTAGTAAAAATATCGCTGAAGCCACAAAAAGTGTGGTGTCCATGATCAACAAATGAGCCATACAAAGTAATAATCCACTCCAAATACAAAGATTACGAAAAAGAGACGAAAAAAAATACAAGAAACGGACAAAGAAGAGAGAGGTGCTCATTTGTTTTTCTCCTTTCGTTTACTTTCATCCACACGTACCAGGAAAATCTGGCGAAAAGTGTGGTCCAAAGCATGCCAAACCCATACTTTTCAGTGTGTTTCAGATGTGAAACCTGTGCCAGCCAATCAGAATGAACCCCATCATTCAGCTGTGACGTTTGAGAACCAAAAACTCTGCTACCTGGCCTATTTATTTAACCGGGAAACCAGAGTTTTCCAAAATGTTCACTTTGGTTGTTTTTAATGACGTAAAACCGCAGTTTTATGTGGATGATTGGCCAAAACATGTACAAATATATGTGGCTCCCCAGATACCTAGCTACGCGTGGACATGGTCTCTGCGTGTCAGCCCTGTGATTCTGCTCCCTGGACTTCTTAACGCTCATGCTTTCAGAAGCTTGAACAGAAATTTGTCTCTTTCTCTTAAAGTAGCCATTTGAATTTCTAGCCTGAATGGTTGAAGAGTTACCACAACTTAAAGAGCACTTTTAAAATGGGAGTGTCGGGACTCAGATGGGTTTTAAAGAGTTAAAGTTTAGAATTTAATCCTCATATGTTGCAGATTTTGATGACACATGGACTCAAACATGCTGAGTTAAAAGATACGTCACCTACTGAAGCTTTAACCTGCTGTAATACTTGTTATATTAAAAAGTGCGACCTGATCTCATAGATTATCCGTGACATAGCTGATACTTTCCAGGAACTGTCTTTAGATTTCTATGAATGTATTTATTTATATGTTGAGCACCTGATCCTCCTGATGTAATGGTGAGACTCAACTTCTGCTGTGACTCTGAGAGAGCTTCAAGACAGGAAAACAGATCTTACATAACAGATCAGCCGCAGCTTTTACACAACGTGGGCACAAAGGAAAGTAATCTATATGAAACCATCATGAAGAAAAACAGCCGCACCCCAAATGAGACAAAGATGATGCTAAGTGAGCTTATTTGTTCCTGAAACCTGCAAAAAAGTGAACAAATGTGTGATCACAGCTCATCTTTTGCTGCTTATTGACCAACCTTCAGCTGGTGGGTGTGTGTAAGGATCAATTTGAGGCTGAATGGTGGTCAGATGATGAATTCCCCGTCAGAAAACTCAGCCTTGAACCCACACAGTTTCAGGAGCATCCTTTTTCAGTGTTGCTTAAACTCCTCGTCGGTAAAAAGCTTCTGGCGAGGAAGTGACTGTTGAAAGCTCACTTCCCCCTCACCTCCAGCATTTATCTGATCATGTCATACGATGTCTCACAGACGGAAAGTTCCCTTCTTTATGGGGCTCTCTGCTGACTCTGAGCTTATATAATAAAACAAATGTCTCCTGAGGACTCAAACATTTAAACATGTGATGCTCTGTATGTGCCTCCTCAGTATAAATAGAGTCTGTGTTTAGACACAGCTGAGGAGTAATGTATGGTTCTCTGAGCTCTTTATGGCTCCCTGTTTTCTTTCATAACATGCACACGCTCAGCTCTGCCCTCAGAATTATGACTATCCAGAGATCCTGTTCTTTGCCGTTTTGTTCCTATGTGCAGTTAAAGCGACAAAAATGACATCATCTGACGCTCTGTTTCTGATTGGTGGAGCAGACACAGTGTTTTTATGTCCACATTAGGCTGACCCCCAGCTGTGATGGACTTGGTTTGATAACTCCAAAACAATGGTCTTCTTTGAGCCTGATGGCGTGAATGTGTCTCTGTTAGCTCCCGGTGTTCCAGTTTAAAGTGTGACCCTGTAAACTGGAGACCTTCAGCTGAACGTGTCAGTGGATATCCACTTGAAAACAGCTGTTCCAACACTAAAAGAGTCCTCAGAAATGCATCCTGGTTTAGTTTGATATATAGGTGTCCTAATCTCCTCCTTAGATCAGTTTTTAATGATGATCTAGAGCTGTACGAAAAGGATGCATTCTGCTCAAAGTCCTCAATCAGTGGGCTTCTTTTGAAGCCAAAACATGGCTCCATCTCTGCCGTCTTCATACTTAAGACTAGGGCTGGGCGATTATGGTAAAAATAAGAATCCTGATTATTTCAAATGATATTGAAATCACGATTAATATACACAATTATTCATTTATTAAAAATCTTCAGTACTGATTTAAACACAACTTTAAAGAACCAGCAAGTGGCACATACAGTATTATTGATGCACATAAGTTACACACACTCGCTGTGGCTGCACATGGAACACAAAAGAGCTATGACGAACAGGAACTTGCGTACATCTACACTGTGTGGCATATTAATTGTTTTTCTTCGATTATATTGTTTTTATGATTGTCAGATGGCAAAATTGAAATCACGATTAAAATCCGATTAATTGTCCACCCCTACTTAAGACTGGAGAGCACTTAGTCCACAGTTTCTGTGCTTGAAGCTGTTCGGGGCTTTTAGAAAGCTTTGTCTCTAGAGCTCCTTTCAAAAGCTAAAGGCCCCATATTCTGCTCCTTTTCTGGAGTTTAACATGGATCACTGATGTCTTCATGAAATGGTAGTAACATGTTTTGGTCCAAAATGCCAATAAATCAAGCACAGCAGCATTGTTTCCAGGCTCTCATAGCCCCTCTGTTCAGAACGGTCTGATTTAATGGGCGTGACCTTTATATGTAAATGAGCCACCGCTGATGCCACCCCGCTCTTCAGCGTTACTGAGAGCGGCATCACAAGCTCTGAGTGCACATTGTTTAGAAAACAGCGATGCTCGTTTACCGTAACATTACAGGCTAAAACAACAGGCTAACTGCAGCTACAGTTAGCATCCTGAAGCTAACACGGAGACAGGGGGGACACTGAGGAAAGCTCTTACATCTGCTCCACAGCACACAGCATTTAAAATACTCACATTTCCAGGGTCCCAGGTTTGTTGGTGTGGCTGTTAACAGCCAAAAACAGAGCAGTGATGGCTCTTCAACTTTGGCATTCTCTTCCCTGCTGCTAGAGAGATTTCTCTCCAGGAGTGGGGAGAGGAGTGGGCATGGAGGGGGTCCGGGAGTATCTGCTCTGGTGGACCAATCAGGTCAGACTTGCTCCTGATTGGTCAAAAAAAGGAATCGCTGACGTCGGCAAATCCCCAAAATCCGAACAGCTTGTTTTAGGTCAGGATTTTACATTCACAAGCACTACTAGTTACAGGTTTTGTCATTAAATATCACATTTTGTGGGCTGGGAGGAAAGCCAAAGACCCACAAATTTAACTTTCATTGTTGTCTTACCACCCTCTCCTGGTCTGGTGCTGTTTTGCAATTAGTTTTATTTTTTTTCCATGTCTCATTGTCCTGTTTTGAATAATCTACCTTCTGCCCCACAGTCAAAACACAGGTAAACATTAGGAATTATTTTCAGGTAAATGCTGCATAGCAGATGGTATGACTGTGCACAGGTGGTGTTATTAATTAAAATGAAGCTTTATGCATTTTTTTAAGCTCCAATAAAGCCCCTTGCTCTGTGTACCAGAATATGTAAAAAAGAAACTATTACATAAGAAATTGAATCATATAATAAATACAAAAGGCGACACAAACCCTAGTAACATGATCTCTGACTCTTTTAAGGCCTCTTCAGATCTTCATATTTTGAAGCCTGAGGACCAGAGATTAGAGCAGAAACATGCTCCACTTTATTGTAGCTCCAGCACAGACACCTTATTATCTCTTGGACAGTTTATGGTGTCACAAACAAACATCAGTGTTTGCACAGCTCTCATGTCCAGGTCATGAGATCTATTCATGCTTATATCTGCTAAATGATCGATTCCTGCATGACTCTTGGATCACAGGATTATTGAAAGAAACTAAAACTGTTGTAGAATTCACTGAGCTATGGTTTCTTTGCTCTTTGTGTCACTCTTGCTCTACTTCAGTGCATTCTTCCAGGGGTCAGGGCACCCTAAAAAGAATTGGTCTGGTTTGTCAGTAATAGCTTCAGGGTTGTGAATCATCTCACAGAAAGCAGAGGGTATTTCCTTCCACACGCTGCTCTGAGCCGTGTATATCTTTGTATTCTCAGGGAGGGCCTCTTCCTCATTGCCGGGCATTGTTGTACTCTCTGAGCTCCTTAAGAAGGTCATTATCTTCGGACAGATTCTCCCTGAACTCTGAATGTTCCTCCGCAGCTCTCTGACAGGACTTCTGTGAACATGATCTGTCATAAAAATCGGGAAGCTGGCCTATTTCTTACACTGTTTACAACAACAATAGTAACGGGTGTGGCGGTTGCACGGGCCTTGGACTGAGAAACTGACTCACTTTATTTTGCCAAGCTTTGAGCTAAACAGTATTTGGGAAAAACTTGGGAAACCCCCCAGAAGGATCACTTGGGAAAGTCAGCTCTGGGGTTTGAGGTTTGGGGAGTTTTGGCTTGGAATCTTAAAATAATGCCATTAAACTCAGCTTTTTCCACTTATACAGATCAAGTTTGCATCCTGATGAAATTTTATCATAGTCGGTGTTTTTCTGGAGGTGATTTTGAGTCCATGCGGTGACTTCCATTACGGAGTCATGGCTCTTTTTAGTGCAGTGCTGCCTGAGGGCCTGAAGATCCCTTTAATTCAGAGACTTTTACAGATTTTCCGAATCTTTTAATGAAATTTTATACTGTAGATGATTTAAAAAAAAGTCTGTTTTCACTTAGAAATATTTTCTCATCTCTCCCTCTAGTTGGACCACATCCTCTACCCTCCCTCCTCCTGCCTCAGAAAGTCCAGTAACCCCGAGTTATCTTTCGGGTTAAGTCCGGCTCTGAAGTTCAAGCGACACCTCAGTGAGGATGGGAAACACCTTCGCAGACGGAGCCTGGGAGGCGGCCTCACAGGTAAAAACTGTTGAACACTTTGGTCTTGCTGAGGTTTCTATGATCTCTAGTTTCTATTGAGCCCAGAGGAGATTACTGAGTTTTCATTTGTGAGGTTTAAAGCAATTAAAAGGAGCTTAAATCTACTGTACTCTGCTGTATAATGGTGACTCAGGCTAATCAACAAACCCTGCTGTGAGTCGTTCTGTTTTCTACTTTCTCTGCCTAAAAAGCTTCCAAACTCTTGCTCTGAACTCCTCTCCTCTCCAAATGTTTCCTTTTGGTAACTGTCAAAAACACCATCTGTCTCTGCAAACAGAAAAATGCTGAAGCAACAAGGATGGAGAACAATAACAGAGTCAGAGCTGGCAGAAGAGGGAAGTTTGAGAAAAGTTTAGATGACTCTATCGTCTGCAAAGAGTCGAAGTGTGACAGTAACGTCCTCCAGACCCGTGAAGCATTGAAGTTTAGTCTCTGAAGCAGGTTTTATAATGTCTACACATTCAAAAGGCACTAAGAAACATACTCCTTGTAGTAGTTTTGCACATTTTACGCATCTACTCTTACGCTCTTTATTTAAAGACGGTATGTGTGAGCACCACTCTCGCCTTGTTTCTTGCTCTATCCATTGCCCTGTCCTCTCTGATTAAAGGCGTAAAAAGCCCAAAAATGTAACTTTATACAATAATTTATATGACCTACATGGTTCATACTAGAGAAATACAATCAATAGAGAATATCCCACCTAATGGAGAAAGTGGGTCAGCAGCTTTTTCCTGTGATGAAGAATCTGTGAAGTCAGCGAAAACATCTCCCTCCAGAGTTATAAAAATCAGGGTGTGAGGGTTTAAGTCAGGAGGACGGTTACAAATCCTTCAGCATGTGTTAGAGGAATACAAAACAGCAGATCATCACACAGAAATCCAGCCTGTGTCAGGAGGAGAGCTTGTACGGATAAATCTGTGCCTCTTTCTTCTTCAGACTGCGGCTTTGTTTGCTTCTGTTCAGAGAGCTGAAAGAAACTCCATCAGGTTGCTTTTTTAACATCTCTGAGCAGTTTTATTCCTCCCTGTGGAAAACTTCCCCCTGATTATAATGTTGACCTTTTCACAGACAATAAAAGAATGTTTACATCAGGTAGAGCTGTAAATGTGTTACCCTTTGCTAATGAGTCAGCAGAGAGGAGAAAAACAAACACTAACCTGAAACAAAGCCAGCTTACACTGGGGCACAATAAAATATCTCTAACAGTGTCAACAACAGCAGCACATTCACAGGAACATTCACACTTTTTAAGAGTCTGAGATTATCCTGAGATTTAAGTCAGAGTTCTGCATTTAGTCTTAATTTTTCAAGAACAAAGACAAAAATCTGACTGTATTTAAAGAATTCAGACTTTTATTCTTAGAGGTGTGACTTTGATGTTAAAATTTTAACTACCTGAGAATCACGTCAGAATTCCAACTTTACTTTCTTGGACCAAATTCAGAATTCTGACTTTGTTTCTTAAAATTCTTGAATAAAAAAAACGAGTGTTTTTTTAAAATAAAATTTAAAATCAAAGTCAGAATTTAACCTTTATTTTGTTTCATTTGGAATACTAACACTAAATTCAGAATTCTGACCTCTTTTCTCAAATTTTTTTGATCAAAATTAGAAATTAATTTTTTGAATTAAAAAAAATCTGAATTCTTCCTTTTTTTGTTTTATTATTTCAACCTCACATTTTAAGGTCTGACTTTGTTTTCCATTTGATTCTTAATTTTTTGTCTTAAACTTCTGTCCTCAAATTTAGTATTTTGGTACCCTTCTTAACAGTCTGACATTTTCCCTTGGAATCCAAGCATTAAAGAAAGAATTTTGACCTCAGAACTAAAAAATCTCATTCCTCAAAATCTGAGACTTAAGTGAGAATTTAAGAAATATCTTTTTATCTTTTTTTTTCTTTTATGGACTCACCTCCAAGAAGAGTTTTTCCAAGCAGCCCTGATCATCCTCCATCTGTTGTATTTTCAGTTTAGTTACATAGAGGCGTTTGTGGTTTCAGCATCAGAACAACTTTAGTGCAAGTTTAAAAAGGGACATAGAGCCTCTATTATTATATTTTTGCTGTTACATCAATAAATATTCTCCTTTATTTGTGACCCTAGAAATACAGATTATCATGTAGATTATACAAACTATCAAATAAATTCATAATGACCTCTGTACTTTAGCGGGGATGGTCAAAGAAATACAGTTTCATGTACTACCATGATTTTTACACTTATCGTGAATGCTCAGAGCTTTAAAAGCCTAACAGAGTGAAGTGAGTAAGTGGACCTTGGCTGAAAAATGGTTTGATGAAATGTTCAGCACGATCACGAGCAGTGTGATCACACTGAAAGCAGACAGTCCTCCCTTTTATTTCACATCCCACAGAATCGGTGAAGGTATTTAGAGTTAAAGAGCGATCTGACCTCGCTGGTACCTGCGCCAATCGTAAATCTCTCTCCATGAACGACCTGAACCGGCCTTCCTCTGAACCTGTTGATGAGTGTCTGACAAGAGATTTCCTTTATGCCAGGATGTGATGGACTCTAGTGAGGAATAATTTTCCCGTAAGGAAGGAAGGTCTAGAAATTTCCCTCCTCATCCTGTTTGGTCGCCTGTTAGTAACTAATTCATGATGATGAAAGTTTAATTCATCGAGGTACATCTGAATTAGAGTCTGTTTGAAAGGAGAAAGTAGTTTTCATTGTGGAGCAGCAGGATGACTTTATTACACCTCCAGGTGTCTCTTTAACAGAGAAGGTGTGAAATGTGTCACTGCTCAGACTCTGAATGTATTAACCCACTTCTCTGCTTTAAAGCAGCTGAAGACGTGACAAACAGGAGCGCTGTGTCTGCTGTAAACCCTCTGATCTCATCTTTTCATATATATGTCACTGTGTTTATCTTCAGGTCTTTACTTGGTTTGTTAGTTCTCCTGATCTGAAGCACTGTTATGGATGAATTCTCGGTTTAAGTTCTGAACGATCATCTGAGATGTTTACATTTTCATTTAATCAATGTTGTGTGATGTTTTGGTGAAGTTTGAGTGGAGGCGGAGTGGATAAAATGAGAAGTAGTGCCATCTAGCTGTGAACCCAAGGAGCTGAAAGTGAAGATTTTACTCCCCTTATTAAAAGAAGAACTGACATTCCTCTGTTTGCTGTTCAAGCTTCAGTTCTTAAACGTAACTCCAACTGCTCCCTTTCTTTCTTCAGACTTTTTTTAGTTGAGTTGGTTTCTGGTTCTCTGGTTATATAATGTTTGGATTTATCACAGAGCTCCTAATAGGCTTTCCTTTGCGGCCTAATTTAACCCTTCAGCGTCCGGTCTGGTTTTCAGGATCATGGTCATCATGAGTTTACTCCTAACGCCAGCAGACAGCCGGGGTTATCTTATGTTACAGATCAACCCGTGAGCCTGTTTACTCCCCTGATCAGGGTCAGGAGGATGTGAAGCTGAGAAGTGAGACAGTGAGTGGTGATTAAAACTCAGGTTTCAAAATCCTTTAATGTGGTAGTGCAGAATTAAACAAAAAAAGGCTCTTCTTGTTTAAGATTTAGTTTTTTACATCATTAGATTGTTAAATATACTGTTGCAGCAGCATTTTACTGAACAGCCACAAACAAGTCCTTCGTACTAAGATGTTTTTGACCAACTGATTTCTTTTTCATCTAAACAAAAATGTAAATCCAGACGAAATAACTTGTCAAAGGCAAGAAAGTCACTGAAAATGAGCACATTTTGTTTAGAACTACCAAAATCACAGGCTATAAAAAAAGATCAAGCCTTTGGTTTGAGGTCACCAGATGTGAAATCCTGACTCAAGCCAGCCGTTGGTCAGCCTATTACAACTCAAAGAGGCAGAGTTACACCTGTGAAGTTTTTTAACTTTAAAAAATAAAAACAAACAAACCTAAACAAAACACAAAATGAGTTAATCAAACCTAAACTGTATCCATACCAGACTGTAAATTTTTTATTTCTGCTGTAAAAATCTTAATTCATGGCTGGGTTGGCTTGGGTATAGGCTTCTGCAGCCACCCCCTAGTGGACACTCAAGGAACTGCAGTTTTTTAACACTTTTGGACCAGAAAATCTTCAGCTAACATTAGCTGTGCTTGTGCAGCCAGCCTTTTGCACCTTGTGGAAATTAAAGAGGGAGTGTTGTGCTTTTTTAAAGTATTTATTTTGTCCTGGTGTCCCTGTAGTATCTTTTATGCTGATTTATAGCTGAAGAAGATCTGTTTTACTCTCACTGGTGTTTATAAAAAAATCTGTCTTTCAGCCTCTTTTTGAAACACTTTGTTTAAGCTGCTGTCTCTTTAAGGCTCTCAACTCCAGGAACCCCCTTCACTCTGATTGGCCAGCCCTCTGGAGATCTTTCAGGGGTGCAGCTATGGGCATACTTTGGTGTCTGAGATCATTATGTGTTCAACTCATCATTCCAAAAACTCTGGTGTCAGTTTACAGACAGATTCAAGAATTTCCTCAACATATGAAAATGTAGTGGTTTGAAAATGTGTACGTTCAGTCTGAATACCTAGCTTTCTTACTTTATATCCATGATTAAAATATGGGAAATATCAAGCACCAGGCTTGATATTTCTGCGAATTCTTGTCTGTTTTCATAAAAGTGATATTATTTAAGTGGAGTATCAGCCTCCTGACAGCCTCATCTGCTGCACAGACCCAAGCTGAACAGAGCTCTTCTCTGGTGTAAGGTTCGTCCTCTAAATGATCGTTGTGGGGCCTCTCACATTAAAAGTTGGCATCTCGAGCTGTTATTTACAACACATCTCCCTCCCTCTGTTGTAGACAGAGTTTGGCTGGTAGATGTGAAATTCTCCTTGACTGTTTGTCAGAGAAATAAACCCCCACAGCCTCAGCTCCTCTCCCTGAAGTCTGCTCTGGTCTGGGAAAATAAATGTTGAAATATGTTGCTCCATCTGCTCGGAGATGGTTTCTAAATTGAGCTTTTCTAATCAGATGCATTTTAAGTGTTCCTGAACAGTTCAAAGGAAACACATCTGCCCGTAGATGTTTTGATGTGTGTTTTTGTGATCTTATATGATTTGTCATATGACTGCAGACTTAATGTGTGGTGTAATTGTGCAGCAGCTCGATTAAATCTGAGTAAAAACAGAATATTGGATATCTCTGCTTCTAATTTTACCTCAAACTTAATTACACGAAAACATCTGGAAGGTGTACCAGGGGGAAATCACTCTTAGGATGAAAACCTGAACCATGAAATGCTCACTGATCCTTGTCTTGTTGCTATTCTGCAGGAAAATACCTTCTGCTACCCACAAACCACCAGCAGACGCAGGCGGCGTGGCAGCCGTCATCAGAGATCTCAAACCTGGTCCGGATGCGTTCCCGGAACCTCGGGAAGTCAGACCCCTCCCTCACCTCCAGCCTGGTGAGTACCTGATGACTCCACCGCTGTTTATTCTGCACCAGGATGGCTTAAAAACAAAAGCTGCTCTGTGTGAAAGAAACATTATTCAACACCTCAGGATGATCACATGAATGTTCCAACTGGATGTATCTCAAAACCTGTCTGTTAATGCTAATAGCACATCATGCATACAAAAATATACAAACATATATTAACAAAGTTGTTTTTATGCTTATATTCAACAACACTTTGATAGGATAACATTTCCTCAATACGTCTAGGATCCGCCTGTAGAAAAAAATACAAATCTTTGGGTTTTGAGAGTTAAGTTCGAGGGAATGAAGTTGTAATGTTGCGAGATTAAAGAAATAATAAGTCTTGATGTTACAAAAACAAAAATGTGGCATTATGGGTAAAAAGATGTAATATCAAAGAATTACATGAAACTGTAACAAGAAAAAGTTGCAATGCCGTGAGAATGAATCGCGATGATCATTGAGAAAAGTTATTTTGATTCCTGAACAAAGTTGTAATGTCACGAAAAATTGAAAAGCAATGTGTCAAGAAAAAAAGTCAAAATGCTGTAAGGATAAATGTAATTTGTAGAGGAACAAAATTTGTAGTATTAAAGAAATGAAGCTGTAATGTTTTGAGACAAAAGTTGCAAAGTTTTGAGAATTAAGTTGTATTAGGTGATCACAATTTTCTGGCCGATCACTGATCTTTAAAAAGCATGACCTGCCAATACCGATTTTGGCTGATACTGATTTTTATTTTGTATTTTTTTGTAACTGATAGCATATACCTTCAATGTTCCGATCTCATTTTATTAAAAATCATTGAACAATACTTGTGAAATAATAAAATCTTTATGTTTTAACTTGTTTTAACTCTTTTAACTTAAAGTGTCCTGAGTTTTAGGTCTCAGAGCAAAAACCAACAAAGGCTGGCTGTCAGACCTTCCCGGAGGTATATAAGATCAGTTTCATATGTAAGGATCGATCCCTGGTCACCGATCACAGATCCCCCAGACATACACCAATTGATCGGTGTATGTCTAAGTGTTAGTGAAACAAACTCACAATCTTGGTGGAATAAAATCATCAATTTTTGAGAATAAAGTTGTAATTTTACGAAACTTGAGTTCTTATGCGGTGAAAATAAGGTCATAATTTTATGAGAACAAAGTCATAATGTTTCAAGAATAAAGTTGTAATTCATTTAGCTCAGTAAAGTTAGGTTACAGGAATACTTTAAGAGTTGCTAGAATTTAGTCTTAAGGTTATAATAATAAAGTTGCAATTGCACAAGAATGAAGTCGCAGTGCTACCACATTGAAAATCCTTATGTGACTGAAAGTTTTGATTAAATTTTGGATTATAGTCTTAATGCTACAATAAAGTTGTAACACTTTAAAAATCACAATACCCATGTTTTTCAATGACACTTCATATGCACAGAAATTTTCTTGAATACTAGAAGCAATTTTTTGGTTACAAACAATATGAATAACCTTAAGTAGAAAACTTCCATTTACTAAACCTCTCACATAACCATCATTTACAAGGCCCACAAGGAGCTCTTCCACTCCTCTGTCCTCACCTGTTTTAACCTTCAGTCCAGTCCTCTGGTTTAATGAATAACCTCTATGTTCTCTTATAGCTCCTTATCCTTCACTAATGCACCATTACAAAGCACTCTGCAGCTTTGATAAACTTGTTATGAATATGTGTATTTATCTCTATAGATATGAACCACACCAGGAAATCTCCACCTGTTTACATTCATTCCTGTTAGTCACTCAAAGAAAGTTTTCTCACGTTAAAGCACATAACTGGACAAAGACAAAGCTGACCTTCATCCTCCTCCTTCTCCTCCTCCTCCTCTTCTCCTGATGACACTGACAGATACTGAGATGTGGTGATCTCATTGTCTGAGCGCTGAGATACAATCAGACGCATGCTTTAATCCAATGCTGCCCAGCCATGACTCATTGGCTGTGTGCGCTCGCTCTCAGCCGGAGGAAAGGTTAACGTAATAAAAAACCAGGCGGCTGTGTGTGTAAATATGTTTACTTGTGTTTGGCGCGGGCACTGTTTGAGTAACTGTGACACATTATTTTGGTAACTGACACTTGACCCATAAATAGGACACAGAAACCTGAGGTGGAGGAGGATTTCTGAGGCTGCTGGTGACCCTGAGTGCACTGGTGAACGTTAAATCACTGCAGCATGGTGTGAGCAGCTGATTTCTTTAAAAAAAAAAAAGGAGTAAACTGTAAAAAAAAAAAAAAAGCTGTAAAAGGCATCATTTATGGCTTTAAATACCCGTTCTTATCTTTCAATCTGACTCCTGGCTTCTTCAGCTCGGATTCCCTCCTCTATTCCTCTCCACTGGGGGGCGCTGGTGCATTTCCAGTATGTGAAAACAGAACATATGTATCCTTGAGCTTGTAAAAGCCACAAATTAATCCCTCTGGTTATTGTGCCCTGCAGACTGAATGAATACAAGATTTCCTCTAACATAATTGTCCTCCGGTGGATTAACCCTCCAGTCGAGTGTTGATTCAATTTGAATTTCACAATTTGATGACTCTTAAAGACCGCTGACTTCACCAGGATTTATCTTATTTGTGTTTAAGAGTAAAGCTGCGCTGATTCCCTGCAGGCGTTTATTATCTTGTAGAGAATCACAGGAAGGTGAGGGTTAAGCATTCTGCTCAAGGACGCTTCAGAGCCAGAGATGGAAAGCCTCAGAGAGCAGAAACTCCTCTGCTGAACCAGAAGTATACAAACAAAGAGGAAATACATGATTTCTATTTATTTCCACATTATCAAGAGCCAAGATCTTTGTTTGTCGTGCTTGTACAGATAAGGGTTAAAATGCTTCAGCTATACTGGAGACCTTACAGTTAAAACCTCTAAAAGACACAAAAACACAAAAAGAGACAGAAATATTTGAACATCAAAGAATGAATGGTGTATGGCTCATATTTTGGGGACAGAATTAAGACACATCCTGACTCATATGATCAGGTTATCGGATCACTTGGACCAAAAAACAACATTTTGGTTTAAAACTATAAAGCTTTCTGAACTATATCTCTTATAATTTGGCTCATGACTCCTCAGTTGTATAAATATACTTACACCTTGATCTTGGATCTTGATGAAATTTTCAGGAAATGTTCAAGATGGAATAAGGAAGAAGTGATTAAATTTTGGAGGTGATCCAGATCACCGTCTGGATCCAGGACGTTTTTAAAGGATTCATTATAATTGTGAGATAGGGCCGTTTTCACCATATGTGTATATAACTCCACGATAAGTGGTCGGATTGCTTTACAAAACAATACAAGACAAGGTCACCATCATTTCTGATGTAAAAGTATGATCCAGATCCTGGCAATATTCTGGATACTAAGGTCTGGAATATGAAATATGTACTGGGTCATCATAATTGTCAACACTGTCCGGTAACAAATTATCGTAAAAACCTGCAACTAACACCAAATTGTAGCAGACAGTCTGCTGAAAGGGAGTATAACATTAAAGTAGGACTAAAGTGTTGGTGACAATCACAATATGCTTGGCAGAGGTCTGCGCTCTGTGTGCTTTTCTAGTTTTATGATGTTATCTATCATGTTATATCTTGTTATCCAGCTTTATAAACCCTGGTTATGCTTCTTTACTGGCCGTAAAGGTCAGTGTTGTTGTGAGCTTTACATACGTACATGCATCAACGGAGGAGATGAATCGCAGGAAATATAATGCACTAATCCAACTGTTAAAGTCCCGATACCTGGGCTTTAGTTTCATCTGATTTAATTACTGTCCCAATTTCATGAACTCATTGATTGCCAATCATGTGTGTTGAGGTCAACTATGGTTTTCAACAGGACATTCTGGGTCATTTGTTGATGTACTGTAACTACTGAGCTGCTGTAGTTATTTTCTTCCATTTTTGCTCTGCCTAAAAAAAGAAAAAAAAACAAGGTAAAACATGTATGGATGTAAAAAAAATAAGGTGCAATGTGCAGGATATGTGCATACGTGCAGTTTCCACTTTCTATAAACTTCTCATGCTGATCCCAAGAGCTTATTTTTTTGAAGATGAACCTTGAAGTATCTTCCTCCTCAGGTGTGACTCTTAAAGTCACAGCCACCTGAGACCCTGTCACATTTTTCTCCCAGACTTCATTCAGCAAATCAGACCACAGTGAGAGATGCTGCAAGTTGGACTTGTTGCTAAGAAATGGCTTTTTGGGGTGCAGAGCACACCCTTGAAGCATCGTGTGCCTGCTCCAGAGAGATTTTATTTTTTAGTCTGAGGCTGCTGATCGATGATCGCGGTTGTCCTTGGAAATACTTCTTATTTCCACTCTTTTGAATTATGAAGGTGTCTGTGTAAATCTAACTCAGGGAAGTTGAAACACCGTTTTTTAAAAGAGCCAAAGTTAGCCTCACACTGTTCATGTGAAAGGGTAGGAAACTCTCAGAACAGAGCCATACAGGCAGATTTATCTTTTTGCATCAAATAATTAACCCGTCCACCCTCTCTTCTCCCCTGCTCTGTTTTACATATCTACAGTACGTCCCCTAATGTCTTATGGGCCCATTGGTTGTATGCAGCTGGCTTGTTGTCTCGTCCTGATTCTTATTCTTTACACTGTTTGCTTGCCCCTGGTGACTCTGTGGTTGTTTCCATGAGAAAATGAGATGCGTGGTGATCCGGCACTCAGATACGCTCCTGTGTGGACACAGGCTGAATGAGCGATGTGTTGCTTCATCTCTGCTGTATCTCTCAGAGTCGGATGCAGGGACACCTCAGGGGTTCGTGCACCGCTGCAGCACTCTCCTGCCTGCAGAACGGACTCGGAGAGGACGCTGAATTGGTTGACCTTGGAGGGAGGAGGGAAAGGAACACCTCACCTAGCCGACTCTGAATGGAGGGAGCACTTTTGTTAGTTTTCAGTTTGTAATATCTGTTCTTACTGTGCAGACTCCTGAACTAAATAAGTAGGCGCTCCTTTGAGTGCCTGTGCTGTAAAGAAATGCCTTTGTGTTCAGCAGGCAGAGCTGTGTTTGTCATAATGATGGTTATATGACTGGAAAGCACATTAGACCCTGGCCTTACTGACAGTGAATGAACGGAGGGCTGCCAGCTCAAATACTGACACTGTGGAGCTGCAGCTCATGTGCTGAGAAAGTCCAACCATGGGCAGATTTGGCAGCTAGATCTACATCCAAAGAGGTTTCTATTGGCTGTTTGGTTTGGATACTGCTCTTTCAGTTTCAAATGAACAGATTTGGTTATCATATGCTTGGATTTAATTCTGTTTTAATGTTTTTTTGACATTCAGTAACAGTGCATCGTTGGAGGCAAACCCAAGCCACCTCTACATGGGTGTAAGACTTAACTCTTTGCACCCATTTCTGTATTAATTTGAAAAGCTAAAAATAAAAAAAAAGCCATGAAACTGTCTGAAGAATTGGTGCAAAGGCTTCCAGAGACAGGTAGAGGTTGTCTGTGAAGCTTCTCTGTCATTAACATTAATTAACATTAGATGAATGTTGTTGAAGGTTGTTGCAGCAATTAATTGTGGTTAGTTATGGCTACATTATTCTACATGGGGGAAAAATCGCTTAATGGCAGTACTTACAGCCAAATAACTTTTAGCATTTTGTTGCACTTACTAAGGTTTTCCCTTCTGTCTAAACTCTTGCTTGTGTTGTACATCAGTGTGGAAGAAAGCATCTTATAAATGAAACTATAGAACTGTAGATGTGTATTTTTTAATTCTGTCCAGTTAGATTTGAAAAAGCCTTTCTGAAGAGGTGAAACATCCCCAAGAACTCCACTACTACCAGTTGTCCTAGTTGGATCTTGCTTGAAAGCTGAAGCTTAAACCAAAATATTGTTGTTTCATGAATTTGAAATAATTTAAGACTGTAACCTTCTAACTTTTCATTGAAGCTTCTGTTGTTGCTTCAAGGGTTACTTTACCTTTACTTGGATTATATATGTTTATATAGCTGTACCCTGGTCAGGGTTGCAGGTTTTTATTGCTACACAACAGTAAACAACAAGAGATGTTTTTTCAACCTTTGTCATCTTTACCTTCAACCCTCCATTATAATGCATAACACAATGCTGTATTATAACATTCTTGCTGTGTTATCGCAATAACTTTGGTGCACAGCTAACACGTCAGGTGGCGAAACAGAATACAAAGGAGACAAATCTGATGCCTGATGTGTTCTATATCCCTGGGAATTTTGCTGATTAGGGATCAATTCTGCTTATCAATTCAATTCTTTATCAATTCCTTCTTTTTCAAGTGAATAAATATGTAATTGGTCACTGGATCTGGATATGTCCCGGCGTAGATATAAAGAAATAAGTAAAAATTGCACATCATGTGATGTTGATGTACAGTTTTGAATTATGTTATTCACTCAAGCAGGCCATCTAGTGTCTCGAAGTGGTTATAGCATTATTCCAAGTTGTTTGGAACCTTGCCGTAGTTATAAAGCCAACTATGAGTCTAACTTTTCTTTCATTTGCCTCAAAGTATTTTAACAATTGGAGTTCTCAGTACTGTTTAAAAAGGGTAACTGTGATATGCCTCTGTGATGAAAGTTGAAATTCTACTCTGAAGCCAAAGTTATACCAATGTATGCTAATCACTAGCGTATCAATGCAATTTCCCGTATACATTAGCATCAAGCTAGCGCTATTTTGTTTATTTTGAATGTATTGAATAGGAATCTCCTGTGAGAGACTAATGTAGATTTCTTTGTTCAGTTTGTCGGTAAAATTTCAAGCTAGAAATCCTTAAACAGGGTTTTCTTGGGAAATGTTATCGAACTGCCAGAGCTGCGGCAGATTAGTCACGTAAGGTCCTGCAGCTCTGGCATAGTATAAAGAATCTATAAGGGAATTGTTAAGCACAAAGGCTAACGATATCGATGGACTGAAACATTTATCGATTCTCAACAGGAACCTGTTTTTGATTCCCAACCCTATTGCTGATGCTCTCCCTGCCTTGACATTTCATTCCATGAATGCATGCATATGAAAACAAGTGGAGGTGTGCTCTCCCTGCTTAAGACTTTGTCATTCCATGTAGCTGTTTGGAAGGACAAAAAGCTCCCAGATCAGAGCTAAACTGCCAAATTTAACCTGTTGTATGCAATTAATTCATTCTTTTGAGAAGAGTTTTTTTTTAAAGTGAGTGATTTTGGAAAAATCCCCAATCACTGGTCAGCTGTTTTTTAGCTTTTTTCCGCTTGTATCTAACACTGTAAAGAGCTTTATTGCTGTTTTTACGAACATGATTTGAAAAAGAATGTAAAAACTGTGATATTGTGTATTTTTGTAGCTACTCTGCTGGAGGATTTAATATATCCCGACAATAGGAAGTGACCGAATTTCCTCCCTTGTGTCCTTTTTGCTCTGCTCCCTCATCGGGACTCCTGCCGTTTGTCCCCTCTCCGCCTGGCAGGACTCCTGTTATTGCTTTTCTTCCATTTTTCCTCCTTCATGCTCTCCCATCATGCCCCTGGGTGTGCGCGCCTCTTTGACAGGCGTGGCACATCCTTCTTGACTGTGATGCTCTTTGGCAGAAAATCAATACCTCACCTCTGGTGTGATATGGAGATAAGACTGTCATAATCCTGATGTTGTGCCTTTGTGGGGCCTCATAATTGTAGTCACTGATGTCCTTTGCTGATACCATTGTTGTTGTTGTTGTTGTTATTGTTGTAGAAGTTGGAGGTGTCTGCAGATTAAAAACACAAAGTGACCAAACATTTTTAAACCAGTATAGATTTTTCTATAAACACTAAAATAACCTGTATTGTTTTCTTAGTATCCAGTCCACCTTCAATATAAGAAAGACTATTATCCAGCCCAGCAGCCATTTTAAAAAAAGAGAGTGAAAATAACTTCAGATTCATTTTATTGATTTTTTGTTTGTCTGAGGCGACTCTTTGTTTCTGCCTGATTTGACCCTCAGCTTTTCCACTAATGTTTAAAATGTAAACAAAAAATTGAGCTTATTTGCAAATCTGGACTGGGACAATTATGTTTCTTAGCTCAACTCATCAGAAAAAAAAAAAACATAAACCCACAAACTAAAGACAGAAATTAAGCAGCAGCTGCTGATGCTGGAATCCTTTTGTCTCAAATGTGCTGTCAGTCTGTCTGAAATCCCAGTTTAAGAAGTTTAACACATAAATATGAACAAAATGGTGTTTTTACTGTCCCTTTAAAGCCAGCCTCACATTAATCGAGACTTCACATTTAAAGACATTTCGGACTGATTTTTAGCATGACATTTAAAGGTCAATGGTAAAAATTGCAGACTTGAGATCTCACAGAGCCTCGCGTGATCAAATGTGACTTCAAAAAATAAACAAACAGGGACAAGTATCTGGTAAATCATGCCACAAGCTGCTGTTCTTCTTCAGTTTACCTCTTGGCTCTGCTGTCCTTGTGAATATTAACATCCAGTTGATGATTCTCTCCCCATTGGTTGTTATAGGTATTCTGTCAGAGGCAGGAATCATGAAGATTAAACATGTTTGATATCCATTGTAAGAGGCCAAGAGGTTTTGGAGCAGTAAAAAAGTTGAATTGACTCCAATTATTTAAGGATTATGTAAAGTGAATGATCGGTTGCAATGGACCCCGAATCATTTCACCGCTCCGTTCACTGGTGGAGGCAAATCAAGCCTGAAATTTGGCCTGAAATCATCTGGGGCCAGGATCAGGTAATCCGTCTCAGTTTTATGCCAGTTTTTGAAAGCAACATTGGATTGGATCACCCTGATCCGGACACATAGTTTTCGAGATTACCGAATCCAGATTACAAGTGCTCTAAATAGGACAACATATCAATGTGGGCTTCCAGCTCTGTAAAGAACAACAGGTAGAAGAGCCAACATGGGGTCATTGTAGGGTTTTTTTTTTGTTTTTTTTTTTTTGAGAAAAAATAAAAATAACAGATCCACTTCCATTTTTAGTTTCTTTTAAGGCCCCTAATCTGAGCCACAACAAATGGATAACAAATATACAAAAAAATAAGACAAAGTGGATATTTTGAAAAAGTCAGAAATGTAAAAAAAGGTTTAAATGTCCAATATTAAGCAAAATAAAAATTAAAAAAAGGTGTTTAGGATTAATTGGTAGCCTAAATTAGCTTTATCTACTTTATCACTGTAATGGTTAAACAAGTCAAGTGCAAAATACAAATAACGGAATCAACACTAAATTTTAAAAATGTTGTATCCTTGGACCAATTTTAAAGTTTACTACATTTTCTTCCTGAAATCCATCTTGACATCCTACCCCCTCTATGGATCAGGATAATCCTGTTCTTTTGGATCAGAGTGATCCGAATCCTACGGAAAGTTCAGAACATCACAAACTGAGGGTTTGATCCGGATCAAAACTAGGATTGGATTACGTGATCTAATCCGATTTTGAAATCCTTCTTTCCGTTCTGAACAACCCATTTTTCAGAATTTAATCCAATCCCATAACCAAAATCCGATTGGATTACCTTTGAACAACTGGCTCCTGGTGTGTGGTCAGGTGACAAACTGGAAAGTTGAAACTGCAGGGTTGGTGTTTTAAGACTTTGCCATCAATGCTGCAGAGTCCAAAAAACCTACACACAACTTTTTACCTGCATTGGCGTCATGATATTCAGCTCAATCTGAGATTTTTATTGAAAAAAAAATATCATGACAATGCATGTCTGTCAACAACATTTTATCTGTGCCAAAATGAGACCATAACAAGCTGCTAGAATGAACCATACATAATGAAAAATTGATGCACATATCTTAAGTTTTCTAACATGAGTTGATAATGAGATGAAAATGCTAATGGTGGATTGTGAGATGTTCAAAACCAAAGATATTTGTTTGATTTTATCCAACATGGATCTTATTTTTCAGTTTATTGAGGCTTTAAGTGTCAGCTTTATCGCCCTTTCTGTAAATCTTTCTTAATTTAGTGGATAGTTTTCTTTCCCCAAATTTATGCCTCTGACAAAACTTCAAAAAACTTCACTTGAGAGACGTTAGTTTGATATTTGATGACTGAAGTTTTTGTCACTTTCCCCACCAACAGCTCCCTAACATTCCAGTTAGAAAGCATTTTTAGTTCCACCGTTAGGAATTTTGATCAACTTTTAATCATCAAAGATGGAGGGAGCTGCAGGTGCATTCAGGGACTGTTGCAAAAACAGCTATCATAGAGGTTACAGCCCTTTATGAACAGACATTTGTGTGGTCGCAGCACTTTTATTTGAGGTCAGAGATAGAGGATAAAGCTGAGCTGTCCTCTGTTAGTATTCAGGATTCAGATGTGTGTTTTTCTTTGTTGTCACTGTGTACAGACATTCACATTCCCCTGCCCTGTTGTGCTCCTCAGAATAGCTTCAGAAATATATCACCTTACACACCCGAGATCTACGAAGCATACCATGCGTTATTGTAAACATTGGGGTGTCATTTAAATGAGACTGTCACTCCAGATAAAGTCATTGCAGTCGAGACATTCAGCCCTTGTCATCGGCTCAGTTTGAGATCCAATTTTCGGAGCTCGGGATTGATATGAGACGGCATTATGCACAGTGTGACTTAGTTTCTGTAAAACTGGGGGAAATAAATTGAGAAGAAAGCCTGTTGGATTTAGCAGGGGGACTCCAGCTGGTCTGATTTTCAGCGTTTCAATGCGTACATTTACATGTCTGTTCCAATTTATTCAGAGAAGAAGAGCCAGACAGAAATTAAGATTGATGCATCGTGGTTTCTATTTTGATGTTTGTTTTGAAGGTGAAAGGCCGGCCTGGTCCATTTGGAGGCTGGCTGGACTGGGTTTTATCCTGGCTTTACGGTCTCCCTCCTCTGGCTTTGGACAGATGGATTCCTTGCACTGCTTTGTATGGAGGGAATTGACTCTTTGTTTGCTTACCGCTCTCTTCACAGGCCGTGTCCCTCCTCTGAGCCTTACATCTGCAGGTCGCCTCTCTGTCAGATAAGCTCGGGCAGAGCACAGGCTGCGGGTCACTCAATCAGCCTTCTCTGCATGCTTTCAGCGCCTGCTCTCTCTTTTTTCTCTGAAGGCGGAGGAAACAACCTCGGCTGCCCACCTGCTAGGAGGGAATGAGTCACAGACAACCCCTGGACTTTTCCCAGAGGCTTTTTTCTGTGGCCGGACTTCAAGGCCAGAGGCACAAACTGTGGGCCCTCAGAACTGCCCCCAAAGCCGACTCAAAGCGCCTTTTTGTTCCCAAAATCTGTGCAAAGATTTTCTTTTTTACTCAGTATGAATAACACTTTCACCATCAACTCGGCAGTATTAATAACTAACACATCATCATCTTTGGCTTTCACTGTTTTCTTCAAGCTCCAGGACCTTTTCTTGAGCTTTTACTGCGGCCATCCAAATATTTTTAGCTTGTGATGATTAAAAAACTGAAAAAACTACAAATACTCATTTTTCAAGTGGTTAATCAAAAAAATAAAAATAAAATCAAGCTTAATGTTTGGTATGATTTTGCAGGATGGTGACGTTATACAAAAGGAAGGTCCCACATTAAGATAAAGGTTGAACTATTTAAACTGTGATTGATAGATTTAAAATTTTGCATTGACATCAATAATCACCAGCTAAAAAATGTCATAATTATCAACATTACAGTAAGTTAGGATTTAAAAAATTATATTTCAGTGTGATTAATTGTGACGCTACAATGCTAAAAAGTTACATTACATTTACTTACATTACAACAGGTTTCATTACAATATGTAAGGGTAATAATAAATTTTGTTACTATATGATAAGTCATATTACAATACAATAAATTATGATAAGTTACAATATAAGTTATAGGGGTGGGGGAAAAAATCAAAAATCAATATATCCAGATTTTTTGTTTGACAATATCAAAATTGGGGTTCTAGGTCAGAAAAATCAGCATTTTTTTAATTGTAATTCTCATTTCAGTCTTTGTTTTTAAACTGCGTTGGAAAAAAAGTTATCACATTTCTCCAGCAGAGGGTGAAAGGTTTGCTTGCGTGATGTTACGTTGTCTGTAGACAATCATCATTTAACTTTTTTCACATGGTCTGGAGTTAAAAAAGCAAATTAAAATTTGGAAAATTGTAAATGTCAAATTATTGCAATTTAATTTCAATTGGCCTGCCAAAAATCTTAATAGAATTGAATCAAGAGATAAGTTACATTTCCATAGGTTATGATGAAATCAAAAGCTTTACGATGGGATAAGTAGTGTACGATTAGCTACATTAGTATGCGTTTATTAATTAGGATGTCAATACAGTTACAATATGATTAGTTAATGTACAATCACTTATAATTTACACTTTGATAAGTTTAAACATAAGTTTGGCTGAAATAAATGTTATGATATAGTATGTTAGGTAGAATAAGTTACATAGCGTTATGATAGAATGCAATGAATTATGTTAAAACATAAGTTATTGTACAATATGATGAGTTATGATGGAGTAAGTTAACATACGATAAGTTATTAAATGACAATGACTGATTTGTTTTTGTTAAGATACAATGCAATGCTATACAGAGCTTTACAAAACAATGTGATGGAATTCAGTTTGAATCAATTTGTAACAATTCAATTGAAAAGACAGCAGATATGATCAAAGTTATCTGACTTTGCTTTATTTGATAAATAGTAAATAATAATGAGTCAATTATGGGAATGTTGCAGGGTCCACTCTTCCTCTCAGTCTGAACTCAGAGCTGTTTCTCAGCATGTTTACACTTCCCAGATGAAAACCTGAAAAAACCCTGCCCTGTCGACACTCCCATTAACAACAAGACAAAACCAATTTCTCTGTCCTCCTCAAACCTTTCTTCAAAACGATTGGATCGTGTCTACGTGACTGAGGGCTCCTCCACCTGGAGGTTCTTGTAAACAAACACTGTGATTCCTCTTTTGCCAGTTGTTTGGCATTTTTCCAGTCAGCCTCCATTTCCAGAAGGGAAACGGGGACTTCCTGCTGTGAATACAACAAACGACCCCGTCCTCTGGGCTCCTCCAGCTTGTCATCTTCATTGTCAGTCCAATGTGGACTTTTCTTAATCGCTCTTTAAGCAGAGACAGACGGGGCAATGACTCGAGACAAGTCACTCCACCAGAGGAGGATTCTTTCATCCCCTCAGGTAATCTGGAGAGCATTGTTCAGGCTGAAAAGTTGACGACTGTAATCCTCCTCCTCTGAGGTTTTAAGAGGTTTATTCAGAGAAACAGGCTGATTACCAGAGCGCAGACCTCGCTTATCAACACTGCAGCTTCTGCAGCAGCTCTCAATCAGCTCTCTGTGGTGCAGGTTTCAAAACAGGAAGACTTGATGTAGTGGTCACCTGTCTGCACGAGTCTGAGCTTCCCCTCCACGGTTAGTCGCGGGGTGTAGCTGTCATTCATGGCCGTACTCTCAGAGAAATCATTTGAGCTCGGCTGGAGATGAGGAGAAAGGAAGGGGCCCACTTAATATTCACAGAGCACTACCACAGTGAATGGAAATGAGAAGGAGAAAGAGAGGGGGCAAAGAAAACACTGACTGAAACAGAATGCAAAATTTGCAGGAGAGAATTGGCAGCGTGGCGGCGGAAACAACTTATTTTTTTCAAATGCTAATATTCCAGGAGGGTGTGGGGACATCGAGTTAGCGAGTGTGAAGATCTGTGGTCACTCGCTGACTGCCTCAAAAACTCATTTCCGCACAGAAACGTAAGAGAGAAAAGCAGCGCATGAAATTGTTGGAAATTGACACGGGATATGTGCTTGTAGGTTTTGCAGGTTTTGCAGGGACTCCGGTCTGATTCCAGCATGATAATGATTCGGTATTGGGTTGTTTTGAATGTAGAGGAGCGCTTTCTACATGCAGATTGGTGCACACAGCAGGTTTTAAAGCCTGAGGAAATTTGGCTTGCAGTAGTAATAATGCATAAATGATATCAAAGTTGAGAGTCTCATTAAGCATCCGACAGTACACAGCAGTGTGCAGATTTATGTTTGTGCAGGAAATGTCTGTTTACCTCGACCGGTGACCGGTGAGTCACTTAACGCTTTGCTGTCCTCATTGTCGTCTCTATTAATACCAACGTGCAGATAAACACAGGATGTGTAGGCCTGGAGGTCTGCAGTCTGAGGCGTATCGTCCATTAGCGCCTCAGAGCACTCTGGTTATACGCATGAAAACAGTCTGTGTACAGCATCACCATAGAAAATGATGGACGGCAAGACTACAGTTCTTCTAATTCTGGAAAAGTGAAGCCAAAATATTTTTGAACATGAAAACCCAGAACCCTGACCCTAAACACATTTTCTTGTGAAGATGCTAAGAGTCAGACCCTTACTGGAGGGTTCAACTGATGGAACCATGACACTGACGCCTCTTTCACCAACCAAACACACACACATTTACAGCAAATACTTTCTCATATCAGCACCATTTACTGCAGAAAAGATCTGCACCAGACTTGAAATGTACAGTTTGAAGCTGCATTTGTGGATGCTGCAACAAACTGTGTTCAAAGAAGTGATTTTGAGCTATTTTGGAGTCCAAACCTCTATGTCTATAGAGGAAGTTGTCCTGATTTGTTTCTCAAAACTTACTTAACTCGAGAGTAAGCCATCCTTGTCTGAAGACACTGATAAGAAGACAAAACGGAGTGCAAATGAAAAGGTAAAAAAGTAAAGGTAAGAGTTAGAGTGACTTTGAGTCGGTTCAAAGTTTGGATTTTGTTATGACTGAACCCATGAATGCTGACCTTGTTTTCAAAACATTTTCTTCATTTTAGATTCGACCATCATTGAGAACTTGAATCTTCTGTAGTTTTAAGTCTCTATGAGGACTTTCTAAGTGATCTTGTAAGAGTCTGACTTCCCCTATTTCAAATGAGATTATCAGCGCCAAAATAAGTTATTTCTAAAAGCTACTTCTTAGCTTTTCTGTCCGGATTGTCCAGGATAGGGATACACCGATCCAGCATTATCTGGTACAGATACCAATACCTGGGCTTTGGGTATCGACTGATACTGATCTGATACCAGTGTTAAATAATAACCTGCATGCTTTACTTCTGGATTAGACTGGTAATGTTTTGAGTAAAAGACAAAAATTTGTACATGTGGAATAACTAAAGTTAATATTTATTTAAACTATGAGTGTTAACATGTTTCAAAGCTGTTTGGTTAAAAAATGCTTCAGAATTTACAGAAATGACTATTTGACTGTGAATTTTTTTATCTTGTGTACAAAATCCTAGTTCAAAAATTGGTCGTCTTAGTGTCAAGTTTGGACCAACCCTCTCTTCCAATGATAACCGATCCAGCTTTGAGGGGCTGGATCAGCGCCAATACCCATACCCGGATTTGATCAGTGCATCCCTAGTCCAGGACTTTCATTAATTTACACCACATAGACAAGTTAATCAGTGAGAAGAGGGAGCTGTGTATTTTTTTCTGCAAAAAACAATTTCTTGGATTAATTTTGTAGTGATGGTGGACACAGAAGCCAAACTGTCAGACAGAAAAAGGACAGGAGAGCAGAAGAAAGCAAAACAGGAGAGTGATAGACAGGGTGTCCTCCGGGTCTTAAAAAGTATTAAAAGTTGATAAATCAATTGAGGGAAAATTAAGGCCCTTAAAAAGTATTAAAAAGTCTTGATCGTAATGTTATGAGGTATTAAATTTTATTGGTATTCAAGCTTTGACTCCAAATGTATCCATGGATATTTATTTTCTTCTTTGCGACTGTTACAAACTAACCTGACACGCCAGACAGACAGCTCCATATATCCGCCACAGAAATAGTCCATCTGGAAAATGTTTTCAGGGTCTGAACCTTCAAAAATAACCACACCTTGTGATTGGACGATCATTTTGCTTGTCACACTCATCACAGACCAGCGTGAGGATCTGGAAAAAGCTTTAGCGTCTCAAAATATTTCACTCTAGATCATAAGAGTTTCTCAAGCCTCCTGAGAAAATTTTTCAGACTTTCGAGTACCTGGGATTTTGGATTCTTACGGTTTAGAGAAAGCTTCCCCCAGCTTCCCCTGATCTCAGTTGTTTTGGAACAAATTTTTCTTTGTTAAAATCACCTTTTTGCTGGATACAACGCAACAAGATAAGGTATTTATCAATACAGTTAAGTAGCGCTGTTGTTTGAGGCGTGACAACAGGCAAAGTTGTAATTTTGTAAGGTGCGGGCTATATGTATCGCTAGCAGCCCAACATATCCGTAGGCTAATGTGACAACAAACTCAATTTGTACAGTAGTTTAGTAGCTGTCTGTATGTTTTTTATTCAAGTTGGCCTTAAATAATTGTTACTTGTTGTGGTAATGGGAATGTCAATTAACCTGCCTTTAGTTTCATTTATACTTTCAAGCTTTATTCGTTCTCAGCTTTTTAATTTATGTTAAAATGAAAACTACATGAAAGATCGGTTGCTAACAGCAACTTAAAGTTGCGGTAAGGTCTTAAGACTTTTTGAAAGGTTTTTAAAAAAAGTCTTAAAAATGTGTTGAATTTAACCTCAGGATTTCAGCATATACCCTGGATAGAGCCATGCTAAACCACAGGCTAAGCTGTTGCAGCAGTTATTCTGCAGTGGTCTGTTCAAACCTGAGAGTCTATCAATAAAATGAAGAGTGAGGTTAGCTCTGCTTGATGAAGTTGGGGTTGGTAGATGACCATTGGTAGGACATGTCGCACCAGGCTATGAGGAACACTGAACAGATTGCATCCTGGGAAAAGTTGTCTTGAACAGAGAAAAGTGTTATAAAGACAAACACACGCCTTGGCAAGAGTCACATCTTTATGACAGTGGATGACAGTGCTCACGGGAAACGAATTCAAAGAGCTGTTGAATGTCAGATGCTTTCTATTAAGAATAAACAGCCTGATGTAAATCCCTGCAGCAAAAATGAACTAATCCAGTCAAAGCTCAACAGCTGCATGAGTCATTGTGTAGCTCTCTGATGGGTGTAAATATCTGACGTCAGTTACGCTTGGTACAAAATGATGAATGGATGCCATGTGCCACTTTTTGTTGAATTGAATATAAAGAAAAAATGAAACAGTTGTTAAAATTTTATGTCAATCCATTTATCTGATAAAAAAAAGGTTAGGACCACTGGAAAAAAAATCATCATCATTAAAAAATAATCAAAGAAATGAATTCTGAATTTAAAGCAAAAACTCTGGGCATAAAAAAGTAAAAACATAAAAAGATGTAAGACTTTTTTTTACCTGCTAAACCTCCAAAAAAAAATTCTTTTAATGATCTCAGAACACCCAGGTTGTTGAGGACAAGTGTGTATTTAGAGTCTTTCAAAGTCTCCAGCAGAAAAGTTTTCCAGGAAACATCATTTCTTCCTCTGTGATACTTTTCTTCCTCCCCCTCTCTACTTTTTTTGTTCACTGTAGCCTCGTCTTTCAGGTGTGTGTTTTGTAAACTTTATGTGACTGAATAAGAGCAGCAGGGCTGTGTGAGGCAGTGTGAGGCTCACCGCCCGCTGCAGACAGGATGCCAGATTCATTGTCTCGAGGTTTGAGGAGAACAATGCGGGGAAGGATATCCTCTCATTTTCATGGTCACCTCGGGTGCCCAGAAAGCGTGGCTGCACAGAGAAATGAGTCTTGGGGCTCCCTCTCGTCCTCCTCCTCCTCCTCCTCCTCTCCCCTTTTTTTCCACCTACTCACCCCCTCCCGTTGCTACGCTAAATTAGACCTGCCTATCTTTCCCCTCATCCTCCTCCTCTCCCTCCATCTCCCTCCTTCACTCCTGAAGTTACAGAGGAGAGGAACAAGAGAGGAGGTGTCAGCTGACCGCCCCCCTCCAATCAGATAAGTTCTGATGGAAGTGTTTAGCAGCTGCTAAGATCAGATTTAGCCCGAAGGAGGGAGGGAGGACGGGAAAGGAGGGAGCAGGAGGCTGGAGCCAGGCAGTGCAGCGTGGATATGCGCCGGTAGGGAGGCATGATAAGTCAGGGATCCGTACCATGGACGAGTCGAGCATTCTGAGGAGACGAGGGCTACAGGTAGGCGAAGGAGCGTGTGTGTGTGAGAGAGCTTTGTACTGTATGTATTCGTGAGGACTTTGAGCTGCTGATGCTTGCTCGTGTCCTGCATGTGGGAGAATCTGTTGAGGATGAAATTTTCCTCACAGCTGATTGAAAACATCCTGCAAATGTTTCTCTTTCATGCACTGATTTTCACTCACTTTTCTCTCACATTTCACCTGATTTAGCCTCAGAAATAACAGATTGATCTCATGCATGCTTCATGAAGGGGCTTCCCTCCACTTTCTCTACTTTTCGTGATAACGCAGCATTCAGGTGGCTCTTACCTGTCTGTCAGAGCCTCTAATGGAGCTATAACTTTGAGCAAAAAGGTCTTCACGACCGATGCACTTCATCACCCTCTTCATGGCATGGCTGTGTCATAAAATGAGCTGTAAATGAAAGTGTAAGTGGAGGACAGAGTGTTCTGAAAGCTGAAATTGTCTGTATTTTAACACCACATGTCATGCCATTTTTAATCCCAGACCTTTCCGACATTAATCACTTCCTGCCGCCGAGCTGACAAACTCTGCAGTAGGTGTTACAGTGAAGCGTAAATTGGACTTGATTTATTATTTCTCTACTTGGGCAGCGTTTTACGTGTGTAAAAAAAATGACGCCTTTATTTCAAAGTGTGTCCTGAATCCTAAAGTGCGTCTGATCCATTGTATGAGTCATTTGTTTTAATTAGGCCCCTCTTCAGCTGATGAATTAGACCAATAAAGCCGCTTTTATGCTCCGACGTTAACGTGGTGAAACAAACAGAGGTGAGTTCTGCTTGTTTTGGAGCTCATTTCTCTCTTTAATGTTTTATTTGTTTGAAGAATTTTACAGAATTCAGCTTTTCATGCTCAGAAATGTGTTTCTGTGTGATTAAGAATCTGACCTTCACTTCACGCTCTTTGAATTTTCTTTCTGGACACTTTAAATGGATTTCTCCGTAGAAACCATTAACGCTTTCTGTAATTTGCGTCTGTCAAAAGCTTCAAGCAGTAATTTTGTGCACAGTTGCTCTAATCTCCCTCCTCCTTTGTTGGATGGTTGCACCTCCTCGCTCCCTCCCTCCTCGCTCCCTCTCTCCTCTTTATGCTCCCTCTCTGCTCCAAACACAACGGCTGCTCCTGAACGCGCTCGAACTTTCACATTCAAAAGGAAACACGGAAGTGAGTTTGTCTGGCAGATGAATGTCCTCGCTGAGCTTCTCAGCCCCTCATTCACTTTCAGAGCAGGAGGAGATGACATCACTGCGACCGGCTGTTGTTTCCTTTGAGTGAAAAGTGACAATCGGACTGTTTGTGGCTCAGATGGGGGGGCAGGAGTTTGGATTTCTTTAACCTGCTGCTGATTTTAGATTTGTTCTGAAGCGGTAATGTCTGGAGGGTTTACAGTAGTTTGATTTGTTTCCAGTCAAACTTAACAATCTGAAAGTCTGAGTTTGTTACCGACCGTCTCAGGTGCAAGGAAGGAATCGAGTACCTGACATCTTTCTTAAACCCCTATCACCCAAGGATCACACAGGTCACCTGAACCTTTTTTATTTTGCTATGTCGACCTCATAGGAGTCAGGAAGCTCATCTTTTCCTTCAGAAAGCGTTTAATTTTTTCACTTGCCCAAATGGTTAAAGAGTTAAGGTGATTTAAAGAGCCCTTTAACATGGTCAGTGCACATGGATTCCTATTTAAAGAAGGGGTATTGTTCTCTTTTTCTTTCTTACTGTGTCCCTCTTGTAAAAAAAAGTAGTGACTTTTAAGGATCTAAAGCTCAATCAAATCTAGGGATTACTTAATCCCCACCTCAACTATGGGATCAGATTTTATTTGTGCATTCTTTGAATGATGAGGGATCAGGACTGGATGGATGTCTTCACTTTTGAGTTTAAGGGGATCAGGTCAGTTCAATGTTGTTGCAATGTTGTTTTAAATTTGCGGCAAAATCAATAAACAAAAGAATCCATGAGATGGTCTTGTTGATGTCGGTAGGCTGGACTTTTTTGTTATCTTTCTCTTTAAAGAGTCAGAGATCATGATTGAAAAGCTCATCCTTTCTTCTTTGAGGTACTGTTGCATCCTTCTCAACTCAAATATAAAAAAAAAAAAAAAACGCCCAAGACAGTAGACCATATCATAAAATAAAAGAAGCCACAAAAGAATGAAAGTTCAGCCCACAGGCTTTATTGAACCCAAAAAGACCAGCAGAGATGAGCAAACCCAAAGGGGCTAAAGACTTGCCAACACCTCTCCTCAAACTGAACTATCACAAAAACGAGTGAAAAGCTGGACTACGGAGGTCTCCAGCCCAAACTCAAATAACAAAAAAACAACAATGAAACATGCTGGTTAAAATAAAGAAAACCTGTGGGGAAAATGAACAAGTTAAAAGGAGTTGAAACTTCTTACCAGCCACTTAAAAGTGTGTGTGCATGTCTGGGTGCCTTCCTTTTCTGCCTGCCTGCTCTCCCAACAACCAACAAATACCATACCTGGCTACATGTAACAGGAACTATTTGAATTTTTTCACTTGCCCATATAGTTGAAGAGTTACGGTAATCAAAGCAGCTGAGTAGCTCAGTTATAGCCTGTGATTGGAACGTCAGTTAACAACCTATGCAGATAAAATGGTTGAGGAGTTGGGGTAATTTAACTCTTTCCCTGCCATTGACATATATAGACGTCATTTTGACGTCGAACCTGCCCGCCATTGTTGTCTTGAGGCGTCAGTTATGTTTGACGGCTGGCAGTATAAAGCTCTCTGCTCTGAAAACGGCTGGCAGTGAATGAGTTAAAATGAAATGGGAGCAATGGCGTACTGTTTTACTTGCACACTAGTTTTGGGGTCTCATACAGGAGAACGTTAAAACACATGAGATGATTTTACAGCAGAACCACCTCAATGAAGTCAAATGGAATAAATTCCAGAGATATGTTACCTTTTTTGTTTTGAATTTCATTATTTTGAAAAAATAAAATACATTGTAAAGCTCCACTCTCTTATCTCATAAACATGGCAAACTTCACACTTCAAACTTCAGGACATCCCTAAAAATGAAAATGTCATTTTTTCTCCTACTGGTGTCAAAGGGAAACCCTCATTTCAGCCTCTGTCTGAAACACTTGGTTTTAGCTGCTGTCTCTTTAAGGCTCCCCACTCCACAAACCCCCTTCTTTCTGATTGGCCAGCTCCCTGGAAGGGATGCTTGACGTGCAGAACTTGGTGTTTAAGCCCTCCTCGAACGTGTCGTGAATCAGTTAAGAGATATATCTCGTGAAGATCTGGTGTAAGTTTTTTTAACAAATGAATGTGTGGAGGTTTGAAATGTCTTAACATCCAGCATTCTTGGATACAGAAACAGGCTTTCTAAAGGTGCCATCTTCCGCCGGTTTAGTTTTTAAGTTGTTGAAATAAGTTGTTGGAAGTTGTGGCTTCTGCAGATTAATGTGCTGAAGTATTTCTTGTCCAGATGCATCGCTTCAAGCTGTCATGCGATGCCAGAGTCTCACAGTGCCGCAGGAAAAACGCCTCTCTTCCCTCAGTGTCACAGCACACATCATAACATGCACTGAGCTAACTTTATTCGTCTCATTTCTTTGACTTCCAGTTTGTTTTTGGATCCTAAAGTTAAAGCAGCAACATTTACCAAGAATAGTCAAAAAAGAAATCAAACATTTGACTGTGTACCTGGAGATTTGCGAGCTTCAGAAAGCAAACGTCAGAAGGATCTTGAAGAAGAAGCAGAGGCATGTTTAGAGGTCATGTTGACGCCGAATGGCTGTGACAGAGAGTGAAGAGATATTTTCAGACAACATGCAGGAGAGTTATTGCTTTCCACCATCACAGTTTTTAATGAGCTTTCTCCATAACATGATCAGTTTGAACATCTGTCAGTATCAGGAGCTGCTTTGTACCTCTGCCGTCTGAAGACCAATGATTGAGCTGAAGGGTTGCATTATTTTTTAAAAAGAAATCATCAACTCGATATAAAACAGAGCATTAATCTGTGACTGAAACAAAAACCAGTTGAGTGATATGACACACTTCTCTGTGGATAAAAGTAATCACCTGTTTCCTAATGTCAGCAGACACAAGTGATGTTTAATTCATGACTCAGAATAAGTGTTAGACTGTCGATTTCCTGTTTGACAGATTATAATAATCCCTTCATTAAGAATTATAATTCATTCATTTTGAATGCCTGAAGGTGTCTGACTCTGGAGGTATCAAACCTTCTCTGTTCTCAGCTCAACGCTCCTGTAACTCAGCCTTTATTGTTGCGTATCTGTGGATTTTTCTGGAATAATGAGGATGTGGTCAGAGCAGAGTTTTGACCCAGCAGTTGAGTGGCATGCTCCACATACTGAAGTCATCGTCCGTAAGCAGGCGGCTCAGGTTCGAGTCCAACCCAAGGCCCTCTTCCCATATATCCCCCACCTCCGTCCTGGGTTCCTGCTCTCTCTGCTGTCCTGTCCTTTCAGAATAAAAGCCTTAGAGAAACAAAACAGAAGCTTAGAAAATCAATTCAAGCTGTGAAATAATAAGAGATGGGAAAAATTTAAATATCAGAAAATATTGAATGAACTAGAACTCATAAAATAAAATAAAACTGAAAAACAAAAATTAAGTTGTTTAAAAAAATCTATAAAATGAAGTGGAATCAACTTAATTTCATAAAAACTAGATAATTTTGAAAAAAAAAAAAAGATAAACCCAAGTTTTACAACAGCAAAAAAAAAAAATTAAATAGACATAAAAATTTATCAAAAAAGAAGAAAATAATTAAATAATATAATAATTTATTAAAAATTCCAATAAAAAATTGGAACAAAAAAATCAACTTAATTTTACAGAATCAAATGGAATGATATATTTTTTTTCTTTATGACTTTATTGTTTTAATCTAAAAGAAGCTCTAAATGAATCTTTTCTTATTGTTATTGCTCCAGGAATGACTAACGCTGGATGTCTGCTGCAGCGTTTAGGAACCAAAGTCTGTTAAAAGAGGAATGAATGCATGAATAAGTGAATAAATGAATGAATGAATGAATTTTGTCTTTTCAAACCAAATCTCATCTTGTAAAATGCCTGTTATGACCACCTTCTCTGGATCGATATTGATAGTTTGCTCCTGGTTTTGGATTTATCCTCCTCGTCCCTTCATTATAAGAATTTGTTGGACTTCATGGATTTTTCTGGACTCTTAGAGCGGGCAGCCTCATCGTCCTTCGTCTTCATTAGCAGCAGCCTGTCAGAAGCTGCTGCGCTGCACCGTGAGCTTTACTGCACTTATGAGATCCCTCATAATAAACGGGATCTACCCAGGCGGTGGTGCTGACGTTGTGGGCGTCTTAAGAGCCGTTTGTGTGAAGTGTTGGGAGACAGCTGGTGAGCAGAGAGCCCGTCTGACAAAACATGATGCTGCAGCTAAAGCGAGACCTATGGCCAAACCTTCCACATGCTGTATCTCAATGAGAAAGTGTTTCAGTGCTCATTTCATAAGAGAGAGGAGCTCTCTGTAAGCTCTCAGAAAGAAGGACGAGTATAAGGACGTGCTTTCTTTAGCTGGATGAGGTAAACAGCCTCTGATGAAGAGTCCTCTATGCAGGATTTCTCTCTGGATTCTCATTAATGTGGAAAAAAAGAAAAAGGTCAGGCATGAAGATAAATTCCCCCAAGAAAAAATGAGCATGAAATTCAAAACAAAATATTTTGCTGCTGAATCGAAGAATAATTAACAAACGTTCAGACTCATGAAAAGGTTTTAAAGGATAATCTAAACGCTTTAAATGCTGGTTGATTCCACGAAGAAAATGGATATAAATTGAGGCACAGTGGATATCTTCAAGCGTCTGAGCAAATGGAAGTTGGGACCTTATCTTTTATTGTGAAATGGGCAATCTTGACCACAAAAGTTTCGTTCTTTGTCCCATAGTTTTTAGTTTTTAGGTTTTTAGATGTTGGAAATTCAGTTTTCTGTACAGGAACATCTTGTAAACAAAGACACATTTCAACGGAGGTTGGAACTTGATGGATCTCAGCTACAATATTGCATCAAAACTAGTCAAAATATTTTCTTCTTTATGTACTTTTTTTTTAGACTTTAAGTGTTTAATATTTTAAACTGTAAGGTTTGGAGTCAACTGGATATTTTAAGCTGACAATTTGTGATTGGTGCAGCTTTAATACAAAAGCAAAAATAATGTTATTTCAATAAATCAGTGACAGTTTTCCAGTGATTTAAATAGAGATGCACGATATGAAAATTTAGTCCGATACCCAGTATTAAACTGCTGTTCTGGCCAATAACTGATATTTATCGATATCAGTATTGGTTAAAAAAAAACAAAACAATCTGTGATGATGTGTTGAGGTAGTTCAGAGAGAAAGAGTGGTGCAGTCATGAGAAAAGACGACCATGGTGAGGATCAGAGGATGGAGCGCCCAAGATGAAGGTGATCAAAAAAGTACATTTTGTCTGATTTTTTGATCAAAAACAGGAAGAGAGACATAAAAGAAGAGGGTCCACTCCTCTAAGGTAGTTTCGGTGTTTACATAGTCATAGAAAACAATGTTACTTGAGTCTTAAAAGATCGTTCAAGATGCTCTAGAAATGGCCGGCAGCTAATGAGTAAATATCATCACACTTTTACACATCAGCCGATGCTGATATATAAAACAAAAATGACCAACATCGTCCGATACCAATATTGATACCGATACATTGTGCATCCCTAGATTTAAATGTAATAAATGTCTTAATTGTTGCTTTTAAATATCTAAATTAATTGCAAACTACTTTAAACAAGACACACAAGACATAGTATTTATATCGTTCATTTTTCCAGGATCTGAGCAGTGTTACAACCTTGTATCGTGCTGTCTTGCAGATGCAGTTCAGTATATTACATTTTAAATTGTGTTTCTTAAAAGGATTGGAGAGCAACAACTTAACCCTGTAAAGGCAGGAAGTCTACGTCCAACTGTGCATGTGCTCACAGACGTCTCTCTAAATAAGTCTGTTCAACCAACAAAGATTTAAAAGACTAAACCCTAAACCCTGAAAATAAAGAATTTCAGTGAAAGAAAAGTCTCATCTTCAGGTCACTCAAAAGTTACTGAAATGGATATTCCTGAAATGCATCAACATGAGAGCAACAACATGAAATAATGAACATCAGATTTTCAGTTTAAGTGCAGCTTTAGCGCTCAGGTTGAAGAGAAACGTTTTAGTTGTATTCTTTGTCTGGAGAACTCACCTGTGAGCATGTCTCCCTGAGAAACCCTCATTGTGTGTGCGTGCTTGTGGATGCATGTGTGTGTGTCCTTGAGTGTGCTGGCGAGGGAGCACAGGGTGTCCTCCTCATCACGCCTCTCACTCGGTGATGAAGGAGACAGAATGCTGATGATGATCCTGCAGAATCATTTCTGTATCCTCTCCAAACCCTCAGAGACGTTTCATCAGCCTCACCTTTACCTGAGGTGCTGCAGACAGGAAGTGGATGAATGAAGGTCAGGTAGATTTGTTTGTGAACCTGACATGTTGCCGTAGCTCTGTCGTCCATGGAGGAGTAATGGATGCTCGGTGGTGACTTTGAGACGTGAGGTGAAGTTTGTGAGGTGACTTCAGGGTTAACTCTGAGTTTTCAGGAGTTTCTCACCAACATTGTGCCTTTCCTTTCAAGTGTCCCTGATTGAACATATGAATGACGGATATTCATTGTGTTTTGATAACATCTTACAACAGACACTTATCGTCTTTGTTTTTTAGTTAAAGATACAAACTGATCTGGATGGAGAAGAGACACTGTCCTCCTCTGCTGGATCTCATCCGCAGAGTTCAGATCAGATTCAAATGAAGTTCTTGTTTACCTTCAGAGCTGGATAAACCACCTTCATCCCACTTCCTCTGCTTGGATGAAACTCCTGGCAGTGGTTGTGAGCAACTTGACGGTTTCACTGAAGTTTGTGTCTTTGTGAAGTGGTTACAGAACCTTCTGTTAAAAACTGGACGGAGTTACCGCTCCTCAGTCAACTCCAGCTGTTCGTCCTTCTGTCGTCTGAGTAGAGACTCCATATTAAACAGCCTAAGATGTCTGTGCTTTGTATACCAACAGGAGATCATTAAGTATAGCATTTTTGCTTCATTAGATGCATTTTACTTAAATCAGATTACTTTTTCTCCTGCAGTAGCATCTTTCCTCTCTGGGATGATTTTATATGCGCACAAATTTCAGATTAAAGACACATTATGAAGCAGATATTCCAGCTGACATTTGCTGTTTTACTCAGCAAGACGTCAAAGAAGAACCCTGCTCCACTTTGCATGACTCCTCTCTCTTATTATATTCACAAAGTTTCCTGAAAAGCTCCGTCATGCTTCATCAAAGTGCAACTAATACAAGTGTAGGCTTCGAGTTCCTGCTTCGCTCTCCAGGATTCTCAGTCCCCGGTTAAATTTAGAGTCATGCATCCAAAATGTCAGCCAATGATGAGAAAATGCTCTGAGTTTAACAAACGAACTTCTCACACACCCACAGCATGCACAGAAACCAACCTGAGCCTACGACCAGCCTACATGTTTGGATTAAAGTGGAAGCTCACCCTCGTATTATTCTTTACAAATGTATGAAAAAACAGGACAGAAAGTTTGGCAGATCTTATAAAACTTCCTGAGTTCAAGAAAACACTCTTTACATTCAGCTGTTAACGCCAGACATCAAGGATCAGTACAGTTAGCTGTGTTTACTGCACATAATGTTTCTAAAGATAAACCTATAAGTGGCGCATTTACAGATGTCCCTTTACAATGGCTTTTTATCATGCTGTCCCACTTTTTCTGACCATGAAGAGTGCACAGGGTGCCTTTAAGGGCTTTTACAGTAAATTACATGATAGTGACAGAGAGGTACGTACGCCAGACTTATTCCAGATCCATTATTCGCTCTGCCTCGACTCCTTTGTGGTTTGGCAGCTGGAGTCACAATACCCAGGAGTTCTCAGAGTAAATACAAGGTCAAAAGTTTCATGCCTTCATGATGAGCCTCTCCTCATTCTTCGTCGTTGAGCAGTGAAATACAATTTTGCGTTGATATGTTTTTTTTATTCTGAAAATCAACTGGGCATTGTGTCTGACTTAATGCTCAAGTGTCAGCCTCTGGTTTAAAAATTTGAAGCCGATGCTGAAGTGTTAAAAACTGCAGTTCCTCAGCTGTCCACTAGAGGGTGGCTGCAGAAACTCCAGAAAGCACATATATACCCATTCAGCAAAGTCGATGTTTAAAGCAGAAATAAACATGTTTACAACCTGGTTCAAAAAGGGTTTTGGTTGGGATAGATTCTTTCTCTGTTTAACTTGTTAAACTTATGAGTGTTAGCCATACAAGGTCAAATTTGACTGACTTAAAAACAGGTGTGCACCCTGTAGCTGTCTGCATAGACACTAAAGCCTCTTGGCTCCCGTTAATGATAGGCTGCAAAACTCTGTATCAGAAACAGATGGATGACATCACGGACACTATATCCAAATATTGCAATTGCATTTTGGTTGCAAAGGGCACCAGATTGCTAGAGCTGAGACAGAGCAGGAACACGACGGAGGGAAGAAAGCGTAAGTCAGCACATTGCCTAGAATTGAAACAGAGACAGAGGTGCACCAAACATGGATCTGGACGAAGGGTATAGACAGGAAAAACTAGAACACATTTAAGAAAACCTTCCAGGACAAGACTCACTTACTTTGGCTTTTTGTGTCCTTAATTGACGAGGTCCCTTAAAGTTGCTGCTCCTGAATTGGGATCCAGTTGTTGACTGGAAAGACCTGGATGAAACCGCCATGATATCTCTCAGAGAAGCCTCAAGTTCAGCATCTTAGCCATTCTTTTGAAACAAGATATGACCATATTCGTTCATCTTATCACTATTGTTGTTATACGTAAAACAAACATTTTGATTCCTTCAAGAAAACCCAAAAATGGCAGTTGAGATAAAAAAAACAGGATAAAAAATCGAAAAATCATCCATTTGTGAAAGCCCTCTACTTTAACATTTTTGCTCTCATTCATTGTTAAACCAGAGGCTACGAATGGATTAAAACTGTGTTAGATACTTTTTTGTCATTATAAAGATAGAGTTGACTTTGTCCGATGAATAAAACACATGAAGCACACCCCCCGGTGAGAAACAATCAAACTAAAAGCCACAACAGACACATTTTAAGGCCAAACTTCTTACCTGTAGGCGTTGTTTGAAGTGAAAGACGCGTTCGCTGCTGTGACATCTTCATTTTTTCTGGTTTAAAGGCTCCATTGACATGACATCAAACTGAACTCCTCATTAAAAGAAAGAGAGATCATTAAATTAGACGACTATTATTCTCCCCGCCAGTCTTTGAGTTTAATTGTTTCCTTTAACATTATCGGACGAGGCAGTGGATTAAGCTTTTATGACAGCTAACATCCCGCTACAAGGAGAAATGTGGATGCCAACAGATTTAATCAGCGAGCCTTTCTAACCATCTGCGTGCTCTGCTATTGAATCTCTCCCTGCTGCTGGAGGAATCAATATCTTTCAGATCAGGCAAGGTGCATTGGTGGAAAATATCCCATCAGACAGGAGCTTTGGTTTTTACTGATGCAGGTGTCAGAGTTAATCAACGCGCTGCTTACTTTACCTCTCTTTGTGATCAGAATTCAGGTTCATAGCTGTTTTTAAGTGTCCAGACGAGTTGTTTGTCTCCTGGAGTCGATGTTTTCTCTCAGAGACAATCTTTAATCCATCTCTAATGTATCGTCTGTCTTCAGGCTGAACTAAACATGTGCTGTGAGCAGATAACCAACTGTATTGATCTCTCTGACCTCCACCAATCTCTAGAAACACTTGAGCCTCTTGACTTTGAAGCTGCATTAAGATTAGAAGGCCAAGATTTGATTGGGAGGAACATCTTTAATTAGGGCTGCATAGTTTCCCCATGAGGTGAACCCAACTTAAGTTTATTCACCATATTTCAAGGTGCACTTTCAAGGTTCACATAAAAAAACGGAATGATTTGAAGGAAGATATTCAAACACATATAACACAGGAATCAATCCCCCCACACACCAATATCCTGGGCTGACCAGAGCTGCTAATTTAATAGTCAAATTTGGCAGCAAAAAGCTATCGCTTGGTGTCCGTATTAAGGTTCCTTTAACTGTCTTTTCAAAATGATTTTATTGTGTCTGTTTTTCTTATTTGAAATATTTCCAAAGTTCCTTTTTGATGGTACCTTTGGTATGTGGCATGACTGCATATAGAAAATGTTTCTAGGTACTCTGTGTAACACTTTGTATGAAAGATAACCCCTAGGATCTTTTACAAAGCAACTCCAAATTCAGGGTCTCAAAGTGGTCTTTAGGTTTTTGTCCATTTCACAGTTTCCTCAATGTCTGTTTTCAGGTACACTAAGAATGTATTGTGGGTTCCTTCGGGTGTCTGCATATTTGGTAATCTCAGGCACTTTTGTTGAATTACCACGTATAAGCACTCTTTGAAGTCTACTTTGGAAGCTTGTGAGCATCAATTCTCTTAAGCTTCTGTTTTAGGGTACCTCTCAGCTGAAATGCAAGTTTTTATGGTACCCTCTAGCAACTGGTGATAGGAATCTAGTTCAGACTTTGTCCAGGTAGCTTCAAGGTTCTTTTTTAAACACCATTTAGTGTCTCCATTGTTAGGAAGCCTTGAGGCACCCACTGATTAGTTTTTATCCCCTTTAGTGCTTGTTGTGAGTTACCTTTTCATTTCTGTTTGGAGATACCCTTAATTTTTTTATGCCTTTTTGTGTCTGTTTCATTTTTTTCAGTCTATTTTGAGGTACCTTTGAGTAGATTTTACACAATACCTCACAGTTTCTAGTCCAAAACTGTCTATTTTAAGGGGTAACTTAAAATAGACATAGTCCTGTTTTTAAAAACCCTTGAGTGCCAGTTCTGCAGTACTAAAATGCCATGATTTAGGTACCCCATTATGTATTTCTTTGTGAAAGCTTTAGGATCTGTTACAGGGTGAGCATTACTCTCCATTCTAGGGTCAATTACACTTCTGCTTTCAGGTTTCCTCTCCTTTTTTGAGTCTGAGTACCTTATATTGTCTGTTTTAAGTTACCCCTAAGCCTTTATTTATAGGTACCATCCCACTTCCCACGCTTAATCTATGTTTTGAGGTAGGCAGATTTCAGGGTACCCTCTAGGGCTGTTTTTCAGGTACCCTTGAGTGCTCATCCTGCAGCACTGAATATGTCCTGCTAAAGGTACCCCATGAGACATACCTTTTTTTTTTTTTAATTTAACCTTTATTTAACCAGGAAAAGAAACTCGTTGAGATTAAAAATCTCTTTTACAAGAGTGTCCTGGCCAAGATAGGCAGCAGCACAATGTACAAAGTTTCTTACATTCACAAACGGCATTACTTACAAAATACACAGACCTGTAAAACACTTTAAAGAAATCTTTAGTCTCTGCTTTAGCATTGTTGTTAGCGTTGTTGTTACTGTTCGTTTTAGAGTCCATTAAGCTTCAGTTTTTATGTTTGCTTTTGTTTTTTTGTGTCCAAGAACCCTATAATGTCTATTTTAAGCTACCCAAAAACCAAATTAATCAGTTTTGAGGTACAACTGACCAGATTTTGCATAGCACCCTGTGGTTACTGGTTCAAGGTACTTTCAATGGTTGGTTTTCAGGAACCCTCAGGTGCTGGTCTCCTTTTTATAGACATCCTTGAGTACCAGTCTACCAGGAGTAAAAAGTTCCCGTCCTGAGGTACTCTGTAAAATGTTTTTGTGGGTTCCTGTGATACCCTATAGTGTATGTTTTAAGGTACTCTGTTGCAACAATGAACACGTATACGTTCGTAACTTATCAATGCAAATCCCACACCTTATGATGTTTATTTTTGTGTCCATGGTTAGGTACCTTTAAATGGCAGGTTTGAATTAAGACCTAAAAATCCCCCATCAGGTTAAAGAATGATATAACTTGTGGATGATAACATAAACTTAGTATGTGCTGATGTTTCTGCTCAGTTATGTTCCTCTCATGTGTCTCATACAGACACTTTAGTGTTTTCATGTGTCTGGATGAGTCGCCAAAGGGCCATGACAAAGCGTTGGTATTTAACGACCCAGGATAGCAGACTGTGTAAACATTTCCACCCACTCATGGCCGGAGAGAGCAGGAGTGGGCTAGAGATTTTTAAAAACATGCTTGGTGAAACGGTGAACTCTGTAAACATTACATCTGAGATGGTTCAAAAGGAAGATGGCAAAAATTTGTCTGACTGTCAAAAATAGGAGTGGGCGTAGTGGATGAAGATGCCAGAGCACATTTACAGAATCTAAAAGCAGATCCAAAGAGATGAATATGATTCACTTAGTACTCACAGGAAAACAGACTCAGCAGGCTGATACACCAGGATAACTTACAGGTGAGAAACTTCCCCTGTCCCTGCTGGACTCTCAGGTGTTTGTGATGACATTATCGTCCTGACATCCGATAAGAATAAGGATTTTCTGCCAGTCAGCAGTGCACCACATTCAAAGCAAGCTCACTTTTGATGTTGAAATGTAGGAAAATCCAAACGAAATCAAGGAGAATTATTGATGAACCATTACACCCAGACCTTTCCACGGCTTTGATGTGCTGTCTCAGAGTTACTGGAGGTTATTATTTGACATTTAGCTTGTGGGACATCAAACTTTCTCAAGGTCACTAATTCAGAATTGTTCTCTTTTAACAACTGAAAATATTACCTGGTTAAAATATTATGAATTGTTTAAATTTAAATTTTTGTCTCGATTTGTCTTCCTGATTGACATCTTTTGGAGATGAAAGGTTTTCCTGTAATTTCTCTCAGGTTTTCACCTTGAATTTTAATTGGAATACCTGCATTTTCTTTAAGAGCATGCATGGATGTCAGTTCAATTTTACAAAAATGGTGAATTTCACCCCAAAAATAAATTCAAGGCATGGCCGTCTTTAACTTTGTCAAACCAGTGCTTTAAATCTATAAAATTTCATATTCAAACTATAACTACTTTTCAACCAAGCTCTGAATTAAAACAGACAGGCAAGGCTGTTAATTGGTTTGGAGTTATATAAATTAGGGATTAAATGAACAAAAATAACCTTTCACTATAATTAAGTGTTGCAAGAAAAATTAATTAAAAAAAAGATGTACAGCATTTTTATTAGAATTAACTTTGTTATTCATGAAATTTGATTTTAAATGTCTCTGATTTTTTTTTTTTTTTTTTTTTTTTAGAAATATGGTTGGGAAAAAGTTATAAAGATATTTTCAGGCTCAAGAAAATACAGTGATTATTTAGCATTAAAGCTCCTGTAAGGAACTTTTAGGGTTAGTCAAATTTGGCGCCCCCTGTGAGCAAAACAAAACAAGCTCAAACTGTGTTTTGATGCGTCTTGTTCATAGCTTTTTCTGACAAAATTAACCCTTTCTTAATTTTAAACACACAGCAAGTTTTTAACCCTTCATGGGAGCTTTTAGTTTACAACCTCCTCTTTGGATGATCTACTGCTATTAAAGCTCCTTTCATTGGTATCAGCATCACAGTGAGCCAAATTGGCAAGAGAGTCTTTTAAGAGCTCCTTTTTGTTAGCACAAGTTTAATATTTAGCCCAGGACCGTCAATGCTACTCGATGTGCATTGATATTTGGTTCCCCTCCTGCTCAGCACAGAAAATATAACTGCGGAAAAAATCACAGATCTTTTGTTAATGAACATGAAAAATATGCAAAAGCAGTTTAACAAGAACAAGTCCCCTGACGGTCTCGCGCTGAATTAATTTCTCCTGCCTGGCCTGATATTCAGGCGGTGTGAATCAGCGTTTGACCGTGACATCGGCCCACAGCTCCGGCTGCTCTCTGAGAAATATCTGTGAGGAATAATGAAGCGAGGGGTGAAGGCCGCTGACTGATGAAGGAAGAGAAAGGAAAAAGTGTTTCTATTACATCCGATTATGCCGCACAGAGGTGACGTGAGGGTAGAAATCATCTAGTCATCATAATCCTGAAGTTACAGTCTTTAAGACTTCAGGTGTGTTAACATGGGGATAGATGTGTGTTACATTAAAATCTGGAATCCAAATATCCTATTTGAATAAATCCCTTTTTCACATATGGAAATCTGATATTTCCTCAATAATTTAAAGAAGCAGGTCTTCCACTTTTCCAGTCTTTATTCTGTCTGTCCTGTTCCCTGTAGTAGCCTTGAAGCTAAATAAAAAAGGGAACAGGATTTAACGTCAAATTGCAGTTCTATAAGTGTCCACTTGAGGCTGTCTCCAAAAGTCAGAAAACAGAGGCTGAATCAAAGTTGCCATGTAAGAGCAGATTCAAACATGTTTACAACCTGGTTTTCTCGAATCATAAAAGCAAAATTTTACAACTTATCTGTATTAATTACCTCAAAGAAGGGGCTAATGTTTTTTTTTGTTTGTTTTTTTCTGGTGCTGCTGTAGCATGATTTACAGCTCAAATAAACCCGGATTTTTTTTTCACCCTTATTTCAAATACTTTGTTTTAGCTGCTGTCTCTTTAAAGCTCCCTGCTGCATAAACCCTCTCCGCTCTGATTAACCAGCCCTCCGGAGGTCTGTTGGAGGTAGAGCTAAAGGCAGACCTTGGTGTTTGAGGTCCAAGCCCCTTCAATGTGTCATGTTACTAGATCTCATGACAATCTGGTGCCATTTTTTGAACTTAATATTATTTATTGACCCTTTACAATCAGTTTCTGGTCATTTCTGTCTTCTAAAGTCTCAAATTAAGAGTTGTACTGGACTTGTCAGTAAATGTGAAGTCTGAAGTCAGCACTCTCAGTTCACAAGTGCTCTTTAAATCACCGTAACTACTCAACCATTTGGCCTTGTGAGAAAATTCATAAGGCTCTTTGAAAAGGAAGATAACTTTTATTTCGTCAGCAATTTTTTGGGAAAAGAAAAAATTCAAACAGTTTCTGAAAAGAGAGAACATGAGCTTCTGGGAATATCTGGGGATTTAGCATTAAAAAAGTTGAAAAAAATACATTAAACCAGGGGTGGCCAGCCAGTAAAAGACCCAGAGCCACAAAATTACTGTGGTACTACAAAGAGCCACATCACACACGTGGTCTTATAAACGTACTTTCTTTTACATATAAACAAAATAACATAAAACGAAAATGGATACATTTCCATCTAGCTAGATATCTATGAACACACAAGCAATTGAGAGGAGCACATGTAGAGAAAAGAAACCGAAACTTAAGTATCAATTCCATCACCCAAGTATAGATCAATAGTGATCTCAACATAGGCATCAATATATCAATATGTTAGATTGATCAGCACACCAATACTCATAACTATACAAATCTATATTTATTTTTTTAGGAATGGATCAAAGAGCCACATGCGGCTCGCGAGCCACAGGTTGGCCACCCCTGCATTAAAAAATATATATAAGGGTTGAAACTTCAGAATAACCCTTTAATCCAGCTCTGGTGTGCTAACAGAGAGTTTAGAGTTAACCGAAAGGCTCAATGAGATAAATTTACAAGCCGTAATCTGGATTATACGCCTGATTTGTTTTCACTGAAACCTCTGTGTGTGCGCAGGTGTGTGTGACAGGATTTTAACCTGAGCCCTAATGGAGAACCAGGACAGTAACGATGAAATCAAACACTTAGAAAGGAAATCTAAAACTGTGAGTAACTTTGACTTTGAAGAAACGTAGGATCAAAGGTTTAAATCATTTTAACTTGAGCTTGTGTTGTTCTTGTTTGTCTTCGCTTTTAGACATTTCCTGCTGTCTGTGTTGTTTTCATTTAGTTTCCTAAAACCTCTCCTTCTCTCAGGCCAGTTTTATTTATTCCAGAGGGATAGAACCAAACTTTAGTCACAGGGGGAGCTGGAGTTGGTTTTATATGCGTCTCAGCGCTCTGTTTCATTAAAACCCCGTCACACAGCGCACTTTGAATACACTCGCTGTCTGTAATGGCCCTGTCTCTCCTCTCCTCTCTTTGCACAGGCTCTGCTTACTCAGAAAGCTGTCAAAAGTGTCAGGCATCAAACGCATAAATAAGCAACTCATTAGAGACGTTTGTTTCACTTTCTGTAAGTATGACCCTGAGGCAGGCGTTGGTTTTCTGTGGAAACACGTCTCTTTCTGTGAGTTATACTGTGTGTTTCTGCTCTCATTCTCTGTTTGCGTTATTACAGGCTTCACACTGTTATGTCTGAGCTCTGATAGGTGGGCATGCCATCATTGTAACTCATTCCCTGCTGGTAATTAGTGCTGTGAGAGCCGCGGTCATGTCTCCCAAGGAAACTCAGTGCCCTTGGTCTTCTGTAGGCAGCAGGGGAAGCACGACATTAAGCTCTAATTGATAGCAAAGGGAGAGTGAGGCTTAGCACATTTTCTGCTGACTGGAGCAGCCAATGCACATCAAGACAGTGTCCTCTGCTGTTCAGACAAAGGACCTCGCCCTTATCGGGATGTTTTAGGACAATGAGACGTCTCATGATCAGATCTGGGGGATTTGTTGCTCCCAAACCAAACCGAGAAGAGCCTGGTTATTTATCACTGTTACAGAGCGAGACTGAAACTAATCTGAGCTGCATGTGTCTGCTGATGTAAAAAAGCACAGGGGAGTGTTGTAAAAGGTGATAAAACATCCTGCTTCTTAGAAGAAAGTGCTGTAATTACACAAAGTGCTGTGTTATCTCTCAGGAGGATGCTGTGGTGTAGTGTGGTGTGCACTTGCTGTGGCTGATTCTGGATGGCGTGGTTCTCCGACACATCAACAGATGCTGCAGCTGCCAAAGCGTCATTTGTGCTCTGATGTGTTTTACTGATTCGTTTCTGGCAGCTGTCACAGAAAGATGTTCTTTAAAGTGTTTTAATGAAATCTGTGATTTCCATGAAGGAGCACAGCACATGTCCAGGTGTTCTCTTCACTCATTACTTTAAAAAGTTCTCTGTCCTCCAGCACTGAGGGAGACTTTCCAAAAAGAGATCAGTTTGGACTCCTGCTGTGATCGTTATCTTCTTTCTGTTAACGCTGTGACCTTCGTTAACCCACAGAGGCTTCATTCAGATGCTCAGATTCTCATCATTAAAAAACTACACCAGAGGAACTCATGTTACAGTGTTTAACAGCATCACATCGTACGCTCTGTCCAAATATCACAGCTTTTCAGTAATGGCCTTGACCTCGCAGGGTTTCCAGGACTTCCTGCTCCCTTTTTTTTTAAGTTAAATGTACATTTAAGTTGTTTGAAGGGGACAGGGAAGTATTGGACAAATGTCTGTCTGGTACGTTTGCAATTTTACCAATATTTGATGTGATATCACTGGTTGTGTCACTCATTTTAAGAAAGAAAGAAACGAAACAACAACTTTTAAAGCCTTGAGAGTCAACACACCTTCACTAGTTATGATCAAGCTTATGAGAAAAAGATCACCTGTTAGATAGCTAACTAATCTGAATCATATAGACTCAACATAAATAGTCCTGCATACTAAATTCTGTCTTTTATTTTCTACATTCTCATTCAAAATTTTAAGCTTCACATCTGAATTTTTTGTGCTGTTAATTTCGGATTTCTATAATCTTGTTTCTTAATTTTGCATTCTACAGTCTCTATTTTGCGTGATGTAATCGTAATCAAATACTCTAAATGGGACATTCCTGATCCTACATTCATCATTCTACAACCGAAATTTAAAACTCTGACATCTATGGTCTTCAAATAAAATTTGTTGTCCTACATTTTTTACCTCTGGGTTACAAATTCTACATTTCATACATAATGTTCTTCATTCAAGTTTTATTTTTATTTTTTTTGTTTTAAAATTGAAGTTATAATCCTTCATCCTGTGTGGTCCTTTTAATTTCGGAATAAAATTCTTTTTTTTTTTTTTTTTTTTTTTTTAATTTCCAAAATCTGAATTCCACATTTTTATTTTCTCATCCTGTATTTTTCATTCTACACTAAATATTTTATATTCTGCATTCTACATTTTAAAGTTTGACTCAGTCATGACTTTTTTTAATTGATTTATTGTTTATTATATTTTGATAATGTTTTTTTTATGGTTATGACTTTTTACTAAATGTCTACTTGGATGGGCACCTTTTACATTTGAAACAATAGGGTACAGATGCCCGGTACCTTGCAAATTGGTACCAGTGCTCGATGGTACCAATTTGCGGTACTTTTTTGTGTTTATGTGGTAAAAAAATACCAATTTGTTTTATAATAAAGCATTTTTTTTGTTTACCATCTTTATTCCTCAGTATATAACCCTGCAATATTGTGTTTGTGTCCAGCATGAAAAATCACCTACTCTTCAACTCTCTCATAGTCACAAGGATGCAATTAGGTACCTAAACATGGTACCTTTTGATTTTACATGAATCAGTAACCAGCACTTTTGACAAAATTCTGTCGGTACCCATTCCTATGTACAGCAGACAATCTACCCTGACTCTAAACTTTCTGTTCTTCCTTTTACACTTCATAAGCTACATCATACAGTCTCTGAAATGTGAAACTTTTGCAGCAAGCATACAGCCAATATAACTCAAGCAGAAAAGATCAAACACATTTCAACTGAATGAATGAAATGAAATTAAATGTTTTAATTTAGGGAACTTAGCGTTATTACAGATATTTTCTGACTGTTTTATGCTTTAGGTCTAAATCCCTCACAATCCCTCTGCAGCTCAACGAGAGCTTTGTTTCCTCAGAGGATCTGAACCCTCACCTCTGTTACTATATCTGACCCTGCTGTATTACACAACCCAAAAGCCTTCCTTATGTGATTAAATGTGTTTGAATCTAGAATGGGTAATAAGCATCATGTGTTGAGGTGTTTGGAGTGTTTAATACGTTTGTTTAAAGCCTAAACTCGAAACTTTTCTCTCTTTGTTTACAGAAAGAGCTGAGTCTTCCCAGAAGAGGCAGTTTGTAAGTACACTGACACACACATGTTGCTTTTACTGCCTGTTGAGTGATGTTTCTGTGTTGGAGCTCAGTATTTCTCTCTACCTGTACCTCCTACTTTTGATCAGGACACCTGGTCTCTGAAACCAGAATACTTATAAGGCAGGCTCTCCTCTTTGGACATGTCCTTGGTCGGTGTCCTGCTCTTTATTTCATCTTGAGTAAAACTTTGCCATCACTGTGACGGATGATGTACTATTATTAAGCTCGTTGAAGCCATAATAGACTCCCCGGTCATCGATTTTGTTTCAGTTTGCTTCGTTTAATGGTCGAGGAAAAAGATTTACCCATGGCACCTTGCTGCTCTTGCTGGCACCACACCAGTGGGGGCACCTGCTGTAATAGAGGTGAGCCATTACTAACAGGCTCTGGAGAGACTGTGGGGTTTATATTTAGTGCTGTAGCCTCAGGGGAGCACAGCAACCATGGAAATAGTGTTTAGATTTCACAGAGGAGATGTTTGTCTTCATCAGAACAACATGATGGATGGATGAACGGACAGATAGTGGACAGATAGTAAAGGTTGTTAATCAAGACTTTCCAATCCGCTATATCTGCTCACTCAATGAACATCAGCCTGTTTATTACCTGGATGAAACCTGAATAAAAATGTTGACAAATACTGATTTTAGTATAATATTGACCTTAACGTGAGCTGACCCTGTTGTGGGTTGTTTTACATTTTTTAATTTATCTTTTAATTTAACATTTCCAGTCATGATAAGGTTAAACTATTGGACTTCTTGCAGTTTTAAGGCACATTAAATGCTGTAATCTATTTCTCACTCCTACACCCTGGTTTCTCGTGTTAAAGGGGTAAAACCTTGCTTTGTAAGCTGTTCGAGCTCAGTAGGGACTCAGATGTAGTCAGTAACACATAAAAAATGACAGCCCTAAGGATGATTCTGCATAATCTGAGGCTGTCAAACCAGTGTACTGATCCTCTCATTACAACAAGATCAGCCGTCTGGAGTTTAACTCCTGAAACGCAGAGCTCTGAGTTCTCTCCCAGCTTTCCCTGTGACACAGAGCCATCTGCTGAACACTTGCTGTCATTAACTTCTGCTGTCAACATGTGAGTTAATCACCAACTTCAGCCTCCTCCACACACTCCTGACGTCCTGGCAGGGCGATTTATTATCCTAATATCTCTGGGTAGTTAAAGGAGTGATGGGCTGAACCTTTTAGGCTGTGTCATATGTGGAGTAATCGAGCGATTACTGGAGCCTATTTATAGTTTGACCTTAATAACTGGAAGTCTTCTGTGGGCTCCAATTAAAACGCTGCAAATCAATCATTTGTACGCGTTGGCAGCACGAGGAGCACACATTGGATCCGTCGACTGTTCTGTTGGATCTTATTCCTATTTCTCATCATCAGCACAAAAACGCAGCCTGTTGCATTTTCTGGACCATGGAAATGTTGTCCAGCTCCATCAGCTGCTTTTCCATGCAACACAATATGACTGAGGAGCTGTTAACTGAGGCTTCTGTTTCTAGCCAGCTTTACGGGATATTTGATTCAACAGGTGTCAACAGCTCCAGAGAGTGACCACCTGAGATACAGGTGGTAAAACTGGGTTGCTCAGTAAGATTCGCTCCGGTTTTAGGGTGTTGTTGGACAGTTTGGCCTAGTCAAGTCAGGTCAGGTCAAACTTAGTTTGTATTGCACATTTTAAAACAACCGCAGTTGACCAAGGTGCTGTACAAGCTTAAAAAAAAACAATAAAAACACAATAAATAAAAACAAATAGTCAATAAAAATAGTTTAAAACAGTAGATAGGTTTAATTAAAAAAAAGTTAGTGGAGGAGAGGGCTGCTCCAAAACCAGAATTCAGCCAAGCCAATGAGCCTGTTTTTCAGTTTGTTGTCAGACATTTAAAGTTTAGAGTTTCATCTGATTACGAAAAAATTCAACAACTTTGTGTCAACTAGAGAGTTGTAGCAAGCAAATGCTCTCTGTGTCTTTTATTTGCAGTTATTAGGGGTGGCAGAAAAAAATGAAAACCGATATATAAGGATTTTTTCTTAGACAATATCAAATTGGGATTCTTTGTCAGAAAAAAAGATTTTTTTTTTTTTCAAACTCAGTTTCTTTATTTCAGTCTTTGTTTATAAACTGGATTGGAAAAAAACTTTTCTCTAGCAGAGGGTGAAATGTTTCTGTCTAACTCATGTGATGTGCGTTTTATGGGAAAATATGACTCCTGATGTAGTCTGTAGACATTATCATCATCATTTCCCTTTTTCCTGCCTTCCTGGTGTTCAAAAAGCAAACTAAAAATGGTAAATATCAAAGAATCGCAATTTAGATGGAATCGGCACCCCAAAATCTTAATAGAAATGCCAATTGAATTGCAAGAACAGCATTTCGCCCCAGCCCTAGTAGTTATACACATTAAGAGAAGGAGGTGTACTCTCCCTGCCATGGTTTTACCTATATGCAAATGAAAGGCAAGGCAAGGCAAGTTTATTTGTAGAGCACAATTCATACACAAGGCAATTCAAAGTGCTTGACCTTAACATGATTTAACATGAAAGACAGATGGGGTGTGCTCTCCCTGCCTTGGCTTCTCATGTATTTAAATCAAAGAAAATGGAGTAGAGCTTTTTTCTGCCTTAGCTTTTCATGTATTGATATGAAAGACATGGGCACGTGTCCTTTCCCTTCCCCAGGCTTTGGCATTCTGCAGTCGTGACCAAAATTTTTGAGAATGGCACAAATTTTGGTTTTCACAAAGTTTGCTGCCTCAGTTCTAATGGTGGCAATTTGTATTAACTCTAGGCTGTGAAGAGTGATCACATGAATTGAAAATGACTGCAAAGTAATTCCCTGCTGTGAAAAATTACCCTTGGGAAAGACAAAATTTGGACCATTTTCGAAACTTTTAGCCAGGACTGTACTTAGACAGGTGGAGGGGTAGGGATGTCCCAGAACAGAGCCATTCAGCATAGAACTAGGGCTGCAAGTAACGATTGTTTTAGTAATCGATTACTCTTACGATTATATTTACAATAAATCGATGAATTGGGGAAAAAAAAAGGAATTAGATGCATAAAAGTAAAATTCGCAAAACTAAACATGCGCTATTTTAGTTGGTGACTATTGTTTGCTTAAAGACAAAGAAACAACGTATATGAACATAGTTTAAATTGACCAGGTACTAAATTTATGAAGTATAACAAATGACATGAATGTATTGTCACTTAAAAAATCAACAGTATGGGCAAAATAATAGAGAATATATTGTTATGCCATCAGATTAAGAACTTAAGGGTCCAAAAAGGCAAATAAATAAAAATGTGTCCTCAATCTTTTCACCTGCAGGTCAAACGGTTCAGCCCCTCTGCCCTACCACTATCTGTAGCAGCTAACGCTAATGCTAATGTTGGTTCGATGAACTCCTTGTGGTTTTCAAATGGGGTAATGATTTAATAAAAAGACAAAACAAGTCCTCAAAGACAAACCATACATTTCACAACATATAAAGGAGTGTATGTGGGAATTATTGTAGCTCCTCACCTTGCTATCGAGCTCCTTGGCTCGTCATCAATGAGCTCAACATGTTTTGTGTTTTAAGTGCTGAATCACTGCAGTCTTACTGCCGTGTCATGCGAGGTCATTTTTGGCAGTCAACACACTGTGTGCTTTTACTCAGCGTGAAACACTCCCAAACTCTGGAAATCTTTTGGACCAACAGCTTCTGCGGCTCTGCCATTGTTCGCGTGTTTACTTGTTTCCCTCACCTGCCGGCTCGGCTTCTCCTCCGCCACGCTGATCTGTTTACATGTGACGCATAAAGTCCCGCAGCCCAGGTAATCTACACTCCAGTCAAGTTGGTGGCGGAAATGCACCTAATGAGCACAGTGCATTGGTTACAGAAAAACATTGTTGACGCTTTTACTAATTGATTTTTAGCAATTTTAGCGATTCATTATTGCAGCCCTACCTAGAGCATCTTTTGCTACAATTTTAACTTCAGTTTAAAAACTACAGAAAGTTAACATTCTGTGAACAACTCACCGACTCAATAAATGAGTTTAAACTGCATCAGTGGATGATTTCAAAGTGAGGAAAAGTTACAGAAGCCTCTTTTGAACATCACTTTACAAAAGGAAAAAGTCATTGCTGGTTCACTTCACCTCACAATGGAGAGCTGGTCAAGGCCACTCAGTGTGTTCTCACCCAGCCTCTTTAGAGCAAAAATCTGACAGAATCGAACACTTTTCAGCCCAGGCTTTAGCTGAATTCATCGTAGGTGTTCAGAATTTGTCATTTATCACTTACAGGGATGTGTTCACATGAAGTAAAAGGTAAATAAAAACTTCTGTAAAGTGGTTATAAAACAACAAAACAAACACTGAGCTTTGCTTTTTGCACCTGGACTGGATTCATTCACCATCAGTGATTTTCTGGTAATAATTGTTGCTTTTGTTAAAGCTTTGTGACTCACTGAGGTACATTTTTTGAATAATATAAAACTGTCAATAAAAACTTTGTGGATGACAGCCTAGTGCTTTTATTTTTCAACTTAATTTCATGTGAAATTAGTTTTACTTCAATGCTAAACTCACTCCAGTCTCTGCACCTGCAAACAGGCTGTTTTTCAGCCGCGCAGAGAGAGGCTCAGACGGTTATTCATTTTAACCACAATCATGTTTTTTATTTCTGTGACAACTTTGCATTCACACGTTGTCATTCAGTGAAGATTTGTGTTAAAACTCTGGAGATAGGAGGCACTGAAGTTCAAGGAAAGGACTGCAGGAGAGAAGTAGGACAAGTCAAAAGAGATTTTTTTTTTTTCATCAGAGAGAAGAGAGAGAGCATGTAAGGTCATCTCTCTCAAGTGACTGTGATAAAGTGATTTTGTTCAAGGCAGGGAGATTCTGCAGAGAAATCAAGTTACTGCTTTCAGTTCTGAGGCCAAGTTAAACACGAGATATTTGTTAAAGTGACGGCAAGATAATAACAGAGTAAAACAATGCAGCTGCCAAGAGATGTGTGCTGGTTCGTAAATCTGTAGAAGTCTGTAGAAAAACTGAAAATCACTTACTGGTTTACGCAAAAACGCTCCATCAACAAACATAATGGGGTTAAGGTTGAAGCACCTTTCAATAGTTTTCTGCTAGTTAAGAATCAGACTGAATTCAGTAGCAAAACCTCTTTTTGAAGGTCCCATATTCTGCTCTTTTTCTGCAGTTTAATATGGATCATTGATGTCTTCATGAAATGGTAGTAACATGTTTTGGTCCAAAAAGCCAATAAATCAAGCACAGCAGCATTGTTTCCAGGCTCTCATAGCCCCTCTGTTCAGAACGGTCTGATTTAGTGGGCGTGACCTTCATATGTAAACGAGCCACCGCTGATACCGCCCCGCTCTTCAGCGTCATTGGCGCCATGAGCTCCGAGTGCACAATGTTTAGAAAACAGTGAAGCTCGTTTACCGTAACATTACAGGCTAAAACAACAGGCTAACCGCAGCTAAAGTTAGCATCCTGGACACAGAGACAGGGGGGACACTGCGGAAAAGCTCTTACATCTGCTCCACAGCACACAGCATTTAAAATACTCACATTTCCAGGGTCCGAGGTTTGTTGGCGGATGGTTGGTAATGGTTGGTAATGGTCTGGATTCAGGACCAGACTATTCGCTAGCCCTCTGTTGTAGTCCAAAGTTTGAAAAGCAGTTGGCCGTGCAGTGACTGTCACACATGCACAGTTTTACTGAGTGTAGCTGGCACATTTCCTTGATAAATGAACTCTAGCTACTTAGTCTTGACTTCTTCCTAGATGGGAAGCATGTGCATGGAATTATGTGGCTGTTTACACCCAAAAACAAAGCAGTGATGGCTGCAGGAGCAGCAGCAGGTGGGGAGTGGGCGGGGAGGGGGTTTGGGGGTATCTGCTCCGGTGGACCAATCAGGTCAGACTTGCTCCTGACTGGTCAAAAAAGGGAATTGCTGACGTTGGCAAGTCACCAAAATCCAAACAGCTTGTTTTAGGTCAGGATTTTTCATTCAGAAGCAGTACTAAGTACAGGTTTTGTCATAAAATATCACATTTTGTGGGCTGGGGGGAAAGCAAAAGACCCACAAATCTCACTAAAAGACTAAAAGTGATTTTTGCACAATATGGGACCTTAAAGTCAGAAAGACAAAAGAGACTACCGGTCACAAATATAATTTCTAAATATTATTTTTGATGCCTGAAACCAGCGACACAAAGTAAGTGTTGCTCATACACCAAGCCACAAGCTGTAAAAATTGACCCTCTTTATTGTTTATGGCAAATAAAGGGCAGAAAGACAGTAAGAGGGAGGTTTTATTATCAAAAACGCTGGTTTCATATGGTGGGGGGCAGCACATGGCCACAGGGGGCGCCAAAGTCAGCACAAAGTTAAAGTTCCTCACAGGAGCTTTAAGATAGTTTGGAGGAGAGCTTATTCTGAAGAATATGGCTTCTTTGAGGTCAAAATACTGAAGTCTTATATCTGAAGAGATAGAAGCCCTAAAATGTTTGGCACAAGAGCTTTCTTTACTTGCTGAAAGAAATATTTTGGATGGTGTTGGAGTCGATATTTTAATTTTGAAACCTCATTTCTAAAGTAAAGATGAGTAATGATAAGGGTCTGAATGATCCTCTGTGATGAGCATGTTTATCTGCACAAACACATCTAATGGGGCTGTTTTCTCTGACTTTGCATGATTGATGATCAGTGAAAGGTTTCATTATAAAAAGTGTTTGCTCATCAGGATGTTTTTAACATGTCCTAAATTAATGAAAAACTCAGCCTGGTTATTGCTCTCTTGGATCAGTGGCATGCTGAATGAGAAAAGGAGCTCTCTCTTTTTTTGCACTTATAAGTAACTTGTCTATTTTTGAGTGCTCCTCGCTCCACTGCAGTTTCTACAGCACATTTTAAAGCAGAGGTCACTACCTCAGCTTCCTGAGGTCACACATCATCAACTTTCAGAAGGAGAGAGGAAACTTCTTCATGCTCCTTTAAGTGAATGAACTTCATGGGTCAGCGGTTTCACTTCCTGCCACACTCTCTTTATGAACTAACCCGCTTACTTTCAGAAGATTTAAAAATACTACATTCAGACACATAAGACTGGAATTAATGAGTGAGAAAAAGAAGAGGGCTCATCAGGCAGACTTCACAGCAGACTCCTGACCTGCTTTCTTCCAGGAACATCTCCCTCTCCTCTTCTTGTGCTCCAGTTCCTGCCTGTTACTACGACTCCTCTGTTTTACGCAGTGTTTGGTGTCATCTGCAGAGGCTGTTTGCTCCTCAAACATGCTCACAATTCATAAAGAATTCATCAGTGCTCTGAATGAGGGAGGCAGCAGCTGAGCGTCTGGTCTCATGGTGTGCAGAAATATTGGTATTAGTCTGGTTGGTTGTTTCTGCTATGAGTCAGACAGTAAAGTCTAAACATAACACCTTTGCAGAAAGATCTGCAGGGATGGAGACTTTTTATTTGGGTGTGATCAGAAACAGCTCACAGGTCTCTCTACTCAAAGTTTTTTTCTCTGTTGTTCCATTTAGATATTTATATTACAATGCGTAGGTTGATTTTGGTGGTATAGCTCTTTTCTAGGAGCTCCCTGCTTTCCCTTCCATCGAGCTTGTGGAGTAACAAAGCCAAGGCAGGGAGAGCAGCAGCAAAGACAGCACAGGTACAGAACAGGGTGAGCATCAGTGAAAATACATTTGACTCTGGTGAAATCATACGCAATTAAAATGAGGAGGAGGGAAGAGGTTTGCCGGTTGAGCTTGTACAAAGGTTGAAGTTAAAGCCAAGTTTTTAGTGTTTCATTTACCTGTTAGTATTTTACAGTCAAAGTTTTCTGTGTTTTTTATGAGAGTAACTGTGATATGTTTCTGAGATAAAAAAGATAAAATTATGTTTCATTAACAAAGTGATCTCAGTGCTTTTTACTTTGCATTGCATTCACTGTTTATGAGAAATTAAGAAAATATGAGTGTTGAACAAAAAAGTGTTGGCCCATAAATTGGTCGGACCCCAATTTTTTTCTCTTCAAAAATCATGGAAAAGAAACCAGGAATCATTAAGAACCAGAATCAGAACTGGAGTTGATCAAATTGAAACAATATCCAATCATAAGCAAGAATCAGCAGGCTAAACCCTCTGACACAAAAATATGAAAGCCTTGTGTCAAGATATTTGAAACAGAAAACAATTTTCATGCCCTAAGAAGTATAAAAACACATCAGGAAAAATCTGGATTTGCAGTTACATCATAGAAACCTTTGAATTTAGGAGAAAATGACCATAACTGCCCGCTGCAGTCATGTTACAAAGGGTTAAACAGAAGCACCATTTCACTGGATGCCTGGTTGTAATCAGCTGATATTAAGAAGAGCTGATGTTCTCCAGGTCAGGCCTGACTTTGTGGCCTCCTTGAACCAACTCCGTGCTCAGTTTAAGGCAATGGTAGTTAAAACAGATCTAGAGGGATCAGTAGTCGTGGCTTGTTTTTATAAATCAAGTCTGTTAAGAGCTGTTACTAGTTAATAACCAAAAGCCAGAATGTGTCAAGAAAAAAATACCCTCAACTTGGATACATCTGCCTGAAAAGGTCAAGATTAAGCTGAGCTTACATCTGCAAGCTTGTATACTTGTTTGTTTGAACTGTTTGAACATCAGAATGTGCTGAAGAGGAAGGAGTTGAAGCAGCCGTTTCTGGCTGAAGTTTTGGTACACCAATCAGGTAGTCAGGTCTCCTTTAACCTGTCACCAACCTGCTTAGAGTGAAGCAGCTAGTCCGAACAACTGTCACCCTCCTTATTGCTTGAGAATCACACTGCAATGTCTGTAATCTTTGTACTTAAATAGCTTAGCAATCTGTGGTACCCATTGTTTTATTATTTATCTTTTTTTTCCCGCTCACGTTAATTACGCTTTGGAAGAAGAGTGAAAACTCGAGGAGAGTGTGCCAGTTTGGAAACCATTAATCTTCATCATTTTATTCAGTTTCATTGAGCTCACATGTATGGAGTCAAGTGAAACAATCACTTCTTTAATAATAAGTGAGCCTAATTTGACTGGGTATGTTTTTCTTAATGTTGCAGCTGTGGCTCTCGGTTAAAGCCCAAGTTAAAAAATGTACTCTTTACAGTGTGTTGATCCACTCTCGCCATTTGAAATGTGCTCTTTAAAACCACTCATTAGCATGTAAACACACTAGTGTCATCTTTTACAGTGTATTATTAAATTAAAGTGCATGTTGTCTCTTGCAAAAGTTCATCATTGGAAAATTTCCCAGCTCTGAGTCACTGATTCCTTTGACCAACTGGGATCCTGTTTGTTTGGTAATAGAGTGTCTGCAACAATAAGTGTGGATAAAAAGCATCATGGGTGTATCGTGAGCTGGAGCCTCAGGGGTCTGTGAAACCCTGCCAGGGCCTCAAACGCTGCGTCATGTTTCAGTACCGTGCATCTGAGACACAGACACCTTCTGCTTCTTCTCCTGCAAGGTCAGGTGTTGGAGATTAACTCCACTGCAGGGTGCAGCTTCTCTTTCATCCAGGTGTGTGTGTGAGTGTGTGCATCCTGTCTCTCTGCTCTGACTGATGTGGACTGGCAGGTAGTGCTGCATTATGTTTTTCCCTCTCTGAGATGACATCATCCCTGTGTTCGTGGTGACATTGCATCGTGTGCTCGGAGTCTCCTGTTAGCCTCCATCAAGGTGACTGCGTGCGGAGGGAGTAGACAGAATGTAGATTTAATTTATTGCATTAATTTCTGCTATGTAGCAAGTCACCAGCTGGTGGGGGAATTGCTGCGACGGTGGTGATGGTGGAGGAAAGGAAGGGAGGGGAGGAGGGGGGTTCACAAATGTGCATGCGTTTGAAGGAGCAGGGGGCGTGTACTAGGGGAGGGAAGAAGGGGTATTGTCCTGCCTCCTTGCCCTCCGCAGGCAACTAAGGATCTCATTTGACAGCTCCAAGGTGGAACGTGGAAAGACCAAAACAAGAACAGTAGGCCCTCTTTTTTTACCCCCTCCCTGCTTTTTGTGAGGGGAGAGGAAGGCAGTGCGTCTCATCGCACTGTGGTGGCTGGGTTTGGCTCTTTGTCAGTGCAGGAGGGGGGGTGGCAGGCAGGCAGCGTGAATGCATATCATGACCACAATAGAGCAAACGAGCACAGTTCAGCCATGAAAGCCCAGCGGGAGAGGCTGAGGATTCCAGGGCTGACGCTAGAGTGAGTATTCTCCTCTGTTTTCCTGCAGCTCCATCTGTCTCTGTGTCACATTTGTTGTTTGTCTTTCACTGTCGCTCTGAGCTCTGTGCAGCGTTAGCATTAGCAGCATCTGCAGCAGGAAGTCTAATGTCAAATCCTCCACAGCTAGGCAACAGCCGCTCACTGCTGCTGGTGTGTGTGTGTGTGTGTGTGTGTGTGTGTGTGTTCACGCATTTTTGCTTTCATGCACGTGTGTGTGATGGACAGGCTGATAACGTAGTGCCGCAACATGCTTTATCTGCTCACACATGCAGGAAACACACACACACAAACTGATAACACACCTATGAGGAGTGTGTGCAGGATGTGATCAATAAGCAGTGAATCAGTGACGGCTGTTTGTTTACATGGCAGCTTTTTCCTCTCATCACACCCTCAGCCTTTTGCTTTGACTTGAATCATTTTTTAGGTCAGCGAGGCATTTGTCATGGTTCCCTCCATTTGCAGCTTAAAAATTGAGAGTGCGTAATTGGGCTCCTTGCAGAGGATGAGGCTCAGTCGGCTTTAAAAACCACAGTTTTGATGCAGATTTGTAGAGCAGGGGCAGAAATGCTCGACATTTCACATTATTAACAAATCCAGCGAACAAAGCGTGCTTCTTCCTGTCGTCCCGGCTGCTTTTGAAGACCCCTGTCTTTGAAAATGGGTCACAAAAATTCACCTTCCCTTTAAAACTGCACAAAATAGGCTGCAGTCTTCAGTAAATTCTGCATTTAAAAAGGATAAAGAGCACTAACCTTGAACTATTTCATCTGCAGATCGAAAAACAATTTGAGGAGAACAACATAGATAACAACATCATCTGCGCATAAAGATACTATCAGATCCTACTCTCCTCGTCTTTCTCGTCTTTGCACATTTGTTTACAGATTAGCTCAATGCATCATGGTTCATAGGTTAACGCTAGTTTTCAGCTTGTATTTTAGGATAGTTTGACTTCCTTCAGTTGCAATTTCCAGCTCAGTTTGCTACATAAATGTAATGGCAACAACAAAAGGTGGTAATTGGATTAGTTGAGGTAAAATGGCGACACTGCTGCAGAGAGGCCCCAAATTTGTTCTCATGTTTAACATGAAGTGTTTTTTATGTTGAGTAGCAATGCTTTTAGTAACAAGTAAAAACAAGTTTCACATGGAGAGGCAGACAGAACAATAGACAATAACAAAAGTTAACATCACGTCCATTAGTAAATATGCAGCGTTCAGAAGTGAAACATGCACAAACTAGACAATACTGTTTTTTAAAAAGTCCAAACTAATAAAACAATTCAGTTTTTGGTGCACTTGTGACTGAACACTAAAGAATACAGAGCGACTCCAAGGTTCTGCAAATCTGTCCAAAGTTTCAACCTAGTGACAACCTCGGGAGTCTGGAAGGAGCAGAAATAAGATGGCAGCTCACGTGGGAGGGCCTTAAAAAGAAGGATATACCCATCCTATACCCATGCTCCATTCTGCTGTTAAAAAGAGGAATGGGTGTCAATAACCAGTTTCTGTAAAGAATGGATTGGAAATTGTTTGACCAATCAACATCATTAGCCCTTATGCTTAACGATCCCCTTGTTGATTTTTTACAAATCGCACCGCAGCGGCTGGACCTTAAGTCAGCATCACGTGATGGCCCACACATTAATCATGCTTGTTAGTCAGCAGCAGAATTTCCAAGACAATGGCAGAGAGATCGAAGCGATCGAAAGCTTAGTTTTACTCTACCGAAAAGGGTGCTAACAACCCAAGGTGTCATTTTTGCAATACCACCAAAATGTTAAAGCATTTGTCAACCCACAGCATTCAAGACCAAGAGTTTCATGTTCATATTCATTTAATTACAAACCCCAAAACGTTGGCACAGAAAACCTCTAAAACTGACGTTTCGTACACAGAAAACTCACTGGAGGACTCAATAAAGAATCGGATCGATAAGCTAAATTGATAAAGGCATTGGTACCAATAAAATCTTATCAATACTCATCCCTACCCACACAATACAATGCACCATGGGAAACTGAGTCCAACAGTTGCAGACCCTAGGGTAGCATGCTACAGTTGATGCCTTTGCGCATTGGTACTTTATCAACAAGCTTGACTCCCTGCAAGCTGCTAGTGCTCCTTCCTTTCTCTTCATTTTCCAATATCCCATGAAGACCTTTTGAAGACAATGGTTTCTAACGTAAACACAGGTTCAAAGTCTCTCCAGCACTTAATTTTTGAAAGTAATCTTGAGACAGAAGAGGATATTCTTGTCGAAATTTACAATGTAAAACTAATTTTCTGACTCTAGCTGCATGACATTCATGCCAAAATTGTGAGAAATTGTTGAGTAGCAGGTTATTTTACACGAATTTGTTTGGGGTCTTATGTTTCCTGCAGAATCACGCCATCAAATTTAACCAGATCAGTTTTTATATTATCAAATAGTTGTCTCTGCAGTGCAAATCACAGCAAAGGTCATCCTAAGATTGCCCTGCTTTTCATTCTGGGACCAGTTTTTGTGCCATCCATTGATTGGTCTGTTCAGAAAAAGGATGAAAGCATTCAGAAATCCTCCGTCTTGTCCTTGAAGGCTGTACCTCAGAGTGCCACTGCAGTAAAAGTTACTCACCTCTATACGACCTGACGCTCTGCAGTGCTACATCACACAGGTGAAAGGAGACTGTTCCTGTGTTTTAAACCAACCAAAAACTCGCTAATCTCATCACGAGAATGTAGTGAAATTAGGTTAATCTGTGAATAATCTGCAGTGTGTGTGCATGTTTCAGCATATTGAGATAAAACATCCTCAAAATCAAACAAACAGGAGAGAAACCAGACAAATGCCTCGGGAATCCAGCTCCTTCAGCATTATTTGTTCATCTGACAGGGATCATTAGTCTCCATGATGCTGCTGTCTCCATCGGGCACGTGTCTGAGCTGCAGGTGTGGGTGGTTTAAAGGGGGAGGGGGGTTTAAAGGGGGTTTCTGTCCTGTGTGTGATTATAGAAAACTATTCACTCCACTCCATTTAACTTCCAGCCTCACTCCTCGAAGCTTGAGCCCCACTCCCACTAGCCCCTGCAGCCCGTGCAGCCCTCTGCACGCCTTTCATTTCTGGAGGTAAGCGAGAGCTCTTCAACCATGCCTGTTTTATTTTGAAAGGGCTTCGTAGTGCACGTTTGAGCCGCCCTTGTCTTCATGCATCACGGCCAGAGCAGAGTGTACAGTGTGTCCTCCTAAAATCATGTGCCATTGAAGTGACATTGAAAGAGGACAGGGTGCTTATATAATGTGGATGGTGTCACCCCCTTCCCCCCATCTTACCCCTGCCCCCCTCCCCTCTCTCTGTGTTCAGGGGCTTTATGCTCCTCTTTCATGTGCTAAGTAGGATTTGTGGCATTTGCAATACATCAAAGTGAAGAAGGCTCTCGATGTGTCTGAATCCCGCCTGGACTGATTCATTTAGGAGGATTCAAAACATCAGAATCTCTCTTTGCTTCCTCCCTCTAATGGTTTCCAATCAGAGCTCATATCATGGCTGCTTCATGATCAGTGTTTAAATATCAGATTATTTTGTGAGCATGAAGACTTTGATATGCGTGTCACTGAAGATTATTTCTGTTGGGATGATGTGGGAGATAACGTCCTCCCCTCAAACTTCACAGTTTCCTCGTGAGGAAGCTGTGGATGTGGGATGTTTAGGTTTCACAGTCAGAGAGGTCGTTGAGGATGGAGCCATCTTGGCTTAGCTTTATGTTGCTAACTGCAGTCTCTGTAACCACAGCAGAGAAAGGAATTAAAATGTGGCCTTTGTGTTTCGATTGCAGAATAAAATGCAGACTGGTGGAAGGTTAAAGCACAAAGTTACAGCTTCTGAGTCCAAAAGAGGAGCTGATCCTGAGATTTATTGGTACTTAAACTCTTGCAGGATGTTTAAAAAGAGAATTGGGGATGTCCCGATCAGTATTTTTTTTCCCTTGATACCAAATATCTGCCAATCTGATTACTTGGGTTTGATAAACTTTGCGAAAGAGGTGAAAAAGTGAAGCTGCACACCTTTTTAGGCTTCTTGAATTTCTGTGCACCCAATACAGCGCTCTTAAATCTAAGGCAGCCCATGGGGACAAGTGAAAAGATAGAAAAAAGATTTATAAAACAAAGCATCAAAGCATTTTTCATTCAACCAGCTTGGTTTGGTAGAGATTATAAGCGTCTTTTTCTTGTGAGCAAAATCCATAAAGTTACAAATCCAAACTCCCTACTTTTTGTAAGAGTGATTCAAGGCACAGGCAAGATGACTTTTAGATTTTAATTGATTTCAAAAACACACAGAAGCAGCTTTCAGTTGAAAATAGCCATGGATCCTGAAACCTAAATTGTAGAAAAAATATTGGAAAAGTTTGTGTTGATTGCTCAAAAACAATCTGTGTTACCAGCTTAAAGACGTCCAGAGTCTATAATTCTGCTCTCAGGTTCCTGAGCCACATGTTTCATGAGAAATATCTGAAATCAAACTAGAAATTTCTCATCCTGCTGCCCATTCAAAACCCTCAATTTGTCCGACTTTTTTCAGTATCAATGAAAAGCACGAGCCACCCACACACATCACCTCTCTGATCTCCTCTTGTTCCGCTCAGCTTTCACACAGAGTCAAGTGGAGCTCGCATTCAAGTGAGTCAGCTCCATACAACACTGGAGTTAGTGTTCGTGGCTGTGTTTTTTATTGACAGTTTCAGGTTTCAATGCACCTGGTCCCCAAACACGGAGCTCTGTGTTTGCTGTGAAAAAAGAAATAGCCAGGTAACTTTTTATTTTTCAACTTTGTTTCTGGGTCCATGCATGAATTCACCAGAAATGGTCTGTATAGGGCTGTGAGATACCAGCTGGGGTAAGGTGACCGATGATTTCTTGTGTATATTATGGAATCAACGGTTTCCCCAACCAAGATGAGACTCAACTCATCCATGTTGTGTTCAGTGATTGTCAACATGGGCTTTTATTCTGAAAACTGACCTGATGGGGGCGTTGTGAGTCATTTTTAGAGCTTTTACACCTTTATTTTGAGAGGATTGGATTTTAAATAGTGCTGGAAACTTGGATAGAGAGTGTAGGAATAATGTTAGACAAGTGGCTGGGAAGCAAACCTGAGCTGCCTGCTCTATGGGCACATGACATAACCACTAAGGCAAACCTTCACTAAACAATCAAAGGTTGATTTTGTGCCTGATATCCTGTGCTGGCACAGAGCTGATCCAGTGCCTTGATGGAGCAGAGACTGACTGGAGACAGCCCGGAGACAGACCTGGTGGAATTTAGCTGTGAATAAGGGTAGCAGCCAAGAAGCTCGAGTACTTTGTTTGATAAAAAAGCTTTCCTGGTTCTGGGAAGTTCAGTTTGAGCAACATAGATCTTTAGAGAAAGGGAACAGACTGAATAAACCATGGAAATTGACTCAGTGTTGTCACCCCTGAGTGTCTGAGGCCCAAAGATGGTGGCTGCTGAACTGGAGTTGCTGACTCCATCTGAATTTGGGCTAATCTACAAATTTTAAAAGGTGAAGTCCATGTAGGGTTGGGTACCTGTCGAGTTTAAAATGATACGGTATCATTTCACAGTACCTGGCAATTGTTACCAGTACTCAACCGTACCAATTTTTGGTGCTTTGAGTGTGTTTATGTGGTAACAAATATTAATTTGTTTAATGATAAAATCTCAGAGTTTTTCATTTTAACATATCTATTTTTCAATGTATAAGCTTGCAGTGCTGTGCTCTCAAAGTGTGCAGAGACAAATAAAAAATCTGCAAAGGTTAAACATCAGCAAAACCTGAACCAAAGTGAACACCCTGGTAGAGACCGCAAGCTAAAACCCGTTAGTTTTGGATAAAGTTTTTTGCTCTACTACTAATATTGCCGAAGTTTTGACTCTTTTAAACAGCACATTTTATTCTGCTGTAAAGATGAGCAAGTTAATATGGACTGCAAGGGGGATTCGATGGCTTTTTGAGCCACCCCCAAGTGGACACTTGAGGAACTGCTGTTTTACATATGTTTCTGTTTGGTTCAGAGACTTAAAAAAACAAACTCTGGAGTCAAGACTACTTTGATGTATTATTTCACTCCTCTGCAGAGTAAAAGAAATGGGAAAATATTTGCATAACTTTTGGTTTGTTGGAAGAAACTGCTGAAAAAAAGCCTGAAATCTGTCGGAAAGAGCACGTGCAGGAATTTTGTGTTGATGCAATGTGTTGTGTTGTCAGAAAGGTTTAAGTCAGACCAGCTTTGAGTGGCCCTGGAGGACCTTTCACGTCTCAGCAGCACTCTGTAGCCATGCCGCTTCAGATGAGTAATGGTGGTGACGTCTGACAATGTTTATGTTTATGTGGCCGTAAATGACTGGAGCAGTGGTTACATGCTGGACATGGTTTTCAAACAGCTGTCCGAGCATCGATCATGTTTTGGATTCAGTTTGCACAACTGACACTCCTTTGAAAGCTGTTTGTTTCTGTCAAACTTATAGGAATGAATCAGGTTTTCTTGTTTATTCATTGTTCTTCAGAGAGAAGAGAAATTAGCAGAAATATGCTGACTGTTTTTGTGATTTATTACAGATAAGTTTTTGTGCTTTTCACAGAAAAGCTTCTTCCCCTTCGTCACTCTCATAATCTTCTGATCAGATAAAAACTTCATTGAATGCTAATACAGCAGCACATTCATTTCATTAATTCTGTAAACACTGTTTGTGTAACATTCTGCTTATTCTCCACATTCATGTCTTTCTAAAGCAAAGCTAAAAGTCATTTATTTGAAGATCATCCAGAAAGTGGACGAACGTCAGAGAGAGGACAGTAACCTAGATGCTGGGCTGTGATGTCAGTGTTTCCTCTGACCTCTGTGTTCATGCTGCTCTGTGCAGGTTTGACTTTGAACCATGTGAACCATCATTTCTAATGTGGAACGCAGAAACAGAGCAGAGCCATAATTAGAGTGAAGGCTGTCACAGCGGCTCCTCTGCAGGGACTCAGACTTTATGGTGTCACAAATGGCCCCTGTTAGCACTTTATAACAGTCATACCAGTCTTTCTCTTTGAATCAGTCTCTCTTCTTACTGAAGATCTGAGGTGGTCTTTGTTAAACTAGGTCTTCTGTGCATGTTTATTGTCAAAGCAGAGATATACTTGATGTAAACAATGTACAAGGGAATGTATAATGGCTAAAATGCATACTTAGCTCTGGTTTGTTGTATAAAACTGTAAACTGAAGCATCACTGCTCCAGAATTTGGCAAAATTAGAAGGCTTGTGTATCTGCTGCGACCTGCCGGATCAGGGATGCAGAATGAGATGATGCACTGACTTTAATAGAAACCTATCCAATCCAGTGCTGGACGGAAGACGCATCTGATGTATTTTGGCCGTTTTGTCCAAACATGGAAAAAAATGTTAGAAAAACTGAGCAGGGTTGGCGCCAATAGTGCAGTCATTAGTTGCCCAAGCTGGCTCAAGAGTCTACCACTTACCAAACCAAAGAGGCCCACAATAACCATCAGAGTAACCTCACCATGACTTTTGGCATATCTCTTGTTTATATCCTGCAAATCCATCCAGCCTGAGCTCTCTATAGTGCCCTCTAGGGGGCACAAATAAAATGTTTTTTTCTTTTAATTCCATTTCCTAATTGCCCAAAGATGAGAGGATTTTCCTTTGAGCTAGGGTTGGGTACCAAGTTGAGTACTTTTTTAGGCACTGACTGAATTCCATCTGTAGTATCAAGTTCTGGTTCACGTAAAATTAAAAGGTACCATTTTTAGGTACCTAAATGCATCCTTGTGACTGTGAGAGAGTGGAGGAGTAGATGATATTTCATGCTGGATACAAACACAGCATTGCAAGTTTACATATTGAAGAATAAATATGTTAAATTGACAAACTTTGAGATTTTATTTTTAAACAAATCAATATTTATTACTACATAAACACACAGAAAACTACTAAAAAATTGGTACTGTTGAGTACCGATACCTATTGCCAGGTAAGGGGCATTGGTACCATATTGTTTCAAATGTGAAAAGTACCCATTCTTCCTTTTGATTCCACTTTAGTATGTCGTCATCAAACAAGACTGATCATGACTACGTTGTAAGTTGAAGCCAGTTAGGCTGATTGGATAGAGCTTACTTGCTTTTACCAACCAAGCTTCTTTTTATTCCCGTTCCTATAAAAACAGGTAGAGTCACAGAGTTCGGGTATGATCGGTTAGTCCCAGATTTCACAGATGAATCAACCTCCAGCGGTCTGTTTGGTCATGTGACAACAGAGGATTTCCAAGCCTCAACTCAAATGGGACATGTTGCAAATTGGCACTGTCCAATTTCTGTAATTCACCTCGCTTAATGTTTGCTCAAGTCTTTACATAAAATTAACTTCAGAGAATGATTGTATTTGCATTTGTGGGGGAATGACCAGGTCCATCCATGCCTTGGTGTTGGAACCAGAAGAACAGACACATAAGGAAAGCTGAAGCAGAACCAGCTGTCTCAGGGTCTTGTCTCACCCTGTCAGGATTCTGATCTGCATCACCATAAGTTTTCAAACTCAACGACATGAAATGTTCTGTCATTGTGAGAATTCAGCTTGTGTTTCTCTGCTCATTGGAGGTCGTTGAGTCTATCTGTAATGAAATTCAATAGAATTAGATGAAAGTTCTGTAGCTGGGCTGTGAAAGTAACAAGTGAACCTCACTCCATCCATCTTGTGTCCCAGCATCCTCCGACTCGTCGCCGCTCTGAGCTCTGTTAAGTTTCCACAGAGCTGAACACCACCCTCTCTCTTTCCCCTGGTGAGAAGTTATTGGATTAAAGTCGTGGCTCTCTTCATCCTGAGGGTTTGTGATGGACTCATAATGGACTATTATTCCGCCCGTAACCCTGACAGCTCCTTCACAGAAATCGTTGGCGTGCTTCGCTCTCTGCAGGTGGCTGTGATCAGCTGACCCTGAGCTCTCACACATACACGCAGGGCTCAGGAGTCAAATTCAGCACTGAGGTGACAGAACACGGCTTTCATGTGTGGTGTCGCCTGTTTTTCATTTTCCCAGAGATCGATTCAGGAGATTATTCAGATAGATCTGCTTGTGTTTGTCAGGTTTGATTTGTGTTTTGGGTCTGTTTTGGTAAAGTTCAATGAGTAAGTGAGGAGATTCTGCAGTGGAAGTCCGTGCAAAAAGCACATTTCCATTTCAAATAGATCCTGCTTAGCACACACTGACCCACCGAAACTTTTGGAGGGGTGCCAGTTTGTGCACAGCAGCATCTGCTGATGATGCAGCGCCCCTCCGCGTGTGCTAACCCCCCTGCTCAGGATGTGAAGTGGTAGCTGCCTGTTACATGATATGGAGCATGTTGAGCGTTTGGGATAGAAGAGTGAGTCGCAGAGAGACGCTGAAACACAAAGTCAGCTGGTGTTAGGTGACACATCCTTCCTGCAGTGAGCTCTGTCAACACCTGACGTGGATCACACACTCTGTCAGGACCTGCTCTGGATTGCTCTTTTATCTGAGGACAGAGGAGGACGCCGTGTCCTCTGTGGCACCGTGTGTGTGCATGCCGCAGCTGGCTGCAGATGTGCCCGTGCAGAGGAAGTTTGGAGAGAAGCAGCGCTGTTGTTGTAGGAGTGTGAGTCAGGACGGCTCTGCAGGTCGCATCCTCCTGAACCCTGAGAGCCGACGCTTCCCCTCAGCAGGTCTGCAGAAGCCTCCTTTGCATTTGCCCCTCTGGCATGACTTGGACACGATGTCAGACTCCAATTTGTGGACGGTTCTGTCCAACTTTAACATGCCGCACTTCTTCAGCGGTGCCCGTCTGCGCCGCTCTAAGAGGTAAAACCCTCAAATCTGAAACATGTCAGGTTTTCCACTCTGGATTCAGATGTGAGTGGATGTGTTGTTAGTCTTTGTGTGGACAGTAGGTCAGCATGAATAAGAAGCTGGGTGTTCCCTCCTCGCCTATTGTGTTGTGTTTGCTTTGTGAGTTAAATTGGATGTTTGTGCCTCAGGCGGTCTCATGTTTCCCTCTCAGGATGTTGTCCGTCTTTAAACTCTTAATGAACAGCTGGAGAGTGGAAACCCTGATTGTGTTTTCTCTTATTATTCTCTAACTGTTTGTAAAAGTTGTGCTCCCTGCTTTATCTGACTTCCTGACCTTCCTCCCGTCACCAAACCGAAGCGTTTGATTGGTTGAGGTGACTCACAGAGCAGACTGGTATACAGCTAAGCCACTTGATCTGAGTTTTTCATATATGGTTTGGGTTCATCCAGTATAACTGATATTTATTTTTAATCCCTGTCCTGACCCATTTATGGAGCAGAAGAGCTTAACAGGACATACTGCCTGTTTTTGGACATCTTGCAACAGCGAGTAAATCATCTGATAACCTGTGTCTGATACGGATTCAGATGCTGAATCTGAAGCTTTGTTCTTTAGGGATGTGATAGCTGTTGGTTTGAGAACATTCATCTATTTTAACATTATTATTGGAAATTTTGACTAAGATGAAGTGATTCCTGAAATTTAAATCACCACAGAATAAAGGGCTAATCGTTTTTTAATCGTTTTATGGTGATAATGCTTTTTTAATTCCTTCTCTTAATTATTTTCAGGATTTTTTTTATTATATTGACAAAGGAGAAGTTGGAACCACTATGATTGCCTAATCATACTAGTGGGAATATTTGCTGGTCACTTAATCAACATCCTATTAATTGAAATATCCTTAAAAATCTTCTTTAAAATGCACTACAATCATACAACCTTGGGTTATATTTCAAAAACAAATGTAGTTTCTTTCATAACTTCCTTCCCTTTGTTTTTTTTTGCATCCTAAGCGAGGACAAAGACACTTGTCTGAGATGTCAGAAATATGTTTTCAGGAAGGTCATGAGCAGTGTTTTGGCCCAGATTCAAATCAGTGTTTTGTTTTGTTTTGTTTTTTTTTTCTTTTAATTAGGGAACATCTGCTATCAAATTGCTCAAATCAAATGCAGCTCAACTTTTTCTTGGGAAACCATCATGCTGTATGTATCAAGAAGTAATAGAAGGGACGGTGACAAATAAGGGTTTGCGTGAAAAATGTGCTTTAAACTTGTTAAAAAAACATGTTAGATGATGGTTTAAATGTGCAGTTTGCATTTCTGTCAGTATCATGGTATGTGATTTGAGATTTCTACCAATTTTAACCAATTAAAGAATTAGTCCTATTCAATTTTCAAGTGGTGTAACTGCAAAAGCATGACAAGGATTAAATAGTTCATCTTCCTAGAAGTTATGAAAGTGTCCTGATGAAATACATTTTTTTTAATGAAATATCATCTCAAAGTTTTTAAAAAAATATTTAATCTCTACACTTGATAATATGGGTTTTGTTGTACTGAGTGTGTTAGTATGCTGTAGACACGATCAGTGTTTTCTGTCTTTAATTGGGTCAGCTGGTTTAAAATCATTTTAAATTTCATTTTCACAGTGTAGCAGACTGATAAAATCATATTCATAGGAACTGTTTTGCACAATATTAGATTTTTATGAGAAACATTAGTTACACCAATTGACCAATCATTGGTTTTACGTCTTTACCCAGTAGCAGTTGAGTTGTTTACATGTCAAGTTTTAGAACATTTCCATACGACGGATGTTTTAGCTATCAGGTTGCTAATGCTAAGTTACTTGCTAGAGCTGTGTGGTTGGCCAGTGTGCATAGTACGCTGTCTGTAACGTTCTGTACAGTTCAAAGTTTTGATAAACCGTCAAACTGGTGGGTAACTGATACAGTTTAACCGTGAAGAGCACAGGAGGCTGGGAGTGCTCGCTACTTATTTTTGTATTCTATTCTGGGTAAAGCTTGAGAGCTGTGGCTCAGCTGGGAGGGGCTAAGGTGAGCTGAGAATTAGGAAACAAAATGGTGGAGGATTAAAGAGGAGTGACCTGTGACGCACAAAAAGAACCTATGCCCAGGTGAAGAGCAAGATCTTCTGTTTGGAAGTTTTTTGGTTTTAACATTTCCGACAAAAATGACAACGGTCTTAAACTTCTTTGAAAAAAATAAAAAATAAGATAATTTTTTTTTTTAATTCACTTCAGAAGGAATTGGTAAAGACTTTAGACTTTTGTCTTTAATTTTACTGTGGTTAATTTCACCGCTCTGACAGCCCATAATGATTGGAAAGCCATAGCAGTGCAGCCCGTTGATGCATTCAAGCGCTGCTCTTCGGTCAGCACCATGGAGAGCAATTGCAGGTAGATTTGTCTGATTCCCCAAACGTCATAAAAGTGTAACCAAATGTTAAAGGTGCAAAAAGCAATGAAATGCGCTTCACAATCACACACAGTTACGGAGGTATATCATTCAGTGGTTTTTACTAAGTAAAGTAGTTATCTACCAGTTTTTGTAGTTTAAGGTCCAGCCAAATTTTTTTTCCCCACCCAAATCCAAGTCCTAGGTCTGTCCCTGCATTTTGGTTGTTGGATTTGGGGCTGGAATCTTCTGTGAGAACTGGTAAAAAAGGATACAAAACAACCACACCACTGCTCTCCTGGGCATATGTGCTCCTTATACATCACAGGAGCATAGATATTCAATGCACAATGCTGAATAAGAGAAATACTGTGATACACTGCAACACCACCTCAGTGTTAAGAAAAGAGAAATAAGAAATGAATCTTTTCCTATACTGCTTAGCACTACCACCTCTAATCACATCTTTTAGGTCAGCATCAACACATCCCTCTATCTTAGAAACATTTAAAACTAAATATTTTACCCCTTTGGGAATAAAGCGTAAAAAATGAGGTTAACAAATAATAAACCAAAGTTGTCTGACTGAATGTTAAAAGGAGCGTTTTTATGTACAGCTGTGTGAGCTTTATTCAGATTTACTTTAAAGCTCCAGTGAGAATCTTCCAGTTTGTGATGATTTTGGCACCCTCTGTTGGGATTGTCCATTTATCTATAAGAAAAATGTGTTTTTAAACATAAGATGTTATTAATTTTTTTCTTTTCAAGGCTAAGTCTCATCTGTTACTTGAGATTTTTTTACTGCCGAAGGTGTTTCATGCTGCTGATCTGATCGTCTGACAGCTACCTCCTTGACAGCAGCCTTAGGCATAAAAAAACAACTTAAAAGAAAAGTTAACTTCTTTTACAGATGATCTAATTCACTTTATGAGCTCATAAAAAACATCAGTATTAATTTCAATCATTTCCACAACAAGCTAAAAACTTCTCACAGGAGCTTTAAAAATATCAAAATCAACACATCCTTTGAGTTTTATCCCTGTACCAAAGCAGATTTAAAATATCTGACACCACAGAGGTTAGATTTAAACACTGAGTGGTATTAAAGTGCATTTTGTAGTAACTGCTCAGTTTTTAGGTCCCTGCAGCAGCCAACAAACAAGAAATGAGTCCGATATGAATCTAGATATCACTGAACATCCTCAGATGTAAAAACGTCTCCAGTGGCTCGTCAAATCAAAGCTCTGCATCACTTTTAACCCAAGCAGCAAGTTTTTAAGTGCTATTAATAGCTCCCTGTGTCATATGTCTGACTTTGAATTTGTCAGCCAGCAGCAGCAATTTCTGTGGCATGGCGCTTTGTCAGCTCACCTGACAGCTCTGACAGCCCAGCAAAAGAGACTCATCATGACTTTTTGTGGATGAGGGTCAGGATCAGACGTTTTTTAGATTCACAGACACGAAAATCAAAGTGTTTTTCATCTATTTATACGTCTCCCTGTGCCCAAAAATAAGTCAAGAAAGTGGAGTTTAAGAAAGTGTTTCTGACAGATTGAGATTAGCGTGTATTTATAAAGAGTTCCAGCAAACTAGGTCAGCCTGAACATGAAATAAATTAAGAGTTTGAGGTAAAATCTGCTGAAAACGGATTCATAAAGTATCAGATGTTGATAAACACCTTTGCGCAGTCTTTGAAAAAGGAGATTTGCGGCTGCACTGGTGGAGATTTCATGTGTAGTGCAACAAAAGGATTGATGAGGTTGAGGGTTTTGCATATAAGCGAGACGGAAAATCTCATATGGATCCGTTCCAGCGATCTCACACATCTGCAGTACAGCATACAACAGTGGCCTACTTTCTCCCTATCATCTTCGCTCAGGGCTTCTTTATCCCTGCTTTAAAGCTTCAGTATACACAAACACGTTTTTCCTCCTCTCACTGAGCCGTCCTGTGCTGAAACTGAAGCTCAGCTTAGCATCGAACGTGCTGGAGACGGCCTGTGTGCCACTGTAACCCTGTGGAAAGTAATCCAGAAGCAGTAACGTGTGTGTGAGTGGCACTTGACGTTCTAATAGGGGCTGTAATGACACACACACACGCACACACACACACACACACACAGGGTGAAGCAACAAGAGGCCTGTTTGGGAAGCAGTGTTGGCCTAATCCACACTCAGAGGGTATAAATAGATGTAGTTAAATCTGATCCTCTTTAAGGGAGCACCTGTGATCCAGATTTCATTGAACCTCCTCACATCAGGATAAGTGATTCACAGCATGTGAACACACAAGATCACAGGTTAGATCCACTAACCACTCCAAAACAAGGATTTCACTTTAAATAGAGTCACTGAGAGGATGAAGCAGGATGGACGTGTTACCAAACTGCAGCTCCTGGCCTTTAAAAGAAAATCTGCAGTACCTGAAGCGTCCACTTGAGGCTTTGTCTAAAAGCCAAGTAACCTGAGTAGTACCCCAGTTATCATGCAGATTTTCAACATGTTTACATCCTGATTTAGGCCGTTATGACTAATATATCTATTCATAGAAACAGGTGGGTGTGTTGCAGCCTCAATTCCACATTAAAGAGGGGTATCCTGCTTTCTCATACCTTAAGCATGGATTTAAAATCACAGTATTGGATATTAAGACTAATGTTGCAGAGTTTTTAAACCTCTACTTATTTGTATTTGGTAGAAAATCCTGAATATTTCTGTTAACTGATCAGAACGCTTCAAAGATGCAAGATCTTTCATGAGAATCCCACGGGATCTCTTGAAATGATGAGGTCATTCATAAGGATTTCCTAACTGGTTTATGACACATTGGAGGGTTGGAAACCCCCAAGGTCTGCCCATAGCTCAAGAGGGCTGGCCAATCAGAGTGAAGGAAGTTTTAGGGCAGGGAGCTTTATAGAGACAGCAGGTAAAACAAAGTGTTTCAGACAAGAGGCTTCGATCTAAGAATATATGACAATGCGGAAGTGCTAAGATCTGCTGTTTTTCGAGTGTCCGCTGGAGGCTGGCTTTAGAAGCCATTCTCAAAGCAGAAATTAACCAATCTACTGCCGGCACACACTGTACAGGGGTGAACTTGGCAGTTCAGAGGATATTAAGATCCAGAGCTCGCCCAATCAGAGGCAAAGCTCAGGTCACGTGACTGACAGGCGCCCTTTAGCTGTAAGCGAAGCCCTTGCCATTTCCAGTATGGCCGTGATTCCCAATTTGCTTCATTCTCCGTTTCAGAAATAGACAGGTGATGTCAGGGAGACTACATCCATGTTTTATACAGTGTATGGTTTCAGACAAATGCTGAAGTCAGAGTTTGAAAACACCAGTGAGTGAGAAACCGGATTTTATTTTGTTTTAAACCATATAAAGATACTAGGGGCCACAAGGGGGACAGAACAAGGACTAAAAAGAGCACTAAGTGCCCCCAGTGGACAGAGTTGTCACTACAGCTTGATGGGTAGCTGGTTTGCAACACTTGATAAACCGTTATATGAAAGCAACATCACACTTCTAGTGGAGAAGTTAAACTTCTGTGAGGTTTTATTACTGTTGTCTTCTCTGATGGACTTATTTACCCTGAAATGTCACATGACGTCCATTTCAGCCAGTTTCACCTCTTTTAGCAACATCAGTTGATCTGTGTAGTATGAGATTTTGGTCATTTAGACTCTGAAATGTGTTAATCTCTCTAAACATGCATGCCAGAAGTGTTCCCTGGAACGATTAACATCCTCACAAGTTTGCCAAAGTCGCACTAAGTGGTTTAATATTTGTCCCTGCACATTTGTTACCGTCTCCATCATCACATTAGGCGTTAGCACGTGGCTAATTACACCTGCGAATAAGCTGGTGCGAGGTTTCGTCTCCGTGCGCTGATACTTCGTCTGTAATTGTTGAATTGATGCATCAAATTAGAGAAATTACCCAAAAGTAATCAACACAGTCATGAGAACAGAAACACCTCAGAGATTACAGATGCTACATCCGTCATACTGAGCAGTTATTGGTAAGCAGAGTTATTTACTATCCTCCAAAGCTGAGTGCTTAATCATCACTTTGGGAGCCAGTGCTGCAAACAAAGAGGACTTCACAGAATCAGGAAAGGGGGTCACTGCAGGGCTGGACTGTTTGCAAAAATCATCCTCTAACAACATAAACTACTCCAAATTTGATCATTAGGATGAAAATCTGATGAGTTTTGGGATGTAAGAAAACAAAGGAGGGGAATCTGATTAGTGATGCAAATATCCTGCACACTCCAGAACCTTGACTCCTTTAATATTCAATAACATCTTTGTTAAATCAAGGCTGCAGTTTTTTTCCTGCTGTAGCAAAACGTGTCAGAAGCTTTTTGCACATCATTATCAGCTCCTGTAAAAGTTGCCTGCCTCGTCACTATTGCTGCTGTGACATTGAAGCTCCGGGGGCTCAGGCTGCTCCTCGGCTTTGTTGACAAAGAGATGAAGGCCGTCTCCTCGTGCTCTGCTGCAGCGCTGCAGAAGTTCAGGAGCGTGTGATCGTTCTGTGAGATCAAAGCTGTAACACAGTGACTGACTGACACTCTTTCTCACCCTTTCTTCTCTCTTTTCTCCTCCCCAACATGTCGTCTTATCTCCAGGGGTGCAGCTGCATACATGAATTTTTCTTTTTTTTCTCTCTTTCCTTCAACAAAGCTTTTTGAATTTTGTCTTTACAGAGAAATGTCTTTTTTATTTAAAAAGCTTGTACACTACGGCTTAATGCATCGGTGTCCCGAGCTGACACTGATTGCAACCCCTTTTTCCATCATGGACACAACAGCATCAGCGAGATCAGTATGTCAGACAGGCAATAATGTGATTTTTCACTCTGTAATTGTCTTTATGGTGTGTATTAATTTAGTGTGGGCAGAGATAATCTGCTCATTCTCATTTATTTAGTAAGAAAATGCTCCTCAAATCCACCATGTTTGTTATGGTTGAGTCATCTGCAAAAATGAATAGTACAGCCCATTGTAACAGCGTTCAGTGATTCACACTCATCACAGTCTCAAAGTTTTGACACTGATGAATAAGTACTATTGACTGGAGCTGGGCGGATGTTAGATTTTTAGAATTCACAGTGTCCCAAACCCTATTACGCCGTGTCTTATCATGCGGTTGTGTTGTATTGTTGTTACTACACGTCACATAATGTAACAACATAACCTGTTGTATCTTGTAGTGTATTATGAGTTCATCCGGGGTCAGAACTTGTATCGTAACATAACCAAACAAACCAAACAAAACGCAGCTAATAAGGATCTAAAATATAGTGCTCTGTGAGGCTAAAATATTATTCATGGAGCACTATGGAGCATATAGTTACTTCAAGATATTCTAAACCAGAATTCTTTGCACATGCTGTATTACTCACTCATTGTCCCGTACATGACATACTGTGCAGAGGTCTGGGGAAATACTGATAAAACAAATTCGCACATTATTTTTCTGCTACAAAAAAAGCCATAAGACTCATAAGTAAAAAAACCATATTGTGAACCAACCAGTCCCCTTTTCTTGCAATTCAGTATACTAAAATTTACACACCTGGTTGACTTTATCACAATACAAACAATGTATAAAGCGAAAACCGGTAAATTGCCACAAAGTATTCAGAAGCTGTTTAAACCGAGAAAAAATCAATATAGTCTGAGGGGTACATTCATTTTTCAAAAACCAAAGATACGAACAAATACCAAATTGCATTGCCTGTCATCTAAAGGAGTTAGTTTATGGAATTCCTCATCCACAGAAATAAAAACCTGTAGTACATTAAAAATTCTGAAAAGACTTTACAAAAACCATATCATTCAAAAATACGCATTGGAAAATACTTAGTTCAAATTCTACTAGCAATTATATGCACTACTATTGTTTTTCTACAAAATAACTTTGACTTTTTTGCTGTTTATTTAATGAGATGAGAGGGGTAGGTCTCAAAAAGCTTAAGCTTCAACCTACACCCTTTCGGATTCTCTTGGAAATTCTGAAATTTTTGAAACTATATTTTGATTTCTGTGAATTGTTTCATGTTTTGCAAGAGAACCGAAATAAATTTCTTTCTTTCTTTCTTTCTTACTTACAGTGAAGTATCATATCGTATTCTTTTGTATCTTAACGCAGTGTGAGGCAACACAACATATTGTTACAAAATGCAACTTAATGCGATGTCACGTGAGGCCATGCACATGCAACCCAACAAAATGTAATTTAACAGCAGTGCAAAGTAATGCACTGCAATGTCTCACAATATCAGGCCATGGAATAATATGCAAAATAACACAAAGTAATGTAATGCCATGTAATTCAACTTACATGACAGCACATTTCTATGTAACGTAGTGCCATCCAACTCAACAGAACATTCTGTTACATTATACAATGGAACATAATGTAACACAATGCAACATCATGCAGTGCAACTTAACTTAAGATATATAATATCACGTAACCTCCCCATTTACCATAACGTAATGCAACGTAATGCTGCATGACACAGCATAACACAATTCTATGTAACATAATGTAATGTAAAGCAATACAATACAATATCACATAATGCAGCATAATTTAATGTCATGCAACTCAACAAAACATTGCGTAACATTACACAATGCAACATCATGCAGATTTATTTAATGTCATGCAACGCATCATATCAAATGTAATGCATTGAAATGTAACTGAGGTTCACACAATGCAGTTCAACATAATGTTAAAAAACTGTAAGTGTGCAGCATAATGTAAGGTAGCGTAGGTCAACAGAATTTATCATAATATACAACAGTATAACTTATTTTATCAGATTTTATTTTATCGTATTATTTCCGTTTTTTATTGTATCTTAATATTTCATGTTGTGTTGTGTTGTGTTGTAAGGAATCCTTTTGTATTATATTTTATCCTATTGTTTGTATCCTAATGCATTGAACGGTATTCCATTCCATTATACTGTTTAGTATCCTATGGTTTCATGTTAACTGTATCCTCTGTTATAATATAGTTCAGTATCATAGATTGAATCTTTATATTATAGATATGTATCGTATCAGAAGGAGTTTTGTATTGTGTCATACTGTATTGTTTCCTCACTGCCTGACAGTAAAAGTTTCTCCATGTGTTTGAATCAAACCTGATAGTACTTCTTTAAGCATAGCTTGTTCTAGCCAAAAGAAACACAGTTTTCGAGGCGTTCTTTACATTTTCTTCATCTCTGTTTTAAAAACTGAGTGGAAACACTTCAGTTCTCAGAGGAGCTTATGTAACAGTACGTCATTGAGTGTCTGACCTTGAAGTGTGTTCACGCTCTCTGGGTATTATGTGTCTTCACTGACCGACTCTCATTTGAAAGTGAAAACCCAGGACTGATAGAAACGTTGAACACAGAAGCTGTGCTTCATTTTTCTTTGATGGTGAAAAATCTGGGCCACATGTATGAGTCAGTGTTTTCCATCACAGTGTTTGTCACAGTCTTGTATTAACACGACTACAAAGCTTTTGGATTTTGTGAACAAATGCTGTTTGTGAGGTGACTCATCCAAGATGTTGTTTCTTGTTTTCATTTCTGTTTGCCCACAGAGTTATTGATTATCCTTAAAAGCTCATCACAGGAGTCTTTAGCCAGTTACGAGACGGGCTAACATTATTGATGATGCTGTTATATGACCGTAAAAGCAAACAAGACCATCAGAGAAAAGTTTTTCTCCTCTTTTGACGTATTTTAATGGCTGTAACAAAGGCTAAGGAGGTGCTATTAGATCTGTAGTACAGTGCTCTTCTGGATGTCCTTGTTAACGTTTTTAAAGATTCAATTGAATTGTTGAAATGGCTGGAAAAACAGCAAGAGGAGAAAACACCTTACACAAGTGTAAGACAAGAAAACAGAGAGATGAGAGGAACTTCTTTGTCTACAGGGGGCGCCAAAATTCATGCGAAAGGAAGGTTTCTCACAGGAGCTTTAAGTTCCTATCTTTAGAGACTGTTTGGTGTTTTCTGTTTGCATTATTCTATCGGAAATACATGTTAGTGAGTATTCAGAAAATGACATGAAAAGTTACACTGCGACAGAGAATGTGACATTTTTTCAATTATTTTTGCAACTTAAGCTCTGAAGAGGGAATTATTACATAAAACTGTTTTTATAATTCTTTTATTGTACTGGTTTTATTACCTTAGCTTTAGTTACTGCAAATCCTGTTCTGATACAGAAATGTGCTTTTATTTTGAAAAGATACAGATGTTATGTCCACCTTTGGGAGGAAATAAACAGCTTTTGCACACACTTAACTTCATAATGATTTAACACAATTCTTTTCTGAAAAAGTTATACAGCAAGAGCAGAGTTAGCTGTTTGGCCTTGGTGGAGACGCTTTGGCAAATTTTTCACACCCCGCTCTGCTGTTTCTTACATATGTGGCTCCATTTAAAAAGGAAATAAACAGACTTCGTAATAGTGTGTGATTCATTGCCAAGACAGACGGTTACAACAAAGAAACCATCGACCAAACACGTATTTTCTGGTCACAGTTTTATGGGCCAAGAGGAGAGGTGTCCTAAAGGGTTGATCTACGATAAAAACCCAGATTGAGGCTTGAAGAGTTTGTTGTTATGATGGAGTCAAATAAGATGTAGCATTCATCATCTGAAGTGTTAATGTAAGAGACTGAAGCCTTGATTCCCCCCTTCAAAAAGAAAGGAAACTCTCACGACTGGAGCCTTTATTTTTCACTCAACTAAACCACGATTAGTCAGTAATTCTTTCCTGCAGCTTCCTGCAAAAAGGCCTTGTTTTATAGAGTTAGCTTTAGCACTTGGTGTCGTGTTTTTATTTGGATGTGAAAAGATCTGAATCACCTCAAAAAAACATGCTAAATCACGTCTTTGTCCCGTTTCCCGTCTCACATTCGGCTCTTTTGTTTCACAGCTGCAGAACGAGCAACAGAAAGAGCCTGATAGGAAGCGGTCAGTCTTCAGGGTTACCACGACCTCACTCTCCGCTCTCATCTCTCACAGGTAAGACTCCAAACCTATGAGTTTTATGATGTCTTCAGATGCTTCAGCTCCTGTGTTTGAAATGTGCTCAGAGGGGGAGCATTGGAGCAGGAATGCAGACCTTTTTTTGTGCAAAGTGGAGCAGTATTTAGACTGTAAAATGATGTGAAACTTTGATCTGTAAAACCATCTTCTCTGGCACCTTTGTGTATGAAAAGAGCTGCAGTAAGATGTACACTTTGAATCTCGTTTTCCGACCTGATGGATGCAGAATTTTCTCTGCAAACAGAAAGCACAGTGCCAAAAAACCATCCCCAGTCATCCTCCTTCAGGTAATCGTGTCTGTCAGGTCAGCTCTGCTGTGTTTGGGTGATAATCTCAGCGAACAGTTGTGAGCTGAAGTGCAGTGATTGTGCTGTGTGAGGAAGTGTTGGCCCGCAGAGAGGAAATGCACAGGAGCAGAGGGAGGGCAGGCCTCATTTACCACAGGGCGTTTTATTTCCTGCTATTGGTCAGAGGAAAGCAGAGCTGCAGACTCTCAGGGTCTGGACTGAGTTTCGACCCAGAAAGAAATCTTTAAGATGGACTCAGAAGGTCAAAATGTTCCAATGTCAGATTACTTAATCCTGTGGCTGAGCCGTAACATGGGCACTAAAGGTAAGAAAACATCCTTTTACTCTAATTTGCATCATTCCTCCGCCTCATGCAGAGAAACACGGCGTGTTCTTTAAAGATGTGTGTTTTCCTGATAGATGCTGCTCATTAGGCGTGTTAAAAAAATCAAACACTCACTCATGATCATAAATAATTCATAAACGACGCCACCTTGCACCATATTTACAGGATAATCCATCTCATCATGTGCAGCCGAACTCCCAAAGGACGAGGTTATCATCTTTAATTGGCTGTGATTCAGATTAGAGTGTAATTACACAGGTGACATCCATCACTAACAGGAGTCACTGGCTCCTTCATTGTTCCCTGTATGGAAAGAGAGCTCGACTGTATCATCACAAGAGGTGGTTAATTAACTGTTTGTTCCCCTCCTTAGTGAGGCTGTAATTACGTCTGATTAATGCTGGACCTTGGCTTTCTTTTAGCATTATGGTGGAGGAAAACAGAAGCTAACTGGTGCCATAAAAACAGTCCCTGGAGTATTTATTTAGAGGAAGTGAGGTTATGTTAGGGATGCATTTAAAGAGGGGGTATTCTGCCTTTCCATCCATGCAACCCACAAAGGTCTGCTCACAGCCCCACAAATCAGAGGGAAGCTAAAACAAAACATTTCAAACAGATGATTAAATAATGATTTTCTAAAACACCAGTGAGAAAAAAAAATAGATTTTTATTTTTTGGAGCTGTAAATCATTTAAAGATCCTGCGGAGGCACCAAAGAGACAATATTAAGACTTAAAAAAAAGTACAGTACCCCCTCTTTAAGCTGGTTCCCAGATAAGTTAGAAGTATAATTGTGATTCTAAGGCTGTGATAAGCATGTATGCAAAGTAGAGAAGGCTGTCCTGTCTTGAGGAATTTTCCAGTGTGTAGAAAGCCAAAAAGTAGAACTATACCCCCTCTTTAAGGTAATTCAAATGGATGAGTTGTAAAAAAAAATCACTACCAGTGCTGTTAAAAAAAATGCACGTGGATGTCTAAACCAGGATGTAAACATGTTTAAATCTGCTGTTAAATGGTCACTTTGTTTCACCCTCTAATATGGTTTCTTGGCTTTTAGAGACAGCCCCAAGTGGACACTTGAGGAACTTCAGATACTGATAACACTCAGTGGCTCTACTTAAAGTGAAATCCTGCTGGAGGAGATGGGATTTTGAGCTGTTAAGCTGCTCCAGGGCACCAGAGGGACAGAATAAAAGCAAAAAAGCACAATACCTCCTTTATGTGGTTATTTTCTGTAAAACATTTCAATGTGTGTTCCTTATTTTGAGGGAATATCTGTGTAGAATCATCCAATGACATATTGAACGTCTGATTTCCTGCAGGGACAGTTCAGTTGCAGCTCTGACAAACGTCTCCCCCTTCGGCCATCAGAGCTGATTTTCAGGCCTTGTTTGCAGATTGAAAAGTGACTTCCTCCCTGTCACTCTGTAATTTTTCCAGGTTTTGTTTTCCTTTCTGTTTTTTAAATCTCCTTTCCTGTCTCTCTTTGTGTTTTTTCTGCAGGAACAAGCCCCCAAGACAGCCCGAGAAATTTCTCTCCCAGTGCCTCTGCTCATTTCTCCTTTGCACGAAGGTACGAATAATCATGGGTATTTACTCGATCTGAAGCGGAGTGAATCCGCCGGCACGGAGCAGAGGCAGATTTATTGGACACAGATTATTTAATTTTAGCATTACATTTTCGTCTTATCCTGGCTCGATTTATGCCTTCAGTGACTTTTTTATTTCATGCCACATCATGTAATTCTGTATTTTTATTATAATCCACAGTCATTGCCACAGAGCAGACAGGTAATTTCATTTCAGGTTTCCATTTGGCCTGATTCTCATAAACTCCCCGTTTGCACTTTATAGTTCACGACCCTCTTTGTTAGTTTGTCTCATTTTAACATGAAGTTTCATTTTGCATCTAATCCCAGTTGTTTTATAGTCTCATCTCTCCCCTGTGTGGAAAAAAACTAATAAGATCATTTAAAATCCATCCCTAATGTAAGATCATGAGGTTTTTAGGAGTTTATTTACATGTTTTGAAGACAAACATGGAAACACAGCAGTTTCCTCCTGTTTCTGGAGGCTGTTATTCACATCCAACATGTTAGTCCTCACTACATCCTTAGTTAGCAGACTGTTTCTGGAGCTCTGTGGTGAACGGTTGTCTCTGTGTGTTTGTGGTGATGTGACAGGACTGATGGTCGTCGCTGGTCGTTGGCCTCTCTTCCCTCCTCTGGATATGGAACCAACACGCCGAGCTCCACCGTCTCTGTAAGCATCGAACACCCTGATACTGTCTGACACCACACAACGATACTATTTATGTCCAGGAAGAGTAGTTCTGGGGATGAATTTACCCCTGAAAACGCCCCTACCTTAAGAGTAGTACTTTCCAGGGGTCGTTTCTGATCGGTGGGGCAGCCAAAGTGTTTTTATTTTTTATTCTCAATAAGATGACCTCCATTGTTTACCTCCAAAACAATGGTCTCCTTTTAGCCTGGTAGTATGAATGTGTTTCTGTTAGCTCCAGATGTTCCAGTTGAAAGAGTGACCCTATAAACTGGAGACCTTCAGCTGAACGTGTCAGTGGATATCCAGTTTACAGCTGTTCAAAAACAGAAGTCCTCAGGAATGCATCCGGGTTTAGTTTGATATATATATTATTTTAATGAGGATCTAAAGCTGTTTGAGAAGGATGCATCCTGCTCAAAGTCCTCAATCAAAGGGCTCTTTTTAAAGCTCAAACAAGGCTCTATTATCATTGTTTCATTCATTTATTCCATTTCTGTTTTAGAATCCAAGATCGGAAAACGGATAACGACTTGTTTCATTTCTTGTTTTCAAATAAAAAAATCAGAAAACAAATAACGGCCTATTTTTCGCTGTTTTGATTTTGTTTTGACATTAAAACTGGAATATGAAAGAATGGAATTATCATGGGATTTTTGTTCTATTAGTTTTTGGTTTGTATCATTTTCGATGTGTTGTGGCTCGAAAGTTGTTGACTTTTTCTCAGGGAGGTGAGTCTTTAACTGCGGGGATCTTGAAACCTGTTTACAGAGATACAGAAGGCGATATACAGTGAGTGACATATAAATAGACCAATATGGCTGCACTAGAACAAAAGGCCGATGCTGGTAAGACCCACACAAACATTTCGGAGACGTTGCAGGACATGGGCGTCCGGAGATGCTCTGCAATGAGTGTCAGATGTTTCTGCATCCAACACAACATCAGGTGGAAACCAATGCCTCCTAAGTGTGACACGCTTTCCCTCTATAAAAAGCACGTACACATCCGCTATCCTTGACAAAAACTTTAACTAATAATAACTGTAAAACGTTAGTTATAGTGCTGCTCGATTCACCCATCAATGGAATCACCAGGTAGAGACTGACTGACCTTCCTGAGAAAAAAAAAGTCAACAACTCCCGGGTCACAACACATCGGAAATGATACAAACCAAAACCAATAGAACAAAAATCCCATGATAATTCCATTCTCTCATACTTAATTTTCAATTTCAAAACAAAATCAAAACAGCGAAAAATAGGCCGTTATCTGTTTTCCGATTTTTTATTTGAAAAACGAGAAATGAAATAACAAGTGGTTATCAGTTTTTCGATTTTGGATTCTAAAACGTATATGGAATGAAAAAATGATACACTGATACTCCATCTCTGCTGTCTTTGGATACATAAAATGTATAGACATAGATCATACAATTCACAAACTGGTAATTTTATAATGAATTAATGGATCATGTATAGTGAACAGGTTGTTATAGAGGTTTTAACTCCGGCTGTGTCCAATCTAACCCTGAAGAAGCTCTAATCTGCTTTATCAACCTGCTCACTGGTCAGAGATATTGCATCATGTCGGTAAAGCTGTGATCCTTTTAATTTCAATTTTTTTAAAGTACTTTGGATAAGAACAAGATTTATTCTCCGTACCTCTCAGTCATGTTCAGATGTAGTCTCAGTGTTCAGGAGCTGACAGCAGAGACGCTCTCACAGCCCGAGTCTCCTCAGACGTTAAAATATTCTGACAGCTCTGTTCATCAGCTGATTGCCTCTGAGCTGCCTCGCAGCGATCTGTCTGAAACTGACACGAGGTGATCACTTAATGCTGAAACAGACGAGCCGCTCGCTCACATTTCTCAGAGAAACGAGAAGGAGCAGCTCGTTCTGTGTGTTTTTATAACAGTAAAACAGCTCGCTGAATTCTTCTTGTTCAAACCAGAGTGTGTGGATGGTTACGCGCTGAGAGCGAGCATGCTAATAAGACCGAGTCGAGTAAATTCACAGCTGACACTTTAACTGTAAAATCGATGAGTGCACTCTTTACCCATAATTCTCTGCAGGCTGTGGGAATGAGGTTAATAATGTAAAAGATAATAAAAAAAGTGCAAGCTTTACAATTTATAAATAAATTACTCAAACTTAATTAAAACCATGTTAATGAGGATTGAATGAGGCAGAACGTTATTAAAATGTACGGAAGCCTCAAGAGGATACGCAATGATACATTTTATTAACATTTACCATTACAACAGCAGCATCATGCAATTGTCAAAAAAATGTAATGTACTGAGTAAGATCAGGTCTGGAGGAAAACAGTGTTTTGTTTTTTTGTTTTTTTTGTTTTTTTTTTTTAAGGTAAAATGTAGGGAATGAAATATCTGGAGGTATGTCCTCTTTGGGCTTCCATACTAGAAGAGTTAGTGTGATTTGGATTTTTCTTCTTGCTTTTTCTCTTGTCCTTCCCAAACTTTTTCTTTCTTTTTGTCTTTGATCTTTCTTTCTTTCTTTCTTTCTTTCTTTCTTTCTTTCTTTCTTTCTTTACTCTACTCGCCTTCCTCTTTCTCTTTTTCCTCTTTATTCCTTGCTACCTCTTCCATTTTCTTTTCTTTTTTCTGTTTCTCTTTTTTCTGTTTTATTTTTCTTTTCCTCACTCTGTCCTCACTCCATCTTTCTTATTTCTCTTTCTGTTTCCTCCCTCTCTCATATATCTTTTACCCTTTATTTAATTTTCATTGATCTTTTTTTATATCTTCTCTTCCCCACATACACAGATTCTCTCTTTCTTACCTTTTTTTGGAAACTGTCTTTTTATTAAGAACACAGTTTATTTTCCATTACAAATAGCTTTCAGTATCCATCAGACTAGCTTTTAAAGTCTTTAACTTTTTTTCCGTCATGCTTTTCCAGATTATTATTATTTTTTCTTCTCCTTATTACTCGTTTCAGTATACACTATAACACGAACCGCAGATCTGGGGAGCTCACCACTTGTAGATTTAGAAAAAAAAATGTGTAGGGGGTTTATCTTAACAATTCATAACTAAATTCAATTAAAGTCTGATCTTGCATGTTTTACATACTCAGTCCATTTAGACCACATTTTATGAAACTTTTCTTGTTGTACTCTTAGGGAAAATTCTCTTTCTACCTTTATTTGTGCTTCCTCTTCTATCTATTGATCTATCAATCTATCAGACCCTGTGAACACTTTTTTGCACAGCAGTGACTCATTCAGGTGGGGTTTTATTTGACGTTTTGTTGGTCGCCTAATTTCCTGTTTCCCCTGTTTCACTCCAACAACAAAAGAAACACTGAGAGCGTCTGATCAGGATTTTAGTGTTTTATTGTTTTAGATTTTATTTCTTGTTCAGAGAGTCGTTCAGTGAGTCACAGACCACCAGCCTTTAGCAGTCTCTCATCCAATCACAGCACAGTGAGGAAGCTGTGGCCATAAACAAACTGTTAGCATGCTGATCCTTCATCCATGAAAGCTCTATGGTCTCTTTTTTTTCTTTTCATGGTGAATATATATGTGTTTCATTTCCAGTCATCCTGTTCATCACAGGAGAAGCTGCACCAGCTGCCCTTCCAGCCCACGGCCGACGAACTGCACTTCCTCTCCAAGCACTTCTGCACCGAGAGCATCTCCGGGGACGAATGCCGCAGAGCCACGGCCATGCGACCCCGTTCACGCAGTCTCAGGTACGGCCCTCACCTGCACAATTAAACATCCTCCTCACCTGGTTCATTAAAACACAGGTTAAAGCTGATGGACTCTGATTGTCTTTCAGCCCTGGAAGATCTCCATCGTGTTACGACCATGAGATTATCATGATGAATCACGTGTACAAGGAGCGCTTTCCTAAGGTAACAACTCTGAGAAGGCCTGCTGTGTTAGTGTCTGCTCATTAATTACCTCCAAACCAACACCTCTTCTTCCTCTTCTTCATTGTCTCTCTGCAGGCCACGGCTCAGATGGAGGACAGGATTCAGGACATCATCCGCAGCAGCTCTCCGGAGAGCGTCCTCCCTCTGGCAGATGGCGTGCTCGGCTTTGCCCACCACCAGATAATTGAGCTGGCCCGTGACTGTCTGGAAAAGAGCCGACTCGGGCTCATCACCTCCAGCTACTTCTGCGAGCTCACTGATAAGCTGGAGCGACTCGTTCTGGAGGTGAATGAAGTCTTCAGGAAGTGATGCATTGTTCTTGAAGACAATGAAATCTCATTTTCTATCAACAGATCAGTAAATAGGATGCATTGGTTGTGAAAAAAGATCCGCCCAGCGGCAGTTTTTGCATAGTTTCAGTCTGTGGATGCTGAAAAAAGTCAAATCTTCTGATCAAGAAGAAATGTTTTATTTCAAGAAACTCGTGAAATAACTAATCACTGCTGCACGGGCAGATATTTAAACTCATCTTCAAAGAGAAAGACATATCTTTCCTCATCAGGGGGGTTTGGAATATGGGAAGTGTGAGGAGATATTTTGATCTGGGGTTAGATTGAAGTTTTTTAGTGCACAGCTGCAGAAAAACCTCGGTGTTGTAAAAAGAAAGAAAAAGCACCATGTTCCTTGGAGAATCCAGAGAATAAACTAAAACTGTTGATGCACTTTGAAGATATTTGCAGAATTCAGAGTCTTTACCGACGCTTGCATAACAAAACCCAGGATTAAATGTTGATTATCATGGCATGCTGTAAGTTTGCTACTGAGTGTATAAACCTTTGAACTTTTCTCTTTCCTGTGCAGTCCACAGAGAGATCAGAGAGTGAGGAAGTGAACTTCATCAGAGAGCTGGTGAAGAAGATCCTCATCGTGATTGCTCGACCTGCTCGGCTGCTGGAGTGTTTGGTATGTTTCAGCAGCAAAGTCATCCAAGTTGTGAATGTTTCCTTAAATCCTCAAAGGTGCTCCATCAGAAACTTCCCTATACAGGGAGCACAAACATGCATGCATCTTTAAGAAACTTCACTTTTTATGCATACACAGATTTTGTCTGGTTTTTGTGCAAAAACAAGGAACACAGGAGTTGAAATCTCAGAGAGAGAAGACGGTATACAGCAGTTTCATCTGTCAAACTTTAAAAAGTGGAAGTTTAAGTTTAAGTTTGTACGATAGTTTGTTACCTGACAGTGTTGAAAATTATGATGACCCAGTACATATTTCATATTCTGGATCTCAGTATCCAGAATATTGGCAGGATCTGGATCATACTTTTACACCTGTCAGAAATTATGTCTTGTATTGTTTAGCAAAGCAATCCGACCATTTATCGTGGAGTTATATACACATATGGTGAAAACGGCCAAATCTAACAATGAGAAAGAATCCTTTAAAAAAATCCTGGATCCAGACGGTGATCTGGATCACCTCCAAAATTAAATCACTTTTTCCTTATTCCATTTTGAACATTTCTTGAAATTTTTGTCAAGATCTGTTTGTTACTTTTTGAGTTATATTGGTCACAGACAAACAAACTCTACCAAAAACATAACCTCCTTGGTGGAGATAGAAATAAATAATCAATAATGTTTATTTTCCAACTCATTGAACTACAGTGTATGAATTATTTCTCTGTATCTCTCTGGATATGATCCAGGGTCTGTGGGTAGGTTTTATAAGCCTCACATCCTGGTGTTTAAACCTCTAGTACATAGTTGTTAAACTGTGCATATCTGTCTAGTTTAATGAGTACTGAAGTGATCTCCTCCGTCTGCAGGAGTTTGACCCGGAAGAGTTTTACCACCTCCTGGAGGCCGCTGAGGGACACGCTAAAGAGGGTCAGGGCATCAAAACGGATATCCCTCGTTACATCATCAGCCAGCTGGGACTCACCAGAGATCCTCTGGAAGGTACAGGAAGTAAAAACGTTAAACTTTAACTCTCCAACAACAGAAAAGTGAAGAAATCCACCGTTAGCTCAGACGGGGGACTTCTTGGCAGAGAAGGGTTGGCTGGGACCTTTTCTTTACAGTTTATCATGAGCAGAGTGTTTACATTCATGGCAGCCTTCCTCCTTCATTATATGCTGGCAGTGCATTGGGTAATGATAATTATGAAGCCATTGTGTTGTTTATAATGAAGGATTTTAATTTAACATATGCATACAATGAAGCAACCTCTAGGGTCAAACAGTGCCCAAAAACTGTTTTTCTCCTTCATTTTTCTGTTTCTGATTCATGTGAAGGGTTGAAAAGAACTGAAAAAGTCTGATTTTCTTACATTTTAACTCTTCCTGAGCGTAACTCAGAAGAAAAATGGCGTCAGATGGTGAATGTGGTGAAAGAAGCTGTGGGGCACTTTGAGACAAAGATACTCCTGACTAATGTCCTGAACAGACTGTCTTCCTAATGACCTCGGTCTCTGTAGATTCCCTAACAAACAACATTCATTATGGCTAATTAGAAAAGAACGGCCTCCCCGCAGACCGTCCACAGATCCTCACCGGCCGGTCCATCAGCTCATCTCTCCTCTCATTTCCCTTGAGTGTCTCCTGCCCTGCGCCTCCTTCGCCTGAAGCAAAGCCTACAAGAAAGGACAGATGTTAAATAGCAGAGGAGATGTGTTTCCAGGGTCCCTGGAGACGACACAAATGCCCCCCTGTGAAATCCCACACATGGACCGTGGTGTGGTTTCAGCATGGAGAGTCACAGACGAGGAACGAGCTGGTTTTGTAATGAGCTCTTGTTCTGGAGTGGTGATTTTCAGACCGGGTGTCAGACATGTTTGTGTCGCCACATCTGATTTCCAGCTCATTTATTTTCAGTACACATTATCTCAGAGTCAGCAGCTGCAACATAAGGTGAAGAAAGGCGAGGTGAAGAAAAGCTGAAAGTGCAGCTTCGTCCTTTCTTTAAAGGTCCTGATTCCTCAGCGTTTATCTGAGCTTTGTTTCTGAAAATGCAGCGTAGAGCGCCTCTATGGGTTTAACTTTGAGAATAGATCATATCATGTGACAGCAGTTTAACAGCTTTTGTATGTTAACAGAATCTGACATGCATCTTAAAGGCACATTACGTAGAGATAGGAAAATTTAGCATTATTGCTCACTGCTCCTGTCTAGAGGTTGCATTAAAAGTACAATCCTCATTTTTACTGTCCACTGTACAACATGCATGGCAGCCTCAGCTCATGAAGACATAAAAGTCTAATCTAAAATTGACAAAACCACACTTATCATTTAGGTTGTTACACACTAATTTAAACGTCCTTTTGAATTTTATTTTCTGTCTCAACCAGGCATGTTCTTTCTAATACAGCTAAAACTGCGCACTGTGCATTTAAATCAAGAACAACAGGTTTTGTATGAACAGGAAAGTATTCAGAGGTTTGATAAGATATTACAATGTATGTGCACACACTCTGACGCTCTTATCTCAAGTATGGTGGCTGGTAGAGCACACATTTTGGGCTTGTGTTTGTATCAGTCTTTGCTTTGTAGTTTTACATCAATTTTGCACAGATGTAGGTTAAAACATGGCTTCATCAGACTCGTCTTTTAAAGGAACTTTTTTCATAAGAATTTTCTGCTTAAAATATTGTTTCTTATCATTAATATCTATTTTTAAGGGTTAGGCCAGTGTAGAGAAAAAAAAAATCTGACCTTTTCTTTCAGACTTTAGAGTCAAAATTTTGACTTCAGGTGTTGCATCCTGGCATTAATCCTGGAAGTTTCTTTGAGGCTGGAAAAAGATCAGCATTCTGAGAAATATTCGTAAGAATTCACATTTTCTCTGACTTTGAAGTCAAAATTTAGAGGCTTTGGTTTGGCTCAGTTTGTGTCTTGTGCCCCATGACATTTGCCCTTGAGTGTGACCTCTTTCCTACATGTCACTCCCCAGTCCCACCCTGTTTCCTGCTCTAACCGCTGTCATGTCCTAGCATAGATAACTAAATAATTAAATGCATAGAAGCCTGAAAAAAAACCACAAGTTTTACATTCAGATTTCCCTTTTCTCCTTCATTCTAGCTACACAATATCAGTTAACTTCTGAGATAAGCTGACAGAGAAAACAACATCAAATGACGAACAAAATTAAGATAATGTAGCTTTCTCTCTCCACATTCTATGTCTCTAAACACTTAAACTTTGTATTCACTCAGCAGTATTTCTGCCTTTGTTTCTTCACATCCTCTCTTCTCTCTGCAGAAATTGCCCAGCTGACCAGCTGTGACAGCGGCATCGCAGAGACCCCAGAAACCGATGACTCAGTAAGCACTCACAGACTTTATTGACTTACTCCATCTTTACTGAGCAGAGTATAGATTTTATCTTCTTCTTTAAATTTTAATTTGACTTCTTTCCTCCTCAGTCTCACAGCCTCAGCACGGCGCTGCGATGCAGACGTAAACCCTGTGAGCTGGACTTCGAGATGACCAAACTGATCAGCAACGGAGCCTATGGGTGAGGATGTGTTGATCCCTGCAGAGTTTGATTATCTCTGATGATTCGTGCACCAAACAAAAGGGTGTTCAGTTCTTCCCTGAGTGAACTGGTGAACATTTTCGTCCACAGAGCCGTGTATCTGGTGCGTCACAAGGAGACGAAGCAGCGCTTTGCCATGAAGAAGATCAATAAGCAGAACCTGATCCTGAGGAATCAGATACAACAGGCCTTTGTGGAGAGAGACATCCTCACCTTCGCTGAGAACCCCTTTGTGGTCTCCATGTACTGCTCCTTTGAGACCCGCCGGCACCTGTGCATGGTCATGGAGTATGTTGAAGGTCAGCAGATGGTTTGTTTTTAGTGCAAAGAGCTGTTTCCTGTAAACAAAGTCTCCTGTGTGCTGAGTAACATCACTCCATCGCCGTTTACAGGAGGAGACTGTGCTACTCTTTTAAAGAACATGGGGCCTCTGCCCGTGGATATGGCCCGGATGTACTTTGCAGAGACGGTTTTAGCTCTGGAATATCTGCACAACTACGGCATCGTGCACAGAGACCTCAAACCAGACAAGTAAGAGCCTGGTGTATCTCTAAAGATCCCCAAATAAGATATCAACCAGCTGGATTAGATGTTTGTATTGATAAATCTCTTCTTCACAGTCTGCTGGTGACTTCAATGGGTCACATAAAGCTGACAGACTTCGGTTTGTCCAAAGTCGGCCTCATGAACATGACCACCAACCTTTACGAGGGTCACATCGAGAAAGACGCCAGAGAGTTCTCTGATAAGCAGGTACCTTCAACTCTGGTTCACTCTTCTTTTACGGTGATATTTTCAGAGTGTTCACTGTAGATTTACGTCTGAACAGGTGTGTGGAACTCCTGAGTACATCGCCCCAGAGGTCATCCTGAGACAGGGCTACGGGAAGCCGGTAGACTGGTGGGCGATGGGGATCATCCTGTACGAGTTCCTGGTGGGCTGTGTGCCTTTCTTTGGGGACACACCTGAGGAGCTGTTTGGACAGGTCATCAGCGGTACGTTTCCTCACACATTATCACTAAAAACTGAGAGTTTTCTCTTTAAATCGTCTAACAATTTCTGAATATAAGTGATTCAAACCTCAGTGAAAGATGTGTGACCTCTTACAGCTAGCCTTTGATGCTAACAGACTAAATTGCCAATTTGACATGGGAACCAAACCAATCTATGTTTTTAATTGATAATATAATGTATAATCGTCTGCTTTTCAAACACTATTAATGCACACAGAATCCTTGTTTAACAGCTGATCTAGCTTTTTCTGCTAATTAGTGCTATATACTAGCAATTCACAGCATTAAATAATTGGAGGAACCTTTTTTTTTCCTTTAGCATATAAGATACATTTCTTCCCTTATTTTCTAGTCTTTTGTCCGTTCTGTCTGATTCATAACTGCTTTACAAACCTTGGAAAAATAAGACTTTTGTTTGCAGCCAGATTGTGATAATAACAGATTTCCTTTGTAATTTAACATAGTGAATTTAGGGATTAAAATATAACACCCTGTGTTTATTTTACCTGAGATTAATTCATCTTTTGGTCTTTTATAACAGGTGATTTTGAATTATTGCCACGCCAAATAAATTCTCAAACTTACTGATTTTGAAGCATGATTCCAAGTCAAATGCTAACAGCTAGCCTTGCTAAATGCTACTCCAAAACAAAGTTTTGACATACATATTTTTGTCATTTCTTTATTTTCCCTTTTGCCTAAAAGCCTTTTTGCTTATTACACACATATAAGTAAATTTTAGATCATTTTCTTTTAAATGCTAGCAAGTAGCCTTGGGTGCTTAAAAGATCCCTTTTTGAGTAAATGCAGCACTTAAAAGTTAACACAATATGTAACATTTCTGATTTTTTGCGTGTTAACTAACTATTAATTTAAAAGATAACTTATTTTCACAAATGCAGTTTTCAAAAATCAGAAAGGCATAATTTGTAGTCTTATGTGTTTGTTACTACAAACATAAATAGGTACATAAATAGATAAATATACTATTTCAAAATAAAAGTCTGTTTCCTACCTCTATCTGTTAATTATTGTTAAATTTGACTCAGTGCATTTTCTCCCGTTAGAGTTGATTGAAGCGTAGACTCTGGGGGTCTTCTGAGCAGGTTCTGAATAAATTCCCAAAGCTCATTCAGGTTTGGATTAAATATTTAAATAGTGACCACATGGAATTATCTGCTGTGAGTGTTTCTGTGTTTGTTGGGGGCTGAGATTTCCCTGAAGGCCCTTAGAGAAGCAGATGGCAGTAAGTGGATTGTGTTTGACTTTCGACCAGGATGAAGTTTTAATAGGATGATGATGTTAGTTTGTTGTCTTTGAGTCTCGGGGTGACAGCGGCACTGAGAAAGTCTCAATCTTTGAAAAACAGGAGCTTTTATCTTGTCAGTGTTGCGGCTCTGATGAATTGTGTTATTTGCAGTCGGTGGATAAAAGCCTTTATCTGCGGCCTGGAAACGAATGGCATGCCATGACTGATTTGGTATGCTCTCAATCATACTGTACCCAGCCTCGGAGATCCTCAGTTAATTAAAGGGCCTGAACACGCTGAATGCATGCCACCGTGGCCTCAGGCCGCACATACATATTCATAGCTCCCCGCCCAAATTTGATTAAAATGGGGGACAAAGTGTGCACAGAGCAGACAATCAGCATGTTACAGACAGGCTGTGCCCTTATTCACTGCTCAGCCAGGGGGGGAGAGCACATGGAGACTGTCTCACTGAGTACAATACAGACACCTCTATACAAACTCTGTTTGTCTAACTTCTGTTAATAAAGGTGTTTGGAAAAGGAGCTTCTGTGGGTCACAGTGGGGTGAAAACAACCCAGAAAACAAAAGTGTTTCATTCAAGAGCTAAATGTAAAAAAAATGTTGAACTATGTGGTCATTAGACAGCAAGAGGCGCTCCTGTTGCTGGATATGTGTTAATTTGAAGCAATTTTGTGTCTTCTTTACTGTGCCGCATTGTCAACAGAGCTGTCACTCAGTCATATTAATCACATCAAATAAATAATTAAAAAGAAATAACTTATTTTGATTAAAACTTAGCATGATGAGGACTAATTAAACTTCAAAGAGCATTTTCTAAACTTATTTTGATTTCTAGTTTGTTCCTCCATCATGAGAACATAAAGACCTATACTGCAGCCTGCCACCAGGGGGAGCTCTAAAATGTAGGATAGGTGTTATTTTTTTCTTTTATACAATGCACACAAACATGAGAGAAAGCATTTCATTGTTTACTCCATCCAACTTCACCCTTGATTTTATATTGATGTTTATAGACTGAAAACAAACAAGTTGGAGCTCCCTCTGCTGGTTGTCTGTGGTACAGGTCAGCCCATGTTAACAGATGGAGCCAGGATTAAACTTGTTCTTACTGTAGGGATTGATGTCCAAATGTGTATTTTTTCTCATGATTTTGGTTGAAGTTAATTAAGTTGTTTGATTTTAAACATGATTGATTGACAGCTGTGTCAACCAATGAGGCTCCAGAGGCCTCGACAGGATCAACAAATTATCAGTGTGGAGGAAGAATGGTGGGAAAAAAACATTATAAACACCAAAACCAAAAGTCCATGAACTTTTTGGAGCCATAAGTGTCTGCTTTGAATTAACTTAATTTACAACATGGTAGGTGTAGAGAGCTAGCATCCTGGTTTGAGTGCTAACTTAGCAATTAGCACTTAAAAGTATAAATACGACAGGGTGGGGATTTTTCACACAGCAGGATACTTTAATTCATTTGGGATTGAAAAAACCTGAAGTCTCTAAGCGTGAGAACTTTTCGTTATCATGAACTTCAGAAGGGGGATTGTGCCACCTCTGGCACTATTTAGTACTGCAGTAGTTTAACAACAACTGGACTCTTACTTTTACACAACCAAAGAGTCCACTCTGCTATGGACTGGACACACTAAACGCCATTTCAACAACACTTTAGCAAATTAGGATGTTAGGCCGTATGAGTAAAGATGACCTCTAAGTCTTCTCAAATGATTACACAAGTTGAGTTGCAAACTAACTAAAGCTATCTTTGTTCCCATGTTGTCACCTGACACACGTCTTTCTAGCAAAGTTCACCCTTTCCACACTCCTGAACTACACTTCTTATACCACTTTGGCTGTTTTAGATGTTTTTCTGATACATACTGATCTCATGTTTTGCATTTTTCTAGATGAGATCAACTGGCCGGAGGGAGAGGATGCTCCTCCTCCTGACGCTCAGGAGCTCATCACTCTGCTGCTGAGACAGAACCCTCTGGAGAGGATGGGCACAGGTATGAATACTCAGAGGACAGACTCTGGCTTAGTCGGTGACTCTTTTCTAAGGAGACCCGCCTCCATTAATCCTCATGTGAGCCACCTCAGCAGCGCTCATTATTCCAAGTCACCGAGGGGAGAAATTGAGGTCATCTCGCAGCAGAGCAGTTTATCCTTTGACCTCCTCACCTTTCCCTTTGATCAATTGTAATTATTTCCTCAGCAGTGCATGAATCTGGTCCCATGCATGATCAGGCAGTGAGAGTGTGAGGCCGTAGAGGTGGCCGTGACCTGGGACAAAGGCTTTTAATCAGAGAGACACATGAAGCCAGGTCAGCGAGGGGACAGCCTAGCTCCATGCCGGCTCCCGCTTCTCTGCTAAAGGTCACGGGCAGGAAATAGTTCTGCATAATTTATGGTCATGATATCAGCTCAGTCAGTCAGGAGGGAAGAGGAAATGCTTAGAGTGAGAGTTTTACATCTCTGTGTGTAACTGAGACGCTCATCGTCACAGGATGATGATTTTTCACATCCGTCCTGAGAGAAGCTGAGCAAACTCTGTGTTTTATTTGTCTTCACTCCGTCTGCAGGCGGAGCAGCTGAAGTCAAACAGCATCAGTTCTTCCACAACCTGGACTGGAACAGCCTGCTGAGGCAGAAGGCCGAGTTCATCCCTCAGCTGGAGTCTGAAGATGACACCAGCTACTTCGACAGTGAGTCACAACCAGCTCTTAGCGCTGTTAAACTACATTTTAAGGATTAAAGGCGCCTTTCAAACACTGAAAAACTGAAATCAAGTCTGAATCATCAAATCCGCCCTCAATATTTAGAATTGACAAATCTGACAAATTAAATCCTCTCTTTCTGTATTTTAACAGAGCCTTTGCCACACATGCGTCATGCTGAACATAGATCGCCCCAGACATGAAACAGTGTAAACACTGCAAACCTAATCAAGTCTTAGTGTATTAATTTTAGTAAAAGTTGTGTCATTAGCCTTCATATGAGCCACATTTATCCAACAAATCCTGAAAAGTCTTACTTTGAGATATGAAAAAAACAGGAATAATGCCTCTTATTTCAGCTTCTGTCTGAAACACTTTGTTTCAGCTGCTGTCCCTTTAAGGCCCCTTTGCTCCTTAAACCCCCTTCTCTCTGATTGGCCAGCCCTCTGTTTAAGCCGTATTAAATCAGTTACATAAATTATGGGACAATCAGCTCCATTTAACTTGGCCTTTTCAGCTTTAGAATCACAACTTTACCTCTAATTTATCTAGAAACAGCTTCAATGAAGGGGTAACTTGCTCTTTATAGTATTTATTCTGTCCCTCTGGTGCCCCCATAATATCTTTACATGATTTACAGTAAAAGAATAATCTGTTTTTCTCTACCTGGTGTTTTAAAAAAACACTTATTTTAGCCTCTGTTTTAGCTGCTGTCTCTTTAAAGCTCCCCACTCCACAAACCCCCTTCACTCTGGTTGGCCAGCCCAGGCTCTGCCTGAAAATCTAGGATTAATAATAATACTCAATATCTATGTTAGCGATGTAGAAAAGCAGAACACCCCCTCTTCAACAAAATCAAGCTTAGAAACATCCTTTAAGTCTGCTAAAAGATTGTGAAATAATGACTTTCCAATCAAGTGCATGTTAAAATAAAACACCAAATTCTGATTTTCAGATTTAAAGAGAAGAAATCACATGCATTATGAACATAACCATTAAAAGCAAGAAAATAAAACAGTTTTATAAATATTTGATATACAAAACCCTGCAAAACTAAACTTTATGCTTAATTTAGCTTAGCATACTCAGTGATGTTAGAATAACAAAAGTCACAGAATAATACCCAAATGAGGAGTGATTTAACCACAGAAAGACAACGAAACCTCTCTGTATTGAGCTCAGCTGCTTCTTGCTACACTTCAGACTCACTTCCTGTCTAGCAGGGCACTCACAGAACATTCACTTCCTGTGGAAATTAAGAGTCATAATTCTCATGCACTTTGCCACAGTATACCTGCACACAACGCCAAAATAACGGACTAATTACAAATTCTTTTGAGAAAAAAATTAGACACGATGACCAGTTGACTGTGGCGTGGAGCTGTGATTAAAAACGTCACGCTCTTTCATTCGCAGCTCGCTCTGACAGGTACCCTCACCTGGAGACAGAGGAAGATGACACAAATGATGAGGACTTCAACGTGGAGCTTCGGCAGTTCTCCTCATGTTCTCACAGATTCTCTAAGGTTGGTCTGTAATCACACATCCTCACATTTCTACACACACACACACACACACACACACACACACAAACTCAGCGTCATCAGGGATGTAAATGAGATGATGCCCTCATCTGTCCTGCTGCTTTTCTCATGGGAACCGAAGCGTGAGCGATCCGCGTTTCATATGGAAATCTACGCCGCCCCCCCATGCTCTTCATTTAACGCGACAGTATCAGACGCAAATTTCAGCTTTGCATATATTTTCCGCTTTCAAATCAGATCTGTATTTTTGTTTCTGTGCAATGTAGGGCATGTTAAACAATACAGACACACAAGCTGGGAGTCACTGTTGTGCTGCATTGCAGTGTGATCTTCTCTCACATCAACTCAGAGCATCAACAAGGAGCTTTACAGCATCTCAGAGGAAGTGTTGACATGATAAGGTCTGAGACGGTTTGTTTCCTACATGCACTGATGAATCTCTCTCTGTCCTCAGGTGTACAGCAGTCTGGATCTGTCCCGTGGGCACCTTGAGGAGAAAGGAGAGACAGAGGTGAAGAAGAGTGAGAGCCCGCTAACTGTCGACTCTCTCAGCTGGACGCCGGACTTTGCTGAACTGTAAGCTCGCCTACATCCTCGAAATAAGCCTATAAGTCATTCAAACCACATTCTGCTGTCACAGACTTTCCCCTTTTCTCATGAGACTCCTCCTCCTCTTCCTCCTCCCTCGTCCTCTCTGTCTTCCAGGCCCTCTCTGTCCCACTCCACAGACACAGACAGTGTGAACCAGGGCCCTCGCCCAAACTTGTTACCAAAGTTTGCCATCTCAGCAGAGAGCGAGGGAGACGAGACCTACGGCCTCGGCGACCCCAGTAAGACCTCCTTCAGCATGGCCGAGCTCCCGCAGGACGAGCCCGACGCCACGACTCCAGGCAGCACCCACAGCGGAGCCACGCTGTCCGGTGAGGAGATACTGTCCAGAAGTGCTGCTGATGCAACTCTGGGATATAAATGCTTAGTTTTCTTATTTCAAAGTTACGTAAAGTCTCCTTACATGCAGATTCTTAAGTTTTATTTTTGAAACCGAGCAGGCAACAAGCATTACACTTTAAGTCAGGGGTTATTTAAAACAGCAGAAAAGAGACTGAGGCCATGCCCGACTATTTGGGAAACTGCATACACTTATATACGTTTACACCAGTCTTACACACAAAACCGCAGCTTTACGTTACTAAAAATGATGTTTTCTGAAAACTCTGGCCAAAGTGAAAATTTTGGAAAACTCCGGTTTTGTGGTTTCGTGTTGACGCCAGGAAACTGTGTTTTTGGTTCTCAAACATCACAGCCGAATGACAGGGTGCATTCTGATTGGCTGGCATATGTTATACCGCTGGTAAACACTGCCAAATATGGGTTTGGCATCCCTCAAGCCACACTTGTCGCTGGATTTTCCTGGTGCATGTGAATGAAATATTTTTTTAAAAAACGAGGTTTTTGAAAATATCCGGCTATATGTGAACATAGCCTGAAATCAGCAACACAAATCTTGAAGTGGTAACGATCAAATGGTCAAGCTTTGGTCCTTTTAATGTGATCCAAATAAACTTGTGTTTTAATTCAAAGCTTAACATTCACTTTTATTCATAAGAGTCTTCTCTGGACATAAAAAAGTAGAAGATCCCAACCAAATGTTTTGTTTGGTGCACAAATCTAACAAACCTGAATTATATTTATCAGAATCAGTACAAAGATTAGGTGTGTTGGCTTTAAGAGTAAACTGATTTGAGCTAATGTTATATTGCAAGTGCATTCCACAAAGGCTGATCCCCCCCAGTTTTTCTCCTCTATACTCAATCCTCTGTCTACTTTCACCATTAAGAGCCTTGGAAATCCACCAAACATTGTTTGTCTGTAAGGCCCTCCAGTTTTTGGGATTAAGGACAAAAGGAGACAGCAGTCAGGAACTTAAAGATCTACTTCTTGACACACATTTGACCACAACTTCATGACTAGGATGTATATAACCAAATATAGACAAATATCCTCAAGATTATTCTTGGCTTTTCTGTTTTTTCAAATTGTAAACATGAAGTCAAAGTAACAATACTCCAACAGTCCATAGCCCCACCCTCCAGAGCCTCCAGAGGTCTAGCCAATCAGAATGAAGAGGGTTTGTGGAGCAGGGAGCCTTAAAGACACAGCAGCTAAAACAGATTATTAAAGGGGCTGATAAAGGGGTTTTCTAAATCAACGATGAGAGAAGAATAGAGAGTGATTTGAGCTGTAAATCATGTGAAGATACCACAGGGGCACCCAGGAGATGGAATACAGACTAAGAAAGCGCAATACCCCCTCTTCAAATAAAAGCTGACAGGTACTTATGGAGCCCAGTCTGAGAAAGATTGATCAAAGCTTTCTGTAAAAACAACCTGCAATTAATCCAGATATTCACTGCACAAAGTACAGGTTATTATTCTCTTATTTTTTCCCGTTTATTCAGTTTTTCATTTCTAGCTCCTGAAGGTCCAGAGTCTTTTTCTTTTCCTGGTTTTGTCGGAAATGAATTAAGATACAGCTCCTTGTGTTCTCAGGCATAGATGGGATGATTATCCGTCCTTGGGGTGAAGCCTGGCTCTTATTGTTTTGAGTGTTTTTGCTGACTGAAAAACACATTTTTAAAAAGCAGAAAACCTATTCTGACATATTTCAAAAACATTGAAAAAAAATCCTTGATTTCATCTTTATTTTTCCAAGCAGACTCACACAGCTCTCAGCACTTTTTTTGGCAGGAAAGTTGTGTTTCTCACTCCGTGCTCGTTCTGTCCTCTTTAGGAAGCTTCTCTGAACACCTGGACCAGCTGACACCCCGAGGTGAAGGCTTAGAGAGCCCTGACTGCCCCAGCAACACCTCCACAGACCATGTGACCCAGACCAGCTCCCTGCGTCCTGAGAGCGCTGCAGAGAGGACCGGAGCTGTTCCCAAAGTCCCCAAGTCCATCTCCACTGGAGCCCTGTCCCTCCTGATCCCTGGAGGTGAGTCACAGACCGCACTCTGTCCACACACAGAGTGATACTCTCTCTGAAAGTAAGAAACCAACCAGATATGTGAAGGTTAAAATGTGTCAGAGCAACATTGTGACAGGAATGTGAAAAAAGCAACAGGCTTTGAACAAATCATGTGAAAGAGATGAAAGCGAGTGATGGATCTGTGCAAAATTGGCCCGCCACGACACCCGCTGTGAGTCCCATTTTATAGATTGGCTGCAGGCAAGTAGCCGAGTGCGAGCCGCTAACAAGGGAAGAAAGCGTGGAGGGTGGGAGTGAGAGGTCTGCTCTGCTGGGAGAGAAAATCCCATTAGCTTCACCCTCAGCAGGAGCAGCATGAAGAGCTTTAGAGCAACACCTCGCTCAAGTCTCTCTGATTCAATAAAACACTCTTATCTCTTATTCTTCAGATATCTTTGGAGTGTCTCCGCTGGCCAGCCCCTTGTCTCCTTACTCCCTTTCCTCGGATCCTTCGTCCAGAGACTCCTCTCCGAGCAGGGACTCGTCCTCACTCTGCACGTCCAACTCTCGACAGCCCATCATCATCCACAGCTCGGGGAAGAAGTTTGGCTTCACCCTGAGGGCGATCAGGGTTTACGCCTGTGAGGGCGACGTTTACACCGTCTACCACATGGTCTGGGTAAGAGCTACAGGAGCCTGGAGCGGACGCATCTACTGCTCATGGTGCACTCCAGGTCTTTATTTTTGTCTGATTAGAAAGCCACACTGTGCAAACGCTGAGTCATCCGTCGCTTCTCTGATGGATGTTTTCTTCTTCTGTCTGTTTGTGTTGAGTCTACGGCACAGCTTTGTTTTCAGTTTTTCTCCTCTGGATTAAACCAAACAGATGTGAAAACACAGCTCAACTTTAAAAACAAATATCTTTTTTTTTCTGTTAAACTCAGAATGTGGAGGAAGGAGGACCTGCACACAAAGCAGGACTGAAAGCCGGAGACCTCATAACTCATGTGAACGGGGAAGCGGTCCACGGTCTGGTCCACACGGAGGTGGTGGAGCTGCTGCTGAAGGTAAAGGGGGACATCAGCACCAGCTGCCTCTCAGTGAATCTTTGTTCTGACTTTGGATACAGTGAAAAGTCTATGACTGAAAACCAAGAAATTAGATGGAGCAACACAATTTAAAAACAATAAAACAACCTTAAATTCAAGATACTTGCAGCCAATGCAGAGGTTTTATTTCTGCTCTTTGTGAATGTTCTTGCAGCTGAATTTGCAGCTGAAGTGCAATAAAAGCATAAACTAGTGTCTCTGCATCATATTTAAAGAGACAATGACTACTTCAGTGATGGTCTTCTGGTGATAAAATCCCTTTTTTCAATGAGGTCTGAATCAAATGTCACGCTAAGAGTCTTCACCTGCTGATAGAGCTGGTGCATAAAGTTTAAGGTTGAACTTCTCACAGATTCCACACGGCTTTAAGAATTTTAAATTGAGCTTTTCAGCAGCTCTATAGCTTGATTTTAGGGTATAAACCTCAGTCATGGAGGCATACATGTTTGTTTTTTCTTTTCAGAGTGGAAGCAAAGTGGCCATCTCCACCACCCCATTTGAAAACACTTCCATAAAAACTGGTCCGGCTCGCAGGAACAGCTACAGGAGCAAGATGGTCCGATGTGCGAAAAAGCCCAAGAAGGAGAAAACACCAGAGAGGTAAAAAAAAAAAAAAAAAAAGTGCTCCAGAGACTTTTCTTAATGTCTTAATGTTTGTACTTTGAGGGAAATCATCAACAAATGTGTGATGATGATGGAGCCTTTCATAAGTTCAGTGAGTGAGTGAGAATATTTTTAAACATTCTCCTTTAAAAATAATTAAAAAACAGGAGCAGTAGCTTGAATTGGGAAAATTCAGGAGGGAACTCTGCAGAGCTCTTGACGTGAGAGAATAATGTGACCTTGTGCTGCCTCCTTTCAGCCTCTAGGGGGCAGACAGCGAACACTGTGAAAACAGGGCAGTTTGGGATTTGACTTCAGGGTCACTCGCTGACTTTGCATAAAAACAAAAATAACATTTGGAGGATAATGTGAGCACAGTGAGGGATGCAGATACATTTTTTAACATGCAAGGACAAAATGACACCTCCTCGTTGCAAATAAAGTCTGTGAACTGGAAAACAGACTCAGTCCGAGCCATTTGGTGCTTTTCCCTGAGCATTTATTTGTGTCTTCCTCCTCCTTCCTCCTTAGTTTCTCTTTTCATTCAGTTTTTTAGAGTTGTGCATGTTTTCTTCTGGTCTGTCACAACCTTTGCAGGTTCATTTTTGGAAGCTTTTGAATAATATTTCTAATATTAAAGATGAAAATGTTCATCCAAGGCTCATCTTTCCATGAGAAGATGAGCTAAAATCCTTTACTGATGAAAAATAAGCCTTTTTAGTGACCCCAGAGACTGAGTTTAAATCTTTAATTTCTAAAAAAAAAAAAAAAAAAGAACACCAGACCCATGAAAAAATTTACTGATTTTGTTGCGTTAGAATCAAATGGACACACGTTTAATCACCAATTCTTAATATCTGACTGACAACAGGTGGTTTTCCCTCTTCGGTGTCTGTTCTGTTTTATTTTTTTAACAGCAGATTTGTGGTTGTTTATGCTGAAATCAAACCACTGTCTCATAAATCTACTCTTTTCCCCCTCCGTCTCTCCTCTCCTCCAGGCGGCGCTCTCTCTTCAGACGCTTCGCCATGCAGCCATCTCCTCTCCTCCACACCAGCCGCAGCTTCTCCTCCCTGAACCACTCGCTGTCCTCCGGTGAGAGTCTCCCCGGCTCCCCCACCCACAGTCTCTCCCCTCGTTCCCCCACCGCCGCCTTCCGTCCTGCTCCAGACTTCACCCAGTCAGGTGGAGACTTCAGATCATTCATCGACTCCGTGGTTTTTCTGCTCGTTGTCATTTCAGAGATTCACGTCTGTGTTTGTGTCGTTTGTGTCTCCAGGTGGGAACTCGTCTCAGAGCAGCTCGCCAAGCTCCAGCGCTCCAAACTCTCCCGCCGGCTCGGGACACATCCGTCCCTCAACGCTGCACGGCCTCGGCCCCAAACTGCCGGGTCAACGCCTCCGTCAGGGGCGCCGCAAGTCAGCCGGTAGCATCCCGCTCTCTCCTCTGGCTCGCACGCCGTCTCCCACCCCGCAGCCTACATCTCCGCAGCGCTCTCCTTCTCCCCTCCTCAGTGGACACTCTGTTTCTATCTCCAAGACTACACAAGCTTTCCCAGCTAAGATCCATTCCCCTCCAACTATCGTGCGTCACATCGTGCGCCCGAAGAGCGCTGAGCCACCACGCTCACCCCTCCTAAAGCGAGTCCAATCAGAAGAGAAGCTTTCCCCGTCATACACGGGAGACAAGAAGCACCTGTGCCCCAGAAAGCACAGCCTGGAGGTGACGCAGGAGGAGGTGCAGGATGAGGAGCAGAGGGATTACAGCGTCCTACAGAGCGTGGAAGAAACCGCCTGTGAGCCGCCAACGATCACCCGCGTCCGACCTGTGGAGCAGGGCTGCTTAAAACGACCCGTCACTCGCAAAATGGGCCGGCAGGAGTCTGTGGAGGAGCTGGATAAGGAGAAGCTCAAGTCTAAAGTGGTTGTGAAGAGGCAGGACTGGTCTGAGAGGAGGGAGTCTCTGCAGAAACAGGACGCCCTGCGGGATGCTGAGTCATCAGCGGTGTGTGGCGAGGAACGAGATGAGGGCTACCTGGGCAGGGGGCTGAACAAAAGCAGCTCAGACTCAGGTCCTCTGGAGGCCAAAGCTGCCGGCTCCGCTCTGAAAGACGTTCTGTATAAAAAACTCTCTACACGTGTCTCTGAGGGCGCCGCTGATTCATCAGGGAGCAGTGAGAGCGAGGGCGGACTCAGATCCACTCTGTGCTCCATCCACTCGGACTGGCAGCACTCCAGGGCCAGTAAAGACAACATCAAACCCGACAGGCTGGACTTCAAAGCTCCAAACATCGAGTTCACCAGGAAGAGGCTCTCATTCGAGGAACGAGACGACTGCATGTGCCGCTGTTCCTCCAGCATCCACGAAAACCTGCACTTTGGATCCACTAGGTCCAAGAGCCTCCAGCTGGACTCTGCGCTGTCTCACGACCACATGAAACCAGGACTCGGGAGTGTCCACTCCAGCCCTGAAGGTCTGACCCCTAAGCTTTTCACAGGGAGAGGAGAGAGCGCCGTGGAGAAGCTGCAGCTCATCTCTGCAGAGTCACCGCTCAGGAAGACGTCGTCTGAGTACAAACTGGAAGGACGCCACGTCTCCTCTCTGAGACCCTTAGAGGGGACTCTGGACATCGGTCTCCTCTCAGGGCCGAGGGTGTCCAAAACAGAGACCTGCTTGTCAAAAATGGTGGAGAACACAAATGAAACGGTTCCTCTGAGTCCTCAGATCTGGCTCCAGACTCCTGCAGAGAAACAGATCACCATCCCTCACTCCAAGAGCGTGGACAAACAGAAGAGTCCTCTCGCTTGCTCGCCGGTTTCTGACGCCGTTTCCTCTCTTCAGAGCATCGTCGCCTCCAAAGATTCAGCACATACGACTCCCACAGATGTTAAAATCATCACATTGAGTGTGGAGAAAACACAGGAGAGACACAACGAGACATTAAAGGCTCCAAACAGCAAAGTGGACGCCACAGCATTTGCTCCTAAACTGGAGAGCAGGACGAGTCTGAAACCTGCTTCATCACTCTCCCACAGACACAGCTCGCACTTCTCCTGTGGAAAAACACCGTCCATACGAGAGGTGAGCAACGAAGACCAGGAGGATGAAGCAGAAGTCACAGAACTTACAGAAGCTGCTTTGACGGTAGCAAAGACTCAGAGAGAGACTTTAGCTGTTTCAGTGAAGCAGAACGTAAACGGCGGTTTGGACACAGGTCAGCGTCAGAGCGCCGAGAAGAGAACAGCAGCTTCACTCAGCTCCAACGTGACCTCTGCTTCTGAGGTGAGCGTACAGAACATCCCTGGAAGCGCTCCAGAGAGTGTGCTTTCAAAACAGCAGCAGCTCAACATCTGCTCTGCAAACAGAAAACCACAGGTTCCTCTCACAACGCCCGCAGCTGCTTCTGTTCAGGACGCCGCGAGTGGGAAACTTCCTCATGAGGACAGCGTGCAGCCAAACAGTGCTGCAAGAGTGGAGCAGAAAAAAGATGTTCCTGCTACAAACAGAGTCTCTGTGTTAAAGAATGTTTCAGGAGAGGCCTCAGGCAACGTTAAGAAGGATAAAACTGTGTCTGTCAGTGCAATAGAAAGTGATAGCAGAGCGCTGCAGAAAAAAGAAGAGCCCATATCACCAAAGACCAAGAATGTGAAAGATTCAGAGCAGCTATCAAAAACCTGTCCGCCTGAAAAAGCACAAAAATCAAATTTAGACACCTCCAAGAAAGACGAGCCTGCAGCCGGCACAGCTAAAACAAAATCTGCAACCTCAAGTGAGAACGCTGTGAGTCCCAAAAGTAAGGCGAGGCCTGACGCACAACTTGTAGCAAACCCTGCAGTGAAGACGACGGAGGTGAAAAGTCCTCCTGTGGCCGCTCTGAGGGGTCACAGCCAGAATGCAAAACCGTCGAAAGAATCTATAAACGTGCAACGGAAAGAAGCTCCAATGACACCTGCAGGAGTCACTGTGAAGCAGGAAGAGTCACTGCAGCCTCTCGCTAAAGAAACCCAGCCCAAAATCTGTGTAGCGGCTCAAAACATTGAGCCAAAGCCAAAATCTCTCTCTCCTAAAACCATCCAGGCTTGTAAAACCCCAGTAGCTCAAACACAGAAAGACCCCTCCCCCAAAAAACAAGCCCCAGTCGTTAAAAACCTTCACGAGTCCAAACCAAAACCACCTCTGACTGCACCTCAGAGTCAGTCCTCGCCATCAGACCTCCCCGCCCACCCCGAACCACCGCCTGTGCTGCCAAAACCCGCCGTGAAAAAAGAAATCCTGCAAAGTGGTGCAGCTGTCGCAGGTAAGACCTCCACCTTTACACCACAGGAGACTTTGATCAAAACGTCCAAGGATGGTCACAGAAGTCCTGAAACCAGACCCAACACCACCCCTGACAAACAGGCAGCCTCAGGCAAGAAGGAGACGCTGGAGAGGAAGAAAAAAGAGACAGTGCAAGAGGTGGCGTCTGCACAGAAAAATACAAAAAGAGACGCTCCCAGAGCTGCTCCCTCTGCGCCCAAAGACGCCTCGGACAAAGACTCGGGCCGGGGGAAGCAGCAGAAAGAGTCGCCGCGCAGCTCTGGAAACAAAAAGTAAAGAGGGAATAAAAAAAGACGCGAGATGTACGAAAATATCCTAAATGTTTTGTGCAAACATCATCATGCCTTCTTTCTTTCTTTCTTTCTTTGAGGACCGGGCAAGCTGTTACACGCTGATAGAGAGGAAGTGTGTGTGAGTGTGTTTCTAGGTCTGAATGTAGCCAATCATTGCTGGTGTTTTTTTTTTTTTTTTTATGTCAAGTGAATGTTGGAATGTGTTGTTTCTGTTTCCTGCAGAATGCTTTGTGCAATCACGGGGAAGCAGCCTTACAGAGGTGGTGACGTACTGTAGAGTCAGTGCCATACAGGATTTTTGATGAATTGCACTCTTAAACTCGTGGACGTGAAGGACCTGATGTCTTTTAATGCAGTAAAATACAGCAGGTGTGTTTCTCTTCCTTCAGTGTGATGTTCTTCAGGAGGGGTTGGTGCAGAGGGACACAGAGGGAAGACAGGATCAGCTCACGGTTCAAAAAATAAAAGATTAGAGACGGGGCCTTAGAATTATGGGAAATAAAAAACTTGCTGTTCTTAGCAAGGCGTTAATCCACATTCCTCTGATGTGTACATATAAATTTATGATTTTTATGCAATAGGGGTGTAAATATGAGGACACTGTAAAACTGGGACACACGGGGCTTACATGATTGTTGTTTCTAACATATGTATAGATTTTGCAGCGTGTTAGAGTGAAATGTTCTGCTTCTGGTCTAAAGTAAGCTACCGTGATGTGTCTCATCCTCCTCTTCGTCACTTTTCATCCAGAATGATCTTGAAGAAGGAGAGAATAGAAGAGGAGTCAGAGGGTGAGGAGGGGTTATTTCTTAAAATGTAGCATTTTAAAGAAAACTGTGAGGGCTGTTAGCTTTCCTCAGAGCGTCTTTATTGTTGATGGTGTGTTCACTGAAAGATTGTCCTTCTTTTGCTCTATTTCCACCAAAAGTACTAGGAACTTTTAGTACCATGTGCTACTCTTTCAGGGACTCAAGTTAACCCTTTGCAGTCTGTTTCCTTGGAAGTTTAAAGACCTGAAAGTCTATAAATGAAATATCAGTCCCAGTTAAAATAAAGATCCAAGTCTCTGTGGTAGGAAGTACTTTATTAAGTTCCTGGTATTTGGGGAATGTTCTTACAGTAGAAAAGCAGCTTTTGGTTAATCGATCATAGTCACATGACGGCCATTTTTCTCTGATATCATGCTGTAAGCAGATGTTGTTATGAATTACATTGTTGGACTGCTCTTGACCCTTTAAAGGATTTTGGGATGTGTTGTTAAGGAATTAAGAATTTCTGAAGGGACGTGTTAGAAAAAAAAAGTTTGATAAGTTTGATACTTTTGTTGTAAGACAGCCAGGTCAGCTCCAAGGAAAACATCAGAAATTGAAGAATTGAATCATTTTATTTACTTTGTTTCTTGCTTAAGTTGCTCTCCACCTATAACTGTGAATATGTTATGACTTACGCCACCTCAAAAAAAATAAGATAAAAAAATTAAAACTTAGCCACCTCCAAAATGAGCATATGGCAAGTAGTAGCTGTTGTCCTCTGCTAGCTCTGTCTCTTGCTTTGAGTTTAGACATTTTCTAACTTTTAAATTTAGCAACTGGAAAGAAGTAAACATGGAATAATAATACTGAAATGCACAGAGTGGATTACAGCCAATGCAAAATTTTTAAGTTCAGTTTGGAGATTCTGGCATTTTTTGAACTACACTTTCAAGTCCAAATTTTGACATTCATCTTACCAAATTTTGACATTAATTAAGTCTTCTCCAGAATTCTGAAAAAAAAGGAATTTTATCCTCTAATTTCTAAATTCTGATATTTTGTGGGGGAGATTGTCAGAAAGAAGATTCCTGGAATACCAAGGAAAGTTAGTGCCCATTTCAGCTTTGATCTGAGAATTCTGGACTATTAAGACAAATGCCAAAATTTCCACTTTAATCTCATAGTTTTGGAAATCTTTGAACCAAGGGAACGATATTCTGTTAGCTACTGTTGGACAAAAGCTAACGGAGAGTAGCTTTTAACATTTTCTTTGTTGTTGTTACTGTAAACTGTCCTTTTTTAATTCCCATCTTTAGCCACATTTAAAAAAAACTTGAGCACTGAGCCATTTCTTAGCAAATAGAAGCATGTTGTGGTGAGCAGCTTTAAAAGCAGCACATAAATTGTAGGCGATGCTTTGTTGTAACTTTGGCCACATGTCCCTTTTAAGCTCTTGCCACCTGGAGCTCACTGGAGCAGACTGAAAGAGGCTTCCTTCTTGAAAAATGGCCGCCGTGTGAATATGTTCGACTTAAGCCTCCAGTTGTGTGAATGTTTTCAGGAAATTATGAAGTGCAGTGAATTTCTGAAGGACCCCTTCTTCAGTTTATACCCACCAATCAGTTTATTTAAAAACAGCATGTTCACGCTCAGTCTACAGGGTTTGTAAGGATCTCCATGTAAGGTTGCTGTTTTGATGTTATGTTATGATGAGCTTAGAGCTTCAACTAGAGAAAAGGCTTCACGCAAGGAATCCTCATAATCTGAATCACAACATTTAATGTTAATGTGCAAATACTTGGTACTACACGTAAAGGCTCATATATCCTCTGTCACACTTTACTCTCATGCTCAAACACGTTTGTTTCCACACTGAAGCTGACTTTTAAAAACTCAAACCCTTAAAGATGACAGTAAAGTAACCAGGGTTGTTCCTCTGTTGTACTGGCTTATAGAATTTAATCTACATAAAGAAGCTCAGATTATCTAAATGTCTTGTACCAGGAGTGAAGCTGAGGCAGATTGAGATTGATAGCAGAGATTTTAAAGAATGGGATGTCTAATGTAAATGTCTAATGTTGTGTGTGGGGAAAATAAAAAAAGCACCTTAAATTTGCCAGTGTTCAGTTCAAAATGTGAGAAGAGTGAAAGAAGAGCTGAAATTGGTGTCAAAAACCCCTCCTTCGATTTAAACAAGTCACTGAATTTTATTTGATCAGTCCAGCGTCTTGTCTCTCCCGACATTTGAATCCTTAAAGCACATTCAATGTTTGTTTACAAAGCATCATGGATGTATATTTTGTATATTGTTGATTTGCCAAATCTCTGTTCTGTGTCACAGATACTGTTGTTGATAGTGGGATGTTCACTAAGAACATTTGTTCGTGCAGTAATCAACGTCTTTTCACGTCAGGTTTCTTCTTCGTCTGCTTGTCTCTTCAGGTTTTCTTTCTTTTCTTTTCTTCCTCTGTGAAATTTAGTATTAGATGAACTTACGCTTCTGATGGTTTGTCTTTTAGAAAATGTGCAATAAAAGTGTTTTGAGTTTTGTATTTTGCCCAAGGAAAGCTCTATGGATGTCATAGATGTTGTATATTAAAAAAGATATTTATACTTCTAATGTTGCGTAATATTGAAAATAAAATTGAATTATAAATTGATCCTTTCATTCGTCTTTTCATTCTGGTTCGGAAAAAAAACCCATTTCTGTTGGACTGAATATGATCCTGTATTTTTTGCGTTATCAACCAATCAGAATCAAGAGGGGGTGGGGCTTCTCATCACAACTCTAGGGCTAAATCTCAGGCAGTGTCCTCATGTAGGTGGTTATCTGGGAAATGGCATCTACTTTTAGACGTTCAGGCCTGTCATCAACACGTAACCACAGTTTTACGTCACTAAAATCAATGTTTTCTGAAAATTCCGGCCAAAGTGAAGATTTTTGAAAATTCTGTTTTCATGGTTTCGTGTAGACGCCTTGAAACTGAGTTTTGGGTTCCCAAACGTCACAGCTGAATGACTGGGTCCCATTCTGATTGGCTGGCATGGGTTTCACGTCTAAAAACACTGTGGGATATGGGTTTGGCATTCTTTGAACCACACTTATCGCCAGATTCTGCTGGTGTGTGTGGATGAGAGTATTTTTAAAGATGCTGTGAAGAGGATCTGTTTGAATTAGACTTCCTCAACACCTTTTGGCCTGGAGTCTCATTTACACTGTCGTGAAGACGTGACTTTTGACAAAATGTGTGTTTGATTCAGTATTAGATGAAGATCAGATGAAGATGACTCCTTACCAGATACAACAAGACAAGGTAAGGTACTTATTAAATGTTATGTAGTGCTGTATGAAACATGACTCACTCACACACATTGTCATTATATTTATTTATACCAGCTACATTTAGGGCTACTCACAGCCCAGTGCCCTAAGACATGTCCGTAATGTGTAATGTTAGTGAAGCCTTGCTATGTCCTGCCAGTTATCTACCAAGCAGAGCTAACATAACCTCACTCTTCATTTTATTGATAGACTCTCAAGTTTCAACAGACCACTGTAGAATAACTGCTGACTGTGGGTTGGAATGAACATGATCAAAAACATGCTCTATAACTATCCCGTTTAGCTTTCTCCTGCTCTTCTTTCCTTTTACCACTTACAGTTTGGTTTTAGTGTCCACCATTACTACACAATAAATCACAGAAATTGTTTTCAGCAGAGAAAAACACAGACCTCTCTTCTTACTACGAGGCTTCATCAGCTGGTGGGGTTTTGTCATAGAGACATAGACCTGCCTTAAATCAATCCAGTCCTGCTTGAAGTTAATGAGTTGTATTTATGAATAACCTCTAATGATATTGTCATTTTAGAGTGTGGATTACAATCAGGCATATAACTAGAAGAAAAACTTTTTGAAAATCACTTCGAAACTCCTTACAGCCCCTTAAAAAGCGAACGAGGGGAGATATTTGTCTTTGAAAATACCCGACTACATATGAACAAGGCCTCAATGTCCAATGCTGATTGGGATTGGGCTGCATGATGGAGCACTGGTTCACGCTGTTGCATCAAAGTGAGAAGGTTCCTGGTTTAATTTCCCAGCTGGGACGGGGACCTTCTCTTTGGGTACTCCAGCGTCCTCAAGCCTCTCACAGACCAAAAACATGCTTGTCTTTTTTTAATGGCATTAAAAAGTTAATATAAGTATGAGTTAACCTTGGGGTGGACTGGCTACTTGTCCAGGTTGTACTCCATCTCTTTCCCAATGACAGGTGGGAATAGCTGCTGCCCCCTTTAATCCCCTAACAGGATCAGCTATTCAAGATATCAGATGGAAAGCATTAGATAGGCGAGTGTATGGACACTAAGACTTTCAATAACAGGCCAATCAAATCAACAAACAAATTTTCATTTGGCTCAGGCAAGTTCAAACAGAGCACTTCTTCCTGTTTATTCCTGAATTAATAACAGATAGGGTTAATTTTGGAATCATCTTCCAAAACTTTGACAATAATACAACAGAAAACAAGGATTGACAAGAACTATACTATCTACTAAAAAAAAAAAAAATGCTCTTAATGCCAGATGTGAAGAATTAATTTAAGTCCAAGTCCCAGAGTGTCCTAAATGTGCAAAAATTAGACCAATTTCTGAAACAATTTAGGTTTTCACCTTGATTTAGGATACAAGAGAGGCTTTCATTTTCTACAGGTTATGTAAAATGATGCATACAGAGGCATGCTAAGCCATGCAGTGAAGCACATACACCTACAGGGGGCAGTAAACCTCCATCTGTATGAACTTGCATGCTGCTTCAGTCTATCCTCTGTAGTTCTTTGGATTTTCAGAAATGCTGAGGACCTCTAATGTGTTACTCACTCTGAAAAGCTGAAAATATAATTTTATCTCATCAAACCTCTCATTCAGACAGCTGCATTAAATCTGAGCACCCCTCATGTGCAGTGATACCACAGGTGCTCTCAAAAACACACACACAGAGTGCAATAAGCTCCTCTTCCTCCCACAGAAAATAATCCCTGTTGATGCTCAGTATCTGTCTTTTCATACGTGATTACTGTGTTAATGATACAGATGGATCAGCGGGGACACAGACTGATTACTAAGCGAAAAAAATAAATGGAGGAAGGAAGGGGAGAAAAATCCTCTTAGGGTTTGGGGATGGGGTTAACCGATGGGAGTGGGGGAAGCTGCTGCAGCTTGGAGTTGGTGCAAGGCCAAGACAGAGGATTGTGAAAACTGATTTATTATCATTAATTGGCTGTTTGGTGCTCTATTTTTTGTTTCCATCAGGGAACAATTTTCTTCCTGCGAAAATAATTATACCTCCTGCTTTCATGCAGCTGGAGGCCTTTATCTACAGAGCTGCAATATACATAGCATTAGCCCTAATCTATACTCTGTGTATCATCATACCAATCTCACCTCTTTAATCTGATGTGCTGTCCTAAATGATGCCTGTAGAGATGCTTTGTCTTGATAAAACCAGTTGGTTAGAAAGGAATATATCAGTCGTATCCCTTGTGTTTCACTTAAAAGAGTCATTTTCTTTCATATTTGCAAACACTGCTGTGGATCGTGGCCTCGTGCACCATTTGAACACTCCTGCTGCTCCTCCCCACGCTCCCTCTGTAATTCCACTTAAAAGTAAAACAAATAGCATGTTATTTAATGAGGTTTGAGGATAATAAAATGTATCTTCATTGTCCATCTGGCTGCTTCCAGAGAGTCGAGGCCGGCTGGTGTGTAATCCATTTTAGAGCAGCTGATCAATGCTAATGGTGTTACAGACTGTGTGCATTGTTCTCACTAGGGTGAGGAGTTAAACTGGGTAAAGTGCATACGTGTGCAACAAAAGCAATCAGGGAAAACAAAAGCAGGGCTCATCCTCTGGAAACCATGATTTGTTGTTCAAGTTCCAGTTTCCACAAAAGCAAAAACATGTGGTTTGCCCTTTAAGGAATATGTTTAATGTCAACATTGTGCGACACATTAAGCTAGGATATCAACAAATTCATTAAGAATCATCTTCTAGGGACCTTGATTCTTCACTTGGATGTTGTTCCTTCTTGTAGAAATCTAGATGTTTCCACAATTTTGAAGAAGCTAACTTCTAGGTTAGAAAAGGGGTGTGATGTTCATCCTCTGGAAACCCTGATGACTGTTTCATTTTTCATGGAAATCAAGAACTTAAAGAGAAATATGTTACATCAATATGATTCTTCAAATGAAACTGAGATATCAACAAATTCATTCAGAGTCATCATCTGGGGACCATGATCTGAACACCAGGTTAAATGCTCATGATTGCCATCTATGCGAAGCTGTTTCAACAGTTCTAGGAACTTGACTTATTAGCTATAGAGAAATGTAAGGTTGGTCCTCTGGATACCATGAAAGGCTACCTAATTTCAAAACTATCTAATGAATTATTGAGGTGTTTAAAACAGTGAAAGCGAGACCACATACCACTGCCAAAAGAAACTTTGGTGGAAAGTTTTAAAATCTGTAGGCTTCTACCTCTGGAGATCATGATATTTTACTCCAACTATTAGTTGCTGCTAGGGATGTCCCGATCACCTTTTTTTTGCTCCCGATCCGATTCCGATTTTTTCATTTTGAGTATCTGCCGATCCTGATATTTCCCGATCCGATCTTTCAGCAATGCATTAGGAAAAAAGAAAAGAAAAAAACTCCTACATGTTGTCCTTTGAGTTTTTTTTATTTTATCTAAATGAAGGTATCATTCTAGCCAACATTGATAGAGCTTTTTTTCTCCACTTAGTGCAGCATTGGATCAACAAAATAAAAATAAAGCTTCTCAGTGGTGCACCACAAGATAACCTTGTATGTGTGTGACAATAAGGTTGCAATTTCTTGTTTGCAATATCGTTGTACTTGTTATAATGACAAATAAAGTTTTTCTAAAATGAATGATGATGTTCTATTATACACATTTTAATTAAAAACAAGAACTAAGGCCCCAGGCTTTTTCCGATTCTGTCTCCCCGATCACCCCAATCGTTAAAAAAGGCCTCGATACCGCTCCTATCCCGATCATGTGATTGGATCGGTACATCCCTAGTTGCTGCTGAAATATTCAGCAGCAACTAGGGATATTTAAAAAAAAAGGCTATGCAAGCGAAACAGTCAGATTACCATTTAGGGCTTCTTCCTCAGGGGACTATGGATATTTACACCGAACTTCATCACAAACCAACAATTTATTGTGAAATAATTTGGAAAAAAAGATTTCTTTCCTATCAGTCCAACTTCTATTCTCCAAAAATAAAAATGGCAGTTAAAAGGTAAAAAAAAATCATTGCAGGAAAGCAGTGTATCCCTCTGGGGCTCATTAATATTTTTATTCATTTTTTGGGCTAATTAGCTGTTAGCTCTGGCTGTATCACTGTATAAAACAAGGGCTAAACAGTTTGTGATAATGTTCATTCCAACCCACAGTCAGCAGTTATTCTGCAGTTGTCTGTTCAAACCTGAGAGTCTATCAATAAAATGAAGAGTGAGGTTAGGTTAGCTCTGATTGGTAGATGACTGGCACGACATAGCTAACCAGGATTTATTAACGTTACATATTACGGACATGTCTTAGAGCACCGGACTGCTAGCTGCGCTAAATATAGACAGCTACCAAACTACTTAAAAACTGACAGTGTTTACTTGTTGTCATGTTAGCCTACTGATACGTCAGAGCTACGGTTGCCAACCGTCCCGTATTAGCCGGGACGTCCCGTATTTGAGCCAAAAGAGGCGCGTCCCGTATGGGACGTTGTTTGTCCCAGCCTCAGAGGTAAAGGCAAGATGCATATATTTTTCCTCTCTGTGCGCCATGTATTGTGTGTCTGGCTGCCTGCCATGGCCGTGCTCCCAGTGCGTGCGCGCTGTACTGTGTAGCGAGCATAGACTGTACGCGCTGTACAGTTCCCCCCCCAGTGTAGCGACAAACACCCCCTGTCCCGTATCTCTCTGCCTCAAAGTTGGCAACCCTAGTCAGAGCACTGGGCTGAGGATAGCACTACATTTAGCTGGCTGCTACAACATTTGCTTGATGTCACTTTCCAAACCATAGCTCTACGTAACTGTACTGATTAATACCTCACCTCAACTCAAAGTTGTCTCAAACAAAGAAAATTTGTTTCGATCTGATCTTCATTAAATTCCAAAACAAACATCTTTAATTAAAGAGGCTAGCTCCTCTAGAGACAAGGAACTAATGTGACATAACTCATGCTGATCAGATCAATGTTTGTCAAGATGTACCACGAAAGTAAGATTGGCACAACAAACAGGTCAAAGTCAACATGCTTCCTCCTCTGGGGATTATGAATATCTGAACTTTATTTCCTGGAATCCAACTGAGAATGTGTTTCCTCATATTTCAAAGCTGTGGTCCAAGTTTCTCACAGAACATAACTAAGTTATCGAGTCACGGCATCATGCAGCGCTAAAAATAAACAACTTTCTCGAACAGATCAGTGAATACTTCAGTGACAGTTCACACTTCAGCTGCTCTGAAATCTCTAACAACATTTTTTAAAAGAAATTTAAAGGCACTGTGTTCCTTTAGGAGAGGAGAGCAAGTCTTGTGAGTAAAGAGCCGTGGAAACATTGGTGGGAAGATTACTTGTTCCTGTAGACGCATGCAATCTGAGACACAGATAGATAAATCCACCCCGGCCTGCATTAACTTTTGGCTCCTGGAATTCATTCAAGTACATTCTGTGACTTGGGGGAAAGCCAAAACTCCAGCCCTTCTCTCATATCTCATGTTGCAACAAATGGCCTCTAGCCCAGCTTAAGCCACTGGCCCATCACGCACACAGGGAGAGGCGAGTGCATTGTGTGGGAGAAGGTTCAATCTTGTGTTAGGAATATAAAAACCGGCTCCTTCAGTATGAGAAAACACAGCTTCCCCTCTGTCTCTCTGTATTCTTTCCCCTTTCTGCAAATAAATATAATCCCAACGCCAGAACGATGGCTCTGCTCTTTAAATCTGATGAAAGACGTATAATCCTGTTGACATAATTAAAGACGCTCAGCTCCTGTGTCTGTTGGTTTCGTAGAAGTGAGGGACGAGGACTCAAAACATCCTTAAAAATTACGCAACTGTTCAAACTGTCATGAAGCGCTGATCTTTATCATGTGACACTGTAACCGTCATAACACTTTCGCCTGTGCTGCTGAAGGCCTGTCTGCCAGTCACTCAAATGATGCAATGTAGACACAAGTAAAAGTGTGTTTGTGTGTGGGTGTGTGTGGGTGGCGGCTGGGCGAGAGTGTACACAGAATAAGAGAATAATATTTCAGACTTTGTGGAAACTGGTGTTGCAACAATAAAATAAATAAACGTGTATTATATCTGACCGGGTGGCGAAACGCTCTGTGGGATTTGGGAAGCTTCTGCAGGAAACAAACAGGCAGACTGTGTGTGGTAGAATACAAAGTGCATGCTGGTTAAGACCTGCTTTGTGGCCTGTGTGCTTACAGTGAAATGAGAGGATGATGACTGGATTATAATGAGGTTTATGTGTGAGGCAGCCAAATGGTAGGTGTGCAAACTCACTGGGCTCACACACTGAACTCTGCTGTATCATCAAACACTCTTTTCAAGCTGTTTGCTTAATGACTGCTCCTGTGCCACTAGCTTACTTTAAGTTTCATTTTGGTATAATGACTAGAGTCAGATGTTAGCAGAGCTCACCTGAGAGAGAACTACTTCAGCTACAGCTATACTTTCCAAAGGTGTGCCTCAGGGTTCGGTCATAGGTCCCCTTTTATTTATAATTTATATCAGCAGTAAAAAAAATTAGAAAACTCTGAATTTGGGCGTCATACTCCAAATCTGATAATCATAAGCAAAGTGTAATATTTCACACGGTTAACTCAAGAGTAGGGGTTTCAAACTTACTTTCACTGAGGGCCATATCAGCATAATAGTTGCCCTCAAAGAGTCAGATGTAAATGTAAGACAGTATAAATTTAGTTAAATGTAGTTAATTAATTTTGTAAAATAAATGCAACAACTGCTTCATAAATGCACCCCCTGAAAAAGACTTTGGAATGCAGGCAGTTTTTTCAGCTAGCTTTCACTGCCTACCATTCTGCTGCAATTGCAGTTTGCATTTTAAATCTTGCTATTTGTTGTTTTTCCTTGAAGGCTCACTTTGGCATACTTAGCTCAGTTTTTGGTGTCAAAATGCAGACATTTCCACTAAGCAGACCGGTTTGGTTCGTCTCCGTACAGCGCGCATTTTGTGGCGTTTCCTCTGACTTATCCTGGGACAAATCCCCAAATAACCGAAACGAGCTGTCTCACTTTTTGGGACCCTTTCGTATGGGTGCCAGACTGAACTGATCCGCTCTCGGAAGGTGGAGCTACAACACTGCAGACCGTTGATTGGTGGAAAGAATCATCACTTACCCAGACAGGGGCTGCATTTCTGGCGGCGGCGCACAGACTTCTTTGAAACAAAGCTGGATTGCACGTTGTATCAAAGAGCTACATGCCAATCACAGAGAGGACGAAATGCTGGATGTCTGGATGGATTCTGTTTGTTTACTGTGTCTCGTTTTTCTTCTTTGTTGGATTTATAGGCGAGGTAAACTGTGTTGCGCTGCTACGGCGTCATGTTTAACAGCTGCGGCTTTCGGCATTTGGCTTGCAAGCCGGCTACCATGAGAGGGCACAGTTTGCTGTGGAAGCGCAAACAGGATCAGGCTTAACTGTACCAAACTGTGCCAAACTGCACTGAACCGGACTGCTTGGTGGAAACGCGGCTATGTATTGGCCTTTCCATCTTTCTTGAAACAGCCTTCCATCTGCATCAACTTTTCTCTACCTGGACATGTTGGGATCATTGTTTTATTACTCAATTCCACTAGTTGGGAAAATGGCACTGATGTGAAAGCACACTATGATCTAGTAGCGGGATGCTGTCACTTCACGAGTAACATGATCGGTGGGCATTGTTGGAAACGTAGTTAATGGTCAATGCACCCTTTTGACTTCTCTGTTATAAGACAATCAGACCTCTCCCAGGCCACATAAAATGGTGTAGCTGACCTCAAGTATGACTCAGGTTGACTCACTTCTTTCATGCTTTTTACTTGTGCAACAAATGTGGCAATGCAGCAGCTTAGAGGAGAAGCCTGTTTTCTGTAAATGTAGGAGAGGGCTTCAACAGGGTTTAATGCTTCAGGGGTGCAAAATGTGCCTGGTTAGTTGTGAATGTATCAGCACCAAGTGTTAGTGAAACAGCAACTGTTAAAAGCACACACTGTAGTCTCAGTCAGCACTCACTGGTTCACAAAGATTCATTGTAGAGCTGAACAAAATCACCCCACTAACTGGAAATGCTGACTCAAACTCAAAAACAAAAAAATCTAACAAGTGTTTGTCTTTTTTTTTTTTTTTTTTTTTTTTAGCAAAATTGTCTTATTAGGCATAACCCCTTGATGTCTGTTGTCACAAATTTGCAACATACCCTGTCAGGTCTTGATGCAGCTAAAATTACCATTGTTTTTCATTATTACCTACTGATTCATATTCTACACCAAAGATCATATTAGATTCACTTTGTCACAATAAAAAGGGCAAGGAATGAACTATTCATGTCTATACATATAATAAAACTTAGTTTTAACTACTGTGTGCACTATACTCAAATTTACAACCCCCACTTAACACATGTAAGAATGCAAAAGCACATAAAAATAACCTTTTTTTAAATAATAATAATAATAATAATAATAATAATAATAATAATAATAATAATAATAATAATAATAATGATAATTGTTAATTAATTCAGGCAGTAAGGGGTTAATATGAGCCACTTTTACCTGACAAGTCCAAATAAATATCTGATTTTCAGATATTAACAGAGTAAAATGAGGCATAAACTGCTTGTAAAAAGTAAGAATCTGCCAGTGGGGTAAGAAAAATGCACTTGTTTGGTTTCTTGTAATAAGATGTGGTTTTTTTCTATTTTAAAATATGTAAACAGCAGCTTTTTCTTGCCCCTTTGGCAGATTAATACAAGCTGTTCAGGCGTCCTTTTTGTTTTTTTGATATCTTGAAAAAGACATTTTTCTGGATGTGTCATGTGAATGTGGCTCAGTTAGAATCTGACAAAACATTTGACTAAAACTTAGACAAACTCATGATTAAATTTTAGCTTTTGTAGTGCAGAGAAGTGATGAAAAGTTGAGCCTGTCAACTTGTGACAAAAGGCGGTAACCTGCCAGCCAACCAGGCCTCTGACGGTGCAAAACGTCGAACTCTTACATCTTCAAAATTGATAATTTATTCAAATTTCACTCTTTGCCATGTGCAGTCGAACAAAGAAAGAACTATTCACCTTAAAAATGTTATTCCAGGTTAGAAACCTGTTGATCACTTCTGTAAAAGATGGGCTCTTTGGAATGGCTGTTAATTGGGCCTCCTTGGTTTTATAAGACAGCCTCTAGTGGATACTTGAGGAACTGCAGTAATTTTGCACTTCTGCACTGTCTGCAAAAACTGAAGTCAAAGCAATTTGAGTCAAAATTAGACTTCATATGAGTCCATTCCAGATATTAGAAGACAAAAATGGTGCCTGAATTACTTTTAAAGAGTTAAAAGCCCGATTCACAGTGGAGGTTACAGCTCGGAAGATCGTAATTCATGTATCATTAGCATGAATCTAAGGTTAAGGATTTTGTCCAATGGAGGATAAAAATCTTATATTTGTGGTTTTATTTGCAAAGTGTCTGCCTTTAGGTGTTTAATTCTTCCGTGAGTGTCAACCTGCTAACCTCTTATGATTGCTGCTATCGTTGTCCCTGTTGCTGTGTTTAGTGTCACATCCTCTCTTTGTTCCTACATTACCTCCACTGTTCATACTGCACCTCAAATCTGCAGCATATCAGATGTCTTTTTCTTAAAGAGGCTAAAATGGAGCCAAAGATCTCACATGATAAAGAGTCAGTCATTGTATTATTGCACTATATCAAACTAGAAATCCAACAATAGACGGCTGTTCAAGGCTTCCCTACATTTACACTCTGTCAGCCATCCCTCCCTGCTTTATTTCTCTTCATTATAAAATGTGAACTTTGCTCTGTACACAACAGAGGACATTATTGTTTGACATGGAAAGAATAGAGACACAAAGCGTTCATTTCATTCTGTTTTATAGATTTATTACCCTCCAAAGCTTGAACACAGAGATTAAAATCAGCGGTTGACTCTGCTGGCCTGCAGTGAGACGCCTCAGGCCTCCTGACGGGCCTGCCTGAGGCCACTCTGAGTGCCGCATGTCTCCATGTATCCAAGGACATCCAGGTTGGGTTAATTGGTGACTTTAAATTGCCTGTAGGTGGAAAAGCGAGTGTGAATACGCACGTCTGTCTTTATGTGTCAGTGTTGTGATTGAGTGGTGACCCGGCCGCTCCGCCTCTTGCCCAATGTCAGCTGGGATTGGATCCATCCCCCAAGAACCCTCAAGGATGAGATGGTAGGGTTGTGATACGGTTAAATAAAAATACACAATCTGCAGCCGGCTTTCATCTCCACCTGATCACAGATCCTCTTTTATTGAGACCCAGCAGCTCATTTAAACGTGACAGTGCCTTTCAGGACTCACAAGGTGAAGAATGAAGAAGGCAGCAGGGTTCACCGGTCTGACTGATTATCCTGCTTCTCTTGTCATATTTAGAGTTACCTGTTGAGCAGATGAGCGGTGTTAAAGGTCAAAAGCTAGCTGAGGCTGAGAGGCAGTGGGTGCAGAAGAAATGAAAGAGGATGAAGGAGGAGGAGGGTGGGGGAGGGAGAAGATCCCTCTGTCAGACACGGGGCAAGGGTCCGGGCTCAGAGGAGTGACATAACCCCGGTGTGGTCCCACACCGTGCACATTAATGAGCGTCTGAGAGGGATTTAAGCTTGGAGGCTTAACCCAGATCAGGCGGCTGAGGAGAGCGAGGCTGGACTCTGAGCCTCCATTACGGGGCAGACTGGGAGAGACGCATTAGAGGCTCAGAGGACAGCACCTGGAGCACTGGGAGAATATCTGACATGTGGAATAAAGCTCTGACGATCACGTTTTACTGGTTAGACAGCCTTGGCCACCACTCCGGACAATAACACAGTCACATTTTTATTAAAAAAGGAACAAATGATGCCATGATGGGCTTTCTTAAGTGTAATCAACATTGCAAGGAAGTGTTGTCTTGCCAGTAATTGAAAAATGTTGCAGAACAAGTATATCTTACATTATTACTTGTCAACTGCTAGCAGCATCAATAAATGCTCAAATAAGAGCCAACTATTGGCTAAGCTAGCTGTTTTTCCTCTGACATCACTACATCCATGTGTAAAGGTGCAGAAAAATGTAAGAATATCAAATGAAGCTGCTGTGAGGAGGATCTGTTTTAATTGGACTGTCTTGCCACGTTGTGACCCCGAGTCTCACACACAGTGTCGTAGAGATGTGACCAAGGGGCAACATCCGGTCAGTAAAACTGAAGCCTATGCCGAAGTGCCAAAAGTTGCTGTTCATTGAGAATCTGCTTGAAGCTGGCTGCAGAAACACCGGAAATTATGTACACTTCCGGCCAAAAAAACAGACTTTTATGGCACTAAAAAGCATATTTACAGCCTGGTTAAAAAGCGGCTCGGGTCTAAAACACTGATTTCACTGTCTGCTCACACTGTGGGGTTAGTGAATTTTTTTCTAACTTGGCGGTTTAGAAGTTATACAGATTGTTTAACTGTCCAGTCAGAAGCACAGCTCAGGTCATGTGACTGCCAGGCGCCCTGTAGCTGTCATAGCAATTGTGGCTGCATCTGCGGATTGGCTTTATGTCACGGTTTCAGGAACAGACGGGTGATGTTCCGGAGGCTACGTCCATGTTTTATACAGTCTATGGATGTGACTTTTAACCAGGCGTGTGTTTTTTTTACAACAAATTTTCTTTGTCCATGATAAGTTTTTACTGGATACAGCGTGACAAGGTGAGGTATTTATCAGTACAGTTATGTAATGCTGTTGTTTGAAACGTGACAACAAGGAAATGCTGTAAGTTTGTATCGTACGTCAGTAGTTGGCTATATCTAGTGCTACTAGCAGCCCAGTGCTACGACCAAGCAGTAACCTCCGGTCTAAGAAAATTAGACAATGCAGAAATGCTAAAATCTGCTATTTCTTGAGGGTTCGCTTGAGGCTGGCTCCGGAAGTACCTGAAGTCACATACACACCAAGCCAAAAAAAATCAGTTTTCAAAGCAGAAATTAACCTATTTGCAGCCTGGTTCAAAAAACGCCTCATGTCTGAGTCACTAATTTTACTACTGGCACCCATTGTACGGGGGGGGGTGTAATTTTTTTTCTAACGCAGCCATTCAGGGGATATTAAGATAGCAAGCTCCCACAATAAGAGGCACAGCTGAGGGTCACATGACTGGCAGGCGCTCTATGGCTGTAGGCGAAGCCTTTGCCACTAGCAATATGGCCGCTATAGCCGATGTGCTTCATTTTCCATTTCAGAAACAGAAAGGTGACGTCGGCGAGACTACGTCCATGTTTTATACAGTCTATGGCTACAACGTATTTGTAGGCTAATGTGACAACAAACAAACTACCAGGTTGTACAGTAGTTCAGTAGCCATCCATATGGAGCGCAGAAAGCCTGATGCTGCGAGACGTGTCAGTAATGTGTAACATTAGTAAATCCTGGTCATGTCCTGCCAGGCGTGTGACTTTACAAATTAAATAAACATAAAATTGGTTGATGGATATGGAAATCTGTGGATGTAAATACATCAAAATAAGTAAAAACAGCACGTCAAGTGACATTGATGTCTTGCTTAGTTATAGGTTATGTACTTAACTAGGCCATCTAGTGTCTCCAGATGGTTACAGCAATACTTTGAGCTGTAGATATTCTGTCAGCTGCTTTTCTGTAATCATCCTGTTGAAAACTTTTGCCTGTTAATATTCTTTAGACTTTTCAGTGTTGGTCATAAAGACTACTTGTGGTATGTTTCTGTGATGAAAGTTGAAATTTTGTTTTAAAACAGAAGTTATGTCCTTGTATGCTTACCCCTAGCATATCATTTGGATTTTCCATATACATTAGCATCAAGCTAGGGCTATGTTTTCTATACATTTTTTGGTACATCAGAGATGTATAACATGTCTTACTTTTGGCAAAAATTGTCTTGGTATGAGCCACCTTCAACTGAAAAGTCTGGAAACATGTCTTATTTCAAGAAATCAAAGGACAAAAATGAGGTCTTAATTGCTTGTGACGAGTAAAAAGAATCCACCTATAGGGTAAGATTAAAGTTTCTTGTATTAAGACATTGTTCTTATTTCCAAGAAGCTTGACAAGCAAAATTTTTTAACTCTAGTGTCATTTTCTTTTTTACTCACGTTAACCGGTCCCCTGTTATTAGTATATTTCTGGGCTTTTACAGCTTTATTTTTGGAGTACGGGGGATTTCATGAAGCAGGAAACCAGAGACAGCAGATTGTGACATGCAAGAAAGGGGCCCAGGTCACCAGCTATATAGGCACCACTTAACCACTAGGTCAAGCCAACAACCCCTAACTTTTCTATAGAGTGCTGATGAAATCAAATTTGAAACAGGTTTATATTTTCATTAAACATTCACGTATTTCATTTTAAGCATTTTATATTTCACTATTTCATTACTTTCATTTAATTATAAATCAGTTTTCATAAACATTTCAACAACGACGGCCCTACTTTTTGGGATTTTTGCCTGTACATAAATGTTAAATCTTCCTCTGGGTATCTGATGTGTTTTGGTGGATCTTAAAAAGATTGTACTTCAAAAACAGTCCAAACTTCCCTTAACTTAAAGTTTTGAGACCAATCATGCAAATGTTCCAAAAGTAAGACAAAATGTGCTTTTGACTCCACTTTTAGCAGCTCACATACGTGCATGTGAAGACCTAAATAATGGAGCAAACTGAGCTGAGACACTAAAGCTTATAAAATATATACAGGCTGGGATTAAAAAGAGCTGCCTACCAGGAGACCTACTTTCAAAATGTCCCAAAAACAGACAGTTAAAAACAGTTTGAATATAAATAAATAAAGCGTCTCTGCGCTGCATGCTCTGAACTTTGTATAGGACCTGCTGTGTAAAGAGAAAAGAGCCCAAATGGGCGTTATGTAAACACATTCCCTGCACGCACAGCCCAGCAGCCACAGCTGGCTGAACTTGCGTAAGAGGGCCTGGCTCAGACTCACTGTATGCCATCCGGGGTTTTTGAGATCACAGGAAATCTGCTCTGGTTCAGGCCTGTGTCACAGCCACCAAATACACGGTGCTGCAGCGGATGGATTATCATAAGTGCAGGATTTAGGTTGTCCCAGATAGCCAGATTCAGAGACTTTTTGCCCCAGATGATTTCCCAAAAGCATTCATGAAACTTTCAGGGGGTTGCTGAAAGGTTAGCGACCATAGCTCAATCCACGTTAAGTCCGATTTCCGCTTTTTAAATTCTGCTGGAAGTATTTAGACTGTAAGCAGCAAAATGAGAACACGACTGACATAACTGACGGCAGGAAGGAGGCGGAGGGGTTTTTATAGACTGAAGGCCTCTTCACCCCTCTGCTACATCTGCTGTTCCTATACTGGGTCTAAATATAGGGCCCACACATTTAAGTGAAACTTCAGATAATATAAAGCTTGTGAAGAGATCTTTTGTCAGTTTTAATCCTCCATTGTTGAGTAATGTTTAGAGGAAGCCGCACATGCATTAATGTTTTCTGCACATGCACAATGCCCACAGAAAAACTTCACTGGCATCAAGCGATAAGAGATGGGCTGTCAAGAGGATGACGTACACTTCGTTCCTTTGTCAGATTTGAAAATGTAAACTTGGCTGCATGTCAGAATAAACATCAGCAGCATGTAGACAAAGCTCTCAGATTGAAAGAGAGGGATGAAGTTTGTTTGGAGGCTCTCTTATGTGCCAAGAGCATGTACTTATCTTTATGTGGCATAGAAGTCTTTTTCTTTACATTTCAAGTCTCTGATGCTCCATCAAGAAATGTTTCCGCCTCAATCTAAGGCCTTCCTTCCAGGTTCATGAATTTAAGTACTTCTGAGAAATACTCTGAGTGAGGCATTATCGAGCCTTACAAACCATTAAAATAATTTAAAGCCATAGCAAAATGTCACAGTTTGAGGAGTTTAAAATTTGTTTAATGAGTGCTAATTTTCAGAAATGCTGATGCATTTTGACACCTGGTTTATGGTAACTTTGGCATTACAGTAGTTTAACCTGTTTGAGTGTTGCTCAAAGGGTGTGAAGGCCTCATTCTGGAAAAGCTATTCATGATAAAATGTTATACAAATTAAATAAAACACTTTGTTCATTCTTTGTTCATCCAGATTTAGTGCAGAAGCAAATTCTTCTCTCGCCTTTGAGGATGCACTGCACTTGCATAAGCAAATTTTGTCTCATTTTCAGTAAAAAATGTCTTAATAGACTTAATATGTGCCACAATTACATGACAAGTATGGAAAAGTGTTTTTTCAAGTTATTAAGGACAAAAATGTCTCTAACAAGTAATTTTTCATTACCTCGCTAGACAATAGTTTTTACTATTTGCAAGCAATTTAGACATTATTTTGGATCTTTCCGGGCTTCTGGGTCACCAGTATGTCTTTTGGGAGGAAGAATAAAGTTAAAAAGAACACTCACAGCGAAGCATGGCGGTGTCTCTGTGATGCTCTGGGGTTGCTTTGCTTCCAGAGGGCTATTTTTGGCACAAATACTTAAAAAACTTAAATCTAAGCCAATATTTATCTTATTTTCATATTGTTAGACTTAATATGAACCACATTCACCTGACAAGTCAAAAAATGTCATAATTCAAGATGTTAAAGAGAAGGATGACACCAAACTGCCTGCTATAAATTTCTTTATTAGGAAATGCTTCTTGTTTTTTTGTACATACACTGCAAAAGCTACAATTCAAGCAAGTATTTATGACTTTTTCAAAGTATAAAACTTGTTATCTTTATTTTTTTATAGAACAGCTTAATATATAATAGAAGTAAGAAAAATAAAGTGTTCGGGACAGTGTTTGGTGATTGACACAAACAGTCAAGCCAGATGAAACCATGACAAGCAGTGTCCTTTATATCCAGTCATTGCAGCCTTCTTATAGGCCACTATTGGGAATTTATAGAGGTAGAGGTGTCCTGCTTTTGAATTAAATCCTCAGGCAGTAGTCCAAAGTATACAACCTGTGAGTCTTTGGTCATCTAATAAGGTAAAATTTCTTTAATAACTTGGATCACACTGTCCCAAAATGTTTGAATGTTTCTATATCACCAGAGGACATAGGACTGGCATTCACCTGTCCACACACTGTCTATGTCTTAGTTTAGTAAAAAACTATCTCAATAGACTTTGCATGAGACACATACAGCTGAAAGTTAAAAAAAAAAAAAAGTCTAATTTCATGATTTTACAAGACTAAAAATGCCACCTGAATTGCTAAATAAAAGTAAGAAAAATAGGTTTTTGACTGAAAAGAAAATGAACAAGTGCATGTTTTTAGTCTTTCTTTTTTTCTTATACCTTTGAATAAAAAAAAGTGTGCTCTCCATATGTTGCAGTGTTGCAGTTTTCCAGAACCAGATGAAGTCAGCCCCAGAGCAACAGAGACACCACCATGCTTCACTGTAGGTAGGGGGTACTTTCCAGCAAAATGCTTCATTCTTCCTCACCCCGACAAACCTTTTATCAGAGTTCAATAACGATCCAAAATGACGCCAAAATTGCTTGCAATAAGCAAAAAAAGTCTGCCTATAGGGTAAGAATTCTTCGTTCAAGAAATTTTAACAAGCACTTTTGTATCTCCTAATATCTTGAAGTACTAAATACATTTCTTGACTTGTCAGCTGAATGAGACTCATATTAAGGCTAATAAGACAAACTTTGCAGAAAATAATACAGAAACATTTGATTAGATAACAGTTTTTGCAGCGAAAGGACAAGTGCATCTGTTTGGTCCGAGCTAAGCTGTAAAAAGTGACCTTGGCACCACTGTTCTGCTGTAAAAGTTTCATTTCTCATTGCTGGAGCTTTTAGTTGATAAAGAGCCAAAGATAGATCTGAAACATTCACCTTTTGGTCAGAAACCTGACTCCGAATGAATCAGAGTGTTTCTCTGTTTTTCTGTAAGAGCAACAACCGCTCTGTGCTTTTTTCAAAGACGATTGGATGCTAAAATAATCAGCTACTGAAGGTTTAAGCTCACCGGCTCTGTGTTTCAGAGAGAGGTTAAGAGAGAGATGAAAAATTACCTCCACAGCGCTCTTAGATTTATTCTTACATGTTTATTTCACAGCACCACATATGCTAATGCGCCCTGTTCACTGCAGAGAGAAAGCCTTTCCTAAATAATGAATAGAAACAGTCATTTACATGTGTAATGTGAGTTCACTGTGATGGTGAAAGTAGAGCTGATTTGCCAGCAGCACTTACCTTGGCATGAATATGAGGAAGGTCATGCTCTAACAAGTACGGCCAGGCACTGATTAGTGGGTAATGCACTTAGTTCAGTAAGTGGAGTAAAGCACTCCGCTGTATAATTGGGATATACTGGATTTGCCTCACTTGGTCTGCCAGCAGGGCACAGTCTTAGCAGTCACAGGAGCACGTAGCTCACAGCCGCTCACAGCCGCTCACCTCGTTGGCTCAGCGTGGGTGAAGAATCAGCTCAACAAAGAGCCAGTGTTCATGGGAAACCTGGGAAAAAACTGCAGCTGAAGCACTCTAACCTGGGCTGGACCCTCGACTCTGAGCACGTGTTAGCTCTCTTAGAAAGTTTGAACCCCACAAGTAAACTAGTTTTTTTTTTTTTTACTTAATGCAATGTGATTCTGTTAAACTGTAAGTAAAGCTAATGGCAGCTGTTGCTTTACCTAACAATAAGCATCCCACTGTACTTGCAAATAAGTTTCTGGAAACCTCAAATGATTTTGTTTGCTTGTTTGTTTTATCAGCTGATCTCCTGCTGCATTATCTCACTTTCAAAAGAAAATCAATTCCTGTTTACAAGTCTAGAAACCAACCCTTTTCACAACAAACATTCATAACTCAGATTTTTTTGCATTCATATTAAAGCTCCAGCAAGATTTTTTTGGCATGTTATAAAGCAAACTAAATTTAACACTTTTGGTGCTCAATAAGCTGTAAAAGCCAACCAGACTATCATAACAACAAAGGGCAGCCCTGAAAGAAATATTTTTATTGTATAGAGCTAGTGACAGGGGTAGGTGTCAGACTCCACATGGCTTCAACAGCTTTATTTTAGAAATTTCATGACTGCTATATAGAGGCCTAAATGGAAATATTCAGTAATGTATGTTCAGTGAGTTCAGGAAATATTTGCAGAGACTGCTTTTTTTTTTACAGCGGGCGCAAAAAGCAACAAACACAAAAAGTTACTCTCAGGAGCTCATGGGACCGTACAAAGGGGCATGACTGCTAAAATGAAGGTCGAAAGTCCACACTTTGCTGCATGGACCTTGGGAATGCATCAAGCATTAACCAAGTTTAAAACGTAACTCAAACAGACTTTGAGAAGTTTTAGCCGAAAGATAGATTTCACAACAAATCTCGATGTTTAATTGTATTTCAGTTTATTTTTTTCTGCAAAAATAAACTGAAATACAGCATATTAGCATAACATGTTGTGAAACTTAGCTTAGTATTTATTTATTGATTTGCACATTTATTATTATATGTAACGCTAACAGCTCCAACCTTGTTATTCTCTAGCTACAACATCCTTGGTCCCGTTGACCTTACCAGCCATTTGAATGTGCCATTTCTTTGTTTTTATTTTATATGGTGTGTTTTTATGTCCCGCACCTTGTTCTGAAACTTTTTGTGACAAATAAAGTTGGAGTTGTGGAAAAAGTTAGGCAACTGTTGACTGGCTTGGATTGGACGTTGAGTCGTGTAATTTGTTGGTATTTGTTGACATTTTTACACAACACTTCCTCAGAGTTTGGTATGTTAGCCATGTTACGAGGGATGCAGCCCCATGGTGGTCCGTGGTGGGAGCATAAATAGACAATACATTATTTTGGAACTTTAAAATTACAGTTATTTTGCTGATTTATAAGGTTTAATCTCACTTTAAAGTCTAGTTTTTATGTTCTTGTAATTCAAAATGAGTCTAAAACTATTTATTTTAGTCTAAGTTTATCCAATTTGGTTGAATTATTAATAATTTAAAAAACCTGAACTACTGTAAAAAGTCAAACTGGGCTCTGGTGCAATTAACTTTTTTAAGGTCTGTACAAGATAAAACTAAATGAAAGGCACCAGTTTGTCCACGAAGGCGACATAAGTTAACATTTTGTGTTTCCATTTGTAATCCATCATTTTATCATTAGCTTTTATACTTTGTGTTTAAATATTCATTAGAAATGGAGTGTAGACTGCTTTTGAATGAAGATTATGAAGCAAAAGTGTAATATGCTTCTTTAAATGTGATCAAGTGGAAGTCCAAAGTGACAGGAAGTGGAAGAATAGCACCAAAAGCTGAAATTAAATGCTGTACCTTTAAGTGAATGTACCTGTGGCGGTGAACGCAGCTCATCTGGCAGACTGACGCAGTCTCACACCAGCGTCTGTGTCACAGAGATTATTTTGATTAAAACCCGATCACTGTGGCTTTTTCCACTCATTGGGTAAAGCAATTTAGCAAGACCCCGTTTGAGTCCAAGCTGCAGTAATTCTCCCCAGCCCGAGTCGTCAAATCTGCGATTGGCAGATTTCTCGCCCTCTGGAGACCAGCGGCGACAGCCTCGTCGAGCTGCAGATGTTCACAGATTATAGGCTTGTGCGGTAATCAGCTTGGTGGGGACTCGTTCGCTCTCTCATTACAAGTGGCCCAGTGTGACTGACAAAGATGCAAAGGTCTTTGTCCTTAATCGCTGGAAACTCCGCAAGCACCAGTTTCTCTTTTAAAGTAATGTTGAAGAAAAGATGCCGATTAGAGGGATGTCAGTGCAGAGTGGAGTTTCTAACACACAGATCAAAGCAAGCATTCTGCGGATAACATGCTTAAGAATCACAAGCTAGTCACATATAAGAGGCAGGAAAATGGATGTTAGCTCCATGGTTCAAGGAGGGGACTTATTCTGGGAAAAATGTCTCTGTCTGATTATTGCCCAACAAATCTGTTTGGAACAATTGGAGAAAGAAACCCTGGAGATGTGGGCTGGAGTTCAACACAGCATGTCTGTAAAACCTACTAAAATACTTTTGAGACAGCTCCAACAAAAGCTCAACATCCCTCTAACTTATCAGCAAATTCTGCATGATACTAAAAAAGCTTTTCTGTCTACATTTCTCTTTCTGAAAGTTTCTTTGCTTGGTCTATCCATAAGATAACCATAAGATGTTTAATTGATTGCAGAGCATAATGGAAGCAGCATGTGACTCTGGAAGACAGCCAAAACAATTTGGATGCCGTGCTTCAAAGCACTGCGCAACCCAAAACAGCTTGAAGCATATCTAAATATTTGATGCAAGCTCTCTTTGCAGAGCTATTATTGGAGTGCGGGAAAAATGCAGAAAATTGTTGATTTTATTCGGGACAGACTTCACAGGGAGAGGCCAGGGTGAGAGTGAAGCCTCTCTGCTTCTTACAAAAAAAGTTTAACTTAGAATTATTACACAATGGGGACCTTCCTGAAATAATGCTGAAGGTTTCTGATGGTAGAGCAGCCACAGTGTCTGATCGAAAGCTGTTTGAGAAGGATGCATCCCACTCAGAGTCCTCAACCAACAGCTCCTTTTGAGGTTAAATCATGGCTCCACCTCTGTCGTCTTTGAGCTTTAGATGGGAGTGCTCACTCCGCTGTTTAGGGGCTTTTAGAAACAGCTTTGACGGCTTTATCTCCAGAGCTTGTCTCCTTTTGTCCTCCACGCTAACAGGCTAAGTACAATACTACAGATTGTCTCTTTTTATGATGTGATATTGACTGAAAAGCCTTTGCTGTTGTTGTCTCTATCTTTGTCCTGCTCTCTACTGGTCTGGTGGTGTGATGCAATCTTTTATTTTTTCATCGTCTACCTGGGTCTTGAGTCCCACAGTCATAAGTCAGATAAAAAGTGGTCCAAAGGAACCTGAGAGGAACCAGAGTTCCTGAAAATATTTTACCAGAAAATAAAAGTTCCTGGACCCTCTGACCAAACTAATAATAATAATAATAATTATTATTATTATTATTATAATGCCAATACAAACAAATAAAAAAAGGCAATTTATTTTGCCAGGGTCAAAAGACAATGTGGTTTAGTTTGCTGAGGTCCCGTAAGGCTTTTGTCACCAGGTTTCATGTTTAATCAAGTTGGTGGACTATCAGCTGGCACAAAACCACATCACAACCTTATGTGAGCAAGGTGCCACCCCTGGTACAGTATCAAATCCTCCTGACGTGAAAAGGGCTGGCAAGATGCCCTGCTGCAAGCAAAGGACCCCATCGAGCCAGGGACCGTATTGTGCTCTCCTGGTGATCGAGAAAACCCCCTCCTTAAGAGTGAAGGACTGCATTTCGCCCTCCTGAAGGACAAGCAAGGGACTGAATTGCAAGAGAGGAACCAAATCTTGCCCTCCTGGTGAGCTAGGGCCTGCATTGCACTCTCCTGGCAAGAGAGCAAATCCTACCAGCAGACGAAAGACTGCAATGTGTCCCCCTAGGAGAGAAGAAACTCTCCTGGTAAATCAGGGACAGCATCATACCCTCCTGGCAAGAGATTGAACCATCGTGCCTTCCTGATGGGAGGGCAAACCTTCTCTGCAAGCCAAGGACTGCAACACACTCTCCTCACAAACAAGTGAGCCATGCCCTTCTGGTGAGCAAGGTACTGCATCGCACCGTCCTTATGAGCAAGCAAGTACCCACAACCTCCGAGTGATGGGTTTCATCGGCACTCAAGTGGCCAAGAAGGACTGCATTGTGGCCAAGGCTGTCGGGCAGGCACCAAGGCTTCCCACTGCCAAAAAACCTTCCCTGGTCAAACAAGGGAGAGGTGTCTATGCAGCCTGCAGAGAAGAAGAAGGATGGGTAGCTGGGTTCCAGTGGGAATCTACTGGTACTGATCCTTCCCCAGGTTCCCCTACGGAAACCTTATGATGACTTCAACTTCCTCTAGATGGTCAACTTTGATTGTCTTCTTGGTGCTCCAAAGAGCTCACTAAACCATCTATTTTGTTGTAGCGACAAGTTTATGGGAGATAGCAGCGATCTCTGATCCCTATCATGCTTATCCACTGACTTAACACCACCAGTCTCTCTGAGAAGCAGTTAACCAAACGTGTGGAGCATGTCACCAGTTGGCATGTCAAAGTTAGTTTGTTACCAGAATTTGTGGACAGGTATATATTTTTTTTGCTGCGTTACATTTGTACTTGAAACTGGGAAGTTGGGAGTGGGAATGACGACATCTCTAAGTTAAGCTTTCCAGTTGCCAAGTCGGAAAAACTTGCCATATTAACAGCAATATTCCTGCATATAAACATTGAATAATAATATAAATACGGCTCATTTGTTGCAACATAGAGCAGTCAGAAATTCTAAAATAAAAAGAATATTACAGGAGCTTAATTACTGTTTACCCCTGAACTCGGAATTCCTACTGGGAACTTGGGGATGGTGTGGGTGCTCCGACTTCCAAGTTGGAAATACTGACCTGGGGGGGGGTTCCCGTTGGGAGTTCCAACTTCAGAGTTAAAATGAAACAGCATTAATACAGATCTTCAGCCCTTTACAAGAAACTTTGATCAAGGCAAACAGCCAAAGAAACACAGCAGAGTTTATCTTAACCTGCTTCTGCTTTCAGTCCGGTTGAGCTGCTCAAAGAGGTTTATGGAACAAATTTACTGAATTTACCAGCAATAAGGACAGGGAGTTATAGACTGCTAAGATGGCCTCAATACTAATCTCATGCATTACATCCTGAACGTGATGTCTGCGGCATCTTCATAATACACAATCCAACCATGCTTCTCCTTAATGGAGGGAAACTATGGCAGATTGGTTTTATTGGAAGGTGACATATGATGTTCTGTACGAAACTGGCATCGCAGCGTTTCTGTAAAAGCCTGCTGCATTAGAAGCCTTGAATGAACAGTGGAGGGAATAAGTAATGACGGTCTATTTTAGCCGCCCTCAGAGCGCAGGAAGCACTCTTCTTTAATGGATGACTCATGCTGCTTCTTGTTGACAAGAACATGCTCCAATGTTCCCAGAGTGCTTGTTCTGCAGAGCCTCTCGCTCACCTTATTTCCCAGTTAGGGGTTCAATTAAGGACTCGGCAGTCGTATGAGGCAAATGCCACTCTTATCTTCCAAAGCACACATCGTTTGGTGAAGCCTGGATGAAGCTTGTGTTATCCCAAGAACATCACAGAGAAATACATAAAGATTGATTCTGGCTGTAAACCAAAGACATTCAGGACGATAATCTGATTTCACACGGAGGCATCGCTCTGCGGCCCTGATTTTATGGCTAGTAATGTTTCCTCAGGGCTCAATGTAAACAGCAGCTCTACAGTCAAACTTACTCACACTTCAGAGAAATAAGAATGAATAGTATTACATAGAAAAAAGCAGTATTTGAGTGATAATTTACTCATTATCTTGAACTGTGCCCCAAATGTCCCCTTGAGCTTTTCTGCGAGCAACGACAGAGTCTCTATTTAGCTTCCATGCTATTGATTATGTGATGCAGTTTCACGTTAAGTCACACTTTTCCATTTATGTAACCTGCTGAGACACAAACAACACGAGAAAAAGAAGACTGAGGAAAAAATGGTTTTGATGTTTTGTTTTATTTCACTGAGCAAAAATAAGCTTCACATCAGGTCTTAGTTTGGCTTCAGAGGAGGAGGAGTCAGTATGTTGGTCACAGGAAGACATACATAGTGTAGCTCCTGGTTGTTAACATGACGGTGACGGTGTTTACAGTGTCATCCCATGGTCCCATGGTCCAAACCTCTTCCTTGACCCTTAAATTGCCCCAACACCCACTTTTACACAAATATTTAAAGAGAAAACAAACATTTTTCATCACTGAGCATTTTTAGAAACAAATCACAACCTGTACAAACTCTATGTAGATATAAATTTTGTACATAAGATTTCAGAAATAATGATTTTTTTTTTCTTGTTTAAGTAGTTTTGAAAAAGGTTTTCTTTGAAACTGGCAGGATGTCACACTCTAAACATGAACAGGAAGTCTGTAACATACATACAGCACTGCGTCTCACATGGTGCTTTCCAGAGAAACGACAAAATCAGCATAAACAGGATTTTTAGGAGCACATAAAGTATCAGTATGTGTTTATAAACTCCAAGACGTCCAGAAAATCTCAACCCAGCAGATCCCGTCTCTCTCTTTTTACAGACAAAGAACTGGAGAAAAAATACACACAACGTGGTGGAATAATAATCTGCCTGTAAATGCTGTCAGGAGGCCTAAATCTGTTAGATGGAGCTGATTTTACTCTGGTGCATTCAGCAGGAGTTGGCATAGGTATCCTGTCTTTGCATTCATTTTCTTCAGCCACTCATGTTGTTGCAAAACTCTTACGTTTGAGTTCCTCTTTTCATCATTCCTGCAAACTTGAGCCAGTCTCATTTTTCTGCTAAAAGATTAATGTTAAAGTAAGAAAAACACCTGAAAATTCATCTTAAGAGACAGATCGTAACAGTCTATCTTTGCAAAATTAAGAAGTCAAATAGATTGTGGTTTTGTGTAAAAGTGTCTGTGAATTTGGGGGACCAGATTTGAAGCTGTTTTGGTCTCTGATGTACAGAGGCCCCGGGTTTTTGATCCACTCCTTAAGCCCTGTTTCCATCAAGCAGTTTAGATCAGTTTGTCTTGTCCTCTTTCCACTGACTGATCCCAGCACCCTTCTGTTGGGGAGCCATACTAAACCGATTCAATCTCGGAAGGTGGAGATACAACACTGCAGGCCATTGATTGGTCAAAACAATCGTCACTCACTGCCCGATAGCAGCTGCATTTCTCCTAGCGGCACACAGTCTTCTCAGAAACAAAGCTTGATTGCACATGCCAATCACAAAGAGGACAAAATGCTGGGTGTCTTCCATTGTTGGACTTTGTTTGCTGTGTCGCGTTTTTTTTCTTTGTTGGATTTCTAAGCTAGGTACTCTGTGTAGCACTGCTTTGGCATCATGCTATTATGTTACTGATGCAGCTGTCGGCATACAGCTTACACACCACCCACCACAAGGGGGCACAGTTGGCTCTGGAAATGCAAACAGTGCCAAGCTCAACCGAGCCAACCTGTACCAAATCGTACTGACCTAAACCAGACTGCTGGTTTTAGTTACCCTCTTTTCTTGACATGATCTATCACCAGAGAAGCTCCATGAGGATTGGCTATTGCACCATAGATGACTGGCTGATGGTCAGATTTTTTTTCAACTTAGAGCTTGTTTCCACATTTCTTTTAGTCTAATAGGACCTTCTGACTGATCACATCGTTACATTGACTCCATGTCAAACTCACTGTGTGAATGACATTTCCATCTGGTGTGAACACAACATAAACATCCAGTCTCCGCTCAGTTGGCTGTGTGACACCCAGGAAGAATGTGTCATCCCACACAGGTTACATATCAGGACCTCCAGACAGCTGGAGTCACAGACCGAGGAGCTCCCTGAATTCCCACTCTAATGGTGATCCCCTCCTGGTTCATGTTGAGCTGTAAAACTTCAAACCTGTTGTCCCCTGGTCTGGCTCTGCTCATTATGTCAGTTAGTTTTTGGGGCCAAGATAAACACAATCTGGTTTGGACACACCTTGTTCTATTTTGAAAGGTAAACAAATGTTTTAATGTAGTTTCAGTGCATAACTTCTTGTTCCTTCTTCATCTGATCTGTGTGCACTGATGCACCGTTGCTCTGGCATGCAACGCCTGACATGCCTTGACAGAACAGAGATGGATCTGGTGATTTGACCATAATGTTGTGACAAAGTTGGCCCAGCTCTGATCCTTCCATAGAGATAGTAACAGAGGAGAAAAAGAGATTAAATGTTAGGGATTTACCAATATTAGTTAGTTCCAGGGTTGAAATATTGATTTGTAATGAATAAGAGTTTAAAAAAAAAACAGCCCAGCATGACTGAAAGGGGGTTGCTCTGGGATTGTGAGGGCTTTTTGTAACGTGATCCAGTACAATTTGTCCACTCTTGAATGTAACATGTACATTAAACTTCTCTGACAGAGTAAATCTCATTAAATATAATCTCTGACTGAGACGGGCAGCGTCTCATTTAACTGAGTGCTGATTTCTGAAGGCGCTGAAATGATGGACGTCTCTCTTTATCTGGTTCAGATTAGGACATACAAAGGATTCTCACATTCCTCCTCCTGCAGCAGTCTCAGAGGCCGACACTCCTCCTGGACTTGTGGGAGATCTGCGTCACAATCACAGCGAGGAAGATCGAGTGAGCTGCAATATCCTTTTATCACCTCCTGGAGGGTTGAGGTGCCTCGGAGCGATGTTCATAAATGTCAGTTATGCCCCAGCAGAGGACGAACTGCTGAATTAATATTACACGTCAAACAATGCTCAATCCTTTTTTATTGGTCTGCTCTGTTAGCACACATAGCCTGAGCCTCCGAGCGCCGTGTGGGACCCGTCCTGGCCTGCGTGGTGAATCCAGACTGCACATACAGTGAGATGTCTATTATTAGGTGTAGTTAGCTTTGCTCAGAGGACATTTACTTGAACAGGAACTGCAATCTTGTCCAGATGATCAAATATTTTTAATGGATCTCCATTTTCTCCTGAGGATTAAAGAGAAAGGGCAAAGGTTTAAAAGAGCATCATTTTCCTTTATTGGATGATCTATCTGAACTTAATGTTTGTGTTACTTTAGATGGTATGTCCAAGCAGGGAATACGATATTTAGAGGCTGTTATATGCCTTTTAACTCAATGTACTCTGCTGTCACGCATGGACACAGAATAATGGCTCAATACCACCACCTTTGAACGTTCAACATTCAGCCCCTGGAGAGGTTTTGACCTTTGTGTTTGAAAATTGGTGGATATTTTTATTTGTCTTGGATCTACAAAAAAGTCTCTTATAATCATGGTGAAAACCCAACAGGAAGTCAGCCACACAGGCTTGGGTTAAAATAAAAAAATGCATCTTTCTTGCGATTTGAATGGACCACGTTTGAAAAGATATAAAGGTCAGGTCTTCACTGCTTTGCTTGCAGCTTTAATCATTGTTAAAGCTGCAGATTTAATTCTGCCAGTAAAGAAAAATAATTCAAGAAGTTGTTTGAGAGAAGTTGTTTTTCAGACAGTTTTCTTTAGAAAGCGCCTGAGTCTGAAATACTATTAAACATTCTGTTTTGTCCTCCAGTGCTCAAGAAAAAATACCAAGAATTTTAATTTTTACCGAAAAGGATGTCACTGTATGCATCATACATGAGAAAATGTGTGCAAAAATGAATTATTGACGAGTTCAACAAAGTGCAGAAAAGGTATGCAGGTTGCAGGTTTTTAGGTCATCACTTTCTGCCAAGTTGGGACGAAGTTTATCGTGTTTCTTAGAAAGCCCTGTGGGTGAATTCTGGTAAAACCGCTGACAGGGCCAGGCTTGCTGTTTTACTCGTTTTTTTGCTCCTTATGCTAAGCTAATGTGAATTGAGGGACTTGCTTCTTATGTAATGTACACATATGGCAGGAGCATCTGTGTTGTTGGGTAACTCTCATGGGGAAAACCAAGAGGAGCTTAACCTGATGTTTTCTATGTTTCTTTTAAGGTTCAGTCTGGTAACAAGGACACACATTAGCTTAATGAAAATCTGCAAACACTGGTGACTTTTGAGCTTCTTTCTCAATAGTTCTTTTTTTTTTCCACGAAGTATTTTTTATGTCAAGGGAACTATTTTGAAACTTCCTGGTTCAAACCAAAACGTCAGAAAGATAATAAGGTCTGTCTGTTTAGGACAGCTGGTAGAGAGCAAGATTTGTAACGGGGTCAGCTGCTCTAACTTCAAAGTATGTGATGTAAACATCCAGCTCATACTGGTGACCAAAGGAAGCAGAGTTTAAAAGCCTTGCGTGCCATATCGAAAATGCTAACTCAACCTTGCTTCTACTGACCTAACCAGAGGCAAAGAGGCAGGGTTGAGGTGGGCCCTCGCTAACAACTGTTGTCTCTGCCTGTCTGTCATGCCAGCTGACAGTTGTAATCCATCTCTTATAATCTAAAATGCTGAGTTGTAATAAAATCCACTCTGGTATTATTAAAAAAATAGCTATTTCCAATAAAGCGGTGTATTTTTGCTGGAAAGATCAGCTTTGTTAAATGGGTGTGTAATGTAGTTTGAGGTACTTTTGGAGCCAGCCTCAAGTGGACACTTGAGGAACAGCAGTTTTCTACATCTGCTTCATTTCTCATGGCCAGAGAATTGCACATTTTCTTGGCGTACATTTGTCTTCTTAATGCAGTTATCCGCTTCAAAAACCATCATAATGTGTCACCATTAATTACTTTGATTCAAAGGAATCACAAAGAAAAATGGACAGGATGACACTGGAAACCAAAACTAAAGAGATGTAGACACTGTAAGAAAATGAAGCTGATTTAATCTTCATCCCCTCTATTACTGCAAGCAATACACATCACTGCGCTGCCTTAAGGCAACATCTTTGTCCGGGCTGGTATAAATCACAGCCTACATATGACCCCTGAAAATTTCAACCCCATTCATCTTTCCTCTAAAAAGCATATAAAAATCATTTCTCTCCACCACATCCATGTAAAATTTGACTCATAGCAGATCGAAGGCAGCCATCTTTGTTTTAAAAACATTCTCTAACTGCTCCCCTCCATGCTCCCCATATTAAAACCACTCCCTGAAACAACAGTTGTGATTGGCTGGACTTGAATCGGTTCAGATGGGAATCAGTCAGAGCCCGCACAGAATAAAAACATGAGCTTGCATAAAAGTGTGAAGGGATAGATCTCATGTATGTGTGTTTGAATCTGCACCTGTTTATATGAAGGTGCCCTTTACAGGGTGAAGTATGGAAATCAAAACCTACTCTTCATGAATTAATACCTCTCCTGACAGATATTGCTGCTGGAACAAGCCCACATGTCGATCCTGCCGTCAGCTGAAAGCAGCCTGTGTTTGTGAGCCGTGATGGACGCTCTGTGGGGCCTCAGCTTTTTTTATGACGCCAGATGGTCGGCCTAATTCACAATGCAGCAACCCCTCCGTCATGTCCTGTACGCTGATACCTAAGCCCGTCGTGGGAACTGGATGTGAAGTCCAGATGACAGTAGCAGGTCATTGCTCAAACTGCTCTCCAGAGCCAGGACCCTCTCATTCAGGGCTGCATTCAAAGCCTCACTGTTGTGTTCAGTTTTTATTCTTTCTGCTGTCCTCACAGGGCTTTTTATCCTCTGGCCATCTGCTGACACAGCTGATAAAAATTTATATGAGCTGGAACATTTACAGCTGTTTTCTGTGTTTCGTCGTATCATAAAGTTTATGATTATTTAGTTGAAGAAACAATGTTTATTCTCAATCAAAGGTTCAGCGTTTGTGTAGACAACATGTACTTAGATTATCTCTTATGTGGAAACAAATCATTGCACAGTCAGAGTTCCAACCATGCTGCAAAAAATGTGCAATAAAAAAAAAAAAAAAAAAAAAAAAAACTGTGCTGTTCCTCAGTTTACCACTTGGGGCTGATTGTGTTTACACAGAAACGGCGTTCCAGCCTGCGATCGTCGCGAACTACTGTGCGATGCTTGGGCTGCTCAATCTGCTGTATTTGCTGACTTTCTTCATACAAAATTTGTATCTGTTGCTCCACTTTTGAACTTAGTATTCCCCAATTCACCAGATGATCGGCTCAATTCTACTTCAGTGGAGATCTCCCAGAAGCTGCTTCTGGACAAGACAGTTATAGCACCACCTGCAGGCCTGGCATGCTTACTACAGCGTTTTCAGTCCCTTGGCGTTTCCATGTGAACGCAGATTTTTTTCACTGCATTTTCACTGTGTTAGCGTTTTCAGATGAAATGCTGTCATGTAAACAGGCCTTACACTTTTTAACTCAGTGCGGCGTCCATTCCCAAGCTGCAGGGGGCAAGGTAACGCAAATACATGTCTACCAAAGTACTAAACTAGGGTAGAAGAAGTTGTTTACACTGTTTACAACGTTTTTTTTTTTTGTCAATTCCCCTTCTCTGCTGAGTGTTGCCCCAATTTCATGTCAGGATTTGTTCATTACACAGTTATCCTTGTGATCTCTGTGTGATGAATTATATTAATGCCAGTATTTTTGTACTTCAGGCGCTAGGAGCTCCGAATGTCAACGAGACTTTTGGAGGTGCGTGACGGAGAAGTTTTGAAGAGAACTGCATGAGGGGGCAAGGATGCTAAAATGATGTCAAGACATGTGGACCTTACAGATGCATCAAGCATAAACTTCGTAGACCTGTGTAGACGTCTCAGGGCAACAAGCTGTGAGCAGCACCAAGTATAGCCAGCTCTTAAACTACAGTACAAACTGTTACAAACAAACAACTGTCATGTTTCAAACTGCAGCACAATGCAACTGTCTATGAATACCTTATCTCGTTGTGTTGTATCCGGCAAAATCATTACATTTGTGTTAGTTTTGGCGCCCCCTGTGGGGACTAAGCAGTAACTCCAATTTGGTTCATTCTACTCATGCTTACACAGTGTTTCCACTGTCAGCAGTCTCCATCTGCTTTCTTTGAATAATCGTATCACTTCCTGTGAATCTTTATAGATAACAGGGTTTCAGGTCAGGCTTTCTGAATTCAGACAGTCACTTTTTTTTTTTCCACAGGAGCAGTTTCAGATGTTAAAAATGTCTTTCTCAGAAGCAATCCTCTCTGATCTTCTTTAATCCTCTGAATATAAAACTGTAGATCAGTCTCTTTGCTAAAGGAGTCCTGTTCAGGATGTAAGGGACACGTTTCTTTTTATCGAACGTCGTCTTCTTCTTCAGAAGATGATCTTAAACAGAACCAATCACATTCACTCACGAAGAAGCTGCAGAATGAATGCGTTGCTCAGCCTCTGCATCATATCTCACAATCAGACTGTGAATGTAGAGCGGAGCAGTGACGTAGATGGATGACAGTCTACCAGGAAATTCAATTTGAAACCAGATCTCACAGCCCCCTCATGTAATTCAGATAGACACTTTGAGACCCTGGCTGCTTGCTGATGACGAATTCAAAACGCAGGTGAGAAACAGTTGGATAGAAGTGTGGGTGTGGAGAAACACAGCCAGTGTGTGTGTGCGTGTCTGCGTGTGTGTATGTGTATGTATGTGTATGTCTACAGACTATCCTTTAGCTGACTTTATTGTGACCAATGTTCTTACCCATGAAATCATTCACATATCATTCACAGTCTGACAGGCTGCTTTCGCTGACAGCTTCATACTCGGCTTAACAGAAGAAAAATCTGCTAAAGTGTCAAATTAACACAGCGTTTTTCCGGCCCTGTCATGCATTAACACCTGAAACACAGATTTCACACACTATCTGTGGAGGATATTTATGGAGGAGTTGAAAAACATGACGAGGCTACAAACATGCTAACTCCTCTGTGAACTTCTATGAAACAGGAAAGAAAATTTGATTTCATGGTTTCGTCAGCATCCTTGATTGAATAGTTTGATGTTTGACCCTAACCCTTTGCAAATAAATATATATATATATATATATATATATATATATATATATATATATATATATATATATATATATATATATATATATATATATATATATATATATATATATATATATATATATACATACATACATATATATATTAGATAGATAGATAGAAAGATAGATAGATAGATAGATAGATAGATAGATAGATAGATAGATAGATAGATAGATAGATAGATAGATAGATAGATATGAGCAGGTCTTTGCATGTTTAGGAATTGTTTTATAAAATTAAGTCTTAAGAAAGCCTAAGCCAAGATATTGAGGAAAAAAAGTTTAAAGATGCTAAAGGCAAAGGCTAAAGACACAGTTAAAGAGAGGGTATCCCACTTTGTCCGATGGTAAACATGGATATAAAATACCAATGTTGGATGTTCAGAACAACCATGTGCAGATTTTCAAGCCTTTATCATACATGTAGAAATCCTTTAATCTTGAATCTCGCTGAAATGATGACATTGTCACATGAGGACCTCCTTCAAGGTCCAACACCAAGGTCTGCCCATAGCTAGCCAATCAGAGGGAGGGGGGTTTGTGGAGCAGGGAGCCAGCAGGTAATGAGACAGCAGCTAAAACAAAGGCTGAAATATAAAGTTTTTCTAAAACACCAGTGAGAGAAAAATGGTGACTAGGGCACCATAGGAGCAGGAAAAAAAACGTATCAACAGAAAAATACCCCCTCTTTAACAAACAATAAGTCACTTCAAAACCTGTTTGAGTTTTGAGCTAATTGGGAAGTTTTCAAGAGCTTTGTTGACACCATTAAATCTACCTAAATTGAGAACAGCGTCAAGCATTGCTGAGTCTTACTTTGTCTTCCGTAAAACTCATCGCTTGGTATTTCTCAGCATCTCCAAAGCAAATCACATTCATATTCCTGGAAATGCAAATTGACCTGATGATGCATATCACTAGAACTCAATCTCTGTGTGTCTGTGTGTGTGTATACCTGTACCTTTTATGTGATACAGAATTTTTTTAAATGTTGGATCAGACATAATAATTAGCACTTTATGGATAATTAGCACTTTAAATTCTTTTCTACAGTTTTTATGTGGGTGAGATGATGAGATCATTGTAACTTATTGCATTCAATTGTAATGATATTGTGATGTAATATATCTATATCTAATATATCTATGGTCTGCCAGGGACTACAGATGAGAATTGGCCTTATGGCTAACTCTCGTGTATTTACATTGATGCTGTGCTGAAATGTTCATGAATATGCACTTTCCCTTTAAATAAATAACTTAAATACTAAATGATTACTAAATTGGTAATGTTCCATCTCATTTGTTTACATCCCTGTGTTGCATTTAAGTTATTGATACAGACATCAAGGGTATAGTGGCATATTGTCCCTACTTAGCTAGTGGCATACCATTGGCTATGCCATGTGCCGCTGACCTAGCAGCATATACAGTGACTTAAGACTGTACCAGACACAAATAGGTGACGTCACAGAAACTACATCCATATGATACACTTACTTCAGAAGCCTATCATTGATGATGGTCATATCGTCATGAAATGGGCAAATCTTGTGGGTTTGATAATTAAAAAAAAACAAAAAAACATTTATGTAATTTCCCTGATGTTTAGTGTGTGTTGATAGAGAGATTTGTTATTAGGACACAAACTCTTTTTGAACCAGGCTGTCAACATGTTTATTTCTGCTGTAAAAATCAGCTTATTAAATAGGCGTATATGTGGTTTCTGGCGTTTCTGCAACCAGCCTCTAGTGGACACTCGAGGAACTGCAGCTTTTCACATTTCCTCACAGGCTTCTTGTATCAAGAGTGGGGGTTGCTGCTTGGTAATGACATGCTACGCCCATTTATTCAACCCTGCTGCTTCCTTCTGGACTCCATGGAGTTTTATAACATCAAACAGTCCTGACCACAGGGGTTCATTTTGTTTTTCACTGCGGTCGTTTTTTTCATGACGGAGGACAGATTATGACCCAGCTTTCCTGAAACGCAGTGGAAATTGATCATGGGGCCAAGTCGACTGTATGAAATGATCACAGATTGTAGGTTTGTAAGTATATTATTAATGTCAGGAGGAGAAGCTCATACAAGGACAGGACGTCTCTGCAGCTCTCAGAACGATGGTATGACAGACTAACGCAGAGGGCTCGCTCCCCCCGGCCCTCGGCCCTCCACTCCGTCCAATCTCTGTGAGTTATTTCCTCCCTTGCAGGGTGAGCATCGCAGCAAACACATCAAACAAGATTACACTTATAGAGGCAGTGTATATTTACTCCCCTCTGAGACGTGTTTAATTTGTTTGTTGCCCTGGTGATGTGAATCTCACAGAGTGGCAGAGGAGTTGTCTGTAATTATAGAGGAAGCCTCACCATCAGAGGCTCTAATATACCAAATGAATACACTCAGGCTGTCATGCAGGCCCTGTGGCGGCTCACGCATGACCTTGGACACTGTGAAACTGCAGCCACAGGAATATGAGTCACTACTGCTGCTGGACCTGTGAACCTGTGAATGAGCTTTGAGTGTAATGTCAAAATAATGGGACATAGGGCAGTTAGAGTCAGTGTTGGGTGCAGTGTGATGACATATATTTTCACAAGATAGAGAAAATGAGCCACTGTCATGTCCCCCGGGTCACAGGTCAAAAGCCTCGCAGTTTTGAAAAGTAAATAACGGCCAGGAGAGGCTGTGCAGGGGCTCCCAGCACACACTTATCTGAAACAACCACCAATCTGCAGTCACGCACACACTCACACATTCATGACTCCTGAAAACTACCTGAGGGTTTCTGTATGGGCCGCATGTGTGAATGTAATCAGTGCAAACCAGGGAGAAAAAGACAGGAAATCAGTGAGTTAAAATCTTCTGAAAAAGGATCATTTTAAGATGACAAAGGGGAAAAACAGGTAGCCTTTTTCTGTTGCTTTTTCCTTTCTCTTGTTTAACTTTTTCCTTCTCTTTTCATTCCATCTTTTCTTTATTTTTATTCTTTCTTGCTTGATTTTTGAATTTTCTTAAGCATATATCTTGTTCTTTCTGATTTTTTATTTTTTGTTTTTATGTTTGATTGTTTCTTTTCCTTTTCTTTTTCTTCCTTGCTTGCTCTCTTACTTCCATGCCTGCTTCCTTGCTTGCTTTACTTTCTTGCTTCCTTGCTTTCCTACTCGTTTCCTCTCTTCCCTGCTTCATACTACCTTGCTGCTTCCTTGCTCCCTGATTTACCACATTGCTTGTTTGCCTCCCCCCTTTCTTACTTCCTGTCTTCCCTCCTTCACTGCCTTCTTCCCTGCTGCCTTGCTTGCATCCTTGTTTGCCTGCAGCTCCTTTTCTGTGTTTGAGTTTTTCCTTTCTTTTTTCTATTTTCTTTTTGCCTTTACCTATCTTTCCTTTTATCCTTACTCTTTTATTTCTTTCTGCTTTTTCCTTGTTTCACTCTCTTTTTCTTTTGCTTTTCCTATTTTGCTTTCTTGTTTTCTTTTTCATGTGTTTTCCTTTCTGTATTCATGTTTCTTTTTCTTTTACTTACTTTCTTTTATTTTTACCTTTCTCTCTTGTCCTGTTCTATATTTTTGCTTTCACTTTTTTCTTTCTTTCTTCCCTTAATTTTTTTTTTTTTTTTTTTTTTTTTTTTTTTTGTCTTTTTGGATTTAATACACAGTCTCTAACAATGTTTGTTAAAGAAGAAGTTCACCAAAACAAAACTGTGTCAAGTCAAATAAGATGCACAGGAAATAAACCTCCACCAGGCCCAGACATCTGACAATAACATGCCAACTGAATCCAAACTGGTATTGTTAGTTCTGAGTTAAAAAGACAGTTTCCACAGTTTTATATTGACAAACAAAGAGTGAAGGAATCTCTGAGTTATTAAAATTCATCCTTAAAAATCCAAACTGCTGTTGGATCCTTCTGTTGACTAAAGCCCTCTTATCATCAATGTAGTCCTAAAATTCATCCTTTCTGCAGCAGGGTTCTCTGAGTTAAATGTTCAGCCTGCTTTCATCAAATCTCTGTAGCCATCAGCTTTAGGAGGAGGAGGAGGAAGATTAAACCTCTGGGCTGATATTTCTACCAGCATCGAATGGACAGTGAATATTAAGGATATGAGATATTCAGGCCAAGACCTTCTTTTCTCTGACATTTATGTCCACATTGTTCCCTGGTCTAATGTCGTCGATCTGCTTATAGAGGAATGGCTGTTTGATCTTCACTGATGGGTTCAGGGATTTTATGTCAGGCAGTGCAATCAGCTTCTTTGTTCTGCAAACAGACTGTTTTACTCCATACGACTCGGACAGTCGGATCGTAATTAGAAACATTTCTGGAACAAAAAGAGAAATCTGATTTCATGAATAAATTCTGTATTCATGTGCAGATATGAGTCCAGAGATTAGAGCTCATGTTTCATCGGTTAGAGAGGCCATCAGGAAACAAATCTGCTTCTCTGAGCCTCGTCTTCAGGAACCAGTTCATCAGATCTCCTAGTGTAGAGAGGAATCATTTATTCAGTGAAGACTCAGAGTCTTTAAAACATTACCACTTTACCAACCTTTCCTACTGAAATGTAATTTTGTTGCTCTGAAACATGTGCAATGATGAACAAAGCCATACCATACTATACCACACCATAAATTTGTATTAGCTAACTTTTTCATGACTTGGTATTAACTATCTTTTATTATTTTTTTAATTATAATTATTTTACAGTCCTAGAGAGCAATATTGCACTGCAGAGTTGCAGAAATTCTTTCGTCTTTTCTTGTCTTCACTCCTCTCTTGTTTCATCAGATGGATTAGAAGACAGCCGTCTCTTCAGTCATGTTTTTGATGTGATGAAGCCAAAGCGAGAGGAAAGATGTCAAAGAAAGCAGCAGAAGAGATGAAGGCTTTCATAGAGAAGGAGGAGGAGTATTCAGGTCTCTCCTCAGCAAGAATCCTGTCTCGTCTCTTGGAATGGTTTCAATCCCAAGCACTCCAAATGAGAGGGCCCTGGAGCAAGGCTGCAATCTCTGCGAGCGAAATCACTGGCCTGTGCTCATCAGCCATAAACATGTCAACTCAGAACTAGGTCACTGTTCTCTAAGCGCGCACATCAAACGGGGGCCTATCCTGCACTGTGAGCCGGCCACTTTCTGCGCTGCACCTCCACATGATGTGGCCCATTTTTTCATCCTTTGTGCATGTGACATGTCACCGCCTCTTTGCTCCCACAGCAGGCAGCTGAGAGGAGGGGGGGAGGAAGAGAGACACGGGTTTTACAGACAGGGTTAAAAAGAGAGGGTCAGATCAGTTGGAGAGGAGAAAACAGAGAGGAAGAGGAAACGAGTGTATGAATAGGAAAGAATAAAAGGAGAAGTTTGATGCAACTGAACAAAAAAGTTTTGAGATGCTTCTGCAGCTTTGGCTTCATCTAAATGTTTCACCAAACTCAGGATGAAGAGGATTTATTCTGCAGACTTCTGTTCTAAAAGTTAAGGACAGAAAAGAAACAGAGAGAGGATAAAAGATGGAGGAAAAAAAGCCCAAACCTCTGCGTTAGTCGACAGCTCAGGTTTCTATCTGTGTCACTGATTTCCCAGAAGTCTTCTCTGCAGCCTGCCAACATTATTCATTAATCACCTCGCTGTGCTTTTTGCCAGGACGTCTTGTTAGTGCAAGTCAGAACTTACAGAGTATTTGGAGCCATGTTCAGCTGACATGTGGCGTGATACAAACCTCCTGCCTTCTTTTTTCACTCATTTTCAGCTTACTTTCTGGTTTTTCATTAAATATGGATGTTAGATTTGATTCATGAAGAGTTTAATATTGTAAGAATACAACTTTATGTTACATCAGAAAATAGAAAAGGATGAGACAGATGCAGTCGTCTTTTTTCCTCACTCTTCTACAAAGATTCAAGCCTCGTTTGATATGATAATATCTCAAATGCTGCACTATCCCTTTAAGCCTGGTGACATTACTGCAGCGACTTAACCTTTGGAATAATTATAGCACATATTCTGTGTGTGCTGAGGTTGTCATGCAGTATTTGACTTAATTACCGGTGCAGTAAATCAAGTGTAACAATGTGCATTCAAAGTGTTTCATTAGCAACACTCTGCACAGCATGGTAATAATGTGCTTGGGTTAAAGGTGAGCATGCACGCAAACTCTACACCAGGACTTGAATGCTAAGTAGGTTTAACATAATGATATGACATGTAAATCCTACACACTTACTACAAAGCTCAGTGACTTTATTTCCTCTTTGCATTCTTAAAACAAACTTTTATTTTTTTTTTGCACATGGGCTAATATTTGCTCACAGCGTGCTCCACATATAAATACGATTCATCCATTGAGAGTAAATGCAAACTCCCATCCAAGGAAAAGCGTTTGTTTTGTTGCCGCTCTGCTGATACTTTCTTAAAAGTGCTGTGTGTTTATTTTCCGTGCAGTATCAACAGCATGTCACTGAAGGACTTTGTTTTTCTCCACAGCCTGTGTTTATGCAGTGTTGGCCCCAGTTAGAGCTTTTAGAATAGATGTTTTTATACCAAAGCTGCTTTTGTTGAAGGTTGTGACTTCATCTGCACGATTTCTGGATACTTAAATGACAAATAAGAAGGTTTTTCATTGCTGTGGTGCAGTAGAGAAAACTTTCAAAACAAACTATGAGCCACCCACCCACCCAGGAATAACAAGCAGGGAGCAAGACAGAGACGGCTGGTGAATACATCTTAAAGTACAACTTTTAACATTTGCCAGTCAGCCAAAAATATGTGTACAACAGTCAGTGTTGCTCAACTTCTAATGTTAGCATGAACTTCTTTTTCCTGGATGACTTCCTTTTCTGTGTGCTGAATTGTTAAGTCCAGTTAGCAACTTAAGAAGAGTGAATTTAGATTTAACTTTACCTCTCCAGACATGTCTCCAAACTGTCATTTCCAGGCCCTGTTTACACAATAACGTTTCATCTGGAAAAGCTAAAACACAGTGAAAATGCAGTGAAAAAAATCTGCGTCTACGCAGACACGCTGAGGGACTGAAAACGCTGTAGTAAGCATGCCAGGCCTATAGGTGGTGCTGTAACTGTCTTGTCCAGAAGCTTTAGGGAAATCTCCACCGAAGTAGTATTTGGCTGATCATCTGGTGTATTGGCGGATACTAAGTTCAGGAGTGGATCAACAGATGGCCCCAGTAAGAGAAAATGCTGGCTTGCTGTTTACATTGCAACGGTGTCAGCAGCATTTAAGAAAAATCTCATTCCAGAGGACGTATTCAAAAGTTTGCATTTTAGGTCGGCTGTAATGCTGTTTCCGTGTAAACCTGAGGCTGTAACGCAACAAAACTTTTGCATTTCACCCTAAATCTGTTGTCGTGTAAATGGTCCTCCAGGCTCAGAGCATCACCTGGAAGAGGCCTACTTAATCTGATTCTGACAAGTCTCAGTTTCACTGTAAAACTGATTCCCCCAAGGCTGACCTGAAAAGAGAAACAATTCTTATGAATCACTTGTAATCGCTAGTTTTGTCTCAGTTATTTATAACCCCAAGTGAGTTACTTATACATTTGTTCCTGGTAAGTCTCAGTTTCACTGTAAGTTACTAAAGATTACTCAGCATTGACCTTTTCCCCAAAAAATAATTGTTTCGCTCAAAGGAGTGTTCATGCATTTATTCTGATAAGTCCCTGTAGCCTCAGTTTCACTGTAATTTGTGAGGTACACAAAGACATATTTTTTTATGGCATGAACATTTAAAAAGGACATTATTATGGTGCTGATTTTAAAAACTTATAATGTTAGGTTTGTCATATTTGTCCAAACAAGAGAAGATATTAGTATTTGAGTTGTTTGGTTAATGCAGGTAGGGTTGGTCATTTCTAATCTGACCTCTTTTACGTGTTTATTACTCCATCCACTGTCCTGTCTTATCCTCTGAATAACATAATAAAAAAGCCAATATGTAACCAAAATAACAAATTTAACCATGAAGCTTCTGTAATATGTAGAATATGAAAAGATCTTTTTTTTAATTATTATAAATTATTTATTACTATTTACGAAAGCATAATGATGTCAGCACTGAGTCCACAACAAATACAGTCAAGGGGACAATAGCGTTCTATTCTATTCTATTCTATTCTATTCTATTCTATTCTATTCTATTCTATTCTATGTTTTATATAGAATATGTTGATAGAGGCTGCATTACATTTGTTTACATGTGTTTCTGCTTTCTTAAAGATTTGAAAAGCATCTTAATGAGGCTTTGAGATTAAATAGGTGGAAGTTCAGACGTACCATAATGAAATGTGGTAAAAAAAAAAAAAAAAAAAAAAAATCAGTTTAATTATGCTCTTCCTACATAATAACTCCTCTTTAAGCTTTTTAGCTAATCCCAGATAAAATCTCTACATCCTGACTGACAGGCACAAGTTGAAGCAAACATCTTGCTCTCCTTCAGTTTATCTTTGAGTTCCCTGAAGATCCTTGTGCCAGAAAACACATGAACTGTGTCTAATACTGAACTTGAATGATTTATGGGCAGGTCCGGAGAAGAAGGTCATTGTCTGTAGTTGGGATGAGTTGATAGTTGAGACATGTGCCTTCATACCGCAGGAATGCTGTTACCGACACGCTCATAGCCAAGTCTCTGCAGGGTGTAGAGGAATTTGGTGAGGAGGTTTTGGATGGCAGGAAGTGGAGTTACACCAGATCCATCAAGGTGGTAGAAATTTGACAGGAAGTAAGACTTATTCAGGATTATGTGGTTTGGTACTTAAGGGCGTTTTCTCCAAAGAGTAAACAAGGGGATGCCAAAAACAAAATTTTGATGCCAGACAGTTGGTACAGGGGCATGTCATTAGCTCTTCTCTGTAAACGTCGGTGAACCCAAGAGAACAGTTTCAGGAGTTTGGAAAGTGAAATGTTGTTGCATTCTTCACCGACATTCAGCTTAACAGCTCAGGCTCTCTTTGTCATACTTCTGAGTGATGATGCACCAAATATTTTTACATGTGACAAGTCAGGACTGTAGGCAGGCCAGTTTAGCAGGTGGTCTCTGTACTTGTTCGAGTGAAGGAGGCAGCCTTCATGACTTCCAAGAAGAATGTCAGATTTTAACTTTTCACTTTGTTTCAGGCTCAAGCCCAGACAAGCTGTGGCCCTTTCTGGATTATGTTTGTAGATGGGTTCCCTCTTGTGTAATACAGTTTTAATCTGCATTTGTGAGTCGGGGTGAGTCTATCCCTTTCTCTAACCCCAGCACGGTCTCAGCAGATGTCTGTCCAACATGAGTCTTCTTCTGCTTGCAGTTTCTTTCATTTAAAGGAAGTTTGTTCTTGTTGTTGTAGGTCACTGATTTTTGCAAAGGTCTGTACTTGTGTGTTAACATGGGATCAGATGCATTGTCTTGTTCTGATGTTGGGTTTTTGTCAATAAAGGAGCAAGAACGTTCCCTATTTGAGTCCCTGGCTGGGCACATTTTGAGGTGAGGTTTGACTGTTCAAGAACATGCGTGTGTCTGAATGGTTGTCTGGCTCTATATGCTAGCTCTGTGTCAGGCTAGTGACCTGTTCAGGGCACCTGTTGATCATAAACTAAGTTAGTGAGAAAATGGTCTTTCAGATGTTTTCAGGTTTTTGTCGCTCCTGTCTTGACTTTTTTTTTTTTTTTTGCAGATACTGCTGATTTCAAATTCGAATCGAGCATGTTTTTTACATACACACATACTTTTAAGACACACAAAGTGCAAATCATTAAAATTATTATCAACATTCTACACAGTGTCCCTTTCTTTAACAGGGGTTGTATTTAATAACATCATATTGATGGATGAAAAAAGGATTCACAAAAATTTCTTTGACCTTCTGTGACTCGGAAATCCAATTGACATTTTGTGCACAGTTGGTTTAATGAAGCATGCAACCATTAAGCTGCAGGAACATGTGAACAGCACATCTTTAATTCATGCTGATTAGAAAATACGCTGCAATAAAGAGGCATGCTAATTATCATGCATGTTTCAGCCTACTCGGTTTGGATAATATGCTTGTTTTTTATTCAACCTTAAGGTGGGACTGAGGATTTTTACTGCATTCCTCTCCTCAAATAAGATGCTCTTCAAAATAATAGTATGAAGAAAAACTGAAGAATAAAATGTGCTGTCAAAGCAGGAAGGTGACAGAGTTTATGATGATAGAAAAAATTATTCCTGCGGTGATGAGGAACTAAAGCGTAAGGAGGAAGTGTCTGTTTTTCCCTTTTCTTGCTGGTGTTTGAATAGGCGTTGGTGGGTGATGCATTTCACAAGTTCGTCTCATGTTAGCGAGCATCATGGGGTTACCCATGTGAGAATTCTCAGCTTGTTCACAAAAGTAAAAGAATCGGTGAATGGTGAGAGAAGTTGGTATGTGTGTGTTGGAGGGGGGGTAAAAAGCTAGGAATCTGAGAATCCTATACAGGAGTTAGCCATTATGTAAAGCCTGAAAACACTGCATAGATTAATGGTTTAAGGGGCCCAATCCACGCAGAATGAATTCTTTAAAGTAGGTCCCACATGAAAGGAAGCGACTGCCATGTACCTGCAGCTTTAATTCAGCGTCTGAGAGCCCATACAGCACGCTGCCCCCCTAAAGCCGAACCATTCTGACAGACTCAGAGAGAAAAGAAAGGGCCTTTTTTTAACATGTTAAAATCCACATCCTTCAAAAGAACACGCTTTGTGTTCATGAGAGGAAAAAACCTTGGAAATAATCCTTCTGCATGCTTATCCACACAAAGGAGCAGCGCTCACATGACGCGTCTGTGTTTGAATGCATGTAATCCTACTTTATCATGTTTGTGCTAACTCAGTATATGATTTGGATTGAGAATACTATATCATTACTCTGAATTATGAGTTTGTTGACCTATTTCTGGATGTTTTGGACAGCTGTGGCACTGTAGGTGGTCTGAGGGCACTTCACACTTTGAAAATTACCATAATAAAGGCTGAAGAGGTCTGACACACTGTAGGGTGGACTGCATGGGCTCTGAATGAAATGTGTCAAGTGAAAAGTACTTTTTCTGGTAAATTATTCAAGTGTCCCACAAAACACACAAAAACACCTTACTAGGCTCTAAGGGTAGAAAATCCAACATCTTCACAGCTCTCGATGAATTCAATGCTCAAAGATTGTGTGGTTGTTGGAGATCTGCAGGATAGGGAAACCAAGTAAGCTTAGCTTAGAGCATGTACTTGTTTCTTCCAATTTGAGTTTGATGTCAAAATTTAGAGATGATTTTCACAAAACTGAAAAAGAAATGAGAAAGCCACTGTTGTCATAATTAAACCTGTAATATCCCATTTTCATGACCCCCTTACAGTTAGGATACAAAAGCTCAATGCCAGAGTTTTATTTGCAGACGTTAGCTCTACTTTCAATACTGTCAGACCTCATCTGCTCGCTGAAAAGCTCCTCAATCAAAAGGTAAACCCTGTCATTATTAGCAGATTTTATTCCCTCTCGACTAGCAGGTCACAACAAGCTATTGTAAATGGTACTCTCTACTGTTAAAACATGTAATACAGGGGTACCCCAAGGAGCTGTGAGTTCTCCTCTCTCTTAATCGCACTTTATACTAACGACTCCAGAAGCAGCCATCAAAATAACTTTGTCATAGAAATTTCAGACGACAAACTTATTACCTCCACCAAGGAAGTTATGTTTTTGGGAGAGTTTGTCTGTTTGTCTGTGAACAACATAAAAACTAACAAACAGATCTTGATGAAATTTTCAGGAAATGTTCAAAGTGTGATAAAGAAGGAGTGATTAAGTTTTGGAAGTGATCTAGATAACTGTCTGGATCCAGGACATTTTTAAAGAATTCCTTGTGAGATAGAGCAGTTTTCACCATATGTAACTCCACGATAAATGGTCAAATTGCTTTGCAAAACAATACAAGACAAGGTCATGATAATTTCTGACAGATGTCTTCATAATTTTCAACACTGTCAGGTAGGAAATTATCGTACAAACCGGCAACTAACACCAAATTGTTGCAGTCTGCTGAAAGGGAGTAAAACATTAAAGTAGGACTAAAGTGTTGCGTGACAATCAGAATATGCTTGGTGGAGGTCGGGGTCTCTGAGTGCTTTTCTAGTTGTAAATAGTACATTTCCTACCATTAAAAAAATGTAAAACAGTGATTCTCCAAGGATCTGTGAGCTCTCCTCTCTCTTAATCACACTTTATGCCAACAGCTCGAAAAGCAGCCATCAAAATAACTTTGTCATAGAATTTCCAAAAGACACAATTTTTTAAAGTCTTTTTTATATTTGCCTGTCTGCTTATCTCAATGCAGTTGTTTAATTTCTGGCTTGGTATGAGAAATCATTTAATTCTGACACAAACAAAACTAAACAGATGATATTCCACCCCAGGGCAGTAAGATCACTTGATGATGAATTTATTAATTATGAGCAGCACTGCACTTATGTCCAATGAAAATCACCCCCAGGGACAATAAAGTTTATCTTATCTTAGCTCACCCCGCACAAACACAGATGCTGCATGTATTCTTGCTAATTTTACTGTCAGAGAACACTTAATGACTAACTTTCTGTTTAAAGGATAACCGTTGATTTTAAGACTCACAATAACTCAAGATGAGTTAACACAAGCTGCTTATTATGGAGCCTAACAGAGTTTATGAGAAGAGTTATACTCCCCAAAATATCAAAGTCCAACATGATAAATGTTCTGTGAAAGATCCTACCTGAGGTGCAGTTTGAGTGTCTGCTGGGTAGCAGAGCCTGACTTTTTAATCATGAGGGCGAGGCAAGAGAGAGGGATTACATGGTCTGGTGGCTTGAATATTAATTTTCCATCATCTACAGGAAATATAAACCACAACTTTAATATTCAGTGTCAGTCTGCTGGACACAGTTTGGTCTGGCATTTAAGATGAAGACAAACTGCGTCTTCTGTCAGTGCAAACATATGAATGGAAAAACTAGATGAATGAAGTGGCTGTTTGGTTACTGTGGTGGATGAAAATTACAACATTTGTGGATTTCCCTGGAAAAAAAATGATAAAGTGATTCGGTCAGAGGGATCAAAAGTACATTTTATGTAAGTTTCCTAATGCACTACAGCAACAGTTTGAAGTTCCTAGCAACACTTGATTTCGACACCAAAAACTTGACTATTTTCTGCCTCTCCTTCCTCTTTTTCTCAGCTGTGATGGCGGCTGATGGGTGCTACGAGACAGCCGAAAAGTCGAAGGGGGCCTACCTTGGTACAAAGCTGCTTACGGCCTCTTTTAGCACAGCCAGGACAGTAGGGTTTATACTTGATAGGGGATTTCTGCAAGCCTGCCTTCTCTCCCTTCCATAATTAGGCCACCCACATTCACAGTCATGTGCTTCAGATGGTGACTGTGTAAGATTTTGATGCTGGGAACATGTAATGATTTACAAAGGTGAGGAAAAGAGTGTACGCATTGGCTGAAAAACATCTCAGACTGTTGTTTATGTTGTGTTTGCTGTCACATTCATCCAAACTAATATTTTATGTATTATTGAACTTACACTGTTCTCAACAAACCTTTTTGGTTGTGGTTGGAATAAGGGAACATAATAATTTGAGTATTCAACAGTATATCCCCCTGGAGTGCCTCTCTGATGTAATCCAACACAATGTAAAGTGATATCTCTACATTTTACAGATTGTTTTGGCAGATAACGTTGTGTAAATATTACCTGCTGCGTTTGAGTACACATGTTGTAGATAAAATTGGTAAGGTTTGCGTGCAGCAGTTATGTAATTTCCATAGGTGTTTCATGTTGCGTGCAATAGTACATGGTAGGGAGGAGTGTCCTTTGTCAACGATACTTTGATTGGTCCGCTTTGTGAGACGTTAATGATTGACAGAGTAGCGGGCCAATAGGAGGCCGTTCTTTGTCTTACCCCTTAGTGGCCGCAGAGACGACGTTGAAGGGAACATTTGTTCAGGACGGGGGTAGCCGTGCCGTTATGTGGACAGACTGCTGCTTGTAACAGTTTGTCCTGCCCGTTAAACGGATTTAAACGTCAACTTGGGACTGTTGTTTCTAACCTCGTCGGTGAAGGATTCCGTTAGACTTGCAGTTTGTTAATTGTAACTCGTTGCTGTGAAGTTTAATCAAGTCGAAGCGAAGCAGGGAGGACTCGTTGGATTCGCCTGTGGATTCATGCAGACTCGGTATGTAACGTTTCTGCTGCCAAAGCACGTTTCTGAGCCAGACAACCATTAAACCGGTATTTTAGAAGTGATTATATATTAAATGTATACGTAAGGCTGACTACATTACCCCTTCTTTACAGTACTTTGGTTGGGAGATACTTTGTAGTCAATTGTTAACTTACGTTTTTCGCTTTGTCGGCTCCGTATGACCACATTCCTTGAGTTATTTTCACCTTGTTTTCTTAGTTTCTGAAACAGAGAAGCATATTAATAAGTGAAAATATGCTCGAACTATGATTAAACACGCAAACGGCCTCTTCATTTACAGCTACTGTTTGACTGCAGCTAGCTCGCTTGCTAACTTAGCTTAATGCTGCCAGGGGCGAGTCCGCACACATCCAATGGGTGGCCCGGGCCCTTCTGAAACCGAACCCCCCCCCCCCCCCCCCCCCCCCCATACCTTAAATTAGGACTATATGTTTTCTTTTATATCAACTCTTTTATAGTTCCATATTCTCCTGATTTAAATGTGTTTACCTACCTCCAGTCAGATGCTTGGCGTAATCCAAGTTGGATGCTAATAAATGCTAAAATATGGAGTGAGCTGATCAGGGTTGTTATTAAAGGGTACTAATGCTAATAATTTATTTTTTCAAACAAGTGTGTGTGACACTAAAGGTGACAAATTATGTTAAATCAAAAAGAAGGTTTTAGTATCAGAACTGTTTACAAAGCTCCTACACTAATGGAATCAATAAGGCCTGGTATTTTGGTTACTTTCAGTGCTAAGTTTCGTTCAAAATTATTTCATTACTGGATGGGAAGAAGCATGGTCATTATGACATGAACTTCAACACAGTCTGAGTTTGATCAAAAATGTACTAGCAGTGACCTAATTGTTATTTCTTGCCATCTGATTTTAAAAAATGAAGTAAAGTCGTGCGCCACTTTTGTGCCCAAGTTTCTGAATTGTTTCAACATTTGCAAATGTTTGTGTGCATTTTAACTTTAATTTTCTGATGTTTCTGACACATGTCTATATGTACTTTGTTAAAACTGTTTGCAAGCTTTGGCACAAACATTTCTTTTGAAGTTGAGCCTCTGCCTCAGTTATAGCTCTGTTAGGTAACACAATTAGATTACTGTCCCTGTCAAAGTATAAAGGCAATAAAAGAGAATAGATTATTGACAGAGGTATGTCCAAATCAGCTGTAATACGTGGAGATGAACTTTCTTTAGGCTATTTGACCTTATTCTGTTTGGCCTGTTACATCGCAAACCAAAACTATCCACAAACATGTTAGGAAGTAGGTAGCTTCTTTATGGTGGTGTTGTATGCTCAAAATGTGGCGTTTTTTTATCATTTGTAAGAGTCAAACTTTTCAAAGCCAGGTATGTCAAATTAATACACCTCACACAGTGTGGGGTTGATCAAGGTGCATGCATGCAAGACAAATTCAACTCGATCAACCCCAACTAACTTAGGTAAACTGGATTTAGTGCAATTTGGGTAACCTGTTTGCATGTGTTTAAGAGTTCAGATTAAGTTGGTCTAATGTTATGAATAATTTTCTAATGTTGTAATATTAAAATACATTTACTGGGAAAGTTTCTTCACCCAAGGTTGCAAGTTTTCAACGCTTCAAAATTTGACTATGGACAAACATCTGCACTTTGGAGAATTAAACTTGTTGCTGCTCAGGTTTGATATTTTCATAGCTCAAAAGTTATAAAGAAATCTTCATTGAAGCTGAATGTAAGCAGGTGAAGCAGAGATTGAAAGGTGAGCTTAAGACAGTAACCTAGTTAGGCCACCCCAGTGAAAAGTCTTGACGTGCCTGCTACAGATTTGTCATGGCATGTAGCTTTCTTTTGACCATTTTAGACTAGATTATTAAAACAGAGTAACAGATTTTAAAACCCACAAGTGTACTCCACCTTTCACAGTTGCTGCTGTTAGAGTTATATAACAGTGACAGCAAAGTGAATTAAAGCTGTCACGCTATATCCTAATGTTAGAAACCATATGTTGGCTGAAAAGTACTGTAGTGTGCCAGAAACCATCAAAAATTAACTACTAGAAAAGCATTATGCATGAGGAGTGAATAATTTACTTTTATGGCGTCACATTGATCCAGGGGAAATGAATACTAATGTAATTAGCTCTATAAAAGACGTAATCATCAGCATTTTTATCAAGGGTGCATGATTACAAATGTATTAAAGAGATGCAAATGAGACTTTGTCAAAGCCATGACCCGAACAGAGTGTCAGAGGTTATTGAAGAGATAATGCAAACTAAAGGTTGTTATTGTGCTGCAGAAATTCAGCATAAAATGCCTCTTCCAATGACCTACATGTTATTTTTATTAACTTTTCTTTGCTTCTTGATAATTATTGTTTGTTTTCATTGCATGTTATGAACTTTATTTATTGTGTCATTACAGGACTGGGAAGCATTCTGAAGATCACAGCTGCAGGCCACTTATTGATGGGTACATACTGTGAGGTAACACACCAGGAGAACTGGAAATCATTCAGAAGAGACAGAACCTGTGAAAGAATGAAGACAAGCTAGATATTGAGGTCTTCTAAGAACTGTCGCCGAAAAGCCGAGCTTTCTTGGAAGAAAACACCCACGGCAAATGTGCACCTGAACACATAATCAGAGAAACCTGAACAGTAAGTTTTCTGCAGAGAAGCTCAGCAAACACATTAAAAGAACAAATTGACAAAGTGATCAGAATGAGTGCTGAAGGATATCAGTACAGAGCACTTTATGACTACAAGAAGGAGAGGGAGGAGGACATTAATCTGCATGTGGGGGATACATTGCTAGTGAGTAAAGGAGCTCTGGTGGCTCTCGGCTACACCGATGGGCTTGAGCAAAGACCTGATGAGATTGGCTGGCTGCCAGGCTTCAATGAAACCACTCAGGAAAAGGGGGACTTCCCGGGAACATATGTCGAGTACGTCGGGAAGAAATGGATCTCTCCACCCACACCTAAGCCAAGACCTCTTAGACCTTTACCTGTTGCTCCAGGGGGCTACAAGGCAGAGGCAGACTCTGACTCAGAGCAAGGTGAGTTTACCCAAGATGACAAGGATGTACTTCTTAAAAAAGGGCTTAGAAACATGCAAATCGAAACATAAATATCTGACATGTCTAACTTAAAATATCTTAAGCCAACATTTCATCTGCAAAGTGCATCATCATCACATGTCATAAAACTCACACAAAAAACAATAGACCATCACTATGTTGGAAGAACACTTACCTTACCTAGCTTTTAGCCTAACTACATACACGGAGGTGGATTGAGGCAAGAGTTTAGTAACCTACAGCTACAGTGTGTCTTCCTGTTAGTCATTCACTTTACCTCTAATTTTAGGATTTATGAGGTTTATGCATGTGCATGGTACAAGAAATGAGGTGTTGACACTAAAACTTGATTTTAAACCAGACTGTGGACATGTTAAACTTTGCTGCAAAGATCTGCGTTCTTGAATGGGCATGTACATGGTTTCTGGTATTTTTGTAACCAGCCTCAAATGGAACTGCAGTTTTCTGTGAATCTGCATTGGCTTTTTGTCTCATGACTAGAGGTTGCCACATGTTATGACTCAAGTTTTTATTGCATGACTTACATATTGGGTTGTTGTTCCTATGGTATGGGGGTGATGCTAGGGCTTCCTTTATGTTTCCTGGTGTTCCACAGATGCAGAACTTTCAGACTGTGTTCCAGGCTCATTTGGTGTAGTTGTGTATTTATCCTGCTGTCGACCTCACTAAACGTGAACCAAAACATGCCTTGGTAAACTGACCACCTCTCCTGGTGTGGCAAAGGTTTGGCTGTTTGGTTGGTTGGTTGGGGCTGATTTCACAACTGTAATTCAGTTTGGGATCAAACCGTTGAGTTTATAACTCTGAACCCCAAAGAGTAACAACATCACCAACAGAAATATTTGTATTCAGCTCATTGAGGAGACAGAAAGATGCTGATCCTGCAAAACCCCTCACAGCCGTTAGCAACAAGTATCTCTGCCTTGTGCTGCACAGCTGCACTGAATGTGAGCCAAGCTGATTCCCACAGGACAATAGCGCTGGCCCATAGCCAGGCCATAGTACACCAGAGCATCTTGTGCCAGCCATATGTTACAAGTGGATATCATCTGTGTTCCTTCACAAAGCCACATCTTAAGGGAATATTATTCACTTATCAGTGTGCAGAGGGATGATTAGATCACTATGTAGTGGTGATTAAGGGTCGCTTAGTCCCTGAAACCCTGGAGGAAACAGCTTAGCTAGCTTTTCTGCTCACAATTAGGTTGAGACTGGCTTGGCGAAAGGTTCAGGGAAAGAGAAATACATCAAGAAATCCTGCAGACCTAAAAAAAAAAGTTAAGATACATTTATAAAAACATGAAGTAAACGAAACAGCTTTGGAGCTTCTGGAAGCAAGTTCTTGTTGTGAAAAGAGAAGAAGGAGAAGTGTTGCACAATTTTTGAGCAAATATAGTCTTGTAGGATGTACAAAAGGTTGATATTTATCTTCTGTTTCGTCTTTTGAGAAGTGAAAACAAGCAAAAAGTAGAAACGTTCCTTCAAATTTCAATTCAGTGACTGAAAGTTTTTAATCTGGGGGCACAAAAGGAGCATAGGGTAGTTACAGGGTTTCTTTTAGAACGTGATTTAGAGCAGCCTTTCTTTTAGTCGCAGACACTGACGTGTGCCATTTTGTTCAACTTCTGTGAATTTCAAGATGGTTGCGTGTAAAAACTGCCCTCAGAAATCTGAATCAGTGTTACTGCTCAGGCCACAACCCTACAATTAAAACTTGCATCTTTTTAAAGACGCTGTGGCTTTGCATGAATGTGCGCTTAAAGCGTTTCTGCTCACCTAAAGAGCAGCTGTAGTTGCCAGGTTTCTAGTTTCTGCCTTTTGTGGTACGATTGTGAAATTCTTTGCTGTGGTTTGCAGGGTGAGCGAGGGAGCTGTATGAAGGGGGCATGTGTTGAATGGCTGTGTTGTGGTTGAGTGGCAATGCTGAGCCTGAAGCGAGTGTGAATGTAGCACCGGGAGAAGAAAAGTCTCTGTGTGCTGGGCTCTGGGAGAGGGGGAGGAAAGGGGCCCCTGAGGTTGTGGGTAAGGCAGAGAGACCCTCTGATTGCTGGAGGGTCTGTGGAAGGGATAGTGTGCGAAAGGATCAGGACTGGAGCAGAGCCGGGGGCTTGGTAGAGGGGCTGAGGCAGGCGCTGGGTGCTTTGGGGGGCCTTTGGAGGGACATGCTTGCTCAAGGGGGCTTTGAAGAGGGGCTCTGGGATGGAGGCAGGGCTCTTGTTGCTCCCAGAGTGTTTGTGATTTATTGCCCGCCACCAAGGGATCTCACTCCCCTTCCTCCTACTCCTCCTCAGCTTTTTTTTCTTCTCATTCAACCCCCCCTCCTCCTGCTGCCCTTTTTAATGTTTTGATAGTTCCTACAGCCAGCTCTGGTAGGGGGAATGGAGGTTTGGGAAGGGGCCTCTCCTCCCTGAGCCACAGGGGTTTACATGAGTGCAGCAGATGTGGAGAGGGTAAGAGAGAAAGAGAGGAGGGCTAGGCTGGGAAACTGTTCCGCCTCATTCCAGCTCTCAGGCTCTTTTTTTTTTCAAACATTAAAGTGCTGCTCCTTTTCTGGGCCTCTCGGTTGAGAGAATATGCATGTGCCGGGGCCCTCATGCAGAAAGGAACTCATAGAAAAGAGCTGTTCTAACTTCAGCTTGCAACTTTATTTGCCCTCTGCATTTTGTACAAAAAATTGCGGAAGTGACTCAAGAACTTTTCTTTAAGTCATGCTTACACAAAGGTACCAAACACCAGTGTTCTCAAAGCATATTCAGGGATCTAAAATGAAACTCTTAGTCCTGTAAAAGGAACACAATATCTTGGTAAGTCTTACCAGTTTTGGCTCATGTGCAAAGACTGCAGTGTTTACCAAATAAAGGTGATGTTACTCCTTTGCTTACATAAAACACATGTACAAGAAAGTTTGCACAATTACCCTTTAGCATTTGGTTTTCTTCTCTTCTTGACGTTTTTGTTGGAATAAGCTGCAAAAATCCAACACGTAGCCTTAATTTAAATCCACAGATTCCTGCCTAAACTTGGCTCCACCACAGGATGAAGAATAATAAGCCAAGTCACAAACTGGGGCTAAAAAAGCAAACCATTTACACCAGTTATGAACTTCAGTGACCGTGTCTGATACTAAGGTGGTGGCTGTACTTTGTGAGATGTGTGTGTGTGTGTGTGTGTGTGTGTGTGTGTGTGTGTGTGTGTGTGTGTGTGTGTGTGTGTGTGTGTGTGTGTGTGTATAATTGCTCCTTATCTCCAACAGTCAGTTTGAGGTAAGCATTCCTCGTAGTGTTTATGATAAAAACGGGTTGTTACTCTACATGCTCTTACACGGATCAGCCTGCATGCTTAGGCCTGTTCGAAGGAAATATTTGATGCCATCGGGCATCTCGTCTCTCGTCGAAGGCTTATTATGTTTCCAGTTTCATGTAACAGACTTTACTCCGCGCAAGTCGATAATTTAACAGTTTGCTCACACTTTAAAAAGCTGAATAATTCTCTGTGCTTATATGACCTCAAATGGGCCTATCATAGTTTTCTGGCACAGGCAAACTAAGAGCAACATCTGGGCTGAAGATGTTCACTTTACGTGTGACAGAAACATTTTGAAAAGGGGCTACTGGAAAGAAAAGATTTGGCTGTACAAAGGAGACAGTTGCAGGGAGCGAACTCTGCATAGCTGGAGATTGAGATAATGTAGCTCTCCTTCTCTGGGCCTCTTTAGCACTCAAGCTGACATCTGCTATAATGAACACTCTGTCAGTTGGTTCTTTGCTGTGAAGAATCCACGTTTGTCTTAAATAGGACATGTAGTAACTTTCGGAGTGGAATGCATATTTTCGCTCCAGCTAGGACAGTCACGGGTCAATCCATCACAGTCAACGGCACAGAGCGATGCCAGCAGACGTTTTTTATAATAAGTTATAGTGTGCTCTGTGTTTGATAGTGTTCCTGTGTGGGCCTAGAGGCATCTGAGGACAGGAATGTGTTGGCGCTTCTTTGCTGTAGGGTTGCGAGCACAGACTGCATGGGTAGACTGATTTGTAGCTTTGTGATGAATCAGTATTGTGCTAAGTGCTGATTGCAGTAGCTTGGTGCACAATGCGACGGGACAATAAATGGTAGCTGGCTGAAAGGGACCCCAGTGATTGCTGTTTGACACAGGCAGTGCTCCTGTTACTGGTGTGGGGTTGATTTTATAGCAGTGCATTTATTGGAGCATCTGTTTTTTTAAAACTATTTTTTGCTCATGACCAGGGACTTGTAAAAAACGTCCCCCTGGCAACCACCATCAAAATTTGTCAGCAGCTCAACAAATTATTAATATTTACTGTTGTCAGCCCTAAATCCTTGTCATATGTTGTGCTGTAATTAGAGCTGAAACAATTTCTCGAATGATTCGAGGTACTCGATTACAAAAAATTCTCGAGTAATTTTCTCCGCCTCAAGGAATTGTTTAATTTTAAAAAAGATCAAAGAGTGGTATTTCAAATAGAGCTGAGGACATATTAAGAGAGTTTTTAGACCCCTCAAGCTACCTCCTATACAAAATAGCAACTAGCAACAAATCTAGCTTCTTTTCTGGAGTTTGGAGACTAATGGGTCATTCTACAAACCGGGTGCCATTTGGGTCCGCAACATTTGATGGCATGTCCAAGGCACAAAAAATGTGTCAAAGTGTGTTTAAAAATTTTGGAGCTACCAAAGCAAGTGCTCTTATTGACATGCTGCATCAGAAAAGTCTATTTTTTAAAGAGAAAAATTTTCATTTGAAAAATAACTGCTCTTTAACTAAACAAAAATGTATTTTATCCGATTACTCGGTTAATCGATGGGATTTTCAGTAGAATACTGGAATACTAAAATATTCGATAGCTGCAGCCCTAGCTGTAATGCAGCCCCTAGCTGGCGTTGTAGCTCTGGTTAAATGCTAGTTTCATAATGATCTGATGCCGTACCACCTGGATGTACGCAGTCACAGGTAATAGATAGATTCAGCTAAGTTGTGTGTAGCCTGTGTCTGGTTGAACTTCCATTAGTTGTTTGACGTTAAAAATAGGGTTTTACCTCAAGGTTCACAATGATTGACAACTGCCGTTCTCGCACAATTTTTTCCGGACTTGTAAAACACATCAGGAGAGGGGGAGCCAAGAAGAGACTAAACTTTTTAGAGGAAAAAGTACCCACTGGACTTCACTCAGATTCTCTCTGAGTGGGGTAATTTGGCTTTAGAAATGTACAGCAGTAAAAGGCGGAGCCACGCTGTCCATTCTGTTTACTGTTAGTGGTTCCAACCAAACAAGCTGTAAAGCTGTACAAACGTTAGAAACATAAGCAGTGATCCTTGAGATAGACTTAGAAATACGTGCAATGGTTGTATCATTAACGTGACACTAGCAGGGTCAGGCAGTTAGCCACTTTAGCCAGTTGGCTACTCATTGTTAGACAAGAGGGTAGGGGCTATGTGACAACAGCTTTCATGCAGTACAAGTTGATGATGTAAACAGAGGATCTGCAGTTGATCAACTCAGCCTGGCCTTTGCGGACTACGACTGGGTCCTTTGAAGTCCACAGCCGAACTGAGACACAGCTAACTTGTCTGAATTTACATTAGAACTGAATGAAAAGGAATGTAGTCTTTTCGGTGTATCCCTCCTTGTAATGAAACTTGTTTAATCAGGCAAGGAGAGACTGTAGCCACTGATCTATATGCCTGAAGCTGGATTTAAAATTCTAGTCAGTTTTCAAGATGGAACCAGGTGCCTTAGATTTTACTTTTCTTACCATTTAAGAAAACGCATAGACAAAAAACTACATAACACAGAGCATTTTGGGTGCAAAGTTGAAGTCAAAGATACTCAGGAAGTGTTGGTATAGCCCAGCAGTTAGGTCATGTACCGTAAGGCTTATAGCCCCCAAATACATAAATAACTCCTAAAATAATGTCCAATAATCTTGGACATGAAGTGTGGTAGCATTTTGCTTGGAAAGTACTTCTACTAGATAACACAGGAGTTACAGTCCAATATATTGTTATACACCCTTAAACTGCCTGTTTCTGACATGTGTAATTACACTTTTATGTTTTGGTTAAGACTCATGTGGGTATGAGCTTCTCATAAAATTAAAGTGCTTTCATGAATAGCAATTCAACCTCAAATTTAAAAATCAATAAGGTGTTTTGGGAAATCAATACAGAATCACAAAACATAATTTCACACTCCTCCAAGGTATCGACGTGAGCCCACATCTCTGCGGCTGCAGCTTTTGATTATTTTCAGAGTTGATTTGTCCCCAATGTCAGTGGTATGTTATAGAGGATATGAATTATCTTGTTAGAGCAGATTAAAACAAGAGACAGAGGAGCTTCTTGATAGAAAAAGATGTAAAAATATAGATCCCTACTGCTCTCTTGTGAATAGATAAGTTATAGAAGGAAATAAACTTGTCTGGGCTGTTAAAAACACTCAGTATGAAACCACACTTTGTGTGAGTCAGATAAAAACTGGTCACTACAAGTTTTTGGGTATGAATCATAAATAATGACAAGGGGGCAGTGCAAAGAGTCCAAGCAGCAGCTTAAAAACCCAGAGACAAAGAAAAGAAACCCAGTCTCACTTTTCAGAAGCTGGAGATGAAGTATTTTGTCTTAAAAATTTTCCATCCATTAAGTTGGAAAACTGATCAAGCAGGAAAGACATTGCGTAATATATCCTTATATATGTTTAGACTTACATGAAGTCAGTGTTTAAACAGTACAGAGCTTTTCTGAGTGAGTGTGTTTCCTGTGTTAAGTGGTGAAAAAAGTAGTGACATATCCCCTACTGCTGTAATTATGTCCGTTTCAAAAATATCCTACCGCTCAGAAAAAGGGAAGCGATGTAATTTCAGGGCTCAATAAAATCAACACTGTAATTAGATTTCTTTCCTTTCCAAGCTGCATTAGTTTATGAATCCAGTCAGACTCGTGTGCATGAAAGCGTGTGTAACTGTTTCATTACTTGATTGTGTGCAGAGAGCGAAGTCTGAATTGGCAAATCTTCTTTAGTGGAGTCAGAGCATGTCTGCTCGCAGGATTAAGACTGACAGAGAGAATAAGACGGAGGGAGAGGTGCAGCAAGACACAAGTCAGATTAGTGAGAAACTTAACAAGAGGAGCACAAAAGGTATTTCAGATATGTACATATTTGACAACGAGAGGGAGAGGGGGGACGAGGTGGACGAGCAAGTGTGGCGAGGTGTGCTGTGTGTCCGCCTCGTGCTGTGGAGGTGTGGCGTTACATAACTCCCTGAACAGCATAGATCATAGGCTGAGTTTAAAAAGCCTCCGTTATTTTCATCTGGGATTTATTTCCACAGCGTGGGTCACGCCGTCGGTCAGTTCATTAAATATAGAAGCAATTACTTCACTGAGGAGCTCTGTTGTAGCACTCAGCGTGCTTTTACTGCTGCTCTGAAGGAAGGAAAGAGAAGCTTACAGCACACCCTCTCAGCACTGAGCTCACACTGCAGTTACACATTAACTATCGCTGAAACAGAGCACCTGGCTGCTTTGTACAAGTACATGTGCAGAATCAAGATCATAACCTTTTAAAACTTACAGTTAAACTCAAAACTAGTTTTATAATCCTGAAAATGAGGGGGAAAATGTCCATCCTTGTGTAGCCTTTAGTTTGAGTAGTCCTCTTTTATGAGGACTTAAAATCATTTTTGAGTTTAATAACCAATTGGTATGAAATAAGGAAGTTAACAGCGTGAACTTCTTACTTGCAGCTGTATGTTTATAGAATTTACTTTTTTCTTGTTTTGATACACATGGGAAAACTGCACCCAGAGTAGCACAAATTTGTTCATGACTCACTGAAGTTTGTGAGATTAACATGCCTTTTCACCAAAACACAAATTAAAAAAAAAACATATGAGCCTGAGAAGTATGACATTAATTGTCTTGTTTTGATTCCAAATAAAGAAATTTACTCAACTGTTTTGAATATTACAGAAAGAAATTGATGCTTAAAGGGCTGAATTCAGGTGATTCTTGCACAATAACTTGAAAAAAGATGCTCACAATAGTCTTTAATGCTATTAAACAGATGTTTTCATTATATGAAAAAGTAACCTGTATCTGATTCCATCATACCACATTAAATCTCCAGCCAGAAGTCTCTGCATGTTTGATGTAATGAAGAGACATTGTCATGTATGAGAGTGGTTCTCCTCATGTAACACAAGAATCCAAATCTGTCTGAAGTCATAATTAGCCACTGTGTGTGTGAGAGTGTGTGTGTTTAGCAAAATGTGGCCAGCTGACAGATTGATTCTCAGTAAATTGCAGGAAACTGTGGTTGTGTGAGTAGGTGTGGTGATTCATTGACAGACTGTTCTTTATAGGGTTAATCATCAGGCTGTAGCAACAGGCTCCTCATTGGTTGCTGCTTGGTGAGCGCAGTGGACCATCTTACCTGCAGGGGGAGACATTGCCTGACATTTTTTTTTATGACTTTAGCTCAAAGCTGAATCCAAGCTGAGTTGTAGTGCAGGCATGCAAAAGTATTTCCACCTGAAAGTGTGGCTGAGTTTTATGTTTCAGTTTTTTGTTGAATGTGTAGAAAATGATTCTATCCAGTGTGTTTTATTTTCCCTGCTAAGTGTGTGATGCATTTTGTGTTATACTGCACTTAAAGCCTATAATGTGCTTTTGCACGGGCTGTGCTGTAAGGTACTTTCCACAGGTTATTAATTTTTACAGCTGCGCCTCAGCGAGACGCTCTCAGACAAGGAGAAATGGTATAACCTGAAAATGCTGGTTACTTGAGTCGGCTCTCTAAATTTATCCAAAGTGTGAGCTATCTTTAGTGTGTCCATGGTGCCCCAGCCCTGTCCTACCCACAGTCTGCAGTTTGTTCGCTTCAGACATACCGTTTCAGGGGGGGTAGATTGTCCCCCCAACACACACACACACACACCACAGCAGCAGCTGCATTGACTGCTTCCTCGTCCTGCGGTTGTCTAACTGGCTGCTGCCTGGCTGAGGCCTTTTGGGATATGATGAGAAGGTCTGCATAACATGCAGGCTTGCAGAGACTCGTCCGAGGGGCCCCCTGTCTCCCCACTCTCCTTCCATGTTACCACAGAAACAGACTTTCGTTGAAATGTCTCGTGATGTGTGCAGCTCCTGAACTGCTACAAACACAGACAGACAATGGTGTTACATTGTGTTATTACTGCACCCATACAAAGAAGATTATTCAGGACATCGCTGGCTTTGAGTTATATTGACTGCTGCTGTAATTTTGCAACTAAGGCAGGTATTTCAGGTCAGCAGTAGCTCTGAAAAGTGATGGCTAACTCATCCATCTTATTGGCAATAGATCTTACATTCCCCATTACCATGAATGGCAGGAAGGGTTGATGTTGTCTCTTCTTAGCTCACACCGCAGCACCAACACACCATCTTTGCCCCCTTCTCCTTCTCCACAGCTCATAGGGAACACCTGCCCCTGCACCAGTTAGCATCAAAATGCTACCAAAAAAGTAAAACCACCTCTGCAAACATGACCATTTTGATGTCAATGGCCAAGAAATAAAACATGAAAAGTAATGATGGGCTCCAAATTAGAGAACCAAAATAGTAAGAATAAAAAAGATTAAAAAATCAGCAAAGACGAAAGAACTGCTGCAACAAGCAGCCACTCGAGTGGTGCCATTAGGCCTGTCACGATAACAAATTTTGCTTGACGATAATTTTCCAAAATACTATTGCCGATAAACGATATTATTGTCAATATTATTTTGATTTTTTTTCCCATTTTTTCATTGAATTAATTATGATAAATGGGATAATAAAGTGAGTACACCATATCAAAAGCAAGAAACTTTAATTTCTTAAGAGCATTTAACTGTAATTTAAAGGTCAGGATCTTTTAAATAAAATAAATTAAACAAAAATTATAATAAATTGAACAAGAAAGAGAAAAAGAATACAATGAAAATGAAATGGACTCTCTTTTTAGAAAAAAATACATGTCAATGAAAATAATGAATACCAATCAAAAACAATAAAAAATAGACCCTATCTCTAAAGAAAAAACAAAACTCAAAAAAAAAAACACAACAAAAACTATAGCCTAAATAAAAGGGAGCTTATACAGTTCCTGAATTGTTTGTAACATGTAGTTTTTCCCAGTCAATCTGTACTGTCTGTCAAACATTTTTAACATTTCTGGCTTTCAACCGTATTGAAGGGCTGCATTTCTTTGGCAATGTAGCTGTCTTTGAGCGCCCACCATTTGGTGCTTTTATTTCTATTTACTTTGCAGACCAAAAGCCTCAGTAAGAGCGGATTGTCAAAGAACAAGGCTCTGCTGCACCTCCCCTTCTTCTTCTTCGTCGCCACTATTTTCAAACAAATGCGACATATCAGCTCGTTGGTGTTCATGAGCTCACACTTTGTTCATTCTGATAAAAAAACAAAAAATCCCCACACTGGGACTGTGGCAGGCGGCTTTTGAACTGTATCTTTCGTGCCATCACTCATATTAGCGTGTGTTTCTTCCTTACCCCTCAGGACGCTCGCTTCAGCTCTCTGTGTGTACGCGCAAGCAGCCCCGTTGCAAAAGACGCCAAAGACCCTATTTTCTGTAATTGATTTATTGATTATCGTGACAGGCCTAGGTGCCATCTTTATGCTTTTGATAAAGCTTTTGTTGCTTGACTTGCAATTGAAGCTCCCTTTTCTGTTGGGTAATTTTCAAAGAGAACCAACAACACTGTAAAAATCAGCTGGGAAGGTCCTGGGCATTTGCCAACGTAACTGGAATGATAGCCTGACAAGTGACCTGCAAACGCTCCTGATTTATGCATGTTTTTATACCAGTTTCCATGGATGTAAGTGGCAGGCCATATGAAGGCACGTCAATCGTTTGATCGCATGCCAAAGCATCTCAGAAATCATCACCGATAGCTCCAAACATTACTGCCATAGTTTGTTTGCCACCTGATACAATTCCATTGGTGCTGAAACTCCCTCGTCGTTGACAGTACCAAGAAGCAACTCTATCTGCGGCCTGTCTGGTGTCAGTCACAGGCCAGCTGTGAACAGTGGATGGAGAAAATAAACACAAACATGCAGAGTGGTTTATGCCTCCTCTTGTTTTAGCAGTTATCACCAAGCTGCTGTAGGAATCCAGGGCAGAGATTTAACTTCTGCAGCATGCGCTACTATCTAGCCCTAAATATTCAACCACTATCTGCATTTTTATCTTCCAAGTTGACAGACAAAAAGTTGTAGCTATCAGGCCATTTTCATGGACCTGAGCTTTGTGCGTGGGCAGGTCAGGTTAAATTTAACTCCAGGTCATGAATCCAGTTTCTTAGAAAAGGCTGGCCGTTGAATGGCAACCGTGTTAGATATCTTGTCTGGGAGCAAGTCCACACTTTCAAGGTGTGCTATGGCGGCCCTGCGTGTCTCCATCTCTATTTAGGGAAACTCTAGTGTTCCATCTCAGAGTTCATTGCTTCTGAGAAAACCCCCTCCTCCTCCTCCTTTCTCCAGCTTTGCAGTCCCAATAATGTCTTCCAGATGACCAGTTGTCCTACATGCAGTTTTGTGTGTTCTGTGGTCAGGAGGACTTTGGTGAGCCAGATCCCTTCACACGCAACATGCCAGGCTGTGCGCTCCGCAGGCCAAAGAGGATGTGGATTTGGATGAAGTGGTTCATTATTTGCCTGATTGAATGCTCTTTGGATGGAAGAGGTAGTTCCTCTAGCACGCATGCTTTGAAAAGTGGGGTCGATGCCCGCTTCCATGCCCGCTTCAGAAAAGTTGTAATAATTTTTTACAGCAGTAAGAAAGAAAAATACGGTAGCTGAGAAAGGCTTCCATTCATACTTTCTCTGGATTTTGAAACTGCAGACTCTGTGAGGAACAGTTGAGCCTTTTAGAAAAGTGCTTTTTCAAAATACACCTTTCCAAATCCAAATAAAATCCCTGCCAAACCCTTCATCCTTTCATGTCCACACCTGGACGCAGAGTTCTAAAGGGGGAAAATCAGACCTGGCTTACCTCATATCACAGGGTGTTTGCTTAGCTCCCTGGTCCACCAAAGCCCAACTTTAGTGTCGTAAATACTCACCTTTTACTTTTTGAAGGCAGGCCTTTGGTCTCGTGCCTGCTGCCTTTGAAGGTCTGAGCAGTTTGTAAGTCATGTGCCCAATCAGCCCCAGCCGCGTTAGATGAATCACAGCCCTCATCACCTCATGTCACCTGAGCATTAATCACAGCTTTCATACTGACCAGTTCAACTCAGTACGGGACATTTCTACTTTCTGTTTTTTCCTTATAGGACGGTGAACTTAAATAAACTGTTTACAAAAACCCCCAACACTTATATGAGGAAGAAATGGGATGAGAAAATCCCCTTAAAGCCGACCAGTAAAGAGCCAGAGGGTTGAGACAATAGTGTATCTTAGTCATGGTTAAATTGCATTTTAGTCTAAAATAACACTCTTCCAGACAAAGGACCTCTGTGCTAACGCACTGTGAGGATATTTCTGTATTTAACGTGAAGGAAGGGGGCTTCCATGCATTTAGGCAGGATGTGTTTTAATGTGACTGCAAAATAGATTTAACTGTGAGGTCTAGAGTTGTTTTTCAACATCATTCTGTCATCATGAGCCCAACTAACATGTCAAAAAATCAACACAGCCTGCCAATGTTTAGCTTAAAGTATAACACGTTTTAGGATTCAGAAGTGAATTCAGCACAAAGTTTGACCTCTGGCCTCAGACCCCATATTTCTGTTTATAATTTAGGTACTTTTCAATACCACTTGATCTAAAATGTTACAACATTTCTAAGTTGGATTTTGTCTAAAAGCATCAAGGATTGACGGTCTGTTTTTTCACCTTTAAAACTTTCCAAATAAAGAATTCAGACATTATTTTCTGAGTGTTTTACTGTGATTAAGCTTTGAAGAATTCTTAAACATATTCACACCTTTTCACAAACTTGTGGCAAGGTGCCAGACTTAGTTTGTTTGCATCAGAAGTCACGACCTTCCTGTCTGCTGTGTGTCTCTGCTCCACCCTCTGTCACAGCTGCCACGCATCAACAGTTGCACAAATACTGATGTCTCGTTGACCAGTGTTTTTGTCTTATTAGATGCATGTTAAGCTTAAGTCTGTTGCACTTGGTCAGAGATCAGAGAAGAGACGCTTGTGTCACCTGATCCTTGCATATTTGCTTTCAGTTGCGGCCTATGGAGGGTTTGTCGTGTGTTGGTTTGTTGATGACAGGTTGGTTTGTACATGTTACATCCAATCTTTAAAACTTCTTCATGCCATGTCTGATTTTTCTCGGGACATATGTATTTTTTCTGATCCTCTCTGTTCTGTACTCTTAACAGTCTTTGCTGATACTCTCCTTGCCTTGACTTTTTGTGTATGAAAAAAACAGGAGGTGTGCCCACCTTACCTTGTATTTGCATATGTGCAAATGACAGAAAGTAGAGGCCTGCTCTCCCTACTTCCATAGCTTGGCTTTACATGTGTACGCATGAAAGAGCGAGGGGTGCTCTCCCTGCAACAGGCTTTGGCATTCCACTTAGGCACATGGAACAATAGGGAGCTGTTAGTTTTGTCTGCTCTCCGATAATATCGATTTATTGAAAAACCACACATTTCAGTGATATTTTAACAATAAAGTGAAGAATACACATGAATTATCTTCTTTTAAACTGCATGATTCTCCCTGGAAGGTCAGGTGTAATAATAATGAGCTCGTGTTGCATCTACATACCTTGGTTAGAGAAACATTTTGTCACTATCACTGCTTTCACAGGCAGTCGCTGCATCTATGCTGTTATTATTGTGTGATATAATGTTTCAGTCTACTGTAACAGTGGGCTGCTGACATATTCTTCATGGTGGTTAACAGTCTGTCACTCTCTCCTCCAGGCTCCTGTTTGCTGGACCTGACGGAGCAGTTTTCCCTGCCAGAGACCGCTCCCCCTCTGCTCGCCAAACTGTTGGAAGCTGTGGAAAAGAAAGGTGAGAACTTTCACCTGTTGCTCAGAATCACATGTACAGAGTGGTTTTAGTTTTATCAGTCAACTCATAAACTCGTTTGTGTTTCTGGCTATTCGCAGGTCTTGATAACCCAACTTTATACCGAACCTTCACTGCTGGTGGTGGACTTGAAGTCAGGCAGTATTTTGATTGTGGTAAGCTGCTTTTTTCGCCCCCTCGTCTGTCTTTAGAAACCACCTTGTTTCCACTAACTGAGGTTGAGACAAGTACAGAACAAAGGAAGTGTAAAAAAGGGCTTACGTCAGTCAGAAATGAGTGACAGGGCTGAAAAAAGATTAGTACATGAGCAGAGAAGCTGCAAAACCATCGATCTTCACTCATGCATGTTAAAGTTTTTGCAGCCTCTACTCGTAATGTTTGCATTAAAGCATGTGTCTCGTTGTTTTTCTAGATCCTTCCTCAGCAGACTTGGAACAGTTTGAGCTCCCCGTCCTGTGTGATGGTCTGCGCAGGTACCTGCAGGATCTCCCTCAGCCCATCATCCCCACTGCAACATATGCTCAGATGGTCCACACTGCCAAAGGTGAGCGCTTGAACCATGGCACATTTTCACAGATCTTTTAACGAGGACGGTTGACCTAAAACTAAAGTGCTGACGTCATGAACGCCCTGCTCTGCACATGTAGTGCTTTGTACAAAACCACAAACCTCATCAGCAGCATCTTGCTCGTTACAGACAGCTTAGAAGAGAAAACCTTTTTAAAGATGTGCTATAAGTGGGTTTTTCTGTGCACCTCTAACTTAGTATCTGTCATACTTTCTCTGTTGCATGCAAAGACTAAGTTCTCACACCACACCGTATTCTGCAGAGCTGCATACTCGTGCTGTCACATGGCCAGAAACAGGATATCTGTGGTTAATAGGAACTAAAACAAGCCTGAAAGTTTATCTCGAGCATCTCGAGGCAGCCAATCACCTGCCAGTGTACCTTATGCTCATTGTCAACCACACAATCTCTCTGCGGTTTCTTAACCTAACTGCACATGACGTTCTTTTTCCATCTCTTCCTTTTTTTTTTTCTGAACATCTTTCGATTTTCATTCCTCTGACTTACACGTTCAGATCACTTCTCACATCTGCCTGTCTGACCTCCTCTTGCCATTTTCTCAACAGAGGTGGTGAATCCTGAGGAATGCGCCCAGCTGCTACGTCGCATCGCCAGCACTCCCAGCCTGCCTCCTCAGTACTGGCTCACCCTCCAGTGTCTGCTCAGGCATTTCTCTAGAGTGTGCCAAAACGGCTCCAAGAACCTGCTCAGCGCCAGAGCTCTGGGCGAGATCTTCAGCCCTGTGTTTTTCAGACAACAGATCACCAGGTGGGTGTCGGAGCAGCCGCGATCGCTGTGCCCCCGGTCTGTCAAAGATAGACAGCAGACAGACGAGTGTGCAGGCTCAGTCATGCAACAGAGACACACTGGCTCTCTCTGTTACACACACACTCACACACACACACACACACACACACACACACACACACACACACACACACACACACACACACACACACACACACACACACACACACACACACACACACACACACACTGTAAGCACGAGCTGTTAGGCACTCATGGCTTTCAGCGCTTCACAGATATAGGTTGGGGCTTTTCTACTTACCAGCTGTGCAGCACAATTAAAGTAGCTAAGCCTGATTCAGCATCAGATTGAAAGCAGCAGAGCTGGCTGTCACCTGGCCTTGTAAAACATTCACTTTTTCTAACTCTCCTTTTTTTCCTCCTCTCTGCACAGCTGTGAGCCCAGTTTGGATGCACACATCAAGATTATTGAGGTTCTGGTGTCCAGTGAGTGGAGTGAAAGCCAGCCAGCTCCAGGTACTGAACTCTTTTCTCTTTATATGTCACACATTAAGTTTTAAATGCCGCTGCAGGATGTTGGATTATTATTTATGCAGCATTGCTTTCTTTGCATTGGTTACCCCCTGCAGCTCATGCATGTATGTTCTGTGGAGACTGACAGGCTGCACAGCATGAACCGAACGACCTGAAATATTAATAGCTTTGAGAAAAGGTGTTGAGACTTGCAATGGCTGCAGTTTTGAGGAGCCACAGGGTGCAGCGTGGAGGGTCAGTTACTGACTCTTTACTTAAGGAGCCAAAACAAGGTTAAGAGCTTTATTTCACGTGCTGGTCAGTAGAAACTAACACTTTGACTTCAGTGCATTTCTTAATTGAAATAAAAGCTGAGCTGCAGAGGATGTGTGGCCCCTGCAAATCACCTTGTTAGGGAAAAGCTAGAACTTGAAATGATGATGCATGGCAGAAACAGTCAAGTGCAATGTTAAAAAAAAAGCTTCACAGTAAAACCCCCTTGATGAAAGTTGATGTAAATTGTGGAGAAATATAGAAGCAAGACAAGGTGCAACATACTTAAACAAACACACTTTAATAAGTGAAAACTTTTTTTGAGCGTGTAGATTTAAGTGCAGACATCCTCCTCTCTCTGCTTTCTGTCTCTCTTTGCACGGCTGCTGTCTTCTCTGTATATGTCAAACACTCCTGCACAGTCAGGTTTCATCGCATCTCTGCAGAGACAAAGCAGCTCTGCTGTGTGTGTCTGTGTGAGTGTGTGTGTGTGTCTGTGTGAGTGTGTGGTGCATTGCGTGGGACACTTATGTTTTTACAGTGCTAGTTAAAAGCTCTGTCGTTGGCTGGCCCAGAGGCCCAGGCCTGGCTGTGGCTGTTTAAACATTTTATTACCTGTTAGAGTCTATTTATAACGTTCCTGAGCCTGCGCTGCACTCAGCTGTCGGTAATTTGCACCTGCGGGAGCGCTGCGGATGAATTGAAGGGCGGTCAGGCAGCTCAGGCGGGTCGACTCTAACTCTGAGACGCTTCTCAAACACGAGGGTTGTTGCGTGGCACACAGGTTTCAGTCCTCTGTCACATGCAGAGGAAGAGAAAGGAAGAAAAGCCCACTTTGTAAACACACATGTATGTTTTGAACATATGTGTGTGCGTGTCTGAATGACCTGTATGAGTGTGTTTAAAATGTGTGTGTGTGCCTCCTCCCAGTTACTGCCGGCCTATTTTAAGTACTCGACAAAAGGCCCACTTAGATTTGGTTGGCTGGAAAGTCGGCCTGCTCCACAGAGCGCTTCTTGTTAACTGAGAGCTGCTTCCAGTTCCTCCCTCCCTCCCTCCCTCCCTTCACATGTCCTCCCTGCCTCAAAGTGCCCAGCTCAGCAAATATTTGAAACTTTGCAAGTTAATCATAAGACTGAACTCCCCCTCCTCCCCTCCTGTCCTCCCTCCCTCCTGCTCACCCCCTCCTTCGCAAACAGAGAGGGGAGAGAGAAAGACACGCACACACACGCAGCTGGCACGAGCGACTGCTTTCAGAACAGGCAGCTCTGACACCGGAGCAGCTACCGCTAATCATTAACTATCTGCCTCCACGCGAGGAGGCCTCCCAGAGCTCAGAGAGTCTTTACCTCACTCGCAGCAGGAACTGAGCACTCACTCAGCTCCTCTCTGTCGCACGCTGCACCTGCCTCACGCCGAGCGGATTACCTGGATTTCATTAAGAAGCACATAAACCCGCAACCTCGTTCTTTTTTTCCTAATAAGAATTAAAACAAATCAGCTTCTTGGGAGCCTGAACTATGAAATGGAGCTTTACTGCAGGACTTGAAATTATTTCTTTTGGATCTATTTCACCTTTTGGGAGTAAAAGTGACATTGCGAAGAAGACTCACCAAACCATGCACAACTTGCAACGTAAGTTTTTAAACTCTGCACCTTTTTTTAGAGACGATGAGAGGGAAGTGGGACAGTGTGTGCCTCCAGGTGCTGATGAAATGAGGCCGCACGAGGTAGAAACAGACGAATACTTCGGCTTAAGAAAGAAACAGAACAAGTAGAAGAGATTTTTGTTTTCTTAAAGCCTCCAGTTGTTTCTGTCAGCGAAGGAGCTGCCTCAGGCTCCAGCTGTGTGTTTCTGAAATGTTCCTGGAATATGTGAGTGGTCTTCGCTCTGGGGCAGGCTTATGAAGAGTTCAGAGAGGGATTTTAATTTTCAGAGAAGGAGAGAGGAGAGAAAAAGTTCAGTTTTAGAATAGAAAAGAAAGAAGTGCTTTCTAACTGAGAAAGATTTCACTCCCTGGTTTTCATTTAATGTGACAACTTTGTCACTTCTGAAGAGTTTAAACTGATCCTGGCATAAACCTGTAAGAATGCCAAATGCGCTCCTCTCCAATCCTTTATACCTTACCAAGAAGTAGATCTATTTTCATTTCACTCAGGATATCGAGGGAGCTATCTCTGTCATGCCGAGTGTCACGCTGTGGGATTACAGGCGTATTTTGGAGCCCCGGGTGCCGCTGACCGGGGCTCAGGCATTATAATTTAGCTGCGTACGTGCTGCAGCAGCAGAGCTGGCTTTGTCTGAGTGCCAGCAGTGGGATGGACTAAAGCCTTCCGCACGACACGCGCAGGGAGGAGGGGCTGAGCAGAGCTGCAGGAGAGCCACAGAGAGAAAGAGAGGGAGCATGGATCAGGCTGCAGCTCCTTTTTCTCCTTCTCCTCCTCCTCTCTGCGTGTAGAGCCATGGATGCATGCTAAGCGAGCGCACTCTGGATGTTGCAAAGAGATTTATTCCAGTTTAGCTTTAGTGTTCTTGTAGGATTCGCGCGTTAAAGGAAGAAAAAAAGCACCCACCGGGCTTTCAGAATGACCTCATCGCTCTCAGGAAATGAAAGATGCAGGAGCGGTTGGTGACAGACCCCCCTCTCTGATTGGCTGTGGTGAGTGATGTAACACGTTACTGAGCAGGCTGTCTTTAATGGCTTTTTATCAAATGGATCTGAAGTTAGCAGACTTCAAGGTACAGGATGGATGAGATAGTTGAGAATTAGACATTTCCGTGTTCCTGAGATGAAATCAGGCGATGAGGCTGGAAGGCAGCTGCAGCAGAGACCATGTGCTTGTCAGGTTGAACTGGTAAGCTGAATCTGCATGGATCGTATGCGGTTTCTGTCTGCTCTCATTGAGCTGTCGGCCTGCTCGCTCCATGCTGGGGGAGTGAACAAAGGCAGCGCAGATTTGTGGGTTAAAAATAGCCTGATACCTTAGCTGTGCTACAGCCAGAGTCAGCCGCCTCTGCAGGGCTGGGATTCTCTCTACAGCTTCATTATCATGTTAAAAACCTGCTTGTTTTACATAAGAATCAAAGATGATGCTTGTGTGCAAAGAGGACGATCATGTCTGCAGGGAAACGCTCGCTCAGATTTCCTGCAGCGAGGAATAATCACAGGTTTCTCCTTTTCCTGAATGAGATTCATTCTCCCTGACTCATGCTTCATTTCCCCTCCCACTCCTCGCCGTTCCCTCCTCCCTGCCAGAGACGGGCTGCTTTTTTTTTTTTTTAAAGCTGTGATTAATCAATGAGAGAAAAGGAGATGAGTGGGTGTAATTCCTACGTCTACGAACGCTTGGTCATAATAAATTCACTTGAATGGGCAGAAAAAAAGAGGGAATAAATAAAAGCCGGTCTTCAAGGTGAGAATCTGATCCCCATCATTAACCCTTTCTTCTCTCCTCCTCCTCACAGCTCTACCTCCAAAGCCACCCAAACCTGCCTCTGTGACGAACAACGGTATGAACAACAACATGGCTCTGCAGGACGCTGAGTGGTACTGGGGAGACATCTCAAGAGAGGAGGTCAACGAGAAACTGAGGGACACGGCTGACGGTACATTTCTGGTGCGAGATGCCTCGACGAAGATGCACGGAGACTACACTCTGACTCTGAGGTGAGATCTTCTTCCTCTTCACTCGGATCATCTCCTTCTCTTGTTTTTTTGGTGGTTGCTTTAATTGCGTCTCCTCTTCTGTCTACAGGAAAGGAGGAAACAACAAGCTCATTAAGATATTCCACCGGGATGGGAAGTATGGCTTTTCAGACCCTCTGACCTTCAGCTCCGTCGTTGAGCTCATCAACCACTATCGCAACGAGTCGCTGGCTCAGTACAACCCTAAGCTCGACGTGAAGCTGCTCTACCCCGTCTCCAAGCACCAGCAGGTAAACACCAGCGACAAACTCACTAACACAAACACACATCTTTCACACTGATGTGGTCTGACTCTGGTTTTACTTCCTGTTCTAGGATCAGGTAGTGAAAGAAGACAACATCGAAGCTGTGGGGAGGAAGCTGTGTGAGTACCACCAACAGTACCAGGAGAAGAATAAAGAGTACGACCGACTGTACGAAGAGTACACCAGAACATCACAAGTAAGACTCTGTACATCTCAACGGTAAAACATTTAAAGCTTCATCTGCAGAGAGAAACTCAACCTTTGCTTCTGTGTGCAGGAAATCCAAATGAAACGGACAGCCATCGAAGCTTTTAACGAAACGATAAAGATCTTTGAAGAGCAGTGCCAAACACAAGAGCGGTACAGCAAGGAGTACATTGAGAAGTTCAGGAGGGAGGGCAACGACAAAGAGATCCAGAGGTAAGAGAAAACTCTAAAAGAGAGGCAGTTTCTGCATCCTGACTTGGTTTTAAAAGATGATTCCTGATGAAAACGCTTTGTCTCTGCATCCAGGATCATGGGAAACTACGAGAAGTTGAAATCCAGAATCAGTGAAATCGTAGATAGCAAGCGCAGACTGGAGGAGGATCTGAAGAAACAGGCGGCGGACTACAGAGAGATCGACAAGAGGATGAACAGCATCAAGCCAGACCTCATCCAGCTCCGCAAGACCAGAGACCAGTACCTCATGTGAGTAAAGGAGCCCACGTTCCTTTTAAAGAGAGAAACAAAACCAGTATGTCCTGGTTTCTGACACATTTCCTGTCCCCATCAGGTGGTTGACCCAGAAGGGAGTCCGACAGAAGAAGCTCAACGAGTGGCTTGGCATCAAGAACGAGAACACAGAAGAGTGAGTTTCTGTTTTTAGACAAACCGGAAGAAAAATAACCAAAACACCTCACGACAAAGCTCACATTTATCATCCTCTTCCTCCTCAGTCAATACTCTATGGTGGACGACGACGAAGACCTCCCTCATCACGACGAGCGCTCCTGGAAGCTGGGCAACATCAACCGGCTGCAGGCTGAGGCGCTCCTCCAGGGCAAGCGAGACGGAACATTCCTGGTCAGAGACAGCAGCAAAGCGGGATGCTACGCCTGCAGCGTTGTGTACGTATCAGCACCACCCTTCTCATTTCTCAGTCACGAAGCAGCTGGCGTGTGGCGTCCAGGTGATCTCTGGAACAGGTTCTGCCAGCTGTTTGTGGCCTCCTGTTCATACCAGAGATGTCTAGATTACTGCAACAGGATCACACATGAAGATATCAGGTGTAACTTCTTGGTATTTGAAATGTGACGACAGAAACTTCAGAGAAAGTTTGGCTAAAAAAATATTTTCATTTATAGAGCTTTAAAACAGACTTTTTGGCAAATTTGGGCTGATATTTGGGGGAAATCAACTTTAAACCATCAAATTGGAGTGAGATCAACCTTTTTTTCCAACTTTGAAGCGTTGTAGAGAAGAAAACCCTAAAATTCTGAGAAAGAATTGATTTTTCTGTACTGCAAACACACATCAGCTGCTGCATGTTCTGTCAAATTGTGCTTGAGCTCATTGAAACAGTTTTTGTTTATATACAGTGACAAAAAGAACCCTCTGTGACCGTGTCTGTCCTCTCTTTGCAGTGTGGAAGGCGAAGTGAAGCACTGCGTCATCAACAAGACCCCCTCAGGTTTTGGCTTCGCCGAGCCGTACAACCTGTACAGCTCCCTCAAAGAACTCGTTCTTCACTACCAGCACACGTCTTTGGTCCAGCACAATGACTCTCTGAATGTGACGCTAGCGTACCCGGTTTACGCCCAGCAGAGACGGTGAGGACCTCAGCGTATGGACATTTGAAAAAGGCCTCATGGGAGTTGGAGTTAAACGTCCTTGGACTCTGGGATTTGAAAAGAAGAGGCTCTGTTTGCTGAACTCAGACTGAAAACAGAAGAAGCCTGAAACATTTCAGTGACTTTGCCCAACCACGAGCCCGAGGCGAGTCTGAATGTAGATTTCTTTCTCTTTTGCTTTGGTGGGAGCACAGAATCATGCTGCTGAACTCTCCCGCAGCAGAGGACATCTGAGGCCTTTTCCTAATGGTGCTTGTTCGTTTTTCAAAGCTTTACCAGCTGGGAATGTCTAATCGCAGCAAGATAAACTCTTCAAACTCTTCAAATGGAACCGTACCCACCGGCCACAACTCTTGTTTTTCCACTTTTTCTTTTTCCCTTCATGTCATCTACGTGTGTGTGTGTGTGTTTCTGCACAAATGTTTCAGTGTGTGTGTGTGTCGGTGAGTGCGTGCGTGTGATTGTCCATGTGACCAAAACTCATAGAATCAGGAAGCTGTGTGATGTTTGTGGGGAGTGTAATGTGTGTGTGTGTGTGTGTGTGTGTTAACTGTTGAACAGCAGACCTCTGGTCGGCTCATAAATGTAGCAAAATGGCACTTTTTTAAACAAAGTTTAATTTTTTTTGTTTGTTTTTGAAAAAGAAAAAGACTCCTTTTGGACTTTAAGGAGAGGAGCAGAGAGGACGTCTTCTGCCTTCTCTCTGCCGAGCATTAAAGTGCAGAAGTAAACTTGATCTTTACTGTGGGGAGGTGAAACTATGAATGGACTTAGTATTTCATGTATATATGTGAAAATGTGCAAAAAGTCATGAATCAAAGTGCACCATACCAAAAAGGATCAGTTCTGTTAGCTCTTCTCTGATCTGCTATGCAATTCTTCCTCCATAAATCTTCAGAATTGTGTTTTATTCTGTTGCAAACCCACAATATAAGCTTGTTTTATTGCTTGAAGAGTATCTTTTCCTGTGTAAATATCCCCCAGAGGATATTTTGTGTCAAAATGCTACGATACAGAAAAAAACAAACCTGCTTCTGATTTTTAAAGATAATAATAGCATCATACACTTTATTATAAAGACTTTAACAGCTGGTGTAAAGATGGAAAGATGAGTATTTTATTAGTGTTTATTTGCTTCAAACTAATGTTCTTCTCAGGCAGAGCCTCTTTGAGCTGCTTCAGTCACAATTTCTAACAGAGCTAAACGTCTGTTCGAACAGACAAAGAACGCACTCAGAGAACAGGGATGATGGGATTGTACGACCCTGAGCGACCATCACCACGATAACGGTATAGATTTATTTTGTTATAAGATATATATGTTCCCACACGAGGATATATCAGAGCAGACTGGTGTTTTCAGCCAACGGATATTGTTATTAAAGATCTATCAACATTGTCCACTTAGTATTTTTCTGTATCAGAAAATCACTGTGTTTACATAGGTGGATCAGCTCATTTCAGATCTGTCTGTAATTTCATATTCTGAAACAAGGACGACATTTGCGACTGTACGCCTTGAAACTCAACAGCTTAAACTGTGTTATTTTCCTGCCCCATCTTTTCCCCTTTGGTTTAACTCCAACTGAGCGGTACAAACCCAGCAAACTGGTTAATCCATGAAAGAAATATCTAAATTCATCAAAAAGAAATCCCCCTGAAGTCAAACTGATGTAAAAAAATTAAACTAACGCCACTGAAACGACAAAATGTCTACAATCCTGGATGTTCCTGCCACTAAATAATGTAGATGTGATATTTTACCCCCATGAAATGTGCCCTTAGTCAGCACAGCTGTCAAATTTAACACTCAAGTATATCTTTGTGTATCTTGTAAAAAAGGTTAACCTGATGCCATTTTGATAAATCTGACTCTTAATTCTTTCCAACTTTGGCTCTTTTGTTTGAAAAAAAAAAAAACTATGTGTATAAAAGAAGGCAGAAGATTAATATGTGTCAGAAGAAAAATTTAAAACATTATTTTCTTGCGTATTATTCCCCCCTGACAGACGTGTTGTTCAGCTTAAAGAAGCTGAAATGTGTTGAGATGTGTTTTTAGCTCTCTTAGCTGTTCACAGATGTCACGGATGCTAAATTGTTTTGTTTTTTTTAATGGAAGATTTTATGTTCCTCCCCAACAGCTGCTAGCATCAACTTTGTGTTTGTCAGAAATAATTTCTTTTCTTCTAATTCTTGGACAATATGCTCCATTACTTTTCTTTGCCCCAGTTCTGGGTTGTACGATTATAATTTTTTCTTTTTGGTGTCTCTCTTTTTATTTGAAGCTCATCTTTTTGTGGGTGTCCCCAGACATGATGATTGGATTGAGATTTACCAGTGTTCCCCCAGTTTTGCTTCAAATCTGTATTGGGCTTTGTTAAAAAGGAAATAAAACACTTCTTTTTAAGAAAATCACACGTTTCTGGGTCATTGTTGTATTATTTCTTCTTTGTTTGCAATAAGTGGTCAGATGTCATCTGTGGTCCACTCAATGAAGAAAACACACACACACACACACACACAAAGAAAACTGAAAGTTTAGGTTTTACACCACACAGTAACCAAAGAAGTCAAATAACTGATAAAAACTACAAAGAAAAACAAAAATCTAAACAAATACTTATGTTTTAAAACAGGAAAAGGCTCATACTTTTAACAATATTTTAACTTAGGTGTTTGAATTACAATTTTTTTCTTGTCTTTTTCCACCACTCTACATGATTTCAGTCTTAAAGCATCAGAAGTTCTTGTATCATCTACTACAAATTTCCCATTTATTGTTGTTAGTCTTCGAATTAAATTTTGTAAGTTTACAACCCGATTACTGTAACTTCACGTCTTTCTCTCGGAATTTCACAGCTATATTCAAGGAAATTTACAAATTTACTCATATAACTTTACAATTTTTTCTTGAAAAATGTCAAATTTCTACTCAGAACATTCAAAAGGTTTTTTTTTTTTTTTGGTAACTTAACATAAATTTCTTTGTACCTTTACATCACTGTTTATAGCATGACAACTTTATTTCTGTAACTTTACGACTTTCTTCTTGTAGCTTAATGACTTCTTTCTGCAACTTTACAATTTTGTCCTTTTTACTTTACATCTGTGTTCTTGTAAGTTATCTTTATTTCTGTAACTTCATGTCTTTTTCGATGTAACTTAACAGCGATATTCCGTTAGCTTTACAAGTTTACGACTTTGTTCTTGTAACTTAATTACTCCCTTCTGCAACTTTACAATTTGTTCTTGTTACTGTAAAGCTGTCTTATTGTATGTTAGCTTTATTTCTTTAACTTCATGTCTTTTTTCATTTAACTTAACAGCTATATTCCGTTAGCTTTACAAGTTCACTCTCATAACTCGTAAGATTTTAGTCTTGTGAAAAGCCAACTTTCTTCTTGAATCATTCACTACAACTCTTGGACGTTGTCTCCACAAAGTCACACGTCTGATCCTGATACCGTGCAATGGAAACAATCCGTGAACACAGCCATTTGATATGACAATGGCTTTGAGCTTTTTTTCTAACAGCTATTGGGCGATTGTTGGTCACGTGGGCTCAGCTGTGTCTCTCATTGGACAATCAAAAAAATCCTATTATCTTCTAAATGATAATAGTGCGTGCCAACAGCGAAACCAGCGTTTTAAACCCGAGTTGTATTTTGAACCAGACTGTAAGTATGCTTTTGAATACCGTAAAAGTCGTTATTATTTTTTTTCTTGGCTGGGTGTGTACATGACTTCCAGGCTGGCCAGCATCTGGTCTCAAGCAGATCCACAATGAACAGGAACTTTTAGCTCTCTATAAGCTTCATTGGTCTAAGTCGTATGTTGCCCTTTGCTTGTAAGTTAACAACTTTATTCCTGAAACTTTACAGCTTTTCATACTTGACATATTTCTAGTTCTAACTTTACAACTTTTTCCTTGTGACTTAACATTTTTTTCACGTTACTCTAAATTGTCCTATTGTAACCTTCAGTTTTGGTGTTAATGGTTAAATCCTTCAGTATTTTTTTTTAAAATTTTTTTAATTTTGGTCAGGTTTGCTGCGGTCACCTCTGAAGAAGTTCACCTCTTCTGAACAAACAAGTCTCATAAATCCATCAGGAACCTCTCACCTGCATCAAGTGTTGCTGCTGTTAATCCGCCTGATCCTACCCTGCTGCCAAAGTTAGCTGACATAATTTCGAAGCGAAGAAACAACTCGCGCCTTCGATACCTCACCTGTAATGACCTGAGTTTGAAACCAGATCACACTGGAGGAGGGTCAGACTGATTAGTAGTTACACTCCATGAAGCTTAACCAGGGATTTAGAAGCATCTTTTCTTTTCTATTCTTGAGACACAACAGATTTATTTTTCCATGTAAACTCTTCAGAGAATGGAAAGATAATAATCTCTTTATAGAGAAGCAGGGCAAAGGTTTTCCTCAAGTGACTGTTTCACAGGCCTGTATGCTGCACAGACAGAAACTCACTGAAGATCTTTGTTCAACCAAAAGCAGAACAGATTTTTTCAAATTCCCAGGTTTCTCAGCCGCCAATGTGCTAATGCTAATGTGAGAGTGCTAATGCTAAAATGGTGAGAGTTGGTGGGAGGGGAATGTCAGACATGCTTCACAGTGCAAGTGGTTGTGTAAACGTTTTCATTTCCATGAAATGGCAGGAAGTGGCACAGAAACAGCTCTGCGGTCGTGTGCAGCATAACTGGGCAGAACTGGGTCGACAAACGAGGTGGGCCCACTGAAGCTGCTTCAAGCTCACCTTAGCTCTGCCTTGTCAATCATAAGCTGGGTACTTTGGCACAGATTCTCACTGTTTCTCAGTAACATCTTTTTTTCTTAACCTCCCAAACTGATAATCTAGCTAGTTTATCTTCTGCTACCAGCACACTGGAATCTTACAGATACAAACCAGTTTTCCAAGTCACAGCCTTACCCTGTGTGAAGAAACCTCTTTCATGTTTCAAACATAAAACTCTGTGGACGTGACTGTTAGACATGTAGTAGCATCAATGTCAGTGCAGAAATGTTTCATCTGATTTTTTCTCTTTCTCACAGAACAAAGCTGCTCACGAGGATCTGAAGTCATAAAAAGTTTACACGTCGATCCATCTGTAGCGTTTGACAGTTTAATTCATGCTCTTAAAATGTTCTGTTTGTAAGTGGATGTTCTCTTTGAAGGATTACATAACTTTGTTAGCATAAGCTTCACATGACCAGCAGCAAATTTACAGATGCTTCTGCTAAGAGCACAAATTAAATGCGCAATGCATCTGAACCACTACCTCTGCATTATGTAAAACATCTACAGATCACACATGTATGTATGTATGTATGTATGTATGTATGTATGTATGAGTCTATGTAGGTTTGTGTGTATATATGTGTATGTGTATTTGTGTAAATTTACGTGTGATGGAATGTTTGCACAAGTTTATCAATGTAAAGATGTATGTCTGTTGATGTATGGACATGTGTGCGTATCTATGTAATTTCATCTGTATTTGTGCAAACACATAAATGTATTTATGTAAATAGGAATAAATTTCAAAAGAAACTACCCATTCATGTAATATTGTCTGAAATAAAGTTAAGTTTAGAAATAAACATATACAAAACCAAGTCCATACTTTGTATATACATGTTTTATAGCTAAATTACATTCTGTAATACAAACTTTGATACATAGATACACAAGCCATCTTTTTGCTAGTTGCCGCCCAAGTGTCTGCCTGTTGCACTAGCTCTCTCTTCCTTGTCCGTTTCTTGTAATTTTTAAAAAAATTTTTTTACATCATCTTTGTTTTTGGAGTGGGTCATTACTTTGTATGGTTCATTTGTTGGTCATGGACACCAAACTGGTTTTGTCTTCAGTGACATTTTTAGTATTTTTACTCCTGTGTTTGTCTGGAGATCCTACATGTTTCCATGGCTGCATTGTTTACATATGAGATCAGCTGTGAGCAGCCTGTAGCATTTCAATGCTAACTGGTGCAAGGCCTGATGTTTCCAATAAGATGGACAAGCTAGCCATGCTAACCCAGCGACAGAGGGAATACCAGAATGCAGAATAGCATCATGCTTTTTACAGACATGGCAAACAACGCTAACACCAGATATCAACCCTACTTTGAAAGAACTTCACCTGCTGTGAGCAGACACGATCTAGGAGACAGAGACTGAACTGACTGCTGAAGAAGCTCAGTCCTGGACCTTGTGGAGGTGGAGGCTGGCTGACAGGACAATGATGGCCAAGCTGTCATCATCTATTTTATTAAAATAAACTTCCATACTTTCATCAGTATACCTGTCCTCTATAGCAAACTGGTCTTTAAATTGTAGAGCAAACACTGCAGGTATTCCCAACAAGAGAAGCATTGTTGCGACATCACGGGGGTAGGTTTACTTCCAGCCTTCTTCAGGTCGACTTTAGTAGATCATGAATGATGTTAATGGATATTGTTGGTTTAACAGCAGTGATTAATGCTCATAATCTGCAGGGAACATTTAATGGTAGGGATTAGCAGTGGCCCAGAGTGTACATGAGGACAGAGACAGAGACTGATATTATTCAGCAAATCAGGCAGAAAGTGACGCTGAACTGTAGCTCAAACAAGGTAGAGGTGGATTCAGGAAATACTGCTTTTTCCCCTTTGACTGTTGCCTTTGAGCCATAGCAGGTTAACAACAGGAAGAATTCATCTTCTGTAAAAATAAAATAATCTTTCCTTAAATGCTTAACTTTTAATGTCTGGTCCTTTAAGAGCAGGAACGCTCCCAGTTTTAGGTCAGATGCAGAGGCTGTAATGAAGCTACACCAGTTACAGCGCAGTAAAGGATGAGGTCTAAAGATAACGCCCCGGGTTCAGACAGTTTATCTCAAAAAAATGCTGATAGAGACAGCAGAGGCTCCGGCATTGCACAGCACTCTGTTAATGTTTCACAGATATATCTGCAGCCTGATGAACCCCTCTCAGAAACTGATCTCAGGGAAGTAATTCACGACCAAAGTCCAGCAATCTGTGCCCTACAAAGTATTAACAGACCTGTGGGGATCAGTGATGTCATGCCCGATTCGATCTTCATTGTTACTTGTATGCGATTGGATCTGATTTAGAAGCCATGATGTGGTTCAGTTAGAAAAAACGTTCCTGTTTCACACCATGAAGTAGAAATCTGTATTGCTTTGGTAAAATTTTCATGCTGTCTATTTAAGAAATCTTGGTTTCCTAACATTTAAAAAGGTCCCTTTTTTTATTTTTTTTTAGCTCAGATACATTGACAGGAGGTGTTGGATCGTTTTCATTTTATTACCAAGCTGTGTTAAAGCACCACATGATCTTTGAAAGCAATCAAGACTGTCAACAATAAGATTTATAATTTTGGTGTATTAACCCCTTGATGCCTGTTGTCACAAATTTTCAACATACCCTGTCAGGTCTTGATGCAGCTGAAATGACCTTTGTATCTTATTATTACCTATTGATTTATATTTTACAGGTACCAAAGATCATATCAGATCCACTATTTCACGATATATTGGTCAGGGGATGAACTTCTCATGTCTATATATATATAATATAAATTATGTTTTACTATTGTGTGTACTACACTCAAATTTACAATCTCCACTTGATTTAACATCTGTAAGAATGCAAAAACCCACACACAACAATCTATTCTTATAATTGTTTATTCATTCAGGCAGTAAGGGGTTTAGTTTTGATGATTTCTATTGCTTCCAAAAGAAAAAAAAAACTAATACAGTGATCAACAGCAAGTAAAATATACAAGAAGAAATAATTTGTGCACTTTCTATGTCAAAAATTCACACTTGGTCAAAAGTTCAAGAGGTAGAGCACAGCAGGACAAGATTCATATCCAAAAACATACAGTTCCCCATTTGTCCACAACAGCTGCCCTCAAAAATGAAAACCAAATTTCTCGACAAAAGCTTTAAAAACTTGATTCTGATTGGTCAAACCCTGATAAATCCAGGGACTGGTTCTCAACAGTCAAAGCGACCTGAGACTTGCTTATTTTACCTTTGCCCGTTGACACTGTGGCAAAAATGTAGGTGATACATCTTTAAGGGTTTTTTTTTTTACTTTTATTTTAATAAAAGGAGTAAAAAAGTACTCTGTGACAGAGATTTATTTTACAGACCTGTTTGAATGTCAAGAGGTTAGAGAGTGCGCCCCATGTACAGTGATGGAAGAGAACAGGGCCACAAACAGAGCTTTGAATAAACATGGCATCAAACAGGGTGTCAGACAGACTGGAAATCAAATAAAGAGGGCGACAAATTAAGAGAGGGACACACGAATAGGGCGTCAAACAAACAGAGTGACCAACAACAGGGTGATGCAGGACAAGGAACGAACACGGTGACTACGAAAAGGGCATCTAATAAACAGGGCACGCTCTGATAAGAAAACCAACAGCTTTTTTTACGGCTGTGTACTAAAGCATGTTCTTACATTTTTTACCTTAGGAAACCTTCTTCCCTATAAAAGCCCTTTAAAGTAGGACTGGAGCTTCAAGCGAGGGCAGCTCAGGGGAAAGTAAGCATGACATGCCAGCTGTGTCCTCAGCTCTACATTTGTCCTCTGTTAGCTTCTCCTATATGAATGTATAGGACAGGCTGAGACAAAGAGGGACAGTGTGATATGGTCACGCTGAGAAGCCTGGAGGTATGCAGGATTGGAGGGTCTGACCCTGAGAGGGGCCTGATTCGTCACACCATAAACAACCCAAGTCTCCACACGTAAAGCGAAATAAGACGAGTGGGTCACATGCTGCTGAGAGCATCACACCACGTGGCTGAGCTGCAGAAGTGTGTTCACTGTAAATACTCGGGCTGTTAATCAATAATCCAGGCCGTTCTCCTGACCAAGCGACTCTCCCTGCTGCAATGTGTGGCGTCTGGAAGATACAAGGCCCTGAGTCAAACTGGAGACACAGGTGACTGAAGGGCCTTGACCTAACAGAGACTGATCCACACCTGCACATGGCTCAGAGCAACTGTTCTTAGAAAGCTTCTGGTTGGAATAACGACAAATGAATCAGTCAGAGCCTGACGAACCTGACTCTCTGAGTTCAGAACAAACTGAAGTCTGAAGAACAACTTCTCAACTGGGAGGATCAGATGTCTGGATGTCAAACCAAAAACTCTGAGCTCTGTAAACCACCCAGATCTTCAGGTTTAACTAGAGATAGTATATCTACATTTTTCTTCTATCTGCTCTGGGCGGTGACGTGGGTTGGGCTCTGTGGGAAAAAGTTTATCTGTCACTCTGCGCTTCTCAGAGTTTTGGAGCTGACATCAGAATCTAACCAAACCACACCCTCAAAGTGTGATGAAGCTGATTATATGAGGGTTGGTCATAATCTGGAATATTCAGGAAGAGTTTTAGACCGTCAAATTCCCCCTCATACAGTGTGTGCTGATAGAGAATGAGCTTTTCAGGACCAAATGGTTTTTGAACCAGGCTGAAAATATGATTTTAATGCTGTAAAAGTCTACCTTTTTATTCTCAGTAGAAATGCTCTAGTGGACACTTGAAGAACTGCTGTTTGTAGCATTTCGTTGTAGGTGTCATTCAGTCAAACCAGAGCTTCCTACTTGGTCCACAGAGGGTTCTCTGTTTGAGTCATCATCCATTACTGCCCAGATAGTGAGGTCACATAGCCCTGACCTTGGGTGCTTCCCAAAGTGATAAACTGCAGTCTCCTTTTCCTCTCTCCTCTGTGGCACCAGGAGTACTTTCTAAGACGCTATATTAAAGGATTTCCCAACCATGATTTCTATTTTCACTTAAATTTAATAAACAATATTTTCCTGAGACACAATAAACAAGGTTAATTAATAAGTTTCAGCATCATAACCACCACCGCTCTAGATAAAGGCTAGATAATGAATCTAAAAAAGACGCATTTTACTGGTAAAGCAATCTGTGTGCTTTAAACAGGACACCGAAGAAACAGAGAGCAGGTTTTCTTCATGTGATTGTGTTTCCTAAACAGGTTAATATAGGTTTGAATTTTACACAAACAGCTCTTACAGCTGACTGAGAGATAATCCAGAGGTGATCAGCTGATACCGTAACTACTAAAACACGTCCCTGAATGTGACGTTCCGGAGGAAAGGGCGTGTCATTGCTCTTAGATGAAGCTTAGAGATGCACCCACTGTTGCCTCGCATTTAGTCGCTAGCTAGCTAATGTGGCTAACCACTAACTACAACTTTTTGTTTGTTAGTTTTTACTGGCATGCCAAGAATTACAGGATATTTTGGGAAACATGCCTGTTAAATCTTGTGTAGCCCGAGAGGACAGACTTCAAAACATTGCTGTAATGTATACAGATGTATTCAGTCTTCTAGTGACAACTACTGTTCATTTAAAACCCCTCCAGCATTCTAGAAGCCTCCTTCACTGTTGCCATGTTTAAAAGTTCTGCTTTGATTCTGACGAATTTGCTTTAATGAGGAGATACACAAACAAGTGATGAGGCCATTTGGGCAAATCCCATGTTGATCTCAAGTTGAAATCTCATGTGGCTTTTTGAACAAGCTGTTCACAGAACAAAAACTCTAATCTTATTACGTTTACATCGTCTTTTCAGTAAAAACTGAAAAACCGTCCTAATGGACCAGACAATATCTTATTACAAGATACTGACCACAAAAATGGCACTAGAATTATTTTTTAAGAGTAAAAAAAAAAAAAATCTGCCAATGTGTTAAGAAAAGTAATACTCAACCCATTGGCAGATTATTTTTTTGTTTTTACCTATTTACAAGCCAATTCAAGCATTATTCCTCTTTTAAGATCTTGAAATAAAACTTTCTCAAGATATTTCAAGGAAATGTGGCTCAGATTAAAAGAAAAATCAGACATTAAAAGTTTTTGCTGTCCCACTTTGAAATTTTGCTCAGCATTAAATCTGGTGTCCAACATTTCAGTTTAATATTTATATTCAAGGAAGACAAACATGTAATACCACCTCCTAAAGTTTCTTTTTCTATTTTGTCTTTTTTAAGGTTCATGATGGGGAAAAAAAGTTATCTCTTGGCATTATCGTGTCTCATCTCTGACTCTAATACTCCCTTTGCTAATAAAATACTTGAAAAAATGCTTGGCCTTTATCTGATTGTTGCATTTAATCAGGACCTTATTTTTTTGTGAGGCCACTTTTCCGGGTTGTTTTTCTGCACCAGTCCACGCAAAGGTCAAATAAAGCAAAATATTGAATATTTAATGTTAAACAGAGAGTCCAGGGATTTCTCCGCCTTTAAGCTCATGAGCTTAAATCACATCTATGATTCTATCTCAGGTCTATGTTCAAAGATAGAGCTCATGGCGGTTATCTAACAGCTAATGTGTGATATGGGTCTATTAATAATTGACGAGGCCGGGTTCACCCAGCTGCGATGACATCAGCCCTGATTAGTGGCTGTGTGTGTGGCGAGAAGTCAAAGTGAGAGATGGACACGCCATAAATGATCAGACGCCATCACAGCTTTGTTCACTCCTTCATTTATACACCTCAGGTCAGTCCAGTCAGAAACAGCAGGGACTAAAAGAACTCTGCAGCTTCAAACCTCAGATTTCATTTCAAAGAAACTTAAAAGAAGATCTTTCTTTGAGATGCTTTCTTTCCTCGCTTGTTGGAGCTTGTTGATCCTTTAAAGCTACACCCAGGGCGACAGAGAATGAATTACTTTCAACTCTAACCGTCTCAAATCTTCCTCCTATGCATCAGTTCTGTCTGCGTCTGAAGCTGGGACATCTAAGCTGTAGTTCCAAGAATTTGGGGGATTTTCAGAACACAAACATTCGGGAAAATGCTTATGATGAGATTTGATGACTACAGTCTTCATTTTTTTTGAGCCAGACTTGTTAGCATGCTCACTCCTTCCAAAGAAAGATACTTTGGAAGCACTACACAGATGGCCCAAAGAGATATATCCTTATTTCAGCACTAACATTATTTTATCATTGTCACACTCTGAAGCCTTGGAACCCAACGTGACGGATTCCTCTAACGACCTGAGAGAGACCTGGGAGATCTGATCAGAGCCTGGTCTCGGTGGCTCTGAGCTCCGACCTCTCCAGTCAGGATGATGGAGACTCTCATTGTGTAGTGACCTCACTTAACCAGCACAGATAAACCAGAGGAGAAAAAAGGCACATGATGGTGTCCTTGAACGAGATGTGCAGGCCACAAACTGCTCCTGAGGGGCTGCATCACAGAGCTGTGGTTTGTTTAGTTTCATAAAGGAAACATGAACATGGAAAAGGTGCTGAGAGACGAGGGCTTGACTGATCTCTGTTAGCTTTCAGTTTGATCACCTCCTATCTCTGCACTGTTGCGAGGTATAAAATGGTTACTTTCTTCATCTTTTAAAAGTGTTATTTTTTTTAAATCTTGAGAGCCTTTTCCTTAGGGTTTCATTCCATTTTGCCCATGCCGAACCATCCTATTCCATTTCATTATTTTCAAATGCATTGTGTTCTATTCAAATCCATTCCATTCTATCCAAGTCTTTTCCAGTTTATCCAAATCCATTCCACTATAATCAAATCCACTACATTCCTATGTAAATCTATTGCATTGAATTCCATTCCACTATTCCTCAATCTCAATCCAGTCCATAAATTTAAGGGATGCACTGAATTGAAAATTCCAGGCCAACATCGAAAACCAAAACACGTAAAGAAATTCTTATGCCAGTTGTTCGTACCATTGCATTCATGACTATGATTGCCTACTAACCTTGATCAAATCAAAGCATTGCAATTTTATTAATTAATATTGATGCTTTAAAGAATAAGGCAGTCTCCACAGTTATGGCACTATTTTTCCTGACTGTGTGCACTCATGTGTTTGTGTGTCTGATCTCATTGAGCATACAATAAGGGTCCATGCCCCTAATCAGATTCAGAGAGACAAGTCCTTCTTCTCCAGAGCTGTATAAATCATTATTCATGGGTTTCTGTCTAATATACTGAAATACGTCCACAGCACACACGTTGGCCCCTATCCAGACAAGACCCGCCATTTTTGCTTGCATCCACAACATACATAAGGAAAAAAGGTCTTTAAATTTGCTGCTCCTTTTGCTTGGAATGAGCTGCAAAAAGACCTGAAACTGTATGAGCTGGTCTCATTGGACACTTTTAAGAGATTGTTAAATGATGTAAACACTGAGGCATCTGGCTGCAGATGTGTCGACAGATGATCTTGCTCCCTTTAATAACCCAGCCTGTCTTTAATTATTGTACATAAAGTGTTTTACAGGTCTGTGTAATGCTGTCTGTTTTTATAAGAAACTTTGTATATTGTGCTGCTGCCTATCTTGGCCAGGACACTCTTGTAAAAAAGATTTTTAATCTCAATGAGTTTCTTTTCCTGGTTAATTAAATGTTAAATAAATAAAACATACTGTTAAGGCCATGTTGTTTCTGACTGAAAATGCACTTTTCAGTGCATCCTTTATTACATTCAATTCCATATTCCCCAAATCCAATTTTTTTTTTAATTCCATTCCAATCCATTCCATTTTTTACAAATCTAATCCATTTTTTTCTCTTCAAATCACAATCTGTATGTGCCAAATATTTTGACATAAAGCTAAAATATGTCAATTAAAACAAATGTGACAATAAAATCATGTCATTTTAAAATGTCCGCATACATTTGAATCATTAATTATTGTTTCCAACATTTTTGTTTGTTTTTAAAGCCTTTGTGGAGAGGTTTTACTTGGTGTTGTCCCTGGTGCTCCTTTTGGAAGAAACAGGTACTATTTTTTAGGAAGAAGACCACATTTCCCATGAGCCCCATCACCATCCTCCTCTTTGTTGTTAAAGCAAATAAATGAATAAAAATCTTTTTAAAACTACTTTTTTTTGTCAAGACGTTTTTTTTTTTTTTTTTTATCAGGATGCAGAAGCAATGACTTAACTTTGTAAACTCTGATTTATGACTGTTAGTCAGCTTGTAAAAGGTGAGCAAACATACTGGTTTAACATTCCCAGTGTCATACTGGAGCTCTGTTTCCCAAGTAAATGTCTGAATAATGGAAGTATTTTTACCAAAGACGTTCCAGGTCCACCAAACTGCAACCCCTGATTTGATGAAACGTAGAACATTTGCACAAATTAAGATCTGTACTTTGAGCAGCGAATATAGTGACAGCTAAAACAGCATGACTTCCACTCTCTCAGGACTCAAAGAAATAAATGAAAAGTGGAAAATCAAGAGCTACATTAAAGTGAGTCTGTGGTGCCAGCAGATGAAAGTTGCCAGATTTGGACCCAGAGTTTTAAAAAGCACCACACTTATCAAAGAGGGACACCTCACTGGAATGACAGCTGATCAAATCTATGTTTAGCAATCACAACACAGATGGGGATTTATAAACATTTGAAATGTCAGAGGCCACGGAGGAGCTGACCTCTGGGTTGGAGCGCCCCGGGGATTCATTGTGATGCTAATCCAGTTTTATCCAGTCGGACCCTAAAATAAACCCAGCGCTCTGAAGAATGAGCCGTAATCCCCGTCAGCGAGCCTGTGTGCTCCCGCTCTGAGCCGGGATGTTATGTCACAGCCAGAGCTGCGGCTAAAACCATCATCAAATGAGAGCGGATGAGGATCTGCCAGCAGGTACAACACATATCATAAAAGGATTTCCATAAATGATTTGAGGCGTTTTTTCATAACACACAAATAAAACAAAGACGTGCGTGATGTACAGTTTGAGGTAATGGAACAGGAGCTGGATGAGCTAACCTCCTTATGTCTGAGAGCAATCTAAAGGAATAGTTTCACACTTTTAGAGTTATGCTTGTTCCATTTTGTTCACAGGATTATATGAGCAGATTAACACCGCTTTCATGTCTGTGCAGGAGATATGATGTTACAGCCAGAAGCAGGCTTAACATGAAGACCAGAGAGCAGCATCACTCAGGTGGTTCACCTACAAACAACAGGTGATCTTTTTGTCCTACCTTGCAGCTTCAGGTGGGTTTTTTTTGTTCCTGCAAGAAGTGCAAAATACTTTAGGGCAGTGGTTGGTTAGCTGACCTCTGCAAACAGAAGAAAAGAGAGTCAAAGAGCAAATCTCAGCCTTGCTTTGAAATCATTTGCAAGAGTGTGGGTGGAACTGTGGAGGTACCAAATCACATTTTTAAGCCACTTCCAGCAAAGTTTTTGAATCAAATTAAATTACAACTCTGCAGACTATACATCATAGATTGTGTGGGATTCCTCCCAAAGTGAGATGCTTGTGTTCCAACAAATTTATGCAAAAAGAAATAAAAATGCGTTTGACAATCTCTCGTTTCTTTAAAAATGGGAAATACATCTCTGATAAGTCATTCATCATGTAATAAACTGTATAAAACTCAGTCATCCTCTCTATGAGATCTCTTTTCTGGTTTCTCTCTGACGTGCTCTGAAGCCAAAGTTAGTGTTGACTAACTGGAAATCCTGACTCAACCCAACCTTAAGTGAATCTAGAAACAAACCAAAAGAGAAAGCTGAGGGCAAACTTTAACCTCCAAACAAGCTTCAACACACCCACCCATCCTGGCCTTCACGTGACCTTTACGTGACCTTAACAGATGTGTTATCAAAAACCCACATACAGGTGCGTAGGAATGAAGAAACAAGTGACATAAACCAAAACTGCTCATGAACCCAGACTGTAATATGCTGAGTTGTTTCCTGGTCTTTCCACTGTCCTGTCCTCTCTGAAGAAAGACACAAAAAAGATTTAATGTGCTCTTAAGAAGTCTACAGTACAATTTTAAGTGTACATGGTGTTTTTCTACCTCTGCATTAGCTCTATTCCTCAATATCTAAGGTTGTAGAGGTCAGAACTCCAGCAAAACTTGTCATGACCCTGATGAAAACAACAAGATAAAAGGCGTTGGCCTTGAATAAAGTTATTCGCTTCAATATAAGTGTTGCTGGAGTTTGGTAGTTGGTGAAGTTGTGCCAGAACTTTCTTTTGACCGATACCTATCCAACCTTCCACTTGGTTTTTTTCTCATTGACTATCGGATGACTTTTCTAGAGCATCACATGTTAAAATTTCACTGTGATTCACCTGCAAATGACTCATTCAAGTAGCCCAAATCTAGCGGTAATCCTCATCCTGCCATCAATTTATTATTGCTATGACCAAAATACACCAGATGGGTCCCCTGTAAAAGGTACCTGTGGCAAATATTAAGTCAAATATGAGAAATTTACTAAAAAGATGACATAAAATTGCTTGGACATAAATTTTTGCAGTGTGAACTGCTTGTTTGAGAAGTCATGTGAGACTTCAGTGAGACCAACTTGACATTTGCCCAATATGTGACATCACCAGTTGGTAAAAAATTATCTTTGTAAAGACAGGGGGACAACTTTGCTGCATAGTGTCAATGACAGAGGCTTCCAGCCAAAACACACCAGATGCATCTCTGGTCCATCTCCACTTCTTTGCAAGTTAATGTGTTAGCAAGTAGGATGGGAAATTGTGCATAGAAACCGCATAATAACACCTGGTTGCTTTAAAAAAATATATATATATATATCAAGACCAGATGGTATTTTTCTTGACTACAACAACAAACCAACATGATGAGTGGAGCCAGACCAGGGGAGGATCATTATTTGGCTGGGAATCCAGAGAACTCCTTGGTCTGGGACTCCAGCTGTGTGGAGGTCCTGATACCCCAGCCAGAGTTGTGAGGGACTGGAGCCTATCCCAGCTGTCATTGGGTGACAGGTGGGGCACATCCTGAACAAATCAACCAAACTATCATAGGGATAGAACCAATTATTTGTGAACACACACCTATGGGAAATTTAGAGAGACCAATCAACCTGGTGGGCCTGTTTTGGGGGATGGGCAGATGCTAACTCCATGCAAAAAGGTTCCTCCCTAGCCCCAGGAACCTTCTTGCATTGAGGCACTAACCACTGCTCCACTGTGTAGCTCAGCTAATCAGCAGCTAGTTGCAAACATACAGGAGTGTTTTCAATCATCCTGTAAGTTTCTGGGTGAGAATTAGTCTTAATTCTCAAAGTATAAACATTTCATTCTTATATTCTCACAATTTTGGTGCCATCCAAGCAAAGCACGTGCACATTTATAAAATGCAACATGAAATTGTAAGGTAAAGCGAGTCATTTAGCCATACAACACGCCTTTTAATCAGGATGAACCTGTACCTCTACAAGTCTTTGGACATCCATGACATGATCTATATGTTTATAAAGTCATCAACTGATTGACTTTAACCTAAGAAGCTTTTAAAGTCAGTAAAAGCTTCTTACTGCCCCACCATCCTCATGCAGGAAGCAGAACCAGAGACTCAGAGAGTTTGAGAGCATCGGACCAAAGTGCTCACATGTTGCTCTTCATGTCAGAGAGCAGGACGCCGTTCAGTCATAGAACAAGCTTTTTAATCAGGATTACCCCAAATGTGTGTAAATCTATGGACATACAGGCCTCAGTCTATATGTTCCCCACCGTAAGGCTGATTGAATTTGTTAGAATTTAGCGTAAGAAGATTTAAACTGGAAAAAAAAAGAATAGTTGGAGAGGGTTTGAGAAAAAAGGCCACCCATCTTTCTCAAATCGTACTGAAGCGATGCATGGTACAGCCTGTCATTTGGTTTTAAAACAAGCTTTTTAATCAGGATTATGCTTGACTTTTGTAATTCTATGGACATACATGACTCGCTCTATACATTCTCCAACGTAAAGGCCGATTGAATTCATTACAATTTAGCGTAAGAAGCTTTGAACCCAAAATGCCCGAAGTCCAGATGGCTTAACTCGATGAGGCCAAAGAAGTTGGGGTTGTGATCTCTTTAGCATGTAGGACTGCAACCAGGCAAGCCCGAGCCGGTCATATGTGTGGTTCAACATGCTCTAAACACAGCTACAATCCTCTTAGGCCGCGCTCCAACTCCGACGTACATCTGCAGCGATCAGATGAAATGTATTTCTGACCTTAATGCGTTCGATGTAAAGCCAAGGAGGAGAGAACACGCTGCATGGCGAGGATTACACAAGTGCTTCATTTGGGCTAAAAGGAACCGAAACGGGACAAAAGAGATGAAAAGAAGCACAAAGCTGCAGCCCAGTGATTCAGTGTCATGTCACTGTCAGCTCGGCTTTCTTGGCTTTTAATCAGAGGTCAGACATCTGGCCTTGGGGCTTTTCATGTAATTGCTCTGCTTTCTGAAATGGACAATAGCATCAAATCTATAAATTTGATCCAATCCGCTGTGATTAACTAAATGAGCTCTGTTGTTAATCTATGGAATAGGGATCCATTAGAGGAGATCACTCACCATCTTGATAGGTTATAAACCCTGATGCATGTTGGTACATACACACAGGAGGTCACTGACACATATAAGAAGCGCTCGCTCTCGTTTTTAAGGCTTTTATTTGGATGACACATGGCGCACACGGATTGCTGCCTCCATTGTTGAAGCCAACAGATGTCAGGAGATGATCACATTGATTAATGATAGTAATGGGATCGTTTCACTCAATCCTGTGTGTGATTTATGTGACCGTACAAAGTATGATACACACAGAGAGCTCTCATAGCGTCCTACAAAGATCCTGCACCATGTTCAGACCTCTGTGGAGCAATGACGTGCAGTTTAAGGTGTTTATCCATCATTTAACGTGTGGTTTCTGAGATATTGACAGTTTTGTGTGTGATTACTCAGTGCAGTGAAAATTGCAGCTTTTATTTTGGTGATAATGACAGTTTGGTGGCATTTCATTGGGGTTATTGATGATTCTATGGCTTTAAATTGGGGTGAGTGATACTCAAGAGATTTGACGTACAGTCTGTCAGAGTTAAGTGTTTCTAAACATATATATTTTATTGGTGCTTTAGCGTTTTACACTGGCTTTATTGACTATTTCCTGCTTTACACCTAGCTTTTATCATTTTATGTGCTGATGTTATGGTTTTTAAGTTTAATGTGTGATACATTTTTTTTGTTTGTTATTGACCATTTAGTATCCTGACAATTAATAACTTCATTTGACATTTTCCTGTAAATTTATTTATTTATTTTTGATAGCTGCTGTGTTAATAATAGAGTTTTGTTAGTGGCTGACAATCTGTAGCCATTACAGGCCTAAATCACTTTACTTTTCAATTACCAAGTTGAAGCCTTTGTTTTTTTAGCTGTTTTTATTTGCAGTGAGTTCATGCCCTGTTTCTGAATTTTACAGCTCCTGATAAAAATCGTTCAGGCTGTTGCAGGTAGTCAGCTCTTGTCAGACACTGTAGTTTAACTTGTAAATTCTTTGTCACAGACCCAACGGCTGCAAACTTATAATTAAAAATTTTGAACAGTTGGTGAGGTTTTGTTAAGTTTTCTGATATTTAGATAAAGAATTCAAATGTTTAACCAATTAAACTGATGACTGTAAAGATTGGAGGTGTGGAAGAAATATCAAAATGGCAATATATCGAGATACTTTGACTTGTGGAAAAATATTGATCTTTCAACTCTTAAAATCAATATTTTCGTTAAAAATACAAATTCATATTTTGGGTGAGTTAAAAGCACAAAACATCTTCTGCACCTCCACTGCAGTAGAGGGCACCAAAGAGCTACTCTGCTGTATGTTGCCCATAAACTGTAAAATAAATATAGTTTTAAATTCTATTCAAAATATTTTAATCCTAAACTTGATGATGTAGGTTTTGATAGCATAATCATCAGTGTTTTCTCTCTATTCCTGGTTCACTTAGTTTAAAATCATTTTAAGTTTAATTTTTACAGTGTAGTAGACTGATAAAATAATAATCATAGTCATGTTTTGCGCAATATTAGATTTTTTATGAGTAACATTGGTTACACCAAGTGACATTTATCAGTTTAACCAACTAACGTCTTTCACTCAAGAATTTTTTTGCAACGTGTTTAATTTTACAGTAGTAAAGTGAGAAACTGGATGCACGTTATGTTTTCAAGTTGAGTGTATGTATGAAACACTGCATCTGACTTTCATTATTTCAAACAAGAAATAGAAAAGTTGTTCATCAGACAGTTAACTGGGTAGATTATTGCAAAAATCACAATATTGTGATATCGGGATATAATTGTATCGTGACCCAAGTATCATGATGCGTATTGTGAATTTCTTGCCAATACAACAAGACAACAGTTCGATACCACAAAACAGGACATGACACTATCAAAAAACAATATAGCATTACTTTATATAAAAGGATTTGGTATGATAAGATACAATATGATTTGTTACGTTATATTACAATAAAATTGGTAAGGACACATTTAGATTGTGATACAATGTGTTGTTATATAGTAACTTGTGGTACTTTACCTAACGATACGACGCACTACAATATGATATGTTGCCATAAGATGCGTTGTGATACGAGACACTACAGTAGGATAAGCTGTGATACATACATTGCCAAATGGTATTTTGTGTTGTGATACTTGCAATGGTTGCATTAAAGTATGTTGTGACAGGGTATAGTGTAACATATTGTGATGGTTTGTAATGGAATACATAGAATACGTATAATACATTGTGATACAATGTGACAAGATACCATGCAATATTCTAAAATACAACACATTGCTATACAATGCAATACAATATGTTGCGAAATGGTATGTTGTAATAACTTAGAATATGTTGGAATAGTTGGGATACAATATGTTGCAATATTATAATTATAATTAATTATAACTTTATAGTAAGATACAACAAACACAGAATGTTAAGACACAATGTGATGATGTGATACTATAGAAAAGGATGTGATGTGATAAGTTGTGACACATTACGCTTCTATATATTAGTATGCAAAAAATTAGACAATATGTCTTGTTAAAATATGTAACTTAATGATACTTTTTAATTTCTACAGCACACTTTCTTTTCACACACTCATCCCTGCATTGTGTGTAACTTTTAAGCTTTTCTCTGCAGTGCTGCAGTTATGTGCGGCTTGAATGCAGAACTTTATTGTATATGCAGCATTCATCAATGTCCACTAATGTTTGCTGGAGTCTATTGTTTGCTTTGTGGACTGGTTAAAGTTTGTTTTGAGTCTGCTTTAGGCAAGGTATGCTCTGTTAGTCTCTGTAGGGAATGAGACAATAAGCCCTGCTCATGTTTGAATCTGTCGTTTTAATCACATCAGCAGGTTTACATGTAAAATACAGATATGAAGGCATGTTCTTTCTGCAGCTGTCATAGTTCATTTTCAACACATGTATGAGGAGGTCACTAAGCGTACAGAATAATCACACAGAGCGTGAAATTACCCATTTTTCAATTACGTATGTCTCATGGTGGAGTGGAAAGTGGCGTGGAGTGCTCTGACAGGGCAGCAGGGGATGATTTAGATACATGTTCACACAGTGCCGGGGACTCTGCGCCATGAGCACAGCCAATTCAAATATAGCACAGACTCCTGGGAAAAAGTTTCCTTGAAAAACATGATTAATGGCTGTCCAGCGTGTTTCAGCGAGACTGCATGGCGTGACTAATGCAAACAGGTTTTCTTAGGCAACTGGGTAACCTTTGCCCAGCTGGCACATACAGAAATCACATTTTTATGTCAACTCCCATTTGACCTTAAAAAGAAACATCTGTGAGCTGCTTTTTAGAAAACATTTCAATTCCAAACAAGATTAAGAAAAACATCTTTTCATCACGGCAACATTTAAAAGAAAAGAGGTTTAAGAATCTGTCTTTTGTTGCATCAGCAGGAGAGAGTCGGCTGTGTCAATTCGAGGCAGCTCTTTGAGCAAACAGTGATATAACACTGAGCAAATACCGATAGTATCACAATGTGTTGCAACCCCATGACACTTCTTAGAACTGTTGGCTAATTTTGGTTCACATGTATCGAGCCAGGTCCCTGTTGAACCGCAGCTTCACCTGAGTATTAAGCCACCGGATGTACAATAGTTGTAGGTACAGCATTGTTTTAAGTTTTTAAATTAAAGCCAAGAAACAAAAAAGGTCTTTAAAAAAATGCTAAACCCAGAAGAGATGATTCACTGAGTTTTAAACAGTTTGCAGTGACTGAGAAGTGAAAAAAGGTAGATTCTTGGTTGTTTATGGGTTGATTATTAATATTTCATATGTCTGACTGTCAGAGATTTAGCATTGACAGCTAACACCAAAGCAAGCAGCTGTTTCAGATTGTGTCAACGCAGTTACATGAGGCCACCAAAACAATAAAACCTCACCTGGTATCACCTGGTAGCCTTTTGAGCAACAATACTTGCAAAGCACTTTGCCACCTCAGCTACTCTTTGAGTGCTCCAGTATATTTATGAGGGGGTTAGGTGGGTCCATTTTGACGTCTAATTAACGAACATAAAAAACAAAATCTAATCAAATCATATGTACATATACAAAGGAAAAAAAACACATTAAAATAGAAAACAAAAAACACTTGATTTCAAAGCAAATACTATCCACAACAACAGTAACAGCTGATCAACGTTCAGGATTTCAGGGTGGCCACCTTTTGGCTCTGCCCCTGTCTAAAATCAAAGTAGTGTTAATTAAATCTGCCGAGTTTATCTACCAATACCATGTTCTGATCCAATATTTGGGTTTGCAGAAATAAACTTTGCAAAAAAGATGTTATTATGTGAGGCCCCATGAACTTGTGTTCATGCAATACAGCACCGTTAAATCCCAGGCTGCCCTGAACGCAACTCTCAAGAGAAGTTGCAAGACAACGAATGTAAATATTGAGCCTCATTTCCACTGAGTGGTCCAGTACGGATCAATACAGTTTGGTACAGGTCGGATCAGTAAAGCCTGATCTTGTTTGCGTTTCCACAGCCAACTGTGCCCTTCTTGCTAGGCAGAGTGGAAGTCGGTTGCCGATAGCCAGGACAGCTGCATTATGGCATGACCACATGGGAGCGCGTACCCACCATTGTATTGGCAAGTGGCTCTTTGTTACACTGTTGCATGGGAAGGGACACCTCAGGAGGGTATCAAGAAGTGGGGCGGTACAGGTCGGTAATTTGGGAATCTGCCCTGGCTTTGGTCAAAGGGAATGCCACAAAATGTATGCTGTACTGAGAACAACTGAACTGAACTGCTTGGTGGAAACAGGGCTTTAGACATCAACGCAACTATCTTGCATATTTATCATCCCAAACTTAAAAGTAAAGGTCAATAGAAACAAGAGACTAATGTCTCTAAAACTAAGCTTGTAGGGAAGCAGTTAGATCAAAAGCCACTTTACTGTGACCATCCGTTAGTTTCCCAAAACTAGTTGAAGCTACAAAGTTATGATTAGCTGGTTAGCAACATGGCTGTCACTATTAGTGATGGAAGCAGATCTTCTGTTGTAGTTGACTGTACTTTAAGGTGAGACAAAGCTAATTTAATCCTTATCAAAAAAAGTTCAAATAACAGAAAACCCAGCAGAAGTTACTATCGCCTTACTAGCACTCAGCTAACATGCCACCTTATGATGAATATCAGCTACAGTAGTTACTTTAGGTGACTCTTAAACACCATTATCAGCAGTAAAACTTGAGCCAACATGAGATATTTTGTCCCTTTGAGAAGCAGAATGACTGTAAACACCTCCTGGCCTGACAGCTGCCTGACCTGGACACACCTTGACTGTGACAATGAGTTACAGTCTGTAAAGCCCAGAGCAGCATTGCTCTGAGGTAAATGCTAATGTCATGGTGCTAAGCAGGTCATGTTTACCATCAGCTTAAACTTACCCCACAGGTAAATGTTGCAGCCAGGTGAAAACAAAAACTTCAAGACAAAACTTCACAGACTTGACCTGCAGCTACAGGAGCCACACACGATCTCTGTTCTCATGTCAATCATTGTTAGCCTTGTTAGCATTTAGAAGATTTATACGCCAGAAAGGAAACATAGAAGAAGCCAAACAATGGTGGTCAACAAATTAGAAATGCTGATTCAGTCTAACTATCAATCAACTTAGCATGAGGCAAAGATCAAGCTGGTTTATGCAGACGACAAAGACTGCAACCCCTGCATCTGGACACAGCTAACGTTAAGATTCATCCACTTTGGGAAACAAATACCTGCACCAAATTTCTAAAGAATACTGACTTGTTTAGTGAGAGGCTTTAGGTTGGAAAAGTGTTGATCTAACCAACTGACAAGCTCCGTGAAACCATCAGATTCAATCCCTTATGAAGACATGCACACCTAAAATCAGTGGTAGATCCAGACTCTTTTGGACCAGGGAGGCCAAACACAGGCACTGACCTTTAAAGGAATGGCCAGGTGTGGTATACATCCAGTGTGTTTACATGCAGTCAGCCACTCTTTCATATTTCGGAATACTAGCAATAACCTGGTTATGCAAGGGCCATGTAAACACCAATAACCCTTTTGAAAAACTGGAATATGCTCATATCCTGGTTTTTAAAAACCAGAAAAAAAAACACCCCTGGGTTACTCCTTTTCTAACCCGAATATTTGGTCATGCACTGATCGTATTGAATCTTGGTCTTTAGAGTGCAGGAAGTCCATCGTCCTGCTGCTGTTGTTGCTATGGATACAGCAAGACGAAGCAGCAATGACGCGCATTGCGTCATGACGTTTTTTTCCGTGTCTTAAGATATCGCCCATGCAATCGCCGTATTGATTGGGATACCATGTAAACAGGAAGAACACTGTTTGCTCATGCATGTAAATGGGTTATTCCATATGTTCCAAAAAACGGAATATTGACCTTAACCTGAATATTGACTGCATGTTAACATAGTCACTGAGGGTAGCCACGAAACTGGTAGGGTCAAGGTCAATAGCCATATCTACAAGTCCCTCTAATATATGAGAATCATAAAAATTTTACATTGTTGATTATGTTTGTTGACTTTTAGGACACACAATAAAGATGTTGTCTGAAGTGACCATTCAACCACTCATTCAAAGCCATTACAGCTCATATTTTACAAGAGCTCTTTAAATTACAACTCCTCAACCATTTGGGCTCACAAGAAGATTCTCCTTAAAGTAGGAAAGACAATCTTCAAGGGATATCTACGGTGCTGCATATGACCCCACGTTCAATGATGTGCCAATCACAGGCAATGACTGATGCAAGCTATTCTCATTACAGTAACTCTTCAAATATTTGTTCCTGAGAGAGGAGATGATGAGCTTTCTGTGCACGATCTCTGACTCTTTTAAGAAAGACATAAAGAAAATAAAGTCAAGCGTAGCCAAAGTGATACTCGGGTTGATGATAATCCAAAGAGTTGATTTCAATTACAGGTTCTTCTTCCAAGAAGGCTTACAGCCAGTCGTGGTTTAGGATTTCAGGGTGTCTACCCCTTGGGTGTGCTACTGCCTTTAAATCAAACCAGTGTTGAACAGCAACAAACTTTACTTAAAAATAACTGAAAGGTTGGGGCTCCATTAGCTTAGCACTGTGGTTCCCAAACAAATTAATAGAGGGGTCCACCAAATGCCTTTGATCAAAATATCAACACAAATAAAGTTTAATTTTTTTCAAAAGCAAGCGAATAGAAAATGTTTGATCTGTTTTCTCCATACTTTGTTGAAGACCCCTTAAGGCGACCAAACCGGGATAATGATGGCAACAGAGGAGGCAGATAATTCAGGAAACACAGAAAGAAAACTTATAACACACTCTAAGCCTTTTTAAATCTTCCTTTCCTGTTAATGGATGAGTTTGTTGGTTTTCTGATAGCAGGGGGTCGCAATCTGAAAGTTTGGGAACTCCTGGCCTGGTGGCTGAAGCATGCGCCCAATGTACAGAGGCTATTTCCTGTCTCTGTCTCAGCAAATACAGGCAAAATACTCAAAAAGTAACTTAAAAATTAAAGTATCCATTCTATTTGGGTTATACTCAACATAAACTTCACAGAAGACACATCATCTCTTGTCTGCCTGCCTAACCAGAGGAAGTAATTGGGGTCATGGGAAATATGGTTCTGCTTTTCACAAACAGAGATAATTGTAATCTCTTCCTGGACACCGAGGGGCAGAATTATTGGAAAGATTTGATTTGAATCCCGTTAGGAGTCGTACTACAGAGGCATTTTGGCTCCTGACCTGAGTCTGCATTTAGAAATGTCTCAGGATGAAATGTGATCGTCAGAGATATGCATTGGTTGAAATCCAGGTCAGAGTTATTTCGAAGTGGAAAACTCCCAGCTCTGTGCCAGCCGACGTCTAGTGTCCCGTTATTCCTCTCTGCATACCACTTTGTCATATTCACGAAAAATGTTCCAGCATCTTTAACCTTGGACAGCTGAGAGCGTGGGGCTGCTGGGAGCACTCACACAGATCATTGTGGAGGAGGAATACTCAGAGACCATTGTGTGAGTGTGCTTGAGGTTCAGTCTGGTGTCAGAGCTCAGGAGGAGGATCAGATGTGCAAAGTTAACCACACAACAAACAAACAAAGGCACCAAAAGCTGCCAATCAAGATGAATGATAGCATCTACAAAGGTAGGGCTGCATTATTAGGTCACTTATCTGATGTTGAAACAGAGCAGTGACCTTAATACTGCTCCCAAGCTAAATGCAACATAAAGCAGATCATGCAGATCAGTCAGCTTTAATTAAAATGATTCCTCATTTAAGGCTCTTGTAGCGTAAAGAAGCTGGCGACGCTTCAGACTCTGGAGTCACAGAGTTCAACCTCTTCAAATGTGGAGCAGTTTACATAAAGTGCAGCTCTGATGACTTCTGTTAAAACATATTGATCAACACATTTGTGTGGTTTGCACATTGACGCTCCAAAGGGCTCCAGCTGCAGCAGAGAGATAACGCAGATTTAGACCTAAACTTTGGAACGGAAGAGATCCTGGAGGAGGGATATTTGGATCAACTTGAACCAGCTAGCGTCTCTGCAGCTTTTCATGACACAGAGAGTTCATTAAAGCTTTGGAAAAAGCTCTAATAGAGAATGCTTTTAGATTCTTTATGTAAGAAAATACTTGCTGCTAAGATTTGTGGGATGCTTCAAACAGTTATTAATTAAGTTATTAATAAAAGTGAAGCTGACCAGGATGTCTGATTTTTAGCTGTTTTTTTCTCCCTTTTTGTTTAAAAACAGGGCTAAGATAATGGTCATTAGATATTGAAAGAAATATGAAGACCACTGTTTTGTTTCTAATTTCTGTATTCTTGTCTTGACAGTATTTCTAAATGTTGATTAATACATCAAAATTTCCTCGAAGCCACAACACATTAATGAATAAAACAATACATCTCATCAAAGTAGGTCATCAAAAAGAAGGCACACTGAAGAAGAAACTTCAAAAACTAAGTGCCAGTGAGGAACTTTTGTTTTATGTTGGTTTTGGCGCCTCGACACATTTCCTGTGTCACAATTTGCTGCATTTCCTGTCTCTCTTTAGCTGACCTATCAGCAAAGCTTAAATACAGCCCTCAGCTTTCATCTTACAGTGTATTTATCACAGCGCTGAAATGAATCATGTTCTAAATGATGTGTACCTTCACATTTCCTGTCTCAGGCCTAAACCAAACCAAAGTCAAAGTCTAGTCAAGGTCTCACTAACCTACATCTGGACTGTGTATAGGCTGCTGGTATAAAGCTCAAGCGCTGGACATTGTGCAGAAACTCAACAACTCTTACAGCTGACGTCTTTAAATGACTGGATTTATCATGATGTGAAAATGTGAGAGTTCAAAAAATACATGAGCGGACACAAGACCAGATTAACGTTATGAAATAGTGCAGAAAAGACACAAAGGAGAATTTTTTGGTGCTAAAAATGATGTTTGAGTCAAAATAGTCTTAATTATAATAATAATTAAAAAAAGAAAACACTTCTGATCCTGCCATAAAAAACAACATACTGACCTTTTTTCCTCATATCGCCCCCTGATGGAGGATATTTTCCTCCATCAGAAGCAGAGTTTGCAGATGTTTACGCAGCACGTAACACTGCAGAAAACTGACTACTTATTGTCTGGTATTAAAAAACACCTGAGGGACAGGTGAGGTTTGATACCATCTGTTTGTAACGATGATACAAGGAAGTAGTTAACAAACAGAGCACTCATGTGATATTTTAACAGTTAATAAATGTTAAAGAAGCTGGTGCTTGGTTATTTTTACAAAATCAAATGTGTGGACAGCCTGATGTAAACAAAAGATGGTGCGTTAAAAGTCACTCTAAAGAAATTAGTCTTATGTTGAGGTTCTTGTTTGTCTTTGTTGCTCATTTATTTAAGGGTGTGGGAAGGTTTCACTTTGTTTCATCCAATGTCTGAAACTCCTCACAGAAGCTTTAACTTCATACTTGATAAATTAGGGAACTCTCTCTGACTGGTAATGTTAGCTTTGGAGCTAATGTAACGGGCACTGTTAAGTTCAGAATAAAAGTTACATCTCTAAAAATGATTTTTTTTAAGTACTTCTTACTAGAGCTTCAGATAAAGGGAGTAACAAATTTATACTTACTTCCTCCAAATTTAGAGCAGACAGTCACCTACATGTCAGAGGACCTGCAGAGAGGGTAAACACTGCCACCTGCTGGGGTAACAGTAGAAGTTCACTGAGCATGCACTTGAAAAAAGAGCTCACACACTTTTATCAAAGTAATATCTTTATTGAAGGTTGCAGACCATCATTCTGATTTATTTTTTATCAAAATAAGTGAAACACAGTTTAAAAACCAGTTCAGACTTTTTTTGGACCGTAAAATAACACAGGACAGCTCTCAGAGTTTATTTTATTCTTTAAAATGTGACTTTTATATATTTTTCTCTTTAATAGCTACATTTAAAATGGAGGATTTTTTTTTTATTCAACACTGAATGATTTTTTTTCTTTGCTTTAGAGGACGTGACGCCTCTTGTTTATGTGCCTTTGACATGATGCTGATTCAGTGGTTTCATGGACTAATTTTACAAGTGATTCTCATGTTAATAAAGATGTTTGGTCCCATAAACCAGGTAACTCACTGACTGATAGTTTCCTCTTTGGTGCAACTTTACAATGTTCTCACAGCCAAACTGAATTTCATTCAGCGTGATTGTCTTTGTTTGAGTTTTATAGATGAACGTGGGATGAGGGAACACAGAAGCTCAGTGGGAGTGTGTGTGTGTGAGTGTGTGTGTGTGTGTGTTTGTGTGTGTGTGAGGTGTGAATAGGGGAGCTCACAAGTCTATGATCGTTTTTTCCTGCTCTCAAAATTCCTGAAGTTGGCCGGCCTGATCTTCATCTCTGCAAACTCGATCGAGTGCTCGTGGCCCTTCCAGTGGAACCAGTTGATCCCCTATGGGAGAAAAAAAGAGAAAAGAGTCATGAGAAAGAGGCTGAAACTGTGAAATATATCACACTTCAGAGTCACTTCTCCTTATGATGCACGTTTAACGCTTCACACAGGGTAGGAACACTTCATGGATGAATCTGATTTTTCCTTTCGCACGACAAAGCTGTTGGAGTGAGGAAAATCCCCAAAGAGTTCCCAAGGAAGGGCTAAAGGGGGGAGGCTACACAGCCCTTAAAAAAAGGACAAACTTAGACCTCACTTCAAACCAAGGGGTATGATAAATTTCCCATGATATCTATATTTTTTTTCATCAGATATCACATCCTTTACTACTTCCTGGTAATATTACCCTTGTTTTGAACTGTTGGTTTTATTTTGAAATCGCTTGTTACAACATTAAACCTAACGCTGCTATAGCGACAGCTACAGCTATAGCTAATCATAGCTGCACAGATGTCAGACCAAGGTAACAGGTTCACAGCGGGTGGACTTTACTCATGGTCGGCGTTTCATGAGTGACTGGACAGACAATCTGCACTCAGGAGCTGCATCAGCTAAGAAGCAATAAAAAGCGAATGTCACAGTATTCAAAAGCTTCTGAATACCACTTTTCATGGCTTAGCTGTCTCATTACTCATGTGATGTGGTTCATCCTTGTGGTGTCTGCTTGCTGTGAGTTTGTCACCCTAATCTGACATCTGTTTATCATCAGTTTGTAAAAATGTGTTTTGTTTAGAAGTGAATACATAGTCGCTCTACCTGCGAAAGCCAGTGAGTATGTTTACCACACGAATGTGACTCGTGGAAATGAGAAGCATGAGATAGAAGGGAGAGAACGCATGAGGCTTTTATTAATTTTTAACACCCCGTGTGGCGTCCGCTGGTGTCCATTCCCAAATGTAAGTCTACTAGAGCACTAAATGAGAGTCGAAGAAGTTTGGCTTTGTTTACAGCACATTTACATATCTGTCCTGGAGATCATTTCAGGTTCTTTGAACTGATTCCTCTTCTCTGCCGAAAGTTTACGCCATGAATTATTTACCACTTGGTTGTAATGGTAACCTCTGTGTAAAGAGTCATACAGGTGCCTGTATTTCTGCACTTCAACCACTTCCACCATCTTGTCCAGGTGTCTCCGTCCGGCAGGTTATAAATTTTCGAGTGTGCACAGTGTGGAAATTCTTCGCGTGAAAAGGACCACCTGAGGAGGCATGGGTGTGAATGAAAGTGACATAATTTGTCCGCATATAACCGCACAGACCCTGTGGACGCATCAAGCAAAACTCAGCCTTGAGTAAGAACGACAACTGGGATTGACCCTAAGTCTTATCGAGTGTGAAGTGAGAACAGTAGCCTGAAATGATTTTAGAGGTGTTTAAAACTGTAAATCATCAAAAGGTCCTTCAATACCTGAAGGATGAAAAACATCAGAGTTAATGTTTACATCAGTTAACCTGAGTTTCTTTACTTTAGAAAAGGTGAAGTTCTGTTGAATTGGGAAGGATATGATACCCAGAGATGATCCATACATACCTTACTGTGACTGTCGTCTCCGTATTTCCCCATCAGATTGACCCGATGACAGTTTTTATACCAGAAGGCTCCTTTATACGACAAGGCGCAGTTTGTGACGGCGATGTCGTTATCGTTGTCGTATGTGGAGAAGGGTCGACCCTGGTGGTACGTCATGGAGTCACCTGGAAAGAGAACATTACACAAAGTTTTGCAGCAGTATTTTGACTTCATTTTCGATACCACTGTCGTGTCGTCCAGCGGTTTGAATACACATTTCTAAGCTCTAGTTTCTGTGCAGATTACACTGCCATGATGGGAGCTTTAGGAGCTAGTTTGATTAACTGTTTCCTCCATCTTGAAACTTAGCACAGACTTATGTTTCACTGTCATCTCTACTGGAAAAAAGGAGTCAAGTGACTAATCCCCCCTACAGCTACCAACCTGCTGTTCCGCTGTATGCTCCAATGTAGATTTTATAACGCGTTCTTGGCTCCGCGATCGTCAGCTTGTCGTACTGAGCGTAAGCTGACTCTCCTTTATCCCTTAAGTCGACTCGCAGCTCATAATGTCCAGAGTTTGTGATTTTATGAAGGTTGGAAAGACCTGTGGGGATATGATATGGGTGAGTAGATGAGGAGAGAAAGAGGGAGAGGAGGCAGAAGAGGAGACAGGTGCTCTTACCCAGCCAGAACTCATTTTTCATGTTTCCAAAGCCGGCAGTGTAGTTCTTCCAGTTCCTGTAGAAATCCAGCTTTCCATTCTGGCGTCGGAGGAGAACCTGAAGAGAAATGAACATCATGAGTGTCACAGCATCTTTAAATTAACCCAACAAAAACAGCTGAGGTCATTTTTCGTCTGTCTCTCAAATGAGCAGCAAGAGTCTTGATTTATGCTTTAGAACAGCTTTCATTAGCCCAGTGTGGACTCACCAGCCATCCCCCGCCGTCCGTGGTCATGTCACAGTAAACCTGGATGGGTTGCGTCTCCTCTCCTGCCACATAAATGGTGTACAGACCCGACGTCGTCTCTCCGTTCAGAAAAATCTGGGCGCAGTCTTTAGGCCGTCTGTACAGCTGCCCAACTAAGAGCGCACATTAAAAAGACATCAACTGAGCACGCTCAGACAACACAGGTGCTTCATCTTCCTCTCGGTTATATAAAAAGGTATCTGTTTGAGAGAGGGCTCGGAAAAACTTTTCCACGTAGAAAAGCCCAGACAGGATGAAAAATAAGCACAGGTGGGATATCGCATTAAAAGAGAGGAATTCAAGCTTGAAGAAATATCTTTTTCTCCTGCATCTGGAATGTTGCATAACACAGAGACTGGAATTATTACCCCTTTAAGTACCACAGTCTTAGAAGTGATGAAAAACAAACTATCACCCTTACTGGTGGTGAAGACGGTGCTAATGTGACGACTCCTCTGAGCTCCGGCGATGGCCTGAAGTCGGACGTTGTACTCTGTGGAGCCGCTGAGCTGAGACATGCTGTAAGAAGACGCTGTGGGGCTCAACACCACCTCCTGACACACAAACACAAAACAGTGAGACAAGAAGATGATGCTGCAGATTAAAGTCTTTGAGCTTCTGAGGAGGTGAACTCACCCTGATTGTTCCATCAGACGATGTGAAGGTGAGAGTGTAACCGGTGACAGCAGCCTGAGGAGGCCTCCAGGTGAGAGTGGCTCCGTCTGTTTGGATGTTCACAGCCGTCAGGTCACGAGGGGGGTCCACGTCTAAACATAAAACACCACCAAAGTGTTAAATCAAAGATCTTTTCTTATAAACCAGGGGATGACAAATCTCTTTACACCGACCTGTGGTGAATTCAGTCACAGCTGAGTCACTCTTTAATGCTTCTCTTGTTGCATGAACTCCGACAGTGTAGTGAGTTCCTGGAAACAGGGAGTCCATCTCAAACTCAACAATGTTCCCGGAAACATGCTCCACTGTGGGGGACACTGTGATAGAGGAGAGTAAAAAGTAGAAATGCTTAGAAGTAGAAAGATTATTTGATTTTTATTCAAACAGCCATATGCTTTTCTTAGAAGATCCACCAACTTGTGATGTCACAAATTGGGCAATTCTCATCTCGAGCTCGCTGTAATCTTGTGTAACTTTTTGAACAAGCTGTCAACACTGCACAAAGTTAGATCAAAGTGTTTATGCCTTTTTTTTTTTTTTTTTTTTTACCAAAAGTTATCTTAAAAGGCTCAATTTGAGTCACATTCACCTGACAAGTCAAAAAGTGTATTTAGTCAATTTATTAAAAGTCAAGAATGAGGCCTAAATCAAACACAAATAATGTCTCAAATAATATAATATAATAATATCTCACTTTTCAACATCTGGAGCATTTTGTTTTGTCATATTCTCCCTTCCCTCCTCAACACCTTTAACATTTTTGAGATATGAAGCCTTTTTCTAACTTGTTTCTATTTGTTGATAAAGAGATTTAAGGTTTTGCTAAAGCAATATTAAAAGAAAATGAAAGTCCCTTTTTATTTTTTCCTCTTCAGAAAAATTACTGACATAAAAGACACTTCATAGAGGTTTGATAGCTCAGTGGTTGTCTGGTTGTGAGGTTTAGATTCCTTCTCCTGGGGCACCCATGATATTTGTCTGTGTCCGGTTTTCCCCACTCTGTCATAATTTCTCATCTTTGTGCCGAGAAAGGAAAATCAACAACAGAATTTTTGCTAAAATAAGACATATACCTGTTTAGAGTCCGGTTTTTGCAAGATCACTGGTCCAGGAACATTCCCTTTAACTTGGAAATAACAGTCAAGAATTTGATACCTCAGTCTGAGCGTCAGAGCCAAATGCTCTAAGAATTACTGTCATTATGCACCTTTTACTGCAGGATAATAGTGGTGACTGCTCCTCTAAACTGTGACGTCTGTGCAGGTTGTTAAGTGTGATTAAGACACCCCAGTATCACAGGAAAAACAGGGCCAAAGCATGAGGCCATGATATCAAAGACAACATGTTCTTAAGATAGGTTTTAAGGTGCAACCAGCCGATCTGCTGCCTGACAGTCATTCCAGGACAGTTTTAACATCCAACTCGTATTAAATCAGTCTTTGTGTGTTGACGTTCTGTGTGTCAACAACTAAAGGTGTTTTGGTCACAACAAATGACTGCAAACAGAAACACACCTGACTCAACGCTGTAGGTAATGACGTAGCCATCCACGGTTGCCACAGACGGCTGCCACATCAGCAGGGCTGAGGTGTCGGTGACGTTAGCCACAGTCAGACCCTGAGGTTTGTCCAGACCTGGAGGGAACAAACAGGAGCACAGTGTTTTATGGCTTTAATTCAGTTTTCTGAGAACTGACTGCAGCGTCATCACAGAAAGGTAAGGGAAGGAACAGGGAGAGCCAACCTGTGGTCACAGTGTCGGTGCTGGGGTCACTTTCCTCCAGACCCTTCACGGCACTCACGGTCACCTGGTAGACTTTCCCTGGGATCATGTTGGGCAGTAAAGTCTGGAGCACGCTGCCATCTACAGTCAGCATCATTGGACTTCCTGTGAAAAACAGAGACGACAAAATAAGAGTCTTAAACCAGAACACTCATGTTGTGTATTTAAATGAACTTTCTTTGGTAATGTAGGCTTCACTGTGGTGTCTAAGTGAGACTTTTCTTTGCCTTTTATTATTATTTTTTTTTCAAGATGGACAAAAATAAAATTAGCTGTCAGTAGAGCTGCAAAAATCAACTCAAACTTACAAGTTTTTGCTCTCCTTTTCTATAACTGCTTTGTATCCTTTATACTGAAGAATTATGAAAAATAAAAGTTTAAAAAATCAAGAGTCTTTAAAGGGGCTTCAAGATGCAAGTAAAACTTAAGCTGGAGACCCCTTTGCCATTTGGAAACAGTTATAGCTGTACAAATGACTTTTCAAGCTAAATGAGGGGTTAACCATCAAATGACTTCCAGCTTTGAGAGAAATCAGTGAGCTGATGCAGACCACTGAGTCTGAGACCCGGGGTCCAGAAAACTATGTCCAGATAGAGAACTACTCAGAATGTGTCAGATTATTAATAACTTGATTCAACTTGAAACTGGGTTCAAAGTTTCATCAGTTATAACTTATGCTGATTGACAAACTAATTTAATAACTCACAGCAGCAGATGTCGCTGGTGTTTCAATATTAAGTGTGACTCTGTTAACTGGTGATTGTCAGCCAACAATCACTGACACTTCTTCAGTTAACAGAGTCACACTTTACTCCAAAACACCAGTTGTAATATCATATCTGGTCAACAACCAAGGAACAACCAGATGTTTTCATTCTGCTTATAGTTTGAAATCAGGGTTTGAAGAATGCTGGAGCTAAACTCTCCTCCCTTTGCCAAATGAGTGCACATCTTTCTGATGACATAGGTTGTAAAAGGGTTAACTTTGTGGGGTCACTTCTTTCTTACCTCCGCCAAGGAGGTTGTGTCTTTGGGAGAGTTTTTGGGTAAACTACATAACTCAAAAAGTAACAGAAAGATCTTGATCAAATTTTCAGTACATGTTCAAATTGGGATAAGGAAGAAGTGATTAAATTTTAGAGGTGATCTGGATCACCGTCTGGATCCAGGACTTTTTTTAAAGATTTCTTTATCATTGTGAGATAGGGCCGTTTTCACCATTTGTGTATATAACTCCATGATAAGTGGTTGGATTGCTTTGCAAAACAATACAAGACAAGGTCACCATAACTTCTGACAGATGTTAAAGTATGATCCAGATCATGGTAATATTCTGGATATTAAGATCTGGAATATGAAAGATGTACTGGATCATCATAATTTTCAACACTGTCAGGTAACAAATTATCATACAAACCTGCAACTAAGAACAAATTGTAGCAGACATTAAAGTAGGACTTAGGTGTTTCTTGACAATCTCAATATGCTTGGCTGAGGTCTGCGCTCTCTGAGTGCTTTTCTAGTTTTCAATTGATTTTGGCGCCCTTCTGTGGACAAAAGATGGACACCCCATAACTTTTCTTGTCTTCTCCTGTGCATCCCAAAATCCTCAGACTAAAAAAAAAACAATCATCCTACTTTCCTCTATTGAGAATATGTACTGTTAGAAATGTAGGGAAGGTCGTTTCATCACCTGATCTGACACCTACCCCCCTCTCAGACGTTTCAGACATTAGACTTAAAGTACAGAAACTGACAGTCTTGTTGCTGATGGTCTCAGTTGCTTTCAGGAGTTAATAAAGAGGCATCAGTATTAATTTGAACCTGTTTCAAAACCGATAAAAACTCATCACAGGAGCTTTAAATCGCCGCCAAACTTCATCCTCTCACCTCCTTCAAATGGCACGTAGGTGATCCTGAAGCTGTCCACTGGAGAACGTGGCATAGACCAGTGAACCACAGCGGAGGAATCAGTCACGTCAGAGAAGTGAAGTCCCTTTGGAGTGCTCAGGCCTAAGAAAGCGTAAAAAGGAAACAAGTGCAGACAGGAAACAGAAAAAAATGCTTAAATAAGGCAAATCACGGTCGTCCAATAAAACTACTCATACGATCCAAGTTCAACTCCTGAGTCAGACATGGAGCTAAGCCTACAGTGGGATAAAGATGATTAGTGGGAGAGTGGGTGCAGCTCTGACAGCAGACGCTGCACCAAGAAACCAAAGGAAGTCGTTAGAATGAAACTTCATCCTCTGACTCTCATATACCTGTCTGAGCAACCCCAGTGATAGGTTGGGAGCGTTGGTCCAACGTGACACCGTAAAGCTCTATTTCATACTCGGTGCCGCCCATGAGTCCGGTTAACACTTTGGTACGTTCATCTCCCCGGACGCTGATCTCCTGAGGATGTGCTAACCGTTTGCTGTCTCTTATTTTGATCACAAATCTGTCGAAAAGGTCGTCGTCAGCCGCCCATGAGAGGCGGAAACTGTCGGCTGTGATGTCAGAGACGAAGAGATGCTCCACTTCTGCCTCCGCCTCTGCTTAGACAAGGAAAACACAATGGTGTAGCAGGTTTGGGTGGGTTTTTTTGATAATAATCATGAAGGTCTGAGAAACGGACAAAGACGCCAGGTTGGAGAGAGTGAGCAATCAGGCAGGAAGGTTTCCTGGTGGTACAGCGAAAACCGTTTAGTCGACTATCTCAAGTGCCAGTTAGTGAAAACCACGGGCTACGAAGCGTGAGTTTGGGAAAGTTCAGAGATAAGATGCTTTTTAAAATGCTTGTTCAGAAGATCCCAGACGGAAGACTCCAAGGTCAGCCTTGGTGCATTCAGTGCATTCAAAGAGAACAATTGAGGTTAAAGGTCAAATCATCGGACATTTCATGCTCAGAATGTCTCTTTGATTTTTCAGTGTTTTCCAGCATCTGATTTCTTTTTTTTTTATTTTAAACATCTATATCTTTTCATTAGAGTTTCAGCTGTACAGCCAGTACAAGTGCCTTCAAAAGTTAGCACCATATAATAATCCCAAAAATAATCTGAAGGAAAACACACTTTAAAATATGAAAACTTGTTCATATTTTGGAGGTAGAAAGAGAAAGACGAGAGCTCCGTATCCTCTGCTCTGTGGGTTAAAGAAAGGTGAGATCATTCTGGAAAAGAAGAGTGTGTTAGGATTAGAGTTACAACACACACCTGAAGCATCACCATCAAAACAGGGTAGGAGTATTCATCAAACTAAAATATATGATGCTTGACTGGATAAAGTGCAGAGCTTTAAACTGGAGAGCATCCAAACCCAGACAAGTCATCTATCGTTGGGATAAAGCTAACTTTTTTTAATCGACAATAATTGTAATAAAATAAAGGAAGAACCCTAGACTTCTAGATTTTCTTAAATGGAACCTTGTCGTTTGTAATCTCCAAATCTTCTGCTCCTTTTATAAATTCATTTTACGTTGTAAGTGCTTTTTTTATTCATCCTATTAAAAAATATTTAATGCTTCTGTACTGATTTTTTGCTGTCCATCTTTTTCTTTCATATTTCTTTCCTACTTAACATTTCAACTAATATTCTATTTTTCTTGATTTACTGTGTCTAAAGCAGCTATAATTACGGAATTTTTGGATTAATTTAGTATTTCTAAACCTGAATTTTCAAAACATTTAAAATAGTAATTTTCTAGGATTGTGCCAAAAGTGTGGTCCAAATTCGTAAATCATGATATTTTGTTGGTTTGTTATTCTTTTGTTTTTTGTTTTGTTTGGTATACTCTTGTCAGTCTTTGATGTTTGTTAAAGATTTTTTTTGGGAAAAAAATAAAAATAAAAATAACTTTAATAATAATAGAAATAAATAAATGATGAAACAAATAAGTAAAATTTTAATTGAAAACATAAATCATGGAAAATTCATTTTTATTCCTCACATTTTATAATAATAATAATAATAATAATAATAATAATAATAATAATAATAATCATAATAATAATAAAAATTATTATTATTATTATTATTATTATTAGTAGTAGTAGTAGTAGTAGTAGTAGTAGTAGTAGTAGTAGTAGTAGTAGTAGTAGTAGTATTAAATTTTTATTTTAGGCCAATTCCAATTCTTCCATTGAATAACAAAGATTAAACCAATGCATTTCTGTAACATTGAGCTTTGCTCTACTTTAATTCAGATGAATTATTGAAAATTAAAGCTGTAATGGTACTCAGGACCTTGAACAAAAGCTCAGATCATGTTCCATTTGTACCTACTTAAACTGCACAAAAAGCAGATATTTGGGGGGCTTGAATGGGTGATCTCATTCTTTGATGAGCTTTAACTTGCCGAAGAAATAACTTAAACATTTTGCCCTTTGAACCACAATTTTTACTCTGCACACACAGTTTTACCAAAAATAAAAAATGAGGCGTACATATCAAAGTGTAACTCTATGACAGACCTTCCAGGTTGTGATGGTGAGACTTCAGAAAAGGATTGTATATCATGATGGTCGCAGCTATACAGTAGTTGCATCAGAGTTAATCCAGAGAGCTGCTCTTTGGATTAAGAGGAGGGGACTTTGCAGTGAGTGGTACCTGTCACAGCCACTGAATTGAGAGGCCGAGAGAGCAGCCCTGACTCTGACACCCCCGTCAGCCTGACCTCATAGCCTATCCCCGTGATGAGGCCCCAGATGTCCAGGTGATTTTGGTTTCCCGGCACAGTGAACTCCTGAGGCTCCAGCAGCCAGCCAGAGTCTGTCACCACTATGTGAAAGTTTCTGAAGCCACTGCTAGAGGGGGCTAAATCCTCCTGAGGTCTCTGCTTCACCTCCCACGACACACGGAAGCCGTAAGGGGTGATGTTGGAAATGGTCAAGTTTTCCACTTTGGGGAGAGGAGCTGGAGGGCGATGGGTTTGATTTTTTTTTTTTTTACAGTGAAGGTGGAAACATGTGGGAAGGGAACAAGGTGTCATTATGAAGGAAATGTCTGCAATGGTTGCAAAAGCAAATCATGAAATCTGTTCACTTCCTGTGAGATGATCAGCCTCAGTGAAGCTCACAACAAAGATATAAACATAGATTCTGAAGCAGCTGCTGACAGTTTCAGATGTGAGTAAATACTGAGTACCTGTGACGGCGTGGGCTAAGACAGAGGGAGTGTGGCGCCCGTGAGATATACCATAAAGCTCAATATCATAGCCTGTAGCATCCATCAGGTTTGAGATGGTAAAGTTACGTGCTTGGCCCGGCAGTCTGAACTCCATCGTATCAAACTGCTGCTCTGGGTCACTGACCCTGATTACAAAGCCATCAAAGTGGCCTGACAGAGTGCTCCAGGACACGCTGAGGTTATGTGGGCTCATGGATGAGGCAGCTACAGGCCCCAACTGTGGGACGTCCTCTGAACAGAAACAAGAGAAGAGGGCTTTTTTAGTCAGGTTGAGCTCATAAGTACGGTATGCACATGCTGTGTTGAAATAATGCGATACCTGTTGAAGCTACGCCAAACAGAGGCTGTGTGTTCTGGCCGCCAACGCTGGCGTACAGCTTTATGTTGTAGCGTGTGCTCGCTTTGAGCCCGGCCATGACTGTTGAGCGCATGTCTCCGTTCAGAGTGCGCCCCATCGCCTGCGAGGGTAAAGCAGACTCTCTGACTTCTACTATAAAGTTATCAAAGGCCTTTTCTCCTGTCCGCCATGACAGAGAAAATCTGTCTGAGGTAATGTTAGAAACAACTAGCCTGGACAAATCAGGCTCTTTAGCTACAGAGGGGAGAAAAATATGAAATATATATTCACTAATGGCAATAAAAGCATGATCTTTCTCTTATTCACATCTAATGTATGCAAACATGCAGAGAATTTACTTCAGAATTTTACATCAACAGAACACAGCCCTGTGTTTTTATTACCATGAATATCAAAAGTCGTAATACCTGTTGATGCCACAATACTGATGGCACTTGTTCGGGCTCCCTTGTAAGTCCCATAGAGGTAGGCTATGTAATCAGTGCTGGGCCTGAGCCCTGTGACATCATAGGACTTCACAGTGTGGGACACGTTATATTCCTTTGGCTCCATCAGCCAATCAGAATCAATTATTTCCAGAATAAAACCATCAATTTCTCCATCGGTTCCGTTCCAGAGGATCGTAAAGCTCTCTGACGTTAAGTTTGAAATAAATAGTTTGCCAAGCACTGGATGATTCACTGAAGAGAGAAATCTTTATTAGAGTTTGAGCTGTTACTTCTGACAGAGCACAAGCTAAGACTCGATTATTAGAAGCTACTTAGAGCTATGACTAGAGCCCAAACAACATGGGATGTTTGAAACCACTATTAAATGCGTTGTAAAGAAAATAGTGCAGGCTTTCAGATTAGTGTCTCATTTATTGCACGGATGCTGACTCTGCTCTGGGGTCTATGCTGCTGCTCTACCTGCCTTGGATTTTAGGTATGCAAATGAAGGAAAGTGGAAGTGTGCTCTCCCCGCTTTGACGTTTGGTGTGTGTGTAAATGAAAAAAAGGAGGGGTGTGCTCTCTTTGTGTGGCCTTTGAAGTATGTGCATGTAAGAGAAGTGTGCTCTACCTGTCTTTGCTTTCTATATTTGCAAAAAGAAGGAGGGTCTTTGCTGCTGCTCTTCCTGTCTTTGCTTTTAATGTATGCAAATGTTATATAGAAGAAGGGTGCTGTACCTGCCTCGGAGATTTTTGTATGCAAATAAAAAATGGGGAAGTGTGCTCTCCCCACTTTTGCATTTAGTGACTGTAAATGCAAGAGACAAGGGTTGTGCTCTCTGTGCATGTCCTTTTAAGTATGTACATGTAAGAGAAGTGTGATCTACCAGTCTTTCTTTCTATATCTGCATGTGACAGAGAGGCCTTTGCTGCTGCTCTCCCTGCCTTTCCTTTTTATGTATGCAAATGTAAGATAGAAGAAGGGTGCTCTACCTGTCTTGACTTTAGATGCATGGAAATGTAAGAGGGAGACAGTATGATCACCGTGCCTTGACTTATCTTGTTTTCACATGAAAGAGCAGGGAAGTGTGCTCTACCTGCCTAGTCTTTTTATACATGTAAATGAAAGAAAAAGGAATTGTTTTCTTCCTCTCCAAGCTCCAAGCTTCAACATTTCCTGAACTCATATGGCAGGGTTCCCAATGCAGAACAATACCATAATAATAATAAGTAATTAATTCTTCGTATTGAAACATGTCTTTTCTTGCATCATTGTGGGATGTTGTACGTAGTATGGTGCAATTTCATGCCCTGTAATGGTGTGACTTCCTTTTCAATCCTATCATATTGGCTAGTTGATATATGCATCCCATCAGTCAGGCTCTAGTTATAGAATAAAGCATAGTGTGAAAGGAAACTCACCACCACCAATTTTCACTTCCTGAAAGCCTGAGTAGCTCAATTAAAGATTAATGACATGCATGTTCTTGTAAATAAAAAGGTTCTAATTTAGCAGTTTTTATATCTAAACTAAAATCTTTTCATTGCTCTTTTGATAAGAAATAGATGTACAGGTATTGCAGAAAATGAAAAAAAGAGAGAAGCCCTCAGAAAACCACCAAATAGTTCTAACCTGCTTGTTTAGGTGTATGTAGCGTTTTAAATGTGGAAATACGATGAAGATGAACCAAAAGTGTTTGTTTCACATGCAAAGGTAGATTCTCATCATGCAATTCATCAATTCAACAAAGAGGTTAGGTACTTCCCTGCAAATTTTTTTGCGGATCAACACAAGAAAGCTGCAGAGACTTTAAAGAGCTGTGCAAACAGGAATTATTTTAAATGCATGCAAACATGCAGCAGACTGTTTAAGCACCATCCAAGTTTACTGTTAAACCTGAGTTGATGTTATGAACTCTTTACCTTGATAATGACAAGAGGTTCTAATCATTTGCCACCTAATAGTCCAAAAGGAAATGAGTGTGTTTACTTTAACGTTTTGGGAAAAAGGGAATCAGAATCTACCAAATCAGACACCAAAATCTGCAAAACTAAACTGAGCAAAGTGTGTCATTAACAGAAGCTGTCACTAAAACTCACGCGAGCACTGACACATCCACGGGCAAATGATCCCTTCAAGGTTAATCGATTACACACTGAATGACGGTTGATGGGGTGAAATGAGACGGTCACGCAGTCATGGTGTGACGGACGTGTGAGAGTGAGAGTTATTGGTTTTGCTTTTGCAATCATTGCAGCACATCAGCGTCAAACCTCACCACGATGCAGGGGATGGTAGGGGGGAGGGATGGAGGGAGGGGGTGTCATGCACTTTGGAAACTGGGATGGGGGGGAGTAAGGGTGAACATTTGAGGGGGCATTTGAATGGTTCAGTGATGCGATTTCATCACCCTGCCCTCTCTCAGTAAGACAGAATCAGTGGCTGGAGGGTAAAGAATGGTTCATGGCATGTTGGTTAAGATGAAGAGAACAGTTCCTGGTTGGACAGTAGTAACAAAAGAGACATCAGGGTGTTATTCTGTTCTTATTTCATGCAGCGAGGTGTGGACACTCCAGTGTGAGATGAAAAGAGGATCTAGTGACTGAAAGAGAAAAAAGGAGGGACAGAAGGCTGGCTGCAGGTACCTGTAGTTGCTTCAATGTACAGGGGTTCGAGGAAGGAGCCCTGATGCATCCCAAACACACCAACCATGTAGCTGGTGTTGGGATTGAGCCCGGAGATGCCCAGGCTGAAAGCGTCTCCAGACACACTTAGGTTCTGGCTCTCTGCGAAATTCTCCAAGTTTGTAACCTCAATCACAAAGCTCTCAAACTCCCCACCCACGGGAGTCCAGGACGCAGTGAAGCCGTCCCATGTGTTTTCAGAGATGGTGAGGTTCACCACCATGGGCTTCAGCTCCTCTGGTGGACAGACAGATCAGATTGTGGTCAACTGAATGGCAAGACTAAGTTCAAAAGTCATTATTACATATCCCAAGAAAAGGTTTTAGAGCGAAGCATGAGTAAGGAAGAAGACATTCAAAGATGTTAGGGATGGTCAGAATCCTGAGATAGAAAGGCAGATTTTGAAGGTTTAAGTCAGAATGCTAGGAAAAATCAGAATACGGAAATATGAGTCCAAATTTTGGAAGTCTAAAAACAAGTCAGGTTTCGCAAATTTACACGGGATCCTAGTATTCTTAGAATAAGGTCAGAATTCTAAACGTTACATTTAAATTCCAGAATTTTCCAAAACTCAGAATCCCAAAATTATTGTCAGAATTCTAGACTTCTCAGAAAAAGTTGTGATTCTGAAATGAAATTCAAAATTCAAGAGTGCTGTAAAAAAACAACTAAAAATAAAATTCAAAGATTTAAGTCAGAGTTCTCTGATAAAGAAAAAAAATTATAAACATACTGAAATTAAAGTTAGACTTTTAGCATTAAAAACGAAAAAAAAATAATTGAAAATTAAGGTAAGGATATTGGAATCCTAAAAAAAAATAGAATCCAGAAATCAAAGACAGAATTTTAGAATTCCCAAATAAGAGGTTGGAATTCTGGAATCATAAAAAAAAAATTAAAAAGGCAGAATTTCCAAATTTACATCAGAACTCTATGATACTAAAATCAAAGTCAGGTTTGAAAATTGATTTCAGGGTTTTAGAATTCTAGAATAAAGTCAGAATTCAAAAACTTTTGGTCAGAATTCTAGAATTCTCAAAAAGTCAAAATACTGAAACTGATTCTGGAATTCAGAGTGCTTACAAAAAATATTGAGGGAAAATTTAAGTTGAAATTTTGATGACAAAGGCTCCAAATTATTTTAAGTGGACTAATACCCTTCTGAACGAAAGACCTCGAAACATTACACAATTTTTTTCTTACTTATTTAAAAAAAAAAAAATCAAAGAGGTATTGACATCAATACATTTGAGTAAAATCTTTGAATACCATTAAAAAATACACCATCCTACTAATATTTGAAACCAACTTTTATCTTAAATGATTCTACCTCAAAATATTTCTACTCTTTTATCATAATCCTTTTAGTCTGAAATTAAAAGCTGTCTTAAAGCAGACTTAAGAAAGACAAAGGTGAGTGAAATTAGGAACAGTCAACCATCTGAGGAACACATAAAAAACATCCTGAAACATGGAAGGCATTAAAACAAAAGGAAGTGATGATGATTTGTGATGAAAGCTGACAGACAAAGAAAACAGAAGCTCCATGTACCTGTGGTGACAAAAGCTTTAAGAGGAATTGATCTCTTTCCTTCCACCAGCCCTTGTATTGTTATATTATACCGTGTTGAGGGAATCAAACCCTCAACCTCCACTTTCCTCACTCCTCCTGGCAGTGAGGTCACATGTGCCTCCTCCCCTGACTGAGCACTGACCTCCACCACAAAGTTATCAAACACCTCATCAGGCGCTGACCACGCCAGGCTTACACCAGTGGAGGTCACGTTTACCGTGAAGTTTCCCAACGAGTCCAGGATTGAGCTCTCAGGCTCCTCACCTGAGCTCATTACATCAGAAACAGAAGTGGGAGGAGCCTCTGTTGTGGTGGTGGCCTCTGAGGTGGGAGGAGCATGTGTAATGGGTGGAGTTGTTGCGGTGGGAGGTTGTGAGGTGCTCAGGGGCTCTGGGGGTTGAGTTTCCAGAGCGGTTTGTGGGGTTGTTGTGACATTTTTGATGCTCAGCATCAGAGCATCTGCAGAGGTAGGCTCGGTTGCTACAGTGAATAAAAGAAGGTTAGTGAACGGGTTCGTTATCTGATCTCCTGATGTCTGAAAATAAACCTGTGAAGAAGACATCTCGTTAAAATAAGCGTACTGTTGCGCTCAAGTCTGATAGTTTGCATTAAGTTTCTTATCCTTGAACCTTTTCTTTTGTCTTTTTGTCAAACGTTCTCCTGATTGTTTCATTTCAGGCAGCAGCCGAGGCATTAATGACACCTGAGTCATTCAGAGCCATTAATCTTTGAAGTTTCTGAGTAGTCCACAGAGGTGGAAGTACTCAGTCATCTTCAAACTGATGGTGAAGCCATGCACAGCCGTTTTGTTGCTGACTCTTCCAAAGACTCACTTCTCTGACATGCTGCTGAGGTGTTTTGAAATTTCGTCCGACTGTCAGAGAACAATTTAAAAGTGTAAATGGGCTTGAGGACGATGAGTGATGAGGATGAGGATGAAATGAGGCTTTCAAAGAGAAAAACTGCTGCATTTAAAAGTAAAACGCAGGAAGAAATCTAGTCCTCTTGTTTTCGAGGATGTTATCTGCTTCAGGAACAAAATGCTCCGACTGCAGATTTCTTCTTGCATTTACAACTTTTGGAAGCAGCATTTTTCAAAAGCTTTCACTGGGTTACAGATGATGGGGATGAGGATGAGATTTTGTGCAGATTCAGCTACCTTTGTTGGGGTTTTCATGCTACTTTAGCATGACATGAAAAATAAGCATGCACATCACGCCAAGCTAGTTCAACGGATAGTTTGACCTTTTAGGCCAGAGGCTTTGTTCAGTGTGCAGGTGATCAGATTGAGAAATTAACAACTCTTTGTGCTTATTTTTGCAACACACTCCTTGTGGTGATATCAATGAACTCATAAGACACTAAAATATCTACCTTGGTCTGGCAGCTTTTACAGACTGTCCTGTAAAGTCTGTAAAAGCTGCTCTGACGCATTTTCCACAACTTTAGTTTTTAATGCATGTAATGGATTTACTTTGCCTCCTTTTGCATCATTAATCTGATCATGGACTGTTGTTTTCTTGCAGCAGACACTTAGGAAAATGTATCTTAAAGTTTAGATTAGACCTTGAAAAGCTGAATAAGAAAATAAGGTCTGCAGTCTGAACAAAGCCGAACTATCTCCTTAAAACTATGCTCTCAAAAAGACTTTATACCTGTGACTGCAACAGCTTCGAGTAGCGCAGATCTCTGGCTACCGCTCACTCCAAAGAGTTTGATTTGATACTCTGTTGACGCCTGGAGGCCGCTGATTCTAGAGCCAGTGGCATTTCCAGGAAGTTGAATCTCTCTCACGTCTGATAATATCTGAGAGTCTTTGTACTCTACTGTGAAACTATCATAGACAGGGTGAGTGTTCAGTTTCCACAAGAGGTCAAATCCGTCAGGCGTGATGCCTGAAATAGTCAGCGGTCCACTCAGGTCCTCGGGCTCTGTCCCAGAGAACTGGGACTCTGAGGGGTCTAAGTTTGAAAAGCTAATGACATTGTCCTCTGCGCCTGTAGGAGCGGTTAGCTCACGGTCGTCTGAGTCAGCTAAATAAAATGTGAAAGAGGCTACAAGAAAAACAAAGACAAAGGCACAAATCGAGAGAGTGTCAGTTAGATGTGAGGGCATATTTCACATTACCGTTTGTTGCACATTTATCTCCCGCTGGGATCCAGAAATCCCAGCGCTGAACTTATTATGCTCTGAGTTTCAATCCTGGTTACACTAAACTCTTCTTCACATGGTCATTTTTTCACAATTGCAAATGAAAATCAGCAACTGACTGACTGACTTTTTAAAAAAAACATTAACTGTTCTCTGGGGCTTCTTCACAATAAAAGTCCCCCAACTTATTGCGCCATTAAGGGCTTTTAATGTGAAGCAGCAGCAGCAGGAAATCCTTTTCATGCAGTAATGCTTACTGGGTGCAAACCTGGTGCTGTGTAAATTGAATTAACAGCTAATTAGATTGTTATTGACACATCAAGGTTTCACATCAGTGTGTTATTTCCTTATCTTTGAGCTTTAGAAGAAGTTTAAAGCATCAGAACAGATGTAAAGAAACAGAAAACTACTTAAATAAAAATAAATTCAGAAAGGTTTGCATTAAAGACTATTAATAGTCATACAACCTAAAACTTATATCATAATTCCCTAAAAAGCTTGTTCCAGCCCTGAGGGAATAAAAATGATTAGAGGAATGTTATCTTGCTTCTGAGACTTGTGTTGTGATCATGTTTCAGTAAAGTTGTCCTCCACCCACCTGTGGATGCAGACAGAGTCACAGGTGAGCTCCTCTTGTGCCCCCTCTCTGCAGCCAAACTGAAGCTGTAGCTCAGCCCAGGAGTCAGGTTTGACAGCACGTAGCTTGTCGCCGCAGCCGGGATCTCCACCTCCTCAACCAGTCCATCTCCGGAGACGTACACCAGCCTGTAAATGCTGATCTTTGCTTGTGGTTTCTGCCACCTCAGAGTCAGCGAGGTCTCTGTGGACTCCACTTGCTCGAAATCTGTCGGAGGATCGATGTCTGTTGGAAGAGAAAAACAAGCGTGAAACTCCCTGATGGTAAATTTCACACTCTGATATTTTCTAATTTATCGTCACTTCTGTGACACGCTTCGCTCAAATCACAAATCACTTTCTCCCCATCGGTTTCATTTCATCACCCCACTTGTGTCAACACATTTTCTGTCTGTGTGTGTGTTTCGTGAAGGGTGTGAAGGACGGCTGTTTGCACAGCTGTTGGGCAGCTTTTCTCACCAGTTGCTGCGTTGGTAGTAGCAGGGAGACTCTCCCTCTCATTCTTCACAGCAGTCACACCGATCCCGTACTCCGTCCCCGGCTTAAGGCCTGTCATATGGAAGGGAAAGACCATGAAGTATGACTAAAGGAATCAGCGAATGGAGATAATTTACTTTGATAAAAATCCTCTTACCAGTGATAGTTGCTTGTGTAGTGTCTCCTGGTCTTCGTGGGAACAGCTCCTCGCCGTGACTCGCTCCAGAGATGGGACTGTATTTCACTCGGTAGCCGCCGACATCAGCTTCACTGTTGGTCCACTCCAGAGAGATGCTGTCGTCTGTCTGGGAAACAACCTGTGGGTCCTTGGGGGCATCCAGAGCTAGAGCAAATACATTTTTTTAATCATAAAAAATAAACTTTTAAGTAGGTATGACTGAATGCTTCTAGGATGAGGCTGCAAAGAGCTTCAGTTTCAAAAATATAGATTAAATCTAACCTGTTGTGAATGTGGTGGTGACAGGCTCACTGACGGCCTCTCCGCTCTTGGACAACAGTGACACTCTATACTCTGTGTCTGGTTTCAGACCGTCGATGCTGTACTGTTTGTCTGGAGGAGGAACCTCCACACTGGTGTCGTCTGAGGGGTCGTAGCTGGGCCCGTAAAACAGAGAGATTTTGTCCACAGGAGCCACAGGCTGAGACCAGCTGACCAGGGCTGAGGAGTCTGTGACGTCCTTCACCTCCACCTGTCGGGGGGCGTCAATCTCTGAAGAGGAAATAATCAGAAATAATCTTTTAGGAAGAGCTGTACTAATTAAGCAATGCTCAAATTATTCTTTTGGTATCATTTTAAAATCAAAAGTTTTAAAATGTGTCAACCTTTTGCTTTATTTTAACGTACCTCCAAAAATATACAATCCCTCAAGCTGTAGTGAAACTTTACATCAACTTTGTATCAAGAAATAACAAAACAAAAAATAGATTAAAAAAAAGAAAAATTTGAAAAAATCATGGTTAAAATTAGACCTGCTAAAATTTGGTATTTTACCTCTAACCGTGGGCATGTTGGTGTAAATATTTGGCTCGAAACACCAGTTAGAGCTGCAGCCTCTCAGATTTGTTCCTTGATTTGAAAATTATCATCTAAAATATTTTTTAAAAAATTATATATATATATATATATATATATATATATATATATATATATATATATATATATATATATATATATATATATATACAAATTCTGGCTCAACTAAGCAGACTAATTCATTTTCATTTACCACAATGAGTTAAATTCATAGATATCAAAATACTTTTTTTGAAATTTTAGGAAAAAGTTCCTGATCTCGATGTTGGGTTTGGGTTTTATGTGTACGACCACGTTTATAAGGTCTTGTAGTTTCCCCAAGTCCTCTAGAAACCTCCTAATGACAAGTCTAATGTATATCTTTTCCCTCATCCAGGATTTGTTCCAATCATGTCGAAACTAATATTACAGAGCAAAGAAACAAAATATTGAATAATTTCTTCACAAGCGTATTGTTTTTTTAACCTTTGGACCCCAGGTTGTACAAAAAGATGACCTGGCTAGCAGCTCCCCCAAAAGTGACACAACAACACCCAGAGCTTTCCTTGCTGACTGGCTACAGTGTGGTTACAGTAACACACCAGCCACCAGGAAATTATTGTTTTGTTATTTTGTGTTTAAAAGAATCAGAGAGCATGCCTGGAAAAGTATGTCTTCTCTTCTTTCAGAAAACTTTTTTTTTCTCTTGCCCAAATTGTTGAAGAGTTACAGTAATGAGAGCAACTTGCATCAGTTATATCCTGTGATTGGAACAAGGTTTCATGTGGGTTCCTATGCAGTACCGTAATACCCTGGGTATCACCATGAAGCTTGTCTTTTCTTCTTTGAGGAACTGTGTGGCCAAAATGGTCGAGTAGTTATGGTAATTTAAAGAGCTCTTGTATGGGAGTGCTTGGGAGTGCCTGCACTTTGATGGACTTGTGTTAACAGTGTATTTTTTCTTTCAGTTTTACCCGTTGAAGGGTCACCACAACAGATCATCTGTTTCTGATTTCTTGTCTGCATGTTGATTTGACACAGTTTAGCGTCATATGCACTTCCTGACAGTACCCTCCCCCTTTAACCGGGCTTGGAACCGGCACTAATGAGACAACTAGCTCGAGCAATTTTGAGTTTGGTGTCATGCTCAAGGACACTACTGCATGTGACTGTCAGAGCTTTATTTTGAGTTTGAATTTGTAACTTGACGCTATAAAAAAAGGATTACACAATGACTGACAGCTCTGCAGATATATAAGCCACTGTGGGATTATAAGAATGCAAAAAACGGCATCATTTGACACAGAACCTTCATCCAAAGTAGAGACGTTTCTATCAAGTGTTGGAGAAACACTTTTTTTCATGGGCAGGATTCAGACCAAACAGAGCTTTCTGCTATGTTACATGCCACATATGTCTCCCATGAACCCACACAGGAAAGCGCTTGTGAAATTTTACGGCTTCATCCTTTCTTTCCCCAAATCTGTTCATGACCTGACAAGTTTCAGTGTTTGTCCTCTTCATGTGTTTGAGTTCTGATTAGTCGACCTCTCTGGAGCGAGTATCTTTGGTTACAGGGAGCGTGCCCACCTCAGCCTGCCTGCACAAATAAATGACTTCAGACGTGAGATGGTGTGAGACCCACGGGGAATCCACCAGCAGAGGCTTGTAAAACTGATGCTTTTTCCATGCACAATGAAAGTAGTCTTGCCTGGCATGTTACATCAATTGCATAAGAAACTGGAAGCATTTCACAGAGTAACGTATGGAGCAGCTCTGCTGTAAAACTTAAAGTGAGGCAGAAGACAAAAGTTAGGAGCGAGACTGAGTGAAAGTGAAAACAAAGCTATTACATGGTCATGCTAGACTGAGATTTAATGTTCCTGAGTGATTGCTCTGAAGCTTCAATGTGGTAGATGGAGCTATGGAGAGCCGGAGGGGATTTCCTGTTCTTGCTCTTTTTCTCATTATGGAATTTCAGTATTTGATATTAATGTTTTTTCCTCAGATCAAACTGTGAACGGGCACCAGGCGGAGCAGGAAAATGACATTCCATCTGAAATGGATATTAAGCAGCAGATGGTTGCTTTTAACGATCAGTTAACTCTTAAACATGCTTGTTTACGGGCTCGAACTCACTGGTTGTGACTCTCTTGGATGCCTCGGGTCCTCTGGTGTCGTTCTTGATGATGCTGACACCGACTTCATACTCTTGTCCTGGTCCAAGGCCTGACTGGAGGAACTGGCTCTGCGAGGATGGGAGGGTACTCACCACTTTTCCGTTTTCTTCTTTCTATTAGCAAAACAGAAAGATGACAGGAAGCACACAAGACAACAGTTAAGAAATTGCTTTAAGTTGGCACTGAACATGTCAGAGGTAAGATTTTTCACACACCAGATTTAAGCAGCAGATTCTTACAAATGAGCAACACTGGAGCCAGTTACGGTCGAACAGACCACAAACCAAACCTTCTGTAGCTGAGTCAAAAAGCATGGTATTAGCTAAATTTAGCCACAGAATCAACACATGCCCCAGACAGAAGAGTATATACATTTCTTTTATTTGTATGCACATATATTTCTGTTTTTGTCGGGCTGTTGGCATGCTGATTTATGACATTTAATGAACAAGGGAAAATACACATCATTTGAATATAATCTTTTAGGGTATGGATTTTTTATATTTAAGGTGGGAGGGAACTCACCTGTGGGGAAAAATAGTCAGCCGAGACAGGCAGACCATGGTTGGATTAAACCCTTGAAACTGGATTATTTTTTATGAGTAAAACCAAGAGGAATCTATGAGCTTCCAGCCCATGTTGGAGCTGCCTGAAGAGGTTTTGGGAGCAGGTGAGACTTCATGCCACGGACATGTCCTCCATCGTTTATCTCTTTAAGTTCTTTTGTTTGGATTCAACTGTTATGAACTGAGATTGGACTCACATTAATCAGCAGATTACTGTGGATTCACTCTTCTTGAATTACAGTTTTTTATGTGTTGGTAGTGGCACAAGAAATTGACATCCAGGTTGGACATGGCTTGTGTTTGGGTTTAGATATCTTGCAGTCTGATTTTTTTTTTTTTGTTTGATGAAAATGTTTTGCCCAAAACAGCTTGGTTAGAGCCAGTTCATTAGATAACAAGGGTTGCATTTCTTTTTTTGTGTGTTTGTCTGTGAACAACAAAACTCAAAAACTAACGAACAGATCTTGATGAAATCTCCAGGAAATGTTCAGAACAGGATAAGGAAGAAGTTATTAAATTTTGGAGGTGATCTGGATCACCGTCTGGATCCTGTATTTTTTTTTTAAAGGATTCTTTATCATTGTGAGATAGGGCCATTTTCACCATATGTGTATAAAACTCCACGATAAATGGTCAGATTGCTTTGCAAAACAATACAAGACAAGGTCAGGATCATTTCTGAAAGATGTAAAAGTACGATCTAGATCCATGCAATATTCTGGATACTAAGATCCAGAATATGAAACTAATACCAAATTGTAGCAGACAGTCTGCTGAAAGGGAGTATAACATTAAAGTAGGACTTAAGTGTTGCATCACAATCACAATATGCTTGTGGAGGTCTGCGCTCTCTGAGTGCTTTTGTAGTTCATTTATAAATTCTGGCTAAGTCATATTGTTACACCATTACAATGATGCTTTGCATCCTGGAAAAAGATGTCTTGAACAAAAAAAAGTAGTGTTAAAAAGGAGCTCAAATACACACTTTGGCAAGGGTCAAGTCTTTACAAAAATGGGTGCTGGTGCTCATGGGAAACGGTGTCTTTATCCTCGAAATCAATTCTTTTTCCAGATAGTCCTCACAGTGCCTTTTAGCTCATGCCTCTGTGAGAAACAGGTATTCATGTGACTCCACTCCTTCTGTTTCTCAGTCTTTTTCTATTACACTATATTTGGATTCTGTCAGAACTCCATTTTAATATGTTAGTAAATTTGATATATTTAGCAGTCTACTTGCATAATGCAATTTGCAACTCATTTCTGCTTCAATGACGCCTCAGAAACCAGTTATCAGAACTTTCAGCGCACTGCTGCGTGCATCAAATTGAGCTCTGATGACACATCAGTCTGAATGACATAAAAACTTTCATCTACCACAGCAGAGGAAATGTGTCTGAGTGCTGATAACCAAAACAACACGACACTGACAGAACTGATGTCACACCAGTCCATCATCAGAATTAATACAGAGTTCAGAAAAGGACAACTTATTAAAAAAGTGGCTCAAACTCTGCAGCAGCTGAGGAACTTATCAGTTGGCACAGTCATTTAATTTCAGAGAATTCCTGGCTCGGATTGGAGGCAGCGGATTTACCCACAGCTCCAGACTTGCCCTCGATGAGGTTTTCCATACGTCAAAGCAATTTTAATGGTGTGCACTGAAATAAATCCATGTTTTGCTGAGACCCCAATGAGCAGGCAAAGCTTATAACCTCTCACTTTTTCCCCTGTCGGTTCATAAAATCACAGGCAGGCCTTCAGGCGGCAAACTGACCGTGTTGCGGAAATAGATCTCCCAGCCATCGAAGGGGAAGTCCAGCTGGTCCCACTGCACCTCCACCGACGTCTCTCTCACTGATTTGAATATTACACCCTGTGGCTGAGGGAGAGCTGGGTGGATGGAAACAGAAAAAAAAATCAGTCAGGACCAGATTAGTCAGAAAGAAGAACTATTAGCATGCAAAAGTTATATTTAGAGGTATGACTCTGCTCTGGGAGCTCCCTGCCTTTGTCATGTGCCCACATGGAATATTAAAGTATGGGACAGGGAGAGCACACCCCCTACTCTTTTAATTGCTAAAATGAAAAGCAAAGACCAGGAGGGTCTCCAAAATCTTTATGAGCATAAATGAAAAACCAAGAAAGGGAGAGCACACCTCCTGACTCTTTCATGTACAGTAATGAAAAACAAAAGCAGGAAGAGCTTATCCCCTACTATTTTATTTGCATAAATGGAAAGAAAAGGTTGTAAGAGCACACCTCCCTTTCTTTTAAGTGCATAACTGAAAAACCAAGAAAGGGAATGCACATCTTCTGACTCTTGTATGAGCATAAATCAAAACCAGAGGCAGGGAGAGCACATCCTTCAAAACCTTTTATGTACACAAATGAATAGTAGAGGCAGGGGGAGCACATCTTCCAACTCTTTCATGTGCATACAAGAAAAGCTAGGTGGGAAGAGCACACATCCTTATTTTTTAATGTGCATTCATGAAAAGCTAAGGCAGGGAGGGCACACCTCCCTTCTTCTATCAGTGCATACAAATAAAATACAGGCAGGAAGAGAAGCAGCAAAGACCACTAGGGTACAGAGCAGAGTAAGCAGTGAGGACTTTTTTGACACCAGTAAAACATAATTTTCAGCATCTTCAGAAATAGATGGTGGCATGTCAGTGAGTCAGCTGATGTACCTGTAGCAACCCTTGCGCTGACAGGAACGCTCCTCTTGTTGCTTAGAACAGCGTACACACTGATCAGGTACTCAAGTCCAGGTTCCAGCTCTTTCACTGTGGCAGAAGTTTTGTCTCCTGACACAGTGAAGTCCTGCAGAAGACCTCCTGGACTCGTGGGCACGAACGTCACAAGATACTCAGTCACCAGCATCTCGTTGTTCCAGCTCAGGTCCACTGTTTCACTGGTGACCTCGCTGATGGTCAGGTCCTTTGGAGGAGACACTGGAAAGAAAACACAGCAAATAAAGCAACCATGGGTGTCGTATTGAACACGTTCTCATGCCCCCAATCCACCATGCGGGGCTGATGCAAAATGCAGAGCCACATCTGGCTGGGGTGTGAGGAGCTGCCAAGGAAATGTGTGAACACAGAGCAGACAACAGCAACACACGAGCTCTAAAACTTGTTTTATACCCATGAGAATAGTCTGTTTTAGGATGTTTGGTGAGTGAATTGTGAGAATGGGGGGAAATTACATCACTGTGAGTTTGCTTTTATAGGACGTGGAGCTGACACATGGAAACATTCAGGACTCCCGAACTGCCAAGCTTCTTTTTTTCTGTCTGAAATGAAGCGAACAGAGCTATCTATCCTTTTCTAAACTGAGTGATGCCTCATTGGGATTAAAACCCTAATTCACCTGGCCAAAAGACAATGAGAGCAAAAACAGACCATCATCTTTCAGACACTACAGGGTAGAGTCAGAGAGGGTTAGGTTCAGCCACATCAAGGAGAAAACAAGTCACCGTAGATTCTTTAGTGACTTAAAGCTCAAAGCAAACTAAAATTCTGCACTTTATCCTCCAGGTTTAAAAACCACTTCTTTTTTATTATATAAGCTGAAAATAAAACCCAACTAGTCTATTTCATAACCCAGTTTTACTCAATGTCCAGTTAAATAACGATAGAATCTGCTGAATCAATCAGTTGTTGTAAATTGCATGTAAGTGATTCCTGTCTGACTATTCAGTGGTTTTATTTCTCAGTCAAGAATAAGGTTGGAAGAAAGGCAAACTGAGATGGACTGACCATACAAAGTCTGTTTTTTTACTTTTTTCTTCACGGGTCAATATTGAAAGCATGCAAAAGAATCTAAAAAAGAGTCATTGTGCCACTGTCTTATGTTTTCAGATAGCTACAGTCATTCTTCATGTGTTTTGGCACAGGAGTTTAACATGGTTAACATGTTTTTTTCCTTCAAGTGGGCACATTTAGGACTTTGTCACTCATGGAAGGAAAATTAAAAAAAATCCTCTCCCTCTGCAGGCTTTCAGGGCTTGATCTGTGGTCACTAGATCGCAATGAGTCTTAGTAGGAATTAGGGATGGGTACCTTTCACATTTGAAACAATACGATACCCGATACCCGGCCACCTGTACCGGTACTCACCGGTACCAATTTTTGGTACTTTTTTGTGTTTATGTGGTAAGAATTACCGATTTGGTTAATAATAAAGTATGAAGTTTTTTAATTTAACATATTTATTCTTCATTATATAACCACTCCCTCACAGTCACAAGAATGCATTTAAGGATGCGTTTAGGTACCTTAACATGGTACCTTTTGATTTTACATGAATCAGTACTCGGTACTTTTGACAGAATTTAGTCAGTACCTTTAAAAGTACCTAATTTGGTACCCATCTCTAGTAGGAATGGGAGTTGATAAGATTTGATAGTTGCCAATTTTAATTATCAGCCCACTTATGTTTTGTTTCCCTCTTTAATCCTTGTGGATTTTCCTTAGTCTGCATGCTTTAAAATCATGTTAATAATAAGGTTTAATAAGTACAGCATAATTTCTCCACCCTGCCCTTTTTTTCTTAAATTATTACCTCTGCCAGGGATGTTATGTTTTTGGGAGATTATGTTTCTGTCTGTCTGTTTGTCTGTGAACAACATAACTCAAAAAGTTACAAATGGATCTTGATGAAATTTTCAGGAAATGTTAAAAATAGGATAAAGAAGAAGTGATTATATTTTAGAGGTGATCTGGATCACCAACTGGATCCAGGATTTTTTTTTAGGATTCTTTATCATTGTGAGATAGGGCCAATTTCTGACAGATGTTAAAGTACGATCCAGATCCTGGCAATATTCTAGATACTTAGATCTGGAATATGACAAATGTACTCGGTCATCATAATTTTCAACTCTGTCAGAAAATAAATTGTTGTACAAACCTGACACAATCACCAAATTGTAGCAGACAGTCTGCTGAAAGGGAGTATAACTAAAGTAGGACTAAAGCGTTGCGTGAGAATCACAATATGCATGGCTGAGGCCTGGGCTCTCTAGTTATTTTATTTAACCTTTAATATTACAACTGAGAAACTTTAACGAGGAAGAAGAAATTCCAGAACAATTCCAGATAAAGAAAGTTTACTTTGTTACTGGTTAAGGATGTAGTGAGATGTTGATGTGTGTGTTTTCTTGTTTACCTTCTGAGCAGTCGTCTCCGATGTAACCTTCGTCACAGACGCACTGACCATTCTCACAGCGCCCTTTGTCCTGACAGTTGTTGAGACAGCTCAGCTCTGAACAGCTCTCTCCTTCGTACCCACTCTCACATGCACACTTTCCGTTGATGCAGCGCCCCCTGTTGTTGCAGTTGCTCGGACAGGCGAGCACTGAGCAGTCGTCTCCCGAGTAGCCATCCTCGCAGACGCACTTCCCGTCGACACAGTAACCGCGGCCCAGGCAGTCGTTGGGACACGCCTTCTGACTGCAGTCTTCACCTGTGAAGCCTTCGTCACACACACACTGCCCGTCGATGCAGCGTCCACGGTTTCGGCAGTTGTTAGGGCAGCTGAGTTCAGCACAGTCGTTACCTGTGAAGCCTGTGTGACACTCACAGCGTCCGTCGATGCATTCGCCTCGGCCGTAACAGTTTGAAGGGCAGGTTTTGACACTGCAGTCCTCGCCTGCAAAGCCCTCCTCACACACACACTGTCCGTTCACACACCGGCCTCTGTTTAAACAGTTACTTGGACAGGAGAGCTCAGAGCAGTCGTCCCCTTGGAATCCAACATCGCAGGAGCACTGTCCATTTATGCACTGGCCTCTGTGGTTGCAGTTGTTGAGACACGCCAGCTGGCTGCAGTCCTCGCCCTGGTACCCGGTGTCACAGATACACAGCCCGTTGAAGCAGGTCCCTCTGCCGTTACAGTCGTTGATGCAGGTGAGCTGGGCGCAGTCGTCTCCGCTGAAGCCAGCGATGCAGACGCACTTCCCGTCCACGCAGAATCCGTTTCCGTTGCAGTTGTTGAGGCAGGTTTTTTCACCACAGTCCTCCCCGGTGTATCCTTCCTCACAGTAACAGGTTCCATTCACACACCGCCCGCGGTCGTAGCAGTCTTTGGGGCAGATGAGTTCACTGCAGTCAAAGCCAGTCCAGGGCTCGTCACACACGCATTCTCTATCCTCACAGCGGCCGCGACCTTGGCAGTTGTTGAGGCACTTGGTTTCAGAGCAGTCCTCACCAAAGTAACCATCAGAGCAGACGCATTTACCTCCCACACACTGGCCGTATTCTCCACAGTCCACGGTGCAGACCGCGAGAGTGCAGTCTTCCCCGCTGAAGCCTTTGAAGCACTCACACTTTCCGTCCACGCAGCGGCCGCGCTCCTGGCAGTTGTTGGGACACTCGGGCTCTGAGCAGTTGGGTCCTTTCCAGCCGGGCTCGCACACACAGCCACAGATCTCAGTGCTGAAGTTTCCACGACCGTTGCAGTACGGTTTGGTTCCCACGTCACCTGTTATAAGAAAGTAAAGACATTTGGTATCGATGACTTGTTTGTTTAACAGCTTGGGTTCGCAGTCTGGAGGAAAGAATCTGAAGGATTTTGGTGAGTTATTCTGAAAAATATCAATATCTGGTTTTTGTGGGTTTTTGTTGAAACACAATCAGCCTGAAGAGGTTCATCATAAGAGTGACTTTCTTAGTCACTTTATGGTTGATAAAAGCAGACTTTACCCTCAATTTGTTTACCCTAAAGGGTAAACAAAATCTGATACCAAGGGCACAAAAAACTTCTCTTATTTGTCGTACATTAAGCTGTTTCTTCCTCACAGTGTGAGGAATCCTTAAAATCTGAGTTGTCAGCTCCTTCCTGTGGCTGTTTGTTGCTCCTAAGGTTGGACATACATTGAGGAGATTGAGGACAGAATCTTGGGTCATAAGCCTGATCACGAAGATTTGAATACAGAATGAATTTTAGTGCAATGGCCCTTTGCTTGCCGTGCATCACACTGTCTTACAGGCCCTAAAAGCTAAACTAACTTCTTTACATTAAGTTGTCACTAGGCGCTGCCCAAGTGGCTGCCTGTCTCTTAGTTGTTGTTTTTTTTTTCTTCTCTTGTTGGTTCTCTTTGTATTTGAAGTCATCATTAATTTTTATGTCTCACAATTTGGCCACTGACACCAAAGTGGCTGGTATTTTTACATTTTTTAGTGCCCATGCTTGTCCAGAGATTCTATGTGTAACCATGTTTTCATCGTTTACAATGAGATTTCACATGTTAGCAACCTGTAGCATGTCAATGCTAACCGGTCCAGGGGCTGATGTTCCCTGCAAGCTGAGGGGAAGGCGTGGCTGGTTTTACGGCGTGAATTAAGAAGAGACAAATCAACCTGTACTTCCATCCATGATAATGGCGAATTTTAGATCTATCTCGGATAACATAGATATGCTAACCCAAAGGGAATACATTCTTGAATGTTTTGCACCATACACTTTCTTGTGTTGCTGACCCTGAATTTCACTTCAGGGCTTAATGAAGTATGTTTTTTTTCTATTCTATTCTATTCTATTCTATTCTATTCTATTCTATTCTATTCTATTCTATTCTATTCTATTCAAGCCTTGACTGATGAAAACATCTTGAAGGTAAAGGTGCTAGCTGTAGAGAGGTTGCAGGAGAAGAAAGGGGGAGACTTGCCCTTTGAGTGGACTGTTTTGCATTAATAATGCAAAAATTAGTGATAAATATCAAAAAAAGAAAGAGAGGAACATTTAACAGGAAGACAGAAAAGCATAGAAAGGAAGCTACACTTAGGGCTACATGGAGAATTTGCTCACACAGAGTTCCTGGAAACGTACCCTTCTCCTCCAGGGAATGTCCTGACAAGTTCAGGACTTCATCACATTTGTGAAATGGATTTAAATTCAGGATTCTGGCGTCCAAAGGTCAGCATGGACAATAAAAGGTTTCTTGCTGTCATTGATATTCAGCATCTGCGTGTCATTCGAGCCACACAAAGCTCCATTCAAAGGTAACAGAGCTGTTGGAGAATCAAACCCACACACTGGATTCCACAGAACTCCTCAGCAAATGAACCGAGCAGATGTCATCATGCTGCAGTAGACGGATTTAGTTTAAGAGGAATTCTTAGTGAGGCTCTTGAGAGGGATAAATTATTATGTGACCGCTTTGTCTGTAATCTGCATACTGATAAATGTCAGACGGAGCATGATTTGGCTAACATAAAGCAAACGTAATACATTAGCTGTCGTCTGCATGCAAAGAGTGTGTGCTGTGAACTCTCCTGCCTCCCACCTGTAGCCTGAACGCTGCAGCAGCCTGCATCAACGCTGCACTGATCCCTCAACGCTGACACTTCTCCTTCCAGCATCTCCAGACGGCTCATGAGGTCTTTCAGCCCTGGTAGGTCGTCTGTACATCCACAGGCCCGCTGTGGTATGTTGATACGATGGGTGAAGACAATCTGGTTCTCCCTGTCTAGTGTGTGCTCAGTGGCTTGATGGCCCTGGGAGGCGGGAGCATCTTTGGAGGGCAGCTGCGTGCTCTCTGGAGAGTCCAGGTCCACTGAGCACAGAGAGCTGGCAGGGACGTTGATGTTGTAGACGTGGTTGAAAACCACAGGATGGTCAGCACTGGGGAGGCTGATGTTGTGCTCATTTGTGGGCATCAGAGTCTGCCGTCGATGCCGCAGGATTTTCTTCACGAGCCCGGCATGTGAAGAGGCGATCATAGCTGTGATGATGAGGAGGCAGCACAGAAGGCCTCTGGTACCCATGATAGATATAGATACAGCGAGATATATTTGATGGTGAAGAGTCTGAAATCAGAAAGAAAACACATATTTCTCACTTGTGCTTTGTAGTAATTCAGAGTATCATTGATGATTTGTTGAGTGTTTATATTTGGAAAGAGTATAGGACTTACAATTCAGAGGCACAAATTACAGTCAACAATAAATCCACCAAAGACTCACTACTGAAGGTAAACATGAAGATTTTATAGCTTCCATATATCATATGTGTCAAAACTCTACAAGCCTGTGCTGCAGTACATAAATTGTGCTCAATTTGGGCATTTTTTGAGTTTTTTTTCTAATCCTTTTAGAGTCATATGTAAGCTGATATTTTAATCTGTATGTAAATAACTATAATTAATCATTTAGTTACTTGGAACAGCCCTTTTTATGTATTAATTGTGCTTTGATCCCTAGATTGTGTATAGTACTTGTTGAGGCAGACCACAAAGTTTAGTTTGAGCAACAGATCGGCTTCTATTAACACCCACCCCAATTGGCTAAAATCATCCTAACATCCAATCAGCAGACAGAAAAGTAGTCATTTTATCAGGATCAAATGTATTTTCACCTTTTTTAATTTTTTTTTTTTTTTCTTAATTGACACATCTAGAGATCACAACCCAAGTATACATTGAGACAGACATAGAAAACAACCACAACAACAATGCTTAAACGTAACATTACAACCATAATTGCCAGGGTTTAGCAGTAAGGGTGTAGGTTACATAAACTTAACTATATGGGATGAATACTAAGATTTTGGAGCACACAGTTTGTTCTGACTAATCTTATTTTTACGAGGGCTGGAACGATATGGTTTTCCTGTGATTCCACTCTGATATGATTTTTGGGGTGCAAATTTGATTCAAATTACGATTCTTTGATAGTTATGATTTTTGCAATTCTAATTTTTACTTTGTTTTAACACCAGACCATGTAAAAAAGTTAAATGATGATGATGATGATAATGTCTACAAACTATATCAGGAGCCATATTTTCCCATAAAACGCACAACACGTGAGTCAGAGAAAAACATTTCACCCTCTGCTGGAGAAAAGTGGTAACTTTTTTCCAATCCAGTTTATAAACAAAGACTGAAATAAAGACTTTGAATCTGGAATAAACACTGATTTTTTGTCAAAGAATTCCAATATTGATATTGTCAAACAAAATATCCTGATATATGTATTTTCAATTTTTTTGCTCCCACCCCTGATTTTTACAGTTTTTAATTGTGGTGTTGAATCGCTGCAGTTGCAAAACAAAGAGATCAAGGAACGCATCTATTGGCTGCACTAGAAGTGATGTCATCGTCTAATCTGCAGGCCACTGTCATGAATGCTGTAAAGGAGAGGAAAAAAGTGTGTAAAATAATGCCTTAAAAATGTTTTTCACTACAAATGAACTTTCTTCTGTCCATTCCAGTTTTTTTTAATATATCAAATGATGAACCCTCTTTCATTATATTGGCTTGGGATCAGATGAAGTACCCAAAAGAGACACATGCATAGATATGTGCTTCCACAGCAGAGTCTCCAAACTCCAGAAAAAGTTGCTAAATTTATCATTTTTGAAAAATAGTTGCTAGAACATAGCAACAAAGTTCCTAATTTGGCAACATTGTGGGGGGTCTTTGCTGGTGCTCTCCCTGCCTTGAATTTTCAAGTATGCACATGAATGAAAGGGAAGGTGTGCTCTCCCCATCATTCTATGCTTTGGAATTTGATGTAGGCATGTGGAAGGGCAGACAGCTATAGAGCCAAATATAACTTACTGTATGCAAATAATATATATTTTTTGACAAGAGTCGCACTGACTGAACTTATTCAAATGTGTTCACAAAGAACTAAATTTTCCCTGTACCTTCTTTTTTCAAACAGCAGTGTGTCCTGCCCTCTTTCTTACCATTTCCCTCCTTTTTTAGGAGTTTGATCTTATCAAAAACACAACACTGCAACATGCATTAGGGGATTTCTCCTTTGTTGACTGGCTACAGTAAAATAAGAAACAACTCCTTTGTTCATTCTTTAAACTTGAAGAGTAACATCAGGTCAACAGAGCCAGGATTTCTTCTTTCAGAGGGAAAAAGTGAAAACTGCACCAAAGAGAAGCTTTAACATAAGGAATCCCCAGTTGTCTTGGCACATCCAGAGCTTTCACTGAATCCCTTTAAATTGTTGAGAAGAATCAGCTGTTTTTAATGTAGTGGTATGTATAACGGTATATATATACCATACAGTAGGATTTCCTGATGACTTCATCAGCTGGACACTCAAACGCCATAATTTGTGGAAGCTGAAGTAGAACTAATGACAGGCTTCTTCCTCAGCGTGGGAAAGCCTGCTTGGATTACTCTGTGCTGAGTTTCCACAAAGGATCTGAGTAAGCACGGCATGAAAAACAATCAATAGGAAAGACTCCCAATGACTGGTCAGACTTCTTGATCCGTGCACGTCCTCACTCGTGGAAATAAATCTGCTTAAGGAACATTTTTTCTGAAAAGTTATGTAACTTTGGTACAAATTCTCCCCAAAATAGAAATGTAGAGTTTAATATAGATTCTGTTTTTGTGTTTTTTCCCTTACAGAATCTAACATTTCCACGCAAACATGTGCAAACAAAGACCAGATGGGATGTGCACCTGGGTTCACATGCATGTCTGTGTAAGAGTGAGCTACACCTCTGTACAGGACTGTATCTCTGTCAGATTAGGTCCAGATCTTTTGGTTGGTCTCAGAGCTCACATGTGCAAACAGATGATTAATAGCTTCTGAGGGGATTCACTGAATCACTGATTTAAGATCGAATAAAGACTTATAGAAAACTTTCTATAGAGTCGATGCTGATATTGGACTCTGAGGTAACAAAAGGAGGTTATCCGAAAGGTTAAAGATTCAGCAGAGTGTTTGTTGCAGCTTTATGTAGCCATGACGGCACTCTTCTTCTTCTCCTGCCAAAGGTTTCTTTCTCAATAGGACATATTTCACCCTCCAGAGATACTAAATCAACAAAGACAAAAATTTCTGCACATAAATAGACAAGTCCATTCCAATCTGCTTCTTAAAAACTGGCACAAAAACACCAAAACAAGGAGTAAAAATACTTCCCTACACCCCAGAACAATGGCTACATCAAGCAACGTATCCAAGCGAAACCAGCATTTGACACCAAACTCTTTCAGAAAAAAAACCCATTAAAACAAGTGCATACCTTCCTGTCTTCAGCTCTACATTTAGTTTCTGTTAATAAGATTATTGAAATAAATATTCAGGAATATGTGCACACTGGGCCGCTGTGTATTCTGAGTCGTCCTGCGCTGGTAGTGATGAATTTTCCTGTGAGGAGAGATGTGATTTATATTTGGGAGTAAGCAATAAAACAGATTAAAGAAGCAGAAATTGACAGTTTTCAGTGTGACACGTTCTGGGCAGAGTTTGGTGGATCAGAGGTTGAACTAATGGCTTTAACTTTCTGCTCTTTCTTCAGTTCCACATTGTTTTAATGTGTTTGTAATTATGTGACGAACACTATCTTGTAATTCTTAAATCAGTTTTGTTTATAAAGTGTATTTTCCGCTTCCTGGTCTTTAATCTTGGGCTTTAAGCGTCACTCTGAAGGAAGACTCCCTCACATCAAACCTCTCTCCTCTCTTTTACTATCCCAACCTTTGACCTGATCTCTAACCCGACCTCTCTTTCTTCACGCGCCCCTGACCAGCGTGTTTCTCATGTCTTGAAGACACAGATATAAAAATGAGCTTGAGTTTCACGAGCTCTGCACATCTGGTGAGTGCCTGGATGAAGGTGGGTTACGGCTGCTGTTGTAAATCAGAAAAGCAGGTCTCTGAAAATGCTTCTAGAGAAATTCACGAGGCTCGAAGAGTGATAATTTGGGGTTTTAGGGGTGAAGAGTGAAACACTTAAATTCCACAGCAGGGCTTATGGTGTGTTTTCATGGGAAAGTGATGCTCAGGAGTTAAGGAGGTGTTTATTCACAGGTTGCTTGTTCTATTTCCTTAAGCATCACGGTCATGATACATCCAGGATAAATAAAAAGTTAACCACAATGAAAAATTATCTGAAACAAAAATTTCCCTTCACTTAATGAGGGATATCAGAAGCTAAACCAAAAGTAAAGATTTCCTAACCAAAGGCAGAAACAGGCTCAAACTCTATAGGACAATGGATGCACTTATTAAACAGAGCATTACACATCTGACATCAGTTGTGCAGGAAAACAGTAGCAACATGCACTTTCATCAGTAGTCTGTTTTTATCTTTATCTTGCAACATCTGATCTTTTATACCTCACTGTGGATCCTGGGAGCTATACGACAACATTTCTGAAGAAAATCAACAGATGCAATTTGGATTTTGTGTTCCAGTAATTTTTCAAGAAGGACTTTAAAGAAAGGATCAAACATCCATTTGTTACCAAAACTGTTTTTTTCCAGTCAGGGTTGCAGAGGCTGGAGCCAATCTCTACTGTCATTGAGCGAGAGGTGGGTGTACCCTGGACACTTCGCCAGCCAATCACAGTCTCCAGCTCACTTGACATGCTTGTTTTTGGACTGTGGGAAGAGGACAGATTACCCAGATCCGCATCTGCACAGGGAGAACATGCAAACTTGCAGCCGGGGATTAATGCAGTGAGGCACTGCTGTGCAGCCCAGTGAGAGTACATGGAGCAATTTAAATGCATAAGTCTAATAGCTCATCAAAATCAGAGCAGACAACTAAAGCACGTATGGCTGATAATGTTTAACCCTATGACTTCACCATGAACAGTGATTTTAAACTCAACACACAGATCAGCACCGTGGTTAAATCTGGCTTTTATCACTTTCGTCTTTTAACAGAAGTCCAGCAATTTTCATATTTTAAGCACTTTGAGGAAGTTGTGCACGCTTTCTTTTCTTCTTCGTGATGCACTTTATACCGGCATTTTGCACGCCATGAGCTTATAGTTGGTCCAGAACTCTGTGGTACACCTTTAACAGAAAGCAAACGTGAAGATTTTAGCCCAATTCTTGTGTCTCTGCGCTGGCTTCCAGTTAAATTTAGAGTTAATTTTAAGATTTTACTGTCTTTTTAAAGCGTTAAATGGACTAACCTGACATCTCAGACCTCATCCCTGTTTATACACCAGCGCATGTCCTGGGGTCCGAGGGTCAGCTCCAGCTCATGGTGCATAGGACAAGACTTAAACCCAGGGGCGACCAGGTTTTTCTGTCTTGTCTGTCCTGTCTTTTATTTATTTCTATTGTTTTTAGTATTTATATTTATTGTTTTCTGCCACTATTTCCTGCTTTAGTATATTTTCTTGGTGTTAAAGGTTTAATAATTGTTTTGTTTCTAACTGAATTTTTTATGCAGCACTTGGGAAACATTCAGTTCATAAAACTGGCTTTATAAATACAGTGAATTGGATTTGAATTGTTGCAAGTATCTCTTACAGACCCTGGTTTGCAAAGTTGGAGCATTCATTCATTTACTCATTTTCTGAACTGCTTATCCTGTTCAGGGTCGCGAGTGGCTGGAGCCTATTCCAGCTGTCATTGGGTGAGAGGCAGGGTACACCCTGGGCTGGTCGCCAGTCAATCACAGGTCTGAGCATCTCCAAGATAAACAATAATGATTTAACTTTGTCTAACAAGTTCCTTTTTTAGAGTCAATTTAAGGGATTTTGCCACAATCAGACATGAAATTTGAAGGAGGCGACAGGAAGTGAGAGGAGTAGAGAGTTGGAGAAGACATGCAGCAAAGTGTTGTAGCAAGGATTTGAACTTGCAACTGCTGCAAAGAAGATTGTAGTTTCTGCACATGAAGCACATGCTTAAACAGATGTTACACCATCTATACATCTCTTTTCCAACAAGAGACAAATTTTTCTATTAGCAGCACCAAAAAGTGCAGAAATAACACATTACTGGTAGACATTTAATTTTTAATTTAAAAAAAAATGAATTGCAGAAAGCACCATAAATGTCATTGACATTTTCTATATGTTTAAAATCCCCTTTTGCTGTCCTTTTCTGTTTGTGTTTTTAAAAGCTGGCTTGTCAGTAATCTGCACGTAACACTTGCTTTAATTTCTTTTCTGCTTTCTTCTCCTGCATCCTCACTAAAAAACTTCCTCTCTTTGCCCTCAGACTCCCATAAAGCTTCACTGCCCGTATCCTTTTTAAACTTGGCTCCATGCTGCTGTGCTTCATTTGTGAAATACACCTAATATGATTTTTATATGAACATGATTTGCTATAATAGTCGTTCATCTCCGTCCGCAGACGCAGCGCAGTGAGTTATAGGAGTCTAATAATGCCTGCGGTCAAAATGAGCCAGGAATACATCATTCAAAGCCGCTCTGAGGTTGAGCGAGGACATTTCATTCGACAACGCGACATGGGAAGACAATTTGGATAGCAAATTGAAATAAATATAACCTGTTCTCTAAGCTATAATCCAGAGTTGGTGTAGCTTTTGAGCTCTTCCCCCATGCTGGCAGAGCGAAGGGAACTTTCCCGCGTGGAAAAGAGAAACTGGGAATGTTGGCCCTGCACAGAAGACATCTGTTTTGCCTAGTCAAGTACAAAAAAAAGAGACTCAAATAGTTGTCCGCACAGTTCCTGGGCTACCCCTGAAACCTCTCCTGCATGCATGACTTCATGTCTGATTTGGTGTCTGTAATCCTCTCTGTGTTACTGACTGATTTAAACATTTCACATCCATGAGAACCATCATGTCTGCTTACACTTCTTATGGATGACATCTCCAGCATGAAAACTAACCATCTGCTTTTCTGCTTTCTTTGCTCATCTGTGACATTTCAGCACGTTTGCATGATACGAACAATACCGTCCGATTCTCAGAGCATCTGGAAAACATCTCGAGTGTGAAAATTGGACTAGTTAATGCAGCAAATCCAACAATGGTAATAAGATCGCTCCAAATATCCCCTCTGCTGCACAATTATCATAAAGTAGTCCTGTTAATGTAACAGCCTGAGCTTCATGTGTCCCCAGGTGAGCTGGAGTTTAGTTTGAATTCACATTTCTGGTTAATTGAGAAGGAATAAAGCAGCACATTTATAAAAGAGTCTTTGTTTTGATTGAGCTGGAACGTGACTACTATCTGATACTTAAGGTAAACATGTCATATCTCAAAATAATGAGAAACTTTCTAAGAATAATGACTCAGAAGCTCTAGTTTACAGCTCATTTCTGCAAAATGGTGCAGAAAAACAAGACTTAAGTTGCTTTACAAGGTTGGAAATTTCACAGGGACTTTTTAACAAGCTCTGAAAAAGGTCAGGAAATTAATAAAGAGGGAAAATAGCTGCAAATTTTGTCTGCTTCATGAGGCTGCAAACCTCATTTTAAGGAAGTTAAACAGCCTAAGAGAGAAACCAAAGTACTGGCACGATGAAATCCTGCAGCTTTAGTTGATTTCTTCTTCTTCACTGTGTTTTTGAATTAAAATAATAAAATTTGAAAAGAGGATTCAGTTGCAAAAAATCTGCACACATTTCGCATCACAGCCATCACACCTGATTCTGGACACCCTGGCAGATTTACGGCATCAAAGGCCGAAGCCTGACACACTTACATGATCATACACACAAACATCCATTCAAACTGTTAAATGACCTCAGCTATGACTCTATTCAGTCTCAGTCTCAGGAGAAAGAGCAACATGACTCATTTAGGGAACAAACCCGCACAATACTGTCATAAAACTCCTCATGTCACCACGTTACACCTCTATTTCTAAGCTGACCCTGGAAATTGGGACACGGGAGCAAAATATCACACATTTTGGACATAAAGTCAGAGGCGAGTGATGCTGAGTTATGATCAACCCCTGGCGCTGCGTGCAGAGGTCACACAGAGGGAAACGGTACAACATGAGCCCCGGGGGGGAGCTGCAGCTACTGAACCAGCTGTCCCTGTGTGCTGACAGGGGCGTGTTCACTGAGACACTTTCCTCACTGCTGCACAGACACATCCCGGGACACGCAGAGCCCAGCACAGAGGCTGTAAAACATTCTGATGTGAGGAGAAGGGGGCGGGATATGATGTGCCTTTAAATCTACTATAAGCCAGACTTAGACTTCAATTAAGCGAGGCTAATGGACTGAATGGACTGAATGGATGAAGTACTTCTTCTCCTGAAAGTCCCGCCACCCACTTTTCCCTTTAATTCAATCCACGGCGGAAAAACGACAGAGAATGAAAGCTGAACTACAGCGCCCGGGGTAGTCTGATGAATCACCGGCTGCACAGACCTCACCAGACAGAGGCACACACACACACTTTTGAAGACTGGGGAGTTTATTTTTGGAGTATTGATCTCCAACTGGGTGAAATATGATGGAATATTTCTGGTGTGGGCTGAGCTCGAATGTGGGTAACTCTTCCACGTGTTTAATCCTGCACTCAGTCATCACTTCAGAGATCGGCGCTGGCTCCTACCAGAGTCTGACTGAGGAAGAAGTTGCAGTATACACCAAGAATGCACGTCCAATAAACTCTAATCAGAGCCTTCTGGTGTTGCAGTAACCTGCACTAAAAGCTACAACTGAATACAACACTGTTCAAAAGCATGAAAACGGCAGATTCAAGTCAGGAAAAGTGACTTTTATCACATGAAATTAAAGCACTTATATTCTTGCAAGCACATGTGCACATGCTTCCCCTTTTCTGCAAATTATCCATGCATCTTGAATGTTTAAATTCAGTGTATGTTGATTTATTTGTGCACAAGTCTCTCTTGCAAAAACATCCCTGGTGTCAAAAGAATACTGACCTGTGCTCCTGCAAAAAAAGCTCCCTGCAGATCTTTCTTCTGAGTCTTCACACTTTCATCGGAGCCAGAAAACGATGCTTCTCCAGCAAGGTGGCAGGTCTGTCCGTCCTCCCTCAGCCGGCTCCTTATCTTCCCTCTGCGCTGGAGTTCAGCTCATTCACTGACAGGAAGAGAAGAGAGAGCAGAGTCAAAACCTGACCGATAGAGAGGGAGGGAGGGAAGAAGGAGGGAGGGAGGGAAAGAAGGAGAGTAAATGAGTTTTAAACTGTGTGGATTGTTTAGGTCAGACCCCCATTATTCTAACTCCAACCCTTAAATAGCCGTCATTCTCCCTCCCTCCTCCTACAGCCTCCTTCTAATAGATGCAGAGCTGGACCTTTAAATGAGATGCCAACGTTACTGGGAGTCATGACAGAGCAGCAGAGCCTGTGGTTGTTCTGTAAAATTAGAGGGAATGAGAGGAAAGTGAAGTCAGAGTGCAGACAGCAGTTTCCCCTCATCCATATTAACTTTGCATTAACAGTTTGTGACTTTCTTTGCATGACTGCTGCAGAAAAAAACTGTGAAATCGACTCAAATCTCGACGTCATTCTGGAGGAAACTCCCTCATTAATCATTCATCATCAGCACGGTTTCTCTGCCCATGTGCTCACCCAGAGAGCCCCACTCTTCTCTTCTTCCTCTGACACAGACTGTGATGGATGTTTGCAGCTGAAACCCACATTTCTTGCACATGTTCATGCATTTAATTGAGAATATCTGCAGGAAAATCAGGAATTAAACAATCCCAGGTCAAGAAGTAGAAGTGGAACAGTGGGGCTGACCTGATCCTGGAGGAAATGCTGCCGTGCTCAGAAACATTAACTCATACATTTAACAGATGGCATGGGCAGGAAACAGACACTTTTAACTGTTGTGTGCAGCCATTGTGAACATGATACTTCAAGTCGGGCTGTGGAGGCAGCAACACGACAGCATACGGGCTGCAGTCTCCACGCAGTTTAATCTTAATATGCTTAAATGAGGATAAAGTTAATGCCAGCTGAGATCTTCAAAGTGAGTCAGTGGGTTAAGTTTGCTAAGATTTCTATCTTGTGCTTTTATTTTGAAGGGGAATAAAAAGCCTGGATTGATCAGAATCAATCAGTTCAGGTGATTTGTGATGGTTTTTATTTTCTGCTCAAGTGCAGACAGACTTTCAGATCCTTTTCAGTCAATAAAATAAAAAGAGATACTTTATTTCAGTGTAAATCTTGTTTCCTGAGGCTCAAGGTTATGATTTTATTAATGCATATTTTATCCAACAAACTGTCCCAGATGCCAAAGACTTTCAGTTTCTTGTCATAGACTGTAGAGAAAAGACATTTTTTGACTCTGGTGCTTTAGAACAAACCAAAACCTTCAAAATGTCATTCAGAGACTTTTCAAGGATGCTGCAATGAAAGCAAGTGCCATGAATTCCCAGAAATCCTTGCCAGTGACTTCATTTTTGCGCACAAAACAGCAAAACTCAACAGCTGTTAGACAAAAAAGTACTGAATTAGATTTTGTTGTCACCCTGAAAAAGGTCGGAAAACAGTTTAGAAACCAACGCTACAAATTTCCAAACCACATTTCAAAGATTTTAAGTTTCCTCTTGCCTTGTATTCATTGTGCACTAGAGTTGCATCTGTTGCAAAAACCAGAGCAAATCCTTGTGTTTAATGATCAACTCAAACACCAATCACTGATCAGGATCTGGAAAATCCAGATAAACATTTTTGATCATGTTTAACACCCCAAGTTGGACCATAAAATCCTTGCCAACACAATAAAAATGTAAAGTTGCGCCAGCTTTGCACCACGTTTTATCCTTTAGCTTGTGTTTCAGCCGTTAGCTTGTCTTTTAGCGGTTAGCTTGTGTTTTAGCCTTTAGCTCGTGCTCTATCACTCCCCCATTTAGCTTTCCTCTGCTTTTCTGTCCTTTTTCTGTCAGACAGTTAGGCTCCAGTGTTCACCATCACTACAAAACTAATCCAATAAATCATTTTCAGCAGAGAAAAACCTCTTTTCTTACTACTAAACTTCATCATCTGGCGCGGTGCTTCTATACACACTTTGACATGCAGACCCATTCAGGAAGCTGAGAAATAGTATCTGGAAATGACCCCTTTTGGGGCTAATAATCTCATTTAAAGTTTCAGGCAGATACCTGGAAAGAAGAATCTTTCAAGATCACTAAGAAACTTTAAAAACAACCAAAAATACTGATGTGATTACATACAAATAAAGAAAAATATCATCTGATTCATCTCTGCATCTCCAATAATCGCCTGCCTGTTTCAGCTCTGAATACCTGCCCTGCATTCTTACATACAGTCCAGTCAAAGATATAAGATACAGCCCAGAGGGAGGAGAGGAGCACATAAATCCCTCTAATCTAAAGGAACAACAGAGTTAAGTAGCTTTGTCATTTTCATTGTGGCACTCAGATCAAGCATACATAGAAAACAAAGTGTCTGTGCTTCACGGTCAGGAAATATATGCATGTCTAAAACAGAGTTCATGTATGTGGTGAAGAGGGTCCACTCTCAGTCTGAGGATAAACTCATAAAATCTGTCAACATTCATTAAATCAGATCTGCTCCCGGGCTTCAGAAGACCCCAGGGATCCTGGTCTGGAGAGAAAAAATGTGTGCGGAACCAAGGAATAAGTCATACTGTGGCCCCCTTTTAATTTCAGACTCCACATGTGGTTCACGTGGACGACACATGGCAGTAGCACCAGTGTGGTAAAGACACGAAGCAGAGAACATATGCACGAAACCGAGAGCACAGCTACAACAAGAATAAAACAAGACAATTTAAAGAATATCTGCCACTGATGGATCATAAACACTTCCCCAAACATGGCTACATATTCACAAGACTAAGAAAAGCAAGCTGCTCAGAGAGGCTGAATTCTTAGTGTGACAATGCAAAGATTATAAACTCAGGTGGGATTATGTTTATTATTTAAATTAAGTTTAGGAGATTACAAGAGTTAATTTGGTTTATCCTGAGGGGAACATGAATCTGTATTCTTACAAAATTTGGTGACATTCAATCTAAAAATTGTGGAGATATTTCTGTGTCATCTTTCTGGTTGTGCTGAAGGAAAAGTCAGGGATCAGAGAATGGATTCACCCTCTGAGTATCATAAATGTCTTAACTTGTAAAAGATTTCTGGAAAATAAATAACTATCTGCTGGAGGCTCTAAGTAAAATCGAGAAATTTCCTGTATTATGGGACTTATCCTCAGAGGATCATGAATATCTGATCAAAATCTCACGAAAAATATTCAAATTGTATGACTTAAGTGTTACAATAAATCTGCTGGGTGTTGTTAAAAGTTACAGTATTGCCACAGTTACTTTGAAAAAGTAATCCAATTACTGATTCCTCATTTAAAATAAAACTTAGTACTTTACTGACTTCTTAATCTTAAAAGTAACGAAGTTAGATAACAAGTTACTTCATCAGTTACTTTCAGCAGCTGCCGACAACACCTGCAGCTGCATAATTTGGCCAAATTGTGCGATGCAATTAAAATGAATAATAATATGAGTCTACATGTTTTGTTTTAAGGTAATACGCAGACATTGGTAATTGTAAAATGTTTACTTTACAATTAAAAACAAAATACAACTAAAGAAATATTTTACAGTACTGTATTTTCTTTTTAAATGCTTTGTTTTAGTCTTGTTTGGTTTTCATTTTTTGTAAAAGCTGTAGTCTGTTGAGCCTGTAATTGTAATAAAATAAGCAAAAATAAATGTTGCTTGAGTGTGGGCTCACTTAATCTTCAGTACCTTGCTCGGGGCACCCCAGTCTAAAAAGTCTGGGCACGCCCCTGCTTGTCACCTGGTAGCTCGTTGTAGCCTACGTTATGTTGCTCTGCTCTTCAACGCATTGACTTGTGCTAAACGGGAGGTTCAGCTCTTGGAACAGAGGGAGTTACAGTGAAATACAGGACTCACCTTTCCCCCAGGTAAAAGTCAAACAATTTCTCTGGCGTTTATGGTGGCCGCAGCGCGCGGGTCTCTCTCTGATTGATTCCTAAATGTTTCAGTCTAAAATTAAGCAAACTGCACAGAGTAAACACCGAAATACGTAATACTGTCATCTTAAGCAGACAAACTCAAACTGTGACTGTGTTTCCAGCTAGAAGATGCACATCTCTCCTCTCCCTCCTCTGTTTACCTTTGTGTGCTGGCTGCTACTACACGTGAGTTGTCCTCGTGCTGAAAACGTGATTAACACGCGACTCCCGTCACTCCCCGAGACGTGAGAAAAAGCATAGCCTATAGATATTTTTACAAGAAAAATGAAAAGAAAGTAGAGCATAGTGATTTGGATAAGTAACTTTAATATGATTACTGGTTTGGAAATAGTTACGTGTTGGATTACTCGTTACTTAAAGGGAAGTGGCATTACTGCCCATGGGACATCTTTGTAACTTGGTTTATGTTCTAGGTAAATAAATGGAACATATCTGGCTTTTCGTACAGTATGAAATATAAGGCCTTGTAGGCGGGCAGCTGGACATCCTTCCTCATCAGTTTTCAAAAATAGCCTACTTTTGTTCACGTGTAACCAATAAGTGTGACTCGAACCATGTCAAACCAAAAACTTTGAAGTGCTGTCAGATGTGAAACCCATTAGCCAATCAGAATGAACCCCCGTATTCAGAACCAAAAACTCTGCTTCTTGAAATGTAGATGAAACCAAAATCTTTCCCACCCACTGGAGTTTTCAGAAAACATCGATTTTAGTGACAGAAAACTGTGGTTTCGTGTGGATGACAGGGCTAAACATATAAATAAATACATGCAATTTCCCAGCTATCCTAATACTTGTGGACATGGCCTTAGAGTTTTTACCTCTTGTGAAGTGACTTTTGATTTTTAAGCTTCTGGGATTTGTGGATGTCGTTATTTGACTTTGTGAGTTTGTTGATAAAAACCATTAGGTTAAATATGCACATGGGTCCTCCTCTCTCCTATGTTTCCTGAACTGTGACACAAGATAAATAACCTTATGATTGTTATGATGATTATTATATATTCTGTACGTCAAACAACTTGGAGAAAAAGACAACAAGTAAGATAATTGTTGAAGGTAGGATCCATCCTCTTGGAACAAATATAGTTGAGTAACCTCTGTCTGGTACTGTTGGACCAAACCATAGAAAGACCTACACCTTGGTCTCCAGCCTGACTTTTCCTTGGTCTAGCTCTTTCATTAAAGACTATCACATTTGATGAGTATCTCTGAAATCAAAAACCGAGACAGTCAAAAAAAATCTGAGGTGAAAAGAAGTTAATCTGTCGTACAGATGTGAAGAAACTCAGACCAAACTAACCTCAGTTAAAACAACAACAGGTGCTCCATGTTGGAGTTTAAAGAGAGTGTTGCAGACACAGATCATCCTAGATTTAACAAGGTGCAATTCCTATTCTCAGCCTTGATTCAACATGTGGCTGTAACAAGATACAGAAGATATGAGACACCTGAAATAATTGAAAGGTGAGAACATGCTTTTGGCACAAACCCAACAGGAACAAGCAGAAAAGGCAAATACTTGATTCAAAACGTCAAAAAACACCAGTTCTAACTAAAAGTATATTCCTTCTTTGACTCTAGACTTCTTAGTTTCTATTTTGTGTGAAGCATAATAAATTTAAGTCTTCAGAGCACTTCCAAGTTGGCCTTAGAGTAAGACTAAACATTTGTTGGTAGTTTATACTGTGACATTCTTTCTTTTAAATTATGGTTGATCCGTCCATGCTACTTGATCCTGTTCTCTATAATCTCAACAGGATGAAACCAGCACAAAGGAAGGCCAAGTGTCTCCACCGTGACCTTTTAACGGGGCCGTAATCATCCAGTTCAATGGGTCATGGATAGTTTAGGCTCAACTGGTCACCTGAGATGAACCAGGAGCGTCGAAGAAACAGTGTTTTTTGAAACAACACTCCCCAAAACAAAGGAAAACAGGAGCGAAGATGCCAAATACTTTTAGATCTGCAAAAGTTCATGTTTATATAAAGTAATTTAGGAAGTATATCCAATTTAAAATACAAAACACTTGCAGAGACAAAGAATTTAATGATGCTGCCAAGATAACTCTCACAATGGAGGAGCATTACGGAAATCTGTGGCCCTGACAAAAACAAATAAAGATGAAGCACTCTGCCCTTTCACATGTCGAGCTTCATCCCCATCCATCTTACTCTGAGTCAGCTAACAGTCATGTTTAGACGCTGAGCAGACCAGAGATGTCACAGCTCACACAAACATGAACTAACAAGGCCCTGCATGCATCATAAACCCTCTCCTCTCAGGTCCATCCTGAGGCTTTCCAGTGAGTCTGCTGAGAGCTCCTGATTGCAGAGACCGCTTTGACCACAGCCACAGAGTCCAAACTGTGCTCTGAGATCCCCTCTCTTTGTTGTCTCAGTGTGGTAGCTGTAATGAGCTCATGTTCTGAACAGATTAGAGGATCTGCACTCGCAGGCATTAGCTCGAGGATTAGCGTTACACTGGTGAATGATCTCGAAACAATGTGACCCTCTGTTTGCATCTATGTTTGGCTCTGTATCCTTAATAAGATCTGTGATGGGTCATTAAGTGCAATAGCTAATGTCACAGACAATTCATTAAGAAAACTGAAGATTTACTGTGCTTCTTTCGTGATTCTGAAGCATTTGCATATATTTAACATACATATCTCATGTCTAGTGGTGGTGCATTTATTGGGGACCAACTTGTTTCTAGCAAACTAACTTGTAAACACTTGTTTGTATGGTTTGTACGACCACTCCTGTGTTTTGGCATTTACAGTGTTAACCAGTTATTCCTCTGAAAAACATAAATATGTACCCTCAGAGGACCACCAACGTACCAACTCATTCAAAGGTGTCTGAGACCTTTTGGCATCACAACCTGAAATTGTTGCTATATCTACAGATGACCAGAGTATCTGGATGCAATTTTACAGCATTTAATAACAAATCAAGCAAGTCTACAATATGGTATGTGCCCCACAGGATCCCAAATGTCAGTATCTGGAATTTCTGTAGTTTGCTAACGTTAAATCCTGAAGTGAGCAGGTATGGCATATTTCAGAGTGCTTCATTAATAAGATTCTTAATTATCTAAGAATTAAAATACACTCACTTTATTAGCTACGCCTTGCTAGTACCAGGTTGGACCCCCTTTTGCCTTGTGAACTGCCTTATTCACTCATGGAATTGATTCAACAAGGCACTGGAAACATTCCTCAGAGAGTTTGGTCAATATTGACATGATAGCATCACACAGTTGCTGCAGATTTGTCGGCTGAACATCCATGATGAGAATCTCCCGTTCCACCACATCCCAAAGGTGCTCTATTGGATTGAGATCTGGGGACTGTGGATGCCGTTTGAGTACAGGGAACTCATTGTCATGTTGAAGAAAGCAGTCTGAGATGATTCCAGCTTTATGACATGGAGCGTTATCCTGCTGGAAGTAGCCATCAGAAGATGGGTACACTGTGCTCATAAAGGGATGGACATGGTCAGCAACAATACTCAGGTAGGCTGTAGCGCTTAAAGGATGCTCATTTGGTACTAAGGGGCCCAAAGTGAGCCAAGAAAATCTCCCCCACACCATTACACCAACAGCAGCAGCCTGAACCGTTGGTACAAGGCAGGATGGATCCATGCTTTCATGTTGTTGATGCAAAATTCTGACCCTACCATCCGAATGTGGAGAAGAAATCCAGACTCATCAGACCAGGCAACTTTTTTCCAATCTTCTACTGTCCAGTTTTGGTGTTGCTGTGTGAATTGTAGCCTCAGTTTCCTGTTCTTAGCTGACAGGAGGGTCACCCGGTGTGGTCTTCTGCTGCTGTAGCCCATCCGCCTCAAGGTTGGACGTGTTGTGCGTTCAGAGATGCTCTTCTGCAGACCTCGGTTGTAACCAGTGGTTATTTGAGTTACTGTTGCCTTTCTATCAGCTCCAACCAGTCTGTCCATTCTCCGCTGACCTCTGGCATCAACAAGGCATTTTGTCCCACAGAACTGCCGCTCACTGGATATTTTCTCTTTTTGGGACCATTCTCTGTAAACCCTAGAGATGGTTGTGGGTTAAAATCCCAGTAGACCAACAGTTTCTGAAATACTCAGACCAGTCATGCCATGTTCAAAGTCTCTTAAATCACCTTTCTTCCCCATTCTGATGCTCAGTTTGAACTGCAGCAGATCGTCTTGACCATGTCTACATGCCTAAATGCATTGAGTTGATGCCATGTGGTTGGCTGATCAGAAATTTGTGTTAACGAGCAGTTGGACAGGTGTGCCTAATTAAGTGGCCGTTGAGTGTATATCACACCATGGTGTAGAATCTGAAAAGGTAATCTATCCTCTGAGGATCAGGAAAATTTGAGCAAGGTTTCAAGGCAATACAGTCAAATATTTTGGTAAATACTAAGTGTCAAAAGTTAGGAAAGAGTGGTGTTTGGTTACATACATGTCACTTTGGAACATGAGCATCACACCATCGCGGTAATCCTTCAGAGCTAAACTGCAGATTAACAGAATTATTGTATGACATATCAGAAAAAGGTCTTCATATAAACACTTACATAACATGACAATTTCTTAATGAACACCTGAGCAGATTTAACTCATTGCTACAGTATTGAGGCTTTAAAAGGTAAAATATGTCTGTTTTCATTGACTCTATCCAGTTCAAAGAGAATCCTCAATTCTGTCCATTCGATTGGCTAATTTGCTTCGATATTAGTCCTTTTCAGCAGTGAGAGAAACCGTCATTGTCAATTAAAACAGACAAAGCAGTCTGAGACGTGCAAGAACTGCATTAGGATGGCCTTTTGTTAGCGCTGCATGCCTCAGTGAGCTCAGTGTTGTAAAATGTTCTGGGCTTATTAACGATACAAAGTGGTCTGAAATCCAAAGAGAGGATTCAGCAGATATCTGGCTCAGTCGTACTTTTAAATAAACCTTTGAGTGCTTATGCTAAGCTCACCTTATTTAACTTTATAAACTTTGTGACAAAGTAAGACATCTCATAGTTGCTATTCTGGTTCTGACTTCGTCCAAATATGCTTGACAATCGAAGACGACAGACATGAGCATTTGAGCATTTTCCACTCAAAAACCCCTCAAAGTCTTTCAGTATGTGTATGATGTCCTGTCCTGTCCTGAAATAAACCAGCACATTGGGAAAAACGTGTCCACTCAGTTATCATGTCCAACACCCATACTGTAGACAGTAATCCTGTCTCTAGAGTCAGATATCCATGCAACTGTAATCCTGTTAGTGCCACGTTCTGTTTGAAGTATAAACAACCAGTTTATACCTAAGAAATCTCTGCTCTGCGATTGGTCCATTGGGAAGTGTGGTATCAAACATGCAAATATGCATTACATCTACTCCAACGTCCAATACAATGCGGTATGATCAGCTGCAATACAACATTTATCAACTTGTGCACAAATAAGACAAGAATCTTGAGCAACCTGAGATTTGTGGAGTAACTAGCACAGACAATGCGCTGCTACCTAGCTTTCAAGTGGTGTCCTGCAGATTGATGCAAGAAGATGTAGTGTTTACGATTTTGTAGGTCGTCACAGCGTCTTTTCAAAGAGACAGTGAAGATTTAGAAAACAGACATTTGTCTTCTTTCAGTTTTCAGAGCTTTCCTAGGAGTGAATCTGAGAGTAACAGCCAGGCCTCTGCCTAGGGGGGCCTCGACTTGTTACAGCCCAAAGAGACCACATGGAGCTGGAGCCTGAAGGTATATCTTAAACTTAAGGTGAGACACAGCTCTGTTTATCCAAAGAAATCTTTTGTATTATTTGTGCATTGCTGAATCTACTGCGTTGGCACTTTTATTTCACTGCTCCAACATGTGAGTGTGACAAGTTGCCCTTCAGAAGTCGTGGAATAAATCTGAAAACAGGCCTGGATAAGTTATAACTCTGCTGAGCTTTCCAGGCCTGCCTCATTCCATCTCACTGACATTTCCCCGCTGTGGGAGATGGCTGCTCTTCACAGAGGCTACTCAGCCTGGCCTTAGTTAGCGGCTACTCAGCGCTTTTATGCACACAGCTGCGAGAGCTCTGCGGTCTCGACTTGGAGGTGGACACATGGAAAATGTGTGGGAGCATGAAGTCATTGTTCTCACAAGATGACGCTGCACACAGTAAGGGCTCTTCTTTTATTGAGCATAGAAGAAGAATTTAAATGTGGTGAGTCCACGAGCGAAGATAACAACTCTTTTCTTATCTGGTGACACAGACTTGGAGTAATCCCCACATCACACTTAAAAAATGTTCCAGCAGAAAAAAGCTCAGTCTAATTAAAGTCTTAGTTATAGCACTAAATCATTCCCATTGGGGTATAATATGGCAGCACTAATACACTACAAATGGACCTCATTCAATTGGGAACAGACAAGGCGTGAGTTATCCTCTCCACGGCTGACTGATGACCAGCTGACCATCAATAACTGTCAGCACTGCCGCTCTGCTGCATGGAGGGCATAAAGAGCACACCCTGACTGAGTCAATCCATTATGTAGATGCTGTATATATTTCAAACTAGCTGCCAGGCTGCAAAGATGAAGCACAGCACGACATTCCCTCTGCAGATGAAAGAGAACAGAGATCTCTGCAGCTGATTATCATGTGTGCAAATCCTGTCGTGTCGGACAAAAGAAGTAAAAGGAGACTTAAATGGGACGTTTTTTCAGTTGGGAAAAATTACATTTGACTCATCCTCATTGCTAACAATGGAAACCAAGTTGTGTATAAAGAGATTCTGCAGGAATCCCACCAACTATCACAGTATCCTTTACACACCAAACACCCACAATCCCAAAGATATCCAGTTTACGACCACATGTTTATCTAACGTGGTCATACGGTGACCCAGTGGCACTAAATCACTTCAATTCTTTAGCAAAGGCTGAGTTAGATCAGTGTGTTGATTCAGGAGTGGAACAGATGCATCAAAGAATGGTTAACAATCATTTCATAAGACAGTATTTGTATGAAATGTGGCAGGAAACTTTGACAGGAACACAAAAGGTATGACCAATATTTACAACACGAGGTCTGGTTATTTACGTGAGTTTGGGGGGCATCTGGAGGGTTTTTCCCAGGAGAACACAATGCATATTCACGAAAAGCTACACAGATTTTATCAAGCATTTATCCCTTAGACTGCTAAGTTTCTATAGAGATGCAGAATCTCAATCAGACTGATTTTTTTCCAGCGACTGAAACAGCTTATTGTTATTGGAAATAACATTTTTGAAATATCCGTTTGTTGATGTGTTTTCTTACAGGACAGAAATGATTTATCAAAGAGCTCTTTCACCAAATTTAGGACTCAGTGTTTCCAGCAGTTTGTGGTCATCATCTGTGAGACAGAAATATGAGTTCAGGTCAGGATGACTCAACATGAAGCCGGACTTTGATAGGTCAGCTTAGATTGAGAGGATGAATCACAGCTGTGTTTTCAACTTTAGACTGTATATAGAGTGGACAGCATGGCTCCGCCATTTACCATTGTATGGTTTTGAAGGCAAAATACACAGGCGCCGCCATTGGTAGACATTGTGCAACCAAAGTCTGTGCAGTAAAGACTGTGAGGGATTCTGGGAGAATCTGAGTGGAGCCTGGTCACAAATATAATTTTTTTTTTATTTTATTTTGAGAGTCTGATCTCTTCTTGGCTCTCCCTCCCTACATATATTACAATCCCAGAAAAAAATACACAAGAACAGCAGCTATCGATCATCATTAAACATAACATGAAGCCTTGATTTTACCCTTGTATAACTAATGACAACAAAACTTTTCCCAAAAAAGAGAACCTGAATACAAGGCAGCCAAATAACATTTTCAAACTACCACAACAATCGGACGTGAGAAACATTTCTATCAGGTGTATTCATTTTTTAAAGTTTGACCGCAGCCCATCTGGAATGACTGGAGAGCTGGATTTTTTTTACCTATACTGCAGCCAGCCACCAGGGGGAGCAGTTTTTGTGGGGACCTCACTTCGAGCCGAGTAAGATGACGTCCATTTTTTTTACAGTCTAAGTATTCAACAGACAACAGCAGAAGATGGTCTAAGTAATAAATCTACAATATTAATCAAACAGAAAGAGATCAAACTTTAAAAATAGCTTCTTTGCATCATCTTCTTTCTGGTGTCAGATTTTTCTTTTAATCTGTTTCAACGCTAAATTATTTTTATTTCTAAATGTGCATTGGAATAGTTATTGGCAGCTGTAATACTGAAATGTTATCTCCTGTCAATAAAATGCTCAACATGTATCCAATATTAATGCGATACTTTGGAGGAAGCAACAAGGAAATTCCAAAAGAGTATTGATTTCATTCAGTCTGAAGTTTGATAGCACAACAATTTGCACTCTAATGTTTGTAATTCTGCAGAAAATCCTAGAAGGTGGAGTAAAGACTTCAATTTTGCTAAAAAGGCCCGTTGACTGGTTTTAAATGGATTGTGAACGTTACATCCATCCCTTAACATATCAAAAACCTCAAAGTTCCAATTTGCACGTTTCTGTGGGTGAAACTGAGCAAGTTGAAAGAAAGGAAACGCAGTCGACCACGCTCACTGAACAGGCCATTGACTGTGAGGAGCACCAAACCGTTCAGTCGTCCTGCTGCACACGAGTGAACTTCTTCCAGCTATGGAGTCACGTGTGCAGTGGTTTGATCCCTGAGGAGGAGATGTAGACTTAAAATATCTGTGATGGACTGCACTGATGACTAATGTTTAGGGGAGGACACTGAATCCTACTCAAAGCTGTCAGGAACTAGAAAAAGGAAAATGTGACAAAACTGTCTGTTCCTAATTCAGTAAACTAACAGTTTGAACAACTTAATCAGGTTTGTTTAAGAGACTGAAGGTTTATTTAATGAAACGCCTTCATACTTTGACAGAAAACGTGTTGGAATCAGGTTTGTTTCAGTCCTCTATGAGCTACTTCTGATGACAAAATGGAGACGATCCCTCATCAGAAGCCTCAGGCTCATCCGCCCAAAACCAGGAACAACAAACTGCTGGTGCCATGACGACTGTGCTGTCTGCCCTTCATGTGGTCGGCTTGGGAGGTTTAATACAGCTGTACAGTTTAAGTTACTCATAGATGATTTTAACATCAAACACACTCCTCAGTTATCCTTTATTTATAGTAGATGATGGAGGAGAAGCTTCAAGAGAAACTTCAGACTTTTCGGTACAATATTTGCTCGTTTAGATTTGTAAATATTACTTGGCCATAAAGTTGTAAAGTGGATGACAAGGGAAGAAGATACAGCAGGAGCAAAATAAGACGAAGAAGACTTGGTTATTTGCTAGCCAGCTAGCCTTTACTGCCGTGCGACTTCTACTAGAGATGTGTACGAGTACTTGTGTAGTCATGGTTGACCCCATTATTCAAAATACATTTTTTTTATTTGTGCCCTTATGCAAATGCTGCTTTTAGTGTCATAACTTGAACACATACTTTGTTACATATGCGACCAAGCTTTTGTCTTCGTCTAACCAAACTGGAACGTACTGGGTAGGAAAATAATCAACGGGATACGAACTTGTGACTTCTCCGGTCACGACTTCAGAACACCAAGCCAGATTTCAGCAAAAATAGCTACGGCAACTCTCTAGGAACATATTGTTACACCTAGAGCAGAAGCACAACAAATACAAAATGCCGCTATTTTCGAAGGAAAGAGACAGTCTCGCCTCATGTTAATTGCTAGCCTTGTTAGCACATGTTGTTGTGACAAAACCAGGGCAGAGAAGATTATTTTCTTGATAACCAAAATGGTAACTTAAGTAAAGCTCCCATTAAGAGGGGTGTGTCGAGCCAAAGTACAAGCCACTAGGGGGTGGGAGAAAAAATCCCAAATTGATGTAACTGGATTTTTTCTTTGACAATATTAAAATCGGGACTCTTTGTCAAAAAAAAATAATCTTTTTTTATTTTTTTTGACTTCTTCATTTCAGTTTTTGTTTATACACTAGATTGGAAAAAAGTTACCCCAGCAGAGGGTGAAATGTTTCTCTCTGACTCACGTGATGTGCATTTTATGAGAAAACATGGCTCTTGATAAAGTCATATAGTCCTGATGCAGTAAAAAAAAAACAAACTAAAACTCGCAACAATTGTAAATATCAAAGAATCACAATTTAAATGGAATTGGCACCCCAAGAATCGAATCACAAGAATGGCATATCGTTCCAACCCTACAAGCTACCACCATGGAGAACAAAATCTATGAGAGTGTAAAGATGTATGTGAAGGCAATAACTACAGTACGGGTGGCCCATGTCTGACGGACCCTTTTTTGTTTGTAGTTAAAAAATAAAAAATGGGGGTACTTGTTCATTAGATATCTAGAGCATTCAAGTACAGGAATTACTTTAAATTCTGATCCCTAACTTCTACTACTGCGAAATTATGGTTGGGAAGAAGAAAAATGAGAGCTGAGAATTTAACCTGCATCCTAAAAAAGTTTCATCATTAGTCTGGCAGTTTGCAAGTTTTCACCAAAGAGAAAGCTAAAGTTTGGACACTCCAGTTTGCAGGAAATGTAGGATGGACAGAAAAAAAGCTGAAGACATGATCAGGGGACATAAGGATGAAGAGATCAGAGTAGTTAGCTGGCTATGGTCTTACACACTAACTCTCTGTCCCTGATCCAGCGCCTGATTTCCATTTAGCTTGCATATTGTAGTCAGATGTTGTACCTTTCAGATGTTTTTATTAACTAGTTTATGGAAATCATTTAATATGAGTGTGTTGGTTCTTTCTTGTACATTTTTTCCTCAAAATAGAACGACAGACCAGGGAAGAATCATTGAGCTGAAGCTTCGTCCAATGGATAATACACCCCTCCAAGTTTTTAACACATATCGTAATATTGTCATGATTGTATTTGTTTTTTTCCCACAATAATCATAAAGCCGATTCTGATTTAATACTTGATTTTTTCCTGTCCATTTTCTCACAAAGTAAACCTGAAGTCAACATCTTGGGCTCCTAAAGTTTCCATACATCATAGAACTTCTTCAGCAAACAATAAATCAATTTATACAAGACAACACCGGCACTTTATAGCTAAGATTTACCGTCAACACGCTCACATGTTGCTAACATGCAGCACAAATTAAAATCTCCTCATGGAGGCTTTGTTTACCCAGTAGGTGGGTTACAGAAACAATGAAGAGGCTTTCTGCCTCCACATTCTCAGGGTTGCTCAGTTGGAGGATGACTGAGGTACAAAGAGGAAATGGAAAAACATGTTTTTGATTACAGGAGACCTTAATTAAAGAAAGACGTTTCAGACTCTCAAGGTTGAACACTTCCAGCTTTCAGAGCTTTTTAGAAAACTGTTCACCGAAACAAGGATGACATTTAATGTCTACAGTTCTGAGTTGTCCCCATGACTATCTGCTGTCTGCTTTCAGTATATTTCTAATCCTGGTCCCCTAAAGATATGAACATTTGACCCCACAGATCGTACTCTAAAATACTATCCGGGTTGTTTTTAGCGTCTGTTTCTGTTTGCCTCAAATCTCCATCCATCTCCAGGAGAACGTGAGTCCTGTCTCTAAAACCATGGTGAGGAAAACACAAACACCTCCTGCAGAGAGAGTGATAGAGGAAAGCTCCGAGAGGCGGGGGAGTCTGAACTGTAGATGTCCTCAGTTTGTACCAGATGTGGCGACAAATCATCCAGATGCTGTGTTTAAATAAAGACAAAGGTACAGCACAGAGCAGAGCTGCTTTGGGATGTTCTCTTGAAACTTTCTGCAGTACGATATAAACGACTTTTACACTTACAGACAGTTTGGCAGACAATTGTCTTTTTCTAGCTCTGGACAATATTCATGTACAGCAATAAAAAAGATGTTACATGTTTGGTTAGGGTTAGGGTTTTTGTGTTACAAAAATACAGTTCTATACTTCCTTGTAGTAAAACAACTGAAATATAAATAGCACCAGCATAGTACACCAACTCAATTAAATCATTCAGAAATAAAAATGAATGATGAAATTTTCTATTAATCCAAACAACAAAATAAAACAATTGAGTTTTTTTAACACTTACAGAACAAGAGTCTTCATCTGCTTTGGCTCTCAATCAACAAAGTCCTGGTGAAGAAAGTAACCCAGGCAGAGTTAACTCCAAAGCGATATGATCCACAGCACCAGAACAGAGGATGTTTGATCCTGGAAAGAAGTTACGTCTCCAAAGAAGATTCGTATATATCTATCTCTAGAGAATTACCCTGAGCAGATCAGATCTGTAGTGTTTGTTGGTGTTGACGGCAGCCAACAGTAGCTGATATGTGCATGGGTCATCTGCCGCCCTGCAGGAAGTCTGTGAAAATAAAGGAGCCAAAATCAATACCGGTAATAAGCCATCAAGTGAACAAAAGAGGTCAGTGCTTCCAGACAGAGAGAGATTAGAGCTGGCACGCTCGTCTGAGAGCAACGCTAACAACGCTACTGGACACTCCCGTCCTTCACTAACACAGAGGTTTGACCACCAAATAAATCCTAACTCCTCAGTGCAGCTACAGATTTATATATTTCTTTTTTTAAGAAGAGAGAGTAAAAGTTTCTGCAACAAAAGAGATGATTTTCATAATGAAGATATCTGACTGCCTTCACATGAGTGCTTGAGACAAATTGCATAAAGCCTGCTACTTTTAAGTGGCATGGGTTCTTATGGCTGCACAAATTTTACACATGTCTATGCCTTTATGTTAGCTGGAGGTCACAATTAAAACTTTTGAACTATAGGTGAAAGTTTTCTTTGAACAATATTTTAAAACATCTAATCACACAGCAGAAACTAAAATCCAAACAAGTGTTTCTTTCTTGATTTACTTAAAGGTGCAGTGTGAAGAAAATTGAAATTTTAGCAACATGGAGCATTCAGATTTCAGAATGAGGGGCGGTTAACACGACAACTGTTTAAGGGTGAAACGCAAAAGTTTTGTTGCGTTTCAGCCTCGCGTTTACACGTCAACGGCATTTCAGCCGACCTAAAACAGAAACTTTTAAAAAAACGGCTTCCAGAGTGAGATTTTTCTGAAATGCCCTGACACCATTGCGGTGTAAACAGAAAGTTTTCAGCAGAAACGCTGACGTTACACTCTGCCTCGCGCAACCGCATACAACAGGATAACAGTACCATTGGTAAGATCGTTGTGAACTACCATGTTGAGCTAGTGCTGCTGAATCTGCTGAATCTGCTGACTGTCTTTCAACAAAATGTGCATCTGTTGCACCACTTTTTAATTTAGTATTCCCCAATACACCAGATGACCGGCTCAACTCTCCCTCAGCGGAGATCGGCTTCTGGACAAGACAGTTATAGCACCACCTACAGGCTTGGCATGCTTACTACAGCGTTTTCAGTCCATCAGCGTTTCCGTGTAAACGCAGATTTTTTTCACAGCGTTTTAGCGTTTTCAAATGAAACCTTGTCGTGTAAACAGGGCCTGAGACCATCTGTTGCTAAAACCTCTTATCACTGAGTGATGGAAGCCTTTGCAGATCAAATGGAATCCTGAAGATGGCCTCATTTATTTTTATCGTCATTTTGATGGTCGTTGATGGTGTGGGACATGTCTCATAACTGGAGAAACAACAAGCAGAAAGCTCCATGACTGCCTCATAACCCTTTGATAGCAGAGAGAGCTACAATTCAACCATGAACGACAAATACACCTCTGGCTGTCAAATATAAAACAGAAAACTCTCAAACATAGAAACTGTTACGTTTGGTAGACGATACCATGACATATAGTTATGGAAACGTTATCCAATGGTCGTTTGCACCTTTTCCTGTTGAGCAGAAAACTGCCAAGTTCAGCGTCGTCCTTCAGACTAAACTTTTTCATCAATGACTCCCAGCCTGGAAACTCTACACCAGTGATCACTCTTCTTTTAGTCGTTATCTGTCCCAATTTCACTTCATTTCTTTGTGATTCTTTTTTTTTTTGTGACAAAAATATGATGAATTTACACTCATGTGATGTTTGTTTGTGATTCTCCATCATAAACAACAAAAATATACTCTCTCATCTACTTCTTCTTTAACAACAACCAGTGTCCTCTACTACTGTAAAAACAACAACCACCCCTCTCTACTTCTCTGCTTGCCTTCCAGGTAGATTCAGGACTGGTGTCCAGGCTCCTATCAAAGACCATGTTTCTGTTCCTAAAAATTTGCTGTGCATAAACCTGAAAAGTCCAGAAAAACACATAATTCCAGATATTAAAAGACAAAAATGACACCTAAATTGCTTTTAAAAATTAAATAAATCTGCAATGGGGTAAGAAAAATGTACAAAGTCTTTGAAAATCTTGCAATAAGACATTTTCTGGACTTGCCAGGTGGATGTATTAAGAAATTAAGTCCAATGTGACTTTTTTTTTTTTTCCACAATGAACAAGACGTGAATCCTGTCAGATTTCAGTTTTTACAGTGTAGGTTGTGGAAGTATAAAACTGCACTGTTACTTTTGGTGAAACTTGTCAGAGTCAGAGCTTGAGAAATACTACAGAGACTTATGTGCTCAACGAACAACGTAAAAGAAAATGGTGCCAAAAGAAAAATGTTTTGAGGACACCTGCTGACCTGTACGTTGACATGTGACCTCTATAAATCCTGTGCTTCTGAGAGGATATTAGTGTACGAGCTCTGGTGTTATATGTTTCATAAATAACAGTGTTGGACTTGTTCGCAGGTCAGAGGTGAAGGCGAGGTAGATGTTATCTCTGAGTCTTTGATCTGTTTCTTTAGCAGCCTGTCAGGAAGGAATCCTGGAGAAAGCAAACAGTCGGTGCTGATTTACGGTGCTCCTGACAAACAGAAGGCGTCAGGGAATACTGTGTGGTTATGTAATTTCCAGGATCAAAATGAGAATTTCCCTCAGCAGCAAACACTGGATTTCAGGGTTACTTAGAGACAGAGAGGTGACGAGTAAATCAGGAATTTTTCCCCTTTTTATTGCCATCAGAGGATTTTAAATGTTACCTCTGAGTGTCATCAGATGACTTCATGTTCCTAAAAGGAACATTTGCACAGATTTTAATCTTCATTGCCATGTGTTGGTCACGAGACTTATGTATCAACAGCAAGAAGTCAACAGCACTTTCCAGCAAATTCTCAATCATGAAGCCAGTGAGGTCTGAAGACAGTCCAAAGGCAAAGGCAGCACGCACAGAGTTTCTCCTCATACAAGAGAAGAAATGCTACAAGGACAAACAAGTATAGCTAAATACAAAAACATAAACTAACTGAAGGTATAAATCACTGAAAACTGAACATTTAAATTCAGGTTTGGCTTGAAATATTAAAAACCTAGCCGTTTGAGTGTGTGTCCCATGCAGAGATCCTATAATCTTTGTTGCAGCAGTTGCTAGCATCTCTCACTTTCTTCTCCCCACATTTCCTGTCTCTCTATAGCTGTCCCCTTCAATAAATGCAAAAATGATCAGAAATGTAAAAAAAAGATCAATTAAGTGAGCTATAAAAGGGACAAATAATGTAAAATCTGAAAAAGATTATTAAGAGCTATTCTTGTTTAAATCAAAGCATCTACAAAAAATCTGTGCGTGTGAGTAACCCAAAGTCTTTATTGTTTAAAAGTTTTGACCATTTTTTTCAGTTCCTATAGCTTCACAATATCATCACAAATATTTTGTTTGGCAAATGTGTAATGGTCCAAACCAGCAGTTTATCAATATAAAACCAAAAGTGTGTTCAGCTCAACCTATGACATTGGTTTTGTGTCATTAAAACTACTGTGAGGAGTTGCTAAGTGATCTTGAAAAAGTCTCCCTCCCAGATATATGTCTGATTGTAATCCACACTTTAAAAGAAATTATCAACATCAATATAGGCAGCTATGAACAAGTTCCATTCCTACATACCTTAAATATCCCCTGAATTTCTCAATAACTATCCTAATACATGTATTATACTTCATATTAATGGGAAAACAGGACAGACAATTAAAATAGGCATTTTGATTTAAACAGACAAACTACACTATGACGCGACTCGAGACAAAGTGGACGATGCCGACGACCGAGTAGTGCAGTGTAGCTGTGTATTCATACGCACTCCACGTCAAAAACTAGTACCCGTGGTAGGAGCTTATGAACAGAGCGTCATAACTTTGAAACCTCTATTTTCTTAGGTATACATATTTATTGGCGATGTAAAGTCGAAATGAAAAGGTGAAAGTCGAGACCTAAGTAAATCGAGGACCTCCTGTATAGGTTAATCCTAAATGCAATTTACAGTTTCATTTCTTTGTTAGCTTCTCCATCTGGTCTGACAAGACCAGATTGATTAACGGCGCGTTAAAGTCTCCATGACAACACCATGTTGGCTGACGAAGTTTGGTGGTGAGAAGAGAGATCTGTGCTTTTCTGTAATGATTTCTGTGATTAATTTCGTAGTGATGGTGGACATCGGAGCCTGACTGTCGGACAGAAAAAGGACAGAAGAGCAGAAGATAGCTATTCTGGAGAGTGACAATGCACGAGCTAACAGCTAAAACACAAGCTACTAAACTACAGTACAAACTGACAAAGTTTGCTTGGTGTCACGTTTCAATCAACAGCTCTACGTAACTGTTAATAACTACCTAACCTCGTCCTGTTGTAACTGGTGAAAAGTTGTCTTGAACAAAAAAAGTAGTGATAAAAAGACGATTTGATCTTGATTCACTTGTTCCAAAACAAATACATGCCTTGTTAAGAGTCACGTCTTCACTACAGTGTGCATGTGCTGCACGGTTGTGCCCCAAATAAAACATCTAGTTAGGTTTCTATTTAACAGCCTTGGCAGTCATCTAGACAGTTATCTTAAAACACCTGAAGACTGATGCTCATATCCGAGCATCCATACAAATATCTATAAAACAAGATGACAAGATTCCTTTAACTTTGTGTTTCAGGTGACTCAGGCATCAGTGTCAACAAAAAAAGTTGTGCCAGTTTTGGTGAGACTTATCTAATTCAGAATAAGTCATCCGCAGCTGAACGGAGGCTGTTAGTAGCAGAGTTTGTTTCTCTCCTTTACCCATGTGCACATTTCATTGGTTTTGTGTAACACATGTGTTTTGGCACAGAAATAAACCAGTGTATTCTGTTACTATAGATGCAACAGCAGTCTTTGAGTTTATGAGGTAATAAATTATTGAAGCTAAAGCCAAAGTATTAAGTTTTATCATGGAGGTTGAGTCCAAAACCAGCTTCATGATGAGAATACTCTTATAAAACGTAAGTCTGAGTATGTGTAACATGAGTCAGATGAAGGGCTGAGAGGTGACAGTCACAGAGTCTCTTACACAATTCTCCAGTTGGATTAAAAAGACAAAGAGGCAAAAGTATCCTTTACAGATTGGGGCTCAGAGTAGCTTACATTAAAAGCAAAGCTACAAAGAACAGTCCAATGCTGCAGTGAGTTTACAGAAAATTTGATTCACTTTGTAAATAAATAAATAAATCACAGCTGAGAGGGATTAATCTAAGCTTTAAAATCAAATTGAAAATCTTCTGTTTGTTGAAATGCAAAGAAAGCTACCTGCAGCCTGTTGCAACACAGCCAAATAAAGTCAATTCTGATTTTTTCATTGGTCCCTTGGGGAAGCTGTGGGGTTCTAAGTGGAGCACAGGCCACCTCCTGGTCTGCCCCTGCAACCACATCTCTTTGCCAACTGGGCCTGTACTTTGTTCAGGCTCCCACTGCCTAAAAATCAAATACAGTGATAGCTGAACTGGAGCCACGCCAGGGCAGAGGCTTACTTTTTTCCTCCAGAGATTTTTAAAGTCAGAAAGGTCTCAATACGCTGCAGTGTAGTTTTTATAATCAGTGATAATCCTCCTCCAAGTCTGCTTTGCAGTTCACTGTCATCATGTGATGCTTTGAAAATTACAAATTCAGGCAATGTAGTCAAACAGTGTGACGATTATATTCGATATGCTTAAATGAGAGGTTATCACTCATGTTCAGCAGCTGTTGTGTGAAATGTTTTGAGTAAAATATTCCAAACCACTGCCAGACTCTTTAACAGGGAGGAATAAAAATGTTTATATGTTCTTCAGTTTACGGTTTTTCCTCTTACACACCTGCACAGAAGAGTCCCCCCTCCTGAGACATTCATAAGCCAACTGATATTTCTCCAAATGCCTTGACATCTCTCTAGTTATGTTTTGGATTTAAAAACATCAAACAATCTCCTCTTTTTCTCCAGGAGTGTTTCCAAGAAGGTGGAAAATGGGCCCATGTGGCTTTGGAGGATTTCAGATATCTCTCAGGAAGTTGTTGAAACAAGGTGACTTGATCCAGGAAAACAAATAAAACATACTCTGAGAATAGGAGTGGATTAAACTTACCTTACAGCTGCTGTTTGGAAAATGAAGAATATATAACTGTAGTATAATGATAAAGAAATCCCTGATTTTATCCCTGAAATTCAGTCTCACACCTGGTGTACAATGCAAAGGTATTTAAACAGTTTATAAAGCTGAATTACTGCTCCAAAACTGATAATTATATACACATCTGCTGTATGTATTGTATTGTATTGTAGTTGTTAAATGAGGCAATCAAATTGACACTAGTCTGGCTTTTAAAAAACGTATATTCGTTGTTGAATGTAGTTAACTTAATGCACAAATTATCTACCCAAAAAAGTGATAACTGCGTTAAAAAGAAGAAAATAAATGATGCCTGCATTTTGGCCCAGTCTGAGTGTCCCCTGATAAAACAACCTCAGGTGTTTGAGAAGCATGTAGTGCATGTATATTTCCTGCTATGGATACAATAAGTCAAAGAAAAAGAAAGAAAGAAAGGAGTGCTGATTGAGCTCACTGTTGTCCAGAGGATGAATTGTCCTCAGACGAGTCCCCCTGCAGGTCACACTAACGTCACATGGCTGCTGGAGCCACTGACGTCTGAGTCTGTGAAATACAAGCAGCCCTGTCATTAAAAAGCCTTTATACTGAACATTTTATGACTGGCAGATATATTTATGTGGACATTATACGTCTTTACAAGCGTTATAATTACACCTTTTGTCTGATTGTCCCATAAGATGAATTTCACTTTTTTAACATCATCATATACTGTAGAACAGCTCTCTATATGGACAGAGTAAGAGGAGAGTATTCTGTGGTTTTAATTATGTATTGACACAACCCCAGGGAGTGACCTAATTTCACTTCTAACCAGCGTTTAGCGGATGTAGGACATGGTAATGAAATCAGATCATGATACGATTTTGTGCAAAGGTTACACAAACCAATTCACAAAGAGAAGACATCCTCACTGGTGGCAAAGATAAAACTGTGAAAGGAGAAAACTTATATCTTGAAGAAACAGTAATGTGGAAAATTAGACTTATACTGCACAGCTCAATTAACAAAGTTGACTAATGTCATGTCAAACTAATTACTTAGCTTTTCGTAGATGAGCTGCTTTCCCCATCTCATGGTTAAATATGGTGAGACCAGTGAAGCCATCCTGTCCCATTGATGACCAAAGGCAGGTCTTAATGAGCTGCAGCTTTGAGAAACTTCTCACTCCAGTTTCTGCATTTATTGACTTAACGTAAAGAAATAAAACAATGATAAATTATTCACTGCCAAAATAGTCCATAGCTTTATATATAATATGTTAGTCACTTGAATATGATACTTAATAATTAATGTAGAGCTATGTATTTACTTTGATTTTGAGGGTTGTTCTCCTCTGAGCCACCAGAGGTCAGTGAAGTGTCATGTGGCGCAAGATGAAGCCTGAGTCTACAGGAACCACCTGAGCCAGCATCTAAGCCAGTGCCAGAGCCAGTGACACAGCCTACAACTATAGACTGTACAAAACATGGACATAGTCTCGCCGACGTCACCCATCTGTTTGTTTCTGAAACGGAAAATGAAGCACATCGGCTATAGCTGCCATATTGGTAGTGGCAAGGGCTTTGCACACAGCCATAGGGCGCCTGTCGGTCACGTGACCCTCAGCTATATCTCTTCTTAGGGGAGCTCGCGATCTTAATATCCTCTGAACAGACGAGTTAGAAAAAAATTAATCCCACATACAGTGGGTGCCGGTAGTAAAATTAGCGACTCAGACAGGAGACGTTTTTAGAACCAGGCTGTAAATAGGTTAATTTCTGCTTTGAAATGGCTTTTTTTGGCTTGTTGTGTATGTGACTTCTGGTACTTCCAGAGCCAGCCTCAAGCGAACACTTGAGAAACAGCAGATTTCAGCACTTTCACATTGTCTCATACCCTTAGACCAGAGGTTGCTGCTTGGTCACAGCCAGCGTCTGAACCAGACAACTACTGCTCTTCAAATAAAGCTGAACGTGCAGCTTTGGGGGCCCCTGGTGGCTGGTGGGCGTATTGCATTTGCGTACCCTGCTTGTAACAAAAAACATTTTTTTGTACTTTTTTGTAACCACCAAAAGTAGCATTAATAACTAGCATTACAAACGGCCCAGCCTGTTAAGTACATCACTATTGTTGTTCTTTATTGATTTTATTTTGTTACATACCCTTTACTCAAATTATTTGGCACTTAGTTTAACAACATTATTTAGAAGAAATGTCCTATTCATAGAGTATTTTAAACTGTAAGATACAGTTGCCTGTCCATGTAAAATATAAAATACAGGCATAAGTGTCTGTTGTGGAAGTGTCTTCTTTATTTTATACCCCATGCGTGTATTTTGTAGAAGTTTATGTTAATGTATTTATCAAGGAAAACAACAATTATATCTGAATAATATATTAAATTTATGTGAATAATATATTTAATAATATATAAAAAAAACAACATCAACAACACATTAGAAAAACCATTGACCGGCCTTTACAGACCTATTGTTTAATGACAATTATAGAGGGAAGATCACAATAGCAGTGTATAATGCCAATTGCATGAAGAAGCGATTTCCAAAACTTTTCCAAAACTAAAACATAATAATTCTAGCTATTTTATTTTTTTCCAATATGTCACAGCATTCTCAAAGAGTAAAAAAAAAAAATGCTATCTTTGCAACCGCATTTGGTCTTCATAGGCTTCCGCTGCTTTGTGATAATAACTTTTGATACACCACAATTTTTTCCATTGCATAATCAGCACAAACCCTTAACTCTACAAGGTAACATTTTTTATCTTTGTAGCTGTATGTTCTAATTGTTGGAGGGAAACATAGTTGCCAAAAGTCAATGTTAGAAAAGTAAATAGGTTTCCATTGGCAGTCGTATAAAAAGGTGAAAAATGTGTCCCTACATTTTCCGGACATGCAAATGTTTGAAAAATGTAAAAATCATTAACCATTATCATCAGATTAATCCAAAATTATATAACTCAATACCTATTCAAATAATGCTGATTACTTCTGTTATTTCACATCTTCAGTGCACTAAAAATTGGCTGATAAGCTGGTGGACTTTATCTGAGCAGTGACCATTTATACCCTTTGGTCCCAAAGACACTTCTGAGTCAAACATTTAAATCTCCAACTTCCTCCTTTTCCTCATTCACTTGTTCACTTTAAACATCATACTGGGTCACACTGAGGTGTAACAAAAAGGCACTTTATTATCTTTCATAGAGCATCAGCTCAGGTTTTTTGAATCTTTCCATGTTCTTCTGTCCTCTGTCTCATCTTTGCAGTTTGTTGTCTCAGGAACTCATTGTAGTCCTTCAAGAATATTTTGACCTGGGAAAGAGAGGTCATATTCTTTAACTCGGCTGGTTTCAAATGGGTTAAAGTCTTTGCTCTGTTCATACCTTGTCTAATTGTCTCTCCGTATCGTGTATGTCCACTGCCTCCTCTTTCCCTTCATTCCCACACGTCATTTCATACAGATTGAGAATGGCCATCTTTATCTCTCCTAGCTTGAGGGTTTTCTTTGCCGCTGTTTCCTGAATGTGGATCCACCTCTTTTCCTGTATACAGACATGGACAATGTCAGTGTTTGAATTATTAAGTCGTGTGCTGGTGTGAAGATGTGGTGTAATACCCATGTTGAGACTTCAGAGAGCGCTGTAGAGAGCTCGTTCTGGAGTTGGGACAGCTGGTTGTTCCCCTGCAGCTGCACCAGGTGATGCTGTTCCTTCAGCACAGACAGCGCTTTCTTCTTCTCCTCCACTTCGTTATCAGACTCAGCTTCTCTCTGACACAGCTGCTCTCTGAAGTGGAGGAGATTCTCTATGTGGGTCGTGAGCTGCTGTGCTTCCTCAAACTGAGATGTGCATTTAGAAAAGGGAAAAGATGAAAATCCTAACATGTTAATGGAACATTTAGAGCCAGAACAAGTTAAAATTTTAATTTTATGCCATAAAATGGCCAAATGGTTTTCTCCATATCTCCTCACCCTTGTCATTTTGACCACCAGCTCCATGTATTTTTTAAAAACAGCATGTCTCTCTAACTGAAGTCTCAGCTCCTCTTTCTTCTCTGTCAGCTTCATGGCCTCCTCCTTCAGCCTCCTCTCCTCCTCGTCCCTCTGCAGCTCATCTTTCCTCCCTCTTTCTGCTCGATCAGGACTTTCTTCCTTCTGTAACATTTCGATGTCTAGGCGCAACTCTCCCAGCTTTTTAATCTTCTCCTGCATCTCCTGTATTTGCGTCTTCAAATACTCTAGTTTCTGTTGAAAACCACACATATTAGGAGAATATAGTCATAATTTTACCTGTGAAATTAACAAATAATCCTACACAAGAGTTTAAAGAAAAATTGATATTAGAGGTCAGGAGGCTGGCTCAGAGTGTACACCAGGGGGCAGTGTAAGGTCTATATTAGTATTTATTTCCTGTACAATACCTAATTTCTAAGGAGAGCAGATTTATTTCTTCACACTTGGGTGTAGTTTCATAAATTATACTAGGGATAACCTCAACTTTCTGTGACATTTAGATGACTTACACACAGCTCTGTTTTTCTCTGTATTTATTCTGATATGGTTACTTGCTTATTTGTTTCCCCACATAATCACATTTTGTCCCTGTGGGAAAGACTCTGGATTTTAAAGACTCAAAGTCACAAATATGATATTTTTCACAGAGATTTAAAACTAAAACTTAATGTAAAACCTGATTTTTAACCTCTAATAACTTATGAAAAATAAACTTTTCAGAAAAAGGGGGACTCAAACACAACACTGAGTTTTTAACCTATACTGTAGCCAGTCACTAGGGGGAGCAGCTTTTGTGGCAATTTACATCGAGCTGAGCGAGATGACGTCCATTTTTTATTATTATTGTTTTTAGAATCATTATTATCATTATTTTTCTTAGAGTTGCAACTGATGAATAACAGAGGAAAACCTGTGAACAGTTGAGAACTTACAGACACTTCTAGTAGTGTATCTAAGTGTCTGCAGAGATTTCTTGTCTGAACTTTTCCCCACCTGTTTCCTCGCCACTATCTTTGCTTCGAGGTCCTTTTCTTCTTCCTCTTTCTTCTGAATATCGAGGAGGACAGAGACCCTGTAGAGGTTTACATCTTCTGCTGTTTCTCTGTTCGGCCCTGCAGACATTTTTCTGGTCGTACACAGAAGGATGAAAAAACTTAGACCAACTTCAAGTGACTCAGGTGGCGACTCAGAGACTCCGGCTTTAAAAACTCACCGTGGTTCTTTCTCCATTCTGTCCATGTTAGGGCATCATCTGAACAATTTTGACTTGTAATCCACTTGATGTTGAACTAAATTATAAACCAGACTGACTGTTACCGATTTCAAAGAGAGAGCGCCGCTGCTCGTTTCTATGGTAACACAAACCCGGAAGTTTCCACAGCACAAACTGGGATTTCAGAACAATAGGTTCAGTGCGTCCCATATGGATAAATACGGAAAGAAAGAAAGAAAAAAGTGTAAACACTAGGAGTTTGTTTTCTTTCTTTCTTTCTTTCTTTCTTTCTTTCTTTCTTTCTTTCTTTCTTTCTTTCTTTCTTTCTTTCTTTCTTTCTTTCAAATTTTGACGCTCTGAGGAAGTTTTTGCTGCCAGAGACTATAATGTCCCTGCAACACTTTTTTAAAAAGGTGTGGAAGTGGATAAGGAACACTGAAAAAAATAAAAGGTATATTAATGCGGGAAAAGAAAAAAAATCATAATTGAGTCGTAAGTCTGAATCAGACATTTTAAAACTAAGTCATTACTCCGACATTTTTTTACTCAGGATTTTGTCTTTGATTTAAAAAATCTGAGAAAATCTGTTAATTTGTGGCAAATATTTGACTTTTTCTTCAAATTTTCAAAAAACATAGATGAGAGTTAAAGAAAAAACATGAAAATTTCTTCCAATATTTTTTTGGGGACAAAAAAAAATCATTGCATTTTTTTTCTGAACTCTGACTCTGAATTTACCATTTTAAGGGAAAAAATTCAGAATTTTAAGTCTAGTGTGTCATTTGAAGTCAAAATTCTAGGAAACAGATTTATTGCTTATCTTGTGATTCTGTGGATAAAAAAAAGAAAAAAAAAGTCGGGGCATTAAAGTTGTTTTTTATGACATCATTCTCAAATAATTTGGAAAAATCTGGAATATGAAAATAAAAGTTTTATTAATTCTGACATTTAAAGTTAGAGCTCCGAGAAAGAAGACAACATTTATAAATGTAATCTCAAGTCTCAAGAGAAAATAGAATTCTTGGTAAAGGTCATAAGTCAGATTTTTTTCTTCATTATTTTATTTGTCTGTCATTACTTCCAAAATCAAATGATTTAATGGCCTAAATTTTCTTCCACGTGGAATTGTGTTCTGTAGTTCTGCATTTCCCCCTCACAGTTTGTATAGGATCTTCTTATTTTACACGTTTGCATAACTACAATGAGAGAAATAATGAACAAGCTGTACCCAGCAAACTTTATTACATACTGCATGTCCTTCAGTTTAGCATAACACATCAATAAACATCAGAATATATATGGCTCTGATCTCAAGGTACATGAACCACTCAACAAAATACCCTGTTTGGACAGACACATGATACAAAGTGCACAAATAAAGTTTCAGTCAGCTGCATCACACCACAGAACGGCTGAATAGAGTTAAAGCTTACATTCAGAAAACCTCGGGAGGATCTTTAATCAGAGGGTCAGTGTTTAAAACATCTCACTCACACATTCAGGCAGCACAAAGTTAAATAAAATAAACATATTTGGCACCATATTTCAGCATAGAACATAAAATACACCATTGTTAGTAAAATATGGAGGTAATGTTTGATTTTGGCACATTACGAGAACACTCAAGGTTTAAAAAGATCATGTACGTATGACATGCTCAGTCTTTATTGAAAGTTTGAGTAAAGAATAGAAACCCACTAAACAGCATAGCATAAATAGCTCCACATTAAAATCTAAAAATTATCAGCTCTTTTTCGCCAGTTGGCTTTATGATGTTAGTGGATTAAAGTACGCTTCATGACGAGGAAAGCACCGTCACTTCCTCCATGAGTTAAAAATCAGTTGCGGTTCTTCAGCGTCATGATAAGAAATGTAAACATGTGAGTCAAGTATGACCTCTGGTAACCTTCTGAGCCAATCTAACAGACGTAATCGTAATATTGCACTCCAGGAAGAATCCTTACTGCACAAAAGAAGGGGTGTCCTGGCCTGTTCAAACCATCTTGACAAAGAAAAAGCTGGTTTATAGATATAGAATTAATAAGGTATTCAGTAATACTATGTTTATTATAACATCTCCTGTATCTTAACATGTATATATAGATTATTTTGACATTATGATATGAAAGATACATATTTATAAATTGCTATGAATATAGGCAGCTGCTCCTGTTGAACAGACGCAGCGCCGGATATAACATAATATCTATTCTATGACTTTTCATCCAAACAAATACAAATAAACGCTTTCACACAAGGCTCACGGGAGGTAAACCGGTGTGAAACTCTTTAGTGAGTGTGAATTGAAGCCTCCCATGCACAGAGAGGGTTCAATACAGGTCGAGACTGGTTTCCAAACAGGCCAGCGTGAAGCTTTAAAAAAACCTCAGCATGCATGCTAAGTAAGTGCAACAGCAACCTCTGGTGGACATGTAGAAAATTACACGTCATCTTATAATGTGGGTTAGATTATGGAGAGCAGTGAGAGCACATGAGATTCAGGGCTAAATACTGTCAATAACAGCCTCCACAAACGTCACCTCACCAACATGTAATATACATCATCATCTATGTTAAAGCAGCAGAAACACATATGCACTGGATACTGTATGGACAGAAAACAAGGAACAATTCCTTCATTTCGTGGAATCTGTGTTGACCTCAATCTGTGGTGGGGCACGGCACTATGTGTTGAGATGTGAGCGAGTGAGCACTTCCTGTGGGGGAAAACTCCAGCTATGTGTGTTTGTCGGAGAGTTTTACGCCTCAGGCTCGTCCGGCAAAGCTGCCCTGACTTCTTGGTAAACTCCACTGTTATCTTCCACAGATGTACCAAACCACCAATCAGAAAACCCCTAATAGGAACAAATACGCAACACTGACTTTACATGTAAGATAGCCTGGCTCCAGAGACATGCAGGCAATGTCCACCATCACGGATGGCTAAGTCACTAACGACAAACGAGGAACTGTAGTGAAGCTCAGTCGAAATAAGGACCGATGTTTCTAGGTAAAACGCCAGCGGCATGCACTCTGCGTTAAAAGAAAGAAAGGCAAAGAATGCCTGTAATCTTATTCATAACATAACTCCACGTTTGTCTATGCAAATTCACTCAACACTGGAATTGAGAAGCTCACAATATCCACAATCTGCAAGAAAAAGCAAAAGCCATGCTCTATAACTCTACTACACGTCTAACGGTCAGCTGTCTACACTCAGAATGATCACACCAACTATCAGAAATCTAAAACCCAGTCAGAAAACACTCTGTAACAACCCATTAAATGTATAAAAGGTGCTGTAAACTCCTCTCACTCCAGTTAACCTCCGACCCCTCAGCGTCTGCCTCACCCTGCTCTGACCGCGCTGCTCTGGTGCTCCCTCCTGTGTCGTTTAACAGAAAACCTAAGTGAAGCGACATTTCGTCACCGTGATGTCAAAAGTAAAAGTTTGCACCTGAAATGTACAGCAGTGACGGCGGCTCTCACGGAGAAACCACCAAATGTGACAAAGCCGACGCCGTCTGAACTGCAGCCACACGCAGTCACGAGCACGTCTGTCTCCCTAAAGCCGTAGGGGGGACAGCGGGACGCCTGAACAGAGCCCTACAGGGACCACAATCGAGCCAAAATGAAGCCGTAATGGTCAAAGAGCTGCTGAATTACACCACGACATGTGGAGCCACCTAGAGGCCAGTGAGGTCCACGATAGCTTTGATGAAGATGGTGTCGTCACGGATGTAAGAGTTCTTGGCGTCAAGTTTAGAGAGCGGGCAGAAGAGCGGACAGCCGCTGGCGATGTTCATCTCACTCACGGGTCTCTGGAAGGATGAGGAGGTGACGTCGGGTCTGAAGGCATCGATGATGTGCTCTCTGTTGCTCTGGTCCAGCAGCATTAGAGTCACCTGGAAGAGAAGGGGTCATGTAAAACACACAAGGGTCCATCAGAACAGTAATTTTGTTGTTAGTTACATATAATACATCATTCTAGTGAATCTGCATGAACTGTGGTGCAGGTACGGGAAATTCTAAACACCCAAGTATGAGACTTGGTGGTCTTTCTTTATGTTACAACCATGTAACACAGGTTAAATCTGCCTAATCTAAACATTTCATGAACTCTGTGTGTTTGTGTGTTTTACCTTCTGGTTGAAAGGCCATTTGAGCAGAGCGTCACTCAGTCCCCTCATCACCACAAAGAACAGGGACAGGTGGCTGCCACGCCCCGTCCCATCTCCATTCAGGTAGATCCGCAGACACATCTTGTAGCCGTACTTACTGGTGTAGAAGGCTGAAGGTAACAGAGAAGGAGTTAAACTGGAGTCACATGAAGACAAAGATTAAAGAAATCATTCAGAGGCTCTCTACCTGGTGAAAACATGGCCGGGGCTCGACCTGCGATTGCGTCCTGTCTCTTTTTGGCAAAATCAGAGATCCTCCAGACGAAGACGCCATCGAAGGTGGAGGCAGACATTTCTCTTAGCCGGCCCTCCATTTCAGCCACCGTCAGGTCCTTCAGCCCCACTGTCCTCTCCAGCTGTCGCACCTGCAAATAAAACACAAACATTTTGTCATAAATACACTAATTTTCAGGGAAAAATTTGATACATGATACAAGATTGCAATTTTGATTCCAAATGATGCAAACAGGTTAAGAGGTTTGAGGTTTACCAGCAGCTACAGAGGATTTAGGTGCATGCATGATTTTGCAACAACAGGAAAACATGTCTCATCATTTATCCCTGCCATATTGGTGCTGATTTGTAGAAATAAATAAGAAATAAAAATATGGATCAAAGAAAACGAAAAAAAATCCCTTTGGAAGGTTGCACCTGAGGGGAAACCACTTTTTTTTTCAAAAGCTGAAATTATAATCCTGAGAAAAAGTTATATATTTGACTCTAATGTTAAATGAAATTTTGGAGAAAAAAGTTCAATTTTTCACTGTAAGGTCAGTTTAGGACTCTTTTTTTTTTTACTCAGAATTCTGAAATAGAAGTAAGAACCAAAAAGACAAAAACCTAAAATAGAAAAGTTCAATATTAGAGAAAAGGGGTCAAATTTTGACCTGTTTTTCACATAAGTTCTATCTTTTTTAACAGAAATTCAACTTAAAATTTTTGTTTTTATCATAATTCTGACACTAACTTTGACATTGTAAGACTTTAGGATCAATGTTTTCTTCTTATGTCAGGAAAAAAGTTTATTTTTGATATTATTCTCTTAAATAGAATATAACTTGCCCTAATTCTTTTAATTTTTAGTTGCTGGCTCTTTATTATGAGAAAAAACATGGCTGCCTGATTCCTGCTCTGCATTAACTTCGTTTTGTAGTCATTAGTCCACTAATAAAGCCCTCGGCCATCCTTAATGACTGCTTACTGAATGCACTGTATATTCTTTGTTCCTGTCTGCCTGTGCTCTCTTTGTTTCTGTTGGAGACTGCAGTTATAAATATCCTCAGTAAATGTAAGTCACGCTGACTCTAAAAATATGAGCTGGGTCTGAGTTCTGACTCAGACAAAGAGAGGTGTGAGTGTTTTATGCAGACTACAGTGGTCCACTTGATAAGTGGTCTTACTTTGTTACTCAGAGCCTCAATCTTGTCCTGGTCCAGTTTGTGCTGGCGGTTGCTGGCCTCCATGGTGGTGGCAAACCTCTCCACCTCTCTGTTCAGGACACACACCACATTCTCAAACGTGTTGGACTTCACCTCCAGCTCGGTACACCTGCGACCCAGCTCAGCCACTTTGGTCTTCTCACTGTGGAGCTGGAGCTCCAGCGCCGCGCCCACTGAGCTGGGAAGAGGCGTAAAGGAGGTGGACACGGACAGGGTGGGAGCCAGAGTGGGAGGCGGAGGGAGAGGAGCCGAGGCGGGAGGGCCGGGGGGGCCAGAGCTGGAGGATGAAGAGGAGGAGGCGGCAGCTCCCTGCACGGGAGGCCCAGAGGAGGTGGTGCTGAGCTGAGAGACTCGGGCCTCCAGCTCCCTGAGGGACTGTTGGAGCTCCACCAGTTTGTGTCCGGCCACTTCCAGTCCCTGGGGCTGCAGGCCCTCCATGCTCACCTTCATACCCATGATGTAGTGCAGCAGCAGGTTGAGGTGCTCGTAGGCGTAGGCGCGCTCGTGGTCATGAATCTTTTCTTTTTCCACCTACGAGATGGGAAGAGAAAGAGAAATAAAAACAATGAAGAGCAGGAACAATAGAGGAGCAGCTTAGTTTGTATCAGACTATCAATCAGGATACTTACAGACATGTCACATCCCACAACATGAAACCGACAGGGAGTCCTGAATTTACTGCAGAACTTGATGTGGTCAACATACTATAACAAAAAATATGTATATATTTAAGACAGAGAAATTATTAGTTAAAAACTAACTTTACAAGCTTTTGTAAGTTTTTAGATTTTATTTGATCCAAATTTCTATATTTATGTGACACCTTTCATACATATAAGAGAGCAGAGTGGCTTAAAACAACAGCATTGTGTAAAATAGTACAACACTATAAAACATAGGGATAGTAATGAACCCTTAAAAACAAAACAAAATCATTAAAGTCACTTCAATAAATAAGTTTTGATAATGCCAAGATAAAAAATTAAGTAATTCAAACAAAATATAGAACAAAATAAAACAGAAAAGTTGAACACAATTTAATCACTTTAAATTATAATACATTAATTAAATAAAAAAGAGTATCTAACAAAAGTAAAATAAAATAAAAAAATAAATAAAAGCACAATAACTATTTAAATAAAACAAACTTAATGAAATGAAATAATATTAGTTAAATAAATCATAAAAAATTACAGTACATAAAAATAAAGTTTACAAAGAATAAAATAAAACATATTTAACAAAATATGATAGAGAATATAAAAATAAGCAGTCAAAAAAAGCTTTTTTAAAGTGTAGTTAAGAAAATGTAAAAAAAAAAAAAATACTTGAAATCAAATTAATTAGAACCAAGTTTAGAATAAATAATAAAATAAAAAAATAAAAATAAAATTTAATTCTATATGCAATGAACTCATATAACTTTTAATAAAATAGAAAAAATTAAATAGGACAAAGCAAACAAAAAAATGCTATTACAAGAGTAGAAAATGCAATAGTACAGTTTTAATGACATTTTATAGTATTTTCTGAACATTCATGTGTGAGTATGCATTCTTATAAAGCTACACTGTCTATCCCTCAGCCTTGAGTTTGAAACCACCTGGATGCTGCGGTTGTACATAAGAATGGGACCTTATGATAAAAAGTTTCTGTTCCCCTGTCACACATTCATACCTTTTCTCTGGGTATTTTCTTCTTGGCACAGCCCTCACAGATCATGGGGTACTTGGGACAGATCTCGTCATGAGCCTGAGGAGACAGGATGATGTTTCTTTGACTCACAGAGCTGTAGTGACGTCAGGAAGCTGCTCAGAGAGGAGCTTTCTCCGCCTCAGCTTCACTAACTCTCCAGTTCAGCCTCTGAATAAATCATTTCTTACCTTGATGTTTTTAAAGTGAAACGGCTCCTTGCAGTACTTGCAGTTAAGCGTTCTCTCTGGGCACTCTCGCTCATTATGGCGCTCCTGTTCGTTGAAGCGGATTCGTTCTTTGCAGGAGGGGCAGGGGATGATCATGAACTCACACTTCCCTTCATGGTTTATCTTGAAAAGGAAATATGAAGTAGATGTGTTTTTTTAACAACAATACAGCTTTTGTTCTTCATCAAAAAGAGACAAACTCCTTACAGATGAACTAGGCAGGCCCTAACCTGCAAAACCTTAAGTGGCCACAAGAGGCTGACCCCAAAACTGAGCTGATCCTCATTGAACCCTGTTTTAAAATGGCAAACTTCACTTTTAATTCAACCTGTTCATTTAAGTGATCTTATCAAGCAAATTTATTCTTCTCTGTGTCTGTTTCACAAGTTTTAGATCTTTAAACTCTTCAAATCTCCTTTAACACATCACCAACCCCCCTAAAATCCAAAGCAATGAAAAGAAAAGTTTAACAAGGATTCAAGCTTAAATTCAAAGCCTAAAGAAATAAAATATGTAGATCAAACATCAGCTCACCTCATAGTCCTTAATGCTGCCTTTCCAAGTACAATTTTCATTAATACAAACAGCTGAAAGGTGTTCCACTTCCCTTCGAACAGCGTTGTCAGGAAAAGCCTGAAAAACAGAGAAAAAAGAGTGAACATGATGTCTCTATGTGCAGCATTTGGACCACTGAGCTGTCTTTGCATACATTATTGATGTTTGGGAAAGCGCTGTCTTTTCTGCATCCTTTACTTTTTCCTCTCTTGAATTTCAAGATGTATTTTTTAATGCTTCACATGAATTTACAAATAAATAATCAGGAGTCATTTGTCTTAGTGCGTGTCAACTGACGAATAAAGTACAAGGAAGTTTTTTTTTACTTCTGGTCCGAACGACGAGTGTGGGTCAGTGAGCCACGGGTGAAGAAAAGTAGGACAGGCAAGTTCTTTCTCATCCATTATTACAGGGAATAAAAAGACTCTCCAGTCAACATGGTTTACATTTAAGTAGAGTCACGGTGATAGTGAGTAATCCACCAGTAGCTCTGTATTTATTATTTTGTAAACATCTGAAATTAAAGCTGGAGTATTTTTTTCTAATCTACAAACATTTTCAGCTATAATTGTTGAACAACATTTTATATTTCTATTACAAGTTGCAACAATTAAACTTTGTAAACTCAGTTACTGTTCCTCATAGCTAAGTGCTCCGAAACGTGTCAGTAACATGTAATGTGGGTGAATCCTGGTTATGTCCTACCAGTGCTCATCTACCAACTCCAACCTCACCAAGAAGAGCTAACGTAACCTGGCTCTTCATTTTATTGACAGACTCTCAAGATTGAACAGACCACTGCAGAATAACTGCTGCATGTGGGTTGGAACGAACATTAGCTCATGTTTTAGCCCGTGCTCTATCACTCTCCTGATCAGCTTGCTTCTGCTCTTTTTGCCGGTCCAGCTCCAGTGTCTGATCTCAGATACTGAGAAATATCATTAAGCATTAAGAAATAATCTACTTTGGTGTTGATAATCTCATGTTAAAACATAGATAACAATCAGGCATGCATATAGTAGTGAGACTTTTTACCCAAAGGGCCTTTAAATTCTGCAAAGCTAACATGCATGTTTGATGCTGTGTTTCTTTGTTACGTTTGATATGATAATCTGTTGGTGCTGGAGACATTTCAGAGGTCCCTCTTTCACCTCATTTTGACAAAAGTGAACATCTACTCACACATCCTGGTTTCAAAATGGACGTAGGATCCTCAAAAATATCCTCTTTGATGCAGGCGCTACATTTCTGGGGTCCATTACTGGAAGCAAAGAAGCCAAACAAACTCGTTAACACCAGAGAAACCAAGAGGTGGAATACAAACAAACTGATGCTGACCTCAAACTTTTATACTTTCTGTTTATGGTTGGTATGGCTTATCATATTAAGTTTAGGTCTCTAGTGGTCAGTTTGGGTTCACATCTAACTTGTTTCCTGCTCTTAGCCACTGTCCCATCCTCTGTGAATCAAGGCAGAAAAAGCCTGACGAAACACTTTAAATACAAACAAAAAAAACTTTATTTTGGTAGAATTGGGTACCCTCTCTGAAGAAAGAGGAGTCACTTCATCATTTTAACCTGTGCATGCATTTGTTGTTGTTTCCTTACAAAATGCCTTCTTTTAAAAGCAACCCCACATTATCTTTTACATGTATCCTAAACAGAAAAGCACTCTGGATTTTTATACTTTGGAAATACTTGAAAAATAAATTCCCTCTTAAGTCACCGTAGAAGTTTAGTACCGCTGTAGTTTGAGCTCTTTACTTCTTTAAGGCACACCACAGAAGACAATAAAAGCAACAAGGAGAAGAGTGAGGACAATCAAAGAGGTGAAGAGGAAACTGTTGGGGCAAAAACTACTTTTTCTGTCAGCAGGAACTCAAACTGCCTCTGTATTATTAATAAGGACACTGCACAGCAAGACTCTCTGACCTGACAGTCCGGTTGAAGCAGTAGGAACAGAAGCGATGTCCACACTGGGCTTGAAACGGTCGTCTGAGTATGTTGTGGCAGCAGTTGCACAGATGTTTGTCCTCCAGCTTGTTGCCCAGGATCTTCTTGGGGAAGCCGGGCTTGTTGCTCTCCATGGAGGACGGAGGGGACGGTTCCTGCGTGGCCATGGTGTCTGTTCACACGTCACACCTGCAGGTGGAGAGAGGGATACATGGAGACGTGGAGGAGAATGAGTCTGATGCAACAGTTAGAGCGATAACCAGGCTGTGGTGACTAATTCTGAGTAATTCATGTGTGTAAAATGTGAAAGCAGCAGCAATCATAGTCTCTCTCTGTCTCTCTGAGGCATGACAGGCCAGCTGTAGGCCCACACCCTTTGTTTACATTTCCACTCTGCATCCACGGCTCCTTGTGGCACAAACTGATCTCTCAACTCACACAATCCACGCTCGGCTCAGCCTACCCAGTAACGACGCTGACACACCGCACATCCATTGTCTCCCTCCATCCTCCCTCCATCCATCCTCTTCCCTCCTTCCTTGTCGCTGTTGCTAAGCTATCAGCATCCTTTAGTCAGAAGTGGTACCCAACACGCCGCCACGCCCCTTTGAAATCTGAAGCCTGCAAGACATCCTTTGCTGCCTTTCTGCAAAAGCTGAGGCGATCACCGGAGTTTGCACTTACCAGCGTTTTTAGTCTAAACTGTCATCGCGTGCACAGGCTGTGAGATCCTCCGTCCGGGTCGCAGGTAGTCGCTCGCGCGCTGTGTGGAGATTACACGTGTGTGTGCAGCCGTGTGGAAGTGTTTTCTTCAGCCTTAGCCACATAATATAGATGTGGTGCCCAAAAGCGATGGCTGTTATTGTCCAATATCGCCATTGCACTTTCAGACTGGGTGTTACGTCATGCAGGGGGGCTGGACACGGGTTGATGGGCAGACGGGATGTGGAGGCGCGCGTGTCATTGGTTCAGAGCTGAGGAGTGGGCGGGATGCTGCGTGGGGAGAGCACAATAAACATCCAGAGAGCCGAGGATGGAAATGTGAACAGTATCTGCTCTCATGATCTCACATCTGCCCCATCATGCGTGGTTCTCACTCCCAGTTTCACCCTTTCTTTTTCTTCTGTCTTCTTGTTCAAAACATTTAAGCCTCGGTGATCCTGCGCATGAAAACAAAACCCTTTAACAGCAGTTAACATACAGAGAAAGATTAAATATCCACAGTTTTAGCTAGAAACATTAAAAAATTAAAGAAAAATAATGAGATTAGAGAAAGTAAGAGCCTTTTGTCTCATGTGGCTCCTTGAATTAATTTAAAGGTGCAGTATGTAACATTTAAAAGCATTTCACAGACTTGGTTAATAAAATGGAATATGGTGTATTCAAGTATGTTTACGTGAGGTAGTAACCACAGTAGGCCACAAGGTGTCACTGGTGCAACTGTTGCTTGATGGTAGTGTTGGATATCTATAAATGTAAAGGTTGAAGGTTCGGTCCTAGGTCCTGTAGGTCAGTGGTTTTCAAAGAGGGGGGCCTCGTGCCCCTTGGGGGAACGCCAGGGGGCACCAGGGGGGCCTAAGAAAATTGGAGGTATGGGGAAAAAAAGTATCTTATAATAATAATAATAATAATAATAATAATAATAATAATAATAATAATAATTATTATTATTATTATTATTATTATTATTATTATTATTATTATTAACATAAACTGAAAATATAATAAATGATTATAATGATAATAATAATAATAATAATAATAATAATAATAATAATAATAATAATAATAATAATAATAATAATTAATATTATTATTATTATTATTTTTATTATTTTTATTTATAGTTTTTTTTATCATATCACCTATTTGTCCTGAACATCCTGAACGAGGCGTAAAGAGCCATAATCATCTGGTGTCCAAGTTTCTGATTGTACCTAACTGCATCTTGTGTGACAGCTGCAACTTTGGCATGAGGATGTCATGATCCGTGTCGACATGTCTAAAAAACTAAACTGAACTTTGAGGCTCCTCCCCCCTCTAACTACTGGCTACATGTAAGAAAAGCTGACAGAGCCCCTGCATACTTTCTCCCTTTTGCAACAGCCTCCTTGTATGAGTCTGGCTTTTGTTAGTTAAAAAATGTCATGTTCTAAACAGATGTAATAGTTATTGGAAAAGTGAATAAAGTTAGAAAATACTCTCTCAAAGTTGAAATTTCTTTACATATTCTGAAATGTTTTCTGTTTCCAAAGGGGGTCCCCAGCCAGAACCAATTGCTGTTTGTGGTGCCTTGGCATAGTAGTTTGGGAACCCCTACTGCAGGCTACAAGAAAAAGTGTCTTTAGGCAAGACACTAAACCTCAAACAGCCTTTTCAGTTTTTCCTTAATTTAACTGTTATAACAAGTTATTTTTAGAGAATTTTGAATTAACTTTTGTCCTCAGAAAATATTTTTTATTTCCTGATTTTGCCTTTGTTATTGATTTTATGACTTACTAGGTCTTACTCTTCTTTTCAACAGGCTTTTGCATGACAGTTCACATTAATCCTTTCACACACTGGTGGCATGGCACTTGTCTGTCTAATTCATGCATGTTAAGCAAAGGCTGGGAGAGCATCAGCATAGACCCCAGGTGACTATACATATCATATGACACAGATGAGTAAAAAGGCTGCTACAATAATTATGACAATAGTATATAAAAACAAGTTAAATTACCTCTGTGTAGTTAAATTTTTACAGTTGTAACTCCATAAAAAGGAGAACAAGAAAACAATTAATTAAAAAGTCATTAATGTGCTTTCTGCAGGCAAACTAAGCTTTGAATTGTTACATTCTAGATCCTCAATTTGGTCACATAGGCCTCACAAACATTTTCAAAATCAACACAAAGAACAAACCAGGAGCCGAGAAACGCTGGAAATGAGTCATAGCCGAGTGGGAGTGAAGAGAGGAAGAGCAGGAGAGGAGCTGAGAGGAGAGACACTGAAACACAAACTGTGTTTGATGCTAAAGAGCAGCATGCACATATGAACCAATGTTACATGTATTTCTTCTATAAACATTAATATCATATGTGTACTTATACATCTTTTAGATGAGTTACATAAAAGTAAAGAGAGTCTAGAGTAAAGGTAAAACGACAAGGTTACCTTTAAGATACTTTTTAAAGCTCCTCTGTGGAGTTTTGACATGGTCATACATGTGTGTCAAAATTAGATTGTGGCCTTTACATGACTTAAAAACTACAAAGTGGTCATCAGCTTAAAGGTAATCAATTTCTACAAAATTATTTATAAATAGGGGCTGCTGCTGCAAGATATGAGTCTGATTTGTCAGTCTTGTATGTATCCTGACTTGGTAGTTTTGCTGATGTTCTCCCTGCCTTTGCTTTGCGTGCATGCACGAGATGGAGAAAAGAGGTGCACTCTCAATGGCTTGGCTGTTATTGTTTTTGTATGACTCAGGGAAAAGGTGTGCCCTCCCTGCCTTTCTTTTAATGCAGTCACATGAAAGAGACTCAAGGTGTGCTCTTCCTGCCTTTTCTCTTCATATAGTTCTTCAGCCCTACAGTTTCATTTAGCAGACACTTGTGTCCAAAGCGATGCTTCTATGACATGACATTAAAATAATATTAAAATATATGCTTATGAAAGTGAAAATACAGACCTACAGTCCCTGCTTTGCTTTTAATGTATTCCTATGAAACATAGAAAAAGTGTGCTCCCCCTGCCTTAGCTTTTTATTAATGCCTGCAAAGGAGAGACAAGCAAATAAGAGAAAGTTATGTTCTCCCTGCATTTGCTTTTTATGTATGCACAAGAAAGAGGAAAGAGGTGTGCCCTCTGCCTTGACTTTTCCTGTATGCTTATATGGGATACACTACTATGTTAAGTGGAGTAGGTCACATTGAAAAAAAAATCCCTCAGTAACTTAAGTTTGTAGCTAAATTCAGTCCTTCAGTCTAGTATCTTCTCCTCCCTCTGCTACCAATCGACATTTAACCCTGTGTGGCCTGTCCTTCGAAATCGTTGAGTTATATGACACTTATTTGCATAAATTTGTTAGTGGTTTTTTGTAAAAGAGCACTGTGTGCTTTGTGCTTTCCACAGCAGAGACACGAAGTAAAGCTCAGCACACACTGTGAGAGACATTTAATTGAGAACTGTGAATTTTACAGTTTAAGGCACAGTTTCAGTCCACTACACCACCACTCTCAAGCATCTCCTAAAATGTTGGACAGCTTTTTTTAAGACAGGAACACAGTGAACATAACTCAGAAAACAGCATAAAGTCTTAAATTATCATCATTTAGAGGCTCTTCAGCAATAAAAACTGTTGATGATGAAATGCCTAAACTCGCGTTTTCTAATGCCTACCCCCAAAAAGCATCAGCTCTAGATTCAGTTCAAATATAAATTACAAACATCCCCTGCTGAGTGTTTTATATACATGACATAAATATAATTGGCGTCAGATTCTTTAGAAATAATCATCGAAACAGCTTAAGTTGACCTTTAAGAAATGTTTGGAGAACATTGAAATGAAGACCTTAAAAATCCCATAAAATAAAAGCTCTTACATAAATACAGTTTAAAACACCCTGCACTAACACTGACTCATTAACAGGCCACTTCAAACAGGAGAGAAGAGCTATTATTGCACAATTTAAGAGTTCAGAGTTCAAACAGTCTAAGAAAGCTTTTCTGATCAGCTGATCACACTTTGGCAACGAATCAATCAGGAAAGCTAATCCACAGCAAAAGAGCCACAAGGAAAGTCTTTAAGTCTCTTCAAGTAGCTTGCGGAGGTTTTGTTGAATCTGAAACACATTGAAATAAAAAACAGTCAATAAGCATAAAAACATTAAGGATAGTGTACAAAGTCAAACTTGGCCTACAGTACATCAGCTGCTCTCAACAGTAGCTCTATACAGCTGATTAAATTAACACTTCCAATCAACAAAAACTGCTTTATCCTGACTAATGCAGCGTGTCTGGTTGTACTAATGTCACTGTATTGTCATTTCTGGGTCTTTATTGGTGCTCTCCCTGCCTTGACTTTCCATGTATGCACAAGAAAGAGTAGGAAATGGTCTTCCTGCCTCGGCTTTACAGTTATGCACATAAAATAAAGACGGGGTGTGCTCTCCCTGTCTTTCTCATATGCTCATAAACCAGAGAAAGGAGGTCTGCTTTCTACCAAGGACTTTCATATATGCTTATGACAGAAATGGGAAATGTACTCTCGGCTTTTCTTGTTTTGTAAGGACAGAAAGGGAAGTCCTGCCTTGTTTTTTATACAAGCACATGAAGAAGATGGGCAGTGTGCTCTCCCTGCCCTGACCTTCATGCCTGTGAAGGAGAGGCAAGGTTCACTCTACCTGCCTCTTTTATTGAAGCAAGTTAGAGAGGTGTGCTCCCATTTTACATCTGCCCAAAAGAAAGATTAAGAAGGTTTAACTTCCCTCTTTTGGCACTGTTAGTTGAAGGGGGTGCTCTCCCTGCCATTGCTTTTCATGTTTGTTGAAGATATGAAAAAGAAAGTGTACTCACCCTGCTTTGCTTTTGATACAAGTACATAGAAGAGAATTGAGGTGTGCTTTTCCTGGCTTTGCGTGTCCTGTGTTCCTAAATAATGTGTGATGTGTGCTCTCCCTACCCTGGCATCATATGCAACAGTAGATGAAACGGACATGTTAACATATGTAAGCAACACTAGGTGTTTTCACCTTTCCTAACTTTTCCTGTATGTCTAAAAAAAAAAGGAGGTGTGCTCTCCCAGCCTAAGGCACTGGCACTCCATGGATAGACACAGAAGCTTGCTTGGAAATAATTTAGTCATTTCGTCATAGGCAAAAGTAAAGAGGTCTGGTGCACTGAGAAACAGAAATCCTGAGAACCCATTTCTTTCATCTTTAACAACAATTATAGAGAATCTGCCCAAAGAAGAAATATTTAGTGACCAGAAGTCCATGAGGACTTTCCAAACCTTTTCTAGTCTGAACAGGTTGTTTGACAACTCTCCGTAGATCTCCGCGTTCACTTCGGTCTGCGACCTTTGGCTCACAGCACTTCTGAAATAAAATGTGCACAAAGTCCACAAAAAGATCACTTGTGGCATTTCCTTTCCAAAGAAATCTTTAGTTTTTCCAATAGTAAATATTATCTGAGAGAGAGTAATGTATCTGTCTCTTACTCGGTGCGGATGTGCTCTCCCATTGACACCAGCGAGTTCAAACGATGCTCCAGAGCCACGATCTTAAAAGCCATGTAACAGGAGGACAGGACGAGGATGCTGACTCTGCGCCAACACACAAACAAAGCAACCATTACAACACCAAACACACACACACATATTACGATTCCGAACACGCCCTAATAATGGGGATATGACTGAAGAAACCTCTCTTTATTGTTTGGTCAGAGCGCTGCGGTCTCTCGTGTTCCACTTAATTAAAGGTTACTCACAAAAACAAATAGATGATTAGGATGGTGTGTAACGACATGGGCTGGGGAGGTTTGTCTTTGTGTGCTGGTTGAGGAGATCCTGTAGGAAAAAAAAACAGGACAGAAACATGATGATTCGTAGATACGTACTTAAAGTGCAATGAGTTAAATCTGTCAAGTAAAATAAGGTGAGAGAAACACTGAGCCCAGTATTGAGACGACAAGGGGGGAAAAACTAGACGACTGGTCTTAAACTTAAAGAGGGGGTATAGCGATTTTTAAAAGAGCCCCTGTGGTATCTTTACATGATTTACAGCTCAAAAATAATCCTTGTTTTCTCTACCTGGTGAGTTAGAAAACCCTTATTTTAGCCTCTGTCTGTGGTGCTCTGTTTTAGCTGCTGTGTCTTTAAGGCTCCTCCCTCCACAAACTCCCTTCACTCTGATTGGTGGAGCTATGGGCAGACCTTAGTGTTTGATACCAGCTCCTCTTACATGTCTTAAAAAAGAATCCTAATGGAATGATGTCATTATTTCAGTATGTCCTATAGGGACTTCATGAAGGTCTCAAGCTTAAGAGCAGAGTGTTTTGATCAGTTTACAGACAGATTCGGGAATTTCTATCACATACAAAAATGTAGACGTTTGAAAATCCGCACAAGTTTAGTCTGAACACACTGCATTGTTATTTTACATCCATGTACAAAATATGCTTAAGCCGAATTCCCCCTCTTTAAGTTGACAAAATCAACTAACCAATCTGTTTCTAGTGTTACTGGCAGATTAATCTAACCAGGGAGCTTCGAGATTCTCTTCTTTCTCCCATCAATTGAGAGAAATTACGAAAACAACTCCTTCAAAAACTTCTCTGTTGCTTGTGGTTAGTAATTGATGCATTCACTCTCCAGAATTGTTAGTAAAGCGTCTTCATGCCCCAGCAGATCGAGTCTGAAACTACCGTTTTTAAGGCTGGCTCCGTGCGCTTGGCTCGGAGTCTGCAGGTGGATGTCTGCATGGACAGAAACCTCTCCGCTCTTCACCGCGCTCAGAAATGTTTCAGGGAAGTCTGCTCAAACAAAAACACACAGGACCTGTGACTTCAGCCGCCTCCTGCCGAGTAAATATTATCATTGACAGCAGCACGGATGACCTCGCAGAGCCGAGGGGGCTTTTGGTTAGTTGAGTGATAAAAGATAAGCTGAAGATGCCCTTCATCAGTCGCTGCGTCTGCATCAACCACCTCTGTTCCAACAAAGTCTCAGGGTCTAAAGTTTCACTCGGCTTCTCTCCAACTATTTGCAAAACAATGACGGTGGAAGCCACAGAGACACCTGATACTAGGCAAATTCTGAGAGAATAAAAAGTCTGATGAAGACGACGGCAGCGTCGAGAGAACAGAATAACACACAAAGTGTGGAGGAGGAAGCACACACCTGTTATTTTGTCATAGTCTGGAGTCTGGGAGCCAGAGCTGCTGCTCTCCATCATCTCCTGCCGTCTCTGCTGAACAACGCCGTCGAGGTCCGAGAAGTCTGCAGAGAAGTCCTGCAGAGCACATACAGGAAGGTGTACAATAGACGCCACACGCAGGGTGGGGGTCGTATAACATGAGAACACTATAGATCTTTCATCTTGTATAAAAATATTTTTAAAATCCCCTCATGAGAAGAACATCATGTACAAAAACAGAGTAAGCAGGCTGACCAGAGGAAGAGGAGATGGACAATCCACCCTGAAGCTGTTCTCACAGGAGGAGTTGGTGGGGCTGCCACAGGGCTTTTCTACCTGCAAGAAAAAGTTGTCAACACATGGAAAATTCTCTAAATAAAGAGTGAATGCAGACCGATATCAGTTTTTTTCTGTGGGAGTCCGTTTATTTGTGTTTTTGGTCAAGTAAAATATGGCCCCGTCTGAGTGCAGAGGAAACCGGCTGATGAGCAGGGAGGGGGTGTTTGGTGCGTGCGCCCTGGGCTTCTGCTGCACAAAAACACTGCTGTAGGGGTAATTTCTGCCCTAAACCTTATGATAGGACCCAACTTGTTCCATCCCGGAGTATCACTTTAAGCTTTTTCAAGAGTTTAAAGTTCTCTTTGATTTAATAACCAGCAGAAACTCTGAGCCTAATTCACTGAAAGATTCACAGCTTTTGCTCCAGCTAAACCAGTGCAAACATGTGCGTGCACAAAGGCTTAGCTGCTTCGTATAGCGCTCTGCCGAGAAAACAGCATAGTCTGTGTTATTTGCAAATATTTAAATGTGTTCAACAAAAAACAAACAGGCTTTTTCTATTCAAATGAAAATAAAACAATCCATTTCCAAAAAGTGACCTGGATATAAACTTTGAAGTGTGTGTCACATCTGTCATAAATGCACTTCAGTCAGCTTGTAGACACATTTCTTGGATCTTTGCAATCAAACTTGGGATAAGTCATGTTTTTCAAATTTTCAAATAATTGTTAAATAACAACTTTAAAAATCAATTAGTAGTCATGTGACTATTATCTCATCTAAAAAGTCTTTTTTCAGTTGATTTTACCTCCCTCGTGGTGATGTGATGCAATCAACAGAATGATGCAATCATTAAAGTGTACATAAGAATAAGCATTTGCCCCAAGTTCAAACAGAATTCAAGATTTTTTCTTACTTAAGTGATCTTAGATTTCTGGAAAACTCTAAGAAATACTTTAATATAAATTATTTATACAGAATAACAATAAATTGAAATATTAAATAATTGTTTTCCTGGCCTAGGTCTTGAAGAATTTTTTTCCCTCTTATCCTCCACCTTTGTTTTGCTGTTTACCACCTCCTCAGGGACATTTTTGACCCTTGCCTTCATTTTGCTCTCTGTAGGTCCCAGACTCTGGATTATCAAACCAGGCCGATTGTTTTCATCTTTTCCCACCCATAAAGCAAACTTAAGCTATCCTGCTTCTCCCCTGTTTACCATGAAGCTCTGGCAGAGATATAAATCTTCCCTTATTTATATTTACTGTGTTAATATTGAGACTAGTAGCGCTGGAAATACTTCAATGTAAACACAAACAGACATAAACACAAACAGATTTCATCAATGTTATATAAACCAGGTACAGTTCAGGAATTGAAATCTGCAGATGTTTAAAGTTGTGTTTAAAACAGATGGTCTGCTGAAGACAGTAAGAGCAGGAGTGCCTTCGTGTCCTTGAGAGAGACGTGTTGATATAACAATCCCAGGAAAATGTAAAGCACTCTGTTTGAACCATTAAAATACTTTTAGCATGACGGCACAGATGTGTTAGACCTCAGGACAAACTGAAGCTGAGACATGTCAGAGTATGCTTTCAGGGTTTTTTTTAGATCAGAAGCTGAGCCTGTGTGTGCTTAGGAAGGTGAGATTTACCTCCAGATGAACGCAGACGGACCTCAGAACTTTGTAGGTGGTGTTTCGGGAGAGGAAGGACACAAAGACATGCTGGAAAACAGAAATTTGGACTGAATAAATGTTCATACTTAGGGAAAACATGTATCACTGTGTCATTATTTCTCACCTGGAAGCCAGTTGTTTCAATCACGAGTGCATTTGGCACCAAAAGAGCCGTTTTTGTCTTTTTTATGAACGTCACAGACGCCGCTGGGATTGAAATCTAGAGATCACAGACGACACAAATATGAGACAAAAACTGCAGAACATGAGGAGTTATCTTGGTCAGTGTCATACCTTTGTGTCTCTGCCAAAGACTCTGGAGTGGAAGCAGATCCAGTTATCAGAGACAAACATTTTGCCCTGATATAAAATGTCTCTCTGGAGGGCGCAGGTGTAACCTGTCGGCACAGAAACAACTCCACATTCAGAGCCAAGCATCTTTTCTTATAATGCGATGGTGTGAGAAGAGAATATGACACTCACTCTGCTTCAGGAGCTCGTCTTTGGGGACTTCCTTGAACAACTTGTGATAGTGTGCGTTTGTTTTTGAGAGCTAAAACATGTGGCAGAAGAGATGTTTTTTAAAATAAAGCTGCAAAAAAACATTTTACATTCATTTACAAAGGTTTGATAAGAGTGAGATGTTGTTCCTACTTGGGTGGGCAGGGATTTCTTGGATTCAAACTTCACCTCACAGTCGCTTGGGGTCTGTGTCGGTGAAAGCTGCTCCACAGGTTTTAATCTGACATTTAGAAGCTCAGTGTTAATGTTAAAGTAACAGCCTGTTCACTTTCTCACAGAATCATGTCTTTAAGTCAAAAGAAGGTGCCTCTGTTTAGGTTTGCATGGTGTCACCTGAGGACAGCTGACACAGCAACAGTCAAATCAGTAAACAACACTTTGGTCATGCAGGTGCAGAGACGGGAGTGAGGTTAGATTACAGAGCTGCTCTGCTGTTGACATGTGTAAAAACACCTCATCTGTCTGAGTCTGCAGAATCAGGAGCTCAGATCATTTCACCTTTTTATCATTTTATTATCCTGATTTTTTTTCATCTTCTGACACATTTTCCCCTTCATCTGAGCTCCTACAGGTTCCTGAGCAGGTGAGCTCAACTGCACCCAGTTGACAAACAGGAGCTTGATGTAAAAACAAGAGGGAGGATTCAGCTGCTTGCATGTGTTTGGATGGCTACCTGCCATTGTTTTTACTTTTTCAGTACAGTCAGGTTGTTTTACTTCAAGGCGATTGACCTATTTTCAGCTGTAGGAAAGTATTTTTACTGCTTGTCCCCTTTATCTGCGTTAACTAACTTTGGGAACGATTCCTTAAAAACAATCTGCATATACCTGATGACGTACAATGTAATTCATTTCAGTGTTTGTTTTTTCATACACGGTTTTGCTGTCAAAAAACGTCATAAATTGTTGCCATTTTTTGCATACATTCAATTTTAAGCCAGATCTAGGACCTGATTTTGTTCTCCCAAAAATAATCCTAAATAACGTGAGGTTTAATATTCAATGATTCCAGGTCAGACTGCCTCCATCGACTGGCATCAACCTGATGTTGCGTCATATTATTATTATACCGGTTTAGTTGTTGAAGAGCTCCACAGCTGTAACCCCGACCAAAAACCACATGAGCTGGGGCTACTTGAAGTCTTACTGTAATACTTCGGATATAAAATGCAATTGTGGGGTGTTTTCATGCTACACTTTGCTTTATTTATATTTCTAATTTTTGAAAACTGGTTACAAAACAGTTAACACTTTGTCAGCAAGTATAACACAGGCCACCTAGACTTTTTGTTTGGTGTATTGGCCTAAAAAAAGAGTCATAGATAATCTGCAGAAAACTTAACTTCTCTTCTTTTAGGAACCATCGGAATTTTTATCTCTTGCACAAATTGTTGGAGAGTTACGGTAATTTAGTCCTTTTTAAAAAAATCTTTATTCTGTACCTCTTGTGCCCCTGTAGTAACTTTATTTGGTTTACAGCTCAAAATTTGGTTGATTTGGTTGACAGCTTCAATTTGGTTGATCATGGTCTGTGGTACATAAAAGTTTCAACAAAAGGGGAAAAAACAACACAAGAAAGTGTTGTTTATGTTTAATATCCTCGTTTTTAGTTGCCAGATCAGTTGCTAGTTCAGAACAGCCGGAAAGCACTTCCCTTCTTTCAGGAACTGTCTGAATTTATTTTCTCTTGCCCAAATATTTGAAGAGTTACGGTATTGAATATGTTAATTATTACCTGTGAATGACGCGTTATTGCACGTGGATTCCCAAGCAGTACCGAGGTACTGTAAAGCTTTCCTTTTCTTCTTTAACGAGTTTGAATTTTCTCACTAACCCAAACAGATGAGGAGTTAAGTTAAATTAAAGAGCGCTTGACCACAGGGGGTGCCAAATTCCACACAAACAGAAAGTTCCTTAGAGGAGCTTTAATTTCCTAAATGAATGATTAACTCTGAGGATTTATGAGTAAGAATTTCATCCTTTGATAAAACTTTATACTACCAAATTAGTTGAACAGTTAATGTTGACACTATGAAGAGAAGAAGGGGTTTAAAAAAGTACATTCAGTCGTTTTTCAGGGAACTGTTTGCAACAAAAATAATAAAAGCCTTGATTCTGTTGTGGAAACATTTCTAAGTAGTGAACCTCTCTTTTGATGGCTGCCTATCTCGTAGATAAACTGTGTCAAACGTGTGTGTCCCTGCGGTTATAGTGTGTTTACTTTTCTTCACATGCTAGCAATTAGGTCTCCGGATCTCCTGAATAATTAAACAAATAGAAAAGAAAAAGTGCACGTATGATTTGCTTAACTTTCTTTTGGAAAAATGAAAAAAAAAAAAAAAAGTCAGAGGTTAAAAATAAACGATTTTGCACATCAAACAAGCTTATGATGATAAATAATTCAGGAAGTGATTTTAAAAGAGAGGACAGTGATAATCCTGCTGGATCAGACTTTGATTTGGTTGAAAAAGATACTTTCAAGGCTGAATAGGAAGTGATTCTTCCAGCTCCTGTTGTTTACCACACTCTCTCTGAGAACAATAAACCCTGGTCACCTCATGCCGGCTGGTTTCCTCTTGCTCTCTGAGGTCTCTGTCTCTGGGTCCAGGCACAGCTGGAGGCCTGCAGGTGACCCTCCTTGCCTCCCCTGTTTCTTCTCTCCCCCATTCTCCCCCTCAGACCTGCAGTCATTGCACAAGAAGAGGCTGTTATCTCTGTACCTGCAGAGTCAATAAGCTGAGCAACACAGTCCAACGAGTCATAACACAGCAGCATTGATTACACAGGAGACCAAACAAACACAATATGAGTTAGAAATGTTGTGACTGATTTTAGGATGAAAGTTTCTACAAGCTTCTGGTGCGTTTTAACTCTCTCTGCTCTTACGCAGTGCCACGTACGCGCCTTAAAAGCCAACACAACTCTGTATTTACAATAAAAAAAATGGTATGCATAAAAATAACCACAATGCACTGGGCCTGGCTCGCTTTCCCACACAGGCCCTTCCTCTCCATCTCATCCACACTTACGCCGATCGACTCCCCCGGGAGTCCTTGCTGGAAACCTGCTCCTGTGGGGGTACCGGGGTCAGAGGTCCGTCCGCCTGCTCGGGCACCATGTTTAAGTTTTCATATCTCACACGTCCTCCATTTGGTCACAGCTGTCGCCACAGAGCCACACACACACACAAACAGGAGCTCCAGGAAGCCCTGGCACGGAAAGTTTGGGAAGAGATCGCTCGATGAACCGAGCAGCCCGGCAGAGGAGGAGCCGGGAAAGGGGAGGGGGCAGCACGGAAGGACCGGGAAGGAAACATCCGAGTCTTGCGACTACAGCTGAGTTTGAAGCACACAGAGGGAGACTTCAACTGTAAAAGTCATCTAACTTTGAGATTTCAGAGGTAAGAAGATTAAACTGTGAGTTAAGCTTGTGCACATAGGTCACCAAACAAGGGAAGTTGAAGAAGTGATGCACTGATTGAATAGTTTTTGGTCCTGAGTTTGTGAAACGGTGTCGAAAGCCACGGGACTTCTTTATTTATAAAATGAAGTGTATTTAACATCCAGCAGGGGGCAGCAGAGTACGGTGGATCATGTTCTGTCAGGTGCTCTCCCCTCAGGTGACCCTTGCAGGCCTGAAGAAAGTGTGTGACACTAATGTAGAAGACATCAAACTCCAAGTTTTGATTTATTTTAAGAAACCTGTACAGCCACACATTCAAAACCATTATACAAGTTTTATTCCAGTTTCAAATGGTCCACAAGTCATTTAAACCTTTGAATCCCAGAATGGTTTTCTTATTTTGGCCTCATTCTCTTGTTCTTGAAGTGGATAACTTTCTCTTATTTTCGCTTTATATTCTGTCAACTTTTCAGATTTTAAAGACTGGCATCTGAAGGCCATGTGAATTAATATTTTCCTATAAAAATGTAAACATCTGTCTTGTTTCTTAACTATCAAAGAAGTTGTTCTCTTGAAGAGCTTCGTCCAGGAATTTTCTCAAACAAGTATGATTTTATATTTCTACTTTTAGCAAACTTTGAAGTTACTACAAGACAATTTAAAAAAGGAATAAATTGGTTTCTTCAAGTTATTTAGATCCAAAGTACTAAACTTCTCAACCTCTGACTTTACCTGTTCTGTCTGACCCAAGTGGCATCCTCCAGTCTAAGAATATGAGACAATGCGGAAGTGCTAAAATCTGCTGTTTTTCGAGCATCTGCCTGAGGCTGGCTCCGGAAGTACCAGAAGTCACACACACACCAAGCCAAAAAAAGACGTTTTCAAAGTAGAAATTAACATATTTACAGCCTGGTTCAAAAAACATCTCCTGTCTGACTCGCTAATTTTACTATCAACACACTGTGCAGGGGTGAAGATTTTTCTAGCTCAGTGTTTTAGAGGATATTAAGATTGCGAGCTCACCCAATCAGAGGCACAGCACAGCTCATATGAGTGACAGGTGCCCTATAGCTGTACTCAGAGCCCCCGTCACTTCCAATATGGCCATGATAGCCGATCTGCTTCAATAATCCGTTTCAGAAACGGACAGGCGACGTCAGGGAGACTACGTCCATTAATTATACAGTCTATGGTCTGACCTTTTTTTCACTTTTTAACTGTATACCTGGTTTTATTGTTTCTCTGTTGTAAGGGTTTTGTGTTTATTTGTTTATTATGACTTAAAATGTTTATTAGATAAGCTCGACATCAATGTAAAAGTAAATGCAAATAAAGAGAAGTATTCAGATTATCCTCTCCAGACCAAAATAATGTAGAAAAACCTCTCAGTAGTACTCTAGTCAAGTGATTTCAGCCAACTTCTAGTAATTAAGAAAGAAGCTTTAGATCTACTTTTAAAGGAACATTAACACGCATTAGTTTTTGTCATAGTATGACATAAAAGCTCAGGTGTTACACAGGACAAAAAGGTTAGGAACCACTGCTTGAGTCGATGTTATTGTCTGTATTTCCTCAATCAGCCACCAGGAGTCACTGCTGCAGCATTTATTGAGCTGCTCCGTGCACAGGAAGAGACCTGTCAGAGTCCATTAGGTATCCAGGAGACAATACTGCTGCAGCAGGCAATGCAAGCTAGCAGCTAGTTAGTCTGCCATTAATCACAGCTGACAGGGAAGCAGGGGTCAAAGGTCACAGAGCTGCTGCAGACTCAGTTTTTATTCTGCCTGCGGATCCACAGAAACATGGAGACAGTGTTTACTGTTCAGATAAGAGAGGTGGGAGAGGGGAATCTTTGTTTTACTGAGGTCAAAGAGTTCTACTGCTCGGCAAAAAATACATCAGTACAGCAGAGAGACTCACAGAGACTCACTGGGACTTAAAGAGACTCAGAGAGACTTACAGGGATCACAGACAGATAGACTCACAGGGACTCACAGTTTGGGCTGAAAGTTTCTTTTCAAGTACAGAGAAGTGTAACTGCGTCATTGAGCTTTTACAAATGTGATCTCAATTCATGTTTAATTGAGGATTAATGTCCCTCAAATTGTTTCAGACTGTTTTTAAATTATGATCTACTGACTCACAGAGATGCAGAAATTCATGTTCCCCAGATGAATCGTAATGAAGTTTGTGATCTTATTGACCTTATCTCACATTTTTTCCCCAAAATTTCCCAGTGTGCTTTGAAGTAAAACATTTGTGTAACTGTTGAAGGGATTGTGAAGAGTCTTGGTGCTTGCTTTCATGTTCTCCAGAGGATGCATTTTCATGACTCTGTTAATCTCTGGGCTTTTTATCTGAAACAAACAGCATATACTTAGTAGGTGTGAGCATTATGAGAATCCAGTATTCATGCTCTCCAGAGGATAAATCTTTATCAGGTTTTCTGCTGCCAGCTTCAGATGTATTTGTTGGTTCTGAACCTCAAAACTTTTTGAGGTTTGGCAAGGAATTTCAGTATTGACATTCATTATCCTCAGAGGATTTGATGTGATGGCTTTTTATCTATTCTTTTAATGCTCCCCAGATGTTAAATCCTGATAAATATTACTGTTTTTTAGAATTTGGTTTAGAGCCCGACCGATGTGGGATTTTTGGGGCGGATGCTGACACGATACTGGGGGCACAAAAAAAAGCCAATTTCCAATATATCGGCAGATATCCGATATATCGACCAATATCTGATATATGGACCAATACCCAATATATCGGCTGATATATAAAATAAATTCATCGATATACACAGGATATATACTGTATACAATCACAAAGCATTATAATACCCATATGATTCAAGACAGAGACAGAGCACTATTGAATTAAAACAAGGAACTTAAATTATAAAACTGTCAACATAAGAACTGTAGTGTAAACAAATGATAAATAAGAACAAGCTGTAAACACAAAAATAAATAAAGAAGTAAAACTGTAAACACCTTAGATAAATACGTCAAACTTTAAACATAGTAAGCATTGAAAAAAAAATGTTGATTTTTGCGGTTTCTACATATTTTTTATCCACTCCTTATGTCAATATGGTCCTCCCTGTACATAACAATTTGGTATTTTGTGAAATATTTATGCTATCATGCCTAACAAGTTACCATCATTCTTGTAATTTACAAAAAAAAAAAAAAAAAAAACTTGCTTTTGATAGAATTTATTTGTACTAATGGTGAGAAAAACAGTTATATTATCCAAATGGCACTTGTGTAAGTATCTCATTTTCTATTGCAATGTGCCAGCAAACAACCACTGTATATATTTGCTCTGTTTTGAATAAGTATTAAAAGTCATGACTTTAAAGCTCATGTAAGGAGTTTTTAGATGTTTTTTTAAACAGATGTGATTGTTAATGCCTCTTTCTGGCATGAAGAAGTGAATGCAACCCTGAGCAAAGGAAGTAACAAAATCTTTGCTGTTATTTTTGACGTGTTAAACCATCAGCAGGGGGTAGGCCACAAACAAACTTTTTTTATTTTTTTCTAAAGGAAGAAAAAAAACAGCAGGGTAGGCCAAAGTTCAATACCACACAAAATCACTACATCTGCTTTGTCCACAGGGGGCGACAAAAACGAGACACATCAGAGAATCCACACAGGAGCTTTAATGTCCCTTTTTCAAAATATTAACACTTTCCTCATATGTAAAAGTTTGTAGTTAAAATATGTTGCTTGTGTGATATTTGGAGTTAAATTTAGCCTGACTGTTCCCCTTGTTTCCGCTCCAGCTCCATGTACACTTGAGAGTGGTATCATTCTTCTCCCTGCGAGAAAGCGAAGGGCGTATTTCTGCAACTTGTTTTGAAACTCTGCTGAAAAGAGTTGACTATTAGATTATATGTGTGTGCAGAAGTTGCCGTTTTCCTTCTGTGAAACATCTCCTTTGGTAGGCAGAAGGCTTTTCAGAGCCTGTCAGATATTCCAGCAGCAGAAAGCCAGAGAACAAGGAAGGCACAGAGAAAGGCGGCTGCTGTGTGCGAGAGTGCAAAAATGGTACTTGTGACGGGGAAGATTGAAGTCCTGTTAAGTGCTCTGCTTGAAAGCATGTCTGGCCTCATTAGCTGTCAGTTGTAACAATACTGAGCTGGCAGCGAAGACAGGTTGGAGTCTAGTGGTCATAAATCACTCCTCGACAGCTGCCTGACAAGCTGGGAACCAGTACACAGGCACGGGCACCACTCTCTGCCTCAACACTGAGCAGGCACACAGGCGTGCACACTGTAATCTTGGAAATCATAGCTGCCGCCCTGGAATTACACAGAGGCTGGAAAAGTGTTGTTTTGTAAGAAGGAAATTGCTTTATTTCGCTTGTATGAGCACTCAGATGTCCTGCCTGTGTGTCTCAGCATCCATTAGCTAAATGAGCGGAGGCTGCACTGACTTCTGTGGAAGGGAAGGGAAGGGGGGGTAAAGAGCAAGGCCTGCAGGTCATTAATCACGGCCCCTGACATGCAGAGCAGGAGGCCAAGGCTCCCCTATGCATACAGCTGCCGGGCCACACTCAAAGCACAGGCGATGTGTTGACCCTCAGACACCCCCCAACCCCACTCCCAGCGCCTGTGGCTCTCATCTGTCCAACTCCCTCACTGTTTGTGTCAGTCATGTGTGCTGTCAGACACCTCCTCCTCCAGACCAACCGCAACAATCTCCACGTTGACTCCTTTTAACGCTCAGATGGTGTTTTCACAGGGTTCTACTTTCAGTGCGACCCTGATTAAATTATTAGTGAACACAAACACTCCGATGATTTATGGCGTTTGAAGTGCTGTGAGCTCGAGGCTGAAGGAATGACAGCTGCTTCAGCACTTCAGTGCAGATCTTGAGTTCAGTTGTGGCACAGTATTTCATACTCCCCAGAGGAGTTACCTCAATGATTGAGGGGGACCTTACTTTTCATGTAGCGCCACCATTAGATTAATACTTGTAGCCGTGAATTTAATGATCCAATCACGTTCTAATTCGTATCCCACAAACGATTTATGGCCCTCAAACAATTCATTTTTTAACTATTATTGGATGGCCAGACTTTCTTAAAGATTTATGTTCCTGAATCATGATGGCTGTGGTGATCTCTCTGGCCTTTACACTTCTTTTTCTTTAATTTTTTTGATATTAAAATGTCATCGACATATTGCTGTATTGGACTTTTAGTGCTGGTGTTCATGGTCCCCAGGGGGATATATTTTCAAGACTGTTAATCCCTTGGCTTTTCCCCTCTAACTAAATCAGGCCAAAGTTTGTAATTATTATAAGTTGGTCCAGCGTCTGTTCCTGTCTGTGAGATGTGAGTTTGTCTGCATATTTTTATGACTCAGTTAATCTGTTAACTTTTCCTCTCATGCTGATATCAGATCAAAGTTTTCTTATTTTTCAAGGTAATTATCTCAACATGTATTGGGAAGACTAAAGCCAAAAAAGTTTCTGATATTCTTGCTGTCCAGAGGATAAGCCTATGTCAGATTTTACAGTTCTAGGGTTTTATTCTGCAGACTCGTTTATCCAAAGCAGCATATACCAAAAGCAAGAAAAAAAAAACACAACTAACTGCTGCAACAATATACTTCAGCCTTCGACAACATTCAGTAATTAGTGCTGAAAACTCACTAAGAACTGGGTCTGAGACCTTCTGACCCATTCTACCCCCGAGGACAAAGAAAAGAAGGGTTACCTTAAGTGCTTAAGCGTTCCCTGAACAGATGAGTCTTCAGACATCTCTTAAAGTAGAAAGGGACTCTGTGGATCGTAAAGAGTTAGGGAATTTATTCCACCATTTGGGCACAACAGAGGAGAAGAGTCTGGCTAGAGATTTGGAGCCGCGCTGGGCTGGGAGCATCAGGCGTCTTTCACAAGCAAAGTGTAGTGGGCGAGAAGGAGTGAAGACCTGGATGAGGGACCCCGGGTAGGCAGGAGCCGTTCTTGGCGATGTTTTGTAAGCCAGAAGTCGAGCTTTGAATGTGATTCGAGCTGCCACTGGAGGCCACTGAAGAAAGATTAACAAGAAGAGTGACATGTGCTGTTTGGGGCTAGTTAAAATTTCATCTATTCTGATCAGGCTCCACAGATGTAACTTCCTAATAACTCATGTTACTCTTTTAGCATTCGGTTGCATTTGTTGATGTAAAGTTAAAAGCTTCATATGCTTTTGAGGCATTGCCTGGGATTTTTAAATTTCATGTTCCCCAGAGGATTTATTTTTACAACTTTTTTAATAACTTGTTTTCAAGTCATACTAATAGCAGGTTAAGTTTTGTTATTTGTCAAGTTAAACTGCTGATGTTTGTTTACTTTATTGCTAAAAAGTAGGGAACAGCTTTATCTGTTCCCCAGAGGATACGTCCTCGTCAGTTATGTGGTTTTTAAAGTTTTTTCTTCTGCTAACATTTGTGTGGAAAAAAACATCAGTGTAGCTGTTTGGGATATTGAGGAAGAATTGTGATACATATTTTATTCTGACTTTCTTTTGTCGAGAACTCTCTTTTAGGTTGACTTTAAGAGCTTTGTGTTAAAATCACTCCATAAATGTACAGCAAACATTTTAGCCAAGAGGATTAAGCCTAATGCTTGTAATCCTTTGACATTTATCAGTCTTTACTTGCTGATCCAAATGTTTGATTTCTTTAGTTCAAGATCTCAACATCTCTTAAATGAATTGGAGCAACATACGGTACAAGCATTCACGCACATTTAAAGATAAGCCACACTAACTCTGATAACATCTGGACTTCTCTTAGAGTCTTTTTCTTTTGGTTTAGTTTAGGTGGTTTCGAGAGGAATGTCGCCAAAACTGTCAGATTGAATTTAACACAGACATTCTTCTTCGTGCACAAACTCTACATTCCAGTTTGGTTGATCATACTTTGAAAATATGTCCAAATGCATAAAATATCAAAGGACACCAAAATCTGAAAAGTAATTTCACATGTCATTCTGGTTCCCATCCGCTGTCATGACGTCACCCAGATCTGCAGCTGCCTCCATAATGATTAAATCCAGTCCGGCTCTGAGACACTGGAACACTGTTTCGTCATTCACAGCTACTAAATCACTGAATCCAGGCACAAGACATCTGCTGAAAGCCGAGTCCTTATCGGCCTTCCAGCGTTATTCGGGGAGCATCTGGAGTTTCTAAGAACTCTGGCAGAGTCCAGCTTGAAAACTCACAAAGAGGTTTAATTTTCCAGAATGTGTTGACACTCGCACCGTAGGACATGTGATCTACTGCAGCATCGGATTTGTTTTTGACTGTATGTGGTCCAAATGAAAGAAACCAGAGAAAGATGTCTCAGACTGCCTCTCATCAGGAACTGACATTGAAAATTACAGGGAATGATTTTCATTATGAGCTTTAATTGGGCGTATAAATTGAATTAGCTTTGATACTGACCGTTTGCTGAGCCTGACCCCTGTGGTTACTGTAGCTCTGCCTGTCAGACTTTCCCTCATTCAGAGCATGTGGGCTATCTATTGGAATAAAAGGAAGAGATTCACTACTAAAGCAATTAAGAAACAATAAGTCCTTGTTTTTAAGGAGCTGGATAAAAAAATATGATTAATGACAGCAGTGACTGGATTATACCCCGTTTTTTTTTTTTTTTTTAAGCATTTCAAAGACATCGTGACATGTTCGCCATAACTATTGGAGGACTGATACAACTGTCAGTTTTGCATCATAACATGAGGCCACTGCTAGCTGCTAGCTGCCTTAGCTTGGTGTATCCTGGCTTGGGGAGGGGTCACTCGCTTAGCCAGGATTTCTCCACAAACATGCAAGAAAAATATCTTCAACTCCAGCCTTGGAAGCTCAGATTTTACACCACAGTGTTGTTGCCTCGGTGAAGTCACCCATTTGTTTCTGAAGTAGAGTTTTGAAGGAAAATGGAAATAGTAACTCAACCTAATTATGAAGAATCTTGCAAAGAGACAAAAAGATAGAGTTGCTAACAGCTGAAGTGAGCCCACCTATCAGACAGGTCAGCACTGCATCTAATTATGGAAATTGTATTGTATTGTACTGTACATCGTTTTTTGAGCCAGGAGTAAACGTTTATTCTTGCTGTAAGGATCGGCTTCTAATAATGGATGTGTTTGTGGATTTTACTTTTAGAGCAATCCATCAGTGGACAGACACTCAAAAACAGAGTTTGTTATTTCTTAGTTTAGAGAGGGTGGGATACTGGACAGACCAGGAAACATGGAGAGTGTCAGGGAGGAATGACATGGGAGAGGATCCATTAGAGAGCCGGTGCTCCCATTTTACAAGGACTCTTTAAATTACCTTAAAGAAAGATGTTACCTTAAAGTCTCCTTAAAGAATAAAGAAACAAGCTTTACACTTATATCTGGGGTACTATGGTACTGCGTAGGCACCCCTGTACTCTGACGTTTCAATTACAGGTGATAATTGGTGCAAGCTGCTCTAATTACTTTAACTCTTCAGTTCCTGGAAGGAGAGAAGATGAGCTTTCAAGGCAAATCCAGGGATATAGCAATATCCAGGTGACCTGCATGACACTTTGGTGACAGAGAATCCAGCTGTAGGCTAAAGGCCATTTATGCTCCACAGTGCACTGGGGTACGGACCGAACCTTTAACACATCTACATAACCTCAATTACTCAACGCCAGAAGTTGGAAGTTCAATGGAAGTTCAATTTAAGTTGTAAAAAAAAACCCTTTGTGTTTGTTTCTAATAAACTGAGATAGACTTTTTCACCACTTTTTAAAAAAGAAGAATGTAAAAATTCATCGGAGCACTTTTTTTTTTTTTTTAATCAATCTGATTTTTCAGGGGAACCAGATATCTAATTCAAGCATGTGAAGAAGAGTAACATACGCTTTGACACAGTTAATCATCAAGATAGGCAGTTATCAAAGGAGTAGTTCACTTGTCAAAAGGTTTCCACAACAAAACAAAGTTTTTTTTATTAGTTTTGTTGCAATTCTCCCAAAAAATGAGTGAATATATGTTTTTAAAACCTCACCTTCTCTTAGTAGTATCAACATGAACCATTTAAGTAATTTGGCAGTAATGTTTTATCAAAGGATGGGATCAGCAAGAAGTTGTAGAAGTAATTGATGTAAGCTCCTCTCATTACTTTGACTCTACAATTTCTGCAAGAAGAATAGCTCTCCAGGAAAATCCAGGGATATAACAATATCCAGGTGGCCTGCATGATGCTTGGGCAACAAAGGATTAGCACTGGGATAAGTGTCGGTAAGTGCAGCCGCTGCCAAAAGTGTAAAGTTGAATGGAAGCTCAAAACGAGAGGAACACTTTTAGCTAGCTTTGCACTAGCTTCAACTGGAGCAGATATTTTAATTTGCCTTAGCAAGTAGAATTCAAAAACTAGGAGTAACATTAAATTTGTTAGACTTGGACAAAAGCACAACCTTATAATCCTGTACAAATTTAATACTTGTGATAAAAAGGATCATAGCAAAGACAATAAACCCTTTGAAAAGTATTTGTTGGATCAAATTAACAAGAAACTCAGCTGGGGACACAAGAAACATGCTACTAATTTCATTGTTAGCTTGCCAAAACAGCTTTTACAACATTTCTGTTTTGTTTCACCTTTCTCCATCCCTTCCCCTCTGCAGCTTCGTTTTTCATGTAATTTTTAACATCTCTTCAACTTAAAAAACGCTCACAAACACTAAACACACATCCTGTCTGCTCTAACGTCGTGGCACAGATCAGGTCTTGTGGTTAGACTAAACAACAGTGTTTGAGTGGATTTGCCGCCCCTCATTAATCATCCTGACAGCCTGAAAAACAACATTTCCTCCTTAATGACTGTATTTGAGTAATCATGTCTGCTTATTTCCATGCAAGCATCTCTTTCTCATTCTTTCTTTGTACTCTCTCTGCCTCCATTTCTTTCCCGCGCCATGCATGTGTGTATGTGTGTACTTTGGAAACCTTCCCTCTGACCTCCCAAGTCTGTGGCGTGGCGTCTGCTCTGGGTCACGTTGGCCAATTATGGCGGTTACATTTACGGAGAAGAGGGTGAAAAACCACAAGGAATGAGAGAATGTGACCGTGAGGATCCAGATGCAGAAGGCAGAGGATGGTGTCACCCCCCTGAAAACTTCAGCGCTGCCTCATACATGTGGCTAACCCGGCATCCACCCGCTGGCCTCCAGGCCTCGAGCTGGTCGCTGCCAAAGCACGTTTTTCCGTTAAGCACCGAGTCTGTGATGCATGAGAGCTGACAACTGAGCTGGGAGCCCTCAGAGAACAGCCAGATCAAAACCAGCTGGGGCCATGAACATTAGCAAAGAAACCATAATTGCGTTTGCCCTCTTGTACACTACGAAACTCCCTCTGTTGGCTTTTTTTTTTTTTTTTCATTTTCTGCAACAGACGACGAACAAGATCAAGGATAGAAAGGTGGAAAAGTGTGTTAGGAGAATTTAAAACTACCTGCTCCAGTTAAGTCTCGTTTAAAGTTGGATTTGGGCGATTAAGCGCACAAGCTCTGTGGCGTCTGATATGTTTTGGATGTTTTTCTGGAGTCCACCTTCAGTGTTTTCTCTGCGCCTGTGGGTGGATGCAAGTTCTGGGTTTTATGGCGGTTTAGAAACATCAGTATAGCATGGCTGACATCTGTGTTCCTTTTATTTTTGGACCACTTGAAAAGCCCACATAGTAGGATGATGGATGAAGTGATAAAATTGGAGAGAATACAAAATGAAAGCAGAGGAGTCTATTTCTGGGAAGCTATCTTCTATCAGCAGAATTCAGAGGAAGCACGAGGACAGATGTTCCTAATATGGGACTTTGTTTAAGGCTTTTAATGCAAAAGACGGTGTAAGTATCTCTGAGGGAAGGAGAAAGAGGTTTGTCCTCTTTCTTTTAGCTTTTTCCTGCTCTGATGCAGCCTGATAGAGAGGTTAAAGGCTTGTCATTTGATGAAAGAGCAGCTCCACAGTCTGTCATCATTAATCACCAGAGCTGTCAAGCTGCACCCAGGACGCTCTCAGACCAACCAGGGAGGAGCCGAGCCTCCGTCTCCAAGAACAATATCCAGAGATATCGCAGAAGAACCCGTCCTGAACTCTCTGGGTTTAATTATGAGTGAAGGAATTAAATAAAGATGTGGCAACGGAGGGATTAGAAGAGCAGAGCTGGACAACGGTCCATCCTAAATGGCCTCTTAGCTGCAGTTCCTTTACAGGTCGACCTGGGCCTCTCCGATGTGTGAAACTAATCTAACTGAAAAAAAAGACAGCTGGACTCACGAGTTAGCTTAATTCCCCTGTGAATGGTGTTTAAGTGAGGAGACCAGAAGCAAATTAAAAGAATAACTGAGGCCTGAAAAGAAAGGAAAGAGTCGTAGATGTTGGCTGCAGTAGCAAGGAATGACTCAGAGTTTGTGAAATGCTTTCGGAGAGAAAATTAGGCTCGTGTTTCACTCAAAATAACACAAAAAGGCTCGAGCGGGGCTTCAAGGCTGCCTCCTGGTATTTCTTAGCAAGATGCAAATCCAGTGACATTTAGAAAGTTCAGTTAACAACGTACCCAACCGTCCATTAGCTCGTTAGCATGATGTCATTTAGAAATAAGAACTAACACAAAAGAACAACTTAATCTTCTGGGAGCCAAAATTAAAGGTAATCGTTTTCTTAAGTTGTAGGATGGAGTCAGATTTAAAACTTAAGTGTTGTAAGCTGTTGTTATTTTCATCTCAAGAAAATTCACTCTGAATTTTAAATTTTGGGGTACAAAGTAAAAAAAGAGGGTTTTAATGTATTCGTTAACACAATGTGATGTAATTTTTAAGGCTAGACTACTAATGCAATATAGTCCATACCGTCGCCACAAAACGGTAACATGTAATTTGATATGATTACATGTGATACCATAGGTTACACTGTGTACGATATGATTACCTAAAAATGATTTCTCATGATATTATTAGACACACCACAATACAGATTATTACGTACAACGCAACAAACTTAACTTACAAGATAATATAATTTCATATATTATGATTAAGTAGAACAGGATATTATTTCTGAGGATACAGTATGATTACAGACGTTTAAGTAAGACATGGTTATTATGAATGATTTGGCTACGTGATTATGTACGCCAAAAACTCCTGGTTTAGAAGTTTTGTGATGCAAGTCTATATCTTAATTTCTTTAGCCAACCAGCACCTGTGTTGAGCATCCATACACTTTGTGTTATGTAAAATACATCAATGCTCACGATATAGTACGATCACTTAGGATACCATACAATTACAAACAGTAAAATATGATTATGTACATTATGTCCGATATGATCACATACAATAAGATAATCATTAGCTTTTGTTTTGCTCGGCGCTGCCCTGTTGGCTATGGCCGCCTTTTGCAGCAGCTCTCTCTTCTGTCTATTTCCTGTAATTTTTTTCGTCTCTTTTTCGTCATCTTTGTATTTGGAGTGGATCATTACTTTGAATGGCTCATTTGTTGGTCATGGACACCAAACTTTTTGTGGCTTCAGTGATATTCTTCCTACTTTTTCTCCTGTGTTTGTCTGGAGATCCTACATGTAACCATGGCTGCATTGTTTACATGTGAACTCAGCTGTTAGCAGCCTGTAGCATGTCAATGCTAACTGGTGTAAGGCCTGATGTGAGGTGAGGACGACGTGCTGGTTCTCAGGTCTGAGCTAAGAAGTGACGACATCGACCTGTCCTTCCATCCATCGTCATTGGGAAAGTAAGATCTATCTCCAATAAAATGGACAAGCTAGCCATGCTAACCCAGCAACAGAGGGAATAACAGAGGGGAGAGTAGCATCATGCTATTTACAGACATGGCTAACGGAGCTAACATCAGACACCAACACCACATTGGAAGGACTTCACCTGCTGTTATCAGACAGGATCCAGGAGACAGAGATGGAGCATGTCTGAAGAAGCTCAGTCCTGGACCCTGTGGAGGTGGAGGCTGGCTGAACTGGAGAATGATGGATGCAATTCTTATACAGTGTCACTCAGGATGTGATTACATGCAGTATCATATGATTATATGATACTGCATGATGTATGATATCAACACTTACTTAAAGTGCTTAAAAGGTGGAAATATAGAGTGACGGAGGACTAAATGATGTATTATGAAGACAAAGTCAATGAGTTATCTATGAGCCAGAGATCTGCAGCATGAAAATCAACACATATGAGGGTTTTTTTTAAATATATTTTCTATGAAGCTTACAAGACAGTGTAAAGACAGCCAGCAAATGTGGTGATTAGAAAATCTTTTCCTCTTCTTTTCCAACACCACATCAAGCCTCCCTTTACAAAAAAAAAAGATAAATACACTGTATACAACTCTTTCTGTCTCAAAGTTTTCAACATACTTTCTGCATGACCCAGGGTATTTGTTTGTTCACTTTACAATAAAATTTGTTTGAGAAGAAAGCTACAGTTTGACTGTAATTTGTTGTTGACATTTTGAAATGTTAAGATCTGGGTTTAATCCAAACATTTAAGTAATGCTTTAAACTTTTACTGTCATCATACTTGTTGGTCTCCAATAGGTGGCATCCAAATCCAGGGCTGTACTTCCATCTGTTTTTATAGTAAATACAGCTGATTGGAAATACTCAAAAACACATTTATACTGAAAATCCTTCCAAACTGTGTCAAATATGCCTGTTCCTCTAAAGTATCAACTCTAATGGACCGTGTGACAGCTCGTACGCTGCAGTATCAGCAGCCGTCTCATTTCTTATGCTTAATAATCTAAGTGTGTCTTTTTTGGGCCCTATCTCGTAACCTGAAACCTTCAGAGTGGGCCCCGGTATCTCATGCCCTCCTGCCGAACTCAGACACCATCAGAGCGTCTCAGACCTGTGAAACAGGAGTGCTCTCTCCTGTTTCAGCCTGGACAGGCTGTTTTGACCCCTGTGGCTCCCTTGTCAGAGCTGTGATTGACCAGTGTGGGTCATCTATACTTCGCTGAGGGTGTCACAGTGTCATGTTGCTAGGAAATGGCGTATTACCGCTGCCAATCATGTGGCGGGCGACGGTAACTTGAGCGACTGTCAGGTCTTCATCTTGAGGACGAAGTGGAGGCAGCACTCTGGATGCTGCAGTGTGTGTATACATTACATCCGGATGAGTCTGACATTTCAATACAGCACGTCTTTGGAGCAAACACTAAATCCCTGAGCTTTAAATACTGTTGCTTTAAGGTCAGACCACAGGACAAAGAAATGCAAGCAGCCGCATCCCTGTGGTCTGCTTATGAGCGGCTGTCGACACGGTGAGGAATAAGAAGAGGTAAAGCACACCGAGACTCATCCATCATGTTCTTCTTTCACAGTAAAAATAGACATGCTAAGCACTGGAGCCAGGCTGACATGTTTACGGACTGAAGTTTACATCTTCCTTTCAGCACCATCACTGAGAGATGGAGGACCACTCGATCAAAATATAAAAAGATCCTAAATTGGTGCTCTGAAGATTGTTAACTCATTTAGGAGTTCAAAGGCTCCAGACCTAAAGATTGTAAAGGCCCGAGACTGGCTCCATCATAATCATCATGCATGTTTGGGTTGTTGGAAACAAGTTAAGTTTCATGCAATGCATTGATTTTGCTTCACAAAAGGATTCTATGAATATATAGCTCAATGTCTATAAATAAAAACATTAACACCTAATGGCTTATTTTTCTTTTTATTTTATTTTTGATTAATATATTTTTTACGTTCAATGTTTGAATCTTCATTCTAAAATTTTAATATAAAGTGTCAAAAAAGGACACACGTTTTTAGATTACTCGTAACAAGGTGACACTATTCTCTTATTTTCCTTCTTTTGAGTTACCTTTATTAGATACCTTACTTATTTGTTTGAGTCGCTATAAAATGAAAAATAGAGTAAACTTGTTTCTTAATGTTTTGAATTATGTTGGTTTAACTGATTTTGTTTAATTTTAAATGTAAATATTTTTTGACGGCCTAGCTTTCTTTTTTGCTGTAATCTCTACTATTTATGTTGATCTTAAGGTGTTATTTACATTTTTTAAAACACTCAACATCAATGTAAATGAAGAAATTGATTTACTGTTACAAGTTTTATAAGAAATACCTTAACCAAAAAATAGATAAAAATAAAAAAGATAAGTAAATCAGATCTGAGTGACAATCTACAGTTTTACTTTTGAAAGTCAAACTTAGTTTGGACATTTTTAAATCCTAAGTAAAAGGTCTCAACCCAGGTTCTCTGTACACTCATATTTTTGCTGACCTCTCTCATGGAACCATTTACAAACAATGAATGCATAAAAAAAGAATTATCTCCAGCTGAAAGCAGAAATAATGTAAGACAGAACCTTAAGAAATGAAGACAACAGACTCTAAATCCTCAAAGTGATTTATTTAGCAAAATATGACCTCCCCTCAAACCAGACACCCCCACAGGGTGCATCAATTTGACATATAAAATATCACATCTCAGATTTTATTGATTTGCTGTGGAAATAAAAAACAAAATCCTGGAACCAAAGAGTTCAGAGAGAGATGTGATTTCAACATTCATCCTCAAAGAAGTATTAAGACATGACATATTCAGCATCTGTCATCCAGCTTGACTCCTCAGAGGAGAGTGAAACGAGGAGAGATTTATGAGGGAAACATGAAAGAAAGCCTGATCCCCGATAGAAAATAAATACAGCCTCTCCATAGGAGTAAACAGAAACCGAAGAAGAGAAAGAAATCACAAAGCACGGGGCTGGATAAACAGTCAGGTGCGTCAAGCTTCATGCATCTCCTGCACGGAGAAAGCGACTTTGGCCGGACTGATGGGTCCACAGCTGCAGCTTGTTGCTCTCTACGCCGCACTTCATGTTTCTGCACTAAACCATCATCATCTGCAGGGACAACCCTAAATGTCCAAGTGCTATTACACAGCGTCCAACCTGCAATTTGCTGAGCCTACAGGGCGGCACAGGTCTCCAAAGGGCCAGCACGTCTCCTTCAGAGGTATCCCAACAATGTGCAGACATGCAAGAGTCGCATGACGAGTCCTTTGGATCTAGAAACACCTCATCTCATATATAACGAGTAAAGAAAGTGTGAAGATGCACTCAAGTCAAAATCCAGGAGTCGCTCTCTCAGGACTTCTTGAATCCAGTCTGAAGTCCAGCTGAAGCAGCAACCTGCCGCAACTAAGTACAAACTCAGGTTCAAAGTTTGACATTTTGGGAAGCACACTTTTTGGCCTTTTGGTGGGAGTTTAAGTGTAATGTATAACACCACTGTTAGCTTAGCATAGCTTAGCACAATGACTTGAAACAAGTGGCACTGTTAGCCAGGCAACATGTATCAGGTTTCAGGTCACCTACTGACTGATACTAATAAATGGATGAATCGCATTAAAGCATTTAAAATTTTGGGCATATGTCCTCAGTTTCAATGCTCAAGTGTGTTAAACATGCATTATTTCCAACAGCCAGCAGGGGGCGAATCAAATGCTGCAAAAGAAAGATTATATTGGAGGATTTGGAGACTTGTGCCAGAATAAAGTTCTAATGTTATGAGAAAAAGTCACAGTTATCAAAATTAGCTTAGCTTAAGACAATAACGTTGTATTTTCACCAAGTTTGAATCGTAACGGTATGAAAAAAAAAGTTGAATACAATTTTGTGTTACAACTTTATCCTTGTTACATTATAACTTTTCCTTTTAGCATTACACTTTAAAACTTACAGCAAAACCACTCTGATCTTGCTACATTATGAAATCTGACTTTATTGTATGACGATTTACCAACAATCCTTTTTTGAATTTGATTTAAGAAATGCAAAATCAGTGGAAACTTATGCTGTACAAACCAGGGTAAAAGTTTCGCAATGTTTACCAAATCTCGCCCAAATACGGCATTTTGTCTCCAAAAACAAGATGACAACCATCAAAATAACACTTATCACACTAGTATGTGGCACAACACTGGCTTGAGTTGCTGTTAGCTGCAGTTGCTGTCTTTGAAAAGAAGAAACAGGTGAAAAAAAACTATATGTTTCTTCCTGTTTTTAACATTTGAGCTAAGCTATGCTAAGCTAGCTGCCTGATGTAGACTTATCCTAAACAAAAACACATTCGTGTGAGGTGTCAATCTTTTCACCAGGCTCTCAACAAGAAAGCGGAAAAGCTATTTTCTCATAATGTCAAACTATTTTTTTTAAATCGAAAGAAAATGGTGTATCACTGGTAGCCCAGAGCAGAAGCCGATCCCAGTCTCTGACTGTAGAGGGCGTAATGGGGGTAATATGGGCCTGTAGTGGGCAGCGAGTGCAGGGAAAGCGATGAGGGTCCAGGGGGGAGATGGACTTTACTGTAAGGATGATAGCGAGCTAATCCCAGGCTGGGGGGAGCCCTGAGGGAGAGGGAGCTGGGCATGGAGCCCGGAGTGCTCTGGTGGGGGAGATGGAGGTGGCAGGAGGCGGGGCCAGAGGAGGAAACAGAGAGCAGTTTACTGTCCAGTCCGATCGGCAGCGCCGTGTGTGTGCGGAGGTGAGCAAGGAGCTCATCTGACGTGGCGAAACGTTTGTCACACGGCCCAGCAGCCGAGACCCAGTTACAGGCGTGGGGAAGGGGGTCATTTGGGAGCATGAAGCCGTACGAGTAGAGCGGGTGAGACAGAGAGGAGGAGACGCTGGAGCTTTGGTGCAGGGAGTGGAGTGGGTGAGAGGGGTACACTAGTGGAAAGTTTGATTTCAGAGACGAGGACGGGTCATGGATGCAAGAGTTGCAGTTACTTCCACCCAGATGGGGCACACTGGGGTAGCTAAGACAGTATGGGTCCCGACACAGACCCTGCATGAAGGAAGGAGGGGAGGCACCTGTGAGAGGGCTGGAGCTCGGGTGCTTCCCTGGGACTCCAATCCCGCCCACACTGAGGCTGGACTTTGTGGGATCCATCCCAGGAACAAACTGAGACGGGTAGCTTGCATACGCCCCGACTACAGATCCATGGTAGCCTAAATTAGAGGACGGAAGAGGGAAGAGCGACTGAGTCGTCTTATAAGGAGAGATGGGAGTAATGCGACCGGGCCTGAGGTTGGGCTGGGACGAATCCGCTTTTCCCCCCTCGTGGTTGGAGCCGCCATCAGAGCTGCTGTTGCTGCAGTTGGTGCTGGCTCGAGCGAGGCTGGAGTTTGCATCATGTGGACTGTCTGAGGTCCTCTTGCTAATGTCAGAATCCTTTTTCAGGTGGTTGTTATTGCTGCTCGTGCTGGTTGGGCTGCCTTGCTCATGGGCAGAGTCTCCATTCGTAGTCAGGGAGTGAGACGTCTGTTGTCCACCTGGAGATTGGCTCTGTTTGTGAGGCTGAGTGTGTCCAGGTGGGGTGCTGCTGCCCGCTCTGGAGCTCGGTGATGCAGCGTGGGGCGGGTAGGACTGCTGGCCTGTAGTTGAATTCCCATTAGTGTTAGAATTATTGCTTGGCACCCTGAAGCCCACTTTATCACCGCTGCTGTTGGAGCTGCTGCTGCTGCTGCTGGTGACTCCGTCTCTGCGACAGTCCCCGCTGCCTTTGTTGTAAGGCTTGAAGCTACATTTATCATCCAGAGAGGGGCGGTGCTCGCCGTGCTTCAGGCTGGAGGAGCGACTGCCGGAGTCCTTGTCCCCCTGGCTGCAGGAGGAGCTCAGCTTGGAGGAGGATGGAGGGTCTGGTTTACCGATCTGGGAGCAGGTCTGAGCCAGGAGGGCCAGTGGACTCTTTTTGGCATCCAACTGCAAAAAAATACAGCCTCTGGTCAGCTTTTTTATGTTGGGAAACGGCAGAAATCTGACAACACAATCTGACAAGGTTTTGCAAAAAACGCATGCCTATGAAGTGATCATATCTCTTTGATTTGAATTACAACTGTCTCTTACAATCACTTTGATTTGTGCAAAATAACTTCAGGACTTCTGCTATCAATCACCTTGTGAATTTAGTGAAAACAGATTATTAAACATGCACGAAGATTTTTTTTTTATTTTTTAAAGAGCGCTTCAATGCCAAATGATGCATTCACCAGTATTTTCTTGATCTGCTGTTTTTAGCTTTTTAAAACATTTTTTAAATGTTAGGTTTAGTTCCTGCGGGAATTCTAAGTTTGGTTACACAATTCAAATGCAAACTTGTCAATGTCCCCTTGTTTCCTAGCACTTTGCAAGGGTATTTTTTTATTGTTATGTGCACTAAACAACTCCGAAAGATTAATACCACTGACTGAAGGTTAAAACCATCAGGAAGCATCCTTTAGGGAGGAATAAAAGCTATAAGTCTCCGCATTTATTCAGTTAATCGAATAAAAGCTGCTCCAAATCTGATTTTGTCATTTTAATAACATAAGCTGAACCTCATTGTGTTATTTGAAGGCCTGCTTTCACAGCACCGTGAGAGAAACAGTGTGTCCGTGTCTCCTTCAGATAAAGTTGAACTACATTAACTCAGCACTCATGAGCATGAAGATCTACGTGCTGTTATGTCGTAAAAACGGAGCTATATTTACATTGTGACATCAGGAACACTGCACTGCAAATGAATAAAGAGCAGTGTATATTTCAGAGGTCAATAAATACCTCGATGCTGACTGGCGCGGACGTCAAAGGCTGTAAATATTCCGGGTGCAGCAAGTGTCCGGTGTGCGCAGTCAACATCTTGATCACTCGAATGGGAAGCCGCTTCGCCTGTCGGAGAGGGTCCAGGGGGGTCAGCAACGAGACCGCAGCACCGGGACGAGACTTTGTGGACTCACTGGGCTCGATCTGCGTACTTAGTGGATCCGCAGCAGGGGGGAGATATTTCATTGGAGACAGGGCGCTGCGCTCCGGAGACGTGCGTCGCTCTTAGTCCCAAATGTTTCTCGAGTGTTGTTTCAAAATATAATCCAAGCGGACTCGAATCATTCCCCCTTCAAGAAAACAGACAGCTGAAAATGCCCCGAGGGACGAGGAAAGCTCTTAGTCCGTGTGAAGCATCTTTCTCCCAGAAATGATCGTATTCCAGTTTTAAAACCTAAAACATGAAGTCGATCAGAGCGATGCAGCAGAGAAAAATGCGCACAGCTTCTTCCTCTTTTAAAAGCGAAGAAAGACCTCACTCAGTAGATTCCAAGTATGAGGGCAGGACACGTCCTGGAGATTGTGTTCAGTCCGGACTCCAGCAGCTCTCTGAGCACAGCAGACAGACTTCAAAGTGTCCGCTGGGTGGCTGCATGCATAATGAGGTGGGCGGGCGGATGCGCAGGGAGGCGGGGCATCCGGATAACACATTCCCTCCTGTCCTGTGACGTGTTTTCAGAGTAGAGGGACAAGCATTCAGTTTTTTTAAGCCATTATAAGCAGTGACAGATAAACCACAATGTATATAATAGAAAAAAGACTCAAAGCTCCTGTAAGGAGCTTTGTAACACACTAAATTTAACCCTGATGGCTCTTTATGACCTAAATATCAAAAAAGAGCATCATAATTTTGATGGATTATGTCACCGATGGGTCATTAATCGAAAACTCTGTTTACCGCAACCACACGAAACCATGACACTGGAGTTTTCCAAAGTCCTGCCTTTGGTCATAGTTTTCAGAAAACGTCATTTTTAGTGATGTAAAGCTGCAGTTTTGTGTGGATGACAGGTGTAAACGTATAAAAATATATGCTGTTTGCCAAATACCCGGCTATATGTGGACATGGCCTCACTCTACATACAAGTGTTTTCGAGCAGAGTAACCCAGACACACTGCACATGTATGTAGTGTAACAGAAGTATAAACCAGGAGCATCCTAATCTAAACCTTTTCTTATGGCAGGTGTGAAAGACAACCGTACATGTCTTTAACCAGAATCCCACAGTTCCCAACAGACCCTGCTTCTGTGATCATCAGTTGTGGACTCTTTTTTTGCCAAGGATATAAAGGATCTCATAGACAGAGGCCCTGAGAGCCTTATGGCCAAACTACACAAGGTCCATCTCTGGTCTGGGGCTTCAGATCAGATAGGTTTCTAACCAAAAGAACGTGTCAGCTCACACTGGATCCACCTCATTGTGGTATAGCTGCATCCCTGCTCCAGCAGATCCCAGCAGGTATGCAACACTCCTATTTCTTCAGGATGCCAGAGCTGTGACTGGTCCATTGTGCAAGGAAACTACCCTGTGACTTCCTAATTAAAATACACTGTGTCTAAACCAGTTGGTTTTTATGTTGACTACAACAACCAGAAAATAATTGAATAGAATAGATCTTTATTGTCATTGTAACAAGTACAACAAAATTGAAGTCACAGCCGCAATCAAGAAACGTAAGAAAGTGTATAGAAAGTGCAAAAAGGTCCATAAGAAAAAAGATGATGACAGCTTGTCCATCATTCTCCAGTTCAGCCAGCCTCCACCTCCACAGGGTCCAGGACTGAGCTTCTTCAGCAGTCTGATCAGTCTCTGTCTCCTGGATCCTGTCTGCTCACAGCAGGTGAAGCTCTTCCAATGTGGTGTTGGTGTCTGGTGTTAGCTCTGTTAGCCATGTCTGTGAATAGCATGATGCTACTCTGCCTTCTGGTATTCCCTCTGTTGCTGGGTTAGCACAGCTAGCTCGTCCATCTTATTGGAGATAGATCTTACGTTCCCAAAAACGATGGATGGAAGGACAGGTCGATGTCGTCACTTCTTAGCTCAGACCTGAGAACCAGCACGTCGTCCTCACCTCCTCCTCCTCACCTTGTGGGAAGACATCAGGCCTTACACCAGTTAGCACTGACATGCTACAGGCTGCTAACAGCTGAGTTCACATGTAAACAATGCAGCCGTGGTTACATGTAGGATCTCCAGACAAACACAGGAGAAAAAGTAGTAAAAATATCACTGAAGCCACAAAAAGTTTGGTGTCCATGATGACCATGACCAACAAATGAGCCATAAAAAGTAATGATCCACTCCAAATACAGAGAAAGAAAAGATGAAAAAACTTACAAGAAATGGACAAATAAGAGAGAGCTGCTGCAAAAGGTGGCCATTGCCAAAATGTCAAATTAATTTTACACAAAGTCAAAAACAATTCCAAGAAACGCTGATAACTCATATATTGTGTATTTATAAACCTTTTTATGGCCAGAAGTCCACAGGAGATTTATTAACCAGCCAAATTTGTCTAATGGTATCGTTATGAAGTTCTCTTGATAAGGACACAAATAAACAAAAAGCATTAAATTTTTAGATATTTGAAGAAATATGTTCACACACACATACACACACACACACACACACAACCCGGGCCCTCAGGAGCTCAGAGTCATCAGAGACAAATCATGAGGCTCAGTCTAAAACCACCACTTTATGAGGTCGGACATAAAAAGTTTGACATATGACTGAGCGCTTACTCAACTTGAAGGTTGGTCTAAAATAAAACCACATATTCATGAAAATGTGGAAAACTCAACTCTACTCAGGATGATAGATGGAGTCGTGTCATTTCCAGCCCATGAAACAAAGATCTGAGAAACCAGGAGGAACTTTCTCCTGAGACGACATCCCGACAGAGAAGGACGGTACGAGTGTGCCGGGAAGCGGTGCATTAACCCCTTATTAAAACTAAAAATGCACTTCTCTGAGCGCAGTGGTGCAGAGAACAAAGTGAGTGAGCAGTGGAAACAAGGTCACGAGTCATCCTTCACTCTGATGTCAGGCAGAGCAGTGGACGTGGGGCAAACACCAAACAAGGTTTTACGAGTCCACATGCTTGTTTTCGTAAAGAACAGAGCGAAATGCCCCCAAGGGACAATTACTTGCTCAGGCTTTGATATTCACTGCGAGTCCAACACTTTTATGAGTCGATTCAGCGTGACTTAGCCCTGACAATAAATATATCTCCTCCATCACTAATAAAACTCCTCAAACACTCTAAGAAACCAGTTAAAGATCTTTTATTCTGTTTTTATTAGTTTTCTTTGTGTTGAAGATAACATACTGAATTTCACTCTCTCAGAGACATCAAACCTTGTGTTTAAAAGATGACTTGTTGGGACTTCTGGAAATAATTCTGTGTCATCTGTATTCATAACAAGGTCAAAATTCTTGAAAATCAATACAGTACATTTAAAAACATTAAATTGTCAAATCTTAAAATTAAAAATGGAAAACAAAAGTCGTTATGGTTATTCTTCTTGGAACTGTTGGTCCACCTTTTTGGGTTCATCATGAAACCATGCTAACCAAAGTCTATTTAATTCAGCCTCTGGAACATCACCAAAAGTCATTAAGGTTTATCCTCTTAGAGCCGGTGTTAGCAAAATATATACTGAGTATCATCCTCTCAACCAATGACAAAAATCAAAAAGTAATTGTGGTCTTTCCTTCCACCTCTTGGAGTCACAGCAGCAAAACGGATTGAGGTGTGTCCTCTTAGGACACTGAAAGAAAATCATTGGAGGCCATCCTCTTGGAACAACAACATGTAAAACTATTGGGTTTCATCCTCTCAGCACTAAAATTACAAATCTCTGGGGTTTGTCTTCTTTGGGGAATAATAGTGAAGCCACTTGGATTCGAGAGTCATGGTGGTATAACATTTTAGGATTATCCTCTTAAGACCCTCTGTCCACATTAGACATGCACTGATCGATCCTTAATTTTAGGGGATCAGTGATCTCCTAAAATTGGGTGATCGGCCCATCCTTACATATGGAACTGATCTTATATACCTCCAGGAAGGTCTGACAGCCAGCCATTGTTAGTACTTACGACACTTTATTGGTTGTTTCAGTTAAAACATAGAGATTTTATTGTTTCAAAGGTATTGTTCAATGATTTTCAATACAATAAGATTGGAACATTGAAGGCATATGCTGTCAGTTATAAAAGATAAAAAGTAAAGATCGGTACTGGCCCAAATCGGTATCTGCACGTCAGGCTTTTTAAAGACTGGTGATTGGTGATCAGGCCAGAAAATTGTGATCGGTGCCCCCCTTGTCCACATATTTAGACTTTACAATTATGCCTCTTAGACCCATAATACTTTTTTTTTTTTAACTTTGACCTATTAGCCACATTTGAGGACACTGCCCACATCATCTTTAGGGAAATCACATCAGTACACTCATTTTAGTGAAAAAACAATGCATTTAAGTTCAATAACACTAACAACAACTAATAGAGAACATAACACATATAATCAAACTTCCTGTACAAAGACCAAGTTAAGTTATTATACGTATTAGGTCTTACTTATCCCAAATAGCAAGGTGAATTAGAAAATGCACACCATACAAAAGCTTGGGTCGTTAAAAAAACATAAGGAGTTGTGGTGAACTTTTTTGGGACATGCAAACTAAAGTCATTAGACTTTTCTCTCTTTGAGCCTTGACATATACAAAGTTTTCAGGGTTTATCCCCTTGGAACCACAACAACAAAGGTCACAGCAGACCACCTTCTAGGAACCATGATAACAACAGACTGAGATTTATTCTCTCCAAGCAATAATAACATCCATCTTTTGGGTCATGTTTTGTGAAAAGATACTTTAAAACATAATTGTATTTCATTCTCCTGGGACTATTAAAACAAAAAATCTGAAGGGTCCGTCCTCTTTTGACCAATATCATAAAGATCATTGAAGTTAATTTATTGAGAACTGTAAACATAAGTTTTTGTGGGTTTATCCTTATTGAGCCATCATAACAAGTTATTGAGGCCCACCCACTGGGAACCATAAAAATCTCTGGGGCTCAGCCTCAGGAAACCACGGCAGCAACATTCATTTGGGTTTATCCTTTGGGACCAAAATAAAACTTTTCGGGGTTCAACTTTTTGGATACCTACCAACCAGAGTCATTGGTTTGATCCATTTTGAGCCTTGGTTTCAAAATTAATCTGCACAGAACACTAAAACCAGAAGTTACTGAGGTCTATCCTGTTGCAACCATGATAACCAAAGTATCCAGTTTCATCCTCTTGGAGCCTTGATAACAAAAGTCATTGGGGTTATCCCCTATAAACCAAAACAACAGGAGCCTCTGGGTTGTTTTTTTGGAAACATAACTCAATCATCATTAGAGCTTGTCCTCTTGGAGCCATGAATGCCTAACAAAATTGGATATCTCTTAATATATTTTACATGTTGGATGTTGATTCTTCTAAAAGGGACATGCATCAGTGATCTTTTTAACACAGATGATGAAAGGATCATGAAAATCAGTATGATAAGCTAAAAGTTCTGATGGATTGTGTGATTTTTTTTCACCAGATGTTAAACATTTTTAGACTCTGCTTTGAACAACACATCAGCATTAGGATAGTTATGATGATTTATCCTTGGAAAACATGGAAATCTGCATGGAATCAAAAAGACTTTCACGAAACAATGTCTGGGGGAAAGAACAACATGCACCAAATCATGTCGGGACTGAGAATCAGTTTTACGACCAGGAACTGCAGCCTCAGTACAGAGCGCCTTTTTTAACTAACAAGCCCAACTGGAGCATCTGCTCGAAAAATATTGCCATGTCCGGATTGTGTTTTGTATTAATTTCATCCTAGCATCTTTTTGGCAAAGTCAGAGACTTTGTCAAGTGTCAGATAAATCCTTCAGAGCGATAAACAGCGCTATTCTGCTAACAGAGGTAATAAACAACATTATAGCGACTAAACATCGTCTGACCCAAATTTCATGTCGATGTTATGTACAGTTCACGGTGTTCCCTAAAGGTTATGTAAGAAGGAAGAGATGTAAATGTAGCTGACAGATGCTTGAACAGGACGGGGCACATATTTCTTGTTTCCTCAACTCTAAGCCTGTAAAGTTCCCTCACCTGTTAGCTCAATGACCCACATTGTGTGAAGCTGTGTCATATCAACAGTATGACAGTTTGACAACTTGTCAAACAGCAGATATGTAAACCAAGAGCTTTTGTGCTGCAGTCTGATTGAGAGGTACACATTGTAGTTGTTGTTATGGAATTTGCTTCCAATCTGTCCTTTGGCGTTTTCTTTTAACACATAAAAACGATCAACACAGTGTCCTGAACACATCACCAAAGCCTATTTTCCCTTGTGAATTTATGTCTTTTTTACCGAGGAGGGACACTGTATGAAAGACAAATCACTTTTATATTAATGGCTTTATAAATCTGGAATGTTAATAACTTTACTGTGTTACCGCCTGCTGACTGACTTCGCAATGAGCTAATTTTGTTAACCTAATTATACAATGAATTGGTTAAAGTACTTAAAAATTACGGCTGACAAGAACTATTAGCAGCAGCCTAAAATAGTCCCTGTCTCAGGGGCTTTGATTCTCTGAATCCCTTTGCGGCCTCAATTGAGTGCGAAATCATTCCTAATCCTTCATAACCTGTGGGCATATGGCTGCATAATGTGAATTAGCTGACGGGTATTTGTACATATCTTGCAGGGTCCTTCCTAATCTTCAAAAGCAATGGTTCACATAAGAATATAAAGGGATGGTGATAAATTGATTATGATGTAAAAGCATTTTCCTCTTGAAAAAACAGGCTGTTTATTTTCAGAATCCCTCTTTTGAACCGTTTGAAAGCAGCGTTATGTGACTGTTCGAAACAAAGAAAACATTTGGCTAAAGTAACTGTCGCCTTGACCTCTGGCCCGAGACAGCCGAGCAGCTTCTCTCAGCCATCCATCAATGTCCCGTTTGTGATAAGAAGCAGGGAGTGGGAGCACCGGCTCATCAGGAAACAAGGTCACAGTCTGCACGGCAGCAGAGGAGAGCGTTTGTTGAAGAGGGGGGGCAAACAGCAGGAGCAGCGGTTTGTTGGTACAGACGTGTTTTATTCAACCAGATCTGCACAGTGTGTTCACAAACCAAAAGAAAAATGAGTTGCATTATTTCTCTCATGCCTTGAAATTGCAGATCTGTATCTCAAACAATCACTATTAATGTCCAACAAGTAAATATCAGAGAAAAGAATTGTTCTGTAACGTGAGCTCTCAAAGTGAGAACTGGACCCCGATGTGCGCACTATTCATGATCCCGAGACAAAAATAAATAAATTAATTTAAAAAAAAAAAAGAAACAGGAAAATAAATAAATAAAAACCAAGAAAATAAACCAATAATATATTAATTTAAATAAAAAAATAAAATAATGAATAAATAAATTGATAAGTTAATAAATAAATAAAATACACAATGAATACAATAAATTTAAAGCTCCTGCAAGGATATTTCAACTTGTTTAAAATCTACTGCTTCCTGTAGATAAAGTGATACATAATACCTATACTGATTAGGAAATAAATAAATAAATGAAAAAACATATCTTTGCTTTTATTTATTTATTCTTTTTTTTTTTTATTGTAACTCTTTAAATGTTGGGAAAAATATTTAGTTACTTGGACCACCACCTACCCCCTACCTTCATTTCAGACTTTATATATAACTATTAAAAAACTATACTGTATAACTATATACTATAATTAAACACTTTTTATATCTTTGGTTTTATTTTCTGCTGTTGGTTCTCTAGCATATCTTTTTTTTTTTTAAATCATGTTTCATAACATCCTTAAAGCTCCTCACTTAATGCTCCTCACAGGAGCTTTAATATAACATATATATTACCACAGTAAAATTATGTGTTACCAGTAACATGTGAGTTATAACAGCCTCATGAGGACACCACTATCAGTGCTTTTAAACCAATAGTAAAGCCAAAAACTAATTTTTTGGGCCAGTTTTTTTTTCTACTTGGGAGAAGTGCCACTATCAGCACACCCAGCTCTGATATATTACAACTTCATTTAAGTTCCATTGCTCTGTTTTTTTTTTCTTGTTTTTTTTTTTTTACACATTAAAACTTAAATTTCTAAAATCCAGTGACAAAGAGACCTAAAAGAAGCTGAAACCCACTCGAGGGTGGACACACTCTTGGTTGTTTCGCTTTTAGTTCTCATCCTAGTTTTGCTCTGATACCGCTAAGTGCAAACACAGGTCTTTCCTGGGTTTAGTGTTTGGAAACTCCCCATTCAAAGGCAGGTGTGATTCTCTTCAGGATGAGGAGTGTTAGCAGGATAGAAGATCTGTGGGAGGAAAGAGGAAAGACTGAGACAAAAGGAGGCAGAGCAGCAGAGGAGTCAGCGGAGGTCAAACACTGAGATTGAAGCCACAATAAACAATTGGGCGCTTCTCTTTTAACTTCTCGTGACTTTCCTTGAAGCTGGTCATTACCAAGCAGTGGCACAGCGTGTGAGTGATTACGGTTTCCTGTTGTTGCTAAAATTTTTGGACAAGTTTCCTTATTTTTCCTGTTATTTATGAAATAAAACCAAAGCAGTGACACATGGAGAAACAATAAATCCGAAATCAAGACGTGCTGATAACGTCGTCCACTGCAACAGCAAATACAAACAACATCAGACTTGTATCCAGTGATCAGGTCCTTCTAAAATACAGAAATCATCATCTCCTTCCTTTAGACAAGTGCAGACACACATAGCCTCACACTCTCCCAGCAGCACAGATGCACGTAACATGTCCTGTGGGTGGAACGCTCCGCAGAGATCAGGCTGACAGAGGATGCCAGCCTGCTATCAGATTGTACTTTGCCGTTCAGTGAAATTTCATCTGACATCAAAGATGTTTTTTCACACCCCTGTAGATTTGGCTTTTTGCAGCAGATCGTATTCCAAACACTCGGAGCTGCCTGCTGGCTACAGTGTACTCCAAAATAAAAGGTGAGTGCCCTGAAGAAGAGGGTCCCTGCTTTCACTGCTTGGATTCAATATTTTTTTCTTGGTTAATTTCTGTCTACATTTCTGAAAGAGAGAAAATTTACTGTCCTGTGGACACATTTGGGGCACCCTTTGGGTTTTTACAGAGTATGTCATAAATTGGCTGATTTCAAAGAAATCGAAATGAGAATTTAAAATCAGATTTCCCATGGATTTTTCAGACCTGTACATATTCATATCTGTCTGTAAACTGATCAAAACACTCTGCTCAAGAAATAACACCAGATCTTCTTGCTGAAATCATCACATGAGGATCCACAACAAACACCAAGGCCTGCCCACAGTTTAGCCGCCCCAAGAGGCCTCCAAAGGGCAGCACCAATCAGAACGAAGGGGGTTTGTATTGTGGGGAGCCTTAAAGAGACAGCAGCTAAGACAGAGGCCGAAATTAGGGTTTCATAAAACACCAGGGGAAGAAAAATAGAGATATTTTTTGAGCTTTAAATCATGTAAAACTACTACGAAGGAGACCAGAGACAGAACTGAATAAAGACAAAAAAGAGCACAATACTCTTTAAGCCTGTTTCTAGATAAATAAGAAGTATAGTTTTGATCCTCAAGCTGGAAAGGCCAAGTTTAATGAAGATGATCATAATGTTCCCATGATTTAAGTTGCTGACTTAGTGTGGCTTCAAACAAAAGGTTGGCCAATCAGAGGGGAGGGGGATTGTCAGAGGGAAGCCTCAAAGAGACAGCAGCTAAAACAGAGGCTGAAATAAAGTTTTTCTAAAACACAAAGGAGAGAACAATAGCGATATTTTTGAGCTTTAAATCATGTAAAACGACAACAAGGGGGACCAGCGGAACATAATAAAGACTAAAAAGAGCAAAATACCCTCTCTTTAAGCCTGTTTCTAGATAAATTAGAAGTAAAATTGTGATTCTAAAGCTAGAAACATTAAGTTCAATAAAGATGATCGAAACGCTCCCATGACGTTGCTGATTTAGGCCCCGTTTACACGGAGACTCCCGCAACGATTCTTCCTTTGCGTTTTCAAAAGCCACCTGCGTTTACATGAGGACGGCGTGAAAACGATCCGCGTTCATACAACTCCAGGAGGACAAGTCTCCTCTTCTGTTCTTTCTTTTTCTGCCGTTTTGTTGTGTGAGACGGTCGGCAATCCAACCATAACGCGCATTACCGCCAACTACTGGCTCAACTGGAAATGTGGCTGAGCGCGGAGCCTTTACCTAAAACTGCGAGTGCGCATGCGGTGATGTCAGCGTTTCACCCTGAGACGCTCCGCTCTGTGTTTACACGAAGCTGGATGGATTCAGACCTTTCCACTCTGGGGAGCGTTTTCAAAAGTTTGCGTTTTCACTGAAAACGCAACGTGGTCTCGTCTAAACGGAAGGCCAAAACGCAACGAAATGTTTGCGGAATCGATCGTTTTCGGCGTCGTGTAAACGGGGCCTTAATATGGCCTCAAACAGAAGGTTGGCCAATTAGCCAATTAGAAGGGAGGGAGCTTGTCAGTGGGGAGCCTTAAAGAGGCAGAAGAAGTTGAATGAAGCATTTCACGGATCGAGGATAGAATAAGGGTTTCTAAAATTCCAGATAAACAGAGATTTTCTTGAGCTGGAAATCATATAAAGATACCTTGAGGCACCAGAAAGACAGAATAAACACACACACACGCACACACACACACACACACACACACACACACACACACACACACACACACACACACACACACACAGACAAAAAGCAATAGCCCTCTTTAAGTTGGTTATTATAGTAGTACAATGGCTAATAATTTAATACACATTATGCAGCAATGTTTTTGACCTATGAAGGTTAGGTAAGTAGTCAATTTTCCAGTAGATCAGCCGTGAAATGCTGTTAATAGCCGAATAAAAGAGCTTTTGTTTTGTCGAAATTCCAGATATGTATTTAAAATTATTGACAATCAACTACAAGTTTTATATCAATGTATTTTTTAGTATTCTGTGTTTTCTGTTTACTTGGCTTCTACAGTCAGAACAGCGACAGGGAAAAAACCTTTAAGTTTGACGAGTAAGAAGTTATCAAAGATTGAGATAGGGAATTATCAGAGGTCTCATCTGTCAGGAGGGAAATAGAAACGACCTGTGTGAAATTTGTACTCTGGGTTTACAAAGTGTTCTGCACGGTTTTTAATCCGTGGTTGAACAATTAAATGTTTGTTTCTTCATCATGTGCACACAAGGTTTCGTGATCCCAGTAATGAGTTGGAGTTATGAGATCAGGAACTTATCATTAAGCGCTGTTTTAGCATCTGTTAGCGCAATTGTGAGATTTTGTTTTTATGTGAGCTGCTGCGATACCAAAGTTTAGCTCCACATAACGACAACGTCTATTTCATTTATTTAGATTTTGTGAAACTTTATCGCTTTGTTCTGCACATGCAACAGTCCAGAGGTGACTGCCCAACATGTGTCCCATTTTGATTAAATCCTGTAAAAAGTGTGTTTCCATCACATTTTTCCCTTAGAAGTACACAGATTTGATGCCAACTTATGCAGGAATGACTTATTACTTTTCTTTTCAGGCTGTTTTAGAGATCTAGTGGACCTTTTCTTGGCTGCTGCAGGGAAATTGATTGTGACTGCACAGCCCCGGAGGCGCTAAACAAACCTTTCCATTGCTCCCCCGTAGCCTTCACTCCTCACGGTAGCTAAGCAATCATTTACCATTGATTTCCCTTCTGTTTGAAACACTTGAACAGATGCAAAGAGAGGGCTGGGCTTATCACATTTGTCAGGGCTTATGCTTCAGAATTATCTAAGCCTGATGACCTTTCTTTACTCACATGGTCTGAAAAAAAAACCCATAAAGAGAGTTTATGTAAGGGTCACAAATAACAGAATTTATGACAACATTAAGCCAATAAAAGATGGTTAAACTGTGTTTGGACTAACAATCCGAGAGCTTGTAAAACAAATGAATTTGGATCCCTGACAGGCACATCAAGGAGAACATTTATTAGGGTTAAGATGAAACATTGATAAACTTGAGAGCAGAGGTGCAACTTGATTTTGCCAGCAGCTTTTACTACAACAGAAATAGCATGAATGCTCTATTTGTTCACTATTTCTTTCAGCGATTTCTAGCCACTCGGTGTGCTCAAACATCCTTGCTCCATCATCACAGACTGATAAAATTAAACCTCACCTGTTCCTCAAGTGTCCCCTGATGGCAGATGATAAGTGGTAAAATCAGAAAACTTCTGACCAAGGAAAAATATTCTCCATCAGGGGGCGATATAGGGAAAATGTGTCAAGGTGTTTCTATGGCAGGATCAGAATTTTTTCTTCTTTTTTTTAAGGACATGGTCACACAGGCCGTCCATACAGTGCCAAAGCTCGCTTTAACCCTAACACCACTCCGACAAGCTGCATGACAGACAAAGTTCCCATGCTTCCCTCTCCACTGATAAGCCTCTCTTCTTGTATGTTGGACTGTAAAACTCCCAACCTGTTGACCCCTCGTCTTGCTCCGCTCATTATGTTGTAGTCAAGCTTAAGACGAGTTCTTTTTGATACAGTTTGTTTTATTTTGAAAGTCACTTGCTATTTTTAGGTACTTTTCTTGCATGACTTCCTGTCCTGCTCAATTGATGCTACAACAAACTGATGCATTACTGCTCCGGCATCCAACCAAGTTAGGATAGTTGCGCATCAGCTGCATCTGGTGTATTCCATTCCCTTTGGCCAGTGTGACTCCTGGTGTTAGAGGGCTGTGTCCAGACCAGAGCGACTTAACATTAGTCAAAAAGTCACTTAAGTTGAGGCCACATTCTCTGTATTTACCAGAGAGACCACAATTCTTGTGTGTTGTATTACAATGTGTTGACATATATACAAGAGGCAATCAAGCTTGAGTCTGGTGAGTAGTGTGACCATGGGTTTTACTGGCCAGCGGAGAAATGGCGCCACAGGGGGCCACTTGCGCCTGAGCAGGATAGTGTGTGACTGCGCCCAAAAACTATTTAGACCCGAAAACAACATTTTTAGTCCCAAATATTTCTGATTTCCTCTATATTCTGCACTTTTCTACTATTCTCATATTTTGACATCATGATAAATATATTCATTTAAAGACGTCAGCTGTAACCCCTGTCAACCTCACTGGAAGCAGCGCCGCGCCGCTCAAACTGGGCTGGTCCAGAATCACAGGCTCTCATGTGAATAGCGATATCACACGATCACCATCCACTCCCATAACTTTTGATATGTCAGTCCACACCTTGTCCTTTTTGTCTGTAGCCTTATAAAAAGGATGTTAGGGATCATACAGTATGTTGAACCTCTCCACTTCCAAGATCAGCTTCTCTTCATCCATGGTGTTGTGTTGCATCTGGGACCCTCTGACCAACTGTTTACCTGATGTACATGCTTCCAGATGTGACGTATCTATAACATATTGGGAAAATTTACGCTTGAGAGTTCGTGCATTGTGTTTTATTTTGAATCTTCCGCGCACTTCCTGTGTAGTGCTTTCTTATCTACAGTGAATTTACGAGGTTTGGAAGCGGCCTGGGCGCGCGCCGGCACTTTAGCAGCGTGTGCAGTGGAATTTGCCTGCCTGATTACAATGGAAGCTTAGCAATCTGCAGTATGTTTCAAAGGCGCGGCGCGTGCCGTGGAATTTAGGGGTAACAGTTGTTGAGTTTCTGCAGCATTAGCTTTATTATAGTTGCCTATGACAGTCCAAATGTAGTTTGGTGAGACACCGTGGTGTGGTTGCCCCTTCTCGTGGTCCGTTTATTTGTGTTTTTGGTCAAGTAAAAAATGGCCCCGTCTGAGTGCAGAGGAAACCGGCAGAGGAGCAGGGAGGGGGTCTTTGGTGCGTGCGCTCTGGGCTTCTGCTGCACAAAAACACTGCTGTAGGGGTAATTTCTGCCCTAAACCTGGTGATAGGACCAAACTTGTTCCATCCCGGAGTATCACTTTAAAGCCCTGTACCTTGACTCACAATCACAAGGTCCCTCATCAAACCAGTGAGACACTTCCATGACTTTAATGGTTTGAAGGCGCTCAAAGTGTCAGAACATGCACTATCGAAAACAACAGTCCCCAAAGGCAGAGACACAGTGATAAAACAGTAATCAGGGGAACTACAGGCCCTCAAGAGTTGGCAAGAGTTTAAAAGCAGCTTGATAAAAGAGAATAATGAAAAGATTGTCATTTATAGTGGAAGCAAACTAAGATAGTTAAAAAGAAAACACATGATTTACAATGAATTAGCCTTAAAACACTGCAATGTCCACGAACTGGAGTCTGCTGTGTGTTAAATGTGTCCATTTAGAGCCATTTGGTGTTTGGTAATGAGAAAAAGGGCGACACAGGAGTCAATTGATCTGACTCTGGATCCCCATTAATCCTCAAGTTGTCTATAAAATCAAAGCAGAAGCAGTTAGCTGTGACAGAGCGCTGGAGCAGGACCTATGTCACACATTGATTCTCTCTGTTCAATACGTAGCTCTGATAGAAAACCCTGAGAGGTGTTTAAACGGCGCCGCAGAGCGGAGGGAGAGAATGAAAGAACGCTGAAAGAAGCAGTGGCTGCTCCTCGCACGCTCCCCACTTTGATGACTTTATTTACCTAACCTTCAGCACAACCCTCATTCATAAATGTCAGGAACGAATCCACGCACCATTTACAAGCCAAAATGTGAAGTACACCAAACATAGGCTGTGTGTCTGCGCGCACACAGCCACAAAATCACCGGTCAGCAGCAGCCCAGAACACCATTTGAGAGCAGTGGATGCATTTCAGCGTTCGTCCCACATCTGTCATCGCTCAGTGCACACCACACGCCTCCTCTGCTCTCCCCGAAGACATGAAGGCAGAGCAGACAAAGTCTGTCATAACACTTGACTTGTGGTTTAACAGACTGTGGCAAAACTGGAAGGTGGTAAATGAGATTGCTTTCTTTATTTGTATTTCTGTCTTTGCAAATAAATCAAACCAAGAGTGCACATGCTGCACGGCTCCCCTCGTGTACAGCAGACTTTCTTTCCACTTAAACTCTATTTTCATGTTTTGGGACATACTGTGCAGCTTTCAAACTGGACTTTTTCTAGCACTCCCCTTGAAATAAAATCTGAGAGAAAAAAAAAAACTTAAAAGATTTGGGAGAAGCCACTAGGGTGGTAAGATTCGTATCTTGCAACTGACCCAAACCCGTAGGTGGACACTCCACATTTGGAACCCTGTGAAAGAGAGAAAATCTCATGTTCCCAAAGATCCCAAGCTCATAGAGATCTCATGCTTGCAAAGCTCTCATGCTAGCAAAAAGCTCTCCCACTCAAAAAGATCAGTCTCAATTGTCAGGATCTCTCATGCTTGCAAAGGTCTCAGGCCTCAAAGATCTGTCATGCCTGCAAAGATCTCACACACAGGTAATAATCTATCTTGCGCGCAATGATCTCACTCACTAACAAAGATCTCATGCTTGCAAAAATCTCATGCTCGATAAGATCTCTGCCGTTCGCAAAGATTTGGCTGGCTAGCAAAGATCTCTCATGCTTGCAAACACCTCAACACTCACAAAGATGTCTCGCACTTTCTCGCAAAGATCTCACCCCAGATACATCTACTCCGTTCTGTTGCGAGTTGACTGCATTTGTCAACTCACACCAGTTGCATGCTGCGTGACTGACAGACAGCTAAAGTCACAGACCGAGGAGTTCCTGCGCTTCCCACTCCATCGATAAGTCGCTCTTCATTCATGTTGGGCGGTAAACCTAAAACTTGTTGACTCTTAAGCTGCGTTTCCACCAAGCAGTCCGGGTCGGTTCAGTACGGTTTGGGACAGTAAAATCTCATCCCGTTTGCGTTTCCACAGCAAACTGTGCCCTCTCGTGGTGGGCGGCGTGTAAGCCGGATGCCAGAAGCCGCAGCTGGTAAACAATAGCGCAACGCCGTAGCAGCTTACCCCACTATTAAATCCAACAAAGAAGAAAACGCGACACAGCAAACAAAGAGCACAGATGGAAGACATGCAGCATTTCGTCCTCTCTGAGATTTTCATGTAACTCTCTGTTACAAAGTGCAATCAAGCTTCGTTTCAGAGAAGTCTGTGTGCCGCCAGGAGAAATGCAGCCACAGTTGGGGTAAGTGATGATTCTTTTGACCAATCAACTGTCTGCAGTGTGTTGCTCCACCTCCCGAGAGCGGATCGGTTCAGTCTGGCACCCATACGAAAGGGTCTCAAAAAAGTGGGACGGCTCGTCTCGGTTTTTAGGGATCCGTCCCGGGATGAGTCTGTGGAAACGCCGCTAAAAGCGCATCGTACCGAGACGAACCGACCCGGACTGCTTGGTGGAAACGCGGCTATAGTCAAGCTCAGTAAGAACTGATTTTGACACGATCTGTTTTAAATTCAAATTCACTGAGTGTTTTTAAGTAGTTTCCAGCCACGACTTCCTGTCCCACTCAATCTTCCCTGCCCTGAATTTATTCGTCACAGCTTGGCATCATGAAAAAATAGGATGGCTACATATTACCTTCAACCACAGACTGTATAAAACATGGACGTAGCCTTGCCAATGTTTCTGAAACAGAAAATGAAGCACATCGGCTATAGCCGCCATATTGGTAGTGGTAAGGGCTTTGTGTACAGCCATAGGGCGCCTGTCGGTCATGTGACCCTCAGCTGTGCCTCTCATTGGGGGAGCTTGCGATCTTAATATCCTCTGAACGGCCGAGTTAGAAAAAAATTCACCCCCCGTACGGTGGGTGCCGATAGTGAAATTATCGACTCAGACAGGAGACGTTTTTTGAACCAGGGTGTAAATAGGTTAATTTCTGCTTTGAAAATTGCCTTTTTTTTGGCTTGGTGTTTATGTGACTTCTGGTACTTCAAGAGCCAGCCTCAAGCGAACACTTGAGAAACAGCAGATTTTAGCACTTCCGCATTGTCTCATATTCTTAGACCGGAGGTTGCCGCTTGCCTGCAACATGAAGGACCAGCCACGCAGACGAACTGCAATGAAATTGATCCAGTGTAAGTTGACACATTGACTTGAATTGAAACCTATTTGATCCGTTTGCCGTTAAGACAAACTGCAGACACTTCTGGTGTATTTCAGCAGTCACGCTCACAAAGGTTTCACACCCACAATGATCTCATGCTCACAAAGATGTCTCTCTTATTCCCAAAGATCTCAGGTTTAACACTGTTTGACTGTTTAAGGTATAAAACAAAAGAGAACACACTGCTTTAGCTTACATACCTGACTTGTTTTTATGTGTGGATAAATCATTTTACGTAACTGGCACAACAACTGTGTACAACAATTAACAGCAACGGAACCTCAAAATCAGATTTGGGAAAAAAAGGTGATGTTCAATCTTTGATTAAGTGAAAAGTTACATAACACAAATGAAAGATCGCCATGTTTGTGTCAAGAAAATATTGTCAAGTCGGGAATGGCTGTTACTTCTTGCTAGAGTCTCAGAGTTCCTGATTTGGCAGGAACTTATATTTTCCCACTCGGAAACTTGTTTTCCCGATGTCCCGACGCCTCACAAATGCAGCACAACTCCGTATGAAAGGTGAGGTGTCTGGTTTTGGTTTGGCGTGCTGTCATGACGGTCAAAGGAAGCTAAGGGGGGAACCGAGGGCGTCCACTGCCAGTCACAGAGCAGGGGACAAAAAGCACGGATGTCACAACCCTTGTCAGGCACTGATGGTACAAAAGACGGAAGAGCTCAATTAAAAGGCCATTATTGTGTCAGTAAATCAGCGTGTATCGGCCGCGTCACTTCAAACAAATGTGCCTGCACTCCTCACTATTCATCGTACGCATGATATCTGACTGCAGAGATCAAGATGGAGGAGGTGGTTGGTGAGGATGAGGGATTATTTTAAATTAAAGGGGTATTTCATCTTCCCATTGCATCATGGTGATTATTTAGAGTTTGTTTTATGGCTAATTCAGGAGATCACACACACACGTCACACTGCTTTAAGATGTAAGCAGGTCATGAATTATTCTGCTGATCACCCTCTCCTTTAGTTTGTGATGACAAAGTGCTCTATTTAGGAAGTTAGATTGAAATGTCTGGGGTCTAATTTATCGCTCCAGGATGAATACATGAATGTGAAGTAGAGCCATATTTCACACACACACACCCTAACCACGGATGGAATATTATTACCGCTGCCCCAGAAAGTTGCGGAGGGAACCGTTTTTCACCTGAACAAGCATTACGGTGTCATGTTGAACATTATTCACTGTGTGCGCTGCGCCCTGACACGTCGTGAAATATTTCCTGCACTGACCTCAGATTTCTGCTGAAGTAGGACAGTTTCCCCTCCAGCTTCGCAGGTATGATCAACTTTTAGAGGCTGAGAAACTGTCCGGATTTTCCACGGAGTCATAAGCGGGCTGTAGATTACTGATAACTGTTTGAAGTGTGGATTTCTTTTTCTGCTGTAACCTCCTGCTGTCTCACTCCCACTCACTCCTTTATTACTCATGTCCTTCTGGGAGGATGAGTCAGTTATTTCTTTGTTTATTGGCAGAGGTATTGATAACTTGTACTTAGAGACACATCTGGTAAAAATATTACACTCTAATGTGTTATTTAGAGATTTAATAACATCTGGAAGTTACACCTAAACGAAGGTCTTATTTTTGAGTTTGTTTCCAGCCTCAGCACTAAATCTTTTTTAACATGCAGCATGGAGAAAACACTTAATCAGGATAGTAAAACGGTGTAAAACCACATAACTGGCAAAAAAGGAGGTTGTACAAGTTGCACCACTATGTAAAAAAGTCTGTTTTATGGGAAGGTTTGAGCTGTGCTCCTGCATGAAGACCTCCATTGTGTTCAGCAATGTGCAGATGTACATTGGTGGTAGTGGTGAAGGATGAGTCTGTGAGTAGTCTTTAGAGTCAAATCAGCGCATTACAGGGTTAATCAATGGAATAGTGACACAATGTTTTCTCTAAATGCAGGATTAAGACTGAATGATGGGCAGGAGCACTTCGTGTCCAGAATTCTTACACAGGACTTCAACTAGCTCTGTTACAGTGTGGCGGTCTGTTGCTGTAGTCCCTATTCCACTTCCCTCAAGAGGATTTGCGTCTTTTGCCAGGCTGCCATTGTAAGGCCCTGTTTACACAATGTTTCACCCGAAAACACTAGAACACAGTGAAAAAAAAATCTGCATTTACACAGAAAAACTGAGGGACTGAAAATGCTGTAGTAAGCATGCCAGGCCTGTAGTTGGCGCTATAACTGTCTTGTCCAGAAGCTGCTTTTGGTAGATCTCCACTAAAGTAGAGTTGGGCTGATCATCTGGTGCATTGGTGAATTCTAAGTGCAGAAGTCGAGCAACAGATGCACATTTTGTTGAAAGACAGTCAGCTGATTCAGCAGCACAAGCACAACACAGTAGTTCTAGTCCTAGATGATTGTAACAACGTTACTGTCGTATGCGCTTGCGCAAAGCAGCTTGCTTTTTACACTGCAGTGTCTGAAGTGTTTCAGAAAAAATCCACCCCAGTTTCAAAAGTTTATGTTTTACGTTGGCCATTTCCGCGTGAACGCAAGGCTGAAACCAGCAATACTTTTGTGTTTCACCCCAAAACTGTTGTTCGGTAAAAAGCCCCTAGATAAGAAAATTTTCTCAATGCCTGATTAAATTAAAGTTAAATAAAAGTTGAGTAAAATGTAATCTTCAAAATTCCTTGGAGGTTTTAAGGTATTTTGGTATCTAACTTCCTGTGTTGCTTGATTCGCTCTGTGCAAACTGATGCCAAGTGCTGTAACATTCTGCAAAACTAGAAGTCTTGCATATCCACTCTGAAGGGCCAGGTGTGGAATTACATCAGAACGTGATGGAAAGGAGCCACTGGAAGTAAAACATCGACCAGAATCAGTTCTTGAGTGGAGACAGACTGCACACAGATCTGGTGAAATTTAGCCGTTTGTGCTACCTAATGCTACCCTTTTCAAGCGGCATCTTCTGAGTAAACTGTGCTAACACAAGAAAATACAGCTCTGCATTTTACACTGGTGTGTTGGTCCCACCAGCATCACTTTTAAGATGATTTACTAGATCAAGAAGCCATTTGGTAGGCTTATCTGTAGAGGTTAGTTTATACACTTACGTGCTCTTCCTACTTTATAGCTCAGGTATCCTGTGATTAACTCAAATTTGGATGACAAAAATAGGCAGTTAAAGTGTGTCTTAGACACCAGATTTTAAGGATAACTCTCATGAAACACTCCTGGGTTAGAAGCAACTAATTTGGTCCTTTAGCTTTGCAGATCTTGTTGGCTGATACATGATCAACATACACCTCATTAGGCAAATTTCCTTTTAAATCAAAGTAGTACATGAATTTAAGGTTGTGTTTAAGTTATCTTTAGGAGTATTCTACTGACACATTTTCTGGGATTTAGATTGTTTTCTATTGTCTTGCCTTTTGCGTAAGTCTTTTGATTATATATTTGCATGTCATCTGTCTTTATGAGCCCCAACATAATGACGATTGCTACAAGTTCTGCGATGTTAAACTGGTATGTGTTTAACATAGCATCTCATGTTTGTAAGCTTACGGCAATAAATCAGAGTTTACATCATTTATTAGTTAATTTTTAGTCAAGAATTCAATGAAGCTTCAGTTCATGAAGAGAGATATCTTTGTAAAAGTTGGTGATGCTGCTCATGGGAAATGAAGTCTTAGTGACGGACAAACAGTACCACTTTCGTCCAGAGGAGTCACCAGATCCAACATGCTACAACAGCACCTTATGGTGACTTTAAGCAGTAAAACCTTTGTTGTAATTTCATCTCGAAACAAATCATGGGTCATTGGCTTGAGGAGAGAAACCAGATAGATGTAGTAAAATCTCTTAAACTTTAGGTTGTTATTTTGTGGGTGAAAGTGCAAGTTTTGTCCTCACTCTGTGCCAAACTGTGCTGTAAATACCTCACAGTATGGCCACATCCAGCCTTTGTGGTGTCTCAGCGTCTCATGTATCCGTGTATGGATTGTGTCTACATGTGGGTGGTGCTGGCAGGAGAGTGCAGCGGATTGTCACGAGGATAACAGAACTAAAAGCACTTTCCTCGACTGCCACGCATGATAAATGGCTTTCAGAATGAGACTGAGCGTATATTATATCACCTGCAAGGTGTACATACCGCTGAGACTATAACTCTCCTTCTTTAGCAGAAGAAATGGGAGTATGGCATTGTATATTTCCCCACTCGACACATTTACAAGCCCTCCCTGTTGTATAAACTCAGTGATTGGTATTTCAAAGCACCTTGTCAGGAGGAATACTGAGCGCTGCCAGCTGCCTCAGCTACCTCAGCAACCGGCGAGAGAAAGTGAGATGCAGAGAGTTATTGCCCCTGCAAAGTTGAGTCCCTATTAAAAAACTCTCTCTAGTGACTGTAAATTTATAGTGTTTGTGCTCACTGCTGTTAAAATCAAAACCATGGCCTGGCCTGAGCCGTTCATTCCTCTGAACCAGTTGGGGAAAATATCTGTCTTGATGCAGGAAAGCCCCGAAAGTTGGAAAACAGTGGCCCAGCAGGAACAGGCTGTAATATTTCTCAGATAAAGGGGCTTTTCTGTATTAAAACAGACATCTGAGATTAATCTCCGAGTCAGGATGTCATAACTGAGGCTCTGAGAGGATTTTTGGCCTCATATCTTTGGCCAGCGTTTTTTCTTCTTCTTCTGTTTGTCATCTCTGACTATAAGCTTGTCACAGCGTATTAAGGTCTGAACAGACACTCATACATGTTTTATTAAAGCTTTGAGCCACAGAGGGTTGTTGTTGTGTAAATCTGAACTTTTTAAAGGATCGCAGCAGTATAAGTCACTCAGTTTATAGTTCTCTGTGTACTGACATGACAGCAATACATCGTCCAAGAACTGGGTGGATGTCCTAACAGTTACACCTCAAAGAATCTTACGTATATATGTAACGTGTGGAAGTCAAGCAGGGAGAAAAAACATGCCAAGAGTCAAAATTTCTGCCTAAATGATGGCTATGAGGCAGTAAGGTTAAGTTTTGTTCCCTAGAAAGCTCAAAGAATTAATCTTTAGCCATTCAAGAAGCACTGCTTGAAAAATAAGCCATGTCTCTGTGGTGGAAGTCACCACATGGCCCACAAAATCCACTGCCTATAGCTAAAACTGCAGTGTCAAAAAGGAAACCATTAGGGATGCATCGATATGAAAATTTTGGACGTTACTGATATTCAGTATTAATACTGCTTTTGTGGCCAATAACCGATATTTACCGTTATCAATATTGGTAAAAATAAATAAATAAATAAATAAATACATAAAAACCTATCTTAACACAGATGATGTGTTGATGTAGTTCAGAGAGAAAGAGTAGTGGGATCGTGAGAAACGATGACTTAGCTCATGTAAAAGGATCAAAGGATGGAGCGCCAGAAATGAACGCGATCAACAAATCACGTTTTGTCTGTTTTTGGATCAAAAACAGAAAAGGAGACATAAAAGAAGAGAGTCCACTCTTCTTGGGTAGTTTTGGTGTTTACATACTGATATGTTAAAAAAAAATAAAGGTTAATAAGTACGATCCAGAAACACTGGAAACTGTTCCGTGGTCTGAGGAATCCAATTTTTTGGAAAGCATGAATGCAGCATCCTCCGGTTTGGAACAACCTTGAAAGATGTTGGCACAGGATTAAAAAGCCAGCAACCCTGATGGAATGGGGATCAGAAGAGTCTGTGGCTTGCAGAGCTTACAATACCTACAGGTTTGTAAAATAAAAGTGGATACTGACACTGTGAAATTTTGACAAGTTTGCATGTCCACAATGAAAATAAACTGGGCTGGTCTTCAAATGCTCTTTAAGGAGGGACATAGCAGACTGCTTCTGCTCAGAAGACAAAGTACTTCTTTGACTCTGTGGTTGCATCGTTCATTTTCTTTGGTATAGTCAGCTGGAGCAGCTGCATCTCTGTTGTGGACAGAAAGCGACTGAACAGACTGGTGAAGAAGGCCAACTCAGGCCTTGGCTGCCTCCCGGACCTTGAGGAGGTGGTGGCTGACAGGGGAATGATGGTCAAGCTGTCAGACTACATGTCTCACCCCTTGCAGGAGACTCCTTCACCTGCAGTGTCTCACCAAGAAATTGAGAGGTCACACTGTATATTCATCAATTTTTTAGCTACACTTATTGTATTGATTTATTATATTAATCGTTGACTTTTTAGTTCAATATTGGGCTACAGAGCACAAACCTGTCAAACATAGATTTAAAGGAAGTGGAAAACTTTTCTGTTTTTGGCATTCTTTTTGGAAATCATGGACTCTTTGTCCTCCGCTCTAAAGACAACAAAGATAAACCAGGTTTTTACCAGCATCCCTGGTGGTATGATGATCAGAAGAGTCCGTAGTATTGTAATCACATGCTGCCATCCAGACATCATCAGCATCATGTAAATCAGCTCAATCATCAAATTAAGTTTTTAAATTGTGTTGCCATCCAGATCCCATAGAGGAATATTGTTCTGACACCCCGTCATCCTCCGGGGGAATCAGACCTTTTTGATGTGTGATCCGCCATGGCTCTCATCGGCTGGCAGATCTTATCTGCAAACAAGACAAGCCGAGCAGCGTGCAGACCAAATAAAAGGGGGGTGAATGATAAAAATGTCAAGGATTATCTTCACTTACATGGGGCGCTGTGATGTCGTATCAAAATGGATTTGGTGGAAATGATTTGGCAGGATGAGGAGGGGGATGATGGAGGAGGGGTGGGGAATGTGTATGTGTGTATTTGTCTCTTTTTTTATTATTATTCAAAATGTCCCTGTTTCCTGTCCTGACAAGAATACCTTTGAAAATAATCACCAAAGCTCAACATGATGCTGATTCTTTTCTCTCACACACCTAAATAAGTGAAAAACAGACACCCCTCCCTTTGAGAGCATTCAGAAACTCATCTCTTTGTTTTGACTGATGATCTAGTAAATACATATTCCCACCAGCTCCTGTGTTGCAGCCATCTTTCTGACACAGTGACGGATGAGGGTGTTTCCTCTGGCACGTCGGCCCGAGCAGGGAGAGTACACTGGGTATTAGGGAACTGTGACTCCAGGCACTGGTGCTTTACTGGAATCGTTAACAGGTTTATCACCCCCATTTGGCCACCAGTTTCAGGAAATGACTCTCAGTCAGGTGAGGACAAAAAGTGGACCTCGGACACAGGATGCTTTTAGAGGAGGTGAGAATGGGAAGAAAAACACTGAGGGAAAGTGAGGCAGGATGAATGTGGAAAATTAGCTGTGGTTATATTTTCATGTCAGCGGGGCTTGTAGTTATTCAGGAGAAGTATAAAAATTGTACCGCCTCCATGGACTCAAGGTAATATATGGACCAAAAATCAGTTACCACTATTGTTGATAATTTGACCAATTCTGAAAAAAACAGCTTGGGTCTGAATTGTCAGTTCCTCCATCGGGGCACACTGTCAAGGGTGATTTTTTTTTTCAAACTCAGCACTTAAAAAATTTTATGATGAAGAGTTTACCCAATCAGAGGCACAGCTCATCAGACCAACAGGTGAGTGCTCTATACCAGTTAGTGTGGAGGCTAAAAGCTCACCTTAGTTCCAATAATCAAAATAACTGCTGAGGATAGGCTTCTAAAAGCTTAAACAGAAACAGATGGGTGATGTCACAGACACTATGTCTATTTTATACAGTCCATGGTCTAGTCCAGCTTTTGGTTGTTCTAGCATGTTAGCACTACTACCAATTAGCATCGTGGCTAATAACAGAGTGGAGTTTGAAGGAAAGCCATCTTTACTCATAAAATGAACATTGTAGGGATACTCCTGAATGGAGCGACATTTTCTGTGCAAATTAAATGAGTGAATGTACAACATTCTGGCACAAATGAAACAAGTCTTACAGTCTGCTACATCATAAACCAGGGGTTCTCAACTGGTCTGGCTTTAGGACCCACCATTATCCTTTAAAAACAAGCTACAAACCAGAATCCACCTTATGTCGGCGCAGTCTTATGTATGTGAGCACATGAAAACAAACTTGTCTACTGGGAATAGTGAGTGTCAGTTAACATTGCAGGGTATTGATGCTGCATAATAACATCTTTTGTTGTTCAGGCGCAGACCTGGGAGCCACTGAAATTGACCCACTTCTTCTACAGTATGTTTACATGCAGCCTCAAATATTTTGGCTATAAGCCTAAACCCTGTTTCCACCAAGCGGTTCATTTTGGTTCGTCTTGGTACAGCATGCATTTTGGTGGCATTTCCACTGACTAAACCCCAAATAACTGAGACTAATGGTCCCACTTTTTGGGACCCTTCTGTTGGGATGCTAGACATAATGAAACAACTCAGGAGGTCGAGCAACACAGCTGTCTGGAAGTTGTAGGGCGTTGTTTTGAAAGCCTTTAAAGTCACATTTTTATGTCTAGTAAAAATTTATATTTTCATGTTAGATGTTATAAGAAATGAGTGTTCATGTGCTTGGTTTTGATTTATTTTGCTTGTGTTTAAGTTTTCAGTGTAAAATTAGAGCTTTTTTTTCTTAACCTTTTGGAATTGTTGTATTATTGTAGCTAAAAATGTCCTCTAAGCTAAGCTAAAGGTGTTGTTTGAACTTTGACCCTTTGGTAAATACCAGGTATGGTGTGATTTGTGTTTTTGTTTTTGTTGGTTCTGGTTGACACTGGTACAATGCTTAAAGTACAGCATGTGAAAAGATTGTGTGTTATTATTTTTTCTCTTCTGTGTGTGTGTGTGTGTGTGTTGTCATTCTTTCTGTCACTCTGCCACTTAACATTGAGCGCTGCTTCCCGCCCTCCCTCTATCTGTCCATCACGCCGTCACAGAGTCTGACAGCAAGGATTAGAGCAGCAGACACTCAGGTTTGAACACTTAAGTGTGTGTTTGTGTGTGGCAGGAACAGTCTTTGCAGTCTTTGTAGTGCTCACCCATGACCCACATTCTGGGCCTGAGGCGTGGGGAGGGCTTCAGGTAATCTGTGGCAGTGTGTCACTCTGAGCTTGTCATCTATGCTCTGCTGAATCCAGACGGCTTGTTGATCATCTCTCTCAGTCGTCACCTGTGAGGAATGTGACTCAGTCCGTCACCTTCTCTGTTTTGATGTTTGAAAAAGACACATAGAGGTATGAGCAGAGCTGGACGACAGGTTTGGATCTTTGTAGAGAAAGTGGAAGTCATAGTCTTGAGCTGTCCTCACTCTTCAGTTGATGAGTCAGAAAGATTTGTTGATCACCACTTTCAACATGTCAGGAACACAATGGACATACTGTAAGAGCCAAAGGAAGCATCAAACAGGCCTTTCCAAAGAAACTGAATGTCCTATGACTAGGTTAAAGATGGTTTAAGTGTCACGTCATGTTAAAAAAATAACTGGGGTTCTCGGGTCAAGATTTCAGCGAGCCAGCCCTCACTCGATGATTCACCTACATGTTTGATATTTAGTAGGTCTGTGAATCAGAGCCAGACCTACAAAGACCCGCTTTGACCTATATAATAAACTCAGCTGTCAAGTGTCATCGAGTTTATTGAGTAAAAGATGTTTCCTATTTTTATAGATTTTCTAGACAAGGCCTTCAATAATTTGTTCCGTTATTTTTAGATAGGAATGGAAGCGGTTTCTGGGGCTTTTGGAATCAGCCTCTGGTGGACGCCCAAGGAAATGGGTTAGGGTTCTGGGTTAGATTGGCATGTGGCTCTTTGTTACAAAACGCAATCAATTTTTGTTTCAAAGAAGACTGTGTGCCGCTGATGCATGGTAAGTGACGATTCTTTGGACCAATCAATGATTTGCATTGCTGTAGCCCCACCTTCTGGGATTGCATCCCCAACAGAAGAGTCCAAAAAGGTGGGATGGCTCGTTTTAGTTTATTTGGGGATCTGTCCTGGGATTAGTCAGTAGGACAACACAAAATGTGTGCCAGATGAACCGAACTGAACTGCTTGGTGGAAATGGGGCTTGAGTCTCTGAGTTTCTTCAGTTTTTTGTCAGTTCATCTTGTCTTATGGTCTTATCTAATTCTAAAGCAATGCTTTCCTCGTGATTCTGGGAAGTTCTTGTAAGTTTTAAGATTTTGTTTCTTTTTTTTATATTTTTTTGCGAAACCTAACATTTAAAAAATTTGGCTGCAATTCCTCAAGTATCCCCTAGAGCAGGGGTGGCCAACCTGTGGCTCGGGAGCCGCATGTGGCTCTTTGCCTTTCAACATGCTACTCTTCAATCCATTCATAAAAATATGTTTATATAGTTAAGAGTAGTGGTGTGCCGATCAATCTAAAATATTGATGTACTGATGCCAACGTTGGGATCAATGTTGATCAATGTTTGGGTGTACAGATTGATACTTAAGTTTCAGTTTCTCTTCTCTAGTACAAATTTAAACACACTAACAAACACAATAAATCTCGCATTGAAAATTGGAAATGTATTGATTTTCATTTTATGTCATTTCATTTATGTGTGAGAGCAAGTGTGTTTGTAAGACCCTGTGTGTGACGTGGCTCTTTGTAGTACCACGGTCATTTTTATGGCTTTTGGTCTCTGACTGGTTGGCCACCCCTGCTCTAGAGGCTGACTCTCAAAGCTTCAGAAGTCACATACACACTGGAAAAGGCTGATCTATACAGTAAAAATAAACAGCGTAACTACATGGTTTAAAAGATTGAAACGTGCATTCAGCATGGCTCGTCCTGCTGAAGGTTCACACAATACGGTTATGTTTTTTCTGTCTGTGGATCTATAATTGCATACAGGGATTCATATATTCTGGGAATTAGCTTGGGGGATATGGATTAAAGCATGGATAGCCCTACTAAAAAAGAGTACTTGTAGCAATAAAATGAAGGTGAACTAGCTCTTTTTTTTTTTTTTACAATGAACTAAGTTTAAAATTTTCAAAAATGAATACGAACGTGGACTAGTGTATTTAAAACAGTTTGAACTGAACTCTGAGCTAGCTCACTCTTTGTGTGAGCTGATGAACACTATAACGGGTGAATTCTTATAAAACCAAGCTTTTTAGAAGATATTGATGATTCAAGTCTAACTTGAGGGTCCAAGTCACTGTTAGCAAGGACGTTCAAACCCCTTCTCAACTTCATCTCTTCGACCCTCTTATTAGGTCCACATAAAATATGGTGACAGCCATCAAAAGGCTTTAAAACTCTACTTCAGATGTTACTGTGACATCACAAAGACCACATCTGTGTTTTGTACATTTTTCTCATAGACACTGCTGTTAGTGAGTTACCCAGTAAAACGCTAAACTCAGGGATTAATTCCTCTGTCATACCTTGAATATTGTAGTTAGAATATGTATGATTAGTAGTAAACTAAAGCTTCTGTAAGTCAGTCCAAAGTTGGGTCACCTTAGTCAAAGAGTAGAGGTGCCTCGTTATGCCTCTGTGCTTTGCTTTTCTTCCTCTACTCTCTCTTTGTTGCTCTTCCTGTTGCTCAACCTCCCATCTTGAGGCAACACAAAGACAAGGAGCAAGCCCAGCCAAAAGCAGAATACACAAGGAGGCTTAGAAATAAAACAAACCACAGAGCTGAAGCCTGAGACGCACGTTTAAAGTGAGCTTTGATGCAGAAACGTGAGAATTATAAATCACACCTCTCTCTCACAGGGGGGTAAACAGCACAGGTTTTATGTTGTTTACACTCACAGGACACACATCTGGAAAAAATGTCCCTCACTCCATTCCTCCTGCTTTTCTCTTCAAGAGAGCAAATTCTGGAAAGCATCGCTCAGCTGACAGCAAATATTTACCTCTAAATCTCTCCGGCCTCTCGGCTGCTTTGGTTGCAAACAGCGTGACGAGGAGAGGCGATGACAGGAAGGACTCACAAGTTGTCGAAGTGTTTGTTAAACAGTCGAGACATCAGAGGAGGAGAAATAGTGAGGAAGCAGATGTGGACAATTTGTAAACATAAATTGTCACTCTTTGGCCTCATGCAGGAAGCAGAAACGAGACGTAAACAGTCAGAAGGCTTAAAATCATCGTAGAATCATCAGGTAGTGACAGGGAAACATGAAAAAGTGACTCCAGATGTGGATGGTGGGACTTTTTGTGCTCCATTTTTGGTCACCACCAACTCCAGGAAATTCTCTTTAATGATGCAAAATGACAGTCTGACATGTAAACCAATTAGATTTTGGATTCACTGGAAACCCCCAAAGAACATTGTTTCTAATGACTTTCTGTTGCCCTTCATTTCCCTCCATGTTGGGCCTCTCCCCCTCTTTCCTTCTGTTCTCGTCTTATTTGTACTCTCCCCTCCTCTTCCTCCTCCACGCTGCCCTGCTGTCCAGACTTCACTTCAATAAATAAAGCCCAGAGAGCAAACTGCTTTTGAATGGGAGCGTCCTGCTGGCAGGATCTGAGCGGGCTGTTTATGGAGGGGCTTGTCAGCTGTTACCACTGGGATGTTGCAGCATGTGGAAACAGCGGAGAGAGTCGGCCTTTGATGCTCCCCCTGTTGGTGCTCCTCTGTTTTCTCTTTGATGAAGTTCTGTGAAGTGTTCTTCGGCGACGGGAGGCCGACACATCGACACAAGCTCAGGAGGGGAGGAGAGATGAACACACACGCTGTACGGTCCAATCTAGCCACACGCGATTCTGTAACACACCTGTTTAACCAGCTTTTTCTTTAGCGTCAGAGCCTGAGCGTCTTTCCCCTGGAACTACGAGCATTTACCAAAAATAGGGTAAACATTTCTATCCACAAGCTGTGATGGACTTGGTTTAATAACTCTTAAACAATGGTCGTCTTTGAACCTGATTGTGTGAATGTGTCTCCGTCAGCTCCCGGCGTTCCAGTTTAGAGACTGACCCTGTAAACTGGAGACCTTCAGCTGAACATGTCAGTGGATATCCAGTTTACAGCAGCTGTTCCAACAAAAGAAGTCCTCAGGAATACATCCTAGTTTACTTTGATAAGTGCACATATAAGTGTCATAATCTCCTCATCTAATCAATTTTTAATGATAATCTAAGCTGTCGTCTTCATTCGCTAAGCTGTTTGGGACTTTTGGAAATGGCTTTGACTAGCTTTGGACGGCTTTGTCTCTAGAGTTTGTCTACTTTCAAGAATCAACAAATCCATCTGCAGAGAAATAAAGCACCATCAAACCAAGCACAGGCACATTTTCACATGTTCTCCATGCCAGCAAGCTAACTGCAGTGCTATACGGCTTGTCTGTCTCCTTCTATGGTGACATTTTTTCCGGAAGGCCTTTATTGTTGTCTTACTGGCCTCTACTGGGCTGGTGCTGTTTTGTAATTAGGGTCCGAGGCCTGAGCTGAGGACACCTTCTGGCAGAGCAAGAAGGTGTCCTTGTATTTCGTCCGTTTCTTTTTATTTGTATTGTTTCTCAAAACTACAATGTCCTATTTTGCATAATATAAACACCACAGACAAAACCAAGACAAATAATGGGCCATAAGAACAATTCAGATCCTAAGAATGTTTTAACAAGTAATTAAAGCTGAACTCTATGGTCCAAACAGAGCTTAAATGGTTCCTATGGTCCATTACTATCTGTCTCTTTTGATGCCTGAAGTCCCGTAAGAATGTGCAAATCTACAGGAATCAGAATGTGATGTATGAAAAAAAAAAAAAATTAACTGCCCTAAACCACCTGACCAGTGGAGGGCTATAAGAAACTACTCTCCACTGGTGTGATGAAAACTATTAGCCAACTACATGCAAGCAAATTTTGTTGCTACATAACTTGTGAGAAACATTGCAATTCATGACCTGAACTTGTGTGAATAAATTATCTGACATCATGGACTAAATGGACAGAAATTGTATTTGTTCACCAGTAAAGCTTGCTCTAACAGCTTACTAAATTGTTAGCTAGCAGTCTGTGGGACAACGTATCATACATGATACAAATTTTACACAATTACTGAAGAGTTTATGACACTTGGTACATGCAACTCAAGACAAATGTGAGTCAGAATTTTCTAATGGTAGTCAGTTAGACTTGCTGTCACAATCACTGTAGTTTAACATGCTAACAGCAGTTTTTAGCTCTGCGATCGATTCTTCTGAATTCCCAGTTTTATTCGTGTTTTTTATGACTTTGTTCTTGTTTTACTTTATGAGTTTGTTCTTGTGAAAATTCAACTTTTTCTCCTTATCTCAACTTCTTTGTATCTGAAATGTGGGCCTTTACATGTTTATGACAGGATCTGCAGATAAAGCTTTAGCACCTGTTAGGGGGGGGACTTCCAAATCCCTTAAAATACACTAGTTCCTCACAGCTGATTTAACGAACAGACGAGTTACTGGTCTCTGAGTTTAAGAGAACAAACATGTTCTTCTATTTACCACATAAGGAAGTATTTTAGCGTCCTCTCGGTGTGAATGAGAGTGTTCATTCCTCTCGACAGTGTCATTCACAGCTTTACAAGCAGCTGAGAAACACTGGACGCAGCTCTCATTTATAAACACCCTCTGAGTTTCTCTTTTCAAAGCCCAATTAAAGCCTTTACAAGAGGAGTTAAAGTTATGGACTCCAACAGAAACTGAGAACATATGTTGTGATGTGAAAGCTGCTCTGACTTTGACCGGAGCTATTGGCATCAGCAGCTTGAATTAATATGTCAAATTAGAACCAACAGTGCTGTTGACAGAACAGAGTTGACCTCTGTCAGAACAAGTTCTCCTCTCTTATGTTAGCCCTGTTTTGAAGACACGCAACAAATTGGCCTCTTTTAACCGAGCTTTATGGAATCTTATGTCACAACCTTCCTCCCAGGCAAACTTTTGTTCTTTTTTTTTGCCTCCGCGCTGAATATATTCGTGCGATTTTCAAGTCTTGTGACCAGATGATGGGGGTTCATGAGGTGAACTCAGATAAAAATCAGAGATTGTCAGTTGCACTAAATGTCATTGGCGTTTTTTAAATAGAGGAAGATTATTGCTCCAGGCTGCACTTTGTTCAATGATTCGCTCCTGCTTACTCTTTCATGTATCATTTAGCACATGGATCGGTCTGAGTTATGTGTTTTTTTCTTTTAAGTTTTAGGACACAAAAGTTATGTACACATACTGGATCATCTTTGAGACCTTAGATCTGAGAGAAACATTTTTCACTCATTAGTAGTCCAGAGTCAGAGTCTGATGTTTGACTTAATTTGTTTGTGGAAATCAAATTCTCAAAATTCTCTCAGGGCTGGGAATTTATCCAATTGATTACAATCAGTTAACAACAGAAAAAAATGTAACAGTGAAAAAAAGTTACACATTTTATCCCCATTTATTTGGGAAGACTCAGTGTTAATCTGACGCTAATAGGTTTTTTGGTCAGTCACACGGAGATGTTGATTAAACTCTTGAGGGACTGAGGTCAGTTAAGGGACAATTTTAGAGGTCTGTTTATAATTAGCCAATGATATTTTATCACATTTTTTTCATTGTTTGCCCCATTCAAGTATGAAAACAAATTCAAAGTTTGCAAAAAGTCCTCAAAAAGTTTGAATTTATTAGTTAAGCCATGAAATCATTGCTGGCTCAATGCAGCAATGTTCCTTAACCTGAACTTTGTATCGAAAATATTGCATAAGATTGAAAATAGACATAATTTTATTAAGTTCATGTATATGTCTGTTTATGGATTCAGTCATCTGCTAAAATACATTTGAATTGAAAAATACTGCCCCCCATGTTAAATATTGATGCGTAATCAATTGCTATTAGATTGCGATTAATCTTGATTAATTAATTAATTAATTAATTACACAGACTTTAATTAAAAAGGCTATTTTTTATGTGGTCCCACCACTAAATCTTTTATTTACACTCCATTCTTGACTAGTTTTGTTTATCTAAAGTGTCTGTTATATCACTGTTTACTTATGTACTGTTATGCTCAATGAGGTGTAAAAAAAGTCTCAATGGTTGGCGCCATTCCTGATCAAACGGCGGTCATCTCACTGGTATCTGTAGCTTCACAATGTTTGTCAAGTTACTTCTTGGGTTTCAAGCAGTGGCGATTGCTCAAAGACTGCAAGGGAAGCTCAGCTTCCCCTAAAATGTCCCCCAAAAAAGTGGTGATATGTTCTGCTGTGTGTACATTTTATTGACAAAATATGCGCTAGAATTCCTTCATCTTTTGTTCAGAATCAGCTACCTATCACAGGTAACTGGCGCCACCTCCTTCTCATTCATCCCTGCAGCGTCTCAGGGCTTTGACACAATTGGACGCTGGGCGTCTTCTGACTTAAGCAGGTAAGCGTAGAGTGGGTTGTTCCACTGCGGAAACTGGACGGTCATTGGATAAACGCTGGGCTTTGTCCCGCCATCAGACGCTCAGCGTCTCTGGGGGTCTATGAGGCAGTGGGCTGGCCTGGATGCTGGGCTTCTGCATGATGATTGGATGATCTGTCTGAGGCTAAATCCCTTCTTGATTGACAGTGAAATGAGCCAGTGAGCAATCTTGAAGTATAACCCTCCACCTGAGCACCTTCTGAGTTCTACATTTACTTGTTCTGAACTGATCCGGAGGCTTTATCTATCCCCAGCAAGTTCACTTTTCTTAAAAACGACAAGCGTTGTGTTTAAAGATTCTCTCTCTTTTCACCAATAAGCAGCTACAGCTACAGCTGTGGAGCTTCTCCCCCTGTCACTCACACTTACAGCCTGTCGTAGTTTCACATAGCAGCTCCAGCTGCTAACAAGCTGACACAGAGGGTAGAATTCACGTTTAAATAAATAAACAAATATATGATGTAGGCCTGAAAAAAATTATCTTCCCCTCCTTGACTGACCAGCATCCACCACTGGTTTCAAGCTAACAGTTAAACAAACAAAACAAAAAAATTGCAGCCTCTGACAATCAAAATTATAAATATGTGCAACTGAGCAAAAAGAAAGAATGAATTGAAGGCCTATTTTGGAGCCAAAGCTTACCAACGCAGCAACAATAAACAAAGTTACCTGCAGTACCACTTATGACCACAGGTCTTTAAACTTCATTCAGGACGACTCTCACCAAAAAAAGTCAAATCTGCCTTTCCACATGCTTACAGAGGCCGTCTGTGATTTCACAAAAGCAGCCTATGCTAAAAATAAGAACGTGGATCATCTTATGAGAACAGTATTTTCAGAATCATCTGTTGTATTCCCCACATTTCAACACTTTGATGGTGATAGGAGAGTCGGTTAGCTTCAAACACTGCTGGGTATTCAGTTTCCTCATGGCTTATTGTATTTATCTCATCTATCAGCTGTCATCCCACTCTCCAGGAAATGCAGAGCTTTTTCTTGTTGACTGGCCCCGGCAAAGTTTGGATCAGATATTCTGAAATAAATTTAAACAATTGTAAAATGAAAAACGACAAATTAGTTTTACATCAAAACAAAACATCTGAAACCCATTTATTTGTACAGTTGAAAGAGCTTCACAGAATTTCTAGGACAGAGATGATGAAACAAGCAGTTTATTGATGAAAACAGGCTAAAGCTGACAAATAAGTTTCAGTTATGTTCGCCCAAAGGCTGAATGTTTTCTGTTACATAACTGCTCATGTAATTATTAACCAGATTCATCTGGATAGAAAGCTGAATTTTCAGCTCCGAGCTGAGCTCAGTGAGCTCATAAATTTAGAGTCTGACCAACTGTCAGCAAAATCCAGCAAAGTCTGCTTTCTTACTGCAGAACAGATTTAGAGAGTAGGTGTTAAAGCTGCTCTTATTCTAAGTCAACATGACTACATCAGATCTAATCCACCTGATGAGCTTTCTTTTTTGTTTTCATCATTGTTTAAATATCTGTATGCACTGTATGTATATTCTCTGGTGTGGACTGCTTTTCCCTGTGTGCTTCCACACCGTTTTTAAAACCCAGAGGAGTGAAGTAATGCTCAGCTGTAGCCGAGCTGCTCTCCCATCTGGCAGACAAATGCAAAGCATAGCAAGCTGATGGTTTTTGTAACTCAAAGGACTTAAATGTGAACACGTTTGACTTTCACTGTTCTCATGATCTTCCAAGGACACAAACTCAAACCAGGGAGAAAATGTAAAAGTTGAAATTGATTACTAATGACTGCAGAGAGCCTGTTTCACCTCAGTGGAAACGTTGAGTCTATCTTAAATTTCAGAGCCTCAAACGACCCGAATGTCAGCTCTGCAGGTGTGTGACTGATCTGAGGTCAGAAGTTTAGCTCAATCATCTCAACACCACCCCCTATCAGCTGAGAGCTCAGCTGATCACATCTACATTAGACATCTGCTGCTGTGTCTGATTTTATTAGTGTCGTATGTACCAGCACTGATCCTTCTTCTGTTCAGGCTTTGCCTTTTCACTAAGACATGTGGAAGGGCAGGGAGCTCCCAGACTACAGACATATCACAATTACAACTTATTGCAAGCAAATCTTTCTACGAGGGTAGTCCTGACTGAATCTTTGGTTTGTCTGGGTTTTGACGCCCCCTGTGGACACATTTATCTCATACATCCGGGATATTCAGTTATTGAATTCCAGGATCAGAGGGCTAGATATTTTCAGCAGCATTAAAAATGTTGTAATGTTCTCTGCTTTTACAAACTTTGAAAAAGTTGAAGGAATTGCATTTACTTCTTTGAGTTTAAATGGAATATTTTTGTTTCCCTTTCTGTCTTGACTTTAGGGTGTTAAACTCTAACTGTAAAATGAATTGATCTCTTTAAACTTGCCCAACTTTGCCTATTTTTATGTGATGAAATGAAGCACTTTCAGTCACGTATTTGGTAGAATATTGGGCATATATGCACACTTGTTGTTTGCAAATTCATCAGCTACTGATGAGATGATGTCAGTCTTTTTTAATTCATCTTTCATCTAAGTTTTTTGTGAGTGTATGCTTAAAAAGTCACTTGGATTATAATTTTAATAGCAGATGCCCCCCTTAATTTGATATTGAATTAATCTAACTTTTCTTTCTTTCTTTCTTTCTTTCTTTCTTTCTTTCTTTCTTTTAAGATTTTTTATAATTATTTTTGTCTTATGTATCATTTACAATCTTATCTAATTATTATTTTTCTTATTTAATTTTGTCTTATTCTACTTTTTCTTATTTTTATATTCCTATTTTTTTAAATAAATTTATTCCCCTTATCTTATTTATTCATATAGTTTTAATAATATTACTTTTTAATTTTTAATTCAATATTTTCAAAAAATATTATTTCGCTTAATTATATTTTTTTGTATTATTTATTTTTTTCCGTTTCTCCATATTATTTTTTGGGGGGCGGCGCTATTGGGTGCCAATAGTTCGGTCCATTGTGACTTGTTTTTAGCAACCAAAGTTATCAGCCCAGTCAAGTCCTGTTATGGACCAGGATTGGGCTAACAACTGGGGCTTTTTCTTCTTCAGGGAGCTGTTTGAATTTCCCAGTCTAGTCCAAATGGTCGAGGAGTTACAGGAATTTAAAGAGCACTTCTAAAATGGAAGTGTCATCAACACGCTTGCTGCAGATCATACATGTTGGTTTTGCATTTGTAATATAGTACAGTAAACAACAACAACAACAACTTCACTGTTTTATGCTATCTTCTTTTAGCTATCAACAGAGATAGTCATGGAGTAAGATGGCTCACTCACATGCTAATTATGTACACAATGTTTGTTGTGCCCAGATAAACAGGATTTATGAATATGGGTCAGTTTGGGGCCATTTAAATGTTGCTTGAGGGCCAGATTCAAGGCCCTGGGCTGCTGATTGAATAGCCCTGCTGTTCACTGGTAAATCGAGTCACACACTTAATAAATCATCTGCTCATCTGTATCACTCATTGTGGAGTTTGTATCTTTAAAATGTTATAAAGAGAGGCTGTTCTGCTGTTTGTTTCTGAGCCTGCAGCAGTAGATTTAATCATTGAAAATCCTAATATAGGCATATTTAATCCTTATGTGATGGTCTTGTTTGCATGTGTAAGTTATTCAGAGGCCTCTGTATTTTCATATGCAGCCTGAAACTCCTCACAGGAGCTTTAAAAGAAGAAATCTTCAGCCTCAGATCTGAAGAAATCAAGCGAAGACCCAAAAAGAAAGATGAGATGAAGGCAGATCTGACTTAATCATTAGGACAGCACTTGAACCCTTAAAGCTCAACACCTGACAGAGAGAGACGGATGATTTACTCCAGATTAAAGCACAACAGACACATTGTTCTCTCATCTTTCTGCCTCTTTTCTCTCACCCCGTTTATCCCCCTCAGCGAATCATTGATGCCATTCATGCCCCTGAAATGCTACGCCGTTGTGATTTTCTCCTCCTTCTTCTCCTTTGTTTCTCTGCTCGCTTTTTTTCGCCCAACCCCAAGCCTTCCCGGGGCACTGGAGGCTCTCCCTCTTTAAGTTTTTCTTTCCGCTCAGATTAAGTGTGACAGATTGGCAAAGGAGGCACATGACAGGAGTTCAGATGGCAGACAAGAATAAGATCAGACATGTGATGCGATATTAAGAGGTCACAAGAGATGACGCGCACACACACAAACACACTCCCAGATGAACCGAAGGCGTTTCTCTGCACACAGATTCTAACTGTATGATCAAAGAGCACAACCTCCCCATACATGCTCTGGCTCAGATCTTATCGCAGCTTTATCACCGCTGAAAAGGGAGCAGGAGAGTGCATGAACCATCAGCGGTGAGCGGCTGGAATATAAAGTGAAGGTTTGACATCTGCTATAATTTGATTAGACTTGGGTGACATTCTTTCACACTACTCAGGAGGGAGAACGGCATCTGCTACTGCCAAACGCATTAACTTCTGTGAACTCAGAGACAGGAAGAAGTGAAGTATTGTTTGAGTCGACTCTCTCTTTCCATTTGGTCAAACAACAGGCATCCTAATGCTTTCAAGACAACTCATGACAGCTCTCGGCGCAAGATTTATAATGCTGGAGAATTGTGAACACATGTAAGCGAGCAGGGTTGGATAATATTACCCAGAGGAGATAGATGGGTAACAGGAACCTTTAATAGTAAGAATGCAGGGGATTTTCTGCACACTGGGCACTGGGCTTTGCTTTATTAAAGGCATGGTGGTTACAATAAAACTCTGTTCTTCAAGAATGATGAAATTAGGCTCTAATGTTATTTATTTTATAGCATCAGACTCAGCTCCAAAGGCAACTTTTGTGCAAACGTTCTTCATTGTTGTTAATGCATTTCACAGGAATTAGACTGTCCTCTGCAAAAAAAAAAAAAAAAAAAAAAAAATGCCGTCCATGCAATTAGGTTACTACAGCTTCACACTAGAAAAACATAAGTGACATCACCCCTTGGTTGCTGGAGGATGTTTAAAATCGCCTTATTGAAATTGGTGACCTGATAAACTGTATATTTGGATGTAGTCCCACTGACATCACATAATTTTTTTTGACAGAGTTTTGAAGCCCGTCATAATTTTGGACCATATTGAAAAGGCTTGATTCAACTTGGCTCCATTAGAGTCGGGAAGGACACTGACAGTATGCCTGCCTGTCAGTTGCCCTTAAATGGGAAAAAAAAACTTGTAAGTAGCTAAAAAAAACTTTGCACACAATTAAAAAAAAAAAAAAAAAAAAACCTTTTAGATAAATAAGCTTTCCTGATCCATTTTTTTAACCAAAGTGTTAACAATTTTTGTTTTTATCATTATTTTATTCATTAATTTAATTTTATTTATTTATTTATTTGAATGTGTGTGTATTTCATTTCCAGTTCCTTTACAGCCAACCCCAAGTGGACAATTGAGGAACTGCAGTTTTTAGCACTTGAACATTGGTATCATACTTTAAAACCTGGCAAATAGACACAATGCACTCACCTGCCCATCAACTCATATGAGCCTCTGGACATGCAAATTCTTTAAAACTGGTATCCTGGATATAATATAAGTATTGCATTAGATACATTTTTTGCAGGACTCATATTGAAATTTTATTTAATTAATTAGTCACAATTAATCAATTGAATCGCAATTTAATCACAATAATATCTGACAAAAGAAGCAACATTTTTCAATTTAAACAGATTTTGGTAGATGACTAAATCAACAAACAAATATATACTAATTAAGTGAATGGTAATTTTTTTCAGTAACTATTTAGTTGTAAATAACATTTTAAAATACCCCTTCATAGTATTTAAATACCCAGCCATTTCTACTTCTGTCTTCTTCTACCAGGCTGTACAGATGTTTAATTTGTGGTTAAATAAGCATCTTTGCAATGGATGTAATGTGAATATATACTGGTTTTTGCTGCCAGCCTCAAGTGTACACATGAAGTACAGCAGTTTTTTTAATTGCTTTATTTTTTAACAAATTTCTGCTTGGTTACTACAAACTAAACCGTTATATAGTCTAAGTTCAGAAAAAAACAAAAATAAATAAAAAATAAAAGGTAGAACTGAGTTTAAGTGGCAACCTCATGCCTGCAGTTCCTCAAGTATCCACTAGAGGCTGGCTCCAAAAGTACCAGAAACTACATACACACTCACAAAAATAAATATTTTCACAGCAGAAATAAACCTGTTTACAGCCTGGTTCAGACAATGATTTGAGGCTGAATCACTTTTTAGATTAGCAGATTTTACATTCTGAGAGTTGTATTTCTCGATGTACAACTAACAGCTGTGAGACTTCAACTCTGCCTTGTGCTGGATCAACCAAAGTTAGGTTTACAGAATTAGCACTACAGATTTAAATGTGCTTCATATGATTAAGTGTGACACATTTATTGACCTTATGTTACTGGTTTAACTTGTCATCATAGAGACACAGAAAAAAAACAGTGAATAACTGAGGAGAAAATGTGAGGGGTGGAGAATTCCCCGTGACAACTGTGAAGCCTGGGGAAAAAAAAAAAAAAAACTGTGTCCCCGGCAGCAGGGTCCAGCAGGAAATTCAATAAAAAGTCTTCAAAAGGCCCGACCCTGACAGTGAAAAATAGCAAAATTATAACATACAGCAGGGTAACGAAAGAGACGAGTTATTGTATTTGGCAGTGAATCGGGAAGACAGAGAGAGAGCCCAGGGCCGCCACGTCAAATGAGCCGTCACTGACGGAGGGAGTTAAGCCTTGTGGTGATTAAATATAGGCCTCAAACCTGCAGGCTGCCAGGCAGGCAGGCAGACAGCAGACATGTTTGTGCACAGGCAGCAAAATGAACTGAAAACAAAGAGAAAGAAAGAGAGGGGGACTCATTTCAGGCTCCAGCAAGGAGCAGACATGTTTAATATCCAGACTCAGATAAGCGGACGGTTCAGGGGGCGTCTGAGGAAGATGAGGATATGGAGCCTTGGCGTCACTTTGTGTTTACAGGAATTCAGTCAGAGTGATATAACCACCATTACAAAACCAGTGAAGGAGAAGACCTGTCCTTAAAAAGTGCTTCAGGTTTTATCCACTGAACTTTTAACTTTGCAACAAGTTCTGGGAATTGCAAACAGCAAACACTCAGGGAAAAAACAACAGGTTTCTGTAACTCAAAGTCACAGTGAAACTGGAGTAAAGATGCAGTTAAAACAAAGGTTTAGGAAAAACAAAGCTAACAATTAAAAACAACCTTGGAACAGACACTCTAACCTGACATTTATTTGTTTAGATACAAGTCACGGGTGTTTTTGTTTGTCAAAAGTAAAAGAGGAAGTAAGTACCAATGTTGGGTATTCATACTAAACTTGTGCAGATTTTCAAACCTCTACATATTCACGAGTTGGAACAATCCCTGAATCTGTCTTTAAACTGATCAAAACACTCTGTTCAGAACATAACACCAGATCTTCTCCAGAGCATCACGAGAGCTTTCCTAATACGTTCTTGCCACGTTGGGGAAGTGGGCCTCAAACACCAAGGTCTGCCAATACTCCGCCCTCAACAGGCCTCCAGGGGGCTGTCCAGCCAGAGAGAAGTGGTTTGGGAATGAATAGCCTTAAACAAAATGTTTCAGACAGAGCTGAAGGCTGAAACAAGAGTTTTAAGAAACAAGACGAAAATAAATTACATTTTTTTTTTTTTTTAGCTTATAATCATGAGGGACCAGGGGAACTGATTGAAACATAATACCTGTGGTCTGTCTCCTCTATCTTATTTATTTTACTGAAAAGCTGATTTTGACATTTTTTATTTTTATTATTATTATTTTTTTTTTTTTAAATAAGGGGAAGTGACTGACGTCACTCCAATCGCTAGATCTAGTCTTTTACCATTAGCATGTCCTGATTTTTGGATTCTTAGACAACTTAAAATGTCAACCATGCTATTCCTGGTGTGTAAATGTGCACACATTTCCAACAGTTTGAAAGGTTACTTTAATTTTCGCTGTTAGTGGGACTCTCCAGACTAGCATCAATATAAACAAAGCCTTACACCTGGCTGCAAGTGAACCCAACTCTAAAAGGAAGTAAAACCGCGTTTCCACCACCTGAACTCCGGTTCAGTTCAGTACGGTTTGGCGTGGTTTGGTACAGTTAAGCCTGATCCCGTTTGCTTTTCCACGACAAAACTGTGCCCTCTCATGGTAGGCGGCGTTTAAGCCAGATGCAGAAAGCCGCAGCTGTTGAACAATAGTGTGACGCCGTAGCAGCCCGACACAGTTTACCCTGCAAATAAACCCAATGAAGAAGAAAAACGCAACACAGGAAAGAGCAAAGATGGGAGATATGCAGCATTTCGTCCTCTCTGTGATTGGCGTGTAGCTCCTTGATACAAAGTGCAATCAAAGTTTGTTCCAGAGAAGTCTGTGTGCCGCCAGGAGAAATGCAGCCGCTGTCGGGGTAACTGATGATTCTTTTGACCGATCAATGGTCTGCTGTGTTGTAGCTCCACCTCCTGAGAGCGGATTGGTTCAGTCTGGCACCCATATGAAAGGGTCCCAAAAAGTGGAACGGCTCATCTCGGTTATTTGGAGATTTGTCCCGGGATAAGTCAGTGGAAACGCCACAAAATGCACACCATGCTGAGACGAACCGAACCGGTCTGCTTGGTGGAAACGTGGCTTAAGAGGAGGCATGATTGGTTTGACTTCTGTTAACTTAACACATAAATATGTCCATGAACAACTGAAAGACCTGGTCCAACCTCTTGCCCCCTGAGAGGCAGCGCATCCAAATTCATTCTGTGCCATACCTCTAAGGGCCATGCATTTTGGAAGAGACAACCTGGTTAAGTATAAAACATTCAATTTCAGTTTAATACACTGGTAATTGTTTTACATCCACAGAACAACTTCCAAACATGTCGTATTCTGCCTTTTGCTCAGCAGCTTGCCAGCAGCCTGAGACAAGCAGCTCCAGACTGTCACAACCACTCAGCTCTCGTCTTTCAACCCGTCGTTCTCACCGTTTGTCCGTCTCACTCGCTGTTTTTTCTCCGGCTCACACTCACCCTTGCGCGGCGGTTACTGGATACTGTGTCAAAGTCTCTAAACTCCACCTGACAGGGTGTCGCTCTGAGCAACACGGCTAACGTTACAGCACCACTAAGGAGCCAGACAAGAAGAGGAGGAGAGGGGAAGAAGAGGGAAATAATGAAAGATCACATTCTGTCTTTGACATTTAAGATGACATCTTACTTATTTCCCTTCTCCTTTCATCAGTCCTCACATCTCCTGATATTAAAAGTCTGATGGTGTCTGATGCTGAGGCTGGTGTTGGTGCTCGGTCTGTAAGTGGGGATGGGAAAGATGGAAAGAGACAAGCGTGCAACGTCGTACAAGAAATCTGCTTCAACACCAGGTTTGGGTTCGTAGCTCAGAGCGAGAGTAGGACGCAGGCAGCAGAGTGTGCGTGTTTGACAAATCTTTAGAGAGTGACAGCCTGGGACGAGAAGCAAACAGAACAGGAGTGGAGAAGCCTTTTGTGCTTTGAAAGCTTCTTTCATCGCAATCCTCCCTCATCAAAGCTGCTCGAGTCTATTTCACCCTCCTCTCCTCTCTGATTCCTGTCTTGGAATTCGGGTTGATAACCTTTGAAGAGGAGCTTCGTGTGAGGACAACAAGGGAGGAACATCTCTGTCAGCACTGCCACGATGTGAAAGGCGTTAAGCTATCTGGCGTTCATAGAGATCCTCGCAGCGTAATTAATTCAGAGTCTTCTTATCTGCGTGAATATAAAGTCGGATAAAGCAGGCGAGGGCGAACCCTTGATGGCATTGTCAGCGTCTCTCTGTGGCAAGTCTGGGCCGACTTGTCTGCCTGTCAGTCTGTGGGAGCTGAACCGTGACAGTTTGGCTGATTTGAGCCAGATGATCCTCATTGTCACACCCTGAACTGAATCCTCACACGAACATGCCCCCAGGGTGGGGACTGCGACCTGTCTCTCAACCCGGGATGAATGGAGGCCTCTCTCACACCTTGAAGAAGTGGAGGATGATGGGAAAAAAGGAAAATGTCAAAGAGGAAGTAGTTGACAGAAGCATACTCTCTGTGAACTGTGGATTGAAGATATCCTACTGTAACTCAACTGTGTTTGCTCTTTAAGGTCTGTCTTTAACGTCTGGGTCTGGGATCAGATTCAACCAGGACAGACTTTGAAACAGGCTCAAACATCACACAAATATCAACATTGAAGTTAGATGTTCTACTGATAAAAGGTCGTATTCACACCACAGCTGTTTATTTCACTTAGAAGAACCTTGATCTGTTTCCTCATATCGTACAGTTTGTTTGGAGGGGTATGAAAGCTCGTACTAACTCAAGAAGACACAACAATCGAGAATGATTTGAGGAAGAAAACAGGCAGACTTACACTCCAAAAACAGGAAGCAGTGTGAAGCACAAAAAGCCTGTTAGTCAGAAAATAAGTTTGGATTTAAAAATATTAACTAAATCCAAACTAATTTTCTGACTAACAATCCTTCAGATTTTCTAACGAACAGGTCTTCTGACAAATAGACCTCCAGACTTTTTGGTTGTCTCACTAATGGGCCTTCAAGTTTTCTCTTTAACAAGCCTTCTGATTTTCTGACAAACATGTCTCCTGACTAATGGGTCTTTTGGCTAACGGGTCTTCTGATTTTGTGACTAACAGGTCTTCTGAGTAATGGCTTGTCTGACCAACAGGCCTTGTAACTAATAGGCCTTCTGATTTTCTGACTAACATACCTTCTGACTAGATCTTCTGACTAACAAGCATTCTGATTTTTTGTATGACCTTGTCTCAGCCTAGCATTAATTGGATACCTTCATCCGTCTGTTTGCCCACCTGTGTCCTGAACCTTAGACTGATAAAGCTGTTTCTGCCACACTTTCAATTTGTGCAATTTGGGTCCATTTCCTGGTGCTTTACTACCCAAATACAATAAGAATAGTAAAGCAAATGCAGAAGCCACAGAACAGCATAAATTTAGTGTTGCACCAGTTCTTTGTGTGCTGAATATGTGGGGGAAAAGGGGGGAATTTCCATTTCTTGTTCTGCTCATGGACTCTATAAAACGTTGACATAGTTTTCTTGATGTCACACACTTTTTATTTATAACAGAGTTTTGGAGAAAATCATCGATGGAGGCCATAAGGGATTGCTGAACTCCAACCAACTTAGGTCAAGCTAGTGTTGGGTAAAGCGTTGGGCCAAGGGCCTCTTTGTTAACAGCTACAGGCAAGCAACCTGTCAGCCACAACAGCTCCACCTCTAGGTATAATCAAAAATCATAAAATCTTCCGAGTTAACAAGTTATTAAAACAAAAAGTTTACCCTCGTACAGTGTGAGCTGACAGAGAATATAACCATTTAGACTAGAAATATTTCTGGAGCCAGGCTTTAAACATGTTTATTTTGCTATTAAGAGTTCATTATTGAATGGCTGTGTATGTGGTTTCAATTACTTCCAGTCTGCCTCAAGTGGACACTTGAGGAACTGCAGTGTGACGCACATCTCTTCATTTAACAGTGCAAAGTTGGTGTCTGGTTCTGCACATTTAATGACGTTTCTTCATTCCTTTTTTTCTTCTGTATGATTTTTTTTTTGGACAACACCATCCCAAAGACTTTGGTTGTAGACCCTGATGAGACGACAGATTCATTGGACCAGGTACAGTAGGAAACTGGTGTGAAAATAACTTAAAGGGAGCAAGTACCAAGGCGCCTTCTGATGACTTCTCCTGGTTAATTCCTGATTCTTTGATTGAGTTCCTTTATGGCTGATTTTCCAACCACGAATTAGGTTAAACAAGGAGCATTTAACGAAAGGTGGCGCTATTGGGGGGGATAACTAACCAATATCCACACCAACATCTAATGTAACAGGAACATTTGTGTAAACTTGGCGTGCTCACTTGTAAAAATAGGCAAGGGATTACTCAAGTAATAACATAATAGATGATGAATCTGACCACATAACTCAATGATACTGATACAGTCATATCTGCACTCCTTCCTAAAGTCTGGTTAAACTGGAAGTACACAAACTAACATAGCCTTCTTTTGTCCTCTTCACCTCACGTCAACCCGTCTTTCTACCAGGTATTTTCATGGGTGGAAAATCAAAGCTTTACACCCTGACAGCAGCATGCGAGCACATGTTAAAGAAGCAGACACACTCCTATGATAAAACCCTCAACAATAAAATTTTCACATATCAGCTGGCCTTTTTATCAGGCGCTGCCTTGGCACCAAATTCAAACGAAGCATTGATCTATATCGAGCACCGAGGACATTGTGCTGCTCCGCTTTAATCAGTTTATGGTCTTCAAGCAGATCGCAATAAATTAGAGTTTATAAAAGCAGCGTGGTGGCTGTAAATCACTCATGAGGGAGCAGAGCGCTCTGACAAAAGGGCAGTTAACACAGTTTACTATGCTTCTTTGAGCTGGTCAAAGGTGGGACAGAATCCAGCAGACCTCACAGCCAGCCGGCAGGTGTTTCCTTTGTGCTCATGAAGCAGATGTAAGAGCTTTATCTCTAACCCTATTTGTGCCTTTGAATCTGCATCTGTAGGTCAGGCGAGCTTGTTTAAGTCTGTCAAACATATTACAGTAATGGTGACGGTAACCTTCAGAGGAGTTCAAATTGTGATGATGCTCGATTATCAAAACTCTGACGGATGATTGTCAGCTCGATAACTCTACACAAACACGGCCAAGTTCACACATAGTAAGCCAACTTTGTGTCAACGTAAACTAAATACGTGACTGGCACGACATACCAACACATGTTCCTGTCTGTCAGAAAACACAGGTGTTCTCTGGAACATCGTCTCTGTTTCATCTGCAGCCAAAGAATTAGCCTCAGTCATGATGAGCTGTTACAGGAATATAAATTAAACTGTTAAGAAACAAAAGACTGAGATGTTTCAGTGACAACACCTGAACCTCAGAACAAAGAACACAGGCTCATGTGCCACAGGTATGTTTTCATAATTATCTTGTGTTCTCTGGAAGTGTTTTTGTACCACGCCCAAGTAATTAAAAAGAAGGTTGTGGATGATGTTTGACAGATACATAAATACCATCATCATTGATATCTGTGTAACAATCTGGCACTGCCACACAATAAAAGCCCTGTTAAAGGCCGGCTTTCTTTCACATTAAACTGAGATTGCTCATGTAACACCTGTTACTTCCAGCCTCTTTAGGGCATTAGCTGTGAAGTTAAAACTGATACAGTATTTTGGCTGACACAGTAAACCTTGCCACAAAACTGCTTGGGTTCCCATCAAGAACACCTGTAGTAAAGGTACCGTTCTATATTCTGTGTTGGGGGCTGAGTACATCAGCTGGGCACAAACCAAAGCAATAGTATCATTCAAGGTCAGTTTTTTCTCTTCTAGATTTCCTGGATTAGAGTTACAGTTCCAGACTTAATCAAAGTCAGATTTCTAGAAATCTTAGATTTAAGGCAAAATTCTAGAATTCCCAAATCAGAATCAGAACACCAGGCTTCTAAGAGTCAAGTTAGAATTCCAAAATTTTGAGATCAAAGTCATAATTCAATGTTAGAATTCAAGAATTACTAGGTCAACACCAGAAACCTAGACTTCTATGAGATGACTCAGAATTTCAGGATTATTAGATCAAAGTCAGAATTTTTAGATCAAAGTATCTTAGAATTCTCAGCTCAAGGTCAGATTTAAAAAAAACCTTAGATTTAAGTCATAGTTCTAGAATTCTAAATTAGCTGTCAGAATTCTGGAATTTCAGATCAAAGTAGAATCTTAGAATTTTCAGATCAAAGTCAGATTTCTAGAAATCTTACATTTAAGTCATAGTTTTAGAATTCCTAAATCAAAGTTAGAATTTCAGAATTTTTAGATCAAAGTAGAATCTTAGAACTTGATCAAAGTCATAGTTCTAGAAATCTTACAATAAAGTCAGAATTCTAGAACTCTTAGAATAAAGTCATAGTTCTAGAATTCCTAAATCAAAGTCGGAATTCCAGAATTTTTAGATCAAAGTAGAATCTTAAAATTCTCGATTAAAGTCATAGTTCTAGAAATATTGGATTAAAGTCAGAATTCTAGAACTCTTAAATTAAAGTCATAGATCTTGAATTTTGAGAGTAAAACTCTACAATTTTCAGATCAAAGTCATATTACTAGAAATCGTAAATTAAAGTCATAGTTCTAGAATTCTTAAACCAGCTAGAATACTTGAATTTGTAGATTAAAGTCAGAAATCTGCAACTCTTAGATTCATCTCATTATTCTAGATTTCCTAGGTGAAAGTTAGAACTCTAAATTCTCTAGAATCTACTCCAGATTTAAATCAGGATTCTAGAATTTTAGGATTACAGTAAGAATTCTGGGATCCTGAAATAAAAGTCAGAGTTCTAGAATCCTTAGTCTGAAGTCTGAAGTCCAGAATTCTTTAGGCATTATCAGAATTCTAGAATTTCTGGTTCAAAGTGGAGAGATACTAAAACTCTTGGATTAAGCTGCTATAAGAACCAGAAACAGTGTAATGTTGGCCCTTGGGTGTGCTATCATATGGAACCAGCTGAATGATTCTTGAAGCTGCAGGGAGTTACACGTTTGGCCGAGGAGCTGACATCATGGGAAAAGACTGTAAGAGATCTAGAAAAAACAGTGTTACTGTTGATGATAAATCAGTTTCAAAATTACAGGTTTGTGTTTAGAGGTCTCCAGGCAGAACTCAACAACACCTCCTGTCTGATATTAATCATTTGTGTGTTTCTCTGTAAAAGAAACAGGAGGAAGGACTTTGAAGTTTTTGCTTTGTGCTGTTTTATTTTGACCAGCTGTAATCTAATTTCAAAGTGTGGAGGGAAAACTTTGATGACACAAACAGAGATAATCTCTCTGATCTCGCCGCCTGTCAGTCAATCTGAGAGAAAACAACACAGGTATAATTTAGCATGACAGCCTTCTGTCGGCAGCTGGGGTGAAGAGTTCATTCAGAGAAACGAACTCAGTGCGTGTGAAAGAGGCACAGGCAGGGACACATCCAGCAGTGGTTACGTCGACTATATATTGCCTGCATTTATGGATAATGGTACAAATCTTTACTACAGCAAAGGAAGCATCTGAGGGCTGCACAATTTGCAAAACACAGCGGCGATTGTTCTCAGACTTGGCCACAGAGAGGTCAAGTAACTGTAGCACAAGCACTTCTATTCAAAGCTTTTAAAAACCAAGTGTGGCTACACGACAAAACGCCTTTTCTTTGGGTCCCAGCCCGCTACATTGGACCTACTGTCTCTTATTCTGCGTACTGACACTTAGAGAATGTCTTTTGACAACGGTGAACAGAACTAAAGCGGAGGATGACCCCGGGTTGGAGCAGCACAGACGAGACAGGCTGCTGGGGGGCCCTGGAGGCATACGCTGTGGATCCATGACAGTCGATTGGGCCCAATGAAAGAACAGAGCGAAGCCGCAAAGAGAACGGGTGTGATAATGGATTCCCACATTAGGTCCTTTAAGGTTTGATGAGAAATCAGATATGGCAGCAGCTTGGCCTGGGAAGTAGAAAATCTGGTTTGAAGCGAGCCGGTGACTCTATGCTTGGTGGCAGGCGCTCAGGGCTTGTGTTGGGGATTTTTCAGACTTCCCCAGGTCACAGTTTGGAGTGGAAACACATGCTTCTAATATACGTCTCATGTCTTGGACTCAAGAGTGCGACCGTGTCCTTAATTCTGCTTGTGTCACTCTGGAATTACTTATGGTAAGTGAGGAAATGGAAACAAAATACCTCTGAAAGTTCAGCACAGAAATCCAAACATCTCTCCAGCTCAGTCTCTTTATGTGTGTCCGTTTAGGTCATGGGTAACCCTGCAGATCTGAAACCGTATATTGTCTGAGAGGGACGTGAGGACAGCAGCAACCACAGGAGCTTTACTGAGAGCTTCAAACCAGCAGGGAGCCTCTTTATGAAAGGGTCACAGTGCAGTCATTCAGGAACAAACACACTTTATATAGTCCAACCCCAATCCCAGAGGAGTCAGGATGCTGTTCAAAAGGGTCCTAAAAACAGAGTTTGATGGTTTTCAAAGAAGTTGCATCAGCTCTTCTTTGAACAACATTCTCTTAACAACTGGAAACAAGGGAAAGGAGACCGGTTTCTGGAGTTAGAATGAAATGTCTCATTCTTTCCTGGTACTGGATTTCAACTGCTAAACAATTCAAAATCCCATCTGTGACATCTGTTGTGTCAAGATGTACCAAACATTGCAGGTCATACAGTTTATCCACTGGACTCCTCTACTACAGAGCCATGCTGTTGTAATCAGTTTTCAAGTCATGCATGTGAGTGGAAGTAGCTGGAAGGGCTGCTTTTTCAGTTACTAGGGGGCACTATGGAGCACAAAAACACAGGATTCATACATTTTTCACTAAGACTGACTTAGGTGAAAAGTTTTGTGAGTTTTGGGACACAATGAAGGCATAAAGTTTGGGGGTTAAGTGGCGAGTAGAAATAAAAAAAAGAAGTAAAGGTTCCAAGAGGGTCTTTGCCAACCCTGCAGTTGGGTCAGAGACTAAATTATTCAACCGAAGCCAGATGTGGACATCATGTTTTATCAGAATTTACAGCTGGCTGTGTGTTGCCGACTGAGGTGCTACTACCTAAGTACAGTGAGTCTATGCAGCTTTTTTAATCAGAAACATCAGTAATTTCGTTACTTACTGGCTACACATATCCCATGCAAATACGCCAAACCAAAAATTGCCGTCAGGGCATAAATCTGAAATCATCCAAGGTCCATAATACCGTAAAAAAAAAAAAAAAAAAAAAAAAAAAAGGGGGGGGGGGTTAGGGTTAGGGTAAGGAATACTTATAGGTGTACCACAAGGTCCCCTCTTTGGTCCTCTTTTATTTCACTGCAAAAAAATGAAAACTTTTCAAGTGTTTATGTCTTATTTTCAGTAAAAATGTCTTTTCAGACTTAATATGAGCCACTTCACCTGACCAGTCCAGAGGAACGTCTTGTTTCAAATTATTTAAAGACAAAAATTAGGTATAAATTGCCTGTAACAAGGCTTGTATTAAGACATCTTTCTAATCTTGACAATTACATTTCTTTAACCCCCACTGGCAATAATTTTTTTTACTAAAAGCTAGAGAAAAACACTTGAGAAATTTTTTGTTTTTTGCTGTGTTGAATGTTAGCTGCTGCTTGTTCAGAACTCACAGTGCAACAAGTTTCATAGCAACACAGAAGACACACGGGTGTACCTCCCTTTAAGATCTAAGGACCCTCCAAGCCTAGTTTCTTCCAAAACCTTCTCAGTGACATCAACTGTCAGTTTGAATCATTTATTGCAATTTGCATTCAGCAATCTGAGAAGAGATGAGATAATATCTCCCCTTAAGGACACTGGAGGTGGGTGTTGGGCGGTGGAGCTGCAACTATTCATGCAGGGCAGCATGTGTCAGGTGTCTCATTAAAGTAGCTTACAATTGTTGTTCCATGCATTTCAGAATACAACCTATTTAGAACACTCAAATACTTCTCTTTTAACATCTTTGTTATATCACTGAAGTCCAGAGGACACATTTTTTTGTTTTGCAGCCACTTTTAAACTACAATATCCAGACATCATGCAAACACTCACATTCTTTGACTGGGCTGAGAAAGGTCACACACACACACACACACACACACACACACACACACACACACACACACACACACACACACACACACACACACACACACACACACACACACACAGATCCTCAAACGGCAGCAAAGAAAGGATGACCTTTGGCCGTTAGCCGTTGTTTGTTGGTCTAGACCCTGGCGTGACCCTCAAGCTGCTGGGAGTTTAACTAGAGGTCGGGTCACTGAGAAGGATAACAGAGGGGTCAAAGACGGGGTAACAGAGACGTTAAAGTCATTTCATATGATTATTTTCTTATTTTTAACAAGTTAAATGTTCTAAACGTAGCAAACCGACACTTTTATGATTTGTGTGACGTCGAGAGGAGTCAGGATGTTGTTGAAAGCTGTGTTTTAAGTTTGCTTGCAAAGTAAAACACTTTAAAATTTCTTCTTTTTACAGACAAGTTCAGAGACTGCTGCCGACTGATTTCAGAGAATGCAGTTATAAAACTTGTAAATTAAGACTAAGTCTTCCAAGATAGTTTGCTGTCTCATATTTAGGCCTACATGGTGACTAAGAGGATCTGTCAATTTGGCAATATGGCTATGTAAAAAGCTTATGGCAGGCAGAGCACATCTTCCATTCTCTAACTTGTGGATACCTGAAAATTTATGGCAGGGAGAGCAGCAGCAACAATGCAGTTTGAGATTGGTTTTATTGCTTGTCTGACCTAATTCTATACTTTGTTGAAAAGTTTAGGGAAGAAAAGGAGGAGACAGGTCAAACTTTGCAGATATTTGTCGGCACATTTTTCACCTTTCAGCAAAGACGTCACACGTCAGCATTACTAATCTCTGCTCCTGTTCCTTGCTCTCTGTTCTTTTTTCCTGTTTTGAATGGCTGAGTTTGAGCTGAGTAAGTCATGAGTGAGGAAAGGGGGGGTAGTTATGGGTAGAAGTCTTCCGGGCAGATCCACCTTTAAAGAGCCAGAAGGCCTCTCTGACGCCCTGACAGCTCTGCCATGAGTGACGTGTGATCTGTACAAATTTCAGGACTAATAAATCTACCTGTCAGAGGAAGGAGACTTGAAAGAGCCGCTGCCCCACGGCGCAGCTTAAATGCAACTGCTGTTGATGAAATTCTGTAGGCTGGAGAATTACAGCTGTCAGGGAAAAACGCCTACAACAGATCTGACGGCTCGCCTGGCTCCTTTCTAACCTGTTCTCCATCTCACACAGCCGCTCGCCTCCCCCCCCTTTGCGTTTACACGTTCGTCTTTTTCTCTCCTCTTTTATTTCCAATCTGAAATACACGACGTGAACCCTGAAAAAATAGGCGTGGGAAATATTATCTCTCCCCGACCTGCAGCAGGAAATACTCTTTAAATTTCTCTTGTTTGTTCTTTCTCACAACAAAACGCACTCTGGAGGGAACAAAGCTAAATCATGTCGCACACAGCTGTTTTGCTTTTCCATTACCGAGCGGCTCTACTTTCTTACCGCTTTGAAGTGGAGCTGGACGGCGGCCAGTAAGAGACATATTCACTGCTGGTCCGTGACAGCTATAAACATCAGCTCGCCCGTTCCATGGTCTGAAGAGAGAGGCATAAACCAGCCGAGCGTGTTGCTGTATTTATGGGTAAACGAGTGGAAAAGCCATTGCTCTTTCTAATCTGTCATAAAGGAGATTTATGGCTGTGTGATGTGAGGACCTTGTTGAAACTCCGTATTGACTCATCTCGTGCAGGCCCTCTCCAGAAAGCACGCAGCCAGTCTGAGCCCACATAGACGGGCTTTGTGTTAAATGAGCTCAGAGTGTAAACGCTTCAACCACCAACACTTGTTTTTATTTAGAGCAAATTAGTGCACAGCTATTCTGGCTTCATACTTTATCAAGTTAGGGCTGCACTGCACTGTAACAATGCTCATATTATACAGGTGAAATATTAATGTACTAACATTTACCACAAAGTTACAGACATGGCTAAATACATTTCTCAAGTTGGCTCTTCCCTTTTTGTTCCCCAAGGTTTAGATGACACACTTTGACTTTGAAAACTGTGTCAGATGATGTACTTTTTTCATTTCAGTTATAGTATATTTGTACTTTTAGGCCTATGTTTATCAAAACTGGACAGTAGTTGGTGTCAGGTGTTGGAGTGTTGACCTCTTGAGAACTAAAGCCTCTGTACATGGGGTTTAAAATTTAGGCCCTGTTTACACAGCAACGTTTCATCTGAAAATGCAATGAAAAAAAAGAAATCTTTTACACAGAAATGCTGAGGGACTGAAAACGCTGTAGTAAGCATGCCAGGCCTGTAGCTGGCGCTATAACTGCTTTGTTCTGAAGCCGCTTTTGATAAATCTCCACTGAACTACAGTTGGGCCGGTCATCTGGTGTAGTCCGTCCGTAGTCTGCAATGATTTTGACCATAACAACGGTACTGTTGTACGTGCTGGCGTGAAGCAGAGCATGACATCACCGTTTACACTGAAAATGCCGGCTTACTGTTTACTGGGGTGCTGGCAGGGTTTCAGAAAAATTCTACTCTAGAGGCAGTTTTTAGAAGTTTGTATTTTGGGTCAGCTAAAACGTCGTTCCTGTGTAAACGCATGGCCAAAATGCAACAATACTTTTGCGTTGAACCCTAAGACCATTGTCGTATAAACAGCCACTTAACCACAAAGCCAACCCAGCACCAAAGCGGTTTAAGTTTTACAGTCTATTCCAGGAGTTAGCATCCCAACATTTTGTAACATTAACTGAAAATTTTGGAAATTTTGGCACTTGAACAGTGAACTTAGAACACCAAACATAACACTCACTTGTGCAGCAGTGTGGACTCCTGCTGCTTCACAATGAGCAATGGTTGCTATCATGAGCCAATCCCCCCTTCCTGAAGCACTCATAGACAGCCCAGCCCCAGTGTTGACAACTTACCAACATTGTGGCTGTATACTTTTAGATCCCTCTTGTGACAATTCTAGTGACTTATTTGACGTAAAGCATGTATCAATCTCACTCTTCTCAATGGGCAGACTATTCCAAAACACTCACAGGTGGACGAGTTTTCCTCATTCCCCTGCAACAGTCCCTCCCAGCTGTAGCCAGAGCAAAAGACAGCATGCAAATGACTCTCACATAAAATGGCTAAAAATGCTCTAACGTGACTTGTTGAAATGTTCAAAACAAAACTAAATGTAAGGAAGAAAATTATAAAAAAAAACAAAAGATAAATAAAATTACTCTGACAGAGTGTCTTTTTAGGGTCAAAAAAAAAAAAAAAGGATGGGCAGAAAAAAGTTCACTAAACATATTTAGTGTGTGCTGCTGTGGGCCACTCCCCTGTTCAAAACCACTAAAGCAGAGTCACCCACCCAGTGGTCTCTCCCAGCTGCATTCAGAGCTGAACATGCTCCACCCTTCACATGGGTTAAAGGTTAGAAGTAAAAGAGTTAGCCATCTTCCGAAATTCTTAATATACTTAAGTTTTTTTTTTTTACTCACTTTTTGTCTCTTTAATGATGTTATCCCCTTCTCTTAAAGTGTCTCTTACCATTCCACACAGTGTGAATTGTGCAAATTATTTTAATTCAGTGACTTCTAGTGACTTTTAGCGCAGCCAATTGCTACTTCCCTTACTAAAGAGCTGGTAACACTGCCTGTAACCCTTTCTGTTTCTGACACAGGTTAAGAGGAAGGATTGGGGCCATTGAAAAAAAAATTGTCACCTCTATATATACATTATTATTACCAATTTCCAAATATTTCTCAGTTTCCAAGTCCAGGTTGTTCAGGACCTGACTGATTTGTGGCACATAAACAAAAAGTCCAAAAGAAAACTCTGACTTGAATCTCATTACTGTGAGCAGAAAATCTGAACTTGACTTTAATCTTAAAATTTTGACAGTAAACCAAGAGGTATTTTTGGGGGGGTATTTCAATTATGCATCCTTACAAAAAATAAAAATAAAAAACAAGTAGCTCTCATCTTATTCTGAAGTATCTTCCTTGAAGAGTCAGGACTAAGATGAACCCAACAGTGTCATGGAAGAAACATTCAATTGAAACAGAAACAGATTCCTGTTTGGGTTTGATTATGAATCTAATAATTCAAATTTTACCACAGTTATTAAAACTAGAGATGTTTGATATTCAGTGTCACTGCCTCATTTGTTTTACTGTAAAAGAACTTCAAGCTAAGTCTTAAACCCTAACACTGACTGAGATTTATCCTTAAGAGTAAAGATATTTGTTTAGCTACCAAATCATAACTGTCATTTCAGTCTGAACAACATTTACATTCACCTCAAACAGCCTGTCATATTTCCAGCAGGGTTACAGATGAATGTGAGACGGACAAAAGAAAAATCACAGGCAACAGTTCGAGAAATGAAGGGACAGGACGAAGAGGGGGAGAGAAAGCACTCTGGGGTCTGTCTTTCAGTTCCACATCTGGCCCTGATATTTCAGAGTTAATTAGTCATGCAGGGGTTGTGTGCAGATAAATCTATCATCCCGCAGCGCACAAACCATTTGAGAAATGAAAGGAAGTGAGGAGATATACACAGTCGAAGCTCCTCCATAAATCACCGGCCCAGATTAAAAACAGGCTCTGCTGTGATGAGTGGGAGGGATCGGGACCAGGCTGGTCCTGGACTTTCTCACACTAAAACACACTCAAATGCACACACAGACGAACAGGATACACTGTGGGGAAGATATACACTTTACTGCACTGACTCTCAACTGAGGGTACTGTTACAGGAGTACATCTGCTGCTCCGGAGAGGTGAAGTGAAACTAGAAACAACGTCCAGACTCTAAAAACATACACCCCTGTATTTTCACAACTACTCCTTATCTGTCATCTTTTGACATAGATCACTGAAAAAAGACGTTTACTAGCTTAACATGCTAAAAACAGCTCAAACAGTAATAAGGGATTAGGAACTCAAAACATTTGAAAGAGGTGGTGAAAATAGAGACACCAAGCAAAATAGTTACCAGCATGGTGTATAACTTATTTAGTTAGCTTCAACTCCATGTGACAACTTTAAAATGGTTTTACTCTTATTCATCCTGATCAGAGTTTTAAGACCAGTTGATTTTTTTTTTTTTTTTTTTTTTACATTTTTCACTGTTGGATCTTGATAAAGGTTCTAAGTAGAGTTTCAAAATGCAAAAAGAAGAAATGGGAGTTAGAGAAAAAATTAGAAAGCAGTTCATTACAAACAACAATTAAAGTGGAACAGTCTGTTTACCAGCTAATCAAAAATTTAAGACCATAGCTTTAAAAACCTTAAAACTCTCTAAAATAGAAATAAAAGTTTGAAAAAAGGACTCAGTTATAAGGAGCCTCACTGTTTTTGTTGATCACTTCAAACACTTGTTTCGATATGCTTGATGTTTGTGCTGCCAGGGGACTAGTGGGAACATTGCTCGAAGCAGTGAAGATGACTTCACGGGGGGCATCCACTGTCTGGAACTGATGTCCATTTTTGTAAGCTTCCCTTGTCATCCATCCCTCAATGTGATTTAGAGGGAAAGGCAGGATGGACCCAAAGACTGATTTTTTTTTTTTTTTTTTTTTTTTTAATCCTTTGTCAGGCAGAGGTTGTGAACTGCAGCATTGCCTTGTTAAAAAAAAACAGTCACTACCACACAGACCAGGGCCCTCAGTCATGAAGGAGGCCCCCTGCACAACAGGAAACTCCATTGTTCCATTATTTTATTGAAGAAAAAAGCCCCTCATCATGATGGCATCCCCTCCAGTGGGATCTTCATGTCATTCTAGTAATGTACGTAACAAGGTTCAATTTTTTTCTCCTCAGAGAATAAAACTTTCCTCCACCTCTCAATGTCTTATGTTTGGAGCTCTCTTGAAGTCCAAACAGGCGAGTTTATAGCATTGAAGGAGACAAAGCCTTTGAAGATGTATTTTGTTCTTAAAGCTCTTCTCTCTCAGACGTCGTCTGATGGTTATTGTGCTGTGGTCGACTCCAGTAACAGTGTTTATCTGGGTTGAGGATCATCCTTTCTCTTGGTAGACAGCCGATCACATCTTCCAGCTCAGCGCAGGTGAAATTTTTGAGTCTACCACTTGACTTTTCTGTTCCATGTCCCCCAGGATCTCTGAAAAAATTTGAAATGATTGTCTCACTGTGTCCAACCTCGGCAGCAATTGCGTTTTGTGAGAGGCCTTGCTTATGCAGCTCAACAATCTGACCACATTCAAAGACAGAAAGCTCTTTAGCCCTTTAGCCTGATTTTGTCCTTTAAAGGCTGTGGTATTAACTTTTGATCAGCCGATAAAGAAACTACTTTAATTCAATTATTTTATTATTATTTTTTTGTTTTTTACGCTTTCTTACGCTTTTTTTTGTCCAACTCCCATTTCTTTTCTTTTTTTTCTTTTTTTTTTAAAATTAATTAATTAATTAATTTATTTATTTATTTATTTATTTATTTATTTATTTATTTATTTATTTGGGGTGGGGGTGGGGGGGTCATTTTGCATATTGCATTTTGAAACTCAAACCATAACCTTCTCAAGACCAAACAGGGCATATTGTAAGTTCATGCAATTTTTCAACTCGTCTTAAAGTTTGGATTGGGTGTGTACCTTGTCACACTGCACCCTGTAAAAAGTTGTTTTAAACAAAAAAAAGTAGAGTTAAAAGGATCTGTCCTCCAAAACAAATGCATGACAAATCAAAGTAAAATAATGAAAAGAAAAAAAACAAAACAATCTGTTTAAATATGTTCAAATAAAGCACTTGGCTGAACAGGGTAAAATTTTGTGAACAACCTCAAATCTGCCATAACTTCTCATTCCTCATTTTCTCACAGAATTATGAAGTATTGAAACAGATTTCCCTCACAGCTTTTCTTTTCTGTTATTTCTCCTCCACTGACGCCGTCATCAGTTGGAGGATCTGTTGAATGTTTGCACAGTAAAACAAACTTACTCAGCAGCGAACGCCTCAAAAACGTACGGCAGCCCCGCCATCTGCTCCCTCTCCCTGTACGCTATCTCACTCAACGGAGGAAGGAGTGGGAGCAGAGGGGGAGGACAAGGAGCTGAGAGAATGACGACGTCGACATGTGCTCGGAGGAACGAGTGAAATACGAAGGGGAAAAAGTGAGGGTGAGGTCATGAGGAAGAGGAAGAGGGAGAAGAGAAGTGTTTCTGACAGAGTCTGAGGTAAACAGAAGCCTGAGGCCACACTTTGGTCTCCTTTGATTCTGACAGGGCTTCATTAAGAGCTGTCCACCCTCGCCTCAGTGCAGGGCGTGAGCACGTTTGAATCTCTGGGTATAAATACAGGGAAGAGCAAAACACCAGAGAAACCTGATCTCTTTAAAGCTTTTGGATCAACTAAATCAAAAAGGAACCAGGATTAATTTTAGTGTATTTGTCGGAGAGGAATAAGCAGTCAGTTTGAGTACAAACAGTGCAACAAATTCTACAAATTCCACCCATTCACATCTTAATTTACGTCTATCCGCTGTCAGAGATAACAAAAAGATAAAAACAAACCCAACAATGAGCTGTTTGTTTGGGATCAAGAGTAAACCTTATAAGGATCAGCCACTAATTCAAAAAAGATGAATGCTGACAGTTGAAAGGCTGAACTCTAAATCCCCTTAACCTTTAAATTAGAGTTAGAGCTTCTGAGAATTTACGATCAGGTCTGGGGTCTTAGAGGAAAGGTGAAGGATAGAAACAGGGCAGGGTCTAAGGTCAGGGCAGGGACTGTGGCGACTGTTGACAGGAACATGAGTGTGTGAAGGAAAATGTGTGACTGGTGACACATTGAGGTACCATTCCAACACAAGCGCTGCATTAAATCTTTTCCAGTGTAAAAAGTGAAATTTATGTCTCTCTGTACTCAAGTATTTGTGTTTTTCCTCCTATTCATAATTTATCATTCTGCCACTATCAACATAAAAAGGAAGAAGAAAAAAGACTGAATCTGTGTGATGCAGGACATCTTGAAAGAGTAAATAGGGATTATCTAGAAGGTTGGCAGATTTATTTTAAGATAAAGCAACATTTGATTACTCATGCCATGCCAAGGCTAACCAAGTTTATCATACAGTGTCAGCAATTAACCCAGAGCCTTTTTAATGGTAGCTAGCATAGTATTCCATATTCCAGAATTCTGGTAGCATTCCAGAATTTCTCCAGAAAACTGATGTAATTCAGGAATTCCAGTAATATTCCAGAATATTTAAACATTTCATGATTCTAATATGAAAGAATAAAAGAATTCTAGAATTCTTGTAACATTTCAGAATTCCAGAAACATTCTAAAATTATTGTGACTTCAAGAGTCCTTGTTAAATTCTAGAGTTCTAGAATCATTCTAGAATTCTGGTGGCATTCCAGAATTCAAGGGGACTAACAGAATACTGATGACATTCCAGAATTCTGGTAAAACTTTAGAATTCTGATACCATTCAAGAATTCCAATGATATTCCAGAATTATGGCAATATTCAAAATTCTAATAACCTCTAGATTTCTTGCACCCCTCTAGAAAACTGGTCACAGTTAAGAGTTCCAGAAACTTTCTCCATTTCTAGTAACCTTTCATAATGCTAGAAACATTCTAGAAATGTGATAACTTTAAAGGATTGTGGTAACATTCCAGAACGGTAATGTATCAGAAATTCTGGTTATATTCCAGAAGTTTGATGACTTTTTGGAATGCAGCTAAAATTGCAGAACTCTAGCAATGTTCTAGAATTCTGGTAACATAACAGAGTTTTGCTAACATTACAGACTTTTAGTAATACTCTAGAACACACTTGGACACAGCTGTGGGTTTTGTTTTAAAAATGTGGTGGCATTGACGGACCTCTGTGGTGTAAGCGAAAAGCCTCAGGCGCATCAGTTTTATCATGTTTTTCTAGAAAACAGGCACCACAAGCCCTATATACATATAGTTTACAGTAGTAGTTTTTGCTTGTAATTCAAACTGTGAGACAAAACGTATTTATTAACTACATAGTTAAGTTTTTAATGTTTGAAACCAGGTTAAAATTAAAACCATTAAAAGTAAAGTATTAAAGAGAGGACCCGGGTATGTATTCCTCTGATAATTACTTTTCATCACTTTGGGTTAAAATCTGTTCTGCAGAGTCATGACCATGCCCTTAAACTGTCCCGTCTCTCTCTTTTTCCAGTCTGGTCCTGCAGGAACAGAGTGGACATGTCAGGCAGCCGATAGCCATCTGACCGGGAAACACTAAATCACAGATGAAACAGCGAGGGGGAAGCTGTAAATCACACATTACAAAGAGCGTGGTGAAAGCACAGGAACATTGCTCTGCCATGACACCGTCCCTCACAGACCGCCTTCAAAGCCAGCTCAGGCAGGAAGCGGTCATTCCCATTTCCTGTCTGCCTCACCCAGGAGACGACGACACGACGGAGGTGTGAAGGAAAGTCACATGTTTTATTTCATGTTTGGATATTTTTCTCTCTCAAGGACGTGTGAACCCATTGTGGCTGTTTGTGCCAGCTGATGAAAAGAGATCACAATAGCACAGGAATCACATTTTTATGAAGGTGAACTCTGACCTTGATGAAGCTGCTGTCGTGGAAACCACTGATGATGGGTTTGTTGGTGTCAGGGTTGGTTTGGTTTTTAGTTCAACAAAGGAAGACAAAAGACTTTCCAGTCTATTAACATCCTCCTGACCACTGGGGATTTGACTTGTTTTGGTTTATGAAAACCTGGTATTAAGAGCAGTTATTCTCATAAGATCCAAAGTATTAATGTATAAATGATCGAGGGAATCTACAGAAAATTCTCCTGAAACCATAACAGCAGAATAAAATGTGTGTAGAGCTAGATGTGCAGAGATGAAGGAGCTGCTTATAGTCTCACCTGCTGTCTGTCACTCAGCAGTTGTGACGGTGAGTCGGCTGACACCTCCCGACAACAGTGATGTGACTCTGTCAACGCCATGCTACGGAGTTCACCTGTCGCCCCAATGGCCCCGCCAGCGATTTGTCCCGTCAATCAATCACTTCCTCTTCTCCCTCAGGAGGTCAGAGGAAGGTAAGAGGGACTGTGGAACAAAATCAAAAACAGAGAAGGTGTTAATTTGGCTCACGTAGTGTAAATTATCCTATAACAGTCAGGATATCTGTACGTTTTTGGACTGTGGTGATGATGCCGCTCATTTGGGCGCATTTGATTCGTCACATTCCAGGGATGCAGTTAGTGAATGTGAACCCCATTAGCCCCAGATCACCAGACTTGTTAGCAGCAGCACCTCTTGCAATAATTTACAGCCCTTTCATCTCAACAGAATGTGTTTCTTGTAGAGCGTAATGGAAGTAATCCATTCTGCCTGTCAGGGCGAGGAAACACTTTGTTTTCTGAACAAATTGTGTTTGGGTGGAAAATACCGGTCGGGTTAGAGAGGAGGGAGATTTTGTGGTGGATATATGCAGGTTTCAAGGACAGAGGTGTTTCTATTTTTGTAAACACAGGATGTGGATTCAGAAACAGTAAACCTGCTCTATACTGTGAACATTGTTTATAGGAACATACATCTTACAGAGTGACTCTTCTGGAGTAAACAGAGACCCTTACCCCACAAACTGTGTGCATGATTTATTTAGAAATATTCAGTGACTTTGTTGAATTAACACTTTGGAAGGACATGGGATTACTTTAGTGTTTTGAGTATTTCAAGAGAGGTCATAACAAATACTGGAGGGGGAACTGTATTCACCTATCACAAAGAGCAGATTATGCCCAGGGATAAAAGTTTACTCTGCTCAGCAAGTGTGAAGGACCTCAAGTTAGGGCCAACTGGGCATAGAGTTCATCATTTTTCCAGAGGATTGCTCTTAATGATGGGAATTAGGCTGTAGTTTAATGTCTGCCTCACTGAAGATGACAAGAGATGTCATTTGTTTATAGATGCATTGTAAGGATGTATAATTAACAACCCAGGGAGCCAAAATTTGTGACCAAGATTTTAGAGCCTGTGACCACGAGCAGCACGCCGTCATGGTAACTAACTCTAGTCAACTAAAATCTCCCAAAATGATGTAAAAACTTCTCAAGATCTTGCAAAGTTTAAATCTTTAGAAAGATTCTCAGGGTTTCGCAAACTTTCTGAGAATCATGAAAAGAGTGTCTTGAATTCTTCCAAAAGGTTTTTAGTGTCTCCAAAAATATATCAGGATCTTAAAAGAGTTTCTTAAATGTGTACAATTCTTATGATTTTGTAAAAAAATTCTCTGGATCTCGCAGAAATGTATAGAAAAAAGTTGCTTAAGTTCTTGGAAGAGTACTTTGTAGGCTTGGGAAAGAATCTCAAGGTTTGCAAAAAGTTTCTCAAGATTTTGCGAAGATTTTTGGGGTCTGAAAAACTTGCTCAGGATCTTAAAAGAGTATCTTATATAATGTTCTGAATGCTTCTCATGGTTTTGTAAAACGTTCTCCAGATCATGCAAAACTTGCTCAGATTCTCGGAAGAGCAACTTATAATCCTGCAATAGATCTTTAGGGTTTTCAAAAGTGTCTCAGGATCTTCAATAGGGATGGGTACCGAATTAGGTACTTTTATAGGTACCGACTGAATTCTGTCAAAAGTACCAGGTACCGGTTTCCGTAAAGTCAAAAGGTACCATCTTTAGGTACCTAAATGCATCCTGGTGACTGAGGGAGTGGAAGGGTAGGCAATTTTCCATGATGGACATTAACACAGCATTGCAAGGATCCATATATTGAAGAATAAATATGTTTAATTAAAAAAAAAGTTATTATTAAACAAATTGACATTTTTTACCACATAAACACAAAAAAGTACCAAAAATTGGTACCGTTGAGTACCGATACTGGTTGCCAGGTACCAGGTACCAGGTATCGGTACCCATCCCTAATCTTGAAATAGTATTATGTAATCTTGGGAAAAACTCTCAGGTTTTGTAAAAGTTTCTTGGGACCTTGCAAGAGCATCTTTGAGTCTTGCAAAGGATTCTCAAGGTTTGCAAAAGTTCTCAGGATCTCGCAGAAATTCACTAGGATCTCGAAAAACTTGCTTAGGATCTTGAAAGAGCTGCTATTGGTTTTGCAAAAGATTGTAAGCGTTTTGTTAAAAAGTGTCAAGTTCTTGCTGAAATTAATAGGAATTTTGCAAAAGTTTTTCAGGATCCTGTAAGAGTATTTTGAACTCTCTGAAAATTCTCAGTGTTTGCAAAACTTGATCAGGATCTTGCAAGTGTATTTTGTAATCTTGCAGCAATATTTAAGGTTTGCAAAAGTTGCATAGGCCTTCAGAATGTTTTGGGTTTTTTTTTTTTTAGATTTTCTCTTTTTTTATAGTGACCTTACAAAATGCTTACTCAACCAGTTTGTCAGGATTGGACAAAAGCTCCCCCAAATCTTACAGAAGTATCTTCAAGAGTTTGTGGAAACTTGTATAATTTTTTTTCTTAAAGTTTATTGGAAAATTACAAACAGTCTTAAGAAAATGCTTTAAAAAAAAAAAAAAGAAAAAAAAAAACCTTACCACATTTTTTAGTGAACGAAGTTGATCAGTTTTTTCCCAATAATATTGTCATATTTTACACAATATAACAAGAGCTCATCTCTTCTTTTTCAGTGAACTGTGAGATAGCCAGAGAAAGTGACTTAGCTGTGAGGGATGTGTGGATCTTGAGCTCAAGCATTTACAGGAAATATGTGAACACTTACAGTGCATACACATCACGCTAGTCAGATTTTATTTGAAAATACTGGGTCAGAGAGCAAAGTGACTTCTGAAGCAGAAAGAAAACTATGCATCTCTTCTTTGAATTAGCAGTTTGCAGAGGTTGTATTCAAGCTTGGACAGTGATGAATAATCTTACCATTAAAGTCTATTTTTTTACAAGGACAGCTAGGTTTGATTTGCAGACTCTGCGTCTTTTATTTAAAGCTTTTCCAGCACACTATATTTTTAACTTTCAAAACGAGGCGCACCCCCCCCAAAAAACAATCATCCATCTCTCATCCCCTCTCATTTATCTGCTCACCCTCCTCTTCCTCACCCTCTCCCTCCACACTCCCCACAGTCCCCTCCATAAATCCTGGGACAGCAGCGCTTTAATGGATAATTAATTGATGCCGCTGCAGCTCTGTAATAAGACAATAAATTACGACGCAGGCCGGTGTGCTGTGTCAGTGTGTGTTGCTAATGGCCCTTCAGGGCAGGGGCAGGAGGCTAATAAATTAGACAGGTATTAACTGTTGTGTGCTAAGTAGCCCTCCACTGCTGACTGCCACGAAGAGGAGAGGAGAAAAACAGTGCAGAGAGAATGAGGAGAGGTTAGTTCTTCACCTCCAAACTCAAGCTAGAAACATGTTTTACAATAAATCTGACTTTGGATAAATATCCTTGATCTTGTGAAGAATCTAAAATGTGTGTTCTTTAGCTAAATATTAGTCCATTAAAACATAAACTCAGACTTGATATTCCTAAATATCATTTGGGATAGGCAAAAAAGTATATATCCTTATTTGTATAAATTTTGGCCTCTGGTAAAAGCCACATGGGACTTAAACAAGAGCAATGCACTATCAGCTCAATTTGTGACATCACCAATTGGTAAATCTTCCCATGAGAGCTTAATAAACTTCAAACTGATCAACAAGATTATACAGACTCCAGTTAAGCTTCAACAAACTAACAATAGAGACAGTATACATATGGCCCACTTTCCACTTTATTGCTGATAATAGTCCTAATGAAGACCAGAGATTGGGGTTTCCAAACCTTTTAGCCTCCCATGGCCAAAAAGTAGAGCAGGAGAACTACAACCCCTTGCTGTGGGAAAACAGAAACATGCCAACCCAAAAACAGACTCAAAAAGATATCATACGAATAACCCTTGATAATTAGACGTCCAATGATTATGGTCATGGTTTGACTTCCAGCTAAAGCCATGTGAGATTTTAACACAAGTCACACAAGATTCAATCATTTTGTGACATCACTGATTGGTGAATAGACACACGGTTTCATTTTCCAAACTTTAATAAGGAATTGATTTTACACAGAAATCTGATTTTTAATCAATATACTTTGTCTTATAAAAAATTTGAAAACTATACTCTGCAACCAAATAGTCATCTACTCTGGTGTCCATCAAACATAGTTTCAGACCTGTAATCTGTAAATATCTTTTTTGTACAGCGTAAAAAAAAATTATACTTTTTTTATGAGTATAAGTTTTGACCTCTGGGCAAAAAGCTACATGAGACTTCAATGAGAGCCAATCAACATCTGCTCAATTTGTGACATCACACGTGGGTGGATAGACATACTTAGCTGTTTGCATGGTATCTGTTTTTCGTTTAAAATAATAGGTTGTTTTTTGTTTTTTGTTTTTTACTTTGGAAGGCCCTTTATTACCCTTTTATTGATGTTTTGCAACACCCTAGGGGGGCTCAGGCCATTTCCACACGTAGCTGGGTATTTGGGAAACCGCATTTTTATACCTTTACATCTGTTGTTCACACAAAACCGCAGCTTTACATCACTAAAAACAATGTTTTTTAAAAACCCTGGCCCAAGTGAAGATTTTGGATAACTCTGGTTTCATGGTTTCGTATGGACACCGGTAAACAGAGTTTTCTGTTCTAGAACATCACCGCTGAACGACGGGGGCTGACACAGGTTTTGCGTCTGGAAAACACTGCCCATTGTGGGTTTGTCATGCCTCGAGCTGCACTTACTGGTAAACGTACCCACAGCATGTGGACGGAAGTTGTTTAAAAACAATTGAGGGGGGATACTCATTTTTGAAAATTCCCGTCTACGTGTTGATATGTTTCAGTCTCCACTTTGGGAACCGTGCTTTGTGGGAAATGATATGTTGGCTGTTTGTTCCTATGTTTGTTTTTGTTGTTGTTGTTGATGTGTTTTGTTTAATTGTTGTTTTTGAATCCAGAGCTTAGTTCTTTACTTCCAAACTTAAACCAAAATCTGATTTTGCAAAGGAATCTTGTTATGTTTGAAGAATTTCAAATCTATATTTTATCTCCATATGGTCATCTGCTTTGGTATTCATTAAAAGTGAGAAGTCAAACACTTCATTTGTACATATCTTTTTGGATAAGCAGTTAAAATAATCCTGTTTTATTCAGTATAAATCTCAAACTCCATGAGACTTTAGCAAGAGCCACATGAGACTCCTCATTTTGTGACATCACTAATTGGTGAAAAGACAAACTTAGCTGTTTGCATTGTTTATGTAAGATATAACCTCTATTTCTGTTTGTATTTTCATTATAATAGTATAAAACAGGTAATAGTATATAACAGGTAAAATCTGTTATTTTATATTTATGTATAGTGTTTCGCAACCCAAACCCCACTTTGGGAACCAGGTCTCTGAGGGACATCATGGGTGGGCAGTTTTTTAAAACACTCTGTGCAATGTGAAATAAATTTATTCTGCTGAACACAAATGGTGTGCTTTGGATTTGCTTTGGTGGAGAATCCATTTCTTAGCATGCAGTTTCCCTTTTCAAAAAATCCAGCACAGAGCACCGACATGTAGTCTATAAAGATCCCACTGCCCTCCTACTCCTTAAAGCTTTGGGAAATATTAAATTAATGTCTCAACAACACAAAGCTTTTGTTTCGGACATTAAAAAGCTGTGACAGTGGGTGCCCACGGTCTCCAGATTTAGTCACAGTCCAGCAGTAAAACACAGCTCTCCTACATGTGGTCTCAGCGGTCTGCAGCTCTCATCATGTCGAGTGTGTGAGAGACTGTGTCGCTTTCCAAAGAGGAAAATCACGGCTTAGTAAACAAGGACAACATCTCCCGCTTGGAAATGTGGAATTTCAGCAGATTGTCTCTAATCCTATTTTAATGGTTGTCTGATTAGGAGGTGAGGAGGATTAGGGTCTGAGTGTTCATGTGTGCATGTTCAGATGTCCTGGTAAAATGTACAACATGAATCTGGAAAGGAAAAAGAAGATATGCGCAGGAGAAACAAAGACAAATTGCACGGATTAGACGAGAGCAGCAGAAGAAGAGAAATGTCTGCTCGGTGATGTCGTTTCAATTAAAAGCAGCTGAAAGTCTCATCTGCTAATGTTAGCGCTAACGAGCGGGGCTTAGTGGCAGTTATGTAGATAAAAACTCTTCCTGATTGATTCAAACAGCCCATTGAAATTTGTTTCACTCCACCTTATCGATCACAGCACGCTCGTTGAAAACTGCTAATTAATAATGATAATAAAAGTGCCACGCTTCATTAAAATCAACCACACCAGGCTGAACTGCCATCCTTCTTCTGCTGCTCTCTCTATCTGCACATTACTCCTCTGTGATAAAACATCTCTTCGACATTTTTTAAAATCATCTATTTAATTTCACCAGCATCAAACTTGATAAATATTAATATCGCTCTCGCTGTTGTACTTGTCTTTTTTAATTCACTCTGATTCAGGCAGATAAGTGTCCTCCCACACACAGCTCCATCCAAAATAATAACGTGTTTGCTATTTTCTGCCCACAATCGTCCCTCTGATTGGCACATTCATCCTTTTATCTCATTACACGTCTGGCTTGTTTCACTGATTGACATTTACAGCTCTCTTTTTCCGGTTGATTCCTAAGGATTATTTTCTTTAAGGCCTGTTGTATCATCATAAAAAAGCAGATGTTGGTTTTATTTTCCGGATTGGAAAAAGGATTTTGTTTGCCAAGATCTCTTGACTAGTTGTGAAAGTTTTTTAAGATCGCATAAAACTGTCTTAGGGCATTGGATCTTGTATGTTTCATGGTTACATGTGGAAACATCTTAACCTCTAGCAGAAATTTCTCAGAGGCATCTTCAAAACATTTCTCAGAATCATGCCATTTTTTCCCAAGGCCTCACAAAAGTGTGCTAGGATCTTGCAAAAATTTCTAGATTGCTTGCGAAAGTTTCTCATTATCATTGCAGAATTTGCTAGAAATCTTGCTAGAGTTTCATGGTTTCTTGTGAATACTTCCCAAAATCTGACAAAAATTTCTTGGGGGCATCTCCAAAAAGTTACTCCACATGTTGCCAAATTTTCCAAAGACTTCTCAAGAGCATCTCCATAACCGCTTGGGCTGCAGCTCTGGTTAAAGCTGTCTACCATTCAGCTACAAAGCTGTACTACCAGAATGTAAACAAGTACAGGTGTCAGATATAGGGCGTTCCACTCACCCAGAGACACAAGGAACCAGCACAGATATGTGGATGTCAAACTGCAAGAAGAATTAAAGAATACAGGCGCAAACTCTACTAGTGGTAGCCACATTGGCTAACTAATCTCATACTGTTTCCCTGCTTGTTTTGCTTTGTAAAAGTAATGTTGCCATGTTTGTGAAAGTAAGTAAGGTTTTCTGAACCATTCGTGGTCACTCAAATAATTTGCTCAACTTGCTCCAATTTCTTGTCACATCACGTGTTTTTGGATGCCCAAAGAAAAGGCCACCTGGACTATCCTTTTTTGGGGGGGATTGGAAGATTGTTGCACATGGACTCCTATGCAGCATTGAAACACCCTGGATTTTATCATTAGATTTGTCTTTTCCTCTTGGAGAGGTGGTTTGGATTTTGTTACTGGAAATTTTTAAGAATAGGAAACGAAAGCAAAATTGGCCTTGGTGGGAATAGTTGTTGTGTGGGAATCACAAGATTTGGCATCCCATTCCTCCCTTGTTTGGGCTGCCCACTTTTCTTTTCAACATATTATTAATTATTTTACAAGCAGACATGCTTCTACACAGATCCATCAATCAAGATAAACATTTGTAACTAACTTTGAACTGTTTTAGAAAAACACATCCAGTCTTTTTTAATATAAGATATCTTCATGATAGTCCATTCCAGGCTTTACAGGAAACAGTTCACAGCTTGGTCAGGACTGGAGAAACTTTGGCACAAAGTCCTGACACCTGGCTTGAAGTATGTGCTGCAGAATTTTGCAGTAAGGAGATAAATCCTGGGGATATAGTGTTGTTTTACCTGCCGTATCTCTGTGTTCAAAGGAATCTTGTTGAGCTGAGGATGGGTGTAGATGTCTGCAGTGATGTAGAGTCAGAGCAGCAGTGGAAACAGTGAGTGTGGATGATGATAAAGCTGTCTGACTCAGTCAAAGGCAGCCCTGCTACCACCTCGCTCTGCAGAGAAGTGGAGCGCTTAATATATTATCAGTAGACACGAGTGACACATCCAAAGACAGAGTGCCCGGTGCTGAGCTCTCGCAGCCTGGGACCTGAAACATTCCTCCATATTTCCCGCCGGCTGTCAGGTCGTCTAATAAAGCGGGGCAGAATGGAGGGACGGTACAGGAGCTGAGGGTGGATGAAGTATCTCGCACTGATGTAATACGGCTTATAAATCTAATTTAATTACCCGGTGTGGGGACAGGCTGTAGAAGCCATGACTGGATTTATTGTGTCTTAACTTGGCATCTTAACGACTTTGTGCTTTTAATATCATTACCCTGTAATTTATTCTTCTCCATGCACGCACACTCACACTGTATCAGCACAGTAGCTCAGCCTCCATGAAGCAGTCATAATCTTTTTAAGCAGGCGGATTTACAGATCTCAGGACTCCTGAGCTGTGACAGCTATTGATCCATAAACTCTGGCTTTGACTCGTCCCCTGACGTCCATACTGCATGTCATCAAGGTGATATCACTGATACAAGCTTCATTTACAGCATCGTGTCAGCGTTTATGGGTTCTACAAGCTTCAACGGAGGGGAAGGTGAAATGCCTGCTGGTTCTACCTCTCTGCTACCAAACTGTTAGACATCTGCTTCATCGGTAGCCAGCTTCACCTATCTGTAAACGTCAAATGAGTGATTCCTCTTGTAAAAAGTAGCATGAAAATACAGAAAAGCAGCACAGTTGATGTATTTCACTTAACAGCCAAGATGTCCACTAATGGTGACGATTTCTGGGTCTCCATTTGGTAAATTTAAGCTTAGTATCATAGTTATTTTAGCCCTGGTTTTGGTCTCCACCAACTCCTGTGGGAAATATCCACCTCTTCAGTGATTTTTTTGTTCAACTCGTCCCCACCTTTTGGTGCTGATGAGTTTTAGGGGCTTACATTTTGGAGCTGGACATTTCTTATTCAGTGTTTTGTCAGAGTTTGAAGAACCAGGTCATGTTTGTCAAATGGTATGTGTTGGTTACTAAATGTCACAGCAAACTCTGGTGCATTACAATGACTGAAAGGGACTATCATTATGGTTTTGGGGAAACTTTGGCCTCCTCTTGTAAGGTCACTTTGACTCTCAGTTTCAGCCCAGCAGCGGTTTGTCTGGTCACCCTCTTCTTTCAGCAAACATGAAATGGTAGAACAGTTAGTTTCCATCATGCTAACTTGAGTGAAGCTAGCTTTTAACTGTGGTTAGCGGTGCCGAACTTCCTCCAGTTAGTTCCATAACTTGACCCACATGTCAGTCCTGGTTGACCCCCCTGCTGTCTGGTCTTTGTTACCTTTCAAGGCACTTAGACGTCCCTCTCATTAGTTAACAAGTGGATAGAGACTGGAGAAGTCTTTTTTGTTTCAAAACTGTCCGTATTTTGCATAGTTGTATTTAATTTTACTTTCACTTTAGCCCTGCGATTGACTGGCGACCAGTCCAGGGTGTACCCCGCCGCTCGCCCATTGACAGCTGGGATAGGCTCCAGCCACCCACGGCCCTGAACAGGATAAGTGGTTAAGAAAATGGATGGATGGATGGATGGATGGATGGATGGATGGATCTGCCTCACTTTTATTTTTTGGAGTCCTGCATTAGTGGAAATCAAGACTTTTGTTTATGAGAGCTGAGGGCTATTTTAAAAAAGTTAGTGTTTTTCAAGGATTAGGACTCAGTTTCCCATGAGCACCATCACCCTCTGTCATAAAGATGTGACTCTTGCCAAGATGTACATTTGATTGTTTTTTAACTGTGCTTTTCTTAGTTGAAGGACATTTATCCAATGATGCAAAGCAATGAAGTAATGTATCTATTTGTAGTTTTAAAGGTGACAAACTTTGAAAACTCAGTTTGCAGTTCAGAGTCCAGAAGGTGAGCAGACTATCTGCTTCTCACAGCCCAATGCTCTGAGACACGTAAGTGTATCCTAATTATGTCTCATTAGTGCTCATCTACCAACTCCGACCTCACCAAGCAGAGCTAATGTAACCTCACTTTTCATTTTATTAATAAATTGCGGATTATGATTAGATAGACAAATAGAAGCAAGAGTTTTCTAAGATCGCCTGGAAAGTCCTTAGAAAGTCTTTATAATGATCTCATATTCCTTCACTTTTGCTGCTGGCTGGGTAATATCAGCAAACAAAAAATCCTTTAATCAGGACCTTTTGGATGCACTCGGAACACTCTCTGCTCTTTGATCGTGAAATTTTTAGATTTCATGCTTCAGAGTCTGTTCAAAGGTCAGTGGTGGGAGCACCTCTGTGTATTCATAGCAGAAGGATCTGGATTGAAGTTTGACTAACTGACAGAAGTAACTGAGTTTTAAAAGAAAACTTTGGACTTAAAAAAATTTAAAAAGTGAGCACCAGATGTGTGCGTCCTGATCAACTGTCAACTGTTTGCATATGCTTTGGGAGAAGTCTTTTTGGGTCATTCAGGATGGTGATCAGTCATTTCACCTCTAAAGCAAAAAAAAAAAAAAAAAAAAAACTATGGGAGGGGACAGGGGACAAACATTGTCAATGTAAGGCAAACTCAGCCATACCCAGACTTTTTCCCACTAAAAACTGTCATCTTTGCCATTAATCTCTATTTCTATCACGTCTATCTTAGTGAATGTGATGAAACAGGCAGTCTTCAGAAACACAGACACTGATATACTTCAGGGGACTCCATTCCTTTGTTTTCCTCTCAGCTCTGTATCTCTCTTTGTTTCCTTTCCTCCTCCAACCTTTCCTCATTCTGGTGTCTTTCATTTCAGCTCGCCCTGCTGCTGCTGCTCGTCTTTATCTCATTTCATCTGTCTCCTCCTGTCTTACACTGCTCTCTCATCCTTATTCCCCCACCGGCCATCCCACGCCCTCCAGTTCAGCCTGTCGGCTTAAATAAAACAGACAAAAGGTGGAAAAATAGACAGAGAGAATTAAGAAGAGATAGAAAATGAGGGATGGGAGAATGAAGGTAGCTTCACTCCTCACCGCCTCTTTCTCTTCACCTCCCACCACGGCTGATAGTTCCCAGAGGCCCCTGTTCCACATTAGCTTAGCTTGCAGCCGAGCCATCGACTTAATGCAATCCCCTAAATGCCTGGTGCACGGCCTCCCTGACAGTGACATATTTGTTTTGCAGGCCTGTGCGATCTGATGTCTGCCACGGAGCTAAAGATTTGATTAATGCTTCTGCCTTTGGAGTTCTGTAATTGGCTGCAAACAATCACAAAGACTTCGCCGGCTTACGCTGGATGACAAGGTGTTAGAGGACTAACGAAGCAAAAGTTTGAGTCCACAAAAGGTGACATACGATGACAAACAACAAATCAGCCTGAGAGCATTTGGTGCACGGTTAATTGACCGTTAGCTGAGATATTCTCATCCCTGTTTAACACCTGTGACCAGATCTGACAGGTGAGGCTCTGGATTTATGAATGTGGCTGCGCTTTAGAGCGTGGACAGTGGTGTCAGTTTATTAATGTCACAGAAGGATGAGGACAGATTTTGTTTTCTTGTGGTCACTTAAGACCAATCTTAAGGGATGGCAAGGGATCCCAGAAAACGGGCGGGGTTATTAGAGATCTTGATGAAAGGTGGGGCAAAAAGGATCAATTGATTCAGATGGTGCTGGACAGGAAGTCGTGCATTGAAACCCCCTAAAAAAAGCCTGTCGACTTTCAAAATTAAAAAGAAAAAGAAAGTCAACACCAGATCATATTGAACTTAAGAATAAGCCAGACCAGTAATCCACAGGTTTGAGGTTTTACAGTCCAACATGAAGAGGGAGAGGATCATCATTGAGGTGGGATCCTCTCTTCCTTCATGTTGGGCTGTAAAACCTCAAACCTGTTGACACCTGCTAAGGGTCCACTCTAATATCCATTTGTTGCTGTAGTCAAGAAAAATACAATCTGGTTTGGCAATACTTTGTTTTGATTTGTAAGTTAATTTGTCTTTTTAGGTGTTTTTTGTGCACATCTTCCTGTCCCCCTGGATCTGCTTTGTGCAAACTGATGTGTCATCCAGCAAAAACAACAGACTTGCAGATCAGATCTGGAGGGCTCTGATTTGCCTGATCCAGTCTGAGATGACACGTTTAATTGAAACCATCAGATCTGGTGGCATGATGGAGTAGAGATGTATCTGGTGTATTTCGGCCATGATGGGATTTCATTGATGTTTTTGGTTGGCCTCTGGTGGATGCTAGCAGAACTGCAACATTTGACACTTTTGCAATGACTTAATTTTTTAACACTGGAGGTTTCTCATTGCTAGGCACCACTCTGTTATGGCAGCTCTCTCTCTTTCTTGTCTGTTTCTTGTAATTTTTTCATCTCTCTTTCATCATGTTGGAGTTTGGAGTGGGTCATTACTTTGTATGGCTCATTTGTTGGTCATAGACACCAAACCGGTTACATCTTCAGTGATATTTTTACTGTTTTTTCTCCTGTGTTTGTCTGGAGATCCTACATGTAACCATGGTTGCATTGTTCACATGTGAAATCAGCTGTTAGCAGCATGTAGCATGTCAGTGCTAACTGGTGCAAGGCCTGATGTTTCCCCACAAGGTGAGGAGAAGGAGGTGAGGACGACGTGCTGGTTCTCAGGTGTGAGCTCAGAAGTGACGACATCGACCTGTCCTTCCATTCATCCTTATTGGGAACATAAGATCTATCTCCAATAAGATGGACGAGCTAGCTGTGCTAACCCAGCAACAGAGAGAATACCAGAAGGCAGTGTAGCATCATGTTTATCACAGATATTGCTAAAAGAGCTAACGCTAGACACCAACGCCACACACTGGACCCTGTGGAGGTGGAGGCTGGCTGACTGGAGAATGATGGACAAGCTGTCATCATCTATCTTGTTATGCACCTTTTAGCACTTTCTATACACTTTCTTACTTTTTTTTTTTTCTTAATTGCTGCTGTGACTCCTGAATTTCCCCCTGGGGATAAATAAAGTATTTTCTATTTTATTGTATTCGACTTTGGATGGGCACAAAGCATCTTGTTTTTTCCACATCTTATTAATATAACCACCAAACAATCAAGATTTTGGTGACTGAATTTGAAACTCAAGATCCAAAAGTGTGACAATAAGAAAACTTGACCAAAACAAGTCGTTGGTGAGTAGCAAAAAAAAAAATTGGCTTGCAAAAGTTTTTTTGTGTCATTTTTATTAAGAGTTCCTTTCTCATTATAAATGTCAGCAGGAAAAGGTGCTGGAGCACATAACGTTACATCCATTCAAGCCTCTGGGAAATAAATCAGGATTAAATTTCACTTTGTGTCCTCCCTCAGCCATCTCTTCTCTCTCTTTGTGTCCTCTCCATGTGTCCAAACCCCGAGGAGAAGACGGATGGCGGGGACAAGAGATCACAGCATCTGTCTTTACAGCTAAGGGGGAAGAAGTGGAGGAAGACAGCAGAGGTGAAGGTGGAAACTCATCTGAAGGGATTCAACCTCATTGCCCCTGACCTGACCTCAGAGGTTCACATCTGGTTGGAGAAGTCAAGGAAGGACTCAGTGACCCGACACAGAAAGGAGGAGAAGAAGCTGTTTCTGCTTGAGTTTGTCCTGGTTTAAAAACATTTACATGCTATTTTGTCTGCTTGTAACTACTCTTATTCACACACAAGAACCAAAAAGAAGTGATGGATCACATGCAGCTGGATTTACGAGGCTCTATCTTAAGCCCGGAGGATGTGATGGGATTTATTGTTTTTCTACAATTAACTTATTTGTTTTGAGTCCCTGGAGATGCTGTTTCCTTTTAATGAGGGCTGAATATTTCTCTTTTCCTGCAACTTTTATGTCCTGGACCCTTTCTTTTGGGCCTTTATTGCCTCCATGCATCTGCAGCACATGTGACAGACAAACAGCACAATGCCCTCTACTGTTTGCATTAATGTGAGTCACACTCTCCCTCTGTTCTGCCTGCAGAGTTCAGCGGTTGTGTGGAGGTCACACATGACCCAGGTCACGGTAATAGTGATTTATCTGCTGTGTTTGCTGTTTACACACAGAGTGACAGCCAGCATACTGCTCACATACAGGCTCTGTCTCTTTTATTTACATCATTAGAGTCGCAGCTGTTGCAGCTCTGTTTATCACACTAACAGGAATATGACGTTAGAGGGTGCAGAGAGGACTCTGAACACTCTCTGGGTTTGACTACTGATTCAAAGCACTTCAGCTTTACTTTAGTATGAGTATTTAGTGAAACTTTATACTTCCTGAGCTTGTTTTTAACAAGAAAAAAACTGTTTTTATCCCCTGAAGTTCAGCTTTGGATTGAGATTTATCACAAGTACAAACAAGCCAAAGAAAATAATCACAATAGTGTCTAGACTAGTCAAAGTGCAGCTTGCAGGTTGCAGTAGCTTCTGGAGTCTTTTTCTTGCATATTTGTCAAAAACCAATCAACTCGATGTGAAGTACACTCAGGAGTCCTGCTGGTTTAGCCGTTCAACAATAATTATGGCCCCAAATGTCAGTTTTGTCAATATAAAATGTTTGATTATTGCGTTTTCAACTTTGAATGTGTAAGAGTCAAAGAAGGAAGGGGCAGGACAAGAGTGGACATCTTAAAGGTAAACAAAACATTAGAGCAAGCAATCACCGCACAATGTTTTTTATGTAGCTAACATGTTGCTCTGCATTTGCCAACGTTAGCAGTAAAATCTTTAAAACACAACCTGTGGCTCCTGTTTTGACATCTTTGCACACACTGCTACTAATAACAAAACTGTTACAGCTAAAATACACTGGATGTGTCTGCGTTCTGTTGTGGCAAACGGTTTGAAAAGGTTTCATTCAAGTCAGTGTGCCAACTTAAACTAGATCTGTTATGTTTGATGGACGTGGAGCTGTGATGCACAAATTCAGCGTAGGAGAGATTGAGCAGAACAGGAAGTCGTGACCACAAACTACCTAAAAACACCCAGTGGTTTTCAAAATAAGACAAACTGTGACAATATCAGGGCTTATTTAGCTTGATTATGATGATAAATGGACATAATGAGTGGAGCCAGACCAGGAGTCGACAGGTTTGAGGTTTTATAGCCCAACATGAATGAAGAGAGACTTATCGGTGGAGTGGGAAGCGCAGGAACTCATGAGTCTGTAACTCCAGCTGTTTGTCAGTCATGCAGCTTATGGGGCTGAACAAGCAGCCAGTCTAAGTTAACAAACCAGTCAAGACCATCGACTGTAAAAAAAAATTGGAAGTCCGCTTGCTTGGCTCATGAGGTCTCCACAAAAACTGCTTCCCCTGGCGGCTGGCTGCAGTATAGGTTAAAAAATCCAGCTTTCCAGCCATTCCAGATGGGCTGTGGTCAAACTTAAAAAAATGAATACTCCTCGTAGAAATGTTTCTCATGTCCGATTGTTGTGGTGATTTGAAGATATTATTTGGCTGTCTTGTATTGAAGTCCTCTTTTTTCTGAAAAGTTTCGATTTCATTAGTTATAAGAGGTGAAAAATGAGGCTTTAAGTAATATTTAACAATGTTTGACAGCTGCCATTCTCGTGTTTATTTTTTCGGGGATTGTGATATATGTCAGGAGGTAGAGTCAAGAAGTGATTAGACTCTCGAAAGAAAAAAATAATATATATTTTTTTGTCACCCAGCGCCGCTCAGATCCCCCCAGAATCCCTCATCGTCTTGACTGCACAGACTCTGGCTGCACAACTGCTACAATGGCTGAGCCTGTGACGGGGGTATTTTGGCTTCAAAACCATATAATGATAAATGGCGGAGCCACACTGTCCACTCTATATACAGTCTATGGTCAAGACGCAGCACAACAAAGTCACACTGCAGACGTTTTTTTGTGTATTTCAGGCATTATAAGGAGCTTCTACTCGGAAAAAAGAGACACTGATATTAAAAATCAAATATAAATTATTTATCAACAAGTCTTTGTCATATCCACAAAAATGCATCTTCCCCTAAATCACAGAGTCCCCAACAACACAGTGCATGTTGAGCAGACTTCTATAAATACTCTCCGGGGACATTTTGTCACAGAGTTAGCCTCAAGCTACTGGATTTGGATTTAGCTCAATAAGAGAGGGTGATTAAAGAGAGCATGTCTAGTTTTCTGCCGACTCGTTCCTATCAAGAGAAACAAGTATGTCCGTGTAGTGAGGTGACAGTGGGAGACGAGGCAGCAGAAAACACACTCAGATGCCTGTGATGTTGCTGGTTTGCAGATTAGAAAATCAAAAACAAAAGGGATTTCACAAGTTTTTTAACAGGTTGATTGAATATTGACATATCCTAATTTTGACCAGTCAGAGTGACACTCATACCAATCTCTCATTTGTTTTTGCTTTTAGGTAATAGCAGGTAACTTAAGGTGAAAGAAAAATCTTTTTTCTGATGAATGATTTACATTTTTCACAGTCTATTATTTGGACTTTGTTGCACACTTGTTCTTTGATTATAAAGGCTGAAACAGAAAAAAAAGTAGAAAAGATCAAAAGTTATCTTCAATTTAGTGTGAAGACACTTTAAGGCTTTCAAATGTGTTTCAAATATACTGGCTTTTTAAGATTTTATATGAGCAGGTTCAGTTGTTGTAGGTGTTAATGCATTAATTAAGCTGATATTACAGATTTAAAATTATTTAAATCTTTTCTACAGGGGTTAAAAATCTGTTTAAACCCATTTCAAACTGTATCTTTCTCCTCTCATGGCTCTTGGAGAATATTCAGCTCTATAAGTAAACAGAAACAGCACTCTCAGTATTTTGCACCCGTTTTGCATCACAGGATTCAGTTTTTCTCCAGCGATTAAATTCTTGGCAGGGTTGAAAAGCCTGAACCAGCACTAAACGTCCCTATTAATATCCATGACTCTGAATTAATTTAAGGTGGATTAGCAGCTCCTTAAGGCGGGATAGGGCAGGTAAGAAGGAGCTGATGAGTGAATCATATCCTCACACAGTTTAATTAATTCCTACAGAAAGCTCTGACCTCAATAATCCCTAAAAAAAAAACATTTTTTTTTTTTAAAAAGAGAAACCTCCAGAGAAAACATGACGGCCGCCACTCCCCGACCTGCCTGCCAGCCGCGGTCAGCATGCAGCCTGTTGTCAAAACACGCCGTGCATGTCAGCGGGGAGGTCAGGGCTGGGCGAAGAGGAACTGGCAATCCTCACCCTCTGTGGGTGGGGGAGGAAAGTGGGAGGTTTGTGACGGACTGAGCCCAGAGAGAGCAAGAGTGATGATCAGTCAAAGCAGCCGGCCTTGGCCACAGAGAGGAGGAATGACCCGGCTGCTAAGTATAACTGGAGTATGAGCGGAAAATCCAAAGTTTACTGGAAGATATCTTCCAGGAATAGAGACCGAGGCAGAGGGGAAGGAAGTCCTGAGGTCATCTCATTACGTACTAATAAAACATTTAACATGTTAGCTTCTATAAAGATTCAGCTTTAATATGAGTTTAGAAATATCATCAGAGAGATTTAACTTAATTTATAATCCTATCATCTCAGTGTTGGTGAATTTGGTGCCCCCTCTGGACATTTGTGGTAATTTAAAGTACGGCAGACAATTACATGTCCAACAAGTTTGTTTGAGCGCAGTTCCCTTCTCTGCTTTGGCATGCTTCAGAGCAGTGTACTTAAGCGCAGTTCACGTCATGCACGAGCACAAGCAAGCTGACATGACGTATGATCGCTGCAACCACTGTTCTTGACAATCATTCTAAACAACAGCAGGGTGTTAGACGGCTGTGTGGGACAAAAACGACTAAAAATAAGCCAAAAAGTTGCCAAAGTCATAGCAGTGTGCTCTGTGTCTCACTATGCTGACTCTAACAAGATTGTGTTTCGTGTTAATAGATGCTTCAACTTAACCGGCAGGCCATGCATGCAACTTAAAGGCCTATTTATTCTCCCTTTACGTATGAAAACGTATCCGTCTGTTTCAAAAAATATTACGGTCACTTCTCACATACTTCCATACCTCTTTTACATTGGCATTGCAGTCAACTAATACATCCACCAGGGGGACAACGAAACTCAAAAACAAGCATGGCGACCATGGAATAGGTATTAATAATGTTTCTCTTACACTAAAGACAAAAACGGAGGCAGCGTTGTAGGAGGCTGGGGTTTCTTCTTCATGTCTAACCAAAGCTGCGTATTGGGTGGTAACAGCAACACTGCCCCCACGGTTTCCATTGGTACTGCTCTGTTTGGTCCGTATCCGTACGCGTACACGTTGAGCGTAAATGGGCCTTTAGTCTGGTTCATGTGGAGTAGTGTGACCGCTGGCTGTACTCTCATCTGGGGGAATAGCACCGCCAGGGGGCAGTCGTGCTTGAGTAAAGCACGGTTGGAATTGCCAGTGTGAGCGCGCCCTCAAAAATGTGCTACTTTCTTATCATATTGACATATTTTTGCTACTTATTTTCTCTTTTGAGTCACAAATCTGTGACTCATTTTTTTCTTACAAACTTGAATCACTTTTCCACACAGATTTAAGATTTTTTTCTCATAAGTTTGCATCTTCTTTATCCGACAAATTTACTTCTTTGTTCTTCTTCTAAAAAAAAAAGAAAAAAAGAAAAAGAAAAAGAAAAAAAACAATCATAGAAAATTATCCTCAACCCAGCTCTGTATTTGTTCCCTTTTAGTAGCTAATATGAATTAGACTCTAAATAAATGAATAAATAGATAAATAAATAAATAATCATGATAATAATAAAAAGAAGTAGAATAAATAAATAAATAATCATGATAATTATAATAATAATAATAAGAAGAAATAAATAAATAAATAAAATTATTGTTGGTTTAAGACATCCAGCCAGCTTCTTTTGCTAAAAGTAGGTGCTTTTTGAAGCACTGGTATTTATTTTGCTGTCAGGGCTGATATTTTGTATATGAAGAAACACATTAACGTTCAACTTCTGCACTGGTCAGTATTTGTGCAAATTAAGCCTCCACTCTCTTTTACTCCACGTTTACAGATTCCTAATGGATAAAATAAAACGCAAAAGCAGAGAAATTTAACATGAAAATCGACCCTAGCCCCTGATATACAGTACATATGGGTGTAAAGCTTCAGGTTATAGAAATACTCTAGTATCTCAGAGTTGTTGGTATTATTCTGGAATAAATGGTCTCTGCGAGTTTCACCCACTGGACCAAATAACACAGACAGACCTCAGGATGTCTCTGATAAAAAACAGAGATGATCTTTTTTTTAAACAAGCCCTGGGAGATGTGTGTTCTTTCCTCACATGTGGATTTCTGTGCGTGTGTGTGGCCATGGATGTCTTTTATTGTGTGACTGCATTCACGTTCGTGTGTGTGTGTGTGTCGGTGTGCTGCCAAGTGATTTATGGGCCCTGTCTGCCTCTGCCAGCAGTTTGTCTCTTGTAGCATGGAGGATGAATGGCCCACTGTCAGCCCGGCCTCCACCTCTCCTCCCGCTCCCTCTTTCTCAAATTACCTTTCTTCTTCTTCCTCCTCTCTCTCACTATCTTATCTCCACACACGCTCTTCCTCTGCATGCACCTTGTCATCCTCACTTCCTATCGCCTGGCCCATCCTCTCCTCCGCTCACTTAGTTGATTTGATCCTTATTTCCTTCTTTTTCCTCCTGCACTCCTCCCTCTTCATCTGTCAGAGTGAAGACTGATCTCCTACATGTTTGGACTAAATCCTGACCTCTTATCTGATCTCTGATTTCAGGAACACTTCATCCCAGTGTGCTGCATCAATTTCAGGGAGTCTGTGTCCGTATCCTCTGCTTGTATCACGTCTGATGTTTCAGCAGCTGGATGTTGAGTTTGCTCTAAGCTGACAGAGCTGAGAGCAAAGTAACACCGGATTCACCTGGAGGAGGATTCCTCTAAAGTTCACTCAAAGTATTAGTTTCTTGTTTTTAAAACACTCCATCACAAGTGTCATGAATTTTAGTTTGGTAAAAATGTGTTTGCAAAAACAAGAAATAAAAGAAACTGTCTTAAAAGTACATTTATTTGAGCCAATTTGACATTCACTGTATATTTAAATTATTCGTCAATTCTTAGTTAGCACAACTTTTATGCTAGACTTCCACCAAGTCTGTCTGGAGTCCATCTCTGCTCTGTTGTGGTTTGGTTCTGTGATCTTTCGTTCTTCACCAGCTGCATTTTTGGAATCCCGCACAGCTGAACAACTGGAGTAGGACGTCATGGATTTTATGCAGTATGTACTGAGTGAGTGTCTTACTATCAGCTGTCACTTCTAGCTTTGCTTTGCTCATTATGATGGTTTTACATTTGTGGCTAAGTGAGTTATGATCTGGCATCAACAATAAGCATTTTATTTGCATGATTAATGACATTTTGCTGACTTCCTGTTTCGCTTGATCAGTAAGAAGTCTTGCGTATCTGCTGAGGGAGACTCCGGAGTACAAGAGGTGGAACAGAGCTGGAATGACCCAAGGAGATGCACGTTCTGAGCCCAACTTGTGTCAAAGGATTCATTAGTCAAAACATTTGAAGGTCCATTAGTCAAAAGGCCCATTAGTCAGAAGGCCCAATAGTCAAAGGGCCCTTCAGTCTAAGAACCAGAAGGCCAATCAGTCAGAAGCTCCTTTGTCAGAAAATCAGAAGGCCCTTTAGTCAGAGGGTCCTATCGTCCAGAAATCAGAATGCCCGTTAGTCAGTAGACCTGTTAATCAGAAGGCTGGTAAGTCTGGAGGCCCATTAGTCAGAAGGCCCATTAGTCAGAAGGCCCATTAGTCAGAAGGTCCATTAGTCAGAAGGCCCATTAGTCAGAAGGTCCATCAGTCTAAGGTCCAAAAAAGCCAATCAGTCAGAGGCTCCTTAGTCAGAAAATCAGAAGGCCTGTTAGTCAGAAAATCAGAAGGCCTGTTAGTCAGAGAGTCCTTTCATCCAGAAATCAGAATGTCCGTTAGTCAGTAGACCTGTTAATCAGAAGGCTGGTTAGTCTGAAGGCCCATCAGTCGGAAGGCCCATCAGTCGGAAGGCCCAATAGTCAGAAGGCCCTTCAGTCTAAGAACCAGAAGGCCAATTAGTCAGAGGCTCCTTTGTCAGAAAATCAGAAGGCCTGTTAGTCAGAGGGCCCTTTTGTCCAGAAATCAATGCCCGTTTATTAGTAGACCTGTTAATCAGAAGGCTGGTAAGTCCGAAGGCTCATTAGTCAGAAGGCCTTTCAGTCTAAGAACCAGAAGGCCAATCATTCAGAGGCTCCTTAGTCAGAATATCAGAAGGACTGTTAGTCAGAAAACCAGAAGGCCTTTAGTCAGAGGGCCCTTTTGTCCAGAAATCAGAATGCCAGTTAGTCAGTAGACCTGTTTATCATAAGGCTGGTAAGTCTGAAGGCTCAATAGTCAGAAGGCCCATTAGTTATAAGGCTCCTCAGCAGGAAATTCAGAAGGCCTGTTATTCAGGAAGCACATTAGTTATAAAATCTGTCAGTCACAAGGCCCATAAGTCTGAAAATCAGAAGTTCAGTTAGTTTGAGGGCCTGTTAGTTTGGATGGCCTTTAAGTCCAAAAATCCAAAGGCCAATCAGTCAGAGGCCCCTTGGTTTGAAAACCAGAAGGCCTGTTAGTCAGAAAATCAGAGGGAATATCAACTTTGTCCAAGCTAGTTTTCTGACTAACGACCTTCTGAGGAAATGATGAATCCAGCAGTACTTTCCTAGTGGTGCAAAGTACACAAGAATATTTAACAATCAAACAAAAAAACATTCACACGTTTGTGTCTTTTTTTGTCAGTCACTCATTGTAAGTAATTGTCATTATGAGTCTAACATCTTTGTAACTTTAGATTGTTATAAGTTAGATTATTAGTCATCTGTCATAACACAAATTAAAAACTACCAAATAGAAATTTCCAGTTTTCATTTTAACACTCCAAATGCTCCAGTCTTTTTGATGACCTGTACTCCTCGCAGGAGCTCTAATGTTTGACATGACTCATTTCCTTTCATTTTTACTACAGCCTCAAGAGAAAAATATTGTATCGTATGATTTCTAGGAGTCCTCACTGCTCTTCAAGACCAAAAGACCTCTGTCTGTATTTCTAATTCCTGTTTGGTATGAAGAGTGCCCTTTCATCAGCCTCAGCACACTGTACATCTTCCAGCAGCTGTGCTCTGCCAGGCGCCTGAAGAGTAATGTCTCCCAGTGTCATTAATTGTGCTGTCATTATCATAATTTAACATCCTGCTCACCCCTCTCCATCTTTATCACTGCCTCTGCTGTTCGATCATTAATCAGACCCCAAGAAGAAGAAGAAGAAGCAAAGAAGAAGAAAAGGGAGGGCAGACCAATGAAATAAAAAAACACACCTCTCTATCAATCCTATTTCCAACACATTAGAAAGGAAGCACTTTTTCTTCCACTCCTCTGCCTCCCTTTAGCGCTCAGCCTTCCTGTGCTAATGGTAGATATACTGTGACACCGTAATGATCTGGCCACGGCTGCAGAGCACAGCCCGTATCGATCAGCGGCTGATTTATTGCAGGTTACGGCTGATTATTGGGCCATTAATCAGTCTGGGATTACCCTATCAATAAAACTGCTTACGTTTGTTTGTAAAGTGCTTGCCCGGGCGCAGTGCATGTCCGAGTCTCAGTGACACATGGCTACTACTATTTCAGCTCAAAGATTAGCTATTTAAAGAGAGATATCACTCAGGACTTCCTCTGAATGATCACAGTGCTCAGAGAAGCTCTGGTTAGCAGTGAGGTGAATCCCTCAGATGATGGATAACATTTATAAACATAGAAAAGATCATCGATTTCTTTTCAAGCTGGGGCGTCATGGTAACCAGCATCTTTAGGATGTATATCTAACTGGCTGCGTCTAATAATCCAAACTTTATGGTCAGAAAGGTCAACCTGCTGAGCCTGATATCTCAAATTCACCATGTGAATAAACCTGAAATCTTTTTGTTCATTTTTAACTCTAAGTACGATAGCCAGTCATACACATTTAGCTGCAAGTTGCAAGTGTTACATGGTTAGCGTAGTTTCCAGGATCAAAGTTAGTTTTTATCATAGTGAGGTTAGACTGTGTGATCTTTTGGGCCTATTTACACAACAACATTTCATCAGAAACTACCAAAATGCAGTGAAAAAAATCTGCGTTTACATGGAAACACAAAGGGACTGAAAACGCTGTAGTAAGCATGCCAGGCCTGCAGGTGGTGCTATAACCGTCTTGTCCAGAAGCAGCTTTTGGGAGATCCCCACCAAAGTAGAGTTGAGTGTATTGGGGAATACTAAGCAGTGTTGCCAACTTAGCAACTTTGTAGCCATTTTTAGCGACTTGCTGGACCCCCCAGCGACAAAATTAGAGAAAAGCGACTAGCCACAAATCTAGAGACTTGGTGGAGGCTCCAAGATCACGGTAGAAAAGTTTTTAAAAAGAAGCACAGTTTTCTCCGTTCATGCACGGCCAGTTGTACACTACGGGCACTTGGACAGCTCAATTGACAAGTAGGCAGCCCCCCCCCCCCCCCCCCCCCCCCCCCCCGCTGCACAGTGTAGGGACATACCAGCACATTTTGTATGAAGACAGTCAGCAGATACAGCAGATTGAGCAGCACAAGCACAGCATGGTAGTTCACAACAATAGTAACAGCGGCAAGCTGAGTGTGACATCAGCATTTCCACTGAAAATGCCGGCTTACTGTTTACATAGCAACGCTGCTGGCAGCGTTTCAGAAAATCCAACACTCTGGAGGCAGTTTTCAAAAGTTTGCGTAATGTGGTTGGCTGAAACACCATTTCCGTGTAAACACAAGGCTGAAACACAACAAAACTTTTGCGTTTCACCCCGAAACCATTGTCGTGTAAATGCCTTTAGTCTGTTTCTATCATCACTGCATCAAATTGCAACGATCACAGAGCTAAATATATTAGCTCATTCTTTTCTATCAGGCCTCGTCCTTACAGATATGTATATTGATGAAAACATGGTTGTTTGTTTTTGCCTATCATCAACCCATAAACAGAGTTACAGGTCAGTGTAAAGCCAGGATTTGTAAAGCTTCATTTCGTTGTTTCCTTTGGACTACAGAAGTTCATGAAGAGCCACTCTTGTCCAAAATAATTTGCATGATATTGGTTAAACTTGGAAAAAGGACCTTGTTCTTGGCACTCCCTGCTGTAAAAGTGGGCAGAAAAGTAGCCTAAGAAAGGTGTCTCTGAGACCCATCAAGATTGTTTCCATCAGACTAAATTGAGTGTAAGAGTCCAGGGGATGCTGATAATTTTGCTGTGAAAACTCAAATGTTTGAGGGTTTTTTTATGAAAGAAAATGATGAAAAAAAAAGAAAGAAAAAAAATGCAGGAAATATTGTGAATCAAGTCTAACGTATAAACAAAAAAAGATCCGTCTCAGTCTGGAACAGCCTCATTTTAAGACTTTATTCCAAGTAACAAGTTAAATTTGGCGGTACACCTCTGTTGTGGGAGCTCCATGCACTTCCACGTGCCTACATGGAATGCCAAAGCCTGAGGCAGGCAGAACACACCTCTCCTCCCACAATGTGTTTGTATATAAAAGCAAGGTTAAGGAAGAACACACTACCCCTTCCCTTTCATATGTATGCAATAAGAGTCGAGGCAGGGAGAGCAACAGCAAAGATCTCCAGAGGTACAGAACAGTGCGCGCATCAGTGAGATTACATATCAGATTATCATATCTGTTGATCATTTCTTTCCACTTGTTTTTTTTTTTTTTTTTTTTTTTGTGATTCAAATAAATGCTTGGTCTTTGCAGTGGGCATCGGTGCACCCCAATTAAATCTGGGTAACGTCAGAGAGTAGGTTTCTGTATGGCTTTTGCCAGAAGCAATCAACTCTGTCAGCGGTGGGAACAAAAAACAAACAGACCCAGACAGTAAAAAGTTTGGGATGATAGCAAACTCATCCATTTCTTACCTACGTGGCTATATTGGTCTGTCCTAACCCTGTGCATTTAATATGGTACACAGCTTATTGATGATTGTTTGCATACTGTTGAATAGAGCTGTGACTGACATAAAAGATACATTTAAAAAAACTGTAAAGTCCCGAGAGGAGATGAAATTTTTTGAGTTATTAATGTAGTTATAAGTATTAATGTTTCATTACTATTACTCACCCATGAGAGCTACAGTTATAGAAAATATGTCTGATTGAGGTCAGTCAGCCTCAGAGAAAGTGATATTTGAAAGCGTGTACAAAAAGGGCATTGAAAACAAAACACAGCATCTATACAAGCTTCACACGCCTCTAACCAAACCTAATGTCACCATCAACACGTCAGAAAAACCAGCCCCATGAAGGAAATTCACAGCCGTAATCTTCTTCCTTAAATTAGCACTCAGATAAAAAGATACCGCTGCTGTCAGCCTGCCAACAGCTTTACGGCATGCCATAAAGCAGAATAGTGTTGGGGAAATGGTGTGGGGTTTTTCTGTGGTGTTTAGCCCCCCACCAGAACCCACAACCGCTACCTGGAACACAAGTTTTACAACCAGGAGCAAATTGAGAGTAGTGATTTTCCTATAAAGCCTGAAGAACAGGGAGCCGGGGCGCAGGGGGTTTAATGAGAAGGTTTGATGACTGCCCCCGTCAAACTGAGCGACGTCCTCGCCAAACGCCGTTCTCTCTCTTTATGTGCAAGGCTGTTGGAGTTTCTGATTAAACATCCCAGAACCCCCTCAGAAGCGCTGCCAGCGGTCTCCTCTCGTGTGCCGCGCTCATAAAAAGCTGACTTGACAGTGGTCTCGTAAAGCAGACATAATGCTGCCGTAAACATGTCACGACACCTGCTGTAAACATTAATGACTGTTTATGAATGGGGATGATGAATCGCAGCGCGCCCGCTTTTCTGGAGGCCGTTCAGCAGGTTGCGGCTGCAGAGACACAAAGCCGTGTGTTGATCTGAAGTTTGGCAGGAGACAGGGAACAGCTCCGAGCTCAGCAGGATGAAGTCCAGCAGAAAGTCAAAGCAAAGTCATCGAGTTGAGCACAAATTTATGTCTTCAATCTGTGATTAATAAAAATAAAGATCAGTCTCACTATCCTCACTATATCTCCTCTCACTAAATATTGAAAAACACTGAAGCGAACACTCCAAACATTTCATCATCCTCATTGTCTTTACGCTGACACTAACCAGATGTTTTCTGCTTCATCAAACATGAGCGCTGCAGAAAATAATCAGATCTTTGACCCAGTTTTCAGCCACAGGATCAGTGCAGATGCATGGAGGGTAGACAGAGTGGTCAGTAAATGACGTCCTCCATCAGACGCTCAATGAAGCTGCAGCAGACTTCTTAAATGTCCATTTCTGCAGGATGTTGCATGCGTATATCACCTGACAACCACCAAGAAAATGAAAGCATGATGGGAAACTTAAAGCTGTAAGCACTAGTGGCCCTTTAGCAGCATCCCCGACACTATTCCAGTCTCTCAAGGCAGCTAAGTCCTTGCCTGAACTTCACATAGTTAATGTTTACATGCATTTAAAGAAGAGTCCCTCTTTACAAAGTCTATAATAGTAAAATCAACTTTATGTAGGTTTGGTCCAGCGAGGTCAATGATGTTACAGTTTGAGAGGCTGGGAGAAGAGAAAGTCTTCACTAAGAGAGCTGAGGTGGTGATATCATTCATAATTTTTCACTGTCAAGTCTTGACCCTAAATCTCAACCTCCTTCTTAACTTTTTGAAGACCTTTTTTTTTAGCAGACTGCCAGGATAAAGGTGTCCTGTTGGGAAAAGAGTTGCATAGCTGCTAAGCTATCATAAGGTGGTTTGCTAGACTATGTTGACTAATCATACATTCATTGTGCTCAGTGTTCACTTCAATTTGCTGGAACTGGAGTGTTCACTTAAAATTTGGGATGTCCCAATCTGATACACTGATTAGTATTGGTGCCCGATATGGCTATTTTTGGTGGATCGGATTTCTTTACATGATAGGGACTGATCCAGTTTTCATGTTTTTCAGCACTGTCATGCTTTGCGGATGCTGTAGATTAAACCACATTGCAAACTTGATCGCTGTGTGCGACTACTTCTCTGTGGAAAGCAATGATAGTAAAACAGCGTCTTGCAACATTAGTAAAGTGAGTGTTTCTCAACCAACAAAGCTCACTGAAATACAACAAATATGATTCATCATTCACGACGAAATCTCAAATCAAGTATGGAATTTATCAGAGAAAGGTATCAGATCCATATCGGCAAAACATAGCATGGAAAAATCGGATCGGAAGTCAAAAAATCTGTATTGGGACACTCTTACATAAAAGACTTTTAAACTTTGATTATCATTGTTTTGTTCCTCACCAGAGATGGTGGAGCACCCACGAGCATAAACCCACATCTTTGGTCAACCCCAGCAGAACCAAAACTCTCTCATCCTCATTCAGTGATTTACTTGCAGCTTCAGAAATGGGACTATGACCCTAGTCAGCCTGAGATTGGACTTCTGGAACGTGTATGACCAGCTCAGTCAGACCAAAATCAGGCTAAGCATAGCCCTATTCTCACACCAAAATAATATGATTGCTTTTGAGCCGCGTTTCCACCAAGCAGACCAGTTCGGTTCGTCTCTGTACGGCACACATTTTGTGGCGTTTCCACTGACTTATCCCGGGACAGATCCCTAAAAACCAAGACGAGCCATCCCACTTTTTTGGGACCCTTATGTATGGGTGCCAGACTGAACTGATCCACTCTCAGAAGGTGGAGCAACACACTGCAGACCGTTGATTGGTCAAAAGAATCACCACTTACCCCGACAGCAGCTGCATTTCTCCTGACAGCACACAGTCTTCTCTGAAACAAAGCTTGATTGCACTTTGTAACAGAGAGCTACATGCCAATCACAGAGAGGACGAAATGCTGCATGTCTTCCATCTGTGCTCTTTGTTTACTGTGTCGTGTTTTTCTTCTTTTTTGGATTTAATAGCGGGGTAAGCTGCTACGGCGTCACGCTATTGTTTAACAGCTGCAGCTTTCAGCATCCGGCTTACACGCCACTGCGAGAGGGCACAGTTTGCTGTAGAAACGCAAACGGGATCAGGCTTAACTGTACCAAACCGTACTGAACCGTACTGAACTGACCCAAACTGCTTAGTAGAAATGCGGCTTTGGACAACGGTTAGATTCATCGGGACTTGGAGGAAGTAGATGACTATGATAGACAGGATCGCTACGCTCATAAAGTCTATAGCCTCAATTCCACCAAGCAGTTAATTTCAGTTCCTTTCAGTACAGCGCACATTTTATGGCGTTTTCACCAACTAATCCCAGGACAAGCCCCCAAATAACCAAACCACATGGTCTCACTTTTTTGGTACCCTTTTTTTGGGGTGCCAGACATACCGATCAGACCCCAATAGGTGGAGCTAGAAACACAGCAATTCTTTGATTGGTTGAAAGAATCATCACTTCCCATGCAGAAGTGACAGCCGTATTTCTCTTCACAGCCTTCTTTGAAAAACAGCTTTTCTTTATTACCAAGAGCCACATGCCAATCACAAAGAAGACGAATTGCTGTTACTGTTGCTGCTGATGTTTCCAATCATTGCTCTTTGTTTGTGGCGCATTTGTCTTCTGGATTTATTAGCGAGATACACAGTGTCCTGCCAGCTATGTAGCATGACGCAGCTATCAGCATCGCAAACAGGATTAGGCTCTACTGATCCAACCCAAACCAAACTGTAATGATCCAAACTGGACCGTTTGGTGGAAACAGGGCTTTATTTGCTCTCTTATTCTCTCTCATTCTCATACTCGTTCCAAATCTCATTCTTGTTCTCATTCCCTCTTTTATTCCCTCTCTCCTCAGAGAGAATCCCTGACACGCAGGGGGGACAGCGGTCAAACCCTACACCAAGGAACCTTCTTGACTCAGTTCTTTCACTTATTTCACCGAGTTAAACACAAAAATGAGAAGTTAGAAAAAGAAGATCACAGAGTAAAGCCTTTTTTTAATACCAAGAGGTGTGGCCAAGACTAAAAGTTCACAAATTGGATTGAGTCAGCTGATAGCTGTAATTAATTTTAAAAAAGTCTGGTTTACTCTATTCTTTAAACTAATGATTTAAACTTTTATGTAACAAATAAAGTACATAAAGGTGTTGAATACGTTGTTTCAGGATGTCTAGTGTTTCCCTCTGAGAGGAAGTAGAAGTTTCAGGCAGCAACAAGTGAAGCACTCAGGTGAAGAAGCTCAGAGGTATATTTAGAGAAGTATGTGAGTGAGGTATGAAGAAACAATCGACTCCTGCATCACGAAGCTGCAAACAGCAGGAGAGCAGCTGATGGAAACATGTTACAGTAAAATCACAGGCTTGGCTCTCAGCGGGCCGCAGAGGAACAGATAGCTGTAATCCCACTTTCCCACCAGGCGGTCCAGCATGCCTGTCTGCGGTACTTAGAGATAAACATCAGCGTGCACTCTGCATGACCCGGCACACACCTGCTGAGACAGGCTCCATGATATACACACACTCACACACATAAATGCAGGTGCACAGACAGCTTTATGTGCTTTGTCAAAGTATGAATTATGGCACATGGCGTGACAGTTTGTATTTAAGTGATGTCAGCAGATCCAATAAGGCGATGTGGAACAGATGTATGTGAGCTTTATATACTTTGTGTGCTGTGCTGTCAGACATCCCTGAGGGGACAGTCCAAGACAAATGTGTTGGTAATTTACAAGTGTGCTTAAATACCCATTATTCTTTCCTCTGCGAGCTCTCTCAGGATCCGCTGTGCTCATTTATCATCGGCTGCACAGAGGCATAACACAGAGAGATAAATGAGCAGCAGTGCCAGAGCTGTTGCTGTGAAGATTGCGTCAGCACAGAAGCTTTAAAGGGTAATTTCGATTTATGGTGACAGGCCCGGTCCTTTGAGCTATCATAGCAATTGGTAACGATAACACAAACATGGCAGTCGTGCAGCAGCAAAGTTTGACAGTGCAGGAGATGAATTAAAACCAAAGCCGTAGTCAGGTTACCTAAATATATCTGTGTGCAGAGCAATCTTAACACAAGATACTTAAAGTATCTTCTTACTGTGCTGGAAAGTTTAGCATGTAACATCATAATGTCCACGAAGTCCCAAAGAGCTTAGATTAATGAAAAATGGCTGAGGGTAGGGACAAAACACGGGTTATGTTTAATTATAGGTACACCAACTCTAAATAATGTCCATTGACTTAATTTTTGTTTAATAACTTCAACAACAATCATTCTATTTGCATATTACATGATTTTCAGTATCCCGACGATGCAAAACACTTACAAAAAACATGTAACTTCCCTTTAATTTACTTTCAGACTATTTCATGGTATATTTACACTTTTTTTAAACACTATGATGCTTTATGTAAAAAGAGACTTGCTTTATTCATAGTCCAAGTTTTATGTTAACAGTTTTTTGCAGTTGCACAAAAGTGCCACAGGGGGGTGACTCAATAAATGTCAGTAACATTGTGTTGTTCCATGTGTGCCAAAATAAAGCCATGTTTGAATATAGAGGAAGTCAGCCAATGCATTTGTTACAGTGCAACTCCATTTGGTCACTGCATTGGATCGATAATCGATCGATGTCAACTCACACCGACGCCGCTCTGTTGCATGGGGGCCCTACACATCAGATACACAAGGCTCCTTTGCCCAGTGACTTTCAAAATAAAACAAGGCATGTCCAAACCACTACGCATTTATCTTGACTACAACAACAAACCTACACGAGGAGTGGGGCCAGACCAGGAGTCAACAAGTTTGAGGTTTCACAGTCCAACGTGAACCAGGAGAGGATCATAACTGGAGCGGGAATCCAGGAAACTCCTGTGTCATGCTCAACTGAACATGCAGCTGGTTGAGTTGATGAATAAGAGAGCACGCAGTCAGCATGCAGCTGTGTGGAATCAGACTGAAGATGCATCTGTAAGGCTGCAAATTTAAGGCTGGTTATACCTCTGTGTCGAAAAAATGGTGCACCATATGTTGCAAGTCTACTGAGCCCTTTCTTGTTGCAGAAGCTTACGTCTCCTATTCTAACTATTCTAGTAGTTGCTGTACAATACACAGCTACATGTATCAGCTTCAACATACCATAAACACTCAAACTCCAAGCGGCAACCTGGGTTCTAAGAATATGAGACAACGCGGAAGTGCTAAAATCTGCTGTTTCTCAAGTGTTTGCTTGAGGCTGGCTACGGAAGTACCAGAAGTCACATAAACACCAAGAAAAAAAAGCAAAGCAGAAATTAACCTTTTTACAGTCTGGTTCAAAAAACGTTCTGAGTCACTAATTTTACTATCCGCACCCACTGTAGGGGGGGGGGGGGGGGGGGGGGGGGGGGTGAATCTTTTTCTAACTGGGCAGTGTAGAGGATATTAAGGTCGCAAGCTCGCCCAATCAGAGGCACAGCTCAGGGTCATGTGACTGACAGGTGCCCTATAGCTGTACTCGAAGCCCTTGCCACTACCAATATGGCTGTGAAAGCTGATGTGCTTCATTTTCCATTTCCCACAGACGGGTGATGTCAGGGAGACTACGTTCATGTTTTGTACAGTGTATGACAAACTCACTGTGAAAAAGCAGAAATCAGAACAGATGACCTGACACATCGATGCCAAAGTATGTAGCAACTGCACCAGTAACTACAGCAAAGAGTGAACACAGGAATATATGATGGGCTAAATGCAGCAACTTTAACAAGACTGATGTGAGCTGATCAGAACAAGGGGATGAAACAAAGTTAAGTGTTCCAAATACAAGCCTGACTCAAATAAAGGCCTGGGCAAAAACTAACTTTTAGACCAACACAAATTAGCAGAATGATGTGTCTACAGCCTGAAGGACAAAAAAACAAAGGAAAGAAAATCATATTTAGGCAAGTAGGTTGAAATTATGCATGCTGTTTTTTTCAGGAACCCTGGAAAGAGTCTTGTGTAAGACTAAGTAGCATATTGTAATTGAAACTTTACTTTTTAAAAGGGCAAAACGTATTAAATATTTGCTTATTGTAGCTGCTTATATTAGCCAAACATTAATAACATCTGTCATGTGGTTTCTCTCATGAAGGAGTGTCTTTCTGAACGGAAAAGGTGAGAGGCTAGTTAGCTAATCCTCCTGGCTTGGTGGACCTGCAGATTTAGAGTTGCAAAAGTTATGGAGGGAAAATATATGTTTTTGCAAACTGAGAGCATGTGGCTTCAGTTTATCGTCGTTTCTCACCTCACTTAAACCCTGAAAAGTCCTGTGCATTCATCCTGCGTTGTACTCAGCACCGTTGTCATTGTGGGGTGAGCAAATTGAAATGTATGATGCCGTGACAATGTGGCAACAAAACACTCGCTGCGCACATCAATCAGCGCTGCATACAGGGATCCCGTTGTTTATTGCAAGGTTACAGTAAATCACACAGCGACGGTTTAATCCTTGGAAGAGTTTTACAGGAAGAGGGGGGAATTCAATTTCCAAGCATGCCTGTGCAAAGGTATGCTAATACAACACAGGCGAGGAAACACTGAGAGCCGCAGCAGGCAGACGTGGGCTGGGAGAAGGGGAGGGTTGTTGTTTTCTCTGGGGTCTCACACCTTTCATGCTGTTCACTGAGATTACATTTCAAAAATGCCACAGACAAGACGGACAGGATAATCAATCACGTGAGCGCCAAACACACACAAACACACGCACAAGCTCACTCTGTGCAGTGATGTCTGCTGCTGGCTGTGTCTGCTTGCAGGACTCATAAATCAATGCTCTGCTGTCAGGGGGTCTAACATGAGCTGGGGTACAGTCTAATCCACGCTCTGCTACACTCCTCTTTGGCTCGGGCGAGCTGACAGAGGACAGATAATGCCGGGTGATCTAGTGTGTGTGTCCTTGTAGCTGGCCACAGTTGCAGACAGAAACCTCATTAATGTAACACAGTGGAGTTGGCTCATCGCTGACCTCATTATTCTCCTCCCCAATCTCTCTGATAACAAAGTGTTGCCTGCATTTGCCCTCTATTGAATACTGCGTATCTGTGTGTGTGTGTTTCTAGTGTTTTCACAGCCATGAATCAGCGCTACTATCCAACGCCACCGCACTGTTTTGATAGCAGCTCTCCTGTTAAGTAATTATAGCGCTCGGGCTCATATTGCTCCGGTAAATCTCTCATAAAAATTCCAGAGAATGAGCATCATAGCTGCAGGAAAACACAGGTAAACAAAGGAGCACAGGGAAGATGCTGGGAGATAATTACATTCACTTTCTCATTACTTGTTTCTGCCAGAAAAGCAAAATGCGTCCTCTTCGTACTTTATGCCAGGGACCACTGGCGGGAAAATGCCTCCTTAGATGTCCCTGGGCCTACACGATTAAGTGCTCTCTAGGGGGCCCTTCCAGTGGCGAAAATGTGATGTAGTGCCCTATAGTGAGCTTTCTCATTAGAGAAACTCAGTTCGACCAAGGACTCCCAGCCGACACTTCTCTTTCTGTGCTCTACCATCGTTTATGACCCAACTGGCAACTTTAGAGGCAAGAATAGGTTTGATGCTGAGATAGGGTATGCACTTCTCTGTCTATAGACACAACTTTTTGCTAGTTTGAGAACTAGCAATTAGAACTGTTTTCTCCAATACAGCCAAACCCTTCTAAATTGCATGTGGATGACCAGATTCTGATGATTAATTGAAGATAGAAAACTTTTTTTCTACAAAAATACATTGTTTTGATGCAGAGTCCTGTGCAAAAAATAGATAAAACATACATAGTGCACTATTAAACCCCGTCGAAGTGGAGAAAACTAGGTTTGGAAAGTGTTTTTATTCCCCCAAAAAATTGTTATATTCAATGATGTTTTTCCATGGGCTATCTTTCCCTTGAGAAAAAGTGGTAAAATGTCCTTTAGGGTGCCAATATAATGGAGTTACCATGACACCATGGGAGACATGTGATAAGGATCTCTTCTAGTTGAAAAAAAACACGATTCAGATATCTTGGGTGTGCACATTTAGTGGGCTTGTGTGCTCTTGCAATAAAAGGAATATCAAGTAATGCATGAATAAATGCCCATTTAGGAAAAAACAGTGCCCTCTAGATGCATGTCTGGTAGAGAAAACCTGATGAGGTGTACTTATTACCCTTCAGGATGCTCATGTTATGATGTGGTGCAGTGACAGGTGTCTTTTTAGTGGAGAAAATTAAATGTAGAGCCCAACGTGCATGTGACCATCGGAGAAAACACCATAAATAAAGTCCCTTTTTCATGGTGTTCCAATGGAAAAAACATGGGGCGTGTACTTCTCATAGAAAAACGGTGTGGAAAATCCAGTGGAGAGTTATTCACTGGGGGAAATAAAAGTAGTTCACCAATGACATCCAAACCAGTGGAGAAAATGAGTCAAAGTATGCTTCAGAGTGCTTTCTTTAATTAAAAAAAGTATACATTTGTCCTGTTTATGGAGTTAACAGTTGTGTTTGTTCTAGTGGAGAAAACATGAGTAGGCACCATTACGTATGATTTTTAAGTGGAGAAAATGGGATACAGTAAGAATAGTTCACAGGCTAAATAAGTGTACTTTCAGTTGAGAAAATGAAGCTAAATGCCATTTAGGATTCTCTTGCAATAGAAAAAATGCACTGTTTAATATCCATCAGAGAAAATGTGATTTTCGCCAATAGGACCTTGCTTAGCAGAAAATGTACTGCAGTGCACTAATGAGTTTCCTGTCAAAGAAAAACACACTTAACGCTCTTTTAGAATGCTATTTGATCAGAGACGATACAACACAGCAAAGCAACTGTGGCAATTGTATCGGAGAAAACAATGAATTGCCATCTATGACACCTTCCTGGAGAAAACATAATGCACGATTGTTTTCAAGACATTGATATTTATAATAGAAAAGGGGGATATCGTACACTGAGGTTCCTCTTTAATGGAGAAAATGAAACCCTTTTTTCCTTTATTGGAGAAAACACCATGTTTTTGCCATTTTATCAGGAAAAATATGATACAATAAACTCAAGGGAAGCCTAAAGTGCCTTCTGAGGATGTTTTTGTCAGTTTGGTGCTCTGGCCCTTTCGGAATATACAGAGAAAACAGCCACATGTTTTTTATAGGAGACATTGAAGTGCCGAGCACTCTGGGTAAGTACACGTTTGGGCTGTCAGGGCTGTAATGTGGACAGCTGAGAGCTGTTGTAAGGGGATCTGCTGTTGATGACGGTGATGATAGCGCGGCTTATTGGCCTGTAACTCTGCTGTCTGCTGTAATAGCAGCGCTGACAGATACAGACCACCCACTTTCCTCTGGCCAGAACACATTCATCATACTCTTAACTTCTTTTTCCTTCCACCACAACATCTCAGCCCAAGGCTAGAAAAACATATATTCAAAACAGGGAATCCACACGTTCCACTTTTGAACAGAGGGGATGTTATAGATTTACAGGATGGCCAAAATAATAAAGCATCGTGATTTTCAGGGTCTGGTTTATATTGAGGAGCTGACCGCAGCGCAGCGAGCCAGAGCTGTGGTATGAAATGTGGGCAGAAACAGAAAGAAGTTACCATCTCACTCATTCCTCTGCCCTCCATTTCATCTCTTTTTCTGGACAAATGAAATTAAACTGCCTTTTTCTTGGTAGGAAATAGATATCAGCCTTAAAAATCCCTCGTCAAATACTTTCCCTGTGCTTGACGTTAACTTTTCCTTCATTTTTGCATTTGATTATGTGAATATGACTCCTCTGTAGCTAGCTATCCGAGCTTTGGAGAACATTTATGCACAGATAATGAAATCATTTGACTGCAGTAGTTTGCCCCAAGCAGACACATCAGAATATTACACAATTTCTTTCTATGTTAAGTGATATCTTGAGGGTCAGACGACTCACAAAGAGCTACTAGAGCTTCTGGAAAAGAGCTAGAAACAAACTGAGTATGGCAACTGTTTAGTCAACAAGTTTGCGACTGTTCAGAGGCCTCAAGTTTGACATTTTAGCTCAATGTGTTTGGACTACACAGTGAGTCCTTATTGGAAAGGAGACAAATCACCAATCTCTGCTCAAATACAAACCTAGCTCTATCTTAAATTCTACTCTAAATGGGCAATAGTTTACTAAGTCAACATTCAAGAAATGTTTCTCAAAGCAAGCAAAAAGTAAGCCTGATTTTCCAATCTGCTAACATTCTCTCAGGGAGGATTGCAGCCACTGATAGCACCAAGGATTGTGTGTCTTTCATCTGCTATCTGCTCCATCTCAAAGCCTGACTCACAAAACAAACTGCTCAGACGATATTCAAGAGAACACGCTCACAACGTTCTGCAGCCCGCCTTTTGCAGCTTCTGATCGTGACTGAAATGAGCTGTTAGCATCCTCACTCAGAGCTCATTGCACAGAGCTGAGCTGTGCACTCTCCTCCTGATGGGGCTAAAAGTCCGTCCACATACAAGACAGGATGGCTACTTACTCCTCACTGATTTAACTCCTGATTATCAGAATAACAGTTTCAGAGTGATATTTACAGACTTTGTGAGCAGATATGTTCTTTTGAGCTCATCCAGAGGTGGTCTTATTGTGTCAGTCTCTGAGCAAAACAACACTTTTAACCTAACCTTGCAGAGCAGATGGACCTGCCTGATTCAGTTTCTGAAATCCTGCAGATCCATCTTGCCAGGCTCCATTGTCCAACAAATTCACTTAGCTAAATTCTAACCATCCCAATCAGGGAAGAGCTGTGGAGCAGCGGGAGCTGCGGGAGTGACAAGCAGACGTGACGTTAGCGGACGTTAGTACTTGTCAGCGTTCCTTTGATTCTTAAGTTAACTTTACAAAAACAGCAGCAGCAGCACACATAAGCTATGTCATACTGTGGCTTGATGTGGATTGGTCTGTGGTGAGTGTGTCAATCAAAACGGTCGTCCAATCACCAGCTGCTGATTTTTTTGAAGGTCCCGCCTCTGAAAACAAATCCGAAGAGCTTCTACCGAGATGGAACCGTAAAATATATCCGTGGTGGATGTTGCATTACCCTCTGATGCATTAAAATTAAAAGCCTGTATCAAGAATAAGATCATTCCTTCTTTATTTTTGTTTGTTTGTTTTGTTTTGTTTGTGATTTTAAGAAGTTATTTTGACTTTACTCAGAGAGAATGAAACAGGGCAAGAGTAGGGAATCAGGCCACAGGCTGGATTCGAATACAGGCAACCCGCTTGAGGGCAAACCTCATGGGGCACAACCTTGACCGCTAAACCATCTGCGCCCCATAAATTTCCTTGCACGCTCTCCAATACAATTTCACATATTTTCAATATTTTCACATACTTTAACCTTCTATATTTTACAGTTAATACGCTTTTAAACCTCTTGATGCATGTCTGTAACTTTATGAAAAAATCAAATTTCAAAAAATTGTGTTTAGAAGAATAAAAACACTTCAAGAAAATATCTGAAAACCAATTTATTGAGAGAAAATTATTTAAATATGTACATTTCATAATATCATTTTGACTCATTTGCACATGTTATGTGGGCACAAAAGAGATGCAAATCTAGTCTGAATAAGGCCCCATGACTTTTTTTTCTCAACCATTAGAGATGGCCATTCCAAAGTATGCAGGTTTGGGGCTCTTTTTCATTGTTTCACTAATAAAACTACAAAGCTATGATGATTTGTAGACAGTTTATGATGCATTTATAGTTTTTTGAAATCTAGCTCTTTATGAGATGTGTACTTTGGCATGGAAACATGAGTTTAAGAGAGCAACATTACATGAATAAATGAGCAAAGACCTGCTCCAGTGGGAAAAAAAAAAACATGTCATGCTTTCCTTAAACTTTTCTGATAGGTCATTTATTTCTCTGTGTCTGCTCATGTCATTGCTGGATTTGCTGAGCTCACTCTCTCTCTGAAGTCTGCGCATTTTTTCCCATGATCCATAACTCAGTTGTCTTCATGAGATATTCGGGCCTCTGGGAGCTGCTTGCCCGGCAGTAATTCAATGCACAACCCATATGTGTGTGTCGGTCGCTGTCTATCCTCTTCAACCTGGATGCCCCTGCTGCACAAACTCAGAGCCCTTCAGCTGGTAGGAGGATGTGATGTCACAGCCTCGTCCTGACAACAAAGCGAAGGCTGCTGAATACGTTGATTCATCTCATCTCAGGAGAGAGATTCCTGCCATGTCTGCGGCCGCTCCATCTCTCGTGTCTTTCATCCCGCGGCCCTGACAGTGATTAATGACCCTCAGCTGCTGTGTGCTTCCTCGCTGACACTCCCATCTTTCTTTTCCTCCTGTTTGCGCTCTGTCTCTCAAGAAGAAGGATTAAAGTGGATGTTGCCAGAGAGAAGCGATTGATGCCACGTGTCTTTAGAGGTCCAAAAGAAGGTGGAAAACTCTGATATTAGTAAACACGCAGAAGAAGAAGGATATGAGCTATTCTCACAGACATATATAAGTTTTTATATCTTAGCTTTGACTTTGGGGTGATAAACAGCACTCCATCACACACATAGATTGTATAATTAATGGACGTAGTCTCCCTGACGTCACCCATCAGTTTCTGAAAAAGATTTAGAAGAATATTGGCTACCACGGCCACATTGGAAGGAGAAATGGCTTCAAGTACAGCTATAGCTGCCCGTAAGTCACATGACCTGAGCTGTGCCTCTGATTGGGTGAACTCGCAATCTTAATATCCTCAAATGCTGAGTTTGTAAAATAATCCCCCCCCTACAGTGGGTGCTGATAGAGAAATTTGCGATTCTGACAAGAGACGTTTTTTGAACCAGGCTGTAAATAGGTTAACTTTTGCTGTGAAAACAGCTTTTTTTGGCTTGGTGTGTATGTGACTTCTGGTACTTCCAGATCCAGCCTCAAGTGGACACTCTAGAAACAGCAGGCTTTAGCACTTCTGCATTGTCTCATATTGTTAGACCAGAGGTTATGCTTGATCACACCTGATACGGTATGTCACAGAGTACCAGGGGTCAGAGGTCAATCACTCAAGCAGCAAACTATTAAACACTTTGAGCCCAAATTTCTCTGTTGACCAATCATTGGATAAGCTTATAAAGTAATACCGTTAACAGTTTACAGTTTAATTTAGCAGACACTTTTGTCCAAAGCGACGAACAACACAAGCAAGAATTTAGACAGAAGGGAAACCTAGTTAGTGCGACAACAGTGCTGCAAGTTATTCAGCAAGTTATTAAGTGCAAGTTTTCTTTTTTTTGTTAGTTTGTTTGTTTGTTTGTTTGTTTGTTTGTTTGTTTGTTTGTTTGGGGGAGGGGTACAATAATCAACAAGACAACTGCATGCAATGCTGCAACAGTATACCTCAATCTTCAACAAAATTCAGTAATAGTGCTAAAAAATCATAAGAGCTGAGTCTTAGACCTACTGACTCATTCTACCCGCCTGCTAGGTCAGCTTAAGTGCACAAGTGTTTCCTGAACAGATAAGTTTTCAGACATCTCTTAAAAGTAGAAAGGGACTCCGTGGATTGTATAGAGTTAGGTAATTCATTCCACCATTTGGGCACAACAGAGGAGAAAGGTCTGGCTAGTGATTTGGAGCCGCGCTGAGCTGGGAGCACCAGACGTCTTTCACAAGCAGAGCGTAGTGGGTGAGAGGGAGTGTATGCCTGAATGAGGGACGCCAGGTAGGCAGGAGCTGTTCTTGTTAATGTTTTGTAAGCCCGAGCCAATAAGTGAGCTTATTGGCTCTTGACATCATTAATATTTTTACCTTTAGTGTATAAGATGCTCAGCATAGAGGAAAGGTTTGCCAAGAGTTGCATTACATAAGAGTAAAAGTTACATAGGATGTTAGATGACATTTATTTTAGTAGCAATGAGTCTGTATACTTTACAATTCTAAAATTTCATTCTTTTGTCCAAAGCAACGCACAACACATGTTCTTGCAGTAGAAGAAGAATACACCGCTTGTTGTTGTTGTTGTTGAAGAGGAAGAAGAAGAAGAAGAAGAAGAAGAAGAAGAAGAAGAAGAAGAAGAAGAAGAAGAAGAAGAAAGTATGATTTTGATGGAACTCGTGAAATAAATTGAAATAGGATTTTATGATGGAGAAACATAAACATTCATCACATGAGTGTGAATTCATCACATTTTGGTCAGAAAAGATTAGGAAAAAACAAAGGGACAGACAACAAATTAAAAGAGAGTAAACATTGGTGTAGAGTTTCCAAGCTGGGGGTCATCAATGAAAAAGTTCAGTCTGAAGGACGACGCTGAAGTTGGCTGTTTCCTGCTCCACAGATAGAGGTGCAACATTCATAGTTTAAAAAACATGAGTGTTTCTATTTTTGAGACTTTTCTTTTCATATTTGACCATCAGAGGTGTGTCATTGCTGAAGGCTAGCACAGAACATGAGCTATCAGAGGGCTATAAGACTATCATGGACACCTTAGTGACATTAACAACACCTGCTTCATTAAAAGATCGCAAAATGTGACTTGATCAATGGATGATCTCTAACTATTGAGTCGATTCGTTTTACCTTAATCCAAAGATTCAGAGCTAGCAGTCAGTAGCAGCCTGATGCTAACAGAAGCCTCACCTCCTCTCAGACCGACAGTCTTCATTTGGATCGTTCCCGCCCTCCCTGTCTGACCTCATATCTCTCAGAATAAAACGTTTCTCACAGATGTGCAGGTAAAACCTCCTCACCTCGCTGTCACCTCATCTCTCTGTCACTCCATTCCTTTATTTCCCCTGATGTCTTCTCCTCCACCTGATCCCCGTGTGTCAGACCGAGGAGTCCTCGTCTCACTCAGCGTCCTGACAGGTGACAGACAGCAGCTGAGACGACACTGACACACAGTGAAACAGCTCTGTTTATCCGCCTCTAACCGGGACGTCTTTTCTTTCTTTAAAACACAGAGAACAACCTCCAAACCTGCAGGGATCCTTCTTTTAAACTACTTTTAAACACACAAATGATGACTTTGAGGTCAAATTATGTGTGTGAATTGGAATGAATGAAGCTGTGATTTCTTTAAATGATTTTAAATGAAATGGTGTGGGAAATTAGTGGAAGTGTTTTATGGGCAGTGGGTTGTCAGCATCGTGTGATAGACAGCAGAGGAAAAGGGGGTTAACACCGGGTGCTAATGTCAGCACCTGCTTGTTGTGGAATAAACACAGAGCCGCTCATGAATAAATCATGGAGGGGAACTGGAGAGATAAAACGGCTGAAGCAGGCTGTGACCTCGGCATTATTTCAGTTTAAAAGCCTCCAATCAGAGTGAACAAGCAGTTTTAGGAGGAAGGGTTCAAAGGAGATTAACCTGCGCTCACCCTGATGTGTCACCTCAGATAATATCATCTGATCACACGTTGCTTTTTAAACACTGAGATAGACTCATTATTGCATCATTTCCTGACTTATTTCCAACCTAATGGTTTATTCCTGTCTTCCGCCTACTCCTGCCGGTCCTTCACTCCCTCTCAGCTGTTCAAACACAGCCTTTCTATTTATATGCATTAGCCTGAGAACATATTTACTCAGGTCCAATGAAGCAGTCCAGTATGAAGAGCAGCAGTTTAGCTTGTCAAATTAGCCCTGCGCCTGTGCCGCGCTGCCTGCTAATGACAGATAATTGAGCTGCTGGCAGGTTCATCTGCATGGTTTTCAGTCGAGATCTAAGTCCCCTATCTCAGTGCTGTAGCTCAGGGGGTCGCATCAGTCCTGCAGAAACACTGAATCTGTATCAGTCAGCTGTCGATGGATCATAAGGACACAAGGCTAATGCTGGGAGGCACAAGACTTTCAACACTAGTCTCAGGAAAAAGTGATCATTTTGAGTCAAGCTATGCAATTCATACAAACAAAATAGGCAGAAATGTCCAGAGGATTCACCCACATACAGGAAATGAAGAGGGTACAGCTTCAATAAAATGAATTAAAAAAATCTTTATCCTTGTGTTTTGTAACTTAAAGCAGATAACAGAGACTGATACCTTACATTTGGATCAATGCTACACAATTTCAGCATGAGTGGCAAGAAAATGACTATTGTAGCACAGTGTGCACCAGCTCTTCCAGGTGCCTTTCTGAAATGCTAAAGCCTGAGGCAGGGAGAGCACACCTCCACTCTCTTACATTTGCATTTGTAAAAAGCTAAAAAAGGAAGAACACAATCCACTGCCATTTATTTGAATGAATTAAAGGCCAAAGCAGGTAGAACACACCTCTCAAATCTTATATTTGCATATATGAAATGCCAAGGGAGGGAGAGCACACCTCCACACTTTTACATTTGAATATAAGTAAAGCTGAGGCAGGGAGAGAACACCTCACCTGTCTTACATTTGCGCTCCTGAAAAGCCAAAGAAAGGAAAACACATCTTCTTTGCCTTTTATTTGCATTTGTGTAAAGCTAAGGAAGAAAGATTATACGTATATCTTGTATTAGCATTCATGACAAGCTAAGGCAGGTAAAGCACACCTCCCTTGTCTATTATGTGCATTTCTGAAAGGCCGAAGAAGCGAGAACACATCCCTCTGTCTCTTAATTGCATAAATAAATGGCCAAGGCAGAGAGAGTGTACCTTTCCTCTCTTGTAATTGTATATATGAAATGCAAAGGAAGGCAGAGCACATTTCTCATCTTTCATTTTAATACTTGTAAAGGCAATGCAAGGGATAGCAGCAGTAACAATCTTCTGGTATTGAACACAGTGAGCATTGGAGAGGATATATATGACACTGCTAGATGGAGGTAGGCTGATAGGGGTGGCTGTATTAAGGGGAGCTGATGCCCTGCCAGCCTTCTACAGGTCAACTTCTTGTTTATGGAACAACATGATGATGTTGCACTGGGACACGTTAACAATTATTAAGAAAACAAGATGGTAATCATTAAAATTTGGGAAGTTATAAAGATGTTAAAGACCTATAGTGTAATTTTCTCTCAAGTTATAAAACACATTTAAGAGATGAGCAGCGATAGAGGGTAATTTCAGTGATCAAACATTAAACTCACAGGCAGTAGGCTGCTTTAATCATGCAGTAGTCTGTGTCAGTAGCTCTGGGATCCCTTGTACCATTTCCTGTGCACCTGCAGCTCACTGCAGCCAGTTATCCAGAGTATTCTCAGCTCCCCACCTGCAACAGGCCAACGAGGGCCAATTTACGGTTAGTTTGCTCAATACATCCTGTGTAATTTAATTCATCGCCAGGAACCTGTGAAAAGTCTAATGGTGGTATGGAAGGAGAAGAATTAGCGAAACCAAAGGAGATTAGAAAGGCATTAGGATCTGGGCGGCTGTTTAACGACTCCTCTGTCCTGAACAAATCAGTTTTACAAAGCAAAGCTGCTCTCAGCAGAATTACAGCCACTGTTTGCCACTCTTATTGCTGCCCCCATTAACTGGGTCCCACCTGAAGAGGGATCGCTGGAATAACACCATCAATTCAGGCCACAACTTAGTCCAGGGGAAAAAAATAAAAAAGTTCTTCTGCAGTAAAAATGGCTCCTCTGGCTGCAGGTTTTGGCTCATTTCTGGAGAGAGGTGACTTAGCAGCATCCAGGCCAACACTTTTGGATCACCATCAAACTTTTACAGACATTCATGATCTTTGTAAGGTAGACTAATGAGCTCCCTGAAGATTTCACTCTGTTTACTGAAGAGATGAATACAGACGTGTGACCCTGCACAAAGGCACCAAAATCTGCTTCCCCTTTTATATTGGGTTTCCTAAAGACAAAAGAGGAGTTCCAAACAAGCAGGATGAAAAAAAACTGTAGTTCCCTAAGTGTCCACTAGAGGCTGGCTGCAGAAGCCACATACAGATCCATTCAAGACAATCTTTACCGCAGAGATGTACATGTTTATAGCCTGGTTCAAGAAACTATTTTAAAACTAACAGATAATTTTGGTTATTTTCAAAGATATTAAACTTGCAAGTTTTCTCCATCTAAGGGCATGGCTGATTTGACTGACAGATGGGCATCCTATAGTTGGCTGTGGCGAGGCCAAAGACCTGTATCTTTAACTTATCGTAACCAGAACAAAGCTTGAATTAGACACCATTTCCAATACCAGACTCCAGACAATGATTGGCTTCAAACTCTGCTTCAGAAACAAATATGTAACTCCACAGAGATGACATCTATGTTTCATAGAGTATGAAAGCAAAACAAGGTGTGTTTATGTGCACCATGAGAAATCTAAATCTTTGCAAGCCTGAAATTTAAAACAAAAACACTTTAATTTCAGGTTTTTTTGCATCAAGAATGTAGGACACTGCAAAAACAACAGATGATTCTGGTTCTGCCTGAGTGTTCTGCTTGTTAAAAGGGAGTTTTTCCCCTCCTGTCCTAATGTTGGGTCTCTGTTTGGAAAACAAAATCGAACAACAGTAGGACCAGTCATTAGACATGAAAGCAGACTGTTTGTAGTCATGGTGGTGATAAAAAAAAAAATGGAATAGTGGTATGCATGAGTCCGGTTAATGCGCCAACAGAGCATTCAATTTAATGGAGGTAGACCCTACCATTACAGACACTAACAGCAGGATTACCACACCTCTTCGGCTGTTTGCAGAGATGGCCGACATCGTACACGTGTCACCATTTAAGTCGAAATGTGCATAAAGAAAGGATACTTCAGTATCCAATGAACCTCCTGGATAAGAATGCTGTGAAAGCAAATTTACATCAAGGAGACACAGAGTTTGAATTTGTTGGATGGGGGTTTTCCAGGAAGTTCCTGAACAAATGATGTTCTGCATCTGCTTCACTTTCATGGTGCAATTACTTAACTGGACAATTTTTGGAAGTCCTGTATTTGCACGCTTCAGCCAAATGGGCCGTTCCATTTGGAACGGCCCATTTGTCTTCTCACTGCTCACTCCTCTATCCATGCTGTTCTTTTAAGAACAGCATGGATAGAGGAAAGGGTGCAAGCAAGAACAAAAATTGGTGGGATGAAGAATAATGTTGTTCAAAAACATGTTATCTTCTAATTTTATTGAAATGTTTATGGTCACCATCAGGATCAGTGAATTAACTGTAATGGACTTCATGAGTTGTGTTTCTGAATAACTGTTAAGGTTTTTGGAAAGCATCGTGGCATAATGTTTGTTGTGATTTGGAGCTGCATAAATTAAGATTGACTGAAGAAAAATTAATAGTAAAAACAACAGTGTTACTAAGCACAGTTTGGCCTAAAATCTCTCAACTAACAAAATACGTTGTTGATCTGTTTTTGGTAGGTCTCAGTTTCTCTGCAATTTATAAGTCACACAGAGGCATCACTCTGACTTTATTCAGAATACTGAAAAAAAATGTTGATTTATTTGAAATCTATGGATCTAATCTTGCAGAAAAAAAATGAGAGTTTTTATTGTTGAATAGGAGTCAGATCAATAACTTTTGATGCATTACAGGAAGCTTAGGAATCTAAACCTTGCTTGTCTTCCCTGATACAGAACAGAAACCTAAATTTGTCAAGCATATATCTTGTAAATAGAGATAAAAATATCACCATTACAACATGCCACCAGTAGGAGCCAGACTGTTGCGCTGCCTGCTTTTGCTCTCCATACACTGTTCTTCCTGCAGACAGCAAAGTTTACTGATACCACACAGACTACAGGCATTTTAGAGATAGAAAACCAACATTTTGAGGTTGAATCTGGAAATAGAGGCTGTCTAACATCTACCTGCTTTATCTATGTCCTCCTGAAAGATCTCTGAAGCACCTAAAAGGGGATTTTTATCCCCGCATTTCCATCGTTCTTCTTTAATTTACACATCCATGTGAGGGAATAAAATCTATCCCTATCGACGGACCACTCTACTCTTGTTTCACATTACAGGTGCAGCTGTGCAGACTTAAAGAGCTGACAGGCTCGGTTTTTCTCATGAACCTGCAGAGAGCCAGACTTGGAAGAAATACAGCGTCAAAGAAGAGGAGGAGGAGGAGGAGGAGAGTAGGGGGTGTGGAGAGGGGATGGAGCAGCGGGGGAAGGCTCGTATTGATCATCCGCCAGGTGTGATGGATAGCGCAATAAGTGGCAGCGGCCAGCGGAGGAGAGGAGAGAGTGATTTCTGCTTTTCAAAGTCCTGATGAATGAGAGCGTCTGAGGGAGGCCGGTGTCCAGAGCTCGGCACATGATGGACCGATGTGTCAGACGGAGAGAAATTGAAGGAGAAAAGAGAGGCACCAAGGGTGGACTGGAGTTTTTTTTCAACAGAGTCTAGACTGAAGGAAGAGAGGGGGAGATAAAGGACGTCCAGGTACATGTGAGGAGGAAGAGGGTGAGATTTTAAGGAAGGAGGTCAATAAAGTGCAAAAAGGAAAGGAGCGGCAGAGGGAGAGAGATGAGGGCAGGAGGCGACAGCAGAGTGAGTTCATCTTTATTAATGGCCAAAGAGCAGAGAGGGAGTTATTAAAACGGAGGAAGATGAATGAAAGAATGAGTGAGGATGAAGGCAGAGCGGGTGATGAAGGGAGATGTGATATATGCCCCCTCCCGGCTTTCTGAAATCCAATAATAACACTGAGGAATGGGCCAGCTGCTGGACTGAGAGGTGGAGGAGGAGGGGGAGGGGGTGAAGGAGCGTTTGGAGACCAGGCCGGGGCAGCAGTGAGAAGAAAGAAGCTGCAAGTAAACCCGATAATGATTCAGAAAGAGCCAAACAATAACCACCAAAGAGCAGCGATGAGGCACTGAAACGGATCTGCTACTCCAGAAAATAACACAGCTCTGCCTTGAAGTGAAGCAGACCAACACTTCCTGTTCACTGTTACATGTGCATTAAACTTTGTTCTATGATTAAAAAGTTTTTCTTCTATTGAATGACAAACACTTACCGTATTGATGTCCTACTGTGACAGAGGCAGATACATATGGACACAGTGCAACACAACCATCTGACTAAACTTTCCCTCATTCATCTCCCTCTTCTTCTTGGAAGCTTTTGGCCTTATGGCAAATCAGCTGAAAGTTGCAACAGCACCACCTACTGTGCTGGTGTGTGCTTGTGGATCAAGCAGTTGGTCCTAAATTAGAAGTGTTCAGTTAGGAAAATTGAGTATCTGTTTATATGTTTTTAGCAGTTTTTCCCAAGGCATGCATTTTATTCTAAAGCCTTCCTTTAGTGGACTTTGTGCAGAAGTATGACAAAGTAGGCACACTGTGCCTAACAAATATTAAAGCAAGTTTTTATATCGTGCATTTTCAGCACATTAAAGCAAAAATAAATAAATAAATTAAATTAAATTAAAAACTAAAAGCAATAAACATTGGTCCAAACTCTGACAGCATCCATGGCAATGTGTAGATTATTATTTCCATGTAAGCAAAAAGAAAATGTTAGTCCCTTCTTTAGTTTCTAAAGCCACATGTGAGGCTTATTACACTTTAAATGTCTGGAATTTCCCATCTAGTTTTGATTAGCATTCCCAGGCTGTCATTGTCACGTAAACAGGCACTTTACATAGGCTAAATGTGCAAATTAGGGGCCTAAAAGTAAAATATCAGTGAAGAGGATCCTTTTGTCAGCACAGTTACTCATCATTCTCAGATCAACCAAAAAAACAACTAAACAACAACCAACCCAATGTTGTGTGAAGGTAGGACTGCACCCACAGGAGAACATTTCGGCCGGTTGGTTCCCTCAACGTTTAGGAAAGGTGTAACCAAGGGGGGAACGTTCTCTAAAAGTTAGATCTTGGTTTGGTTTGACTAACTTTTTGACAACCAAAGGCTAACATTCTCTTTACGGTCTGACGTTTGAACCCCAGTTTTACTCACATTGATGTAAGTCATCATCACCAGTTTCATAAGTGTCTAAATTCAGTTGTGCCAACAGTCGCTCATGGTGGGAACTTTTTGTTCCAAGGCCATGAAAAAAATAAATGTGTGTATCAAATCTGCATTAAGACTTACCGAAGGCGTCATCTGTGTTTATGGAGCATGAAGCTCACACAGATGATTTAGAGATAAATTTGACAACGTCCATCTCCACATGTTTACTTCTGCTGACTCAGTTTAAGATGCAGCAGTCTGGAGTCGTCAACAGCAGATTCGTAAGAGGTCAATTTTGCTGGATTCCAGCCATAGACTGTATATAGAGTGGACAGCATGGCTCCGCCATTTACCATTGTGCAGTTTTAAAGCCAAAATTCCCCCGTCACAGGCGTCGCCATTAGCCGCCATTGTGCAGCCAGAGTCTGCGCACTAGAGACTGTGAGGGATTCTGGGAGACTCTGAGTGGAGCCAGATGACAAAAATATAAATATTTTTTTCTTTCACAAGTCTTATCACTTCTTGACTCTGCCTCCCGTCATATTTTACAATCCCTGAAAAAAAAATCACAAGAACGGCAGCTATCATTCGTCGACGTAAAACCCTGTTTTTAACCTCTTATAACTAATGAAAACTAAACTTTTCAGAAAAAAAGAGGACTTGAACACAAGACAGCCAAATTATATCTTCAAATTACCTTAACAATCAGACGTGAGAAACATTTCTACAAGGCATATTAGTTTTTTAAAGTCTGACCACAGCCCATCTGGAATGACTGGGGAGCTGGATTTTTTTTAACCTATACTGCAACCAGCCACCAGGGGGAGCAGTTTTTGTGGCGACCTCACTTCAGGCAGAGCAAGATGACGTCCACTTTTTTTACAGTCTCTGATGCCAGCACATGGAGCAAGACAGGAAGACTGGTGGATTTTCAAAATAAAACACAACACTAGACTGTTTTTGCCTTGACTACAACATTAAAACATCATAATGAGCAATACCAGGGGACAATAAAGACGTTATTGATGAGGGAAAAAAGTCCTTCATTCACCTCATGGTCATGTTTAGCATTATCCACAGATGAGGGAGCAGAGAGCCAAATCACAGAAGAGATAGATATGGAGGTGGACCAGACATGGATCTAGAGGAAGTCTGGCATCTGGCTACATTACAATAATAATCCACTGGGTCTGAAGTGAGTGGAATTAAACAGAGCCTGTGGGTTTTAAGCCAAGAAAATCACTTCATCCACTGACAACATGGGTAAAATTGACCTTTTATTGCAGAGTTTCTGGAGCAGAACTACTTCTTAACCAAGAACTATGGCAGATCCCCAAGCTTTCCTAAACCAGCGACAGCAAGAAATTTAGAGTTGTTATTCCTAATAAATTAATAAGTCTTTATAAAACTACATTTTGTGCCTGCAAGTGAAAATTAATTTCAGAAAACTTTCAAAACTGACTAAAAAGTGAAAGTTTTATCCAATTTTACAAGTTACAGTAAAGTTTGGGTTGTGTAAGATGATCTGAGAGAGGATACTTGGATAGTTTATGGGATGAGTGAGAGCATCCTGAGAGGTATTTGTAAGGAAAAAGAACAAGGGGAAAAAAGAAAAGAGGGGGTTAAGATCAAAATGCTTATGAAAATATTAGATGATATATTAACCTTAGTGTAACTGTACTTTTGAGCTTATTTTAGGAATCCTTCGCTGAGTTATTGAGCTGAAAAACGTTGGCGCCCGACTTGGCGACTTCCAGCTGTTTGCACTTCATTTCACTTTAACAACAATGACTCGTACCATTAAGAAGACGTGTACCCAGCTCTGTTTGAGCCTGGCAGGATAGATCACAAGTATTTAAATTTGATGCTGAAAGCTGAGGACGAAGTCACATTGGCGCCGTCAGGAGAGGAACGCTGCCTCCAATGATGAAGTCCAGAAACTGAAGTGAAATCAAGCAATCAGTGACCGAAACTTACAAGATCATCAAATGCAGCATTACAGCCGGATTCCTTCATGGAGCTGCAAAAAAACCCTCCTTGCTCATATAGAAGGAACAGAGAGAGATGACAGCTTGTCCTCACGTTGCCAAGTACTGACAGACAGCCCTGAATCACCTCCAATGAGACGTGACCCAAACTGGCAACACGAGAGTGCTGTGTTTGGCAAAAGGAAGGTTTGACTGGAGATTTCATTAAAGGAGGGAGATGGATGGAGCGGTACATCATGAAGAGATGGCTTTGAGTTCAGGAGGAGATGACGAGCGCTCAGATTCAGGGAACAACGTGAGCATAAACAAACTTATCTGAACAGCTGGACTCAGCTTTGTTCCTGCTGGGTCTCAGTTTCACTGTAAATATAAAGTCACACCCTTGACTATCAGCAGAGAAATCACGCCTGTAATCTCTCGATCCCTGTGAAACAGCTCACAGATAAAGCCCTCACTCTGTTCTCCAAGAAACTGACATCGCTTCATGATGGTGGTTTCTGGAAAATGTTTTCAAGCTGTGTTCTGAATATCTCAACGAGAATCACTTTAACAAAGATAAAAATCAAACTGGCTCCTGGCAGAGGCAGTTATATCAGCAGTGGATGTTTTTTAAGGAGCGTTTAAAGGCTGTTCTGGGATAAATGTCTCCCTCAAGCCTCCCTCCTCTGCAGCACAGAATTTGGCATCCAGCTCGGCGGGTCTTTATGCATCCATATCCACAGGACATCATCCATTTTCACTCTGATTTCCAGCCTTTGATTTGCTCATAAATCATAGTTTGGAGCTCATTTTTGGGCTGGAGCGACGCCAAAGTATAGATATAACAAGCTGCGTATCAGTAACACCAAGTTAAACGCAGCTAATACAGAGCAACACTCAGTTTACTGACCCGGGCACAGGACAAAGAATCAACTTTTAAGAGATGCAAATCCTGCAGCAGGAAACAGAAGCTCAGAGTTGCCTTTAAGTCAACACTTTTTGAGACAAAATGTAAACAGAATTTGCAGCTAAGAACAGGATAATCAAAGTTTATGTGGCAATAATGGATCAAATGATTGAGATACTAATGAGAAGGACATAGTAGATCTGCAGCTCTGGGACCAAAAAAACAGAGTTTCACAATCTTTTGGTGTTTTTTTTCTCGTAAATTTCAATGAGAAGTGTTTTGAAAAATATCATAAAGGATTTTTTTACATTAAACACAAAGTAAATAATGCAAAAAAAAAAAAACATTTGCATATTGATTATAATCTGGTGGACACTTAAGATACTCCTCTTGGGTCCTCCTACTAAACAAAAAGGGATACCCATGTGACCAAATTAAGATTTGTTGAGCAGAAGGTCAGAAAAAAAACCCCAAAAACTTGACCAAAAAGAAAGAATCATATTGCATTTTTTGAGACCAAAACAGAGCTTAAAATAGACAGAATTTGAAGAGCTAGCATGTTTTTAGTTTGATAAACAAATGAAAGAGGAGGACTCGTGTGAAGAAGGAAAGATTTATCAAACAAAAGAAGAAATTAAACCAAAAGATTAAACAAAATTTACAAAAAAAAAGTCTTTTAATGGAAGGTCCTTTAAAGGAGCAGAAAAAAACTTTTTGGATTCTACCCCTTCCCCAATTTAATGAATGAAAAAAAATCCAATCAGCTAACACCTCAAATATTAAGACGCTTCGTACCTTTTAGCGACATTACCAATTGCTGTAACATCCAGTGAACTATAACAAAAATCATTTTTACCTCACAAAATCTCTAAGAGATCTTCACAAGATCTTAATGAGATTTGCTAAAGTGATGATAACACCACATAAGGGTCTCCTGACTGCTTCATGACACTTTTGAGGGGCGGGGCCTCAAACCCAGATAATTGCCCATAGCTCCGCCCCAAAATAAGCCTCAAAAGGACTGGCCAATCAGAGAGAAGGGGGTTGATATTAGGGTTCTCTGAAACAGCAGAGAGAGAAACATGGGGATGGTTTTAAGCTGTAAATTATGTAAAGATACTACTGGGGCACCAGAGACACACTAAAAATGCACAAAACCCCTTTAACCCAGGGCAGAATATGTGGTTTTACTCCATGGAGTGGCACCAATGCCTCAGCCTGCAGTGGTGAACACTTTTTTCTCTTCTGTCTAATTTCTAAATTTTGCAAATTTATCTTTGAAAACAAGTGAAACAGGAGACTGTGGTTTCAGAAGGTCTGAAATGCATGACCGTGGGCACTGTGTCTGTTTCAAACAGAGAAGAAGTCTTTGAAATGGCTGACAGTAGCAGAAGCAGGAAGAAAAAGTGTTGTGAGTGGAGTCAAAAGATGAAAACAGTCGGCCGAATGAGGGATGATGAGAGGAGGTGAAGGAAGAAGGAGGAGGAGCTGAAGCCAGACGAGCTCATTAAAGAGAGGGCAGCAGTGTGACAAATGATGCATGGAGCTGGCGGCATCGATCGCACTGTCTGGGCTGGGAGACGCATGGAAAAGTGTGTGTGTGTGTGTGTGTGTGTGTGTGTGTGTGTGTGTGTGTGTGTGTGTGTGTGTGTGTGTGTGTGTGTGTGTGTGTGTGTGTGTGTGTGTGTGTGAGAAATACTCAGGTGCTGCTACCCTAATGGAGAGGCCAGAGCTGGCAGCCTGTTGACAGATGACTTGTCAGAGGAGAGGAGGAGAAAAGAGGAGCTGTAGTGATTAGATAGTTGTGCTAATGCTTGACCTCCTCTCCCTCAGTGTCTGTCCTTCATCTCAGCAGAAGAAGGGAGTGAAAAGAGGGGGAGAAAGACAGGAAGCAGGAGAAGAAATGCTGAGATGGAGGGAATATCTGGCTTTCCTGGCACCACGTCAGCACATTGTTCCTGCGCCGTGTTAGCTGAAGCAAATCAAGTTTCCAGGGGGCTGTAAAAGTCACAGCATAGATAAAAGTCAAACTTTGACTGATTTAACATAAATCATGTCCTGTTTCAGTCTCTATACTCATAGTTTCTTTGAAGACATAATTAGCACCAACATCTATTTAAAGATGGATGGATGGATGGATAGATGGATAAACCATGGATGTATGAGTGTAGTGTTAAAAAAAATAGATGGGTGGATTGATCATTGGATCTTAGGATAGATGTATGGATCAATGGATCAATGGATCAATGGATCAATGGATCAATGGATGGATCAGTGGATGGTGGATAATTGATGGAAAAATCAATTTATGGATTAAGATGGATAGCTAGATGAATGCTTGATCAACTTAAAAAGAGATTGAAGAACTAAAAGATGAACTGAAAGTTGGAAAGAAGAATGGATGAACTTCAAGATTAATGGATTGTTTGTTGGATGGATAAACCATGGATGTATGAGTGGAGTGTTAGATGGATGGATGGATGGATGAATGGATGGATGGATGGATGGATGGATGGATGGATGGATGGATGGATGGATGGATGGATGGATGGATGGATGGGTGGATGGATGGATGGATGGATGGATGGATGGATGAAGGATGGATATATAAGATGGATATATGGATGGATATATGGATGGATATATGGATGGATGGATTAACCATGGATAAGTGGATCATTGTAAAAATGCATGGTTAGAAGGATCATTGGATAGATGGATGGATGGATGGATGGATGGATGGATGGATGGATGGATGGATGGATGGATGGATGGATGGATGGATGGATGGATGCTTGATCAACTTAAAAATAGATTGATGAATTGAAAGATGAACTGAAAATTGGAAAGAAGAATGGATGAACTTTAAGATTAATGGATTGTTTGTTGGATGGATAAACCATGGATCTATAAGTGGAGTGTTAGATGGATGGATAGATGGATGGATGGATGGATGGATGGATGGATGGATGGATGGATGGATGGATGGATGGATGGATGGATGGATGGATGGATGGATAATGATATATGGATGGATGAGTGGATCATTAGAAAATGATGATGGATGGATGGATGGATGGATGGATGGATGGATGGATGAATGGATGGATGGATGGATGGATGGATGGATGGATGGATGGATGGATGGATGGATGGATGGATGGATAATGAATGGATGGATGGATGGATGGATGGATGGATGGATGGATGGATGGATGGATGGATGAATGGATGGATGGGTGGATGGATAATGAATGGATGGATGGATGGATGGATGGATGGATGGATGGATAATGATTGATGGATGGATGAGTGGATTATTACAAAAATGATGGATGGATGGATGGATGGATGGATGGATGGATGGATGGATGGATGGATGGATGGATGGATGGATGGATGATTTGATGGGTGATTGATGCATAGATGGATTATGGATGGTTTGATTGCTTGACTAAAGATGGAGTTATGGAAAGATGACAGGATTGATGGATGAATGAACAGATAGATTAAAGGATGAATAGAATGTTTCTAGAAATTTCAGAATTAAAAATCCATTTAGACATTTTAAAAGGGAAGAAATAAAGTGAGGTGTGTGTTATGTTTTCTCCAACTTTCATAACTCTTATTTCTTTTAACTGTGTGTTTTTTCACTCTGTTCTTTATTTGAATCATAGTGGTTAATAAACAGATGAAGAGCTGAAAAACCTCAAAGAAATGTCAAAGAGAAGTCAAAGTAGCTGTGGAGGAAGTTTGAAGAGCTCATATTTCAAACGAATGATTTCACTAGAAGAGTTTAAAATTGAGCTACAGCTGTGAGTCATGTTAAAGTGTTGTTAGGAAAATTAATCCCACGTGGTTTTAACAAGACAGGAAACATTAAGTTACAAAGTTAACCACAAGACCTGTCATTACAGATTCAATCAACAGAAGTTTGTTCTCTGTAGGTACGTTTGGAGAGGTTACACTTTTGATGATCTCTACGTTCAGTTTTACAGAGGGAGGAGTCTAGGAAAGTGACTGCACATCAACAAACAAACTTTTCTTTTCTCTACATTTCCTGACAACCTGAAGCAAAGTAAACATGTCTTTTTAAAGAGCTGATTTTATTTGAGGTTGCTGTGGCGTCTACCAGACAGAGACGGTTTTCTGTATCTGTGTGCCAGCGTGCGGAGATGCAAATGTCCTCCTGTTTATTATCGGAAGACGGGCCAAGAAGACTGCAAGGACGAAGAAAAGAGAAAAGTGTTTTCAGAGAGAGAACAGTCACAACGGGAAGGAGGGAGGAGAGAGGAGGGAAATAAATGAGTGGGTTTGTTGCGATTCAGGCAGCCTCACCGGGACTATCATTACCATACATCAGGACAATGAATGAGGCTTTCAGCAAGCGGTAATAAGAATTTGATAAATCATGAGCCGAGAATTAACTAGACGTCAAAACAATGAGAGCACCCTGATGGATGAAGAGAGGGTGATGGCATAGATTAGTCAGAGCATGGGAGCAGAGGGAGCGAGAGGAAGAGAGAGGAGGAGAAAAGGAAGGTCCGCACAAGGTCAGGAGGTCCAGAGAGTGTGAGGGAGGGTCTGCAGGAGAGGAGGGTATAAAAAGATAACAGAGGGAAGAGAGAAAAGTCAGATAGAAAAGGTAAGAGAGTGGGAAATCTGTGGTTGGGTCAGAAGTGATGGAGTGGACAAAGAAGAAGAAAAACAGGACGGATTAAACCTTTAGACACGCCTGAAGATCTCAGTAACACCTGCATGCATGCTCTTCACCAGAAAGTTCCTAAAATCAATATTTAATTTAAAAACAACGCCACAGATGCTCTGGGAAGCCTCTGACGTGGGTCATGTGTGAGCTTAGCATGTTGGCTTCCATTTGACTTTTAGCAGTGAAAACAGCAGACAAACACAGAACCATCATATTACAGCAACAGTGCTGACATTTCTTACTAGCTTTGCAAAGCAAGGTGGCAGTAACTCTACGATTGATTGCGGGAAGTTTCTTCTGTCCATTATTATCTCTCAGCTCTTCAATCCTAAAACACTTGTTGCATCTGAAGAGTTCAGAGGTAGAAAAGTGCACCCTGTGTGTGGAGGCTCAAGTCTTGCTGCATGTCATCCCCAAGACGTGTTAAGAACTGCAGTTCCTTGAGTGTCCACTAGAGGCTGGCTGCAAAAGCTCAAGATACCACATATACACCCATTCAAAAAAAGCTGATCTTGATAGTAGAAATAAACATGTATCAAAGAATATATGTCCATCCAAAAGACAGTAAACTATTGAAGTGTAGATCTGTTTGTAGTTTGTCTAAGCAGTCTTGCCATACCTGAATGTCCAACATTTGCAAAGCTTAGTGAAGATCGCGCACAGCACATGTCACTCAGATCTGGCATTTTGGGAACTAGCTGCTGCAACAGAGAGGGATGACAATAATGCAGATGAGCAGCAGTGAATATTTCTTTATCCCATGTTCAAGGTTTCTGACATAAAGAAAAATAAAATTCTTTAAAATGCACAAATTTATCTTCAGAATAGTCCATAGGTCAACGTTTGTTTTATTCTAGATTTTAAACCAAGAACATCCATGCTTGTTAACTTAGCTTCAATTTTTATCCTGCTGTTGGTTGTTTTTATCAGTTATCTCATTAATTCAAAGCAAATCCGGAAATCTATAGCGTGTGAGTTTAAAATTTTAGCTTATGTTTGCTGCATAACAAAGACATAAAAAAAATCAGCATATACACCTATGTATTCTTTACTGCTTCCCCAAGTGCAAAAGCAAACAGAAAATCTAACTAAAACATTAATGAAATAAATCCAAAAGGAATCAGAGGGAAAAACACAGGAAGTAAAACTTTATCAGACACATTGGGGAAAACAACTACTACACAAAGACAAAACTACAAAAAAATAACAAGAATTTCTGAAATATTTTTTAAAAAAAGGAAATAATAAAGTGTTTTAACTCACTGGATAATACCTCTGAGTGTTGTGTTGCTTATATGGGAGCAAAACTATGGCTTTGACTAAGAAGGAAGAAGTTGCCCGGTTTTCTTGTGGAATAAAAAAAGAAAGAAAAGTAAAAAATAAAAAATATCAAATGCATCATGGAGCATCCTCTGGGGACCTTTTGCATTTTTTTACATTGAAATAAATAAATTAGTTGTCACAGCAACTCAAAGCTGCAAATGGCCTAATGGTGGCGCTGTACAAAAGTGGCCATGGTTTATCAAAGTCTTTACTGTGTATCCTCTGGGGCTCATGAATGGTTTCACCAAATTTCACAACAATCATCTTCATAATTGTGGAGATATCTCAGCGAAAGGTGGCGCAGCGGATCGATTCCATGCCCAGCATGTGAAAAACAGCCCCTCCAGCTACTCTGCCGGACTGCCAGCCCAAATTTGAGCGCTGATTGGACTTTGATTGACAAGTTTTTCATTAACATTCCACTTTATTGTCTGTCCCACTCATAGCTCATCTCCCTCTGCCCCTCCTGCCTGAGCTGCTCCTCTGCTGGCAGGGTGAGGGATGTGACAGGAGGATGTTTATTTAATGAGAGCAGTCTGGAGGGGGTAATGAAATCTACCCTAACACCATTAACAACCAGGCTTATCAGCTCCTGGGACACACGTCAGCATGCTGCAGCCTTTTGTTCTCTGGCTCCGGGCTGCACAGACCTAAAGGACGGATTAAGGAGCCGCTGATCGGCGCTGACACCTACCTTTAGAAATTAAAAACTGACCAGCAGCCTGTAACTCTATCAGTTTTCACTTAGCTCATTATGAAGTGATATGGAAGGCTTTAAGGAGGCTGTGTGAGTGGGCAGGTGTCTGACAGCTACATGTAAGGGATCTGTAGAGAGTTTGTTGGAGTGTGGGAGGTGGTTGGTTTGTTACCTGACCACACAGACACAATCAATCTGCCTCCATGTCGCTGTAACCGATGCTGACGGTAGGACTTCTCTTTCACTAACACAAACAGAGACATGGCAGGAAGTCTGGACACATTTAGAGGCACAACAAAGCTCACGTGTTCCTGACGACAAGCACCGTCCCTGGAATCGTACAATATTGTGTGAAAGGCTCATTTGCCGAGCGTTACATTAGAGCGAGGCTGTTGATGGCCACACAAAGGCCATGTAAATGAGCTGAGAGAGAGGCCCATCAGTCATCATGCCAGATGCCTGCACCCATTATTATTTATGGCCATAATTGGCCCGTGTTTCCTCAGGCGATGACTCTACACTGATGGATCTTATGATGACTCCACTCAGCCCAACAATCAGGAAGAAGACAGAGAGGGGAAGACTGGAGGAGAGAAAGTTTGGAAGAAGATAGGAAAGTGGGAAGTCTGTGTCATCGTGACGCCAAAGTGTTTCTGAGATGAGTTAAAGACATGTTCAAGCTGAGTTATCAACTGATAGATGGACCGTTTGTTATATCTGTCAGGGTAAAATGTTTTGCTATTTTGCCCCTTTTGGAGCACCATAGTTTAGCCGTTGCAGTGTCTTCCTGCAGCCACTGTGTTAAAAGAAACAACACCACGCCGTTGGAGTTTTTAGTCCAGTCCCTCAAAGGACTTAAGTACCGCTCTGCCTTGATAATTCAGCACATCAACAGACTTTACTGAGTAAGTCAGGCAGTAAAATGTGTCTTAGGGTAAAATATCTGCAGTAAAATCTTCACATCATGTATACGTTAAAGGCTTTTGTATGAGAGAGGATAAAGGGGTACTGAACTTTTCAAAGATGGAGGTTAGCCCAGTCAAGGACTAACTCATATCTCAAAATTATAAAAAAAATAATAATAATAATAATAATAAAAAAGAAGAAGAAGCAACATTCACACCCTCAGAATACTCACTAAAAGGCAAATTCTAACTTTGATTTATAAATTTAGGATAAAATGAGACAAATTTCTTATTATTAAAACTTATAATCCCAGTATTCTACATTACTTAATAAAAATATAACTTTGTATCACGAAATTATAAAAGTCGTTTCTGAATTTAAAAAAAAAATCTAATTTTAATCAAACTATTTAATAAAAAGTCAAAATTTCAAAGTTTAATCACAGTTTTCTAAATGAAAAAAAAAACAAAAATATAATTCGAAGAATACTAGAAAATGTTTCAAAAGAGTCCTAATCACATAATTTTGAATAAAAGAAAAAAAAAGTTTTAATCAAATAATTCTGAAAAAAAAATTCATTGTAATTAAAATCCCAAATTATTAAAACTTGTAAAATAAATAAATAAATAAATCTAATTTTTATCCAATAATTTAATAAGTAAATTTAAATTCATGTTTGGAAGACAATTAAACAAAAAAAAAAAAAAAACGTGAAAATTGCAACTGAAATATAAGATTATTGATATTTAAGTTGGAACTGATTCTGGGACAATTTTAGAACTCTGAAAAAAAAATTCTGTTTTACTTCATTCAAAAAAAGATCAATTAAACTAGAGTTCATAGATATAACTTCAAATTTAAAAGAAAATACAAGTCGAACAGATTTCCAGGCCAAGCTTCATAAAGTACTCCACTCATTGATTCATTGATGACTTCAGATTCCTTCAGAGTTGCTGAAGTGGGTCGGGGATCTGAAACAGTAGTCTCTGACGCAGTGGAAGGTTTTATTTGACTCCCTCCACAGTCATCCATCATTCAGGCCTGGTTTCACTTCCTAATATGAGTCAATATGGCTTGTTTTGCACTCAGTGCCAGTCTCAGGAAGCAGCTGAGGGAAAGCAGATAGAGATGGTCAGGGGTCGACGTTCGGCTGAGGATGGTTAACTCCTGGATTGACAGGCCGGGCTCAGAGGTCAGTGGGTTAGTGGTCAAGGAGATGCCCTTGTATCGGATGTGCCACAGACCTCGTCCACTGATCACTTTCTTTCTCGGAGCTAATGACTTTCTGTTGACGCAGAGGCAGTGGAATTTGTGTAGAGGCTGCAGAAACTCTGCTCGTCACAGTTTGTCGTCAGTCATCAGGGACGTGTTGACAAGTCCTGTCTGTCTGCTTCGGCGTTCTCCAGTTGGCAGGTAGATGACTCGTTGGCAGCTCTGTTTCCCTCCGTGTCTCGGGCTCCATGTTGGACCAGAGCGTGTTGTTGAGTGCAGGTGTTCTGCAGATCTCTGCCAGGCTGACTCAGATTAGGAGCTCTGACCTGTTTAACAGCTGATCTGTGTTTCCTCAAGGTTTTCCCCTTTAACGTGTCACTTTCAGGAAGGTAGAAGGAAAAAACACAAAATCAAAGTCTAGTGTGGTGGCTTTTCTTACCTTCTTGTTGGACAAAGGCCTCAGGTGACGTAAATCTTTCTCCTAAGTTTAATTTCAGTGAATAAAATGACAGGAATCCACCCTGCAGGAAAACTCAAAGGATGTTTCTTATTATTTAAGCTTTATTTCATGATGTATTTACTCTCAGACCACCAAAAAGTTTTTAAATAACTTTATCCCAACATGTCCCAAAGCCTTTGTTAAATTTAGCTGAGTAGAAACACAGATGAGGGCAGTTAGTGGAGTGGAAATGATCGTGCATAAACATTAAAGTTCCTCATTAATATCCTTTGAACAGGGAAATATGTCAGGATTTTGTTGTTCTGCTAAAGTAAAGACTTCATTTGTTACACAGATGTTTCTGAGGATGAACCGCTGACCTCAGATCACTTTAGGATAGATGAACACGGATTCTTTTTAGACTTCACGTTTTGTGAAAGTGGCTTGGGTCTGAGCGCACATTTGGTCATCCTGAATTTTCTCTTCTTTTTGGGGGGTTTTATGCCTTTAATTGGATAGGAGAGAGGACAGTGGATAGTGGAGGAAACATGACAAGAGTAAAGAGTACCATGCTAGAAAGAGGCCAAAGGGTGGATTTTTACCTGGGCCACTGGCACAAGGACGAACCTCATGGAGCCAGACCTAAACCACTTTGCCCTCTGCACTCCTGAATATTTTTTTGAATGGATTGAGCTCCAGAAAGATCCCCAGAGGATGAATACTGCTAATGTTCAAAGATTAGAAAAATGCTGAGTCTAAGATGTCAATCTGACACAGAAGTATAGATTCAGCTTAAAAGAACTGTGAGGACTCCCTAAGTAATCTAGAAAAAGTCTCCCTTCTAGATAAATGCCTGATAGTAATCCACAAATTGAAATGAGATTATCACACTGGAAAAAAATAAAATGTTATCAAGTGTTTTTGTCTTATTTGAAGTCAAATTTGTCTTATTATACTCAATATGAGTCACATTCAACTAAACAGTCCAGAAAGATGTCTTGTTTTGAGCCATTAAAAGACAAAAATGAGGTCTAATTTGCTTGTAACAAGTAAAAAAAAATCTGCCTGTGGAATAAGAAAAATTTGCTTGAAACTAGATTAATGTCTTAATAGAAGTAACTTTTCTTTTGTTCCATCGGCAGATTTTTTTTTAACTTGTCCCAAGCAATTTAGACCTCGTTTTTATCTTTAAATAACTTGAAACAAGGCATTTTCCTGGACTCTCAGGTGAATGTGATGAATATTAAATCTAAAAAGACATTTTCTACTGAAAATCAGACAAAAATTCTTGACACATTTCAGTTTTTTTGCAGTGTAGCACCAAGCTAGGTTATTGCTAAATGCTACTTCTTAGCTCCCTGATTGGGTTGAACAGGACTGGATTGATTTAGGGCACATCTAAGTCTCTATGACAACACTACGTCAGCTGACATAGTTTAGTTGTGAGAAGAGATGTCTGTGTTTTTCCCTGCTAAAACATTTCTGTGATTAATTTTGTTGTGATGGTGGACACTGGAGCCGAACTGCCAGACAAATAAAGGACTGAAGAGCAGAAGAAAGCTAAACGGAAGAGTGATAGAGCACGAGCTAAAGGCTAAAACATCTGATTCAAAGATATAAATATTAATATAAGAACATCTGTTTTTCTGTCTGAAAATGTTTTGCATTCATATGATCTAATAATTCTCCTCCACAGACAGATTTTCCTTGCTACACCATGCTCCCCACTAACATGAAACTTGGGTACTCAGACGTGGCATTTAAGTGTACCCTACGCCCACGTTCAGATTGATAAATGTCAATCTGTGTGTGGAAATGAGCTGTACACCCCCTTTTTTCAGTCGTACGTACATTTGATATATGAGGGCCACTATCTTTGACCTCTTAAGACCCAAGCTTTTTTTCTGGTGTGCATTTTTTTATTCACCTTGCTATTTGGGATAAGTAAGACCTAATAAGTATAACAGCTAAACTTGTTCACTGTACAGGAAGTTTGATTATGTAGGCTATGTAATGAGTTCCCTCATCATTTATTGTGTTATTGAACTTAAATATGCTGTTTTTTTGTTGTTGTTTTTTTCACTAAAATGGGTGCAGTGTTGTGATATCACCAAAAGATGATGTGGGCAGTGTCCCTAAATATGGCTAATAGGTCCAAGTTAAAAAAAAAAAGAGGTATCATGGGTCTGAGAGGCAGAAATGTAATATCTACATATGTGGACGCTGGGTCTTAAGAGGTTTAAGTCTCTGTGAGGACTTTCTGTTTGTTGTGTTGATTGCAGTGACACCTGTGGCTGGAATCGGTAGTGTATTTTACAGGAAAAGGTAGGTTTAGCGTCCTGTGCCTGAGAATGCTTCCTGCTGTGTCTAGATCCTGTTGAATATCAAGCATGTAGGGTTGCACTTCTTGTTAAAGCAGGAGTCTGCTGCAGCTGTAACACTGAGCATGAAATAAAACAGAAATGTAAACGATAAAACTGAAACGTTTGGTAAAAAAACAAACATTTCAAGTCTCACTGAGTTTACTCTTCGATGTGAGAGAAAACAAGGAGTCCACTTCTCACCTGAAGTATTAACTTTACAGTGTATTTATTAAAACAAAGGTGACATTAGTGGATGATGAAAGCAAAGCGTAATGTGAGAAATGGATTAATGAACACAGCTGCATTCTTATTAATGTAGAGTGGGCGTTGAAATGTCACGGCAGGAATAAAACATGTGCGATGGGTTGTTTCCAGATGATGTAACCGGCTCTCAGCCCTGCAGTCTGCTGCTGCAGCGTGCAGCTGAAGGTGCAGTCAGATTAAACCTGCCGCGTGTGTTGGAGGGGGGAAACATTCTGTCCAGAGATAATGTGGGATGACGGAGCTCCACCAGCATGTGAACTTGTGTCTGTTGCCGTGTTGACAGATGTGTGGTCATACTTGGCCGCGTCTCGGCCACTTTCACTCACTCAATCACAAAACGAGAGAGACGGGCTGAGCTGACTCTGCCGTGAACTTCTCGTTCTGTGAGAAGAGCTCAAATCTGTGACTCTGCTCTTACTAAACTCTTTTCAACAAGGCTAGGGGCTGATCGTACTTTCTATTTCATTCTCTGAAACGCAAAGTAATCACAAACAGGAAATCATGGTCCCCAGATGATGAACCTTGATGACTTTCGCTGATCTCCAGAATTTTACTTGAACAGAAATACGAGCTCTTCAGTTTTTAGGCGTTATGAAACACGTTATCTGGAGGATGATCTGGTGAGACTTTTTCACTGCAAAATGAAATACCACAAGTAAAGTCTTATCCCAAGACTCTATGCACATATTTTCTGCTTTGGTGCATTTTGCATTCTGTCTGCGGCTCATTCATCGTTAACACAGCTGTTTTGACTGTTAGTATCAAAAATTGTATCCAATTATTTTAAATTTGCAGATGCTTTTCCATTATCACATCATTTTATTTTCTTTGCACATGTTTTTGAATCCCCTATAGAGATCTGTAAATATTTTTGGTCATAGTAAAAGCCATTGATGGTGGTAAATTTGCACAGAGAAAGTAAATCAGTAGGACTAGTTAAAAAGTAATACAAGAATTGCCTTCAAGGCTTGTGCAATTTTGATCCACACAAATTAAACTGAACTATTTTATGTTCATGTATGTTATTTAAATTTGGATCTGAGTTCATGGTCTGAAAAGTAATCAGGTTTACATTTTTGTTGCGTGTTTTTATCTGCACCTATTTTTTTCTCCAGAGCCTCACTTTATTTCAAGAACCCCTCCAAAACCTCACAAATAAAGCCTTAATTTTACCAAGTGGTTGGACTGCAGATCAGACCAGTAAAGCCTGATCCTGTTCGCTTTTAACCATAGACTGTAAAAAAATGGACGTCTGCTTGCTCGGCTCAGTCTATGCTTTCAACAGCCAACCATACCCTTGTTGGTAGGTGGCGTATAAGCCAGATGAGGATAGCCACGTCATAGAAGTGGACACTGATACAAATCAAAGGAAAGTTATCTTTACAAAAGTTGACTGAAGATTCAAACATGGCAGGTTTACCTGTTATTCTTTACTACCACTGTCAAACAGGAAGTCGATTCTTATGACCAATCAATGTACTGCAGCGTTTCTTCTTGGGTCGGATCGGTATGTTTGGCACCCCAGCAGAAGGGTACCAAAAAGTGGGACAGGACAGTTTGGTAATTTGGGGACCTGTCCCATTTTTAGTCAAAAGATGTGGACAGTACCAAGACATACTGAACTGAACCACTTGGTAGAAACAGGGATAAACATTACTCTGTTACAAAACGTAGACAGATGTTGAGTTAAAAGCAAAGAAAGTGACAAAAAAGTAGGAATAAATCTGCAGCTGTGAAATCTGTCCAGATTTGTTCATGAACTCCTTGAAAGGCTGAAATGAAAGGCTTGCTTCATCAGTGCAGCTAACTACATCTGAACTGCTGAAGCCAAGCTGAAACTGAATGCTACAAATCTGACTTTGACTGCTGCAAAACACAGCGCTCAGTGTCTTTGCAACACTTGAAACCCCTTGGATTGTGCTATTGTGAGCCATTGTTCACTTTGCTTTTCACCAAAATTTAACTGGGTTTATATTTTGTACATTCATGCACAGAACTGTAGTTTGCACAAAGTATATGCTGCATGTTTACAATTAATGTAGTCATATTGTCCTTTAGTATCCCATTGTTGTTTATTAATTTGCAGCTGTTTTCTGATATTGCATACTTCTTAATTCTCTTTTCACGTGTTTCTAAATCTGTAACCCCTTTATTGTTGGGTATCAATCTGCCAAGATGTCAATATGAGCGTTTATTTTTTGCTCAAGAAAGAAAGTGTGATTGAAAAGTCTTTGCTGTGTTAATTTACTCCAAGGGGTGATGAAGCTGAGAGCAGAGTAGGAAGGAGTCCAGACTCTGGTGAGTTTAGAGGTGAAGGGAAGAGGCAGGAGGACACTGATGAGATGGATTGGAGGTGACTGAGGTTGAGGGAGGGTTGCAGCGATCGAAGTGAAACGACAACTGAAAGCAGAACAGAGGAAGAAGGGCTTAAACGTCGGACTACAGAGGAGTGATCGGTCAATAGAAGTAGGAGCTAAATCTAGTTCGCTTAGGGCCTGAATGAGTAGACGACTATAATCAGCTGATCAGGAGAAGAGGAGGAGACAGAGGGGAGAAGATTGATGAGGGAGGTCCCACTGGCAAAATGTGAGCTTTCCAATACAGTGATGCTGACACTGCAATCAGGTTTTACATGATGCTATGTCCATGTTAGCATCTCAACCATGGTGACAGATAATAGTTTAAAATGTGCAACTTTTCTAGTTTTAGGAAATTGTGTAAAAGAGTCAAAAAAGCAAATAAGAGACAGGAACATTGTGTGATTTGAGCAAGAGTTCGACACTAAACCTTTAAGCCAAATATTGAGGACGGATGACACACTTTTTGTTTCACAGAGCCTTACATCTGATGATAATATTAAACTTGTACCCACATTCCCCCGTCCCCTCTGCAGCCCGAGCCCCCCGAGTCTGTAACAGATCCTCCAGGAGATGAAGGAAACCTCTCCTGTCAGCGTGCGCCTGCTTCTTTCTTCCAGGAGACGATTGATTTGTCTCTGTGCTCTGTGACTGACAGACTACATAAACAGCTACACGCGTCGCTCCGAGCCGTCTGGCAACAGGGCTCCCTGAGCAGGCAGAGGCTGTCCTCGCTCTGATGTCCTGGAGGCCTGTGAGGGAGGAGGCCGAGGGGGGGGCTGGCACTCGTCTCCTACGCCTACACCCTGATGTAGAAGCACGCTGTGCAAGCTGCTATTTTTTGAGGAGTGCGTTGAATTTGGCGTGCTGCTCTCATGGTATTAACTTGTAATCTTAATTAATTCATGAACATTTGGACACATTTTGGAGGCATGTGTGATGTTTTTAGTGATACATCTCAAGGGGAGTGTGTGATTCCTGCTTTGTGATGCCCAGAAGGAGAAGGAGCCAGCCAAATTATGAAACACATTAAAGGAATATATCTTCTTCTGTACTTCTTCTTTCTGTCACATTAAAGCAGTTTCACTCTTTACTCAGCCCTGACATGAGAAGCTTTGTCGAGTCGACCCCCTCTGATAACCAGAGCAGGGTGAGGCCGCCCTCTGCTGGACAAAATCCATATTTAATGTAGTCAGAGAAGTAATTTAGAAAGCTTTTACACCAGAAAAGTGCACAAAACATTCAGTGGACAGTTTTTTCAGACCAAGCATATCCAAAGCAGCATAATATAACATATCATTAATAACAACTGAAAAAAGTTCAGAGAAAAACAGGGAAAAGCTGCGATTAGTCGTAGTGAAATTGGAAACTTTTTCAGATGAGGTAGTAGTAGTCTAAGTTACAAAAGCTGTAGTAAAAGTTTTAGGAATAGTGGTATATTACCTTAATTCACAGTACAAGTGAAACTGATGATAGTTTAAGAAACTGATGTAGAAGTCAAAAATCAAAGGTTGAAAGAGATGCAAAAAAGTGGAAGGTGCATTCATTTCTGAAAGTATGGAGCAGATCAGAGTGAATTAAATCTGAAATAGAAGATAGGTTTTATAGTGCTTTCCTGTTACAAATTAAAAGACAGGATCAAGAACGAAGGATAATGCAGATAAGACAAGCTGAAAGGACAACCAGGGATAGTGTTTGAAGGGACTGTGAGGACTGTGTAAAGTGGATCGCAGCAACACAACACAGTCAAGCAAACACTGTCTCGAAGACGTGACCCTCAACGAGGTGTGTGTTTGATGTGAAGCAAATGCACGGAGATCAGATCTTCTTTTTAACTCTACTATTTTTGTTCAAGTTAACTTTAAACCAGATACAACATGACGAGGTGAGGTGTTTATCAACAATTAGGTAGAGCTATGGTTTGAAACGTGAAAACAAGCAAACTTCGTCAGTTTTGTGCTGTAGTTTTGTAGCTATATTCAGGGCTACTGACAGCCTGGTACGATGGCTGAGAAGTGACTGAATCGATGACAAACTTTAAACAAATTTAAAAGATGCAAAATGTTTCTACAAGTCCTGAAACAAATTTACAAAGTCTGAATTTTGACGGAAAGGGAATTTACTAAATGCCGAACGTGACCCAGAAGTGACTGTGCCTGAGGGGCCAGTTAGACGGTGTTATGGAAAGACATAAGGCATAAAATTGATCAATGATGTTTTGTCTTTTTTTGTGGAACCAGCTTCAGCCCAAAAAACGCAATTTTGCTTTTCATATGGACGACCTGTGGAATTTTTTTCTACCAATGTGAGGAAAACGAAAAGACCAAGCATCTATTGAAACAGCCATGTAACCTCAATCTTCATTTTATTGATAGACTCAAGTTTGAACAGACCACTGCAGAATAACTGCTGACTGTGGGTTGGAATGGACATTATCACCGACAGTATGGACAGTGTTTTAGTCTTTAGCCCATGTTCTAGTCTTTAGCCTCTGTGTTAGCCTTTAGCCCGTGTTTTAGGCTTTAGCTTGTGTTTTAATCTTTAGTCTGAATTTTAGCCTTTAGTTTGTGTTTTAGCCTTAAGCTCATGTTTTAGCCTTTAGCTTGTGAGTTCCTCTTTAGCCTGGGTTTTAGCTTTTAGCTTGTGCTCTATCACTCAGTGTTAAGTGATTATGTTAGCTCTTGAAGAAAGCAGAAACAGATGAAGAGAAGCTAAGAATTTAAACAATCTGAAGTTGGGCTGAGGCAGGTAAACAGGGAGTTGCGAAATCCAGGTGAGAGGAAATAAAAGCATTAGTTTCTGAAAAAACTTCTCTGTTTTTACTGAAACTCATGGTTTAACAGTTTCTAAAGGTCACCTTAATATTTGCGAAAAGGAGGGTAAGCAGAGGCTGAATCTGTTTGCAGTCCTGAGGTTTTCTCTATTGGACTACCATCTATTGATGCTTATGGAGCAAAAAAGCCCATCTGATTTTGACAGTGTAACACAAAACCTCAAAAAGAGAGACTTTGACCTGGATGACATTTTTACTTCAAGATAAACAAACTTTTGACAAGATTTCAGAAATTTTGTCAAACAGATGACACGTTTAAACTTCCATACTTCACTCTTTCTTGACTAAAAATGTTTGATAAAAGACATATTCTTTCTTTTCTGTGGTTAAATATAATACTTAGCATGAAACTAAGGCTTCACACTGAGTGTGTCTCTACAGTCTGGATTGTCTCCGATCAATATCAAACTCTGTTATTCATACGGCCACTGGTGATCAATACGTTGCATAATAAATATGGATTTGTGACTGAGTCTCATGCTGGATGTATGAATGATTAATGACAGAGGCAGCTTTAATCCATTTATCAGACGACCACCTGAAGGATTTCCGTTCCCTTTTTTTGTCTGCTCGGGTTTGAGTCCAACTTGTTACAGCCTCCTTTCTCCACCACGCTTGTCCTCTCACCGTGATCCGTCTGACCGCTCTGCTGGTGTCCAAACTCAAAGCTGATCCTCAGTTCCCCCATCTGACAGCGAGGAAGCACATCAGGGATCCACTCGATGACAAACGGACCAGCCTCCTTCTGGTCTGCAGAGCCCGGTCCTACAAAGACAGATAAATACAGACCTGGTCTTTTAACATCTTTTAATACGACATTTTTCTGGACCTTTCAGGTGAACGTGTTGAGTCTAAGTTAGTTGCTCTTTGCAGAGTGAACACACTCACCAGCTTTGAGGAAGGTGCGGAGCTCCATGGGTCGTATCGCCTGCGGTCGATCCGTTCTGTATCCCTCAGGTAACTCTGGTTCAGGTGGAGGCTCGGGGCAGCGGAAACGGGAATAGGAGCCGTCAGCGTTTTTCACAAAGCTCTGAAAGAGCTCCAGAGGCAGCTAAGGAGACATGGTGAGGTGGAGAGACAAACCATGAGGAGGTTTGTTTTCTGTGGCTCTTTAATTGTGACTGTTTATTTTTAATTTATTCATTTATTTTATTTACCTCAGGAGTGTCGAAGATGCGTTTGACCTGTGTGAGGTTAGTGATGTGCCAGGTGTACTTGGAGAAGGAGCCAAGAGGAAGTCCATCATTTTTTACAAACGCTGAAAGTACGCACAAAAAGGGACAGAGAAGCGAGAGAGAAACAGTTGAAGTTGAAATCTTCAAAATAAACAGATTAAAACTCTAAGTTAGACAAAGCCGTAAATGTTTTTGTTTAACCTGTTGTGAGGTTGGGAAGTCTCTTCTTCTTTGATCCTAATGACAAACGTTGCTGCAGAGCGTTAAAGAACTCCTGAGGAATGTAGAACACCAGAGGCTGGGGTTTCCCTGATAGAGAAAAACATGAACAAGCTTTTTAAAGAGACCGACAGGTTGGCATATTGTTATTCAAGAATCCAAGAAAAAAATCAATATTTTAGGTAAATCTAAAAGAATAAAATGAAATAATAAGAAAAAAACATTCATTTCACTAGCCTACCCCTGAAGATACATTTCTCTGGTGGCCCTAATCTTGTTTTGTATTTTTTGTTTGTTAATAAAAGATATTGCTTCTACTGCTACTTATATGTGCTGATAGATAAACTTAGTTCAGCTGCTTTCTCACATCATCTTTTATACCAAACTTAACTTACCAGATGCCCTGTAAGCCCACACACAGAGGAGTGGGCATACAGTCAAATTGTCTCACTTTATCTTAAACCCTCTTTTAGGTATTTATCACATGATGAAATGATTTAAAAACATGCAGAGCTCTAACACTGCAAAAAAACTGAAATCTTATCCTGCATTTTTTCTTATTTTAAGTTAGAATTGTCTTAATATGCTTGAAATGAGCCACATTCACCTTATCAGTCCAAAAAAATGTCTTGTTTTAATGACATTTAAAGACAAAAAATGAGGTCTGAATTGCTTGTAACAAGTAAAAAAAATGCCAATAGATCAAGAAAAATTTGCTCAAAAATTTGCTTGAAACCAAAATAATGTCTCAATACTAGTAACTCTTTTCTTGTTCCACTGTCAGATTTTTTTTACTTGTTACAAGCAATTAAGACCTTATTGTAGTATTTAAATAACTTGAAATAAGACATTTTTATAGACTAGTCAGGTGAATGTGGCTAACATTAAGTCTAAAAAGACATTTTTTACTTAAAACAAAATGACAAAACACTTGATAAGATTTCAGTTTTTGCAGTGAAGGTTCAGATTTACCGTCAAACTGGTAGTGCATGGTCTGGTGGATCCTCTCTGTGACACTCGCCAGCCACTGTTGGAAGCCTAGAGTCACTGTACGCTCATCTACAACCTGGGTACTCCCTGTAACATACACACAGACACACACATACACAAACAGAAAGACACACTTTCAGCATGTGTTTTGATTCTAAGAGGACCACCCACAAGCAAATCTCTAAACCTTTAAGTTTCTGAATGTTTGCCTGTCACATGTGATTAAAAAGCTCTTCTAAATGATAAAATAAGCTCAGTGTGTCCACTTCAGTCCAACTCTGTTCTTTTCAACAGTGTTTGAGGATTAGTGCAGCAGGATTAGACAGAGGAGTGATAGAGACAGATGTCAAAGATGGTTTAAAGCTCTTTGACGGACGGATTTATGCAGCAGGAAGATAAAGACAGAGAGAAAGAGGAGGGTCAGCAGTGAGACATGCAGCGAGTGAGACAGGCAAGCAGAGGGTCAGCACCTGGAGCCTTCAGTCCCCCAGCACCAGGCACTTTCCTCTGACCGGTTCTCTTTAGACCACAGGCCGACACTGCCTCTTTTCCCAGCCCAGAGGGAGAGGCCGCTGAGGGGCGGGAAGTTAAAGAACGACAGGGTGGGAAACGTAAAGATGGAAAGAAAAGAAAAGAAAGAGAAAGCGAAATGAAAGATTCAGACAAATGTAACCTACATCAATGAGTGACACATGTAGCAAATATTATTGTTAAATTACCTGAAAGAGACTCATCCAGGCGGAGCTTCTTTGTCTTCTGATGGGAACTGACGGAGTCAGCTTGTTGGAGAGGTTTCTCACCTGGACCTGTTACTCTGCTGGAGTTCTGATGAACACCTGAGGAGACATGAACAGAAAAAGTTGGTCATGTTAGATTACACTGACTCAAATAATACAGCCATTAAAACATGAACAAAAGAATCTTTGAAGCCAAAGTCGGTTTATACCACTGTTATACCTCTGTGTTTCACAGTAAGCTGCAGTTGGCAGCAGGTGAAAAAATATAGTTTTCACATGAGGAAAATTTTAAATCTGCAATTTATATACTCTTAGTGTGAATTAAAGTTAGAGAGTGAATGTATTTATTTATTAGTGAAGCATTAAAAACAAACAAATGTAAAGTTGCTGGACTTTCTGATAGGGGTGAAGACCTTTGAGAAAGTTTATTTTGGGGAGTTAGGTTCAGTGAAAAGAGTTTAAAGTCCAAATTCTGTGATTAAATCAGATATAGGACTTTTTTTTTTAATTCTCCAAATAACAATTGGCTTAACCTCCCCCAAAAAACTATTTTACAGTGACCCTAAGTCTCTTAAACTGAATGTACAGAAAGTTCAATGAAACTATTTACATAATAAATTATTAAAGTGCTAAACTTTGGTTATCAGTGAGTTTTTTCTTGCCTTAAGACTATTTTTAATGCTGTAATTTGCATTTCTATTTAAAAAAATCAAGTTGCTTCAGAATATCCCAACTTTGTTAGTAAACATTCTTCTTTTACTCTGATTATTTGGAGCAAAATCTCATATATATATATACATATATATATATATATATATATATATATATATATATATATATATATATATATATATATATATATATATATATATATATATATATATATATATAAACAGAGTTCTAATACAATTTTTAATCTGATTTAACACTCTTTCCTAAACTTTTGTTGTTGTTGTTGTTGTTGTTCTTATTATTATTATTATTATTATTACTATTATTATTATTATTATTATTATTGTATATTTTATGTTTTGATGCTGTTGCTGTTTTTGACACACTTTGAATCGCTTTTTGTATGAATGCAACAAATGCGCTTGCCTTGCCTTATGCTGTGAAAATACTTCAATAAATTTTGTGACATTTTGCAAATAAAAAAGGGACAGCGGTACTGAATTAATTCTGATTACATTGCTGAAAATTGGTACAAAAAAAAACGGTGATGCTGCACAAACAGCTATGAACTGATTGTATTGATGATGTATTGGGACCGAAGGGAAGCTTTGTAACTGTACCACTTGGGGTGTAGCTGATAAAAGAAGCAAACTCTGACGCCAGTTTCTCGTCACTTGCGAAGGCGCACACGCAGGCGTAGAAGTGAAGGCAGGGCGGGGATGCCATGGGAGGATGAGGGTTGGCTCCATCAGCTCCAAGTTTACTTTTCCTGCTGCTGCCGCTCACTTTACAGGCACAGTGAAACATGCCATGCTGCTGCTGCTGCTCTCTGCTCTTCCTCTCACTCTTTGAAACCTCTGACAGCCCTCCTGCACCCACAGTGAGATGCAGCAGCCCCAGAGGATGCTGGGAATCTGTGTGGCACTTCACCACCAGGGTGTCCTTTGAGACACGCTGCACCAGAGGGCCTGGAGACTCTGTAGCCAGCCTCCACAGCTCCTCCCTGGCCTGGATGGAGGCTTGGAGCCCCTCTAAGACAGAGCTTTTCAAAGTGAGAGGGGTGGCGTGGTTCTGACACTCGATAGCTTGTTTAATGTGGATGCAAAGGCTGTCTGAGGACTGCTTTGAGCTGGCAACGGCTGATTCTGACTCACCCTGGTTTGATCTTTGACCCTGCCTGCAAGACGGAAGAAAACAGCGACCTAAGTTGATGCGGGTCAATAAGGTAGCTCCATCACCTGTTGCTATAGCAGTGTCAGTGGGGACAAGTTCGACAAACCCTAGCTGTGTCGCTGTGGCTCCTCTTCCTCTGTGACACACTGAAAACACCTGCACACCTCCTCCTACACCCTCTTTCCCTCCTCTCTCCTCACTGTCTATTATCACCTTCACCACCTCAACAGCACACTTCTTGCTGCCCCTGCCCTCTGTGGAGGCATTTCTGAGGGATATCCCACAGGCCTTGTTCTTGCAGCTGAGCCCACGCGTCCCATTGTAGACGCCACACTGCGGGCACTTGCGAATGCCCCTCAAAGTGGCTCTGCCCAGGTTGGAGAGGAAGGCGGGGGTGTTGGATGTAGTCTTTCTGCTGTCTCTTTGTTTGGCTGCAAGGTTGATGGGAGTGAGTGGAGTCTGGGTGGAGGGAGAAGAAACTGCCACTTCACTTTCCATTTTGGGGATCTCCATTAGTAAAAGTTCAGGGTTTAAACCTTTGAAAAAAAGGGGGAAAAGTTAAATGTGCAAATAACAACACAAAACTGTCTTTTGATATTAATGAACACAGATGGTGCCAAAAAATATATAAATTCAATCCCTATGACTTTAAATATTTTAAATAGCTTATTAACAGTTGAAAGGCATTGTAACTGCTTCCTACTTTAAATGTGCGATCTCAGTATAAATATGGTTGCACCTGATTTAAAACATACAACAGGGTCGTAGGTTATCGTTCTCTGTGTGTGTTTATTATATTTAATATTCAAACTACCTGTGTTCCTCTTCTCTTTAGTCAAATTCAACTCTGGCCTCCAAAACCGTCTCGACCGTCGCCATTCCTTCTTACATCCCAACCGCCGCATTGCGCCTGTAACGACACTCCTGATAGGCCGGAGGTAGTCACGTGGGTACAAAAAGGCGGGGTCGGACTACGGCCGAGTCATGGGATTGTAGTTTTTGTCGAGAGTCGGCAAATAACTGAATAGTATCACAATTCTCTACCGGTTTCTCTTTTTAGCGGTGAAATAAAACTTCTTTATTTAAAAAGAACACTTTGTAACTTGATTAAACATAACTAAAAAATATCAATCGATACTATACATAATTATTTAACAATGTAAATTGGACACTTTCAATATCGAAGTATTGATGCGTTGTGACCATATTACTACATAAATGTAAATTATACACTTACTTTTGATTGATATCGCTGCCAAATAGTGAGACATTATGAATTGTCTCCTAAATTTCTATGCCTACTCTAAGTAAGTAATTAATGTGTTTTACTTTCCATGGAAAACATTACGTGAAGTTGTGAAAAAATTCACTCTGGGTTTTTAGGGCTTGTTTCAATGGTGTACTCAAGTATTTCTTGTTGTCTCTAGCCCTTAATTGAGATAGTATGTAGAATAATCTTTTGGATTTATCCTATCATTTGTTCAAAAATAAATTACGACTTCAAGGCTACATATTTATGAATAACAATTCTGATTTGAAGGTTCATGCAACAAATTTGTACGTTAAAGAAAATATTTCTCCTTGCATCAATTGTTTGATATGAAAGGAAATAAACATATTTATGGTATACAAATTGCTTTAGTTGGTTTTAAAACCAAAGTGTGCAAACACTTGGATAACAGCTTCCCAGGTAAAATTGGTCGTTTTCCCTCATTGTATGAAAAATGACAAAATGTTCAAAAGTTTTGAAAAAACACGTTAAGATGTTTGACTGGTAAATAATTTTTTTCTGACTGGAAAAAAAAGATAAATACTTACGTGAAATTAACTGAGGATCAATCATAGGTTGCAGCCTCAGTCATAACACCAGTCAGTGATATTGCAGGACAATTTCTCAGGACTCTTGTAGTGTTCAAAAAATAAATACATGATACACAATCTGTTATTAATCACCAGAGGATAGAAGATGAGATTCAAACAGGTTAAATGGGAGCTGTTTTAAGCATCAGCAATTTAATGGGACAAAGCAAAAACTCAAACCATGTTACTGAAGCATCAACAGAACTTGCCTTGCCTTGCCAAAACATAGGTTGAAAACATTCTTAGGCACCGCCTACTCTTGGATGAATTTTTGGTTAAATTAAAAGAAACTCACTGATAGTAAGGCAACACAATGGATTTATCCAACTCTATTAAAATGATGGTGGCCACAGTGCAAAAATCTGATCCTATAATGTTGTTTCTTTATCTATAAAAACAATCGTTATTTAGGATAACAGAATAACTTAAATTATGTTATTACTTGTCGATCGAAAGGCTTTTTTTTTGCATTACATAGCAATGCGGCTCGTCCTCTGGAAGAATCAAACCTCACACTTTCTCTACTGTACACGGACCAGCACTGGACAGGGATGCTACTGTCAAACAGCTGTTTCTGGAATCCATTACCTCAACCAGAAGCAAGTAACATGTTGTCTTTATACAGATTCAGTACAACTGAACAGACTGTCACATAAAACAGAGTTCCAAAGCAAATAACAAAACAAAGTGGAATGCAAAAACATAAAAAAATCCCTATTATTTGATTTTTTTTCTTTTTTTTGAAAAGATAATCTTAAGTATTTGTGCAATATTGTCTGCCTAGAAGTAAGATAAGAGTGGCAGTAATCCCTGCAATTGATTTATTTGAGATATTGAAAATCTAATTTAAAAAATAATGTTGACAGTTGACAGCCACTTTTATAAACAAACATAAAAGGTCTCACATGTCACATGATTCGATGGTGTCACTGCAACGTTTCTTTATAAGACAGTCCCCAAATTGAACAGAAAAAGGCAAAAAGCTCTTTATACAATGTCAGCATTTTGGAGAATAATTATGACAGCAAAAAGTATGGAGTAGTCCTTTAAGTTTTTCAGGGGGGGAGATGAAAGTGGACGTTGTCTTGTGTGTAAAAAGCATCAGAGTTCATGCACACACGCCAGCACACACACACATTTCTTATTCACAGAATGAATTCAGTCCATTCCAGGAGATGAATCTAAGGAGCGCAGAAATTTACTTGTTTTATGTCGTCCACTTTCCCCACAACCTGCCTTTTCTTACTCAGTGATTCCTACTCTTCACAGAATGACCCCACAACACCCTGAGAACTTCCCCAGACTAGTTTCTCACTTCAGAAACAAGCTGCAAGAGGTTCTAATTGAGGAAAAATAAAAATCGCACCCCTTAACCAATACATTACTAAGGACCATTGAAGTCTTTCCTGTGGCAAAGTTGTACCCTCTCCTCCCTGTATGATTGTTAAACATTGGTATAAAATCTGCCCTTGCTCTTTGGCTCTGAGGGGCTGAAAACAAAAAAGAAAATGGTGTTTTACTATATATTTCAATACTGAACACTTCTTTTTCTTCTAAACTAAAATGTGGCTGTGCTAGAAATATCATGACACGGTTGAATAATTTACATTTGGCCAGTTATCTGCAGGCATTACAAAAATACGCCAAAGAATAAAATGGGCCCAGGAATGCAAGGTGCATTAGCGATAGCTGTAATTAACAGTGTTAAATTGTTCTGATGTGGATTGATTTCTGTACACTTGCAGATTTTGGGCAGTGGGTTAAGTTATGGGCTGGTGGAGGTTGATAAAATGGCGCACCAGCCTCACTAACAGAATAATTTGTGTGGTAACAGAGAGAGCACATCTAAAGGGCTCCTTCCCCCAGCAGAGTATCATCCATGTGGCCTCGGAGGCTCAGAGAGGGCTACTGTGATCACTGATCAGTGGGTGTGGAAGCCGGCAGTGCTCATGCCAGCCTGGTTGGTTAGCACCGTCCCGTTGACTCCCTGCCCAGGCTCCACCATTCCCCCGTTGCTCATAGCTCCAACTCCTGTCCACCCTGCACCAGCGTGTAAATGACTGCAACAGAAAGACAAACAACACAGTCACACAACTTTGCCTTCATGACTGATGTTTTCACGTAGCTAGAGATGCTAAAAATACTCTGGAAGTTATCACAAAGCTTCAGTTAACTGCAGAAGCTGACTGGCATACATCCCAGTTTGCATGCACCGCCGAAAAAACGATAGAGATAGAGTGCAGTCAGATTTGTTGACTGATGATTAGAGATACGAAAAATGTAGTGTTGAAATGTTTTCGGCTTTATTCTGGACCAATTTAAACTGGCACAGAAAACCTAATTTATAGTTTTTAATATTTGGTTATGATGCCAAAGGGATCTGCCAGAAACTACTTTTATTTTATCTCAGGAAGGATCTTTTATCTTTTCAACATTTTATCTTTTGTTGGTTCTGATGATGGTCTAAATTTTTATTTCATTTCTTCTTGTTAACTCATGTGTTTCACACTTCCTGCTGTTCTAACTTTTACAATTTTAATCATTGTATTCCTCACATTTTCTTTTTCTTTTTTCTCCTTGCCTTTGTACAATGTACTTTCTTTTTCCTCATTTTAAAATCTCCCTTTTTCATATTTGAAATCCCTGGTAGTTTTTGTATACATAGAATGACCTAGACTGGTTTTAACGCAACTCATACAAGTATTGTATTCTATGGTTCTTTATCTACAGCAATATTTTAGTATTTTTTTCCAACTTGATTGCACTAAAGTAACCCGACCTTTTGATCAAAAACACAAGAACACTAAAGTCCCAAGAATGACTTCTAAACTTCAAAACCACGACCACCCAAGGAGCACATGAATGCAGCATTAGGCCCTCTTTTGTTTTCAACATATAGAATATCCATTTTTTTTTGTGTAGTATAATTTATGCATGCATAATATCTAAAAGTTTTGCAAAGATTTTTTGTTTGGTTGAGATAAAAAGGTTAGAAATCATTAAAGCTCCTTTGAGAAACATCTGTGTAGATTTTGTACTGAACAGAAAAAATGTTTCACTAAGAGAGAATATTCGCTGTGGAAAAAGTAAAAACATCTGTTTCTTCAGGTGTCCAACCTGACTCCTACTCTCCCCATGGGGGTTTTAAGCATTAAGAAGTACAACATAAATATCACCAGTCATGTTGTTGATGGTTTAGTCTGCTGTTCTAGGCTATAAAAAGGCACATGTGCATACTTCAGTCTGACTCTTAACCCTGTAAAAAACTCATCACAGGAGCTTTAAAATAGCAGTCAACACATTTACAGTGGTAATTATTAAGCACGTCTGTTTCTCCAGTATAGTGTCTTGGTTGTGAGAGAAACAAGTTGAGCGAGGCAAAAGCAGATTGGGAAAGGAAGAAAGAGACTGTAGCATGAAAACAAGATTTGCAGAGGCACTAATTTACATGTCTGATACGGAACCAGAACGTCTCTACTTTCTGAAGCTGCTCCTTTGAACGTGTACTCACTTGTAACCCTGCTGATCCCAGGTCTGTCCGTACACTCCATAGCTCGGCACCTGCCATCCATTGGGCACATACTGACCAATCTGCTGCGTGTTGCCGTACCACTGACCCCACTGACTGTAGGGCTGTGCCGCAAAGCTCACCGTGTTCTGCTGACATACGGAGGAATATTTTAGGATGCAGAGGCTCACATTGCACCAACATTACACAGAATTAGATTAAGGATTTAGCACTGAAGCAAGCAGAAGATGAGCAGCAAAGGGTGGTGAATCAGGGACAATCCTGGTACATACCTGTGGCATTTGTACCTGCTGTATGGGGCTGACCATGTCTGTTGTTTCTTTGCCCCAGTAACACTTCACAACATAGCCCTCTATGGATGTGCCGTTCACGGACACAATGGCATGAGCGGCTGCCTCGTGGGAGTTGAACCTGGACACAGATGAGAGTTTAAAACCAGGTCACCCCTGCAGACGTCATGTGACTTAAATGCAACAAAAACAAGCCAGCGTACCTCACGAATGAATACCCTTTATCAGGGAAAACACGAATCTCCATTATTTGGCCAAAGGGTGAGAAGGTCTGTCTCATTGTTTGCTCTACAAACGGAAAAAAACGGATATTATAATACGCTCTATGTGCACACGGTGCTCCTTAACCTGCAGCTAATTCCTGCAGACAAACCATGACTCACCTGTCAGCCCTGTTGTGACTCCACCACAGTACACGGTGCAGTTGCTTGGGCTGGACTGGTTGACCACCTCATCAAAGGAAAGCTGCTTGGAACTGGGTGCTAAGAGGAGAAAAATAACATTTAACGTGTTAAATGCAGAAATATTTTTAAATTAAAACCAAAAAAAAGGAAAAAAAAGTCAGTAGACATTTCTATAAACTCAAAATAAAAAGCAAACTGTGCTCTGTGCTGTGCATGCCTACAGTGAGCCACCTTAAAAGGGCTAAGATATAGCCAATTAATTAGTCTTTGATTTAATTATTGTAAACTCACCTTCATTTGTATTTTTAGGAGCAGGTTTCCTTGTAGCCCAGTTGGTTCTGATCTGTCTCCCTCCCAGCCACTGTCCTCCCATCTGTTGGATGGCGTTCTCTGCATCCTGTAATACAGAATGAACACAAAACTCTAAAACTCACTTAGAAATACAGCACAGCTTTCTGTAAAGAGTGCCTTTAACATCCATGAATCAGAACCTGGACATTCATTTCTCCGGTCACTTACTCATAGGCCCTTAACAGCACACTTACCCATTTGTTGAAGAAGGAGACAAAGCCATAGCCTTTTGATTTACCTGTGGCCATGTCTTTCACCACACGACAATCTCTGTGGACAAAAACAACATTAGTGATATCTAACGGCAAAATAAGGTGATTATGTTTCCACTTTGGAGCATTTGTTCTGTTTTAAACCAGTTTAAATGCATAGGTAAGACTATTAGAGTGTATCTGACACTGCTTAATGTTTGAGTAGCCTTCTTAGAAAACTAAATTACCCAGATGTTTGAGGAAACAAGTAAAGCTGATATTTTGTGGACAGCTTTTAGCTTTTAAAAACTTAGAGCATGTGGATTTTGTCTTTATAAAATGAAATAAAAGCTTAAAAAGGTTTCAAATGACTCTGAGGGTGCACTTACGATATTTTTCCAAATGGAGCAAAAGCTGCTCTTATGTCATCTGTGGTAATTTCAGGGCTTAGATCTCCAACAAAGACATGGAAGTGACCTGTGACAAGACAGAAAAACAGTCAAGTTGTCATTTGTTACAATAAATAATTAAGAACACACAAAATATAAAGCTTAAAAAGAAATAACTTTACTACCTTATTACATTTTATTCCACACTCTTATTTATATGGGCATAAGAATAGGCCCTGTTCTTTTGTTGTCTTAACTTTACTTTCCTTCTCTTTTTTTCTCTTTTTCCCTTTATTTGTTTACCTTTCACAGATATTAGGTCACTTGTTTTACTTATTGCTGGTTTTCATTAATTTCCATCAATTATTTCTTGTATCTCTTTTTTGTTGAAAGCATGGAAATTTTATTTCACTTTTCACTTTTATTTTCACTATTTTCACTTTCACTTGAAGGACTTCAGGCTGCGTGCTAGTACAAATGAAATGTGCGATACAAATACAAAGAGCTGGATTGGATGGGTAAGTAAGCAAAGAGTGGTGGACGAGGAAGGTAAGAAAGCTTTTTTATATTAGATATACCACGAGAAAAGCTGTCTTCTTTGCTAAGAATTTAAAATTTGGATTCCAATCCACTGAGGTTCATCTTATATAAACTGGCACAGTCAATTTGCCACAACAGCAGGTATCGTTATGCTTTTTAAACAAATGTTTGAAAGACAATGCCTCATAAAAACATCAGTGCTTCACTTATTCTTTCACCTTGACTTTAACAAATTTGTTTTTAAAAACTGCATCGGCAGAAGAATCCACTCCACAGTGAGTTTCTACTTACTGCTTGTGTCTTTCTTTTGGCTGGTTGGCGTCGTGGCCCAGTTGACCTTCACCTCCTGCAACAGAGACAGACGTCGAGAGCGAGGGAAGAGGAGACAAGGTGAGAACTGAAGCATCTTAGTGGACTAGAGGAAGGTGCTTTTTCTTTGATTAGAGGTTTTGTCACACACCAGTTTTACTTTTGTGGTTGAGATCTTTTTTTTTTTTAAACTAAGTGGTCTCTGAATGCCACACTTCGGTTCTACTTAAACCACCACTACAAACTGATTTCTTCAATGTTATAATCTAATTTTACAAACCTTTGCATTACTTAATAAAACAATAAAACACAGTGGAGAATATTATGGGATATCACCTTCATAATCAGGAACAATTCAGTCTGAGTCTAGTAAAAATTTGGAGAAAAATTGTAGGAAGTAAGGTCCAAATAACAAGGGACTTACAAACAAGTGATTTTTACGAACTTGTTATACTCCTCAAATGGTCCTTCAATACCTGTTGAGGATAAAATATTTTCAACTGAATGTATTTCTGTTAAAGTTGCTCTTATGTGGATTCTATGTGGACATAAGTTTGAAGAAGAACACATAGCAGTAAAAAACGTCAGGGGCACAAAAGAGCAACAACTGTAGTAGATAGAAGACTGTTAACACATAACATTATTAAACAGCAGGACCATGTTAAATCATACACACATGGAAACTCACTCAAGGAAAACCTGAATTAAGAACAAGTGTTGCAGCATTTTGTATGAAGTGGAAAACACACAACACTTTATAAACACGTAATGTGAGTTTATCAGTTTATGGATATGCATGGTGTTATTTTACACAAAGGCCTGCAAACTATCCCAGCGTTAAACCGAATATGTTCAGGGTTTGTTGTAGAAGTTTCTGCCTTAAAAATTTGAGATCTGAAAACGTGAATGCATGGACGGCTAATCCCGACTCTTATATGAACAAACTAATTCTCATCAACTTTGATAAATGAATAAAAGAAAATCTCAATGACAAGTCTGTGGTACCATTTGTGTCAGTACTGATCGTGCTTAGCAGGAATTTTAAAAACTGTCTAAATTTATTTGCAGGCCCCTGAGTTGAGTCACAGATTGTATGGTGACAACATCTTTAATAAACTAAACTATCATGTTGTTACAAAGATTGTGATTCACAAGCTTAATAAATGGGGAAATGAAGATTACTTGTAATTCTTGTCATATTTACTGAAGAGGTCAAGGGTCAGTCAAATCATGTCATAACAATAACCTGAGAGTAAGGTCATAATTCTGAGAAAAGGGCAGAATTCTAACTGAATTCTTAGAGTTTAGAGAAAAAGTCTTCACTTTGATTTCAACACAAAAATTCTGAGATTAAAGATAATATCAGGATTCTAAAGGAAAAAGCAAAAATCTGCCACTTGACAAAAAATACTGACTTCTATCCCAAAACACTACAATCAACATGACAATTCTAAAATCCTGATTTGAATGTAATGAATTCAGAATCCCGACTTTAATCTCAAAATTCAAGCATGCTTTTTTTTTCTCCAGAATAATGACTTAATCTCAGAAATACAGTTTTCTGTATTTTAAGCCCAGAAGAAAAACCTTTTCTTTTACCCAATTCTACTTGTTAAAAATGAACCACCATCCCCAACCCTCTTCCATAGACGGTGTAATTGTTTATTTTAGGCGTTTCATTTATAGCAAAAATGCCCAAACGCCAAATTTATTGAGCTTTTCAAAGTCAACATTTGCTTGGGTCCATAGTTTCCCCACAAATTTAATAAATGTGTTTCTTAATAATAAAAAAAAAAAAAGCAGGCCACCTAAAACTGTCAAAATGGGTTTGCTACAATGTTCAGTATTTTGTGGACCAGGCAACCGATGAAGCCAGTGTGAGTCTTAAGACACAAACTAAGAAATTGGTAGTGAAAACAAGAGTTTTTTTTCCTCATTGTAAAGCAAAAAGACAACAAAATCTGGGTCTTTTTTGTGTGAGAAAAATACTCAACCTTTAGAGCCAGTGAATGGCTGAATAAAATACTGATTACATATCTACTGCTTTGGTATCAGTGCCAAAAAGAAGAAAACCAAAAGAGTAAAAAAGAAAAAATCAGTTATTAATAAACTCCTTTTTTCAAGAGAGTATGGGTTTCGTGTTGTGAACAAAAGCAGTCTAGTGACTCGTGTTAATCTACAAGAAGAAGAAAAACAGGAAATAATTCAGGCTAAATTTATGCAATACACAGCATCATGTTTTCAGAACTCTGATGATTACACAGCAGGAGGTTCGAGTCTGTTGTTCATCCTGGACATTTCAGATTGTGCACTGAATAATAATGTGCACAGGGGAACAAAACAAATTAAGTGAAGTGAAGCAGGAAGATTAGACTTAATAAGATACAAGTTTTTCCTGATTTATGTCGACCTCGCCCACCCAGCCTCGCTCTGTTTGACTCACCCAGGAGATATGATTGCTTACCTTACCCAGAATTTTCCGACCATTCATGGCTGCGATTGTGGCAGTGGCATGTCTATGCTCATAGAACTCCACAAAGCAGTAGGGATCATGACCTGCTGTCTGTGGGGGAGAATTAGAAACAACAACTTCAGTACAAACATTATCAGATTGTTTGGAGCGGTCTACTGATGTCAGAATGCTATTTAAGTCTCTTCTGAGTGTATTCAAAAGTTGCTAAACAGGATATGTGCTGAACATGTTCATGATGATGCAATATTTGACTCAGCTGATGCAGCTCTGGCTAAGTGGTAGAGTGGGTTGACTCTCAATCAATCAGTTGGCAGGTTGATCCTAAGCTCCAGGTGTCTGCGTGTCTAAGTGTCCTCTAGATGTGTGAGTGTGATTAATTTAATGGACACTTGATTGTTGTTGTTCCCTGTCTCTTTTTATCTGTATCTCACCTCTCAATCTCAACAGGAAACGTCAGTCTAAAGGAGCTTTTCCACCGCTGGAATAAAGGTCTAAATTGAGGGCCCTGAAAGACTTAGGCTGTGTTCGAAATGGCATACTAACGTACTGCATACTACATGGTCGTTGTGTAAATACTGTATACATACTATAAGTATGATTAGAGTGCCAACCGTTTACACTGTAGTATACAACTCAGTTTCCCATGATGCATTTCAAAACCTCCGACGACAAAATTGGAGGCACACATAAGTCTATGAATGCACACCAGACTATGAAATATCTCTGTTGATTCGCCACATTTGAAAGTTTTAAGAACATTTTAGGCGAGAAAGTCATCTCGTAGAATACCAAAATGTGGTCATTTGGGCCATAAAACGCACGGATAAATTTAATTTCAACATTTCAGACATTCTGTTAAGCGCGCCAATATGCTATCAGCTCCAAAACAAGAGCCCAATTTACAAAACCGTTAAAGAACTCAAAGGGGATAATTAAAGATGCTTTCATTTTGAAAACTGGAAGTTCGCTAGTGGCTGATTTTTAGCTAACACCGGTCTCAAGACGAATTCATCACTCTTCAAAAAATTAAAAAATGTTTACTGCTCGCAGACACCGAAGACGGTCCGTCCGTCGCCTCAGGCACTTTATTTCTATGTACTTACGTTTTGGTTTCCCTGTAGAGCCAAGTCCATTTTAGTTGCTTGTCATCTTGTCATCTCATTCACTATTTATGTTTATAAATATGGAGCTCGCAATGCATTATGGGGCGTGTCAGTGCGACTAGTATGCCCACCTCCCATACTTAGAATTTTTTCCGATATAGTATACATCCGGGTATTTCTCGCGCACACAATCTTTTCAAATTATTTAATGTGAACGCACTACATACTATTTTTGACGTCACACTTAGTATGAGTAGTATGTTAGCATGCCATTTTGGACACAGCCTTAGATTAGAAAAGACAGCATATGCGCACATTCACTGTGTATTGACATCCCTGAATTTTGACATATGATGCACGAGGAGAAGGCCAACAACGGATGGACCAACAACAAGGTGCAGGCCCTACCCTTGATATTTACCAAGGAGGACGTCCAGCAGGAGTTTGAGACTGCAACGATAGAGTGTATACTAAACTAAGCTCAATATTACTCACACAGGAAAATATGTTGTTGGAGAGTAACTTATGGAGGTTAGAGCAGGACTACCAAAAAGATTAAAGACCACAAAACCAGTAGCAGTAAATGATTCGGCCACCTGGATTCCCTTCAGGGCAACGCTGACAAAGGACTTAACACAAGTCAGGTCCTGTTCAGGGTTTTAGCCGGTTCAAGGAAGTTTCCTTGCTGCTGTAGCTTGTTAACTGCTCATGTTAGACTATGATTAGATAAGATTAAATCTTATTCTGTCTTGATATTGGCTATTTGCAAACCAAAACAAAGACAACAATCTAGACCGGCTCTTCTTCAAAGCAACACATTGTAAAATGTGCTTTAAATAGTTGTAGTACATCCATTTGGCTGGCTTGTATTATACTATGATGTATGAATTCTCTTTCCATCTTGGCTTGCTGCTCTCCCAACAAAGTAACATACCCGAGAAGATTGAAAATAAACCCTGACCACAGGAAAGTCAGAAGATCTATCCTCCAGAAATAGATGTTTGGAGGTTGATTATCCAGGTTATTTGTGCATCGATATGCAGCCCGAAAAGGGAAAACCTGTTCTGTTTCAGATCGTCCATGCTGTTTTGGAAAATGAATAATGTATGGTTTTGGAGTCTTGGCCTTTATACTGTATATAAAGTTGGGAGTGTGGCAAGAAAAGCTTGAAATAAAGAGAGGAGCATGCAGTAAAGGGCTATGGCTGGAATCAAACCCACCATACACTTAGCCATCGTCTCTCACAGGAAAGAGTGCCTACTCTCTTATCAGCTGCTGGACGAGATGAGCGTTCATGTTTGTAAGCCCGATAAGGAAACTCTAGCAACATTTATTCTCAGGAAACTTGGAGAGCAGATATGACTGCTGCAGTTGATAAGTCAGAGGCAATTTAATTTCATATGGAATATAGCAAAGTGGCTGAAATAGAAGGTTTAGTAACCATGCTAGACTCTGGCTAAAAAAGACGGGGAAGAAAGTGGCTAGATGAGAAAACAAGAGATAGGAAGAAATATTATTTTGTGCATCATCAAAAGAAACTGTTGCAAATTGCAATCCTGGGATTTCATTGCCAAAGAGGTTTCTTGAGCCAAAAAGTATCTTTCCAGGTAAGATGTGGAAAACAGAGAAGTTAAAAGTTGGCACTTGAACTTACATCTACTATCATTTTACAGCTCTTGCAAGGTCCAATCTGGCCAAACAATTCCAAGATGAGAGCCTCTGTCACGTCCCGGGACAGATTCCCCACATACCTAAACAGACAAACAAACACAGAGAGGACACTAAGAGTTAGAAATGCTGGGCTGGGATGCAAGTAGTCATAAAATATGGAGTTTGTGATGACCTTTACTGTGATGATGGCTTAGTTTTTCATTCTTTTACAGCCTTTTTTAATAAGATCACTTATGTTTCCTGTTGTTTATGGGGAGGTTAGGGCATACTAGCTTGCCTCACATTTTTTACTGTGTTGTGTTCAAATGACCAAATAAATCAGCCTTCAAACAATGACTCCCTTTACCTGTTGGACTGTACTGTGGTTGTACTCTATTTCTGGGATACTCATCTGAAAAAACAGCTCAAAACTGATGTTTACATGGACTTTGTGATGGGGTTGCATAATAAATCACAAATGTATTGTTATCATTTTGTATTTGCAAAAGAAATCTGGAATAATTAGGTAAACACTATTGTTTTTTCCAGTTAACAAAGCTGTAATCTGTCAGATAATAAATTGTGAATCTGCAAACACAGATCATATGTATGGCTTGAAAACAGATGATAAGACAATAAGATGGCACATAGACTTTTTTTTGTTGATTTACCACAATTGTTACAGAATTGACAATTTTATTTGCACAACAAATTATTTTTGTCATATTCGACAGACTTAGAGCCAGATTTGTCGATAAGGGGCTTGGGTAGTATTAAATAAGTTTAAGTAAGAGCAGAACCGAAATTAAATATATATATATATACATATATATATATATATATATATATATATATATATATATATATATATATATATATATATACATATATATGTGTGTGTGTGGGTGTGTGTGTGTGTGTGTGTGTGTGTGTGTGTGTGTGTGTGTGTGCGTGTGTATCTGTAAACACAAAAACAACATATTCATGTGTTAGTACCCTGAATTTTACTGATTCAAAATGTTGAAGGGAAAAAAATGGTCTTTTTCCATCATCTAGATTGAAAAGCAGACTAAATTTGTCCTCAAACACCTGCCTGACAACGGTGACCATGTTCTCTTTCCAGCACTATTATTATGTTTGATACTATTCTAAAATCATTGTAAAATCTGTATTTACATAACCTGTGTGACAATGCAGCCCCCTCTTTCCTGTGCCTCAAAATTGATACCACCACAAAGCAATATGCAGATTCCCAATGAATCCACCTTCAGGATTGTAGTAAATGCAAATGACCTGAGGCGATAAAACCTCAATGCCAAGTGATTCTTCCGTTTGCATTTAATAAGCAAGCAGCTTTTCATCCAAACACAGAGTGCATCTAGGGACAACCAACATTATTGAAATCTCAGCTATTGACCTTGTCTTACATCACTGCTGGCTTTAAATAGATTTAAGTTAATCTTACCCTGGTAACAAAAATAAACCGCATTCAAACCTTAATTGACACTACTATGAATATTAATTAACGGGGAATGTGTTTTCTGGCTGAAAATCAACATACAAACATGTTCTTAGGCCTGTTACAATTATCACATCGCTTCAGAAACATTACGGAGGCGGCGACACCAAAATCCATTGAAGAAAATTGCGTTTATATGTTCTTCCGCTAAAGTCGAGACTAAATCGTTTAATAGAACAGTTTCATTTACATAAAAGTGACACATTTATTTCAATTTTTGATTCGGTTGAGGTTATTTTGAGATTAATTAATATTAAAATGTGGATTTTCCTTCGTAAACAGTGTGTACCGGCGCGTTAATTTAAGATTTTTCTGGAACTCGCTAGCTAGGGTTAATGCCTGTGCGGAACATAGCAGAGTCTGGCTGTTTCATTTCGATACATTAAGTTATTCTAAACTCATATATTCTTGATTTGATCAAGAAAAAGAACAAACAATGGAGTTAAGGATCAAATAACTACGGAAAAGCGGCGTTCGCGCTCCGGATAATTCGCTCCTCTCAATGTTAGCTACGTGACGAACACAGGCGGTTAGCAGGCTGGCTAACGATAACGCAGACACACACTTACAGGGTTTTGGGCTGGTCATCGTCCATTCTGTTGAACTTGCTGGCCGAGAACAAGTCGTAACCCTGAGAGCAAATCCACGACTGTCGCGGGCAGCTGCCTGTGACACCGTCAGGTTATTTTATTGCGCAGAATAAAGTGATTTTCCGCTGCTGTTAGCTCCAGATTGAACAATGGGTAGCCGACAAAGATGGCGGAGCGACCGGAGCCAACACGAAACACGCATGCTCAATAGTTCAGCCTTCAGGCAACTTCAAGATATGTTACAAAATAAGACATGGAAGCCCGTTTCCGCCGGGAGAAAAAATAAATAAATAAAAATCAGGAAGAGTTAAAACAAGAAAAAATATATACGCAGCCTCAAAGAAAAAAAAATGTTTTTTTGGACTAGTTCTTTTTTATCTATTGTTAATCTGGCAGAAATTGGCTCACCCCAGATGAAAAAATGTATACTGCCCAATATAAAATAATAAAAACTAGAACTTCTTTCAAGGACCTGTCCATAAAAACAAATAAATAAGATGTCTCCCTTATTTTGCAAAAACACAGGCTTCTGCCGGGTAAAGAAAAAAAAAAAAGTGAATCTTGCCTGTTTAGACAAAAAAAATAAAATAAAAAAGACTTGCCCAACAAGAAAAAAAAAATCAGGGCTTGCCCTGCACAAAAAAAAGTATTTGTTTATTCATTTCTAACCTGGTGGAAGTGGGTTTCCCTAGAATATAGAATATATTTATATAATGTGGAAGCCCATTTCTAGTGAAAAAGAAAAAAAAAGATATTGTGTAACTTGCCCGAAAAACAAACAGATTTAATTTATGACTTGCCTTCAGAAGGGAAAAAAATATTCATTTGCTAATGTCCCCAGCAGAGACAGGCTTTTGCTAGGTAAAGCAATACCATAGAGAAACGTGCCCAATAACAAAATTAAAGCACAAAAATGTAGGACTTGCCATTGATAAATATTGCTCACCCTACAACAGTTTTTAAATATATTTTTGTCTATTCATTTCTTACCTGGCAGGGGTTGCTGATTATAAAAAATAGTCATATTTATACCCTGTTTCTGCAAGGGAAAACAGGGAAAATTGCCAGAAGAAGAAAAGAAAATTAGGACTTGCCCTTAAGAAAACAAAAAACTTTTCATATTTGCCCTTTGCAGGTTATTAATCTGCAAATTATTGAGCAGAAACTTGTGTATAGTGCCATTGTCTACCTTACTGCAATGTCATCTGCCAGATTAACTTTAATACCCAATAAATAAGCTGCATGGTGCCTCCTGATACAGTTACGAAAAGTGCTTCAAAGGAACTGAAGCAAACATCTTCAACAACACAAGAATGCACACAGCAGAGCACATAGGCCACTGTGTTAAACTCCACATGAACTTTCAGAGAAGTTTTTTTATTTCACAACATACTTCAACAATGATTTGACTTTATAAAAGTTCAGTGAAAATTAGCCCTTCCAGATGTTTTCTTCTGTAAAGTCAGTTACAACAGAACTACTGTAAACAATGTGAACTGTTATAAACAACGCAAGCTGGAATCTGGGTTTAATGTCCCTTCATGAGACTCAAACTACAACTTTAACTTAAACATAACTTAAATTAACCAGCATTTAAAAATATATTAAAAGAGAAAAGGTAAAAATTCCCAAACAGCGTGTTTTGCTCTAGTGCCTGCTGCTTTATGTTTCTCTGATGGTCCAGTCCTCTGCAGCATCAGCAGCTCTGCCCACGCACACAGATGAGCCCTCTTCTTTCCAGTCTCTCGCCTTCATCTCGGGCAGATGTTGTGATCAGTGACGAGTTTCTCCATCCTTTTAATCTTCCGTTTGTTCTTGGGCATGGGCTTGTCATACATGCCATTTTTCAACAGATGCTCCTTGCTGTGATGAATCTGAGCGCCATGCTCCAGTTGAAAGGAGCAAAGGGCCTTCAGGGGCCTCAGCAGAACCTGGTGATCAGATGGTGGACAAAGAAATAAAAATATAAAGAGATATGCTGGTAAATTTATGGAAATCCTTCATAAAAATCTTTGTGTGGATGGAAGTTTTTTGTAGTACTGCTGAAACAATTAAGTATCAAGCGTTAAGAGATTTTCTGTCCAACTCCACATTCCCTCTAAGCTTTACCAACTTTTTTAGTGGTATTTTGGATTATTCTTTAGGCTAAACAGTCTGTACACAGCTTCAGTGTCTGAGACAAGGCAGGAAACTCCAGTGTATGCAGCCTCTGGCAATAGCAAAGAGACAAAGTGAGCACTTAGCTGCTGAACATTGGGGATCATTTAGCTCCTTGCAAGCAGACGTTTTCCTCTCGGGTTGATCAAGACAAAGATAAGGCTCTTTTATCTTCTGAGAAAACTCAGGGCTTTGGTGTCAGTGGGAAATTTTTGGAACTAGGGTTCAAGTTTATTGTTGAATGTGTATCAACTTTCAAATTTCTGCCTGGTATGCTCACTGAAACCATATAAGTAAGAATAAACTGTAAAATCGTATCAGTGACAGATTAAACACACGCAAACCACAAAAACCTCTGTCTCAACTTTTCACTGACAGGACAAAGAAGAAACTGCCAGATTCGGCTTTTGAGCTTGGGGAGGCACTAAAGAGTCCCTCTGATAGCTTGAAACATGTTTCAGAAGTCCATAAACATTCTTAATTTTACACAATTTTCCCCAAATATGGCCAAAAAGTTGAGTTGTCCTTTTAAGTGGAATTTAAAAAACACAGTAATGTCTATAACCACAACAATGTCAGATCTTCACCTCCTGGATGTCATCGTTCTGCTCCAGGATGGACAGGGCAACAGCAGCACATTCCAGCGTGGACAGACAGATATTGGAGGGCTGTGTGCGGATCACGTACTGACTGGACAGAGTCCTGTTGAGCTGGACCTGATGAAGCAAAGCACAAATGATCAGCAGTTACTAACCTAACAGCTGAAATACTGTGCTTAAATGTGTCATTTGTACTCTAAAGGCACTGTTTTCCTCTGATCCCTGTATTTTGCTCTTCTTAAGGAGTGCATTTTAACAGTTGGCTGAGGCCTGCAGATGGAAACTACACTTCTAGCTAACTGGCATTATTACAGACAGTTTGATTGAGATGAATTGCTCCTGGAAATAAAAAATAAATAGATAAAATCCTTTAAACTCGATTTATTTTATAGATAACAGTTAAACCTCTTCAATCAAACTATTCCTTTTTATATAAAACTTTTAATAATTTTTATATCAGTTTGAAATGATTCATCACAAAGAAGCAGGACGGCTATGGTTACAAACTACTGTCACATTAAATTGATTCTAATTCTGTGTTATAACATTATAAATACTTCTGACACAAAAGCTGCTAATCAAGTATTAACTATCTTTGAAGTTATGGACATTTGACACCGAATTACACTTGATATTTCCTTCTAGTGATCACAAATGCTGCTTAATCAACCATGATTTGAAGCTTAAGGATTAAATCTTAATAAGCTCATCAAAAAAACATTTAAATTTTTGCTTTCCATCTTTCTTCGTTCATCTTCTGTTTCTCCGGAGTTAAGGCTGCTAATGAATATTAACGAGCAAGTATCGTTTTCAAAATGCTGTTTCTTCAACTCCAGGCTCTGATATGTGATTGCATGAAGCTCGACCAGGAATACCAGAGGGAGAAGAGGAGATGCTGATGAGTCCTCGATGTTCACTTGCCCACATTAAAGAGACATGCTCTTTTTTTGTACATTGCTTTGATTTCCTGTTAGTCATTACATGTGGGTGAAGCAGCTCCTCCACCAGTGGGAGTCACAGGAGGATTTAAACCATCTCAGGTGTAGAGGGTGAACTACTTTTTATGGTTTACGCTGAAATATGAGGACATTTAGCATCTTCCTGTGCTTTAACACCGTCACACTCACCTGTTTCGGCAGGTGGAAGAGGCTGTTTTTAAGGAACATGTTTTTGGCCTGGCTCCACGTGCCGTCTATGATGATCACATTATGTTTCACACTTCCTACTTCCTGATATTGCACTAACTCCTCCAGGTTTTGGGATTTTGGGCCTGGGTACAAGATCAGCGTTCTGCTGTCCCGACATACTGCGGCGAGCTCTGGGTGCCTGAGGAGAAAAGATGTGATTATATATCATGATATGGAATAAAGTCCAAGTGGGGTATTGGGGAAATGAAATAGTGCTTACTTCTCTTCGTTGAATCTCCTCCCAACTATGACATTGCATTTCCCTTGTGGTAAACATGCAGCAAGTAGAGGTACTGTGCGAAGGACTCTGCTCTCCTAAAAAAAAAAAAGAAAAGAAAAGAAGAGGAAACAAAGTTGAAGATGCCAACCAACTTTCAACGGAAGTCACCAGCCAACATATTTTCCAAATAAAAAAACAGACAGTGGTGTTGATCTTATCAGCATTGTCAAAGTTTTTGTTAGACTCAGGCCAACTTGGCTGTCCTCAAAGAGGCACATTGTGCAGCAGAGGCACATTGTGCAGCAGAGCATATCAAAACATATATTAAAAACACATCGCACAGGATGCAGGTTATGTGCCTATTTAGCAGGAGGCCCAACTTGTTGCCCCCTTCCTTCATCTTATTCCCTGACTCTCCCTCTCTACCAGTTGCGTTGTTATAATACATCGCTTTTATTTTAACATCTTACCTTTAATCTATCTATCTCTAATCTATCCCCTTTAATCCAAATTTTGACTATGCATAAAAACAATTGTTGGATTATCACTGGGCTTGATATGAAACTTGCCCTGCGTTGCCTTATACGGACTATTCAAATGTAGCACTTATCAGACTTGCAGAGTCAGTCCATTTGTTTATTTTATTACTCAAAACAAATGTTTGCAAAGTATTTTACTAATCAGCTGCTTTTATTGTTCACCCTTCATTTATATGTGATTTATAACTTGTTTGTGAAGCACTTTGTCACCTGTATTGAAAGTTCAGATACAAATAATACTCATTTCCCTTTTGCACAGTCATTATGTTACTTCCTTTTACTCCTACAAGGAATAATTTAAAAGATTTGTGATTATGTTTACATGTGTAATAGACTGTAGGGGAGGCTAGATCAGATCTTTATACCTCTGTATGAATCATCATGTCGCCTTTTGACACCTATTGCTGTAGTGTCTCCATATGTTGGACATGTTAATTGTCTTGCATTTAAAACCTCAATGCCTTTATTTGTAAAGTTTTGCACTATTATATAAACATCATAGCTGCACTCTCTTCATGATGCTGGGGGTCAGATATTTCCACATATGCATTGCTCATGTTTTTGCACACTGTCTGCCTTAAACACAAAGACCCTGGTGTTTCATACTATGTCCATATAGACTTGTTGGGTCGTACTTACCTCTGCAGGATGCTGCACGACGTAGAGACACGTGGAGACCTCCAGGGGTTGAGGTGGAAGAAAAGGACAGAGACACACCTTCTGAGGGCGACTACATGGGAGGAAAGTTGAAGCTGTGAGTGCTCATTCACTATCTCCCATCTGTGTTTCAGCTGGTCTTCAGCTTTCACACAACGACATAAATCTGTTCCCTCATTTAAACATGCCAGTGACTTCAAGAGGAGGAGGAGGAGGAGGAGAGGGATGAGGGGTTTCTTAGTTAGCATTAGCTTCACTGTAATTCAGCTCACCGGCACCGAAAACACGTCGGTCTTCTCTCTCCAACCTCGACCGGGAGGGCAGCCAGGTCCCCGAAAGCGTCCACAAACTCGTCTTCGATCGAGGAGCCGTCGCAGGGTTTCTCTCCGTTTTCCTCCGGAGTGTGTGTGGAGCATAAACCGGGGACATGGTCCATTATGGGGTTAGCTCAAAGCTAACTTAGCCATAGAGTCAAACACAGCGCCGGCTGAGCACTTCCGGTCCAGAAATACACCACATAGAAAACCACAATCGTTTATCAAAAATATTTTATTTTAGCTCATTATGCATTTATTTCTATTTATTCATCTATTGAATCCGCCCAGTTTCCCCATGAAATATACAGTTCATGTTAAGATATCGACTAATTTCTTTTGACAAAGCTTGATAATAAAATTCTGTAAACTTGAGATATGTGCAAAAAGAAATAAAGAAAAACAGCTTAATGTCTTAATCTAAGATGAAAGAAAGTAATTTCTTGAAGATTTTAAGTCAAGTAAATATTATATATATTTAAATGAGGAAGTTGTTAGTCTTATTATGTATTTATGCATTTCTGTTTAGGGTTTACAATTTGTCAGATTTGCATGATATCAACTGAAATTAAAACAGCACAGCAAGAAAGCTAGCAGTTTTTCTTAGAGCTAGTTGTTTTTCCCCCCCGAAACATTTAGTTAATGAATAGCTAATAAACAACGAAGAAAAGTGGAACGAGTAAAAATCTCAAGAAAACAGCAACTTTTGACAGGGAAGTTTGAAAGTACTTATGTTGTGGAATACACCTCTTTAAAGGGCTTAAAACAAGTCTCATATTTCAAGATACCAAGTGATATTCAAACACTATAACACAGAAAAAAAATGTTATTCAGAGGTGACAGTATTTTGCCAGAACACTTTATTTTTTATGGGTTTTTATTTCATGTATTTGGCGCCTGGCTTCAGTTACATTATTGTTTTATGGTTACTGCTTACTTAATGTTTTAATTTTGATTTATGTTTGTTTTATTTCATATTTTTCTTTGCCAGAGTAGCATAATAAAAAGATTTTGTGGCTCTGGAACTTCTATTTAACTCTATCTGTAAAAATATAATGTGAAACTAATTTTGTTTGACTTTCTCTAGTAAGTTTAAGTGCATCATTTATGATAAATACTGTATTGTGATGGTAATTTAAGTAAGTGATTACATTTGAGACTTCTGTGGGGGCGATATAGGCATATTTTCCCTGAGAATGGACATATTCACTCTATCTAGTGTACCTCTGTGATCCTGACTCTTGGTTCAGGTGAGATAAGAGCTCATAGCTGCCACCTCTCGATTTGGAGGGTAAAACAATCATTTGAAAAATTAGAAAATAGGGAATTTCACATGTCTGACACTGGATGTCACTAAAGCCCATTCAAACAGATGGATAAAATTGGTCTTTCGTGCTTCACAGACACCAATGAAACATGTGTTTCATTGCAGAAACAAAAGCACACATTTGCTTTGTCATTGTATCAACATTTTATTCATTCTGCATTAGTTTCTGCTGCAGGCTAATATCTGGGAGTGTGTTTTCATTCTCCTCTTCAAGGTCAGCAGGGACAGGATCACTGCAGAGCTCCAGATGGGACCCTTGGATTCAGGCCTAGAGGCAATAAAATCTGTAAATACTGCTGGACATAAAGCTGCTTTACTGACCACACATGCAGTGCAAATACTACATTGTCAAGTTAGTCTGAAACAGATCCTAAAAAGAATATACCCAGGGCTATAAAATGATGTAGGTGATGTAGAATTTAGTACATAGTTAAAATGTTTAATTCAGCATGAAAAAAACATTTTTAAAAATGAACAAAACAGAATGAGACGGTGTTGTTTTGATGACATTTTGCAGGAATATATGGGTTTGTTACTGTTTACAACAGGGTATACAGGCTTCTGACTGAGATAAGGTGTCAGGTTAACATTCAGGAGTCTTATTTATAGCTGAAGATCCACCCTAACATTACACAAACACCAACACATGCTCTCACACCCTTTTTATCCCAACCCAAACCTCCTCCAGGAAATTCACGATGATTCATGCACTGTTTTCAGCTGTCTATGCTGCAAAATTTGGATTAAGTAGGAAAACAAAGAAAAAAAATCTCCTTCTGGACATTTTATTGAAATGTTTTTGATGCTTAGACTCGCGCATAATGAGAATATGAGATAAAAGTTGAGAATTTCCTTTGGAAACTGGATCACACTGTAAAAAAACAGCACACTATTTCTTAGTTTGTAAACATTTTAGAGAATTTCTTAATCTGCGATAGTTTAAGACCATATTTTAGCAGGAAAGTTATCCTGAAACCTGTCTGAATTTGCAGCACTCTCAAAGAATCACACAGTATCCTTTTTCTTTTGGTGGTTCAGGTGGTGTAACAGGTGTTGTATCATCCCTGACCTCTGGTTGAACCTCAGTTTCAGCCAATTCTGCTGATTTAACATCTGCTTCTTCTGCTTCAGTCTGTTTTGCAGCTTCCTCTGCTTTAGTCTCAGTGTCTTTCTGTTCAGCTGATTCTGTCTCTGTGACGGTGATTTCTTTGCTTTCTTCGACACTTTGCGGGGACTCCACTTCCACCAGTGCCTCCTCAAGTAGGGCGACATCACTGGCAGGTGATGTATCTTCTCCCTCTCCTTCGTCGGCGGTCTCAGCAGGTGATGCAGTCTCTTTCTCTTCCACCCTCTGCTCCTTTCCTCCAGCTTCCTCTTGCTCTTGTGCAATGTCAACTGGTGTCAGAGGTGTTAAGTCCAGACTTGACTTTGGAGCGCATGGTGCTTTTCTCCTGGGAGGGGGAACCGGCAACTGCACGTCTGACTCTTGTTTCCACAAATCCTGCTCTGAGTGGGGACCGATGTCTTTGTCATCCAGGCTTGTTGGAGGATCCTCTATGCTTCCCCAGTCTGGTTCTTCAAAGCCGGATACAATGGGTGGGACTTCTGCTTTTTCTACCTTGATGGAGACGTTTTTGGCCGCCTTATCTTTCGTCTTTTTCACTGGTTTGGGTTCTTCTTCTTCTTCAAGTGATCTAAGGAAAGGCTCGTCACATGGGGAAGAATTGGCGCTGGACCTGAAAAAGTCTGTAATTTCCTCCTCTGAATTTGGCATCTCCTTCCCAGGCTTGGAAAGCATATCACTAATGTCATACAAATCATCATACAATGTCCTCGGACCTTCCTCTGGGCTTTTTTTCTTATCTGTTGATGCAACGTCTAACGCAGGAGTCTCATCTATGAGGACATATTTCTCCAAATATCCTCTTGCCTCCCGGTCTGAATGCCGGCTGTGGAAGGACTTCTCAGATGTCAAACTTTCGGCATCTTCTTCTTTTTTCCGGTTCCCGAGGGCTTCCTCGTACAGGTCAGTGTACAGGAACGCCATCGCTTTGGGCTCTTCCAGCAGAATAGGGTCGATGATCTTGGGAGGTCCATCTGGTAGGAAGATTGGAGTCAGGATCTCCTCCTGACTTCCAAACAAATTGGAGCCACTTGGTTTAGAAGGAAGCCTAGTTGGTGTGCCTGCAGCAGCTCCACCCTCTCTGCTTGAGCTTTTCATGGCGTACTCCTCCATGCCGCCATAGAAGACATCATCCAGGAGTTCGCTGGTGATTCCCTCGAGGCTGATCAAGTCTGATCTATCATTGCCTTCAGCTGTTGTTGTGGTCCTGCTCTGCTGAGGTGTTGCAGGTTTTTCTGCCTGCAGATTTTCAGCTGTACCCTCTCCCTCTTGTTCTGCCTCTCCTTGTGTGGCTACAGCTGGACTTCCCGGAGCCTGGGCGTCAATCAGGGCAAACGCCTCAAAGTAGTCCACATTCCCAGCAGGACCTCTCACAGGAGGTCTGGGTACTGGAGCCCCTGGTGGATCCATGGCACTTGGAGCAACAGGAGGCACAGACCTGACCTGCTCAACTGCTGAAACCAACATCTCATAATCCTGAGTGTCCTCGCTGGCTTTAGGAACAAGGCTCTCCTCCAGATATGAAAGGTTATCCACCATTTCTCTGCTTTCCTCCTCGTCCACAGTTGCCAGTTTTTGGGGAACAACAATGTTGAGGATCTCAGAACCCTCTGACACCAACCTAAACAGCTGCTGCTCTTTATCTTCAGGGACATCACTTGGTTCCTCTTTATCTCCTTCCTCGGGTTTTACGTTTGGCTGTGAGACCTCCACCAGCTCCGGCCTTCCTGAGATATTCTCTGAACTCTCCACCAGGACTGCTTTGATGCTTCTCTCTTTGGTTTTCTTCCGTCTTGACATCAGCTCCTCATCCATGACAAAGATAATCTTCCCTGCTGGTCCGGATCCGGGTGTTGTAGGTCGGACTGATACTGGAGAGCCAAGTTCCACAATGGGGTTTCCAGCTTCAGATGCCCAGGGTGTGGTGCAGCGGCTGGGGGTGGTCTCCCATGCAATGCCGCTGTCTTCTCCTTGCATGGTCACCATGGAGAAGGAGGAGTCCATCATCAGGCACTGCATCTTGGGTCGGACGTTGTCGTCATGGACAGCTTCACGTAAACTGAAAAAGAGGAAAAAGAAAGAACAGTGAATAAAAACTGCATCAAACTTTGTCATTTAAGTTTGTAGTTTAGTGTCCAGTAGGTGAATCCTTTTTATGTCCTACCAGTGCTCATCTACCAACTCCAACCTCACCAAGCAGAGCTAATGTAACCTCATGCTTCATTTTATTGGTAGACTCTCAAGTTTGAACAGGCCACTGCAGAATAACTGCTGCATTTTGGGGAGATTGAACATTATCACAAACAGCGTAACCCACGTTTTAGTCTGTGATCTATCACTCTTCCATTGAGCTTTCACCTGCTCTTCTGCCCTTTTTCTGTCTGACAGTTTGGCTCCAGTGTCTGCCATTACAACAAAATTAATCACAGATATCATTTTCAGCAGAGCAAAACCAGATCTCTGTTATCATTAAAAGACTTTACTGTCAATCAAACTAGTTTATATTGTCCTCAAACATGCTTTATTGTTTATTTTAATTTTTTTATCATTTTTAATGTGGGCATTCCTTTCTGTTTTGTTTTGAAGCTCTCTGAGCTGCATGTTTTTGTGTATGAAAGCTGATATATAAATAAAGTTGTGCTAAGATGAGTCTAAGTCATCTGCTGCTCATGCTTACAACACCTCTCAGAGCAGATATCTCTTCTCCTGCAAGATCACGTGACTAACATCTCCTCTTTGTTGATACTGAACTGTAGCTTCTGCTGACTCATTTTCCAACCAAGTAAACAAACGTTCACCAGAACTCACATCCACAGAGTTAGAGCCAAATAAAAAGGTGTCTGCTTTACTTTCTGTCTTGTCATTTCAAGTTCAAGTTTTCAAACTAATGTTAAACTGTTAAACATAATGATCATTTTGAGGATTGATTTTATTTTTGTTTTTTGTTTTTTTTGTTTGAGTGTTGTTATTTTACATCCAGGGTGAATTCATATCAGCTCCTCTTCCAAAGGAGTAAACCTTTGCACCATGAGGAGGTTTACCACTTTAACCTGCTCTTAACCCCAAAAGACGAGCCACCGAGTGTAGTAATGAACACACACCATTAAAATTATGCTGAGTGTTCAGCCAAACAAATTTAAACACAAACACTGTCAGAGACACTGATGGAGTTTCCTTCATTAACTCCCATCTCCATTGAGAAATGCATTTAATTTATTACTCTATGATAAACTGCTGCCTCTGAACATCTTAAACTCTTATCAGCAGCATCATTTAACTCTGGATTTGATTCATAGCTGTGTTAGAGTTCAGTATTCAGAATGACAATGGGTGGTTTGTACCTGTTTCGAAGGTGTTCCACTTCATCACCGCCCTCAGGATTTTGTTCAGTAAACTCTTCGGGCGTCAGCACAGTCATATCGGAGTCCACATCAGCCCTGATCATATCCTCAGTCAAGGAATCCATTGTTTTTTAAAAGATCTTTAAATCTGCTTCAGTCTCGCACCATCGCTCAGGGCTACTCTGTTGAGCACATTCTGAGCCGGCGTCCTTGACTTGAGTTTTCATGCTCAGCGTAATCTTGAAATAGAAAACTAGTCTTCCTGTGTTTCATGTGAAGCATCTGCAACATGTAGGGAGGTTATTATGTCGTGTTCACACCGGATGAACTCTTGTTTTTGACATGATTGATGCAAAAGTTTGTCAGGGTTTATGGGTTGCAGCTTGTTTTGAAGTTGACAGTTACAAAAATGAAGCATGAAGTAAACGCCTCTGCTTTTTTCATGCCAGGTCTAAATATAATGTTTGCTGGCGGCCTGTATCCTGTGTCATGAACTTTTCCAAAGGTGTGTCTGAGGCGAATGAGAGAGTTCAAACTGTTTCAGTTCAGCACAAGGCATCACAGAAATCTCATTAAAGTTTTAGAAGCTAGCAGAAGACTTGTGACGAGAAACAGCAGAAGAAATTGTGCTTATACTCTTTGCTCTCTCTCACATTTGATGCTATTTCTTTTTTATTCTTAGCATTTTGTGCTTAAGTAAGCCTCAACTATCTCTCTCTGCTCCAAGGAGAATGTCATCCATGCACCTGTTTGTGTCTGTCTTGCAGTGTGATCATGAATCTATACAGGAAGTGAAAGACTGGAGGTGTTGGAATCGGGTGCTCTGGTCAAAAGGTTGTTTCTAAGCAAATGTCATCCTTACACGCAAACTTTTATGACTTGGGACAAGCATATTTAAAGTATTTCTCTCTGTACTTATTCTTTCGACAAAAGATTTTAAGAGTCACAAGCTAGATCTTACTATTAAAGGTGTGTAATGCTAACATTTCTACCAAGACAACCTACAACAAGATAAAGAAAAAAATTATCTTAACACTGAATTTGCCTCCCTAACTCATATTTCCATTCAGACAGAACACTATTCAAACTACAGTGTGAATGTTTTATGTTGTTATGTTTTAATTTATAATTTTGTCAGGAATAAGCAATAATTTATGGAGGTGTTGGGGGGGGGGGGGTCAGTCAGTGGAGGTGTCACTCTAGTAACGCACAGCTGTCAATCATTGGTGGCTACTCTTATACTTCTGCTCTGACTCCTGCAAGCAGCCCGTTCATGACAGCTACCAGTATGTGCTCGAAACTTCCCTCAGAGCCACTACTGCCTTTCTGCATCTCATTTTTGGAAAAATGTGCTTTAAAATTCATTTTTATTCATAAATCTTTTTTCCCATCAACATCCTGTCTGTTTCTTGCTCTCAGAAGAAACTCCTCACTATTTCTGAACTTTTAGAAACTTTGTTTGTGCAGTTAGCTCTATTTTCAAGAATAATATATAATATAATTCTACTTGTCTATATAGATGATAAACATTAATTAAATGTGTATTTATAAATACAACTCCCAGACAGGCATCTTTTCATGTGAAACGAGTAGTTTTATTTTCACTTAGTCCTCTAAAGCTTTACTAAGGAGCAATTTCATATCATTTTGTACATTTATTCCACATTTTAGCATTTTTTTTCTCCTGTGATGAAATCTGTGCATTTCAGTAGAGGCTGTAACTGAAACTGTCCACAAGATGGCAATCATTAGTGGAATATGTGTTCATGCTTGTTTATTGTCAGTATGTTTGCATACATGAATACATTACTAAACATTTTGAATATTTTTTATTTGTTTTACTATTTCAAATATTTAACTGATGAATGCAAACTATCAGTGTGATAACCAGGAGAGGTTGTCCTATCATAAAAAGAAGAGATAAAGGTTTCCCTATCATAAAATCACAGTGACTGATAAAAAAAAGTGCTTGTTTTGCAGCTTTTTGTATGTTCTTACATGTTGTTGAACATTTTTTCACCTTTATTATGCTACTTTATGTTAATTAAAATATCTGAGTACCTCTTCCGTTACTTCTCAATAGGAAAACCACATTAAAACTCACTCATTTAAACCTTTATTTTGATATTTGACAGTGAAACATGCTTTATTTTCATTATAGCTACACCGGATGTGAGGAAACATATTATTGCCAATTACGTCAAATTTCAAGGTTTACGCGATGACGTAGCTGCATTAATGCTCCCTATAGAGCAGCAGCGGCGGAGGATGGAGCCGAGTCAATGAATGAGATGAGGACTGACAGGAGCAGAGGGAGAGGGTGAACCGGCCGATGGAGATTCAGCATCACATTTGGACTTTGTTTGAATCCTCATTTTAGAAGAATACGTGCAAAGGAAACTGACTGACTTCACGTGCGGAACATAAACCTGATGAATTTCAGGTTATCATCGACGTCTGTGAGGCTGAGCTGAGTCCTGGAGCAGGAGGAGGAGGAGGAGGAGGATGATAAAACCTGGAGTATGCGCCAAGTGTTTTCTGCCTTTTCTCCAAATAAAAAAAAACCGACATGAAGATCCCTCTTGGAGGAAGATGTCTACCTTCATCACAAAGCGGCATTAAAACCTACCATTTGTGGCAGTCAAACCGACTGGTTAGGGGGATTTGATGGCACAGAGGACAGCAAGAAAGAGCCAGCGGTTGAAACTGGGATTTATGAGCAGATTGAGGAGTGAATATTAAGTTTTCCCCCCTCCTGGAAGAGAATAACTAACATCTTCAGATGAACATGAACGGAGATTTCAAATAAGCTAGCAACGAATGGATAAAGCTAGCTTATTTAGACAGTATTTAATCGCTTTGACAACATTTTTGTGTCTCTTTTCGACTTTTTCGCTTTCTGTGGTGAGAACTTCACAAGCTTCCCTCGGTTATAAATCACTCTGCCTTTGCTTGTCCCGAGTTTAGCCTCATAATCCTCGTTTGACTGAGGAGTTTAATTTGGCTAGCTAACGGTAGCTTTGACGGCTAGCGCGCTCTCGGCTCTCGTCATGCACGCGCTTTGACACGTTCGCTCGCGTGAAACCAACACTCCCACTTCCACAGAAATGTACCCACGGGCATAACCACCAAAACAACACCGAGCCATGTCGGACTGAGAGCAGCGCCGTGGCTCCAGAGCGGCTTTAGTTGGATCAGAGCTAGCCTCCAGCCTCAAGAGACCACCGAGAGGATCATACTCAACTCGCCACCAAATCCAGAGAAAATGGGGTATGTAGTTAATTTGACATGAAATGACAAGCTGTGGGTTTTTTTGACTGACGAGTTTGTTTTGGCCGGATTTGATTAGTCCCATTCAGCAGAGTCTAAACTGCACTGTCTGCCTGTCAAAACGTCCGAGCTTGTCATCTATGTTAAGTATATGTGAAGTACTTACTACCAGGGGCGTGTCGATTCTTTTTCACAGGGGTGGCCCAACTCAAAATCATGCAGGGGGCACAAAGTATGCAGACACACTCACCCTCAAAATAACATCATCTTGCAATGTCTGTCCTTTTTTATACAAATGTTCTACATACGTTATATTCCTTTGTAATCCACAGTAGTTACTGGACAACTGTTTTTGATTCTACAAAGCAAAGATGATGCAAAAGACCCCTTTACAATTTATAGACTGTTACAGTACCAAAGAGTACAACAGTTTGTAAAGCTAAGCAAGGAAGTTAACCTGCAAAAATCCCAATTTTTACCGAAATATTGTCACTTTGAGGGATGGTGCATGCCTCCCAGCTTTGTGAGAAATTAGTGCAGGCATGGGCAAACTATGGCCCGGGGGCCACATGTTGCCAATTAAACGTTTTAATCCGGCCCGCCGAACTTGAAAAAATTAAAAGAATAAACCTTGTTAATGTTTTATTTTCCCTGCAATTCTGATGTTTTCCCACTAGATGGCGCACTGTAGATACATTGGCTTTGTTGAGGTGAAGCGTAGGCCTATTACTCCACGTTTGCACTTTACCCTCTGACCCATCAACCCTTCTGTTAAGATGAACGGACCTAAGAAAAGGAAAGTGGACAAAAGAAAACTCATTGAAACACATGGAAGTGCGCATATGCGCGCGGATAAGATGGAGTGGATCGTCAGCGATCTGTTACTTACAAAAAAAAAACAACTCAGGAACATGTCTTTATAAACCTTCAATGTGAGTTACTTGTCTGATTTTTATATAGAGACGCTCACATTTAATATCAAAATATCACACAAACAATTTTGACTCAATCTTTTTTTATTTTTTGTTTTTTCATTTCTAAAACCAGGACAGAAAAAAACGTGTTTCTCTGTAATTCCGTTTTTCCGTTTTGATTTTAAAACAGAAAAACAAAAAAACAAGTAAGTTTTTTTTATTTATTTATTTTTTATTTGTTTTGAAACAGAATGACGAAAGAACAAACCATACACGGATTAAAAATCCCATTATAATTCCATTCTCTCATATACTAATTTTAATTTCAAAACAAAATCAAAACAGCGAAAAATAGACCGTTATTTGTTGTCTTATTTTTGATTTGAAAACGAAAAATTGAATAACGAATCGTCATCAGTTTTCCGATTTTGGATTCTAAAACGGATATGGAATGAACGAATGATACCCTGATAGTTACCAAAGCACTCCATCCATCTGCTCCTGGTCCGGCCCCTTGGTCAAATGTTAGAACCCATTGTGGCCCACGAATCAAAAAGTTTGCCCACCCCTGAATTAAAGAGAGGATGGGGAAATTCAGCAACTAAACAGATATTCAGAGGACAGGCATCTTTAATGGATAAATCCAGTGTTTACACCAGATGTGACTCCAGTCTGGCTCTGTGCCTCCATGGTACAGGATCAGATAGGTTTCTGTTCAAGTCAAGACTGCTCCGTTGCAGTCTAGCTGTGTACCTGCCAGAGCAGCTAAGCAAGCCTCCTAATTTTAAGGGATGCCATTTCTGTAATGTGGCAATTTACAAAAAGCAGATTGAGTGGGACAGGAAATTATGCATGGAGATCCCATTTAAACACCAAGTGACTTTCAAACTAAAACAATCTGTGTCAAAACTAGATTGTATTTATCTTGACTACAACAACAAACGGACACAATGAGCAGAGCTAGACCAGGAGTCAACAGGTTTGAAGTTTTACAGCCCAACATGAACCAGGAGAGGATCATCTTTGGGGTGTGAAGGGTAAACTTGTGTCAATAAAGCAGAAACCCTCCCAAACCAAAGACACAGACCACTGAGTCTGAGACCAGGGTCATGCCAAAGGATCCAGAAACTGCATCTAGACAGAGAAATGCTTCGAATCTATCAGAAAAACAATAATTATGTATCTTAGGAATGATAATGAATATCCTTATTTAAACTTCCTCTTATCACTTACTGCCTATATTGAGTCACTGACACGTTCAGCTGAAGGTCTATAGTAAGCATGGTCACACTTTACTTCAAAACACTGGTTGGTCTGTGATGTTTGCGACCATTTCTTTCTGACAACCAACCACAGAACAAGCAGCCATTATTATGTTGCTTAAAGTTTGAAATCAGAGTTGAGCTAAGCTGAAGTTGTTGCTTGTAAGGAAGTCTAAAGGAACAACGTATCACGCAAAAACCTGACAGCATCAGTAGCATGAAATTTTTATTCTTCGTCTTTATGTATTGGCGGGGCACAATCTTCAGAGTGGTGATAATAAATGTATTACTAAACACCAGCAGTGGAAAGAGTGTGAGAGATGTTTAAACACAGATGAGTGGCAGAGAAAAAACAGACCTGAAACAACCACAAACCACAACGTGGTGTTGGTTTTGGCTGTTACTGGATTGGTGTGTGAGGAAGAATTGTAAACAAAGGAGTTAAAGGAAATGTTCTGCTGTTATTTCTGCATCTGTTGAATTCTCAGACAAACAGTGCAGATAATCTGAGAAAGAAAAGAAGATTTGATATCCGTGTAGAAAAACCTCTACCTTAAAAAATACAGAGAATGGACATAAAGGAGCTTTACAGGTTGCATTTTATGGTTCCTTACAGAAAGCAAACCCTGATAAATCTCCTTCAGACAGCTTTGCTCTTCTTCGTCACTCTTGGCTTTGTGCAGTGCATGTAGCAGAACCTGCAGATGTATGGTGATTCTCCTGATCAAGGGCGACCTAGTTCTTACTCCAGATGAAAGCAGATGATGTAGCATGTGATTGGTTTGTTGTCATATTGTGGTTGAGAGGGGGGTGGGGGTAAACTTCATGCAGAGCACATCCCCTATAATTCTCAAGGCCAATGGTTATAATCCAGTCAGCAATCAATTCCTCCGACACAGAAAGACGGCGCGTCCTGTGTGTGCACTTACCCCTTAATTAGTAAGTCACACTTAGCTCTCCCAGCAAGGACAGGAGCTTCTGTTCTTGGATAATAGATGGTTGTAAACAAGCCTTCCCTGCTGAAACTTGGCACTTTGAATAAAACAGGATCCAGGCGATTTTTTTCAGTTTAACAGCTCAGGCCAATGAGACAGCATGTTTTTACTCTAAAAACAGACACGAGCTTTGATGGCAACAGTTGCTGCTATAACTCACTTCTGTCGTTGTAATTTAAGTCCAACACATTCTGAGTTTTTGCTTAATGGAGAATGATTTTTATCGTTGCTCAAAATGTCTGTCCCTAAGTTAGATAGACATCCTTTAGTAAGCACTGGAGGAACAGACGATACGCAATCAGGTTTCACTTTTACTGGGCAACCCCAGATGCTCTTCCTCTTGTTATTTTGAGTAAAAGTGTTTTATCTATCTAACACTGACAGGAAGTTTTAGAAAGAACAGGAGCAGCAAAGGTTAAACGAGGACGTGCAATCAGATGGCTACCATCCTGATCACTTAACGGAAGTAGCCTTTAATACTTTTAATGGATTATACGTCCTAAACTTTAAATCCATTAAATTTAACACTATAGTGGACAGATCTCAGGGGAATGGTTAAGGTTTCAGAGGAATGTAAACGTCTATAAATGTATAGACGTTTACTGAGACGTTTGACGTTCATCTCCAGCATCACTCAAACACAGTTGCACCATGTTTCATGGGAGCAATAATGGTTCAAACTGAATGATACCTTAGGTATAAAAGTAAAAAAGAATTTGTAGACATTCTTTCACAAATCATATCAGTAATAGAAAAATAGGAAACAGCTGCCCAGAGTAACATGATTTGAGCAGACTGAGCAGGAAATGGAGCTGAAGTCAAACAGAGCAGGAGCTTGGAGGAATGTCACCTGTTCACCTTAAACCCCATTTATTGTTCTCAGAAAGCTTGTTGCCTCATAACGGAAAGATATACTGAGTGTGTTGCTTTTCACTAAGAGCAGGAAATGTTAAAAAGGACACAGTACATTATGTTGGTTGGAAAGCTTATCTTTATTAAACTAAACAATAACTGTATTGTAGTATGAGGTTACTTCATCCTAGCCTTTTGTTAACTATTGTTTGAAATCTCGGCCTTTTAACATGATGGGATATTTCCAATTCCTGGATCCACAAATTTAAGGTGACAGACACACGTGTACCAACTATCTCTTAAGGCAGTGTTTCTCAAATTGTGGTCCGCTGACCACTAGTGGTCCGCAAAGATCGTGAGGAAATTGTGTTTTTTTAATGGAACATTAACGAAAAAAAAGGGGGTGTGGGTGCGAGTTGTTTGGCTACTACTCAAATTGATAAAATCTACAAAAAATGGTTAGTAAAAGCATTGAGTACTTTAATCTAAGTACTTAAGTTTTTGAATACTAGAAATTTCAAGTGTTTTGGAATAATGTATCAGTAATGTAGTTATACTGAGATTTTTAAGGTCCATTTTCTCCCTCATTCTAAAAGAAAACAACTAACAAAACAGAGGAAATGAGTGCACTTTTTTTACTCTAGTCTCTGTCATTAAAAAAAAAACTTGTTCTGAATAAAGGGAAATAAAGAAATAAAATGTATAATTTTAATCGACAATACAATTGGAGTATAATCTATTTTCAAAATAATCGTTAGATGCAGCCCTAGCAAGTTGTAACATGTATGATTTGAATTTATAGCATATGAGTTTGTTCTCTGGGGTTTTATTCTGGGGCTATTTAGCTCGTGGTGGTCTGCAAAAGTTTTCTGGGGGAATGAATGGTCCTTGGTCTGAAAAAAAATTGAGAAACACTGTCTTAAGGTAATGACTAATGCACTGAACAAAGACATTAGAAGATCAAAACTTAAGAACACTACATCCAAACATATTTTGTTGAGATATTAAAAAGACTATAAGCAGAAAACAGGTTATGCACATGTTTACTGTGCTGTTGTGAATAAATACAACCCCCAACCTCAGGAGTGATCTGGCAGCACAGAAAAGCAGAAAATGCATCAGTTGTAAGTCTTTATTTCAAATTTAACTTCTGTTTTTGTCTTTATACTTTTACAATAATAGGTGAAAATGTAATTTTAGATGACAAAAAAAATTCTGAAGATGTCTTGCAAAACCACCAAGTTAGCTCATAGAACATTCTTTTATAAAACGAAATTAGCCAAAAACACTTTTTGTAAAAAGCAATAAGCAATCATGACACACACTGCAATATGTCCATTTTCACATTGGTAAATACTTGTTCTTGCCTTGTATTTAAAACTGCATCTTATGTCTTTTATTGTAGAATTAGAAACAAAATATGTGTTAAGTTTTGCACAGATGGCCTAGCAGTCTAGGTCGCGCTCCATGAGGTTGGCCCTTGCGCGGATGACCTGGGTTTGAATCCAGCCTGTGTGTCATTCCCCACTCTCACCCTGTTTCCCACTCTATTCACTGTCCTCTATCCAATTAAAGGCACAAAAAGCCTGCATTGTAACTTTAAAAAAGGGGTTTAATTTTATTTAAAACCATGCAAAAAGGAAAAATATGTTTTCTGTGACTGAACCAGGAACCAGGATAATGACTGTATCAGTGGAGTCAGATTAAATTAGGAAACACAGAAATTTAGGTAGCCTTGTTTCATAAAGATTAGGTAAATCAAGTATCCTGACCTTTTAAGACTGAAAAATTTAACTCTTTGCCTATACAACACTGAATATCTTTATGTAGAGGAATAACTAGTTGCTGCCTTATTTTTAAAATGAAATCGTTCATGCTCTCAGCTGACCCTTCACGTTTATGCAGATTGTAGCCAGCTCGGCTCATCTTTTTGTAACTCACTTCTTTCTCTCATTTCCTGTGTTGGTCTTTTATAGTTTTTATTTATATGTTTTTTTTATCAAGGTTAAAGAGGAGTGATCCAAAAAGGGAAAAAGACTTCCTGCTTTTATTATTGTATTTCTTCACTTATTACCCTCAGACATGGTGAAAGCAGCGGTTCAGACTCATGTCTTTCAGCTGTGCGTCTTCTTTCATCCCAAATCGTCTTTACATTTGCAGATAAACTCAGACACGCGCTGGTTCCTGTGTGCAGCTGAAGCTCTGTACGGCATATGGGAGTTTTAAACTGCAGGGTTGAGTCCTGCCAAGCGCCCGCTGCCTCCTCTCTGCGAGTGGGTTAACCGTCAGGGACACAGGAATCGGATTGGAACGTGAGAGCATGTGGGAAAGCAGGGGGACAGAGCGAGTTGGAGGATGTTTGCGGCTCATGACCAGCTCTGAGTCACGTGGCTGTTGCTATGACAACGCAGCAGCAGCAGCAGCTAAGTTAGTAATGCTGTGCTGTGTCTGTCTGCGCTGGGTGAGCACAGGCTGCAGCCAGCCAGACTCCTCTGACAGTGATTTCTCTTATTATGGACAGCCCAAATGTATTTCCTCTTGCTATTTGTGCCTCAAATTACAACTTATCCTTTGAATACTGTTTTTAAATTATAGAAATGTGATGTTACAAAGAGCTCAGATATGAGAATTTTAGTGTTTTGAATGCAGACATCAAATATTTCTGATATCTTTTTTTTTATTGGAGCAAAACAAAGCTCAGAGAAACTGCAGCATGCTTAGATAGTGTTCAGTAATTAACAGAGTGTTAAATGAGTCTGTAAATAACAAAAATAAATAAATAGAAAGTTGAAAACAGAGCACACTTGCAAACTTTGTCTTACAGCAGCACAATTTGAATCTTAGATGCATCAATTGAAGCTTGATGTGAGAGCCTGATTTGCAACAGGCTCTAATAAAGAACATGCTGAACAGAATTAGAAGATAATCTGAGCACATTAAAATGTAGTCATGGACAGAGCCAGTCTTTGTTCTCCGGTATGCAAACACTGGGGTCTGTGTGCGTCTTCTGTTCTCCGTCAGAACGTGGGGAACTGCTGATGTGATAACATCTGCGGTCAGATTCCTCTGTCAAAGCACTCGTCATTGAGACTCTAACGCCACAGTTTGTTTCATTGTGAAAAGGGATTATCGGCAAACAATCGCCTCACACTCTCGCAGAGCCACACATCACCAGGGCAGATTTTCATCTAGGCCAAGCTGACACCCTGAAATGTGAAATGACACGCTGAAATATTGTCCTTTAATACTGCGAGGCGCAGCGCTACGTTTTCAAAGTAGCGACAGAATCTGGCCTCCTGGTCTGATTCATGCTCTGATGCTGTGTTTTGTCGTCACTCAAGCCTTGACACAGTGCAGAAAAGTCACAGCATAACAGCTTTCCCACAAAATTGGATGCTTTGAATCAGAAAAACCTGGAAGGTCATGAGTTACTAGCTTTAGTTGGAGTCACTTTTGTTTTAAAGAGATTCTAAAAAAGACAAACAGCTGCACTTCAAGCTGATTACAGAGACCTAGAAGTGATTTTACTTTATGTCTGACAGAGTTTGATGAATGTTTAATTTACTTACTGTTGACGAAGATAGTCAGGTTGTGGTCACATATCTATCAGATGATGTCCAGGAGTCTTCATCCATTATATCCAGATCCATTATGCTGTATTTCCTCACTTACTGACGCTATTATTGTAGTCAACATGAGTAGCTGTGTTCATGCATTTTATTAAGATAACATAAAATAAGATAATCCTTTTTTTATGTAGGATATGTAAAATTATGACAAGAACAATATAACCTCATTTGCCATAAGATGATATTAAATACATGAATTTTAAAGACATCAATCTCATCAATATGATACATACTTTATTTAAAACCTATTATTCCATTACAGGCAGCTGAAGTTTTATTTTGCCCTTTTCTAAAAGGCTGCATGCATGCTTGCATGGGACATTTTTCCACAAAAAAATAAATCAATCAATAAAAAAACAACAAACTCTATAATTATGTGTGCTCACTTTACAAAAAAAAAAAATCATTAAAAAAATTCATTAAAATGAAAGTGTATATGCATGCTTACATGGGACTCATTGCTCATTTTTAAGAAGTTTCAGCAAGAATAACATCTAAATTGTTGCTCATTTTTTAAAAATAAGTTTTTTTCTGTATCAAAAGATACACATTTTTTTGTGTTTAACATCAAAAGAAAACACAAGGGACACAGGAGACCTAGTGGTCTTGGTTGCACCCCATGAGGTTCACCCTCGCCTCAAGGGGGTGGCCCGGCCTCAAGCCCAGCCAGCGACCCGTTTCTCACATGTCATTCACCACTCCCACTATCCACTGTCCTATCCTCTCCAATTAAAGACATGAAAAGCCAAAAAAATAACTTGGGGAAAAAAAAGAAAACAAACAGAAATCTTGGAGCATGCAGAAGTGAGAAAGTAGATTTTGTTAGACTGTAACTTCAGAAATCAGGGAGTGACACTGCATCCATCATAAGTCATTATGCACATGTGTCTCTGCAGTGTTCACATGATTACAGGACACACATTGATCTTTTCACTTTAACCCAGAGTGCTCACATCAAACACAAACCATGAAATGATTTGACAGGAGTTTGATCCATCAGTGGACGCCTTAATGTGGTGGCTTTATCGGACTGATTATGAGGATGTGCTGTTAGAGATCCTTTGCTGCTTTGATAATAGGGATAAGAATTTGCAACAGTCATTCGATATCAAAAAAAAAAAAGAAAACAACTTAGTGTGACTTTTGTCATCTTATTTTTTTTCCATTGTCTGTGATATAACAACTAGACGGTGGTTGTAGGGCCTCTGAAAGCTCTTTGTTTTTTTGCCATTAGATAACAAAAGAACATGAAAAAGCATCTCTGTCAGCTGCCGGGAAAACAGGTGCAGCACTTTGAGATTCAGAACTTGAGAAAAACACAGACGCCTGCAGTGCAAAAGAGTTCTGGGAGAAATTTCTGCAAAAGAACGAACAAAAAGAAATTAATCGGCATGACATTTGAATAGTCTTTCTTCTTAAATTCCTCATCCCTACTTTTAATTCAATACATGCAGGTGATGAGGATGTAAATAGTTAGTGTAAAGTAGGCCTGTCACGACAACAAATTTTGCTCGACGATAATTTTCCAAAACATTATTGCAGATAAACGATATTATTGTCAATATTATTTGGATTTTTTTTTCCATTTTTTCATTGATGTAATTATGATAAATGGGATAATAAAGTGAGTACACCATATCAAAAGCAAGAAACTTTAATTTCTTAAGAGTGTTTAACTGTAATTAAAAGGTCAGTATCTTTTAAATAAAATAAATTAAACCAAAAATATGATACATTTAACAAACAAGAAAGAGAAAAAATATATAATGACAATGAAATGGACTCTCTTTTAGAAAAAAAATACATGTCAATGAAAATAATTAATACTAATCAAAAACAATAAAACATAGAACCTGTCTCTAAAGAAAAAACAAAACTAAAAAAAACCCAACAACAACAACAATAAAAACTAGAGCCTAAATAAAAGGGAGTTTATACAGTTCCTACAGTTCTTGTCTGTGAAAAATTTTTAACATTTCTGGCTTTCAACCGTATTGAAGGGCTGCATTTCTTTGGCAATGTAGCTGTCTTTGAGCGCCCACCATTTGGCGCTTTTATTTCTACTTACTTTGCCAACCAAAAGCCTCAGTAAGAGCGGATTGTCAAAGAACAAGGCTCCGCTGCACCTCGCCTTCTTCTTCTCCGTCGCCACTATTTTCAAACAAATGCGACATATCAGCTCGTTAGTGTTTATGAGCTCACACTTTGTTCATTCTGATAAAAAACAAAATACTCCCACACTGGGACTGTGGCAGGCGGCTTTTAAACTGTATCTTTCGTGCCATCACTCATATTAGCAGGTGTTTCCTCCTTACCCCTCAGGACACTCGCTTTAGCTCTCTCCATGTGTACGCACGAGTAGCCCCGTCTTCACCCCAAAGATCGCATTTTTGACAGATGCTCACTTTGCTATAAATCCGCTAAATCCGCTATAGAACCTATGCACCCCGATGTTAGGAAAGATAGACGTAGTGAGCCATCTTCTCATTCAGCCTCTTAGGTCGAAAGAGAGGAGGAAAACAAACATGCATGCACATGACAGTTTATCGATGCTGGCAAACTTAGCGAGGACGTTTTTATTTATCGTTCGGTTAATTTATTTATTGATTATCATGACAGGCCTAGTGTAAAGTATCTTAACAATAATTCTCACATTTTCCTGTTACGTTTCTAAAGATGATCCCAACTCTGTAAATCTGCTCCGTCCCCATTTATCATAGACTCCTGATTAGTCTGTCTGTCAGTCTTCAAGAGGAACTAGATTTGATTGCCTGGCTCTGAGCTCAGATTCCCAGGTCTCCTGTGAGACTCCCTTCTTGTTCTCCTCTCTGGGATTCTTCCGTCATGTTTCAGTCAGTGTGTTAATTAAGTCAGCAGAGTGGAGACGCCGTTATTTAACGACAGACACAGTTAATCAGAGGAAAGACAATAACAGGAAGGTATACACGCGGGACTCACTGCAGCTCAGACGCTTAACTTCCTCTGACATGATTTACCTACAGGAGCTCTTCCCTGTTATCTAGCAGGACGTGTTCAGGACGAGTTGTTATGTAAAGGTGTCAGAACAGGTCGGGAGGGTTGATCCTGCTGTGACCTTTCATGCTTAATTGACTGAAAAGACTGTGTTATTCATTTGAGACCCATTATATTTGCACATTCATTGCCATTCTTTTAATTTCAGAGAGAAACTCTGAGTAATACCATCCGAGAAAAACAGGCTGAGCAACAAGTCTTGGAGATGTCTTTTCATTCATTTAATCATCATAACAAAGTTGTTTTGAATAGCAATTACATAATCTTGCATTTGTTTTGGCCACCAGTAGGTTTTCTTGTGTGTCCAGTGCATGAAAAAAAGAATTAAAGCCTTTTTTCTATTAAAAAAACATATTTTCCATTTTTTATTGATCCTCCAAAATTAGTAGTACAAGAAAGCTTTGAATAGCTGCAAGGCAATGATAAATCAGAGCATCTCAAGGCAGAAATCAGCCCTACTTGTGGATTTCAGCGACCGTTCAGCCCAGTTCCACCCAGAGACTCCTAGCTTGTGTTTTCTTTTAATCTAAGACCTCAGGACCTCGTCATCCATGCTGTCTGGATGCTGTCCAGCCCCTGCTGATCTCTGTGTGTGCACAGGTGGTTTCAGGTCACCTTTGGCATCACTGCCTCAGCTCACCATCTCTGTGTCAGTGTGCTCGCTCTGCATGCACTCAGAAATATGAAGCCTCGGATATAATATGCTGACTTTTTTTTTCTTTCCCTGCTCATAATTCCAGCCTGCCACCTTGAACTCCCTCTATGCAGGTGAAAGTGGTTTTCAAATCAAAATGAAACCAAACCGTGGCACTGTCTCTGCAGCAGCAGCAGCTCTGCCAAACAAATGTGGAAGCGTACCAACTCGCCCCGCAGTATCGATCTGAACTCAGATGAACCTGTCATCTCTGATCAATCGACCTGTTGTTTTTATAACCCTTCTAATCTCTGCTCGCTCAGACTCATCGCTCAGCGGCAGAGCCGCTGTTGTAGAGGCACGTAGAACCTCTTTGTACCACCGACATCCAGGGTCTGGAGTCTGTCAATCATCGTCCCCGGAACAGTGATGTTATTGTGCTCATGAGAGACAGCGCTCGTCCAGGTCTGTGTGGGCTCTGCTGCATTGTTCAGCTGTTATTTTAGAAGTGTGGGGAAATTAGCATATCTGCCCTCTCTTTCACTGCTTTAAAATAAAAACATCATTCCTGTTAGGTTTGATCCGAATCGCCCACACATGTGGCAGGAGGTTTAAGAAAAACACCCACATCTCTGTCTCTGTCTGTCTCTCATTTAACAATTCTTATTCAGTGTTTTCTCCCTTAACCTTTGACTTCTATTCCACTTTTTTCTTCTCAAACTTTACTTCCTTGTTTGTAAAAAATACAGAAGTTTTCCTGTTTTGACTTGTGCTGGAATCAAACTGCTGCAACTTTAAAATGAGTTCTTGTTCTTAAACTTTAAAATATACCAGACTTTTAGCCACAGTCGTGTATCGCTCACTCAGCTTCCATTCCTCAGCAGTCTTCAGGAAACTTCTCCTGACTAAAACTCATTCTTCACCTTTCCTGGAAGAGTTTTTTCAGGACACATTGTATCTTAAACTAAAACATCAATGACTGTCATTAGCATATCAATAATTTGACCTCGAAAATCAGGATGATGATATGTATTATTACCAACGATTTGTTGCACCACTATTCCAAACTATTTTGGTTTAGAAGAAAACCCTCTCCAGTGAAAGCTTTCTCATAAGCCACCAAATTCTGTCTCTCAAGGAAATATCTGTATAAAGAATAGGGACCTGGTATTGGGCCAATACTGGCCTCATTTCAAGGTATCAGGTACTCTTGAAGGCTTCTGATACCAGCAGTGGATATGCAGTGAGTAGAGTAAGTCCTCCTTGCCAGTAGTTACAATTAATGTTATCCCTTTACCAGCCAACAGGGTATAAAAGTTTACAATTGAAAAGAACTTGTGTACATCCTGAAGAATTGTTTTGCTGGTAAAGATTTAAATTAGGGATGCACGATATTATCGGCACAATATCGGTATCGGCTGATAAAAGCTTAAAAACGCGTTTATCGGCAGATATGAAAATTTCTGCCAATAGGCACAGTCAATAAGGTGCTATTCAGTTTGGATTATTATTATTTTCCATCTGAAAAATAAGCTCCTTAAATAAAATGTAGCACTTCATTTATTTGCACTGCAGAGCTCTGTGTCTGTCACCAGGTTGTTACAGTAGCTCTAAAATAATCAAATACAACTTGGTTTTGTTTAAAATGCATTTTACATTTAAAGTTCATGTGATCTAAAGAAATTATATTTCTGTATTTAAAAACTGAATGTCTTGAGTTTGGAAAAATAATACATTTCTTATTTATGGTTATATCAAATGTTTTTTTGTCTTGTTTTATGTGTGTTTCTTAAACATTTAAGACTGTCACAATAAGAGTAACATATAAATTCCAGTACAGGATAGACTTAGCTTTCTTTACAGTTAAAAAAGCAAACAAACTTGTGATTATCGGTATCGGTATCGGCCAAAAGGGGTTTCGATATATCGGCATATCGGATATCGGCAAAAATTCAAAATTGTGCAATCCTAATTTAAATGTTTCATAGTTTAAAGATTTGCTTTAGAAATTTTTGTCTTTTTGCCTAAAACATTACCCGTCTTATTCCACAATAGGGCATACAGGTTTTTATTTCACACTGTATCGGATCGTTAGTTGTCAATGCCCAAGGCCTAGGTATTGATATCAGTATTGGTATTGGAACCAGAAAAGTTGGATCGGTGCATCCCGAGTATCAAAAGTACTAAGGTATCGGTACAAGTACTCAAGAGGGATGAAGCAAATGAGCAAATGGGCGCTGCTTACCACCACAGAATTTGAGTATATTTCAAAACTGTAAAAGTTTGATGTTGTGGATAAATCAATATTAACTCTGCCTGTCAATCTGCTCGTGACTGATCAGATGGTGATTTTACATTATGTTCATGCTATGGTTTTAAGTGAAGTTGAACAACAGCAAGCAGCTGCCACTGTGAAGAAGTCCGCTGTGCGGCTCCTTTAAATGACAAGCCTGATTTTGTTTTATTTATTTATTTACCTTTATTTAACCAGGAAAAAGTCTCGTTGGGATTAAAAATCTCTTTTACAAGAGAGTCCTGGCCAAGACAGGCAGCATTTTACTTTGACGTCAGTTACGAGACGAGCGGCCAAAGCAGCTAAAATATTTTGCCGCTTTGGCTGCTGTCTGCTTTCTCGGGCGTGCTGCATTTGCCTCTTTTGCCTCTTTTGCCTCTTTAGGTGTGAATGCACAGTTACTGGTATCAGTCCGAAAAAAGTGGTATTGAGCGTCCCAAGTGAAAAATGTCAACAAACTTGATTCTGAGGAAGAATTCTTTAACAAGGAAAATGTGCTCTCCAGAAACTGAAATCTGAGCAAGTGTGCTTGTCTTTTTTTTTTAGAAAAACCTTTTAGACTCAATGTAAGTCACAGCTACTGAGAAGTCCAGAAAAATGTCTTTTTTAAGATATATAAAAATAACATTGGAAGATTTACAAAACTAAAGAAGAAGAAGAAATAAAATTTGTATATTTTCTCATCCCACTGGCAGATTTTATTTCTCTTTTCAAGCCACTCGGGTGACATTTTTCTGGACTTTTCGGGCTCATATTAAGTCAAATTAGAGAATTTCTACTTGACATAAAACATAACACTTTCTTAGATTTCAGCTTTTGCAGAAATCATACTTTATTTTGTTCTTTGTTAAATTCAAACCATCTTTATCATCAGTACCACTTACTAGCTAGACCTACATTGTCCCTGTTTTGCATTTTTAGCTCAGTAAATCTCTCTGAAGTCTTGTGAATCCTCTCGTTATGACTTTTTGTTTGTAAGGCAATATTTTGTCAAGTTCCTCTTTGGTTTTATTTTGAACATAAATCATCTTTAATGACTCTTCCTACATCACCCGCTGACTGCAGAGCTTCATTAACTCAGAGTAATGAAGTGATCATGGAGTTTGGGTTTATTTGTGTTTGGGAACGCTGAGGATGGTCTATGTTATGAAACCAGTTCAAATATTTGCAGATTTTTGTGATCTTAAAAATATGCGCTCTCTTTATTCCCTCAGCTGAGCCTTTCTTTTCAGGGGGAAGAGAATTGAATGTGTTTAGTGTGTGTGCCCTTGTGTGCCACTTCACTAAAAACATGTGAAGAGAGACAGAGTGTGTGTGTTCATTTGTCCATTAACACTCTTGTTCTCGCTGTAAAGGCCTTGTGGGTGTTCTTTTTCCCTCATCAAGTCACTGGTGGTGTAGCAGCACAGCAGACCAGTGAATAATGGATGTGCTGGGATCTGGGACACAGTTTCTCTCACCTTCCCCTGATTCACATCATTCCTCCATACTTCTCTCTCTACGCGGCAAAACACAGCCTTAGTGTCACAGCTGTTTGATGGATCCCAGAGAAATTTGGCACCAACATTGGATGAAAGCTGCTGACTCTCACAGCCAACATGAGTTGGGCATCTTTTTGTTGTGAAGTGTTAAGAGAGGTACCCAGGATGAGCCTTGATGTTTGAATAATCATTAATTAACACAAAAAATGACTTTTTATCTCACCTTGAAAACGTGTTTTTTCATTAGTCCCTGGTTGTAATGCAAAATAACTGCCAGATGTTGTTTGTAGGGCATTATTGCTACAAAATAACAAAATCTTCAGTAAACTTGAGAAAGCATCAGTGCCAGTGGCCTCAAAAAAAGGAATGGTGCTTTTAGATACAGACTTGAGGAAAAACTGAAAGACTTCTGAAGCATCAAAGAGTTCTGGAAAAAACCTCAACAAAAAAACAACAAAAATGGGTTTAAGTGCAAACTCAAACAGTAAAACTAGACAATATACATGATCTTTTTGTTGTGTTTGCAGGATGATCTGCAGATCTAAGTATGTCAGTTACACACATTAAAATTCTTTTAAATCTTCTCTGTCAGTGCCAAACCTCCTCTGCTGTTAGTATTGACTCGATTTAAGCTTCTGAGCTTTTCAGTTCCTAGATATTATTTGCTTTATTACTTTTCAGTCTAAATTTATAGTCAGTATTTGTCAGTGTTAACAGACTCAAATTATCTGTACTGCAGCAAGCCACCAGGGGGTGATTGCACTATTTTAGGTTTCATATTTGTGAGGCTGTTAGTGTGTTACTGTGAGATAGATTGTGATGAAAGTTTTGTGCATATCATTAACTGTATGCCTTGATCAGTTGTAGTTCAGTGCCGTCATCAAGTCAAAACTTTACATCTAGTACTCTCCTGTATGTCCAATTATCAATAAACTATTGCAGTATTATTCTCAGTAGTACTTTCTGTTTAGAAAAATAACCTTGGCTCATTTTTCTTGACGGTATGACACACTACATTCTAAATGTTGACATCTCACCAGTCTTGTAGCCATTGAAGTGGGCTTGGGTCTCACATCTTAACCAGAGGTTGAATCCAAGTGATTTTTGTTCTTCTTCAACCCACGAATCTTGTGCCTCGATATTTGTTTATGACTAGGGATGGGTACCGAATTAGGTTCTTTTATTACAGGTACCGACTGACTGAATTCTGTCTGCTGTACCAAGTGCAGATTCCCATAAAATCAAATGGTACCATGTAGAGCTGAAACAATTCCTCAATGATTCGAGGTACTCGATTACAAAAATTACACGAGTAATTTTCTCCGCCTCAAGGAATCGTTTAATTTTAAAAAAGATCAAAGAGTGGAATTTCAAATAGAGCTGAGGCCATTTTAAGAGAGTTTTCAAACCCCTCAAGCTACCTCTTATACAAAATAGCAACTAGCAACAAATCTAGCTTCTTTTCTGGAGTTTGGAGACTAATGGGTCATTCTACGAAACTGGTGCCATTTGGGGCCGCAACATTTGATCAGATGTACAAGGCACAAAAATTGTGTCAAAGAGTGTTTACAAATTTTGGAGCTACCAAAGCAAGTGCTCTTATTGACATGCTGTATCGGAAAATTCTATTTCTTAAAAAGAAAAAATTTCATTTGAAAAATAACTGCTCTTTAACTAAACAAAAATGTATTTTATCCGATTACTCGATTAATCGATGGGATATTCAGTAGAATACTCGAATAGTAAAATATTCAATAGCTGCAGCCCTAGTACCATGTTTAGGTACCTAAACATATCCTCGTGACTGTGGAAGAGTAGGCGATTTTCCATGCTGGACGTAAACACGGCATTCCAAGTTCATATACTAAGAAATAAATGTGTTCACTGAAAAACTTTGAGATTTTATTATTAAACAAATCAATATTTATTATCACATAAACACACACAAGAGTACCTGAAATTGGTACCGCTGAGTACCGATACCGATTGCCAGGTACCGGGCATCGGCACTGTATTGTTTCAAATGTGAAAGGTAACCATCCCATTTTGTGACCAAAAGTCTAGCCAACAAACATTAATACAATGAGAGACCAAACCCATTGACTGAAGAAAATAAAAACAGTAACACAAAAACAGGCTGGTATCCAGACGTTGGTGTTTACCTCCAAGCTTCAATGTGTCCGTCTCTCTTTGTCTGCCAGAATGAAAACTTTTGCAGGTTTGCAGAGCATAAATTATGAATGTTGGTTTCAAACACACATGTTGCAACTTTCTGTCATATTTATGTAATTTGGAGCAACCACAGCCCGAATTTTCCTCCTAATTCTTCGTGCTGCATATTTCAGGGTGTTAAGTCCTTTAACTTGGCACTTATTGTGCCATCTCACTCCTTGTGTTTCCTTTTTCTCTGCACAGAGAGCAGCCCATCTTCAGTACACGGGCCCACGTCTTCCAGATCGACCCGACCACCAAGAAGAACTGGGTTCCCACCAGTAAACACGCCGTCACAGTCTCCTACTTCTTTGACAGTACCAGGAATGTCTATCGAATCATCAGTCTGGATGGATCCAAGGTGTGTGTCAGTGACTTGAGTTAAGACCGTAGCCTTTAGCATAACCTCCACATTGATAAGTTTCTCTGACTGTTCTTCTGTCTGATAATGAACCCACAGCCTGTCTGTGCCTGGTCCTGGCCTCTCTGTGCTGGAGCTGTGACGGGGAGGCCGGCCTGTCATATTTCTGTGGCAGTGATTATTTTAGTCTGGAGAGAGGTGCAGGGGTGGAGTTAGCATACTTATGTAAGAGCCTCTCACACACAGAAGCTGCTGTTGTTGTTGAACCAACAAGTTCTGCTGTGTTGGGCTGCAAATAGCAGCGATTGGGTGGGCTGGTGCTGGAGGACATTATTATCCAGACAACAAAAAGTCTGAGAGAAAGACGACAAACAAAGACAGATGCCACATGATGACATTTCTCTCTCTGGCTGTGCTTCAGTGTGGATTTAAAAAGGGGAGAAAATGTTTTAGGAAAGAAACTGCATGTACCAGAGGAATGTGCTCCACCACCCACCTTAAAGTTGGGACAATGGCCTTCAGTTCTCAGAAACATCCTTCTCTTGAGTGTGTTTGCTTTTTAAAATCACAGAATGAGTGGAAAACAATCAGAGATAAATCTAGATGCTGAAAACCAGACGTTTTGACAAGGATTTTTTTTTACAGCTGGTAAAAAGCTCTGAGATCATTTTGGCTCAGACTTTATATAGGTTGACATGTGGCATCAAAGTCCCAACCAATCAGGTCTCAATCTGTACTGAAGTTAAGCTTTAAACGTTTTAAAGAGGTTGAGATAACGGCCAAAACAGGCCAGATATGTCTCCCGTCACAGCATCCAATCTGATCGATTTCTAATCAAGTCAGGATATGCAAGTCTCCTCACTTTGCTGGATGCCGGAGATGTGACGCATTAATTTCAAAAAGCAGATCAAGTGGGACAGGAGGTCCTGCATAGATTCCACCTAAAAATATTTAAAACACACATTTAGCTTGATTACAACAAACCAACACAATAAGTGAAGCCAGACCAGGAGTCAATAGTTTTGAGGTTTTACAGTCCAACATGAACCAGGAGAGGATTATCATTGGGAAGGGAAGTGCGGGAACTCCTCAGTCTGTGACTCCAGCTGTTTGGAGGTCCTGCAACGCACCACACTGAACACGCAGCCAGTGTGAGTTGATGGATAAGAGAGCACACAGGCAGTACGCAACGGAATCTGACCAGAAATGCATCTGGTGTATTTCCAGCATAAGACTCTTTAAAAGCTTGATATTTATTAAGCGTGAAGAAGAAAAGACAAAATATATCTGCTTAACTGTGTGTGATTTGTTTACTTTATAGAAAGTGTTGAAGTGGACTAGGGCTGAAATGACTCCTTGTGATTGGATCACAAAAAATAATTTAAAGTGATACTCCGGGATGGAACAAGTTGGGTCCTATCACAAGGTTTGGGGCAGAAATTACCCCTACAGCAGTGTTTTTGTGCAGCAGAAGCCCAGAGCGCTCGCACCAAACACCCCCTCCCTGCTCATCTGCCGGTTTCCTCTGCACTCAGATGGGGCCAATTTTTACTTGACCAAAAACACAAATAAACGGACTCCCACCGAAAAAATCTGATATCGGTCTGCATTCACACTTTATTTAGAGAATTTTCAGCAAGTTATTTTCACACAAAACACCGCTAAATAAGGCTCTAGTTCTCATCGTGTCTCTTTGTCCTGGCAGACTACCTGCGTTTGTTTATATCTGGCACGCCGCGCGCGGACTGATACACCAAGCGGCGAGCGTCTCGTAGCCAGCTGTGGCTCTGCAGCGGAGGTAGCGCCGTTTTACGCCATGATGAGAACTAGAGCCTTATTGAGCGATGCTTTTGTGTGAAAGTAACGCGCTGAAAATTCTCTAAATAAAGCGTGAATGCAGACCGATATCAGATTTTTTTGGTGGGAGTCCGTTTATTTGTCAAGTAAAATATGGCTCCTTCTGAGTGCAGAGGTAACTGGCAGAGGAGCAGGGAGGGGGTGTTTGGCGTGTGCGCTCTGGGTTCTGCTGCACAAAAACACTGCTGTAGGGGTAATTTCTGCCCTAAACCTTGTGATAGGACCCAACTTGTTCCATCCTGGAGTATCACTTTAAAGGAATTTCCTCTACCTCGAGGAATCATTTAATTTTAGATAGGTCAAAGAATGTTATTTCGCCCAGACTACTTTTGATGTGGCATATAGAACACTGCAAAGACTCAAAATCTTATTAAGAATGTCTCATTCCCAGTTAAAATGTCTAATATCTTGTCAGATCGTATTGAACTTAAAATATATCAGTTGTGGCAAATTTTCATTTAAAAAATAATTGTTCCTTAACTAAACATAACTTTGTTTTATCCGATTACTCGATTAATTGGTGGAATTTTCGGTAGAATACTCGAATACTAAAATATTAGATGGCTCCTGCCTGAAGTGGTCTAAGCTTTAAAAGAATCAGAAAGAGCAAATAAAAAGTGACATGACTTCCTACAAAGTTGTTTTGCACATTAAATCCCTCATTGGTTTTCTGCCGAGCAAAGACTGAGAATACAAGCCCCTGCAGATACACACACACAAATACCATATTTGTTTTAAACATGTTTCTGTCTGTTCTGTCCTCTTCAGGCCATCATCAACAGCACCATCACCCCCAACATGACGTTCACAAAGACATCGCAGAAGTTTGGCCAGTGGGCCGACAGCCGAGCGAACACGGTCTACGGCCTGGGCTTCTCGTCAGAGAGTCACCTGGTCAAAGTGAGAACAGGAATCTTAGTTTGTAAACCTGAAGTTTTTGTTGTTGAGTTGCTTTTGAGTTGCTCACCTCTGTTTACTCTCAGTTTGCAGAGAAGTTCGTCGAGTTCAAGGAGGCGGCACGGTTAGCAAAAGAGAAGTCTCAGGAGAAGACGGCGCTCAGCAGCACTCCCTCTCAGGTAACTGAAAACCACCAACGCTGCTGTGGTCTTTGTGCTTACTCAGTTCACCTCTTCACTGACACATTCTGACCATAGGTGGGTTTTTGGCATCAAACTTGAAGGAATCACAAAATCAGGAAACGAAAGAGTTTTTGGAGCTGTGTTTTTGTCTTAGTGGATTCTTCTCCTGAAGGAAGCATCTCAGAGTCTCCTCCATTAGCGAAAACCTGAATGAGTCAGTTTGACAGATTACACCCCACCAGACTCAGCCTCTCAGCCTTGATGCTTTTCTAAACGTGCTGTTTGATGCTGACACTAACTTCAAATCAACTCGAACACGATATATTGCTCCAGCCTTACAGCAATGTCAGAGAATCTGACTGTTACTCTGGTGACCTTATTTGTCACAGAGCTCATTTTCACAGTCACTTTTTGGCTCCTGCAAACCAACATGAAAGTGGATTTTTAGTCTGATCTACAGCTGCTAATTTATAATCCACATAAGTTAATTTAAATGAAATAGTTGCTGCTTTAAAGCCTCATCAAAGTATAATAACAATTCATGTTACACTAAAGCCAAGCTGTATGGATAAATATCGTCATGAGGTATTGATGTTTTACTCTGCGTTTTAACACATTGATCTACTGAGTTAACATTTTTTGGCTCCTCACCCTCCTTCATGACTCCTCCTCAGAGCGGCACAGTAAGAAGGAACCTGTTGTCAGTCAACAAACCAGTCATAAAGAAGGTAAAGACGTGACCGCCCTGGCCCGTTCTTCCCCCAGTCTGACCCCTGGTTTATGACTCAAACTACCCTGAGGTTTCTCCTGTTCTGACTGCAGTGATGCACCTGAATTATCCTGACTGTGGTTGAGTTATCCCTGTCATCTACGGTTAAGACCCCTGCCTATCATCCTGGTGTCAGACAAACCACCAGAGGAACCCCTGATCCAAATAAAGCTCCCACAAATGACCCTCTGCTTCTCCTCTCAAGCTCTCAGAAAGTGACAATACCTGCTCCAATGAGTCAGAAAAATCAGAGTTTGAATTCTAAAACCACCAGTTTGAAACATTTTTATTCTTTATGTGTCATCCTTTAGAGAGAAGTCATCAAAAAAATCATACCTTGATTCATTCAAGCTCAAATCTTGTTAATTTCCTAGAGCTTTGAGGTCTTCATCCTGTTTAATGAGGGTCATGTTAAAGGAACTGCAAAAATGTGTGTGTGTTTTTTTTACTTCCTGTTGAAAGCAAAATGACAAGACTGATACTAGGAGAGGGTTAGCTTAGCCTTTTCCTGTAAAAACTGTACCTAGCAGAGCTGCAGTTCCAGAAATTTGAGCTGTGCTGTGATACCAGTAAAAATCAAACCATATTGATATATTTCAATACTACCGCAACAAAAATTGAACTCCTGGGCACCCAAATGTTTAGTCTGTCTGTTTGGATGGCAGAGAAACTGCAGGAAAAATTTCTACCATGCTGAAGCTAATGGTATCCAAATAAACAAACAGTTTGAGGTAACACAGACAGTTAAACGAGAAAAAAAATATGATTTTTCTAAAATATCAAGACAGAGATGTTTTGTATGCATATTTTAGAAAAGTAGAAGAGACTTTTAAGTATAAGTATTATCAAAAAGTTTATTAAAACAATAAAGTCTATTATATTTTTCTACTTTATTTGATTTTCTCATTTAATTGTGTTAGCTGATGGTTGAAAATATGACTATAGATAATTTTTTATAAGCTTTTGATGTTTTTTAAAGGAGAAATCACAAAGGTGGTGTTGTATGAAAACACAGGAAATTAAAAAGTATTTTTAAAAAATGATATTTTTACAAACTAATATCCCAGAACACTTGATATGTTGAGCTAATAAAGGTTATAAATGCCACATTTTGTCTCAGGAAGTGATTCACTGTTTTTTTTGGATTTGTGGACCAAACAATGATGAAATAATCAGGCACAAAATCTGCAACGAAAGCAATAAGTTTAAGTATAACTGGTGAAAGGAGGCTAACTGTATCCCTTTGTTTACAGTCTTTACGCTAAGCTAAGCTAAGCTAAGCTAACTGTAGATATTGGCTTTACAGTTTCAGTCTTCTCATCAGACTTTTAACAGGAAAGTTAAAGACTTTAACCAAACTCTAACAGCATGATTTGGTTGCTGTTTCATCGCTCTGTCCAATCAGGAGTCAGCGCCTGGCGATCTGCTGTCCCCTTTGACCCCAGAGAGCATCAACGGTACAGAGGACGAAAGAGCCACACCAGAAGCACCCCACATCCCCGAGGCCAGAGGGGAGCCTTCACAGAATGCATTGCCCTTCTCACAAAGGTAGGGGAACGCTGACGCGACTTGTCCATCAGCGTCTGTCAGCTGATTTAAAATGAAACGAGCACATCAAAGCTCAGATGTGTTCGTCCATTCATCCATTCATTATTAATGTGCTCCCTGTGAGCCTCCAAACAGCTTTAAGGCTGTACATTAAAAGACTTCATGTGCTGCCCATCAATTATAAACGCTCAGAGGGGAGATGGTTCAGGCCACTGGGCTTCAGAGGATGTTGAGCAACAGGAAGCAGTCATAAAAACATGAGAATGAACATTTTAACTTTTTTTTTTTTTCTGTGTCATAAAGGTTAACCTTGTATATTAAGGTTCTTTTGTCAACTTTGAGCTCTGATTTGATGATGATTTGTTTCAGTCATGAAGCAACCCTTGCCCCAAATTGTGTTTTTTTAGTAAAGCCAGACCGATAGGGGATTTTTGGGCCTAATGCCGATACTGGGGGCAAAAAGAAGTTGATATCTGATATATTGAGTGATATCCGATATATCCGCTAATATATAATATGTTTATTAATATACACAGGATAAAAACTGTATATGAACTCCAATTATTACTAGCTATTGAAAAGTTTCATCTTCCATTTAACGCATGGGACTTAAGTAGATTTTAAGTAACAATGTAGCTGCTTTCAAAACATGCAATAAATACAATTACATCAAAATACATTGAAACATTTTCATAAATTATTTCAACAAAGACAATAACTTGTGAATTTATAAGAAACATTTTTTTAAAAATAACGTTTTATGATCGGCTACATTTTGGCCGATGTTAATTAATCGGTGACAGGCTATAATCGACCTGCCCGATTAATCGGCCTGCCCAATTAATCGGCCTGCCTGATTAATCTGTCAGGCTCTATTTTTTAGCTTCCAGAACTTGATTGTTTTGGTTGCTTGGTTGTTTTCTTTAAGTCCTGATTGACAATTTGTCGCAATTTTGGCCCCAAAAAATCAAATCAGGGTCTATTTTGATGCCATAACTGCTCAGTCTGAGGGCTCTCTCTGCACACGCTCAGTCAAATGTAATCCGGAAGCAGACAGTTTGTTTACATTTATTAATGTCTGATAAAATACAGCCAGCAAGATTCTGAGTAATATAAAACACACCTAAATTTACAGAAAGGATTTGATTGAAAATGTTTAAAATCTGACAAAAAAAAAAAAACCTTTAGCCTCACGACATATTTCCATCTGAAGACTCTTTGAGTTTCTGATCCACAGTGAACGACCTCACAGTGGTGGACACTGACACATGTGACACCTGATAAGTTTGGCAGCTCCTCGTGCTCGGGAAGCCTCAGCTACTTTTAGAAAAAGTTCCAGAAATAGTGAGAGCTGTCTGCTTCTCCTGCTACGTTTGGTTATTTGTTTGTCTGGCTTGTTTACCTATTGTGGATCAGTGAGGGCTGACTTGTTGCATGTTTTATAAGACAAGGTCAGAGAGCTCTATTGAGGGAGCAAGTTTCAACAAAAACATTCAGAAAAAGGAGATTTAAAGTTCTCACAAAGACTCCATGGAAATACACTGAGGTGAAAAATGAATGAGAGAGTAAAAGAAAGGCCTTAAAATGCTGTTAGAGCTCATGAACAAGTTCTGATTAATGTAAAAAAAAATCAATAACAAGTGTTTTAGCACCCTCTGCTGGATGAACTGCTGCAGTGTTAAGCTGTGCCTTTCTACACCTTGTTTTCCTGCTTTAATTTTAGATACAGAATCTAAATTCTGACTTCCTCTCCTCCTCAGTTCCTCCAGCATCAATAAGCACTGGGAGGCGGAGCTTGCAGCACTGAAGGGAAACAACGCCAAGCTGACGGCAGCTCTGCTGGAGTCCACAGCCAACGTGAAGCAGTGGAAGCAGCAGCTGGCAGCCTATCAGGAGGAAGCAGAGCGGCTACACAAACGGGTACCAGCTCTCAGATGAACAATCCAACATGTTGGTGGTTGTTTTTTGACAGTTTGCTGATGGTGAGGTGTTTGTTTTCCAGGTGACTGAGCTGGAGTGCGTGAGCGGCCAAACTACTGTGATCAAATCCCAGAAAACAGAGCTGAACCACACAATAGAGGAGCTGGAGCTGGCTCTGAGGGCCAAAGAAGAGGTACGGAGTCTAAAAACAGAGCAGAGTAAACACACCTGTCTGTTTTTGTCTGAATGTGAACTGTTTCTGAATCACCTGCAGGAGCTGGAGAGACTGAAAGCAGAGGTGGAGAGTGCCAACGAGTTCCAGTCTCAGAGAGAAGCGCTCACACAGAAACTAAAGGTGAGGAAACACAGCTGTCTGGATTATAAGACTGAAAACATTCGACACACAGCCTTTAACACAGAGTTTTTTTTTATTCCAGGACACAGAGTCGAGGAACCAGGCGCTGGAGTCTCAGCTGAGTGATCTGGAGCAGCGTCTGGAGAGCAGCCAGCAGGAGCAGGAGGACTTCAGGAAGAGTCTGCGCACGCTGCTGGAGCTGCTGGACAGTAAGATCTTTGAGCTGAACGAGCTGAGGGACACACTGGCCAAACTTCTGGAGGGCAGCTAGAGGAAGAAGGGGGACGCTCCACATAGACTCTGAACCCACCATCACCACTGCATGATGGACCCACCACACAAAAGACCACTTGAATCTTTTTTAAATGACAATACGTGTAGAAGGAAGTGTTTACACACAACTTATGCATCAGCATCTCACACACACACTCACACACACACATTTTTTGCTATGGTTCACGTTTACAAACACGCCAAGCAGAAGCGGCTTCGCTTGGACCATGCCTTCCCTCCGCTCTGACGACACGTTCAAAGACTCTGAATGAACTTTGATTTATTTACGTCTCTGGACGTCGTCAAGGAGACAGACGCTGAATTTTCTTTTTCACATTTTCTGCTTCTTTAATCATTAAAAAAACTTTTTGAGCTTCGCTGTGGTGCATTTTTCAGTCGCCATGGAGTCGACAGCTTTTTCTTTTCTTCCTCACGTCATCGTCAGCCAAATAAACTGTAGAGAAGGACTCATGAAGAGGACGCTTCACGTGTTTCTCCTGTGACTGAAATCCACCGATGAACTGCCAAATGTTAAAAAAGAAACGGCCGGTGAGGACTTTTGTCTTATTCTATTCTTCTACGATACACAAGCAATACAAAAGGGAGCTCCAGAGAGTGAAAGAAACTCTTTCCACTCTCACTTTCAGGTAATTTTACTCTCCCAAAAAGCTTTGAGCGAGGCGGGATTTGATTCTTTGCTCTTTCTTTCTACACTTTTTTTAAAAAACGACTTCATAGTGCACTTGTAAAAATGGAGTCTGTGTGTGTGAGTGAATCTTTCCCTCTTTGTTTTGACTTGAAGTGCAATGATCGAATCCTCTTTTTCTTAATTTATTACTGAAATTGTACACAAGCAAAGATCTGATTTCACTTTTTTATTGTCTGGTACTCGAGTGTTTTCGATGGTTTAGCTTTTATTTGTTTGTTTGTTTTGACAAACTGGCAATATCTGTGATCTGTTTCTGGACGAAGGTGAACATTTGCAGGTTGGACTTGAAGAGAATCTTCTTTTCTTTTGCCAAATAACACTTTTCTCTTGTACAGATTTGAACTTTGCAGCTGTTGCCTTTGGTACAGAGATGCATCAATGGTAGCTAAGAGGAGGTACTTTTATTTTGGTGGGATTTACTATTGCCAAAAAACACAGCTTCATGTTTGGAGAGGAAGAAGGTACGTTTACCTGAAGAACACTATTTAAGGGCTCGTCGTTGTCGTCGTCGGTACATTTGGGAGACTTGAATGATTTTATCACGGTGAAATGATAAATATAACAGCTAAAGGCGAAAAATTTGACTTTTAAATGTTGATTATTATTATTATTATTATTATTATTATTATTATTATTATTATTATTACCACATGCTTCAAACACAAATTGTAATTTTGAGTTTCTAGTAAAACTAAAGCAAACAGCAAACATGGTTGTGGTGTTTTTTTTTCCACAGTCTGAGGTGTCAGGACGGTTTGATTAACGCCAGATGACTCAGCATGCTGCACGAAGATCTCTGGTGTCTTACATTTTATCACACAACAAATAAACTGTTTGTGTTGCTTAGTTTCATCCAGATAAAGTTCAGTTCAGTTCTCTTATCGTGGTTTTATTAGCATCAATTTTATCCCTTCATTTAATGACATATTACAGGAATAAAAACAAAAAGAAGGAACTATAATTGTTAGCTAATATTTTTCATACTTTTCATCATGTAACCAATGTGACACTTTTTGAACAGGGTGTTTATGCTCATTTTCAGACTTTATATTATCCCTCTGATGCTTTGTAGCATCTTAATGTGATTTACAGTTCCAAATCCTTCAATGCCAGCAACTTTCCAGAAGCCTCCTCCGCTGTTGCCAAGCAAAAAAAAGTCATGTTATTGAATTGAACCTGTGTTTCACATGTTGTGAAATATGACCGAATGTCCTTAACCTGAAATCTGACCCAAAAAAGATTGGAAAAGAGACTAAAAAGAGCAAGATGTTTCTGTTTGGAAAGTGTCGATTATTTCCCTTTTTTTTTTTTTTGTTATATTTTTTGGTGTTTTGTGCTTCATTCAGAGAGGACAGGACGGGGACAGAGCAGGAAACAGAGCATAAATAGGAAGTGATGTGGGAAAAAGGCCACAAGTTGTGACCTAACCTCCAGGCCATTCTGCTGCCCCCTGTGTTGCTCTTTGGAGATTTAACAATCAGTGATGTCACAAGTTGGGTGAATATGTAAACATGAACAATACCAGAGAGGGACCTTGATTCCTACTGACCTGAGGTTCAACCTGCAGGCATCAGTGAAACTTTCCCTGAGAGTACAGAAAGTTAATCACAACTTCAACTCACATTAACCACAAAGTGAAAAACTTTATTTTTTATTAATTTTACATTGAGTGTTGACTTAAACTTCTGTTCTTTAAATATCAAAAATCTTTGCAATATGAGGCTTGTGTAAGACTGAAGTTTAAAGTTTTGCATCATAGTTACTTACCCAGCAATCTGTAGATGAAAATAAAATTTAAAGGGTCATAAATGAGAGAAAACAATCTTAATCTTTCCTTTAATCTTTGCTTTAAGCATAATAAGCTGAAAAAAAAAACAATTATTTAAGTGGAACCATGTCAGTGATTTATATGGAAAAGGCTCTGGTGAAATGGATGACCTGAATTTTCCGGCCAGTATTAAAGAAATCGGCTTCAAACGGATAAAACTCAAGATTCATGAGTCATCAAGATGATGCATTTTATTTACAGCTTTTCTGAATTATGCACAGAAATTTAAAAACCAATAAAAGCTCCTTCAGAATAAACATTTGTTGGCGCTTTCATGTCAGCATATAATATCAACCTACTTGTGAGCCGAATTGATTTTAAAATTCATGGTCATGTCTAAATATCAGCCTGCTTTTGAAGTTTTGTCCTTTACCCCTTGGTTTTGACCAATCACAGTCAAGTATTGGTCAGGTAATCCAAGGATGTTGAGGGATACCCCAAAGCAGTCAAAGAGGAGATTTCGACAATATTTTGGAGCATACTTTTATTTTGAAAGGAAAAAATATATATAATTGAGATATAGAAAGCAAGGAGGAATGTCATGATAGGAAACAAAAAAAGCAACAAAAAAGAAAACTTTAAAAAGTACATTTACATTTGTACGCTTTTAAAAATCATTTAAAATATGAAGTTTCAATAAATACTTCAATACATTTAGGCATGCGGATATATTTTTCATGATTTACATTTTCATTACAGTATAATTCATAAAATGACTTTTTCTTCTTAGTTATTGCACTTACGTTGTGATGGGTTCGTCCTAAAACCAGTCACATGCATAAGGTCATAAAAGGTCAAACTTGTTAATGGTGTGAGGAGATCTACGGTTCAGGTTCTACAAGTTAACAGAATTTTAAAAAAGCACAATGGTATCTGTAACCAGAAAACAAAAATGCAGTGATAGAGTTACTGTCAGTGACTTCTGCAGCCAAGATTTAAAACATGTTTTCTACCTTGAGGTGTAAAGATCTCCTACCTAAGATGTCCATATCTGCAGTTTTTACGTCAAATGTCTCCACATGTTTGAGGAAAGTTGAATATTTTGGAAAATAGTTTTGTTGTTTTGTTGAGAGTTTGACAAGAAGATTGATACCTCACATGGCTGCTTTGTAAATATGATGCTATAGCTAGCAAATGGTTAGCTTAGCATTAATACCAAATAATAAAACCTTACCTCCTATGTAAAGTGCCATCAAAATGTGGTTTCCATCATTTAATCTAACTCCCGACAAGAAGGAAAATAAATAGATTCAATCCTTATCCTTTAAATAAAGCCATCAGTGCATGACTTTCCAGAAACAGAAGGGTCAGTGTGAGTTTTCAGGTTTGACACATTTAACACACAATGAGGCCGGCATAAATCACACACACGCTTGCACACACATCAAATTATAAAATGAAAACTTAAGTAAAATAAGGAGAAAAAAAAGGCAGTGGAAAAAGAGACTCCCTTAGATTATTAACGGATAAAAAACTATAAAAATAAATACAAACGTCACTAAATGAGCTGAATGGTGTCAGTTTGTGAAGAGCAGGAGGCTCATTGTTAGCCAGCAGAGGGCAATAAAGCATTGATAATCCTGGAAAGACTTTAAATATTCTGGCTCTGTTAAACTTTAGTTCAGTTAGCAAGAAGTCTTCAGAAGACTTGATTAAATATGTTGTAACTCACTATTTTTATAATAAATTAATCCAAAGGCTGTTTTCTTATCCTTAACGGATAGTTGCAACTACTAAAATAGCTGCTTCCAGCTTTTATTTGGAAATTTGAGAGGTAAACCCCACTAAAATAAAGATTTTAATAAACTAGATATTTGTGCATTGGTTGTAATTTAACAGTAACGTAACATAATGTAAGATGACTCCATGGAGGTCATTCTAGAAAGAAGGAAACCTCAAGAGACGTTAAATTCATACTTCTCCATCTTTAGTCGATTAGAGATCACAAAAAGCCAGATTCAAGTAATTCAAACTGAATGTTTTGTTGAATACTGACGTGGTCAAAATGGTGACAATCTCTTTTCATTTAATCACTAATAATCTGAAACAGTACGTCTGTCTGTGTGTTAATATCTCCAGTGTTTGTGAAGCAGATCATTTGGAAACAGTCGTGTTAGATCTTGAAGAGATCTAGCTCACAGCAAACACAGACTTCATATCTATCGAGCGGCTGTGCAGAGCTCCTCTTTAAAGCCCGTCTGAGCGGCTGGTAAACGCAGGATTTGGATCTCCTCCTGCAGAAACTCTTCTTCAAACTCCTCTTCTCTTCCTGTTGGCTACAGCATTAGATGTTCCAAGTAATAAATACAGTAAATATTAAATATTGATGGCTTTTATCACTCTTACTGTAGGATTTAGGAGTCAGAGGCAGCTTTTAGAGCGTGTTCCTGTTAGCAGTGCACTCATAAATAAACAGGAAACTTTCATCCTAAAGAAAAAATGTAATCTGATGATTCTGAAGCATCATTTTCAGATTTGTGGATGTTTCTCTGTAATAAATGTTGAAGTTAGTTCAGTTTGGATTGACATATGGCTCACGACATCAGGTGCAAAAGGTTTTTTAAAAAAAACCTTGAGGGCCTTTGTGAATGTTGTTCAAACTGTTACTCCTAACTTAATTTCTTTTTCCATCCAACACTGTCTTTATCTTTATCGTCTCACCTCAACGATGCGAGATTAATAAAAACCTCTAAAATAGAAAAAAAAGTTCAATTAAACTCCTTATCCTCCCTCTAAAGTTCATCTTCTTGCTTTACTGGCTTTCACCCCCATGTGTATCTAAGTTTTGGGGTTTTTGATAGAATCTGAGAGGGAACAGTAAAGCTGTATTCACACCAGATCTGTCTCTGCTGCACGTTGACTATCTTATCCGTCAGTTCACATGTCAGAAAGCCCGAGTCCAGAGACCCAGGAGTTCCCCAACAAGTTCCAATTTATTTTGAAAGTCCCTGGATTTTTTTTTTCTGGGGGTGAGAGATAAAAAATAATTCACAGTATTGTGATTTTTTTTTAAAATTTAAATACCCTTTTTTTTCAAATTTAAATCCTTTTCTTTAGTCTTTGTTTATAAGCATGTTGGGAAAAAAGTTACCACATTTCTCCAGCAGGGGGTGAAATGTTTTTCTTTGTCTATCTAGTAAACATGATATCAGATCCCCTGAATAAAATCTGACTCACATGTTATGAGCAGTTTTTGGGAAATATATGGCTCTTGATATAGCCTGTAGACATCATTATATTATATCTTTTCACATGGTGTGGTGTTAAAAAAAAGCAAACTTAAAATCAGAAAAATCAAATCAAATCAGCACCCCAAAATTGTAAAAAAAAATCCAATCTGAAGAAAAGCATGTTGACCCAGCCCTGGTGGTTTCTGTGCCTGAGTTCCTGTCCCACTTAGTCTGCTCTGTGCAGACTGATACAGCTAAATCAGGAGGCTTGTGTGTCTGATCAGGAGAATACCGAACGGACACAGCTGAGACAGATCTGGTGTGATTTTCAGACGCTTTCTCGCCTTTTAACGTCAGATAGCCAGCGATCGTTTCCCCCCCCCAAAAATGTCAACCTGCACCTTTAAGAAAGTGGGCGTTCCTGCTCTGCGTCTATGAACCCGACAGTCAAACTGTTTGTCCCAGAGTTGGATGAAGAAGTGATCAGCACTCACACAGATACAGTGAAGGCTCTCTGCTGTAAACGAGGGAACCTTAAAAAGCAAACACTCGCTTCCTAAAAACAAACCCATCACAGCAAGCTACAGTACGACTCTGACACGATGAGAGGTTAGAGGTTGTTTCCTCGCCATGAATGCCACAGCAACGACATAAAAAAAGATTAGTGGTCCATCTTTACAAACATTCAGAAGTATTAAAAAAAGCTTCTGTCAGTTTCAGATATAAAAAAAAAGAATCACGGCGTTTTGTTCAAAGTGTCTTCAGCTGATCCGACCATCAAGGTTTCATAAAAACTCCTAGTTCTCCCAGTCAGTGCAGGGCAGGCCTTCATCCTCGGACTCGGACTCTGGGGAAGCCTCTTTGATTCTCCTCAGGGCCTCGTGGATGCTGCGGGTCAGAGCGTCGGCAGAGTGAGGGAAGGTCTTGGCGTGACGCTGCTCGGGTCGGTTGCGTACCTTCCTCAGCCGGACGCCCTGACGGATCTGAGCCAGGATGTTGTTGCTGTCATCATCAGGATCTGGGGCTAGGACTCGCAGCTCAGCTTTTCTCAGGTGGAAGCTGCCCCGTTTGAGGGAGGCCAGGACCTCATCCATGGGGGAGCTCGCTGTGGAGACACAGACAAGACGGTTCTGGTTTCAACTAATTCAGTGTATGAAAACTGTAAACATGTGTAAACCTCAATGCTACCACTCACCTCGTCTCCACTGCGATGAGTCCAGAGAGGCGGTCTTCCTCAGCTTCTTCCTCGCCGTCAGCAGCTGACTGCTATCGAAGAACCGGGGCGAGAACGGCGCCAAAGGCAGAGAGGAAGGCTCTGGTTCATTTGACTTCAGCCTCATTGGACTCTCTGAGGAGCTCCTCTCACCTGGTGGTGTCATGTCTTCTAAAGATGGCGGTGGAGGAGGAGGAGGGGGAGGTGGTGGAGGAGGTGGCGGCGGAGGAGGGGGAGGAGCCAGTGACAGAACAGCTGAGGAGGCTGAGAGAGGAGGCAGTGAGAGGAAAGGAGGAGAGGAGTCCAGAGTCTGGAGTGGAACAGCAGGTAGAGAGACGCTGTCGCAGGCACAGGCGTCCGGCGGTGGAGGAGCAGAGAGTTCTGGGAGGTCGGAGATGAGGTCGGTCTGGACGCTGGTGGTCTGAGTGCTTGGCTGCTGCTGGACGCCTTTTCTCCGGCTGTGAGGCTGAGTGAGGCGCAGGCGGGTAGACTTCAGAGTCACTTGACCGGGATAACGCTGTGAGGGGGTCAAAAAGGTCAAAGTCACTGCATGTTTACGACCCCTAACGTCTGGATCCAGGATTACTTTTAAAGGATTCTTTATCATTGTGAGATAAGGCCGTTTTCACCATATGTGTATATAACTCCACGATAAATGGTCGGATTGCTTTGCAAAACAATACAAGACAAGGTCACCATAATTTCTGACAGATGTAAAAGTACGATCCAGATCCTGGCAATATTCTGGATACTAAGGTCTGGAATATGAAATATGTACTGGGTCATCATAATTTTCAACACTGTCAGGTCACAAATTATCGCACAAACCTGCAACTAACACCAAATTGTAGCAGACAGTCTGTTGAAAGGGAGTATAACATTAAAGTAGGACTAAAGTGTTGCGTGACAACACACACAGTATGCTTGGCGGAGGTCTGCGCTCTCTGAGTGTTTTTCTAGTTAACCATGGATCTCTCTGGCAGGTCCACAGCAAAGATCTCGAGAAACCTACAAGACCAGCTTTTTAAGACAAAATTTGTTGTCATTTGGTGCTACATAAATAAAGTTTGATTGAAGTTAAAGTTGTGGTAGTGTTGCATAAAAAGTTGAACCTGTTTGAGGCTGCGCAGTCGGTCCAGAGTCCTCTGCCTCTCCTGACTCACTCTGGCGATTCTCTTGGCTTCATCTTCTTCTGCTTCTTCTCCCTGAATAGAAACATTTACATCTTTAGATCAAACACAAACATGACACGTTTCAGAGGATTATCGTTAACTTTTTAGAAACACTGCTAATGCCGGATGTCAACAACAGTTTAAAGGGATAATTTGACTTTTGCATGCAGCTCTCAGACCGATCAGATGCCAGTAAGTTCTCAACATGCACCAGAATTTAAAAGTTAGCTCACCCAACGATATTTGGGTTTGCAGAACCAACATTTCAAAAAACATAATCATAATTTAGTTAACTGTCTCAGCGAGCATCTATTTACAATGAATTCATTGAGAAGCATTCCTTTAATTAATGGAATTTTGAAAAGTGGACCAATCAGGCTCTGACCTGTTCCAGTGAGTGCAGAGAGTCTCCGTCTCCTCGTTGTTGGATCTTCTGGTTGTGGTTGACGATACAGATTTCCTGTCAGAACAAAAAAAAGTTTATGAGTAAATCCAAAACTGAAAGTCTGTCCAGGTTTCTGTCTGTCTGCTCTCACCTTCTTGTTTTTGAGGTAGACTTTCTTGGCAGTGATGCGTCCTCTCCGGGCCTCCAGCTGTCGCGTCCTCTGCTGCAGGACGCACAGTTCTTCATCTCTGAGTGGGGACGGAGGGGAAGCGGGGTCTTCTTCACCCTTCATGGCATCGGGACTCTCGAAGGCGTCGTAGTACACAACCTCGTCCTGTCGGTCTGAGGAAAAAATCACAACACGTGAGAGTTAATCACACGTTGAGGACAGGATCTGAGTTTATTTCAAACACCTAAAAGGAATCAAACTGTTTGAGTTTGTCTTTTTAAGACTCTGTAGAGATCAGTTTTTATTTATCAAGGGTTTCACAGAGATTAGAACGTCACATTTTAAATGTTTCTAAAGGAGTGCCCCAAGACTCAGTTCTGGGACCCATTTTATTTTCAACATATCAACAATCTGTGTACTAATGTGTCAAAAGCGTTTTATCATTTTTATGCAGATGATACCATTATTTATTGCTGTTCATCCTCACTAACTCAGGCTTTTCTTACTTTAATTGATTTCATGTAAAAGAGACTTTTATCCCAATGGGTCTTTGAATATAAAATAAATGAAAATAAAAATAAAATAAATGACCCCAGACGTGTATTAGGGCTCCAAAACAGTTGTTGGTAATCTCACTGACTGCTAAACAAACCTACCTATGGGTACAAATAAAGTAATCTGAACCTGAACCTGAACCGAAAGGACGACCACCTGCTCACCTGTCATCTGCCTGCGCAGACTCTGCAGCTGCGCAGTCAGCAGCAGCTCCTCACAGCGCAGCACCTCAGCCTGGATGTCATAGAGCTGCAGCTGTAACTCGTAGTACAGCGCCTCCAGCTGGTCCAGACGCAGCATGGCGTCCTCTCCACCCTGCAGACTCTGCATCTAACGACACACAAACACAGAAACACACCATGAGAGGAGTCTCTCTGCTGTCTTCTCCTTCCTGCTCCCCTCAAACGTTGTGTTTCTTACTGTTTTTACGACAGCTGACTGAAGCAGCCATCCTGTTGACTCCAAAGTGTGAGCTTTTCTGTATTTTCACACACACACACACACACACACACTCACTGATCATTTCACCCTCACAGTCAGTGAGTCATCTCTCTCTCAGGATGTTTTTTCTCTCCATTACAGGATGTTTGAGCCATGAGCTCATTTTTCAAACATGACTCTTATCTCCTTTTTCCTCCTCTCTCAGCCTGTCTGTGCCCGAGTGTTTAGTGTCTCTGACTGCTGTGGTTATTGTTTCTGACATAGAGAATCACAGGCTTTTTGTAATCTGTGTGTTGGATATTTATGTGTGTGTGGAGGTGTGGAGGGAGGGTGTTTCTCTACCTCCTCCTTCAGGCTGTGCTTCCTCTGCTCCAGGCAGATTTCCTTCGCCCTCATCAGCTGCAGAGTTTCTTTGGACACAGCGTACTGAAGCCGCTCCATGCGCTCCACCGCCGCTGCCCACGCCGACTTTCCAAACTTCCTCTGGTCAGCTCGCATCCGCTCATACAAAGCTGCAACACACAACCAGAGACAGAACTATTTATTTCCTGATCTAACATATTTTGATTTTCAGACAGTTGATCCAACAAGAAACACATTTTAAAACCTAAATCTTCTGGAGACTCCGGCATGTGAGAGGTTAAAGATGCTGTTAAATCATCTCTACGTGGAGCATCAGCTGCACTTTGTCATGAAGTAAACACACAACACAAAGGTTCAAAGGTCACAGATAAACAGAGCCCCTCAGAGAGTCTCCTCTTACCTTTCTGTGCACGAGTCGTGGTTTCAAAGAACTTGACGGTCAGGTCCTGGATGGAGAGCACAGCGGCGTGGGCCTTCTTCTGCCACTCCTCGCCTTCCTTTCTCAAGCCTTCCACGCGACGGGGACCCAGACGCTCGGTCTCCAGAGAGATCTGATGGGGGTCAAAGAGGGTCAGATGTTCAATATGTGTATCAGTAGAGGAGATAAAGTTCAGTCAGTGTCGATGAGAGGCTGAATCATTGAGTTTTTCATCTTCACTTCACTTCTTATTAAAGGGGACATATCATGCTTGTTTCTCCTTTTCACTATGCCAGACTAGGATGCCTATAAAGCATTTCTGCCCTCAGTACAAGTCATTTAGTTCCTTCATTTCACCACAATAGCGTTCTCAATATCCTCATTTAAGGCCATTCTGAAGATCCCATTGAAACACTCCGTTTCGAGAATGACCTCCAGTAACCTCGCAACGTCACAGCCCTTTGTGCTCTGATTGGTCAGTTCTATCAGAGGGGCAGAGGGGGTAGAGCCAGGGGGCGGTTTTTGCAGCATGGCAGTATTTACAAAATCGCCATATTAGATGGAGCAGACCGAGCGAGTTTGCTGTTTGCCAAAACTTCACCTTAAGGCATTGATAGCACTAATAAAATGGCAGAGTGTAGGATACGTCCTTTTGTATTGGACCCCGAGTCAGACGCGGACGGTTCTGCAGCTCAGGAGGAAGAAAATTCACCTCGACACAGATCATCTCAGGACGCTTCAGTGTGGTGAGTCAAACCGGTACAGTAACATGTATAATTTAGACGTGGAAATATAGGCTTCACCAATAAACTATTTCTATAACAGGGCTCCATCCTGCTCCTTCATTTTTCTCTGTCTGTTTTATCCATCATGCTGAAAGTGTAGTCTAAAGATCGCCTCTACGGTCAGTTCCTCACTATGTTATTACCGCAGCATTATTGTGGTCCAGGTTCACGGTGCATGTCAGAACAAGCATGCAAATATCACAGTCTCACAAGTATTACGACGTCTGCTAAAACTACAGTGTTTTAACTGCTAACTTTAACTGCTACTTCACCATGTAAAGCCGAGCTGCTCAGCAGAGCAGAGTCCCTGCATCCAGCACTCAGTCAAGTCAGCCAGAGCTGGTAGGGAGCTTTATTTATACTCGGCTCTTGGTGGGTGTATCCCTCGGTGGCGGTTGTGTGACTAACTGACATCACAGAGGAGGAGCTGCTTTATCAGATTACTCCAATAAAAAGAGAGGATCCTCGTGTCGTAAGGAAGATCGAAATCTCGCGGCCAACTGGCAATGACCTATTTTCAGAGGCATCAAATCTCGTTCTAGGATATCAGAAAAAATACAATATCTAATTTTTTGAAAATTCAGGGGGTGAAAGGTCTTGTTTTCAAATGTATTATAAAGGGAAAGTATTAAATCAGGGATCAGCATGATATGTCCCCTTTAAGTATGCACACAGGCTGCCAGGGGTCTGCTGCTGTGACACATTACCTCACTCACTGTAATAAACAAAGGTATTGTGGGTTAGGATTGCTCTGCTAAACAGCTGGGAGGGGCTAAGGTACACTGAGAATTAGGAAACAAAGCAATGGAGGACAAAGAAAGAGTGACCAGTGATGCATGAGAAGAACATGAAGCCAGGTAAGAAGCGGTGTCTTCTTCTGTCAGCTACAGAAGATGACAGTCCTAAAATTAGACAACTGACGCCAAATGCTTTGAGTATTATACAGTAAATCGTTTCTTGATGATGCAAATTGTTGTAATCTCTTGAACGCACCCCGTATTTCCTGCAGAATCTGTGCACAGCTTTTAAACCCCCTGAGCTGAGCAGTACCTGAATCCTCCAGCAGGTGGCAGTAACAGTGATGGTGACCAAAGAGAAGTTGGAGCATGTTTATGTTTTTAGAGTGACACTAACCCAGTGTCCTACTGAGCCGCTGAACAACAAAGACCAAAACCTGAACACAGTTTGGAGTTTTCACCACCTGGATCAAAAACAAAAATCACAAGTGGAGCGTTTGAGCGGCTCACAGCTCGTGTCTGGACATGTGAAAAATAGTGAGAAAGAGGGGGAAAAGCTCTGCCACGTGGAGTCTGAACCCCCCGACCGCCCTCCTCCTTCTCCTCCTCCTCTAGACCACATGGAACAAAATGTACACACACACACACACACACACACACACACACTTCCAGCAGGGCTGCGTTCACTTGCAGGCTTATTAATATCTGGATGGGAAACAGATGTGTGTCGGTGCTCAAAAATAAACAAGAGCACAGCGATTACTGACAGAGCTCTTTATCCATGTCATAGCTCCGTATTGTGTCTGTGTTACAGTAAGAGTGTGTCTGTGCGAGTGTGTGTCTGCACGTGAGGGATGTTAGGGGTGAAACTGGGAGCGAGTAAGGGTGGGGGGAGGGATTACGTCAGACACCAGAGAGGAAACTGTAAGAACTGAGAGTGTGACAGAAAGCAGAAGGAATGAAAGAAACAGGGAGGATCTGGAAACTTCACCTGCCTGTGAAGACGACACGAGAAGGATCCAAACACCAAACACAGAGCGACAAATGGCTCAGACACAAACACTGCTCTGACCTCTGTGACTCCTCAAACTGAGGCCAAACATCCCCGCATCAGTCAGCGCTCTGATTGTCAGTCTGCTCGACTGGTTTTACACAAAACAGGAGCATCCTCACCTCTGCTCAGATGTTTTTCTAGGCTTGCTTGTGTTTTTCCAGCGAATCATCAGTCATCTGCTTCAATCAAAAAGCTGTAAAGACTAAGCAACGAGAAATCATGACATAAAAGCTCCTACGTGCGTTCAAATACTGTCATATACTGATGAAACCAAACCTCACCTGTCCCTCAGGTGTCTCTTGATACCGGATGATTATTGGACAGTTTTCTGCAGTGCTGTGTAAACATCACCAAAATCTGCTTCTGACCAAGGGAGATGTTTTCCATCAGGGGGCGATATGGGGAAAATATGTCAGGATGTTTTTGTGGCAGAATCAGTTTTGACCTGTGAACAACCTTTTAAGCCCCAAACATTTCCAGCCAGAGAATCAAACACTTCTCAGAATGTAAACTAACACCCTGCAGGGGAAGCAGCAAAGGAACCTGTGCTGAATACACCCTGATAAAAGTCTTGTTTTGTGTTTGAGGAACTAAAGCATCACTTTCCCCAAACTCTTTATATTAGCTCAGTCTTTAAAAGGAATAGTTCAGCATTTCTAAAGTGGGGTTGTAAGAGGTATTTGTCAGCGGTCAGTGTTTTACCCTAAAGGGATATCGATCAGGTCGGCCTGTTTGCTGAGATGCCTGGCGTTGCTTGAGTGGAAGCTTGTTGCAGCAGCTCTGTCTTTATTTTTCTTTTTCCTCCTTTTTTGTTCTTCTCTTTTTAGCTGTTGTTCTATGTTTCATTTCTTGGTCATTGACACCAAACTGGTTTGGTTTTCAGTGGTGCTTTTTAGGGGTGTAACGGTACATGTATTCGTGCCAAACCACTCCATAAGGTCGTTCGGTTCGGTACAGTGCTGTATTTGAATGAGTACAGTAAGTTAACGTTAGCCACTGCACATGGCTCTTTAATATTCATGTGAGTACTCTTCTATGATTGGCTGAGCAAGGAAGTCATTTTAATATTCATGAGGAAAGTGGTCTGTGATTGGTGCTTTGCAATCATGTGCATATCATGTGGACGTGACGTCTCACGGTGGGCCAATCAGAAGATGAATATCAAGCTTCTGATGAGCTTCCGTAGCCACCGGAGCTTGTGTCTGAATTGTGCATCATGGCTGCTGCTAACGACCAAAGAGCCTCCCCTCTCACTGTATAATGGCAAGTTTTTGGTTTAATAAACATGCTAAACAAGCAAATGGTTTTGCGTTGTTCCATACTCTACCGAAAATGTACTGAACCGTGACCCTAAAACCAAAAACAAAACGTGATTTTTGTGTACCGTTACACCCTTAGTGCTTTTACTGTTTTTGTTCCTGTGTGTTTCCAGAGATCCTACATGCAACCCTGATTGTATTGTTTACATACAAGATCAGCTGTTAGCAGCCTGTAGCATGTCAATGCTAACCAGTGCTAGGCCTGATGTTCCCTGTGAGCTGAGGAGATGTAAGATGGTGTGCTGGTGCTGCAGTGTGAGCTAAGAAGAGACAACATCGACCTGTCCTTCCATCCATGGTTATGTTGAATGTAAGATCGATCTCAAATAAGATGGACGAGCTAGCGGTGCTAACCCAGCACCAGAGGGCAGAGTAGCATCATGCTGTTCACTGATATGGCTAACGGAGCTAACACCGGACACCAACACCACATTGGGAGGATTTAATCTGCTGTGAGTGGACAGGATACAGGACAGCGAGACTGAAGAGACTGGTGAAGAAGTCCAGCTCACTCCTGGACCCTGTGAAGGTGGTGAATGAGTGAGGAATTATGGTCAAGTTGTTGTCCCTGATGGACATTTTTCTTCTGGTTGACACTTATTATATTATTCTAATTATATGTTCTTGAATGTTTCGCACAATTTACTTTCTTGTGTTGATGCTTTGGCATGGTATTCTATCTAATGTCAACCTATCACCTGCTGCAGACTGGACCAGCATTATCATTGAATTTAGCTCCTTTTCACAGACTCCAGACAAAGCATTATTTGTGTTACCTGTGCCTTCTCTACAGGAACTTTCAAACTGCAGCTTGTGAGAGGTAACAGGTAATAAACATGATGTTAGTTTCCCTCGCGCCTATAACCACCTGGTGTCAGTGAGTTCCTGACTTAATCTCCGCCTCATAAATAACCCACTGGCCCTGTATCTGCAGGTGATTCTTTTGACACCTGTTTAGTCTCTGTGCAATGAGGGACAGAGCTGAAACTGCTCCAGGAAGCAGCAGGAGAGCTGAGAGTGACCTCCTCTAACACCTCTGGACAACAGCTGCTGGTGACAAAACACAGGCGCGTCAGACTCCTGGAGATAGAAGTGACGCCGGCGCTTAAATTAGAGCCTGCTTATCTCATTTGGTCAGAATAGGAACTAAAAGAGACCAGAGAGGGAGAGGCAAAGGGATAAAACTTTGATTTAAGGGTTTAAGTAAAGAAATCTGAATTTATTCTAACTTTTAAATCATCTGACACAGAATCATTCTTTTCTCAGAGTCACTGCCTCATTTGAGTTCAACACTGACTTTTTCTACATTTGTGTAAAATTTGCATCACAGCTGGAGGCCAACACAGCAGGTGCTCACAGGTATCTCCATGACAACTGTTGCTACGTAATGATACAGGTGATGTGAAACAGAAACAAGAGCTGGCTCAGACACATTAGAGAGGAAGCACATCTTTAATTCATGGCCGCCCTCTGACCTGCAGGGAACACAACACCGCTCTCTGCTTCAGGGAACCATCAGCCCAACAATGAAGAGTCACTGAAACACTCCTCACCTTTTGTTGAGTCATTCAGGTGAGCTCTCATTCAGGGATACATCTGCTCATTCATTCCGCGGAGCGACTTTAGCATCTCTGTGTCATTTATCTGTTACAGAGAACAACTGTTCCCAAACCTTTCAGCCCAACATCCCCCAAACATTGGGTGCAAGAAACATCTGACCTCCTAATGTAGGAAAACACAAACAGTCCAATCCTAAAACATACAAAAATGAACTAAAAAAGGCCTGAGGTACTTTATTTAGCTGATGTGTAAAATGAGACTACCAATGGCCACATATTTCTGTTTCCTGAATTAATCAGCCTCCACTTATACCATCATTATCCTGGTTTAGTCACCTCAGGGAAGAATTGTGGAAAACAGATCAAACACTTTCTGTTGGCATGGTTTTATATCAAATTTAACCTCTTTTTTTGTTCACATGTTTATAATCTTGTATAAATCATGCCTTTTTACTGTTTTGCGAACCCTGCTTTGGGAACCACTGGAAAACCGAGGCTTCAATATGCGTGGTCTCAAAGTCCTTCACTGAGCTCAGAAAAGCTTTTCTCTGATTGACACAGATCCAAACAAAATTTGCAGTATTATGATTTAACGATTCATTAATTACAGAAAAAGTTGGTTAAAAAATGAAACATTTTACTTCACTCCTCTATTCAGCCTCTAGTGTCACTTCATCCAGAAGGAAGTAGTGAGATGATCCCGGCTCAGAGGTATTGTGGTGCCAATGGGTTTTGATGTTATTGTGAAGTTACTCAAAGAAGTTGATCAAACTCTTAAAAGACTGAGATCAGTTGATCTGTTTATATTGAGCCAAGGATATTTGATTTAATAATTTTTCATTGAAGAGTATTCATTTAAAGTTATGAACACATTGGTATGGAATAAAGTGTTGTTAAGGTAAGGTATCAGTATTGGTACAGGTATCAAAAATTTTTGATTGATACCCAGTACTCAAGGCCTTTGCACACTGAGTCAATTTTTTCCGTCTGAAATTGACACGTTATAGAAATAAAACATTGATCTCATATTGTGTCAATCATGTTTGTAAACTGATGTTGAAACCTTCGACCATCATTAAATTTTTTTAGAACAGGTTCAGCTTTCCGTGGGTTTTTTTGCATCCACCCAGCTTTTTTCCAGAGTTGTATGTAAGGGTAAACACCAGGTTTAAAAAAATGAAGCCTGTGCTGAAGTGCTTTAAGTTCACCAGCCTTGAGTGAATTCGTTGAGAATTCACTCGAGGCTGGCTGCAGAAAGACGAGAAGTCACGGTCACATCCAGCCAAAAAAACTTTCTCTAGTTTTACGGCATTAAAAAACATACTTACAGCCTGGTTCAAAAACGGCTTGAGTGTGAAACATTGATTTTACTATTGGCACACACTTTACAGTTTAGAAGTTATAAGGATCGTTTGATTGTCAAATCAGAGACAGAGCCCAGGTCACGTGACTGAGGGGCGCATGTAGCTGTGCGAAAGCCAGCGTTATAACCAATATGGCTGCGTCCGGGGTTTGGCTTAATTTCACTGTTTCAGGAACAGACTGGTGACACTGCGGCTACTTGCAAAGTCACTTTTTCTGTAGCTTCGGGCTTTGTTAAGTTTTGTATTTTCAGAAGTGGATGGGCCCAGTGTTTTCCTTTTCTTTTCTCGAAGTCATTCACTGTTTCCATTTTTATCATACTGCAAATTTTCACAATTAACAGGAAACTAAACGCATCAGACTCAGTGTACAAGGTGTCTTTGTGTGAAGTTTTTTTTTTTTTTTTTACTTTTTTTTGGATCAGATTACCCATCCAAAAAACACATCCAAGAATAACAGACTCAGTGTGCAAAGGCCTTAACTGTGTTGCCTGTATCAGTATCATTGTTTTCAGTGCTTCTTGTTGGCCGTCACTGCAACTCATTGTATATGCTGCTGCTGAAACTAAGAACTGGGTATTGAAAAAGGCAGGATCACTTTAAAAAAAAAGATATTAAAGAATAAAAATATGTAAGCAATTTCAAAAACACCTGTATCTCATCATTATAAAACCATCCTAAAGTTTAAACATGTCTCTCTATCTACACCCAATGTTTGTGAAACTGACAAACATCAATAAAGATGTGGGTTGTGTTTATCTCACCAGGTCAGAGGTCAGTGTCAGGTCAGATTACCGGGGTTGCTTTAACAGCTTGTGAAAATCTAATTGTACTTTGTCCTGTAAATCTGTGGATGGTTATGTGCCAAGATGTTTTGGAGTTTGTAAAGCCCTGTAAAACCCGAGCTGCTCCACACAGACAGAACAACCGAGTCAAACTTCAGAGAGTCAGAGTGGAAATATCTGAAATCCTGCCCCTGATGTATAAAAAAGTCAGGTAAATGGTAAAAAGACACCCATTAAAGACTCAAATATAGTAAAATTTAAGACCTCTGAAGAAGATTTAGCCTCACGCTTATATCACAGCCTACAAAACCAGAGAAAATGCTCCTCCTAACCTCACAGATCCTCCTCCTGCTTTCTGCACTACATTCCTCTGACTGCTCGACGCCTCAGTTGGACAAGCCTGAGTCCTAATTTCAGTTCATTTAAAGAGTCTGGCTTTGGGCCTGGAGCACTGCGGTGGCTTCACGACCTCACACGTGTCGGTCACACTTTCAGTCGTCTGATACTCTGCTGTTTTGGCCTTTTCACGTCTCGTTCGTGTTGATGCAAACTGTGTGTAAATTACAGTTTTCTGTTTCTGGCTCCTTCTCCAAAACAGGGAGAGTATCCCTGCTCTCCTGACTCAGCTGTTTGGGAGAAACCAGCCTCATCTGCCGGCACCCGGGATTGATTTGCATACAGCTTTGTTTTCAGCCGTTGGATCGGCCTGAGGGCAGCAGGTGGTGGAGCTGAAACTTTGGCATCATTCAGCATTCAGGTTCTGAGAAATGAAGCATGTCAGAATCTAACGAGAAGAATTAATGGGACACGAGCACCTGAAGTCTTTTAGGAAAACACGTGACGAGACACTGAGCAGTGGGTTGTCATATTTGGCCTCACCTGTATTTGAAGTGATGCCTCTGATATCTTTACTCATCTCTTATATGAGTAAAAGTTTGGAGCAATACACAGCCAAGGGTTGTGTCTGCATGCTGTGGCTTCTGGTCAATTTTGCCTAAACATTTGCTTGAGTCTATTTTTAGCTGCAGATTAATACTGATGCAGTGGTTTAGGGAGTGTTTGCAGCCACAGCAGGATGTTTGTGTGATTTGTGCTTTCAGGATCACAAACTTGAAGTTTTTTGTCCAGAGATTTGTTGTCGACAAGAAAACATTCAAACATCATCAGACTGATCCTTCAAGACAAAGTTCTCCATAATTTTCAGCGACATTTCTTAATTTAGCTCCCCACTCCGCCCAAGAACCCAAATACCATCATAATGCTCTCTCATAAACACACCCACAGAGCCGCTTGTGTTGGTTAGTGACACGATGCTGCTAGAGGAATGCAGTTTAAAGAGCAGATTACTCACAACACAACAGAGGAGAGAGAGTCTATGAGAGGAGAGATAGGAATACTGCATAACGTGATCAAAAAGCAGGCGTAGTTAAGTGTAATTTAATCCTAGATCACAGGACCGGGCTGGCCAACACAAGTCTTTGGCTGAGCTTTGCACATGCCTTTTCTAACGGCTGGATATTTCTGTTTTCTTCTGTTTCCCCACTTTCTCCTCTGTTTGTGTCTCATATTCCCTCCCAGCTCTTCCTGGGGAATCCTGTGCTCTATCCAAACCAGGTTCTCCTCTCTGGAGCAGAGTCTCCCCCTTGATTCCTCTCTACATCAGCCTGATACACTGAATCCTCACACAAAGACCAGTATTTAATTTGTGGTCAGGTCAGAGATGAAGCCAGTTACAATTGAATAAAAGCCTGCCTCCATTACAGGCCTGGGCCTTGTGCTCTCATCCACTTGTATTCACATTTATGGTGAGCTGGATGGAGAGGGAAAGGCCTTACTATTGCATTGTAGAGTCTATTCATGGCAGATTTTACAGTTTATAACCAGCTGACTTCCTGGGGCAAGCTAGAAAAACACTTGTTCAAATATAAACGAATAAAAACCTCCGTTGTATGTAATGGTGCTGCCTTAAAATGACAAAATAGTAACATGTAGGGATGCACCGTTATAAAAATTTTGGCATCTACCAATATCCGATATCAATATTGCTGTTATGGCCGATAACTGATATTTACTGATATCAATATTGGTTAAAAAAAAATAATAATAACAATCCAAGATGATGTGTCGATGTAGTTCAAAAAAGCATGTTTTGTCTGTTTTTTGGATCAATATCAGGAGGAGAAGTGTCCACTTTTACACATCAGTTGATGCAGATATGTTAAAAAAAATGACCAACATCAGCTGATACCGATATTGATACCAATATATGGTGCATCCCTTGTAACACAACAGTAATATTGATGAATACTAGAGGTGATATAAAATAAGAAATAAAAGTATGCAAGTTTAATGCTGATATCGTATCGGATTAATAATCGGTATCGGAAGTGAAAATGTAATATCGGGACATCCCTAATGAATACTAACTAAAATATCCTGATTTTCTTGTCTAATGCTTTTTTAAACTCCAGCAAAACAACAGCAACTCTCAGCAGAAGGTGAAAAAGTCACTATGTGTGCCTGTCTGCTAATACTGGTGTTTGTGAATCAGGTGGGTTTTTTTTTTTACTTCTTTGCATAAAAAGGGCATAATGAATGCACAATGGTTCATTTAAATGTATGCAAATACTGCTGGTTCAGCACCAGTTTGTGAAGCACATCAGAGTATGTTTCTTTGTTTGCAAAAGTTTATCGAGTGAAAAGGTGTGCAATCATTTTGTGAATCATTCTTGATTGAGAATTTAAAATTGAGGCCTGTCTCTAATACAGGCCTGCTTCAAGTTAAGGCCTGGTACCATCTGCTGCAAAAGTAAATATCCAGGCTCATATTTGAGGATTGAAAATGGTAGAAGTCTAGAATAGTTGATACATTCTGGCTTACACCTGCTCTATATGTCAAACCCAACAAGGCAATAGCGCTCCCGTTTTACTAATGCTTTTGAAAATACTATAACGCCTCAACATTTTGGGCTGGTGAGAAAATTCAAACAGCTCCTTAAAGAATAGAAGACAAGCTTTATAGCAATATCCAGGGTATTCAAATTCAAATATGATTCATAGTAATTCAAATGAACGTCCTTTTTTGTTGTTGTTGTTGTAATGGTAAGTAGTCTTTGTTAACAGCATTAAGTATGATACTAAAACCCTTGTTTACATCTAGTTCAAGCCAGTCAAACATTTACTTGGGTTTAGGGCTGCAATGACAAATCGATAAAATCGCAAAAAAAATCAATTAGCAAAAGCGTCGACAATGTTCTTCATGCACTGTACTGCGCCATCTGTCTTCTTCCTTTTTGTTGGATTATTCAGTGGTTGGCAACTAGCTGAAGGTGCATTACTGCCACCTACTGGACTGGAGTGTTGATTACCTGGGCTGCAGGGCCGTATGCGTCACATATAAACAGATCAGTGCAGCGGAGGAGAAGCCGAGCCGGCAGGGGAGGGAAACAAGTAAACACGCAAATAATGACTCCAGAGTTTGGGTGTATTTCACGCCGAGTAAAAGTACTCAGCATACTAACTGCAACATTTTTTTCATTTCATATATTGTGAAATGCATGGTATGTCTTTTAGGACTTGTTTTGTCTTTTTATTAAATCATTACCCCGTTTGAAAACTACAAGGAGTTCATTGAAGCAACGTTAGCATTAGCGTTAGCTGCTACAGATAGCGGTAGGGCAGAGAGGGGGTGTACTGATTGACCTGCAGGTGAAAAGATTGACGACACATTTTTATTTACTAATTCACTAAGTTCTTAATCTGATGACATAACAATATATTCTCTATTATTTTGCTCATACTGTTGGTTCTTTAAGTGACAATACATTCGTGTTATTGGTTATACTTTATAATTTTAGCATCTGGTCAGCTTAAACTATGTTCATATAGGTTGTTTCTTTTTATATATCTTTAAGCAATCAATAGCCATCAACTAAAATAACGACACATTTGGTTTTGTGAATTTTACTATTATGCATTCTCATCCTTTTGTTTTCCCCCGATTCATCAATTAACCGTAAATATAATGGTCAGAGTAATTGATTTTTAAAATAATCGTTAGTTGCAGCCCTACTTAGGTTGTAAATTCTGTCTATCATGACATTTAGTCATCAATTTCCAAGCTTTCGAAAGAACAAACATTAAAGCTGTTTTTACTGTTAGCAGAAGTGAAGCTCTACATAAAATCTACTCAATATGGCTTTACGGAAATGTACTTTCTAGATTAAAGGTGTGTAAAAAGTCCTGACCCACTGACCCCAAACAGACATGCCGTTAGACCCCAAACAGACACTATGTGAAGACTGTAAGATAGTAACTTGAAGTTTTCCTCCCTTTCAAGCCTCTAATGAACAGAAAAAAACCAAGATGGAGAGCAGAAAGAGCGTGTGGAAAACAGAGGAGTGTGCTGAGGCTGCAGAATTACTGAGTGGTTTAGTGGCTGCTGTAATAATACTTATGCTGGTTGTTAAGCCGATCTGGGCGGGGGGAAAAGCCTCTCTGGCTGATCCTCTGCCCTCTACAACCCCCGGATGCAAAGCTTCAGAGAAGCACAGACGGTCTCTTACACCAGCATCATCACATGTACCCTCGGAAACAAACGCTAATGTCATTACAGCAGGCTTAGAAGCGTGGGCTCATACGAGGACAGTACCCTGAAGTGGTCCAAGGCCCATTTCCCAGCACTAACCTTCGCATTTAAAAACCTCAAACCAGAAAACGGCTGGTGGAGAATGAGTCCGTCCCAGCTCGCCGTCTACAGCGTGGTCTAAACCACTTTAAATCAAACCCTAAAACAGATGGTACTCGTATCTGTGAGAGTGTGTCCAATGTATTACCTTAATCTGCTGTCTGCGCAGCATCGCCAGCTCCCTCATGTCCCTGAAAGGCTGAAGCAGGTAATGGTAGAGCTGAGTCGTCGCCTCCAGCAGCTCTCCATACGCCTCGTCCTCCTCAGGGTACACCTGCAGCAGCTCCACCATGCTGTCCATGGCTTTGTGCTTATCCAACACCTGGGAGGGAACACACAGAGGGGAGATGAAGCAGGGAAACTGGTGCTGACACAGAAGCATGGGGTGTAACATATTTCATTTCATCATGAAAAGAGAAGCCTGGTAGTGTTTGAGGATTTTGTTGCAGGAAACAAATCCTATAAAAGGATGAAAGGACAAAGAGTCTGTGGAGGAGATATAAGCACGCCATCAAGAGTAATCATAGTGAAATATTCAAACATCACTTCTGACTCACTTGTGAGATTCTTCACAGGAAGGGACATTTACGTTTGGTTCATCCCAAAATAAATTCATTCACACCCTCTAGGACAGGATGGATGAGTCGTCAACAGTTTCTTTTTTTTTAGTTACAGGCTCGCCTCATGATATAGCAACAAAAACATCACCTATTAATGTATTCTGGGAAGTAAGATAGTGTGTGGGAATCACAGAGCAGTATGACTGCCCTCTGGTTTGCTGGTGTGATTCAAAATGTGGCTCTAGTGACTGTCTTCTTTCACACTTTGACAAATTCCTGATTCAGCAAAGTTCTTTCTCTTTGAATCTCTTGATACTTCTCACTTCACTTCTCAACTCTTGGAAACAATGCTGTTATAACTTAGTATATCCCTCCCCTGCTTTGTAAGAATCAACAGTTCTTTTCAAAGTCCCATCTAAAGTGAATTCCTTTGTTTTCAGTCTAAACTGAGGTTTTAATCCTGTGTGTGAAGTGTAGAACAACTGGATTGATGACAAGATGTGAGCATTACAAAGTTGTAGCACATGATTAACCTTTTACCAACTAAGGCTAAAGATGGTCTAGACATATTTAATTATGGCTGTAAAATGGCGTGAAAATGCTCAATGTCTTTGTCCTTTGTCCTTTTTTTCCAATACTACATGAACTTGATTTTTTTACTTCTGGCAAATCAGGAATGTAAAAGAAGAAAAAAAATGTTTTTTTAGGAGTTCAGAGAGACGGACAGTAATTAACAGACAGCACAGCTTCTCAGTGCTCCGTCAGAGTTGGAATTTTTTTGGAAAAACTGGAAAAACTTGAGGCCGCGCTTCAAGCCCTTTAGCATTTTGGCTACATTTTTGTTGTTTTGCGTTGTTTTGCTGTGCACAAGGACTAAATCTCATATCTCGTATATTTAAAGCCTCCTGCGACTTTCCTTTTCTCTTTATCTTTTTAATTATACTATTTTTTGTGTATATTTTTTCCAACTAACTGTCTATGGCACTGAAAAGAGAGGCTCTCCAATCTTGTTGTGTATCATGTATAATGACAATAAAGGCCATTCTGATTCTGATTCTAGCGGGGCTACTTCACATGCCCGTGACAACCATAATGAACCATGAAACAAGATGGTTATAAGCCCGACCCATTGCACTGTTTGGTGTAGTCGGATAGGAGATGTCAACAACAATTCATAGACATTTGGCTTTGGTAATTTTCTTCCTTACTAGATGTTTGATACTTCTTAGTTGGAAGAAAGTTATGCCACCATCTGATTACTTTTATTTTCATTCTATGTTTACTTTTCATTCAGCACTTATTTATTACAGAGATTCCACTGAGGGTTTGTAATGCTTAGAGGGGACATATCATGCTTGTTTCTCCTTTTCACTATGCCAGACTAGGATGCCTGTAAAGCATTTCTGCCCTCAGTATAAGTCATTTAGTTCCTTCATTGCCCCACAATAGCGTTCTCAATATCCTCAGTTTAGGCCATTCTGAAGATCTCGTTGAAACGCTCCGTTTCCAGAATGACCTCTAGTAACCTCGCAACGTCACAGCCCTTTGTGCTCTGATTGGTCAGTTCTATCAGAGGGGCAGAGGGGGTAGAGCCAGGGGGCGGTTTTTGCAGCATGGCAGTATTTACAAAATCGCCACATTGAATGGAGCAGACCGAGCGAGTTTGCCGTTTGCCAAAGCTTCACCGTAAGGCATTGATAGCAGTAATAAAATGACAGAGTGTAGGATACGTCCTTTTGTATTGGACCCCGAGTCAGACCCGGACGGTTCTGCAGCTCAGGAAGAAGAAAATCCACCTCGACACAGATCATCTCAGGACGCTTCAGTGTGGTGAGTCAAACGGGTACTGTAACATGTATAGTTTATTTGTTATACTCGGCTCTTGGTGGGTGTATCCCTCAGTGGCGGTTGTGTGACTAACTGACATCACAGAGGAGGAGCTGCTTTATCAGATTACTCCAATAAAAAGAAAGGTAGCTTGTGTCGTCACAACGTTCGAAATCTCGTGGCCATCTGGCAATGACCTATTTTCAGAGGCATCAAATCTCTTTAAATTGAAAAATAATAAAGAATAATATATCACTGGAGAGCTCTAAGTCTTGGGTGGTTGGTTTCATAGATTTTTTTAAATCTTAGGTTTGCCGTTTGTTTTTTTTCTGATTGAAAAAATGGTGACAGAGTTACAAAATAACCAATAGTAAATGTATTGCCAACGCTATCACAGTTGGTTGCACAACAGTGGCAGTTTTCGGTTGTAGTTTTTGCAAAATAATTTTGTTTCTCTGCGCAAAGTAAAAAAATAAAATAAAATACAGTGCAATATATCATGTCAAAACAGCTCTATCTCACTCATGGTGACCCTGTCAACTCAATTGTTTGTTGTATATTTGTCATAAAACAACAAAAATAAAGAGAAAAGAGTGTGTGGGAGTGTTTGATATTTTTGATGGACTGATTCCTCCCATGTAGAGAAAGAGGAGGAAGAGGACAAGAAAGACTGAAAAAAAGGCCAGTGTGAGATGCTGCATTTGTGTTTACCATCTTTGCAGAGCAACACGTTTGTAGTGTCACACAAGAAAAAACAGATGACAGTAAGATTTGTTCCAAGACATAGAAAATCTCACATTTCACTGCCTTTTAAACCTTTACCAGAAGGTACCTGTTCAACAAACACAGCCCATGTCATGGTGTTAATAATGTGTGAAGCTAGCTTTGCTTAATTCTTTGGAATTTTGGAACAACTTGATTTCATGTGAAGTGGGTCTAATTCTGACTAATTCAACAATGAGCCTCAAACAAAAGCTCTTTCAAAGCTGGAGGAGAAGAATAACAGGCCTAAGCTATAAAAGCAGCCCCAGTGAGTGTGTGTGACCAGGAGTGATACCATAAACTGTATGGTAATGTAGAGGAGAAAGAGAGGAAAGTTGCTCCAACAGTTGCTGATTCACACCATATGTCCAGCCATGCACAGACTCCTCATTGTTCACCACATAAACACAGTCAAAACAGCTATTGTACACACAAATACAATTCACGTCCAAGCTCTTAGAAACCAGCATCTCCAATTCAAATGGTACAATACTCCTCCTTCACTCCTGCTTCAGATAATATTGAAATGTTCCAGCAGCCAATCTTCATCCAAAGCGGTGTATAAAGTGCTCTCCTCTGTGAGCGGCTATAGATATGAATAGAGACTCTTATATTAACTCCAGGCTGATTTTTCCAAAGCCCTCCACGTTGGGGAACGGGGAAGACACTGCACGATTCAGCCCCAAACACTGCGCCCACTGTTTACCTTGAGCCTGTGTCTCCGTGGTAACCACAGGCCAACCGTACACCGACTCTTTGCCCCTACAGTCACTGTTGAACAGAAAACCCTCCAGGCTTATCAGCCTGCCTTTAGAGTGTCTTATTAATCCCAATACAGAGTTCTCTGACTGAGCTGATACCAGTCACTCTGCATGGGGTAGGAAGGAAAAGAAGACGTGCACACACCTGTTCAGTGCCACAAAAAGTCGATCATTAGGTATTATAACAGCTTGTGAGCTTGTTTTGAAATGCAAACTTTTTTCTTGGTATTTTTTCCTGTGAGTGAACATTTTTCCTGACATTTAAAAAAAAGTGGATGGCCTCCAGCTGCTCGGTGGATTAAAGCCGATGACCCTGCACTTAAAAGGCAGCAGGCGTTCTTACTAACAGACAAATGTTGGGTTGCTAGATGGGGTTTTGTTTTCTTTTAACACTTTGTGGCTGCACCCAAGAGCTCCAAAAGATTCTTCCTCTGTCTTTCATGAATTAAAACTTGTTTCTGGTTCAAGTTTCTGTCAAAGACTAATGCAAAGCCCCTAAAGCTGCTCTGAGGAGAGAGGATTGAGTGGAGAGGAGGAAAATCTTAGGAGTAACGTTTCAACCAGAGGGTCCAGGAACTTTTCGTCACCAGAACGAAATGGTTCCTGCGGCCAAGTGTTTGCCTGTGTTTCAACCACAAGGCTAAAGACCTGGATAAAGTATGCAAGATTAAAGAAGAAAAAATACAGATATTTGAAAAATCAGCACCAGATCATGCTTTACCTCACTGCAGATGGTTTATGGGATAATGCATTTAGCTCCCTGTCTGAATGCTGCAGTGTATCAAACTTTACAATATCAATAAGGGTGAAAAGTGACAGAAATAATCAGACTTTAAAACTTATTCTAAGGTTGTTGTTTTCTTAAACAGATTATAAACATACATAAGTTTCTAAACAAATGGTATGTAATGATGTGTTTTACATGAGCATTACTTCTAAAAATCAATTCAATAGAACATTATTTTCAACTTTGACATGAAGTTTGATTTTATTTTTTATTTTTAAAGCCACAATATCTGTTCACCTTGATTTATTACCCACTTAGTTAAGTTGTTCATATTGTGAGGAGTTTCTCAACTCAATCGCTGCTTTACCACTGTTGACCTCAGCTGTCTGTATTAAGCCTTCTTCTGTTTCATTTGTCTTTGTCTGAACCATACATTTTAGGAATACACCAGTCAGGGGTGAGTAATGGCTAGAACCTCACGATACAATAATATCACAATATTGTGATATAATGCAATATCCTACCCAGAGAACTATTTGATTGAAAACAGCTTTTCTATTTTATTGAGGTTAAAAAAGAAGCTATAAAGGTATAAAGAAAGTCAGTCGCAGTTTTTCATAAATACAATTAACTTGAAAACATAAAGTGTGTGTCAAGTTTGTCACTTAAACAAATACGACACAAAACTAATGATGTAAAAAATAATATAGGGTGAAAGATGTGGTCAGCTGGTGAAACTGGTAAATGTCACTTGGTGTAACTAATGTTCCTCATACAAGGTCTAATATTGTACAAAACATGACTATGATAGGGATGTCCCGATATTACATTTTCACTTCGAATACAATACCAATACTGCAGCATTGAGTACTGGCCGATACCGATGTTAGTCCGATACGATATCATCATTAAACATGCATACTTTTATTACTTATTTTGTAGTATGTCTGTCATGTTGGAAAAGGCTTGATTAAGTGATATTATTCAAACAAAGAACAGTAGTCAGCGACAGAAGGTATGAGGAAAAACTGACCCATTTATTATCAACCAATAGGTAACAAACAATGCTTATATTGGAGTGCTTAAATCGGAGATTTTGGATGCATTCCGATATGATACCGATACTTGTTTTTTTGCTGATATTGGACCTATATCCGATATCAATATCGGACTGGGACACCTCTAACTATGATTATTACTTAATCAGTCTACACTGTGAAAATTAAGCTTAAATAATTTCAAATAGGGATGCACAATATTATCGGCACAATATCGGTATCGGCTGATAAAAGCTTATAAACACGTTTATCGGTATCGGCAGATATGAAAATTTCTGCTGATAAGGTGCTATTCAGTTAGGATTATTATTATTTTCCATCTGAAAAATAAGCTCCTTAAATAAAATGTAGCACTTCATTTATTTGCACTGCAGAGCTCTGTGTCTGTCACCAGGTTGTTACCATAGCTCTAAAATAATCAAATGCAACTTGGTTATGTTTAAAAATGCATTGTACATTTAAAGTTCATGTGATCTAAAGAAAATATTTTTCTGTATTTCAATACTGAATGTCTTGAGTTTGAAAAAATAATAAATTTCTTATTTATGGTAAAATTAAATGTTTTTTGTCTTGTTTTATGTGTGTTTCTTGAACAAATAAGACCGTCACAATAAGAGTAACATATAAATTCCAGTACAGTATAGACTTAGCTTTCTTTACAGTGAAAAAAACAAACAAACTTGTGATTATCGGTATCGGCCAAAAGGGGTTTCGATATATCGGCATACCGGATATCGGCAAATGTCCAATATCGTGCATCCCTAATTTCAAACTAAATAAACTAATTTTTATTGTAATAAAATATTGACATTGATATGATATAGTTGAAATATTACTGGTCAAAGTTTCACTTTATATTGCTGTATTGTTATATTCACACCTGTAGCACCTTTTCAGTCTTTGTGTTGGTCTGATAAAGACTCTCTCAGCTAGATCAAATATGGGTGAAAAAGTGACCATTTGTAGGACAGATCCATAAAGGTCATCTGTTCAGTTCAAGTTACTACAGCCATAAATATAATTCTCTATTTCATCGTTACATTGAGAAATATTGAATCGATTGATATCAAAGCTAAGGTATCGGTATTGTCACTGACATGTACAAAGGGCTCCTTGTGGTGGCTGCTTTCACTTTCTGACCCAATAAAAGCATCAGCTTTTCAGAAATACTGACTTAAAATAAGAACAAATACCAAACTACTTCAGTGTACCTTATTTTGTGCAGATACCCCCGCAGAAAGCACTCCAGTGCGCTCTGACAGTATAATTACAGGATGCTCTGAGTGATATGAGCTATAGCATAGCTGCTCCAGCCCTATCATCAGGACTAACTCTTCCAGTTTGTCAGTTCTAAATCTGCTCTGTCTGGCTGGAGTACTTTTCTCTCCCTCTGCCTTTTAATTGAAGCGTCTCACAGGAAGCTGAGAGCAGACGCTTTCCTCTGACAGCTCTCTGAATGAAAGAGCTCTAAATGAGTCTAGAGCAGCCATCACACATGAATCAACTCAGACCTGCAACTGGGGATCCTTCAAGTTACGACAGCTCATCGTTTGCAGCATGCATGTGTGTTATGGTGCTAAAAATAATGATGTTAGTGGGTGAAACAAGACTTGCTTTTCCCAGGGTGAGTTTTGAACACAATCTAAGCCACTACGGTGTCCTGTAATGCAGACTAATCCCACTTAAGCACTAGTAGCTGATGTGTACACTCACCTTCAGAACTACAGACCCACTAACACAAAAAAGGCACAAACACAGAAAGTCCAAGACGACACACACAAACACAAAAAATTTCTCAAGTGTGTGTCAGATAAGCTTACAGGTGAAGTATGAGGATTAGAGCTATCATACCATGCTCATAAAGAGGTTTAAGAATCTAAACATGTCAACAGGAAAGTTAAAGCAGCTTTTACTCATCAGGTTTGAGATGCTCTGAAAACAGTAATCATAGAATTTACAGTAAACAGGGGTGATGAATCTACTTACTGTTCTAACAATGTGGTCGTACTGCTTTAGGTATGTTCACTGCAACGCTTTGGTTAATGTTTCTCTAGTTTTCACACCTTTGTATTCTAATCACACATAAATGACAACAAAGAGACCTGTAAAGCCATTAAAAGGTCACTTGTAGCCTGTAAAACGTGTGTGGTTTACTGCAGACAAGCAGGTAACCTGGTTTCACTGAGCAACAGGCCACAGATCAACTCAAAACTTGTGTGGTAAGAGCGCAGAAATATGTAAGACAGTTCACAGCCACAGAGTATCTTAGAGTTTTTCTCTCCTACTTATACTTTCCTCTAATCCCATAATATTTTAATCCCAATCTGAGGTCTCACTCTCATCATGGTGAGTGTTGGTGAAGAGATGAAAGAGGTGTGAAGTCTAGTGAGATGATTATGCTACATTTCTGTTGCTAAAGTGTCAGTGTACCAGTGGATACTTAATAATCTGAGTCCCAAACCTCATTAAATCCCCACTATATGAAGACGATACAACGTGTTTTCATTTCAGATTCAGTTATATTGAGCAGCTAACTGTTGTCTTAGCTGGTTAACTATTAAGTCAGAAAAATGTCGGAGAACAGCAAAAACTTATCCCAGAGTCCACGCAGCGTATTTGGACTTTGAATGACTCAATTCTTTATGAAAACACAATTTATTTTTCATCATCTACTAATCTTTCCATTGAAAATGATTGTTTTTCTACTGTTAGTAATCATTTTAGGGAAACTGAGCTATACTCACATGTAGAAAGGAGTGTTGCGTGATTCATCCCTGTGTCAAGATGTGATCAGCAACCTGCAGGAGGTTTTTCCCAACTAACAGCAAGGAGACGGTTGAATTCTTTAACTGGATAAAGTCCCTGTGAGAACTTCCTTAAAAAACCTTTTCACTCCCATATATGCCTAATCTTTGCCCGCGATTTAAAATGAAACTATCAGCAACAAAATTGGTTATTTTTTGAATATTATTTCTTAGTTTCCCTGTCCAGGTTGTCCGGGCCTGGACTGATAAGTTCACTGAAAGTCTTGTTGCTAACAAAAGCCCTGTTTCCACCAAGTGGCTCAGTTTGGTTCGTCTCAGTACAGCACACATTTTGTGGCATTTCCTTCGATTGAAACCAGGACAAGTCCCCAAATCGCAAACTGTATCATCCCACTTCTTGGTACCCTTCTGTTGGGGTGCAACAGAAGGTGAAGCTTACATGCCACCAACAAAGAAGGCCACAGTTGGCTACACAAACTGCAGCAATCTATACCAGACCGCTTAGTAGAAATGGGGCTTAAGAGATCTTGATAAAGTCTCACCTCTATATACCTGGCCATAATCTATCTTTAAATTAGATTATCTGCACCAATAAAATAGTTATTTAATGCTACTCCTAAGTTTCTCTGTCTGGGTCAGACAGGACTGGATTGATTTACTGTATGTTCACTGAAAGTCTTGTGGCCAACAAAGTTTAGCAGTTTCCTCTCTGAAGAAGGATTTTTGGATTAATTTTGTAGCAACAGTGGATACTGCAGCCTAACTTTTGGTCAGAGAAAGGACAGAGGAGCAGAAGAAAGCATAAAAGGAGAGTGATAGAGCCATGCTTTGCCATGCAGCAGTTATTCTGCAATGGTCTGTTCAAACTTAAGAGTCTATCAATAAAATGAAGTTAGCTCTGCTGGTGAGGTTGGAGGTGGTAGATGTGCACTGATAGTTACACATTACGGACTTGTCTCTGGTCTGTGAAACACTAAACAGACGGTTTGCACAACCTTCAGGACACTAAACTACTCACAGAGTTTACAAAGTTTGATTGATGTCACCTTCCAAACTACAAATAGACACATTACCTTGTTGCTTTGCATCCTGGGAAAAGTTGTCTTGAGCAAGGAAAAGTTGTGTTACAAAGAAGACCTGCTCTCCAAAACACATCTTTGCAAGAGTCTTCAGTCTTGTACCTGGGAGATAGTGCTCATTGGAAACACAGTCTTCTCCCCAGATAAGCACTATCTTTTCCAGACAGTCCTCACTGCACCTTTAAATACTATAGTAACAATCTGTATTGTGTTGGAGGGAAGCTTAAATTTAGTTTTTTAAACCAAACGAGTGAGGTTGTCGTGATAGTGACTTTGGGTTTGTCTTACGTTAGACAACTTACAGAATCCTTTGGTCAAGTTTCTGCGGCCTTTACGAGTAAAATATTGATCAATAATCAATGAATTTACGCATCATAGCTCACACCTATGAGCTTATGTGTTTCAAATCAAATAAATTTCCCATCTCCATCTCAGAAACAAGTTGGTCATTGTGTGATTGAACAATCTTCATCCTGTTTCAGCTGAACCTTTTCACAGCTATTTGTGCTTCGTGTGTCAATCAGACGAACAAAACAAGAAGACGATGACCTGGACGACTCAGCCTGAGGCTCTATCTCCTCTCGAACACTCAGACTGACTCTGATCAGGACTGTAATTTCGCCCAGACCCAACAGCTCCGCCGTATCTGGCACACTTCCTTCTGTAATTAATCATGTGTTTACTTTTCTACACGCCTGTCGAGTTAAATACATGCCTTCAGCTGTCTGCCCTAACACTGAAACTATCTCAGCAGCTGTGGTGACACAACGTTTCTCTCACTCCACCTCTAATTGTTCTCTGATGTTTCCATGTAACTCCCTTCAGACCGCTCAGCCAACTGGAGTGTGCTGTCTCTGGCCGGACCGGATCATATTTCAGGCCTGTGAACGTGCAGCCGCAACAGATGGTAGATCACAGAGGAGGAGGAGGAGGGGAGGAGGATAAAGGAAGAGGAGGAGAGTAAGCAGACCACAGCTACATTTAAAGCAAAGGTACCAGGAACTTAAGTCCCAGGAGCTTCTCCTGAAAAAGCAAATGGTCTATTATCATTCTCTGTTCCATCATTACACCAGACTTTGATCAGACCGGGTCCTATATGTACCAAGAACTTTTTGTTGAGGCAAAAAGAGAAATGTCCAGGGCTTAAGAAGATTCTTGTTCATTCAGAGAGACAAATGACTTCCTGTAATTGGTTGATAAATGTGATGTCATATTGTGTTTGACTGATGTGATATGTTGCATCATTGTAAGCCAGTCTCTGCTCACCTGCTGTTGAGAAATTATTAAGGTGCTCTAGAAACTACTGTGCTTATGACAGCAATCAAAAGAGTCGACACAAAGCTGGAGTGAAATAACTAACGGCAATGTTCAGACAGAGAGTAATTGTAGTTAAAGTAGTCTTTATATATATACCCAGATTCAGCGCAGATTTGGTTAAAGTAAGGGTACAAAGTGGAAAGGAAAACTGTCTACAATTTAGTTTTTTTTCTTCATCTATGCCGCAATTAGTTCCACAAATTTATTCTCGTGCTGTGGGAAACACTGCACTTAGTACCCCCAAAAGTCCCCAGTCCCTGGAGAAAGTTCCTGTGGTGGTAACACAACTCATGAGACACAATTATGCCCTGAAATCAACATATTTTTCTTTGGGATTTCACCAGTCTGTGGTTTCCCCATGCCTCCTTAAATATGTTAAAGAATGAACATGTGCCAAATCCGGTCTGGATATTTTTGGAGGATAATCTGAGACCAGAACTTTCTTAAACTGCTTTAGGAAATGGTTTGTTCAGACTTTTTTGTATTATATCTGGAAAATAATGGATCCTCTAGTCATTTTATTGAGAGTATGACTGATATGTTTCAGTCTGTTGTTGAAATCTTTATTTATACTCCCAGGCTGAGAGCATTTGTCTGATTGTTTTGGGTTTATTTCTGATTTATTGAATTGGTTGTTTGAGGTCACCAGACTCAAGTACGGAAGCTCTAAGCAGACATCAGGTTTCCCCACATAAGGATGATACCTTGGCTTAAGTATGATTTTTGGTATACCACATATAGTCCCCTTACCAGATGATCCGTCACCACTTCCTCCTCTTTGTGTCTGACAACCTGCAGCATATGACTCAGCACATCATGTCGCCCCCACTTTTTTTCTGATTGTTTTTGTTTTTGCAACCTCTTGGGATACCAGCTATGATCATCTGACTTTAGGTTCGTAGCCCGGGTTGGACTCCAACTTGGAGCCTCAGTATCCCCCAGTTTCCTGTTCTCCACTGAAGCCAAAAGCATAAAACTGATATTCATTCAATATTTTTAGGGAAAAACACCACAGGCTTGAGTATTTGAGTACAGGGGTCTGTCTCTAGGATTTATATAATAAAGAACATTCCACGTGTTCTTGTCAGTTGAGAAAATGTGTCTCCCATGATCCAAAACCTTTCACAACATGTGCATTTAATAGAAACTACATTAATCAAAATAAGTTACCTCTTGCATGCGTCTCTTGGCCCTCTCCAGAGCATCCTCATACCCCTTCTGCCTCAGCTCACTCAGACTCTCGTAGTACTCCTCAGTGTCATCTCCTTCACTAAACAGAACCTGTGACAGGATCTTCCACCCACAGGTATCCAAGGCATGACCCAGGTACACCTGCAACTGGTAGCACAAGGCATCCGTCTCCCTCTGAGATACTCCAGCTGACCCGAAAAGTACCGTCCACATGCCGGTCTGCTCCTCTGGGAAGGAGGGTAAACACGGCTCCAGGTCGGAGTTGACGGTGCACAGCTGGAAGTGGACTGCCCGCAGGTCCTGGAAGGAGAACAAACCGGCCCAGCTGAAGTCCTCGCGGCTGCTTTCACCATCCCCTGGGTCTGAATCGTCCGGAGACAACAGGACATCCACTGGATCCAGGATCTCTATGTCTAATACTTTAGGTGTCACTATGTCCCAGGAGCCTAACGCGGTGCTGACACATTCTGAGGTCTTTGACACTTTCACAGTCTTTGTTTGGGGTTTTCCTTTGGGGACAGAGTGAGGTCTAACTTTACCCGTTTGACAGACTTCATCCGTCTTTGTTTTGAGAGGACTTTTTGTGCGTGTTTCTGCCACGGGGGGACTGCTGTCGAGGTCCAGGAGGGTGCTTCGTCTCTGCACGGTTCTGTTGTGGCAGGTTATGGCGAACTTTCCTTCGATGTCGTTCCAGGCCACGATGAAGACGAATTTATGTCTCTCTTTTTCGTCGAAGACTTTCGGTCGGACGGAGACCCATCCAGACTCCAAGTTATCCTCCATTGTGAATGACATCTCATGCAGCCAGTAAACCGAGGCACGTAGATTAATGTAAGATTACAGAATAACTCGATGCTAAGAGCTGCTGCTAGCGTGGATTAGCTCACATTAAACGTAAGGTAAAGTGAGAAATGTTGTGTGTGACGCTGCTAGCTGAATTAAGAGCTGAAACAAAGGCTCCCCAGCTTTGTTTACCCTCACAGGCTAACGTCGTTATCCCTCCTAACGGTCGGGTTTCAGATCCGGACATGGAGCTCTTTAAACGATCAGACTCGCTCGGACTCCGCGGTGACGCTGACGGTGGATCCTCGGGTTCATGTCGCGGCAGGTAACCTCCGTTGTCATGATACCTGACCGTTTACCTGGACGGAGCTCGCACGGACTGTGTTGCTCTTTGTCCGCTCGCAGACAATGCGGTCGCGCGACTCGGCTCTCGGTGTCACGTGTGAGGTTCTGTTTACAAGCATTCAAGGCGCGTGCGTGTTGGCAAATCCGGGGCGGAGTTTAACTGCTGAACCCACCACCCCCCCGCACTGAGGCGTTTAGGGGTCCAATGGAAGTGTAGTAAATATGATATTTACTATAATAATTTAAAAAAAGGGTCTCTACTTCTACAGCAACCTTTAAATTGAGTCATTTAAAAGTGTTAAGACTTATATGAAAGTGTAATCTTTAACTTTAAGTGTTTTCTCAGTAGTGAAGCAAACAAAATTCGTTTTTATTTCCTTGGTTTCGTAAATTTACACACAAACTGTAAAAAAAAAATAGTCAAAAAATTATCAAACAACATAATTCTTGCATATTTCAACCTGATTTTTGATTCCTTTGACCGCAGTAACAACAAAAGTAAAGTGTATTGTTTCGGTCATCTAATTTTACTTATGGCCAGTTTCCACATTTTCTAGTAGTTTCAAGAACAAGAAACCTTGTATCATTTACGAAAATAAATGTAACAGAACGAGGCATTTGTACAATAAATTCATTTCAAGAGAAAAAGCTTTCAAACAGTTTATTACAGTTTCTTTTGTCTGGTCTTTGTCCTTATACTCTGGTTTACTTTTGTTTAAATACCTTAAAAATTAAGACCTGTTTGCAGACATTGTACTTTTCACTTACTATATATAATAAATATATTTATTGATTTACCTGTCTACATTCATTTAATGATTAATTATTTATGTCACCTTAACACTAAAGAAACTAGTCTCCCCTGTTCCAAAATCTTTACAAAGTGTTGTCAAAAGAAGGGGTGATGCAGCCAATAATGAACATGCTCCTGTTCCAAGCTCTCAAGACATTTTTGCCTGACATTAAATTGAGAATATTTTCTATCAATTATCAATCAATTTACAAATTCGTATACTGTATATGTGATATTTTGGGATTAATATAGACCAGTGATCTGCAGATGAAAAAAAAACTTTACTTTGCTCAATGTCATAATGTAAATTGGGATATTTAAATGACACATTCCTCTACTGTGGTGTATGAATGTTTCGAAATATTTATTTTCTTTTAAAATGTTTCTAATTATACCCCTAAAACTTAGTCAGTACACGAAATCACTAGTGCGACTGATATGAAGATGTTGTTCGACGTTACGTGAATGTAGCATAGTCTTTATTTTATGAAATTAGTTTCATGAACAAAATAACAGAGTACGACTTGGTTCACCTCAGCGTTAGTTCATCTTTCAGTCCATTATTTCCATGTTTGGATTAAAATGTGTGATCATAGCCTCCCTCCAGTTTTCTCTGTTCATCCCTCTGTATGCTCGCCTCCTTCGCCACAGACGTGCACGAGGAGCATAAACATCTGCACGTGGGTAAATCGATGACGCAAGGACGCAGAAAACGTCACGACGTTAGATGCTGCATACTCCATAGCTAAAGAAAGACCTTTTGTTTTAAGACGTAATTCAAAAGTTTCCCCAACATTTAGTATTATTTTTTTTGTATGTATTTATTTGGAAATTTTTACGTAGTAGGACGAATGAGAAGATGGACAAAAAAAAGTTCAAATTAAAAAAAGAACTAGAGCTAAGAAAAAAAAGCAAACACGTTTCCTGCTTTTGTTTCTGGACTTCTGTTCGTCATAAAGTGTTAAAAGGTGATTGAAAAGAATTAAATATGGTTCACTGGGTGAAGGTTGTGTTTTATATAGATTAAAGAGGCCTGCCAGTGGGGTTATTCCACATGACAATATTTCCACAGCACAATAGCTGCCCACAGTCAGCTGAATAAACACAGGAAATCACACTCCACATTGGACGCCCAGTTAAAAAGGCCAGAGTTACATAATAACCTCTGACATGTGCTCTCACAGCGGTACATTTACTGAGAACTCTGTTAAACCATTAAAATAGGAAGACTGAAAACTCAGTTTGAGCCACAACAAGATAGGTTAGGAAGTGTTCACACAAAAGGTGCATGCAAAATTAGATAGGGGAAAAATATTTACTTTTTTCTCGTTTTTTTCTTCGTTAAAATGTTACATCTACTTGATTAAATCATGTTCCCACAAGGAATTTTATGTTATTGTGTTAAAATAACTCAGTTTAAATCAACTGCCAAGTGCCTTATTTGAGTGAGCTCCAAACTGTGGAGCCCCATGTTCCCACCTGCGCATCATCAGCAGTCTCATGTCCCCTGTGTTCCCTCATCACTCAAAATGTCAATCAGGTTTTTTATTTTTTTTTTCATGGGATTGGTCAAACAGTGGTTTTTAGCTTGCTTAAATTTACAATTAATCACAATAGTTTGAGTTGGACGAATGTAAAATAATTTCACTAGGTAACTACAATAATTACATCTTGACGTTATTTCTTATGTATGAGTTGGGCTAACTAATTTTTGTTATTGTATAGATGTACTAAGTTTGAGTTGGGGTTACATGTATTTATTGGATGGAAATCCTGCCCACAATTTTATAGAGATCATTCAAAGTTATTATTTTGAGTTCAGGAAATCAACCCTCTAATAAACAGATACAGGCTGATCATTTGTGAAGCTTCAGGAACCACTGGCGTTATCCAGCTCACCTGCTATTCAGGTGACATTCCTTTAAGTGGAGGGAAAATCTTGGATATCCAGTCATGAATGGTCTTTTAAAGAATAGTTGTTGACTTTATATAAGTTTAACACAGTGAAAAGTTAAACATCACATGATTCACTAAAAACATCACACTTCCAAAATGAACAAAATCCACAACAATGCTCATTTTTCCCAACATCGTTTTATTTGCGTAAGACAACGTCAGTAATTTTTTTGGAGTGTCAAGGCATCACATGTGAGCATTCACAGCAGCCAGTTTGAATCACAGTAACTTCTCCTTGGGCATCATCAAAGTTAAGCAGATAGTTAAAGATGGCTGAAGCAGCCTGGAAGGAAGCGGAGTAAATGGTCCTAAAGAGACAGAAAAAACTTCAGCATTGTGATTTTTTTGGTATGTAAACTTGAGGGAAGTGTTGGAGAGCTGCCTGAGGAAGCGCTCAGTGGGTTTTGTCGGCCCTTTCAAAGACAGCCTTCATCTGCTCCTTGGAGGTGGCCTCCTTCTGCTGCATCAGCTCAGCACTGCCCTTGGTGACGCCCCAACCGTCAGGAATGGACATAGCAGGGCACCAGGGACGGCCAGATGCAGGCTTCAGGTTCTCCCAGTAGTCGCGACGAGCCCTATAAAGAAGGAGAAGTTACTTTTTTGTTCGACTTAAAGCAGAGGTAAATTGAGAATACGTAAGGGGAGCAGAGGCGTCCAAAGTCTACCTGGCTCTGACCCATGGCTTGGTGTGCATCTCCAGACCGCTGCCCCACAAGCCATGCTTCTCGGATCCTGCAGGAAGACCACCCCTCTCGGGAGAGAGTTCCTCAGCCAGGGCGCGGATATGATACGGCTCAAATCCACAGCAGCCTCCAATGTAACGGATGCCGGCTTTGTATGCTTCACGGGCATACTTCTGCATGTCCCACCTGGTCAGGACTCTGGGCTCCAGACCTGCAAGAGGGCACACATGCATTTTGGTATCATGATTTACCACGGTCAGCGTCTAAATCTGCAGATCTAAGGGTTTATACATACTGAAGGGGAACTCAGGCAGGTCAATGAAGCCCTGGCAGTTGCAGTCAGGGGTGTGGTAAGCCAGAGGCTGGCACATGAAGTGAGCCTTAAGGTTGGCTTTCTCCACACCTTCCTTCATCATCCTCACAGTCTTCACACAGGTCTCAGGGTCAAAGTGGCAGTTGACTCCAACAATCTGAGCACCTGGGAAAGAAAACGTAGGTTTTGAGTGGCTGGATATTAGAGAGAACATGAGGGGCATTTATAATTTAATTGTCTGCTGCAATGAGTTTCTACTTCCACTAGAGGGCACTGAAGTACCATTTTCAAATCATGCATGCACAGATTTCAAATATTCACTTTTACACCCACACAACATTGCTGAATCATTTACCCTCTGGATATAATCAGTTTTATATTGGTTGCATGCTTTTCACACTTGGGTTCCCCTCCTCCACACTGCTTCTTGTTTTAATTATTAAGTATCAAATTTATGTTCACCAAATGCTGATAGATTCAACAGTTATGCGCTAAAAGAGCAGTTCTCTCATGACTCTGCAGAGTTAAACAGACGCCTGCAGCGCCCCTGAATCTCTGCCAAAAGTTATCCAGGAAATTAAGATTTTTCTGCTGTGGTGGTTTTTATTCTGCTCAGTCAGATCTCTGCAGAGGTCTTAAACAATGTTTAAACCCCGGTCATGAGACTACCGTGATCCTGTGGAGGATGTTTGACTGTGAGCTTAAAATTCATTAGCCATTTCTGTTCCTTGATCTGACCTTTAGTCTGGTTTATCTGTTCTGTGGCACAGAGAAGTGACTGCTGGGAAAATAATCCTGTGTTTAACATTTTAACTGCATTTTGCCTCCTTCAGGTAACCAGACATTCTTTACACACATACAGTTGATAAATACAGATATCTTCATACCAGCCTTGACGAGCCTGACGGCGCAGTCTCCAGGGCTGACCTTGTTCAGGTCTCCCTCGGGTCCGATGCACAGAGTTGCAGCCACGGGGAGCCCAGTGGTCTTGAGAACCTGGACGGCCCACTCGGCTTCCTCAACATGCTCAAAGTACTACAGGGAAACAAAACACACTTGTGACGTGTGATCTTTTATCTACATGCAGAGCATTTTCTATAGGAAAGGAACTTGGCAACTAAGTAAAACTGGCAGATATTTTCTCATGTTATCATTCACTTCTTGAGACGGAGTTCGGTATTCTCAACCTGCAGCTTTATTTCATGCTACTGGAACTTTAAAGCCTCTTTTCTCCTCCAGTAATGGATCAAAATGACTGACCTAGGCTACTTTACTTTTACTTCTCACTTACTTGACTCATTTTCAGCAAGCTTTATAGCCCACTGTTCAAAACCTGCTCTGCAAGTAACAGATCAGTAAGGCACACCACACTGCTCCAAGAATGAGATCTTGTACAGGGAAAAAGTGAGCTGAGAGCTGGTCCCAACCACCTTTCATTGTCATTTAATGCACAATATAATAAAGAGAGGATCATATGCCAAAGAGAGCATTGTGTGACCAAATACAGCAGAAGAAGGACGTGTGTGTTCAGAAGACTAGTGCTTGATTATAAAATATGAATGTTAAAAAAGTGTTAGCCTCAGAATGATAAATCTTATTACAATAAAAGTAAATTATATTGCAATCTAGTCGCATAGCCACCAAGACGTTTTATAAAATATGGCAACCTTGTCCTACATATGAGGCAGGGATGGAGCCAAGATTTCAGTTTTGATGAGCTAAACAAATTTTGCCTGAGCCTTAAACTATAAAAGTTAGATAAACAGTTAAATAATAAAAACCCTGACTGATATGCTAAGGTTACTAGTTAATTTTTGTTCCTTTAATATTTGACTGCACTTTAACATGTCTGTGAATCAGACTGTTCCACATCCAATTGACTTTTACAGTCCTGGCCAGAGTAGCGAGTGGCAACATTAACCATGGTCCAATAAGACAAAGAATCTACATTCTTTCCTCAAATCATCCTCTAGTCCCACCCAAGTAACATGAGGCAGAATTTTTCATAACTGATTAATTGGTTTGTTTTTTCCAGCAGGCCAAAAAGACAGGGTGTCCAACAATAAAAAGACAAACTAGAAGTGACAATTTCACAATGTTCCTTTTAAACCATTTTTAAAGAATTTTAGAATAGACTTTTTGAAAAGTGGGTGGGCCTAGGACCATTGGGCCCACCCACAACAAAGCCCCTGGTTTGTAGAGTAACTGAGCCACTTGATCCATGCTTTTTATTTAATCATTTTAAATCGGTTTTGTTATCTATCCCTTTATGAGTCCTGTGTCTGAGCAATAACCACTCAGTTTTGTCTAGTTCATCTATTGTCTGTTGTATCCATGTTAACTTTGGTAAAACTTTGCTATAGGAGCAGAAAAAGACAGCTCTGGAGCAGTTTAGCATGGTTAATCTTTAAAAGATGCAAATATTTCCTCCTTAACTAAGAAGAAAGATCAGACCTGACCAATGGATAACGCCTGCATCACAATAAGAATAAATTTAATTGTCTGTGCCCAAACATACAGTATAAAAACTGAAATCTTATCAAGTGTTTTTGTACTACCTGTTTTAAAATACCTGATGAGCCACATTTGACCGACAAGTCAAGAATCATGTCTTATTTCTAGATATTAAAACAAATGAGGTCTGAATTGTTTGTAGCAAGTAAAAATATCTGCTAGTAGAGTAAAAAAAAAAAAAAGTGCCTGTCAATTAGAACTTTGTAATACAAGAAACTTTCTTACTCCATTAGCAGATATTTTTACTAGTTACAAGCAACATCTAATTTTTGTCTTGGTATAACTTGAAATAAGATATTTTTCTTGACTGGTCAGTTGCATGTGCCTTATATAAAGTTTAAAGATTTTTTTTATTTATTTATTTATTTATGTATTTTTATTTTTTATTTATTTATTCATTCATTTTTTTCAAAAATAAGATTAACATTTGATGAAATTTCTTTTTTTTTTCTTTTTTTTTTGCAGTGTTAGCGTTGCATTTTCATGTCCTTCTCAAAAATATATTTAAAGTATCAGTACGCCACCAAGTGGCCAAGTTAGACCTTCTGCTTTTAAACTAATTCCTGTTTGCAGACCAGGTGCTGCCAATTAACACCTAACTAGGTCTGTTCAGCCGCTGGAGTTAACACAGAGGTCTTTAAATGAAACAAGTAACAAACCTCTTTACACCATCCTAACATTGTGTTCTCTGTTTTAATTTAATAAGTGGATTAAAAAAAACAGACACAAAAATATTCAGAGTTTCCTTCCCTGCAAACCTTTTCCAGCACTAACTTTTTGAAAAAAAAAAAAAAGGAATCTGCAGTTTGGTGTTGCACAACAGCTAGTTTACATGGCAAGGTTAGCTTCTTTAAAAGGCTCCTAAGCCTGAGTTACTAAAGAGTTTCTGTCTTGAAGTAATGCAACTGGAATGCATATTACAGGTTTTAAAGCTTTTTCCCCCTTTTCTTCTCAGATACTTGATCTCATGCCAGCAGCTTTCCTTAAAAACACAAGGATGTAGAGTTCAGTGCATACCTCAGCAATCAAGAAGTCCACTTTCTTATCGACAAAGACATCCAGTTGCTTCTTGAAGATGGCCTTCACCTCATCCTCGCTCTTGCAGCTGAGGTAAGAGGGGGTCTGAGAGACTCCACCTGCCACCAGAGCATTACCTTCATTGGCCACCTCTCTAGCCAGGTCACAGGCGGCCTCGTTGATCTTCGCACCCTGCAGTGAGAAGAAGAAAAGAGACTTTCACTCAGTACCACACACAAACCTCCTCCTCCTTTACCTCCATGTGCACAAACTTTTGGATTAAGGCCAAATCTGGTGCCAAACTGCCATCTCCTCCTGATGAGGCCTGAGAGCAGCTGCAGCCACACACAAACACACTTTAACACACACTCATAGTGTCACGCTACTCACAGTGGTCTGCACTTTATTTCCCCTGTTATCCAGCTTATCATCGCTTGCATAGAAAGTGAATGTCTGCATGACATCGGAGCCAGCTCTCAGGAACTCCCTGTGCAGCTGCCTCACTGGAAAAAAAACACACATTCAGCTCATCAGTTCGCTTCAAAACTGGATTCACAGGTTTGCACACACACACACTGGTGTCTGCTGCAGACATGCATGAGGGTAGTGGGTGGTGGGAAATACCTGCTTCAGGGTGCTCGGCAGCAGCCTCAGGTGTCCATGGTCCTGCTTTGACGTAGCCCCTTTTCTCAAGGGCGAAGACAAAGCCTCCGTCTCCGATGACGATCTCTCCTGCATCCAGACGCTCCAAAATACCCTGAAAGAGATTCAAAAAGTGTGCAAAGACATGTTAAAAGGTGCATACATGTTCCTTACTTTCCACTCTGTGAAAGTTTGGAGTGCGCACACAGATTTCCTTGTGCGCAAAAACGCGACCTCACCCTGTTGCTTCTCCATGCACTGAGTTTAAGAGCTAAATCAAACGCGTCTCATCAGCACGTGTGGTTTACCTTCTTTCCTGATGACATGATGATGATGATGTTGATAGTAAGAGCAGTGCCCGGGCCTCTCCTCTCAGCTGTAGAGTTCTTCTGAGTTTGGAAAGGACCGATCATACGCATCCATGCTGCATTTATAATCCGAGTAAGGGGTGCGGTGCTCCCGGTGTCACGTCAGAAGCCGCCAGCCCCTTAAAGCGGGTCATCCCTTTTCACTCCCCCTTTGGCAAGTTCACACAAGAAAACCTATTGTTTATGCTAAACCTCCTCAGAAAAACGCCCCCTACCCTGCTCCGCTCCGCTGAGAGAGGGAGTAACCTGTGACATTTGGTGGATTGAAGCTGTGAGGACTCGGTGTTCAAAGGAGAGAATGAGATAATGGATTAATGGAAAGTTTGACGAATTTAGCTCATGAAGATCACCAGGTTCATCTGTTCAGCACTGTTTCAACAAAGACTTATGTCTGCAAAATAGATGCTGTGGTAAAACATGACTGCGGTGGTTTGCAAACCATTTTATTAAATTCAGTGGGTTAAGGGACACCATATCACATGTTCTAGATGAAAACATGCACTGTTTAAAGGAACTGTGAAGTTTCTAAGTGAACTTGGAAAAGTTTCCCTTCTAGATACATGCTTGTTCATAATTCACACTTTAAAATGAGATTATCAGCGTAAGTTATTCCTAAATGCTACTTCTCTGCTTCCCAAATGGGTCGGCAGGACACCACAACAAAAGTCTGGCAGTTAGGAGGGAGATCCATGTTTTTCTCTATGGAAAATAATTTCTGTGATTAATTTTGTCGTGATGGTGGACACTGCAGCCTAACTGTCGGACAGAAAAAGGACAGATGAGCAGAAGAAAGATAAACAGGAGAGAGATAGAGCATGAGCTAAAAGCTAAAACACGAGTTAAGCTTTTTGTGATAATGCTCATTCAGACCCACGTGCTGCAGTTATTCTGCAGTCTACGTCTATCAATCAGTAGTCTATCAATAAAATAAAAAATGAGGTTACGTCAGCACTGGTAGGACATAACCAGGAGTCACAAACGTTACAGTTTATGAGTTCGTCCCAGAGCACCTGGCTGCGAGTAGCGCTAGCCGGCTACTGAACTATGGTACAAACTGACAGCTGGCTTGTTGTCACGTTTCAGACAACACTGCTACATAATTGTGGATAAATACCCTACTTCGTCACATTTTATCCAGTAAAAGGTCGTCTTAAAAAAAGAAAAGTACTGTGAAAAAGAAAATCTGATCTCCATTAATTTCCAAAACAAACATGTGTCTTGTTAAGAGTTAAGTCTTTTTGACAGTGTGTGTGCAACTCCAGGCCAAAAGGTGTCGCTGCAATCCAATTCAAACAGTCCTCACAGTCCTTTTAAGGGAAAATATGTGCTTATTCTTTAATCTGATGCAAGAAAAACACTTCAGTTATTTGGAAAAGATGCACATTTGTCACTGTGTTGCATCATCTCTTCTTCTAACGTCACTCCGCAACAGCTTGTGAACCCTGGAGAGAAGTTTCTGGAGCCTAGGGTGAAATTTTGTCCCATTCTTGCCTGGTAGAGGATGTAACCTCTTTAATTGTTCGTTTTCCTTTTTGATTAATTGTTAGTTTGAATATTCAACGAGTCAAAACTGCAGTCAGGTCAGTTTAGTACCTGGACTCTTCTAGTACAGAGACATGCTGTTGCACATAATGCATCATCTCTCTGACAAAACTGGGTCAAGGTCCCCAAATTACCGACCCGTACCATTCTACTTTTTCGTACCCTTCTGTTGGGGTGCCAGATGTACCGCCCCAACCCTAGAAGGTGGAGCTAGAAATATTGCAGTCCGTTGATTGGTTGAAAGAATTGTCACTTCCAGTGGTAATAAAAAAAAAAAAAAAAAAACTTTGCTATGCTTAATTCTCCAGTTGACTTTGTGAAAATAACTTCCTTTTTGTTTGGACTATGGTGACATGAAACAGCATGACACTACATCGCAATTTTCTTCTTCATTGGATTTATTAGCAGAGTCCACTGTGTCACGCTGCTATGCCATCATACTATTAGTATACCATGCTACTAGCTTACATTCTGCCGATTGACGGTTGGTTGTGGAAACGCAAACAGGCTTTACCGCCCCGACCAAGACCAAACTGTACTGATCCATACCAGCTGGGATCAAACATTCTGTGCATGGAAGAAATCTTTGATACAATAAAACAAAGTAGCAGCAGAGAAGATTTAACGTGTGCTGTGATCCCTTTGAACTCTGCATGGAAGCTTCTGTGTATTGTGCAGATTAATATTCAAATCTTCTGCTCTACAAAGATCTTAAACATGTCATCATCATGAGCCAGCTTCAAAGTAATGAGGAGAACGACAATGTGAAAGTAGTGACATAGAAGTCTGAGAATGTGTTGACAGAGTGTTCATTTACTGAGGTGTTTAATCTGCACCTTGCAGAATGACGGAGCCTTTGGTACGTGCACAGTTGGACTCTACACGGTAGTTTTCACATGCTTCTGAAAAAAGGTTGAATGTTTCTCTGAGTGAGCCTGCATTAGATATTCAGAACAACACACACACACACACACACACACACACACACACACACACACACACACACACACACACACACACACACACACACACACACACACACACACACACACACACACACCAGTTTATAATCTGTCACTCATTCAAACAAATTATTCAAACCTTAAACCTCAGCTGTTCAAACAGAAACTCTGAAGTACAGTTAGATCTCTTGATATCTGTTGTTAAAACACTTATTGGCTTTTATTGGGGGTGTGTCACTCTTTCTTGTTTCTGCTGCCCCCTAGAGGCAATAAAAGCTATTTCAACAGTCACACTGCTGTTATTCAGCACACAGCACAGTCTGTTTAGCCTTTGAATGTTTCTGAACAAGCTGTAAGTAGTTATTCAAATACCACGAGAGATAAACTGCATCACGATGTTCAAATATCACAATGTTCCTCACAAAATGTAAACATGTTTTATATCTCAACAAATATCAAGTTGCACAATTTTGTATTGAATTATACAAAATAGGTTGTGAACAGTTTTGAAGCTAAGTTTACTGCTTGATTGTTCACAAATTAAACTCTTTTAAACTTCTTTTTGGCAGCTTAAAAAAAGTCTGAAGTAAATTTGTACAAAGTGTTCTGTACTTGTGAATTTATCATGCAGGAATGAGATGGATTGCATTACTGCACATTGTTGGAATTTGCTTCTTTATTGGGATTTTTGCAGAATTCTTGAGCCTATATATGCAGAAATTTGCAAAGTTGGAAACATGCAACATTAATGAAATACGAGACAATGGAAGCATATCTCAAAGTGCTTTCAAATTCATAAAGAAAATATCCTTAAAAATAAAATATTTGCCTTACAGAGATGCAGCTGATTACATTTGTGCTGTGTCTTTGATGAGATGTTGAATCTTCACCTTGAGGAATAATGGAGTCCACAGTCTATGCATGGTTTCATACTTGATGATAGTTTTCAGATGCATCTGCTAAACCATTTTCCTCAGCTCACATTAGCTGTTTTGTTTATTACGAGTATAAATTCTGACACAGAATTGGTCTTGTTAATGTTCATGTGCAACTCATGCGAGAGAAACATTCAAACTCAACGCTTTCACTGAGCAAACAACAGAGCAGTCAGAGACATCTTATATCCTCCAGATGAACTTGTCAGCTCACATAACTTTCGCTTAAAATTTATCAACTCAAGTTTGTCACTGCTGGTTGTTTCTGCTGCCCCCAAGTATTTCAGCTTTTGAATGATTTCCACCTTGCTGTCAATCAGTTCATGAAGATGCTTGTTACACCCAGGTATAAACTGGTGTCAGGGATCACAGAAATGGTCTGACAAGTAGTGACAGGTAGTATTGTGCAGGCTCCCCACCAGGTTTGTGCAATGCACCTCTTTAAAGGAAGCACAAAGACCTGCTTATAACTTAACACCTGTTCTTTAAAGTGTTTGGGTTGGATACTATAAACCATACGTGTTTCAGCAACACAATCATCTTTGCATCTTCTTCCTTTTCCCAGTAACACCTTTAAATAACCTCTGCACTTCAGTGACTTCTCCAGACACTGTAATACCTCACCTGTCCAGCAGAGGTTCCCATTTAAACACTTCTTCTTCCCAGCACACCTGTCCCTTATTACTCTGCTATCAGCCTCATACCTGCCTGATTTGTTATGTTGTTCTGGTATTCTTAATATCTTTCTTTGTAGGATACAATGCTATCATGTTTTGCATTTCTTTCTGAGAATTTTTCAAAAGTTTTTTGACAAAAAGATTATTATTAAATGATATCAAAAGCTTCAAGTGATGAAAAACAACTGTAGGAATGTGTTTTTTTTTATGGACCGTGCACAATCTCACAGATGTTCTATTCTCACTCAGGGTGAAACTGGATAAACTCAGTCACCAGTAGCTCTACATAGCTGAAGAAATACAGGCTTTGACAATGTGCCTTCTAAAATCCTCTTGAAAGACCTGTTATTGGTTGTGTGTATAATTTATTCAATTATTTATTTATTCATATGTTATTTTTTCCTATCTTTTCTTTGTTTTGTTTTTCTTTTTATTTATTTATTTATTAAATTATTTATTCATTTATTTATTCATTCATTCATTTATTACTTTCAACATATATGTTTCCTATATAAAAATTCATCTTGAAAATCTTAATTTGAAAAATAAATAAATAAATAAATAAATAAAAAAACCTATCCAAAGAATGTTGTAGTGTTTTCTGAGATGCTGTTTAAACTTCAGGGTCATTTTGGTTTACTGTCACATCAAGTAGAGCAGGTGCTCTACAATAGTTTTAATCAGTCACACCCTTTAAGGTACACTTGTAATGTGGCCCAGCTGGTTTATGATGAAGTTGTTATGCTAAAGATAAAGTAAACACATTGAATATGGATGAAAGACGGCCTCAAGAACCCAGTAAATGAGCCCTCTCTCTGTCTGGATCACCATGACAATGACACCTGCTGGAGAGCAGTCAAAATCAACACAACGGGTCACATTATGGCAACCAATGGTATGTCAGCGCAAGGGGGGAGGTTTAAGGACATGGAGCTTTTCCTGAATGAACCACAGAAAGTCTGAGGCTGAGACACAAGAGGAAGAAAACAGCAGGGACTGCACTCACAAGCTGTAATATGGACCCCATATTGAGCACCATGGATAGACACATTCAGAGGGATCACTGGCTGCATTAGGATCAGTACTCTGGAGATCAAGAATAATTTTGTAAATGTAACAACAATCTAATTCATAGAAAACCAGATATTTTTGTCCATGACAATAAACTGAACAGACCGGTTCAAAGCACAATATACATGTGTCATATATTTAAGCCAAACATGCACATGCATTTTTATTATCTAAGTCTTAGAGGTATATCCTTTTGGGATGTAGCACAGTTGCATAACCTAGTTATTGAATATTGATCGAATCTTTGGCTCTTTACATCTCCTAACATGGCACATTAACCTTAAAGCGCACCAGATTCATGTTTAAGGTCGGCTTTTCATAGCTTGAAGGTCATCCTCTGAGGATCATGAACTTCTGTGAAGAGTTTCATTAAAAACCAACTGGAAAGTAAAAAGCTTTTATATAAGTAACAAATGCCAGTGTCATGGTCAGGAGAAATAAACTAGAGGATTGTGAAGGTTCCGCCTCTGGGGGTCATGAATTTCTATGCATAATGTCATAGCAGAAAATCATAACCTATATTGGCACCATTACATTCAGTGAATAACTATACTTGCATACAAATAAATGGAAAAAAAAAAGTCTAACTTTTTTTTCATTTGAAAATGTTAAAAACAATCCAGTTTATTGCAGATTTTAGACTCAACTTTGTTGTAGTGTAACCTCATGTGATCAAGATAAATCCAGCACTGTTTGCTGCTCCTAACTTACAAACCCTTAAATCTTCAGTACAACGCAAACAACTGTCTACTTTTTCCTCTGTGGATCTTTATGTTGATCCCCAGAGTTTGCCTTTAAATTCCAAAAGACTGGCAACATTTGTTTCCTACACACATGCTCACCTCAGATCTTGTTTCCTTAGCCTGAAACTTCTGTGTTTCCGCAGCGTTTATATAAACCAGCATTCAAGATAAACATCCAGTTCAAACCTGCTGCAGCTGTTCCAGGTGGGTCAGAGACTGTTTTGCAACACATGGCTCAAGGACAGACTGGATCTATCAGGGACCTCCAGGTTTTTACTGTTATTCTACACAAGTTACATGATCCAGACCCTAATTGAACAAGAACACAGGGGGAAAGCTGGAGTGTTCATTCATATCACATCAATTAGTTCAGTTGATTTTAGCACAGACTGTACATGGATGCCTGTCTTGGTTAAAGTTTGAGTATTTGAGGAGCTATTAAGACACACTTTGGTGCAGGTATTAATGGTACTTGGAGGATGAATCCTGCAAAACTTAGTGACCTACTTACTTAAAGGATAATTGTTGGGAATCTCAGGTGCAGGTTAAGGTAGTTTATCAAGTTACAAGTATAGTAATTTTCTGGTCGACTGAAGTTCAAATAAACCTCCCCAAGCAGCCAGAGGGGTGGCCCTCTGTTGGTCATTGACAAACATGAAGGTTTATTGGCTTCTCCCATGAATCTGTGTCACATCCTATAACAGACTGTTTAAATAATAAAAACAGCCATCATAACGTCATGTATTGGTGTATGGGCTGTGTATCTGAAGCTTTACTGACTTGATTTTCAAACCCTAGAAAGTAGCAACTTCCAGCTTGAAGTAAATGAAACCAGTACAGGAAATAATCTGCAGTTCCTTGAGTGTCCTCTTGGAGCTTGTACCAAAAGCCATGGGTTTCCCATTCTACCAATGTTAAATTTGCCAATCATTGTTTACAGTGAAAACGAACTATTTTGGCTGGAGGTTTCCACTAAAACACAGAAATCTCTTAGGGAAGCCATAGCAGGTAGATTTAGATGAAAATAATGCTGGATGGTCAGTAAGTATGGGTGCCGAATTAGGTACTTTTATAGGTACTGACCGAATTCTGTCATAAGTATCTGGTACAGATTCACGTAAATTCAAAGGTACCATGATTTGAGACCTAAATGCATCCTTGTGACTGTGAGGGAGAGGAAGAATAGGCGATTTTCCATACTGGACATGAACACAGCATTGCAAGGTTGTATATTGAGGAATAAATAAGTTAAATTGAACAAAAATGTACTCTATCATTAAACAAATGGATCATTTTTACCACATAAACACAAAAAATTACCATAAATTGGTACCGTTGAGTACCAGTACTGTTGCCAGGTACCGGGCATCAGTACTATATCGTTTCAAATGTGAAAGGTACCTAACCCTAATGGTCAGGTAACTAAGCTAACAAGTTCATATCATCTACTACGCCTAATAATAGGGGACAGGGTGACATAATGGAGTGTTTAACATAGTCTTCTGGAAGGCATTAGTTTCTTATGCTGAGGCTGTTATTTCAAACCGCCTGCAGTATACAACCAATACCAATGTGACGGTCTGCCTTCATCTAGTACTGTCTTGTGCTGCATGTTATGCCTTGCAGGACAGGTTTGCCATTTTCAGCTCTGCAGCCACAGCTATTCACCAGGTAGTTCTCGGTTGGCCTTGCTTTCTCTCCCTAGGTGGGGTCCATCTCAGGGCCAGTTTGGAAATGCAATTGTAAATGCATTGCTTGGTTGCTACCACCATGTTGCAAGAGTTGGTGTTTTTGCACAGGGTCTGATTAGAGATCCTGTCAGGCTAGATGATGCGGCATATTTTCCAGAGGCATCTGTTGTGGAATGCACTGATCTTCTACACGTCACTCAACAGCCCGCCAGCATTCTACCCCACAACCAATGAAACTTTGCTGTTATACAGTCAGATCTTGGTTTTCAAGCTGTGATGCTTTGACTTCCAGATGGTATTGACCCCAGGTTGGGGGGTCAGACATGGGGGCCAACAACTCCACTCTGTAAAATACTTCAATTCCCCTGGGCGATGAAGTTGCTTACTTCTACAAAGATCATTTAAGCCCTTTCAAACCACCTATTAACTTTTTTTTTTAACTATGCATGGCTAATACAGGAGCTGTTTTTCCAGCAGCTATACTCCAAAACTTTCCAAAACTGAAAACTAGTGTAGAATTCTAAAAACAGACCAGACAGAACAGTCAGACTACATACTACAATCAAAAGCAGTAGATGTTCAACTACCTACTACAGATGAAAGCAGGTGGTTTGGAAAAAGGCCCTAAATTTTGGGGTTGGGGTAAAGATGTGGGTCTCTAGGGGCCGTTCACACAACAACAGTTTTAGGGTGAAATGCAAGAGCGTTGTTGCATTTCGGGCTCCTGTTTACGCGGAAATGACATTTTGGCCAACCTAAAATGCAAACCTTTGAAAACGGCCTCAAGAGTGGAATTTTTCCGAAATGCTGCCACCACCATTGCCATGTAAACAGTAAATTAGGATCGTAATGCTGACGTCAAGCTCCACTTTGCGTAAGCGCACACAACCATACAACGGTACCATTGATAACGATCATTACGGACTATCATGTTATGCTTGTGTTGCTTAATCTGCTAAATCTGCTGACTGTCTTTTAACAAAATGTGCATCTGTTGCTCCATTTCTGCACTTAGTAGTCACCATTATGCCAGATGAACCAACTCTAGTTCAGTGGAGATCTACCAAAAGCGGCTTCTGGACAAGACAGTTATGACGCCCATTACAGGCCTTGCCGTCGCTCAGTGCTAAATCACTGAATTTTTTTCACTGCGTTTTAGCGTTTTCGGATGATACATTGCCATGTAGCAGTGTTTCTTCAGTCATCCTCTAGTGGACACTTGAGGAACTGCAGATTTTAGCATTTACGTATGGTCTTTATACTTAAAGATTGGGGTTCGCCTTTTGGGTGACACACTGCATTCATGTCAGTCTTCAAGTAGAAAGTTTAAGCTAAATATAAAATCTCTATTAATTATTGATTGTCGTTCTTGTTAGGAAACTAAAGCATAAATCTCACAGAATGATAAAATTACTCTTGGTTTCATGGGTCCTTTAATAAAACTCAGACAGGTTTATAAAACTGAAAGGTAAATGCACTGACTGAGGTATTTTTGTGGGTCTGTGTGACCTACATTTGGGGTCTTGGCACACAAAGCGTTAACCTGTCTGAGTGTCGATCTGGGTAAAGTTTCGTCCTGACTCGGTCCTCGACCTGGGGGCGGACCCACGCTGCTGTCAGAGTAAAGAGGGATATTTGTATCTACACACAGCAGAGCAGGGTTCAAGTGAAAGGGGGGCAGGCTATGCTTGGAAACAGTTGTGTAGTTAGTTTGTAGTTTTGAACCTGAGATATGTCGCGGATATTAACATTAGTCTGCAGTCATCTGCGGAGGGATTTGTCTGCTCGTCGAGGCTTTGCGCGGGTTCCTTTGAGGACGATCAGCTGCACCTCCAGAAAACGCGCAGAGGAAGGGTGAGGAGTGCAACTTTGTTCCCCCTGCCCTGAGATTTTGATGAAACACTAATTTCTTCCTTTAAGTGCGTCTTATTTTCGTTTAACCACATGCAAAAAAAGAAGTAGGCACAACTCAAGCTTTGCAGAAGCTCACACATGCACAACATGGAGACCTCTTCTTAGGTTTCACATGTTGGGGTCGTGAACACTCAGCTGAAATTAACTCTTAAGCTGAGAGTTTTCTCACCTGCTCTTTCTGTTCTCCTCTCCTGAAGCGATGCATCCACAGTCCTGGGAAAAAGATGGAAAGACACAGCAGACACCGTCATCATTGGAGGGGGATGTGTTGGTGTCAGCTTGGCCTATCACCTGGCTAAAGGGGGCATGAAGGATGTGGTGCTGCTGGAGAAGTCTGAGCTGACTGCTGGGTCCACCTGGCACGCTGTATGTGTGAACAAACATCTTTTTTATTCATGTAGAGACAGATCCTGGGCCTGCAAAACATCCAACTGTTAGGGTCTATCTGCAGCAATTTATGTCTTTAAAAACAGATTAAACACATTTTGATAAAACATACAGAGAGACAACACAGATTACTGACTTTTTTGAGGTCAAGACCGAAAAAAAGGTAAAAAATCAAACTTAAATTTGACATTTTTTTGTAAGTTTCTTATTTTAAAATATGAATTCTAAGAAAAAAAGTCGAATTTCTCTCTTTTTAATACAAGAAACCTTATTTTACTCTTGCATACTGAAATATTTTCTTCTTAAAATACGTTGGTTTAATGAACGTGAGCAAATTCTACAAATTGCCATTGACCAAAGGTAAAAGTTATGTCACCAGGTTGTTTGCTCTGTTTAAGCAAGAGTCCAAAATCCAGAAATATTTAGGTTAGTGTCACACAAGACCGACGCAGAAGCTTACATTCATTTACATTTGTATAATCTGCAGCTTTTATGTGACCTCTGTTTACTTTTTCTGTCAAAGTAAGAATAAAACGCAAGCATTAAAGCTTTTTATGTTTGACGAAAAGCCTAAAACTAAATTATATCTTGATAAATTTCATTAAAGAGAAGGAAAGAAGGTGAAATAGTTCAATGTCAAGGCTTGATGAGGTGAAAATTTAGCATTTTGAGTCCTTAAAAAAGCTTTTATTTGGGTTGCAATATAAATCTACAGTGAAAAGAAACACGTGAATTGGTTTTATTTGGTACATTTTCTCATACATTGGTCTTAAAGATGATCCAACAATATAAATTCATAAGAAGTTATTGGTTAAAGTGAGGTTGTTTTTCCTCGACAGTCTCATTTGGCAAAAGTGTTCAGCTCTGCTTTTGCAATTGTATACATGGATGGCAGTTGTTATTGGTTTAAAGGCATCTAAGGTCCTGACCCACTTTCCTTTCCCTCATTCTCACACAAGCACCTCTCTGTATGTCTATAAATACATGTTTGACACAGCAGAAGGGGGGGCCTGCTCTTATTCAGTTACTGTTGGGGAGGGGGCTGCAGGGTATCCCAGCATGCCATAGGAGAGGGGTAGCGTGGACTCTGGTCATGCACATGTGTTGAAATCTCTGGTGCATGTGTTTTTTTGGATGTGGGAGGAAGGTGAAGCACCTGGAAGAAATCCCATGCTTAACTGGAGAGCTCAGAGATAGAAGACACCCACTATGTTGTTGTGTTGGATGCTGCAGTGTTTGTTTTTGGAGCTTTTGTGGCTTATTGTCAGCAAAACAGAAAAAATACAGTGAAAAAAAGAGGAAAACATGTTAAAATGGTCAAAACACCTCCACTGAAGGATCGCCAACTCACTCTGCAGCTCCTCTATGCTCTTAAAGATTTAGCATCCTAGAGTCCATTGATTTTTGTGATCGTTGTTTTCAGCTTCTCATTGCTCCTTGCAACTGCACCAGTTGCAGACATTAAAGGTGGAGAATTAACAGCACCTGTGCATAAAGGGAAGCTTTTAGATGAAAAAATGGTTGTCAGAGGAAAAAGAGGTCAACAGGAGAGTAAATATTGGATGTACATTCATAAAGAGGATGAAAACAGAGCCCTAATTGAATCTAATTGCTGATGAGTGTGGCCCAAAGCATGCCAATACGTGGCAGGGTTTTCCAGACATAAAACCAGCCAATCAGGATTAGCCCACGTCATTCAGTTGTGATGTTTGAAAATTAAAAGCTTTGTTTCCCAGTGAAAACATGAAACCATGGAATATCGTTTTTTGTATTTTGCTTTGTATTTTGAAATATCATTAGTTGTTAAAGAAGGGGCAGACAAATATAAGAGACATTTCTCTTCACGCTGCTCCTTTCCTATCATGAATGTGTTTGTTTAGGGTGTAATGTGCACCTGTGTATGGATTTAGTTGTCAGTTTTCATGTATGGAACAAATGAATAAATAAATAAATAAAGTAATTATTGTGCCCCTTCGAAAAATGCCCAGAATCCGTCATTACTGACCCAAAGAAGCTCATTTAAGCAGGAAAATGTCTGCACTCGTCTCATCTGTTCTGTGTTTTCCAGGCTGGTTTGACGACATACTACCATCCAGGCATCAACCTGAAAAAAGTCCACTATGACAGTATCAAACTCTACGAGACCCTGGAGGCTGAAACGGGACAGGTGAGATCCTTCATTAGTCTGTTTTCATCTACACATGTATTCTGCTTTTACAGTCACATGTGAATCATTGTGTTGACTTCCACAGGCTGTAGGTTTCCATCAGCCCGGTAGCGTTCGTATCGCTTCAACTCCAGCTCGAGTGGACGAAATGAAGTACCAGATGACACGCACACACTGGCATGTGACGCCGCAATACCTCATTGGACCAGAGAAAGTTCAGGAATATTTCCCTCTGCTGGATATCAACAAGGTCTGTATAAACCACGTCAGCTCACCAGTTAGGATAGCAGCTGCTTAGCCTGGGAGTGATTTAATTAAGGCGTTTAAACAAAGTGTTTAAGTTTGTATTATCCCAAATTTTGATGCCAATATTTTCACTTTTACTGCAACTGACCATTGGCCCCAAAATGTCAGTTATTGGCTACCTTGACTACTGATAATCGGTATCAGTGTCGGACCTGAAAAAACACATCGGTCTATCTCTAATCCTTATCATCTTAGGCAGAATAATTTGGCAACCAAACCCTCTGTCATGGTGTAATTTCTGCTTTTCTTTTACCCTCCCAGAAGGTGCCATGGTTTATTTTTTTGTTTAGGGAAAAATGTGTATTCAAAACTACAACACTGTCCCTGCGAGCCTTTGTTTTCTTGCTCATGAGGAATGTTAACACAAATTTTCCTGATACCCTGAAAATACTTTGGTTTCTAAAATGGAGCAACCACAGAGCATGATATATCCTCTGAAGCATAAATATCAGAATGTAAATTATGGTTCTTGTCTATTCAGAAATTCATTCTCCCCAGAGGAAGAGCGTCGTCCCATTTGGACTTTGTAGCTCTTGCATCTTCATCAGAATATCACATTATTTTGAACCGAAATCTCTTCAAACTTTTCTATGAATTTTGTGAAATTATGCCTTAAGTATTCATGATCCCCAGAGGAAAGTTCATCAACTTGTTTTTTTTTCTTTTTCACCAACACAAGGTGGGAACTAACCACAAACTACTCATAAAAAATCCCCAATGAAATGGGATGTTTCAGAGTTGATTCATGAACATTCAAGCCTTCATACTCCTCAGAGGAGCACTCTTGCATCCCTCTCTGAACTTTCCCAGACATCCTGAAATAAGGAATTTCACAGGGCAGAAGAAACCTTTGAAATCGACCGGGTATAGTAGAATTAAGAAAACAGAGGCTGCCTATGCATACTTTCCTGCTCCTCAGAGGGGGAGATTTCTCCCATGCAGCTCATCTAAAGTGGGAAAAGTGAAAAAAAAACCTGAAATATTCATGATCATCAGAGGATACTTTCAAGAATAATTACAAAACAGAAGTAACCCTTTGTCTCCAAAGCTAATGAGTAAATTTCTGTAAAGATTTTATTTTTTCAAATTGTGGTAATTCTGCTCCTCAGAGGAAAACAATTTCTAACCTGGTTCTTTAAACTCTTGGTACTCTCCAAGACATAATTTTTCTCAAACTGAACTTCAGGTAAAATCTTCAGATATTTTGCCAATTGTGCAGCATTTTACTCCTTTGATTCCTCATCCATAGAGGATTATTCTTCTGCAATATTTTTCTTTTGATTTGCAAAACCTTAACGCAAGAGCTACCCTTCATGGCAAAAAGTTTTTCTACCCATATTGAACAAATTCTGTTAAATGTACTTGCAAAGTCAGATGGTCATGCTCCTCTGAGGAAGGCGTTTGTTGGTGTGGATTGGCTTTAATCAGTCTGGACTTTCTTTGCACCAACATTTTAACACAGAAATACTCATAATTTTACCATAAATGTTCATGATCCCAAGAGGCTAAGTCACTATCAAGGGAAAACACAAGCACTCTCTAGTTTGGACTTTACATGCCTAATGCTCCCCAGAGGATTTACCGCAAAAATAATCAGTGTAAAATTGAGTTGGCTTTTCTTTTTTTTCTATTATTTAATGAATGTTTTTAAACATGATTTCAGGTGTTAGCCGGTCTATACACCCCAGGAGACGGCCACATCGACCCATACTCTCTGACCATGGCTCTGGCAGCTGGTGCTCGAATGTACGGAGCTCAAATTTACAACCCAGCCCCAGTTACTGGCCTGAACCCAACCTCTGATGGGAAGTGGGACGTCCAGACTCCTCATGGGACCATCAGGGCAAATCGTATTGTCAACGCATCAGGTCTGTCACTCTAACAATCACAACATCAACCTCCAACCTGTACAGTAATATGTGTTATTAGTTCTTCCCTGAAGTAAAGAACCCAGGCTGTGTAAAACAGCTTAAATGTGGCTCCGTTGCAGTTCTCCACATAATTTCTGTTGATCCCAGATAAAAAGCAGGCTCATCCTCTGGTCACCTTATCAGGGGGCACTCCGGAGACCTTTGCACATACAGACCACTGAGTGTAGGACAAGTTCTTGGCTTGAACTGGGTCATTCCAGTTCTGGGAGGATTTTGTTGGCTGACGATCCTTTTTACCCCTGCTGCTTTTGCTTGTTTGGCTGGCAAAGGTTCAAGAATTTACAGAGGTCGCTTCCCAGTCTCTGTGTAGCGGATGTTGTGTAACGTACAGTAATTTATGGGTCATGCTTCTAATTCCTTTGTCATCTTTTCTTTGGAGTAAAAACTCAGTCAAAGTTAAACCAACTGCGAAGATGCATCGTCTGGACAACCCTTAAAATTTCTGCAAATGCATGTAGAAAATAATGCTCTGACTGTTTCTGCAAAGGAAAAAAAAGTCCCCTCAGATGTTAAAGCAGACCCATAAGCGCTAAAATGTGGAAAGTATCTCCAGAACTTTGCAGAACAAATCTTCCAAAGCCTCGTCCACATCCTCCTTCTTTTCATTTTCTTCCTAAACTCTGCTTTCCAGCCCAGACCAGTGTTATCATGGGATATGTTGGCCCTTTGCCTTCTCAATGTCCTGCAGCCAATCCAAACAGGCCAGCAGTTCACATTTCATCCAATCTTGATGCAGCAGCACATGCACACCTCCTGACACAGTTCCTCTGCTGTTTTTTGCATCTTTAAGTTATCACACTTTATGCTTTTTTGCAGGAATCATCCCCCACAGAGATATATTATAACTTTCTGCTCCTATATGTGGACTTGTACACGTACACATGCAACCACCACCCTGCTTCTATTCTCTGTGTGGAGGTTGCCAATATGATTTAAAGCCACTGCTTCTTTGCGGGCTGCAGGAATAACCCTTTCCTGCATTGAAAAGAGAGAAAACTGCCTACACATCACATTATTCTTTTTTTAGAGATTGCATCGAGTCCAAGTTGTTCTCTTAACCCATTGACCACAGGCAGCTGTGGTGCCAGGCTTACATAACTCTGGCTATCTCTGGTTCAACTCTCTGCTCTTTCTGGACCCTCTTTTCCTGCATACTTTGTCTCTCTCAATCTTTTATGACGCCCCCTCAAACCTCATCCAGAGCCTTCTCAGCTCTTTCCAGATCCCATTTTTTCAAAAGTTAAGCCTGTCATTGTTAAAACTTCAACGAAGGCCCTCGCACAATAAATTTCCCCACCGAGAAAAGAGCCCAAATCAAGGTCAGAGGTCATGCACACTGGAATGTAACAACCCACAGGATCACTTTTTGCGGACTTTAGACCAGAAGAAGAAAAGGAGTGTTTGACCATGGACTGTTGAAACTTAGAACTAATTAAATGTTAAACATATTTGTGAATCCAGTGATTCCCATAGGATTCTGTTACCCACCATTTGCATCATAATTCTACCTTGTGCAGCACTTATTTGTTTTGTCCCATCTGCGCTTAAACTACTCTTTAGACAGGATGTGTTGAAAACATCACTGTGAAACTTTCTCTTCAGACTGTTTCTGTCTAACTTCCAGTTTACTGTTAAGACCAAATATTTCAACCACAACTAATAGATGGAAAACAGCATAAAAGACTCTAAGATGGGTTCATCTGGGCCACATTTAGGAGAAGCAAACTCCTCAGAGCTCTACAGAGGCTGGACAGAATCACCATGAACAGTCACAAGATTGAAATCCTAGAACCTTGACTAAAAATATAAAGCTTAATGGCAATGCATCCACTTTCTGTTGTTAAAGTAAACAATTAAATGAACCTTTAAGTAAAAAGAAAACATAATTCGGAGCTTAAGGCAGGCTGTTTAATTTTATTTACAACTGGTTCAAATGCTTATCAGCTTACTTTTTGAACTATTTCATTTTTTTCTTTTGTATAAATGTTTTACTTGATGCATTGCTTTTTGCTAATTCTTCCTAATAACCAGCTTTTTACAATATTAAAATGATGATATGATAATAATAATAATGATAATAATAATTTATTATTATTATTATTATTATAGGACTGCGGGACACACACAATGCTACCTTAGCTAGCTTCATCATTCCTTCAATTTTTTTATTTGACTTAAAAATTACTTATTACACACCATTTAAATAGTGTTGGCGTACTTGCATAATTTGGGCTAACTATTCCAGCTAGCCTTTCAGCTTTTGTCTGATTTGAGCTAACTGTCTCAATAAACAGTTTGAACGTTTATTCGTTTAATGCTATTAGCTTTCTATTAAATTTTAGTAGACATCTTAAAAGCTTTGAACAAAATTAACCATTTAGCCATCAGCTCAAGCTAACACATTTCTATTTCACCTATTTATGCGGTAACTGTTTAGCATCCTGACCATAGGTCATTTTAGCTAACAGCTAATTAGTGGCTACAAGCTGGCATTTTTTCAAAGTTAGGTATTAGGTTAGCCATTAGTTTTTACTGTTTCAGTTATTTTCCTTGCTAATAGTTTCAACTTTTTACAAAAGTATTTTAGCTCATTTTATTTTGCTGTTAGATTGTTTTTGCAACACTACACTTTAGTGCTTGCTACAGCAAGCTTTTCAACAGCTAATCCATAATTTGTGCTGTTTTTCAAATATTAATCCATCAGTTTAAGCTTGCTTTGTCAGCTGTTTCTTCACTACATAAAACAAATAGATCAACTATCTCTTAAATGTTTAATTTACTGTCATTACTGCTGATGTAGCCCTCGTTGTAAATCTCAATGTGCCCTCAAACGTATACCAGCCTGAGTGTTTTATATCCCAATGCTTACAGTAGCAGCTTATAGAGCCCTGTGCCCAGCTGATGTGGTCGTTTTAAGATGTGTTATTTCTGTAAACTTGTTGACTCCGGTCATTTCTACCTCTGGGCAGTTCAGTGAATTGGACCTTTGTGCAGACATCGGGGAAAACAAACTGCTGCCCAGCTCCTGTCTAAACTGCCTAGAGTCTTATCTGGATGCTGTGTGCATGCACCGCCCCCCCTTCTCACCACTGGAAATAGTTCACATATGGAGCACGTACAGAATAAAAATAGACTCTGCTAAGAGAATTGGCTGCAAACTTGCACTTAGTTCAACACATTAACACTACAAGAAATTCAAGGTGGAGATTTGTGTAAATTAAGGTTTAAGTTTTACAGAAGTGTTTATGAGACTTACTCTTGTAACTTGGAGCTGAAGATAGCAGTGAGATCAAAAGGTCTTCAGCAGGCCCTGGCCAAACGTTTCAGGTCACAGCAGCTGAGTTGACACAAGTCCCACATTGATCTTTGTGAAGTTGACACGACCTACTTATGGGATGTTTGTTGTGTGACGCTTGTTACTGTCTTTAACCCCAATTATAGTTCAAACTATGTGGCATTATATAAAGCTGAAATTTTTTTCTTGATTAGGTAGAGCTTTAAATTGTACAAAATGGTCCAACAAGGCCCTCTAACTCGAGGCTGTTCTGCAGTAATGGAGATTGCTCAAGCCATGAAAGTTGGTGTGCCAAGTTTTCTTGATTCCTTCCAACCAGAAAGTCATGCAATGCTCTTAAAATGAGCAGAAAGGTAAGTCATAATAAGAGACAGAGAATCAGAAAATTTACAGAGATAGGTCTTTCCTCCAGAGGATTAAAGTCAAGAAAATCAAGGTGAGCTTAGTGAGCAGATTTTTCTTGGGCATTCAAAGACACTCAGAAACTGGGACTGGAAACTCTGACAGGAAGAGGTCTGAAGAGCCAAAGCCAAACCAAAATCAGAAGACCAGCTTCTGAGAAGCTTCACAGCTTCAAAGAGGTTCTTAGTTTCAGTTACTGTGAAGAGAAGACTTTGAGATGCAGCTTTGGCAGGTCAGACTGCAGAAAGAAAGACATCCATCACTAAGACAGAGTCAGAAGAAAAAAAAAAGAGGATGACTGGACCATCAAACATCACCAATGGACTACTGAAGACTGGAAAGATGGAAATATGGACTAATGAACCAAAATTCAAAATCTTTGCTCCATCATCAAGACTTTTGTACCCTGTACATGGAGTAGGTTAATGTAAACACAGAAGAGGAAGCATGATAGTTTGGGGCTGTTTTGCTGGATCCAGGATCTGGGACTTGCGCAGAGTGAGAGACACCCTGAACCAAAATAGCACCCATAGTATTCTGTAGCACCCTCTGGAATGAACCACTTTGGTCAGGAGTTCATCCTACAGCAAGATACTGAGCCCAAACATCAGTCCAAGCTTGGCCAGAACCACTTGAAGAATAAAGAAGGTAGTTAGGTCGGAAACATGAAGAGCACTGCCAGCACAGTCTCAGTCTGCAGACTTAAACCCTGTGGAGCTACTTTGAGATGAACTGGACTGAAGAGTGAAAGCAAAGAAACCGTCAAATGCCTAACATTTAGAGGAACTTCTGCCATCTCATCAGATTATTTGATCTTTTCCTTCATTTAAGAGTGCAGTGAGACATTAAAGTGCATCATTTTCAATAAAAAGCTGTAAAAATTAGGGTGTAGTGTGTAGTGTATCTCCAGACTTCCTGTTTGACTCTTGTAGCTGCAAAAGAAAACTGCAGACTCATGTTTAAGTAATTTATTTTCTACTCCAACCTGCAATTAATGGCTGGAAACATGAGGCTGCAACACTATAGATGAGAAAAAAACCCTCTGAGGACCATGCAGTGAAAAATGACTGCAGTTACATAACCAACATTACTGTGCATCCCTGAGGCACACTGTTGCTATAAAGCAAAATATTACCCTGTGTTCTCACAGACGCGTCAGGTGTCACATGACGGTGTGGCTCCAGGCAGCGAGACAGAAAGGGATGTGACTGTTTGAGCCGATCTGATCGACATAAAACGTGTGCACTCATTCAACTTTTCATTTATCTCTACATAATGTTCTTTAAAGACTTCTTTTTCTTTATGCAACATGATATCTGTGCAGCTTTTGCTGGTCATGGTATTAATAGATTGTTCTGGTAGCTTTGTGGTGGGCACTAAATCATGAGTGCAGATTTTCTCAATGCAAACATTTTTCCACGTCTGGGTACAGAGTGTCCATTTTTCAGCCTATTTCAATGTGCATGAAGGAGAACGCAGGACGCAGGATTTTTAAAGTTTAAAGGGTGGTTATGTGCATGCATTACATCATTTTCAGGTAAAAATCTCCTCATTAAGAGAGTTTACCCTTTAAAATTTAAATCTTTTTCAAAGAGTCAACTCAGCTGATGTTTCTCATGGATTCCGCCCACATTATTGTTTGTTTTTGGCCATTTTTAAGCCTTTAAAGTACATTTTCAAAGCTTTCATAAACTCTGATGGTCAGTCGGGGTACAGAGTGTCCTGTATCGAACACCAGGTAAAAAAAGCCCACCACATTCAGCACTTTCTGTGCATGAGGAAAAAATGATTCACTGCTCCTGCCAAATAGTAAAAGAGGGGCGTTGCAGGGGGAGTAACTTCTCACTTACAAACAAAATCATTCATCAAACCTCATGTGCCCACCAGGAGACATTAAGTGTGTAACTAGCCCAATAAAACATGGAGGTGATGGAGAACAAACTGTAACAGCCAAATCTGCCACAAGACTGGTACAGAGGAGCAGGGGGGACTGAGGAATACGTCACATAGGTATGAGAAAAGTTTGCAAACATTAAACCTCATTTTTGTTTATTTTTTTAAGGTTTCTGGGCCCGAGAGGTCGGCAACATGATTGGTTTTGACCATCCAACCATCCCAGTGCATCACCAGTATGTGGTGACTGCCACAGTCCCAGAGGTGAAGGCTCTGAAGAAGGAGCTGGCTGTCATCAGAGACTTGGAGGGTTCCTACTACCTGCGTCAGGAAAGAGACGGTCTGCTGTTTGGTCCATATGAAAAGATGGAGAAGATGGTGCTGCAAGACTCTTGGGTCAGAGAGGGAGTGCCTCCAGGTATGTCCTGTTTAAAGTAAAAAAAACTAGAAAAGCACTCAGAGAGCACAGACCTCCACCAATCATATTAAGATTGTCACCAACACTTTAGTCCTACTTTAATGTTATACTCCCTTTCAGCAGACTGTCTGCTACAATTCGGTGTTAGTTGCACTGTTAGACAGTGTTAAAAATTATGATGACCCAGTACACATTTCATAATGCCGATCTTTGTATCCAGAATATTGCCAGGATCTGGATTTTACTTTTACATCTGTGAGAAATTATGGTGACCTTGTCTTGTATCGTTTGGCAAAGTAATCCAACCATTTATGGTGGAGTTTTATACAGATATGGTGAAAACGGCCCTATCTCACAATGATAAAGAATCCTTTAAAAGAGTCCTAGATCCAGACGGTGATCTGGATCACCTCCTAAATTAAATCACTTCTTCCTTATCCCATTTTGAACATTTCCTGAAAATTTCATCAAGATCTGTTTGTTACTTTTTGAGTTAAGTCATTCACAAACAAACTCTCCCAAAATCATAACTTCCTTGGCGGAGGTAAAAATAGAAATCAGATTTGTTTTGATTCGGTGAATTTGATTTGTTCGCCTGTTGCAGGTTTTGGTAAAGAGCTCTTTGAGTCGGACCTCGACAGGATCATGGAGCATGTTGAAATGGCAATGGAGATGGTCCCTGTGCTAAAGAAAGCTGACATCATCAACATTGTGTCTGGACCAATCACATACACCCCTGACCTGCTGCCGATGGTTGGACCACACCAGGGAGCCAGGAACTACTGGTGTGCTATCGGTTTCGGGTACGTGTTCTCACCTTTTTGGGGCATTTCCTCATTTTATATTTAGGTGGAGGCTGATTTCAACACTTCCCTCAGGTATGGAGTCATCCATGCTGGTGGTATTGGTAAGTTCCTGAGTGACTGGATCAGGAATGGAGAGCCGCCGTACGATCTGGTTGAGTGTGACCCGAACCGTTACGGCAAATGGGCGGACATCCCCTACATGTGCGCTAAAGCTCGAGAATCCTACGGTTTCAACAACGTGGGTAAGAAGAAGCACATTCATCTCACGAAATGAGTAGTCTTCTCTCTTTCACTGCAACTTAATTCTTTGCTGTCTCTTCTTGGTGCTTCTACCAGTTGGTTACCCCAAAGAGGAGCGTTTTGAAGGTCGACCAACCATCAGAACGAGCGGTGTTTATGAGCTACTGAGGGGCAAATGCTCCATGGGCTTCCATACCGGATGGGAACAACCGCACTGGTTCTACAAACCTGGAGATGACACGGGATACAAGTAAAGCTTTTCTTGAACACAAAAATTATTTTTGATCTCTATTTTTTTTTCTTTCTTGTGTCATCACAAAGGTCCAACTGCAGGAGTCTCAAGAGTGAGCGGTTACAGACATTCAAACAGAGCTCATTAAAACACTAACTGCTGCTGAAGCTTTTGTTTTGCTTTCGGTGTAATAGCTCCAACTCGCTGTGCCACACCCGGTATATCAGAGAAGCTGTCATTACAGCAGGGTCAGGAGGACAGCGGAGTTAAAGATCAGCCAGCACATACCAGCATGTATAGAAAACTGTGTCAGAGTAAATCTCTGAGGTCATAGAGTTCCCTGGTTAATGTGCCATGTTTCCAAACAAATGTTCTCGTTAGAGCTTCGTGCAGAGACTTGCTCACCGCAGATCATTTCTCCTGTAGCTCCAAGCACAGCAACACAAGGGATGCATTTAGATACCCTGAAAGAACAGGACAGCTGCTAACAACACATGTAGAGGACTGTCAGAGACCATGTGCAGGATTTGATTACCAGATACACTCCATGAAATCTTTAAAACACCCACGCAGCCACTGAAGACTCGAGGGAACGCTGTATGTGTTGGGGTTTTCCCAGACTGAAGTGATGGATATGGTCAGGCCTGTCAGTGTTTGCATAGATAGTTAAAGTCTGTGAAATTAGGAAACTAATTTTGATAGAAGCATAAATAAAAAGCATAAATAAACAAACATACAAACAGAAAATATTTGATCTGTTTTGCACATTGTGTTGTCAGTATTAGCATCAGCGGGGGCAGATTCATTTAGGAAACACAGAAATTTAGTTTTAATAATCAGTTATATATTTTATTTGAATGACCCCTTACAATATAAAATAAGTACAAAAATATTTGACCATTAGTAGACTGATTTTATACTAATCACCTATTTTTTCGCTCTAGGAGGTTATGTTTTTAGGAGAGTTTGTCTGTCTGTTCGTTTGTCTGTGAACAACATAACGCAAAAAGTAACAATCAGATCTGGATGAAATTTTCAGGAAATATTCAAAATAAGATAAAGAAGAAGTGATTAAATTTTGGAGGTGATCCAGATCACTGTCTGGATCAAGGATTCTTTTTTAAGGTTTCTTTATCATTGTGAGATAGGGCCTTTTTCACCATATGTGTATAACTCCACGATAAATGCTCGGATTGCTTCGCAAAACAATACAAAACAAGGTCACAATAATTTCTGACAGATGTATAAATACAATCCAGATCTAGAATATTAAATTTGTACTGGCTCATCATAATTTTCAACACTGTCAGGTAACAAATTATGGTACAAACCTGCATCTAACACCAAATTGTAGCCAACACTGCTTAAAGGGAGTATAACATTAAAGCAAGACTTAAGTGTTGCATGACAATCACAATATGCTTGGCAGAGGTCTGTGCTCTCTGAGTGCTTTTCTAGTTGGATTAGCATTTCAGTATATCCCACAGCAGGGAGTCACCTTCCCCCTGAGCATCACCAATTTTGAGGGCCTCAGGCTGAAAAGTCTGGGAATGCCCCCTCTAGAGGACAATTGAAGTATTGCAGTTTTTTTTTATTGCACTTGTGCATCATTTGAATATCTCATGGTTTGAAGTTTATAGTTGGTATAAACATATAATTTGATATTAAGCTATGATAAGGTTGCAAACTCTAGATATTTTTGGTGTGCAGATGTGGCCTAGCCGTCACACCCAGTGAGATTAGTTTAAGTACATATCCAGCCTTTCTGCATGTCACTTCTCTCTCTCACCCTGTTTCCTGATCTATACGCAGTCCTGTCCACTGACTTTGGGCATAAAAAGCCCAAAAAATGACTACTTAAACCCCCCCCCCCCCCCCCCCCCCCCCCGTCTTGGTTTGAATAATATTCACATTCATGTTAGTTTCACCTTACACAATGGAGAAAATAAAAATGTCTTGTTAAGATTTGGTGCTGGGAAAAGTTTATCTCAATTATCACACCAGACGGAGAAATAAAGAGAGCATTGTGTTTGTTTTTGTGTTCAGGCCCAGTTTCAGACGCACCAACTGGTTCAGGCCGGTTGGCAGAGAGTGCAAGCTGGTGATGGAGAAGGTGGGAGTGATCGACCTGACACCTTTCGGCAAGTTTATAGTGAAGGGGAAGGACTCACACAAACTGCTGGACCGCCTGTTTGCCAACACCATGCCCAAGGTAGAGCACAAAATGACTGTTAGCGGCTGCAGCGGTGAGAAACAGCATCACTCTCTGAAAGTGCTTCATCTGTGCCCCTGGCTCAGTGACCTTTGACCTGTGTGTCTGCAGGTGGGTCTGACCAACATCAGCCACATGTTGACGCCCTCTGGAAGAGTCTTTGCTGAGGTAACGATCACCCAGCTGGCACCAGGAGAGTTCCTGCTCATCACAGGCTCAGGGTCAGAGCGCCATGACCTCAGGTAAAACTCAGACCACATGCTCGATCTCACCTTAAGTTAATTAGTGTACAACACAACACAACACCATATGATACAACAATCAGGTATATTAAAGGATACAGTACTATACAATAACCACAGCATGATTTGATACAGTAAAATTCTATGTGAAAAACTACAGTACAACACAATACCCAAGTACATTAATTTAAAGAAAACATTGCGAAGGATTTGGAAAAAGATGTATGCTACGGCGAAATATATGTTTTGAAATATGCTAAAATAGCCAATCATATTTCACCATAAGATAACATTTGATAAAATGCATGACCAAATTTTATTGCAGATTAAGATATGATACAGAATTGTACAATATGCTACCAATACAATAAAATGACTAAATAATACAATGGCATTGAGATATATTCATCCCCAAGGGGAAATTTAGGAGGAGTTGCAGCAGCAATCAAGAAAACAAAAGTAAGAAACAAAATAGATGCTTGTCCATCATTGTCCAGTCAGCCAGCCTCCACCTCCACAGGGTCCAGGACTGAGCTTCTTCAGCAGTCTGTTCAGTCTCTGTCTTCTGTATCCTGTCTGCTCACAGCAGGTTAAGTTCCTCCAAAGTGGCGTTGGTGTCTAGTTCCGTTAGCTATGTCTGTGAATAGCATCATGCTACTCTGTCCTCTGCTATTCCCTCTGTTGCTGGGTTAGCACAGCTAGCTGGCCCATGTCATTGTAGATAGATCTTATGTTCCCAATACCGATCGATGGACGGACTTCTAAGCTCACACCTGGAAACAGCCCGTCGTCCCTACCTCCTTCTCCTCACCTTGTGGGAAACATTAGGCCTTACACCAGTTAGCATTGACATGCTACAGGCTGCTAACAGCTGAGTTCACATGTAAACAATGCCCTAGACTGGATCTTTAGACAGACACAGGAGCAAAAGTAGCAAAAATATCAGTGAATAGCACAGATTACGAAAAAGAGACAAAAAATTACAAGAAACAGACAAAGAAGACAGAGCTGCTGCAACAGGCAGCCACAACCAACAGGCTGGCCCTATACATACATACAGTAACAATAAGGAATGATAAAATGAGGCTATGATACGAAACAATCACAATACTATAGAATGATGATACAATGACAATACAGTAAGAATAAGATACAATAAAATGTCGCTACAGATATATAGGTAGACAAGATGGGATGTTGATATGATATCATACAATGCTATGACAATACAGTGACAAAACAGTAATGGTAAGGTACAATACAATGTTGAAAGGATACAATGAGCATACCATACAATGATGACATGATATAAGATGGTACGAACAATAAAACAGCAACAACAGTACAGTACAAATATTAGACCAACTTTTTTACACACTGCAATATGATTTAACAGGAAGCAAAACAATACATCTAGATATAATATGCTTTGTTACATTTTGATGTGATACAATGCACAAGTATATTCTATGGCAAGATATGGCATGAAACAATGATACAACAACCAAGTATTTTCTACCATGTGATACAACACCTGAGCCTAGCCGTCCAAGGTGTTGGTTGCTCTTTGCTGAACATGTGAGCATGTTTATTTTTTTACAAAAACTGTCACTAGTTGACATTTCCCCAAAATCATTGGAAAATGGCCATCTCCTTTTTAAAGAGCCAGCTTTGTCCCATTTTGGTGCATTTGACTACATTTGCTTGAAATTTTAAAGCAGCAGAGTTCTTTTGATCAAGTGAAAAAAAATAGACAATACACTGATATCAGTCATGTTATAAAGTGCTAAAAACATAGAGCTATGTTCTAAGAATTGTCAGTTTTGATGATTGGTTTCTTGGAGTTCTCCTTCATTCACACTCTGCTGAAGTTGAGACTCAAGCTGTGCTGATTTAACTCTCTCACAGTCTGTTTTATACTGCAGAAACCTAAAACCTCACAGCAGCTGTCAACAAAACTCCCCTCGGCGTGCTCCAATCAGGAAGCAGCACATTATACCTCTCAGTGTAAACCAGCTCATTCCTCCAGTACAGGACTCTTTCCTGCTGTGTGACAGCCTCTAGTGGAGAGGAAAGGAGCATATTTTAGCAGCACAGAAATGCCAGGGTACCCAGTGTAGCTTCTGCATCCTGACATTCTTCTTCTGTGGGTTTGATCTCAGGTGGATTGAGGATGAAGCTGCAAATGGTGGATATGACGTGGACATCACAAATGTTACAGACGGTATTGGAGTGCTGGGTGTTGCGGGCCCAAACTCTCGCGCTGTTCTTCAGAAACTGACAGATGCAGATATGAGTGATGCAGGGTTCAAATTCCTCCACTGCAAGTCCATCCAGCTGGCTGGTCTTCCTGTGCGGGCCATCAGGATCTCCTACACAGGTACTGTTTCTTTCATGCAGATGTTAGTGCCTGTGTTACTCGTATTTAATCAGACGTCACATGATGATTCTGTTGTGCTGTGTTCAGGTGAGCTTGGCTGGGAGTTGTACATCGACCAGAAGAACATGGCCCCTGTGTACCAGGCCATCATGGAGGCAGGGCAAAATGAGGGAATCGACAACTTTGGGACATATGCCATGAACTCTCTCAGGCTGGAGAAGGGCTTCAGAGGCTGGGGAGCTGAGGTGAGTGCACCTCCGTGGAGTAGGTCTTTATTTAAAGAGCTGTACTCCCCTTTCCTCACTTCAAAGAGATTCAGAAGATTGAAACCACTCTCATGTGAGTCTGAGGGAATAGAGCTTAAAAAAAGAGGTTGTGGCAGCTGGAATTGTTACCTTCAAACAGAGCCAGCCTGGTCACGTCTTCCTGTTTTAATTTTTGCCAATGGCTAAGCTAACTGAGGTTAAATATCTGCTGCACAAACATAACAGTGTCCGTCTTTCCTGTCGACCTCTGCCAACTTCAAAAATGATTGTTAGAGTAACCCTATCTGACTTTTTGCCAATGAGATGCCTTTTTTTTTCTTTGCAGATGAACTGTGACACCAACCCTCTGGAAGCTGGATTGGACTATTTCATCAAACTGAACAAGGTAACACACCTGTAACCTTGCATCAGTGAAGTCTCACATTAGAACACCAGTTTCATACAGAAAGTACAAAAACTTCATCACACTTAAAGCTTTGGTAATTTCCATAAAACGCTTTATAGCTCCTCCTTAAAATGAAATAGTATGTTCTATGGATATTATCATCAAGTTTCAGTGTTCAAATCTATGTGAGTCCCTTATTACTGTCCATGTAGTTGGACAAAGATGCTAAAACACTTACAGAGCCACTCAATGAAGTAGTGTCTTTGCAATCAGGTATAAAGTGTAATCAGGACAGAGATGTTCTCTTAAAAATACTATTTATTCCTGATTTCTTTGAGGTTTTTCTCCTTAAGTGTCAAAGTGATGAGTTGTGAAAGTGTGAGCAAAAAACAGGTTTGATGCGCAACATTCAGATACTGAAATGATGAGTGCTGAACAGAGACACAGACATAGATATGTGTTTATATGTGTATGTATGCAACTGTATTTCAATCAGGTAATTCAGGGGTTGTTTATATAGAGGTGTTTCCCTTCAGTGGTTCATGTCTGATAAGTGGAAACAACCCAAAACATTAATGTTATTTGTTGTGGTTTGTATGTTTTTCATTGGAGCAGCTTGCCCTTATATACTCATATTGCTTGAGATCTAGGTAAACAGTCAGTAGCTCAGTGTTGTAGTGATGAAGACACCAATAGTGAAACTGACAGAAGTCATAATGTTTGGATGTTGTCCAGCAGATTTTCCAGCTGGTTTTCTGGGTCCCTTCACACCAAACATCTGGTCATCTGTAAAGAATCTTGGTGTAATATTTGATGACAGGATGAAAATTTGATCGCCAGGTTTGCTCAGTTGTTAAAAACAGCTCTTATCCAAGTAAAGGGGAACCTGCCATATAGAGATCTCAAAACTGGGATCCATGCTTTTATTGTAACTGTAATTGTAACTGTAATTGTTTTAGCTTTGCTGTGCTGGCTCTGGTTGCTTTTAGAATAGATATAATACAGGTAACAAAGTTATGGCAGCTGCCACTCGGCTCTGGAACAACCTGCCCTGGCATATCCACTCTACAGGATCAGTTGAGGTTTTTAAATTGTCTCTCAAAATGCACCTACTTCTCCTATTTTTTAAATAAGGTTGAATGTAAATCAAGTGAAATCTTTATTAGATTTTAGCCTATTTCATTCTCTTATTTTGCATGGATTTTTATGTATCTTAGTCTTGTATCTTATCATTTGTGCTGCTTTTGATCTGTACAGCACTTTGGTCAACTCCAGTTGTTTTAAACATGATTTATAAATAAGGGTTGAGTTGAGTTGAGAGTTGTATCACATCCATACCGACAACTGAGGATGCTTATGACTTGTTGCTATGTCAAGATGAAGCTGATATTGTTCATACCACAGCCCCATTGGAAGTGCTGAATATTTCTAAACTTCATTTCTGTGTCCAGCCAGGAGACTTCATCGGCAAAGCAGCTCTTCAGGAGATCAAAGCAAAGGGCCTGAGGAGGAAACTTTCCTACATCACTCTGGACACAGATGATATCGACCCTGAAGGCAATGAAACCGTCTGGCACAACGGAAAGGTAAACAAGTCTTTATTTAGACCTCACATCTCATGTTTATTCTTTGGTTATTCTGGCTTCACTGATGTCTTCTGTGTCTCCTCATCAGGTCGTCGGAAACACGACATCTGGAGCGTACAGTTACAGCACCGAGCAGAGCCTGGCATTCGCATACCTTCCCCTGGATCTCTGCTCCGTCGGTCAGAAAGTAGAGGTCGAGCTGCTTGGGAGGAAATATCCCGCCATGGTTGTCCAGGAGCCGTTAGTCCTCACCGAGCCCACACGAACCCGGCTGCAGAAGAAAGCAAAGAGCAAAGCATAAAAAAACACACAGCTACTGAATATCACTGTGATGTATGAAGTGAAGTCTTACTTTGTAACGCTTGTGGTCCATGGACTGAACTGTTTGTGGCACCACAACTTCCTTTCCTGTTTGTCTGTTAAGAAGGAGGAAGTGTAAGAAACATGATTAGCATGTGACGGAGAGAAATGTGTCTTTTTGTGTTTTGGAGCAACAAAGGAAGAAAAACTTGATGTTCTTGCAGCTCAAAGTCTTACAGTGTTTGAAGATTAATTGACTGTCCATAATTCCATGATGGATGTTAATGCTTTATGGGTCAAATGAGCTTGATTCTTGAAACAGAAGTGCCTTTTATGTTCATATAAATCTTTTAAACAGACGGTGCTACAGTTTACATCGTCATGCGATAAATGTTACAAAAGCACAAAAACATCAGTAACTAAAGGAAACTGGACGCTTACAAACTTGTACAGAGATTGTTTTATAAATCCTTTTGTATTACTAAAATGTGATGAAATCGGTTTACATGGATAGTTTGATAATTAAAGCAAAGCACTCACTGTCTTGTATTCTTTTTCTGTTTTCCTCAAGTCTTTCTTTTGCTGACTTAGGTGTAATGAGGAACAATAGCTGACTTTTTATCTGTTTAGAGACTTTATGGATGAGGATCAATAAATCAGTTGTAAGGGCTATGATATAGTGTGCTAAGAAATGTAGCCAACAAAATATATATCACATGATTTCTTAAATTGTGTAGAATGTATTATAAAAGCTGGAATGAGGCACAGACAGCTGAAAATGAGCCCAATTTGATGCAGTCTGCTGTCTATTAATGAAGGATGCCTTAAAATAAGTTAATGAAAGAAAGAAAGCATTAAATAAAGATATTAAGTTAATTAAAAATAAATTTAGCTACATATGTGTATATATGTGAATAGCAGAGCCTTGGTGTTTCCTCAGTAGCCTAAAGGCCTAAGCATTCATACATATCTATTTCATATTCAATCAAAGTTAGAATGATGAATAGTTTTCAGTTGTTTACTTGAGCTCTCCTGTCATTTGCTGAGTAATCTGAAAGTAAGTCATGTGGTTTTCCTGATGGAACAAGTTATTCTTTAAAATTTTAATAAAAATACAACAACTAAATTTCTAATACAAACTTTGAAATCTGCAATTTTATCTAATGTTCTTTTAACTATTTCCTTTTTGGTGTTTTTTTTAAGCATTTAGTTTAACCTTCTCGAGCCGCCGTACTGTCACATGACTAACTGTCGTTCCAGTGATCTGATTGGCTGCTGCAGCTGCGGCAGCGTTTGGTTTTCAAACCCGGAACTCACACCTAGTTTGTATATCTGTTGCTATTAAAGTTGCTCTGTAAGTGTTTTGTTTCCATTCAGAGACGTCTCCCAGACTGTAGGTTGAGGGAGCTTTGTTTAAGTCATGTTTTCCTCCGTTTGACCGGTCCCTCCTTCTCACGGGCTTCCGTGTTTACTCTGAAAACCTCCTCCCAAGAGGATCCAGACTTCAGAGCTCAACATGGACCAAACTCGCTCGGTGTGTTCCTTAGCTTTCGCCGTGTTCCTACTGAGTTTCCCCGCTGTGTTAGCGGCAAAACAGCCCAACATCGTGTTCGTGTTGGCGGATGACTTCGGCTGGCATGATGTCGGATATCACAAATCCGAGATTCAGACTCCAAACCTGGACCAACTGTCCGCTACGGGAGTCCGCCTGGAGAACTACTACGTTCAGCCCCTGTGTAGCCCCTCCAGGAGCCAGCTCATGACCGGCAGGTACCAGGTGAGATCCACATGTTGCTGCAGGGTAACTGTAACATTCATTTAAATCCTTACAGGAAGGGATCAGAGTAAGAAAAACAAAACTATGACTAGATATATTTTCTTAGCTTAGTTTTCATTTTTGTTTATGCAGCTTAAATAGTCATTTATACATTTTGCTGTATCTGTTGTCATGAAATTCACAATGAGTGATATGTCACCAATAGAATAATAAATGAAAAGATATGAATCAAATTAAGTAAACTGGCAACCTTTCAACAAACACATCACCCTGCAATCTCAAAGTTATTTTCTCACCAGACTAGTTTTCAGGGATCAGCCCTCATGCTAAGTGACAAGGTTCAGGTTTTAACCAATGCATTTAACTGTAGATTTAAGAAATGTCTGTTACAGGTGTTTTTTTTCCCTCTCCCACCAATTCCTCTTGGTGTTTCACCCAATAATGCAACCATCAGATGAGAGGTCTTGATAAAATACTTTTTTAAGAGTCTTAAACAGGTAGACTCAGAATGTTTACTGAATTCTGGCATCTATTTCTGGTGTCATGAAAACATCTGTCACACCCTGTCACGTTAATCCCCTCCATGTATTTGGATTGGTGACAAGATGTGCTTTGGAGCATCTTTCCTCCCATTAATCTTGTGATATGTCTGTAGTCATCACTGTTTCCCACCTAACTTCTGGAAAGTCTGATAAACTGACAAACAACCCCCTTTTTCCTGTTATCTGTTTGTATTTTTATAAAAAAAAATTCTTCTGTTTGTCAATAAGTTCCTGAGCTGAAATATCTAAAAAAGTCTGAGTTGATTTGGATTGGTTGATTTGTTTTGGGACCTTTTTCCAAAAACCTGTGTCAAAGTAAAATGATTAATTAATTCTGTCTTGGAACTGAAATTACTTTAAGTGATCCAAATGAAGTCCATGTTTTTTCCAAATTATTATTGATTTTTTTTTATTATTCTTTTGAAATTAAAGTCAAAACTCTGAGAATTTCTTTTCAAATTTTTCCAACTTCTAAAATATTTTTTTCGCTGGTTATCATCCTCTTCTGTACAAATCTGAAGTTTCAGCACTTAGTTTTAATATTTCCATCTTCTACCAAAAAATGTTTTCTTTCATAACTATTCAGATCCAAGTTATTAGTAAAAAAAATGGACAATGAGAAGAGAGGAAGGGTATGTGATGCCTTCGGTTAAATTCATTTACAGCCTCTGACAAAAAGAGAAAATATGAGAGCATAAACTGGTAATGAACCGTCACCGGTGAAGTAACAAAGAAAGAAAAAGCAAGATAAAATTGATGCTATTAAAAATAGAAATATCTGAAAGAGATATTTTTAAGACCACATGTTAATTATATAATATACAAAGGCTTCAATTAGTAATAACTTTAGGTGTCAATAGTTATAAAAGGAAATGATGGTATGATGGCATCAGAGATTCAGGACATAAAAGGATTCATCACTTATGCAGTGTAAGCATGATGATCAACACAACTACTTTGATGGTGAGGAGAAAAGATGTACACTCAACAAATTCCAGAGGGAAGTGGGATTATTAAAGACCAAGTTGGCAAAAAAATATCAACCTTTTTCAGTCTACCTCACCACATTAAAAAAGATGAAACTTTCTCAGAGGTGTCACGCTGCTCTCCTTTGACGTGCTGCATGTTGTTGGAGCTTGTTCACTCTTACATTCGGCATCAAAATTAAATCACATGCTCACTATTCAAGCAGGAGTTAAACATACAAACACTGTTTACCTTCTCACTGACAGAGGGACTGACAGCCACAATGTTAATGTCCTGTTATGAAACAATGTTCCTCATTTAACAAATAAAGTGGATGATTTCTGTTGGGGACAGCAATGATCCAACCATCCAACTATTCTGGTTTTGATACCGACACTGATACCTGGGCTTTGGGTATCAACCGGTACTAACACCAATCCAAAACCTGTGTTAAATAATAACCTGCATGTCCTACTGTAGAATAAGACTGGTAATGTTTTGGGTAAAAGGCAAAAAATGAGTTTATTCGATTACTGAAGTTAATATTTATTTAAACGGTAAAGAATTTAAATGTTTACTAGCAGATCTGTGAAAACAAAGCTTCAGAACATACAGAAATTACTATTCAATTGTTAAATTTTATACCTTGTAGACTGATGATGGAGCAAAAAAAACAAACAAACAGAGTGAATCAGAGGTAACATTCCAAATCAACTAGCAAAGAGCTCCAGTTAAAAAAAGGGCATAGAGCTGGTAGCAATGAATCAGTTCCTTTCCATGGATACTCAATCCAGCTTTGAGGAGCTGGATTGGACAGATACCCTATACCAGGCTCTGGGAATTTCCGGATTAATTTGTAGTGTAACAGGATTTATTGATTTAAGAATCTGCTAACCTTTAATTCAGAATTGTCTGACAGTATTCTTACCATATGCTTCCTCTTACAACACTTTACCCCAAGCAGCTGCCACATGATGTATCATGATGACTTCCAAACTCCAGGGCGTGACTTTAGGAAAGTTTATATTTATTCTTTTGGAAGAACTTTTAGGGGAAAGAAATTCTACTTTGGAAACAATCAGGGATTAAAACAAGACCTAAAGTGTTTGTTATTCCAGGATGTAAGGTTTAAGTTCTGTTTTTTTATTTTCTCAACACATTTCTCTTCAAAGAGGAGGTATTCTGCCTTCCATATTGTAAACATGGATGTAAAGTACCAATGCTGGATGTTCAGACTAAACATGCAGATTTTTAAACCTACGTATCCATTTGTTGTAGAAATAGCTGAATCTGTCTGTTAACTCTTCCAAATGCTTCCTTCTACACTGCAAAAAAAAAAAATGAAATCCTATTGAGTGTTTTTGTCTTAGTTTGAGTAAAAATTGTATCATTGTACTGGATATGAGCAGGATTCACCTGATCAGTCCAGAAAATGTTGTTTTAAGGTATTTAAAGACAAAAAAGAGGTTTGAATCGCTTGTAACGAGTGAAGAAAATCTATCTTAATACAAGTTACTTTCTCTTGTCCCACTGGCAGATTATTTTCAACTTGTTACAAGCAATTCAAACCTCATTTTTGTCTTTAAATAACTTGAATCAAGACATTTTTCTGGACTGGTCAGGTATATGTGGCTCATATTAAGTCTAAAAAGACATTTTCTACTAAAAAAAAAGACAAAAACACCTGATAAGATTTCAGTTTTTTTGCAGTGTAAGAATAGAATCAGATCTTCACCAGACTTCCTGGTATGATCAGAATCAGAATCAGAATCAGAATCGGTTTTTATTGCCAAGTATGCAGCACATACAAGGAATTTGACTCCGGCAGTTGTTTTCTCTAGTACAAGAGTGGACACAAACATGACACATAGACATGACAATAAAAAAAAATAGATAAATAAAGATGTGGATGTAGAAAAGGGCTGGGATAAAATGTGCATCAGAAATATTTACAGAGTAATGGGATATTTACAATTCAAGGTGAAAAAGTGCAACTGTGCGGTCCATAGTGCAGCTGTAAGCTGTTTTAAAAGGTGCCAGTGTTAATTAGAGTTTATTATTATTTAATATGGAGACTGCAGACGGGTAGAAACTACTCCTGTGCCGGCTTGTCCTGGTCCGCAGAGCTCTGAGGCGCTTGCCGGATGGGAGCAGTTCAAAGAGTCCGTGAGCAGGGTGAGTGGAGTCCCTCACAATGTTTCCTGCTCTCCTCTGAGTCCTAGAGCAGTAGAGGTCCTGGATGGAGGGCAATGGGACTCCAATGATGCGCTCAGCAGTCCTCACAGTGCGCTGCAGTCTGAATCGGTCCTGCCTGGTGGCAGCTCCAAACCACACAGTGATGGAGGAGCACAGAACGGACTCGATGACTGCAGTGTAGAACTGCAGCAGCAGCTCAGGGGGCAGTCCATGTCTCCTCAGGAGGCGCAGGAAGTACATCCGCTGCTGAGCCTTCTTGAGGATGGAGCTGATGTTCTGCTCCCACTTCAGATCCTGCGTGATGATTGTGCCCAGGAATCTGAAGCTCTCCACAATGGACACCGGGTTGTTGAGGACTGTGAGGGGGGACCGGGCGGGGGGATGTCTCCTAAAGTCCACTATCATCTCCACCGACTTGAGCGTGTTCAGCTCCAGGTTGTTCTGACTACACCCGAGCACCAGCTGATCCACTTGCTGTCTGTAAGCAGTCTCATCACCGTCCTGGATGAGACCGATGATGGTGGTGTCGTCTGCGAACTTCAGCAGCTTCACAGAGGCGTCTGTGGAGGTGCAGTCATTGGTGTAGAGGGAGAAGAGAAGTGGAGAAAGGACACATCCTTGGGGAGTCCCTGTGCTGGTGGTCCGAATGTCCGAGGTGGCCTGCCCCAGCCTCACCTGCTGACTTCTGTCAGTCAGAAAGCTGTAGATCCACTGACAGAGTGCAGGAGGCACAGTGAGCTGGGCCAGTTTGGAGCAGAGGGAGGGGGGGACCACAGTGTTGAAGGCCGAGCTGAAGTCCACAAAAAGGACACGTGCATAGGTCCCAGGACGATCCAGGTGCTGCAGGATGTAATGCAGCCCCAAGTTGACAGCGTCGTCCACTGATCTGTTTGCACGGTAGGCAAACTGCAGGGGGTCCAGCAGGTCCTTTGTGAGGGTCTTCAGGTGAGCCAACACCAGCCGCTCAAAGGTCTTCATGACCACAGATGTCAGCGCGATAGGCCTGTAGTCATTCAGTCCAGAGATGGTGGGTTTCTTGGGGACGGGGATGATGGTGGAGCGCTTGAAGCAGGAGGGGACCACACCCAGCTCCAGGGACCGGTTGAAGAGCTGGGTGAAGACAGGAGCTAGCTGGTCTGCACAGGCTCGCAGACAGGAGGGGGAAACCCCGTCAGGGCCTGGAGCTTTTCTGTTTTTTTTGTCCCTGCAGCAGCCGGGTCACTTCCTCCTCGCTCACTTGGAGGGTCTGGGGGGTGGGTGTGCTGGAGCCCCGGGGGTGAGGTGGAGTTGAGATGAGGGGCTCAGAGTCAGTGGGTGGTGGCAGAGTGACTGCAGAGAGGAGAGGGGCAGGTGTGAAGTGGTCCCTTTCGAATCTGCAGTAGAAGGAGTTGAGGTCGTCAGCCAGGGCTTTGTTGTCTGCAGCAGTGGGGGCTGGGCGTCTCCTGTAGTTGGTGATCTCCTGCAGGCCTTTCCACACTGACGATGGGTCGTTGGCTGAAAACCTGTTTTTCAGCTTTTCAGAGTAGCTCCTCTTTGCCACTCTGATCTCTTTGGTCAGTGTGTTTCTGGCCTGCCGGTAAAGGGCCCTGTCTCCACTTCTGTGGGCGTCCTCCTTGGCACGACGAAGGTGGCTGAGTTTAGGTGTAAACCAGGGTTTATTGTTGTTGTATGTCCTGAAGGTCTTTGTAGTCACACAAACATCCTCACAAAAGCTGATGTACGATGTCACAGTGTCTGCCAGTTCGTCTATGTTGGTGGCTGCAGCTTCAAAAACACTCCAGTCAGTGGAGTCAAAACAGTCTTGAAGGTCCTGCTTTGCCTCACTTGTCCACTTCTTCACTGTCTTGACCACTGGTTTGGCAGCTTTTAGTTTTTGCCTATAAGCTGGGATCAGATGGACCAGACAGTGGTCAGAGTGCCCTAAAGCTGCCCGGGGTACAGAGCGATAAGCGTCCTTTAAAATTGTGTAGCAGTGGTCCAGAGTGTTTTTGTCCCTGGTGGGACAGTTAATACATTGTCTGTATTTTGGCAGTTCGTGGTCGAGTTTTGCTCTGTTAAAATCCCCCAGAATAATAAGCAGAGAGTCCGTGTGTTCTCGCTCTAAACGTGTGATCTGCTCAGCCAGCAGCTGCACAGCCTCGCTCACGTTGGCCTGAGGTGGGATGTAAACACCGACGAGAATAAAAGAGGAAAACTCCCGCGGTGAATAAAAAGGCTTACAGTTTATAGCGAGGGACTCTAAATTTGAGTTACAGTGTCTATTTATCACTGTGACATCCGTACACCAACCTTCGTTGATGTAGAAGCATATTCCACCGCCCTTTGACTTTCCAGTCAGCTCTGTGATGCGGTCCGCGCGCAGCAGCTGGAACCCTGGCAGGTAAAGTCCGCTGTCCGGGATAGAGTCATTGAGCCAGGTTTCCGAGAAACAAAGAGCCGCAGAATGTCCAAAGTCTCTATTTGTCCTGTTTAGGAGAAGCAGCTCGTCCATCTTATTAGGAAGAGAGCGGACGTTGGCGAGGTGGATCGCCGGGAGCGCAGTGCGGAAGCCCCGTTGTCTCAGCTTCACGAGCGCGCCGGCTCGCTTTCCCCGTCTGCGTCTCCTCCATATACCACAGAGAGCTGCAGCACCGCCGACAAGAAGTTCAGAAAAACTTTCTTGGTTCTCGTAGAAAGTGGGAAAAAAGTCGGAAGAGAGCTGCCTTATGCTTAGCAACTCATCTCTGCAATAAGTGATGCGGTTTGATAGCGCAAACACACAGAAAATACACAAAAACAAACACAGTACTAGAGAGCGCAGTACCGAGGCGGCCGTCCGCGGCGCCATCTTGGACAAACCTGATGTCATCACATAAATATCAACTAACTAGTTTATGACACAGAAGTTGGAGGGATGGGCCTCAAACACCAAGGTCTGCTTTAAGCTCCATCCTTCAATAGGCCTCCAGAAGGCCAGCCAATCAGAGTTGAAGGGGGTTTGTAGAATGGGGAGCCTTAAAGAGACAGCAGCTAAAACCAAGTGTTTCGGACAGAAGCTGATATGAGGGTTTTTGTAAAACACCAGGTGGAGAAAAAAATTCATTTTTCGAGCTATGAATCAGGTGAAGATACTACAGGGGGCACCAGAGGAGCAGAATACTAACTGAAAAGTAAAAATTTGTGTTTTCTATTCTTGTCCTGGTCAGATTCACACTGGCATGCAGCACCAGATCATCTGGCCCTGTCAGCCGTACTGTGTTCCTCTGAATGAGACGTTGCTGCCTGAGCTGATGAAGGAGGCGGGCTACAGCACACATATGGTGGGAAAGTGGCACCTGGGCATGTATGAGAAGGCCTGCCTGCCCACACGGAGAGGCTTCGACACCTTCTTTGGTAAATCTTAACGCTGATTTCTGACAGTTAAGTGACTTGTTATTTCTCACGCCAAGTATTTTGACTTTTCTCTCCACTGTGCCCCTCAGGCTACCTGACAGGCAGCTCCGATTACAACAGTCACATCCGCTGTGTAGATATTCACGCTAAGAATCTGAGCCGCTGTGCGTTGGACCTGCGAAACAGTGAAGAGGTTGCCAGAGAATACAAAGATTTTTATTCCACTGAGCTGTTCAGCCAGAAAGCCGTCAACATCATTAGAAACCAGAACTCTGAAAAGGTGAGAGAAATAAACTGGAACATGTCATGACAAAATTTGTTTCCTCACCTTGTTCTCTGTCCATCCTTCAGCCGTTCTTCCTCTATATGGCATTTCAAGCAGTCCACAGTCCTCTCCAGGTGCCACAACGCTACCTGGATCCCTACAGCCACATCAAGGACCACAGCCGCAGGATTTATGCAGGAATGGTGTCAGCCATGGACGAGGCGGTAGGAAACATAACTCGAGCTCTGAAGGAGAAAGGAGTTTGGAACAACACGGTGCTGGTTTTCTCCACAGGTACGTCCTGAGGCTTTGGAGGAACAGTGGCTTTAAACTTATTTACATCCTTTTAATCACTGGGAGTTTTTCTTATATCTAACAAATCTCTTAAGTTTCCATTTTTGAGAACAGAAAATGATTGTAAATAAAGATATGATAATGAATATTTAAGCAATGCTGCTTACAGATGCTACTTTACAAGGCAAAAGTGTTTTTGACCACAAGGTGGCACTACAGGCGAAGTTTTAGTTAATGTTTGGTTAATCTCCAGTCACTTAAAACATTTTGAAAAGTTAAAAATTCCTTAATCAGGCTGTTATTGTTTAGGAATATGTTGAAAACAATCTATTAAAGTTAGAAATTAAGACTTAAGGCAGAAACAATGTTGTTTTGACGGGTGATTTGACTTTTCAGAATCAGTTTCAGAGCACATCCTATACTCTGCAAAAAGCAGAAGTGAAACAACGTGACAGTTGCAAGATTTCGAGAAATCCAAGCTCAAAATTATCATTCTTCAAATGCCCTTATATCGTTTTGCGCTGGTGGGTGGTAGAGGATGGAGAAGCATGTAGGGTTATGATTTCTTATATGAAATGAGCTCATTTAGGACAATAAATGAGAAAAATACAGAAACATATCCAGTTCCCAAAAATCCTTTGGAGACAAAAGCTCATAAAGATCGACTTTATCGCTAAAAAACGGGCGCCAGCCTTTGTTCCAGCAGCCAGTCTGCTGTTTGCTCACATCATTTATTAAAAGTAATATAACTTGATGAGTGTTAACACAGTGTGCAAAACAAGAATAAATAGTTGATATGGATAAACAGACCTTTGAGAAGGTGATCAGGTACAAGAGGGTGAGGTTACTGAGGGATCTTAAGGTGATGAGGAGGATCTTAAAGTGGATTTGGTGCTCTATGAGAACACAAAAACACAGCAAAAACAGAAAGCTATGCAAGTTTTTATGTCTTATTTATAGAAAGAAAATGTCTTAATGGACTTGGTATGAGCCACATTTACCTGACAAGTCCAGAAAAGTGTCTTACTTCAAGATGTTAAAGAGAAAAATGAGGCCTGAATGGCTTGTAAGAGCTAAAGAAACCAAACTAGATCATTTGTGAGTTTGTGCGATGCATGTTGTGGTTTTTAGAGGTCAGTAGAGGAAACACTGTAAAGTATGCTCTCCAGTCTGAAGGTCATGAAGGAGAGGATGAGTGTTACAGACATAACACTGATGCAGTAAGGGTTAAAACAATGCTGCTGGCAGCTAAAGCACTAAATCCTGATACTTCATTAGACCTCACTTTTAAAGTTTGTATTATGTAACTCAAAGACCACAGAGAGGGTAATCAGGTAAACTCAGCTGGGAGTCCTTATTGAGTTTCCACTGCTTCGACTTTATAGTGTTCCAGGATGGAAACAAAAGCAGTGCTAAGTAAAGAGCGCTAGCATTTTATGTTCTCAGACTAAAAGCCGTTTTGCTCTTTGGATTAACGTCAAATTTTCATATTTAGAAGAGGTTCAGGTGACATCCTGGTGACATCCTGGTGACAGGTTTATTGGCTGTAACCATCAGCGGGTTAGATCATGCTTTAATTACACAACAAGGCTGAGGAATATGGACATTAAAAGAGATTTATTTGCATGTCTAAGTGAGTAGTTTATATAAAGGTTTAATGATCTAAATAAGGTTTTCAGTTGGATAGAAATTGGTGATCCAAGAGAAAAAAGAAACTAGATACAAGTTTTTGATTATGATGCAAATCAAAGCCCAAGAATACACAGAAAAAACAGGAATCTAAGCATGTGTTTATGTCTTATTTTTAGTAAAACTAGCAGGTTGGGATTAATTTGAGTCACATTCACCTGAAAGAAAGCAGAAGAAGTCTTATTTAAAGATATTAAAAGGCAAAAACTACATCTGAACTGCTTCAGAAGAGTAAAAAAAAAACTGCATACTGGCCAGAAAAAATGTACTTCTGACAAACTTGATGAGCAAATTTTTCTCACCTAACTCGCACTTAACCAAATCTAAGGCTTGCATCAGAAATTTGTCTCAAAAAAGCTGATCCTGAATGGCAGAAGATCAGATTTCAAACAAAAGTTGTAGAGGGATTATGGCTCCGGCCTCCTGTAGTACCTGAGATTTCCACTAGAGGGCAGTGTTTGTATGTGTATGCCTTTCTTTTGCTCATCCTTCTACATAAAGAAGTTTATTTGGAGACTATACTATGATCAACATGTGGGCGTGTCGCCTCTTCCAAACATCTGCCCGCTCCCGGCTCTTGGTCCTCTGTTTCCACATGTGGAACTTTTAATGAATTGCATCTGAAGTAGGTAACTCCTTTGAGGGTTATTTTTAGGGGGGTTGGGGTTTTAAAGGGTAATTAGAGGACAGGAACAATGCTGTGAAAGTAAAGTGTGAGGAGTTTTAAACGCCCGTGTAGGTGGCCTGTTTCATTGTTCTTCCAGCACATTTGGTTGGCTCTGACTTGAAGGGGCTCAGCCAGCCATATGCCGGGCAGACACCGACTCTGCTGATGTGTAGAAACTCCAAACACTTCCTGTTTCTGTGCCAAAATGATCCGACTTCTGCTTCTTAAGGTGTGATTTCAAATGCAGAGGAGCCGTGGTGAATGTTATCATGTCCAGGCTTTTCACTGACCCACATTTGTTGAAGAACTAGATGAGCCCGAACCTTGAAATTCCTTTAAGATGATATTTTCTGCCTCTTAGGGACTTTACTGTAAGAGTAAATGAGCTCAAAAGCTTCAGGGGGAAACTGGGAGAAGGAGGATTGGCCTTCAGAGAGCCGAGGCAGCTTGAAAAGGCATTAAGGAGCAGACAGACTCTTCCACAACAGCTCGGGAATCGCCAGCAGTCCACTTCCTGGACGTGCATGTCACTGTGCTGCTGAAAGGAGAGCCTGCCTGGAAGTGATTGGTGAAGTGTGTTTATACTGGAGAGACTTATTGGGATGATGACAGCTAGTGTAACAGCCTGTGTGTCTATTGGTGTGTGTGCGTGTGTATTTGGCTGTGTGCACTTGTGCAACGTTTGGAACATGTGCAGGAGTAATATAGGGTCGACGATGGGTCCTGGTGTGGGTTTTATTCATTGCAACGTTAGCTGAGCACTCGTTTGGGCTGGACTCGAACAGATCAACAGCCTGTGGATGGATTTTTGTTAAGTGTGGAGTGCTATTCCTGATCCCCAGAGGATACATCCTCATGACTTAGGAAACCCCCTGAAGTTTCCAATGAAGCCATCTTTGGCGTGGTGTTTTCTGCTTTTTGTTTCATTGCTGCAAAACTATTTTACAAGTCCTCAAAAAACACTGCAGATATTAATGATCCAAAGAGGATACATCCTCCATACTTTGGCAATCCTCTAACATTTACTTCTATTGCACTTCTATTGGGTTTTTCGGTTATTGGCTTTATGAACTGATTGGTGGTAATCATATGACGTTACTGACGCTCATCGTCTCCTGTGGTTATACCCACATGACTGTGGTTATCCTCTGACTCATTGTTTCAGGCAAAAGTTGTGATGCCATAGAGGAAAAAAAATATTATGGAAAAACTTTGAGAACTAAGTTGTTATGATGCAAAAGCAAATTTTAGTTGTGGGTAAAAAAAAGTTGTAATTTTTAAAGATCACAGCTGATCACGTGAAAAAGTTGTAGTCTTAAGAGATAAAAGAGGTTAATTATCTTTGAGAATTTGGTGTAATAATGATAAGAAAAACATAATAATAGAAAAACCTTTCAAAAATTGATCTATTTATGCAAGAAGTTTAGAGTCTACATGTCGTGTGAAAAAGTTTTAGAGTTACAAGAATTAAGTTGGGATGTTACAAAATGAATTTGTTACTGTACTGGAAAAAAAGTCATAATGTCACAAGAGAAAGACTTTTATCTTAAGAGAAATAAAAGTTGTAATGTTATGAGTAAAATGCAATCATGTAACTAGAACAAGTTGTAATTTGAAGAAGATAAAAAAGTCACTTTTTTGCAATAATTATGTTGTAATCTTACAGAAACAAAGCTGTTAAGTTACAGCAACAAAAGGTGTGATGCATCATGGTTCAAGCTGTCTGGTCGTATGAAAAAATCATAATCTTCAAAAGAAGAAACAGTTGCAATATTACAAGACGTAAGCTGTCATAACGCAAAGGTCACTATTTTGCAAGAACTAAGTTGTAGTATGATGCAACATCAGTGCCGACATGTCAGGTAAAAAAAAAATGTGATCTTATAAGAGAAAAGTTTATATTTTCTGAGAATTAAGTTGTAATGTTAGGAAAATCAACTTTCTAACTTTTGGAGGAAAAAAGTAGTAATGTTACAAGATCAAAGCCAAAGTTATGAGAAAAAAGTCTTCAACACAAGGAAGAATAACTGCTTTTTTGCAAGAATTGAGTCGTAATGTTATGAAAACGTTAACTTTTGGAAGAGCAAGTTGTTATGGTTCAAGATTAGAGCTGGCATGTCACGAGAGAATAAATTTAGCCTTATAAGAAAAATAAAGTCACTATTTTAGGAGAATTCAGGTGTGTTTTTAGTAGAATAAAGTTGTTATCTTACGGATAAAAAAAGCTTTCATATCATGAGAGAAAGTCTATCATTTTTCCTCTGGTAGAACCTGTTATGTACATTCTCCCATGTTGATCTCTGTCTCTTCTCTTCATGCCGTTTTGTTCCTGTGGTCGTTGGACAGATAACGGAGGTCAGACACTGTCTGGAGGCAGCAACTGGCCCTTGCGAGGGAGGAAGTGGTCTCTGTGGGAAGGAGGGATCCGGGGAGTCGGGTTTGTTTCCAGCCCACTACTGAAACAACACGGAACCGTCAGCCGCGAGCTCATCCACATCTCTGATTGGCTGCCAACGCTTGTCAGCTTGGCTGGAGGGAAACTCAACGGGACACAACCTCTGGATGGATTCAACGTGTGGAACACAATCAGGTGAGCTTTGGTTCTTCGCTGAAGTAAAAGTGTGTGTCAGCCTGAAGCTTTGAGTTTACTCTTGAATCTGACAGCCTGTGCCTGTCTTTGTGCCTCTCTGAACCATCCCCCCCAAAGCGCTCTCCTCCTGTCTCTCTGACCCAGCGTCTCTTTCTTGTAGGAGCCTCTGCTCCTTCAATAAGCTCTTTGTTACTTTGGCAATGGGGAGCTCAAAGAGAAGGAAATTCCATCAGTCATTCTCACACAGATCTATAGTTCCTCCAGCCCTCCGCCTCCTCTTCTTCCTTTTTCACCCTGATCCTCTCTACAGCTTCACCTAAAGCCACCGGGAGGATGAGCTCATTAGTTTTGCACACGAGTTTCCTTAACCACCATGAAACTATCCAAGTCTTTCTGATAACCTAATGTAAAGTCTTAAGATGCAAATACAGAGGTCACACCCTGTCATGTGTTCAAGCTTCCACTGTTTTGTTATTACTCTTACCCCAAATACGACAGGGCCAAGGTCTGGGGCCAATCACCACTCAGCCTCAGTTTCTGTGCAGCCTTGAGCAGCTATCTTTAAATTTTCTTTTAGGTGCATACACCAAGCTAGAGCTCATCGAATAATGATATGAACGGTTGGCTATCTGCACATTAGGGCTGGGATGATGTGCTTTTGTGGTTGATGGTTTGATTCTATTTGGATTTTTGGTGTGCCGATTTGATTTGAATTGTGATGCTTTAATATGTCTGATTTCTGCAATTTTAAGTTTGCTTTTTTAACATCAGTCCATCAGACCTCTAAATGATGATCATGATGTCTACAGACTATGTCAGGGCCCTAGTTTTTAAAAAAATTTAACATCACATTTGAGTCGGTTTTTAGGATTTATTCAAGGGATCTGACATCACATTACAAGAAAAACTCGCCCTCTGTTGGAGAAAAGTGATAATTTTTTTCCAACCCATAAAAAAGGCTAAAATGAAGGATTTTAATTTAAAAAATGTATGTATACTTTTGAGCAAAAAATTTTGATTTCAAAATGGTAAAAGGAAAACTCCAGAACTGTTTTTTCCCCACCCTAATGCGTAAAGCATCAATTTTAATGTAACTGGAAAGAAGTTGTAGTCTCACAAGAAAAACTTATCTTACAAGTAAAAGAGTTTAAGTCTTTCAAGAGGAAAAAAACTTATATGAAAAGGAAAAAAAGATTCTGATTGTCTCCAGTGTTTTTTCCCTGTGACTGTAATTATCCTCTCACTCTTTGTCTAAAAAAAAACAAACATATTTTTTGAGAAGTATTTAAATTCTTAAGAGGAAAAATTAGGCCTTTTTGTGAGAATATGGTTTTAATGTTGCATAAAACCTGTTATAATACAACAAATGTGTTACATTACAAGATTAAAGAGGTCATGGCCCACGAAAGTCATATTCTTAAAACAAAATGAAAACAAGTTTCCATTTCCTGAGATTAAAGTTGTAATTTTAGGGAAAATAGGGGCGCAGATGGCCTAGGGGTCTAAGTCCCACCCCATGAGGTTCATTAGATGGCCTGGGTTCAGATCTAGTCAGTGGCCTTTTTCCCACTTTGCTACCTACTCTCACCCCTTTTCCTCTTCTATCCACTATCCTCTCCTTTCTCATTAAAGGTACTCTAGCCCCCCAAAAGAGAAACTTAAAAAGTTTGAATACAAAATTGAAAGCAAACATATCACAACAAAAAAATGTAATAATAAGAGGGAAAAAGGTACTACTTTTCAATAATCAAGCTGAAATTGTAGGCAAAAGAAATTAGAATTTTTAAGATCAAAAGTCTCATGTCATGAGAAAAAAACTGTAATTTTGTCACAGTGATACAAAAATATGGTTTTAATGTCCCAAGATTAAAGTTGTCATGTTCCTTGCAAGATTAAAGCCTCAAAAGAAAAAGTTGTACTGTTAAGAGGAAAAAAGGAACTGCTTCAGTTGTTGATTGTGTTTAAAGAAACTGGACTGTAAAGACAGAAGAACAAAACTATCAGTGATTCAAGTCTTTTGCACATTTGCATGTCAGTTTTAATGTGTCTGCAGCCTTCATGTTGCTCTGAGCTCAGGTCATCACCCTGGCTGTCATCGCGTCTCTTTTGACTGACACTTTCTATTTGTAAACTAAATGTGGACACGGTGAAGAAGGTGAAATTGAGGGCTGCAGCAGAAAATCCAGGCTTAGCACGGACCACAAACTACTACTCGCTGCCTCCGTTTGACTGGATTGGCTGCCTCACGTCAGCTGACCGCTGGCCGAGCTACTGCAGTTTCCGTGAGAGCCACACAACAAACTGTTGTTATTCGTCTTTTTTAGAGGTGTTATTTTGTTTTTAATTAGCTTGCGTGTTTTAGAAAACAGCAACTCAACAGCTCGACCTGCGACTGCAGGTTTGGAACAGAAGGCAGGAGGAGAGAGTTATTTTAGTGGTGTTATCAGACGCTGCGGTCAGAGAGAGCAGAGTGTTTTCTCTGTGGTGGAGTGTGGTCAGAGCATATGACTGCCTGGTGAACGACGGCCAGCTGCTTTAGATTTACAGACCCTGCTGGATTTTACAGTGCATGAGTCAGACAGCACTCTGTGTGTGTATATGTGTGTGTATGTGTGGGTTGTGTATCCATATGTTAAAGAGTTAAACTGCTTTTTATCTTCCAGCAAAGGGTTTGCTTCCCCGAGACTGGAGCTGCTGCACAACATTGACCCTCGTTATGTCGACATTGCTCCATGTAAGTAAACAACTACTTTATTTATCTGTAAGAACTTATAACTTATATTTTAAGTGATGTTGAAATAGAATAGAGTAGAAAATACTTTATTTATCCTCTGGGTTGGGAAATTCAGGAGTCACAGCAGCAATCAAAAAAACAAAATTAAGAAAGTGTATAAAAAATGTCCATAAGAAAATAGATGATGACAGTTTGTCCATAATTCTCCAGTTCAGCCAGCCTCCACCTCCACAGGGTCTAGGACTGAGCTTCTTCAGCAGCCTACCAGTGTGGCGTTGGTGTCTGGTGTTAGCTCTGTTAGCCATGTCTGTAAACAGCATGATGCTACTCTGCCTTCTGGTATTCCTTCTGTTGCTAGCTTGTCCTTCTTATTGGAGATAGATCTTACGTTCCTAATAACGATGGATGGAAGGACAGGTCCATGTCGTCACTTCTTGGCTCACACTTGAGAACCAGCACGGTGTCCTCACCTCTTTCTCCTCACCTCATGGGGAAACATCAGGCCTTGCACCAGTTAGCAATGACATGCTACAGGCTGCTAACAGCTGATTTCACATGTAAACGATGCAGCCATGGTTACATGTAGGACCTCCAGACAAACACAGGAGAAAAATGGTAAAAAATATCACTGAAGATACATAAAGTTTGGTGTCCATGACCAACAAATGAACCATGCAAGTAATGACCCACTCCAAATACAAAGATTACAAAAAAGAGACGAAAAAATTACAAGAAACAGACAAAGATGAGAGCTTCTGCAACAGGCAGCCACAACCAACTGGGCGGCTAGCAACTATAATAGCAAATAGTTTCACATTTTTGTATTTACCTGTTGATAATCCATGATTTCACATAAAATTCAGCAAGAGAGTCTTTTTCCTAGAGAAACACTACCAATTCTGGCCACAGGTGTCACTGACTGTGACTTCAGGAGACAAAACGTGTTGTCTAATAAGGTTAACACCAAGACAGCATTTTAAAAGATTCCCATGAAGAAACAGAGCTGACAGCAGCAGTGAGACGTGTGCTTATTCTCCTCATTGATCCTTGACCTGCACTCGAGGTAAAGGAACAAAAAAACGTCTACAGTGTTCTGTGTTAACTGTGATTCATATTCATAAAGGCTACATAAGGTAAAGACCTCCAGCAGGGTTTTTATTATTTCACAGCTGACCTTCAGTTCCCACGTTCTGGACGTCTGTGCATGTGTTAAATGTGAAGGTTTTGCTCCCATCCAGACTCAATGGACTCAAAGATCCTAAAAGAGATATCGAGTTATAACCTTGTGAAATAAAACATTGAGCTGAAAGACGAACATGGAGTCATTAATCCTTCCAACCGGCTGAGATCATTTCGCTTCTTCATGTAAATGTGGAAAAAAAAAACCTTAACATTTGCATCTGTTTTATTTAAAACTCGTGCTCCTCCACGTCTCCTGTGTTTCTTGGAGAGATTCTGAGCTGTGGTGGAAATTTGGAAAAGGCTTCCAGTCATCCAGTCAAAGAAAACTCAGATGTAAGGCTGATATTAGAGGACTACTGGTTATATAATACATATAATGCATGACGTAGAGTTAAACAGGTGTTTCAGCCTCTTGAAACTTTTTCCCTGACTTGTTACACCTCTGATGGATCTGTTGAGAAGTTTTTGTGTTGGATTGATTCTGGTGCCACCTCTGTCTGAAATCTGTTTTTCTGGGCTGATGACTTAATTACCCATGAGCATGATCACTCTTTCTGGGGAAGATGTGTCTCATTTCAACTCAAATTGTACAGCGCCTTTCAAGAAAACCAAGGTCGCTTTGCAGGGACGGGGTTAGGGGAAGACTAAAGGGTTGTTTCCATGACAGTGTTTCATCCAAAAATGCAAAAATGCAGTGAAAAATTATGCATTTTTATGGAAACGCAGACTGAAAGCCCTGTAGTATGCATGTAGGGCCTGTAGTTGGCGATATAACCGTAGAGACACACCACACCCGTTACTCCAAAGACCAGAAGTTGTCTAGCTAACTGCGAATAAAACAAAATAGAGGAGAAAGTAAGAAAAGAAACGGAACATTAACATAATCATGCAAGACTCGAAAGATTTATCTGGACAAACGATGAAGTAGAGTTCGTGCATGGCATTTCAAGTTGTCACAATAAAAGTGTAATACACAAAGGGAAGCATGACGTCACTGTTTTCACTAAAAACACGGCAATGGTGGCCGTTGCGTTTCCAAAAAATTCAACTCTGGGGGCCATATTTTAAAGTTACCCTTTTAAGTTACCGTCAGCTAAAATGTGAAGTTCCCACATAAGAAGCCAAAACGTGGCAATACCTTTGTATTTCATTCTAAAACTGTTGTTGCGTGAATGGCCCCTGACTAGCTAACAGGGGAAAACCTTGGTGAAAAGTTGCATTTTGAAGGTTGTTTTAAAAGTGTTCAGGGTTGGGGGGTGCTGTGGATTTAAAGAGGGAGATTTCAGAACAAGAACAAGAGCAGCAGTGATGGTATGGGATGTTCTTGAGGTGGTAGATGGTAGATTGGTGACTGGTTTGGAGAGTGTCTAGAACGAGGGACTAGAGTCGAGGGAGCCATTTAGGTTGCAGACCTCAGGAGACAGAAAGGTGGAACAGGAGGAGATCCCCAGTCTTCAATAGCAGTGCCTTGAGTCACAACCATGGGCTCAGTCTTTTTACTGTTAGTGCGGTGCTAAAATAGAGTTGACTGTCATCGGCATAGAGGTGGAAATTAAGACCAAAGTGCCGGGGAAGCATGTAGATGGTGAAAAGGAGGGGACCAAGCACAGAGCCTTGAGGTACGCCTTGGTTGGCTGAAGGGTGGTCTGTGTGCTGGGATGTTGTCAGTTGTCTGACTGAGGAGGTTTGTAGAGCGCATACTTCACGGTTGGACAGGTGTTGACAAAGCTGGGTTGCCACTGCTCTTTCCAAGGTTTTACTACAGATAGAAGGTTGTAGATCAGTCGGTAGTTCCTCAGACTTTTGTCAGGTTTCATGATTTGTAGCCATTTTGATATTGTCATAAAGCATGCTGACCTCATGTTACCTCTCCCTCTGTGTGGGTTCTGTTCGTCATTTCTTTATCTTTTTGTTTCTAATCTTGTAATCCTGCTGTTTTTGTCTCTCTTCCCATAAACGCTACGAGAAAAGACTCTCATTGTTTGAGTTGCTTTTCTCAAAAACCAGACATCTCCAATCCAATTAGCTCAAGTTGAAGCAGACTGAATGGGGCCTTGGAATATTAGGTTATATAACATTTGTCCAAACTCACTTTAGGGTATTAGAAACCCACTTTCTGTTTGTTATGAGTGTTTGACATTTATTTGAGTGGATTAAGAGATTATGGAGGATCTGGCTGGAGGTGAGTTGTACCGTTTCTGCCTGGATTGTTATTAGGAGAAGGAATTTAGTTGAACATTTATGCTTGTAAATTAAATCTATATATTAAAATACCTTAAACCTCTTCATTTGTTTAATTTTAAGCCCAGAGGTATCTTTATATGCAGATGATGCACGTCTTTCCATCACTGCCCATAAAGTCTCACCTTATCCTTAAATCTCTCTGTTTCTCACCTCCTGAAGCCATATTTATTATTCTGTTTTCATCTGGGGAATGCTGATAGAAACTGTGAGCAGTCAACAGCGCTGTAATCTGAGATAGTTGACGTTTGAGGGCAGGGTGTGTGTGCCCCTCTATGTGTGTGTGTGTGTGTGTGTTAGTGTGTGTGCTCCCACTCTGTGATTGTAGAGAAGTTTCCAGGAAACGGGTCTTGTGACTGCCCTTTTCTCTGGCTGTCAGACACACTGGATTGCTCTCATTCTTGTCTAAACCACTTAATATTAGGTGGTACTGCTTCTGAGAATGCTGCACCTTGGTTTCACGTTCAGAAATAGTCGGAGGACGTTTCTGTCCTGAAATGTTTCACAGATGTAGTAAAACGGGCTGACATGAGAGCAGATTCTCCCTCTTTGATGTACTGTAAAGGTGTATCCTGTGTCCTCTAACAGCAGCGTGGTTTGCTTCTCTTTAAACATGAAGTAGAAACAGCACAGGACTAATTATAACTGATTACTACCGTATGCTGCACTGTAGTATCATTTGGTAACCTGATGCAGAAGTTTTGAAAGGAGTTTCCGACAAATTCAAAGTGAAACAGTGCTTTTTGTTACAGTGTTTAACCTTAAAAGGTTTCTGAAGATCACAACCACCAGACACTCTTTAATAGAGTCTGTGCTGTAATCTACAATCACACGGCAGCAACTCAGAGCTTTTAGACACACAGTGAAGACGAGCTGCTGAAGTTCAACCTGATTATCAGAATGAAAGAGAAAGGTAGTTTAGGAGACTTCAAGACCAAGTAGTGATCTACTTGGATTTTCACACACAGCTAACTCTAGGGTTTACGGAGAATAGTCCAAAAAGAGAAACTTTTCAGTGAGAGGACAGAGGAGAATGGACAGACTGTCAATGGAGATGACAGAAAGACAACAGGAACTCAAATCTTTACAGGTAGGGGTGTTCTAGTCCGGATCAGGTCAATTTTGGCATTTTCTAATTAATGGCTAGCTTTCTCATCGAATCTTTCACGTTAGCCATCACTTGGGATGGGTACCGAATTAGGTACTTTCATAGGTACCGACTGAATTCCATCTGTAGAACCAAGTGCTGATACACATAAAATCAAATGGTACCATGTTTCAAAACCCAAACTCATCCTTGTGATGTTGAGGGAGTGGAAGAGAAGGTAATTTTCCATGCCGGACATGAACACAGCATCGCAAGTTTATAAATTCAAAATTAAAAAACTTTTAGATTTTGTTATTAATCAAACTAATATTTATTACTACATAAACATATACAGTAGTACCAAAAGTTGGTACCGTTGAGTACCGATACCAATTTCCAGGTACTGGGCATCAGTACTGTATCATTCCAAATGTGAAAGCTACCCATACCTAGCTGTCACTGAGAGTAATTTGCTTCTGAACACTGATGCATCATTTTAACTGAGCTCCCTGTGGTCATCCAACCTCACCTACGGTAACTCTCCAGGGACATACCGTTTGAAAAGTTGGAACAAACATACAGGAGACTGTCTGTTAGCTTAGCATTAGCAACTTCATGGCTTGAATGTGAACAGTGTGGAAATACATCAATCTAAAGCAGTCCAACAGCCACATGTGGATACATTTTTGCTCTGCAATGTTCTCATGACACGTTCAACACAACCAAAACATCCTAAAACAACATGTAGGGTATTTCACTGACAGAGGAAAAGCTGTTCTGCTGTTTCTAGAATTTAGTAGAACAGATTAATATCTACAGAGAGAGAGCATCCAAAAACCTCTGAGTAGAACTGGGATATTTTTGGACTTCTGATCCCACCTGATTTTCCATGGTATGCTTTGCCGATACCGATCTGATAGTTTGGGATGATACAGGTCAGTTTAAGTTGTAATGAACATTTCAATGAAAGGAGAAAACATGGCGTTAGTTCAAAATATTTATGTTCATAGGCTTGCACCATCACAGGAGAGTTGTGTTCAGGGTAGCCTCGGATTTTAGGGTGCTTTATTGCTGTTAGTTTTTACTTTTCATTATTGTTAATGCAAAGAAGTGTGCAGCTTCACTTTCTTACATCTTTGGCAAAGTTTATCTCTGCAAACCCAAGTATTGAATAATGACTGTACCGACAGATATTGAATACTAAAAAAAGCAGTATTAGGGCCAAAAAAAAATTGATAAGAAAATCCCTAACCAAAGTCAGCAAAAGACCGCACAGGTTCACCATCAACCCTTCAGCCGGCTGCTGGTGTAATGGTGTGTGGGGGATTTTCTTGTTACATTTTGGACCCCTTAGTACCACCTGAGCATGGTTTACAGCCTACCTGAGTATTGTTGCAGACCATGTCCATCTATGCAGAGCACAGTGTGCCCATCTTCTAGAGGAGATTTACAGCAGGATAACGCTGTGTGATGCTATCGTGTCAATATGGAGCAAAATCTCTGAGAGATGTTTCCAGCAGCTTGTTTAATCAATGCTGTGAATAATGAAGGCAGCTCTGAAGGGAAAATGGGAAAAAAAAGAAGTTTTCATGTCTTTGTCTTCAAACAGCTCACTCTTCCAGCCTGAGATTCCTCTTTGCCCCTGTCTCTTGTTCTTGTCCATCTCCTCTACGTTCCCTCTCCCTTTCTCTCAGCCCTCTCTTCAGTCTCCTTTCAGTTTCTCTCTGAAGCTCATGAAAAGCCCTTGTTCCTCTCCTACATACTTTCTCTTTTCAGCGTGCTTTTTCTAAATCCCTCTCATTTATTCTCCCGCTCCGCTGTGTGAGAAGAGGGATCCCGACTAAATGGGTCACAGAGGGGTCCCTGAACTTCTCGCTTGTGGTGAGGGAGAAACTGGAATTGACCCAAGCCTTAAATCACCCCCAAATTTCCTCCTCCAAGCTCTCTCAGGGTCTCTTCCCACTGTGCTTCCCCTCCTTTTCTCTAAGTCGACTCTGGATTCTCCTGCTGTGAATTCAGATGATCTCTCAGTGTTGGGTGTGAGGCCTCTTTCCGAGGAGATACAAAAATAAAGAAGAGTCAGAAATAAATCACCTGCTTACATAACCGCATGGAGACCTGAATCCAGCAGGATGTCAGAGCCCCAGATGTTAGTTTGTCTCCACAGATCTGTGTTAACTTTGTTCCACATTGAGCAACCCATGTGAGAACAATTAAGATGCCCGCATGTCATTTGCGCAACTATCAGTGGAGAATTCAATGTCAGAGCTTTTATCATGTGGTCGCAAAATCGCTGAGATCGGAAATGTTTTAATTCTCCAGTCATGTCGCTGTGGTTGAATCCACTCTATTAAAACAAGCTCTGATGGGAGCATGGGATTCGTGTGGGTGTGGATTTGTCTATACCCAGAGAATGTGAGGAAATGCTTGTGTTTGACAGTGTTAGGACGTCCAAATTACTTGCAAATCGGCCTAATCAGGAACATGTTGCCGGGGTCACACATGGCATGAACCTGAGAAGAGTCTCAAGGCCAGACTTCTCTTCAAAAAAAAGTCTTCAGAAAGCTTCTGGGAGGCATTTTGAGGGAAGGCAGAAAAATAACTTGATGCAGGAGGCTGCAGAAAACAAAGAACAAACATGAAAGTAACAACTAAATAACTCAGTTTAAGCTCCTGTGAGGAGTTTAAAGGTCAGATATCACCCCCAAGTTTATGTTGTTGGCAAGGAAAAGTTAAAATCAGTTCTAGACCCAATATGGAGCTTTTGTTGCATTGTGAAGAGAAGTAAGTTGTCTGCGTTACGTTAGACATTAACATTATTAGTTGACCGAAAATAGAGCCTTGAGGAACACCACACAACAGATGAACAGGTCCATCTACGCAGCAAAAATTTGAAATCTAACTAGTGTATATCTTTTTTTTTATGCCAGATGGTGTGTTAGGCTTAGTATGAGCAACATTTTCCTGAAGTCTAAAAAGACAACTTTACCAAAAATAAGATATTTACGCTTACTCAGATTTCAGGTTTTGCAGTGTAAATGGACCAGTTCCTTTGTTGTGTGGTGCTCCCTAAGGCTCAATTTCCGGTCCTAATGTTAATGCACAAGCATCATGTTGAGTCTAGAATTTATAGCTTTGATTTTAGTTTTCATAACGCAGCCTTGTGCTTATGCAGAGGTTTAACATGCCGACTGATGTGGACCTGCTATAAGTCAACATCACCGCAATGTCCACCTCCTTCCTACGTCTCCGCAATATTTGCAATATGATCAGCTACTGCTCAAGATTTGTTGGCTCTAATTTTAACATAATAATAACCTTGGATACGCTCAAAGTTTCTATTGTTTTCTATAAAAACAGTGACCATAGCAAGGTCACTTCCGGTGGCACTGCCCCGGTACGATCACTTGTGTGTGACTTGAACCATTTCAAAAACTCATTTGGGAGGGAAGCTGTAGAGAGTGTGCAGTAGTATGTGTTATTTTGTTCTTTTTATGTCAGCGGGTTTGTGCCTCATGGGCATCGTGCAATGTGTTGAACTGTATGTGTGCATGAACCATTGTGTATATGTTACAGGCTCTTATTTATTTATTATTATTAATGAAGGCAGTATGATGTAAGCACTGAGTCCACAACAAATTTCCCCAAGGGGACAATGCAGTTTACGCTTACTCTTACTCTTGATTTAGGTGGACTATAACAGAGCCAGAAATGTGCAGGTACTGGGCCAGGCTGGTATGGCCTTGCAGTTTGTCGTTTGCCCTACAAGATGGCATGTGGCCCCTTCCCCAAATGTCACTTTGCACTCTCACAGTTTCCTGCTTTGACCACTGTCCTGTCCTCTCTGAATCTGCAGGAAAAGACAGGAACAACAAGACGTTTAGTTTTCATGATGGCATCAGCCACTGTGGCGTAGTGTCAACACAAAAGTCACAAGTACAAACCCACCTTTACCCATGAAGTCTGAGTATAGGCAACTTATACATTAAGATTTGAGTCATCTCTATAAAGTTATATATGTAAAACAAATCATGATATCTGGCCTAAGTTAAGTGTACTGGGAACAAAAAGTGAAAGACCGAGAATTGAGCCTTGGGGGACACCACAGAGCATATATTACTGTAAACCGCAACAGCAAATGCGTGTTTGCTCACTTTTATTTACAAGAACAGTATCAATTTATTCATGTATTGCTTGTTCCTTCTTCAGAGTATAAAAATTCTGCAGAAATGAAAAGTATTCATGATGCTCAGCAGGAAAAGAAGACTGATGCTAACACGAGGACATTTCCACCTTATCGGTCACATTCCTCCCCTAAAAAACCCTTCTTACAATAATTTCTGTTTTTAAAGGGAGGATTGTTCACTTCTTGCTGTGTCACTGTTGATTTTGCAGAACGAAAAGGCTCTCTCCTATTGGTGTATTTATTTTCACACCTTCACTTGATACCGACTGTGATTCCCAGGTATGCACTTATATTTGGATCCAGTCTGTCTCCTCACATGTGTTCACAGAGGGCGTCTTGTATCCAGCTGTAGTTTGATATCGGCTTCATCAGCAGTTTAAACAGAAATAAAGAACCTCCATGATCTGCTCTGTGCTCGCTGCTCTCTGCAGGTCCTGGCAGATGGCGTCAGTTAGCCTTGGCTCAGGGGTTGCAGGGAGGCTCCTGGTCCAAGTCCGGCTTCAATGTGTCCATTCACGCTGCCATCCGATCCTCCAACTGGAAGCTGCTGACTGGATACCCAGGTCAGTATCCCCTCTCACCTGTAACGGCATGTTTAGTCTAAGTGGGGAGCAGAAAATCAAACAGACTTCTGCACAGCCGCATGTTGGTGTCTTATCTCTATAAACAGAGTAGATAGAAACAGTAGATCTTGAAAAACTTTGTTCTCTCCAGGATGTGACGTCTGGTTCCCCAAGCCGGAGGGAAACGTCTCTGGCACGGCTACACCCGGGGATGATCCTCCAAGTCTTGTGAAGCTGTATGACATTGAAAAGGATCCAGAGGAGAGGAAGGACGTGTCCCTTCTCTACCCCACGGTGGTGGATTATCTCCTCAGCCGGCTGAAGCATTATCACGACAGCTCGGTGCCCATAAACTACCCTGATGACGACCCCAGGTGTGACCCGGGCCCTGGAGGAGCCTGGGGACCCTGGATGTAGACATCAGAGGAGGGTTGTTGCCCTTTTTAGAAGCTCTTATATGAAGTTGAGACATATTTTTGCTTTGTGATGATCAAAACAAGACTCTTCTAATTTGATTTAGAGAAAATATTTATTCTATATTTCTATCCGTGGCTGGGTAAACAGTTTCAGCAGTAAGCGAAGGAAATCTGTTATTAATGAACAGATGCTGTTATTGTTGATCTCTGTGTTTCTGCTCTGTGTGTGACATGTTACTGCTCTGTAAAATCCATCGTAGTTCTGGTATTTGCACTTTATTTGTCTGCCTCAGGTAGCTTCTATGTGTCAAACACAAAGCTGCAGAGAACTGACTTGGGAGTAATCTTACATAGACTCTTTTTTTTAATATAAGCCTTTTTATAAGAGATTATACAAAGGAAGGAAGTACATTTTTGGAGGCTTTTTTGGTTGTATTTATACGCTGTTACTTTTGACAACAAACCTTAACTTTACTGAGTTTTTCTTTCAATAATTGAATACAAACAAGTGCATTAGTTGCTTAATTTTTTCTGAATGTTTAAACAGTGAAGTGTTTGCAAACTTGATTTTATTCCAATTCTATGTTTGTGTTGTTGCATTATTTTTGCAGAAAACCAAGAGTTTTGTTGCTGACTTCCAAAACAGGCTTTTAAAGGGAGTTTTGTTTGAGTAATCTACCATCAAGAGGCCAAAATACTGTGACTGTTTATTAAACAGACTCTAAATTTGGATTCTGGATGCAGTTCTTGTTCGTTATTTTCTTCTCTCTTGTTTCCTTGATGGTGTCCGTGCTGAAAAAGTTTTCATATTTTTCTTTTTAAGGGTTAAAAATGTGAGGAATTTCTTGAGCACTTCAGGTATCCATAATGTTTTGTCTAGAATCACAGTTCCCACATGCCAGCTCTGCTCTCACTGACTGATTTAGATTTGAAGCTGTGGTGATATTTGAGATTTGAACATTGAAAGCCGTCAGAATCCTAAATATAAAATCCTCCCATAGAGATGATTTACATGTAAGGAATCTAAACCAGCAGAAACTAATTTCCTCACTACATCTACCCCTCTTTGACCTTTGACCCCCGTGTGATTGACCTCCCACTTACAGCAGCATGCAGACTAGCTCAGGAAATGCTCCCTGCAGAGAGTGGGCGGGCCGGTCCTAATGTGGGCTCTGACCTTTGACCTGCCATGTGAGTTGATTGGCAGCAGAGCGAGGTAACAACAATACAGGCTACTGTGGAAAACAGAGGAGACTGAGGAGATGTTTGACTTTTAGAGCATTTCACCTCAAAGGCCAGAGCAGCGTTGTTTTTCTGGCAGCTCTTTGTACAGTGTAACAGAATAGATTTGAATGGTTAAATTAGAATATAAGTAAGCTTAAAGCTTATGTAAAGAGTTGATTGTTGGTCAGGAAACACTGACAATGAGATTAATGTAGCATAAACAGTAAGTAATTTCTTGGTCATAAATCTTAGGCCATGTCCACATATAGCTGGGTACCTGGGAAACCACCATACATTTGTGTACATCATTCACACAAAAGCACAGTTTTACATCACAAAATGTTTTCTGAAACTAGCTGTTTCATTGTTTTATGTATACGACAGGAAACTGAGTTTTTGGATCTCAAACGTCACAGCTGAATGATGGTAGTTCATTCTGATTGGCTGACATGGTTTTCAAAGACACCACCATATATGGGTTTGGCATGCTTCAAGCTGCACGTAATGCCAGATTTGCCTGGTTACATGTGGGCGAAAGTATTTGTCAAAATAAACGTGTTCTAGGGCTCGGACAATATGCTGTTCTAGCGATTTTTGATTCTTTTACAATTTTCTGGCGGGCCGATTTGGTTGAAATTGTGGATCTCCAATTTTTCTGATTTTTGCTAATTTTAGTTTGCTTTTTTTTTTTTTTACACTAGACCACGTGACAAAGTTGAATGATAAAGATAACGTCTAACTATATCCAGAGCCAGATTATCCAAAATAAAGCATGTCACGTGAGTCAGGGAGAAATATTTTGCCCCCCGCTGGAGAAAAGTGGTAACTCTTTTTGCAACCCAGCTTATAAACAAAGACTGAAACTAGGGATTTAAATTTGAAAAAATAATAATAATAATAATAATAATAACAAAGAATTCTGATAAAATAAAATCTATATACATATGTGATTTGATTTTTTCCTTTTCTCACCCCAAGTGTGTACAAGGCCCTAGACAGATTCTTGGAGCAAACACCTACCAACCACTGTAGCAGGGCCCATACCAAAGCATACAACACCATCCTCCTCAGTTTACATTTTCTACATGAGATGTTCACAGTAAATCATACATTTAACTCTTAAAGTCAGGAGGATGAGCTTTAATTTGAAAAATCAGCATTTAAGAGGGCACCAGTTTGGCCAAGTGGTTACAGCTTTGGTCCCCCGCTTTATCACATGGTTTCCTGCTCCACCCACTGCTACATCATCTATAAATAAATACAAATAACCCCCTGAAAAGTAACTTAAAAAAAGAATATATAGACACTTTCTGTGTCTATTGAGGACCAGAAAAGATAAGAACACTTTGTCCACAGGGGGCGCCAAAGCTGACTCACTTTAAAAGCCCTTTACAAGAGCTTTAACTGCTGCTGTGATGAATATTGAGGACTTAATATGTGGTTCTCTTCCTCAACAAGGTTTTTTTTTTATCACAATCCAAGGCCTAAAACAGTCTGCACAGTTCACATAAAGACTCAAAAATTGGAAAAACTAGCACGAATGCCTGCCTCATTGACATACTGACTGACTCACTTACAGTTAGAGAAACATAGATCCAGACGCTCACCACCTCCTGCCAGAAAATAATCCAACACAGTAACACCTGCAGCATAAAAATAACATTTCCAGGTCTAAATTTACTTAAAGGAAGTTGAGATAATTTCTGATAAGAGCCAGAGCCACCTCGGTTAAAAACTGCAGCCAAATGAAAGAAATGCCAACATCTGTGCGTCTCATGTTTCAAACTTTCCTGAGGTTTAGTGCAGACATCTAACTTTGTACAGATCTTCTTAGAGTCTTGATATCTTCTCAGGAGGGTGTGGTACAATAAAAGCATTGGATGAGGAGTTTGAGAGGACTTAGGATCTGTTGTTTGACAAACTTTGTCTCCTGGAATGAACTTTGATAACACATTAATAAGGGATTTGGAGAATGTGGGTCATATTTACTAAATTATTAATCCACAGGCAGTCCCTACATATGGTCTGCTTCAAGCGATGATGTGCTGCCATTCACATGTTTCAATTTTAAACGCCCAAGCTTCATATTTTTGTGAAAGAGATGCACATTTTTCTTAGTTTTAGATAAGAAAGTGTTTCTCCTTTTAAAGCACGTGGCTGTAAACACACATGCTGGAATGTATACGTGCTTAAAAAATCATATATTTTTACCAAAGTGGCTGTTAGATGAAATCTAAGCTGAGATTTTGGTTATGGCAGCCTCCCAGAATCCCACATGATGATTTGATGTTTCTGAGAAAGCTCTTCTTTCAACGCCGAGGCTGTAAATTTGTCACTTTGGTGTTCTGTTAGTTTACTCTACAATCCAAACTCTGCGTTTCAGCTGGCTGATTTAATTAGATGTTGCTGCTGAGCTGAAGTCTTTCTCAGACCACTTTAGCACTTCTCATATGCTGCCCCTCCTGTTAGGATCCTCCATCTTCACCCCCTCTTGTCATTACAAGGAGTCGACCTCCTCGGTGGTGTCACGGCTCGTCTCCTCCTCAGACTTTTCAAAGTGGGTTTTGGTGTGTCTTTCACACTTAATCCTCAGCTCTGTGAAGTCCGCCTCGCAGAGTGACGAACACACTCTAGCTCTGATTTGTCTGATTGGCCGGCTGTGATGTCCCCCTCTTCTGTTTTCTCAGCTGTGACAGAGGTGTGTGCCATCAGAGAGCCTCCGGTGAGATGACCCTGACAGATATGACAGGCTCACATGTTTTAATGCTGAGCACATGTAGGACACATAAAAGAAATGTCTGCCATCCTCGTTCCTCTTTGGTATGTCCTCGAGGACACTTTGAAGACTCTCAGAGTGAAGTGAGGCAGAAATTCCAAACGAGATTGTGTCTGTCGGTGCTGGCTGGCTGTGAAAACAGATTAAAATCATCCTGACTGCTGCAGCAAGAATGTGTTGAACCTTCAACCTTAAAGAGGGAGAATCCAGCAGCTCATCACACCTAACAAAGACAGAAAAGTACAATAAGGCAAAGGCTTAAAGCTCTCAAGAAGACCACCAGAGAGAGGGTCTAAAAACTCTTAGTCCACATTCTGCGTTAGCAATTCTCACATATGGAGTACAAATGTAGTCATAATTGGCTGAAAAGTTCTTTTGGCAGACTAAAAAAGGAACTGCTCTTGTAAATCACAAACTTCTTTCACTCATTTGCAAATCTTCAAAAACAACCATCATTTATGTTCAGATTTAGTTCCAAAACTGAAGGAGTTCCTCTTTCTTACTGTTGCTCATTCTTAGGTCAAATGAAGTCCAAAATGTAAGTGGTTCATCCCCTGCTCTGTCTTTGTCCTCCCACTAAGTTTCATTAAAATGGAACCAGTAGGTTTCCAGGTATCCTGCTGAGAAACAGACAAACTAAACTGTAAACCTGACCGACTTGATAATTGTCAATATAGGCAGGCAGCAGGATCCATCCTTAAGGAACCATGAAGAAATTTATGATGCTAACGTGTAAGCTTTGATCTGTTAAAGAAAAAGTTAAGGAGTAACCAAAGTTACAAGTTTATCTTATCTATCGGCAGATAACCATCAATACAATAATTCTATTAATAGACCTCTTTATTTATTATTATTATTATTATTATTATTATTAATAATAATAATAATAATAATAATAATAATAATAATAATAACAATAATTTATTTTTTCTTTTAATTCATAAATTAATTTATTTATTTTCTCAATTTCAGCAGCATATAATAATAATAATAATAATAATAATAATAATAATAATAATAATAATAATAATAATAATAATAATAATTTATTTTTTCTTTTAATTAATTAATTAATTTTCTAAATTTTAGCATATTGGGACTTAACTTGGTTTTGAACTGCTGTTAGTTTCACAGGAAAAGTTTGGGGATGGCCAAACTTTCCAGAGTTGATCCTCTTGGTACCATGAATGGCAGGACAATAGTAAACTAAAGCCACATTTTTAGCAGCATATCACCCTGCTGTTGGTGTTGTAGAAGAAGTGCTGAGGGTTTATCCTCTTTTTATTCCAAATATTTGTACAACCTTCCTTTTCATTTTGTCTCATGTGTAAGAATTCAATTAAGATTGGAAATGCCGCCTCATTGCTTGCAGTAAAAATGATACCAGAGGCCAACGGTGTCTTGTGACTATGAGTGAACCCAAATTTTATGTCAGCAAATGAAGCAGATATCTGTTTTTGCATGATATTATTGAGAGTACGATTTATTATAATGAAGGCTGTGACTTTATCCTCCTTGGTAGCAGCATGCTAGAGAAGTAGGTCAGTAGGATTCATCCAAAGTCCCATGTGAGCATATGCAGCACACGCTCACTTTCATCTGACGTTTGGGTGTGAGCTAAGTCCTGCTGTTAGTGTTGAAGGAACCGTTTAGGAATTAATGACAAGACAACATACCCAAATATTAGGTCAGAGGGATTCGTCCTGGAGGAACCATGAACTAACCACATTATTTGTAGAAAGAGCTGGACTTCAGATACAAACCAAATCATCCAAACGGCTCTTGATTAGTTTATTGATGTCAGAATGTAAACAGGAAAATCACGCTGTAGAGGATTTCATGAGTTCATTCAGAAGTCAGGAAAGGAAACTAACTCTGCATTTAGTGAAGGAAGTGGTTGTTTATTAAGGAAGTATTTGTCCTGTTCTGTTTCTCTACAGCTGAAAGTCACTCAGCGCCACCATCCCAGGAAGCGCTCGATAACATCTGAGCTGTTATTATTGACAATGACTGTGGAGCTGTTTGGTCAGAAACCCCCGGCCTGAGTCATGAGACTTCCCTTATTTTCACTCCGTTCATCTGACCGTCTGACCGACAAGGAGCTCAAATAAGAGGGCACCGAGGTCTTGGCACCACTGTGTCCGATCCCAGTCACAACAGGCCCAAAATAGTCCATTCATGCTTTGTGTGTGTTCGTGCAAAGCTTGAATGAAAGCACAAAAGTTGTTGTTTTGCACTTTTCCTGCTGCTGTCCATGAGCATTTCTTTCTGCAGAGTTTTGCAGCAGGAGAAGATTTCAGACTGTGAAGTGGAGCTGTTGCATGTATCGACACATGTCTGGAAATAATGCTAAGTAAAGCCGTCTGTGGCTCAGCCTATAGACTGATATGTTGGACCTGAATAGATGAAGCCTTCAGAATGTCAGCTATCTGCATCGGCTGCTGTGAGCCGGGAGTCTTGGGCTCAGCTGTTCGCCTCTCGGGAAAGGTTAAGACACAGATTTAGAGAGAATGTGACATGTAGACGGCTGTAATGTTCATGTAATACTGTGAGAATATTGTCTTTACAGAGTAGGGGAATTACAGACGACAACTGCTTTAGTGAGACGACAACATGCTCTGCCTCAGCTGTTAAATATGTTCATACAATCAGAGATAAAATCAGAGTTTGCAGTGGCTGATGGAGGAAGGAAATAATACAGGCTTTGAAAATATAGTTTGCAGTCAATCTATAAATGTCTCAACTAATCTCAACTATAAAACAATAGTCTCATTATGTTCCCTTAAAAACATATGAATTGATGAAGCATGAAAATCCTTAAGTCCAAAAGATGTCTTTTTTCTTTTGTACAAAAAAATTCAAAAAATTTAGTTTAAATCCCTTAAAAGGGAAGAAAAGAATAAATTCTTCTTTGTTTAAAGCTTAGACAAAAAGTTGAAGGAATAAAATACTTATTTTTTCTGCTCCTTGTTTGTGTTTTTGTGCCTGTAATGTCACTGTTTGGGTTCTTTGCCTTCATGAGGGATGTTTTTCAGCTGCAGCCAGTGTCTGTTTCCACTGCAAACAACCTGCTCAACACCAAACAGGAGAATGATAGAGGCATCAGCAAACTAATAAAAAATGAAAAAGGATTTAAAAAGCAAAAATGTTTCCGTCAAGAGGTGGAGGAGACCAAAAACAAGGGGAAAATGCGACGAGTAGCACCCTGATTTTAAACTAAGTGTTTTTTGCCACAGTGTCAACACGTAGGGATGAAATGCTCCTTTCTGACGATTAATAAATCTGATATGGCCTGTGTGGATGGGCTGAGATTTGTGCCTCTAGAAACTGAATTTGAATTATTCTATTAAGATTTAAGATTCACTTTTTTATTAATTCCCTCTGAACATGCTATATATACACACACATGCACAAACAGCACTTTTGCATAGAAACATGCACTGATCGAGGTCAGAGTAATGGTGCTGCACCTTCAGCGCGCACCTGAGCAGTTGAGGGTTTTGGTGCCTTGCTCAAGTGCACCCGACAGTGCTCAGGAATGTTAGCCAACACCTCTCCAGGTATCAGCCCAATTCCAATCTTGGTCTGCACCTGAGCTTGAACCAACGACCCTCCGATCCCTAAGCCAAGTCCCTACAGACTGAGCTACTGCCGCCCCCATTATACTTAAAAATGATTAGAAAATGAATCAAATTATTTAAAACTGAACTTGTTTTGAAGTTGTATGGAAAACAATTGAAAATTCAACTCTCTGTAGTCCTTAAATTCACAAATGAAAAAAATTAATATCAGTTCAGAGTGGCACGATCATTACCTCGTCTGCATCTGTGAGGAGAAGTGATCAAGCACAGGTTCACAGAAACCCTATGTGTGGGGTGAAATCATCATCTGTCTTTGATATGAAGTTAAGTTGAAAATAATGATGATAAAAAACAACAACAACAATGTAACATAAAGCTTCTATAAGGGATGTTGATTTTGGTGCCCTCCTGTGTGTAGAAAGAGACTTGTAAACCCCTTTTAGATATTGTTCGCAGCTTTGTGCGTATGAAAAACATCATTTTCGTACCTACGTCCTCTCGGGCGGTCCTTTTCATGGGGAAAATTTCCGCACACTCTAAAACTTCTAACCTGCCAGATGGAGACGCACGGAAGAACAGGATCTCATAGTGGCTGAAGTGCAGAAATACAGGCATCTGTATGACTCTTTACGCAGAGATCACATGATAACCAAGTGGTAAATAATTAATGGCGCGAAATTGCGGCCACTCTCGGCAGAGAAGAGGAATCTGTTAAAGAACCTGGAAAAATCTCCAGGACAGATGTGTAAATGTTTTGTAAACAAAGGCAAACTTCTTGGACTATCGTTTAGTACTCTGGTAGACGTACATTTGTGATACACCGCCCCCTGCAGTTTGGGAATGGACACCAATGGACGCTGTGCGGGGTGTTGAAAAGCGTAAAAGCATTATCTTGTGTGGATTTTGCACAACATGTTTGCACAGAAAGCATAACACAGCCTTAAAGATTAGACAGAAGTGTTTTCTTTATTTTTATAGCCACTTTTATCACTCGTGAATATTTGAAATGAAGAAGCTACAACTACAGACTTTAGAGTAACCTTGAGTATATCATCAGTGTTTTTATTGAATGCTTTGTCTGCTTTTGTTTCATTAATATTAATTTCAGTCTTTTTTATAACTAGTGAAAAATCCCTTACAGGAGCTTTAATGCTGGATTTGGGTGAATAAATAAGTCGCTTTTACACATCCTTTGTCTACTTTACTGCACACTCTCTAAGAACCCAGCATGTGGCCTTTTTACACATTAAATAAATAATAGGCAGTCAGCAGTCTGCTGTGAGTGCAGGCTGAGCAGCAGCAGCAGTGATTGGTGGCTGGGGGGAGGGAGCTCACGGAGCAGTCACTCCCATCCTCACTGGAGTCTGTCCGGGCAGCAGGGCAGGACGGAGCCATTCATTCTTCCTCTGTGGTCCGCGACAAAAGTGGAGGATGAAGAGGAGACACTGAGGAAGAACAGGAGGAACACAAAAAAAACTTTTAACTCCACAGAAGGAGAGGAAGATACTTCAACTTTGAAGCTTTTCAGAGACGTGGTTTGAAAATCGCGCAGCCAGCAACTTTTCACGTAAGTAGCAGCGATGCCACAGAAAGTCTTCTTCTGTAAAAGCGTCTTTTCTACAAAAAGCTGAAGGGTTAATCTCCTGAGAGAAAGCTTTGAGTTAAAGGATTTCAGCCACTCGTTGTGGGGACTTTGATTTAAGTTTTTCCACATGTATCTGTGGTATTTTCTCCCGGGGCTGAGAGGGGAAACTCGTGGCAGGAAAGCCGAGCAGACAGATGCTGTGCCAGGCGGAGCAGCAGCACGAAATGACCCAAGAAAAGCAGAAAATACGACACTTATCAGGGATTATTTCTCACTTAATTCATCTTTTGTTGCAGTTTGAACTCCAGGAAGTTCGTTTTGCCTCTTGAATCTTACTGACAGTTGTGAAAAGTAAACATTGGGGGGTTTCATCGGACTGGAAGCAGACTAAAATGAATATATTTGATTTCCGAAGAAAAGAAAGGTAGACAGTCCAATGACAAGAGCTTTTACATATTCTATAAGGCTGAAATTAGTGTGTAAAGCTGTTGCTTCACTGGCTAATCGATTAATCGACCAAACTTTCTGGCTTTGATTAAGTCAAACATAACTTTCTGTACAATGTTGAAGCAAAATCCAAGTTAAAATACCTCTTCCCTTTCATTCTATTTAGACTTTTTGCAGCCTTCATTAACTTCAGTGTTATTGGAGGTTGAAAAATCTCAAATATCAGACATCAAATCTCAAGTTTGGTTGAAAAAAGGTGCAAAATATCCATCAGAATTCCTCAAAAGTTCGCGATAGTGTTTGTAAAAGCCATTTTTCCTCAAACATGCCATCAGAAAAAGCAGATCTTTGAAGTTCATTGTCAGAAAATGTCCTTTTTTTTGCTTGAGTTTGTCTGCTAATGGGTAAATCAATTAACAAGCAAAGCACCAGTCAGGTTTTATTGCCCCTGATAGTTCCTTTAAAAGCATCATTAACCCTGAACACCTGATCCTAACTCTGGTTTATCTCTCTTTGGGACACAAAGCACCTCTATCTTTTGTCCCTTTGAGAGAAAGTCCATCCGTGGTCTTAACAAAGCGTGACACAGATCCTTGTCTTGTTTTGTGTTTCAACAGTAAACCTGAGAACTGGTCCCACCTGTGAACCTGTGTTTTTGTCCCCTGAGGGCAGAGGATTCCCATTTAGAGTCTGTCCGCGCTGTGTTTTAACCAAAGTTAGGACTGAGAAAGTCTGACTCTGCATTACTTTTTCCTCCAAACATGGATCTTTTTTCCGTGACTGATGCTCTTTATTGCAGCGTTAGAATAGAAACAGTGTTCATGAGGGATGTAGTGTTGTTGTTCCAAACCTCAGCCACTGATTCATTGTGGCTGGAAAGATCACACCCATATGGACTGTTTTTCCATGTGGACGATGTTCGCTCTCTAATACACGAATGATGGGCTACAATAGCTTTTGTTTGGTCTTTAGATGCAGATTGAAGGATTTTAACTCCTACAGAAATCCAATCTATGGTATGATTTCAGCCCATCAGCTGGCTGTGAACTGACTGAAACATTGTTGCAGCGGCAAAACGTTGTTCGTATTCGGCGTCTGGACATCATCATTTAACTAGCAAAAATGAAAGGACACCACATCTAAAACTCTATAGCATGATCCTGCAGGTGGAAGCTGGGAGGTGTTGAGACTGAAAGTGTAAGCACAGAGACTGGGTATTTGTCCTCCTAATTGGGAGCGTACTTTGTAACAGGAATGTGCCTGAACTTTAGCAGCCAGTCCTTAGGTATGCATCATAAACTACATTAAGTTTATTAAACGCTCCAGTGATAGACGTTTCAGAGTGCTCCACATCACATGCAGACGTCGTGACTGTTTGTTGGTTGCTTGGTTGTTGTAGAAAAGTGCAGTTAACAGTGTATGAACAGGCCCAATGTTGGATAAAAGGTGATGATTGGTCTGAATTAATCGTACGATGAAATGAACTCAATAATTTTGCCGGCCTCAATATATCGCCATGTGCACTCATCTCCAAACAGGCTGGAAGTCAGGAGAGTTCACTCTGTGCATCCCTCTCAGAACCTGGGCGCATTTGTTTGGTAGAGGAATAAACAGAGTGAACCCTCTTGTCAGTCATTCAGAATCTTTGTCTCTGGGTGGAGGTGGGGCTGCTAGCATCAGGTTAGCGTAAACACAGTGCACAGCAAGTGAGCCTTGTGAGCTCATCAGAGGCAACGCAGATAAACCTTGTAGAAATAGAAAGAAAAAAGATGATTGTAAGGTGAAATACCACAGCCCCAGAGTAGAAATATTTGGGCTTCAAACTGAATGAGCAAGGTGAGCCCATCAACACGGACGAGCCAGTGTGCAGCAACAAAAATATTGATATTGAAATATTGGTATTAGTAAAAAGAAACTCATGAGAAATAACATTTTGTGGCATTTGAGAGGGTGTATCGAGAGCATTGTCTAATAATGATATATTATTTTAATACTAGAGGTTAATTTGGTCTCAAAGTAATATTGTCAATAATGCCGTTTGTCATCAGTAATTGTGGGTTAATAGCAGAATTTGTTATCAGCTCAGGCATTATCACGATGAATAGAAATCGGTCTAGTTTTACCTGCAAACTTTGATACAAAGTTTCTTTTTCTGTTTTCTTTTTTGTAGAAGTTCATTTTAGAGACTTCATGGCATACATTTTTCAAACAATACACAAAAAAAGAAACCAATAAACTACAACTGTAACATTTATGTGTCTCCAAACACAGTTTTGTCTTAACATGTCAAAGCAGAAGGTTTTGGTACAACTTCATCGACTTCCAATGTGTGTGGAGAGGAAAAATAAGTCTATGAAAAGGGTCAAAACTCCAGGAGCACTTGTAATAAAAAGTACAACTTAATTTCAGACCAGTGTGTTTCTGATTGTGGACTTCATCAGGGTAAAAGTGAGGCGGCAATGCCCTGATGAAGAAACACAGTGGCTGCGATTTGAGTCTCAATGTTTGAATAAATGATCTGTTTTAGCACTCCAAGGATGAGAAGATGAGTGTTCAGACAGCATTTCTCCAAATTTGTATCCCAGTGGTGGTTGACCTCCTGTCAACAAGAAGGTTCAGAGACATTTTGGAGGAAGCAGTTTGACCATTCGACTGAGCATGCTCAGAAACAACTTCCCCCCTGAACAAGTATTGGTGATGGGGGCTGGACTCAATTGCAGACCCTGCTTAATGTTTCGTTGATGCACATCTGTTCACTTTTGGTCACTTGGCAGCTTTAATTATGAAATACAAACTCAGAATTGGCATCAGTGCGAGTGTGGATGTATGATATGAAGAAGCTGATCGTACTTGTGACTTAAAGTTGAAAAAGACGCTTAAAAACTTTCATTGATACAGTGATTTTGAGCGTAAAACACTGTTTCAGCGACACTTGCTCACTGGTTGTGCATTGACTGGTTTACTTGCTGCTTTCAGAGCTTCTTTTATCGGTGAACCATCTTGTCTGTTAGATCATCATCATCACTGTTGGAGTCCTCCTGCATCTCTTCTGAAAGAAACTGGACATTAATGCTTCCTAACATCAAGCGCAGTCTGCAGGATTTGTCGCACTACTGGTATTAAATGTATTGTAGTTGCTAAACCATCTGCAGAGCTGCTGCCTCTGTGTGGTCTCAGTCATGAGTCTATATTCTGTAATTAGCCTGGACCGTTTCGTTGCAATTTGTCTTTATTTGAAGGCGTGTGTTGGAGCCTCTGATGTTTAATGACGCTTAGGTCATCTCAGAAAATGTGACTTGCATAAAAGTTGGCGGTCGGTTGCATCGGTCAGAGAATTGCTGGTTGGTTTGAGCGTGTATGCCAGGGAGTGCACGTGGTCCCTCAGGGCTCCGTGTTCGGCCCGGGGTTCATTCATTAGATCTCTGCAGAACACTTTTTCCTCTGCTTCTGCCACAAAAAAAGAAAAATCCATGCGTTGGTGTGTTTGTCGGCAGCCTGGCCGCACAGATGCTATGGAAAACTTCTTTTATGCTCCTTTTTCCCCCTAAGAGTCAAACTTTCAAAGCATGGAAACAATTGAACGCGGCTTCTCTTTGCCTCATGTAGATGATGATGCTTTTAATGCACGATACAGAAAATAAAGCAGACCACATCATTTGCTTCCTTTGTCACTTTTGTCTTTAATCCAGGATGTTGGCTACACTATTCTTGGTGCAGGATTTGATTTACATGTGTTCGGTTTCTAAACTAGCACTTACTTTTATGATTTCAAGTCTCACCTAGTGATGGAAATAAGACCTGAACATTATCCGTGTGTGTCTGAAACCTGAGCCAGGATTGTGGTATCAGCATGACCAGAGTGTGAAATCCACTAAATGAAAGGTTGCTCCGGGGTCAGAGGTCAGCCCAGAAGACTACCAGCTGGAATACAGTTTGTGACAGAGGAGCTACGACTCTGATAACAAGCCTGGTTTACTCTCATGTTACATTACACACAGAGCAACAACACAAACATCTGTTTCTGACTTTTTTTAAGGTCATAATTTCCACTCAGAATATTCTCTCTGGGCGCAGTCAATAAAAGCTTCAACAGGAGCATCGCTGAAACCAAAGGAGAAGTTTTTTATGCTTGTTGCTCTTCAGATTGTTTATTTGGCTGTAAAATTGATGTAATGCGAGGACGAGTCCTAAAACTCAAAGTGGGTCACATTACGTTATAAGGTTTCCATTCCAAGCTCCTAAAAGCAGTGTTTCTGAGTGAATTAAAAGCAGCACTGTGTCCGAGTCAGCCTCTGTTTCATGGAGATGAGATGGACGGGAAAGTATGTGTCTCAGAGGAGAAGAAAGGTGTTAGGAAGTTTTGTTCTCAGACGTTAAAAGTAGGAGTCTCACTTCCTCAGAGAAAGGGAACATTTAACAAGTTTAAGAAAAGGTAATTTATCCCAAACTTACCATTAAGATTAGCAGTGGAACTTAGGGTTTTAGTTTCTTAACTCTCCAATGCTGAAATTAAGTTAGGGATGACATTGGTCTTGACACAAGTTTTGCCTAATGGGAAAAATCTGGCTCAACAGATACTAAAGGTTTTTTTTTTTAGATTTTTGACAAAAACAGCCTTCAATTATATTGTTACCATGACATTACATTTGTAAACAAGACACAAAGTGTCCTTGCAGAGGCAGCAGTGTTATTTCACTTGTCAGACTAAGACTTCAGTGACAGTCAAGTGGCAGAGTGTGTTCAAGCACAGAGATACAAACACTTTTAAAAAAACATAAAAAAAAAACAACAACAACAACAACAAAAAAAAGATAGAAAATAATCTAAAGCAGCAATGATAAGTTTCCTCCCTGACTATAATCTGACACTTCAAGACTGTTTAACATAATCCTATCCATCTAATATTGGCTTTTTGAATGGGGTGTGTATGTGGTTTCTGCAGCTTTTGAAGATAGCCCCAAGTGGCCATTGGAGGAACTGCAGTTTTGAACACTTGTCTCTATGTGAAATATATGTATTAGTAATGCAAATATTTGATAGTGTTTTTTTTTTTTAGAAAACTGTAAAATATATCATAAAGTGTAATGTGGAAAACACAAAAAAATCAGAGTAAATGTGTTATTTTTCAAAATGTTGAAGAATTTCATTGAACAAACAAAAAAGTTCAAATAAGATTGTCTAAGAAAAATGAAAGCATTTCAAATCATTGAGGAAAAAAAAAAATTTATCATAAAATTAAAAAGTATTTAAAAAATTTCAATAGAATTTTTTGAAAATGTTGAAATATTTCATGCAACTTAAAAATCTCATCAAAACTTTCAATATTTACCAAAAATTAGTTGCATTTAAAAAGACAAAAAAAATCCACGAAACGCAAAATTTTTCTCCAAATTTTTATTACATATTTTGTGTCTTTCAAATTGTTTATGTGTCCCATAAATTATTATTTTTTGTTTATTGGTTAAGGCTTTATTCTCGTGGCTGGAGGTTGCAGCTTTGCCCCGTCCCATGGATGATATTTGGTCGGGGCAGTATCTTTGAAAAAACGGGTTAGGAGCTTTTGCTGAGTTTGGTCTCATAAGCATGAGCGACTACGGGATAGAGTAAACACAGAGGTAAACCCGGACATTAGACAGAGTTTCTTTTTACAAACACGGTCTGCAGTTTTCCTCATGTCTAGTTAACTTCTGTGATTCTTCGTTGCGCTTGCAGTGGTCTCCTGCTGTTTTCTGAGTTGTCAGGCAGCAGAAGAGCTGAAAACATCTCACATACATGTGAAATGTGACACAGTCAGAGGTGTTTCTATGCTGGAGCTCTCTGAGAGACACTTGCCGATCTCTTCTCCTCTGTGTTCCTTGGTGCTACGCTCTAAAGCAGTCATGCACGCTGATTAGGTTAGGCAGCACGGAGCTAATCACCCTTCTCTCTCCTCTCCCCCGCTATTCTTGTCTTCATGTTCACTCTTTCATTCCCTGACTCTCCCTGTCCTTGAGGCCCCCCCTGTGGCGCCCTGAGATGAGCCTCTCCTGGGGGTACATCGACCTCCTGCAGCTCTGCAGCCTGCTGTTTACCAGGAAACCAGCAGGGTGGGGCCCTCCTCACAATAACAAAGCCCTGTGCCTACACTTGTCCCCTCTGTGGATTGAAGGCTGAGTGGAGTGAAGAGAGAAAGAGGTGAATGACTCGTGGAGGATGGAGAGGGGGGTGGACCTCCTGTCGGGTGAAATGAGGAGAAAGAATCTGCAGTGGGTTTTGTTCCTTTGTGGCGAGCGGGGGGTCAGTCTCAGGGGAATGCACGGCAGACGGATGGTGGGTTTTGCAGCTGCGTGGCCTCCAGCACTTAATCTAGTCCCTGAGCAGCTGCGGGCTCATTAAACTCTGCCGCTTGTGTTCAACATTCACTTCTCTTCACGTCTCTGCTGAGCCTTCTGTTTCCCTACCCGACAAATATCCTGTTTTATTTTACTAGCTATCGTTTGATAAATCCTGATGAAACCTGGCCTGGAGTCAGATGAGGACTCAGCTGTATGCTAACAGTGAAAGGTCCTGACCTGATACAATAGGCGGTCTGTGTGTAAAGTGTGATAAGGCGGTTTCATATGTTCAGGTCAAAGAAAAGGAGATCAGACCAGATTATAGAGTTTGGACCTCCAGTGAAAACATGGCTTCAGTTTCAGTTTAGAAAAAGAAAACAAAAGCTCCAAAAGAGACAGGATCCTGACCATTGTTATGCTAAATTGAAGGTTGTTAAAATAAATGTTTTGTAAAATATGCTCATGAGATGTCAGCATTCATATCATGAAGCCGGAAGCAGTAAGTTAGTCTAGCATACTCTCATACTCTCCATCTAAGTACCACACCTTGGGGAGCAGAGCTTTTGTCACTGCTGCCCAAACTGACTAAACTTTGTCCCTCCAAACATCCCCAACTCAGATTCACTTACTTCTTTAAACAGCGACTCAAAATCTACCTACCTAAGATTAGTGACTTCTCCTCCCTCTGTTACCTGTCTTGCTCAATATGTCAAATGAGTACTTAGGAAAGCACAAAATGAACAAGAATTATATAAATTCTTTAAATTATTATTATTATTTAAGGAAAAACCCTTCTGTAGCTGCTACCTTAGAATGGTAGAGGGGTTTGAGTGCCTCATTGATCCTAGGAGCTATGTCGTTGGAGGGAGTAGCCCCTGGTAGGGTCTCCCAGGACAAACTGGTCCTAGGTGAGGGGCCAGACAAGTGTGGTCATAGACAAAATATGAAGAATAAGAGCAAGAATCAGTTCACCCTGGCTGAGAGTCACTGGAGCCCCGCCCTGGAACTAGGCCTAGGGTTGAGGTCTGCAGGTGGGCGCCTGCCAGAATGGGTCCTTTGGGTTCATCCCACCCATCACATAGGGAGTTGGGTGGTAGATGGATGGATGGATGGATGAAGAAAATAGATCCTTGTACGAATTGGGTGTGTCCTAGCCTTACAAAAGTTGCTTCCAGAAACTGTTTTTAGTATGCTAATAGCATAGACAGTATAATTCATGGATGCAGTTTCTTACATTACCTGTCTGAAGCTGAGATTTGACGCCTGTTGCTAGCAGTTACCATATCAGAAATGTTCATTTTAACCCTAACTTTGGGTTGAAGAAGCACAGAGGCCTGTCAAGGCGGCCTTAAGCCTTTCTGTTGCAGCCACAGCTACACGGTGTCCGTCTGTAAGTGAAGCCAGCTTTGCCTCTGAAGGAGCTTTTCAGACTAAAACCACTTTTTAAACCAGGCTGTAAACATGTTTAATTTTGTTGTAAAGATCAGCTCCTCCAAATGGGTGTGTGTGGTTTCTAGGACTTTTTGGACAGCCTCTAGTGGACTCTCAAGGAACTGCAGATGTGGCACTTCCACATTGGCTTCATTCCTCAATTCTGCAAGGATATCTGTTTGAATAAGTGGTGTTATTTTGATGTAGTGTTTGTATGTAGTGTCTTTAAGTGTTAAATTGTTCATTAATGTTCTATATTGAGACATGTTGTGAATGAGGGACCTGTACCAGCGCAGACAACACTAACTGATTTAAACATTGTACTAAATCCTCACAGTATATAAAATACGAAGCTCAAGTTTCAAGCTTGAGTTATTCTCTGAAAGACTCTGGCTCTTCTTGTGTTGTTATCACCCTTTAGCTAAGTTAAAGTGACATTAACCTGTATGCCAATCTCTTAAGATTTAATTAATGAAACTACCAACATATTCCAGTAATATGTAATCCGGTTGCTCTAGCTTCACTTTGAGCTGAAAGCCATTTATTGAAAACTACTTCCACAAAGCTAGTTACGCTAAGCTCCTTTCTTCCTCACATTTACTGTAAAATCTCAGAACAACAGAGAAACCCTCCGGCTGGTCAATCCCATGTTGCTCTAAACCACAGGTCTAAATCCCAGTATTTGGGTCCAGGTTTCAGCAGCTCCATAGAAACCCTATTTTTGTTTGGACTGGCGGTCTGTCACCGGTCATTATCACCGCTGCAGCCCAGCAGCCGGAGCGCAGCAGCAGGAGCCATCGGTATAACGCTCGTTCTGTTTTTCTCTGCATCCTGCCTGAGCTGAAGCGGTTTTAATGGAGGTGACTCATGCTAAAATAAAAAGCAGGTCAGTGCTGTGACCTAATCCTGCTCACATTACTAAGTGTATTCACAGTAGTTGAACGTTTGCCCCTGTTTGTAGCTGCTGCTCTGCCTCTCAGGCCTTCCTCTCCCTGAGTGTGCAGTTTACAATCATAATATTGATTTAAACCAGGACTTTGTTAGAAAAGTTTCTCATGCCCGTCCAGAAATGACTGTTATTATTCCAGCATTTAGCTTTTATCAGCTAATATAACGAGTTGAAGCCAGCTTCCTATTTAAGCTAATATTAGCTCAGTGAATAATGAGGCTTTAAAGTTTGGTTCCAGGAGATTTCCAGTTATGAATAAATGTCTCTTTGTCACTTTAGCAGAACGACTTCAGACCAGACAGACTGAGTGAGCTGGACTGGCACATCGAGGAGGTTCAACAGAGACTGTATGTGAACGTATAAGAGGGTAGAATGGAGTAGAATGAAATGGGAAAATAGAATTAGATCCTAAACAAAAGCTTGGATGGAATGAGATTGAATAGAATGGAGCAAGATCAAATATAATGAAGCAAGTGGAGTAGAATAAAGACTAGCTGAGTGACATGGAATAAAGTAGAATAAAATGGAATGCAGGGAACAAATGAAGTAGAATGGTATGAAGTGTAATTAAGTACAGTGGAATAAGAAATGATAGAAAGGCATGAAGTAAAAATAAATTCAGTATAATGATTTAGAATGGAATATAAAAAGTAGAGTACAATGAAGTGGAAAATATTTAAGTTAAATAGAAATGAATGACACTGGATAAAATAGCCTAAAGTAGAACTGAACAAAGTGGAATGAATGGACTGCACAAAGTGGAATGAAACTGAGTCGAGCGAAGTAGAATGTTATGAAGCAGAAAGGAATGGAACTGAATGAAGCAGAAAAAAGTAGAATCTAATGGTGTAGAACAGAATGGAAAATGTGAAATTAAATGAGTTGAAAACAAAAAAGTAGAATGGAACAAGGGGAATAGAACGAAGTAGAATAGAATGCTCTAGAATGGAAGGATAATGGGTAGTACGAAGTGGAACAAATTAGAATGAAATGGAATTAAGCAGAATAAAGTTAAATGTAATGACATAGAGGGGAATGGAGAGGATGAATTAAGTAGAACTGAATGACATAGAATGTATTGGAATAAAGTAGGACTTAATGATCTCGATTTTGTTGATAAAGTGGAATGAAGTCCAGTTAATGGAGTAGAAGAAAGCAGAAAAGAATGTGAAGAAATGAAATAGAGTAAAATAAAGAACAATAGAATGAAGTAGATGGAATAAAAAAGTAGAATGCAGTGGAATAAATTTGAGTAGTATTGAATGAAATGGAAATAAGTGCAAGGAAGTAAAATATTACTTCTTAGAATAGAATGTTATGAAGAGGAAAAAAGTAGAATGGATTGACATAGAAAAGAATAGAATAAAGTAGAAAAGATATAACAGAATTAAGTGGAATGGGATGAAGTAGTTCCCACAAAGCTACACCACAATGTTAAAGTGTTCACTGATGCACCAGTGACCCCATGTTGTTGTGTTGACTGTAAAAGTTGAAATGTGCCATGATTGAGCTGCAGTCTCACTGAGAAGAGCTGTAAAGAAGTCCAAAACAACCAAGACAAGAATCGTTTTACAGGTTATTAGATACTGACATTTATTTCTGGCAATAACAGACTTTGAGTTTGATTCTGGAAACATTTGTCTTCAAACTTTGTGAAATCTTCTGACAGACTGTCATCACTCGTGTTTCTTCTGGTCGCTGAGCAGAGCTGTGTCTAATGGTCTGTGCAGCTGTGAAGTGATTTGTAGGGTAAGGACTCCAGGTGAGGGTGACTGCTCCAGGAGACTGAGACAGGGTAATGTTACAAACACCTGTGGGACCACACAAACACACACACACACACACACACACACACACACACACACACACACACACACACACACACACACACACACACACACACACACACACACACACACAAGCCTCAAAGTCAAAAGCTCAGCATGCTTTGGGAACATTTCCTACTTTTTCATGGGAAATTTAAAAGACGCTTCGTCCAAGAACAGATAGTGCAGCCTTACTCTCAGGTATTAAAAGACATCAAACAGCTGACCCCAGAGCTCCAGAGTTTTATTCGGAGATATGAGCCGGCTTAACTGAATTAAAGAGTAATTTGCTGGGATAGATTTCCCAGGCACAGGCTCGGAAGCAGATGCTTCTTGTTTGTTTCGATGTCAGGTACAATCGGAGCCGTCATCGTTCCAGTTAGAGAAATGCTTTAATGTTGACCTCCTAACCTCTGCTAGCTAAATTAAATTTATCTACTCTGAACAGCATCCATGGGAACAACAGTTTACTGAAGTTTTCATGTCTCTGATGCTATCTGTGTTTTTGTTTTCAACCAATTTGCAACACAACTTTGTCATATTTCTCTCAAATTAGACCTGGACTTGTGTTTTGACTCTTCAAAGGCTTCATCAAATATGCATGTCTGCTTTCAGAGACAAAGAAGAATTCAGGGAATGAAGCTTTGTTTGCTACTGTCATTTAGGGCGGCTTCAGCAGCTAACAGAGGTATTTGTCATCTCAAGGCAGAGATTACACTGTCCTTCTTTACAAGGACAGTGTGGAGTAAACACTGGCTCAAAGAAAGTGAGTCATAGAGGGTGGTGATGATAGTGTAGAGAGACAAAACGCAGGCACAAAAAGAAACAAGATTCAGGTTGAAAAAAGAAAGAGATGAAGAAATAAAAGCGAGAAGGTAAGCTTTTTGTTTTAGTGGAGCAGCCGTAGGTCAGACATCTGTGATCCATCTCCCAGGGGCAGCCGTCTGGAGCTGCCTTTTCACCCTCTCCCTCCTCTTTCCTCCTCCATCCCTCTCTACCCCCTCTTCCAGAGTCGTGACTTCCCTTTGACAAGTCTCCCCACCCCAGAGATCACTCACTCGGAGGGGTTCCACTTCTTTAATAGCTACCTCTGACCTTCATCCATCATTCTGTCCTCACTGATATTATTTTGAAAGCACCGTTTTTTCCTCTGATTTGACTTTCTATCAACACTGAGCTGACATTTTTGATCTCTGAACAGACAGATTCTGGTAAACGGTCTCAGAGTGGATACATGTGAAAGTGCCCAACTGTTCCCTGTATGAGGGTAGTCAGGGACAGAGGCTCAGTGAAGGGGGGTCTATGGCAGCAGAGAGGCACCAGTAACATATGGTGGGGCAGAAAGTTACATACGTTAATGGTTAACAAAGTATTCTCATGCATATTATGGACCGCTCTTTGTTTATCCTCTGGAAAGGCATTTCAGAGGGATCTGCATTGTGTTTGCTGAGTTTAAGTGGTACCATATAAGGCACTGCAACAGGTTTTCACCAGGAGAATTGCATCCCAGAATTCTGTTGTCTCTATTTTTGAGGAACCCTTAGCTGCACTGCCTCATTTTTCATCTAAAAGAGTTTATAAGTTCATTTTTCCATTTAAGTAACATTTTAGGTCCCTCCATTAAGTTTGCGTCATTGTTTTTGCCTCTAGATATCAACCTCAATAGCACATAAAGATTGAATTTTCAGTGCTCTTCACGTATTCTCAATGACAGGCCATCAAACTCAGCATAGTATCACTTTGTCCAGATTAAAGGAACTCTGAACTGCAAGGCATTCTGTTTTCTCCACTAGAAGTGCAGTGTTGAAAGGGGCTGAATCACGTTTTCCTTCATTTGACACAACTTTGGGCTCAGTTACTCTACCAAAAGAGCATCGTCATCATAAACTGCATTGTACATTTGTATTAGTACTTCTAAGAGAAACCCTTGAGAGCGCTGCATCCTGTTTTCTCCCATGAAAAGACTCCTATCAAAAAACTTGCTTTGTTTTTTCAACCAAGGGGAGTCTTCTCTTCGATACACCACATATGAAGTGTAGTAAACAGCATTACTTTTCTAATGAAGGAACCCTGAGGTGTACTGCGTCAGATTTTCTTGACTTGAAGAGTAGTCCAGAGGGCACTACCTTGTGTTTTCTCCAATAGTGTTTTGCTTTTCTTGTATATTCCCAGATACCTGCCTAATCTTTCCTCCACATTCAACAACATCATATGTTTACTTACGTAAAAGGTATATCGTGTCAACTCGGAGTACCTAATGTCATTGCATCATGTTTTCTCCACTGGCATTTCCTTGTATTTTTTTTTTTTTCGTTTTGAGGAGTCCTTGCACATTGCCCCGTAATTTCTCATGCAGAGAACATTGCATGGTCACTTTAATGGAAGAAAGTTTTTGATGGCATGCAAAACTTTTAGGAAACTCTTTAGCACACTGTGTCCGTTTTCTCCACTAGATCATGTCCAAAAAATATAACAGAACATTTTAGTGGCTGAAATGGCATCAAAGATAGACTTGTTATCATGTTTTCACCTCTTGAGGGTCATCCAAAATAGCACTAGATTGCATTTTTGACATTTTTAGTGAACTCTTCTGTTTTCCCCTCCTGTTTGTTATGTCGAAAGGCGCTGGGGGAACAGGACAACTGAAGAGAAGTGGGTAAAATTAGGAGTAGAAAGGGGAGTCAAAACCAGCAACCTTTGCCACAAAGACCATAGCCTCTGTTTTAGGGAACTGTACTTAAAGTGCTAGGACTATGATATCTTATGATGAACATTTTCTCCACTAATGTCAGCCTTTTTTATCTGTACTTGATTTTCTCTACTGGAATTTTGGGGATAGCCCACAACATTATTTTTTTTACTTGAACAAAACTATTTACGTCACATTTTCTCCACTACAACAGACTCCTGGCTTTGTTTTCTCCACCAGGAGGGGGACATATACAATAACACTGCATCACGTATGTTTTCTTCGATTTAAGTGAAACCCCCTTGCATTGGAGTCCATTTTTTCTACACTTATCTTTGGTAGGAGCTGACCAAATTTAATTGTAGTTATTGGAGAAAACTTTTTTTGTGATATTTAAATTTCAAAATGCTGCCCAACAATGATTTTAGTTTACTTTCACTGTAAGATGTTGTAGACAGAAGTTGATCTCCTTTGGTGCTTACAGCTACGTTTAGGCTCTTTAACGGCATGCATGCAGCCTCCACTTCTTGTAAACACTTCCATGATCTTATCCACTTCTCAGGGCGCTTAAAGAAGCTGTTATGGCCTCATTACTGCAGAGCCATTAAATTCCTGGGGGCCAGCAGCCCATGACACTGAGCGGGATTCATTATCACTGCAGGTTCACGGGTTCAGAGGCCAGACAGGAAAGATGATGCCTCTCTGTCTTTGGATAACACAATTTGGCTGACATTACCGAGGCTGCAGCACACACAGAAAGGAGGAGGAGTGTGTGTGTGTGTGTGTTTGTGTATGTGTGTGTGTGTGTGTGAGCTCACGGGAAACCTCTTTTCCCATTATGTCTGTCATCATGTCTGGGGGAAAACTGGCTTACATCCAATCCAGAGAAATTACCCTCCCAGTCACATTAGAGTACTCTTAATACACCTGTCTTTTATCGCAGAGACCTCAAACATGACTTCACCTCATCTAAACATTAAGATCTTTAATTTTTAATCTTCCTCTCTTTGATTTCACATCCTCAGCTCCTTCTTTGAAAGAGTTTAAGCCTTACAAAGAATTATTACCCCACCTCCAGGAATCATTCAGCCATCTGCTGTGCTTAACGTTGAGCTAACTGGCTAATCACTGCGAGGTGATGTCATCTGTGTGTGCTGTGTGCGGTCTGCGGTTTACAGGCACACACAGATGCATGTATGGATACACACATACACACACGGTGTAGGAAATTGGATGGAGTGAGGATAATCATTGCATTAGTGCAGAGTGTGTAATCAGCGTGAGCCTGAGGGAGGAAAGCACACCTTGTGTTTTTACTTCATCCCTGGTTGTAATGGCCTGAGCTGCAGTGTTAAGTGTTATTTGTGGAAGTGGAAGGAGTGTGTGTTTGTGTCAGAGGGAATTAGGCGCTGACTGACGAGGTAGAGCTGGACTTTAGGGATGTGATGTCACCGAGGAGAGGCGTAGGATCGATCTTCATGAGCAGATAATTGTTTCAGGAGGGAAAGATGCTGATCCTTGGTGTCTCAAACTCACTGATGAAAGGAAAATTGACAGTCTGATGTTCAGCGTGTACATTCACTGACTGTCTTACTCTGTGAAGAACTCTAAAAGCTTTTCAAGAGTCTCTGCTTTGATGTGTAAAGGCGTTAAAATCAATTATGTATGCGGCACTAAATTGGTGTACAGGTTTTATCATGCATCCCATGTACAGAGTTCTCGAGGCAGGCCAGCAGCCCACATTCAAAATATTGTATACAAAACATGAAAAAAAAAAAACTAACTCACACCTCAAGACCTTTCACACTGAGGTGATGGCTGTTTACATATATCCAGCATTGTTGGCGCCACTTATCAGTATGCTCTCTGCTCTCCTTTGCTTTCTCCTACAACTCCACACCAGGCTATGCTCTCATTGCAGTGAAAAGTGACCTGAATCTGATTCTTTCGCTCAGATGTGGCTCATTATCTGCTTGGTTTCTGACAGTGTGAACAGCACAAGTCATGCTGAAACTGACATTTTCGAGTCAGGACACTTTGAGAAATGTCAAATGTGGCTCTAATTGAATACATATCTGATTTTTTGAAGGTGACCATGCTCTGAAAAGCTAGGGCGCATTTAATGTGTCATTCTGGAAAGACACACTGCACAGTTCTGCGTGATACCTAGTAGGGATGGGTACCGAATTAGGTACTTTTATAGGTACCAACTGAAGTCTGTCTGTATTACTGAGTACTGATCGACTGAAAATGTTCAGGTACCTAAACGCATCCTTGTGACTGTAAAGGAGTAGAAGAGAAGGCAATTTTCCATGCTGGACATGAACACAACACTGCATGGTTATATAGTAAAGAATAAAACTGTAAAATTGAACAACTTTGAGATTTTATTATTTAACAAATTAATATTGATTACCACATACACAAATACAAAAGTACCCAAAATTGGTACCCTTGAGTTGAGTACCAATACTGATTGCCAGGTACCAGGAATAGGTACTGTAGTGTTTCAGATGCGAAGAGCCGTGTTTCCACCAAGCAGTCCAGCTTGGTTCAGTACGGTTTGGCACGGTTTGGTACAGTTAAGCCTGCTCCGTTTGCGTTTCCACAGCAGCACTGTGCCCTTTCTTGGTAGGGGCCGTATAAGCCGGATGCCAAAAGCTGCAGGTGTTAAACGATAGCGTGACGCCGTAGCGACACAGCTTACCCCGCTAATAAATCCAATGAAGAAAAAAACGTGACACAGTAAACAAAGACCTCAAATGGAAGACATGCAGCATTTCATCTTCTCTGTGATAAGCATGTAACTCTTTGATACAAAGTGCAATCCAGCTTTGTTGCAGAGAAGTCTGTGCGCTGCCAGGAGAAATGCAGCCCCTGTCGGGGTAAGTGACGATTCTTTTGACCAATCAACGGTCTGCAGTGTGCTGCACCACCTTCCGAAAGCGGATTGGTTCAGTCTGGCACCCATACGAAAGGGTCCCAAAAAGTGGGACGGCTCGTGTCGGTTATTTGGGGATCTGTCCCGGGATAACTTGGTGGAAATGCCACAAATTGCTTGCTGTACCGAGACGAACCGAACCGGTCTGCTTGGTGGAAACGCGGCTAAAGGTACCCATCCCTTGTACCCAGTCTCTTGTTCCACACTCCAGTCCAGCTGGTGGCAGTGATGCTCCAATAAGTCGGCTTGCCAATCGCCAACAAACCTTGAAGAAGAAGAAAAAGTAGAAGGTCTGTGCAGTAGACCAAAATGGAGGCGGGATTCATGCTTAAAGTCCATTTTAACATAACCACCTCACAAATTTGCCGTCTGCCACACCATAAGACAGTAAATGAGACTGCTAGCTGCCGCCATGTTGGTTTCTGTAAGACCCTTCTGTGTGTGACTTCATGTATGTTCAACTGAGCATGTCTGCAGAAAAGCCACATTTAAACATGAATTTTAACAGCTAAACAACAACTCAGATTTGAGTAGTAAGACCTGCAGTTGAAATACATATCAAAATCAGAAGGCGGGCAAAGAGAGGGTGCCAGAGCTTTAAGGTATGATCAGGTTGTTTGAGTTTCAGAACAAAGAGAGTAAAACACCTCTGAATGCAGCCCTTCTTTCTCTCTCTGCTTGTTTTGACGTCTTTATGAGTCTCGTTCTGAGTGAGAACAGCATTGTTTCTGCCCCCTGGTCTCCATCAGAGGTCCGAGCTCGCACCCAGACCCAAAGCGGAAACTCCACAGGCACCAGAACCTCCACGGCTTTTCCTTTTTTTCTCTTTGAAGAGCTCCTGGCACAGCTTTCAAAGCCTCTCTGTCTCTGCTCCGGCTCCTTAAATAACGTGCAGTAAATACAACACAGCTGCCCAGCTGAGCACAAGCACACAATACTTATTATTCTCCAGAACAGGAACTACTTTAGTTTACGCTTTTTTCTTTTCATGCATTCCACAGATTACACATAACAAAGTGGAGTCCTGTTTAAGCTGATGCTCGTATTTATTCAGCGATATTGGAAAAACAGTCCCACGTGAGTGATAGTGAATCCAGCGAGCGGTTTCTGTGGTGCTGATGCAGCAACAGTTTTCTGCTCCTATAAAAATGTTCCAGTGACACAGACAAAAAGTACACACACACACTCACACACACAGAGTGATGAGGTAATTGTTAGTGAAGTCTGTTTTGTATTGTATGACAGCAGCTGCAAACCCGTTCACTTCCATTTTAAGATTCTCAGGGCTTTCATAACCCGCTCAAACGTCCAATATGTATTGTCTTTCTGTAAATGCCAGAAACAGATGTACCCGTGTGGTTACCAACAGCACATCCAGTGTTTTTGTTCACACACTTTTAAGATAAACATGTTGTGTTTGACCTTTAAGACCTATCAGGTGAGTCACACCTTCCAGCTCAGAAAACATCTGCTTCTCCTCTTGAGATCCCTCCGATTCCACTTTAAATATTTACCCACAGCTTCTTCAGGAACTGCTCTTAACAGCTTGTTGCACACTTTGCAGAAGCAGTGCATCTCACAGTGATTACTTTAAGGGGAGTAAAATGTGTTTTGGCTGCTTCCTCACACCTGTGTTTGAGTGTGTGTGTGTGTTAGCCTGAGGGATGGGAGCTGCGGAGCTGCAGAGCTGCTGTTTTAATGAGAGTGCTCTGCTAAGCCTCACATGACTCTCATTACGGCACAGAGAAGAAGAGATGATTGGAGGAATGAAGGTTAAACACATGCAGCCACTTATGGAAGATGCATCTAATTCTTTCTCGGTGTTGCATGGTTTGCAGCTGCTAACCTTGAGCTAATGCAACTCTTTTTGGAAAGTAAAGGTGCTTTTCAACTGCAGTAACTTTTCCTGGGAATGAGGGACTTTTAAGGAACTTTTTGCATTTCAACAGCAGGGGCTTGGGTCTTAATCTAACTCCAAGGTAGATGATCTCCCTCCTGAAAACGTCCTGCTCAGGGTAAGCACTGTCAAAAGGTCCAGGAACTTTGGGGTGGTGCCCACAGTGCTATGCATCATAGATACATATTAGACAGGTACTGATCAATCAGCTGGCCGATCTATCGGGTTTTTTTTTTTTTTTAATCTTGGGGGATCGGTGATCAGTGATCAGAGATCAGGGACCGGTGATCAGTCCATCGTTACATATGAAACTGATCTTACATGCCCCAAGGAAGGTCTGACAGCCAGCTTTTGTTGTTTTTTTGCTCTGAGACCTAAAACTCAGGACACTTTATTTATTCTTTTAGTTGAAACTTAAAGATTTTATTGTTTCACAGGTATTGTTCAATGATCCTTAATAAAATTAGATTGGAAAATTGAAGGTATATGTTGTCAGTAAAGACATTAAAAGTAAAAATCAGTATCGGTATTATGATCGGTGCACCCCTAATACATGTGTTTGTTTTAGTAATAAAAAAATTGTTTTGGGCAAATGTGCAAATTTTTGGTTCTTGTTTTTGTCAGCAACAGGCTTGAATTGTCTAAAGGAATTTTCCCTGGAAAATTTTTCAGGAATTTTTTGTGTTTTGATCAGAAAAGGTTTAGGTACCAGGGTCTAGATTTTGTTCCAGGTTAGTTGAGCTACCTTTTTAGAAGTTCCTGCTCTGGAGTACTACTTTTGAAAAGTTCAGGATCTACCACCATGCCTTTATTCTAGTTTAGTTAATAGGGTCTAACTGTGTTTCAGCAATATGAACAAGGTTAGAAATTTAGTTCTGGGAATAAATTTACCCCTGAAAACAGCTCTACCTTCCAAAGGTCCAGGGACTGATAGTGTGAATGTGTCTCTGTCAGCTCCCGGTGTTCCAGTTTTACAAGTGACCCTATAGAGTGGAGACCTTCAGCTTAACATGTCAGTGGATATCCAGTGTACAACAGCTACTTAAACACAGAAGAAGTCCGCAGGAAGTCACTCTGGTGTAGTTTGATATATGTTTGTATATAATCTTCTCCTCAGATCAGTATTTAATGATGATCTAACGCTGTTTGAGCTGTTTGCAACCCGCTCAAAGTCCCCAATCAACAGGCTCACTCTGAAGCTCAAACATGGCTCCATCTCTGTTGTCTTTGTGCTTTGGATGGGGGAGCGGTCAGTCTGCTGTGTCTCTGCTAGAAGCTGTTTGAGGCTTTCTAGAAATGGCTTCCACCGGCTTCGAAAGGCTTTTGACAAATTTTAAAATTTTTTAAAAACCCAACTGCAGTGAAATGAAGCACCATCAAAACCAGCGCAGTTTGAATATTCTCCATGCTAACAGGCTAACTGCAGTGCTACACAGCTCGTCTGTCTCCTTCTATGGTGTCATTTTTGCTGATGGCCTTTGTTGTTGTCCTACTCCTCTCTACTGGTCTGGTGCTGTTTTGCATTTTCTACCTGGATCTTTGGTCCATGGTGAAACAAAGGGCCACAAGAACCATCTAGTTCCGGGAGTGAACAACAGCTTTTGTCATCGCTGTCATCATCAACTGGTTTGATGATGTAGTACAGCTACTTTTAATGCTTCTCCTTACTTCACTGGCCTGGTTAACTTAGTCTACATAAACAACAAGGATCACAGGAACCATTTAGTTACCTAAAGAGAAGTTCCTGGTACCTCAATAAAGTGCTATCCCAAATCCTGAGAGTTTTACCCCCCACATGTGTGCAAAATTAGGAGCAATTATAGAGTAGATTTGACAGAGCATGTTGACTGTTTCTTCCAGATGTGCTCCTGGGCTTATTGAACCTTAACAAGTAAGAACTGATGTCAACTTTTCATCTAACTCCCAGAAAGAAAGCTAACAAGCGTCAAACCCACATACTTCCCCGCAGTCCAGCTCCACTGTTCCCAAAGGTCTTAAATACTCTAAGAAAGAGCCTTTTGTGGTGGGCTTGAGCTGCAGACATCCCCCCCAGTCCCCACATAATAGCCTGCCCCCAGCTGTGGAAGGGTTCAACAGATCAGCTCTAGTCTAACTGAGAGGTATGCCCGATTTTAGGGCATTTTGGCTTCACTTTAAAGAGACAGAATAGACGCTGGATTGTTGCCTTTAACAGGAAAATCATTCAATCTGTGTCTCTTGGGCTTTAATTGGGAAATGCATGACAAGAATTCACACTGCAGAGGTTCCTCTGAGGTCAAACTGCTCTACAAACAGAAATGTACTGATTTTGATTCTTCTTTCGGGAGTTACAGCTTCGTGAGTGCTGCAGTTATCAATGTTATTGTGAATTTCATGGGACTGATGTGTGAAATTTAGCTTCCTGAGCTTCATCAGGTCACAGATTGGATCACAGCGTGAGAAGAAAACACTCAGTTTCATACTCAGTTTTTCATGTAAGTATCATAAGAACAGAATAAAACTGAATCAAAGAAAGAAAACAAATGCTAATGATAATAAATGAAAAAATGTTGATTTGGAGCTCTACTGTGTGTTTGGTGCTGTTTGTTGGTGCAGTGGCTCCTGTGGAGATTGTGTATTATCCCAAGCTTATCTTGAAGTATTATCCTTGAATTGCTGCTTGTTTTTCCACCGTCTGTAAACCTGATGAAGGTGGTGATGAAACCTTTTTTTGGTTATGCTACATTTCCTTATCGAAGCATCTCTTCACGCAAGAATAAAGTACACACTCTGAGTGTTTTCTCAAAGAGATTTCAAGCTACACCTGCTGCTGAAGGAGAGGTCAGGAGCAGAATCAGTTTGTGGGTGTTTGACAGATTCAGTACATTGTTTGGTTTCCTGTGTTGGAGGACATATTTAGTGAACAGGTGGTTATGCAAATCTGAATCCTGTTTCTAACTTAAAATATAGAAGTCCTGCTAACATGCGGATGAGGAGATACTCACTGGGCATCTTTTCAATCTGAACAAGAACAAACTATAAAATCTTATTGTTCAAATCAGTAGCTGGATCCGTTAAACTAACATGCTTTAAGTCTCTCTGTGTTTCACTGCTGTTGAAAAAGCACTTAATGTCCCTTGAGGCTGCTGTCATGATAGATTTAACTCTCCGTTTCTTTCAAACATCTCTGTGTTGGATAAGGAATCTAATCTATTTACTCAGTCTTTGACATTTCATGCACTTTTCCTGGAAAGCCCTGCAATCCAGTTAATGTATTGACTATGGAAGTCAAACTATTGACCTGACTGTTAACTGAGCTGAGTGCTCCCCTCTCCCTGCACAGATACTGGATTTAAAAGCTTAAATAGAGCCTGTAAAAGAGGAGAGAGTCAGCCATTAGTTAATTATCTACAGCCTGATGTTTAAGTGTCATTGGTTTGAAGGTGGAGGTACCTCGGTCTGCGGCTGACACCAGGAATATGTAAGAAAGAGTATTTATGGATGCTCCTTACAAGGCTTGCTCTTGTTTCATACTTTCAATCAGCAGGGGAAGGAGACTGCCTCATAATACAGCATATTAAAGTATTAAAAGTTGTTTTTTACTAGCATGTTTGGACAAATTCATCAACAAATATCAGAATACTTACTATAAAGCTGAGATGTAAACTAGCGTGCAAGCGGTGACTTAAGCCTCATTTCCACCAAGTGGTCGTGTATGGATCAGAACAGTTTGATAGCTGTTAGATTGGTAAAGTTTGATCCTGTTTGCAGTTCCACATCCAACTGCAGCGTTTCCCCTACTATTATACTTGGGGGACGTCTCAGCTCCCTCTGGAAGTTCAGTTAATTGCAGTTTCCATATAGCGCCAGATCACAACAGAAGTAATATTGAGTTACCTCTGTCATAAATCAGCTTTATACCTTGTTTTTTTTTTTTATTTAACTGACTAAAGAGCCTTACATTATTTATCTAATTTACATGACAGGATGTCATTTTTACATCAGCGGGATCACATTTGTCCTTGCTCTTTCGCACACAGCAAGTTCCACCCCAGCGCTTTTTAAGACACACAGACAGGTGTGCGCATTTACACACACTGACGAGCACATTTTGTGTAGTGGACAGAGAGCTGGAAAACCACCACAAGAAACATCTCCTGCCGACCATGTCACTGCCCCCCAAGGCTTTGAACCGTGCCCTTCTTAATAGGCAGCCTGTAAGCAGTGCAATACACCGTACTCTGCTAATATATCCAACAAAGAAGGAACACCCAACTCTGTAAAACAGAGCAACGATGGACGACATCGAGCAATTCATCGTCTTTGTGATTGCCATGTGGCTCTTTGTTATAAATAACAATCAAGCTGTGTGTTTTTATCACTTCCTACTGGAAGTGCAGAAGACTGCGGTGCTCAACAGAAGGGTACCAAAAATTTATGATACACATCTGTAATTCGGGGAAAGGAAACTCCACAAAACACATGAATATTTGTATTTAAATGTTAGCCCTGTGATAGGCTCCAGCCAGACCTTGAATAAGACAAATGGTAGAGATAATGGATGGATATTTTCTGGTACAGAAAGTCAGCAACCATTAACCAACATTTGACAAACTTTTACTAGTAATAAAGGTCACAATTAAGATTTTCCACCCAAACAAAAATATTGTGATACATTAATGTGGCCTTCATCTTCATCAGAAGAGTTGAACTCAGCGTTCAACATCTGTGGAGACTCCATCCTGAGGGTTACATTTTAACGTATTGGAGTGTCGCTCTGCAGTACTCCCCCTAAACTCTAGTTGGCAGTGTGATTTCTATGCTAGTCGTGCTTCCATGTTAAAGTTCTGCTACGTTCTCTGATTGATATGGTTGGAAGAAAAAAATCAACATCTGATATATATGGATTTTTTTGTTAGACAATGTCATTTCAGTCTTTGTTTATAAACTGGATTGGAAAAAAATTACCAATTTTCTTCAGCAGAAGGTGAAATGTTTCTCTCCGACTCATGTAATGTGCATTTTATGGGAAAATATGGCTCCTGATATAGTCTGTGGAAATAATGATCATCAGTTAACTTTTTCATATGGACTTTGTTTTAAAAAGCAAACTAAAAATTGCGATAATCGTAAATATCAAAGAATTGCAATTCAAATTGAATCAGCACCCTAAAATAGCATATCGCCTAAGCCCTACTGATTGATGTCTTGACAATCTCAGCTTAATATACTCAAGATGGAGCCTAAAAAAGTTGGGCAGCATTCGACCTTGCTGCTGTTATTGCAAAGAAGAAAGTTTGTGCCAGAGTTTCTCAGAAAGGGAGTTTAAGATTCAAAGTTTTCTGATTGTCAGGAGTAGAAATTCAGAAACACAGAGATTATAAGGACATGGGAAAATGAGCGTGCACTCATTGTGGTCTTTAAAGCCTCTTTCACACAGAGCTCATGACTTATCCGTCTGACTGACTTTAAATACAATCTGAATGAGTGTTGTTGTTTGTTCTGATCATTATGTAACTCAGCCACAGAGACCCACGTCATGCCTGTCAAACGAGGACTGCAGACATCAGCGTCTCTGTTTTTCCTTCTTTTTTTATGAACACGTGAAACAGTTTAAAGGTTTTCTCCAGGTGCACACATGCTCACATACGTACATGTGTCTCAGGTTTGGATGGAAAATACCAGCGAGGGGAGGAAGAGTCGCTCGTTTATCTGCAGAGCCGTCTCTGACTGAAGTGGAGCTCTCTGGAGATGGTGTGGTTTTGTGATTTGGACTCATGGCTGCATTGTTTCTGCTCTACCTGCAGGTTGGAGAAGACTCTGACATCATTTAGATCCAGCTGAGGGTTCATCACAGCAACTGCCACGACATTCCACACGAAAGGTCGGTTAATTTGAGTTCCTTCACTTCCTCTTCCCTTACACTTTCCTCACTCACACTTTGATGCACTCATACTTTTTTAAGGAAATTTCATTAATTTTAAGACACTTGAAGCTCTGTAAGTATCATTCAACACTGCGTTTTTGGAGTTTTGAGTGCAGTTTCTTGTGGGTCTGGGTGCTTTGCAATGTGTTTCAAAAACCAAATGTGAAATTTTTGACATTTAAAGTCACAAAGAACTTCTTGATCGTGTTTTTATTTAGTTTACTCTTTGCATGGTTCAGTTTGAGCCTGCATTTGAGGATCAAATGACTGAATGAGTTCACAAAGAGTGTTTTTTAGATGTGATTTGATGATTTTGGGCCAGTATGGTGACTTCCACTACAGAGTCATTACAGTTTTTAACGGCAAAAATACACCAGATGCGTCTTATGTCGAACTCTGCTCTGTCATGTGACGACTCCAGATCCGATAGGCTTCTATTCAAGTAATTGTGTCAACTCCCACTGGATAGGCCCTGTTATGATCTTGCTGCGTCTCCGGCAAGTCAGTTTTTGATGCATCAGCCACACAAGCGTCTTATTTTTACCAGATGCCAGAGCTGGTCTGGTTTCAGGATCCACCATCATCCTTTATTAAAGACTGAAATCAAGGGATATATTCAAATGAAGACACTTTTATGACATCCTCAGGTCCTGAAATCGTCAAAAGTACTCAGCAGGTTTATCTTTGTTGTAATTGGGTTTCACTGTGTATGAGTGTGTGAATAGATGTCATTCCCAATCATAAAAAATCCCCTTCAAAATAAAAGCATGGTATTATTTTCTCAACATCTTTCAAACTGCTGATAATGGTGAGTTTTTTTTTTTTTTTAATATTTAACACAGAGGGCCATTATTCCGAGATTAACACACCTCTCAGTAGAATAGAAGAAGAAGTAGAAGTCAGCAGACCCACTTCGTGATTTTTCCCAAACGGCTAGAGATGAAGTCTTTGTTCAAACTGAAACCAGGCTTCACTTCCGCCTCACTCTCTTCCTTCAGAAGATGTGAGACTCTTTGGTTTTTGTGTGGACCAACAACAAACACTAACACAGTTTCCTGCTTTTCTTGTGGTGATATTATTTCACTTCCTGTCACCTGTTTGTTATGAGTGGAAACACAAGCTGAGGCTTTGGCGCCCATTGTTCCGGCCAGGTGTTATCTCACATCACTCAGCGCCTGGGTCGGCTTGTTTTGACCCTCTTGCAGGTTCAAAATGAGGAAAGTTTGGATATAAAGGTTGCTTCTGTAAAGTTGAGCTGGAAAAAACACTAAAAACACTACAAAGGGGTCAGCAGGAAGAGTCTGGACAAAGTCAGGTTGGAGTTAGATATGTTTGATATTTGATGAACATTGTGACCCTACAACCGCTCAGTAGTCCCTGTCCTCCTCAGTTTCTGTCAATCTCCTTTAACCTGTAGTAACCTGAAAGTTACTCAGCATCCTGAGCACCTCTACTCTCATCCTGTATTGCCATTATCTGCCATGCATGCTGACTCCTGCAGGCTGCACACTTTGTTTACATCTGGATGAAGACTGAGGTCGGAGGTTGCGTGTTTTTCCAATATGTAGAGAGACAATGGGCTGTGAAATAATGAGCAGGGACCACCTGTGAAGGTCATTTCAAAGTGGAAACCCACCCCTGCTGAGTGAACAAACAGCATGATCATTTGTCACTGTCCTGTATAAATACAGAGACTCTGTTGGTGTCAGCTTCCTGTTATCTCATTCTTGTTTTTGTCGAGATTTGACAACGGAAACAGACATCCAGCTGAGCTTTAATCTGTCAATTTCATCTTTAATGTTCAAACACTCTTTAAAAGCTTCTGTTTTGATCTCCAGAGATGTCTCACCCATGCCTGAAATATGACTTCAGTGTTTTCATCCGCCCTGCCATGTCAGCTCTTATCCAGACAGATTTTCCCTCTGTCTCTGCAGGATTTCTGACAGGATTTGTGAGATCTCTCACAAGAAAAACACTCCTCTTTTTGTCCCTGAGAGAAAGGAGTTTCACATCTCACTTTCCTCCCCCAAAACCATCCAGACAAAAGCAACACACTTCTTCATTTCTCAGCTTTCCACCTCTTTGTTTTGTCCTCAGCGTCTCCTTTTCACTTGTCATTTGTCTCCATTGCTCGTGTCTTTTCCGCCTACACAAGCCGTTAACAGGATTTTGGCAAGACAGATGATTTTACTGGATACTTTTATTATCTGAAACCCTAGAGGGCTCCGGTGCCAGCTTTCCTGGACGGTGCTTACGTTAGATTTTCAGCAGAGTATCAGGTTTTATCTCCGTTTGCCCACACCGGCCACGTCTCTGCCCCCCAGGGGTGTTCAGATAAAGCAACCAGCCAGGTCTCGGTTTGCAGGGGGGGAGTCCGTGTCACAGCCGCAGGGAAGTTGGGATTAAACTGCTCTCATCCAGAGCACAAAACACAGTGAGAACAATGCTGTTAACCCCCCAGAGGAGAGGGCCAAATACCGTCCCAACCAGCTCAGCAGAGTGATGGATTTCCTGAGTCTGGAGAAGTTTGAGGGGTTTGGAGTAGAGGGACTTCTCTGCTGTTACCCCCCTATGTTTATGGCCCCGGGGCTGTTTGCAGGGTGAAGGTGGGGCTGGAAAGGTTTAAGTATTATGGAGACTGTGTTTGGACTCAGGGCTTAGTGGGAGACTACAGAGAGGTGCTGGAGCTCCTCAGGCAGCTGTCAGAGGACAATAGGAGGGAAAATATAAATATTTCATGACACTTTGTTCAAAATCTTCATTTTTGTGGCTTTGTATGTAGGCTGTCTGCTTAATCTGATAACCACTCATCCAGCATAGACATGTGGATGTTAACCTGTGAGGAAGACTTAAACGGTGCTAACTCTGCTAGTGTTGGCTACACTTTGCAAACAAGTTTAACATTATTTACCTTCAGACTCTTCAGTCCTGTGTTTGGCCACATACGTTGTGCTAAATTTAGACTTTTGTCTAAGGATTTCCTCACTTTTAGACTAGTTTACCCACTTGTAGCATCCCTTAATGCTTAGTGCTTAAGGCTGCCTTAATGGGAAAATGTATCTACAGCCATGCTAACACTTCTAATGCTGCATATTGTGTATTTTGCCTTAAGCTAAAGTCATTATACTTATCTACTTTCTATTAATACTTTACTGTCCTTAGATTATTGTGATTGATGGTCGCTAAACTGACCCAATTTTCCCTCGGTAATAAAATGTTTAAGATTCTGAGATAACTGCAAAAAATCTCAACACTAGCATGTTTATATTTTTTCTCTTTTAGGACGTTCAAACATATCAACAATGATATAAGATTTGTTGTTGACATGCTGCCTGATTGTTTTTAGATGCCAGTGGAAGAGGAACACTTTGTATACATGTTAGCATCTAGCATCAGTGAAGCTACATTTTATTGTTGGTAGGGATGGGTATCTTTCACATTTGAAACGATATGGTACCGATACCTGGTACCTGGCAATTGGTACCGGTACTCAACGGTACCATTTTTCAGTACTTTTCTGTGTTTATGTGGTAAATAATATAAATGTGCTTGATAATAAAATATTACATTTTTTCAATTTAATGTATTTATTCTTCAATATAACCTTGCAATGCTGTGTTCATGTCCAGCATGGAAAATCACCTACTTTTCCACCTCCTCACAGTCACCAGGATGCATTTAGGTACCTAAACATGGTACCTTTTGATTTTACGTGAATTGGTTCCGGGAATTAGGTCAGTACCTATAAAAGTTTCTAATTCGGTATCCATCCCTAATTGTCCGCATGCTAACATACTCCCGCTAACATGTTGATGCCTACAAGTTACAGTTCAGACAGTTAGTTTGATGTCAGTAAACACACTAAAAAACAACATTGACGTGCTAATATGAGAAATTGTAGATCATCCTTTTCTAACTTTTAAGTATAGTGTGCTCAAGTAGCTAATATGCTCCATCATCTAGTTGTTAGTTAATGGGTTTATTACCCCAAAATACCGTGGTTTCTCCTTCCTTGACTGTAAGCCCAGCATGAGTGGTGTCTTTGCTTTGTTTTTTGCACTTGTATGCATCTTATATTTCATCTATTGACCTGTTTTTCTTCTTTTACTTTGCTTTACTTGAGAGGCTTTTATTTGGTCTAATGAGGTAGTTTTGGTTTGTGTCTTCTTGGACCAAAAGCTGCCAGTGTGGCTCAAAATAAAATAAGACTAAGAGCGTTCAAGTATTAAACAGAGTATAACTCCTCTTTGTTTTTCTCTCCAAATGAAGATAAATTCTGCACCAGATAAATGTCTAAAGTGCCTGTTTGTGGTCAAGCAAGACGCGCCTCTCTTTCTGTTTTCACACAACAAGCATTTGGACTGTTTTTTATCACCCTGTGTGTGTTATCTCTCTTTAATCCTCAGCTCGGCTGATGTGTGACTGCTCAGAAATGACATCCAGAGTTAATGCAGCACCAGCAGCAGAGAACAATCTTTTCACAGCTATCCTCCGCCCCCACCTCGCCTCACTTGTCTGTTCTGGTCCACTCGGCCACCCACTTTGAGCCCGGCCTGTGAAACGTCACACTCTCTTTGTTTTCCATCACCCTCTTAACCCTGGTGCCGCGGGCCCGCCATACGAGGGCTGTTATGGTCAACACGAGGAGACGAGGGTCTGTTGACCTCCGCCTTCCTCCTCCTCGGAGGCTCTGCTGGAGAATTATCCCGTCACCTCCACCTCACAGCTCACAGCCGCTGACACCCAGCCGCTCCGAGTGTATGAACAGATGTTTCCACGGGGAACAGCTGACCACTCGCGCTGCGATCAAATGGAGGTGTGCATGTTTAGTGTGCCCGGCTCCACATGTGTTCATGTGTTCATTGCTCTGCTGTGTTTTTATTATGCTCCATGTATGTGTTCAGACTCAAATAAGACTCCTGGGATGAATGGAAGTGTTTTCTTTTTCCTCATAAGGCTCTTATGGACTCCCCGATCTTCTCCTGAGGTGTTATAACTCCTGGACATGTTCGCTCCACACCTCTTGCAGGTGAACTCCCCTCAGATTTAAAGCTATGGGATCTGTTTAACACTCAGCTCTCTGCACCATTATCCCTCTTTTCCCTGCTTCTCTCTTTCCCACGCTCCCGTCCCGCTTCCCCCGGAGCTCAGTGTTGGGATTTCCTCACCTTCAACACATCCGTGTGTTTATGCTCCAGCTGCACTCCCCACCAAGTTCATAAATTAGCAAAATAAGCCTCGGAGATAACTCTCCCACACCGAGATGTGCTGCAGTGGAGGCAGCGTTGACGTGAGCGTGATGGTAAAAAATGATGTGGCATGACTTGAGGAGGGGAGAGTATCTGTGTCCAGACCTCAGCTGTTGTTTTATGAAGTTGGTGTAAACGTTGTCAGTGGATATGGAACAGTAGAAAACACTTCATGCAGCACGGCGATGGCTGTGGAGGGAACTTTTCTTTCACTTTTTTGCAGTGAGAGGAGGTGGAGAGGTGTCATCCATGTTTTTGTGAAGTATACGATCGTGTCTTCTAATACCTAATGTAAAATGGCTGTGCTGTTGTACATCAGGGACCAGTTTCAGTTTCAGTCAGCGATAAATATGGTGTGTTTCTACTATATTTGTCCATTTCTGGCGCAGCAGAGTCTGATTTTACTTCTGTGGGCTAGAGTTATTTTAGCATTTCTTCTTTTTTGTGTTTGGCAGCTGTTTATCACAAAAAGAGGTCAATCTTAGGTTTGTGTTTATCCATTTTTACAACTTTCAGCCACTACTTATTTTTGGTATCTTTACCATCCTTTGACAGTAGAAATTCAAGTGACTTAAGCTTATACAGTGTGGGGTGCAACAATGCCAGTTGACCTGGACTTGTCCCCAGTCTTCTCAGGTCACTTGTTGTGTAGGAGTCTTTTTAATAATTCAAACAAACTTTCTGAAAGTTTTTTTTCTTTAAAGTTTAACAAAGTTTTCTTGAATTGCACAATTTAACCTGATGAAAGGGAAAAGCTGTTAGAAATGGCCGCAAGTGGCCCTGTTGGATTAAAGTAGTCGCTGCATGATTCTTATAGTGCCGTCCTCTTCTGCCACCTCCATACCTATGTAGTCGCAGTATTTGGACCGGTATTTTGGATGGAGCCAACTTTTTAGATAAATAAAGGTATAAAGAGTACCTTTCATCTTAAAGCCTCCATTAATCTCCAGATGGTTTTTTCATCATTTCTAAAAGTTTCAACACTGGGGAGTCTTAACTAAACCAGCCTTCTAAAACGTCTAGTTTCTTTGTTGCGTACTATCTTTTTTTTTAATGCATCATTATGACTTCATGACTTCATAAAATACCACCCTGATCAATTAGTAACAGTATATAGGACCAGTATTTAAGTTGTAATCAACTTTTTAGATAATTAAAGGTTATTAAAAGTGTTTCTATATGCACAAGCCTCCAATAATCTCCAAAAGTTTGCGCCATAGTTTCTTTAAATTGTCACACTTTCTTGAATTGACTGTTTCCATTCATATCCAGCAGGAACAGTTAGTGATTAAACTTGTAATACCAGAGCCATATTGACACAAGGTGTAAGAGTATGAGACGAACAAAAATATAAACTTTGTTGAAACTTCATCTAGTTAAGAGCTTCGGAGGAGGCTTATGTTTAGATGACAAAGGAAAACTTGAGTTTCTCAAGAAAGTTTCTTCCTTGTTCAAGACAGATATTTATGAATTAAGATGATTATTTTTCAGAAAGTCATTGACCAAAAAGTTACTTGTAAGAACCAGGAGTTAATGTATAAGTTTGAGGCCCCACCCAGCCCTCCTCAGGCCATGAGCTGGATGTTAAACATCTGCCTCCTCATGCCTACTGATGGGCCCTAAATGCAGCTGGAGCCTTGAAGTGGCCAGATGGTCGTAGCTGCTCCCTCTGTGGCGTTCAGCCTCAGCTCAGGTTTCTCTGACTGCACGAGAAGGAACTGAGCAGTGACAACTCCTCTGTGTTTGTCTATCTGTTTAATGCTTAACTTATTCTTCGGTGACTTCACATACCTGACATTTCTCAAAGTTAAAAAGAAAAGGGTGTACGGTTTGAATGCAAACATCAGCTCTGCCGTTTGTTTTGCTCTGGACAGAGTTTTTCTTGTAATCCACATCTGACTTCACCACACAGTGAGCTGTCATTATAATCCACCACAACTGGAAACTTCTCCGAGCCAAATATTCCATCTGTTCATCTCTGGGCTGTCGTGTCTTCCCTCACCACTCGGCTTTAAAAAGGGAACCATGCAGATGAACCGTCTTCAGGCTGGTTTGATAACAGAATGATGTAACAGGTTCATGCAGCTCAGACTGGAAACAGGTGGAGATAAAACTCTCATTCAGATATCCGAGGCACGTCCGGAAACAATGTGGGTCAACACGAGCCAAAATCAGACATTTGGTTTGTGTAAAATGAAATCACTTCCTTCCTGCTTCAGACTTTACGGCTTTATTGAGCCAAGGCCTCTGCACACACCTGAGGTAACATGAAACAACTGCACATACACACAGTTAACTGTTTATCTCTAAGTTTATAACTTTACTTTATCTCAACAAGAAAAGTGTTTATACAGAAAGACCTACGCCTTGTATATCATCCAGTGTGTTCCCTGTTAGGGTTAAATCTCAGGTTCCTTCATTTCAAAAAGCATGTTACTTATTGAACAGTAAATAAAGTAACCCAGGTGTAGAGCAGGAAGAAGGCAAAATTTAACCCTCTCAAATAAAAATTTAATGACTTAATGTTGTCTCTATAGCTTACACGTTGAATTTGGTCCCTTGATACCTTTTAAATAAATCGTGAAAATGCCATCTTTTGGGACTATTGTATGCAGATGTGTTGTGTTTTCTCAAGTCTTGTCTCATCATGTTAAATTGTATGGAATCTTAACCACTGACTTTATAATAGAGTGGACAGCGTAGCACTGCCATTGTACCATTGTATGGCTTTAAAGCCAAAGTACCCCCATCACAGGCGCTGCCATTGGCAGCCAGAGTCTGTGCAGTAGAGGCTATGAGGGACTCAGAGAATCTCAGTGGAGCCGTGAGGGTGACAAACATTATAATTTTTTTTTTTTTAGAGTCTAATCTCTTCTTGGCTCTCCCTCCTGACATATTCTACAATTCCAAATAAAAATACATAAGAATGGCAGCTGCCAATTATTGTTGAATGTGACGTAAAGGCTTGTTTTTAACCTTGTATAACTAATGAAAACAAAACTTGTTAGAAATGAAGAGGACTTGAATATAAGGCAGCCTAATATCATCTTCATTTCGCCACAACAAACGGATGTGAGAAACATTTCTATGAGGTGTATTAATTTTTTAAAGCTTGACCACAGCCCATCTAGAATGGCTGGGGAGATGGATTTTTTTACCTATATTGCCACCAGGGGGAGGAGTTACTGTGGCAACTTCACCTCAAGCCAAGCAAGATTACATCCATTTTTTTTTTACAGTCTCTCTTATCATACTGTATCAAAACATGACATGGCATATTTTATGGCAATGTAATGTGACACACTGTGACGTAACAAAACTTATCGTGAATTAACGTATTGCATCATAACGTATTGTGGTGTGATTTGATGTATCATGTGGTGACGAATCATGCCGTGACATATCATGTTGAAACATATCATAAATGCACCATACGTTTTGTGTCCCTGTATTATGGTTTCCGATCTTCTAGGATAGTATTGTCCCTATACCTCACTCTATCTTGTCATACTGGATTGTATTGTAGCCTATTGTACTGTTTCATATTGTACCTTATAGCATTATATCTTAATTTACTGTATCTTAAAGTCTTGTATTGTATCGACGGTATTGTTTCTGAAGAATCTCATTAAATTGTTACGTACTGTATCATATAATACCATTCTGTATTGTATCCTACTGTATCTCATCGAAAACTTTGTACTGTGTCATATTGGATAATATCGTACTATATTCTATCCTATCATTTTGTAAGGGGACTGCATTCTTTAACAAATATTGGACGCATAAGACATTTAAATATTCAACAAGTTTCTATAAAATGAACTTATTATTTGTAACATTCTATTCCCTAAACACTGAATGAAGAAAAGCTGTTGTCTAATTAATTATTTTAAAAAATGGTTGCCAGATTTTATGTGAAGTGAAAAGTTAATTGTTTCTGTTTCATGTTTGGATGCTTGAACGAGAAGTCATTAGAGATATCTGTCTTTTAGGTCCAAATATAAAATGAGTGTTTATGGTATTTTGTGGTTGAAACAAGTTCATTGGTAAAATAAAAACAGATTTTCATGTTTTCAGTCACTTAACAAAAGCTGCCCTTCATTCATGTCTGAGCTGAGCTGTCGAGTGGATTTCTTCCACCCCACCTGTTATCTGGCTGTTATCAGTTTCCACTCTGTTTTCCTTCACACTCACCAGCTTTCCTCTGATCTGTGAGATCCTATTGATCAGAGTTTGACACAGAGAGATGAAGCACCAGCCGGACTTTCTGTCGAACTAGCTTGAATGATGGTTCAGTTAAACGTGCTGCAACAATCGTGAGTGCAGAGGATCTGTGCCGGCTGTTTTTGTCTGATCCTCCGGTCTTTGATGTGAGGGTCTGCGATGTGTCTGAGCTCCTGAGGCTGCCAGGAGAAATCTCACAGACGGCTGTAACATGATCTGTGGTCAGTGTCTGTGTGATCTGTATCTATATCTCTAAATCAGAAACATCAGCTGTTACAAAGAGTCCATTTAGAGCCAGCTGCCTCTAACAGATAACTCATTTATTAAACTCAGCAAAAGCTACAGTCGTATGAAAACTCATTCATTTGGGTTGTAAACTTTAGGATTGGTGAACAACAAGGAAAAAATATCTGAGGGATTAAGGCTGAGCTAGCAGCTCTTGTTGTTTTGCAGAGAAAGAGCTCTTTTCCAGATATTGCAGAAATTTAAGGAGACCTTGTGTGGCTTTAAAATGGCCAATTAACCTCTTCCCATCCAGCTGAAAACCACAGGGTGTGGATGAGTCACCAGGGTTTATTAGAAACGGGTCAAAGGAGAAGGTTTATTAGCTCCAGGGTAAAAGCTTCTGGGTTAAGGGGACCTACTTTTGAACTTCCATTCGGACTGATAAGACCGGCCTCTTCCTCTTGGCTTTCCACGCTGCCTTTAAATATCTGGCTGGTCTATCAGCATCTCTTCCTGTTTCAGTCGGCCCCCATCTCTCCGTCTTCATATGGAACTCATTTGTCTGCGAGCAAACACAAGAGTCAGACAAACGCTGGAGCTGACTGCAGAGTTTGGACGAATGCACCCGCCGCTGCTGCTGCTGCTGTAAGCAACCCTGGGACACTTTGCTCCCAGCAGCCACAGAGGTAATCCATTAGTCCGACAGTAAACCATCTGCTCCATCAGGCAGTTAACCGGGCATCCAGCAGCTATCTCATCTGGCAGTCAGAGAGCGGCTGTTAACTGAGGAGGGGTGTAAGACAATCTGTGTGTGATCTGATCCATGTAGTGGTTTTATAGTGGGAGGAACAAGGCCTGCTTCACTGTAGGAAGAATATGCTTGGTTTAAGTGCAAAAACATCACTTTAACTGTACTTAGAGAAACTTTGGGGGCTGGAAATGTTAAAAGTAACACAGTATGGTGTGTCCAAACTTCTAATCCAATATACAAGAAGGAGATCAAGATTTTAACCTTGAACTAAGCCAAACAACCTAACTTTTTCACAACTTTGAAACAAGTGTAGAGCAAGAATTGAGGTGAGCCTGACTGTCAATTCAGTCAGGCCGTCCATCACTTAAAAACCCATCTGAGTGCTGGTGCTCCTTTTTTACATGTGCTCTTTAAATTACCGTAACTCTTGGACCATTTGGGCAAGCAACTCAAAGGCGCCTTAAAAAAAATAGACAGGGATATCCAGGGTGTTACGGTACTTCACAGGAATCCATGTGCAGCGGTGTTACAATCACAGGCAATGATTGATGCTCTGTTCTTATTACCGTAACTCTTCAGCTATAGTGGCAAGAGAAGAAAATCAAACAGTTCCTGAAACAGCTTTCAGGGACTATAACAAAAATAAGTCCAGGTGGCCTGTATGGCATTTAGGTGATAAAGGGTTATTATGTAATTTTATGCCTAGCTTTAACCAGGGATGCACCGATACTGATCCAGGTATCAGGTATCAGTGGATCAGTGCCCCTCAAAGCTGGATCGGTATCGGTGTAAAGGGGCTAATCTACGGTGCTTTCCCCCTTTACTTTTTTTACTGGTGGTCTTGGATTCTTGATTTGGAATGTTACCTCTGATGCACTTTCTTTGTTTTGCTAATTTATCAGTCTACAGGTTAAAAGAAATGTTAGAATTGAATTTTTGCACATTCTGAAGCATGGTTTTTACCAAACTGCTGGTAGACATTTAGATATTTTATAGTTTAGATAAATATTAACTTCAGTAACTCCATATACTCATTTTTTGCCTTTTACCTAAAAACTTTCCAGTCTTATCCTACAGAAGGGCATGCAGGTTATTATTTAACACTGGTAACAGATCAGTATTAATATAGGCCAATACCCAAAGCCCAGGTATAGGTATAGGTATTGGTATCAGAACCATAAAATTTGGATCGGTGCATCCCTAACATTAACCCTTAATAAAGTCAAATTGACAGCATCAACAAAAAATCACCCTTACATTCCAGTATTAGCCTAATCAGACCAGATCAAAAGAGACAAAACACCAAACATCAGGTCTAATGGAGATTCCTTTGCCCCATTTTAAACCAGGAACTGGTTAAGACCTGTGAATGTTATGGAAAGCTTCTTGAGATTCTTTTGGCGCTACATAAGAATTAAGATGGGCTGATTATAGAAGAGGGCTACTTTTTCTGGATTGTAAAAATGAAGAGTAAAAAACTAGAGGAACAGTTTGCAGCCAGCCTCAAGTGGACACTTCAGGAACTGTAACTTGTTTGCCCCTCTGCATGGACCTGAGGGTTGCTACTTGGTGTGAATCAGAATTTTCTGTCCGGGTTTACTTAAAGCTTCTGTGAGACACTTTTGGCGCCCCTTGTGGACAAAGTGACACCTCTAAGAACTCTGCCCATCTTATCCCATTAATGTTTGTATTCTTTTTTATTTCCTTTATTGAAGTCATTTAAATATTTGATGCTGAAAAACATTAAAATGTGCTTTCTTTAACACGCTTCTAATCTTCCCGTCTGCTACCTCCTCACATCATATTACACATGTAAATTACAGTATAGGAGCTGTGTTTCTTTTTGCTTAGGGTCTAGTTCGCCTTGATATGTCATTAAAAAGGGTCACTGTTTATAACCAGTCTGTTTCAAAACTAGTAAAAAAATCTTCACAGGAGCTTTAAAGTTTACCTTATAGCCAAAACAACACAGAAACAGCCATTACAAGTTCTCTTTAGACTGATGCTGGAGTAAATTCCCAGATTTTTATCTACAGAAAAAATAAAAACTACTGTAACAACAGTAAGAAAAAACTAAAAAAAAATGAAAAACAGTTTTTTTTTTTTTATTATTATTTTTTTTAAGTTTTTATGCACTAATAGTCAAGGTTAGACTAAACAGATATTTGAATAGTCTAAATAAAAATACACTTACATTTTTTAGCAGTTTATTAACAGAGTAAGTGCTCCTAATTGTTTTCTGTAAAGGAAGTGAAAATGCATTTATGCTGATAATAAGCTGTTTGTTTTGGCTGAAGGAGTCAGAGAAAGAGAAGGTGAGAGAAACTGAAACAGAGAGAAGAGGAAGAGGAGGAGGAGGAGAGACCCTCTGCAGCTCCAGCTCTTGTTATTTTAACCCAGATTCTGCTCCGAAATATGGCCACCATGTGGACTCTCTCAAGACGTGTGGCTCTAAATGTTAGCTCCAGCCAATCAGGGGAGACATAGCGGGTCCTTAGAGGAGGAGCGACGGGAGGTGGGGAGGAGTTTGGGAGTCAGAGGAAGAGAGTGAGAGAGGGAGACGTTAAAGTGTGTGAGCAGAGGAGGAGAGACAGGGCAGAGGAGCCACATCTCCAGGAGAGCTGGACTACACTCAGACCAATGGAGACAGGTTAGACTATTGTCTTACTTCCTCTTTGTTGACTTCTAGAGTCTGCTTTATCGTCTCTTCGCTAACAGCTAATTTCTTTTGGATGTAATGAGATCTAAATGTGATATTCAGGTCTGAATCAGAGGTTTGCTGGCGCCTCAGAGCTCCTGGATGCTGAACAGATGTGCAGAAGTGTTTGGAAACGCTGGCTCCTCTCACAGTGGAAAACCTGACCTGGGTCTCTTTTGTTGTGAGCTGCTATTATTACTATTAGAGTGTGCAATTTTCCTTAAATAATGTCTGCAATGCCAAGACTTCGCTGTCTTCATTTGCCTGCACTGATGCTTGAAATGATGCAAAGCCAGAGAGCGAACTACAAACCTGCGCTTTGACAGTTCACTGAGCAGTTTCAGATCCCTTTAGGGTCATTGGAGGCATTTTTGGACCTGGACGATCAGCACCCCCTTTAAGTTAGCTGCAGGCTCTTTTTATTCAAACAGCTTGTCTCCCTGTGTTTGAAACTTATTTTTCTCTGGTAGGTCACGTAAGGCTAAAGAGGTGTAAAGTAAAGGATGAAATTCACTCCTGTCAGGTTGGAGAAGCTCCTCCATACATCCATTCTCCCTCTGCTCAGCATGCAAACGCACCGTAAACTCCCCCTAAACCCCGTCCAGCTCTAAACAAACAGTTTCCATAGTGACGCGTTCCTCTGCTCATGGCATGTCCATACATATGTAGATTGTTTCCTGTCAGCAGCAGCGTGGAAAGGCGTTTCCTGCTGTTTTGTCGCCCTGATAAGAGAAAGGCTGAGTGGACACTCTGACTCAGAGTTTTGCACTTCAGCATGAAGTAGTACCATTGGTATGAAGATGACGAAACTGATGGATTTTTGAGTGGATCCAGCACTTTGATCCCCTTTGAAATCTCTCTACAACTATTGTAAGCCTAGTATTCATTGTCCCCAGAGGCTGAAACCACCCAACCTTTTGGTACTCTTCCAGAATTTTCATGTGATGCTTTAAGGTCACCAAGAGGTTATTATCTTTTAATTTAACTGACAACTGCTGAAAGTATTTAAGTGGATTGCAACGATATTTGACATGTATGTGGATTAATCTAGTAGCTTTCAAACAATCCCTTACAACCTACTGATATGCAACTATGAGTATGAAAAATTGAATTTATAAGATTACAATGACAGATTGATGTAAATACTCATGTTCCCCTCATGACTTATCTATTGTGCAACCACAAGGTTCATATTTTCTTTTTAGTTTATAAGCATTCAATGTCCCTTGCAACATCATGACTAGCAGACAGTCAAAAGTATTTTATCAGATTACCATGAAGGCTAGGTGTTAATATTCATGATCCCCAGGGGATATATCTTAGAGATTTAAGTACCCTTTAACTGTTGTGAGGTCAATATACCTGTTTTATAAGTGTTGACTATTATTTCTTGGAATACTGTGACATTAGATCCAGATATGTATGGTCCCCAGGAGATAACCCCTACACCCATTCTTGAATAGTTACTTTTTACTGTTTTGTAACTATAAGAGAAGAAAATAGTTGGCTTTAAGTGACCAATGTTGACAGTAATGAGTGGATTGTAATAATACGGAAGGATGAACTCTTTAAGATAGGATGGTCCAATGCCATTCAGAGCTGTTTTAAAGGAGGGTTTTTCACTCTATTCAAGATTTTATAGGTAGCCTATGTAGAGACGCTGACATAAAGATGATTCATTCTGCATATTTCTAGTAATACCTGATTTTTTTAACTATTATGCCATCATTAGGGCAAGATATAGTAGAATTCAGTCACAAGTGTTGACATGTTTTAAATGACTTACAACATTTTATGACGATACTAGGGATGGAAATCAAAAACCAATTCCAGTTGAGAATCATTAACAGTTCCATCAAAGAATTGATATCTTTAATCTTTTTGCTAATCAATTCCCTTATCAATTCCATTCAATTGACAGGGTTCAGAAGCGTCATAATGGTGGCTTAATTTTTGTTACACCTACTGCACAACCTTAAGTGAGTGCATTTATCTATACTGGGATGTGTGTTTGGCATTGTTGCCACTGAAAATCAGACCATTTGCCCTCATGCAAAATTTGCTGGAATCGATAAGGGAGTCGTTAAAGAATTGGATAGATTAGCAGGATCATTAACAGGATTGGTATTGATAAAATCTTTTCAATTCCCATCCCTAGATGATACATCCTAAAGATTTCTGTTTTAAAGTGTTGACATTAATTAAGGGACTAATGTGACATTTCATACGGATATCTTTTGTCCCTAGGGGATAAGTCCTTCAGATTCAAATAAATCTTGACTTGAGGTTTTGTAGTCATTTGGGCGACGCAGACTAATTTTTAGTGAAAATTTTTCGCAGTACTTGAGTGGATTGCAGATGTATTTGACAAATATTCATGACTCCCAGAAGAGTCATCTTAACTGTGACATTTGGGTAGGGCTGGGCGATTCGTTTTGATTCCTAAGGTTCTGATTCGATTCCCCAGGTTGCACTTCAATATGCTTAAATGCTTTGTTTTTCGATTTTCATGCCCATGTGAACATATGTACCATGTCACCTCACGTTTTGGAGCAATAAAACAACCCAAACGTCAGACTTTAAAGGTGAAGGAGCTGGCTTTATGCTGCTTTGGTTGCCAGTTCGTTGTTGATGGGTCTAGTGTGGCTCTCATCCATACAAATAACAGGCACAGCAACCCCCCACTTTCCAGGAGGTGAATTGATTCAGAGGATTTGCTGATTTGATATTGAATTAGGCAAATAAATTTGATGCATTGATTCATCAATATTTTTACCCATCCCTACATTTGATACATATACTCACAATCCCCAGAGGATGAATCCTACAGGTTTTAATCTGTCCTAACTTGATATTATTCTGACACCAAGAGGAAGACAATAGTTGAGTAGTGTCAAGAATTTTTGACAGATTACCTGAACTTTCTGTGCAAATATTCTTGGTTTCTGGAGGATACAACTTTAGGATTTTCCCAGTTCTGGTACCTTAATTGTAGTCTCTTATGAGGTTAACATTTTTGTTTTTTCAGTGACAAGCATTGGGAGTTAAGTGGCTGAATACTTTAGAATTTGATATTTGATGGAAAAGATATTCATTGTTCCAAGAGGTTGCACCAAAAAGAAATTAATAGAACTACTTTCTTTATCTCTACATGCAAAGGATGGATTGGAGTACATTTGGAACTTGTGTTCATCCCCTAACCGTTCTTTAGTAAAACTGCTTACAGGAGAATATTTTTGAGCATGAGGTTGAGCTTTTGTAACTTTGGTGATCCTCTGGCTTTGCAGGAGTAAAGACTTCAGGAAACTTAAGTCTGACTGTTCACACTTCACCCTGACACTTTAGGGGAGTGAGTGTGTGAGTTAGCAGGGAGTCTTGTCAGTGTGTGTGAGCAGGAGGATTAGTGTTGGGGGTCAGTGAGATGGAGGGTGTAGTATGAGGCTGTAAACTCCTCTGTCCATGTAAACCGAGCCTCAAATAATCCTTCGTCTCCCTGCTGGTTGCTCAGGGAGTGTAAAAGACATCATAAATCCTCCTCTGGCCTGGATGGACTGCCATGCTTCAGTCTATCTTCGGAAACCTCTCAAATCTGTGCGTCTGGGAACAGTGAGCAGATGTCTGAGTATCAGATGTGACAAATACCAGGTTCATTAATAGAGGCAGACTTGCCTGGACTTGTTGTAGCTACTCTAACTCACTTTGAAGGAAGAAAAACTTAGACCGACTAGTGGGCAAGGGATGCAAACACAGGGTCAAAGGTTAAGTGTCCTGGTCTTCAAAGCTCCGTAACTCTCCAGCTGGTTCGGATTGTTTTCTGCTCCAAAGTGTTTTCTAACAATATTCCTGTCAGAGAGGAATTAGTCTTCGCAACTGGCCGGCAAATGTTTGACCCTAAAACTCAGGCCTGCCCGTTTGTCTTCAATCCAAACGTCAAACATCAGCCTCGTCAAGGAACCCCCTGGGACTCTGCACCCCCTCCAAACGTCAACGAACTCTCAAGATGAGCCATTTCCAAGAAGTTCAGTCAGAGATTGCGAGTCTGCATCTGTTCCTGCATCTGTTCACGGTGACGCAAAGAGAACGCTTGTGATTCATAAAATTAATTTAAGTCCAAATCCACAGGGGCGGCTGTCTGTGCCTGTTCTTATGATCTCATCTGTTTTACACAGTCCAAACATACTCGACGTTAGCGCATACACACACCACCCTGCAAGAGACCGCAGATCTGGGTCATTTTCTCCACTGGAAAAAGAAGGGAGGGAAAAGAGAGACTGTTGTTGATATCTCTGCAGTATGACAAAGATCAAAGTTTGTGTAATGCTCGTACTCACACACAAACACACACTGAGGCTCCCTCATGGGCCTGGACCACAAGGGACGCCCGTGGCTGTGTTGACCCTCGCTGTAAGGGCACACCGCGGGATGGAAACCTCGAGGTTTGGGCGGCACACGTGTCAACAGCAGCCCCCGGCCTCCTCTGCTCCCCCCTGCCAGACCCTGGTCAGAGAATGACTAACAGACTCCCAGGAGGCAGCAGGAAAAGCAGGGCAGAAAAAAACTGAAAGACTCAAAAGAAAAGAAACAACTGTCAGCTTTGGCTCCGAGCTGTATTTATAACATGAGCACAAAGGCCTGCACAGTGTAAGCATCGTTTAATCTTCTCTGGCATGCCAACTTCTGTGCTCTGCGCAAATTTGTTAATGTCCCCCATAGATCAGCGTAAATAGATTTAGTGTTTGGCGCTCTAATCTCGTCAGATCTTCCTGATGTCCTGAGGGCTTCAGACACAGACGCCGCGATACTGAAGAGTGTTTTTATTCTCCGACTGAGTTGTCTGTTTCCAGAAATCAGAGACTTGAAGTTAAGAAAAACTTCAAACCAATCACTTCAGAAACTTCTCACCAGGTCGGAGATTGAGTTTGGAAACACTTTCTGCATTCATGAAATAAATCGATTTGCTTCTCGGTTAGGAGGAGCAAAATTTCATCTAGTTTTAGTGATAAAAAAAGTTTGACTTGGTTAAAAACTAAAGTTTAACATAAGAGAAAATGTTCTGATTCACAGATAGCAAAGTGTTTGGTGTATTGCAGCAGTATCTGACAAATATTCATGGTCCCCGGGGGATTAACTTTTTAAATTTCTAGTTATCCCAAATATTTAAAAAATATGCCAACGGGATGATAAAAACCCCTTCACTTGTAGTAAGTTTGGTGCAATTCATGATCCCTAGAAAATATGTCCTCTAGAGTCCAGTTGCCATTAACTTTTAATCAATCATCTTTAAAATATGATTGTTAACAGTTATTTAATTGAACAGCGACATTTAGATATTCATGGTCCCCAAAGGATAAATCCAACAGATTCTTACCTTTTGTTGTTTTTTAACCATGTGTAAGACACTCACTACTTTAAGTTACAAGGGTTAACTTTATTATCAGACATATTTTCATGGTCCCCAGAGGATTAATCCTAAAGATTTTAAGTAAACCTTACCATTACTGTAATACACCACTATGAGAATGAATAGTTTTGGCTTTTAGTGACAAGTGTCAAATGTAAATACATAAATTTAAGATAACCATGAAAGTTTGGTGCAAATATTTATTGTCTCCCCGGTAGGGATGGGTACCGAATTGGAAACTTATATAGGTACCAACTGAATTACATGTGTAGTACCGGGTATCGATTCATGTAAAATCAAAAGGTACCTTGTTCAGGTACCTAAATGCATCCTTGTAACTGTGAGACAATGGAAGAGTCGGCAATTTTCCATGCTGGACATGAACACAGCATCACAAGTTTAAACAATAAGGAATAAATATGTAAAATTTTGAAAAAAAGAGATTTTACTTAGAAACAAATTACTATATAAACACACAAGAGTACCAAAAGTTGGTACCATTGAGTACTACCAGGTACTGGGCATCATTTCAAATGTGGATGGTACCCATCTCTAGTCTCCAGAGAATGAACCATACAGAGTCCAATCCTCAAACCTAAACTGTTGAGCCAACACCAGGTCAACATTTCAGTTTTTTTGAGCTACAAGTTTTGACCAATACTTGATTGAATTCTGCAACATTTGGTGCAGATACTCATGTTCCCAGAGGATGTATCCTACACATGTATCCTACAAATTACAAATTGTATTGATGGGGAAAACTCTCACTAGTTTTTAAATGACAAGTATTAATAGAATCTTAGTGGATTTCAGCTGTATTCTAAGGTATTCTTGGTCCAAAGAAGAGTCCTCTTGCAGATAAAGTAGTTTCAGATCTTTGACTGTTGTTCCACCATAAAGATGACGTTTCTTTAAAGCTATATGTTGAAGGTGTTTGAATGGAACAACAACGTGACAATGTGAGGAGTGTTGACAGTTGTTTAACAGATAACCTGACATTAAGGTGTTAATATTTATAGTCTCCAGAGGTCACTATTTCAAGATTTCTGGACTTTTATCTTAATGCTGCCAAGAGGTCGACACTTGTGTCTTTTTATGGACAGGTCCCGAGATGATGCACCTTGTTGTGAGTGTCATACATCTGGACAGAAATGTTGTCATAGTAGTGGGTTTACTTGATAATAGTCATCAGAGGGAAAATCAGACCAAGTTTTCTGATTTTTTATCTGTTATAACGTGTAAACATGAGGTTTTGTACAGATATCAGTGTTCCCAAGAGGATTCACTGCACAGTAAGTTTCTGTTTGTTTCTAGAAAATGTTGAACTGGATCACAGTTTGCTTTTATTCAGAGGTTGTAGTCATCCAGTGTTTGTGCTCAGACAGATGCTCTTCTGATTCTTCGGGTCAGTTTGGTGGTGATGTGTCCTGATATTGACCTGACACAGTTTGCAGCCTCCTTAGCATCATGTCACTGACTCAGCAGAGCAGCAGCGTTGATGTCACCGAGGTTATCACCGGTCATGTGACAACCGGACGACCATTGTGTTATCAACTGTCGACTGACCCCGGGTCAGCTGTGAGAGGCCCCTGGCTTGTTTTTCTCTCTGTCTGCATCCGCTTCTCACTCTGCAGTTTCCACGTCTATTTTAACCCTGCAACCTCCACACACACACACTTACACACTGACTCACACACACACACTCTCTGAGGGAGACTTGCATAATGTTTGTGTAGTTTTCATCTCTGCAGCCTCGGTCATGGAGACCCACAGGGAGTGAGGAACATGACGAGGGCGCTGATCACAAATCCTTTAACATAAACACTCTGAAAACAGAAGAGGCCCACTTCAAATGAACACACGTCATTAAATCCTTTCCTCCACAGCACACACCTCCCACACACACTCCTCTTTATCTACACTCTCCAAAATAAGACACAGCAGAGCTGTTTCTCCAAATAAAACAGGAGTTATGGCCCATCTTGGTGCTTGTTGTGTGTGTGTGTAATTAAAGCGCTCACCCTGTTGTTCTGCTCTCTGTTTTATGTCTTAGGTGTGTCTGATGTGACGCCAGCGGGCTGGCTCAGGGAACACAACTTCAATACGATGTAGACACCAAAAACCAGACTGAATAAGAGTCTGAACGCTGAGCCAACGGAAGGAGGGAGAGTCCGAGGAGGAGGATCAACAGCTGTGCAGAGAGGACAGGAGATAAGAAGTGAAAGAAGGAGAAGAGGGAAGCAGCAGGCTGTGAATCATTGACCTGAACCGTGTGTTTACAGCGCTGTCACCCGCTCCTTCCCTCCAACTCTTCATTTGCTCTCACCTCGACGCCGCAGCAGGATCACAACCTGAGCTCCTCGGTCTTTTAAAGACCTCCACCTTTTCACCTCTCAGCGCTGTGAGCCTCCAGCCGCTGTCAGCATGTGCCATGTGATCGTCACCTGCCGCTCCATGATGTGGACTCTGCTGAGCATCGTGGCAGCGTTCGGAGAGCTCATCGCCTTCATGAGCACTGACTGGCTGGTCGGATTCCCACGCACACCGGACGCCGTCTTTGGCCCTCATGGGTCCACCACTGCCGGAGAGGCCTACAGACCCACTTTAGGCATCTACGGCCGCTGCATAAAACTGCCTCACCTGCAGCGTGGAATACTCTGCGGACCGTACGCCATTCACTTTGGGGAGATAGCCAGCGGGTTCTGGCAGGCAACGTCTATCTTCCTGGCGGCGGGAATCCTGCTGCTGTGTGCCGTGGCGTTCATCTCAGTCTTCACTATGTGCTTCCAGAGCATCATGAAAAAGAGCATCTTCAACGTGTGTGGACTGCTGCAAGGGATCGCAGGTGAGACACGACAGATGATTAGATTATTTGATGCATGTTATACTTTTAAAGATGAGTGTGGAGAGTGTTTTATCAGATTACCATGAAAGTTTGGTGCTGATATTCACGGTCCCAGGAAAATATTTCCTCTAGAGTACAGAGGTCACAGAACTTTGAACAAACATGACGTTGACATTTTTGATTTCTGACAGATATTGCATGGAATACCACTACATCTTGTATAGATACTCATAGTCCCCATAGGGATTTATCTGACAGAATTCAGTCTTTTTATCATTTTGTAATCAAGTAAGAGACACACTAATTCCAAGTGTTGACAGTATTTCAATGGATTGCAGCTGAATTCAACAAATATTCATGGTCTCCTGAGGATGAATCCAACAGAATTTAATAAATCTTGACTTTTTGTGGTTTAATAACCATCCAGAAGACACTCACTAGTTCCAAGTGACGAGTGTTGACAGTATTTCAGTGGATTGCAGCTAAATTCGGCAAATTATTCATGGTCACCGCAGGATTACTACCAAATATTTCAGTTAACCTTAACTTTTTGTTTCTCTGTGAATATATGTAAGACACTTACTCACAAAAATGACAAGGGTTGATATTCTTTAACCAATTACCTGAACTTTTGAAACAAATTTTCATGGTCACCAGAAATTACAACTTCCAGATACCCATAGCTCTAGAACTTATATTGTTATGCCTTCATGAGATTTACTATTATCTTTTTAGTGAAAGCTCAAAGGTTTAATACTGCAAAATTTGGTACAGACATTCATGATCCCAAGAGGGTACACCTACCCAGATGTTGTTGATGTCTTGTCATGAGATTGGTGTTCTCTTTCTGTCTTTAAGCAAAAATTCTAGACTTCTTTTGATGGATTATTGTTTTTAAATTTTTTAGTCTATCCATAAAATGAAGAGTCAGGTTACATTAGGTGAGGTTGGAATTGGTAGGACATAATCAGGATTCACTAACATTACTGACATGTCTCAGAGCACCAGCGAGGAGCACTAAACAAATAGTCCGCTCACCATCTGGACACTGAACTACCAACTGAGTGTACAAAGTTTGATCGGTGTCACCTTTCAGACTACAAATAAATACATTACTTGCCGCTTTGGATTAGGGATGGGTACCGAATTAGATACTTTTATAGATACCGACAGAATTCTGTCTAAAGTAAAAAGTACCAATTCACTTAAAATGAAAAGGTACCATGTTTAGATGTTTAGGTACCTAATCTTAACCTTGTGACTGTGAGAGAGTGAAAGAGTAGCTGATTTTCCATGCTGGACCTGAACACAGCATTGCATATTGAGGAATGTTAAATTAAAAAACTTTGGAATTTCATTTCAAATTAAATTACTAAATATATTACCACAGAAACCCACAAAAGTGTCAAAATTGGTACCATTGAGTACCGATACCGATTGCCAGGTACTGGGCATCGTCCTACCATGTTGTTTCAAATGTGAAAGGTACCCATCCCTACTTCCCATCCTGGGAAAAGTTGCTTTGAACAGCAGAAAGTTGTGTTAAAAGGTTAACAAATGTACACCTTGGTAAAAGCCAAACACTACTGAATCTGGCCATAGGTGGCCTCACATTGCCTCAAAGCTTAAATTAGTTCCTCCTCTTTGTCCCAGGTTTGAAAGTCTCTCATCAAACATCTCCATTGTCCCTCTGCTGTGTCTTCCTGACTTTGCAATGATTTTAAAGTGTTATCCGCAGTATTTTCAGAGTTGAGAGATTCATATTGAAGCTACTAATGAGTATACAGGCTGTGATATTGTTGCTTTGAGGGCCTGCCCCGTGAGGTAAGAGCTGTAAGTCAAGGAGATAAAGACGGTGACTAATGTCTGAATCAGCAGCCATAAAAAGGGTTTATAAAGGATGCTGCTGGCTCTGTTTTTCCCGTCTTTATGCAAACACTGGCGTCATTTTTGACACAACATTAGACTGAATGTCTTTTAGGAGTAGTGTCTAGCAATAAGCCGGCAGCCCTTTACTTAAATGATTTTTCTGTCTGTAAACATCTCAGTGATTTGTGACCTCATGCAGCAACACAAGCTGGTCGTTTTCTAGCAGAACCCACCTCCAGAGGAGGCAGAAAACAACATCATTACTGCTTCGTACTCTCTCAGTTTTCTGCACACACCTAATCCAGAAGCCCGTGTTTATATCCTGCACAGCTTTAAACCCAAATTAGTCCACCTTCGTTTTATTGTTGCTCTCATTCCTGTGGCGTCCACCGTTCATCAAGGTAGACGAAAAGTTTTGCTTTCAGTTAAACACACTCATTACAGTCGCCACAACTCCTACTCTGAGAGTCGTGTTTGATTCTCGTGGCGCCTTTTGTGACTTGGTGCTGAAAGCGGGCAGAAGTTTGAACACTTGGAAGTTTGTTCTCTTAGAGCGATAAATTCACAGTTTGATCGGTCAGCTGCAGCTTTCTGACGCTTCAGAGGAGCCTAACACACATGTGTATCTGTGTGTGTGTGTGTGTGTGTATCCTGTGTCTGTGTCTGTGGGTGAATCATGGAGGGAGGAGGCCATGAGGTCAGGCTCTGTCTCCACAGACAGAAGCCCTGAGCTCTGTGCTGATTATCCTCCCCCGCAGTTGTTTGTTTGGTGCATGCCAAAACAGAGCTGAGGTGTGTGTGTGAGCTGTAAACACAGAGCTGCAGATTTGCTGACCTCAGATATCGATATGTTCTCGAGCATGAACATAGAAGACGTAAATAACCCCTTCTTTAATTTTGTCTCGCTGGTGTATTAAGAAACTTGTGGGTGTTGTGGCAATTTAATGAGTTTCACGACTTCAAAACAGTTTTCAGTTGCATCATCTCAATGTCACATTACTCATATCCAAAACTTAATAAGGTCAGAGGTTTAGCAAAACCACAAAATATCACAAACAGTCTGGGGAGATATAATTAATCACTTATACAGTTAAATATTTCACAATAAAAACACTTATTCAAGAGAAGGTCAAGTCGTAAAACTGCCCTAAGAGTAAGTGTTTCACAAATCCTTAAGAGGGATTTTAATCCTCAGTTAAAAAATTTGACTAAGTAAGATAGACAACTTAAGGCCCACTTACTCCATCTTAACAGATGAAACTTGGGCAAACTAGAAAATTCCAATTAACATCAAACAAATGCTTCTGAAACTTGTTGATTGTCAGTTTCCATCATACTGATTTAAGTCCATTTGTATTTTTAATACAAGTTTAGTTTTCATTTGGTGATTGATTGACAGCTCTGTTGACCAGTGAGGCTCCTGCAGCTCTCTAATCAGACCAAAACTACCCAGTGGCTTTCAAAAAAAAACAGACTGTGTCAAAACCAGATTGCATGTAGCTTGACAAACAAGCATTGTATCGTAGAATACCCATTTGTTGGGTGACTTCACTCTCACACAGGTGATTCACAAAGTTTTATTGAAAATGTTTCTTTTTCTATCCATGAACAGAGTCAGCACACCCAAAGAGCTGAAAGAAAGGAATAAAGAAAATATCAATACCCTGATACATTTACAAATCACTGAAGCCCTCCAAACTGCATGTGTTCAATCACATTCTTGAAAATGTGTTTTTTAACCTTTTAAAAGTAATTAATACAAGTTATTTTAGTTACAAAATGTTATTGTCATTAAGCAGCCCAACATAAAACCCATTGAAACTCCAAAAAGAGGCCACAAAGATACTCCAAATTAATCTGCATAAACACTGAAAGGTATAAAAATCTTGTGCCTCCATTAACCCGCGGCTGTGAACTAATATAACTTCTTAAAGGAACTATGAGGACTTTTCAAGTCATCTAAGTCTCCCTTCTAGATACCTGATTGTTATCCACGTATTGAAATGAGACAATCAGTGCTGATAGAGGTCATCAGTCTTAGCTTCCTGATTGGGTCGGACAGGACCGGATTGATTTATGGCACATCTAAGTCCCCATGACAACACCGCGCTGGCTGACAAAGTTTAGTAGTGAGAAGAGAGATCTGTCTCTTTCTCTCTGCTGAAAACAATTTCTGTGACTAACTTTGTGGTGATAGTGAACACTGGAGACTTAGGCCCTGTTTTCCACCAAGCAGACCGTTTTGGTTCGTCTCGGTACGGCGCACATTTAGTGGCGTTTCCACTGACTTATCCTGGGACAGATCCCCTAATAACTGAGACAAGCCGTCCCACTTTTTGGGACCCTTAAGTATGGGTGCCAGACTGAACCGATCCGCTCTCGGAAGGTGGAGCTACAACACTGTAGACCGTTGATTGGTCAAAAGAATCGTCACTTACCTCGACAGAGGCTGCATTTCTCCTGGCGGCGCACAGACCTCTCTGAAACAAAGCTTGATTGCACTTTGTATCAAAGGGCTACATGCCAATCACAGAGAGGACGAAATGCTGCATGTCTTCCATCTATGCTCTTTGTTTACTGTGTCGCGTTTTCCTTCTACATTGGATTTATTAGCGGGGTAAACGGTGTCGCGCTGCTACGGCGTCACACTATTGTTTAATAGCTGCAGCTTTAGGCATCCGGCTTATGCGCCTCCCACCACGAGAGGGCACAGTTTGCTGTGGAAACACAAACAGGATCAGGCTTAACTGTACCAAACTGTACTGAAGCGTACTGAACCAAACAGGACTGCTTGGTGGAAACGCGGCTTAAAATAACTTCTTAAAGGAACTATGAGGACTTTTCAAGTCATCTAAGTCCCTTCTAGATGCCCGATTGTTAACTATATTTTGAAATGAGATTATCAGTGCCGATATAGGTCATTACTTAATGCTATTTCTTAGCTTCCTGATTGGGTCGGACAGGACCGGATTGATTTATGGCACATCTAAGGCCCCATGACAACACTGCGCTGGCTGACAAAGTTTAGTAGTGAGAAGAGAGATCTGTCTCTTTCTCTCTGCTGAAAACAATTTCTGTGACTAACTTTGTCGTGATGGTGGACACTGGAGACTAACTGTCAGACAGAAAAAGGAGTGATACAGCCTGAGCTAAAGGCTAAAACAGGGGCTAAGCTGTATTTACAGCTGTATTTTACAGTTAAGTACTTTTCTGTGCAAATTACTTATGTACAGACAATAACTGTAAAATATCAACAGTATATTTCGGTTGAAATTCCCATGAATGTAATGCAAATAACAGCCAGTAATTTACTGTGAAGTCTAGTTCAGACTGGTAAGAAACCTGAAGCTTGAATTGTTTAAAAATCATCGTCAAAAACCGTAAGTCGTATCAAGAATTATAGCTTTGCCTGATGACATCTTTTAAAGGAGATGTGTCATTGTTAAAGTCTGGAGATCCCCTTATTGTGGAGAGGATGAGGATAAGGAAGAGGAAGAGGAAAGGGGGTGAGAGGAGAGAAGAGGAGCTTCAAAGAGCTGAGGGGGGAGGCAGAGTTTCCTTCAGGCCTGTGGAGCTAAACACTGATAACCTCAGGAAGAGATACAACCCTCCATGTGTCAGTCGCTGCTTCTATTGATATTACTCAAACAGATACTACCACACCGACTCACTCCTGATCACTCTTTCCACTCGTCCTGCCGGCCCTTCGGTAATGAGGAAACTGGAGCCAGACGGCAGATGTTTGGGGAAGTGATTGACCTCAGATGGGAAGATTGTGAAGCCGTTTCCAGAGATGGTCACGTCATTTCTCTGGAGCGGCCCCAGTGCTCGCTGACCCAGTCTTCGCTGATGTCACTCTTACTCTTTGCTTTCTCGTCCCCGGTGACACACTTTCGCAGATTCCATTGAAGTGACGGTCAGTTTGAGCTCAGGTGGTTTTGAGATTTGAGCTGAAGGTGGATCGTTCCCTTCCTTTTACGTAATCAGATGGTGAAAACAGACAGGTACTCTTTGTGCTGCACATTCGAGGCCCCAGTGCACCAGTCCTTCAACCAGTGAGTGATTTCTACCCGAAACTTTCCTCACTCGTGTCAAACTTTAGCTTACTTACATTAGAGAGAAACTCCAAACAAACCTGGCCGTAAAACTGTCTACAGTTCCTGTGTTTGGTGACAAATGCTTATATAACCTCCCATAAACTTTCCTTTCAGCGTGAGTCACAGAACGCGTCAGTAGTTTGACCATTGACCATGAGTCAAACCAAACAACTTACAGGAATCAAAGAAGAACTTTTCCTGGTACTGATAAGAAATATTTCCCTTCATGAAATGTCTTCACTGGGAATTTATGTTACACAGAGGTATGGCTGTTACATGATGACCTTAAAGCTCCTGTGAGGAGTGTATCAGGTTATTAAATTACTGCTGCAGTCATTTATGAAGTGTTATATGATAAACAGCTCAACAGATTCATATTTTTCTTTTTAATAGTTATCTGTCCAGTCAGTATACTCATCTTTGAGGCAACAAAATGTTAAAAACATGAAAATAAAATCCATTTTCAGAGCCAGAAAATGCATTTTTAGTTAGTAGGTGCAGTCCAACCAACAGTCCAATCAATAGATTACACTTTCAAGTTAATTAAATGTTGAAAAAGGAAAAGAAGACCCTTGTTTCATCTTTAATAGCCAAAAGCAACATCTTTAATCAACATCTTTTGTCCAAAACTTAAAGACTCATCATTTACTGTTGTTTTGTTTTCCCTGGTTGCTTTTTTTTTTTTGTATTTCTTTCTCAGTTTTTTTTTTGTGTTTTCATTTGTTCTTTTCCCCGTTGATTTTCTTTTTTTTCTCTCTCTCTATTGTGTTCTCATGTTTGAAATAAAGCATTCAGTCCGTAAGTCAGTCATATTGAAAGGAAAAGCAGAAAACTCTCAAGTTTGAGGTCTGATTGTTGACTCTTCTGCTTCAAAAATAGTCAAAATGTTGTTGACTACGGTGCTTTGCTCACCACCTTTACATGTTTTTTAAACAAAGAGTCTCCTATGACCTTGGCAGCGGTGAATTTAGGCCTTTGCTGATTATTGATTTGCCTTTTTCTTTCGATCTAAGTGGTTATCGCTTTAAGATAACTTTCAGAAACCCTGTAATCACGTCCCACTTTCCCCAGCCCTTGACACACTTAATGCCAGCAGCTTCTTTGTCCTTGCCTCAATATAAAAAGTGATTGAACATGTTTTGTTTATAACTGTGAAACAAAAACACATTGTTCACTTTTAAGACTAAACAATAATGAAAAAAAAGCAGCTGCTGGCTTTTCGGTATTTCCTTTCTTTTCCTTTTTGGTGCTTTGTTATTGTTGAAACATAATAGTTGAAACAAGTGAGCACAGCTTAAGTTGAGACAAGGTTTTCTTGAACCAGCCTTTATGTCTGGTTTAAGAACTTTCACTCCCTGCCGCTCCATGTGCTTATGTGGAAAGTAAAGGATGTTATCCATGTCATGAGTATTCTAACTGATGCTCGCTCTGCTCTGAGTCTGTGCTGCTGCTCTCCCTGCCTTGACTTTTATCATGTGTGAAACAGAGAAGAGGTGTGCTCCTCCTTCATCAGGCATTGGCGTTTCTCTTTCTCTCCCTGCCCTTCCAGGTGCTTATGAGAAAAGAAGTGGGGCTCCTCCTTTTATAGTGTATCTGATTTTATTAATAACGTGTATTTTCACTTCTGTTTTGGATCTTTGCTGCTGCTCTCCCTGCCATGGCTTTTCATGTTGTCACTGATTCTTGCTCTGTTCAGGCTTTGACGTCCCACATAGGCACCTGGAAGGGCAGGAAGCTCCCACAACAGATTCATACTGCAAAATTTAGCTTTTTTAATCCCTTTGAGGAGAGTGGCCCTGAAAATTAAAGATTGCTTATAATTTTACAAAACAATCACTTGTAAATAAACAGCCAAAGAGCTGACAGATTGCCAGTATTTCCTCTTGCCCTCTCCCTGTCCTCTCAGATTTCCTCCCGCTGTGGATCCCAGCAGATTTTTCCTGGAAAGGAGAAAAGAGGCCAGATTTCTGGGAGCAGACCTGCTGTGCTGTATTACAGGGTGGAGGCTGTGGGAGCAGAGGTTAAAGAAAGGAGGGGGGAGGAGGAGGCGGTTGGGAGGTGGTGATCAGAAATGGAGGGATGAAGAATTGACAGTTTGGAAGTTAACAGAGAAAAGAGCCAGTACTGAGGAGATCGTGAGGCTGGATGGGTGGAGCGGTGCGGGATATTAGGTTAGGAGGTCCAGCTTGTACGGGGGGATTTTGTGTGTGTGTGTGTGTGTGTGAGTGTGTATGGAGTGAGGGGAGGAGGAGGGGGTCTTAGGACGGGTGGAGTTGAGAATTAAAACCATACCTTCAATCCATCACTGGAGCCGGTCTGGATGTCAGGGCAATGCAGCAACATGTGGAAAGAATTTATGACCTAGTTTTCATTTCCTTGTTTAATACGATATTGGGCGCTTTGAGAGTGAAAGAACGAGCAGGAGAAAGAAAGAAGGAGAGGAAGCAGAAAGAGGGAGGGAGAGATTAGGAGAGAATGAAAGAAAGAGGGGGAGACGGTTTAACCTACACACTTGTTTTCCTACAAAGCATAGACGGCGAGACGGCTTGTAGGGCGGCTGCCATTCTTATCTGGTGTCTGGTGGGTTTATTAGCTGTAATTATATTACTGTTAATGTTTCCTCCTGCGCTCTGATTGGTCGTTAACCCTTCATGTGGACATGTGATTGATCCTCAGATGGAGCAAAGAGCAAAAGCTGAAGTCAACATGACGAACAACAACCCTAAAAGAGCAGACTCTTTGAATTATCCATTAAATAAAACCAAATTTAACACCTCGCTGCTGTAAATTATAGATACAAGAGAAGCACCTTGAAAAGTTGTTGACTTTACAAACTGAGACTCAAATGAATCTTCAGTGTTGCAACATTTTTCCAGCTTTTGTCGACAAAGTCTGATTTATTGTGGCTAAAATGTCTGAATATAGCAGTTTCATGAGTGTTTTCATGATGTCTGACTTTAATTAGCTCATTTTTTAAAGCTAGGATGCTTTCAAACTTCAGTGTTTATGAGAGATTATGTCAAAGCTTATTATTCTGAAGATAATTACAACTATTTAAAACCAGTAATAACTCTAAATTTCATCCTTAAATTGCTTTATTCTGTATTTTTAGCCTTTGCTGAGAATGGGAAGTTAGGACGGGCAGCTAGCTTGTTTTGACAGTGATTAGCTTGATTTAAGATCAAGGTTTCTTCAATTTAACACTCAAAACAAACTGTACTACTTGCTTTAAGTGGGTTTATCACTAAATACATCATTATACAGTAATAACTTCTGTTTTTTAACCCTCTTTATGATCAAACTGAAGCCGATGGGAAAGTCTGCTACAATTAGCATGTTTAACAGAACTTATTTTCTTTTGTGGTCTAGATTTTTTTTATTTTTGATCCAAAACATAAATGCAACATTCTTCAAAACAAACTTAACTACTTGTTTAAAGTGGTTTTATCACTAATTTAATCCTTTTCATATCTTTAAAACAAGTTTTCATATTCCTTTTTTCCTGTCAAACTCAAGCCCATGAGAAGGGTCTGCTTCAAGAGCTTCAACTAGCTAATTTGATAGCGATGAGCTTCACTTTAGATCAGTTTTACCTTACATTTATTCCCACATTGGTGTCCTACTCGTCAACAGAAAATCAGTTTTATGTGAAAAACCTGCGTTTTTTAGCCCTCTCCTTTTGACACTACAGCACATTTAATGGTTGGAACTACAGCTAGCTTGTTTACCAATGATTAGCTTAAGTTTAAATCCTGATACACTAAGAACAAGGTGTTAACAAGATTTTACCAAGAGCTTAAGTGCAATGATGTCAAATTTATGCAAAATCCATATGTCTCTGACATGCTAGCAAAGGGCTAGTCATTGCTATGCTTGTTTATCTGGTGCTTAGCTTGTTTTTGCAACACATTATTCACTGTTTCTTGTTTTTTTTTGTGTGTTATTAGAGCTATCTCATAGGTCTCCACTTCTTTGAAAAACAGAAAAATGATCAGTGTTGCTCCAAGAACCTGCTCTGTCGAATGAGGGATGTTAGCGGGGCATGCTAACTCAGCAGCAGTCAGCCAGTTTGATGAACTAAACATTGAGTCTTTTCACAAGCTTTTACCACATGGACACTTAACACACAGCCTAAAAATAGTTTTTAAAAATAGCTGCTAGTTATTTGGTGCTTAGCTTGTTTTTTTTTTTTAGAGTCAGACTCTTTTACTGTCGATCATTGTTTATAAGTTTTTTCACACGGAGATGGATTTTCTTAACTTGTGAAGACAAACATAGCAGATAAATGCTTTAGCTGAAGTTGAGTTATCAGTTGAAATTTGTGTTTTTAGCAGCACTTTTTTAAAGGGCTAAGCTGCTAACATTAGCTAAACTAACTCCAGCCACCTTCAAACCTTACTGGATTTGGTTCAATGATGTAGCTAACAGTTTTGATATGACCTGAAAAACGATGAGTATTTTATGGAAAGTTACAGCTTTCAGTTGACAGTTCCTCTTCCACTCTGACCCAGAAGACCAAATCCTGCTCTGGAGTTTCAGACCAACGTGTGTTTAGATGATCTCCTGTATCTACAAGAATAGCAGTGTTTGTCAGGAATTGTTTTAAGATCTCGAAGCCAAGTCTGCACAAAGCGGCAGTAAAAGTGGGTCACGGTAACACAGGAAGTGACCCTGTCCTTGCCCTGAGATGCAGGACGCCTGAGGGTCAGTAAGTGACTGGAGCAGGGGGGAAAGCCCTCCAGCTACCTTTTCCTGTTGTTTTTCTCTCTGTGTCACACGCTGACCAGACAATTTCTGTGTAAAGACTCAGGTCTGGGTCTCTCTTTCCTGAGAGTCTATCAGTGATGATCTTCTGGCACGTTTCAGGAAATTGTTTCTCGCTGGTGTAACATTTTTTTGTCCTGATGGGGATGCTCTGGGTGCAGTGATGGCACTTTGGCAGGAAATGTTTTTGTGTCATGTGATGACAGGGTTACTCAGATGGTTTTGCTGCTATCACTTACAGATTCCTGAGAAAGTAGAGCAAGTTTGATCCCTTGTACTTCTGTTATCAGGTGATAAAATGTGAGGATACAGCACATTTTCTGCAGATGCAACACATAAACGCCTCTTAAATATAAACTGTATCAATCCCTCTCTCCTCTGTGTCTCCTCTGCAGGTCTGTTCCTGATCCTGGGTCTGATGCTGTACCCTGCTGGCTGGGGTTCAGATAAGGTCCAGCTGTACTGCGGCCACGATGCAGCTCCCTACCGAGCTGGGCTCTGCTCCATGGGCTGGGCCTTCTACACCGCCATGGGCTGCACCGTGCTCACCTTCGTGTGCGCCGTCTTCTCCGCACAAGCTGAGATCGCCACGTCCAGCGACAAGGTCCAGGAGGAGATTGAGGAGGGGAAGAGCCTCATCTGCCTTCTTTGAAACTCAGAGACTGTTCCAGAAGCGGCCTGAAGCATTCACCAAACTGAGGCCCGGTGATGTTTACCACTAATACTGACTCTTCTTCGTCTCTTTGAGTGTGGGAGAAATCAAGTGCCAAGTTTTTCTCTGTCTCCGTCTTTCTGCCACTAGAGGTGCTGTGTTTGTCTCCGTGTGGACGCTCAGAGCGGCTCCACATCCTGTGTAAATACGTGTGATTATATATATTTTGTAAATATCTTGAAATGATTAGTCAGCTTGATCCAGGCTGGTGCTGATGGTGTCTCTCTAGCCTTAAAGACACGACCAGGAAACCTGGATCTTTTAGCCAGGAGTGAGTGTGAAAAACTCAACAAGGGAACCACTACTCAGCCAGAATAAACTACTCGCAGCGTCAGAGTGGATGTCCTTTCAGAAGCTTCCAGAATGTACTGTTAATGAATGATTTTTGTGTCTGTAGACCTTTGAAATGTATGGATGGGATTTATTTTAACACGGACTGCACAAGGATGAGCGTTACTGTCCTGACTCCTTCCTGAAGCTGACCTGTGAAGGGTCCAGTTCTCACGCAGCAGACGGACTGACCGATGAGGACTCGCACATGAAGTATTGCTGTTGTTAGTAACGTCTGGTTTCAGGGAGCGCGTCGAGTCGTAGATAGTGTTCTATCTGTTCCCGTTTGTTTCTGCCAAATGAATAAAGAAAAGGGAAAAAATACGCTTTGGTTTGAGAGTTTTTCTGCGGAGGAGGAGGAAGAAGAAGAGGAGGAGGAGGAGATGCAGCAAGTGGAGCAGCCAGCTTGAGACCTCGGTTTGGCCCTCGAGGTGGGGGTGGGTATGTTTTCCAGCCAGCGGGTGATCAGATTTTCCACTGATGCAGAACTGAACTGTAAGTGTTTCTCTGCACACGTGCCTACTTTCACTTCCCTTTCTAGACACTTGAAGCTTAATAAAGTATTTCTGTTAATGCATATTTATATTTCTGCTCTATTATGAGAGTTTTCAGCTAGAGTTTCTGGTTAACATACCAAAAATGTTTTTTAAAGAAGAAATTGTTTCAAACTACTCCTATGAAGTAAAATTGTACATTTTTTGATTACTCTATAAGCTTAAAAAAAAGCTAAATAATATTTCATTAGCATCTTAAAAACAAAGCTTCAAACAGAAAAGTTGCAGTTAAATGCATGGAGCCACAGTTCTTTATTTAGCAGCTTTCAATCAACCCAGCCCTCCTCCATCCTCTCTCCTCTTTCTTACAACCAAAATCCTTCACCGTGTGTGTGTTTGTGGGATCACCAGGACGTCCCTCCTCCATGTGGACAGCAGAGAAGCTTCTGGAACAACCCTGTGGCTCCTTTTTCCTCCACTTGAGCTGCTCTCAAACTAAACACAGCGCCTGATGACTTCCAGATCAGACACATGACAAATGGAGCAACCTGAAGCAGAAACTCAGGCCGAGCCAGGACCAGAGGCTTCAGGCTTTCACTTTTCCTTCATCAGAGAGGAGAGAGGCAGATCTGTGTAAAAAGCGTAGATTCACTGATACTGGCTGCACAATGCACACGCCGATAAGTGAAAGCTACGACAGATTGAGCTGCGAGCTGAGCAGGTGGAGAAGCTGTGTACAGTAGAGTGTTTCTGCTGTACTGTATGAAGGTCATTAAAGAAAAGGAGTCCTTCCTCCTCTGAGCCTCTTCCTGTTGGCCGTCACTCTGCTCCACTAACAGCTTCCTCCTCTGTGAGACCACTGCTCTGGTTTATTTCACACACGTCTGTCTGAAGGACTCAGTGCTCAGCATACAAAGTGTTTTAAGAGTGAGTCAAACTCAGGAGAAAGTAAATTCAGTGCTTCAGGTCAAATGTTTGTTACTTTACAGAAGTATGTCCCTAAAATTCTTCACATTAGAGGAAAATATTTAACTCCACTGCTTTGACCTAACAGCTTTAGTTTCTTTAAAGTTTAAGATAGTCAACACAGTCTATGATTGAAGTTTATACTATTGCATGACTATCATCTGCCTCAAACACAAACTGATGAATACATGAATGTATCTATTGATTGGATTATTGCTACATCACCTGTCGGGTCACTTAATTAAACATTTTTTCCTGCAGTAGTTGATGTGGAGGGAGCAGGAAAAGTGTGCATCTGTATGGATGTGAGCAGCTTTAATAAGGACTGAAATGTGACAAGTGCATCTCCAAAACCAGAGGTCAGTTCTTGCTGAAAATCCAACAAAGGAAAAACAAGACAAGAGATGAGCACGTCTAAAATATTTCAAATGATCTGTAACATTTGTAGTAATATTATGAAGTGTAACATACACATTTACCTCCTAGTCTTCATATAGATTTTTTACAAAGTTGTTATTGAATCAATAATCTTTGTACCATTTGTGCTTTTTTTTTTTAACATTCTGAAAGCCTTATTGAAGACAGCGGTTGGAAACTAGAATTAGTTATCATTACTGAATGCAAAACATCAGTTAGTATGTAGTTTGCAGTGGTAAATGTAGTTTTTATGGTAATTATTACCTCTGCCAAGGAGGTTATGTTTTTTTGGAGAGTTTGTCTGTCTGTTTGTTTGTTTGTTTGTCTGTCTGTCTGTTTGTTTGTTTGTTTGTTTGTTTGTTTGTTTGTTTGTCTGTGAACAACATAACTCAAAAACTATCGAACAGATCTTGGTGGAATTTTCAGGAAATGTTCAAAATGGGATAAGGAAGGAGTGGTTAAATTTTGGAGGTGATCTGGATCACCGCCTAGATCCAGGATGTTTTTTAAAGGGTTCTTTATCATTGTGAGATGTGGCCATTTTCACCATATGTGTATATAACTCCACAATTGTTTTGCAAAACAATAAAAGACAAGGTCACCATAATTTCTGACAGATGTAAGAGTACAATCCAGATCCTGGCAATATTCTGGATAGTAAGATCTGGAATATGAAATATGTACTGGGTCATCATAATTTTTAAAACTGTCAGGTAACAAATTATCGTACAAACCTGCAACTAACACCTAATTGTAGCAGACAGTCTGCTGAAAGGGAGTATAACATTAAAGTAAGACTTAAGTGTTGCCTGACAACCACAATATGCAGTAGTAGTAGTAAAGTAGTAAAGTGAAGCATAAAAAAAAAAAAAAACCTACTAATTTACAGTTTTTATTATTTTAAAAATGAAAGAGGCTGCTTTTATTTTTTATCTCAGGGAGGATCTTATACCTTTGACCTTGTAATGTTTTATTCTTCTGGCATTGGTCTAATTCTTCTTCTCATTAACTCCTTTATTTAGAAAGGCTTTTCCACACAGGACATGCAAGCTAGGCCACTAGGCTGAACCAGCACACTGCTAGTCATTAACCATCTCCATAAATCACTCAGATAATCTAACTTTCTGGATTAAAATAACAAAAAACACTAAATACCAAAGAACAGCTTCTCAACTCAGAAACTTGGGTCACCGAAGGAACACATTATTGCAGCAATAAACACTTTTCAACAGTGAAAAAGATCAAAAACTAAACCACTGAACAATTTCATTATTTAAGGCATCTGAAAGTAGTAAAAAAAATGTAATCAGTGCAGTCACTCTGTTATTCCAACCATAAAGTAAATTTATTATTTATCCTGGTTACTGGATGCTATTTTAACCTATTATATCGTAAATTAAAATAATTAAAATAAAAATTCCTAAATATTTTGTCATCATTTTAACACATTTCAAAACTGATTCCAACTTCATCACACCTGAAGCAGTGCTTTGAGCAGCATGTGTTCCTTGTGAACTACTGACCTCTGCTGGCCATTTTCTGCAGGTGCAGCCCTCTCCACATGAGGATTTCAGATTAATAATCTGGCTCTAACAGTTGTTTAAAAATAAATCAAGACAAATTAGGACAGCAGATACAGAAGAAGATTTTTATTTAGTGTTAATACAATAAATATACAAAACTCAAACTACTCAACATGCAGCTGAAGGTGAAACCAGAGTGCATCTTAAAATCACAGCCAAATTTAGAGCAACGAGGCGAGCGTCTGTGAACTGAACAAAATATACAAACATCCCAAACTCCTCGTCTTCTCCCTGCGTGATATCACTTTGATCCTTCAGTTAGAACGGCTTCCATATCTTTAATTTACTCCCAGTGTTTTCTACCACAAACCACGTTGATTATGAAGCTTAAAGCCACGGTCCATCTACAGCACAGCACACAGCTCACATCGAGACGCAGTCCCACGTCTTCTTTTGATTAAAGGAGTGGAAAATAACAGCACGAGCCACTCCAGTCGGATTCTGTGCACGGAATAATCTCATGACGCTTTGCACATACATGTACTCATAAATACACATGCACTGGTCCGATCAGAGAGGAGGGAAAGGAAACGGGAGCAAAGTAAGGCAGGGACGTTTCAAAGATGGATCCAAAGGCCCAGAGTCAGACTTAAGACTTTTAAAGGCTGATTTCCTCTTTCTCACACTCACTCACTCACTCACTCACACACACACAGAAAAAGGCTTCACTGGCTTTAACATGAGACAACATTCAAAGGTGTGATCAGCAGATTAAGAGTCGATGCTTCTGACAGTGCTGCTGGATTCAGTGATCGTCAATCCACAATACGCAGGCAGAAATAACTCAAACACTGGCCGATAAATCCATTTAAAGCACACATTTTAAAAAACAGCAGAGCCAGTCAGTGTTTATTTCATACAATCTTAAATATCTCAGTTTGAATCATGCATGTGAAGAGAAGATCCTGAGTAAAATCTGAGGTAAGTCTCTCAGAGAGGAGCTGGAGACGAGTTAAACCGTCCTCTTCAGGTCAAACATGCAGATGTATTTACAGACGAGTGGATGTTAGAGTGATCGTTTGGAGGGACTTCTTTAAGAGAGGCTTCAGCTGGTGGATGTCGACGGTAAGAAGGAGAAGGCTGCTGTCTTTAGTGTTCAGATGTTTGCTCCAAGGAAAGGCGAGACTTAAAGTGCAATTTGGGATAATCATGGAAGGAAGCAGGTAAGTTGTTGAAGAGTTTGTTGATTCAAGAAGTTGGATGGAAAAATCTGCATCTTAATGTATGTCTGTCACAACAGTACAACAAAACACCACTATAAGCTTTTTAACTCATCAGTCACTTAGTTAAGTTGGATAATTTCATGCTTGCTAGCATTATTTTTGATGCAGCACAATAGATAAACTTCAGCTACTTACATCGATGAATGATACATTATTTGCCAATGTGCTGATGTCTGTCAACAGAGCAAATACCTGCTAATACTGGTGTAAGAGCGTCAGTTTGGTGCATCCTTTACTGGAACTCAATCGAAATTTAAGAGTCGAAGTTGGGTTTTAAGTGCCATCAGCTGTTTCCAATCATTAGGATTCCTCCACTGGGGGTTTATTTTTAACAAACTTTCATGGCAATAAAAGCAAAATCATGCTGCAACCTCCCGCCAAGAGACATGAAGCTGATTCGGGAAGTGCAAAAAAAAATATATATATACTGCAGTTCCCAAAATGTCCACTAGAGGCTGGCTGCAGAAGCACCAAAAATCACATAAGCACCCATTCAGGAATGACAGTTTTTACAGTAAGGTGGTGGAATTTTCCTTTAACTCTGTAATTTGGAAGATATTATGTTTAAGAATTTGCCCAATCAGAGGCGAAGCTCAAGTGACTGACAGGTGGGCACCCTGTAGCTTTTTGTGAGGATGCTAAAAATCTGCGTCTTGAATTTAGCATTTCTAAAACGATCACAGGCAACGTTAGGCTTTAAAAGTCTACATTAGAAACAGGTGGGTGATGTCACAGAGACTACATCCTTTTATTATACAGTCCATGGTGCTAAACATGTTGGGATATGGACTCAAGTGATTGACTGACTGAGAGATTTCAATCCCTTTTCCTTTCTCTAAGATTTGCTTATTTGCAGCATTTTCCAAAGTTGTTTTGAATAAATGAATCCTAAAAACTATCAACATCTACAGGAGGAAGGGTTTGACTCTTAGAGAAGATTTTAGGTTAAGAAAGTTTGATGAAAAGCAGAAGAAAGCAGAAGAAGGCAGAGAGCTGAATGCACAGCATTCATCTTCAACAACACAGTCACTCCACTAGAGGGCAGCAGTGTTTGGGTTTGTACTCATGGCATCAGCATGAAGAAATAAGAGGGTTGCAGCTTTCATTGTGAACAGCTAAAGAGTGCTTTACGCCTACTAGTTCATTATAAGTTAGTTCCTAATCTAAATCAGTCTGATTGGTTTATCTAAAGGCCCAGACACGCAGACCGCTGATGACGGGGAAAATGCCCGTTAATGTTTAGGAACATAGACTTGGTTCAGCCACACAAGAATCAATCAGCAGAGGGGATATTTAAAGAGGCACACAGACAAGGATTTAACTGGCCACACACACACACACAATCTCACACACACACATAAAAACTCACACACAGAAGGTAAGTGAAGCACGCTGGTTAAAGGAGCGCAGCGCGCACGACGAGGTGATCCAGAGTCTGTGATGAGTCTCAAAGACGTGAAGTCCTGTTTGATTGTTCTCACTGAATCCTTGTGAGAAGGTCGGGGTATCTCCACGTGTTCAAACAAGATATCGGTGATGATGATGATGATGATGATGAGGAAGGCTGAGGGTTAGACGGAGAGTGAGCAAGTCCTCTAAACCAATTAGATCTGTTCCTTGAAGGCTCCCTGTGCGGCACCCTGTGCAGCCCGGGCAGCTGCCGTCTGGACCGTCTTGTTGGCCATGACGCCTGTGGCAAACTCCTGCTGGGCTCGCTCAAAGCTGGCGCCTGTGGTTCTGTACATGGCGTGGACCTGAGGAGGAAGAGGAGGGGAGATTATTTAATCTTCTGAACTTTTCTCATTCATTTCTGAATTTACAACTCTTTTTTTTCTCTTCCAAAATTGTGATTTTATTCCCAGATCTCTCTCTCAGCATATTTTGTGTTTACCTTTTTGAACATGATGAGCGACATGACAGCCAGCGAGGTGAAGAGCGCCGCAACCAAGATCATGATGATGCCCACTGGGATGCTCTTATTCAGGGCGGTCAGAGCTGAGATCCATCCGCTAAGGACGAGAACGTCATTTTAAGAACAAGAAAATGTTTACTTTTTTTTAACTCTAAGAGTCGCAAATCATTCCCAACTGGAGAATTTTAAGACTCAACAGCTGAAAATGTACCTAAACAAATTCAGGAAACTAAATTAAGACTCCTTATCCAGTGTTTTGATTATTTAACCTTGATTTGTGAAAATAAAAGTGGATAAATTTGTGGATAGAAGGAATAGGGGAATAGGGGAATAACGTGGGAAACAGGCCGTAGGCTAGACTTGAACCCAGGCCACCTGCTTGAGGGCGAACATCATGAGGCGCAACCTAGACCACTAGGCCATCTGCGCCCCCTGAGCAAGGTATTTTAGTGAGAAACTTTTAGAAGGAGAAAGTAGACGTCAATACTTGCCCTTTGGTTTGCACTGAACCGAAGTGATGATTAAAAGATTTCATCCTCAGAGCTTTGAGACACATTTATTGCCAAAAAATCCTGAATGCTCTCTCACCTTGCGCCCCAACCGCTGATGCCGATGCACTGGATGACGTAGATCCCAAACTGACAGATGTAGACAAAGAAGAAGACGAAGAATCTGAATGAGCTGTCACTCCTACGGAAGGAGAGAAATGAAAACAGGTTATAAAAAAAAATCATTTGAGTGTATATATGTTTAAATCAGATCAGTGAGGAGGTTTGTTTTGTTTACCTGAATGCTCCGTAGAGCGGTCTGTACCAGCAGACAAATGAACAAGGCGTGAAGAGCAAGAACCAGAGGATGGACAAACCAAAGTCCGCACCTCGACTTGCGTCCACAAAAAACCAGGCCAGGCAGCCGATCAAGTTGGCGAGCAGCGTCCCGGTGTGGACTGAGGAGAAGATAAACACTAATAAGAATCTGATTCAGCTTTCATGGTGTTTTTAAGCCTGTGTGTCTGGTTTGAGTGGCCGTGTCAAGTGCCCTGCACCAACAAGGAAACACTGACGCTTAATATTTCAACACAGTGAGCACCGAAAGCAGAACACACACACATTTATTATTCATCTCCACTGTTTGTTCTTAGGGTCCTAACAGTGCCTGCTCGGTGAAAAGAGGGGAGAGGATTTTACACAAAAGTGTGAAATATGACATCAGGCTGCTGGCTGACAGAGCAGCTGGCTGGTGATTGACAGAGGGAGCTGCTGAGGTGAGGCTGAGTGCAAGAAAAGGGAGAAATTAACAGTGTTTCTTGTGCTAAATAAATTAAATACATTTGCAAAAGCTGCAAAAAACACCATATAAGCTAAAGAAGAGGGATCTAAAACTAAAAATCAAATAGGAAGTCTAATCTGATGTTCTTTTAGGGAATATAAAAACTTAATCAGAGGGGAAAATGTGCCTTAAATGTGTCGGTTACGTTTTTCAGCAGTCTGCATCCAAACCAACCTTTAAGCAATCATCTGACCAAGACCATATGACTGCACCACGTGCTCCCGTCATGTGGCTGCCGAATGCCATAGAGAGCTGATCTCAGAGCAGAATATCATTTTAGACTCAGCAAGGAGTGAGCTGTAGAGGGGCAGAGGAATGTTTAGCATCTTTTTAATACAGAGGACTTGGGGTTAGTTAAATAATGATTTGGTTTCCACCGACCAGCCTTTCTCTTTATGCTCCAGTTGCGCCTTGTACCCTTTGTTTATTCCAATTTTTTATTTTATTTTTTTTAATGTAATTTTATTCTATCTTGTACCTTGGACCCTTTGTTTATTCCAATTTTTTTTAATGTAATTTTATTCTATTATAATTATTATTATTATTATTATTATTATTATTACTTTATTATATCATTTTTTTATTATTATTATTTTTTGCTTCCCTATATCTATTTTTTGTATATTTGTATATTTTATATCTTAACTTTTTCTATATTCTATCTTGCATTTTCATTATTTTCTTGTTAATTGTTGCACCAACACACCATGACAAATTCCTTGTATGTGCAAATGTACTTGGCAAAAAAAAATTGATTCTGATTCTGAAATAAACACAATATGGACTACTTTCACTCTGTGAGTCTTCCTGCTTCATATCAAATTCATGTGAACTGGTTGTGACCCTGAACTGACCCACATGAGTGAGAGAACAACAAAGAAGTCTCATGTAGCACTGTGTTAACACAACCGAACACTGTCACAAAAAAGCAGATGATGATGATGATGAGGAGGAGGAGACAAACTTTGAATGATGCTTTTGAGTGACTCCTGACAGTCCTGCTGGTGGTTTATTAGTTACTCACACATCCAGAGGTAATACATGATCTTAACGGTCTTCTGAAACTCTACAGGGATGTCCACAGTGATGTCGTGGTAGAAACATGGACCCACTGGGAGGTTTTCAGGGAGAGGGGGCCAGTTGTTTTTCCTGCCTGGAGATAAAAAGATACAGTAAGTGACTGATCAGATAGAGGAGAGGAAGAAAGTTAGACACTAACTGTATGCTCAGATATAAATGACTTCCTGCCTTTCACACCTCTTAATAAACCCACCAGATGGTTGGCGTGAGATGCAAAGGAGACGTTTGTCCCTAATGAGCTTGAAAATAGAAACCTAAGCCGTATGTTTTGAGCTCTGTAGGGAGGCTGAATTAAGAGGAAGAGCTTAGATATGTGGGGAAATAAAGTTATTCTTCCAGCTCGATGCTGAATTGATCAGCTGTGTTTGATCCTGACCTCCTGAAGCACTCAGCGACTGCATCTCCCTCTCCCGTCGGTCCAGCTCTGCCGCCTTCCTCTCCAGCTCCTCCTGTCTCCTCAGCAGCTCAGCAGCTCCTCTGGACTGATCCTACACATATCAAATACAAGTAACACAGATGTCAACACAGGAATGCAGGTAAGACTGTTTTGCTGATGATTCTCAGAGAAAAAGGAAATTCTCTCAACAGGTGCAGCAGCAGCCAGAGGGGAGACATCACAACAACACAGTCCCAGGAGGCTGCCACCATCACAAGTGATTTCCTCTGGCTGTCTGGGTTTCTCTGGACAGAAAGAGCCTCCCGCTGAGCGACTTTCAGTCCACATACTCAGCACGACAGCAGCTGCCATGTTCATGTGTTTTCTACTTTCTCCCTCAATCTCTGACAGACTAATTCATACAGAGCCAGTTAAAAGACAGTACCTGAGCCTGAGACTGTGAGTAGGCTGGAGGTTCCTCTGTAGGTTTCATGATGGCGGGCTGTGTGTTGATGGTGGGGGCTGTAGTTTTGGGGGCCATAGCTGCAGGCGTCTACGGAGAGGAAAAAATGCACGAGTTGGAGTCAAACCCTGATGTTAGTGCAGCTCAGAAACACAGGATACAGAGACAGAGATCCTGCAAAATGAGAATGAAGTTTGTTTTTTTCCTCTAAGGAGGTGCATCAAGTCTCTTGTTAACCTGCTTTGAAGAGTGGGAAGAAGAATCAGAAAACTTGGACACGTTAATACAATAAGGTATTTCTTCTTGCTTTTAATTCAGTTAAAGTGAGAGTCAGATAAGGATTTCATTCCAACCCAAATATGAAAATACCCAAACATGTACAAGTCTATACCAATAGAGAAAATAAAAAGTATTTAAATTAAATAATAATAAATTAAAAGAAGGAAACTAAGGAATTGGAAATAATCATACTGTGTGACCACTTTACAACTTAAATTCATTTTATCTATCGTGCACACTATTCTCACTGTTTATAACAATCTAACGCAATTATCATCTGTCTATTGGGGCCGGGATGACGTGCTTTTCTCCTGACTTGACTGTTTTACGATTCTTGGGGTGCTGATTCGATTTAAGCAGCGGTTCTTTGATGTTTCTGATTTTCAGTTGTTTTTTTTAACAGCAGATCATGTGAAAAAGTTAAATGATGATGATGATAATGAAAAAAAGCACAAAAGTGCAAAAATGCACTTCACATGTGAGTCAGTTTCAGGATTTATCCAGGGGATCTGACATCACGTTATGAGATAGTCGAAGAACAACATTTCACCCTCTGCTCAAAAAAAGCTGTGAGCTGTGACATTTTTCCCATACCACATCATAAACAAAGACTAAAATGAAAGATTTAAATTAAAAAAAAGAAGAAGAAAAAAATGCAACTTAAAAATCTTAAAAGCAAAAAATCCAGATACTTATGTGAACTGATTTTTCTCCCACCCCTACAGAACACACATCATGGGCTATAAGTAATATGCTTTTTAAATCCTAAAAATGAAAATCTTTCTGTTTAAGTTCAGCATGAGGGCCGGTCACCCAAAAAACACTGCAAAAACTGAAATCTTGTCAAGGGTTTTTTGTCTTGTTTTCAGTAGAAAATGTTTTTTTTAGACTTGAAATTCACCACATTCACCTGACCAGTCCAGGAAAATGTCTTATTTCAAGTTATTTAAAGATAAAAATGAAGTCTAAATGGCTTGGAATTAGTAAAAAAAAATTCTGACAATTACATTATTTTAGTTTCAAGCAAAATTTTGAGCAATTTTTTCTTTTTCTATTGGCAGATGTTTTTTTTTACTTGTTACAAGCAATTTAGACCTCATTTTTGTCTCTAAATAACTTAAAACAAGACATTCTTCTGGACTGATCAGTCAAATGTGGCTCATATTGAGTATAACAAGAACAATTTTACTTCAAATAAGACAGAAACACTTGATAAGATTTCATTTTTTTCCAGTAAACTGGGCTACTGCATTGATAAATAAAAACAGCAGCAGTAAATGTAAGATCTTATTTCTTAACAATTAAAAACTAGCAGTGCTCAGATTTTAAATACAAGGAGTATTGTTTGTTCACAGGACAGGTGGTGAGACTATGCCCTCTTTTTAAGTCATCAGCTGTATTGGCAATGGATAAAATAAAACAACTGATACAGAAAATTGGTTTAATGCTGAAAATCAACCCACAAAAATCAGCCAGGCCAATAATTGTCTTTCTTTCTAAACTTACATTTACAGATTACTCTGCATTTAAAAAGCTTAAGTGAGAATCTTCCCCAGAAGCAGCTGATTGTTTTTTTCTTTTAGTGATCTTGTATCTCTGAAAACTGGTCTTGAGACTTCTTCGAAAAGTTCTGACATAAATGTTAGAAAAAAATTGACGACTCTCGGAACAAAAATATAAAATGTGAATCACTAAATCTGTACTTTGATAAATTCTTATTTTCTCAACAGCTAATCTTATTGTAGTAAAAATATGTTCTTGCTGTAACCGACAAACTGAAAAATAATCCAGGACTTAATTGAGTTTTCAGAGTCTTCATATCTAGTTAATTTCTGCTACAAATACCAAAATAGATATAAAGCCTTTGGGAGTTATACTTCCTGGATGCGTGTGAATCCTCTGATGGTACGTAGGAGTTGTGAGCACAAAGAAATATACTTCATTGTGCTCAGGAACTTGTCATACACTCCATTTAACACAATATTTAAATGACAAAAGAGAATGATAAGCCTCTCACAGCTTTTACCACTAGATTTTAGAAAAACGTATTAAAAGTTAATTTATAGCTTGTAAGTGACTGGAGAAATGCTGCAACTATTTGTTTTTGCTACGATTTTAATATTAGAGGTCTAAAGGTACCTACTTGTTTGGCATCTGTGAAGGGATTGTACTCTTCCAACCCTGGAGGAGCTGCTTGTCTCACTTGTGTCACTGATGGATCCTGAAAAACAGATTTAAAAGTAAGAAAAAGCTCAACAAAAAAGGGAAATAACTCGAATACTGCGCTTTTTACTATGAGAGCACTACAGCTTGGATATGTTTGCCCTCCAGTAATAACCAAGATAAGGAGAGTAAAAACCCTCCATTACTCTGCCACATCAAGACTAAACAGCGCTCTGCATTCAAAAGGAAACAGGCCTATAATTAATACTGGCAAAGATGGGATGATTCCAATAATTTCCACGGGAAGACGTCTATTAATAGCCATATCTGTGAGCTTGAGGAGGCAGGGGGAGGGAAAGCTTCTGGCTGCCAGAGACAGAAATAAAAAAGGAGACTTTGTTTTTGAAGAGCGCTGCACTCGGCACAAAATCAAAGCACTTAAAGCTCCTTTTAGATATGCAGGACAAGCAAACTGTTCTCAAACACCTGAATGATGGTTTTTCCATCACTTTATGTCAACAGAGTGAATTTTAAAAAAAAGTCTAGCTGTCACAGAAAATCCTTCATTGTTCAGCTCCTGTGAAGAATGCAGCTGCCTATTTTAAGCACGACACCGGCTTCAACTATGTTGACATATGGCGTGTGTTCCTCCTGCAAACTTTAAGTGCCGCCTGCTAATATTTGCATGTTAAATTCCTCCTCCAGCAGACATCGGTGAAGCTACCGTTTTATGATTTTTATAATCTTACCATCAGCAGCTGTCAGTCACACTCCTCTTTCATTCAAATCTGCAGCCTGAGATTAAAATCCAATCCTGCCGTGCTCTCCTCATCCAGCCTCAGTGCAGCTCTCTCCTCGTCTCTTTGCAGACTCTTAAGTTTCAGAGCATCTCTTCCACCACCACACACTCACCAAGTCACACACACACACACACATGCGCGAGGGCTGCGACTTGTCACCAGACCGGGGTCATGAATATTTCAGGGTATGTTGTGTTTAAAGTTTTATGTCTCCCATTGCAGAGCCAAACAAACGCATACATATTCACCTGGTTTTCATTTTGGATTCTAGGGTTACAGAAGGAAAAAGCTGTGTGTGTTAACAGCCTGCACCACGAAGGAGGGAAAACTAATTTCCTGGTTAAAGACATTAAGATAAATGACCATCTGCTACATGGTTGCATAAGTCTGGACTGAGTGACACTTCAGCAAGACCTCCACATTTATTTATTGTGCAATATGGCAAAAAAAAAATCATGTATTATTTTTCTAGATTACATAAAGTAAGCCTTAAAAAGACAGAATTCAAACACAAAACTTGAGTCTGTATATGATGAACATAGGCTAATTTTCTCTGTGGCATATTTTCAAGGCTGTATAGCAGAGCAAAAATACTAGTACTTGGAAAAAATGAGCAAACAGCAGCATAAAATCTACCTTTATCTAAAAATAAAAAAGTGTATATCAAAAGAGGCTGCAGGCTGAGCTTCTGCTGGCATATTAAGAATTTTTCTATGTGCTCAGCAAGTTATTAAGGTATTATATTGTTAAAAACCTACCTAAAAGGTTATTATAACAAATGAAACACATTAAACCCTTAATATGAGTGTCTCTTAAACACCTTTGCCCATAGAACACCCTGAGAGAGGCTGCAAGCTGAGCTGCTGCTAACAATTGCGAAGCTTGTCTTTACATTTGTATTCCTCTTTGATTTAGGCTTCTACATTTGGAGAGATGAACTGTTTAGCTTAGCCTAATTAGCTCATATGAAACTGCTTCTAAAGCCTACTCTGCCCCTCTACTTAACTAACACACACTTCTCCTCTCTTCGGCAGTCCTACGTAGCTCCTCTCTTGCACTTGCAGCTGCATGACAGCTTGCACTCAACAGGTGGAAAATACAGCACCCCTCACTTGACAGATTTTGTGGTCAGACATAATGCTCCAAGAAAAAGAGAGGATATGGAGACAGGGGACCTTAGACATGATTTTGGTAGCAAAGGTATAGCCTAGCTGTCTAGGTAGCACCTTTTCCACATGTCACTCTCTGCTGTATCCACCACCCTGTCCTCCTCTCCAATTAAAGGAATAAGAAAACAAAAAGAACTTAAAAAACAGAGACGTTAATCAGCCAGTCACATTTCAATACAGCGCAGCAGAACAAAGCCGATTCACACTGAAAATCTATTAATTACTGATATCAAGGCTAACAAATGAGGTCCACGGGCTGCAAGCTGAGCTGCTACTAACATTAGTTTGACTTTAAGTGCTCAGCTTGCTAAATCTTTAACATGGGGTTTCATATTATCCCAAACACAAATAAATGTTGGAACTATAAATGAACTACTACTTCAAAAATCAATGTCCTTCATAAACTTATTGTATGTCCTTGCAGGGGGCTGCAAGCTGAGCTGCTGCTGACATCATAATTTGTTTCTACCTGCTCAGCGGGTCAGTCTTGCTCACAGGATGTCAAATTATAATATTTATGATTATAAATCGATGTCTGCCCAAAAATGGGGTCTGCAAGCTGAGCAGCTGCAAACATAGGCAATTTTGTGCTAGATTTTGGACCCTTGAGAATTATGAGAATTGATCCATACAATGCTAAAACTGATCAATAACAAACAAAATCAGTGTCTCTCAACCACCTGATGGTGGTGTACGTCAGGGCTGCAAGCTGAGCAGCAAACAACATCTGAATAACTCAAGCTATTCTGATATTATTTATTCATAATTTCCTTTTCTTAAGAATATTTCACTTTTGATAAAGACATGCACTTTCCTCAGCAGAGGTGTGTGTGCACAACTGATCAGCTGTTGAGGGATTTACTTCTGCAGTGGAAGAAGTCATTTGATTTATCCAAACATGTGCAAAGTTTCTCACAGTTATCCCTGAATATCCCAAAAATCTAGAGTAGGCACATGTCTTCCTCCACATGACTGAGCAACTTCTACAACCTGATGTGACATCGAGCTTCCTCATAGGTTTTTAATATCAGACATTTTTTCAATTAGCCTACATCTCCAGAAGTAGGCCAAAACAGAATGAGCAACGTGACGCACGACTGGGAGAACTGAAATTCAGAAGAAAAATGTGCCAGAGGGACTCACACACCACATGTCCCCATGACGGCACCATATGATTTCATAAAGTATTGAAGGATAGGGCTCAGAGAAAGGAACAAAGCTCCATTTCTCCTCCGGCCAAAACAGTGTGAGCCAACAAATGAAGGGGACAGCAGGAGGCACACTCCACATGTCAGTATGTTACTGTGGCTCCATGAATAACTCACTTTTTTATGCGTCTGCGTGGTCAAACTGTGCTGTCAGCTTCTTCAAATGCCACACAAACACAAACACAAAGTGAGAAAAGAAGTGGGATGACTTTCTCAGGATGATTTACAGCGTGATGGATGATACTTGAAAAGCTGAGAGGAAAAACTTTACAACAAAAGGATTATTATTCCCAGTACAGATTGTTCTCTCAGTTTGACAGCCAATAAACAAAATAGTACAATTACGACATAAAAAATACCATGATAATTGGGACGGCAACTGTTATGAGTCAATCATTCGACTGTTATCTAAATAGTTGTAAAACCCTGAATGTTGTCCGGCCTATCAGAGAGCCAGATAATCTTTTCAGCTCAGGTGAAAATGCTAATCAGCCACTGCTCTGGCGCCCATGCTCAGTACACCTGATATGAGGAGCCAGAGAAGAAAACCCCACAGCAGCCGTACTGTGATCTGATGAGCTGAGCTGCACATGATCGAACATGCTTTCATGATGACTGGACGGTTATCACAAGGTCGTGGTGGCATGAGCAAGAAACCGTAGAACTACAACCATACAGGATGTTCTGCTCTACTCTACTTCATGTGACTTCCGAATCATACAATATCAACCGATTGAGCAATATCAACATTTCATCACCCTATGTCATGAGTTAAAAATAGAAACAGTTTTCTCATCGCTTCTCAGTTCACTATCTAGGCTCAGTCTGATTAAGCTGTCATTGACCTCCACAGAAAAAAAGCCAAACAGCTAACTCCTTATGAATATTGAGCAATGACCTGAAATGAAGAACATATGACGTATCTAGTTTGTGGCACAGCAATTCAAAAAAGGGTGCAGCTGTTGCTTTGGTTAACAATTACAAGCCATAATGCTCTAACAGTCTCTGATTCAGATGTAAACAAGCACACATGATAGGAAGCATGTCCTAGCAAGGCGTGCTTGTCAGTGTTTTGATCTAGTAAATTAAGTTGCAGTGGGTTATAGGCTTTGCCTGGTTAAACTGGGATATAATTACTCAGCTGAAGTTAAACCAGCACAGGTATGTGGACCTGAAATGTGGTACTAGCTGTGAGATCCTTTATCTATAATGTGTTGGATTTTGGCAGCTTCCTGAGTGTTGTCTCATGCATAGTATACTCGCCAAGCAACAGTCTTAAGTTTCTGGTTATATTACTAAAATATAAGTTGCTTTGGAGAATCTCTGAGATAGACTCAAGTGTATTTATTGGACAGAAGACTCTTTTTAGTCCGCATAAGGACCCTGCAGGACCCAAGTTTCTGTGAAGTATCAAATGAGAAAACTGCTTGATAAAACATAAAACTAAGATTAAACATTAGAAACAAGCTCAGTTCTGATGACATTACATGACAGAAGGATGAACTACCTCATTTTCCTTCTCTTTGACCTCTGTGTTCATTGTTTTTCCCCAAAACACTAAGACAACCTTACGTTTCACCTTTCTTTAGCCAGACAGAAGGACACATTTTATTCCTGGCAGTGTTCAAATGAAAGCAGAGCTTAACTCGAGACCAAATTAATGTGTAGTGTCTTTAATTTGAATGTAATATCAAATATAGACACCTGGGTTTCCACTTTCCCCAATATTAACTTTGACTTTTTTGACACAAAAACACATTATTTTTCAATGATATCTTTCCGTGAGTTATTCAAGTGTTCCATCATGAGATCTTCTAATAATTCTACACCTCAGGTTGAATTTACTTCTTGATTGTTATATAGGTATTTGTTTTGAATGAGCAAACGATGGCGAGATGTATGATTTCACTTTCTTTGTTGTGTTTGAGAAAAAAAAAATCTTTGATATTATCTGTCTCCTACAAATGAATATTTATAGATTAGACATTGTTCCAGTGAAAAGGAAATGCTTGAAACTTAAAAGGACACCAAGGTGTAAAGTAAAACAAACACACATGTCCACTTCACAGGTCAACAAAGTCGAGAGGATCAGAAAGGTGGAGGATATAACTGCTAAATACACAAAGTGTACCATGTGATAAACAACAGAGTTTACTAATAACACCTTACATATAATGTAGACACCCTGTTGCTGTCTACATTAATGAATAACACCTTCTGTGCCTGAGAAAGGCTGTACAAAAACACTGAGCTGGCTAATACACCACAGCCTGGTTACCTTTAAATGTTATGTCACACCACTGAGGCACAGTGTACCGACACTAGATGATAGACAAATAAATGAACGTGTTCAGCAGCTATATCTAATACCATTAAACTCTAAATAGTTCAATAAAATGTCCTTTAAACCTAACTAGTAGTATCTGTACGTCTCCTGTAAACACTATATAGCAGAAGCTAAGCTAATGTGGCTAACGCAGCTAGCTGCGGTTACCTGAAACGGGTTGTGTAGCTCCGGGTCCGCGAACGGGTTGCTGTCGAAATCGGACATTCTCCTTAAAGGATGACTTTCCTCTTCGTGAAGCGTTTCTCTCAAAACCAACACTAGAAGTATTAAAGTTACAGTTTAAAGGAAAAGGGACTGCCTGTGAGGTAACCGCTGGAGATGTCACTGTGAGGTGAGATCAAGTGTTGACTGTCCAGAGATTCTATCGAGGCGAAAATTGGTCACCAGCAGCTGATCGAAGGCGTCACAACCGGATACACTGGAAGTAAAACAACGACGCACCCAAGACGTGAAAAGAAAGAGCTTTCTAACTTTATTTTAAATAGGTAACACAAAACACGCATTAAAACTATTTAGCATTCCTAAAAACTTAACGCAACTTGTATGTGTAAATACCTTAATGATCTGGTTTGCTGATTTCATACTCTTATATTTATATATATACATATTTCTGAAAATCTTTAATTTAGTTTCTTTCTTAACTTTTGGCATACATGATTGCGAAATAACTTCTTAATTGATACCATTAATTGTAACAGACGTAATTTAAAAAAAAAAAAAAAAACAAAACAAACAAAAAAAAAACCTTCGGACTATAGTTAAATGTTGATGAAATCCTCCTCATTTGTATCAGGTATTATTTTTTCACCTATGCTCTACTTCTTAACTTTCTTTGACATTCTTTTACATTTTTTATTAAGTTACACCTGCTCTAATTTACAAAGTATATTCTATATTTTTTAATTAAAAATAAGCTGTAATGAAATACAACATACACTGTAAGCTTATTTTTGCTATCTTTGTTCGGATTCTTACAACAACAACAACAACAACAAAAACTCCACAAACATGTATTTTCAGAGATTTTTATCATTTTAAACAGCATCTGGTCATTTTAGACTTTATGGAACAATATGAGCACATTTGACTTTGTGCTCCAGCATATTGAATTGGACATTATATAAACTGTTTGGATGATAAAAATTGAAACAGACACCAATGCCTCTGTTTAACAAAAAGCAAAAGACAGCATCCATCAGAAGATACAGGTATTTTTTATCCTGTTCTTGTTATTTTTTCTAGCCAGATTAGTTAATTCAATATCTGACATTTACAGTTAAGGAATACTAGATTTTATTTATTTTGTGACAGAAAATTACATTTGCTCATGTACAGGACATAATCAACAAAGCACAAAATTTCATCACATGCATCAGGATGTTCGTATCATTATGTACAACTAAATTTTTCACAAAAGTTGAATTTCTGATACAGTGCTATGGAAAACAAGATAAATATGTTGTAGAGTTCATTTAGGTTTCACATCTCATTGCAAATAGTGTTTTTGAAAATATATGTTATATATATAAATATGTTAACATTCCTTAAATAATCTCACACACTGTGCATGGTATCACACTCTGATACCACATGTCAAATTTAGATTAAATATCCACATCCTGCAGGTTGCCCCAGCTGGGTCCCACCTTGACTTTAGCTTTAAGCTTCACATACAGCTTCACAGACGTCTCCATCTCCCTCTTCACAATCTGAGCAACCTGACAGAAACAAGATTCGGTGGAAACACAGAGGAATATCTTTATATACATGCTTTTCTGAAACGTGTGTCCAGAAATGTAACTTTGAAAATCAAAAAAACCTTTTGTACCTGTATGAGGTCTTCCTCTGCTGTTTCGAAAATGAGCTCATCGTGCAGCTGAAGCACAAAGTAGGCTCCTCTGATCTGACCTCTGCGCAGACTGCGTGCTGTAAACATTAGACATGACCATAAACCATCAGTCATTACACCAGGGAACGCCAGTCTTATAGATTTTCTCTTAAAAATAGCTTTTCTGTGTGGGATACTGTATGTTGAACAGCTAGAGAGCATTTTATCCTCAATGAGATGTGTAGGAAGCAGGACAAGTGTAAAAATGGAAAGATGTGGGTCACTTTGATGAGAACCAAATTAAGCCGGTGGTCAAGATGTTATGGCTAATCAGTATGTTTCATTACATACCCTAAATGATACAGATGTCTCAGTTTGTGTAGTGTTTTGCAAAGTATGAAAAAATGAGAGGGTCATGTCACCTGAGTGTGTGTGCTGATGAGAGAGTGGAGCAGCAGGGTACATTTTTCTCAGTCGTTTCTGTATGTTGACTGTGGCCAGTTTAACGATGTCTGCTGCTGATCCCTGAACAGTCGTGTTCACTGCCTGACGCTCCGCCTAAATCAGAGGAACAGAAAAACAAAAAGGAGGATAAGTAATGTGAGAATAGAATCACATGTACAGCTGACATTTGACCACTTGAATTGAAACCTGAGGAGCTTACATGAGCTTTGATGTGTGTGTTAGTGTTTGTGATCCCAGGTAAGTATCTCCTGCGGCCCATCAGAGTCTGAACATAGCCCTTCTTTAGACAGTTCTTTACAGTTTCTCGTAGAAAAGCATTGATTCCTGAAAAACAACAAACACAAAACACACATTACATACATTTTTGTGTGTGAAACTTGCTTTAACATTTTCATGCAGACGTTATATACCTTTGTATCTGGCCTTGAAGCTCTCGATGTAGCAGGCTGCATCATTCTCTTCTACTCCCATTTGCTCACCCAAAGACTTGGCTCCCATCCCATAGATAATGCCATAACAAATCTGCAAAGACCAATGCATGCACACAAATGAGTTTAACAGACAGGATGCATGCTTGTGTGCATGCTCTATCATGGCTGAGTTGTACCTGTTTGGCCTGCTGTCTAAGATTGTCATTCACAGACTCTGGATCAACACTTTTCCACTCTGCAGCGATGCAGCGAAACACATCTGCTCCCCCATTCAGCACCTGAAACAACACCACTTTTTTGTTTTTATAAACTTTTGGGTTCATGTTTCCTTATCATAAGCTGTGCATCCAAAACACTGACCTGGAGGAGGCGCTGATCCTTGGAGAGGTGAGCCAACACCCTCAACTCCAGCTGAGAATAATCAGCTGCCAATATCATCCCACCTACAGATCAACACAGTGCAGGAAGACTCAGCTTGTAAAACAGTTTAAGATCAGGTTAAAAGAATAGAAAGTGGAAATTGTTTCATCATATTCACCTGGAAAGGGTACAAAGGCATGTCGCATGCTGACGGAGAAGGCTGGTCCTTGTTCTGATCCTCCAGCTGCTGAGGGAGCCACAGAACGTCTTTTCTTCCTGTAAGAAAACACAAAAGAAGGAAAAAAGGCTCCCAATTATTATTATTATTGTTTATTTTATTTTAAGTCATTTCTTTTCATTTTATTTTATTTTATTTTATTTTATTTTATTTTATTTTATTTTATTTTATTTTATTTATTTATTTATTCATTTAATTTGTTGTGTTTTTTTTCTGAAATGAATGATTAGATTTTATTTTTTGATACTGTCTGAAAATGATCTGGATCTTAATTTTATTTCCATTATTTGTCAAAGTAAACATGCAGTCAGGTGGTATAATCAATTTTTATTTGCCGTTACACTCTATAGTGTACATTTGATATAGTCTGTTTATATTATCATAGAAAAGCCCCACAAAAAAAAACAAAAAAAAACAAAACAAAAAACAACAACAACAAAAAAACCATAAATAGCTGCCTTATACTCTAACCAATCAGAACACTAAAAAAACCATAAATTATCTCTAAAAAAATAACACTGACTTCACATCATGAAAATGTAAAGCAAATGATTGTAAATTAGACCTGATGGCTCAAAACTAGAACATTTCAAGATTTAGAATATAATGATTTTCATTCAGCATCTTCAGCTTTAACCAGTTCCAAAAGATGTGACGCCCCTATGGTACCCCTGACCCCACTGAACCTACCCTGGTTTGGTGTCCTGTGAAGGGGGGCTCTCCCCGACCTCTGTGGCCATGTGGATCTCGAAGTCTTTGGGGACGTTCTGTATGTTGGGTTCAGTGAAGCTCACCCTACCTTAGAACAGATATAACTGGGTCACTACAAGATGCTTACATTCACAGTGATACACTTATGATCATACAGTAGACCCTGTGTGTCGTACCTGTGGCTGTGTGTGTCTGGGCGATGGGGTATATTCTGTCCATGTTCAGAGCAGGATGGTGTTGCTTCTCTCGCTGCAGGGGAAACACCACCTTAGTCAGAGCGTTGGTGATCCGCCTCCACTCCAGAATCACACCCGGTAACTGGTGCAGAGGGCGAAGCTTCTCCAGGACATCCTGCCATCATCAATTCACATTACTACAGCAGCTTATTACTACAGAATCCTCTAACTCACCACAAAGCGTCTCACCTTTGTAGTGCTGAACTGCTTTCCAAGTCGAACTCTGCCAGCTCCTCTCCTGGTGTAGCCGAGAGTCTTCTTATTTTTTGGTCCGTTTATGTCACCGTTTGGAGGAAGGTGGAGCTCCAAAAACAGCACCTGCAACGCAACACTTGAATTTTTATTTGAGCAGTTTAAGAAAGTGTTTCAGTGTCAGGGTTGACGAAGTACGGTCAGACCTGAGCGATGTCGTCAATGCTGGTGAGGGAGAACGTGTGTCCAGCCAGGCTGTACGCCCGAGACTCTAGTGCTGTGAGCTTAGCCTGCATCACATGCTTTTGTCTTTCACACTCTTCCACACTGAAGCCGACGCCGTTCAGTTCCAGCAGGGCCAAACACACCTGGGACGGCATCTCAACGCCCCTGAACACATCTGTCATAAGCAAATAAAAACAATTCTTTATTCTAATATTGTTTTAGAGGCAGATGTCTCTCTGGTTCAGTCCAATCCGGTCTAGAGATTGAGATAATGTTTTTTATTCAGTGCGACATAAATAGAGATCGATTGATTAATGTGCAGTAAGTGTGAGTTTTTTTTTACCAAGCATGCCGTCCTTCTCCAGCAGACCAGTGAGATGGTTCATGACAGCATATACGAGCACACTCTTAGTGGCTGCTCTAACACGAGGACAGTGTGAGTGTGGATTTCCAAGTCCCACCAGCAGAGGAAGTTCTTCCGGACAGTAAACAGTCACCATGTTGGGCAGAGTCCTCTCCTCACTGCCAGGGTCCACCAGCCAGCTCGCAACCTTTGATGTACATTTGTAACAGAGATATGTATGAATCCCATTCAAAATTCCAAATGTGGTCAAGATTTAGTTTGAAGAGAAAAGACGTGTTAAAAAAAGTGATGTATGATTTCTTTTACCTTGGGGTCTTCACAGTTTCCCTCCAAACTAACGCCACAGCTCAGCACCAGCCTCTTGTACACCTGGATGATGTCATACATGACAACCACACCACCTCTACATCCTGCAGACGGCCTGCTCAAACACTCTTTCACTCTCTCCATTCTCTCGCTAACTGACAAATCATCATCCAGCGGAGGGGGAGCCAGACTGGCGCTCAAACCTGGGGTGGAGCAAAGAGGTTTAACTGAGAGAAAACTTTGGGATTCATGCTTACACTTTACAAAAGCACAAAGTGCACACGTTTTTACCCTTGCTCTGCTCCTGCTGCAGAGATATGTAGTATGCATCCCTGGCTCCCCAGCAGACAGACAGTCCAACCAGCACCAGTCCATCACTGTCTCTTACTGGAAACCCTTGGAGATTGTCGGGTTTCTGAAGGGCTGCTGATGCTGCATAAAAAAAGTTGCATGGATAAGAGTTCATGCATCACAGGTACAATACAATGCAACATAAACAGGGAAACAGTGAATTTGTAAACGCCTCTTCATGTACGTCTACTTCCTCCCACTCCTTTTTAAACAAAAATCACTGCTTTGCATCAAATCTAGCCAGTGAAATTCTTGTAGAGGTTTGCAGTTTTTTCTCTCGTGGCCAATCAGAGGGAAGGGGCTTTGTGGAGCAGTTGTGCCTTAAAGAGACAGCAGCTCACAACACAATTCAGACAGAGGTGAAAATAAATACCAGTGCGAGAAAGCTGAGAAGGTCTTTTCCAGCTTTATATGATGCAAAGCTACTATGGGGGTGCCAGAGGGTCAGAATAAAGCCTTCAAAAGCACAATAAACCCTCTTTAATTTATCGTAACTCTACAAATGTATAAGAAAAACAACCTCCCTGCACCTGGAAGCAAAACAAACATAACTTCAAGTTATTGTCACTTCTTCACATCTTATGTTACCTCTCTTGTGTTTCCCTCCAATCCCTGCCTCAGGCTGCCCTCTGTGCTCTCCCTTCTCACAGGCCAAGGCCAGAGAGAAGCGCTCCTTTGTTTTCCACTCAGTAATGAAAGTCTCAAAGAGGCGCCTGTCACTCGCCACATCAATGATAGAGAAGGAGCCGGAGTTGCTGGAACAGAGTGAAGCATCCTGGGACAGCTGGAGGGTAAAGCCTTTATCAATCACGGGTGATTCTGCATCAGAAGGAAGCCTCGGTACGGGGGAGGATGGAGAGGCAGGGTTTGGTGGAGGGCTGGGGTTCTGATTTGAGTGTAGGGGCAGGTTTGTCTTTGAATTCAAGAGTGAAACAGCCTTAAGGTTTGTTTCTTGTTTCTGTCTTTCATCAGATTTGTTGATCGGCTGTTTGAAATCCACAATGGATAGACTGTCTCTGTTTCCAGCACATGACTGAAGACCTTGTGTGGTTGCTAGTTTCCTCACTGAGGGGGTGGACTGGTTCAGTGGGCGAGTGATCAGAGGCGACTGGACCGATGAGGTGGTCAGTTTGACTCTGGGAGTGACAGGTGGTGTCTCCTGAGTCGGGGGGATGAGATCAGCAGCAGCACTTAGTCTCTCTGTTGTGTGTGCTGCATCATGTTTGGAGTTTTTGTCCTCCATGGGGTTACAGTCAGCAGCAGCTACCTGCATATTTGGCTTCCTCCTTTCTCTGTCCACCTCAAGCACATCTGCTGTAGTTGGTGTGTTACTGGCTTTGTGGCCGTCTGTGTTGCTGCAGGGCTGGTCAGACATACTGGGCCAGCGGTCAAAGATATCCTGAAGACCAGGGCTGCAATATAAAGCGCTTTCAGGTGCAATCTGAACTTCTTGTACTCTGTTTTCTACCTGCCCTGCGTTTCCCCCTTCTCCATGTGTCATTCCCTCTCTGATGTCTGCTTCATGACAATCCTGTGCGTTGTCAGGCAAAGTGATTTTGGATGTATTGCTGTCATCATCCCTTGTTTGAGCTGTAGAGATAGGTTGTGCTTCTTTGGAACAAGGTCTGGTTTGTGATCCTGACACCTGTCCCTCATGCCACACGCGGTCTGCATTTTGATGACTTTCTTCCTGCTCTTTTTGAACTCTTGGGGTCTGTCTGTGCGAGCTCCGCCTCTCCAGGAAGTGTTCTCCAACGAAGAGTGAGTCCCCCCACTCAGACAGGTTGAAGGAGGACTCACCCCACTGAATCGCCTCCTGCTCTTCTGCTTCCTGATTGGCCAAGAGCTCGCTGCGTCTTCTCTCTTGAGTTGATTGAAGAGGGAACTCGTCCCTGATCTCCTGACCAACTGATTCCTCCTCTTCCTCTTCCTCCTCTTCTGATTGGTTGGGGATCTGAGACGGACTTAGACCGGCCAGCAGGGAGCTGCTGTCCAAGCTGTCAAAGAGGAAGCTGCTGCTCCTGTTAGCACTCTCAGAAGCAGCCTGATCTGCAAGAAGGACGTTATTATCATCTGTAACTTCATCTCTATCTTCAGCTTCGTGCTCAGGAGAAATCTGTCAAAACAATGTCACAGATTAGGATTTTTTCAGAAGCAAACTAATTCTTACACTCCTTTAGGATTATTCATGCCACTCACTTGTTGACTTGTGTTGAGGATGAGCTCCATCTGGCTGTCTGTGAGAGAAATATTAAATCTTGGGCCGTCACCCCTCCTGTCACTCGTGTTCTCTTCTATCTCTACAGCTTCTTCTATTGTTTCCTCCTCTCTTAAAGCTTTATCCTGTCCATCTCCAAGCTGCTCCGCCTGCTGAACGATGATTCTTTCAGTCTGAGTGTCCAATTCAAAACTTTCTCCAAAGCTGTCCTCTACTTTTTTAACTCCGTCAGTTTGCTCCTCTCCCTCGTTTCCTGCATACAGCTCAGGGGAGGAGAACTTATCCACCTCTGTGCTGTGAATTCTTCTTCGCTTGGCTTCAGGAGAGAATAAGGGAACCGAGGAGGGAGAGGCTGACAGAGGGGACACGATCATATCTGTGTTAACTGGTGTAGAAACACTGGGTACAGTAGTTGGTACTTGGCCTGCAGGCTCTAAGTTTTGGCCTACAGTGGGTGTCGAATGCGATGTCTGTGCAGCTTCAATATTATCTTGAAGGCTTTTGTCCATCTGTATGGAGTGGAGCACTTTGCTTAAAGCTCTTGAGTGTTTCAGTCTGCCCGGCTGCACAGGTGATACAGTGATCTCTGTGGTGTCGTCTTCTTTCGACGTCACTCTGTGTTGTTCTCCTAAGCGAGAAACTGGAGCTCTAAACCGAGGTGGGGGCATTGGAGAATGAGAGGGCTGAGGACGTGGTGTAAGTTGGAGTAGAGGGCTGGATAAAATCTCAGCCAGTTCCTGAGTCAGGCCTCTTTCAGAAACAGGGGAATTTCTTTGGGTTTGGTTGATTTTGTGATTTGACTCCTCTTCTTTTTCACCTGTTTGCTTTTGTTTTTCTGTTTTTGTGCCAGTACTCTTTTTATCATTTGACTTTAAAATATGTTCAGTGGTCTTATTTTCTTCTGAAGCTTTCCTTCTTTCAACTTGGTCTTTATTGTCTGTCTGTTTGTTTTCTGCTGCTGTCTTTTCCACCTGTTCTTCTTCGGGCTTCTCCTCCTCTTTCTCTCTTTCACTCTCAGATTTCTTTTCCTTCCTACTCTCCTCTTCATGTCTTTCAACATCTTTGCTCTCACTTGTTTTGGCCTGTTCCCCACCACAGTTATCTGTATGTGCTTGATGTGGGCTGATACTGGATACAGATGATGTGTTCGAGTCCCTGCTGCCCTGTGAGCCGTTTCCAGTCGCAGCTTCTGGAGGAAGTGTTGCCGGGTCCCATTGGATCCCCAGCTGTGCCAGGTCTTCCTGGAGGAGGAGCCTTGCTTCAGCTACTATCTCCATTGCTGCTTCCTGCTCCGTCAAGGCTCGACCGCCAGTGACCCACACGCAACGGAGGCCTCGTCTCTCAGCTGCCTCCATCTCGCTCTCATCCACTGCTCGCTTAGAGCTGAGGAACACACAAACTATTAGATTGAGTACATATATCTTAGAGATCTGCTGCTTTTCTTGTATTTATGGTACACTGGCTTTTGGTTTTTTTTTTCTATTCATATGAAATAATTAATTGTATAAGAATGGTAATAGCTAGCGTTAAAACGATCTACCTCTTAAATGGCACAGAGTTTCTCAAGGCTTTCTCTACGTCAGCAATAGTAGCTCTGGCTAGTTCAGCCACCGTGCACAGGCCTTGAGCGTAAAGTGTTCTGGCTCTTGTTGCATTCAGGAGAGAGACTCTGACAAGGTCGACCAGCTCCCTCTGGACTCCAAAGCTCAGCCGGGTCTGGTACTGAGACAGAAGCAGCTCCATATTGTGCCAGCCAAGGCGCTTGCAGAACACTGTTACCATACCTGAAGGGACGGGAAGAGAGTGTTTCTGTCAGCTGCAAAATATGATTAAGTCAGACCCACAAAAAGACAGAAAGACAGCTCTTATAAGCCCTCTCAATGTATGTTGACGCATGAATGAACTGAGACTTTCAGCTTTAAGTGCCTCTCCTTTCAGCATTACGTTACTATACCAGCAACTGGCTTCTCCATTCAATGTAAAGTCCTGTCTTCTATATATCCCAAACTGTAACATAAAACCTACCTGCATATGTGGAGGCAGATTGCTGGAGAGACTGCAGCTGCCCACGATTGCAGTTGTATTTAGATGCCACTGCAGCTAAAGGAACCTCATTAACCAGGTCCTGGAGGACGAGGGTGGTGAAAAACCTATGACAGGAAATAATGAAAGGGTACAATTGAGGCAAAAGACAGCTTTTTGATCCAGGAAGATCGAAAATGTTGGGTGGCAATGTGTTTCAAGGAATAAGACACAGAAAAAAAAAACACCACTTAAATAAATAAAAGTTTCATACATCAACTAAAACTTATATTATCTGGGACTTCTAGGCACCACCCTATTGGCTATGGCTGCCTTTTGCAGCAGTTCTCTCTTCTTTGTCTGTTTCTTGTAACTTTTTCATCTCTTTTCATAATCTTTGTATTTGGAGTGGATCATGACTTTGTATGGCTCATTTGTTGGTCGTGGACGCCAAACTTTTTGTGGCTTCAGTGATATTTTTACTACTTTTTCTCCTGTGTTTGTCTGGAGATCCTACTTGTAACCATGGCTGCATTGTTTACATGTGAACTCAGCTGTTAGCAGCCTGTAGCATGTCAATGCTAACTGATGTAAGGCCTGATGTCTTCCCACAAGGTGAGGAGAAGGAGGGGAGGACGACGTGCTGGTTCTCAGGTGTGAGCTAAGAAGTGACGACATGGACCTGTCCTTCCATCCATCGTTATTGAGAACGTAAGATCTATCTCCACTAAGATGGACGAGCTAGTTGTGCTAACCCAGCAACAGAGGGAATACCAGAAGGCAGAGTAGCATCATGCTTTTCACAGACATAGCTAACGGAGCTAACATCAGACACCAACGCCACATTGGAAGAGCTTTGCCTGCTGTGAGCAGACAGGATCTAGGAGACAGAGATGGAGCATGACGGAAGAAGCTCAGTCCTGGACCCTGTGGAGGTGGAGGCTGGCTGAACTGAAGAATGGTGGACAAGCTGTCAGCATCTATTTTCTTATGGAGCTTTTTGCACTTTCCATACACTTTCTTACTTTTGTTTTCTTGATTGCTGCTGTGACTTTAATTTCGTTGCACTTGTTACAATGACAATAAAGTTCTATCCTATCCTATCCTTCTTTATTAATTGTCCATCGCGACTGAGTTCAGCAACAAAACATGACATGAATGGTACTATGCGCATGTATTTAGAGTGTAGAAACATAAGCACTACCTTTTATGAACAGCCATCTGTCTTCGCTGCTTCTCAGTCTTAGCAACCATTTTTCCACTGACCGATCGTGCAAGAAAACCCTCCTGGATGCCAACCAGCTCAGCAACCCTCTTCATGGATGATGATAGCTGTTCCCAGAGACAGAAGAACTGATACCAGTCGATGGTGGTCCACTCTGCGTACAGCGGTGTGATCTGAGGAGCATTTAGATTCAGATTCTGTGTTTTAAATAGTCTTTAAAGAATGATGATGGGGTGATATAAGGAGTGAATGAACAAAGAGGAAAACTTTTTAACAAGAATTCATCAAAGATTAGGGTACCAGATAAAGAATGTGCAAGTCATTTTCCAGAACGAAGCCCTTCATGGCTCGCTGCAGATCTGCAAATATTCCCAGAGCCTCAGGGGGGGAAAGGGACGATGACAGGGTGGCAGCACCCAGCTGGGTCGGACAATACCGCTCTCCTGCGCAAGCAAAGACATCAGAGTAAATCTCTGGTTTGTACACTCAAAAGAGGTTGACTTTAAAATAAATAAATAAATACGTTTCCTGTTTCTCGGATCCTTAATCAAGCAAGAAAACTTCATCTCAGTGGTTAAAATTATTTTAAATTAAAAGTTTTCTGTAAAAAAAAAAAAAAGGCTGGTTGAAGATTAAAGTACCTTCCACCTCTCCCTGGATACTGATAAATTCATTCTCCATCAGCCATTCCACACAGGCTTCAATAGCTCCTTTGTTCGCTTCTTCATTCGATTCATTCTTTCTGTCACATTTCATGCTGGCAGCCAGCAGAGAGCAGGAAGCGTACAACCTCACATCCTGAGGAGTGCTAGCAACACCCCCAACAATAATCTGTGGAAGTGGAAATTCTTTAGGAGTTCATTTTGATGTTTTATGTCACATTTCAGTCTGAGGTTCTCAGTCAATTCAGTTAGCAGTTTACCTCCAGGATAGCTCTCAGCATGCTGGTGGTGACACCCTCTCCTTCTCTTTTCACCAAGCAGCTGCTGATTGGTCGAAGTGAACCCTTCAGGAGAGACACACCTTTCTGCCGCTCTGCCTCCTTACACACTAACACGCTCTCACCTGAAAGAGGCAACCAAGGAGTTGTAAAATTAAAGCTTTTTTTTTTTATAAACTTCGAGTCATTATCAAGCTTTCCCAATCCTCCCAACTTACCTGTGGTGTCCACTCCTTTTCTTCCTGCTCGTCCAGACATCTGTTTGTAAGTGAGAGGATCCAGCAGGTGTCCGTTAAAGGTAGGTGTTCGAATGATGACTCTACGAGCTGGGAGATTAACCCCTGACGAGAGGGTGGAGGTGGCAGCAAGGACTCTGAGCATGCCCTGACGAAAGGCTCCCTCCAAGACATCTCGCTCATCGAAAGTCAAACCTGCACACACAAACTTCATCTCATTTATATACTCAAAGACAGTTTTCTCTCTGCTGCAGTTTGTGTGGGTAAGAGGAGGTTTGAGCGCAGTCACCTGCGTGGTGGAAGGCCACTCCCCAGGGCACAGTTCTCTGCAGAATGTGGTCTAGACCAGCTGGAGTTCGTCTCAACTGGGCAATAACGTCCACCAGTCCATCCTGGTCCAGACTCACCGGCTCAGGCTCTGCTTCACCCTGACGCTCTTAAAGAATGAGACCAGAATCCAGAACTGAAGAATAAATCTTATATCACTTCATGCTACAGTGACAGTATGCTTGCTCACAGTTAAATATAGCATGCACAAAGGTTAAATGATAGTATATATAAATCCAAAGTACCAGTGTGTCTGAGGTTGTAGAATTCTCTAGCGATACTGTCACACAGTTTCTCACACCAGTTCTTTGAGGGACAGAACAGCAAGACAGAGCGTCCTTCTCTCACAGTCTCATAGCACAGGCTCACTATGTGGTCATCATCGCCCTAAATCAAAGTGCAAATTAAAACAACACATTTAAATGCTCTTGAGGGAGTCAAAGTAACTTAGAATCCCTTCTGAACTAAATGCACTCACCTTAACGCGAAGCGCAGGAGTGAACTGCCTGACCACAGAAAGGCTCTTGTCATAGATGTTGCAGCCCACCTTGAGGTGCTCCTGAAGGGGTACGGGTCTGTAGTCAGTCTGGTAAAGCTCTGCACCCAACCAGCTGGCCAGTAGGGACAGGTTGGGCAGGGTGGCACTCATACCTATGATCTGTACACCCTCAGAAAGAGACCTGCAGAGACAGTTGTAGAGATGTTTGCTTGTACCTGTAGCATGGGACAAAGGATTGAATTAAAAACGAGACACAAGATAAGAGTAGAGTAATGGACACAAACCCTGTGGTGTTCTGCTTCTTTGCAATAAAGCGGATCTTAGTCAAGAGCAGCTCCAGAAGATATCCCCTCCCAGAGTCTCCCACCATGTGTAATTCATCAACCACCACCATACCTAAGAAGACCAGTTATATGCTTAAAAACAGTATAATATGCATTACACATAATAGAAGACAGTTATTACTAGTATTTTACCTAGTAGACCCATGCTGTCCTCTTCAATGAGTCTATTAATTAAGGAATTTGCCTTTTCTATGGTGCAAACGGCCACATCCAGAGCTTTGAATCCTCCTGCAGCTGACGTGCTGCCCATGTATCCCTCCACACAGACTCCTGCCTCTTCAAACACGCTCTACAAGATCAGAGATACAAGCCTGCTAGTCCAACAAAGATAACACAATATGAGGATTCAAAGATGCTACTAATCTCTCACCTGGAGGTAGTGCATCTTCTCTTTGGCAACAGACACAAACGGGAGAATGAAGAGAGCTTTTCTTTTCGTCTCCAACACTCGCTTCAGCATCAGCAGCTCTGACACTAGAGTTTTTCCAGCACTTGTCGGCGCTTTAGAGATATTAAGATGTGAAATAATAAAGAAAGACTGACTGATAATTGAAATTGTGGTGTTGAGAGATGCTAAGTTTTTTACCTGAGTACACCAGGTTCCCTCCCTGTAGAACATCTCCCACAGTGAGGCACTGAGCCTGCCATTCAAACATATGGGTCACTTTGTGTTTTTTATAGCGCTCAAGGACAGGTTTTGGTAAACCCCAGCTGGAGAGGAGCAGCTTCTCGGCTTGTCCCGCAGGAGCATGCAAGGCAAGACCTAGAGAAAAGAAAAGAAATTAAATCCAAAATCCCATCAAAATTAAAACTTCAGTCTTGTAACAAGTTGTATGACTGCAATTGACTCCCTCACCTGGCTGATGTACTGTGTCATTCAGACTGCTGAGGTCGAGCCCACTGGGGACTGTGAGAACAGAGGCAGATTGATTCTGCATTGACTGCTGGAGTTTGGCCTTCTTCATAGCTGCTGCGAGACGGGTGGGGCTGAACAAGATGTACTCCCTGGATGCATTCGGAGATGGATCTGCATTTGTGTTCGTCTCACGAGGAGAGATGGTTGTCACATTCTGCCTATCAAATGACATGAAGAAAGGAATGGGTTAACAGAATGATAACCATGATTAAAATGAGAGTTACTGTGATGATGAAGATTTACTTGGAGTGGATGACTTCCTGTGGGTCATTTTTTATTTCTTGATGGGTTTCTCTGGAGTCCTCGCTGAAGAGAAGCCTCTGAGCAAGATCTGTGCAGTCATCTCTCCATCCTGGTCTTTTGCTGTTCCCACTACGCTTACAGACAACCTCCTGTTTACTGCAATCCCTGTGGGATACTGTGGGCTCAGGTCCTCTGCCACCATTCTTTGAGTTGTCTGTAAGTGATGCAAGAGGTCGTGTTTGGGCAAAGACAGATGATGTTTCTGGCTTTTCCTGTTCATCCCTGCTAACTGTTGCTGGAAAAGCTGCAGGCTTCACTGGGTCAACAGAGTCTAGCACCTGCAGCATCTCTTCATCAAGAGCTAAAGTGGATTCTCCCAGCAAAGAGACAGGTCTTCTGGCCTGTCAATGAAATAAGAAATGTCATCCATGAAATAGAATGAAAGAGATGTTTGAGACAACTGTGTCACACTCACCATGGGCCCCCTGTTCTCCGTTCCGTCTGTTTTGAATGTGGGGTGAGATTTTTCTTGCTGCGGTCTGTCCCTGTCTGGTGGCTCATCTGGAGCTTGAAAGCTGTGCTCAGAAAGGAAAGGTTTCTTGGCAACAGTAGCAGATTTGGCATAATTTTTCCATACTGACCCAGATTCAACATGAAATGAATCCAAACCTACCTTCTTTTCTTCTTGATCTGGTGTTGCCCCATGTAGCTTTTCTTCTTGAGAGGACCCGTGGTGCTCATATCGCAAAAGTGTCAAACCCGTCCGGAGGTGAATTTTATTTATCATGACATCAGTTTCGTTCTGAACACAAGTTTATAAACTCTTTAAAAAATAAGTTTCAAAGAAAATGAAATACAAACAAACACCAACAACTGAAAACAGTTTGCCTAAAAAACTGTAAACATTTTGAAAATCAAAAAAGCCGCCGGATCGCCGCCACAGTGCTCCAGGAAAAACAGTCCGGCGAAATCGAAAGCTGCAATACAAAGGTTCCTCTGACCCTTGCACGGTTTCAGTTCATAAATAATTCAAATTGTATAAAAGTTTATGAATTAAGTTATCGCACTTTATATTCAACACGAAAAAAGAGCAAATGATTATAATTAAGTCTAGGAAATCTTATCATTGACGTAAACGCAAACCAATTTACTCATGCTGTGCATTTAAGTGAAAATATGTCACTCTATGAACGGCAACCTGACCGGGTCAGGGGACAAAAGTATAATCCGCTTTTCTGTCAATACCAATGAACAGAAAAAACGAAAATGGAGCCTTTTTACATAAAAAACAGATTATACTTTTGTCCCCTGACCGTCCTTAATGTAGCTGTTTTTTATTTCCCTGCTAAAAGTTTTATAACGATATTAATATCAGTTCCTAAAAAGCAATAGCTTTTTTACTAAAAAAAAAAAGTAGACCTGCAGTTGTGAGTAACGATCCATTTGTTTTATTTATATATACAAGTGACAAAAGCAGTTTTATTTGACCACTTAAATACAGGAGCAACCACCTAAAATACAAATCTTTAAACATTTTTTGTGAAATTAAGTCAAGCTTTTTCAAAGACTAAAGTAAAGAGTAAATACTTATTCTTCACTTTCTCCCTATGTCATGAACCACAGTTCCGTTGTTACCCTGGCAACACAGCGGCTGGAGGCGTTCTGAACAAAGATCCACAACAGAGGGAAAGGAGTCATTGTAGGTCGGTAACGGCTCTCTGCTCTAGAAGTCACAGATCTTTATCCCATCTGACTCTGAAGCCCTGTCATGTGACACCAACTTGTCCAGCTCACACTTCCGCTTCTGCGTGGAAAAAAGTTGGTTGAAATCTCGGAAAAGTTTGGTCTCTGCAGGAAATTCACACGCTACGTTACAGCTGAAAGAGTAAACTTAATGAACAGTTTGGAAGTGTAATTTAACTTATCGAGTACTTATTTTAAATTCGAAGCATGTCGTCAACCGTGCTGTACAACGACCAAGGAGGAGCGGAGGCTGGCGTCGAAGCGGGTCAGGAGAACACCCCGACCTCCTCCAGCACCGGAGCTGCCTTTGGCCTCTTCAGCGCAGACTTTAAGAAGTAAGTTAGTGTTGCACATGTTCTTTTAACTCCTTATTTTACCTTGAAGTTATCTATGGACGAAGGCTATGATGAAAATTCTGCAGCTAACTTCCAATGTAGCCGACTTGATAAGAGGATATCAAGTCCCTGCATCATCAACAAGCTAGAAAGTGATGGCGACTGGTAGCAGCTTAAAGATGTATCGTCAATATGAAAGTTGGTTTACTTTAAGATCATCTTTGGTGTCTTTTCGGTCGCTTTCTTGTATTTTATCCCCGTGTTTTTGTGTGTTTGTGTTGACATCGCATGCTCAAAAGAGAAAGTGGGTTTTGACAGCTGCTGTATCCAGATTAAAGTTTGTTATTATCTGTTTTACTGCGTTTGTCATGAAGACAGATATCATTTAAAGCGAAAGTGAGTCTTTATTTGTTTAGTTGTTAAGTTCAGGTCAGCAAAACCTCAAGTTATGTGAAGTAATGAAAAACTTGGCTAATATAATTGTAAATAGGTTATTTGTTCATATAATGCCTTAAGTATGTTGCGATGTCCAAGCATGAAACAAGGGTGCGTGGATATAGTTGTCTATGTGTTTATGTACAGTAAGTGCTGTTTGTTTATAAATAATTGTTTGGTTAAGGGGTGGGGATTAATAAGTTTATACTTCATCCTGCTCTTTTTTGAATATATGATTAGATAATGTCTGTTTGTTTTGTATTTTTTTCTGTCTTTGATAGAGAGTTCACTTTGACCTCATGTTTGAAATAAAAATTTCAAAAAAAAAAAAAAAAAAAAAAGTATTTGGAAAAGATTGGCCAGCCTTAACGCTTATATTTTTTGAATCACACTAATGCTCCTGTAAGGAACTTTTAGTTGCTTTCACAGAGTGTCAAAACTGACATAATCTCAATTCATTCTGCTGTTTTTTTTAAACAACTTACATCACTTCATAAGATCTTGTGTCATTGGAAATGTGAAAAAATATGGTGCTGCTTGCAGTTCACCCCTTTGCCTGACATCTACTCTGCAGCATCACTTGTGAGTTATCCATAATAATAGTGTAACAACAGTCAAACTTCTCACTTATGCTCTGTTTTGCTTCTTTAGTCTTTTAAAAGACATGAATATTTACTTCCATTTGTCTCATCGTTACTTGAAAAGGCCTCACAGGAGTTTTAAAGGACCTACATGGTGTAGTCCTATGCATGTCACCATCTTGAGAAATCAATTTTTCAATTTGAATCAGTGAGTTTACAAGGCATAAGTGAGAAACAGCATTGCTTAGGTCTCATTTTTACCATATAGCAACTACTAACAACCAGTAAACCTCAAAGATCAGCAGCAGTATCAGCTACATGTTAAACAAGCCAAGGGATGCCATTAAGTCAAATAAATGTGTTTAGCTTCTTAGTTCTTTCTTCAGAGAGGTTAAAATTCTGCACATCTACACTTGGAACGCTGAAAAAGTACATTATAAACTTCAGGGGGTTGTCTTATTTTGGTCTTTTGGGGCCTGTTATTATTTACAAGCAAATCTCCAAGTTGCATCTTTGTTAGCAGCTATTTTTCTGGTTGAGATTTGGATTGCATACAGATGCTCCTGCATGTAACTTTTGATTAATCTGTGAGCGACCTGTATCATACAAATTACCAGTGTAAGCTACTAGGAAGTCATTCTTGTTGTGAAATGAAACACTGAGATCAAATCACAGATTCATATGTGAAATAACATTTTCAGAGCTTTATTTTATTGCTCTCTGAGCTCTTGAAACTGTATGTCAGTATGTTTTGTATATGTTTCAGGCTCAGTTTACAAACCTGCCACAAGAGGGCAGCAAATCATAAAAGACTGTCTTTCCTCTTTTAGTAATATCTTGCAAAATCAGTGTTTATGCAGCTTACTGGACTCTGGTTTCACGCTCTGGGTTTGTGATATTAAGCTGCACAAACCACACAAGCTCATGTACAGCTAGTGATGACTAATCAGATTTGAGCTGCTTGGTTTTTGCCCAGTACTGCCTCTTGTGTGCTCATAAATCCCATTAACAAATGCTCTGTCACTGGATTTTCTGGGTTTTGAGGTTGCACTGCAGCTTCTCTCTGTGTTTAGTTTTGATCTGCAGACAGAATCTACATATTTATGACCTTGTTTGTGTTGCTCAGTATGCCAAAGTGACTTGATAATCTCCCTCACATGACCATCTACTAAGTGAGGAAGGCGAGGTCATGATGCCTGGTTACTTCAGTAGGCCAAACTAGGAGTCCAGAAAGAAAATAAAAGAGCATGAAAGATGCTTCTGTCTGTCACAGTTCACAAAATCAGGGCTCGTGCATCCTAGCACATATTTTTTGCATATTTGCGAAATTAAAACATAGCCTGAGGCTGCATATTGAGCTGCTCCTGATGAATGAAGTTGTGTTTTTGTGACATTCCTGCTGTGTTTTAATCCTCCAGCAGTCATCTTCTTGCTGACTGAGAGCTCTGTCTGAGCTCAGGCCTGGAAACATGTGACTAATTTGTTATCTGTGACTGAAGAGGTATTTCACAGTGGCTGAGTGGTTGGGTTGTATGGATTTGTAGTGCGGTTTGAGCTGCATGAAAGTTTGGATTCTGATCTTAAATATAATTTTTGCTGGCTGTCATTGGCCTGTTTTATATTGGTCTATAAATCAAGGCACTCTTTGATTCTTTACAGAAAAATCAGTCACATTTCAACCCGTGAAGAGGAAAATCTGTTCATTAATTCTACAGAAATCCTGATTTCTTTTCAATGTTGAAAATGCTGGAAAAGTACAATCAGTTCTGGGCAAGAAAGAAATGGTTTCAGCTTGATAGCATGTTTAATGTAAAAAAAAATTAAGAGAACGGCCAGAAAGAGATATTTCTATCTGAAACGTATATGTGCATGATCAAAAAAGCTGGTCATTGTTATCTCTAAAACTAAATAGATGATTGTTTGCAGCCCTAACAATGGATTTGCACTCTCAGTCGGCTTGATAATCAAACATAACAATCACACTTTTGCCATCGGATACCAGACAATAAAAAATAATATTAAGAATTAAGGATTATTAAGGATTATTTTACCTTCTTTTTCTGAAAGAAATCCTTGTTTGTGGACCTTCATGTGCCCAATAACTAACTGGTCCAAACTCTATTTATGGCTAAAAAATATGATTCTACATGTTATTGTTTGTGTTTTAAACCTGAATTACACATCTTATATTGTTTCAAAGCTATAGTGCAGGACTAAAACTTCAGGTAAGGGCTGTAATGCTTTACTACCTGGATGTAAACAATTACAGCAGTCAGATCTTGTATTGGAGTGAATTCCTAAGTATTTTTTATCTCGAAAATGTAGACAAAGATGTTTAGCATTTAATCACTAAACATGAGCAATGAGAAACCGGCACAGGTACAAGGTCGTTAACCTGCTGCTGCTGGTGCTAATTCTGCTAGCTTTAGCAAAACTCGGCAAACGGATTGCCTAGATGTCACATTAGTAGGGATGGGTATGCTGTTATTGTTTCTGATTATCGATCTGGTTCTTTATCGATTCCCATATCCGTTCCTCCTCTGGAGTTTCTGTATAACAAAAGTCTGCCTTACAGTTTTTCTGAGCCAACGTTTTATTGAGTTGATTAGTAAATAAATATGACATAGATATGGCATTTTTCAACGCCCCAAGTCATTGAACATGCTCATGTTTTTATGAACAGTAAGCTGAATGGTTCAGTCTATAACTCATTAACATGGGTGAAGTTCACTCTTGGGGCAGTAAACAGTCACTCACAATCCATTAGGTGTCAAAAGGTACCGAGAGATGAGGGGAGGTGCTGGGAGATGCTGAGCACTGTTATATGTCAAAAGAAGTCTGATCCACTACAGCACTCTCCGTGAATTCAGCATAAACGTTTGCTGGAGTTTTATGAACAGATCATGAACACAGAGGCTTGTACTGTTCCCACAATGGCATGAAGGGATTCATTTCTTTTGGGAATTGGCTTTAGGGATAGAGTTTAAAGCAAAGTTTACTCTGCTGAAAAAAAAATTGGAGGTAAATTTGAAGGTAATTAGTTAATTTTTTTAAAATCATAAAATAAGTTCAAAAATTTCGAAGTTGCACCATGGAACGTGAACTAGCTCATTTTGTTTGTTATGAACTACATTTATAAGCTAGCCTACTTTTTGTTTTTAGCCATCACAACACTGGCACTGCAGAAATTGCACTTTGTGTAGGGGTGTAACGGCACACAAAAATCACGGTTCGGTACGTACCTTGGTTTTAGGGTCACGGTTCGGTACATTTTCAGTACAGTATGGAACAACACAAAACCATTTGCTTGTTTAGCATGTTTATTAAACCAAAAACTTGCCATTATACAGCGAGGGGGGAGGCTCTTCAAGCTCCAGTTGGTCGTTGGCAGCAGCCATGATGCACAATTCAGACACAAGCCCCTGTGACTATGGAAGCTCTTTGATATTCATCTTCTGATTGCCTCACCGTGAGATGTCACGTCCACATGATATGCACATGATCGCAAAGCACGAATCACAGACCACTTTCCTTATGAATATTAAAACGCCTTCCCTGCTCAGCCAATCATAGACGGGTACTCACATGAATATTAAAGAGCCATGTGCAGCGGCTAATATAAACTTACTGTACTCATTTGAATACAGCACTGTACCGAACCAAACGGCCTTATGGAGCGGATACATGTACCGTTACAACCCTAGTCGTTAGCATCCTTTTTGGTAAAGTGAAGCCAAGCTTTTGACTGTTAGGACCCCTCCGCCACTGTCTTGGAAATTCTGCTGCTTATTGACTGACAAGTGTGATTGATGTCTGGCACGTCACATGATGTTGATGGAAGGTCCAACCCCTTCTTGCATAACCTGAAGAATCAACAAAGGAATCTTTAAGCATAAATGCTAAAGATATCGATGGATCAAACCATTTCTAATTGATTCATAACAGGAAACGGTTATTGATGCCCATCCTTACACACTAGCTGCTTGTGCGCTGCAATTCTGCAGCAGCGCAATACTGCTGTCCTAGTGTGTAATTTCACATTGCATCATGGCGTAGCAGAAGTGGTAGTAGCTCATTGTGTCAGTTCCAACATCAACCACTCATTTACACTCTTGTTACCACCTCCAACTGCAATTTACTGACAAGTGGAAGAACTTGATATTAATAGATATTCAAGAGTCAGAGCCAATTTTTCCTGTGTTATTGCACATTAATGTCATACATGATGGAAACCCGTGGTGAGGTCAGTCTTATCCTCCAATAGAAAGTACATAATGCTCTTTGAAAAGCCTCCTGTACACATATTTTAAAGGCTATTTCCTGACATTGAGCTCAGTATTGTTATCTTTGATGTGGGTCTGTCCAGTCAGCCCAACTTGGCAGCATATTTGCTCCCAGCTCAGTCAAGCTTAAGTGGATTATTGTGTAGTCACAGAGGAGGTGATGAAAAGTAGAACCGTGTTTACCCACCAGTGTTGATAAGGCCCTCCTTTTTCCCCTAGAGGGAAGTGACCACAGTCACACAGAAAGACACAGAGTCCCACATTGAGCCCCTTACAGAGTTAGAGAGCAGGTGAGACAAAGGCGTAAAGATACGACCTCAGCTGACCGGCAGGAAGTTACAGAAGAAACATGGATGACAGGAGAAGTCTTACCTAAGTGAGCCGGCACGACTCTCAGGCATGACTGTGACTTGTTAGAGAGCTGACGGGGCATCTTGTGACTTTTTTAAGCTCCAGAGAAGAGGAAGAAAGAAGTGAATGACAGGCACAACGCCAGCAGAGCGTGTGCGGTTTTCCCCACTCTCTCCAGATCTGACGGTTATGAACAAGAAGAGAAGACAACTGTAAATAAAGGCGAGAGACACACAGCCTGGAGGAAAGTAATTACTACAGCCTCACTTCACTCCAGAGTTGCTTGAAAAACAGACAGTTTGGTTTGTGGACTGGTTGGACAGCTCACTGAGAGGAGGAGTGTGTTTTTGGACAGCTGTGCGGTATGGATGCTGGTTTGGCTTCTCTGCGCTCGGACGCGGTGGGAGCCATGAGGACGGCACTGGTGTCTGCTGAGAACTTACAGCTCAGTTTGAGGAGCGGGATCAGTCAGGAGGAACAGGCCCTCACGCTGAACAAAAACAGCCCCAAGGAGGCTCAGAAAACAGGGTACTGTACTGTAGCCAGACCACACACTGCACTCTGAATGATAGGATACTTACACACCACTAAACTTTGATTGTTTTGCTTTTTGACATGTGTTTGTTGTTTTCTTATCATGGGGATACTCAACTTTAGACTGTCTCCTGACAGGCTGAACTTAATGCTTAATATGCTTAAAATGTGAAATTTAGGTCTGTTCAATAGATGTTGTAAAACTTTAAATTGATATCTAATTGTTCTGTAACCTTGTAGCATGACGTATCTCGTTAAAAAGTAAGTCACACACCCCAGGAAAACTATGTTTTTATTAGAATTGATAAAATCCAGAATATACGTCACACTAGTGTATTGGACGTGGTCAGTTTTTGGGATGTCTCGTAAGGAAAAAGGTGTTAACTGTCTGGAGTGCCATTAAAGTTTTCATGCATGAACAGTCAGAAATGTGCAGTTTCCGTGCAGCTGTGAAGCTCTTGCTCATGTCATTTTTCCCGCTATCCTGCAAGCTACTTGTACGATAGCTAACTGCTAGCAGTTGTAGATGTAAGGTGTGGATAGAGAATGTTATAAAACGGCGGTATTTTGGTTGCAGGACGTAGGACAGGTGTGTAGGACGCAGCTGACTTTAAGTAACAGAAAGGGTTTTACAATTGATGTTACACTCTATCAACGAAAACACACATTTAACATAGTGATAAATTAATTTCATTCATCAAAACGAGGCTGTAGACCAAGTGTCTGCTACACAGCTGTCCGCTATTGTCCCAAAAATCCTGCAAGTTGCATCATTTTGTTTCGTTTTTTGCATTATCGCTCCAAACATTGAGCCCCTGTGTGAGACAAACAGCTGGTGCAGTCTCACAATGGCAACGTGTGTTTGCATTAGCTGTGGAATGAGCGTTGTCATGTCATGTGAAGGCAGATTTAGGAGAAACTGGTGCTCCTGTTCATTTTGGGTAAAGTTAACTTTCTTGCTGTTTAGTTGCTGTTGATTGAAGAGGTTAACTCTGGCTCATACAGGATTTAAGTGTTTGCTCTATAGGCGCCGGAGTGACCACTGCATGTGTATCCTGTGACCTGTGAAGCAGACACATATGTTGCATACATGCAGCTTTCACACCACCTTTGGTCAAGCTTTAACTCCTCAAACTGATTCGTCAGCGGTGCTCACTCTAGTGTGTCTCATATATGCTGTAAAAATAAGACTGTTTTTTTCTTCACTCAGGAATGAAGACCTTAAAGAGATGCTGGAAAGCAACAAGGAGTCGCTCAAACTGGAGGCCATGAAGAGAGTCGTTGGAGTGAGTGCATTATTCATTGTAAATCTCTCATTCTATTATGAATGAAACAGTTTGTAGCTCACTCTGTCTCTTTGTTGATCTGTTTCCAGCTGATTGCCAAAGGGAAAAATGCCTCCGAGCTGTTTCCTGCTGTGGTGAAGAACGTTGCGAGTAAGAACATCGAGGTATGACATTTAAAGTGAATCACACACAGCAGCTGAATCGTCATGTTTGCCGTGTTTCTATGAGTCATTTAATTAGAGCTCACTACCACAGCATGTGATGGGAACTCCCTCTCACAAAACAATATGGAAGTCATGTGGTTTGGCTTCACATGAAAGCTTTCTTGCTTTATTGAGTTAGAGTTTATTTGTTTTATTAGGTTTGTTTAGTATCAAACAGTCAGAAAAAATCATAAAAGGGAAAAAAAAAATTACCAAAATTTTGGAAAAAATTTGAAATATTTCACGCACCTTCATTTTGAAGATGATATTCATGAGTATTGTTCTCAAAACATGATAACTAAGCAGCAACTTCTGGTCTTAACTGATGCAGAAGAGTTAAAAACTGCAGTTCTTTTAGTGTCCACTAGAGGCTGGCTGCAGAAACACCAGAAACCACATACACAAACATGCAAAAAAGGTGATCTTTACACCAAAACTAAACATAGTTGCTGCCTGGTTTCAAAAAACAATTTTGGAATAAATAGCTCACCTCTCTATCAGCACACTGCACATGACCTCTGACGACGATGGGTTTTAAAACTCTGTATCAAAAAACAAATGGGTGATGTCATATATATATTATTCTAGAATCTTTTTAATTTAACTTGGAAATAACTTTTGGAGATTACAAATAGCATTTTCAAGAGGGTCCTGGTCCAGATTGGCAGGGGTATACTGTAGGTACTGGCAGCAGGTACTAGCACAAGATCCCATATTATGCACTGCAATTATTTCAAGCTTATGGGTCAGACAATTGTTCATTCAAAAATTTTAATTCTGTTTTCTGTTTTTGGGCTCTTTAAAATGAAAAATATATTTATTAAATACCAAAGAGGAGAAATAGAGAGGTACAACAGTAAAATAGTTGAAGAGCCAAGAATTCTCTTTATTGTCATTTTCCAGTCTTATATGCTGATACAGTCAAAATGTTAACATGCACACAGCAGTCATAGCCTGATCGTAAAGTCACAGAAGATGATCTGTTCTTTTCTGCGTTTGTATGCAGAAAAAAGAATCTGATGAGAAGCTGTGACCCCTTATGTTTCTTACATTCTGTGTTTTCGTTACATGACATGGTGTTTATTTGTTGAGTTGGAGCGCAGCTACCACATTTATCATGGTCATCTACTTCCTCTTCCTGACATGCCATGTCCTACCAAACCCAACCGCAGTCCGATTGCAATCACATCATTGAGGTGTGTTAATAGAGCTATGCTAAGTCTGTTCTCAGTCTGTCTAAGCTGTTAACATGCATTTTGATAGACCACCCTCATGCTGACTTAACTCATAGTCAGATTTCTTAAACTGCAAGTAAACACACTGAGTGAAAAAAAATACAGTTTCTTACCGACTTGTACCATTGTGTTCATTTCAAAAGCATCTTCAAAAACAAGTCTAAACATTAAAACAGAAACACAACTTTAAGACACAATATGTAAGCAGCAGGAGTAGAAAAGTAATCAGAAACAAAGTTAAATGAGTTTGAAAAGCATTTTTATGAGGTCCACCTTGACCCATGTCTACCTGCCAAGTGACCATTAGAGGAGCTGAGATGCTACACCAAAAGTGAATACAACCACTGTTAGCTCGTGGACTGGAGCTTTGCCTTTTCACAGCTGCATTTTTTTGGTGTTCTGAAGTTATGAATTATGATAATGTTGGAGCAGGAAAAGGAAAAGCTGTGGAGTTTTAGTGCATGATAACTGTAGTAAAATTTAATTTAGCTTTAAAATGAGCATAAAATCCTAAGTTAATTATCTGCTTCACTCACAAAGGCTTGAGGCTAAAAGCAGAGACTATAAACTGATCAGGGATTCACTTTTGTAACTCTTAAATCATGTGAGAAGAAGGTTAATTTTTCATGGAGTCCACAGACAGACATATTTTGCAATCACTAGTGTCGCCCCCTGCTGGCTGATGGAAAGAACCCACGAATAAAGCACCTGAACCCTGTGCCCTGCTGAAATCAAACCACAGATGTTTGCATTTAGCGCTTCCCTGTAAACAGCTCCTCTATCGTTAAGTAGGGCCGGATTATTCTTGTTGCATGCTGTTAAAGGACAGAGCAGTCAAACAGAGTCTGCGTGTAAAAGCTACACCCCTAAATCATGTTATATGTGTGAGCGGTGACAGACTTGTGCTGCTCTGACTGCCTGAACACTAAGCAGCAGCTTCAGAGGGTTCCCGTTCTCGGAGCCTGTGAATATTGATCATCAGCAGCAGAATAATCAGGTAGCGTGAGGGGCAGCATGCAGGCGGGGGGCCTGAAGCCGGCCGCTGTGTGTGAGGCATGCAGCCCAAGCAGCTCATGGCGGGGTAAGGGAGCAGGTGGGTGGAGGTAATTGGCGGCACAGAGTCCAGAGTCACGTCTCCTCTCTGCTGCCTCAGATACACCAGCTGCTAAGGTAGAGACTGCTTCTCTCTTGGCTTTTTGTCCCAGCGCTCCAACATTTCCCTCACTGACGGCATAAAGCACTAAAAATGGCCACCATTGATCCTGTCTAATTCGAACAGAGAAGGTTATTGACAGCGCTGCGTGATTTAATGTCAGTGGACTTTATTTACTTATATCTGCTGCTTGACGTTATTTTAACTCTACTCTACGTGTGTATAAGTGTGTGTATTGGCATCTCTGTGCTTTTCTGTGCAGCTTGATCAACCTTATTAGATTCAAGGAAAGTTGTCCAGCTTGTTAAGGCTGATCAGGTCTATATAAAAGTGCTTCATGGACAGTAAGACTAGATATTTCTAGGTTATCGAGTTTTTTTGACTTGTCCCCAGTTTTATACATTTTGGAGTCTAATTGACCAGTGGATGAGAGCCTTTCTTTGCTCTTAGATTTAACATCCCAGATGGATCTCTGCTAAGACTGAACTCCATGTTTAAGCATAAGATGCTTTTTGAAAACAGGTGTTTCACTGCAAAAAACTGAAATCTTATCGAGTGTTTTTGTCTAATTTTCAGTTGAAAATGTCTTTTTAGACTTAAGATGGGCCACATTCACATGACTAGCCCAGAAAAATGTCTTATTTCAAGTTATTAAAGGCAAAAAGGAGGTCTGAATTGCTTATAACAAGTAAAAGCATTTGTTAATGGAACAAGAGAATACATACTTGTATTAGTACTCTAGTTTCAAGCTAATTTTCTAGCAAATTTTTCTTGTTCCTTTGGCAGTATTTTTACTTGTTGCAAGCAATTTAGACCTCATTTTTGTCTTAAAAAAACTTGAAACAAGACTTTTTCTGGACTGATAAGTCAAATGTAGTTTAAATCCAGTCTGATGAGACAATTTTACTTAAATATGCAGGAAACACTTGATAACATTCCAGCTTTTTGCAGTGTACTTTGCTCTCTTAAAGCTACCACACCGAGTGAGTGATTGAATGAGTGAATAAATGAGGTTTTTGCACAGCTAACAATGCCTTAAATGGTTAGTTTGTGTCACCCTGTGTTGAAAAACACTGACAGACTCAAACTTGTAATGATTCAGATTCACCTTTCAGTGCTTCTGCATTTGCAGTGCCTGTTTTCAGTGCGTAACCAGTTCAGTTAAGCATTTCACAAGTGTCCAGATTGCAAGAACACTTTCATCTGCAGGTGTTTCCTCTCAGTTTGGAGCAGTTAAACTTTTTGAAAAACATCTGTGCTCGTCAAGCTCACCTCTCAGTCATTATTGGTACCAAAAAGGGGCGGGGCTAAGGAGTTCAGATATTTATTTGGAACTTGTGGGTGAATTTCTGAGCAGTAGAAATAGTTTAGCTCCCATCTGGAGCTATAACATGCTATTTTCAACAATTTACTTTTTTCAAACAGTTGTTTTCCCCACAAAGAGACAGAGTCATAAATAAAAAAAGCACATTGAACCATTTTTGTGAATAAAGCAAACTGAAAGGGATATAAAATAAAATCAAGCTAAAATTAATGTCCCTGTGAGGACCATCTAAAGTGATCTCGAAAAAGTCTACCTTTTACGTGTATACTTGATCATAATGCACAGCTTAAAATAAGATTATGTTTACTGATATAGACTGTTTCTAGACCTGTGTTTTTCTCACCTGAAAACGTTTTCTGTGATGTACTTTGTAGTAATGGTGGACACTGGAGCCTAACTGTCAGAAAAAGGACAGAAGAGCAGAAGAAAGCTGATCTAAAGAGTGATAGAGGATGAGCTAAAGGCTAAAAGGGCTAAGCTGTTTGTGATAATGTTAATTCCAACTCACATGCAGCAGTTATTCTGCGGTGGTCTTGAGAGTCAGTCAATAAAATGAAGAGTGAGGTTACGTTAGCTCTGCTTGGTGAGACTGGAGTTGGTAGATGAGCGCTGGCAGAACATAACCAGGATTCACAAACATTACACATTACAGACACATCTCAGAGCACCAGGCTGTGAGTAGTGCGAAATATACCCGGGAAAAACGGACAAAGTTTGCTTGTTGTCACATTTCAAACCGTAGCTCTACCTAACTGTTAGGAAATACCTTACCTCGCTGCGTCGTATCCAGTAAAAAGTTGTCTTAAACAAAGGAGAGTTAAAAAGATCTGATTTCCATTCATTTCCTTAAAAAAAAATCACCTAAGAGTCACGTCTTCACGACAGTGTGTGCGACTCTGGGTCGATAACCATAAAATTAATAATATTTGCCAGGAACTGGTTGCTTGGGAATGAACCATGAATGCAAAGGGTGAGTCTTTGATTTTCTCTGATTGGACAGTCCAGCTGAAGTGTGAAGACCCATACTTGTTGTTACTGAAATCCAAAATTTTATGGCATCAACAAGACACTGAAATTATGGTTGTGGGCACCGCCAGCTTAAAACAAAAACCCTGTTGTGAACTGACGCTCTTACTACAGGTGTTCCAGTTTGTGATTTAACACAGCATTATGGCGTTATAGCAGCATGAGAGACGAGACTTGTAAACAAACAGCCTGATCTTCACAAACACTGTCTCATACAGTGCTTTTCCATTTTGCCGGTGCCAACATTTACAGGGATGACCTTTAGCTTCTGTTTCAGTCTCAGATGCTGGCTCAGCAGATGTTTAAAGTCACCTAGTTAAGAAAAAAGGACACTGTGATGTTCACAAACCATCTACAGAGGCAGATGTAGATGAGGAATTTTTCTTTTGTGGCAAATCCTGACACTTTCTCCTGCAGGGTTTCTTTTAAAGTCAGCCTGTTTAGTAGCTGTTGTCAGTCATATCTTCATATCTGGTCATTTAAACCTTTAAACATGGTGGAAAAGAGTCCAGAGAGTACCATAGTTCTCCTTTAACGGTCTTTAGAGAGTGGGAGGTGTCTCCTGCTCCTTTTATGGTGAGTAATGCTGTTAATTCCCGCAGTAATGAGCAGAATGATGATGGAGAATTGAGGAGCTCTGCTGCAGGTCAATACTGACTGCATTAGAAGGTGTGCTGCTGATTACTAATTCAATGATTGGACCTAAAATGTGACCTGACCTCAGCCTCAAATCATCTCTAAAATGCATTTATAAAAAGTTTTTAAAGGTTGTCATTATTTCTTATCACCAGATTCATTATTTTTGAGTCTACAGTCTTATAGGAGATGATGGACTGTGATAATTCTTGATTTAAAAAGCTTTTGCAGCCTTTGACCTCCAGTTAAATTTGTCAGAAAGCAAGACAAATATTATGTCAGGCTTTCCTGTGAGAAAAGAAGAAGTTAGGAGCCAGAACAGGAGACAAGAGGGGGGTGAAAAAAATTCAATGGCAATTTCTGAAAGAATAAAAAACCATAACCTTGTTCTGCGCCTGAAACAACACGACACAGAGTCTGCAGCTGGTGATAGCAGGAAAAACTTTCTACTCCAACTTTTTTCACCCCTAGGAATAATAAACTTCAACATCCTGCAGAAAAACACTAGACTGTGAGCAGACTCTCCCTGTTGTTTTATTCAATATTGTTGGTTTTGTTCTCTTTAAAGCTGCACTCCTTTTTTTCCTTCCATGTAGAGGTAAAAACATGCAGCACGTCCTGTCGCTTTAAAGTTTCAGATCACAGCTGCTTTCACAGATTGTTCTCCCCATGTGCTGCATTAATTTTCCTCCACAGCTGTTTGGATTGATTGTTTGGTGTAATTGTCCTTTGCAGCTTAAGAAGCTGGTGTATGTGTACCTGGTGAGGTACGCAGAGGAGCAGCAGGACTTAGCTTTGCTGTCCATCAGCACTTTCCAGCGAGCCCTGAAGGTAATCCTAACTTCACATACATCAATCTTTATTTTAAAAACATTTCTTTAGAAAGTTACAACAGTTTTTGTTCTCTCCCTGCTGCAGGATCCAAACCAGTTTATCAGGGCGAGCGCTCTCAGAGTTCTGTCCAGCATTCGGGTGCCTATAATCGTCCCCATCATGATGCTGGCTATTAAAGAGGCAGCCGCTGATCTTTCCCCGTACGTCAGGAAGACATCAGCTCATGCTATCCAGAAGCTTTACAGGTAAAACTCTTTACATCAGGGGAAGTTTTAGTGCAGTAGCTCTGATGTCACTGGGTCAGGAGCTAAGAGGCTCTGTTATCTTCTCTTAATCTTTAAAAGTGACAAAAAAAAAATAAAGAAGTCCTCATGAGAAAAATTTACAATGAAGAGTTCAGTTTCACATTTCATTGAACAGCAGATACCAAGAGATAATTCTTTTTTAAGACTAGGTTTGAAGTATTGGCATAATAATGACAAAGTGCACTTATTTTTTTGCTCCATTGCATACAATTTAGCATTTTATTTAAGTGTTTTGCACCCAATCAGGCAGTAAAAACCTTAAAGAGATAGTATTCTTTTCAAACTTAAAAACAAATATCAAGTTGAAATATTGGCAACTGCTTCTGAATGTGGAAGAAGTTTCTCACCCCCAAGCCCAAGTGTGTTGGATGCAGGCTGCTCCGGGCGCTTTGATCAAGAGGCCACATGAGAATAAAGCAAAAAGGACACAAGACTGGCTCAATTTGTGACATCACTAATCTGTGAATCTTAACTCAACAAATGGAAAAGGTTTTGTTTTTGTCTTGTTTTTTTTTCTGCTGACTCAGATACATGGAAATACTGGAGTTAGCCTCCAGAGTGCTGGGTTCCAAAGTGCTTTTAAGTTCCTTAAAGAGACAGTAGCTAAAATGAGGGTTTTAAAAAGCACCATCCTGAGGTTAATAGAGAGTTTTTTGAGCTGTAAGTCTCATGAAGCTACTACAGAGCTGTCAGGTGTTAAATCCCCCATCAAGGTGAACAAAGGACACTACATGTTGTGCACTCTCCAATCTTCCCACACCCAAGAAAAGCCAGTGAGCACAGTATCACAAGCTAGCCTGACGAGAGCAGTTCCTAAAATAAGAGACAAATACATCCCTTAATCCCAAACTTACCTACAAGCAATTAAACAAAGAAGGTGATTTTTATTGAACTTCAAAACAAAAAGCTTCAAAGGTGAAAGAGAGGGCCTTAAAAAGGGTGATGTCGCCAGCTCCTCCAACCCTGACTCAGCAATCACCCTTGAGGATCCAATCACTGCTCATCACCTATAGCGCACACACACACACTTGTCACAACAGAGGGAAAATGTAAAGCCTGAAAATGAGCAAAATTTCTCTATATTTACATGATTTACTCTTTAAAAACGATTGTATTTGACGTGAGTTAAGAGTGAGCAATTTACAAAGTTTATATCTGCTCTTTCTTGGGAATGACCAACTGAGTAAATCCCCTAGATATCCAGTCTTGCTATTGGTTATCAAACTCAAGTTTATTTCTGTGAAGGTTAACTCAATAAACAAATGTATTTTGATGCAAAAAAATATACAAAGAGGCAGAATGTTAAAGGAGGAAGCATACAACATCAGTTATTCTACTCCCAGGGTACTGTAAAGGAAAAGGATTACACAATATGTGTAACAAAAGAGCTGTATAGCTACGCAGAAATGTTCAAAGTTATGTCAAGTGCCAAAATCTAAAAGATGAACTTTAAAGACCATTGCTGTTAAAACCTTAAACCAATTTGAAAGGTGCAGGAAAAGATCAGTCAAGAGACAAGTTTTTATTTTTCACCTCTAAAGGAGCAGCAACTTTGAAAAATCTATTAGTAGGTTGGAAGAAATGTAGATTTCGTCCGCAAGGGGTGCCAAAATTGACAGAGTGTGAAAGTTCCCAACAGTAGCTTTCAGTCCAGTTTCCAAACCCTTAAGGTTCAAACATTGTGCTGCAATAAGGGATACATTTTTCATGATTAAGCACTGCATTTTTTGTCATCAGCTGATGTTTTTACTGCCTGAATGATTGGCATGAGTGAATCCATCACGTTTTCATGTTCTTTGAATTATCCCATCCTCATGTCTCTGTCCGTCCCTGTGTTCTCTTCAGCCTGGATCCAGACCAGAAGGAGCAGCTGATCGAAGTCATAGAGAAGCTATTAAAAGACAGAAGCACTGTAAGTACATCCTGACCACTGGAGGGCGCCCTAGTCAAACACTTCCCCCTTCTCCTCTCCATCCCACAGCTCATTCGGCAATGCCACGGTTTGTTAACACCCACTTAAACCCACACATCTTCAGATGCTCCTTGTTAAGTGTCCATTTGGAAGGAATTTTCGCACTGATGCTAGTGTCAGCCTAATTTTCTCAAAGGCCAACTTCTTCTCTTTTTTTCCTCTTAAAATGCTCCGTAAATGAGTTGGACTCTCAAACTCTGTGTTTGGAGCGGGCACAGACACAATGCAGGCGGTGCATTAGGAGTCAGCAGGCAGCACATTAATTTGAAGAGGTCACAGTGAATACTAAAGGCGCTTAAATGGCAATTTCAAATATTTAGACGTTGTTTGCAGAATGCAGAGTGTGCTGTGTTTGCGTGTGCACACTTTGTTTGGATTATGTATTCATAGCGTGTACCTTTTGGTTATACAAACAAAACAAAGCAGCTCAGGCCAAGGGGGGGATGGAGAGCCCAGTACCAGATGCATAGCATATTTAGCCCCAGACGCTAACGAAGACAGATGACTTCTCCCCCGTTTGGAGCTCGCATTGTGAGGCTGGGGACGAAGAGAGAGGGCACTATCATCACACAGACACACCAGCACTATCGGTCGCTGATGAATGGTGGAAGGCACAAACATAGCGGACACTTAACGTCAACCGAGCTGTGCATTTTTATGTAGCGGGACGGTACGGTGGAGCACTTAGAGCTCCTGAAATGATGGCTGCTGTTGTTGCTGTTTTATAGGGAAACAATGTGAGGAAGGGGTTGTATATGTGCTGTCAGAGGCTCTTAGTGTGTTGTTATGGGGTTTAAGTAAAGGAAGGGTTTAAGTAGTCCTCTGCTTCTCCTAAAAGTTTGTTTACCAGTCAGAGAAGATAACCTCCTTGTCTCATGAGTTTTATTTTAGCTTTGGGTTATAGTTTGTTTGTTGTAAAAAAAACTACAGTTTGAATGATGGTTTTCATTTTTAATGTCTTTTCACACTGAAAATTCAAGACATGGTATTCCCACCCCTGACATTTACATCTTGTCTTTAATACAAATGTCAAAGAGGTGTGATTTTCCAGTTGTTGTCCAATTGAGAGTAGAGTGAGAGCAGGCTGGATTGTAAAATAGTTGTTTTGTATTATTATTTATCCTGTATTGTATAGGAATATAATATTAATGAGGAATATTCTCATTAAGATACACAATAGCCATAGGCTTAAACAAGTTAACATTACCTTTTGATTCTCTAACACTCATCACAAACATGGATGTGAATATTATGCTGATGCAAATGCAAATGTTTTGGCTTTACTTTTCGAAGTGGCCCCATTATCCATCTTTAATGAAATCTGTTTTTGACCAATACATTCGTGCATCAACTTTAAGCAATTCATCTAGATTTGTTTTTTTTGTTCACTTTGTTTCTAAGTTATATTTTGAGATTTTACACCTTTATTTGGAGAGGACACTTGAAAAAAGACAGCAACAGGGCAAAAGGGTGAAAGAATCACATACCGAAAAAAAGGGCCTCAACCTGGGACACCTGCTACATGGGCTTGCGACTTAACCTGTTGACAAAACCCACACTGAGTGGATGTATATATGACTTTCACACCTTGTCTCGTCTTGCATGAAATCATGTCTAAAATTGGGACTTGGAGGTGCAGTGTGTAATATTTTGTAACATATAGTAGAACAGACTTGGTAGAAATGTGCTATAATATTCTTGAGAAATAAGTTAAAATAAGTGTTAAATTTAAAAACTATAATATTATACAGCTAGAAGAGCACTCAAAGAGCACATACCTCTGCCAAGGATATTTTGATTCTTATGCAACACTTGAGTCCTACTTTAATGTTATACTCCCTTTCAGCAGACTGAATAATTTGTTACCTGACAGTGTTGAAAAGTATGATGACTCAGTACATATTTCATATTCCGGATCTTGGGATCCAGAATATTGCCAAGATCTGGATCGTGCTTTTTCACCTGTCAGAAATTATTGTGACCTTGTCTTGTATTGTTTTGCCAAGCAATCCGACCATTTATGGTGGAGTTATATACACTTATGGTGAAAACAGCCCTATCTCACAATGATAAAGAATCCTTCAAAAAAAAATCCTGGATCCAGATGGTGATCCAGATCACCTCCAAAATTCAATCAATTCTTTCTTATCCCATTTTGAACATTTCCTGAAAATTTCATCAAGATCCGTCTGTTACTTTTTGAGTTATGTTGTTGACAGACAAACTCTCCCAAAAACATAACCACCTTGGTGGAGGTAATAATGTAACTATTACTTTTTTTCTCAGCTTATCATAGAATTTTGATCTTTGCAATGATGCAGATACATTAATTTTGTAATCAAGGCTAGCCTGTTAGCTGGCTGTTTCTGGCAAGTGAATTTTAATAAGATGTTGGTAATAGGAGGGAATTTTGCAAAGTGTCTTCAGTTTTTACAGCTAGAAACCCTGAGCTTTATGAAAGCTCAAACCAGCATGTTTCTTCTGTAGCACAGGTTGGACAAACCTAGAAGCATGTTTGTCATTGCATTACATAAGTGTCCTCAAAAGACACTGTAACTTCACCAACTGGAAGGGTGAGCAAAGAAGTGTTTTAAAACAGAATCTGACTGCTAGATATTCCTATACTCCCCTTTTATACACACTGTGCCTGTAATTTAAACCCTGTTCTCACTTTATTTAAGTGTTTTATTTTGGCTTATAGGCAGCCTGCCTTTTTACATCTTTGTAATGATGTTATTGAACCAATTAAACTCAAACTCATTCAGTTTAAAGCTGCTTAGGTGATGTCACCATGCTGCTAGAGGAAGGAAACATTTGGTTCTGTGTCCAGGCCGCTCCTGACGTTTACCTTTACAGATGTGCCTGTTTGGTTAAACGGCTGTGACACTCATTGGGACGGGAGGGGGGGTGGCTTATAGGCGAGATGGTTTAAAGAGAAAATGGGAAGGCCTGATGACAGAGACAACATAGGAGTTTGTGCAGCTGTTTTACCGTGATGGATCTATTATCCAGCCATTACAAGATAAATGATCGATCCCTCCCATCCTCCCTCCCCCTGCACCTTCTGCAAAATTGAAATGAGAACAGAGAGGCGGGGCAGGGAGAAGAGGGAGGGAGGGAGGACTATGATTAGGGGCTAGGTGAGATGCCCATTAATTTAAGAGAAGAAAAAGGGAGGAGGAAAGAGGAGCGGGAGAAGGGAGGATAGGCCGACCCCACATCGGGCCATCAATCAAAAAGGCGCACGTTGTCTCTGGCGTGATGACCCAGCACTCTCTGCCTCTCTGGCACCCTAATTAGAATTCATAGCAAAATAGATGCAAGGAAACGGTTTGGGCCCTTCATAATTTTATAGGAAATTTATTGTTATTAGAAGAACCATTTGCTTAGTGTGATTTTTCCATTACCGGCTTGTCACGCAGGGTAGATAATATGGTCGAGGAGGGGGAGGAGGGGGATGAACTCCATAGATTGGGGTGTCAGTTTTGTTGATGGTGCATGTAGTTTACCTTGGAGCGTGTGTCTAATGGGGGAAGTTGGTGGAGAATGCACAAAGCCTTGCTGAAAGGATCCACACGCTCAGACTCAGTGCCGCCTGTAATAGCCTTGGAGACAGGGGAGAGCGACAGGAAGAACACCAGGGGAGAGCGGTGCAAAAATACACATCAATAAATGCTGCAGATATATGTCTAATTGACCTCTCTGAGCAGGTGTGATGTGTTTTCTGAGGTGTTTACTGAGCGGCCTGCTATGAGGCTGTTTAACTCAGACTGTATGATTATAAAAGTCTATTTGTGCTGTGTTTATTGGAATATCTTTGAAGTGTATCAAAGTCTGGGGGCCAAGCTTTTGCACCAAGAAAAACTTGTGCAAATGAGCCAAAAGGTCCCCAAAATATCAGTTCCAGAAATCAGTGATCCCCTGCTGTGGGAAACACCTATAGGCCAGTCCAAAAACAGACAAAATCAGGCCTAAGATACTTCATTTAACTGATCTGTATAAAATTAGACTTTCTATGGCCACATATTTCTGTGTTACTTCAGTTAAGCTGCCTCCACAGTTGTTTTCCTGGTTTGGCCAGTTATAATGTGGCCATGTGAACATGTGGCCAGATGGAAGCCACTCCTTAGTAAAAAGCACATGGCAGCTTGCCTGGAGGTTGCCAAAAAGCACCTGAAGGACTCTCAGACCATGAGAAAGAAGATGCTCTGATCTGATGAGATGATCTAAAGCCAGGCACCGCTAATCACCTGGACAATACCATCCTTACAGTGAAGCATGGTGGTGGCAGCATCACGCTGTGGGGAAGTTTTTTAGCAGGAACTGGGAGACTAGTAGTCAGGATTGAAAGAGAGATGAATGCAGCAATTTACAGAGACATCCTAGATGAAAACGTACTCCAGAGCACTTAAAACCTCAGACTGTGGGGATATGTCGGAAGACAAAGTTGTCAACAATGCAAATATTGTTGATGGAGCTAGAGCTGTGGCTCAGATAGAAAAGCTCAAGCTGAGGAGGAAACCAAGGTGGGGCTCAATTGGTTTACCTAGAGAAGCTGCTCCAGAGAAAGAGGAAGAACCGACTGAAAAAGATCAAAAAGTTCTTCAGCTGTGCCTTACGGGGAGATTTTAGACAACTTTTTTGGAGGTCTCTGCTTGATAGCTGTGCAAAAAAATGTTATGAAAACTGGTTGCTCTCCTGATCAGCTACCTTGAAAGTAACAACACTTAAACTGATTATTTGTGTTGTCATCATAGCTTTCAATGTAATTTCTGCATCTGGGAGAAACTTTAACACTCAGAGAAAACCCCACATTTGAAAATTTTGTTGTCTAAGCAATAAATGGGAGTTAAAGTGAAATTAGCCCCTTTACCAGGTGTAATATATTTCTCATTTAACAGATAGTTGCTGGTTGACATTTTTCATGAACGCAAAACTGTTCATGTCAAGGTCTCCATCTAAGCGTTTCATGGTGATGAAATGGTGTCTTGGTCCTTCGGATGGGTTGGTTTGTCTTTCTGGGTCCACATGCAGCATATGTTTCAAAAGGCTTATGAATGGCTTTGTGGCTTGTGTGTCAGAGTGTTTCTAGCTTCTAGGGCTGTATTGGTATCTGGCACCCCGATAGAAGGGTACCAAGAAGTGGGACAGTACTGGTCAGTAATTTGGGGACCTGTCATGGTTTTAGTCAAAGGAAACGCCATAAAATGCGTGCTGCATCAAGACAAACGAAACTGAACCGCTTTGTGAAAACAGAGCTTTAGTTGCTAGATTGAGCAACTTTTCAGACCCCTCAGTGACCCTTTCTCAGAAAAGTGCCATGGGGCCCTCCCTCATTCCAAACCACTCACAGGTCCTCCTCACTTGAGTAGCAGTCCCTCCCAGCTGCAGCCAGAGCAGACAGATAAATGTCCCATACACAGACCTGCGAGATAGCAGATCACAGGTCGAGATGTGAACGTGAGATTTCATGTGTCAAAAATAAATCATGTATTGTTTCTTTTATTGAATAACAATAAACAAAGATGCCACAAATGCTGTAGACTATCACTATCATGTCTGGTATCAGCAACTCTGGGCCTGGATACTTTTCCTTAAAGTACATGAAAGGAGAAGGCTGAAGGAGTGACTGGTGTCTAAAGGTTTAACTCATGGCTAACACTTTGATTTGAAATAGTTTTGAAAAAGATCTGCCTATCCTGCACCATTGTTGTTGACAAAGTTGGTATAATTCTTGCCTCTTTGTGGTTTTGATTGGTTGGTCAGGGAAAAATGACAGAGCATTGTAAGCACGCCCGAACAGCATGTGAGCTTCAAATGCTACATTGTGTAACTATGAATGTTTGCTGTTACTACTACATGGGTTGAAATCAGTTGCCATTACCTTATTCAAACAAACCAGACTGCTAGCCACGGATGAAGTTTGAGGTATTAACAATGGCAGTAATGTTAAAAAACAGTTTCTACAAGAAGGATCAGAAACTGAAAACCACAAGTGACAAAGCCAGTCAAAGGGCTTTTTCATATGGCTTTGATAGGTGAATATCAGTCAAGGGATCAACTGGTGTTTCAGTGTAAAAAGCGACTCTCTTAATTGACAGCTTTTGCATCCTTCTTTAACAGCTTCCTTGCTTCTGCTCTCATGTGTGTACACAATTTCTGTTTGAGGCACTGAGTTGATGTGACTTCATTTTGCTGGTTTGATACCATAAAATGTACTCACATGACCCTCCAGTAATCTACTCATCAGTGTTAGTCTGCGAATGTCAGGAAAGCTTGATTTTAAACTCCAGTTTTTCTGTCAGAATCTAAAGACACACACTCAAACGCACACACACACGCACACACCTCTACACACGCTCTCACTCACAATCAATGCAGGCTCATGACAATGCTGATGGGTAAATGCAGCCGGTTCCCACAGGGCCACCAGGGGCCAGAAGGCTTTAATTGAGAAGACCAGATTCTGCTCCCCTCCTCTTCATCTTCTTCACCCTCGCCTGCCCGTGATAATGCTGTTTGCATATTAATACACCACCATGTCACTCACTCAGTCTCTCCATCCGTCTGTCAGACAGCAGGCAGTGCGGTTTGTGGGAGGGGGGGTTGAGGACGGAGCATGCAACAGCCAAATGGGTTTTTTCCTCCTACCAATAAAACGCGCTTGATTATCGGCTCCTTCAGCTGCGGCCGCCTCCTTCCTGTCCTCTTTTCTCTGTAAATTGAACCTAAAATGAGTTTTGTACCTGAGAAATAATATAATTTACAACAGGAACACTCTCAGTGATTGATCTGAGTCTCAGGCTTGTGTAAGATCAGTGAGTTAAAAGTTAAAACAAGAGCATTTTCCTTCTAATTGTCAAACTGCTACTTAAACAATGAGCTGTGTTTTATAATCAGAGTGTAAATTGGTGTTGTGCTTGTTTAAGTGGAATTACAGGATGTTCTGAAAGTTAACAAGTGTTTTATTTCCCTTGAGTGTGTAGATTCTGTTTTTATCAAGAAAAAGTTCATTTATATAACATCTTTAAATCTTCAATTAACTTTAATGTTTGCATTTCTCTTATGAGTCTCCTCTTTTTCTTTCTTTCTTTCTTTCGTTTCTACCTCCAGCTGGTAGCCGGCAGCGTGGTGATGGCTTTTGAGGAAGTGTGCCCGGATCGTATCGTTCTGATCCATAAGAACTTCAGGAAGCTGTGTAACCTGCTGGTGGATGTGGAGGAGTGGGGACAGGTGGTCATCATCTCCATGCTGACGCGCTACGCCAGGACGCAGTTTACAAGTCCCTGGAAGGAGGTGAACAATTCCCCCAACGTTCTTGAATCTTTAACATCAGATGGAAAAACACCTCTAATCTGTACCTGTGATTTGTTTGATTATTTCTCTTTAGGGCGCCACATTTGATGAGAACAACGATAAGACGTTTTATGACTCTGACACCGAGGAGAAGAAAGACGAGCAGGAGGCCAAACCGTACGTCATGGACCCAGATCACAGACTGCTGCTCAGGAACACCAAACCTCTGCTACAGAGCAGGAACACAGCTGTGAGTTATCAAGACTCAGAAACACACACATGTATCTGCACTAACTTTAAAAAAGGACAGCCTCCTCCTTTTCAAGACTAAATCACAGGAAAATACTTATGAGACCAAATGACCTCTTGTCAATGTCAAATTGTAGGTTTGCCAGAGTGTTTATTTGGTGAACTATTTTACTTCATCATTTACCAGTTTTCATTGAGAAAATGTGGCGTAGACATTGGCCTGAGCTCAATCACCAATCCATATCAAACAGTGTCTTATAATGCACCACTCATTAGTCAAAGTCCAGTAAACAAAAACCAAGAACACCTAGCGTGGCATCAGCAGATCCATCAGAAAGCTAATATTCATTTTTCAATGACAGATGAGACAGAAACGGCCTTCGTTCAAAGTATTTTCCTCCAATCTCTGACATAACAGATTACCCAGTCATTATTTTTCCAACTTTTCCTTTTTCACAAAAGAGACTGGGGCCTATCCTAGCTGTCTTTGGGCACAAGGCAGGTCACAGTCTTTCACAGCACTAACATCACTTATGGGCCTTTAAGAGTGAGAAATTGACCTGATAAGCATGTTTTAGGAGGAGAAGGAAGCAGGAGAAAAAGCTCCTGTTTGACCAGGAACAAGCACCAACCCAGGAACCTTCTTTCTATGGGGCAAGAGTGCTAACCACCGCATCGATATGCAGCTCCCTTGATGGACCAATCAGAGACAGTTGTTTAGAAACAGGGTCGTGCTTTGCTAGATGATGACATAGGAACACAGCGTCTTCCCCTAAGTAAAAAACCAAGATGGTAGCTTCTGCTGCACGGATATCATCAGGTCTGGATCAAACACTGGGTGGTGTATTTTTTAATGAAACTAAGGCAAATCACTGCACTAATATTGTTAAAAGTATAAAAAAAAGTTCCCCTCCACCAACTGAATAAAACCAACCAACGTTGGTGTCTGTTCAGTTTCAGTGTGAGCTCACTAGGATTTTTCCAAAAGGGAAGTTTCTTTGTTAGCGAGAGAAGACATGTCGTCCTTGGAGTACATAACTTCACAGAGTTAAAATGAGAAGTCGGCTCTCAGTGAGTGTATGGCTGCAGTGATGTTACCCTTTACACCAGCTTTGCCTCTAGCATTGGCTTCTCCCACCAACTCACCAACTTAGCGAGATCAACAAGTCCGTGCTTGGGTCGGTGGCCTGATCTCCTCAAGTCTTCTTCGGTTTATATTTAGGCTCGCCAGGCATTTTTAGATAGTAAGGTGAAGCAATAGCTACCCTTGGGTTAGAGTGATCCATTGGGTGACACTATTTCAGGCCCTGTTTAAACAATGTTTCATCCTAAAATGTTAGAACGCAGAAAAAAATCTGTTTACGTAGACTAAAAACATTGTAGGAGGCATGCCAGGCCTGTAGTTGGCACTATAACTGTCTTGTCCAGAAGCGGCTTTTGGTAGCTCTCCACCAAAGTGGAGTTAGGCTGATAACCTGGAGTATTGGGGAATACTAAGAGCAGAAGTGGAGCAACAGATACTCATTTTGTTGAGAGACAGTCAGCAGATTCAGCAGCTTAAGCAGCACAAGCACAACATGGTAGTCCAAGCGTGACGTCAGTGTCCACTGAAAACACAGGCTTACTGTTAACACGGCAGTGGTGGCGGCGGCGTTTCAGAGAAATTTCACTCTGGAGGCCGTTTTCAAAAGTTTGCATTTTAGGTCAGCTGAAACACTTTTTGCGTGTAAACAAAAGGCCGAAATGCAACAATACTCTTGCATGTCACTCTAAAACTGTTGTTGTGTAAACAGCCCCTAATAGTGGAAATGCAAATTAGGGTCCAAACGATTGGAGCACAAAATCTCGCTGCAGCTTAGGTGGACGCCATAACAGGAAGAGACAAAAACACTTCTATTCACCCTCCGATTAAGGACTTTTCATGTGGGGTAGATTTATGTTCTAAGAACTTCATTTGGACCCTTAACTCCCGGAAAAACTTGAAAAGTTACTGAACTACATCATTGATTGAAGCTTTTAATCGCAGACTCTGCTTGTTTCATGCACAACTGTCTCAGGAGTACAGGTTCACAAAAACCCACTTCCCTTCTCTCACAAATAAAGCTTCACACCTTAACACACATAAAACAAAGTGGCTATCAGAACATGCTCACAGACCTGCCATAGTGCACCCTCCCTGCTACTTAAAAAAAAGACCTTGTGAGAGCAGATCTCCATCACCGGCAGCCTCAAGGTCTCTGTCGCTGTGCCGCCACAGGAGGAAAAATGCTCCTAAATGAAAGTGTTGATTAAAATGTGACATGCTGTGCCTTTGCACGCGACAAGGCGGTGACATCCTCCATCTTCATAGACGCCTGAAGAACTGCGTTCTGCTGGCAACGACGGACACACGTCCGCCTGCTATTTAAAGCTCTGCTGAAGAATTACCTTTATGGCGTGAGGAGAGAAATGCAGGTGGATGTTTTTAGATCAGAAGCAAAAACACAGCAGGGGGTCTTATGATTAACATATGTTTGTGTTCAAAATGAAACTCATCAAATCAAAGAAAAAAGAAAATGAAGCAATTGAATGTTTGATTTTCTTCTTTTCTAGGTGGTGATGTCAGTCGCTCAGCTCTACTGGCACTTGGCGCCGAAACATGAAGTCAGTGTTGTCACAAAGTCTCTGGTTCGGCTGCTGAGGAGCCACAGGTACAGCAAATCTGAAGACTTTCCATTCTTCATATAAACATTTCACCTGTGCTCGTATTGTTTCCTGATGTTTTCCTCTTTTTGCACAGAGAGGTTCAGTACATAGTCCTGCAGAATATTGCCACCATGTCCATCCAGAGGAAGGTAAAGTCTGCACACACACAGCTCAACGATATACAGTTTGTACGAGATTTTTACTAACATAACTTGTCTGAAATCAGGGGATGTTTGAGCCATTCATGAAGAGCTTCTACGTGAGATCAACAGACGCAACACACATCAAAACACTCAAGGTAACTGCACATTTAAATCTCAGTTTGTGACTCTACATCAAGGAATAGTTGAACATCCATGCCCCATTTTACACAAACTGCTTAAAAAACAGGAATCTGTGAGGAAACTAGTTTCATATTCTTGTAGCAGTATCATACTTTTATTAAGCGTGTAACAAAGTACAACCAAAGCCAGCTCGACCTTCTTTTCTCCTCTTAAATGAGCTTAAACTTACACCAACCTCTCCCTTATCTTGTTTCAGCTCGAGATCCTGACCAATCTGGCCAATGAAGCGAACATCTCCACCATCCTGAGGGAATTCCAGGTTTGTTCTTTCCTTTAAAATCTCAAAGCAGCTTCCAAGGGTTTGCATCACCTTTAAGATTTTGGTTATAACCCTGGTGTGGTGTCATCAGACCTATGTAAAGAGCCAGGATAAAGCGTTTGCAGCTGCCACCATCCAGGCCATCGGCAGGTGTGCTACAAACATCTCAGAGGTGACCGACACGTGTCTGAACGGGCTGGTGCTCCTGCTTTCTAACAGAGACGGTAAAAAACCTTCACATTGATCCTGATACCTGCAGCGTTTGAGTTGTCCTCTATTTGATTCCGCCCTCTTTTCCTCTGCAGAGACAGTTGTGGCTGAGAGTGTGGTGGTGATCAAGAAGCTGCTTCAGACTCAGCCCACACAGCACTGTGAGATCATCAAACACATGGCCAAACTCTTCGACAACATCACGGTAGGATTCCTTATTGACTCTGTTTCTGTGAGTTTAATTTTATTTACCCGCAATAAAAGTCATAGAGTCTTAGACGCCAGTTTACTTTAGGAGTTAGACTACACACAAAGTGCAGAAGCTATATCCTGTGATGTAACAGTTCTGGATCCAACTCCAACCAATTTTTTTTTTTTTATATTTTATTTTTCTTTAGAAAAGGGCAGGAATATAATTACACATTAGTACAACAGTGCTTTCCCTTTCCATTTTATGAAGAAGCAAAGCAAAGGAATTATATCAAAAGGGGATCTGTATAGATTAATCAGAACAGTGATACGGGGCAAGTTTCACTTTCAACTCTACAAGCTTTGAATGAATTCAAACCTCCCTGAATATAACCCTTTAACCCATGATAGAATAATACTGCGATACATCAGCAAATGACATATCCAAATCAGAGTCTAAGAAGAGGGGAAAAGAGAAAGAGAAAAAAAACCCAAAAAGATAATAAAAAATCAATAAATAAAAATTTAAATAAATAAAATAAAATAAAATAAATTAAAATATTAATAATAAAATAAATTAAAATAGTAATAATAAAATAAAATTAATAATAATAAAATAAAATTAATAATAATAATAATAATAATAATAAGAAGAAGAAGAAGAAGAAGAAGAAGAAGAAGAAGAAGAAATAGAAAAATAACTCCAACCAAATTTATTGTCAAACAGTATTTTCCCTGCAAAGTGTAAAAACTGACTTCTGCAAGTATCATACAGACCATGGCAATATATTTGTGTCATTTGGTTTCATTATTTAGTTTTATTTGTGACTTTTTTAAGGTAAACATGCCCCAAAGGGTAACCTCTTGGTGTATTTCACTATAAACTGAAGTAGAATTTACAGAATAAATAACTTTCTCCACTGGAGAAGGCTTTAAACTTTTTGTTTACTCTATAAACTTATCAGTTTAGAAAGAAAAGAGGATCACAATAACTTTTTTTAGGAGGACAGACTGGAAAAAGTAAAAAAAAATAAAAATAAAACAATCAAATCTTAACTTTAATGTTAGAACTTCCAGGGAAAAAAAACATTTAAAATCTCTGATGATACTCAGAAAACTCTCAAAAAGGTAAAAATTCTTTCTCTCAGGATTGAGACTTGCTTGTTCAGACTATTGACTTTACAAACATCTGATTTGAATTAGGCACAGTCTAGACAGAGTGATGCTAATAGGAATAAAATTTAATTTCTGATATTTTCTGTTGTTTTTACTTTCAGCTTTGTTTATATATATATATATATATATATATATATATATATATATATATATATATATATATATATATATATATATATATATATATATATGTGTATATATTTTAAGAATTCTGGGTAAAATCCAGGCTTGTTTTATTTGACAGGCTTATTTTTCACTTCACTAGTCTTACCCCCAAATTGTTTGTTGTAATCGCCCTTTTACCATTAGAAGAAGTGTCTATTTCTCATGGATATCTACACACCCCTCAAAGTTGCCCCCTGCTGGCCACTGGAGACAGTACAAGTTTTATTCGCTTCTTGGCTACGCTTTGCAAACCCAATGTTTACATCCACTGCCTGCAGTTGAATAAATTAATAACTTCTGTAAATATCTATATGAACTTGTTTCCTCCAGGTCCCGATGGCCCGAGCCAGCATCCTGTGGCTGATGGGTGAGTACTGTGAGAGGGTTCCTAAAATCGCCCCCGACGTTCTTCGTAAGATGGCGAAGTCGTTCACAGCGGAGGAGGACATCGTGAAGCTGCAGACGGTCAACCTGGCAGCCAAACTTTACCTCACCAACTCCAAACAGGTACCAGATTTTAATACCTTGAGATTCATTCAGTTACAGGAAAGATTTACTGAGTGACTCTTGTGGTAACACGATAGTGGAACCAACAAGCATTGATGTGGTTGCAGCTGGGACTCTTTTGTCCCTAACCCTATGTACTTAATGTGCTGTTTTTTCCATTTGTGTTTATTGTGAAGTTGGTCTCAAATTAATATTAAATGGCGTCAAAAAGTAAAAAGCCTTGAATGTAACTTGCCTTAAGCTGTAGGACCCCGTTTTTTTCTTGTTTTCTGTGCTTTAAATTTTTTTTTAGATAATGAAGAGTCCAGTTTCAACAAAGATGGCGTGACTGAAGTGTTTTTAATGTAATGGGGCCTCTGTGATCACTGCTCGGTGAATACAGACTCATTCAGTGAGCTGAGTTTATGAGCCCAGACGCTAGTTAGCGTAGCTTCTGTAGCTTTGTATTTGTTTTATCTTGAAGAAAATGACGCTACAAAGGAAGACAATCTTCTATAGTTTTATTTCTGAAGGTTTGATAGTTATAAAGTTCCTGTATTTTACTCCACATCTTCTTCCTCTCTTTCTCTCCCAGACAAAGCTGCTTACTCAGTACATCCTCAACCTCGGTAAATATGACCAGAACTACGACATCAGAGACCGAACTCGCTTCATACGACAGCTGATCGTCCCCAACGAGAAGAGCGGGGCCCTCAACAAGTACGCTCGACGTATCCTGCTGGCCCCAAAACCCGCCCCGGTGCTGGAGTCTGCCTTCAAAGGTACTTCACACATTCAGAAATCACCTCTAGTCTTTAGTTTGAAAGTGTTAACGCCTCTAAATCGACTCAGCGTCTGAGATTGGAAGCCATTCCTCTCAGGTAATTCGTCTATTTCTCTCTCATCTGGTGGCTCCGTTTGAAGAAGTATGCAAAGAGGTTTTATTATTCATCTGCCTCTGTCTCTGTGAAGGGCAGTTAGGTCAGACCCCTTTACCTTGGACTAATGAGATGGGTAAATAATTGAGCTAATGCTAACCTTTTTCAGACACTCAGAGGGAGAAAAACTCACCCTCATTTAGCTGCCTCTCCTTTCTGTCTCCCCCTGACAGAAGCGACAGAATCGGCCTCCAGCAGCATTAAAATTCAGAGGCAGTTTGCACTTACTGGATGTTTATGGAGAGTGTTAACCACCCCTGTCATTCTTAATATTCACCTTTTTTTCAGCTAGCATAGCGCAGTTTTTGGAGCACACCTCCCCCGACACACACATACTGATTATCTCTGTGTGTGAGAGGAAAACTGGAAATGAAAAGTGTTATTAAAAGCATCGAGAGGAGGAACAGGACGTCGAGTGCTTAAATTAAAAGTGTTTTAATATATACGGTGAGATTATCTCCTGGGTCTCTCATCAAAAAACATTCTCCTGCTGTAAAATATCACTCTTATTCTGCACTGCTACCTGAATGTTTCTGCCTTTGACCTCTGCAAGGATGGAAGGAATATTCACAATAGATGAATGCAGTGGAGTGAAAGTAAAGTAGTGCAAGAAATAAACCAACACAATTTGTGCTGGAGTAGTTTTTCAGCAAATGCTCTTAGTTTTGATTCATTTTATCATTTTTCTGTATTTTTCTACCCAAACAGTCACAGCCTTCTCTCTTATTTCAGATCGAGACCGTTTCCAGCTGGGCACTCTCTCCCACAGCCTGAACACTAAAGCCACAGGATACCAGGAGCTCTCAGACTGGCCAGAGGTTGCTCCAGATCAGTCTGTGAGGAACGTGGAGGTCATTGAGCCAGTAAGGACACACTCTTTATCATATTTTCACTTCTAATACGCATAATTCAAACTACCAGATTATCAACCCACAGATTTCTGTTTGTGTGTTGTTGATAAAACCGAGAACACTCACAGTTTAGTTTCACAAACCTTCATTCTTCTGCTCTCAGAGGCTCAGTTAGACGTGAACTTTTGTACCTTGTTGTAAGTAAAAGAACAAAATAATGAGGATCTTAAGTTTTGAGTTTAGGGCTCTTAAAACCCACTCACAGCTTCATCAGTGTTACTTCTCTTCAGCTAATAAAGAAACCTAATCAAACAAAAAAAACAACAAAGCACGAAAAGAGCAGAAGTTATATCATCAAACTTAATTTCTAGGTTTAATCATATTGAGAGTCCAACAGAAAACATATAAAGTAAATTTAGAACCTGAGGAGAAAACAAATGTCAGCAGAGGTGATTGGATTAAGTTTTGTTTTGGTTTGTTGAATTATTGAACTGCATCTTATTTAAGAAACAAAAAGGTGTTCTCTACAGACTTATAATGACTGAACTTACTGGTGAATTGATTTGTTTTTCACATGTTTAGCACCTTGAAAAAAGCTCACTTTCCAATCATTAAAAACCTGGATAAGACCCCTGGCATATACTTGTACCAACCCATATATTGGGTCATGTAAATGTGTTCTTCAAAAATGCTTTAAGTAAGCTACTCTAAAAGTTCTTTTTTACTTCTGTGCATGTTCAACAAGACAAAAATTACACAGTGTAGCACAAAAGCAAGCATCTCAGTATTTATCAGAATATAGGCAGGATATGGACCTTGTAACGTCACATTATGTAATAACGTCCCAATACGTAATAGTGTAATAAATTTTCGCTTTATTTGTAATAACGCTGTTATTACAAATGAAATGCAGGAACCCACATTTTGGAGTAAGGGATGCAATATGTGAGAACTTATTACATAATATGGCAAAGTTTACAACATATTGTGTTCAAGAATTGTATTACAAAATGCTGCAGATTATCATTATTATTACAAATGAAGTGAACATTTATTACATCATTACATATTTGGGCGTTATTACAAAGTGTGGCATTACAGATCTTAAAAAGAATATAAAGATAAAAAGATAAAGATAAAATATACTTTATTCATCCCCGAACAAAGTTCAACAACAACAACTTGCAGCAATGTGCAACAGCTACTTTAGGAAACAATGAAAGTGTGGAATAAAAACAATAGTGCGACAATAGTATGTAATGATTTCAAGTTTTTTAGCACATGCAATTCAGTAATCACTGTTTTCTGCCCAAGTTATTCTCAGGCCAGCACTGAAAGGTTTGAGTATTTTTGAGTCTGAGCCTGACAGCTCTTTTTCCTACAGACAGTTTGCACCAATGACAATCAGGAAAGTAGTTCAGAACTGCAATGGGGAAAAAACATCTGTGAAAAATCTCTGAAAAACAGACGCATCTATATTCTGCTCTTTTATCTTTTGTACTGCGCTCATTTTAATATCACATTTTCTATGAGGCCAATCCTCAAAAATTGTGCAAAATTCCAAAGTACCTTTACACTCCCGTTCCTGTGCCAATGGCATTGAATGTCTTATCTTAATTCTAAAACACTGTGATTAATGTTACCTCTAATCTCTCTGCACAGATTAAAGAGTGGGCTCCGACGGTCGGGAAGGCCAAGAAAACCAAATCTGATGAAAAGTTTTACTCAGACGATGAAGAGGAGAAAGAAGAGGAAGGATCAGAGAGCAGCGGCAGCGAGGACAGCAGTAGCAGCAGCAGCGGTAGTAGTAGTGAAGGTACGTTTTTGTCCATGTGTTTGAGTAGGTAACATGTTTTTGCTTCAAATGATTTATAAATTCTGTTTGAAATATTTCACTAACTTTAGCATCTCTGTTCAGAGTCGGCCAGTGAGAGTGAGGAAAGCAGCTCGGAATCTGGAAAGACCTCTGGTGACTCTGGACAGAGCTCGAGTGGATCTGAAAAGAGCTCCAGTGAGTCTGAGTCCGAGCAGAAGAAGAAGAAAAAGACCAAGAAGGCACCACAGAAGAAGAGTAAACCCACAGCAGAGGAGAGGTAATCCCTTCAGATCATTAGACTCTGAGAAGTTTCTCTGTCCAGATGTTTCCTGTTTCTTCCTCTTCTTCTATTCCTCATTTAGCTAATGGAGCAGGTGTGTGTTTGTGAGAGGCTGCAGAGTCGTCATCAACAACAAATGCGATGAGAGCTGTGCTGCTTGAATAGGCTCTAAGTCCCATCTGTTCACTACTTTAGACACTTTTATCATCTATATGACAACACACCTGCTGGCTCTGTCCCTCCTTCTGTTCAGTTTAAACCTTCCTCCTGGAAACTCACTGTGGTTTCCACTTAATGCAGAAAATTCTTGAATTTATGATGATTTTTTTCCTAAACCTGATAACTTTTACATTTTTGGCTTCAACAGCGGGGTTTTCTCTTTTGTTTGTGTTTCTTCAGCTTTCTAAAGCTTTAGTTTTTTAATAAAACCGCAGCACTGACGTGACTGCCTGCAGTTTATGCAGATTATCTTTTTACTTTTTTCACCAGGCTTTGTCATCACTTTTATCAAAATATATTATTTATCTGCAAATTTCATTTCCTGTTCTCTCTTTCAACAATCTTTGGAAATGTTAACAACAATTATGCTTTGAAAAATGTTTATTTTTCCTGTGACAAAAATGAAACCAAATGCATTTTCTCTCTGAAACAGTTTGCCCCCAGTAACCTCAAGTTTATTTCTTTTGGAATTACATGACTACAGATCATATAGAGCAGGGGTCTGCAACCTTTACTTTCATAAGAGCCATCTTCCCTCAGCTCACCTGGATTAAAATTTGTTCTTGAGCCTCAAAATCTACTTTATCTTCACAAATAAGACAAAATAGGTGTATAAAAATCCAAACATAGTAAAAATCTAGTGAGCAATTAGCAAAGCGAGAAGTTTTTTTGTGTTCATAAAATTGTACATATGATGTCTTATTTTTTTTTTTTTTAAATTTGCAAATCTTTTTTAAAAGAAAAAAAATTATTCTATATATATCAAATATTTGCAAAACATCATAAAGTTTCAGTTTTTTTGTTAGTTTCAAAAATGGGCAAAAAATAAAAAAAACTAACTTTAAAAACTTGCTATTTTTTAAATTGTAAAAAAAATCAAATATTTGCAATTTAATAAAAAAAGAATAATAATTATAACTTAATTGCAAAAATTTGCAGAAGTTCCAAAAATTTTAAAATTTACAAAAGTTTCAAAAAGTTGGAAAATCTTCAAAAAAAAAACAGTATTTTTTTTTCTCAATTTAAAAAAATGGCCAAAAATGGCAAAAACTAAAGAAAATAATTTGAGAGCATTATGCAAGAAGTAATGCATAATTAGTTAGGCAAAACATTAAGAGTGAAAGGGCCGCATGAGGCTCCAGAGCCTCAGGTTGCTGACCCCTGATATAGAGGCATACAACATGTCAAAGGGCGTGGTCATACTGGCCATCCAAACCCAACCATACTCGAGCACAATTGGCCCCTGCAGAGCCTTTCCCCCCTGGAGTATGGCCAGTGGTCACACCACTCCAATATGAACCAGACTTTGGCAAGTATCACACAAGTGCATGGCCTGCCTACGTCATCGTGAAGCGCCTGCTTCGATGTGCGATCTCATCAGAGTCAGCACAACGAGACAGAGAGAGAACTGCTGCAAATTTTTGTGATTTTTGACTTATGTTAAGTTGTTTTGGTCTGACACAGCCCTCTAACACCCCTACTGTTGTTTAAAATGATTGTTAAGAGGAGCAGAAAGAAAACAGAAGAGAGAACTATTCTTGTTCTTATTTAAAAATATAAGCATGTTTAAGCAAAACTGGGTCAGGTTGGCAGAAACAATATGCTCAGAGGGCGCTGAAGTTGCAGGTCTACAGACATATCAGCGAAACAACTTTGGGAAATCCAGTGTGTCAAGCTCTATATCCGATGACAGAGAAACATCTTGCAAAAAGTTCACACCCTATGTGACTGTAGATTCTGCTGTTATGAAATCCCTGCCCCTTAAAAAAAGGGGGGCTCACAAAGTCTTTTCTGCAGCTCCAGGCTTAGCATCTTCACCCTGAGCAAAATCTTAGGCCGCTTAGTTCGCATTAAAACATGCTTTAAATTCATAACATCCACCTTCAAAACTGAATGTAAAGTTTTTATTCATTTGTAAACAGTAGTGAACATAAATGTTACCATTGTAGCAGGGTCTGCAGTCCCTTAGCAGGTCAAAATGAAAGCATCACATTGTTAAACACACAAACACACAAAAAAGGGTGTCTGCAGTTTTGGGTTTCTTATTGTAGACTTTCGGTTTGATTTTAAAGCTGCTCAGAGAATCAGAGGTATTAATGCTAGTTTTTGCTTTTACAGAGAAAGTTGACAGGGAGGGGCATAATATGAGACTGCATATCTACATGATGCAATATGAAACTAGAACTACATGATTGAGCTCATTCTTAACCGTCAGTTATTTGATATTTCATCTCACCTCCCTATTCCAACCAGTTAATCAACCAGTATGGTTAGTAAGCTCTGCAAATCAGGAGTGCAGCTCTCATGATACAAATTCCTGCAAAATAAAGATAAAACAAGAGTATGGGATGAATCCCTCAAGGGGGGGTTGTGATGTTTGGGGTGACCAGTAGCGCCTGTCACAAGATAATAACAAGTACTCATTTTCTAATTACAGCTAGATTCTAATTAATTGTGCAGAAAAGCTGAAAGAGCTGAACTTTTTCTCCAAGAAGCACAAATAAAACAAAAGTCAACCCTCCGATTTGAAACCTGGTTAAAGCTCAGATGATTCTTCTACAGCTACACCTCTTTCTCTCCTGACTCTCTGTCTCACACACACACACACACAGACGTGCACACACACTCACACACATCCGTCCAGCAGAGCTGCTGGAATATCGTTAGTGTGAGTTCCATTAACAATCTAATCAAGGAGAATTTTCCTCCTGTAGCGTAACCCACATTTACATGGCTAATGGATAATGACTTTTGATTGGTCATTTAGCAGCCTGGTGTTACCAATGAATGAGATTTGAGTCATTACTACAGAATATGCTCACACACTCTGCCTCTAACACACCGGCACATTTACTTTCTTCTGCACTCTTCCTCACTGGCTCAAACACACACACTCACACACACAGCGTACCTGATTTCTGTGTGTGACAGGCCGCCGGCTGACCCTGTTCTCTCCATTAGAGAGAATAATTAGAGCAACTCACCCCAGTGCTCAAACACGCACAAACACGCACACACACACATACACACAGTAATTAGAGCAGCTCACCCCAGTGCTTCCACAACAAACACAGCATAATGCCCTCATTACGGCCCAGTCATTTCAGGCAGGGCCTAATCAGGCCCACAGTGATTTATATCACTTTTTCCTGTTCGCAGCAAATGAAATCTGTAGGCCAAATTAATACTGGCTTTTCATCATCGCACAAGTTAAAAAGCCAGTTACCGTCACAATTCCCCTCATTAATTTAACGGCTGAAAATCCCGGGCAGGCGGAGTAAACACTCATTATCAGGACAAATTGAAGAGGGACGAGGAGAGAGTGGAAGAGAGGCGAGAAAGATGGAGAAAATCTTCTTTTGACTGAAAGCAACATTGAATTAATTTTACAAAGAAAAGCCGACTGATTGGTGTTGTTGTGACCTGAAGCTTTCCGTTTGGATACTGATAAAAGTTTGCCTGTTTCACTTTGCACGAGCAGGGTTTGTCTAGATGTTAGAATGATGTTTGAATAATGACGTCTAGCTACGCACGAGACCTTAGAGACTGTAGTCTTTGCGTCTGAGCAGGTAGAGGCTTGACGGAGGCATCGTCCAATCAGACAACTTCTTACTGTCCTGTGAAGGACTGTCATGAAATATATCACAAAAAAAGTTTCCACAATAGATTATCTCCTCCAGATTTAAGTTTACATGCATTAGTTTTTACTTTTTGTGTGTCTCCTGTGATGTCAAAGTCAATGTTCAGCTCTCTTCTGAGCATTCCTGTTTCATATAACACGTCTCTCCTCTCTTGCGTTTTTCAGTGACTCAGATGAAAACGGTAACGGCCCCGTACCTCAGGCCAGCAGCTCGTCTTCTGAAAGCTCGTCCTCCGGCTCAGAGTCCGACATTGAGGATGAGTCTGACTCAGACTCTGCCGTACCACAGAAGAAGAAGAGTGATGCCAAACCCAAACCTAAGGTGAGGATAATGTCCACCTGTTTAAAAAAAGTGGATTCAAATCTAAGAAAAAAGATTTCTAATCAGCTTCTAGTAGATTTGTTTGTCTGTATCTTCTCCTGTGGGTGGATCAGAGTGCAGTAATTGTCTGTTTTTTTTTTTTTTTTTATTTACTGCAGATGTCAATATTTTAAATATTTATTTATTATTTACATTTCTGTTTTGCCCAGGAAACAACTTTTTTAAATTGTTTAAGCATCTTCATTGTAAATTTGTTTTTCCAGTGTTTTATGAACCTCTGTCCAAAAATTTGCTTGTTTTTGGACATTCACAAAGTATATACCAGTGGCCCGCCTTCAGGCCTCCTTAGTCTCTCCTGCGTTTAGGTTTTTCTCTTGTAAAACGGGTCTGTTTTGATGTGACCTCATCAAATAGTTGGTGCTTCTCTATTGGGATTCACATCAACATTATCATTCTTCTTGTGTTATCTAATGGTCTCCTTCTCTTCCCCATTTGTTTTTATACATATAGAAGTGGAGTGAGTTTTTGTTGTTAAAAATTCTTTTTATAATCTTGAGATGTTAAAGTTTTTTTGTCATTTGATGGCAAAAGCAGCTTTAGATGCCAAAAAAAACATCTGTTGGTTTAATTACTTTACACATTTTAAGGTAAATCAATAGTCACATGAACTTTTGATTTTTTAAATTGTTATTAAAGGGTTCAATGAAAACAACTCATCCATAAAACACAGGTAACAAAAGAGTTTGTAGATTTAAGATTAACACAAATGAGCTTTTCTCCACCTCATAAAATGTCCAGGATAGGATTCTCCTGTATTAATACAGTCTGGTTAACAACATTATGTAGTCTGAATTTGTTTCAGACAACTTGTTTTTATGACTTTATGGGACAGGACAACCGGAGAAAGAGAGGTAAAGTGGACAGCGGAAAGTAAAGGATGAAATGCAGCAATTAAGCCTTTTCATGATGGTTTGTACTTATGGGTATAAAACAAGGTATAAAGTTCATGGTTGAATTCGGGAGTCATAGGAGTGGGTGCTGCAGAAAGGATTATTGCCCCGGCACACCAAGTGTACCTGATTTCAGTTTCACTTATGATGCACAGATTCAATCAGCTTGTTTCTTTTTGGGACTTCTGTGGTGATAAGCGTGGCTTCCTGATTTCTCTTTTTCTCAGTACAGTCTCAGTGCACTTTTCATAGTGATATTTTTGAGCTTTTCACCTTTCTTTTACACTCTTTCTTGGACAAACAGTGCTCTCGAGACTGTGTCAAGATTAAACGTCCTTCTTTCAATGGTCTTTTTATTGAAGACTAAAAATGTTGTAGATTGTCCAATTATATATTCTTCTCCCCATATGTAACAACACTCATCACAGAAAACACAATCACATGAAAGAAGACAACCAGAATGTGATACTTTTTGTGATGGAAACTGTGAAACTGGTGTAGAATATAAAAAATCCAAACTGAGAATTGAAATCCTCTCAGTATAAACTTGGTATCTCTCCAGGGATTTGTCTTCCCATGCTTCAAAATCACAGTTTGCGTCCTGTGATCTAATTCTGCTCCTCTGTTTCAAGCTTTATTTCTTCTTCTCACCTCTTTCATCTGTCCTCCTCATCCCATTATTCCTCCCTCCATGCTCTCCTTTTCTGCACGATGAAATTCTCATTTCATACACTTTGTCATCTGGACATGGCCTATGAATTATGCATCTCTGTCTTCTTGCTGTTGCTGCTGCAGATCTCCATTTGCTAACAAGGTTTCCATCTCTATTACAAACACCTGCAGGTGTGATAAGATACGGACTCTAACTTTATTGTTTGTTCGCTCTCTGGCTCCTCTCATGTTTCTCAGTATGAAGTATGCAGAGTGGGATTTTATGCTTCTTTATGTGGCATGTGTAGAGAGAGGCGTTTTATGGGTTTGTTGTGGTGCGAGGAGGAGGCTCGTGTTGTAATTCCCACAAATCAACACCTGAAAACAATCCTGAGTTACAGAGGGTGATGTGTTGTGTGCATGACCGGGATATTCCCCAGACAAATGTTACTGAAGATGCAGTGTGTCGGTGTTTGTGATGGATGTGTCGATTCCGCAGAGTCAGAACTTTCTTTTCCTGCCTATCCTTCTCCTGAATGTATCGTCATATCAGTGTTTATGTGTTTTCTCAGGTGGAAGTGAAGACGAAAAAAGAAGTCTCCTTACTGGATCTGGATGATTGTAAGTTTGCACTTTAAGCTTTCCTCTGTTTTAGCTTTTTGTGTTTGTTCAAATTCTACTCATGTAAACCCGTAATTTTTGATCATTAGTCTCCAAAAGCTCAGATACCGAATTCATTCCACCTGCCAAACTCCTGGAAAGCAAACAGAAGAATTATAACAGCAGAATGGAGTTTATTAGTTTAGATGTGCACCTCTTTCTGAGCATTAACTTTATAAGCAGGAAAAGGTAAAGAGCAACCTGTAGCCCAAATGAAACTCACCAAAATCATGCACAACCCATTTTCTGCAGCTGTTTTGATCTCTTGCACATCCATCCTCAATATTTGAATCTAAATCTAAGATGTCAGTTTAAGGTCCAGAAAGACTAGTCATGTCATTATTTTCATACGAAAAATAATTGTCTAAGATTTTGGTGCTCTGTCTCTGACTTGTTTTTTCTTTTTTTCTTTCTTTTCTTTTTTTTTTTTTTTTACATTTTTTAACATAACTGTGAAAAGTATCTGTATTTGCATGCGTGACTGGTAGTTTTTCAACTTTTGGACGGAGAAAAATTTCAGAATTCTTTGATTTAAGTTTCTCTATTTATAACTTACCTACTTAAAAAAAAATAAAAACTAGAAAAGTACTCAGAGAGCGCAAGCATATTGTGATTGTCAGACAACACTTAAGTCCTACTTTAATGTTATACTCCCTTTCAACAGACTGTACGCTACAATTTGGTGTTAGTTGCAGGTTGTATGATAATTTGTTATCTGACAGTGTTGAAAATTATGATGGCCCAGTACATATTTCATATTCCAAATCTTAGTATCCAGAATCTTGCCAGGATCTGGGTCATACTTTTACATCTGAAAGAAATGATTGTGACCTTGTCTTGTACTGTTTTGCAAATCAATCCGATTATTTATCGTGGAGTTATATACACATATGGTGAAAACAACACTATCTCACAATGATGAAGGATCCTCTAAAAAAGTCCTGGATCCAGACGGTGATCTGGATCACCTCAAAAATTTAATCACTTCTTCTTTATCCCATTTTGGACATTTCCTGAAAATTTCATCCAGGTCTGTTCGTTACTTTTTGAGTTATGTTGTTTACAGACAAACAAACAGACAAACTCTCCCAAAAACATAACCTCCATGGCGGAGGAAAATATCAGTTTCCTCATACTCTTATGTATTGAAAGAACATTTCAAAAAGTGTATCTTAAAAGAGGGGATACTGTGCTTTCTCATATTTTAACCATGGACATAAAGAACACGTGCTAGATTTTCAGACCTTTACATTTTTATATGTTGCAGAAATTCCCTGAATCTGTCTGTAAACTGATCCGAACACTCTATTCTAAAAATTAAATGCAAGGTCTTCACAAGACTTTAAATGACGAGTTCATCACATAAGACTCTCTTCACTCTTTCATGACACATTGAGGGTGCGGGCCTTAAACACCAAAGTCTGCACATAGCTCTAACCTCAGCAAGCCTCCACAGGGCTGACCAATCAGAGGATGGGTGGTGGTGGTGGGAAATTCTTAAAGAGACAGCAGCTAAAACGGAGGGTATATTTGTAAAAAGCGCAAACCCCCTCTTTAAAGCTACTGTGAAGCAAATGTAAAGAACTAACTCAAACCCTAACAAGCCTGTTTACACTGTCTTGGTCCTTCTCCAGTCTCTCCAGCTCCAACAAATGCACCAATGTCTTCAGTCATCTCCTCCAGCCTGCTGTCCGACCTTGAGGGCCTCTCTCTATCCAATGTCTCCTCCACCATGCAGGTCAGTACATACGTTTGTGTGTGTGCTTGTATTAAAAACACACACAGGGTGACATTTCCTCCATCAGCGTGTGTTGGGAGCCGATCGTTCCTGTGAGTCTGACACTGACTATGAGGTGGTGAAATGAGCCTCTCTCCCTCGTGGAACATTTCTGCCTCAGACGCTGACTATTGACCTTTTCTGCCTTCTTATATTTATAGCCAGTCAGGAAGGCAGCACTGCTCGGCCTGTTTCCTGTATCTCTTATAGTCTGTCTCTCCCTCCCTGGCTGTCTTTTGCTCTTCCACACCCTTGAACTCTATTTCTTTGTCTCATCTAGAAGTCTCTCTCTTATCCCTCTCCCCCTCTCTGTCACCTTCCATCTCTCTCAGTCAGATGTTGTGTCCCTCGTGTCTCGGCGTTGTGTATGTCTGATGGTTGACCTTTCCTGGTGTGACGGCTCCTTTCTCTCCTGGCTGTGTGAGCCGCTCTGGATGTCTGTGTGTTTTGTATCTTGTCTTTCTCCCTGGGGAGGAAATGTCCGGACTATTCTTTCTGCTGCTGCTGTGTCTATTTTGTGTCTCACAGCCACGTGTTGAAATCTGTTGTTTGAGGAGATTTAATACACGCTGAAACCTTGTCTTTAATATGTTCAGGGTTCATAGATGTCAGGGTTTGACATTTATGTTGTAAATACATCTTTTATGGAATCCAACTAAGATTTAATTATTTATAATGTAAAAATTTAAGGCTGAAAATGTCGAACACAAGGATGCAATAACTCAATTTTGCAAAACCTGATCACCTTTTTTTGTCTTCTTACTGAATTAAACTTGGTTTAAACAGAGTACCCAGAGATGTTTTTTATTTCAAAGTAGGAGAAAGTGCAAGAAAAAAGAGAAAAGACAGCTGTCGGAAAGAAAAAGATAAAGGATGCAGAGCCAGGTTAAAAAGCCTGTTTTGGTGAACACTTCCCTGACCAGGTTAGGCTGTATGCTCAACCACCCCCTTCTCATCCAATTGGATAAAGCAAAAGAGGGTGATACCAGAGTAAAAGAGTTAACAGGGAGGTGTCAGGCAGAGGACAGGAATTAAAAAAGCCACCAAGCTCAATCTGCCAGGTTAAGCTGTATGCTCTACCTCTAAATTTTCCTTACATTTTTTGAAAGATTGAGAGAAGAAAAACAGAAAAAAAGGTCATACAGGAAGTTGTTTGAAAGTGAACAGGAAGCACAGAGCCAGTTTCGAGCTCAATCAAGCTCTAGAGTGCAACCCTTCCAAGTTGGGCTGTATGCTCTGCCTCCTAGTACTTTACCAAAATTTTATGAAGGAAGAGAAGGAGAAATTAGTCCACAGAGAAGTGTTAGAATGAGGACAGGAAGGACAGCCAGAGAGATTTGCTAGGTTAGGCTGTATGCTCTACCTCTCCTATTACCCGTATATTTTTTCTAAAGTTAAGGATGGAAAAAGAAAGTTTCTACAGCGAGATGTTAGAAAGAGGACAAGAAGGTCAGAGCCAGTTTGGAGCTCTTTCTAGTTTCACCCTAGTATGCCAGTCTGGATGCTCTACCTCCTCCTACTTTGCCTTTTTTGAAGGGAAATAGAGAACGAAAACACTAGAGCCTGCAATAATGTACTGAACATGGGACAAAGAAGGTAGAGTCAGAGTGAGCAGCTGGTTTGTGGTAGAGCTTTTCTTTGCCAGGTTGTGCTGTATACTCTACCTCCTACAAATACATTTTTAAAGGGAAGACATGAGAAAAGAGAGACGACTGAAAAGGGAGATGTTTGAAAGAGGCTAGAAAAGTTGGAGCCTAAACGAATCAGTCTTGGCAAGTTTGTCTGTATGCTCTACCTCCTCCCACTCTTAAGTTTTGTTTTGTTTTTTTGAGTCTGATAGGAGACCAAAAAAGAGACAGGAGCTTGAAAAGAGATGTTAAGATGGGACAAAGACGGCAGAGTCAACAGAGGCTGATTGCCCTACCTCCCTTTATTCCCCTATTTTTTTAATGGCAAGGGCGACAAACAGAGATGGAAAGATAGATTTACAGAAACACAGGGTATTAAGGTTTATCATGTTTTCACCCAGTCACTTACAAACTCTTTGAAAACATGCAGTGACCCAAGATTCAGTTAATTGAAGGCTGAAAAAAGGGAGCGTGGTATATTACAGAGTTTGCTTGGAGTAACTTTCTGCTGCAGATGACTTTGACCTTTAAAAATGTATTGAATGTTGTATAATTTTGCCAGTGCCTGCATCAAAGGGTGGACAAAATGCATCCGCACAGGCTTAACATATAACCTAAAGTTTAGAGATGAGCAGGGTCATGAATCAAAGCTTGCCCAGTTTCTGTTAAAGTTTTGTTAGAAGTGACTTCCTCTTTTCTTTGTTAACTTGTTTTGTTTAACTCACCCTCTGGGAGCAGAAACAGCCTCCACACTGTACAGACTTACTGTTGCTCTATCTCTGTGGTGAGTTACTCTATATTCAGAGTCTGCCCGCCTGTCAGTCAGGATGATTGACAGCTGCTCTCAGGCCAGCGTTTATGCAGTCTTGTTAGTCTCCCTCCTCCCTCCTCCTCAGGTGAAGGCCATGGAGTAATAGAGAATAGAAATGCAGATTAGAACAGGGAACTTTTCGCACATCAACATCTGATTTAGAGTCAATTCTATGCATAAATACATGATGGGCATCGGGATTCATAGACAAGGGTAAATAAGCTCACCTTTATTCACACACGCCCCTCCCTGTGCATGCACACACTTACATATGAGCACACACACTCACAGACACACACACACACTGGCCCTGGTGTCATTTCTATTTCTCAGCAATCTGCCCACAGAGGCAGCGAGTCTGTCTCAGCTGAGCGCTCGGGCCCTTTTAGAGAATTACTGCATGGTTATCAAAGGCATTTAGATTAACCCCGGTCACTGTCTTTGACCCACCTCCTCTCCTGTCTCCTCCTCCCCTCCTCACTTTCTGCATGCTACCGCTCTCTCTAATAACATTTTGACATTAGGATCTCTCACAAATGCCTCTTAAATCCCCCCCAACCCGCCCCAAACCTCTTCCGACCGCTGTCCGTGTGTGCGGCGGGCCGGCTGAGCCTGATAACTTTTCATTCATAATTAGCAGCCGGCGAATGGGGCTGCGTTGGGGGGAAATTGAACTGTCAGCGGCGGGGCGCAGGGCGTTTGACCCCATCACGCCCAGAGGGGGCCATCATAATTTGTTCATTTGGTGTCCATCAGGCGGGCGCCAGCTCTCCCCCTCGTCCTCCCCTGTCTCCCTCCTCACCCCTCTGACCTCCCCATAGTGGGCGCTCTGGGTTCACGTCTAATTATGAATCAGCAGAAGGACCCTGAGAGCCACGAATATAGCAGCCCCTGCCCTGCAAACCTCCCGCTGCCACTCAAACTGCTGAGATTGCCTCTTAAATAGGAATAAATGCCCACACAGAAACAGCCAGTCAGAGCAGTGGCCTGCACAGGGAGTGGACAGAGCGGGAAATGTTTTAATGCAGGTGTGAGAGCGTTTTTCCCCTTTATAGCTGTTTGGGGTTTTTTTTTGGTCTCCATGTAAAAGCATTTCTAGTTTGTGTCAGATTTTTTCTACTGATGGATGTCTGTGATGTCAGAGGTGATCAGATCTGTTCTTAAAAATTTGAGTGATGTGTATTTTTAACATCTGTGAAACAATACATAACAGTGTAATACAAAAGGACAACACAATGGAGAAAAACAATACACCACAATATAATACTATGTTTAAAGTCACATAAAGTCACATTTGGAAACAATGATTGGTTGTACTTTTTGACACATTATTTTTCAACACTTCACTCTTCATTGCATACTTCACATCATTTGTCTTGAAGTAGCATTACTTTGTGATACGGTACTTTGCAGTGCATTACTTGTTTGTTACTCTATGTTGTGTTGCTTTAAGTCGTTTTGCTTAATATTGGATCACTTAACATCACACTACTGTGTCCCAACGCTTTAGGTCCTACAATTTATATTGTGTTGTGTTATGGGCATTGTTACAATGCGTGTTGTGTTTGGTTACATTGTGTTCGGTTACATTGTGTTCTATTACGTTGTGTTCTGTTACGTTGTTTTCCGTTGGTTGTGTACCATTATTTTGTGTTCCGTTACGTTGTGTTCCGTTACGTTGTGTTCCGTTACGTTGTGTTCCGTTACGTTGTGTTCCGTTACGTTGTGTTCCGTTACGTTGTGTTCCGTTACGTTGTGTTCCGTTACGTTGTGTTCCGTTACGTTGTGTTCCGTTACGTTGTGTTCCGTTACGTTGTGTTCCGTTACGTTACGTTGTGTTACGTTACGTTGTGTTACGTTACGTTGTGTTACGTTACGTTGTCTTGCGTTATGTTGTGTTGTCTTACGTTGTGCTGCATTACTTTATGTCTGTGTGTCGTGTTATGCTGTATTGTGTTGAAAAAGATCATGTTGGAGTAGGTCATGTTGTGTTTTGTTGTGTCATGTTGCATTGCGCCAAGTTTTGTTGCACAACTGGAATGATTTCCCAGATGCAAACACAGATATATAAATGACAAGGAGACCAGATTAATTGCAGCTATCTTGCTGGATTTGATCAAAAGATACAGCACACAACACAACTATGGACAAACCTAGACAGTCGGACAGAAAGGCAAACAAAACTTTTTCTTGCTCTTGTATCCTCTCAGCGATGTCACTGTTTTCCTATTTTTTTAGCTAGTTCATCACATAGTGGAGAAGGTTTTTCCAAGTAACCCTTTACTAAATATCCTTTAGGGTCAGGCTGACTGAGAGGGGTCTAGTTCATGTGATGTGTTCCTTTAAGGCATGTTACGATATGTTGGGTCATGCTGTGGTACCTTAAATAATGATTGATTGCTTTACCGTCAGATGTGATAAGATATAAAACAGTTATTTATAGAAATTCAACACAATATTTGAAACATTAAGATATCATTTGATAAGATGTGTTACATCACATTGGGATGGGTTTCTCTGCGTTCTTTTATGTTACAACATGAAACAATAAGATAAGATACATTATAATAGGATGCTTATCTCTGCAGTACATTAGGTAATGATGCTTTGTGCTCAGAGCAAAAAACATATTTTATAAAGAAATGAATTGATGCCACAGTTGACAGCTCTCTGCAGTAAAAATGTATTTAGAATGGCTTTTGAGTTCAATAAAAACAGTCTTTTATTTGGTGGTTCAACTTGGAGTAAATTTATTGAATGTCCTTTTAAAAAATAACTGTTAAAAGAATAATATCAAACTGGTTTTAACCTAATAAAATGCAGTGCCTCCTGCATTATTCTAGAGTACCCTATACATCTACTGAGGCCTCTTTCTGGGAAATACTGAACGAGGATATTAACCGATTAATTGAGAATTTAACTAGCAGATTAACTAGTAATGAAAATAATCTTGAGCTGCAGCTCTAGTTTTATTAGATTTCACGCTTTCACACAGAAACTGTTGGTGCTTTATTAACAATCCTCACAAAGCTGAATGAAGGACATTACAGTTTCTGAAAAACACTCCTGTATTGATGCTAATGTCCTTTAATGAAAAATTTAAAATCAATTATTTCAGAATATCTAATTTAGGGACAAATTGGCATAAATGAAGTAACCTCTGTCTGCGTACGCTGGAGAGACTTCTTGTTACGTGGAAGTAGTTTAAGATGGCTGTAGTAACATTTGTTTAATTCAATTTGCACTCAAGGTCTTTGTGACGTCCCTCAATTAATTGTCATCTTCTGACTGAGGGGAACAATTAGGCTCTAAAGTCAAACACATGTCCCTTACCTTAATTCTCACAACTCCTGTCGGGCATAATGAAATCCTGTTCCTGCTGTCTGAAAACACAAATGGATTTTCAATATACGCCCATACATCTCTGCTCTCCCCTCACCACTTTCCTTTAAATTGGCCTTCTTCTTCTTCTCTGCGCGGCACAAGGCTGCCCGGCTCTGGTTAGCTCGCCTTTTTTGAATATGTCAGCGGGATTTTCAGGTCATTTGCCAGAGAGGATGCTGGGAGCGTGGCGTCCGGGCTCTGAAGGTGACTGCTGTCTGTGTCATCCATCACGGGAGCTTCCTTTAAGTTGATGCATAATAGAGCCTCTCAATCAACTTCCTCCCTCAGTGTCACCTCCCTCCTTTCCGTCCAGAGAGGAGAACGCGAGCCAAAGCCCAGAGAGAAAAAAGACGGACTGACAGAGAAGTCAAGGTTACATCCCTCTTCTTCTCTTATTTACACTTCAGGTGTTATGGGCTTGTGCTGCGGAACAAGACAACAATGGATGTGCAATTGGAGAGGCTCGTGTGGGCGCTGGTGTCAGGCTTTAACTGTCCACTGTGTCAAATTGGTGATAATAAGCGTTTTGAAGCCCGTGTCCTGTCTGCGTTCCTCCCTCCTGAGGCGACAGACAGGACCTTGAAGCAGGATGTGTCTGTCAGGGAGGTAAATCTCTGTTGTGATGGGGTGGCAAACATTATGGCCCAGCTTTATCGACAGCGACTGCTCTGACACATCCAAAAGTGGCCCAATAAATTTGTAGGAGGTGGTGGCGTGACGGGCGCTTGTGAGGGCGCAGCGGCGTTTCGGCACAGCGACAAATGTTTGTTTGACCTCCCTCGCAGGGGCTCTAGCGCTTTGGGCACGAGAGCTGCTTTGTCAAGGGGACTGAGAGATGGTGCTATGTTCAGACAGCTCATCCTCTGTCTTATTTGGCAGGTTATTGTTTCTGTGTGTTTTATAACGGTGCCAATGTGACAGCTGAACTATGACACCGCCAGAGTGTATTTACCTCTGTGGAAGAATAGGATGTTTGTAAACCGAACACGGTCTCTTATTTTAACTTACATGTAGGGACACCAAGGGAAAAGCTTCAAAAAGATATTTTTAAACAGCAAAGCTTAAATAGTCCTTGTGATTTCACACATCAACGGCTGCAACTCTCTTCAAGCAGGTCTCCCTGTGTGTACATTTAAACCTCTGCAGATTACCCAGAATGCAGCAGCACATCTGGTCTTCAACCAGCCCAAAACAGCATGTGCCATTGGCTCCCAGTGGCAGCTCAAATCAAATTCAAAGCTCTTTTTCTGGCTTACAAAACAGCGGCAAGAACGGCTCCTGACTCCCTGGGGTCCCTTATCCAGGTCTACACTCCTTCTCGCCCACTATGCTCTGTTTGTGAAAGACGCCTGGTGCTCCCAGCCCAGCGCAGCTCTAAATCTCTAGCCAGACGGTTCTCCTCTATTGTGCCAAAATAGTGGAATGATTTACCTAACTCCACACAATCCACAGAGTCCCTTCCTACTTTTAAGAGATGTCTGAAGACTCATCTGTTCAGGGAACACCTAAGCTCGTAATCTGAGCCTTCTCTTTGTCCTCCAGGGTAGAATGAGTCAGAGGGTCCAAGACCCAGCTCTTAGTGAATTTTCAGCACCAATTACTGACTGTTATTGAAGTATAATGTTGCAGCAATTAATTGTGGTTAGTTGGCTAGATTATTCTACATCATTTAAAAATAAATCTTGCACTTGATGGCAGCACCTGCAGCCAAATAACTTGTAGCACTTTTGTCGCACTAACTAGGTTTTCCCCTCTGTCTAAATTCTTACTTGTGTTGTATGTCACTTTGGACAAAAGCATCTGCTAAATGAAACTGTAGAACTGTAAATAATATGGCCATTTTGAAGCACCAGCTGACCTCTCAACCAATCAGAACTGTGAATGATGTAATGTAGCCCTGAGCTTCTCAGCTAAAGGTGTTTATCTACTGCAGGAGCTTTCACCAGAACTTGGGGACCTTTTTGGAACTGTATTTTGATAGTAATAACAAGGAGCTTGATTTGGTTCCTGGGCAGTTTATCTCCTTCCTTAAAAGTGCCTGCCATTGGGGATAGTACTTTTAAAAGGCCCCAGAACTTTTGGGAGCTGGGCCTACAGTGCTTGGCATTTCCACAGTGTTTTTATTTCCACCACCCTCTTTTCACAATTAGATGACCCCAAGCTGTGATGGACTTGGTTTAGTACCTCCTTTACAATGGTCTCCTTTGAGCCTGAAAGTGTGAGAGTGTGTCTGTCAGCTCCCGGTGCAGTTTCTTTTTTTACTTGAATCCTCTTTGTTTCCCTCCAAGTGTTAATTCAAATTAAATTTAATTTATTAGAACTTTTTATAGAGCATTTATATGACTTAAAACTTCATCAATTTAAAATCACTCTTCTTCTTCCCAGTGGTTTTCTTTACTAGAACCTGTCTTTTAAACTTGTTTTATCGTCAGGTTTCTTAAACATGTAACACCGCTCTATCGAAGAAATGTTAATAAACATTTCATCTGTCAACATGATTGCAGAAGAAAACGAACATGCCTCTAAAGAGAAAATTTCCATCAATTTTAGTTTATAGATATGTGAGAAACAAGATGCCTAACCCTTGAGTCCCTTTTCTGATCAAACCTGTTGCTTATTTTGTTACTTCCTGCTTCACCACATTAACTGTTTTCACTCTGCAAAGTGAACACATTAAAACTCCTCTCAACAGCTCTCCTGTTGTACGTCAAACTGATTCTTCATCCTCACGCCAGCAGAGCTTCCAGCTTGGATAAAACAATGCGCACTGACACGACTCCACGCTGTGAGCCGCTTGTCTCCCTCCCTCACTCCTCCAGTCAGCTCTAATTATCTCATTTAGCTCTCTGAATCTGTTTTCTTCCATTGCCTCTTGTTTTTCTCTAAATTCTCACACCCACTATTTCTGCCCTCCTTCTTGTCACTCTTCAACGTGTTTGAAAATCAGATTTGTTTATTTTTCACACGTGTGTTCAGAAGCTAACTCTTTCAGAGCTGTGAATCTTCTGTATCCATCCCCATCAATAATTAGCGCTGTCACACAAGACAGACCAAGTGAGTTACAGTTTCATTGAAGACAAAACTTCTCATAGTTAGCGCGCTTATGTACATTAGCTGCAGTTGTTTGTGTTTTGATGTCTATCAATCCAGTATTTATTCAGAACAACATAACAACTAACAAATGTAATAATGCTTGACATAAAAGCAACATGTCTTACATTATCTATTCAGGGACTTAATCGATCCGTTAATTAGAGAAAACTTGGCGACAGCAATGAATAGAAAACTCCCTCAAAGAAGGCAAAAGCAGATCAAAAGTACTTGAAAGTGAGACTGAAAACATGGATGAAATGTTTCATTTGAGAAAAACAGTCCCTCTGATTACATTTTTAGTTGATGCCAAAAATGTCTGCAGCAGCGGGCATAGTCGTTGCTTTTCAGTCGAAAGGTTGGGGGTTTGATTCCAGTCCTTGAGCAAGACACTGAACCCTGAATTGCTCCCACTGTTGGTCAGTGGTGTATTCATGTAAACGTGATAGAAAAGCTGATGGTTCTTGTAATAGAAAAACCCGTCATCAGTATGAGGATGGGTGAACAAGACTAGTAGTGTAAAGTGCTTTGAGTGGTCCAAAGGACTAGAAAAGCGCTATATGAGTATTGGTCCATTTACCATTTCCACCGTTTTCACCAAATGGTTTGGTCCGGTTTCTCGATATGTCAAGCATTTCATGGCGTTTCTATTGGGACAGGTCCCGAAATGCCATACCGTCCCACTTCTTGGTTCCCTTCTGTTGGGGCGCCAGAAGGTGGAACTAGAAACACTTTAGTCCATTGATTGGTCGAAAGAATTGTCACTCCCTGTGTGACAGCGGTGTTAAAGAACAACATATAACTCTGCAATGTTTAAAGCCAACCAGTCGACTTTGTGGAGATAACTCACTTTTTGTTTGAAAAAGGTAAAATATGTCGTGTTTTTCTTCTTTGTTGGATTTGTTGGTCTATTACACTGTGTCATGCTATTATGTAGCTGACACAGCTATCGGCATCCTGCTTACATGCCACCCACCTAGGGGGCATGATTGGCTGTGGGTTCGCAAACAGGATCAGGCTTTTCCAATCTGACCCATTCCAAACTGTACTGATCCATCCATCCAGACTGGTAGGTGGAAACGGAGCTATAGATTTGCACCACCATCTAGTGTTTCACGGAAGTATTGCAGTTGGCAAAGCTCTGTTTATCAGTCAATCTATTCCAACCCTCACTTTTGGTCATGAGCTGTCGAGGTGCTTTAGGCATCTGGTAAGGATGCCTCCCTCTGGTGGTGTGTTGATCACTTCTATCATGGAGGAGACCCCTAGGCAGACCCAGATCTTGGTGGAGTGATCACCCTCCAGTAGGAGCTTGAAAATTTTGCACGGAAAGAGGGACATCTGGGTGGACTAGCTTAGACTGCTGCCCCCATGATCATGTCTGGAATGAAACTGGTTGGACGATGCACAAGTAGTATACACAATGGCGTGCTTACGATGTAGTGTCAATAAAGCAGTAAAGACCAGGCTTTAATCTAACTTTTCTGGTTTTCCATGAGAATTTCAAAATAAAAGCATAAAAATTATTAATCATTGACAAAATACATTGACAATGACCAGTTTCAGCAATAACATAAATATAACAAAAAGAACCCACATGATGAGAAAGCACTAAGACTTGTAATAGCAAGCTGTGATTGGAAATAGATGCAAATAAAGAGCGAGAGGAGAGAGCTGTAGACTCAAGTCCTCTTGTCTGGTTTAAGCATTTAACAGCAGATAAAAAGGCTGGTCCAAAACAAGTCTGAGGTCAAAAGTGGAAGGTTTAAAGCTTGCTGTTAAAGTAGAGATGGTATCTAACCCTTACAGAGGATTCTTAAAAAAGGAGTCCTAAAGAGCCCTTAAGACAAGATTGTTATTATTGATTTGTTGTTGTTGTTGTTGTTGTTGTTGTTTGTGTTTTTCAAGAGGCTTTTTTAGTGACTTGTAACTCTGAACTTACAAAAAAAATGCAGGAATCTGGCCAATAAATGCTTTAATGTCCTGTCTTCACCTTCAGAGACAGGATGTACTTCATTCTTGACTTTGCCGTCAGACCCATCTTATCCCTCTATTCAAAGCTGCCACCATCACATTAAAAACCACTGAAAGCCACCAAGTGTGAACAACCTGTATCCAAGCACAAAGATGTTAATTATAGGAAGGAGAGCCCTTTTTCTGGCTCTCTCAAACAGATAATACAATTTCCTGTCTTTGAAAAGGTAAAAGCCTCACTTATTGGGGCTGCGAGCAGCAGTGAGCGGCAGCTTTGGCCCTTGCAGGCACTTGTGTTTCCATTCATTAGAGGTTGTTTTTATTCAGCAGGGTTTGACCGAGCATCCAGCCCATTTCCCTCTAACTGGGCTGATTGAGGACATTTCTTAAATGGGTTCCTCTTTACCCTACAGAGTTAATGAAGGAAGGCTTGGTGGGGAGTTATCAGCCAGGCCTTTGGTCCCTCTGCGCTCAGAGGAGCTGCTGATTGGACGCGGTGAATTGGATAAATATAGGTTTATGTGGAGACCGGAGATTCTTGTATTAATCTGTCCTCTCGTGTGGGTGCATTTGTGCTGTAATGTACGAGATGCTGCTGGATATTATGTTGATGTGGGAGCTTTATGCTTGCATGGACTGTTTTCTTCTCCTGCTCTGCATTTGCTTTCAGCCTTTTGTTTTCAGGATCACTTTGCTGTTTGTGAATCAGTCCAGTCCATACTGCAGATTATTTCTCTTTACTGAACCATTTTACTGAATCAAGTGTTTGTTTGGTCCTTCCAGGTCACCACTCCATCCTTCGGCCCAGTGAAATCCTACGACCTGCTCCACCATATGACAGGAAAAGGCCTGTCAGCCAAGTACCATTTCCCCAGACAGCCCTGTTTGTATGAGCCCAGTATGGTGTCAGTACAGGTCACACTGACCAACAGCTCAGACCACAGCCTGGAGGAGATCCACATAGGAGACCGAAGCCCAGCCGGCCTCAACATCCACTGTTTTAACACAGTCGGTGAGTAAAACCCTCCACTGTAGATGTCACTGCACAGTGAGAACACAAGTCTCAGCAAATCACTGGCTGTGTTTGTTTGCAGTAGAAACTTCTACATAAGATGAACTCACAAGATGTTATGTCCAGTATTTCTTCATCATTTATGACTTTCTAATGCCACAAAGTAAGATAAGGGAATTGATCCTCAGAGGTGTTTGGACTACATCAGATCCACAATGTAGCTCAGTTGTCGTCCTGCAAAATAAACCAATCATTTTATCACCATAACTCTGAATTTGAATTGAAAATGTTACTTTGAACATGCAATAAAAAGAAATATTAAAAAAAAAACCATAAAAAGTCATTGCATAAAAGACATCACATGCTTCTACAAAGACAAAACAAAGAAGGCAAACTAACTAACGTATCCTGAATGTGCTGTAAGTTTACGTTCTCGAGAAGGATGTGAAGTAGAGACTTATTTAACCCTACCCCTTTCAGTATCAATGAATGCTCCTCTCAAAAAATAAAATATGAAATATATTAAGCTGCTTATATACAAAACTATACACTTCTATGCACATTACAACTGTGTCATAAACATAGTTACCTGTGTACAAATGCAAATACAAACCTATGTCCACTTTATAAAACTTGATTTCTTTGCATATATATTTCCATACATATAGCAACTTATGTACACATATACACATAATATTACCAATCTGTAGAATATTTTTACATATATATTTCTATACATAATGCTACTTAAATAAAAATACAAAATATAAATATACACTTAGTTTCACTCCTAAATATAATGCTTACTCTAAAACTAACTGAACCCTCCTTCATCGCTCCTACCTCCTGAGCTTGATGCTTGTGTTTGAAGTTGATGTGTGACTAGGGATGGGTACCTTTCACATTTGAAACGATACAGTACCGATGCCCGGTATCTGGCAGTCGGTCTCGGTACTTAACGGTACCAATTTTGTGTTTGTGGTCAAAAAAATATCAATTTGTTTAATAATAGAATAAAAAAAAAAATCAATTTAACATATTTTTCTTCAAAATATAACCTTGCAATGCTTTGTTCATTCCCAACGTGGAAAATCACCCACTCTTCCACTCCCTCACAGTCACAAGGATGTGTTTAGGTATCTAAACATGGTACCTTTTTTGGTTGGTGGTATGGTTTACGAGAATCAGTACCCGGTACTTTTGATAGAATGTGGTTGGTACCTTTTAAAGTACATAATAATATATTTTACATACTCTTCTGTATGATTTTTATCTGTTTTTTTTTTCTCCAGAAAGAAGTCTGCTGTTTTTGATGTATGTCCTTGGAAAAAGTTTGGTATATGAGTCTCCTTAATGCAAGCCCCACATTGATTTTATTCCAGTCAATCTCAATGGCTTCTGCAGTACCACCTGTAATATTATTGTCACTTCAAACAGGTATAAAATGATCATTATGTCTGAAACCTTTAAGCCTGTTTGCTACCAGCTCAGCAAATATCCCCGTCCCATTCCCCCCAACATGAAAACAGTCGATATGACTCCAGCTAATCCCCGTTCATTAGTATCGATCAGACCTACAAACATGCACCATCTCCATATTTCTTCCTGTATGATCGCTTCGCTCAAGATAATGTGAGAGTGAGAGCAGAGGTCCCTCAAGACTTTCTTTTTTCATGCACACAGATGCATACAGAGAAGGAGAGAGGGAGGTGGTGTGCACTGGAGCATGTTAAAACTGTCAATTGCAGGGGATTGATTGGGCATTGAAGGAACTCAAGCAGCCAAACAGTGGGTAATTCAGATCGATCCAGCTCGGCCACTGAGCAGCCGGCTGCAGAGGGTTTGGAGAAGTTGGAGAGGATGAAAACAGACAAAGCTTTATGGACTTCTGTTTCAGTGTGTGTTCCTCCAGTAATAATACACAACAGGGTTTGTATTTGAAGGAAAATAATACATGTTGCTTCTTTGACCAGGTGAGAAAACTTTGGAGATGTCAGAATCTCCTCAAAACTACAGAAAAGAGTTTAAGGTGAAAATAATATTAGCCTAAAAGGGTAGTTTGTAGTCACCATTGGCCTAGTGGTGAGTGAGCTATCTCAGTCAAGCAGGTAGAGATGACTTAAAATAAAATATCAAATATATTTGATATTGATGCCATGTTGTGCTCACATTAATAGTAAAGACAGGAAAGATATTCACTGTAGAGTTCAACATAACCACCAAGGGAGCACTACCAGCTGTCAAAGACTAGCTGCCACTGTTACAGGAACTGGGATAAACTACAAGGACTGGCATTAACCATTGTGCCGCTATACTAGTGTAATATGAAAGGCTGCTTTTGGATGTCGATACTGCTGCTGAATTGCTTGCAAAGAAGAAAAAATCTGCCTCTGGAGTAAAAAAATAAAAGTACTTTTTTTTGTTTTGATTAAGACATTGTTATTTCAAGAAACCAAACAGGTAGATAATAAAGATATGTCTTTTAAATATCTTGAAACACGACATTTGACTGGATTTGTCAGGTGAGTATGGACTAATAAGACCATTTTTACAAAAGTTGTATTTTCTTTTTTGCCTCTTGATATTTTGCTCAATCAAGTGAGATTCTGTGAGATCTCATGCCCATAGAATTGTTGTCCTGAACCCGGGTGTCCAGCCTTTTCTAAACCAAGATCTACTTTTTAAGTTGTCAGTGCACCGAGGTCTACAACAGTTATATAAAAAAAAAAACACAGAGGTTCTGGTCCACTGTAGTATCCTTTTCTCAATGTTATAAACACAACAGAAACTGAAGTAAACCACATAAAGGTCAAATATGGAGTAATTTTATAAGTTAGAAAGGCAAAATATGTGTGTCTACCTTAGTGGGATCTCTGGCACTAGAAAGAGGCTAACTTTTCATAAGCAGGGCAGTAGGCAAGCTACAAGGCACTCATCAGTCATTGTAGATCTATACTTTGACATAATGATGTGCATATGAGAGAAGGCAGACTAACAAAAGTAGGTAGATCCATCTAACTACATCTAACCGGCTCTTAAGCTCACACACTTTCTGGCTATGTAGAGCTGTTTTGGCTGGGCGCTGCATGTTCCCCTTCTTGGGTGAGGCCACGCTTGCTTTGCAGATGAGGCAGATGGACTGTGAGTTCAAGACAACCCTCCCTGCCATGTTCATGCTGTGAAAAAGACTCTGGCTAACTGAATGATGGACATTTGTCTCCTTGCAATCACACTAGTGCTACACCAGGTTGACTCTGAGTCGCCAGGCTACTTACAAATAGTGGCGCCCAAATGAAACAGGCAGCCAACAACGAAAACTACGTTGATGCTAACACACCAAATGATGCCACGTTAGTAGATGGGGAAAGTTTTTTTCCAGTTTGTTGTGAATGACATGGTATCAGTCTGAGACCAACAGGTCGACTGGTTGTTGGGCAACACTGCCCGAATCGTTGCGTGTGGGGTAGCAGTCTAATGGAGTCGTTAAGTATTTGTTCAAAGGATTTTCAGGTTAAAACCTGTCTTTAGGTCTGTGAGTGTCTGGCTGGACTTAATATCTGGTCTGTCACGATCTTAAAACTATCTTTTTAACATTTAATATCAGCATAGATAAATCCATTCAACAACAATTCTTAAACCCTGCTTAAAAGATCAGAAATCAGCACCTTTAGTTTGTTTGGTATTTGCAAAACCAAAGAGGGATTAAAACCTCGATGTGCGTGTTCCTCTGTGTTTTTCTGTGAGTCCATGATCACTCTGTTTGGAGATGTTTTCCTCCAGAGTCTTCTTCCTCCTCCTCTCTGTCTGTTTAAAGACTTTTATAGTGAAGCATCCTTGACTGACCGCAGGAGCGTGGAGGATGTTTCTGTCTTCCTCCTCTCATCCAGCCGTCCTCTCCAGCCTTTACTTACCTCTCTGCCTCGTCTCTCTTGATGCTCTTTTTGACAAGCCTGTTGTTTTGGAAATATGCTAGTCCTTCATCTGTTTTTTTCCCCTCTTTCTCCCTGAGGCTGGAGGTGTTGGGGGGATGAGATTGAAGGATAGATTTCTCACACACGGTGGCCTTGCTTTGCCAAGTAGAAAACACAAGTGGTGTGGATGCCTGTCTGTTCCACTCTGCTGCTGCCCCCTCCTCCTCCTCTTCCTCCTCGTCTCTCCCTTTGCTCCATTCTTCCTCATGCTGCACACTGTGCCCTTGTCACTCACTCTTCCTTTTCTCCTCTCGTCTTTCCTCCCCCCTCTCAGAGCGGCTGGAGCAGGAGGCCTCGGTGACGGTTTCCATGGGTATTGACTTTAGCGACTCGACACAAGCAGCCAACTTCCAGTTGTGGTAAGACGAGCTGACACCCACTCATATCAAGTCAGGCGTGTTTTTTCATCACTCCAATACTTTTTCCTCCTCTTCATCTCTCTCCTTCATCTTACCTTTCCCCTCCTCTCGTTTCTTCATTGTTAATTCTCTTTTTCTCACCCTGCTCTGTGCCGGCGCTCCCAGGTGAGACATCAGCCGGGATTGATCCCCAGTTCACTGGGATAACAATTATTCTTCCAGTAATCAGCCCCCGGTCCAAATCAGCCTGCCTGAATGCCAGTGGCACCACTTCTCAGCTGATCAATACCCTGATCAGAAAATCTGTTCAGGACGGGGGAATCAATCGGGCCCAAAATGCCATTCACAGAGCGTTGGTTTGCAAAGCAACAAGAGGAGAAACATTTAATACACAAACAAAGAGAGTGCAACACAAATGTCATCGTCTAATCTGTTTAAGAGGAGACGCAATACAGAATACAGAGCAGAGTGGTTTTAAAGGTCTGGGTCATTGAATGAAAGATTAAAAGTCTCTCTTCTTTATTTTTCTTCTTGTTTTTTCCCCTCAAAGTACAAAAGAGGACCAGTTCAGTGTGTCCATCCAGCCTGCCGTAGGAGAGCTGTTGATGCCCAGCAGTCTGAATGAGCAAGATTTCTGCAAAGAGCAAGGTGAGTTTGATTTTATCAAAGTGTAAAACACTCTTGTTACTCAGAGATGTATCAAGAGGAAAAAAAACACCTCTTATGGTTTTTGCTCATGTACTTGGAATTCTGGTGTATTAAGTGCAAAATGTGCAATAAGCTCGCTCAGTTCTTCCTTTGGTTGTCTTAGGAAATATAATGAAACAAGTAATGCAGCCCCAAGCTGCTGACTAAAGGTGCTTTTCAACTGCAGGAACTTTCACCAAAAACTGGGAGCCTTTTGTACATTAGATAACAAGAACTAAGTTCCTGCCCTTAGAGGTAGTACCTATTTCCAAAGGATCAGGAACTTTGGGAGGCAGGGCCTGCAAGTTGAACCTTTCTTATTGGACCCACTGTGTCTTTGTACCCCCCTCCTTCCATTCATAATAAGATGACCCCAGCTGTGATGGACTTGGTTTAGTTACTTCAGGAGGGGTTAGCAGGTACTGAATGTTCCTGTACCCTCTGAACCAACTTATATTAGCACAACATATTTACACATCATGCAGACTTTAACAGGGTGGGCTTAGAAGGAGCTTATTTAGATTTAGAAACAACAAAGAAGCATTTAGAGCTGATTTAAAACCTCCTCTTTTTTTTTTTTTTGTTGTTTTTTTTTTACAGAATATTTAGACTGAAACATGGTGAGGGTGATAGTTAATGGGTGAAGATGGTCATAATTAAGCTTAGAGTACATTTAAGATCTGTGCTCAATTTGTATTATCACACATCTTAGCATATTGAGACTTTGATGCTTCATGACGACAGCTGGGTCTATAATAAAAAATAAAAACTCCTGACTTTGTCTTTATCAAAAAGCGCAGAGTGTAGTCTTTATTTTCACCCTTTCACCTATTACTGCTACTCCAATGCTAACCACACTTTGCTGCTGTCTTGAAGTATTACCTCCTTCACCTCAGCCTCCTCCTACTGCTTGGCTAACCCAGGGAGAGCTCTGAAAGTAGAGCTATAATGCCAACTGTAACTGTAGTTCCTTTTGGCAATAAATGGTACAAATCTTTTACAAGAGCTTTCCTGACTGAACTAAGTATAAACTTCATTTTACTCCATGCGGGACATGAACAATTTGTGTTACGTTTGGCTCTTGATAAACTAATAACAGTCATTAATTTGATCATGTAATGTTATTTTCTGTCTGGAAAAATCACTTTAAAGATGATAAATAAAACGCAGATTGAGTTGTGAACATCTTAAACTCATTTCACAGACCTTATAAGGGTTTAATTTAAAGACGTATGGATGAAGGTGAAGCAAAGAGTGTTTTTTGCTGTGTCTTTAAATGATGTATAAAGTAGAATTAAACCCTCATAAACATCCTCTAACTCTCATCATTAAAGTAAAATGCTCTCCTTTCATGGAGCACTTAATGCTGTTTCCTGCACACATACACACACCTGTAGGTCTGCAGACTGAGGGAGCTGAGTATGTGCTCGTCTCTCAGCCATCAGCGTGCTCTTAAGTGCCTCCTTAATGCTGCTTCTGCTTTAATTAATCTTCATGCAGCACATTCGAAGCTCCTCTGAATGCAGCGCGCTCTCCGCCTGAGATAAAGGATGAAAAGAGTCGCACCGGTTGCTTTTCTCTCTTTGCAAATTTCTGCTTTGCACAAATCGAGTGAAGTTAATTCATCCTTTCAGTTAACGTCTTTTCATTAGATTTGCCTTTAAGACCTCTTTATTTCAAATCTAACCCGAGAGTTTTTATCTCCGGCGTTTCTTTCTGTTTTATGCTCATTACTAAATGTTCATGAACTGGCTCTTTGCCTGAAGTTTGGAGGTTTTTTCAACCTTAATGTCTTTTTAAATAGTAAAAATAAAACTCCTCTTCTTTTGTGAAGCTTCCTCCATTTAAGTCAGCTTTAAATCTGTTTTATTTTCTTCTTTTGTACTGAAACCAGCTCTTAAAAACGCTCACTCTAAAGACAATTGATGTACATTTGTGATGTTTGCCACTTTAAGATGACAGACCCTTGTATTTACAGTCTAAACAGAATCAGATGCATGTTTCCTCAGCTGTTTGTAACCGTGTTGTCTCCTCTCTCCTCAGGTAAACTCCTTGGCATGAACGAGACCTCTGCAACCATCACTATGGCAACGGCAAACACCCCCAGCCAGGCCATCAACAAGCAGGTGCTGTCCGTGGCCAACGTTGGGGTGGTTTCATCCAGTCAGAACAACATGCACAGGTAAAGAGTCCAGATTTCATATTTCTGTGTCCTTTTCTTCCCACACAGGCAGAAAATCTCTCTCCAGCTTATTTACAGAAACAACATGAGGCTGCCTCACACGTTTGCTCTTTATTCTTCATCTGTTTTTCTTCTCGCTTGTTTTGTCACAAATCAACCAAAGTCTTTGACAGATGCTGTCACACTTAATGAAAAGACAAACTTTACCGTCTCACCTTGTTGACACTGAAGCTTAACTTTCCACATCTTTCCTCTGACCTCTGACCTCTTTAGAGCTAAGTGTATATTATCCTTTTATTTGTGAAACGTGGCTCCTTCAGCGTTCTATTCTGTATCTGCAGAGTCCAGCATAAACAGTCAGAGCCACATATATTTGCTTCAAATTAACATGTGAATCTCTTCCTCCACCTGAGAGTTTAATATGTTTTGGTTGGTCAGTACAGTGAGACCACTTGTTTTTTGCAAAAACTGAAATCAAACAAGTGCCTTTGTTCGATTTTTAGTATAAATTGTCTTATTAGATTTAATATGAGCCACATTCACCTTACAATGTCTTATTTCAACATATTGTAAGACAAAAATGACCCCTAAATTCTTGTTGGGAGTGAAAATGATCTGCCAATTTGGGGAAAAGGCTATACGTGTGTTGTTTCTTGTATTGGGACATTAATCTTATTTCAAGAAACCTGACAAAAAATCTGCTCAGTCTCTTAAAATATTTTTTTTCTGGGCGGGTCATGTAAACGTGGCTAATATTAAGTCTTAATAAGACAATTTTGCTAAAAATAAGACAAAAACACTTGCTTTGATTTAATTTTTTTCAGTGTTTGCATGTCTTGGTTCAACAATGGTAGTGCAAGCAGCTGCTGAGTTGGTCTTCAGTACGGTTGCAAAGGAGTGGAAAATTTCCAGAAACTTCCATGCGAAGTTAAGCTTGGGAAATTTGTAAATGTTCTGGATTGTTTTTTTTTTTATTTTTTATTTTTTTTTGTCAAAACTCATGTGACTGTATCAGGTGGTGCCTTTAAAGATCTTGTGCTGAGAGCATCATGCACAGTGCATAAAGGGAGCATGGCCTCAACAGCCCTGCAGTCAGCAAAGTGCTGCTATGTGGTTTAAGATAAGACTTGGACAGACTTTATTATCACTCTGTGTGTAGCAGGCGTGTACAGGAAAAAATTCCGTTTGTAGTGGCCACTGTTTTTCAGTATAGAGATAAAATGCAAAAAGTAGTATTAAGGTACAAAAGTAACGGGGTCCAATGGTGCAGTAGGTGATGGTAAGGTGCAATCAAAAGAAAAACATGGTAGTAGTGGCAGTAGTGTAGTTGTGGTGGCAAGTGAGAAAAAGTAGCAGCAGTAGACATATATGAAGTAACAGAAGGTAGATATTCAAGTAAACTTGCATTAAATCTGGTTATTTCAGCCAAAATTATGCTACATTATAATAACCCTTGCTATATTTACTTATTATGAATTCCCATGGGAAGTTTCCAACTTTGAAAATTCCTGGTCTTTCAGCATCCAGGAAGTGAACCAGCACCTCTCAAGCATACTCAAGTCCTAGTGTACAAATGAACCAGCAACCTTCTGGTTTTCAGAACAAGTCCTTGCAGACTGAAATACTGCCTTTCTTTTTTTATATGATAAACAAAACATTAGCGTGAGACTTTAACGGTGGTTTATACTTCTGCATTGGCCCTACACTATAGCAGGGGCTCCAAAACTTTCCAGCCTACAGCCCCCAAAATATCTGTGCCATAGACTGGTGACTCCCTGCACTAATAATTAATCCTAAAATAGACAAAAACCAATAAAAAAGTCTTAAATTCATCCCCCTCCTGATACTGTCATTATCCTGGTTTAGTCACCTCTGGGTCTTTAACAAAGAAATGTGGGGAAAATAAATCAAACATTTCACTTGCATTCTTTTATATAAAATTTAACCTGCATATTTTGTTTATAGTTTTTAGAATAATTGAGAAAATATGCACTTGTAAATAGGTTTTGATTTTCAAAGGCATTTTATGACCCCTAGCCAATGCTGGTCTTGAGCAATGCATTACTGTATGCTATTGTATCCACATCGCTTTGCAATACTACTCCTAAACACTTGTAGGCGCTGTGATTTCTGTGCTTGTAAAATCCCTTCAATGTTTCCTGTTTTATCCACAGGGAACTTTGGTGACTGTGGGTGTATTCTGTTAAATTGGAGATGATAAATGTTGCCTTGATCAGTAAAAATTACTTTGAAGAGGAAATTGATAGAAGAGGTCAGCAGAGATTAAATGCGCAGCCAATAAACGGTGATTCAGGAAGTGTTATAACCATGCTGCCCAGTGGACCAATCACAGGGCAGCTTGCATTCTGCATCATTTCAAGATAAAGTTACATTTTAAAACAGGTGCATGTCAGACTGTGTGTTTACGCTTATGTGTTGTATCTGGGAGAACCTAATGTACAGTGTTGATTTCATACAGGAATTAACGCCAGGCCTCAAAACATTTCTCTTTCCTGCAAGAGCCCCAGAAAGACATGATAGACTCTGATAGTTTGAGATTACCTGGTGTGGGACATTATCTTTGACAACAACACCTCACCATCTGAGATGCTTCAAGACTGTTGAGATACTGTATGTGGAGTATCGTGGAATAAAGGTGTGCTGCCACACACACAAACACACACACACACACGCCAGGGGAATGCCCTGAGAAGCCTGGCTGTGTAATTGGTGTACACAGAGTGTGCTAATGAGCTTCCTCCTCTGTCACGCACACCCGAACACCTGATAGATAATTACACCTCCCTCTCTCCCTCTGTTTCCTGCTCTGTCTCTTTCTCCCTTCATCTCTGCGCCTCCATCTGTCTCTCTTTCACTTCCTCTTTGTCCCTCCGCGCTGCACCCCGTCCTGCCCGTCTCCTCGTCTCTGCGTGATGCTCCTGTAGGTCTTTGTAGTTCCAGGATCCGGCAGTGTAAAAATGGAGGAGACAGAGGATGAGTACGGGACAGTTAGAGCAGCGCGAGGGCATGGCGAGCTGAGGGAGTGAGAGGAAATCAATGCGAGGCCTGCATCCAATAAGCCCACACCTCATTCAGAATAACTGATAGCTGAAATGAGTCCATGCTATCAATCTGTGTGTGTCTGTGTGACGGCTGCAGAGGAAGATGTTCCCCCTCACTCTTATCATAACGAAGACTCTCTGTTCACTCTGGAGTCTAAGAGGACTGGCTCTGTGTCATGGGGTCCTAAGACATCCTAAAAAACAAATTTATGTTTCATTTATGCATATTGTTCCTCCAGATATGTTCATTCAGGTTTTGCATTTGGTGCCACAGACTGCACAGGCTCTCAAATTTAATATCAAGTCCTGACACAGGATGCCTGTTTGTTTTATAGTTTCTGAATAGTAGAATATGAACAAGCACCATCTCCCTTCTTTTTCCACATTTACTGTTTGCTTGTTGTTGAAGGTTTCATTTGATATGCTTGTTCTGGCTCACTTTTTGGTCTTTTTAACAACTTTTGATGCTAATTTAACTCTTTTATGTGTTAAAATTAAGATATCAATTGATCTCTGATGTTCTTATCATTTTGGACTGATCAACATTTTTAAGATGAAAGGTGAAATTTATCTTTGTCCAACTACTGAATTGATGAAATGTTATATTTATATAGACATCTTGAATCTCTAAATATGTGATCATTTCTTGTTTTTAGCACTCAACTCTCAGATAAAATTTAACCTCTTTGGATTCAAGACTTTCAGTCATACAAAAACATCCTAAACATTAACATCGAGATCGCCATTTGACTCTATTTGCAATGAGTATACACAGGAACATTGAGCTTTTTTCTTTCTCTTTATTTCCTCCTTTGATTCTTAAAAACATCCAAGACCCCCTAATATGTCAGTAGAACCTTCACCCAGGTTCAAAAACACCAGAAGTCCTCTTGAAGACTCTTTGGTTGCAGAATAGCTAGCTTTAGCGTTAGCTTCCTTTAAAATGGTACTATTTGTTCAAGGAGCAACACAAAGACCTGACTTGCTCAGATATTTAAGGCTCATTTAATCTAGAAAATTATCCACCAGAAGAAGCCTCAACCAATTTTTATACAGTGGTAGTAAAAAATTAATAGTACACAATCCTTACTGAAGTTGTTTCAGTTGTTTTGTTTAATTGGCTGTTAAATACAAATGAAAACAAATAAGATGAATAAAATATCTATAAAGTCATCTTTATGCTTTAGTTACCATGAAATAGAGCCATCATGGGGAGATTTAGGTCGTTTTCCTTATCAAACAACTAACAGAAACAACATGAATATGATGGACTGGCTCCCTCAAGTCCAGACTTAAACCTCATCAAGCAAACTTTTGCAAGTTAGAAAATAGAGCAGATGAATCAGTTGAACCTTTGAATGAAGCCTTTGTTTCAAGCTGCAGAAGTCATGTGATAGCATTGGCATTCAAGCTCTCATAGTGGCAGTATGCCGGAGACATGTGCTGCTGTAATTGCTGCAAAAAGTGGTCAAACCAAATATTCGGGTTCAAAGTAGGTAAAAACAATGTTCAGCAAAACCATCTGCATGTTTCAGGATCAGGATTTGGAGGCAAAAAAGGTTTCAGGTCTGTCAGGTGCTCTCATCATTTTGGCCACAACACAACTGTATTTTAACATAACCATGATTTTATTCTTTTACAAGTTACATTCTGGGCTTTTATGCCTTTAGTCCGAGAAGGTAGGACTGTGGATTGAACAGACAGGAAAGGGGAAGCAGGTTGGAATCGTAGCTTCCAACCTGCTTCTTGCTAAACCTGCGCCTCAGTAAGCTTGGTTTTTAACCCTTTTAACTTTCACTTTTTAAATGCAAGGGATGTGAAGTCTGTATGATTTTGACCCTGTAACATTCCATCCAAGAAAAACATATTTTTTTTTTGTAGAGACAACCAGGTTTTACTCGGTTCAACAAATTTCCAATGGGATATAACTACTCAAAAAGTGCTCTACCAAAGGGTTGAGCTACATGGTAGAGGGTAAAAAAAATTAACTATTAGACATTTTTTAGCATTTCAGGAGTTCTTGAATCAAGTTTCTAGAGGGTTTCAGAGTCATCTTGGAGTACATTGATTGATTAACTGGCCAATGCAAGCCTGAGCTAAAGGATGAAATATAAACAGCATAAATATGCTTATACTTTATCATTGAATATAGAAATACTTCAACAAGAGCAGCTTACAACATAAATCTGGCTTAAAAAGGATATGAATGAGCATAATTTGGTGGTGTTGAAGACAGTAGTACAGTTCTTTTTGAGAGGATTACCCTGACATGACTCTGTTATCACACATCGTGCAGGAGTTTCAGCCTCTGTCATGATTTCTTTCTCACTTTTTACTCGAGAGCATTTGCAGCAACCATCATTATGAGAGCTTTTTAAAGAGAGTTCAAGAATAAAACGGTGTTTGGTACAGCAACATGCAGTAAAACACATTTGGCGTATTTCTTTAGGCTGCATCCTCCTCCTACTTGAACCAACCAATACAAGGCCATTAAATGGGGAAAAAACAGTCTGAATTATTACATTTTTAACAGAAAAGGGGGAAAAGAAAATATATTTTTGCACTTTGAAGCTTTTTTCTGAACTGAAGCTCGAAAACATCAACAAGACATCAAAATCGTTGATTAGATTTCAGCTCATCCTTTCTCAAGTGATGGTTCCACTCTTGGCGTTTTTGTGCCCTCGATACTTTGAGTAACACACACACACACACACACACACACACACACACACACACACACACACACACACACACACACACACATCCTCTCTCTCTTTCTATCACACACACGCAGCGGATTAATTGATCTGATCAGATACATCCACTGAGAGCTTATTGTGGAGGTCACTCTGCATTAACTGTGATGTGTGAGGTGACCTCCACGTAGGGCCCTCTCTTCTCCTCTGTGCTCCCCAGAGAAAGAGTCTCTAATCTGGGTAAGATCACACAGACTACCTGCCCCCTGGAGGAGCCACAGTTTGAGTTTGGTGTGGAAACAGGATTTAAAAATGAAGCCCCTGAATGAAACAGCAGAAACACTCAGAAACTAACACACACACACACTCTGTTTGACAAAGCAACTGTCTACCCTGTGCTCCCTGGGTCGACCAGCAGGGTGCAGCACTGCTTTTTCCAAATAGGCGCTGAGCTGGAGCCGAGGGGGGGTGGTGTGTGGACGCCACTGAAACACAAGAAATTGATTGCTGGAAAGGAGGATGGCAATAAATCAAGCAGGAAAGCAAATGTAGAAAACGCTGTTCTTGTTTATGTCTAAACAGGCGGAATAGAATAAATGTGCTCTATTTTTCAGTCCGTTTGAAAGCAAATTTGATCGAATTTTGCATGCATTGCCAATCTGTCTGCTTAGAGACTAATTTTCCAAAAAGAAAAAAGAGAAGGGGAAAGTGAGGCGGGTGATTTATAAGCTCTACTTTCTCTTTACCTTACACTTTGATTTCATTAGATTACACTGAATCCTGTGAAGTTGAATTCTTGTTCCTATTAAAATCTTAATTGACGATCATTTATATCCCTGCTAATTAAATGTCTGCTCCTTGTGTTATGGATGGCTTTAGCAGGCAGTGTGGCGTATGATCTATTTGCATGTTCTTCACATTTTCTACTCTTCCTCTGTCGTCTGCCTCGGCCGTATGCTCCAGCTCTGCAGATGCATGGAGGCTTCCTGCTTCTAATTGGGGCTAATAGCTGTGGCCATCTGCCTGGTCTGAGCCGGCTCAGAGAGTCTGGCCTGGCTTGCTGACCACTCTGTTGAAGGACACTCATCCAGCTGCCCAAGAAGAAACAGGATGGAGCTTTGATACCCAGAAACAGCCTCAAAATTCAAAGCTCCAGATTTCTGGTTGAATTTTTGCATCGAGTTTAGATTCAGGGTCGGATTAGAAAAAAGTTGTAAATGGCTACAAAGTAGGGTACAAACGTCAGAGGTGGAAAAAATGTGGCTCAATACATATATTCTATGTATTATCTGTTAATGGATCATTTTATTTTGTCTTTACCGACTGCGTTCTTAAAATTGTTTTATCAAAATCATTTTTATTGACCAACGAAAGATCTGATATATTCCTTACCTTTTTTATTTTTATCTTGTTATTATCAATGACTTATTTTTTGTTTTTATGGGCTTTTCATTGTTTAGTAGTCATCATGTCTTGTCTCATGCAGGTTCTTAGGTTTTGTTAATAGAAGGCAACTCATTCACTGCAAACTAAATCTATCCAAAAGTATATATCTGACTCATCTTATCTCATCATTTCATCTTATCTGATCATCTTGAAATTAAGTCACCTTGAACCTTTGACCTTGATACTATACAGTGCCTTATTTCATATACAATACAAAATATTCTGATATCAATCTGAATCCAATTTGGGCAGATATGGTACAATATCATACGTTAGGCTTAATGTTCCATCAGGCATTTCTCATTGACTCAAATATTTCACATTGAACATTTTCCATATTTACTACTGTGTATACAATGTCCAGCAATAAGACAAATAGAAAGAACACCAAAAATCATTTTAAAGCTTCTAAGAACTTAAATTTAATCAAACGTCTTGATTTTGATATAAAAAAAAAGAAAAAAAGTTTGTTTTAGATAAAATTTTAATAAGAAATAAATTTTAAAGGAATCCGTTTGCTACCCATTTTGTAAATGTTGTCTTGATGATTCCTGAAACTTTCTTGATGTTGGGTTAAATCGAGGCATGGTTGTGGACTTAGGGTCAGCTTTTCTGCTGTTCACACATAGGGTCAGTTTCCTTTGCAGGATGAGTGAGGTTCAGCAATTTAGGGGTAAAACAAATGTCAGTTGGTGCAATGTTTCCCGTGTTTCTCATAAAAAAGCTGATATTGCGCAAAATAATAGCTATGATTTTATCAGTCTGCTACACTGTAAAAAAATGAAAATTTAAACCCACTGACAGAAGAGAGAAAACATTGATGTCTATGGCATACTAACTTGCTCAGTACAACAAAACCCATATTAAAAAGTTTAATAATGAAATATTTAAAATAAACTTTGAGGTTATATTTCATAACAATAACTTATTTCATCAGTCTGCTTCCATAACTTCATAATTATTTATACTTGTCATGTTTTTGTGGTTACACCATTCAACAATTCAATGGTACTGAATCTTTAATCTGTTAAAAATGGTGGAAATGTCAGATAAAATACTATGATACCAACAGAATTGCAAACTACACATTTTAACAGGTTAAGAGCTTATTTTTGATTTTAACAGCATACCAATCCATATTTGTCACTCTTCCTATACTGATTGTTTGTCGTCTGCCTTTAACTGCAGGAGCTTGGTTCAGGCTGTTGATATTTCTGCAAGAGCTGCAACAAGCAAACACTGGACCCACTTTTTGGTGTTGCATTTATAGCTTTGGAAACAAGTCGGTGCTGCTTATCAGCAAACTTTGCGTGCTTCTTCCCCTGTGCTGTGCTCTGTTAAAGCTTTTCTCATCCAGATCTTTGTCGAAGCTCTAATGTAGAGGCTCTCATCTCTGCAGCCCTGTCTGAATCTCCTCTCGCTGGACCATCTCAGGCTGCTGAGGCTTCTTGTTCCTGCTCAGGGTTAAGTCTCTGCCTCTCTGTCTCAGAATCATTGTCCTCTCTGCATGAGGTTGAATGTAAAGGTGAAGCCCGCTTTGTGTTCACAGTGGCAGGGTGGAGGGGAGGCAGATGGCACACAGGCTCTCCACACTGAGGAGAATCACAGATAATTGGAGAGCGATGCTTAGCTGCAGCCCCGCCGATCGATGCCAATCCTCCCGCTCTAAGTCCAGGGGTTATGCTTTGCTTTTCTTTCCATACACTGCAATTAATCCAGTGTTTAGCCCGCTATGTGGAGAGCACGGAGAATACCAATGACCCATTTAAGGCCCTGCTTGTCCTTTAGTCTTCCTTTTCTACGACCCTAAAAGCCTTGATGTTGAGTTAGATCTGGATGTGAGGCAGACTGCAGGATATTTAACATGCTGTTGTTTTTTTCTTCCACATGTGGACAAAAGCTGCAGCAGCAGCTCCTCCTGAGGGGACGTGAAGCAGCCTGAGGGTAGTGTTAACTGGCCGAGTAAATGATAGATTTATATCCTAAATCCATTAGCAAAGCCACAGGGAGCAGAGAGACACCTCAGGCTGCTGACAGGGGGGCAGAAGAGGACACAGGATCTGCTCACAGTGTTTCGTATTCATATTTTTACTTTAATCCAACACAGGAGATGACATGTTTAAGCATAAATGAACTCATTTCGGTCTCTTCATGTGAATTTCAACTGCAAATCAGACCTTTTTTTTTTTTTTAACCTAACGCTTCAACAGATCAGGCCACAGGTCAAACATCCTTGTGCCATCAGTGCCCAGTTTTCTGCAGTGTCTTCTCCATTCGGGGGCGATACGTGGAATATATGACAGGATTTTTTTGGATCAGGATTTGGATTTTATTAAGGTTGTTTTTTATATTCTGACTATCCTGACCTGAAAACAACATTTTTATCCATTAAAGAGAGTATTTTTTTTGCCTTTTCTGCTCCATTTCATAACTTAAATCTAGTCTTGTGTCGGAATGGGTATCAATAACCGGTTCCTGTAAAGAATCGATAAGAAATAGTTCAATCCATTTACATCATTAGCCTTCATGCTTAAGGACTCCTTGTCTATTCTTTACGTTACATCGGAGCAGCCGAACCTTACGTTAACTATTCCCTGTAGCTATCTTTTTTCCAATATTCATTTTTATCTATGTTTGAAAAAGACATCACTCTAAACACATATTCATAGCACAACACAGTGCCTTTTTACAGAAAAAAAATGACAAAAGCAAAGCAGCCTTCAACACTTTTTCAATACAACACTGTCTCATATCCCATGATTTATGATATGTAACATAAAAGACCCTCCAACATTCTCAAAAATTTATGGGGGTTTTTAAAAAGCAGTTGGATCACAGTTTTCCAAGAAAAGTCTGATTCTGTCAGGAAAAGTCCAGAGGGAAAAAAACCAAAAAGGTGGAGGACCCAAATGCAGATGGAAATGAAACTTTATTTAAACTGAACTCAAAAACTTAAACCAAACATGAAACTCCAACAAAAGAAACAAAAACCAAAAACACTAAGGAACTCACAAAAAGCACTGGAGACACAGGAGGCACGAAGACACGGCGACAGGAACAGCAAACAAGGACAGCATACAATGAACCCACAAGAAACCTACTGAACACAGAGACTATATAGACAGGGAGTGATTGGCACAGGTGTGAAACAAGACACAGGTGAAACACATGAGGAGCAATCAACAAGGAGGGAAACACTAGGAGAACCAAACCAAACACAGGGAAACTCAAGACAGCTACTAAATACATAAGACACCAGAACACTAGAAATAATGATCACAAGAAGACAAACACATGACAAGAAGCAAATCAAAACCACAAGAAGCACAAACTAAAGACAAGAGACACAGACATTCCACAAGACTAACACAGGTGACACAGAACCAGAACAGAATACAAAGAAACACAAGGGCAAAAACACAAGAAAAACAGAAACCAAAAACCCAAACCATGACAGTACCCCCCCTCAAAGGACAGATACCAGATGTCCAAAAAAAGAAAAAACAAAAATCTCTGAAGGCCCAACTCGGGCGGGTGGAGGGGGCAAGGCCGGAGGGACACAGTACACAAAAAGTCACGGAGGCCGGCCAGGTAGTGGGCCGCACAAAAGGCAAAGTTCAAAAGGCCGGCCAGGTGCCGAGCCACGCAAAGGAGAATGTTCAGGAGGCCGGCCAGGTGGCCAGCCACACGAGGGAGAATGTTCAGGAGGCCGGCCAAACGAGGGAGAATGTTCAGGAGGCCGGCCAGGTGACGGGCCACACGCAGGAGACTGTTCAGGGAGCCAGCCAGGTGGCGGGCCACAAGAAGGAGGCTGTACAGGAGGCCGGCCAGGTGACGGGCCACACGAAGGGGACTGTTCAGGGAGCCGGCCAGGTGGCAGGCCACACGAAGGAGACTGTTCAGGGGGCAGGCCAGCTGGCTGGCAACGAAAAGCAACAGGAGAAGGTGTCAGCATGGAAGCCAAGCCAGGAGCAGGTGTCTGCCGGGGAGCTAAGCCAGGCACAGGTGTCGGCCTGGGGGCAGCCGAGCGGGGCACAGGTATCGGCCTGGGAGCCGAGCGGGGCACTGGTGTCGGCCTGGGAGCCGAGCGGGGCACTGGTGTCGGCCTGGGAGCCGAGCGGGGCACTGGTGTCGGCCTGGGAGCCGAGCGGGGCACTGGTGTCGGCCTGGGAGCCGAGCGGGGCACTGGTGTCGGCCTGGGAGCCGAGCGGGGCACTGGTGTCGGCCTGGGAGCCGAGCAAGGCACTGGTGTCGGCCTGGGAGCCGAGCGGGGCACTGGTGTCGGCCTGGGAGCCGAGCGGGGCACTGGTGTCGGCCTGGGGACGACCGAGCGAGGCGCAGGTGTCGGCCTGGGGACGGCCGAGAGAGGCGCAGGTGTCGGCCTGGGGACGGCCGAGCGAGGCGCAGGTGTCGGCCTGGGGACGGCCGAGCGAGGCGCAGGTGTCGGCCTGGGGACGGCCGGGCGAGGAGCAGGAGTAGGCCTGGGAACGGCCGGGCGAGGAGCAGGGGTCGGCCTGGAGACGGCCGAGCGAGGCACTGGGGTCGGCCTGGGAGGAGAGGGAGGAAGAGGTGTCGGCCTGGGGACGGCCGAGCGAGGCACAGGTGTCGGCCTGGGGACGGCCGAGCGAGGCACAGGTGTCGGCCTGGGGACGGCCGAGCGAGGCACAGGTGTCGGCCTGGGGACGGCCGAGCGAGGCACAGGTGTCGGCCTGGGGACGGCCGAGCGAGGCACAGGTGTCGGCCTGGGGACGGCCGAGCGAGGAGCAGGAGTCGGCCTTGGGACGGCCGGGCGAGTCACTGGGGACGGCCATTGAACCGAGAGAGTCACTGGGGACGACCTGAGAGCTGCGAGAGCCACCAGGGTCTTGCCCTCCGAGCCAGGAAGGGTGCTTGGCAGGACCTCCAAGCGAGGAATGGTGCTTGGCAGGACCTCTGAGCGAGGACTGGTGCTTGGCAGGACCTCCGGGCGAGGAAGGGTGCTCGGCAGGACCCCCGGGCGTGGAAGGGTGCTCGGCAGGACCTCCGGGCGAGGACTGGTGCTCGGCAGGACCTCCGGGCGAGGACTGGTGCTCGGCAGGACCTCCGGGCGAGGACTGGTGCTCGGCAGGACCTCCAGGCGAGGAACGGTGCTCGGCAGGACCTCCGGGCGAGGAACGGTGCTCGGCAGGACCTCCGGGCGAGGAACGGTGCTCGGCAGGACCCCCGGGCAAGGAGCAGGGCTGGGAAGGACCCCATAAAGAAGAGCTTTGCTCTGCAGGTCCTCAGGAGCAGGGAGTGGGTGGTGCCCTGTTGGTTGCAGGGTAGGGTTGGTAGTCCTGACTGGCTGTGGGGGACCACCACGCCTCTTGTGGCGGCCTCCCCGGGTGCCAGGAAAAATGGCCAGTCTGGTTCCCCTCCAGGGAGACTGACTCTGGCCCTCCTTAATCCATTCAGGACCACGAAAAAAAGATTGAAAATAAGAAATTCTAGAACAAAAGTCCATAGAAAGTAAAAAATCTGCTGGGTCCTCTTTGGGTGGGTTCATTCTGTCAGGAAAAGTCCAGAGGGAAAAAAACCAAAAAGGTGGAGGACCCAAATGCAGATGGAAATGAAACTTTATTTAAACTGAACTCAAAAACTTAAACCAAACATGAAACTCCAACAAAAGAAACAAAAACCAAAAACACTAAGGAACTCACAAAAAGCACTGGAGACACAGGAGGCACGAAGACACGGCGACAGGAACAGCAAACAAGGACAGCATACAATGAACCCACAAGAAACATACTGAACACAGAGACTATATAGACAGGGAGTGATTGGCACAGGTGTGAAACAAGACACAGGTGAAACACATGAGGAGCAATCAACAAGGAGGGAAACACTAGGAGAACCAAACCAAACACAGGGAAACTCAAGACAGCTACTAAATACATAAGACACCAGAACACTAGAAATAATGATCACAAGAAGACAAACACATGACAAGAAGCAAATCAAAACCACAAGAAGCACAAACTAAAGACAAGAGACACAGACATTCCACAAGACTAACACAGGTGACACAGAACCAGAACAGAATACAAAGAAACACAAGGGCAAAAACACAAGAAAAACAGAAACCAAAAACCCAAACCATGACAGATTCAAGATCTTCTACTTAAAGTTTTACTGAAGAACTGAACACGCAAAGAAATAAAATCTCTGTATCGTACAAGATTTCTCTTCAATAAATTCAGCATGTTATACATCTCCTAATGTACCAAAAACTATATGGAAAACCTAGCACTAGCTTGGTGCTAACTTATATGGGAATTGCATTGGTATCATAGACTGTAAAAAAAATGGACGTCAACTTGCTTGGCTCGAAGTGAGGTCTCCACAAAAACTGCTCCCCCTGGTGGCTGGCTGCAGTATAGGTTAAAAAATCCAGCTTTCCAGCCATTCCAGATGGGCTGTGGTCACGTTCAACTGTTGTGGTGATTTGAAGTTTTCATTTAGCTGCCTTGTACTCAAGTCCTCTTTTTTTCTGAAAAGTTTCGTTTTCAGTAGTTATACGAGGTTAAAAACGAGGCTGTATATAACATTTAATGATGACTGACAGCTGCCGTACTCATGTGTTTTTTTCGGGGATTGTAAAATATGTCAAGAGGTAGAGTCAAGAAGTAATTAGACTATATAATATATAATATATATATATATATATATATATATATATATATATATATATATATATATATATATATATATATATATATATTTGTCACCCAGCTCCACTCAGATTCTCCCAGAATCCCTCATTGTCTCTACTGCGCAGAATCTGGCTGCACAACTGCTCAATGGCTGTGCCTGTGACAGCGGTATTTGGCTTCAAAAACGTACAATGATAAATGGCGGAGCCACACTGTCCACTCTATATACAGTCTATGATTTTGTATACTAGCAGTTAGCATACATCCATATAACTTTTGCTTTAAAACAAAATTTTAACTTTCATATAAACGATACTGAGAACTCTGAATGTAAAAACACTGACTTCATGGCTGACTTCAGAATAACTACGGCAAGCTCAGTGTTCAAACAAATAAATCATTGCTATAACCATTTCAAGACACTGAATGGCCTATTTCAGTCAATAACAACAAAACAGTACACCAAAGTCACTCAATTTTTACTTATTTTATCGAATTATGTCCAGAGATTTTCAGCTCTACTAACTAATTTCCTAATTACTTACTTATAAACTCAAAAAAATGTTTTGACACCGAAAACCTGTAATGGCTAATTTTGTTTAGAGAAAATTCACGGGAGGAATTGATAATGGAATCATCATAAAAGTAGATGGATAAGTGAAATCAATCAATCTTACCACTACCCATACCTTGTTTTATATCCTATGATGTGTTTTCTGAACTCACATTTTCTAAAAAAAAAAAAAAAATCTTATTTATTCTTTTCTATTCTATTCTATTTGTCTAAAAGCATCAGCTTTAAGAGTTGTGAGTTTCTGCAGAATGTACAGAGCTTTATCTTTATACCAGCAGTCTGTGCACAGTCCAGATGGAGTTAAGAGACCTTACTACATAGACTTTGTTTTTACTCATGCTCTGAGATACTTAGCAGCCTTAACACAATCACATTATTTATGAATAAGCTGTTGATTTAGTTTCTTCTCCTCCTGCATGTTCTTCTTGTTGTCTTCTCTTGTTGTTTTTTGATGTTTCTTCTTTATTTTGTAGCACTTTGAAACACTTCCGCTCTGTAGAAGCTGCTATAAATAAAGATTTAAAGTAACATTAAGTGTTTTTCTTTAACAAAGTGGAGCAGATAGAGACAGAGAGAGCACATCTCTGGATTCCTACATCAGTTATGCATCCTCTGAATTATGTAAAGAAGTGTGTGTGGAGTAAAGAGCTTGTTGTTTCTGGGGGAATGAATGGTTTGTGTTTCCTGCTGAAGAGGCTAATATTTTAATTAAGCCTGAGGAGGACTCTCTCTGTCCTCCCTGAGAGCTGCCTGATAAACTCCCTCTCCTCTGTTGATGATAATTTAGCAGCTCCCCGGAGACTCCCCCAGACACTCTGCTGTTTGTGAGCCAGGGCTGTTCCATTGTGTATACGTGCCCCCCTTTGCCTGGTCTTTAACGTGTGCATGCTAATTGGTGGATGTGCCAGCCACACTTGCTGCCGCTGCAGCTCTGTGACATCTCCTGTCCACAGGCCGTCCTGCGGGGGCTCTTCACCGGCTTCAGTCAGGCCTAAGTGGGGCTCTTTGTGGGCTGTTTGTCAGGCCTAAGCAGGCTGCCATGGGGGGTCTTTGTTGCGGGGATGTAGTGCTAAATGGAGGCAGATGGCAGGGAGTTAGCCACGAGAGCTGCAGAGGAGGCTCCGTCGCCCCTCAAAGAGGGTCACGCTGGGTCACAGCCCCTGTCTGCCTCTTGTTAGCACTCTCAAAGGGGACCATGTGGGCCCAAGTTTGGCCCCAGGTCTGCAGGGACGGTATCCAAGGAGACAGTGGTCCTGAGGGAGCTGGTGGGAGAGGGCATCCAGAGGCTCCCACACCCTCATAGACACCCAGAGTCCATAAAAACAGGCCAAACTCTGTGTGACTGGCACGGGGGGCGTGTCCCAGCCTTAATAGATCTTTAGACCTCAGGATAATAGACTGTCTGTTCCTCTGCTCACTGTGTTTCCTCTCACATCTTCTCCCCTCTTTGTCTCTCCCTCTCATTAAGAGTGATTACAAGGTGTGAGGTGTTTTATAACACGACCGTTTATGAGCTCAGAAGAAATGTGGGATTAGGGTGAGGACCTGTGGTCACGAGACAGTCATGAGCTGGTAATTAGTGTCAAAAATACAACTTAATCCACAGGTTTAAAGTAAATGTGATCTATTTGAAGGGTAACATTTTTTTGGAAAAAGTTGTTAAAACTATAACATGTTAGCGATAAAAAGTAAAGATAAGTTTGGTTTACCTCTCTGAACTGAATTATTCCAACTTTTGTCTCTGAATTCTGGGCTGATTTGTGGATGTATTTGATAAAAGTCAGATCTCTGGAGGAAAAAGTCTCAATTTTTATTTTAATTTCTGAACTTTTTGAAGTGAAAAAGAGTTCCAGCTTTGATCTGAGAGTCAATTCTAACTCTAGTTATTGCTTAAAGGGGCTGTGAGAAGTTTGAAAGTGGTCTTGAAAAAGCTCCCTTCTAGATATTTGCCAGACTGTAATCCACACTTTAAAATGAGATTATCAGCGCCAATTTAGCTGGCTGATCAAGTTTAGAAGTGAGAAGAGATAAAACACAGATATCTGTGTTTTTCTCTGCCAAAAAACGATTTATATGACTAATTTTGTAGCGATGGTGGACACTGGAGCCTAACTGTCAGACAGAAAAAGGACAGAAGAGCAGAAGAAAGATAAACAGGAGAGAGATAGAGCACAAGCTATTGATATTCAATATGTCAGCTCCTCTCAGAACAGTCATAGTTTGGATGTAGTTTCTTCCTTCCACAGTGCATCATCACTCAGCATCCCAATGGAGAACTGACTCTGACCCAAACTCCTCTCTCTCTGTCTCCTCTGTAGATTTGCCGGACGAACCATCAGCAGCAGCGCTCTGGTTTTGGTCTCATTGGAGCTGAAGGAGTCATCCAGCGCTCTGCTCACCATCAACACAGAGAAGAGCGTCATGGCGTCCATGTTGCTGCGAGACCTCAAACAGGCGCTCGCACAGGCATAGACCCACTCCCACCCTCTCTCCCTCCCTTCCTCCTCCTCCTCCTCATCCCTTCATCCTGTAGTTCAGGTAAAAAGAAGCAGCACTACATTTGAGATTTTACAGATTTTATTCCTGCAGCTAAGAAATGAAAAACACAGCACTTCTTTTTATTTTCTGCCTGAGCGAGATCATCCTAAGCTGCAGGAATAATTCTGTGAAAGTGCTCATTAAAGTGTTGATCCTCTGTTTCAAACACACTGATAGACTTTTGGAAGTGATAAGAGATTTAACTTCTTTGAGGCTGAACCCAAACATGACGAATGGGTCACACGTTGTGAGAGTTCAGTTAATCTTTCAACCTACACTTAGTTGCCTGAAGCTTCAGTGTTCAAGTATATTTTATCAGCCTTAAAATCCAAAACTTTTTAAGTTGAAAAAGAAAAGAGAAAATAACAGGATTTCTGTTTTATTTTGACTTGTCTACCCCACCCAGTTTCTGCCCCTGTTGTAGCTTTACATTCCAGCCTTCCCACCCCCTCCCTGAATCTCTCAAAGTGCCTTCACCAAGAGAAAATAATGTTCTTTAGAAACCCAAACACACACCAGACTTAAATCAAACAGGTCTTTTTAAATGTATCGCCTCGTGCTGAATAATAAAGTAAATTTAAGTGAAAACCTTCTTCTTTACTTTTCCTCTGACTGTGATCCCAACATCTCCGACGGTTTGTGGTCCTCTACTCGAGCGTGGCTCAAACACAGTGTTGTGAATGAAGAAAGCTGCTCGAATACTTTCTTTCTGATGTTTCTACTTGATGAACATATTTTTGGATGATTTCAAACATTTCACTGGATGAAAAATGTTGAATAAGAGTAATGGAAGTTAAAAGAAGTTGAGGGTTTAAGTCTAAAAACTGCTTTCAGTAATCCAGAGGTGTTACATCCACAGCTTTCAGACTCCTCGTGTGTGTGGAGTGAAGTCGTGCAGATGTACGTGATGTGTTAAAGCGCAGCGCAGGCCGGTGGCGTGGCGAGCTCTGCGTCTGGCTGTCTTTTCCGGCTCATAAATAGTGTCTCTCTGAGGGCTGTGGTGAACACCTGTTAGCTCATCTGTCACAGGAGCTCCACTCGCATCCATCACCTCTCCCTCTGTACTCATTCCCTCAGCCAGCTGTTCCCATTACACACACACACACACACACACACACACACACATACACACAGGAGCTGTGTCAGGCCTGCCAGATACTCACACACATCATACATATTCACTGCCACATGGAAGAGAGTCAAACAGCTCCCTCACTTAAAGGATTATTATATCACACATTCATTCTTTTTAAGACGCTGATACTTGTGTTTCTGTTAAACTCACAAACTGACAGATAAACACTTCGTAAACAAACATTTCAGACATTTCCGACATAAAAGCACACCAAACTACTTTAGTTAGGTTAAAAGTATGCTAAATAGCTCACTTTCAGCATATCTTAGCATTATTCGAAGCTAGCCTGATAGCCTCCTGAGATTGGCTCCAAACGAGACGAAGCTGATGGGAGTTTTTACAGTTTCTTCAAGGATTGGTCAGTGCTTGAGTTACACTTTTTTGAAACCAGGCAAAACTTAACCAAAAAAAAACTAATTTAATTAGATATTATTCAATAAAATGGAGCTGAAAGACTTTGTAACAAGCTATAAATTATTATTTACAAGTTAAAAACATCAACAGTTAGCATATCACTTGCAAAAAAAGGAAACCATAACAACTTGGAAAATAAAACATGTCACTCCCTTTGGGTTAAGCATTTAGCTGCAAGCATCTTTCAGTAGAAATGATATAAATAGGGTTGATTTAAGGTTAAAGTGTGGGCTCATTGGGCAAACACATGACCCTGTGCAGCTTTGCCATCCACTATCTTTAAAAACAAGTGAACAACTCATTACAGAAGCTTCAAAATCATCTGATACTTAATCACAGGTCTGCATCCAAAGTTCGAGTTCTGCTGTTAAAGACTTTCACATTAAAGAAGCAAATTGATCTTATGTTATGTCAGTCATGTTTGCATGCTCATGCTGATGGTCTGGATAAAAAAACATAGTCAGGTTGAAAATATTGTGGTGAATCTTGAAAATTCTGAACATTTTCAGGAGTTGTTACACATGAACAGCACCAGTAGAAAAACACCTTAAAACCCTGTTGTTTCTGCATAAATAGATGACTTAAAGATTTACAAACTTCATAAAAGGATTAAAAAAAAACAGACTGAAGCCTTTGACTTTTTAGAAATTGCCGCAGCAGGTAAGCTTCCATTTTACAAGTGCTCTTTGAATTACCGTAACCCTTCAAGTATTAGCTTTACGGTGATACCAGGGACATTACAGTACTGTAACAACATTTCAATCACAGGTAATAAATGATGCAAGCTGCTCTCTTTACCGTAATTCTTCAACTATTTGGGCAAGAAAAAAATTTAAGTAGTTCCTGAGAAAAGGGAAGATTTCTGGGGATGATGTCTGACTCTTTGAAGGACAAACAAAAGGTTATACAATAGCTTTCTGGGTATAGATATGAAGAAGTGCGTATAAGTGTTATCAGGATGTTAGAAATAGTAGACAGTATCTGAGAGGCTTCATGAAAAGCTTAAAGGTATTTAGGTAGGTATGTTCGTAAATGTTTAGGCATCCAAATTTCTCTCATATCTGGAGCATGTTAGCGTTGTATTAGCATTTGGGGCTGCATCTAGTTTTGTTCCATCCTGAGCAGAAAATATTAGAGAGCAGTTTTCACTTTGACGTCCGTGTGAAGTTTAGATTAAGGTAAGACTTCAAATCAGGTCTCAGAGAAGAGTTTTTAAAGGGAATGCCTGCGCTCATACTGATAGATGCACAGTGTGTGTGTGTGTGTGTCAGCATGTGTGTGTGTGTTTGCGTGATCCATCTCCTGGTGTTGGCACCTGCTATAATGGACTCTGGGGAGGGAATGAGGGAACAGGGGGCTGCCTCTCTTTCCCCTCAGCACAGCTCCACAGTGACAGCTTGATTTCTGTCCTCTCTGGGCTGCAGCACAGTGACATGATGGGCTGCTCAGATGGTCTTATCATGCTCTGTGTGTGTGTGTGCATGTGTGTGTGAGTGTTTGAGGAGAGCAGAGAGGAGATGGCGGGGAAGTTACGGGGGAGAGGCTGAGGATCTCTGCAGAGGAAACGCCTGTCTGACCTTACAGCTGAGAGCAACTTCTCATTAAGCAGCGTGTCTCTGATCAGCCGGTCCGTCGTCTGATGGGAGTATTGGATGCTCAGGAGGAGATAAAACACAAAACCAGAGACGAGACGGCAAATGGTGTCGTCATAGCTTCTGCAAATTTAATTTTGATGGCCAGACTTGTCCTTAAATTTCTGCTCCTTTAATTTCTGAAGAACAGAGTGCTTCCATCTATACTCAAGTTTCTTTAAGTCTGTGTCTCTTGATTGTGAACAAATCAGCCACATGATATATCCTTTAACAAAACTGCAACATCAGCCAGATCTCTATAGGAGAGACTCAAGTGTAGTGCAGCACAAGAAAAAAGATAATCAGAGGATTGTTTCAAAATGAATCATCGCAGAAGAAACCAAAATAGAAATGAAAAGAAGCTAAAGCATGTCAAGGGAAATGGAGCTCAAAAATATGCTTTAAGAATAAATACAGCTCTTAGCGTACAGTACGTACACTTACAATGTTCATATGGTACAGTTATTCTAAAATAGAATGGGTAATAAAAATAAAGAGAATAGAAATGTATTACGTTGAGGAAGAAGAAGTTTCCTGGAAACATTCTTCTCAATGAACGTCACTCTGTACTCTTCAGTAGGATCGTCATTAGCTTCTATGAACGTCCTGACGTCCACACATCAACACAAACTCGAGAAAACAACTCCTTAAAGTTCCTGTGACAAGTTTTAAGGAAGTGATGAAACAGGCTGAAACTTTGGCAAAGGTTTCTTTAAGACTTAAAAAGCAAAGAGGACCATCAGCAGAAAGAGGAACTGCCTTTACACGGCTGTTTTTATCGTCTGAATCCTCAGCTACAGGGGGTAGGTATCAGTCAAAACAACCAACTTATGTCTAAGTTTTAAAGATTATTAATGCGTGATGTGTTGGAGTATTAAAAGTACTTATACTCAGTGTTTGGTAAATTACTTGATAAAAGTAATTAATTATAGTTGTTACTTTCTCAAAAAAGTAATTGAATTACTCTTTCATAAATGTAATTAGTTATTAGGAAAAGTAATGTTGCCTTTCTTTTTTGCAAAGCCTTCAATTTTGAAAAAGAATTCCGTTTTTGAGCAGGTTTTGCTATGGGGCATTATGTTTACATGTATGTTTTTGCCTTTTACATCTGTGACATTGAAGTGGTGTCTGTTAACTCCCATCCTGAAAACGCCAGTTTTAACCCCACAGACTGATCCAGACTAGGGCATATTAAATCTGCAGCTCCTGTCCTGTGTCTGGCTGAGCGAGCCAGGTCAGATAGATCTGCAAAGGAGGGATTCTCCCGCTTTTAAACCTGTCTCTCGCTCAACTACTGACTTGTAATTTCTTCCGATTCACTTCTTATTTTTAAGTATGGTCATGTCATCTCTTATATTTTTTCAAGTCAAAACAGATCGGCTACTTGTGTCTTACACTCAAACCTCAAAGAGCATCCACCCCTCTCCCTTGGGATGGTTTGATCTAAAGACACTGTATGAGGTCCTCTCTGACTGCAGGTTACACAGACGCACACAGGTAGCTGTGTGATATTTGTTGCTGAAAAGTTAACTTTAGCATCAGCTCTTTGTTTAAGACTTGTCAACATGATTGTTCTCATCATTACTTGTGTGTCTGCCGCTTTTCCCCACATTTTATTTACTGCCGAGTGAGCCAGGTCGGATAAATAGTAGCACACCTCATTTCACTGTCGGGTAATGGTAACAGCATTATAACGTTTAAAACAGTAATTAATTAGATTAACCGTTACTGGAAAAAGTAACGCTGTTAGTTCTAACGACTAATGACTTATACTTGCACTTAAAACTCACATGTTCAGAAAAAGTCAGCTAAGAAATCTAAGAGGGGGGACCACAATCAACTCAACATTAAAGTTTCTCACAGGAGCTTTAAAATCCCACTGTGAAGTAATGAAAAGGATAATTTTTATTTCATTTAACCTTTACCAAACAAAGAGGTAATGAAGCACTACAAGCAGAATCAGAAGCTAAAACTTAAGAAATGACATCCAGCTTAATGATAATTTCTTAACCACTGTAAGTGCTGAACTTTAGGCCCTCAAACCAAGCTCTGCTTACAGAGCATCCATCCCAGCTCCTTATTCTTCTTCTGTGTCTTATTTTACCGAGGTACAGGCTGAGATTTGTGCAACTGTGTTTGTTTATTCTTTTAAGGGAACGTACAAAATTTGATTTAATTTAATTTCAGCATGGTGCAACCATCTTTGCTGATGCTCTCCCTGCCTCTCTTTCCCAACATGCACATTAAAAAGAGGGAAAAGGAGGTGGGCTATCCCTGCCTCAGGCTCTGGCATTACAAATAAGCACGTGTTAGGGCATGGACCTCCCAGAAGAGAGCCTTACCACTAAGTTCAACGTATTATACAAAAAAAAAAATTGCTGAAAAAGTTCCTCTTTTTTTACACTAAAAAATATCATTGTTTTACTGCACAGTCTTTGGTAAAATTTTCAACAGTCCTTGAGAAGTGCTCTAACTGTGTGTTTGTGTGCCATCCTGTCCTCCCATCATTGCTATGAAACGTAATTATCCTTGTGATGGGGTTTTTAACCAATCAGCATTAAGTATTTAACAGAGCAGGGGGAACAGATTCATCATTTCTCATCACAAACACATTCATTTCCTCAGCTAACAGCAGATCCTCCATCGTCTCACCCACTCCTTGCTGAAACCTCACTGATGACACAAAGAAGACGACCCGAGGAAAAAGGTGTCACATGCTCAGAAACACATTTTCTGGCCCAAAAACAATCAGCTCAGAGCTGCCGCAGACCCATGGGATCAGTAATTGTGGTGATTATGCTTAAATTGATGCTTCACAGCTATTTCTATTTCCTCTGTATTGTAATTAGATTCACTTTTTTCCTCGACTGAAGTTTCTTTTAAATGCTTCTTTGGAGCATGGAGACTAATGACTACATGTTTCCCCTCTGAAATGTTCAATCAGCGCCTCATTACGGGGACAGACACATTCAGCTCTGCTGATTTGATTTTTCACTTTCCTTTTTGGTGTCCTACATTTATCAATCTGTCGTCCAGAGGAGACGAGGAGGGAGAGGATCCTGTCAGGTTAAAGAGAGCACGCACAGGAACATTTTTATATCTGATATTAGAGGAGACCTGACATATTGTTTTGAGGGTGTAATGTTGGAGATTTGTTCTGATGAAGGGAAATTTCTTACTTTTGATTTTGATTTTTTTTTAAACTGAAGTGAGTGGACTGTTTATTTTAAGCTGTGGAAATAGACCATTTTGAAACTCATGTTCAGTCAGGATCAAATTAGGGCCATATTGGAGCTTCCTGCCGTTCCACCTGCACACGTGAAATGCCAAAACCTGAAGCAGTAAAACGTTTCTTTCAAACTTTTCATTCATTAGGAGAGCACTCAATTTTTTATTACTGGTTGATTGAGGGGGAAGTGTCAAACAAAACAGTTTTAACAAGGATTCAGCTTTATTTCCTGTAACTGGTCGGAAAAAAAATACAAAGGACAAAAACTAATTTAACCCAAATAATTAAATATCTGCGTACAATAAATGAAATTTTGTAGTATGGCTCTGATCCAGGAGCTCCCTGCTCTTTCCATGTGCTGACGTGGAATGAAAAAGTATGCAGTAGGGAGAGCACACCTCCTTTCCCTCTCTTTCATGTTCATACATTAAAAGCAGGGAGAGCAGCAGCAAAGAGCCCCATGAGTTCTAAACAGAGTGAGCATCTGTGAGGATACATATAACCCTGATGAAATTAGACAGAAATGAAAAGTAGGAGCTGATTCCAACAAAAGTACTTCTCCTGGATTAGGTGCATGCTTTTCTAAGAAGTTCTTTAACAGTTTTCCATCAGTGTGTTTGTTTTTGCAAAGGTCACATAAAAATTAACATTTTGTGTCAGCTTTTTTATATATCTACTGGTAGAATAGAACATAACAGAATAGAATAGAATGGAAAATACTCTATTTATCCCCAAGGGAAAATTCAGGAGGAGTCACAGCAGCAATCAAGAAAACCCAAAGTAAGAAAGTGCAAAAAAGGTCCATAACAAAATAGATGATGACAGCTTGTCAATCATTGTCCAGTTCAGCCAGCCTCCACCTCCACAGGGTCCAGGACTGAGCTTCTTCAGCAGTCTGTTCAGTCTCTGCTCACTGCAGGTGAAGCTCTTCCAATGAGGTGTTGGTGTCTGGTGTTAGCTCTGTCGGCCATGTCTGTGATTAGCATGATGCTACTCCGCCTTCTGGTATTCTCTCTGTTGCTGAGTTGGCATGGCTAGCTCGTCCATCTTTTTGTAGAAAGATCTCACGTTCCCAGTGACAATGGATGGAAAGACAGGTCGATGTCATCACTTCTTAGCTCACATCTCAGAACCAGCACATCGTCCTCACCTCCTTCTCCTCACCTTGTGGGAAACACTAGGCCTTGCACCAGTTAGCACTGACATGCTGAAGGCTGCTAACAGCTGATTTCACTTGTAAACAATGCAGCCATGGTTACATGTAGGACCTCCAGACAAACATAGGAGCGAAAATAGTTAAAATATCACCAAAGACAAAACCAGTTTGGTGTCCATGACCAACAAATGAACCATACAAAGTAATGATCCACTTCTAGGCAAAAATAATGAGAAAGAGACGAAAAAATTACAAGAAATGGACTAGGAAGAGAGAGCTGTTGTAAAAGGCAGCCACAACAGGCAGCGCCAATGAATGAATGGTAATAAATGTGATAATGCAAAGGTTCCCAAAGTAGATAACAGAATAATGATGGTATGAGTGGAGGCCGATTAAATTGGGAAACACAGCAATATGTGACCATAGGTAGTCTAATGTACACATCAGATAAAGTTAGTGTCTCAGTCCTTTTTAGTCTGTTTTTAGATTTGGTGGCCAGTATCTGACTGGACTTGAGTGTTTTTTATAAGGCTACAAATAAGCAGGTTTAATTTGTAGAAAAATAAATATGAGAAGCAGAATAAGATTGAAATTGAGGGCAGGTAAAAGTACAACTCAACTTCTGATTGTTACTTTTAGATCTCTGAATTTTATCTTCCCAATCCTCTCCTTTAAACATCATAATAAGAAATATTTTAACCAAACGACCTCCAAACATGACTCATATTGTTGTATATTAAAGCATTAAAGGTGCTCTGCAGCTCTGAGGCTTCAAACACTGATCTCCTCTGTGCTGTCACTCACACATCAAGGAGAAACTCATCACCACAGATCCCCTGAAAAGCTTCCCTGACATTGTTTACAAAGACTCGCTCTGCCCTGAGCGCTGTCTTCCAGGTGCATTTAACAATCGTCTCATGCTCATAGCAAAAAGCGCACACGGAGGACGGCGCAGAAAAAGAGCCGGTACGCTCAGAGCAGCAGCCTTTAATTAGCGTCTGATTGCACTTTAAAAACACTCAGCTGCATTAAAGAGAGATCAGAGTCAGGATGAGGCGGAGACAGGCGGGAGGTAAAAGGCACAGCGAGGTGAACACGCTCCACACACTCCACACACTCCTCCTGTGAGTTATTGTGCTGCACATGCAGAGCTGTTGACAGCTTAGAGCGAGTTAATATAAGTTAATAAGTTAAAAGGGGTGAGGAGGAGGTGAGTGCTGCTAAAGTGCTCCGCTCTCCCATCCGCTGCCAATTTGCCCCCATAAAACAGCCTCCGCCTGACATAGTGGCGTATTAGCGGCGTAAAAGACACATAAAGCAGTGTGATTCACACACAAAAGGCCGCTCAGAGAGTCTGTAGTCACTCCTAATGAAGACCTGTATGTGACAGAGAGCAAACAATAAAGCAGAGTGCTGGAGCCGCTCTGCATCAGCCTCCTCCAGCCTCCGTCAGCCTCCATCCTCGCTGATCATAAAAGCCAGAGCTCGTTCTGAAATCACAAGAGAGCTTCTGTGTTTGTGTGTTTCTGGTTTCACTGAATGTTTCTGGCTTTTAGAAACTTGAAACTGCTTGAAGGCTGCAGCTGCTTTTTTCTGAAAACTAGAGGAGCAACAAGTTGATTGACATCTTTGTTTTGGTCAAACTTCAAACAACAATTCTGAATATATTCTGATTCAGCTCCTTGAATTTTCAAATTTGCTATCCTTTATCTTCCATATTATCAAACAAAACTCTCTGGGATGTATTTCATCATCTTTCTCTAGCTGGTTTCGTTTTTTATGTTGTTTCCTGCTTTTCTGTATCTTGAATGTTCTGTGAACTTTTGAAAATTGAAAATGGGAAGTCATATTAAGGGCTAAAGAAACTCTGGGTCTGAAGTCTTTAGTTTCCTTTGATCAGTGAAGCAAATTTAAGGTATTTTCATACATCTTGTTCCACGTCTTCTGACAGCTTTTTCTTTATTTTAAGAAATCTTATTTCAACTTTTCAAACTCTCATTTTTTGCTGCAATAAGGCTCTGAGAAACTTTGATCACCACAATCACCATCAATCTTGCATGAGAGCTGGCGCAGATTTGGGTGTAGAAACGAGCTTATGGCAACGGTCACATGTGATTTATGAAAACGTGGTTGCCTGGCCAATCCCAGCGTATGCCTGATAAGGAAATGATAAAAACAATCGTACTTTAGATAACACACCCCTAAATATTCAAGGTTCAGCTGGTCTGACTCATGGAATATATGACATTGGTTGACGGCCTGAAAAGTGGCGTTAAACAGAGTCAGTCTGTGAGGAGATCGGAAGTGTGGATGCGACAAACCACACTGCAGAAGAATTTTGAATATTTCTTTTTTTACTTTAATTATTCTGTAATATTGAACTATTAGAAGCCCTTATAATATGCATTATTTACATATAGGTTCAGAAATGTGAAAATGTTGCTGTTAAAAATGTGTAGCTCTGAAAAGATGCTGCAGTTAGGCCTGGGCAGATAAAAAAATTTTGCTGGACGATATATCGTCCCACAAATACTGAGGATAAATGATACTATTCACAATATTATTTTGGGACCAAATTAACCATTAATATAAATATAACATACATAACAATGCAGTAAACCCTTTCAACAAAATTAAAATAGGCTCTCAGTCAAAAATTGCAGTTAAATAAATAAACTGTACTAAAGGGCAGCATTTCTTTTGTGATGCAGTGAACTTCACTTTTTTTACTCTCTTGAGATCCAGCCTGTTTTGAGGCAAGAGATGAGGAAAACAAACTCTCATGCACATGGCAATATATTAAGTCTGTAAAAATTAACGAGTTCTTTTCATTTATCGTATGACTAATTGATTAAATGACTCTCATACCTGTTCAGGTCTAGCAGCAGTCAGACTCAAGCCTGAACCAGCTGTACAGTGATCTTTGCCTAGAAATGAGTGTTTATCCATTTTTTTGGTTATATGCACGTTTAATAAATAAAGGGCCAGTGTCTTTTTTTTAATATGTTGGAAGCAAGTTTCAGGTTTTTGATTTTTTCTAATCTTCTGGAAGAATTTGATTTGCTGGTGCTCAGACTCAATGACTATTAAGTGTTGTGCAGAAAAGCGCTCAAACAGCTCAGTTAGTAACAACCACTCACATTCTGAGCAGACGCAAGAGATATAAAGAGTTAGCTGTTTACGGCGGTTGAAGCTAGATTTACAGCACCAAACAGGTATTCATACATTCAACAATTTTTACTATGCTTGTGAACATTGAAGACAATTTTTGGAACTTTTACAGAATGGACCAAACTTGGGTATTCATTGTTTCTTTGACCTTCTTAACCTTAACCCTTTCATTTAAGTGGTTTCTCCATCTTTTGGGCTGTCAAAGTTTGTATTTTTTTGTCAATTATTGACTGACAGATTGTAGAATTATATTTTCATTTCTAGGTTTTAAAAGCTACAAAGTTTCCCTACTTTACTGCACAGTTAGGTAGCTAATTGTAGAGGAGTTACAGGCAGATTATTTTGCAGAGGTTTGGGGATGTCTTGATAAGAATGAGGCACCTAGAAGAAAGTCCTTGGTAAATTTCTTTATGGTAGCTGGAATCTTGCAAGCAGTTTTCACACCAACGTTGGATTTTTGTGATATTTGTCTAACTTAAGCAATAACAAAGAATTGATGGTATTACTTGAAACCCTTGAGCTCAGAGGATGGCCTAATGGTTGATTCAGGCCCCTCCACACGGAGAAAAGCTTTTACATTCTGTCCTGATTTCAAAAAGTGTCTTAAGGGAAGCTCTGAACAGACAGTAATGATGGTGTTGTGACTGCAGTCCTTTATTTTCTTTGGCTCTCAATGCAGATTGTGATCTGTTTCCTTCTATAGATTTAAAAATGTACCAACAGTCTCATCTTTAGCTCGGTCGCGCTCTGCAGGTCGGCTCCACATCGCTCTGCTCTCTCATCTGAATGCTAATTCACTGTTTAAAAATCCTCCCTTGCAGCTCTGATGGGGGGGGGGCTGGATGAATTTGCTAGAAATCACAGATGTAGAGAGCATCAAACCTGGCCTCTTCTTCTCTGAAGGCTGCTTAATTAACCTCCGGGCCGGCCGGCGGGGCGGGTGCAGGGAGGCTTCCTGGCAGCGCGCGGCCACAGGCGGCGGACGCTGCTCTCAGATTTTAAATGCGCATCTCATTTCCACGGTGGTGAACACGCACATGCAGGCCCCTCTTTAGCAAAGAGAAAGGAGTGTTGCAACCTCAATTCTCCTCCCAAATCCCACATCTAATCCCCTGAGATGGCCCCAAAGGGGGTGGATCCGGGTCGGCCCCCCTGAGTCACTTTTGAGGAGTTAAATGCTTTGGAAGGATCCTTTTGTTTGCTCCACGCACACGGCGGCGATCTTTTGAGGCGACTTAAATAGAAAGTGACTGGCCTTTAATTGCGGCGCTCTGTGAGCAGTTGTCATATGGAAATATTTGAATAGAGACGGCGCGCAGCACTTCACCCAAATCCACCGGCGGTTTGGAGGGTTTGAGGGCAGCACTGAAACTCAGGGATTAGATAAATGGACTCAATCAGCCAATTAACACTCTAAGCGGCTTCGGGAACATGCTGGTTAACATTTGAAAGGAGTTTTGAGCCGGGCCCACTTGTGCCGAGACCTTTGTCACCTTTGTTAATAACAGATGTGTCATAATACTGAGGGATTACACCAGAGGAGGCGCTAATCTTGTTAGGTTAAGATTACAACTGTGTGATCTGGGCGTGATGTTTGAGGCCTTTTTTCGAGTTGCTTTTAGGATATTTGGACAAGTGTCAGAGGATTTGGATTTGCGCATTAATGTGGAGGCAGCAGTTTGTTTACACTCGATCACGTCTAAAAGAATGTAGCATTAGAAGCATAGATTCAAAAAAACATGGATGACTGTTTTAATTCTTAGGAAATGCTCCAATATTTGTTTTTTATAGTGACATACTACTCGGAAGGATATCATTTGACTTGGTTCGAGTGGTATAAATGGATGCTTTTAGATTAAAAAGGTGAGCTAAAAGTGCTGCAACCCCCCCTAAAATTTAATCTCTAAGCGTGCATGTGGAATTGATCCAACCCAGGTCAACTCGTGTTTCCCACCTTTGGGTTTTCACCAAACGAGGCGCTGATCTGGATCAACCCACGATCTGGTCCTGATGCTGCAGCTTTGAGAATATCTGGATGGGTGTCAATGGTTCCATTTAGTTTCATCTCTCATTGAGGATGATTTCAGATCAGCTCGCAGCCTGACAAGGTTACACGCTGCATTTGTTTGAGTTTGGCATCCCTAATCATGGCGTTTCCAATTGTGTGATTTATGTTCTCCGTCTAACTGCGGCCATGATTATGAGCCCGGTGGCGAGTGCAGTGTGGATGTCTGAGGTAGGCGAGCAAAGGGGGGGAGTAAATGGGCGTTTTATTTATCACCAGTGCCACAGCCCCTCGGAGCGGAAGAGCGCCCTCCCAAATTGAAATATAGCGGAGTTTACTCTCCTGATTAGGGCGCTCTCCGCCGTGCTCGGCCCAAGGCTATCATCAAAGTAAGAACAGCAGCGCTGACATATAATTGTGTCTGGATTAATGTGGCAGACTGACAGCAAAGCTTCTATAAAACTACTTAAATCCCAACAAAGACCAAGACTGTTCAGTCCCAGAGTTTATGAACCTGGAAAGTAAATAAAATCATTAGTTTTGAAATTTTCCTGAAACACTAAAGATTGAAGTCCTACATACTATTAAAGCTCTGTAGAAGTTCAGATAAGGTTTCTACAGATAACTGATGTTTATGGAAGGGAAAATCATTTTTAAGCAATCAAATTTAAATATAAGACATAAATACACTTCGTACCGCAAATCATCAAAGAGGTATGTGTCCACAGGGGGCGCCAAAATCAACACAAACAAAAGTTCCTCACAGGAGGTTTAACCTTTTAAGACCGGGGGTCCAAATATGTGGACATTAGATTTCTGCCTCTCAGACCAAGGTTAAAATAGTTAACTAAAACGAAACTAAAAGCAAAAACTAAAATTGAAAATACATTGCAGTTAACTCAAACTAATAAAAACTAGAAAAGAAAACAAAAACGATAAGTAAACAAAAACTGTATCTTGTGTTCACAAAACTAACTGAAACTAACTAAAATTATTTAAAAAAAATGTCCTTGGTTATAGTTTTTGACAATATTAATAGCCTTTAGGATTTAAGTTAATATGACACATTTTCTCGACCAATTTTACGACAGTTTTAGGCAGTTGTCAGAGCCATATAGCACCATCAAAGCGACATACTGGGACGTGCTTGTTTACTGCACTGACTGGCTGTACACTGTGCTGTGGCAAAACGTAGTGGAGCAATGAAACAGAGTCCAAGTTTCTAATAATTAAAGCTCATATTATATTGTTTTTATATAATTTATGTTTATAAGAAATTTATAAGTATCAAAGATGGGGTTTCCTGTTTTTTTTAGTCTGTATTCTGTCCCTCTGGTGCCCCTGTACTATCTTTACATGATTTACAGTTCAAACAAACAAAAAAACAACAATTTTTCTTCCCCTGGTGCTGAGGAAAACTTTTATTTGAAGCCTCTGTCTGAGACACTTTGTTCTAGCTGATGTCTCTTTAAGGCTTCTGCTCCACAAACCAGCAGACCTTGGTGATTGAGGTCCCACATCTCAAATGTGTCATGAACCAGTTTGGAAAACCTTATGTGATGACCTCATCATTTCAGCAAGTTTCGTGAAGATCTCGTATAAAGGTTTGAAAATCTGCATGTTCAGTTTGAACATCCAGCCTTGTTACTTTATTATCATGTTTAAAATATGGAAGAGTTTAATACCCCTCTTTAAAGATGTTAAAGGCGGGATGGTGTTGTGTTTTCTTTTGGAGATTGTCCTCAAACATCTTGTATTTGACTGGAATACACATAGATTTTTGTGGATATATTCAGCCTCAGCTTTGTCCTGTTTCTCGTTGTGAAAAATATCTCTTGGTTTGAAAAGACTCTTTAACTTTCCTCTCCTGGGAAGTTAAGCTTTCATTACCTGTGAATGTTAAGGGTAAAGTCGAGTGATGAAGAAAAGTGACTTCAACACCTCCGCTTTCCTCCCAGGAGGAGTAAGAAACCCTTAACCTGAACAAATAATGTGTGTATGTGCATGAGAGTGTGTGAGAGTTAGTAAGTGTGTGTGTGAGGCGAGGCCTGGCCGGCCCTGGAGGCGCTCACCTGAGCGTTACCGTACAAACCCTCCATAAAGCGGCGGCAGGCTGTGACCTTTCCTATAATTCATCACACAGCGCGGTGACAGCGGGGCCCTTCACACGCCGATAATTTGATTACTACAACATCTGTAACATCAATAATGTCCGATGAGATTGTTTTGCGCAACCAAACATGCAGAGGCCATAAAGGATTGTTGTGATGGGGGAGGAAGGAGGGGGGAGGCAGGGGGTGTCGTGACATTTAACCGCGCGCAGTGAGTGTAGCTGAGCAGACGAGGGGAGGATGATGACGCTTCAGGTGAGGGTGATGATGATGGGGATTTATGGCGCCTGTTCAGGATCACCTTTAGGCTCAGGGTTTCTGAACACAGAGGTTAAAGTCTCAAGAAATCCAGCTACAGATGGTAAAGAGAGTCTTTGAGTTTTCATATGAATCTGGCTGAAAATAGACGCTGATATGAAAGAAGAACATAGCTCAGATAGATCGTATTTTAAAGTTTAGTTTAATACTTACTTAAAGATGTCCTGGCCTCGATATCATCTTCATTTTCTAACATCCTGTTAGACCGCATCTTGTTAAAGCTCAAAATTATCTAGTTTAATGCAGCCACAGCAGAGCGCAAAGCAGTCACCTCCGTTTCCTAAATCTGTGTCCACACGTGGCTGGGTACACGTTAAAGCTTTTCATTCACTCGAAACTGCTGTTCTATGTCACTAAAAAGATGTCTTCTGAAAACTCTGGTTTCATGGTTTCATGTATATCCCGGGACTCAGAGTTTTTGGTTCTCGATCGTTACAGCTAAGTGGCGGGTGTTCATTCTGGTTGATAGGCACTGGTTTCACGTCTTTGCATGCAAGCTGCACTTATTGGTGGATTTGCGTGATTAGGTGTGGACAAAAGTATTTTTGAAAACGAATGAGGGGTATATTCATTTTTTAAAATACCCGATTACGTGTGTACAAGGCCCACAAACTTAAAAACATCAGATCTTCATTAGATCTTTACAAGACTTGATGAAATAATGGCATCATAGCTTAAGGATTTCTTAACTGCGTCAGGACACGTTGGCAGGTTAGGGTGTCAAGCATCGAAGTCTGCCTACCAAGCTCCACCCAGAACAGACCTCCAGAGAGCTGGCCAATGAGAAGGATGGGGGTTTGCAGAGCGAGAAGCCTTAAAGAGAAGTGTGTCAGACAGAGGCTGAAATAAAAGTTTTCAAAAGTACCAGGGAGAGAGATAGAGATAAAGATACAGACGCATCAGTGGGACAGAATTAAGATCAAGGCCACAATTTTACCTGGAAGGGAAGGGAGTTTTCTTGTCTTCATTCATTAGGGCTCTTAACCGCTTTCCATTGGGAAGAACAACAACATGGAGCATCAACAGTGTGTGTGTCCAGTTTGTGTTGTAGCGTTCATCTGGCTAACGTACCAGTGTTTACTTTATCATCAAAACATGCTCTCTTTCAAGACTTCTTCTACTTCTTCTTCCATTGTTTTGACTGAACAGTTGGCAGCCAAGCACATTACTGCCCCCAACTACTACAATGAGAACCACAGTCATATGTAGGTTGTGCTGGTCGCTGGAATGGAAGAGAACCAAGACCACCTTATTGTTGCGATCTCGACCCGCTTGTTTTCTCCCACATCTGAGTATGATTGCTGTGTTCGCATATGCCCAAACTAACCAGACTGCTAACTAACCACACACTGTTTCAGAACAACTGCCCCAAACAAGCCAGGTGTGAATACACCCTAAAACAAACCAAACAGGTATTTGTGTCACAAGAAACTGAATTTGACTTATTATATTGAAATTGAAAAGCATGATCTGAAATTGAATTTAATGTTTTGAAAACAAATTTGTTACCTCCGCCAAGGGGGGGGGTTGTGTTTGGGAGAGTTTGTTTGTCTGTGAACATCATAGCTTAGATCAGGTCTTGATGAAATTTTCAGGAAATGTTCAAAATGGGATAAGGAAGAAGTGATTACATTTTTTACATCGGATCACCGTCAGGATCCAGGACTTTTTTTTTTAAAGGATTCTTTACCATTGTGAGATAGGGCCGTTTCACTATAGGTGTTTATAACTCCATGATAAATAGTCGGATTGCTTTGCAAAACAATACAAGACAAGGTCAGGGTAATTTCTGACAGATGTAAAAGTACGATCCAGATCCTGGCAATATTCTGGATACTAAGATCTGGATTATGAAATATGTACTGGGTCATCATAATTTTCAACACTGTCAGGTAACAAATCATCGTACAAACCTGCAACTAACACCAAATTGTAGCAGACAGTCTGCTAAAGGGAGTATAACATTAAAATAGGACTGCTGCATGACAGTCACAATATGCTTGGTGGAGGTCTATGCTCTCTGAGTTCTTTTCTAGTTTGCTTTGAAATTATATGAACCTATATAAAAATTTAATTCTCTTTGTTCTTTGAATTCAATAATATAAAGTTGGATTTCAGTGACATAAGTCATGACCAATACGTCACTAAGTCCATGAGGACAAGCAATTGAGGATTTAGGGAAACCCTTTTCATGTCCATGATATCTCAAGATTAAGGCAAACTGATTATTCAGATGTAATTGTGCCAAGTGTGCCAAATTGTGTCTAAAAGTATACTTTGTATTTCTTGACTTCAAGGAATAAAGAGAGATAAATTGTCAAGTAGGTTGAATATAATTTCAAGGCAAATAAATTCAGTTTCAAAACACTGAATTCAATTTCAGATGCTTTTCAAATTCAGTTTCTAGTGGCACAAATTTCAGGTCATACTTGTCTTTCTTTGGCTATCACTGGATCTTTACAGCTGCTTAATTTGTATTTTGAATAATCCTAATTATATAGATGTGAGAAGTTCATGATTTTGATGGTTTTCAGTGTCTTAACTCAGTACCAAATGGGTGAATAGTTCATCAACAGCCGATTAAACTGTGATGATGAGAAATAGATAATCAGATCTGCAACTATGGGCTGGTGGCTTTTTGAAACTTCCTGCAGCTGATCATTAGGAGCAAATAGCTGCAGGTTGATGTTTGTTATCATCATGGGATGGCAGATTTTTTCAAACGTGTTGAAACCAAATATTTGCAGATTTTGAAGAAATGCACAGATGAGTGTGGATTCCTGTGAATGCATGACACAGCTCTAAGGGTCTGAGTTGTGAGTGAGTTCAGACTGATTGATGTGAATGTGTCCCCCTTAAAGCTGGTGGTCACATCAGAGAGGAGATTCAGTGTGATGTAACAGAGAGAGGGAGAGAGAGGGATTGTGGGATATAAATGTTTTGCTTAACCAGAGGAAACACTGTGCCCGCTAACCGATCGTCGAATCCATTAAGCTAATTTATTAAATGCAATTTGCCGTGTGTCATTGAGCTGAGTAATGCTGGGGAGAGTTAGCACGGGGCGACGCAGGGCCACTGGGCGGGACAGCGGGGAAACACGGCCCTGACACGCAGAATTAGAGAGGAATTAAGAGACTCATTGAAGAGGTGCTTCCAGGATAAACAGACAGACACGGACAGAAAGAAGTGCAGCCCGCTCTGAGGGCCTGGGCGGATTCCTGCTCCTCTGATTATTGAATCTCCATGTTCAATAAACTCTATATTTAGCCATCCGTACAGCTTTTGATTTGCAGCCGCCTCTCCCGCCGGCGAGCATGCATGATTAGCACTTTTCTCTGGCAGCTAATATGCTTGAGGTTGTTTTCCCCATGCAGCCAGCATTAAATCATCTTCCAGTGTGTTTTGCAATCCCTCTTTGTTCTGCTCGGCAGGTCCCTCCGTGAGGCGTTTAAGGCCCCCTGTAGCACACAAAACTCCTGCTGCGAACTGCAAGCTTGACACTATTTTTCTTTCTTTAATCCAAGTCCTCAGCAGCTATTTGGCTCACCAGTCACAACTGTTAATGTCACGTTACAAGATTGATGTCTCATCATTTCCACCATTATGGTTCATCGTAACAAACACAGAGAGCAACAGAAAGAAACCGAAGAAAAGGAGGAGCGCGCTCCAACTCCCACAACGGCTAACAGATAAAAAAAACCTCCCGCTCCGTGGTTATTAGCTCGGGCAATTTATTTTGTGTGTGTCAGAAAACAAGAGGAGCAGAAAAAAGAATATATAGGCTTTCTTTTCCATTACCAAACATTACAACCTTATTTCCATCACTGCACCGTTAAGTAATTTGCGGGGGGAAAAAAGCCAACAGAGTCTGGCGGCATTCTGGGTGCGTGTGTTTAAACCCATTACTTTGCCTTTTAATCAAACGCCGCGCTGGTGTCAAAACGCACTATTTTCTCCATGAATCTCCCCCCCGCTCCGGTTCCAGTTCACCGGGTGACCTTGAAAATGTTTGCTCTCCTAAACGTCTCCCTCTCCCCCCCTGAAGTCCTCTCCAAGCTCCCGCCTTCATCCGATCCTGGAGGGAAACAGAGTCAGGGAGCCACGGAGCTGGAACGTGGAGGAAACATCCCAACATGATGCTTTAAAGGTTTACTCATTAACAGAAGAAACTCCTTTAAATGGTCCTAAAATGCAAAATAACCACAAACATCAACAGAAATCAACATAAGAGGAGTGGATTAATGTTATTCTTGAGAACTAAGTGTGATGGATCACTTTCATTTGGAGTCATATCAGCTTAGAAAGGATGGAGTCTCATTTGTCCCCCACTTTGAACGCTCATGTCTGTTAGAGCAGAGAAAACAACAATTTCTCCAAATAATGCAAGGAATGACTCATTATTTCAAGAAAATTAAACAGTATTTTGGGGAAATGAAGGCACAAAATCTGGATATCATGATATCATTTTGAAATAAAAGCCAACTTTGAAGCATTTCTTTTATGATTTGGATTTTAAAGTATGTTTATCCATCCAACGTTTGGTACAAAGCTGATTTTTGCATTCATAATAAATCAAAAATTAGAAATCAGCATCTTTGAGGAGTTACACTTCTGATCCATAAATTTTAGATTAAATTTGATTTTAAGAATGATTTTTCAGAAACAGTGTAAATAAGATTTGGTATATTTTTAATCCATGTTTGTGGGCACTCAGTCTTAATACTCATATTATTATTTGAGATAATCTTTCTACGTCTTTTTAGAGATGATGATGATGATCCTTGGTTGTTAGTTGCTTTGCATTCCATCAGTATTTTGAGAAAGTTTCCGTTCATCTTCTCCTAAAAGACTTAAAATTTCAATACACAATGAAATAATCTAGAGATATTCGACACTTTTTAAATAGAATGAATGGTAATATACGGGAAAAAAGACACAATAAAGAGTAGCATTTTAAAACTCAAGGGGAGCCTTATACACAAATGGCTCCTCTTGGAAAAGTAAGTGTGCTGTGCACATTATGGCAATCAGACTACAACTCTTTTGTCGTGATGCTGAACAGGACAAGTTAAAAAGAAAAAGAAACTGTTTACATAAAATGAAGACTCAAAGATATGATTTAAAGTCATTTTTAAGAAAGCAAGTCATTAAAATTAGTCATAACTTTGGTGTTAGCACAGGTGTTTCTGGGCTCTGACTCACACAGGGTTGGCATAAAGTTAGTGTGCACATTTATGAGAAGAAAACAACATTTCTTTAAACCTTTGAGCATCACTTCAGAAACCCCAAAAGACGGATTTTCTTACACCAAGAAATAGAGCACCATTAAACTGCCTAATGTATTTCTCCAAAACTGATGTTGCCTCAATAAAAGCGTTTTCTGCTGTTAGCAGTTTTCAGGGTTTCCTTTGCAGGTTTTGATAAAATGATTCCTCTCAAACACATTGGTCACATGAAAACAGATGTGTAAAATAATTTTCCAATACTTTAAAAAACAACTACAAAAAGCAGCATAAAGAAAGCATCACAGTCTGTATAGCTGTTCAAACATAAAACCATAAGACCTGACAAGGATAATATACAATCATAGCGCTTTTATTTATTTATTAATTTTATTTAACCTGTATTAAACCAGGTTGGTCCCATTGAGATTAAAAACCTTTTTTAATGGAGACCTCACCAAGACAGGCAGCTGCAAAACACAAAGTTACAGACAGGTAGCACATAAGAGACAAAGCACAGTCAATAATAATAATTTGAATAATAATTTCTGGTTGGCAGACCAGAGTTAAAGTTAAAAGAGGGCAAGGTCACCTCTCTGGATTAATGTGGAGCAAGACACATCAGGAAAACTTGATCCCAACCTGGAAAATACATGTGAAAGCTTGCTTGAGTCGTATTGAAGAATTTTGTCTCCACTTGCAGACCAACATTTATTTTGTTTATGTAAAAGAACCTTTTATTCCCTTTAACTTAAAGCTTCAATATAATCAGTAAACTCTTGAGACCAACACTCTTTGGAAAAGTTTGTAGTAAATGTTAAGTTTGGTATTCAACCGTCAACAAGAGAGATGTGTTAGTTACAGCATTTTACTCGTATTGGACTCTGATTTAAACGCTAATTTCGTCTTACTATTGGAGTTGGAGTCACATGAACGCAAAAAAGTTGGAAGAAATATTTCAAAACTCTTGGACCAGACTGCTGCTTCCTGCCTTGGTCAGGACAGGACTGGAAAATAAATGTTTAACTTCAGCGAGAGACTTCCTTGTTGAATAAATAAAAACAAATCTGAGGAGTGCATGAATTCAGCAAAATTTAAGGGACTTATTGTGAGTTCAGGGTTAATTTTTCAAAACATTAAGTCTGTTTTCTTGAAGTCAGAGCTCGTCTTGTATTATCAGATGTTTACTCAGTATTTCAGACTAACTATGTTGTAGTTTGACAAGTGGAATAAGTCATCCTCTAACTTTTAAGAGATGTGACAGTAACTCTTCAGAAATGTGACATAATGAGAGATGAGAGACTCTTTATTCTGATAAATATAGCTTAAGTTATTTTGTTTGTCTTGATTTTGACTCTTGGGATCTTTTTTCTAACTGAATCAACAGAAATAAGCTCTTGAGCTGTTCTACATTTGTGCTAAAATGTCAGGATGCTGAATATCTCATATTTACTGCTGCTCCTGCTGCATTCACTGACGTCAGGTTGAAATCTGCGTCTAAATCAAAACGAGCTTAATGAACGTTTGTTTAGTAAATCCTGATTCAACCTCAGAATGAGCTCTAAACTCATGTTAACACATCATTACTTCACTGTCACTGCTGCAAACTCACATCATAGATCTGATCAGCTGATCTAACCTGTGAGAGGCTTAAGAGTCATGTGATGTAAAAAACAACATACCTGTGAGTGTGGGGGAGACACACAGGGGAGGGGGAGGAGAGGAGGGAGCCGTATGATTTATCACAAAGGGAACGCAGCTCCACTTTTTTGGTGCCCGGCCTGTCCTAACGCATTTCGCTGCAGCCATCAGCCATGATTAAACACCTGCTGTTGCCGGGGAACAAAGCGCACTAATCCAATATGTATTTCTGACATCTTAAATATCACCCAATCCCCTGACATCACGGGCCGCCTTCTCCCCGGGATGGAATTCTAAAACATATTTTTCTAATTTATGGACGGACTATAAATCAAAATTAAGCCGGCGGACAACGAAATATACATCAGTGCAAAAAAAGAAAAAAAAAAGAAACACACAGTGACGATGAAGGAGCCACATGCTCACACACACCAGACTCAAACACACATGCCTTCTGTCTGTGTGTGTGTGTGTTTTCTCTTTTCTCTTTGTTTTATACTTATGCTTCATTTTATTTTTATTTTCTTCATTTGAGCAACAATAAACACTAAATCTGCAGCTTCTTTGACTCATTTCAAACCCTATAATGTTCACTCAGCCCATAGATCAGTCTTTCATTTACATCATTTTAAGTTTCATTTCACCTAAAAGGACACCTTTAAAAACAAATAAGTAGACATGAACATCAACGTTGGTGCAGTTGACCTTCAGGGCCACCATAGGAAAACAGTCCCAGACTGCTAAAATATTCACTTTACCTAAAGAGATAACAAACAAATAAGCAAACTATGAAATGTTATATGCACAGATTCCTGAGTAAGTGAAGTTTCACTTTGCTTTCTCTTCAAAATAAAAGCCCCATTTATTCTGATTTACCCTAAAGAATTATTTATTGGGGAAAAAAAGATAAAAATGAAGCCATTCTTTGGCTGTTTAACGTTTTCTCCAGTTTGGCTTCCTCATAAATACTCTGCTTAAGTCAATTTTTGCATTCATGTAGTTTTAATTTCTTGTTGGGAATACATTGGATCCCTATGGTGGCCCTGAAGATCAACCACAAAAACCACAAAAAAAAAAAAATCCCAGCTCAACAATGACATTTAAATATGTAAATATCATTTAATGAAAACTAAACACAATCTAAAAAGAAAAACGTTTTCCCAACACAAAATTTTTTTACAAGGACATATTTCACAAGAACATTACATTTTACATCAACTAATTTCATGAAACACAAAAGTAACAACAACACACAATTTATTGATTTAGAAAGAAACACTTACTGAATTAAAGAAATATTAAACAAAACCCCCCAAATTCATCAAATGCGTGTAAAAATTTAACATTTAATGAGATGCAAGATTATGACTCAAATTGCAAAACCAAATTGTTGAAGATTTTTGCTTTAATTAAAAATATATATATATATTTTATTCTTTTATTTTTTAGTATTATGGAATATTTTTGTGTTTCTTTAAAAAAAGAAAAAAAAACATTTAATGATTTTTTTTTGCTGAGGTTAAATTTTTTTTGTTGTTTTTAAGCATTGGTGCAGTTGACCTTCAGGGCCACCATATACCGCCTTGTATATGATAAAGGAAACAACCAAGAAAATCAGCTAATAAAATCATTGGTTCTTAATTCTCCAACCAGGAAAACTTACCTTTAATTCCTGAGTGTCACGTCTTGTCCTGATCCCGGCCTCTTGTCACCGCTCCCTGTGTGTCACCTGAGCCTTCAGCAGTGTCATTTATTTGGATTTTCATAGAGAAGCTTTATTTGTCGACACTGAAGAGAAGTTTCTTGTATTTCCTGTAAACTTGCTGCAGCGTTAAACGACCTGCTGCTGAATCTGCCCCCTCCTCCCCTCCCCCTCCCCTCCCCCAGCCTGAGGCCACTGTCCCCCCCTGAGGTGACGCTCATTGTATGTGACTCCTCAATCTCGCTGCTTCCCTGCGTTTACAGCACATTTCTGCTGCTGTATCACCGCGCTATGAACTCTGTGGACAAGCGCTGTTTGCAGCAGGTAATGGATTGTTTTTTGTTCTATTTTTTCTCCCCGTGCCCCCTGACTCGTCTGCTGATGTGCTCAGATTCACACAACCCTCCGTCTAAAGCAGCAAACATTATTCTATTTGTCCGTTTTCTGCTGCAGGATTCACGCCCTCTCTGCGTCCTCAGGTTCATTGTGTAGGAATTAGTCTCAGCGCGGTGTTGATCCTCTCACAACAATGACCCGTTACAGGAGATCTGAAAAACTAACCTGCGTAATTGTTTATAGTGGTCCTAATTAATGCTCTAATGACTGCATTTCATGGCTCCTAATGAAAATAAAGTATATTTTCAAGCTTATAAAGTTTGTGGCCAATAGGGCGAGTAATTGTCATAATGTCGTCTTATTGATATTTATGTAAATAAGCGAGCGTTTGAATCAGGTGGATTTGTTAGGATTCATTACATGCAGAGAATCAGGGCTGCAGGAGTTTAAAACCCGACGACGTATCGGCCAATTAGCATCCAAAACGGCTCTGTCAGACATGTTTTGGCTGTGTGTTTATGGAGGTTGTTTGTGTCAATAAACAGCAATATTAAGGTGGATTATCCTCCTCTTATAACACTGCTGCTGGAGTAAAGTGTTGCTAAATGGTTTCTAAAGCTTCAGACTTTAACGCAGATTAACTGGAGGGTTTCACCACAACGTCCAAATAATACGATTAGAACCAGACTTTGCAAAACAAGCCAGATGCATCTTAAAGCCTGCAGGTGATCTGTTTTGTTCCTAAAAGGTGTAAACAGGTGTCTTTAATTACCCGCAGAGTGAAAAATGCACACATTCCTCTCCATTCAGCGACTTTTATGTCATGCAGCACATTTTAATAGAGAAAGCGTCAGTGTCTTAGAAAATGAATGCCCGCTTTAACTCTCATTTCCATCTCTCTGATAAATTGGTTTCTTTTGGCCAACATGCCGCCGAACGCCTCCCGGGGAAAGCAGGCACTCTGCTTTCCCATTTTTCACCGCCGCAGCTTCCATCAGCGGCTTTTTCTTCTTCATAAAGCTCCTAATTCTGAATTACTGGAGGTGTTTTTAGCGTCTCATCTCGTATTCACGGAGCAGGAGCTCGTGTTTGTGCTGGGAGAGGACAAATGGGACGAAAGTGATGAGAGGAGAGACGATACACAAGAGTGAAAAGGCCTGAACGACAAATAGGAGACAATTTCAGTCAAGTATTCTTCTATTTTAACTCTATCCTGCATGTATTGGTTCTTTAACACTTAGAGATGTTCTGATAGAGACATAAATTTGACTTGAAAGAAAGACTTAAGAAACAAAAGATCATCTAAGAACACAGCTCACCTCGCTGCAAAAACCCCAATCACAGAGCATATTCCCTTATTTACAGTGACACCACCTCATTCATCTAACAAATCCAGACTGAAATCCTATTTTAATTTATTACTTTAAAAAAAGTACCTGCAATCAGCTATAATGTCTGCTTTTAAAATGTTCTCATAACTTTCTGATTCAAGTTTGCAAGAAAATTTGCAGAGCTTTGATCAGCATCTATGTTTACCATTCCACTCTCTGTGGTGTATTTATATTTGCGTGATGACGTATTTTCTGCATTAGCACACTCACACTCTGCGAGATATGGGTTGTTTGCAGAGTTGCTGTAGCTAACAAGGGAAAACGCCTCTCATAATCAATGCATCAAATACACATTTTATTCTTGATAATTTGAAGCCTGCCGTTTGGAAAAAAATGTGTTTCAGTATGATGTATTTAATGTCTTGTGCTTTAACCACATCCTTTTTTGAATCTACAAAGTGTTCTTTTATCCTTTATTACAAACTATGTGTATATAAGTCACACATTATTACATTAGTTCTGTTTAATTTTGACTATGGACAAAATAAATGACCGGACTGAAGACACTGAGTAAGTGGGAATCTAAAAGTGATAGAGCCAAGAAATTACACCAAACCATAGAAAACCCAGAGCAGAAAAAAACTTGTTGATTATTACCAGGATGAAAACTGACAAGAATAAAACCAGAGGTTTCTTAAGCCTTGTTTCTACCAAGCATTCAGTTCAGTTCATCTCGGTATGGCATGCATTTTGTGGCATTTCCTTTGGCTCAAACAGGGACAGGTCCCTGAAATACTGCCCTGTACCATGCAGTTCGATAATTGGTTGAACGATTCATCACTTCCTGAACAGCAGAGGTAACTAAGAAAAACAAATAACCCTGCCATTTTTACAACTCCCAAGGATAAATTTCTTTGTTGGATGTCTTCCATTGTTGCTCTTGGTTAACTGTGTCACTTTTTTGTTTCATCGTTGGATTTAATAGCAGGATACACTGTGTCACTCTGCTATGCCATCACGCAACTATGTAGCTAATGTTGGTATCTGGCTAACACGGCACCTACCAAGAAGAGCACAGTTGGCTGTGCAAACAGGACCAGGCTTTACTGATCCCACCTGATCCATACCAGACTGCTTAGTGGAAATGGGGCTTAAAAGACCCCTAGCTAGCAGTGAGGATACAGGTCACTAAGATGAGTCGTGAAAGTCCAAAAAACAAGGACAAAACCTCTATTGAAGAAAATACATCAAGAAAAATGACAGAATGAGCTGAACTATACATAAAAACCAACTTCTTCAAAGTTAAATTCAGATGAGGGAAGGAAAACTCGAGATGGACCTGATGGGGGGGGCATCTGGTTAGAATTCAAGAGGCCTTGCTGTTCTAACAGGACTGGCCCTTACCGGGTTCAGGATGGAATAAAAGTGAATTCTGAGAAACAAATTTCTTTCCATGGAGAAAAAGACAATCAGTTAAAGAGAAGAAAACGCTTGTGTTCATGGATGGCATGCGTCACATGACTCGCGTTATTCCCAAGACTGGTTAAAGACAATCCCCTCATGACCTGGGCTGCCTGCTCACCAGATCTCAACCTGATTGGGAACTTGTGGTCAAAAATAATAAAGCAGATGATTTACAGTTATAGGCACCGCATTCTAATTTACTTTAGGCTTTACATAGTTTGTTTATTTTTTCTGTTTGATTTTGTCTCTAACTCACAGGCCCAAAGAAATTATTGAAAGGTTTAAAAAAGAACCTTGCTCTGTGGAGCTGCAGGTGAATGTTTTATCCTCAAAGTTGAAGCATTTGAAGGGAAAAGTCAAAGTCAAGAGCCAAACTGTGATTGTGGGATGACTCACAGTGGCTTCAAACCTGCTGGGCATCGCACATCTCGAACGCCAGGCCCTGCTCTGTGAATGAAAAAACAGAGACACACAGATGATGTGTTCACATATCTCATTCATATTTCAGTCGGGTTAACATGCAGCTCAGTTTGCACTCCTTCCTTTCTTCTCTTGTGTATTCCGCAAACTCTGCTGCACTTTTTTCAGACACTATATCTCTGCCCGTCACTCTGCCTCCGTCTCAGTGACAAAGACACTGAGGCGAGCTGTAAAACATGCTTCTGACATGATCCCCTGGCATGCCTCTCACTGTGAGGGACACATTCATTTGTCGGGTGGTGTGACAAGACGGTTCAAAGGGTCGTCAGGCTGACACCGAGAGGGGGACAGTAAACACACCACAACCGTCTCAATTAGCAGCCGAGGCCTTTGAATCTCAGCCGTCACACCGAGATCCAGCAGATAGGTCTCATTATGTTTAATGCACGTCAATCACAAGAGGAAAAGGAGGGAGAGGGATGAATCAGATATGTGCCGTGTTCAGAAACGTCACACAAGTTTACTTGTGCAGAGAAAGAGAAGAAAAGAGGAGGAAGTTTGCAGAACAACAACAAAGTCTCCAGAAGTGAAACAATGATTGGATCACGGTGGGAAATTTCTCCATAGACTGGCATTAGCATTGACCCCCATCCTCCCCCTTCCTCCCCCCTCCACCTGTTCTCCTCCCCCTCCTCGTCCTCTCCAATCTATCCGCCTAATGAATTTTTACCTGGCACAGACTGTTTTAAACTCCATTTGGAGCCGTGCCTACAATTAGCTCCTCAGAGTCTCCAAAGTAAGCGCGCTCAGCCTAATTAGTATGCATTATCAATTAACAAACTTAATAGCTGGCAGATTGATTGGATCCTCTGTAGAAGGGGGCAGAGCTGGAGCGAAACACAAAATGAAAAATCATCTCCAGGCACACTTCTCATTTCTCTTGCACACAGATTGGTAAGAGTATGTGTTTGCATTGCAGATTTCATACCTTCAAACTTACATTTTCCAACACTGAGGAGATACATTTATACATCCCTATCTCTGTATTATTCTATTATCTAGAAAAACATTTAGAATCAAAGTATTCTGACCCTTCACTATGAGGCGAAAACAGGGGAACTACAATGCAAAAGCCTTCCTATACACTTATAGATACTGTGTATTCAAATCTGCAGCAACCATTGACTGTACATGGATGACGTGCCTATGTCTCCTGTTGTGAAAAAGTGAAGCAGAATTAACAATGCAGTTGGCCTCTTGACTCATTAAGCTGATACTTCTCCAATCAAAGGCATAAAAAGCCCAAAAAGTAACTTAAAAAAGGTGTTCACTTGGGGCGATCTTTAGCTTTTACTGTTTACAGCCTGGTTCAAAACACGGTTTAAGTCTCATTAGATCATTTCTCTATCCCTTTTGTCCCATTGTCCAAGGGACAGATTCTTAACTAACTCATTAGTTCAGAATATATAATGATTATGAGTCAGGCAGGAGCCACCTTAGTTACACATCTTTGCTTCCTGCAAGGTTGACTGCAGGTTTGGCTATCATTTCCAATACAGCAGCTGCAGACAATAGGCTTAAAATCATAGCTTTATAAACAAATTGGTGACATCACAGTGACAACATTCATGTATTATATTGGAAACAACTTACTTTCCTGAAGCCACCCTGGAGAAGGTCCAGTTCACAGAAGAACTGATTGTTATTGTGGATATCTAAGTGACTCATATGATAGTGCTTGCTACATTTTAACTCACTGGTGAAGCACCCTTCAGGACCCTCATTTTTTAAACATAGCTGTCAATCATGTCATATCCCCTTCTTCTTTTTTTTAATATGAGATAAAATGCAACATAAGATGCACTTCCAATAGCCTACCTTTGTGTCAACTAAAAAGTAACTTGTTCCCTTGAGTGGGACCAGTTTGTTAAATACAGAGGATAAGGCTCAAGGTAGCATCAGCCACTTGTATGCACAAAGTGTGCTGGATACAAGAGTTGGACCAGTCTGACATCGTCATTTAAAACTTATCTTCCTCACTGGGTTATGATCATGCTTTGGAAAAAAAACATAGAGGATGTAAATTTGGCCAGGTTTTATTTTATTATCTTATTATTTTATTTATTTATTTGGTGTTTGTAAGCCCTTCTGCACCTCACTAAATCAACACTGCAGTAGGCTGAGCTCAGCTACCATATGAATAACTGGCAGGGTGGCTACAACAAATATCAGACAGAGCCACACATCTGCATAGAAACTGCACATTGCTGAATGCACTCAGGAACACAGGCAAAACAGACTGTTTTTATACTACTACACCTCATCATCTCCTTGAGACCCAGTAATGTAGTGTAGTCCTCCATAGCTGATTAGTTGGAGTTTATCCAACGAAATTAAAAGCCACCCCACTGACCACTGTGTTGTACGAACATAAGAAATAATTTTTTCAGGTGTATTCAAATGCTGTGCTTTTAAAGGTTGTTATTGAATATTTTTAAAAGACAAGTGTTATCACTTTTACTTACTGAAAAAAAAACACTTTTTAGCAATGTGCAATCTCTTCCATGGTGGACATGGGGGATTTCTAGATCTATAATTTCAGATTACAGTAGATTGTCATACTGACAAAGTGATACTTGTAAACCCATAAATACAGATACATACAAAAATACACACACGCTTAACCTCTTGGAAAAACACCTCGCCATCAGTTTGACTCAGGGATGGGTACTGAATGAGGTACTTTTATAGGTACCAACTGTATTCCGTCTGAAGTACTGAGTACTGATTCACATAAAATTAAAAGGCATCATGTTTAGGTACCTAAATGCATCCTTGTGTCTGTGAGGTAGTAGAAGAGTAGGCGATTTTCCAAGCTGGACATAAACACAGCATTGCAAGGTTATATATTGAAGAATAATTTTGTTAAATGGAGAAAAAAGATTTACAATTAAACAATTTGATGTAGTGATCAGGGGGTTTTGAGTTGCATCACCTGCTCACACTGTCAGATTTCTAGTTTGCATGACATATTATCCCAAACTAAACTACAACCTAATTAAATACTGAGTTATTTCATCATATACGTTCTTAAAGACTCTGTAAACAATATTATACATTATTTTTACAAAGTGGGTAGGGTTACGAAATCAAATTTCTTTTACCACTTCATATTTAATAGGAAACCATACGCTAATACACCGATAATCAGCATATGAAATGAGTTTACCTATGTAATGTTCATTAAATTGACGAAATCAGTTCAGTCTCGTCACACTCCAACAGTCATAAGCATGTGTGTGAATAATCCTGTAGTATGATGATGTATATTTCCGGAGCTGACGGGTCTTTTTTCTGTCGTCTTTGTCTTTTTCATTCCTCTGTTTTTGGAGCTGACAAACTGAATTAGCCGTTCCGTTGTTGTAATGTGAAAAAGCAGGACCATTTTTTGCCGTCTCAAACTCGATGAAGAGAGACCGTAAACTCTACAAATTGCTCTGATGTTCTGCCGTTGTCACATTATTTATCCTCCAGTTTAAAGCTTCTTTTTTTGTGAAATTAATAATATTTTACAGCCAAAGATTTCTCCCTCACTGTGAGCTCATCCTTCACTCCTCCTCCTCCTCCTCCTCCTCCTCCTGCCTATGGTCACTTGTTAAATAATCTCCTCTCTCCTCCGTCTTCCTCTCCGTCTCTCAGGTTTGTTTGTTTCCCGGCTCGCCTCGTGGGACGCCAGCAGACAGACAGCCTTGCCAGATTCATTTTCTGATCAAAGCTGTTTGATTTGGTCAATTTTGCCACATTGGAGACGTTCTCTATTACTGAGATAAATAGCCTCGGGCTAACTGTCAACGAAAACTTGTAAGCTAATAAATTATTCCAATTTCTTCCAGCTGGATTTCTCTTGGGAGTCGGCCTCTAGGAAATACACTTTTTGATTAGTAAATTTCTGCGTGTGTGTGTGTTTGGGTGTGCATGCGTGTGCGTCTGGACATTGGGATGTGTCGTTTCTGATTAGCGTGCGGGCTGCTGGAGTGGAAGGCGGCAGAGGGGGCTGTCAGAGGAAAGAGGCCTCTAATGCATTATGCATCGACAGACTTTGGATGCTGCCACCTTCGCTGGCACACCGGGGAGAGGAGGCAGAGCCGGTTCACCTGAGGGGCCTTTGTCCTCCTACTCCTCCTTGCTGCACTCCTGGGAGGAGGAGGAAACTTTGACAGGAGCCAGTTGTGTCTGAATGCTGTCCCTTCCAACCCCCAGGTGTGCTCTCTTCCTCTCATACACACACACACATGCACTGCTCTCCTAAACATTTCCTGACTTTACCAAAGTTAGGTCCATGCGTTAACCTCAAGATCTGACTTCAAACAGACTCTTTCCTAAGACAGCCTGTTCGAAGTCTCCAGGTAAACGATGTCGTTCATGCTGTGGGAAGTTTCCCTGTTTTATCCTTTGATTGCTCACATAGGTGTCCGTTTTACACATGATATATCCTAAAATAATTTACACTGGGCTCAAAAAACAGTCACTGATATTAAAGACCTTTGCCCTATTAAGCTTCCTCCCTTGCACCACCTAAAACCAGGGATGATTTGGGGTCCTGAGAGTGCTTCCAACACCTGTAAATCTTGAAATTACTCCATAATATTAACCAAATAACCCCTTTAAGACCTACCACACAAACTCTGTCAGAGCACATCTTTACATTTTTTCACATGCTGTTGGGTCATTTTTTGCATGAAACTTCTGCTTTAAGTTGATACAGCCCTCATATTCCAAACTTCAATAAAGTGTATAAACTTATTTCCAAACTAATTTAGTAAAACTGATTAAAAAAAAGCAATTAACCTTAAAAAAATGAATATTTCACACATATTTTCGAAATACACAAATGTCTGTATTACTCTGCTAACACATTAGTGGAAGGAAACATCACTCTGGGACGTGTTGAAATATAATATAAAAGTCTAACTACCCAGATTTTATATGTAAAAAGAATGATCCATCGCTCTTATCTGGTTTTGAATCTACCGCCAGTCAAAACGTAATATGCAAATTACAGCGTTGGCACTACACTGGGCTCTATAAGGTCAATCATAATCAGTCTATGCAACGTCACTTATCTGTTTCCAAATCAAACTTAATTGTGGAGTAATCTGTAAAATCAACAAAAAGGCTGGATCTGAGATGAGCCTTAGTCTGTCTTTCTGACAGCCACAACATGCCCACGTCAGTGACTTAACCACACCCACAGTTATGCAAACTTTAAAGGCCAAATATGAAACATTCATCTTTTGAAAACATTGTTTTTGCAATCAATCAAACTTCTTAATCTAAAAAATGTAACACACACACACACACACACACAAAAATAAAACCCTCAGATCAAGTTTTAACACAAAACACAAATCAAACGAAATGTTGGACAAAAAACAAAAAAATGAAACTTAAGACTGGAATGAGCAACCAAAATTGGAATGTGAGATCAAACCTTTGAAGTCATTGTTGCTAACTTTTTAGTAAGAAAAGCAGCTATTAGCCCAAGTCCAAAAGTCACCTAATGAGGTCAGGGCCCTTATTTCCATAATACATTGGAGAGACAAGAAATGAGTAAAAACACCCAAAATATGTCTAGGTGTAGGGGAGATAAATGCAAAATTCATCTGCATTTGGTGTCTAGATGCTAAGGGTAGCATAATCCTGCTCTGGTGAGGCACTGTGGTGTGAGGACTAGGCTCTCTATCGCCCATTTCCACTAAGTGGTCCGGTACCGATCAGTACAGTTTGGTACAGGTTAGATTGGTAAAACCTGATCCTGTTTGCATTTCCACAGCCAATCGTGCTACCTCCTGGTAGGTGGCGTGTAAGATGCCCAAAGCGGTGTCAGCAACGTGATGGCATGACTCAATAACAGCGCGGCACAGCATACCCCATTAGTAAATCCAACTAAGAAAAAGAAAAATGTGAAACAGTAGACAAAGAGCAATGGTAGGAGACATCCAGCAATTTGTCTCCTTTGCGATTGTCATGTGGCTCTTTGTTACAAAGCACGGTCGAGCTTTGTTTCAGAGAAGAATGTGTGCTGTGAGGAGAAATACTGCAGTCATTGTTGAATGGAACGTGAAGATTCTTTCAACCAATCAATCATCAATCAATGGGGTTGGATCAGAATGTCAGAAGGTTACCAAAAGGTGGGACAGTACGGGCCCGTATTTTGTGGACCTGTCCTGGCTTTAGTCACAGGAAACACCACATAATACATGCTGCACTGTGACGAACCAAATGGAACCACTTGGTGAATACAGAGCTTATAGTGAGCCTTTTGCTGTTGGACCTAATGAGGAACCCTTGACTTTTGGAGCAGGCCCAAGAGGACACTCAAGGTACTACAGTTTTTTTATTTGTTTTTTAGTATTTGCTTCATGAGATATCAGTATATTAAAATGTTTATCTACCATAATGAATCTAAACATTATAAATTATACATTATACACATTAAAAAAAACACACACAGTTTGAACAACTTCCAAACTAGCAAGTTGTATCTTTTCAGTGCTTTCACCTTTGGTACTGAAATACTTGATGATGTGTTAAGCTCTGGATGCGCTAATTCAACCTGAATCATATTTGAATGTTTTTTAGGGACAGATACATTCAACAAAGAAAAAGTGAAAACAGACATCCAGTGAAATGAACTTTCAAGAGTGGAAAAGTGATGCAAAATCCAATAAAATACACATTTTACTGTGACAAAAAGAAAGAAAATAAGATTAGTGTATCTCAGTTTTGCTTCTTTGACTGAATTAAATTATCTCAGAGTTTTCTCAGGTGTTCGCACCTCTTTTCCCTTTAACTCTTGGAAGAGAAAAACTTAGAAACAGGTCGTCTCTGACTTTTCCCCCTCGGACAACCTCCCCCTCTCTCCCTTTCTCTCTCTGTCTGACTGACTGACACACACAAACACACAAGACAAACACACACACCTTCTCCCCTCAGCCTGGAAATGGGCCGATGGGCAGAGAAAGTGTGTCATCAGCAGAAACGGACAGAGTGAGAGGACATGACTGATAGGCTGGAGGGGAAAATTGATCGGCTCCACGTCTCCCAGCCAGGCACTCTGTCCTGCTTCCATCGGTCCGTCCCTCCTCCTCCTCCTCTTCCTCCTCCTCTTCCCCGCTCAACCAGCCCTGGTGACTCAATAAGACTCAGCATGCGCCACGTCTCCAGCCCTGCTAGGCTCGGTTTCTAGACCGAGTAGATAAACACGTGTGAGTGTGTGTGTGTACGAGCACCAAATCCACACACACACCATTCATCAAGCTACCAAAACTGTCCTCCCATGATTACCTCTTCCCAGCTCCCCAAAACCAGGGGGGAGGCAGATAGAAGAGGGAGCCGGTAAATGAAACTTTTGAGGGGTCAGTGGTTTTGTACTTTGGCTATTCATCTTCTTGCTCACCTCGCAGGGCTGCAGAGCGGCAGGAGTGCTGCTGGGTAATTACCTCTCAGCGTGCCGCACTGCTTCATTATGTCCTGCAACTCCAATCCTCTGAAACATTTGTAATTTAGTCTGGGAAGCTTCTCGCAGGCCGTGCTGAGACGGAGATGGTACATGCGCGCGCGTGTGTGTGTGTGTGTGTGTGTGTGTGTGTGTGATCAGGAGGGTAATATGTGTATGCATATTATTGGTCGGGATCATTTCTATCTCTAGCTCGCCCATTTAGGAAATGAATCGAAATTTAATTCATCAGTTGCAGAGATTGCCCATTATTTCTCTGAGTATTGTTTTTTAAATCAGTCTTTGGATTCACTGGAAACACACAGCAAACAGAGCGCAGGCACAAACACTCTTTCTGCTCAACACTACAGGAACCAGGCGGATTTCTTCTGCTGCAGATTTAGATCAACCAAGGTTTCTCTGATTGTTTGAACAGGTGAATAAAAATGGCAGTTTTTATATTGGAAAAGTATTAAGAATATGTGAATAAGAGTCAAACTATCATTGGTTCCACTTTAACAAAACAGACTGAATAAAAATAAAATAATAATAATAACAAGCAGGAGAATACAGAAGCGAAAACAACATAAAAGCTCAAACATGGAGAATAACAATGATTTAATTCCAAAAGTTTACAAAATCAATGGCAGAAAAGGCCTCAATGAGAAAATCCAGCAATAATTTTACCAGACTGCATTTCAACCCAAGCAACTCAAAATCCCGAAGACATGGATCGAGACCAAGAGTTTTGAGGTCATAACTGTAAAACTGAGCATATTTTTGCATTTTTTTGTAAACCAATGCAAGATAAAGTATCATCTATTAATTCACAAATGAGTAATTTACACGGACAAAAAATGTTTTGTAGGCAGCTCCAGACATGTTTAACTTAGATATACACTGGGCATTTAAATTGGAAATACTGATATTAGGAATCTGCCCCAAGTGGACATTTGTGGTACTGCAACTGTTTTTTTTAATGTTATTTTGAGCAATAACTTCATTTTTTCAAAGAAATATTTCAACCTTTTGTACTTTTATTAAGAGGTGGACAGTGTTCGGAAAATTTCTTCAAAAAAAAAGTAATTAGTTATAGTTACTAGTTACTTTCCCATAAAAGTAATTGAACAAATAAATACCTCTTCATTAATGTAATTACTTGCAGGGGAAAGTAATTCTTGCGTTACTTTTTTGAAAAGCTTCAAATATATTTTAAAAAAAAAGAATTTGAATTTTTTAGCAGGTTTTCTTTGGGACGTATTTTATATGTCACATTTTACATCAATGACGTTGAAGTTCTGAATGTACTGCCATCCGGAAAACACCAACATGAACTTGGCAGACTGCTTAGGATCCACATTTCACTATTGGTAGAAGTAACACTTCAAGAGAGAGTGAGAAACCCCCTGCAGGAAAGAGGCCACAGGTCACTGGTGCTCAAACCTGAGGTTCCTGCTTGTAGACCCCTGAGACACTTGAGGTATTTTGGGGTCTCATTCACAGTTATGGAAAAATGGATTCTGAGATGTAGTTGTGCACTCTCTGCAGGCATTGGTCATGAGTTTGCAGGTGTATCTGGCCAAAATAGTTTCTTCCATCACAGTCTGGTTGATCAGACTCAGGCTTTTGGTATAAAATGAGGAGCTCAGACATCCTCAGGTCAGCGATGATGTGTGGATTTCGCATCCAAAGGAGACGCTTAAAGTATTGGATCTTATCAGAATGAAGGAGGAGCTGGAAAATGTTGCTGAGCAATAGGACGTTTGGTGCAACCTGCTGCCACCACGGCCTGTTAATGTGGATTACAAAAGGACAGTTATAGCTTGTTTTCTGCAGCTGAAAGTGGCAATGTCAGATCTATGGCAAAATAAACTTTTTAAATATCAAACACCATGGTGATGTCCAAATGATGCTCAGTAAACTACATGTTAGTGCTCTAATAGAAGTACACTCATTGTCATTTGTCATTGAACTTCTTTTTCGGCTCCCAACTCGTTGTCAAAGAAAAAAGTTCATCATCAGATTTTAAGGCTAGGGATAGTTTTCAGTGCGGAAAAACTCAGACAGTTTGAAGACGACTCATCCAAACACATCTCTCCTCCGTCACGCCTTCACGCTCTCAGCAGAGCACTGGAGAGTCCAGAAACCAAGCTGGGCTGGAACAAGTGTGTCTCTGAGTTCCAAGTGTCTCCTGTCATGACCTTTATGTAATACCAACCCGTGTCATCCTCTCACCGTGATGATGTCACGCTAAGCTGGAGACACAGTCCCTGTCATACAGACAGAGCGGTGACAACACACTCACACGTCAGTCCCCCCCACCCCTGTGGGACGTCCTCCAGACCGAGGCGTCTCAGATGTGGACTGAGATGAGAGGACGGATGGATGAACAGGCCTTTGTTTGACGGAGCCTGAGGGACGGAGGTTACGGTCTCTGGTTAGATGTTTTCAGAGCTTCTGAGGGCTCCACACACAGAGCTGTCAGTCACATGACCACTTATGTGTTTTACCTTGGGTGTGTAGCACTCTGAAGACACAGTGTGACGTGCAGGTGTAGAAGATCTCATTTAAACAGGTCACAGGCAGGTGTTTCACCACCTGAGAGAATATGTGTTTTCTAGAGACATGTCAGACTTTTCACTTTCTATCCTGCAAAAAAAAGAAAAAGAAAGAAGGAAAACTGTGAAGGTAGCAGCTGGTTCCACCTGAAACAGACAATATGACTAATGTTTTGCCACAGTGTCAACCGACAGTTTGCACTAAACATGTTCAAACTTTAACATATTCATTTGTTGTAGAATTCTCTGAAGCCATCCGAAAACTGTTTAAAAAGCTCTAAAAAAAAAAAGCATCAGATCTTCACAAGCTCTTGACAAGAATTGCTGAAGCAATATGGTCATCACAGAAAGATCTCAGAGACCAAGATCTGCTCATAGCTCCACCTCCAAAAGGCCTTCAGAGGGCTAGCCAATCAGAGGGAAAAGGGTTTGTGGGGTTGGTATTCTTGAACAGACAGGAAGCATTACAGGTAGAGGCTGAAATCAGAGTTGTGTAAAACCCAAGTAACAGAAAAAAAAATTTGACTGAGTGCTAACATAGTGACGAACTGATGGTAGAGGCGATCTTTAGACTACACTTTCAGCATGATGGATAAAACAGACAGAGAAAAGTGAAGGAGCAGGATGGAGCCCTGTTATAGAAATAGTTTATTGGTGAAGTCTGCCTATATTTCCACGTATAAACTCTACATGTTACAGTACCACTTTGACTCACCACACTGAAGCGTCCTGAGATGATCTGTGTCAAGGTGGATTTTCCTCCTCTTGAGCTACAGAACCGTCTGGGTCTGACTCGGGGTCCAATACAGGAGGACGTATCCTACACTCTGCCATTTTATTAGTGCTATCAATGCCTTGCGGTGAAGTTTTGGCAAACAGCAAACTCGCTCGGTCTGCTCCATTCAATGTGGCGATTTTGTAAATACTGCCATGCTGCAAAAACCGCCCCCTGGCTCTACCCCCTCCGCCCCTCTGATACAACTGACCAATCAGAGCACAAAGGGCTGTGACGTTGCGAGGTTACTGCAGGTCATTCTCGAAACGGAGCGTTTCAACGAGATCTTCAGAATGGCCTAAAATGAGGATATTGAGAACGCTATTGTGGGGCAATGAAGGAACTAAATGACTTGTACTGAGGGCAGAAATGCTTTACAGGCATCCTTGTCTGGCATAGTGAAAAGGAGAAACAAGCATGATATGTCCCCTTTAATTTCAAATGGCATTAAAAAGTCTTAAAAAGTCTTGAGTTTAACTTCTCTTAAGCTATAGGAACTCTGAATAAGAGGTATGAATTTGTCCACAGTGGGGCGCCAAAACCAAAACAAATTAAAAAGTTGTTCATAGGAGCTTTAAATTATTTTCTCAGTGCTGTTTTTACCCCTGTTGTAACAGCCTGCACATCATAGAGTAGATGATGTCTTCTCTACTTAACTTTACACAAGCCACCAAAGCCAGCACAAGTTTGGTTGATTCTTAGAAACCGGCAATACTTAATTAAAACATTTGTAATGTGGAAGTTAATTTAAAAGACAAACTCTTTAAAAAAAAAAACTCACAGCAACCTCACTCCTTGCGCAACATGAATGACAATTTATTAAACTCTGCTCCCTTGATTCATCTTTAACCCCATCTTTAAGCTTCCTCTAAGAAATGTGATCTAACAGAAGACCTCATCAGACACTACAGGCTGATACACTAATTAGAAATCTTATTTTTACCCTGCAGAAGCCAACAAGTTCACAGACACGTCCTCCCCTTACAGGTTTTCAGACTTTCTGTTGAAGGTGTGGCCTTACAGTAGGAAGAAGACACCCCTCCTCCTCCTCGTCCCTCCTCCTCCTCCTCTTCTCCTCCTCAGTGGAGAGGAGCGAGTGTAGGGAGGGCAGGAGCAGCCAGCTGGGTTGTAGGAGTAATAAAGAAGGAGAATCAATAGGGCATGCAATGGAGCCAAGGTGCTGCCATTCATCACGCCGCCTCCCTGACTCCCATCATTCATCATGCTCAATGAGGCAGCAAATAGGAAAATGACTATTTGTATCAAACACATCTGCACTCATCCACCGAGGTATTTTATTCCCATTAACTCTGCGAGTAAAATACGCACAGGGTTGTTGTTTTTTACCCCCCTCCCTCCTTTCCTCATCCTCCTTTTTTCCACCTTTAGTCATTGTGTGTTTGAGAGTGTCGTTTTTGTGTGTCTGTGTTTGTAAAGAAGAATTCCTGGAGGAGTGAACATTTTTATGCTCATGCTCTTCCTCTCTTGTCTACCTCTAATATTTTTACGATCCAACCACACCCTCCTCCCCTCCCAGGCCTCACCCCCTGCCTCCCCCCGTCATCCTTTATGTGCTGTCATCTCCGGCGTGTCGTGGATGTCTTCATTCTTGAACACCGACCACAAACACACACACACCCCATGTTTTTATTTGCCTTTACTCCTGTAATAAATCTCCACGTTGACTCTAAGTGCAGCTTGTATTATTCCTGCACGCCTCTGCTCCATAAATTACTCGTGCCAGGTGAAAAGATGGAGGTGCAGCGCGGCAGCATAAGCCGGGATGGGATGCAAATGTGGAGGACTATCATCATTATAGTGTAATACCCCATGAAATGGTGGGATCATTACAGTCTATGGCAGGATCATTATTGTCTATGAGCTTTATGAGGTTCTGGGGAATGGCAGAGAAGAGAACCACTCTCCTCCTCCTCCTCTTCATCGCTCTGTGATCCGGCCCTGCACCTTTACATCACACAGCGGTGCTGTTTGTTATGAGGCTGCTCTCCCGGTGGCGGCCTCGTCACATCATTATGGGCCTGCGGTTTTAATTGGATCTGTCAAATTCTAATTAACGTGGATGACCCTCAAAACACAAAACATAAACAAAGCAGATTCTCATCAGGAGGGAAATAATCTAATCTGAGTTTTGAGGGCAGCTTTATTTTTTATTTTCATATCAACAAAAATGCAGAAAGATTTAGTGTTGTATCTAAACATAAGAAGATGTAATTACCATATAATTACGTGCTGTTAAATGAATGAGGGCAATATAAAAGATGTTGGACGCCAAGTTTTTTTTTTTTTTTTTTTTTTTACCTTAAACCAAACAGAAACTTCTACAAACTTTGAGTTTTTAAGAAACTATTTTTAGCTGATGAATCTTTTTTTTGGTTCGTAAGTGAGTTTTCATTGGAGCAACGTGAGGGCCTGTGTCCACTAATGCTGTTTTCTTATGCTAGATGTATTTACCTCTAAACTGATAAGTTAGAAATAAAAAACAAAAACCTGGTACAGTGTGTGTCTTTAGAGGAATTAGCTGTTCAGACAGGCGACGTAATCTGTACCAGGCTGTAAACGTGTTTATTTTGGTTGTGAAAGTTAGTTTTAATGGCTTGGTGTGTATGTGGTTTCCGGTACTTCCAGAGCTATCCTCAAGCAAACACTCGAAACTGATTTTAGCAGTTCACTAGGGATGGGAGGAAAAAATCAAAAATTAATACATCAGGATTTTGTTTGAGAATGTCAAAATCGTCATTCGTCGCCAAAAAAAATCTTTATTTCAGTTTTTGTTGATAAACTGGATTGGAAAAAAAAAGTTACCACTTCTCTCCAGCAGAGGGTGAAATGTTTCTCTCTGACTCATGAGCATTTTATGGGAAAATATAGCCGCGTTTCCACCAAGCAGTCCGGGTCGGTTCGTCTCAGTACGGTGCGCTTTTAGCGGCGTTTCCACAGACTCATCCCAGGACGGATCCCTAAAAACCGAGACGAGCCGTCCCACTTTTTTGGGACCCTTTCGTATGGGTGCCAGACTGAACCGATCCGCTCTCGGGAGGTGGAGCAACACACTGCAGACGGTTGATTGGTCAAAAGAATCGTCACTTACCCCGACAGCGGCTGCATTTCTCCTGGCGGCACACAGACTTCTCTGAAACGAAGCTTGATTGCACTTTGTAACAGAGAGTTACATGAAAATCACAGAGAGGACGAAATGCTGCATGTCTTCCATCCGTGGTCTTTGTTTACTGTGTCGCGTTTTCTTCTTTGTTGGATTTAATCGCGGGGTAAGCTGCTACGGCGTCGCGCTATTGTTTGCCAGCTGTGGCTTCCGGCATCTGGCTTACACGCCGCCCACCACGAGAGGGCACAGTTTGCTGTGGAAACGCACACGGGATCAGACTTAACTGTCCCAAACCGTCCCAAACCATACTGAACCGACCCGTACCGCTTGGTGGAAACGCAGCTTATGACTCCTGATATTGTCTGTAGATATTATCAGGAGTCATTTAACTTTTTCCCATGGTCTGGTGTTAAAAAGCAAAATAAAAATCGCAAAAATTGTAAATATCAAAGAATTGCAATTTAGATTGAATCGACACCCCAAAAATGTAACAGAATCAAATCACTGGAACAGCAGATTGTCCCAGCCCTACAGATCACTCTCTCTTCTAGTTTCCTACTCTGTCCTCTGTCCTTTCCTGCCCAAGTAAAGGTTTAAAAAAACCCAAAATGTAACTTTTAATGAAAACTAAAGAAGTAACTTTTATTAGAACTCGTTTTGCAACTTGTAAAGCTGCCACCTGCTGGCCATTAAAAGGAATGCAGGTCAAAGACAACTTCATGTTTGCTCCCTATTTAAACCTAAACCTACTTAAGAAAGCATGTTGCACTCCTTTGAGAAGAATTTGTTTAATTTGTCAATTTTTTACAGGAAGACACTTCAGGACTTTCCCGTTGTTGATCTGCTGCAAGCTGCAAGTGGATTAGGCTGCTTCATGGATAGAGGGTGTTGCAAGATGGCTATGCAGAGACTCAAAAGATAGACAAATATAAAATGCTGGATGTCTTGTTAGTCGAGAAAAAGTCTCAAACTTCAACTACAGCAGTTGTTGAAATAGACACTAAATTTTAAAAAGAAACAAAAACCTGTACTTGATTACCAAACTGATGCAATAGTCTGAGTGTAAACTAGCCTTTTTTATTTCAGAGAAAGCTACAAGTGTGGATGCAATCAGACAAAAGGCCAATTTCACCTCAATATTTCCTGCATTCCTCCTTGTAAGTTTAACACAAAGTTTGGATGAGTTAATGTGAGAACTCAACCGGAAATGTCCAATAAAATTCCTCATCAGCAAGCAGAAAGGCTGATTTTAACATTATATACCCTGTGTGAAACCAAAGGAGCCGCACATACAAAGAAGACGAAAGAGAATCTGCACACCTATCTGTTGACAAAGCTCCTGCTAGAGCTACCAGACTTTGTGCAAGCAGATGTATAAATTCTTTGCACTTCACCTTTTTCCTTTTCTCCCTCTCCTCTAAACCTCCTCCGTTTGGCCCTCCGCCTGAGCTCCACCCTCCAGCCAGGGCTCCTCGAGGGGGAGCAGCCAGCAGAGTCCCAGACTGCAGGAACAGACCTTTCAAATTCATAAAATTCATAGGATTTTTCACAAATGAATGAACACAATTTTCTACCAATTTCCTCATTATGCAAATATGCAAAATATCACATTTAGGCCAATTAGGACTCCACACAGTTCCAAATTTAACCGTTTAAGCCGTAATTGCAGAAACTATCAAATAATTACCGCAGCTAATTGTGAATATTTGTGACAGATACAACAAATTCTCACACAAATTACGTTTTATCCAAGGATCCACCGAATGCCACTGCTACTTTTTTTTTCTTTTTTTGCAAATTAACTTACATAACAAAGCGGATTGAGAGCTTGTTATCAAATTTGAACAATTCATAAGGCCATAATGTGAAATGATGAAGCAAATTGGTTGAAGATCGGCTCAATATTTCAGCCTTCTTCTTCGCTGGCCTTCTCTCTCTGTCTGAAACTATTACTGCAGGTGTCATAAAGTCTCTCACACTGTGATTGCAGCTGATAAAAGGTGATGGGCTCTCATCACAGAGACTCAATCTTACTTTTTGGTGGAGCTGATTTCTAGAAAAACCTTTTTTTCTGTTAAATAAAGTCGTTTTATAACAATACAATAACACATTCCTTCAACAAAGCCTGGCTCTCTTCTCCTGCTGTAATAAAGTGCAGGGAGCGGCTGGTGCTGCATTCAGGGGAAGGTCATCTTTGGACACGGACATCTATTCTCCCCCTCTAACACCAGACACAGGCATTTATAACTGTCTTGCTGGTGACCCGTTAGCGGATTATGGATGTCCCCCTCGGGCAGTGATTTGTTTAATCCGTGGAAATGGTCCTGGTGCTATGTAAACAAGCCAAGTGCGGAATGAAGGTGGCCACCCGAGCGTGGCGGGGAGGCCCTATTTGTCAGGGAGCCTTCATAAAACACGGGGACGCTGTGGCGGAGAAGTGATGTCTTCATTTCACACAGAGGGCAAAAAGGCTAAAAGACTATTCCAGAGAATTTCACCAGCAGAGAGATTTTTTTTTATCATTACAGGAGCTGCTGCAGAGAAATTAAACGACACTCAGTCGTGGAAGAATTTCGAGTTAATTTCCTGGTTCAAACATTTCTACATTTCATTAAATAGAAAACAAGAGCAGAGCAAATCAGATGATTCTCTGTTTGTCTTTTCTAAATGGGTTTATTAGCATGCTAATTTTAGTCTTTAGCTGTTTTTGATTGTGAATTTAATCTGCTTTTCCCCTTTTATCATGTTAAACAGCATTTTAAAAAGGAAACTACTGATTTACTCTCTGGAGATGTTCAAATTTTTCACTTAACAGATCCTAAAAGGTTCTTTTATCTGAAATATTACCCTGCAACAAATACATTTTAGGCAGACTAGTTTCTTTTACAGGAGGGAAACAAAAATTATTCTCGATTTTTCTTAAACACATTTCTTGCAAATGCATTCCACTGCTCTTAATCTTTATCAAACACTTTAAGGGCTGTGTTTAGGCTCTGTTTGCTCTCGGTTATGGTTAGAAAATAATAACCTGGTGTAAATACACATACACTGATAAATAAATGGATTTAGACACATGGTATTGTTCAATTATTTGGGGATTTTCCTTTGTTAGGCAAAAATCAGGTTTATTTACCAAGTACATTTCAGCAACAAGGCGATTCAAAAAATGTAAAGTCAAATATGATAAATCAGTTTTTGAAATGTAAAAAATCCAAACATTCAGTGGACAATTTTGCAATTAAATTAATATTACAGTATTTTTTTAGAATGTTCTTATAAGTATTTGCAATTTCGTTGTACTTGCTGCAATGACAAATTCTATTCTATTCTATTCTAAAAAGCACTAGTCTCTTGTCACTTCTTTTGATGATAACTGATTGAGTAGTTTGCTGAAAACTACACTGTTTGTGTGATATGAAGTGCCAAAAATGCAGTTCCTCAAGTGTCCACAAGAGGCTGCCCCCAAAAGTCAGAGAATCCCCATTACACCCATGTTAGAGCACCTGTTATTAACCCTCTGGTGCTAAATTTATTAAGCCTTAGTTAATTTATTTCCCTCCTTGAGTGTTTTTTTTATTCTCCTATACAAAAGAATGTTTTCTATTCTTTTTTCATTTATCAATTTCAATTATTCAATTTATTTTCTTTTTCTTTTCTTTTTTCAAATTTGTTCCATAAATATTATTTTTTCTTCTTATGCATATGTTTATGATTATGTTTCTTTTGCTTCACTTCTTTACGACCCACATAGCTTTTTTCATGCTACTTATGATTTTACCATAGGGTCTTTGCTGGTGCTCCTCCTTGGTTTTTCACGTTTGCACGGGAAGAGATGTGCTCTGCCCGCCTCAAGCTTTTGCATTTCCAAAACATTGCCAAACTGCCAAAAATAAGTCAATGCATTCACACTTTTGACAAGAGACACAACAAAGCATCATTTTTAGGATATAAAATGTAGAGAAATAACAGCTAGCTTAACTTATATTGGCTTATCTTATCTTAGCTACAGCAAGCTTACTGCTCAACAATTTGTCAGGGATATCGGTGGCTCTATAAGCTGAGTTTTATTGCTGCTAGCTGTGGCTTTGTATTTATCATGCAGACTTGAGAGTTAAACTGGTTTTGTAGTCTGTTTCTGAGCAAGATAGAACTTCAGCCAAAAGAGGAGAAACTAGGGTCCTTTATTAAAATTTCCTGTATAACTGGAGCACCTTGAAGTAAATTATTTATTTTGAAAGGTCGTAGTGGTTGTTCAGGTGGTCTAAAATGTTTTTTGAGAAACTTATAGCATACACAGGCTGAAATATTTCAGCTTTTTCAAGACAGAAACACAAGAATCATTAGATTTCAAGAAAACTGGCCAACACTACATCAGGATGTTGATTCTGTTCCCTCCTCCTCACACGGCTGCAGCCTCGGCCCCTCGTGGAGAACAGTTTTGGGAGTGAATAGAGATGAAGGAGGGGATATTAAGTCAGTCTATATAACATCCAGGACACAATGCTGCAGTGATTGATGGGGGACAAAGTGGGAACAGCAGGACAGGGAGGAGAGGGAGAGGAGGAGGAGGAGGGGGGAGTCCTGGGAGACAGCAGGGGGGAGTAAATATTGGAGAGGAGAGAAGAGAGGAAAGGAGAGAAGAGAGGGAAAACACATTTGGGAGGGAGCAGGCGGAGTTTGGAGTCTATTTGTATGAGTAATCAGGCGCCTTTCTACCAGCTTACACACACACTCACACACATACGCACACACACTGCTCCCTCTCTCTGTCAGCCGTGTTTACTCACTGATTTTCTCAACAAGACAGCCATTGACACTGGATGGATGGGGCTAATCCGGCACAGAGAGGAACAGCTCTGCCGGGGTTACAGGTCTGAGATGGAGCGCCCTCGACACACTCCCCTCACCTAATCTTCCGGCAAATATTTATCACCATCAATTTGGCCTGACTCCGTGACATTAAAATACCTCGTATAGATAACCTCTTGCTGAACAATCGATCGCTCGGGCTCCTGCAGGCCCGTCCAGCTCGGGCTCCTGCTCTCTGTGTGTAGTCGAGCAGAGGATCAGATGGAGAAGGTCACTTTAGTGACACAAAACACCTGAGACCAAACAGGTCAGCTGTGTGGCGCCACTGAGGCCTTATGCATTTAAATAGAAGAGTTCAGGAGCCAACGGGGGGCCTGCACAGAGACGGGCACCGAGGGGCCTCATGGGCACAAAAACCAGGATGAGAAAGTTGGAAATAGAAAAAGACTTTTATTATGATAGGAACCAGGCCAAAAATGTAAGGTAGACAAGTCCAACTTCAGTTAGCTCAGTTAGCTTTGCGAGTGGATTATTTTGCACTTTTTCTAATGTTTTACTAAAACTGGAAAGATTATTTCTCTATTTCCATAATTTAAAAAATATTGGAGCTTTTCTCAAAGGAACTGTCAAAGAAAAGTCAGGTTTCTAGAGGAACAGAAATTGAAATATTTGAGGACAAAACTCCACCAGTAAAGCATATTAAGCTTGAGCCTCCATTCAAACATCTACTAGTATAGATTCTTTTGCAACACCCCTGTCTTTCTACTTATTTGTCTTCCAACTGGTTTGTTTTCGTGCAGCCACTCTAAACATGTATCTTCTAGTTTGTCCATTCTGTGCTCCTGTAGAAACATGGTGGTGCATGAGGGCAACCTTCGTTTAAGAGGATCTACCCCTTGTGCAGAGGTGAAATGCTCATTTTAAGTAAAAAAAAAAACACAAAAACAATGTTCTTCAAACATATTTGTAAATTCATGATGAATAAACACAAATTCAATCATATTCATAAACATTAGATTCCATTTTTACCAAGTCTGTTCTGATAAGTGCTGCTAAATACAACATATCTCCCTTTATCTTTAATTTTCTAAGATTGTTTTCACTCAGGCACTTAACATTTTATAGCCTAATATGAGAATTATTTACTTTATTTGTTTATTCATTTTTTGCCGCTTTTGATTGACTTGAAAGGGCCCTTAGTGTGTTCGAAAACTGATGGAAGTTTGCATGTGCATCAGCCTGGTGAATAATTATATGTATTTTGTTACAAAAGGAAAAATAACAGTGTACACAGAGGCTACAGCAACGTTCAAACTCTTTGAAATAATTTAATTAATAGAGGAAAAAAGTAATGTACTAAAGATACAACATGATGGTTAATTGCTGAATGAAAGTTTCTACATTAAACACACTCACATAATTCAGATGTACCTTGTTACATATGTGTACATTCTCATACGTGCACATACATCTTATATCTGTTAATAGTTTTTCATTTTTTTTCTATGAACAAAGAACTGATTTGTATTTTTTATGACAATGAGATAAAAAAGAAATTTAATTAATGCATTAGTTGCAGCTTTAGTCTAAACATAGTTGAGTGAGACACAGTCACTGTAAAAACATATGAAGCTACATCAACAAGAAATTGTTTAGCGATGGAAGAAAAAATGTGCACTAACAGCAGAAAAATAAAATAAATAAATTAATCATAGGGTTTAGTTTTCCATAAAATCATCAGATTTCAGTTATTTATTTGGAAATTTTATCATCTGAAATGTTTTAATGTCTCTTAAATGATATTTTAGCCATCAATTTATTTGGGTCTGTTTTTTTTTTTTTTTTAAATAAAGTTATGTTGTCACGAAGACATCATATAAACATAACTCTTATCTTATCTTTCCCAGTAAATGCTCTTTATAAACTAATGTCAATAACTGTGTAAATAATTGCAATATACCTGTTTATCATAGCATTGTTTGGGCTTAATTTTAATTATTTCTTCTTCTACACAACCAAAAATCCTGTTTTTTTTCCACCTTTCACATCTTAAAAAAAGGAAATTATAATATTACATTTTGAGATTCAAGCAAATAAAAACAAAAAAATTCTTCACATCATTAGAGGTCAGTGCTTGATGTGTTTTTAAAATATGTTGGGAACTTCTCAAAGGGGCTCCCCAAACCCACGCAGCTAGAGAGCCAATAAGAAAACACTTCTGCTATGACGTCACGACAGCCTGCGATCACGAGATGTTATTGCCATTCTTTATCGTAACTCAGAGGAAATCACATAAAGCCTCAAAAAGAGGGGAAGACAGTCTGTGCGCGTGCTCTCCATGCATTATCTGTGCTATGAGAGTACCAGCTGATTTCCTCCCCTTCTCCCTCCTCTTCCTCCCTCCTTTTCCTCCCTCTTGCCTCTCACTAATTGACCGACGGCGTTCATACACACATTTCTCTCTAATTTCTCATTTGCTATTCCAGCAGTGGCCGCGCGGCACGTCTCGAGGAATACATCCCGGCCTCACTGCTGCAGAGTCCATCAACGATTTCCTCCCCCTTTCCTTCCCCTCCTCTCCTCATCCTCATCCTCCTCCCCCCGCTATAAATTAGCTGTTTCTTTTTCATAATCAAATCTCTGAAATTCAGCCTTGTTCCCTCTCGCGCGCACACTTTACGCAAACACTTTTACGCGCGCACATTTTACGCATGTGCTGTACGCTGTTGTGATGGAGTAAATTGCTAAAGTGAATTGGTATCTGATTTTTTAGGAATATAAATAGCTTACACACACACACACACACACACACACACACACACACACACACACACACACACACACACACAAAGAGGAGCGAGGCAGCGCATTAGAAAACTCCAAAGTCATCCAGTTTGCTCTAATCATTACAATTAGTCGTGAATTATCACCGGACTCTGACAGACGTTCCTTGTAACTCTCTTTTATTTCCACCCCGCGCTAATCAGCGGCTCTCATTACAAACGCTGATTAAACTGCAAATTACCCAGCAGCGGCCCCGTCCGCGCCTACCAGCGCCTCGCTCAATATCAATTAAGTCTAGCAGCCCGTCTGTAGTCTCCCGGCGCTTCCAAATGCTTGATAGTGCCACTTATTAGTTTGGAAAACTCGGAAAATACCAATAATCAACGGCCATGAAGCTGCAGGGGAACGAGCCCGGGGTTTTCCCTCCTCTCAGATGCAATCACACGAGATTTAAACGTTAAAGGATTTCTCTATTGCTGCATGCAGGCCACACACACACACACACACACACACACACACACACACACACACACACACACACACACACACACACACACACACACACACACACACACACACACAATAAACTGCACCATATTTTATTCATGTCTCCTACAGCAGAGAAAAATGCACATTATATAAACCTGTGTGTTTTACCTTGGAGTCATATTGAGAAATAATGTTTCACATTAATGCAGAGAAAGCTCACATCACATCATGAGATCGTCCCTGTATGCAGAGCCAATGAACTTGTTACCACACTGCCTGTAAGCCTGGTTAGTCCTGGTTTACTATGAATTAAAAAGAGCTCATTATAAACATTTTGCATGTGAAGGGAATCCTCCTGCATGGTTCTGATATTTCCCTACCTACTGCATCAAAGCAGCTGTACAAGTCTTGTGCCTGACATCAGGAATTTTTAATACAACAGCAGTAAAACATTCTTTATAGATTATTTCCAGTCTATAAAAGTCTTTTTAACTATAATTTTCAAACTTTTAGAACTTGATTTGTATTATTTCCCAAGTGTTTTTATTCTTCCATATTTACACCACAGATGTTTTTTTTTTTGTTTTGTTTGTTTTTTTTTTACTTTTTTATTCTTTTGATCAGTATTTTTGCATTTATTTTCAATGCAAAACACACAAAACTGGAGTCCATGAGCTCCATATTTAGTGCAATGAATTGTGTCAGAACCAAGGGTCAAACATATATTTCAGAATAATATCTTAATGAATCTGTTATCTTGCTGAACATGGCCACAGCTCTACTCCTGTGTATTCTCACCATTACTTTCTTTTAATAGTATGAGTATACGTGATTATCTGTTAATTTTTCAGATAGTGTGTGAAAGTTTTTAACCTAGTTCAAGCATCCTTTTGTAGGCAGAGATTCATGTTGAGAGAATACGTCCGTTCATACACATTAGTGTTAAGGAGTACTGTGACTAATAGGACTCATAGTATTTTGATGTTTTATTTGTATTTGTGAAGTTTTTTTGTCCCAAATAATCTCCATTACATCATTAATGGGCTCTTCTCTCTTCTCTAACATCCTCTTCTTTGACATCTCCTCTCCTTTTCCCTTTTTCGTCAACTTTTGCTTGTAAGCCTCTTTATCCGATCATCTGTTCCTTTTGAAGCCTCTTGCCTTCATCGTGTATTTCTACTCAGTAATGCTTTTCTGGCTCTTCCTTCATTGACATCTCTTTATTCCACTTGTTTCTTCCTTTGTCTTTTTATTATCTTGAATTTTGACTACTTCATTTCTTCCTTTAGCCCCTCATTGTTCTCACTGATTTCCCTTCTTTAAACAGAAGGATGATTCTTCACTGTGCTGTCAATTGTCTGGTGTGATATCTACCCCTTCACAGTTGTGCCAGACATCCTTCCAAATTAGAAATTGTCCGTTTTGTTACAGATATCCCCTTTCACCCTTTTAGGTCAGCAGCATCTGTATTAGTTTCACTTAAAAACATTTAAAAAATCTGTAACAGGAGCTTTAATATTTCAAAAAACAAACAGATACATTAAAGAAATAACGTTTAGTTGCTTTTTTTTTTTTTTAAAGATCTATTTAAGGACTCTAAGTGTAAAAAAATCCTTAGGAAATACGAAATAAATGTTTTTTGCATTTCTAACGAAAAATCTGCTTCAGTTGTCAATTATGTTGGGTTAGTTTATGCAATGGTTGAAATAGAACTAGCACAATAAATGCTAAACCTTGGACTGTAAGTGACAAGATTACATACATTTTGGCATGAAAAACACAAACCCAACAAAATTTACACAATCAAAACATAAAAGTGATGACATTTAGCATATAATTTTTATGCATGCAGTATTTTTGAATAGTTTCTTGTTTCACAAGTGGTTCTCTTTGTGTTGGAAGAGGTGTAAATATGCTCCCTGCATCTTAAAGTTGTAGTAATTTCTTTTTTTTTTTCATTTGGCAGCTGCTTTGCCCATCATGTATAAATTGTATCTTTGTAAACATTTAAGATGGGTTAATTATGTCAGCTTTAATTAATACTCCTCCATAACCGAGAAGTGTTGATGCTGATGTTCCATAACCTGCAGGAATGAAGTAAACTAGCAGAAACTTTTAATGTTATCTGCAAAAAGAGGACCTGATTGTGATAAAAATGATTTTTCTTTCTTTTTTTGTGCAGAAGGGGGCCTCAAAGCAAACTATGAAATTGATTCTTTTTCATAAATCACACAAATCAATATCAGATGCACAAAGATTCAAATGATATTGAGCGTTCTGTCTTTGTAACACAGCTATATGAGCCGTGTCAATTGTTTAGCTTAAGTGATAAAGTGTGTAAATAAAAAAAGACTCTTTCTGAGGTTCTTAAAACCTGAACTTACAGGGTGTCAGATATTCAGATTAATACTTATAGACACTAAAAAACAGGTTACAGTTACACTGCCAAAGTATAATACACTGACCAACAGATACATCTCTATTTGCTGAGATATTACAGTAAGGAATATATAGAGTTAACAATTTGCAGCACTCAAAAGTATAGCCTGCAATTTGCTTTGGATTTTCTAGGAGATTTGGATCTGGAGTCTGGAGGGCCATTGGAAAGGAGCACAATCCAAGGCCATCTGCTGGTATTAGTTAACTTGGTTAAACCAAAGTCCAAAGTCCAAACAAGGATGTCTACGTGGAGATTTTAAAGCACCTCGTACTTCCAGCTGCTGACAGCTTTCATGGAAATGCTGATTTCCTTTTCCAGCTAGATTTAACATCTGCCCACAGTGCCAAAACTCCTACTAAATGGTCTGCTGACTATGATGCTACTGTGTTTGATTGGCCTAGTCAACTTGTTTGACCTGAACCTCATCAGGAATTGTCAAGAGGAAGATGAGAAACACCTGCCTTTAAAGCATCACAGGCTTCACTAACATATTTTTAACAAGATTTTTGAGAGTATCAAATGATATTGAGAATATCAAATGAACATACGTCTCAGACTTTGAGCATTTCTGCATTGTGTATCCTTTTTAAATTGATCTAAGGGCATTTTTTAATGAGTTGAGGCACCAAATATTAGATTTTTAACCTCTGTGCAAACGCAATAAAGGCTTGAGAGATTTCACTTTGCATGCTATGAATGTTGTGTAGAAGAAACTTCTCTTTTTTAAATAACCACCACCGCCACTGCTTCTACTACTTCTACACCATACAAAAAAATCTCATTTGTATTATCTTTAGATGCACTTGTTTATCTAAACACAAACAGAGATGGCCAGAGACAAACAAAGCATTGCAACAACATATAAATCGATTTCTGGATGCACTGTCCGTAAATGAGGTCTATGGGATCTGATCTCTCTCCCCAAAGTGTTTTAATCCCTGCACTTGTCATTCTGATCCACTCTCTCGATAATCATCCACTCCAAGCGATCGATTTGTCCGCGAGCAGCTTGTCAGTCCTGACTTGTGACTATCACCTGCTAACGCCTCACACTGTTGGCTCCAGCACATTTTACCTGAGCAGCACACACCTTTTACAGCTATGGCAGACCCAAGAATACGGCAAATTAAGATCAAGACTGGTATCGTTAAAAGGTAAGAGGCTTATCTCTCCGGCTCAGAATTATTTGGCTGTCATAAGAGTCACTAACTGTGAAATGCTTACGGTAACGAGCTAACTAGCTTAGCCATGCTAACAGCGTGACTCGGCAGTAAGCCTCGCCGCTTAGTAGGAGTGTGTTTGGGGCACAGTGTAACTCTGCCTCGGTGCCTCGGGGTGGCCTATGAATGAATGGATGCCTATTCAGTGTTTTTTGGTTCATGCTCAGTGAACGCACGTTATTATTATCTGAAACTATCTATTCAAACGTATTTGGGGATTATGTGAGTAACGGTGTGTTATAACTCTGTTTTTAGCATTCTTAGCTTCTAAACGCTAGCAGATAGCATGCTAACTTGCCCATTGACAGCAGCGTGTAGCCTCTTTGAGAGGTTTGTGGATGCTTTTGTGGGACCTCGACGCACATTTAAGGACCTTGACGCTGTTGTTGGTATCATAATTTGATTACCAACACGAAATAACACATAAAACGGTAGTTTTCGTGTGACTACAGCTTCATTCTGCTTACGAGCAGTCGTACAATGCTATGTTACTGTATATAAGAGTAATTTTATGGCTGGCTTATGTGTATTTCCGCATTTATTTGGGGTATTTATATGTATTTGTATCTAACAAGACTTCCCCTCGCCAAGCTTAGAATTGTGGTGTATATGTACAAATGTAGGAGACATAAAGAAAAGCTGCATAGTCATGATACCTCAATTACAGTCAGTTAGCTGAACTACAGAAGCCACAAGGAGTACATTAATACACTTCCTTCACTTAATTTCCAGCTGTATAAGTTGGGGAAAGGTATAGATCCTCTGGCAAGGTATTTCTCTCATATATTTATAAGTTTAAGCCAAATTATTGCACAAGTTTAATCTGTGAGGTACCTGCTTTCATTAATACTGTTCACTTATGGATTTGTAATGAGCTTACTGCATTAGAAAAATAGTTTACATCATTTTGCAACGAGCAGTTATGATAATATTAAACCACATCTCCAAATTATGGTTATTTGTTACTTTTGCCTTTAACATCTGAGTGGTCAGTGGAAGACAGAGACACTCAAAATGTGTGTGGTTATTTCTTACGATTTGGGGGAATAGACTCCTGTAGATCATGAATGAAAGCTCCTAATACATATTTTTGTACATCATCATGTCTGGACACATTTAAGATGTGACAAAACAAAGCCTTTTTGATGTAGAGCCTGCCTGCCTCATCATCCAGTTTAAGCCTGCCTATTTATAGAGTCTGTATCCACACCCAAATGGGTACAATAGCCAGATTTACCATGCTGGAATGGAAAACACCACAGACATGGTGGTTTGGTGGGATAATGGGCTCTGAATAGTAGTGTGTGTGGTGATGTGAGAGGATTTCTCGTCCATCAGGCGGACCTCTAATTCCCTCCTGTCAATGGAGACAGTGTAATGTGCTATCGATCGAGTTTTGATGAGGCTCACATTACAAACAGGCTGTATGAAGGGGTAATGACGGAGGCTGGGCTTCCCAGAGAGGATCATCTTAAAAAGCAGTACAGTGGTGTACTGTCTGGGTGTGAGCTTGATTTCAAACTAGGGCTGCTCTTTGAGTGTTAATGACTTTTAAACAGGGGACTAGCTTGTTTTAGAATTGTCTATAGTATGTGATATATTCTGTATACTTAAAAATCGGCATTGCTATTTTTTCCCTGTGAGCTGATAAATCCAAAGAGGTTCTTCTCAAAATTTTGAAGTACAACTAGGGATGCATCTACATGAAAATTTTGGCAGATACCGATATTAGAGCCCGACCGATTAATCGGGCCGATTATGCCTGTTACCGATTAATCAACATCAGCCAAAATGTAGCCGATTATAAAAAATGTTGCTCTGCTGAGATTCTGTCACTCCTGTTCCTGTGTGTCTGTGTGTTGGGCTGTACACTGCCTGAGTGCCCGTCCCTTCCGCCCACCATTATCTAATGTAAGACTATAATACGGCGTTTTAACGTTGTGTAAGTTGCTCATTGTGTGTTTACAGATTGACTTTTTTTCTACTTACTGTGTTTAAAGTTTGACTTCTTTATTTATTATTGTGTTTACCGCTTGTTTTTATTTATCATTGGTTTACACTACAGTTCTTATGTTGACAGTTTTATAATTAAAGTTCCTTGTTTTAATTTAATAGTGTTCTGTCTCTGTCTTGAGTCATATGGGTATTATAATAATTTGTGTTTATATACAGTAGGGATGTCCCGATATTACATTTTCACTTCCGATACGATACCGATACTGCAGCATTCAGTATTGGCCGATACAGATATCAATCCGATACGATATCGGCATTAAACATGCTTACTTTTATTACTTATTTTGTAGTATGTCTGTCATGTCAGAAAAGGCTTGATTAAGTGATATTATTCAAACAAAGAACAGTAGTCAGAAGGGATGGGTACCGAATTAGGTACTTTTATAGGTACCGACCGAATTCTGTCAAAAGTACCGGGTATCGATTCATGTAAAACCAAAAGGTACCATGTATAGGTATCTAAATGCATCCTTGTGACTGTGAGGGAGTGGAAGAGTAGGTGATTTTCCATGCTGGACATGAACACAGCATATATTGAAGAATAAATTTGTTAGAATGATTTTTTTTATATTTCATTATTAAATAAATTGATATTTTTTACCACATAAACACAAAAAAGTACAAAAACTTGGTACCGTTGAGTACCGGTACCGATTGCCAGGTACCGGGCATCGGTACCGTATTGTTTCAGATGTGAAAGGTACCCATCCTTAGTAGTCAGCAACAGTAAGTATGAGGAAAAACTGACCCATATATTATTAACCAATGGGTTACAGAAACTGCTTATATCAGAGATTTTAGATGCATTCCGATACGATACCGATACTTGTTTTTTTGCTGATACCGGACCGATATCCGATATCAATATCGGACTGGGACACCTCTAATATACAGTATATATCCTGTGTATATCAATGAATTTATTATATATATCAGCCGATATATTGGATATCTGTCGATATATTGGATATCGGCTTTTTTTGCCCCCAGTATTGGCATCGGCCCCAAAAATCCCATATCGGTTGGGCTCTAGCCGATATCCAATATTAATATTATTGGTATGGCCTATAACTGATGACCTATTGGCCGATACCGATATGTTAAACAATGACCAACATTGGCTGATACCGATATTGATACCGATATATCGTGCATTCCTACCTACAACCAGTAAAATCACAACAAAGCAGCTTCACGCTAAGTAATATCTCCATAGACTTGTATGATCCTTTAAGAGGCTGCTAGCTGAGCTTCTGCTTATGTTAACAGAATAAACCTCATGATATGTATATTTTAGTACTTTCTTTGTGTTTGGAGAATTCTGACAATACGACAGAAACTGTTCTGCAACCCAAAAACTAAAGACAAGCTGGCTTTTGTCACTGTACCTGCTGTGTGATAGGCTTTTTATTACTGAGTAAAGTTTAATTATTGACAGAGATATTTGTGCCTCTCCCTCTCAGGATTTTTTCATCACCCAGCCCTAACAGCAGATTTATTGCTCTTTTCAGGCCAGAGGTACCACCTTGTCATTGACCTTTTTAATAAAGCTGTAACAATTAAAAATGTAAAGACTTTCAATGCATTGTCTCATGCACCCTCCGTCTTACAGTCTCCTTCTCCTGTCTCTCCTCTCTCTCCTCTCTCTGTATATTGGAGTTTAGAGGAAACCTGCTTACTCTTTTAGCCGGGCCTATTTCCACTGGCTTCTACACATTCCAGTCAGTGCCTTTCTGCCCTAGCGAGGCGGATGCCCTTAATAAAATGACAACAGTAATTTGCCTTTGTCATTCCGGTCCCAGCACAGACTACACTACGGCTCAAAAATACAGTGCTAGAGGAGGCGGGCGGCCGAATGTGTGTGTGTCGGCTGGCTCTAATTCCCTTTTTTTCTATTTTCCAGAGAGCTGCCTTTTCCATTAAGCCTGAGGTGGCAGGTCTATTTAAAACCAGCCACGACCCCACCCCTCATTCACACGGCGCTCCAAGTCTGGGAGAAATAAGAAATTAACATCAGGAGTGGAAGGGAGGAATGGACATTTTGCTATTAGACTGTCCTTCAGTTTTATTCAAATGATTCCAGCCTCCTTCCTCCATCTTTCCCCTCTCTTTGACTCCACACAGGTGACATCACTCATTCGGCATCAAGCCTGAGAGTGCATACGCTGCCCGTTTAAAAGCTTCTTGATGGAGGCGGATCAGAATGAGTGGTAATTGATGTAAAATATGACAGAGTGCTGTTGGCTTCCTCGTAGCAACACGGAGGGAAGGGTCTCCGGTAATGTGACTGATTAATGAAGGATCACTCACTTACACACACACAGCTGATTTTATGAAAAATTAAATTTGTGTTGTCATTCCGACGAGCAGGAGCACAGTCGGAAAAAGACTATTAGCCAGGAATCATTATCAATAGCGATATTTTCAAACTCCATTATGCCAATCAGGGTCAGAGTCTGTTTCATAGATTTAGTTCCATTTGGGCTGTAATTGATAAATAATCAGAATTTATCAATGTACTCAGGCCCATTTTCACTAACAATCAAGGAAAAGAGGCCCATTTACCACCTGACTTGGTCTGAATTAGAGACAAAATTGATGATCAATTAATCTCTAAAAAAAAAAGGGGGAAGCACTGTGTGTGGGTTTTTGAAGTGTGTGTGTGTGTGTGATTGAGGATGGTTCAAGGAGTCAGATAAGCACAGTGATAAGGTGAGAGCTGTAAAGTATGATGCAGTTTACAAGGATTTTTTTTTTCTGCTGTGAAAAAATCAACAAATAGGAATTCATTTGAAATAAGGTGATTTACCAACTATTCATTTTTAAACTAGTCGCTAAATTAGTTTCATACAAATTCTCTGCTTACAGCTTATAAATTAGGAAATATTGAATAGTAAACAGAGGGGTTAATGAAAATAGGATAGTGATGGGTTGAGTAGGACTAAGACAAGAAAAGGAGGGATCTCTTCTCTGGTATCTTTCATTGTTTTCTGATTATCAAGTTTTTACCTCATTGTTCTTTAATTAAGAATTGAGAACTGTAATTTTTGCCACAGTGTCAACAGGCAGAGCTGAAATATAGAGGGATGGCAGTGGAGCTACTGCTAATGATAATTTAAATGATGTGTGCGGCCTCGCTCATTTTTACCAAAGGATTCCTTCAGTTTGTAGAGACAAGGATTCAGCCTTTTGAGCTAAAATGCTATTTGATGGTCACTGGCATCTATTCAGTGATTGGCTAGAAAAAAAAAAAAACAGTTTTAGGTTGATGATCTGCATCAATCTGCAACAGACATTTTTTTTTATATATATATATATAAGAGGTTGGGAGCTGAGCTGCTCACCTATGCTTTAAAGTGATGCTCCGGGATGGAACAAGTTGGGTCCTATCACAAGGTTTAGGGCAGAAATTACCCCTACAGCAGTGTTTTTGTGCAGCAGAAGCCCAGGGCGCACGCACCAAACACCCCCTCCCTGCTTCTCTGCCTGTTTCCTCTGCACTCAGATGGGGCCAATTTTTACTTGACCAAAAACACAAATAAACGGAGTCCCACCGAAAAAATCCAATATAGGTCTGCATTCACGCTTTATTTAGAGAATTTTCAGCGTGTTACTTTCACACAAAAACACAGCTAAATAAGGCTCTAGTTCTCATTGTGTCGTAAAACGGCGCTTCCTCCGCTGCAGAGCCACAGATGGCTACGAGGCGCTCGCCGCTTAGTGTATCAGTCCGCGCGCGGCTTGCCAGTTATAAACAAACGCAGGTAGTCTGCCAGGACGAAGAGACACACTGAGAACTAGAGCCTTATTTAGCTGTGTTTTTGTGTCAAGGTAAAGCGCTGAAAATTCTCTAAATAAAGCGTAAATGCAGACTGATGTCAGATTTTTTTGGTGGGAGTCCATTTATTTGTGTTTTTGGTCAAGTAAAAATTGGCCCCATCTGAGTGCAGAGGAAACCGGCAGAGGAGCAGGGAGGGGGTGTTTAGTCCGTGTGCCCTGGGCTTCTGCTGCACAAAAACACTGCTGTAGGGGTAATTTCTGCCCTAAACCTTGTGATAGGACCCAACTTGTTCCATCCCGGAGTATCACTTTAGGGTTACTGAGTGTTTTAGGGTCAGGAGAGCTTTCGGATGAGGTTAAAGAGACTTCAAACCAGTAAGATCACAGAAAAAATAAGTTGTGTGTTTTGAACTCACAGCCAAAGACGGTGTGTTCGGTCTGGGGGGCTACTTACTGAGCTGCTACTTGTGTCTTAATGCTTCAGCTAATATCATGAACCTTTTTAAAATATATCTCATTTTAGCTTCTATAGAGAAAATTTATATGAAAAGTGAATGTGCAAATTCTGCTGCTTTTATTTTCCCTGCTTCTACTACCAGCATAAATCTAACATTTTAGCTACAGGGTCAACAAACGGAGGTGAAATTTGCCAGACTCCTTTCTGCGCGTTGGTGTTTTGATCAATTAGAATCAAGTTTTTAACCTAGTAAGAAAAAGAAGCATGAATGTTTTTCTTCTTGATTTTAATTTGTTTCCTCCTGTTCGACCGCTAACGCAACATCTGAGCTGCAAACGTTTGGAGACATCATCTTAGACTCTGCACAACATTTGGTTTCAGAAGCTCTTCAAAGCTTTACAGAAGATACTAAGATGTAGTTCGGGATTCTGTGATCGAAATGTGTAATTAAATATACATTAGACTGAAGGAAGTAACTGAGCAACAAAGACAGAATCATGCTATTTGTTATGCTTGTTGAAAGTATGAATATTTTCTCTGGCTTTTGTTTATTTGCACCTTCACTCTCTATACAAACGCAGATATAAACGTTTGTTCCAGATATAAAGCATTTTTTATATGGGATGAGTATCAAAATGCAATTTGTGGTCCACATTTTCCTCTGATGTTCAGGGACATTTTTATGATATGCATGCACAGCCCGTCCTAAGCTGCTTAAGATCAGAATCCAGGTTTCAGAGCTGATATCTTGTATGGCAGAGCTCTGTGAGGAGGAATGATGTGTTGTTATTGAGGTGTGTGTATCTTCCCATCCTGCGGGAGATGATCTCGGTGTGTCCCCCTCAGTCAGAGGAGCGTTGGAGAGAATGAAAATGGATGGCCTTGTCTGTAAAAGGTGACCATCACAGCCTGCCTTTTCATGCTTCTTCTCATATTATCTGTCTGAGCTGCTGTGCATTTATGTTTCACGTTTGATGGAACAACATTGTGTCACCGCCTCTGACTATGAACTCCTTTCCTCTCTTCCCGTCATCTGCAGGCTGGCCAAAGAGGAGATCTCGTACAAAACCGAGGCGAAGCAGCAGGAGGAGAAGGTTGAGCGTCTGAAAGCAGAGGAAGGAGACGATTATGTCATCAAGAAACAGGTAGGTGGCTCCTCCTGCATTGGGTTTCTTCTAATCTGCACAACAATCATGCGTCTTAATTTGAACATCTTTGCTTGAAGCATTTATCACAGGCAGTTTTCCCGTTGATCTCAATCAGGAAGTGAATTCTATCGTGCTGATTTGAGCCGCCCCTCAGTCATGTAATGAGGTCGGTCTACAGTGATAATGAAGAATTAGGTTTTGAGAGGAGAATCATTAGTGATTTTGTAATCTGCCTCATGCAGATGTAATTATATCATGTTACTTTAGAGGACTTTGATAATTACTGACACATGCTGGTGATTTAGTGTCCCTAACCTACTTTCCATTATCTGTCACTGTGCCTGCTGGCCCTCCATCATTTATCTGCAGCAGAGCAGTGCCTTAGATACAAATTTCTTCCTTTTATAGAGAGAAACATGTTGTATGTGATGTTTTTTGCTATGATTCTGCAGTATGTTAAAGGGTTTTTCAATGTGTGGTTCAGTGTAGCTGCTTTTTGCTGCTTTTTCTGATGTTGCGTGTAGACATTAACAAATACAGACATGATAATGGACTAGAAATCACTATATTGTCTGCTTTTTGCATGCAACAAGTGAAATGTCTACCTATCTACCACGTTACACGTTACATTTAATTTAATACCACACTTAAAAAACAACATGTACGCCAAATAAAATCACTTACAACAACAATATTTAAGAGTATGATTTTTTTATCGTAATATTATAAAGTTTCACATGACTTGTAAGTGCACTAATGACAGGGTTAAGTGGCGTTTTATAAATAAAGCACAATAACAAGCTACAAGACGCAGTTAGCATTGCATCCCTGAATTCAGTCGGTACTTTATCCAGTCACAACAGAAATAAAAATTTTGACAAACTGATTCATCATCAAAAAAAACAAACAGCTAATATGATCATAATTTCGTACGGTTATATACAGGATCACAGAGTCTGAAGTGGACTACAGGTACCGGAGAAAGATGCATCAGCTTTTATATGCACTGACTGATGACTTTGTTGCGTGATCCAGAATATTAGAGGTGTCCCAGTCCGATATTGATATTGGATATCGGTCCAATATCAGCAAAAAAACAAGTATTGGTATCATATTAGAATGCAACCCCTTGGTTAATAATAAATGGGTCAGTTTTTCCTCATACCTACTGTTGCTGACTACTGTTCTTTGTTTGAATAATATCACTTATTCAAGCCTTTTCCAACATGACAGACATACTACAAAATAAGTTATAAAAGTATGCATGTTCAATGCTGATATCGTATTGGATTAATATCGGTATCGGCCAATACTCAATGCTGCAGTATCGGTATCGTATCGCAAATGAAAATGTAATATCAGGACATCCCTACAGAATATATTTACATTTTGTGTTTGTTGTGTCTGTGTGCACTGCTGTTGTAAAAGAGATTTTTAATCTTGGTGAGGTTTTCTTGGTCAAAAAAATGAGCAATTCACAACATAAACCTTGTGGATACATTTTTTCAAATTGGTCTGTGTAGCATGGCTAAAGATAGCAGAGCTAGCACCACTAGCTTCTTTTGCAGGCAAGACTCAACATATTAGCAGCATTTAGAGCCCACCATAGAAAGTCAATGTACGGATTTGTCTTTAAGCAATCACCAAGCTACGCTTTAATCCGCAACCAAACTTTTGCAAAACTATTGACATCTCATCAGCTGCATGTTTAGTGCAAATTTGAAGATCTGAGATGCCATCTTACTAAGCTTATATGATTTAAATTGTGAACGTGATAGAAACTATGTTACCTAGATTCATGGGCAACCTCTTTGTTAGTCTAGATCAAGGGGGCAACAACTGCTTTAGAAAAATGAAGCCTGTGCGGAAGTGCGAAAAGGCAACGGTCATCGAGAATCTGCATGAGGCTGGCTGCAGAAAGACCAGAAATCATGTACACACCAAGCCAAAAAAACCCTGACTTTTACGGCATTAAAAAGTATATTTACAGCCTGGTTCAAAAAACAGCTTGGGTCTGAAACAGGGATATAGCATTGGCTGATTGTCCAATCAGAAACACAGCTCAGCACACGTGACTGAAAGCATCCGATAGCCCTTTGGAAAGAAAGCTCAAAGCCTGCGTTATATCCACTATGGCCACATCCACTGACTGGCTTTATTTTACTGTTTCAGGAACAGGCGGGTGATGTCGCAGAGACTATTTCCATATTTTATACACTCTGTGGTCTAAATGGGAGTCTAGATGTCAAAACATCTTCATTAAACCCTGTTTTGTTTTATTTTGGGGTCTTAACAAGGTTAAATGAAGTTAACAATTAAAGTCTTGCTTTGCTTATGCTTCCTACATGTACCAGGATACACTGCACGGAACAATCCGCTGTCTTGACCTCTATTTGCTGCACTTCTTCTGCCATGTCCAGTTATTTTTTTCCTGCACTAACACATCTGCAGAAGCCCTGTTAATGCTCCAACATTCATCCTCTGCATGCTGGTTTAGAGATGCAGTATCTACCTAAATATGTGGTTCTGATGGTGCAGCAGTACCAGGTCCCAGCTCATTTAGCTTTTGGATCTGGCAGGAGGAGCTCCAGAGTTGGCAGCACCTCTGCTAATGTTTGCTGCTAGCATTGAAATTCAGCGTGTGTTTTGTTTTGTTTGTTCATTCATAGTACGGCGGCTCCGGCTGAGCTGCGGGCTTGGCTGGTGTTAAACGGGGAGATTGGGAGGCCAGATGGATTATGGTTGGAGATGAGAGGTCTGGGGTAGGATGGATTAGAGGTTTTTATTTTAATGGAATCAATACGCTGTAAGTGTCGTCTTTATCCCGTACTGATGGGATCATTCCACTGCACTGTGAGAGGGCACCGTGACTTTTCTCTGTTTCTGCACCACTCTGCTTACTCTGCCTCACCTTGTCACATCTGGATGGCAACAAACTCGACGAGTTGTCTGCTGTTTTTCAGCGTGTCAGTTATTCTGCCAGCCTGCCGGCATATGAGTTCATCTGAGTGCCTGTTAGTGTGCAGAGCCGTGTAAATGCATCCATGTTTTGACTTTTCCAGCCCGACAGAGGGCCAGGTGAGGAAGCATCTGTCATGAGTGAGTGTGTCTGACAGCGTTAGCCAGCTCCTCTCTGCTCTTTAGGGTGCCAGCTGGGGGAATTCCACATTAGCCGCGGCTGTGAAAGTTCCCCCCAGCTGTAACACACACTCACTCCAGGCGTAGTAAAACCTCTTTACGCCTGATCACAGCGCCCTCGGCTCAGGGTTTCTTCATTTATCCAGGTGTGCAGTCAGATCGAGGCGCTCCCCTGCCGCCCAACTCCCTGCCCGATCGATAACTCAATAACATTTTTCATAGCGCGCTGGCTTGTTGGGAGATGTTAACCACACAGAGTGTGTGTGGGACACCCTGCTTGGTTCTGTCAGGAACACGCTGCAGAGCAAACCAGTGAATATTCCTTGTTCTACCTTTCTGAATTAATCCTCTGTAGTTTTAATCACACATGCTTCATAATGTTTTGGTTTGTATGATGAGGATGATATCCAGCGCTGTGTGGGGGGAGTTTTTATTAACCAACAATATGGCTGTGCTGATGTCGTCTCTGTGTGCTTTCAGATGGAGGTCTTGCAGGAGTCCAGAATGATGATTCCAGACTGCCACCGCCGTCTGGCCATCGCACACGCAGATCTGCTTCAGATATTAGTAAGTAATGCCACAATCACAGCTGACAGGGGGCGTTTTGCATCATAACATAAAAAATGTGTTCACAGAACTTTGATGCGTTTATTTTTATGCTTCCATTCTAATTTATAGCCTTGTTGATGAATGTCATGGAGTAATTGTATTTGTCAGGTGCTAAAGACTCAATGTGCTGAAACTTTGACACCAACAACTGTTATTATTATGTTGCTTTCTGTTCCTGTAAATAACACAGGAACTAAGGTTGTCTTAGGTCTTATCAGGAAGAAAATGTGTATACTATTTGACCTTTGACCCGTTGAAAGCATATAGTAATGACATAAAATCTTTATGTTTTGGTTTTGAGAACAGGAAAAATTAGAGATGAATAAAATGAACTTTTAGGATAGAAAACATTCAAAACAAAATGACTGTCAGTAGGGCTGCAACTAACGATTATTTTTAGTGTCGACTAATCTATCAATAATTTTTTCGATTAGTCGATTAATCACGATTATTTTGAGTTTCAACCTAATTTGGCCTTTAAAATGTGCAGACCTTTATAATTCAACCTGTGTTTTGCATTTTCACTGCATTTACCCAGAGTTAGGTTCTCACCACTGATTGGTCAGCCCTGTGTCACGTTTGTTTGTTTGTTTGTCTTTATTTCATTCATGATGACGTGAAAAAATATAAGTACTAGGCTATACAAAAAATAAATAGGCTAAATCTCAAACTGAATGAAGCAGGTAACAGGGAAATTAAGTTGTTGTACGCAGTGTTGGACAGACCGCTTATTAGTGACTTTGGGCTCGTTTTCTCATGTTTATTTGCTTGGGGCTTTGCTCTCTGTATGATCCCGTCTGACTCTCCCCCAACTCTCCATAACAACGCGTTAAGTTTCGTTTCTCTACATGCGCTACTTCCACTTCGCTCATGCGCACTCCGCCCCTCCTCCTCCCCGCTGAGTGTTACCGCTGCAGTGTGAGCTTGAGAGTAATAAATGTCCTCTCTTTTCTAAAGTTAGGGGAGTTTTGACACTAGTTTGTCGCTTAGATCCTGAAAAACTGTCTGTAACAGAGAGTGAAGGAGACTCTCTAGATCACGTTATCAGACGCTAAACTCCAGGAGCTGTCATGCTCCGTCAGAGCCTCCATGAGCGCACAGCGCTCTCTGGGAGTGGAGATTTTTCCTCATCAATATTCCTCACGTATGAACTTAGTGATCTTTTCCCATAAAAGTATCCAATAACACAGCACCTCATGGTGTGAACTGAAGTTACAAATGAGTATTACCCCCTGGTATTTGATTTCACCATACGACAACAACAATAAAAACAATAATACGACGCGTCGACTATTAAAATTTGCGTCGATGAATTTTTTTCGTCGACGTAGTCAATTATGTCGACTAATCGTTGCAGCCCTAACTGTCAGTAGTATCTTAAAAATAAAAACCAGCTGTAAATCAGTGTTCAATCTGTCGCCTTAAAAGAGCTGTTCAGTCTCACCCCTCTGTGTCTTGTTCGCCCATCTGTCAGGTCACCCATCTTATTGGAGATAGGTTTTACATTCTACCTTACAATGGATAAAAGGACAGGTTGATATCATCTCTTCTTAGCTCACACCTACTGCAGCAGCACGCTTCCCTCTCCTCAGCTCTGGGGAACATCAGGCCTAGCACCGGTTAGCATCAACATGCTACAGGCTAACAGCTGCTCTTGTGTGTAAACAATACAATCATGGATCCAAGTAGGATCTCTGGACTCACACAAGAACAAAATTGTGCCTCAATCTCATGTCTGCAGGCCAGGCACAATTTTCTGATAATATAATTCCTAAGGATAAAGGATCTTAATTTTGATGTTGATTTATTTTCGTGCAGGACACAAAAACCTTGTTTGTCAATCACTTTCCTTTCTATAACATCCTAAAACCACCTGAACAATAGAGGAAAATGACCACAGTTTAAAAAAATGTAAATGGTGAAACACTCATGAAGCAGATAGAAGCAAACTTTTTTCCCTGACAACACAACACTTGTTTGTGATTCTCACCATCTTGAATCTGAACACAATCGTGGACCACGTTAGACCAATTAGCAACAGTGTGCTTATCGTTTCAGGGCTGAAGTTGATATGGTGCGAAGCAAACATAAGCATGCATGTCTCAGGGTCATCTCAATTAATGCAGAGCAGCAGTCAGGCAGCTGCTGCTGCGAGTCACTCACATGAGAGCTGACCTGGAATTAGCAGCATGTCCCTTTCCTTATCACTCAGCCTCCTCTTCTTTCTTCCTTTTTAAACAGACATGCACATATGCACACGCTCATCACAGTTCATTAGCAGCGCTGTCAGCGGGGTGACCACCACAGGAACTCGCACTCGTTTGATTAAAGGGCACGGACACCAAACAGTGACGCTCCTCCTTTTAGTCTCAACAGCTAAATTTAGATCAGAGTAACAAGAAAGTGAAAGAAGTAAAGATTCTCTCAGAATGGTTTGTCGCACTGATCCTTTACCTTTGCAGGACTGAAAAGTAGCTGCAGATACTCGTGTTTGCCTAGAAACAGTTGTACAAGTCTCACACTTTTGAAAGCAAAAAAAAACAAAAGATGTCTTAATCTTATTATTCTTGGCCCAACATTGTCCTGAAACTCAAAATCTGCTTCATATGCTCTGCTATATGAGACCCAAAAACCTGGTGTACATGGAATACAGCGCAATTAAATCCAAACGCAGCACTCATGAGAAGTAGCGGGGTCCAAAATGATGGTGCCTGGCTGCCAGACCAAGAGCGTAAACTCAAACTTCAACTCATCTTTAGTCACCCATTTAGGCTGGATACAACACTTTAAGGCTGATGTCAGACGCTGTCATCTCTTTTAAGGATACGTGTCTAATAAATTGTGCTGTAATGAACTAAATTACTTCACGTAAATGTAGAATCCGGTCTGAATGGGTTAATTTATAGAGACATAGTAATACAATAAATAATAATCTTCCAGAGGAAATTAACGGAATATAAAAATAAAGGTGAAATGAAATAAAACTGAAATGGAATTCTGTTAAAGCAGTGGTAATGATGCATTCCAGGGTCTGATTTTAATTTAGCCAGATTAAAAAGTTAGCTCTTTAGGCCTGAACCACACGTATATGGATATTTTTTTGATCTGATATCTTTGTCCTCGTTTAAAAAAAATTCTCCCTCCACACCACAGAAATATCTCTGTCATTACAAAGAGGCCAAACTGAAAACGATCGCCTCTGAAGCCTGCAATGCCAAACCTGGCCTATAAGTGGCAGGTTAGCAAAATGTGAAAAACCATTGAAGAAGAACGTTATGAGCATGTGCAGTCAAACAGTGGCTGTGTCCGAAATGGCATACTAACGTACTACTCATACTAAGTGTGACGTCAAAAATAGTATGTAGTGCGTTCAAATTAAATAGTATGAAAAGATTGTGTGCGCGAGAAATACCCGGATGTATACTATATCGGTAAAAATTGTAAGTATGGGAGGTGGGCATACTAGTCGCACTGACACGCCATATTTATAAACATAAATAGTGAATGAGATGACAAGATGAGAAGCAACTAAAATGGACTTACCTCTAAAGGGAAACCTAAACGTAAGTACATAGAAATAAAGTGCCTGAGGCGACGGACGGATGGTCTTCGGTGTCTGCGAGCAGTAAACATTTTTTAATTTTTTGAAGAGTGATGAATTCGTCTTGAGACTGGTGTTAGCTAAAAATCATCCACTAGCGAATTTCCCGTTTTCAAAACAAAAGCACCTTTTATTATCTCCTTTAAGTTCTTTAACGCTTTTGTAAATTAGGCTCTTGTTTTGGAGCCAACTGGAAGTTTCTTCGATAGCATATTGGCGCTCTTAACAGAATGTCCGAAATGTCGAAATTAGATTTGTATCCATGGGTTTTATGGCCCAAATGACCACATTTTGGTATTCTACGTGATGACTTTCACTTTATCCGTTTTTAAAAATCTCAGTTTATGAGGGTGAAATCGCCGTGTTCGTGTGGTCGAGAGGCCCAATTGGACAGAAAAATGTGCGTTTAGGAATATATCCATATACGTGTGGTTCAGGCCTTAGTTTATTTTTTAAAAACACCCACCCTGTAAATATTAGCTGACTTAGAATGTGAATGTGTGTGGAAACCATATCAAATGTGGCAGGCAGGGATATGTCCAGAAATTCACCGTTAGCCGGCTAAATCTTCAGTCTTTTACCGTGGAGAAGGTTGAGCATCAAGTGCCAGAAATTCAGCAGTTTGGTTGTATATTTCATTGTCCTTTGTCCTGTCTCTGCAGTCCCTAAAGCCCCTCTTAAGACAGAAAACACTCTTGAATGTTTCCTTATGTTAAATCTTGCAGACTTTTTCATCCTATGGGAATTTCTTCTGCAAATACTTATCAAATTTCCACAAGATAATTTTCTTCAGAAACAGTAAAACTTCACCGATGGCTCCATGTTGAGTCTCATCAGCTTGCTCAGCTGCTCTGAGAAGAATTTTTCTATAGTAACAAATGTAGTTATCAGCTATTTTTGTCTGATTTAAGTGTATTTAAAAGTAAAATATTCTCATTACCAGTAGATAGGCAGTTGTTCCTGGTGTCTTAAATGGCAGAAGATTGCTCTGTAGGTTACCGGTGCATCAGGTCTCTTTTAAGCCAGATCTTATTAAAATGTGTTTACAATCTGTTGAACAAATATAACCTTCCACTTCAAGCTGAAACAGGCATTCAGATGCTTCCATCTACATCAGAACAACTCAAGACTGAAATATGAGCTCCAGTTTTTAACAGCTGCATAGAAATCTATGATTAAGTTGTGGATTTTTTCAAAGTATCCAGCTGTTATTTCCTATTTCCATGTGCAGGAGGTGGTGCCATCTTTCTGAAACAGCTTTAAAAGAAAAGCCTTGTGTATGTGTTTGTGTCTTCCCAGGAAACAGAAGAGGACTTAAACGAAACAGAGGAGTACAAAGAGGCGAGAAACATTTTGGACTCAGTGAAGCTTGAAGGATGATTTCTGCTCTGCTTTCTGTTCTCTCTGTGAGACTTCACTTGCTTTAAATGTCCATTCCTTTCGTCAGGCCCCGTTTGCAACCGTGGAGCCGAACTGCGTCTGTTCTCTTTTCTTGATGTGATTATTTCTACTGTTTACTGTTAACGTGCCACCACATCTGATCGATCCTCTCCTGTGTGTAAAATCCCAGAAGAAGACGTGAAAACATTTGGTTTGGTACAGATTTTTCTCAAGGTTTTACTCTTCTGACCGAAACATAGTCTGCATTGACTTCATAGACACCATTAAACAAACGTGCATAAACTCTGTCTGCTGTCTTTTCTCCATTTATACATGCGAAGCATCTCTTTCCTGCAGATGTCTTAATTTTGTCCAATTAAGTTGGTATTCTTTTTGCTTTTACAGAAATTTGAGTGCAAGTAAAAAGTAAAATCAATGTAGGAAGATTATTTTCTTTGCATTTTGGGTCATACCTACTTGGAAGAGACGTTTCAGCTCTTCCCTGAAAGGCTTCGAAGGAAAGATGGAAGAACATTCTTCAAAGATTTCTTGATTTTCTCAGATCCAGCTTTGAATCCCCAGGACCTGGATAACTGCAAACCTTTACAGAAGAATAAAAAGTGTTGAGAGACAGAAGAAGAAGAAAGAGGTTGGTTTGTAGACGGTTTGAATTTTATTCTAAACATTTTTATTTAATTTTCAAAGTTTAAAATAAGATCTTTCTTCGCCTGCCTTTCCCTAAAGCTGTGTCGTTTCTACTTGATTTATGATTTGCTTTGGATCAGTCGTTCCATACAGTTCTGTATTTTGTTTTTTAGAATCTAAAGCACAGGGGATAAGATCGACTGTTTTCACTGGTTACATTTTATTTTGCCTAATCCCACAAAGCATTTAGGACTTCTGCTTAAACATCTGTAAAGATCCCTTTTGCAGGGGGTTTGCTAGATCTCTATGGTTTGGGTCCTGGGAAGAATGGGCTGTCATGTTTGAGTGGAAGAAAAGTTTGGGGAACCTGGATCCAGCTCTTGATGTCTCTTTCTTTGGTTGTGTCACTTTATTCTTTTTAGTTTGCTCTTCAGTGCTGTGATCTCCACGTAAAAGATGCTGAACCAAAAGCAGCCAATGATGAAGCTTTCAGCTGGAAATCCACGATGGACTTTGTGCTGGATGTCATTTACAGTCGACTCGAGTAACGAAACAAAAAACAGCCCTGAGATGTGACGAGAAGAATATTCTCCTTGGTACAAGTTAGTGTTCCATTTGGAGGACTTTTAATTTACCGTTTTAAATTTAAAGAGAAATAATATCTTTATAGATCACAAAAACTGGTTTACAAACTCAAACATTCAGCTTCTTCCTGGTGTGGTGCTCTTCTCAACAAGACACCTCTTGTGCACTCAATATCCAGCTTCACTTCTTCCTTCTGCTCTGTTCAATGCTCCAGACATTTCTGTGGAGAAGCTCTGATGTATTTCAGATTCTAAATTTTCTGAAAGAATTGTCTAAAAGTGGTTAAACATGGGCTTTCGATAACATGTTCGAAGAGGAGCTTTAAAAGACTCTGCAGACCTCATCTGCTTTTGTACTGCTCACTGCAAATGAGTCAGTGTTCTTTTGAAAGTCTAAATACCTGAAGATGTTAAGTTTAATTTGAGATTAAATCGAGAAAAGCAGAAGACATCTTCACTCAACAGATTAAAATCTGCATTTCCGGACATTTTCTTTAAAGATAATTTGCAGTTTTGTGATTATTAAATGATAATAAAGGGTGGAAAACAGCATTAGACAAAACCGTTTGGTCAGTTTGATGTTGTAATTTCATCCGTTTTCTCCCAGATAGCAAATCGATATGTCTACTAATAATTTCATTCCTTGTTTGGTAGGAAAAATGATTTAAAATCCAGGTGTTGAATCACAGCTGTTAATGCAGGGATTATTTTTGTGTCGTCTCTTCTCTATAACGATGCATTCTGATTTTCTTTTCATTGACCAGCAGAGAAAAGATGTCATTATGAAGCAATAAGAGTGATGATCTAACTGCACACTGTATCATCACGGTGTTCCTGCAGAAAGCGCATTAAATAGGTTATGTCCTCATACCTACAGTAAAGACAGGAGCACTTTGGACATCCCTATCAGTCACGTGACTGATGTTAGTTCTGCTTCTGAATGATAAAGTGGACCTCTGCTGGTCACATCTATTACCCAAACGGTCCACATAAAAAACACACCTCATATGAAAGGCTGACAGAGTCCTTCCTAAATAGTCCCTCTAATAAATGAACTCAATTGGCAGACAAATTAAGGTTACATTTGACTTGATCCTTATTTTACACATTTCGATAATTATCGGGATCACCCCAAAGTCTCATTAGGGCCCTAATGAGGCGCTGCTACTCCGTGGCTTCCACCCCGCTCCATCTCGTTAAGGAAATCGCTCTTCAATGCTGATTATTTTATTTGGAGCTATAATTATATTTCTTTCGGATAAATCACGGCCTAATCGAGTCCGTGCAGAGGGCAGTGGCGCTAATTGAGGCATGAGATGCGGCGGAGGGGCGCTTACATCTGGGCTTATATGACCAGGGGAGCCGGGCAGGCGGAGGACTGAACTGAGCATGCGCAGGATGGATAATAAGGAATGTTTACATCCTTTACTTAGAGGTAACTAAAACAAAGCGCAGGAAGAGCAGATGTGAAGGAAGTCTAAGCATGTGCCCCATCTTGGAGCCATTTGTTTTATAACAAGCTAAAATTACGTTATTTTCTATTTAATGTGAGTTTAATGCAAGTTTAACAGATTAATATGCTGAAAGATTACACATAAAATGATGGTTCTGCTTGTAAGGTTTTGATGTAAAAACGTGACTTTGCTATAAACTAGATGATATGGAGTAAAAAGATCTATGTTTGCTCTGAAAAAAAAAAATCCATACTGTAGTGAAAAAAATGGAAATGATCTTAGTAAGAATAGACCACTTTAGATTTATAGCCGGATATTGAACGTGGCTTATCAGTTGAACATATAAATTAGCATTTAATGTACCTTGTATTACCTTGGTGTAATCCAATTAAGTGATATAGGAAGATAATGGGAGAGTTTGCACATTAGACTCAATAACTAAAAATTCATTTTCACAGTATTAAAGTCTATATCCTACCTACCTTTGCTACTATAAATTAAAGAGAATCCCATATATTTTTACCTTTATTTGGCTGCATTGCAGGTGAAATATTAAGTATTTTGAGAGATATGCACAACTCAGGAACACCAGTATACATGTTACTGTCTGAATTCAAATAAAAAATGCGTACGTCCTGTCTGCAATCAGATTTTTCCTAAGGGTTAGCTCATCTTTAATTCTTTTTTAATTTATTTGCCATGAACTTTTAAAATTTGGTCGAAAATGTGCCAAATTTTGATGTTTTGAGGTTTTATTCTCGTCTTTGAACCGTTAAATAAGTAAATGCCTCAGTAGAAGTTTTTGATTTTTTTTTTAAGGCGCATGTGATTAAAATAAGCTTTTCATAACCACTCTACGCGTTGACGCTAACACGGTGCGTAAACGCTACGGCGGTTTGCGACAAAGAGAGGCCACGCTGCCGCTCATACAGCAGTTTGTTTTTTCGTTTTTGTGACGTTAAAATTTTTTCGTATTTTTGTCCCCTTTTTTTAGCAGAACCCTGTAAGAGCAGCATTTCTATGTTTGCACCCTCGCCCCCCTTTTTTTTCTCCCTGAGCACAGTGACTTATTCCTCCTAATCCCCCCTGACTGTCACCAAATCAGCTGCATGAAACAAGAATCTCATTTGTTAAACTGGGGCTCGTGCAGATGGAAGATCGATTGTTTTTCTCCTCAGAAATCTCTAATTGAGTGAATACAGACTGCAGAGAGAGGAGAGGAGAGGTGAGGAGGAGGGGGCAAAAATCACCTGCGGGCCTGGAGAGGTTTGGATGTTTGTACTGTACGCACAAAGGTCACGTGACCAAGCCCTGCAATGAGCGCCACATTTCCAGACCTCACTCTAACTTTATTATATTACCCTATTTTCTGTTTATATTAAAAGTCACTCCTCATCTCATCGGCGCGTGAAAATGTCTACTTTCCACTCAGATGCACCGCATTAACTTTCACATGTGTTTTTTTTTCTGGGCTATTTTCAATATTTCTGTCAGGGATGAGATTGATGGGAGCTTGTTAGTGTTTGTATGAGTCTGTAGAGGAGAGGTGTAGCTTTAACTGCAGCTGTAGTGCTTGTTTACTCTAATTACAGCCTTAACAAATCAGCAAAACACACCCCAACACACACTAACTCAGTGCTGACACAAAACATGCATTTAAATTACCTGAACTGCACACATCTAACAAGAAAAATCCAGAGAAAGAAATTTACCAAACACTTATAACCTAAAGAAAAAATTGAACTAAAATAATAAGTCAGGCTTTAGTGATCTAATTCATTTAATATTTTTGCATTTTACGATACATTATTATTAATTCAGCATTTAATGCTACAGGAATTGCTCTATAAACACTAAACAAGCCGAACATGCAGGCAGTTTTCATTTATAGCATTCATTTGTATTATTAGAATAAAAAAACTACTGAATTGCTATTTCAAATTATTTATTTTTCTTCTATAAAATGGTGATTTTTTTTTCAATTCGTCAGTTTTCCCCCCGTTTTTTGACCCCTCAGCTGTAAATATCTCGTGCGTCCTGACGCCTCATCATTCCCTCTCTCGTTGTTTGGGTTAAAATATGACCTGCTGCCACCAGAGGAGTCATCCACTGTGTGTTTGTTCAGCTATAAAAGCACTGAGCTATTGAAAAGTCGTAAAATGAAGAGCGCGATCCATCATCCTGCAATGTGATGATTTTAAATGATGCTTAGAGGCTCTCAGCGCGCGGAGAGGAGCTGTAAAGCAGACGATGGGGCGGGTAAATACACTAATATGTACAAGATTATTAAGACGGATACAGAAGCCAATAATGTCTTAAAATTCTGCCAAAAAACGAACAATAAGGTGAACATACTGACGGCTTAGAGCTTAAGGCGCTTTGTTTCAGTTTTAAATCTCTAAGAAGTCCACCTTAAATTGAGATTCTTTTAAAATAAACAGCTTTAAAAAATAAAGAAAAATAAAAAAATAAAAAAAAGGGCATGCAAAAAATATCTCCAAACGCGCGTCTTCTTTTGGACGGACTCTACCGTGTGCGTCCGAAGGCGACGCCCGCAGACTCCTCAGCTCCATTCGTCCCTCCCTGCCTGCTCTCTCTGCGTCTATGTCCATTGCTAGCTCTTGCCACCAGATTGCAAATATATAAAAGAGGGGTAGAAGCAACAGAAGCCTGGATTGTTGAAGAAAAGAAGCCAAACGAGCCCCACGTTCACGCTCGGACGCGTCCTTTGTGCCACTTTTACGCACATAATAACTAAAAGCTGCTGCCTCAAAAACGTCTTGACAGCTGTCTATGAAACATGTCTGATTTTATTCTACTCCTCAGATATTTGACAGACTCATGTGAGTGTGTGAAAACCTAGTATTTGTTTAAACAAATTGTTATCATTTTTTTTTCCATTTGGCACAAAATGAACCGTAATTTGGATAAATTGTGAACAGCCAAAATAAAAGCCCCTTCTCTAAATGATCCAAACATGCTTTTGTGTTTCCACCCAGGTGTCAGTAATTCACGTGCACTCACTGTGTCCCCCTTTATCAAAGGGGAGCTCGTGTTAAACTCCCTCCACTTTCCGCCGAATTAATTTGCTCACACATCATTTAAAACAAGTCCCTCCTTCCTGACAGTTGGGCCTAAACAGTAGTAAATTAGCACTAATTTATACTGATCTTACTCAGATATTTGCAATAAAGGCGTGTATGGATTCAGTGCTAATTACATAAAAGCCTAATGGCCTTGAAAATGAGTGTGGTTAGAATTATATAAAGTTTGTTGTTGGGCTGAGAGGGGAATCAGAGATATTAGAAGAGGTTCACTTGCTCTCCAGGAGGCGTTAAAGAGGTCATAATGGAGGCGAAAACGCACTAAAAGTAAATGCACTTTTATGTTATGATTACACGGAGTTTATTATGTGTTTGGTGTTAATGCAGCCATGTTTTTCCTCCTCTTCCTGCTCAAAAACAGCACGCGCAATTAAACAAATATTGCGGTGATCCAACACTTCTTGAACGGGTCGAAGCTTTCACACAGATATTAAATCAGGTTATTTTATTGGATGTAATTTGGAGGAGAAATCAAAGCCAATTACAGGAATGAGGAGGAATGAACTTGTGGATGTGAGAGGATGGAGGAGGTGGAGGAGGAGGTGGAGGGGTCCTGGGCTGACATACCTCAGGCTTCAGCTCTGATTGGTCCTCGTTTGGAGAAGCTCATGGGTTCATTCCGTTGTTAAGCGCCTCCCCATTTCTCTAAACTACATTATAATGCAACGAACCTCCCTTTTAACCACAAACCGAATTTGCTTTCATTTAGGCCATATATATTTCTTAAATAGGTTAAAGTCATAGAGATTTTTTATTTTTTTGTGGGAATAGCACTTCGCCCTGGAGCGGTGCGCAATGCTATCTCATGCCGACCTCCTGGATGCTCGCCTCGGTGAGTTATCATCACCAAACTCCGGTCTTCAACTCTACTGTAAGCTGGAGGCGACTTCTCATCTTAAATCAAGCTGTGAAAATTGTCAATTTGCTTCTTAGATGATCTTAATGCGACTGAAGTGAGCTAAACTCGCTTAATTCATTGGAAAAGTAATTATTATTATTATATTACTGCGTAATTTGATTTAACAATTTTCTAAGATATCGTTGGATCGAATTGAATTAAGAGTATTTAAGGAGCAGATTGTGGTGTGCATGCTGTGATTGTGTCTTTCTTTTAAAGAGCTGCACGAGTTTATTCTCTGCATTTCTGTTTCTAATGCATGCAAAGCCTTTCTGTGCTGCAGAAAATAATGTTTTAGATTTGATAACTCACAGAATCTGTCTGCTAGGTGTTTTGCATGTGCAGTTTTTAAAATTCTAACCTGTCTCTTTTTCCTCCTGCAGAGAGATGCTCAGTGTTTTATTCTTACCAGCTGTGCTTGTTGTGTGTGCAGGGATGAAGGATGCCGCGGAGCTCCTGGGCCACAGGGAGGCTTTAAAGTGCAGGCTGGGCGGAGGAGGACCTGACCCGGGCGGACACTCCGGGGAGCTCGGCCCAGGTCCGGACGGCGTGGAAGGAGCCACGATGCTCCCCGGTGATGATATCAGTAGCGGCGGCGGAGGGGGAGGAGGACCCAACCCGGTGCAGGTGAACAGCAAAGAGCAGGAAAAGCAGCAGCAGCAGAACAACAACAACAACAACAACCCGAACCAGTCCGCAAACCAGCAGACCCAGAAACAGAAGCGGCACCGGACCCGCTTCACGCCTGCGCAGCTCAACGAGCTGGAGAGGAGCTTCGCCAAAACGCACTACCCGGACATCTTCATGCGCGAGGAGCTGGCGCTGAGGATCGGCCTGACGGAGTCCAGAGTGCAGGTAGGAGGCTGCAGACATGTTTATGCTTCTTTATTTATGTGAGGGAGATCAGACAGATGCAGAGATGAGACACAAAGACTCAAGAGCTGCTCCATGTTTGTATGACGCATCCTTCAAACATGGAGCAGAATCAAACATTCTGCACGCTCTACAGGAAGGACAGGATGAATACAGGGCCAAATTTAAAATACTTAACTTTAAAATTTAGAATAAGAATCCAGTAATAACAAAATACAGGAAAAAACAATCAATGTAACTTGGCCTGAAATCAGCCTTTAAGCAACACTTTCAATTTCCAAAATTGTCAATTCTATTTTTATTATTCTAATACAGGGTTAGGAATGAAAGGACACTTTTAAAACAGCACCAAATTATGCACTATATTTAGCGGATTGCCATTAAAAATACAAATTGAAATAAAGTTTTCAGCATGAAAAATAAGATCAATTCACAGAAAATTAGAAATACACGATCAAGTTAAAAAAGAAGATTTTTTTTTATTTGGTTCGTTCTTATGGGCAATCCTTCCAGTAAAACTGGTTTTTATAAATAAATCAAATCCAAGTAATTGTATTTAAATCCCTTTTTAAAAAAAATCTGGTCCAGATTCTAAGATTACAACTTAGAGTAATTTCCCGTTTTTAAGCAGTAAAACATTTGATACAGAAGATAATTTGCTGATGCACATTTATTCGGTACAACAGCTCAAAGTAGAGGATAAAGGTACATTAGAGATGGATAAAAATGAAAGAAAACAATAAAAGAACATGACAGCAATAATAGTGGTAACAGTAATGACAATAATGATAATAACAATAATAAAAATGAATAATAACAGACTGCACTTTGAGGAAAATACGGGAAAAACTGCACAGGATTGGAAAACAGTGTGTTGAGGTGACACATTATTATATAACGATAGCTGCAGTGTAAATGTATATATCTGCAGGACGTGGTTACACAAAACGGATGGAGTAAACACAAGGTGTATCTGTGTTGAAACCGGATACTAATGTTGACTAAAAAGATTCATTTTTTGTGCACGAATCTGGCACTAATCGACCACACGTCGATCATTGTCTGAGTTATTATCAACAAGTTTTATATATATTTTCAAATATACATTATTTGATATTACTAATATTGTTCTATTACATTTTAAAAAAAGGAAAACGAATTAAATAATCAAAAAGAGAGAAATTGTCAATTTTTTTTTTCTTCATCATAACAGGTCTTGTTTACAAGCATGCCGTGGGGTTCACACGAGCTTTATTCGGTCAGAGAAGGTCGTGATAGCTGGGTTTGTTTAGTTAAGACGTTAAAAAAATCCCAAATGACCTTCGATTTATTTTACTATCTTATACGTAATATTTTAATCATTTGTCTGTTACCGTTGTATTTTTGAGACTGTACAGTCAGATCCAGTAGCAGCCCTCTCTCTGTGATGAGTGATGACTCCAACCGGATCAAATGACGGTGTCAGCTTTATTAGCTGCTTCTAATGTCCCGGATTGAGCTGATGCTCTGATTTAACACACCTGAGTTCCCTCTGATAGGCTCACCTCACTCTGTGCTTGTTCTTCTCTGTGATATGTCTGTCCTTACTGACCTCCAGTCTGCACAAATACAACATCCACACGAGGAAATATGACCACAGCGCCTTATTAACCTCAGCCATGGCACGTGAGCCCGGAATAATGGAGTAATAATCATTATTATCATTGCTGGGCTCCGTTCAGTGTGTGTTATCATAAAATAAGAATTAGTGAAATGACGCTGAGCTGCTGAGGAGCAGATTCAGGTTCAGCTCAGAGCCACGTGCCTGTCAGCGCCCTGTGCGTCTTAATGCCGCACGCGCTGCTGAGGGTGCACTCTGTCTTTTTTAAACGGAATGAGAAATTGCATTTTCTTTCCTGTGAAGTGTAATGCATTTCAGGCCGGATTTCACGGCTGGATACACGAAGAGAGAGAAGGAGAGAAGGGGAGAGAGAGATTGTACCGTTCTTATTACCGCGCGCCACTTTCTCAAGCAAATCTGCACATTAATCATAGAGGCACGCGCACAGCCACACCTTCACAGGGCTCAAGGACTTCCGGAATAAAGTCCGTTTGTCACAGCAGGAGCATTATCTTTATTATTCAAGCGCGGGCTACACACTGGCGCCTAAAATGCTGAGAAAATACTATTTCTAATTTTTTTTTCTGAATTCTGTATTTGTTTTTGGAGCTAAATAAAAAAAAGTAAAAAATAAAAAATAAAAATAAAAATTCTGAGGCTCTTAAAAAAAATTACGACAATAATACTGTGCATTCTCAAATTATTAAAACGGATGGATAAGGGGAATCTTTCATTCCCTGAAATCCAGCCAGAATAGGGGCCTTAGAATAAAAATGTGAAGAAAAATAATTAAAAACAAATAAACAAAAAATAAACAAATGGAAAAAAGCACCTATTTACACCCTTTGGACTGTTCATGTCTTTAAGGTCAAAACAGGAATATTTTTTATTATTGATAGTACATTTTTTGTTAATATTAGATCAATTTTGCAAAAAAATTGTCAAAATAAATAAATACAGTTACCATATTTTCGACTATTATTTTTCACACTTTTGCCTTCAAAATAAATTATTATTTTTTTTCAAAATCTGATGCAACTCGTTAAAACCTCACCAGGCGTTTTAATTTTTTTTTTTTTTTTTTTTAATTGTGCAAACCGAGCAAAATTCGCGAAAGTTTTGATTAGTGTTAAAATTGGCTGTGTTACGCATGCGTAACCTTGTTTCAGGCTGTCTTATTTCGATATTGAAAGTGATTTATTGTTGTGATAAAAGACTGTTGTGGGGTGTTTTTATTCTGCCGTCAGCCTCACCCTGACCTTCTCTCTCTCTCTGTGTCTGTCTCCAGGTCTGGTTTCAGAACCGACGCGCCAAGTGGAAGAAGCGCAAGAAGACCACTAACGTTTTCCGCGCTCCGGGGACCCTCCTGCCAACGCACCACGGTCTGCCTCAGTTCCCCTCTGCCGCGGCAGCAGCAGCGGCCATGGGCGACAGCCTCTGCTCCTTCCACGCCAACGACACCCGCTGGGCTACAGCGGGGATGCCCGGCGTGTCTCAACTACAGCTCCCTCCGGCTCTGGGCCGCCAGCAGGCCATGGCGCAGTCCCTGTCTCAGTGCAGTCTCGGAGCCGGACCACCGCCCAACTCCATGGGTCTGGCTAACATGTCGTCCAACGGCTCCGGGCTGCAGTCTCACCTCTACCAGCCCACCTTCCCCGGGATGGTCCCCGCGTCTCTGTCCGGCCCCACCAACGTGACCGGCTCGCCTCAGCTGTGTAGTTCCCCGGACAGTGACGTCTGGAGAGGGACAAGCATCGCGTCGCTGCGCCGCAAAGCGCTGGAGCACACAGTGTCCATGAGCTTCACTTAGTAACATCTTTTGAATTCAGTTCTTATTCATCCATCAGCGGGAGACACAAACAGGATTCTTATTATTTTCCTCCTGAACCCAAGCCAGAGGGAGAACTAAATCCACTGATCTCATAGGACTGGGTCTGTTTCAGCTGTTTTATTATTTGGCATGTAGCAAAAGACAGCTATTTATTTGTATATTTAAATTAACTTATGAATTTGTTCTGTATTTATTTATTTATTTATCATTTGGCACATGCAGCCTTTATTGTGGCGGGGCCCCACTGACATTTGCTTGGTGACTGTTGGTTTTTGAGGACAAATTTTGTGGATATAAAGAAAAAATCTACCGCTCAAGATCCCATTTTTCCACTCTGAAGGGGATGCACAGAGGACACACAGAAACATGCAGGAGAGAACAGAAGAGAGTGAAACCCAGAAGAAGACTTGACTGCATGTGCTACCCAAGAAAAATTAAGATAAAAAAATAAGGGAAATACTCTAAATGAAGACCTGGACACTGACTTAACTATAATCTGTTCTATAGGATGTTTTGTGTAGCGGAAACACTCTTGTTCCCATTTTGGTCAGTTTGTGAAAACTTCAGTTTGAAGATTCTGTCTGTGCTTATGATCAAATCTGACTTTTTAAATGTTTGAACCATTTTGTTTCATGGACATGTTTATAATATGGATTCAGTGTAAATGATCAAATAAAAATCATTTTCAATTATGTCACATCATGGATCAAAACCTCCTTTATTCAAACTGTTTCATGGTTTAAAGTCAGTGTTGAATACTGCACCTCTGTCCTCTTTAAACCTGATTCCTCCTGAATCCTGGGTCATGTCCAAAACCTGCGTTCATCCGTGAGTTGATGCAATTTGTTGAGAGAAATTTGATCTTTTTAAGCAAAGGTTTCTGCAGGGCTCAATGCATCATAAACAAAATCTAATGTTGCTTTCATTCAATCCAACACCTGTTTGTCTCAATTTAGTACATCCCACTTTAAAGTGAATCACCATTTCTGCTCAATCAGTGACATCATATTTCAGTGACCTCATCATGAGGACTTTGAGTTATCTCATGTACATTCAGTGAGGTCATCCCTGCGCTTTTGAAGCCAGAAGTGTGCTGTTAAAATTCCTGTGAGGTTCCAAGTGATCTGGAAATAGTCTCACTTCTTTATTTTGACATGATATTTCTCAGGATCTGTGATCAGATACTAGAGCTGGACTGACAGGCAGAAAAAAGACGTCAGAGCAGAAGAAAGCTTAGCAGGAAAGTGATAGAGCACGGGCTAAACCACGGGTTAAACTGTTTGTGATATTGTTCATTTCAACCTACATGCAGCAGTTATTCTGCAGTGGTCTGTTCCAAACTTAAAAAGTAAAATAAAATGAGTGAGGTTATGTTAGCTCTGCTTGGTGAGGTTAGAGTTGGTAGATGACCACTGGTAGGACATAACCAGGATTTACCAACATTGCACGTTAGGGACATGTCTTAAAGCACTTGGCTGTGAGGAACACTACACACAGATAGTCTGCTCACACTTAACTACAAACTGGGTTTACAAAGTTTGGTTGTTGCCACCCTTAAAGCGATAAATAAATGCATCGCATTGCCGCTTTGCATCCTGGGAAAAGTAATAAAAAGAAAAGTAGGATCAAAAAAAAAACTTAAAAACAAATGCCTTAGAAAGAGTCATGTCCTCATCACAGTGGGTGCTAGTGCTCATGGGAAATGGAGTCTTTATGATGTAAACACGCTAGCTCTTCCAGAGAGACGCCACTAGCAAGTAGAATGACCATTTTCAAAATTTTTATTTTCAATGCCTAAAATCACCTCAAGGGGGTAGGTGTGCAAAAAAAAAAAAAAAAAAAAAAAATGACAGCACATCAAGAATCAACATTTTTTTCGTTTGTGTCTTTAACAGCAAATATTCACAGGAAGTGTCAGATTGCAATGTTAAAAGTAAAATAGACAACTTACACAACCGCAGGTAAGAACCAACACAAGAGGTACTGCTTTGTCTACAGGGGGCGCCATAGTGAACACAAACAAAGGGTTTACCACTGGAGCTTTTAAACCTCCATGTACTGTGTTTCTAAATTTACCTGCTTTTAAACTCCTTGGTGGGTTGAGTGCACGCTTCATGAACAGAGGCTGTTGCAGTGCCCCCTTTTACATTCCACGTAAAAGTGCAGAGAGCTCTTAAAACAGAGCCTAATTGCAAAATTTAAAGAAACTATCACAAACATAAATTTTCATACATTCCCTGTAGTGTTGATCAGCACACAGCCTCCCAGCTTTGTCTCATGACCCAAGCCAGGGTCCTGATCCCCGTGTTTGATCATACAGCAGCCTGTTCAACTTATGTAATTAACACATAAGCACATTAGTCTCGGACTCATTTTACACCTAAATTTAAAGTTCTTGAGGTTAAAGTCTCCATGTTCTGTTCATGCAGAGTTTTTCTGATATCAGAGTGGTTTGAACAACGAAGACAAAGCGATCCTGACGCTCCAGGATAAAGATTTCTGCACTCAAACGACAGACGTGAAATAATATTACATAAATGTAATAATTTGTTTCACTATCACCCAGGTTAATTAGTTTGTGGAAATGTGTAACCTATTTCTCATTGGGTAATTTGTCACACGCTGACGAGGTAGCCAATCAGTGACCCTGCTGCTGGTGGGATCATTTCTCCCAGAATGCTGTGCAGCGAGTGTGTCGCAGAAAATGTGTGAGCGAGCCAATGTTTACCTCCGATTTATTCCACACAAATAAATGAAATCAGTCAATAAACCATCCAAGGGTGAATATGGCTCTCTCTCCTGGATTATGAATGAGAGCTCATTAATTTTCCTCTGTGTGTGTGTGTGCGCGCGTGTGTGTGTGTGAGTTAGAGAGAGAGAGTGTGTGTGTGTGTGTAAGATGGAAAACATTATATGTGTTAGTGTGCATGCATGTTAGTATTTGAGAATGTTTGCTGTTTTTTTATATCAAGAAGTGTCTCTAAATTTGGATTTAATTTTTTGTATGTATATATATATATATATATATATATATATATATATATATATATATATATATATATATATGAAGTATAACCTACTGCATGTGAAACATTACATGATTAATTGCAGAAGGTTGACATTTTTGCAACCTTTTATGAAACACTTGCTCACTACTTTCCACTACCTTAATGAGAAAATATAGTTTATTCTTTATTTTAATTTGTACTTAGCCATAAACTCTAACTTCCTTCATTCAGATTAAACGATTTTAAACTAACTGAGGCTGCTTTCTCAGGTGTCTTTAACTTTTTGGGGATTTCTTTTTTTGGAACTAAAGACTATTAAGTCAAGTCAAATGATGTTATTTATTAGAATCTATTACTTTATACATTTTGACTGTAGCCTCTGCAGTTTTACAAGTCATGTTTTTGCTATTATGTTAAAAACAACATTTGATGGAGAGTTTGGCAGATGAAGCTATCATTGCGTATTTATAACAAATTTGGATCTTAATGCCAATTTGATCAACAAAGAAGACACTGTTTATTCATCTGCACATGATGGAGATAGGATTCAAGCCAATTTGAAGTCAAAGAGAGTAGGAAACAGAACAAAATTATATGATACAATGGCCACAGGAGACGTTAGTAAAAGAAAATTGGTGGTGAGTTGGTGGTGCCTTGCTAAATGTTCATGGAAGCCTCAAGTAGACTCTATTTTCTTGTGGTCATTAATTGAAGTCCATCTAGAAAAACTCTTGTGAAAAGAATAATCTACTTACCTGCAATAAGTTGAATTTGGTGGTATGTCTCTAGAAAGCCTCTTTCTTTCATGTGTATACATTAAAGGCCAAGTCAGGTAGAGCAGCAGCAAAGAGCCCAAGGGTTCAAAACAGAGCGAGCATCAGTGAGGATAGAAACGACCCTGATCATATCAGACACAGCAGAATAGGAATAGTAGAAGAAGTTGAACGCACATGTTGCTTTTAGCTGAATGGATGTGTAAGTTAAAGTAGCTTTTAATTTGTGGGTGGGGCTTAAATTAACTTAATCATACCTGAGAAAATAAGTCCTTTTTTCCAGGTTAATGGTAAAATTACCCTGCAATCTGGAAGAATATATTAGTCTTGACTTGAGGCTTATTAATCAGCTGGTCAATGCATACAATATCTTTAACAGCTATGTTCTTGTGGAGGAAAAACAAAGTTTGAGTACCACATAATTAAAAAGCTTTTTGAAGAGGGAGAACAGATTAAAGTCAATATATTTCAGTACTGCTTCATGTATATCAAAACAACATGGGGTGCATCATTCAAAAACTGTCCAGCAGAGGGCGCCTCTGGCATGTACAGAATATTAGTCTGACTGAAATGCTTACATAAATTAATTGAAAAATGAAACTTTTTTTTTTTTTCCAAAAAAATGAAAAAAATCCTTTAAGATATAAAACATAAAATTATGGGTTTTACAGGGTGGAAAATACGAATTAAAAATTAACATTATTTTGGCCTCACACCCTATACTTTCATCGACAGAAGCATGAATCCAGTCTTTAAGGTTCCTCAGGTTTTACATTAGTGGCTTCACTCTGGAGTTATGAATCCGAATTCATGAGCGCTTTAATTTTATTTGACAGGCAGAGTCTAGGGGAGTCTTGGAGATTGTTATTCCAGATGGCGGTGAGAAAATCCCATTTGAAGGTTTTATTAATTTCTGTTAAAACGGAGCGCTTGGCCTGTGCTGTCTGCTCTCCCTCTGACTGACACCTCGCTGCTCCCTCCATTTGTCATTGTTTGAAAAGGTCTTAATTGTATTACATGCAAATGAAGAGATTTGATTTTTGCCCATTATCTATTCATAAGAGAAAATGAACAGAACATTAGTGGGTCAGCCAATGAGGGAGGGAGGGAGAAGTGAGGAGGGAGGAGGAGGGGGAAGCAGACAGTGAGGATGAGTTAGAGACAGGAATTTGAAAGAGAAACATCACTGAGCGGTTTGTCTTTAAACTTTTTAAACCTGCACAAAAATAATCTTATCATCGTATTAAAGAGTGTGTGTGAGAGACAGTGTATGTGTGTGTGCAGGAGGTCAAGGCTGATAATTAACCCATGATGACTGAAACACACCAATTACAGTCAGACTCATGTGACAAATCAAAGTGACAAGCTTGAATGCTCTCAGTCATCCTCCGTGGTCAGCTTTAGACCATGATCCTCTTTCATTTACCTACCTTATAGATTTAAATCAGAGCCTCATCCACCTTCTTTCATTATACCTTAAGATATTTTAATGTCATCTACTGCATTTGAAGGACCTGTGCTCATTGGATCTGCTTTAAACCAAAAAAACTACTCCTCACAAAGACAGCTGTTTCACTCTAAATTATCAGGATGAAATCAGGAAATTTTTCCCATTTCTGTACCCATCTATTTCAATTTCTTTGCATGTGATCAAGCAAGTGTAACATCATTTAGTCCATGCACGCCCTTAATGTCGCTTTTGTGAGTATTCCCCCAATCCTGAACCAGTGACAGAAGCTGTAGACTCAGTGCTTGGAGCCCGTGCTTAAAACATGAGAGCATCACAACACTATACGTCTGCAGGACCAGAAGCTACAGTTTCAGGGACAACTATGATTATGTTAGACACTAGAAATGAAATCTGGTGGTCTGTAGACCTCAAGTAGGTCTGAATCCAACCTGCAGCCTTTTTGCGGCACATCACTTCCTGCTCTTACCCTGTGTCCACTATCCTGACCTCTCCAAATAATGGCAGAAAAGACCCTGCTTTGGTCCCTCAACATTCAAATCTCTGTTAAAAACTCACCTTTTTACGTTAGCTTTGGATTTGTGACTGCACTGTTGTTTTGTTTTGGTTGACTTGTGCCTTTTTTTTTTTTTTGCTTGTATTAATTTTAACATCTGTTCAGTGTCTTTGAGTTTTTCAAAAGCACTTTATTAATAAAATGTGTAATTATTATTATTATTATCATTATTATTATTATTATTATTATTATTATTATTATTATTATTATTATTATTATTATTATTATTATTATTATTATTCATTTACAGGGAAAAAAAAGAAAAAGATAAAATGAGGCACTAAAGGATATCATCATGAGGGTCTTGAGTCCTGCAGTCCTGAGTTTGCATCCCTAGGGGAGTTGGCCGACTGGTGGCGCTAGTTCTCATATGTTGACTGATTTTAGCCTGAGCATGTGTACAAAGAGTTTTTTTTTTAATTACTAAGAATCTAAACCTTCTGTTTTTAAACAGCCAGATCCATCTTATCACAAACAACTGACATGGAAAACACCAAACAATAGATAGTACTGCAACATTATTACTACTTCATCTGACACCTTTTCCTGCAGCAGAGGTTAAAACAAGCAAAGCGTAACAGTCAGACCCTTTTATAGTGTTTACTTCTTGGGTTTTTACACCTTTGTTTAGGGATAGGACAGTGGACTGAGTAACAATATGATAATATAATATTTTAATTATGGAGCACATTTCAAAATCTGCATAAAAGTTCTTCAAAATCCACCAGCTTGGTGCATAAAACCAAAACAGTGAAAAGAAAAATCACTCAAGAAATAGGATCAGCACACTATGTGACAAGATCCAGGGTAAAATTTGTACAAAAAAAGGGTCTTAATGTGAGTAAGAATGTCAAATTATGACAGACTCTTTTTGACAAACATTACTCTGATGCATGTGCCCAAAGAGAAACAGAGCAGGAGAAGGAATAGACCGAGTCAGGGATGAGATCCTGTGAGTAGCCTGCAAGTCTGAATCCAGCCTGGGATTCACTTCAATTCAGGGACTAAAATTTTTGTACATGGGGAGCAAGATTTAAACTGCAGAGCTAAACTGGTGCACAAACAGCTTTTTAGCTTTATAGCTGCCTAAAAACCCCTCACAGGAGCTTTAAAGTGTATTTTTTCGCATTTAAGTTAAATACTTGATTTTGATTGGCTGTAGGGGGTTTATCAATTCCAAAATAAATAGACCCCAGCTGGAAAATATCACCCACTATCTAACTTGAGTTAAGATGTGGTCAAAGCCTCTTTATGGACAACTTGTTTCATATTCTTGCCCAACTTCTTCATGAATGTTATGAAAGTCCACTTCAGACCAAATCTACTTCATTTGCTGATGACATGCTGGTTGTTCACTTTGATTTGATAATGTCCCAAATAGATACAATTCTTGCTCTTAACTTTGAGAGGTGTTTTCTTTCTTTGTTTTAATCTGAAGTTCTTGACTTGTAAAAAAAAAAACAGCTGTTCGCTCTTAGAAAAAAAGAGGAGCAATATTTGCTCAGCCTCCTGCTCTGAGTCCTGCAGGTCATCCCTGTGTTTTGAGGTCTGTGCACAGCTCCCATGTGATGCAGAGGCCGCTGTAGGTAAAGCAGAACACAGTGAAACCCTGATGAAGAGGGACAGTGAAGTGTGTTGGTCAGGAATGAGCCTCTCTCCTCTCCAGGACCCCTTGGAGCAGCGACGGAGCAAGCCTCTTATTGAATACTGTTGTTGGTCCATTGTTAAATTACAGCTTAATTCCTTTTCCATCATCATAACCATTTGTTTTCCTTACAGGAGGAGAGAGTGGGGATGAGATCAGGCTGAGGGAGGCAGAGGTGGACCTGTTTCTTTGCTCTGGCTCTGTGTTTATGGCCGCCATCGCATCATGACTTCACCTCTGGGCTGATTCCTGCCATTGGTCAAATCTGACACCTCGTCCACTTCAGGCTGAAGCTGCTGCGCTCAGGAAGAGTCGACTTTTTATTTCCTGTTTCTTCACAGTAAACCCACAAGTCTGTGCTCACCTTTTCATCTTTTCTCAGCACTGTAACGTGTTTGTAAAAGTTGCCTTTGAACTTACACTGCAAAAACTGAAGTCTAAGCAAAGAGTCAGAGCACCAAAAAAGTTATAACATCACAACAGCAGAAGATCATGAATATTTGTATGACATTATGTAGAAATCCATTCAGCTAATGGTCACATTCTTTCAGAGTAAGTCACTAACTTAAACTAACAATGACTCAGATCAAAAGTCAGTAAACTACCAGTGTTTTTAGAGTTTTATCACAAAGCTTCACATTTTTATTTTGGCCAGAATTTCACGACAATTCACACAACAATTATTAATCTACTTCAGTATAGAGACATGTGACTATTGAGGACAAAGACAGTATCGAAAAATATGTGTAAGGTTAAGATTTATTCATAAGAGATACACTCCAAAAACAGAACTCTGAGCAAGTGTCTGTCGTATTTTTATTAAAAACGGTCTCATCAATAAGAGTCACATCCAACTGACAAGTCCAGAAAAATGTCCAATTTCAAGATATTAAAAACAAGATATTTAATCAGGAGGTTTTTGGATCCAGTCTGGATCATTCTATTAGGCACATCGACTGAACAGTGACACCAGGGACCATCTCAAAACCAAGGTGCAACATCCAGTTTAGAAAGATGGGGCCTATGCAGAAGTGCTAAAAGTTACACACCAAGCCAAAACATAAGACTTTAACAGCATTAACAAAACATATTTCCAGCCGGGTTAAAAAAAATCAAGGGTCTGAAACACTAATTTCTCCACCGGCACACACTGCATGGGGTTATTTTCTTCCTAATTCATTAGTTTGTCCAGTCAAAACTACAGGTCAGCTCACGTGATAGAGAAAGCTCAAAGCCAACATCATACCCAGTTTGGTGACGTAGCAGAGACGTCCATGTTTGATACAGTTGATGCTCAAAACCCCACATTTTGATCTTAAATACTCTGCAAAAACACAAATCTAAGCAAGAGTTTCCGTCTTATGTATAGTAAAAAATGTTTTTATTGGACTGACGGGTTATTGTGTTATAGCCACAACAACCTGACAAGCCTGGAGAGCTACTTACGTCGTTCATAATACATTTTTGCAGTGTATTTCTCAGGACATATCTCAACCTTACATCTGTTTCCATGTCCACTTTGACACTGTAAAAACATTGATGTTAATATTAAAGAATTCAAATTATCTTTTTTTGTGTGTGCTTACAATCCTTAGAGATTTATAGTTGGAAGACCTTTTTTCCAGGTTGCTTTAACAGTTAATGACTATTAAGATTACAAAACTTAGTTACAGTGCTACCTGCATGGCTCTGATGATTTTTGATGTTTAATCTGAGAGATGAAGAGCTAAAAATACTGACTTATTTTAAGAGAAGTGAGTTATTTTTCCACTTGGATTTATATAACATATGAATATTCTCCATCTTCAGATGATGTGCCAGTATGAATTTGGTGATGCTGTAATTCTCCTAAAAATCCTCCATGAAAGTTAATTATAGGGTTTTGAGACTTGCCTCTAGTTCCATTGTTTGGTTGATTTCTCTGCCAGAATGGTCCAGACCAGATCCAGAAATCTCCTTAATCATATTTCATTAAATCATAATCATTAAACATCTTGTCTTTGAAATCTGGATACTAGACATTTCTGGACTTGTCCGGTGAATGTGGGTCATCTTAGGTCCAGTAAGACATTTTTTTTTTAATAAAAAAACAACAACAGTTGCTTTGATTACAGTTTTCGCAGTGTATTTCTTTGGACAAAACTTAACCCTTAAGCAGTCTCATTTTTTTTTATCCATGCAAGCATCATGGCTCTACACTGAACAACATAAACAAATGTTGCCTGGATTATCATGAAATTTGGCAGAATAGAATTAGCTTGGACAGGTGAAAATGTTGGCAATTTACTGATTTTTAATAGGAGTCATGAAGACTTAAGGAAGGGACTTATAATGAGACAGTTTGACCAATTGCTAATTAGATTTTTCCACAGTTTCACACAAATATTCATGAGTATGTGATAATATAGCAGTAGAACTGAAGTGACACCCTCATTTCTCCTAAAGAGCCCCCATAAAGGACTCTGGTGTCAGTGTTTTGGTTGATTTGTCTTCCAGAGACATCCTGACCTCTGTTTGGATTAGAGTTTGGTGCAAATATTCAAATTTTAGCTTGTATCAGTCCTTAAATTCAGCTTCATTGAGCTACAAGCATGACTGTAGTATATCATCTGAATTATATTCCTCCAGATCTTTGAAATATTCATCCACTGACCCAAAACACTTCTCTTTGTCTACATATGTGACCCACGCCTTCAGCTGTCTGACACATAGTTAAACAAACAGAGCATCACCCATCTCCAAATCTAAAACCCATCCACAGCACCTCTACCAATCCCTCTCTCTAACCCTCCTCCTCTCTCCAGCTGCCCTTGAGCTTTTCTATTACCGCATGGAAAGCACCTCGCAGCCCCTGACAAGCGCGGCGGATCGACACTAAATCAGAAATCAGTGCCAGCCGCAGATCTGAGCCACCATGAAGGTCACAGGCCCTACACTGCGTGTCGTCTCAATCGGGGGAGCAGGAGTAGAAACAGCTAGGGTGATGTGTGACTGTGGGTGTGTGGTGAGTGTGTATCTGTGTGTTAACAGGGTAGACACTGAGTGAGAATAAAAAAACAGAGGAAGAGAGACATTAAGAGGAGAGAGAGAAAGAGGTGAGAAATAAACAAATAAAGCTCATGAAGGGTTAAAATTTCCTAACATCATTCAAGAAATGTCCTCACAGTTATATAAGCGCAGGGAAAACATTTGTAAACCTGTTATTTCATGGTTAATGAAGGTTTGAATGCTCTCACATCTCATGGGATTGTTACACACTGCCATCTAGCTGTTCAAAGGAGCATGACACCCAGTGAAAAAGAGGACACACATTTATGAACATCTTCTAAAAAAGAGAGAAGCTTTGCATGCCATGTTTTCACTTGGAAATCAAAGCTATTGGAGATTATTTGGACATTTGTCTGGAGAATAGACTCATATTAATCTCTCTCTGTCTGTTAATAGTCCTGTACATGCCACAAACATTACCTTTGTGGATGTTTTGTGCTACATGACACATTATCCAAGTCAACATCTCTGACTCCAGAAATAAAATCAAACACCTATTTGACTTTCTTTTAAGGAAAAACTGCCCAAACAGTTCATGATGTGACTTTTGCTCAATTCCTTGACAGTATCCAACAAATTAAAATCCACTACAGTACAGATCTTTGTTAAAAACAGTGGTTGTTCAATAAAGATCAGAAAAAAATGACATATTGTGTCTTTACATATAACTCTGTGCACAGTATTGACTAGTATCTTTTGGAAATTTTGAACAAAACAGACCAGGAATGAGTCAAGTCCATGATTCATATTTTTCCACTAAACTTGTTAATTTAGATGCAGTGTGGTGTGTATATTTTCTCCGCTATTCTGTCATTTTTGACTTTATTGGTTGTTTTGGTTTTAGCTTTTCCTCTTTTTATAATTCTAATGTGGCACATTTTGAGTGTTTACCCTCAGAGATCACACAAGTCTAAAAATCTGCTTCAAAGTAAGCCTAAATCTTTCAATTTGAATCTATTTTTGTATTATTTTCTTGTCTTCTAAAAGTCTTCAATACCTCAGATATTGTTCTCTTTTATGTTGTAGCCTACAAAGAAAAGAAAAATACCTGTGCAGAAAAAAATCAACAAATCTGGCTTTGAACACAGTGCTTGCAAGCTCATTCTAAGTTTTAAGAATCAAATCTTTTTATGCATTAACCCTCTGATGCATGAAATATGAAAACCTGTGTCAAAAATGTCAAACATGTCTACTCCAGTGGACCATAGTATTCAACACAAAGCAAAATGAAATTCATTTTAACATGAATTTAACTTTTTTGTGATTCTATGGGTAATTATTTCATAGTATGCTTTGCAAAAAAATTTAACATATTTTCATGTGTCATATGCCACCCCGGTAGTAGCTAATGAGCATCCAAATAAACAGTGTCTCTAAGGATTTCAAACGAGTTTTCGAAGAATTTTCTGGAAAAATAACAACGAATAAATATTCTAACACAAATATGTATCGTTGAGTTTCACAAAAAAATGCACAAAACACAAAATGTTTGCTGCTGCAGCTCTTGTACTCACAGTGTCACGCTTCTCATCCTGGATGAATTTTGTCCCTCCAAAGCTTCCGTAGTCTGAGTCACATGAATGATTTGTTGTGGTCTTCTGACTGAAACTGAAAAAAAAAAAACGCTATTTAGACATGTAGCTCTCTTATAATGCTCTGTTTTTGAAGCGATTAAGTTTCCAGATGTGTTTTTTATGACGGACTGAAAAAATAATCTACGAACAGCTCTTTTAGGGTTGATTATTTGTCGTTTTGTTTAGATGTCGAAGCGGTTTCGTGTTCCTCTACAGCCTGTTTGTTGTGTTACTGTTGGGTAACGAAGCTTGATGCTAAGATATGTTTGCGACACATTCTCGGAGCATATGTGAGTAAGTCTAATAAATATTTATTAACTTAAATCGGTGAAGAACGAAGCCATGTTTCGGTGGATTCTCGGTGGTCGGGAGGCTCAGGGTTCAGTGGAGGTAGGATGTAAATACTGTACTAATACTGTTAGCTGCACCAAAAACAACACACATTTACCTTTATATGTACATTTTCATCCTTATTCGTGTCTTTTTTATGGTAATGTTATACTGTACTCACCTCTTAGACTTCACTTAGCTGTATTTGACAGGAAACAGCAGGTGCATAGCTCATTAATTGAGCGTTTAACACATTTTCTAACACATATTAAGCAATATGTGGTCAGTAGATTGACTGAAAAAATGCTAATGCCATCAGATAACCTGATACAGTATCTCTTTTGCAGTTCTGGGTATTAAAACATTATGGATCCACTGTTTTCAGTTTGTTTAAGTAAACTGTATGTGTCCCTAATAGATGCACTATGAACAAATAACAGAAAACTCATATACGAGGTTCATTTCAAATAATCTGAAGTCATCTTTTGGGAATATGAATCTGAATTTGTTGTAGAGCTGTTTCTGTAAAATGTGCTGCTTTCAGGAACTTGAACAGATGAATAGGAAGCAACTTTCCAGTCCCCAGCTTTATACAGATAATGTGTTTTAGCTGGTTTTAACTCAAATACCCAGTCCATTATTCAGGAGAGGATGATCTGCATCCTCACAGCCAGCTCCATAATTTTCTAAGATCTGTCAGAGGCGAGCTGGGTGTGTTTTCACTACCACTCCTGGTGCAGGGAAACAGGTGAGGGGGAGAGGGAAAAGCAGGGAGATTTTCAACACTTAAATTTCTGAGCTCTTTATCACCGTACAGCACAGATTAGTACAGAAAAGCTGCCTGTCTCTGTATGATTTTAAAAAGGTATTATTGTCATCACTGGGGTTCTTAACCTGTGTTGAAGTGTTTTTATAGTCAATGGTAAGGCAGCCCTGTGGGGCTAACAACAATCGAAACAGTTGAACCCATATAGAATACACAGAAACCACTTTCAAATTCTTAATGAAGGGATTTATTGTTAATATTATTATTTTTATTGTTGTTGTTGGGTTTTTTTGTGAGTTAACTTTGTGTGTTTTGGTATTTGGTTTAACAATGACTTATTCATTGCTATACCCCTTCATATGTCACTCATAGAAATTCAACATATGAAGCCTAAAGTGCTTTTGGAGGACCAGACAAGAATTTCTTTTTTTTTTTTGACTGTCCATTGTGTTAATTTTTTTATAGTGTGTACAGAAGTTAGCAAATGTAGTTGTTTTTGGGTCAACCTCTCTTTTATATATTTCCCTGCAGGTAAGACAACAAGGTTTGACTGCTGCTAGGTTTTATTTATGTGTGTATTAGCCATTTAACTTGTTTTTGTTTATTTCACCACAAGGAGCACTTCAGGTAAACAGGCAGGTAAACGCTACAAAAGTTGCTCAGGTGAAGCAGTGGTGGCTGGGAACAGCAATAATCATAGAGATTATTGTTACCCTCACCACATGTATCACCACTGAAGTAACTTGTATTCACCTGTTTTTTTCTTGGCTCAATAAATGGCAAACAACACCCCAACAATAACCTCAGATTTGACAGTGGACCCTTTAGAGAAGTGTCAAAAACACCTCACTCCTGCACCCAGACTGTGACTAAAATAGGTCATTACTGTATTATTTTTTAAACTCTGTTACTGCATAATATGATATTCTTCATGATTAATCCCATCATTAAGCATGAGTCAGCTGTTAACCAAAGTGAAGGATTTCAGTAATACTTTTTCAAAACTTAAGGAGACGTTGAACTTTTCAGCACTAACTTGTACTTCACAGTGACACAGAACATAAAACATACCAGATTTGCCTTTTTATGACCCAAACTCACTATGAATCGATGAATTCTTGCACAGGAAAGTAGCACTTTACACCATTATCCCCTCTGGGGAGTTTGTAGGTTGGAATATCTTCTTTTTAAAGTTGCAGTAACTTGTTGACATCTGAAACACAATGATCAAACAAACGCTAAGGTAGGAAAGTTTGGTAGCGAACGCCTTAAGCTTCAAAAATGTGTGACACAATAATAATACATTTGTTAAAGCTAGAATAACAATGATTTCATTATCGACTCAGCTGCTGGTTATGGATTAGTGTTTAGATTGAAACTTGAAATGAGCTGAGAAGTATTTCTAAGAGGGCAGCGTCACATCTTTGATTCATTTTGTTCGTCCGATTAACAACCAAACCTAACTCACAGTCTGTAGTTTGAATCTGAAGTGATGCAGTAGTCAGAAAATCCTGAAACACGAAAATCAAGAGCAGCATTTTCTGTGTTTTTCCTCATAACTGAGCGTCTGATCCTTGCAGCTCTGAATCTTGTTGTGATAATACTGTAGTCTCTCTGCAGCACGGCCTCTGTGTCTCACACTACTTTCTCTTTCTCTTTCCCTCGTCTGCAGAAAAGCCCTGTGTTGTGCATCGGAGAGGAACAGCCCAAAAACTGGTTCACTGAGCTGCAGGTGCTGAAAGGACATTTTGACATTGTTCGATTTCTGGTGCAGATTGATGACTTCAGGTAAGCAGACCACGACCCCCCTCCTCTCCCTCTGCCTCTCTAACCCCGCTCCTCTCCACCCTCCGCTGGCCTCTATCCCCTCTGTGATTGACAGGAGATCCTCACCTACTGCAAACTTACAGAGCATGACAAGAGCCCAATCATCACCGCTGTGTGATTGTGTGTGCGGAGTACAGTAGAGCCGAAGCCTTTCACGACGCACACACTGAAAGCTTTTTGCACCTGCTCTCCTTTGTGGAAGCTTGCTGCACATCGGCATGCTACAGTGGGTCTGCATAAGTGCTCAGATTGGGGTTGTAACAGAACTAAGTGTGTGTGTGTGTGTGTGTGTGAGGAGGTGGAGGTGGAGGTCGCTTCACGCCTGGTCTCCTCCAGTAATAACCCCCTCCTCTGGGTCTCGTCCTCTCCACACACGGGTCCACAGTCGGGGGCAAAGGCCAGAAAATTCTCTCCAGATTGCTTTTGAAGCCCAAAAAAATGTATCCTGGACAGTTCCTCTCTGCTCATTTTACCTCTCTTCTTCATCCGCTCATCCTGTCTGTTGATTTTAGAAGCAGGGAGTGTGTAAAGTCTGGGGTCAGAGGGCGAGTGGAGGTGTAAAACCAGCAGGACAGATGTTATTTTTAAGGTTCTGAGGTGGAGATGAGCCTGCAGGAAGTCATTTCTCACACACGTAGAGATTAACAGGGTGGATTTGCTGCCTCTTTCACAGTCTTACTGTCTGTTCCTGTGAGAAACATCTCTTACCTGTCATCTCGTCCTGTCCAGGTGTGCCTCAGCAGGCGATGACGGCCTTATTCTGGTGTGGAACGTGGAGGTAACACTTCCTGCAGGTTGATAATTTCACTGCATTGTGAAATTGAGCTCAACACAGCTGCTCTAATTGCTTTTCTGTGTCTGTTAGACCGGAGAGCGTCTGCAGGAGCTGAGGGGACACTCTCAGCAAATCACCGCCATCACCACCTTCAGGTGTAATAATGGAGTCCTGTCGCACACATCGCTCATCACAGCCTCCTCGGACAAGAGCCTCAGTGTATCCTGGAATAAAAAGACAGAGATATTACATCCAACACTCGTATCAATCCCTTTATGTTTGATTTTCTTAATGTTATCCTTCAGCTGTGGGATCCTGACACAGGCAACAGAGTTCAGACCATTTCAGACATGCAGTCCTCAGTGAAGGTAAAACATCCTCTCCTTCTAAAACTCATGATGATCTTCCACTCATACCACATCTGGTTTCTGTAATAGCTGTTATCCGGCTCAGAGGAATCCTCAGCATTCATGAATCAAATAAATAAGACATAAAAAGTCAAACATTGTGAGTTGTTTTGAAGGTTCCAGAGTGATAAACGTCTCCTCAGTGCAACCTGATAGATAAAATGTGCAGCTCTTCTTCCTTGTTGTGATATTTCCTTGGATTTTCCTCAGTGTCATTCAGCTCTGGGTAATTAACTTTGTGTTGTCTGGATGTAAAACGCTCTAATGAAAAGGTTTGACTCCAAAGATTCTTCTGCCAGTTATGCTTTAAGATGAAATCACTGATTAGCTCCTCTTTAAGGTTAATTACAGCATCTATAAGATAATTAACTGTGATTCCTTTCACATTAATTCGTGTGTGTGTATGTCTCAGTGTCTCCTGGTGCTGGAGCGGCTGTGTGTGTGGGTGTCCGGTGGAGGGGAACTGTGTGTGTGGAACAAAGACTTCCAGCTGCAGTGTCAGAGACCGAACCATAGTGACACAGGTGAGATAAAAAAGAGAAGAAGAGACACACACTCAGAGATCCCCGAGTTATTTTGTTGTTACACAAACACTTATTGACCTCTGACCTCGCTGTTTGAACACTTCCTGTCATTTTCAAGGAGTAACGGCTTTGATTGAGCTGCCCAAGAACTGCATCGCTGCTGCCATGGATAAAGAGATCGGTAGGAGATGAGAATATTCAATAACTTGATTTTAAAAAGAAGAAACACAAACGTTATATTCCTGTCATCTCTGCAGTGATCTATAGGCTGACCGTCTCCACCGACTCCTCTCTGTCTCTGTCTGAGATCCGCTGTTTGTCCGACCACCAGGAACAGATCCGAGCTCTGATCAACATCAATGGTCAGTCTTACTTTTCTCTAAAGTTTTTTTTTCATAACTTTTTATGCTTTTATTCAAAGAGTACAGGTCAGTGGATAGAGTCTGATGAGAGTAGGAAAGAGGCTGGACTCAAACCCATTTTAAGGGCTAACCTCTAAATCATATCTGCACCCTGTTTTCATCTAGTCAAGATTTCCCTTATTTTCTACCGGTTTCCATAGAGGGGTGAAGTTTCGGTGCAGATCTAAAGATGATCCAAATCTAGGATTCATTTGTAGTTCAGGGAACCGTAGGGCACTGCACACAGGAGATGTACAGCCTGCACTGCAAAAACTGAAATCTTTTTAATTTTTTTAATCCTATAATCAGTATAAAATGTCTTTTTAGACTAAACATGAGCCACACTTACATGACTAGTCCAGAAAAATGTCTTATTTCAAGTTATTTGAAGACTAAATGAGGTCTGAATTGCTATTAACAAGTCAAAAAATCTGCCAATGGAACAAGAGAAAAGTGTCTTGTATTAAGACATTATTCTAGTTTCAAGCAATTTTTCTGGCAAATTTTTCTTGTTCCATTGGCAGATTTTTTTTTAACTTTTTACAAGCAATTCAGACCTCATTTTTGTCTTAAAACAACTTGAAACAAGACATTTTTCTGGACTGACCAGTTGAACGTGGCTCATATCAAGTGTGATAAGACATTTTTTTACTTTAAATAAGACATCAAACCACTGTAAAACATACAATATTTAGTTATTTTTGCCTGAAATGGACAGGAAAGATGTAGAGAAACAGGGTGAGGGGTAGAGGAAGTGTGGAAATGGTCATGGCTTGGAATTTGTAACTCTGTAAGGCATCAAATTTCTGGTAATGTCTCTGGATGTATTCATATAAGGGTAAATAAAAAAAAAAATCAGCTTCGGTTGATATCCCAAGAGTCTTTGGGGAAAAAGAGGATGGAAGTGGAAGTTTTGATGTGAACAAACATTATCAGTTAATCTGGATCCCCTCAAATATTGGCCTGCAAATCTCAAGACCAGTTGAGAAACTGCACAATTTTACATTTTGCTCCTTTGGATCTTTAGAAGAACCTAAGTAGAATTTTAAAATACAAAATGAAGAAATGGGAGGGAGACAAAAAATGGAGTAAGCAATTTGTTTAAAACCATTAAAGTAAAATAGCTTGTACGTAACAAACATAAGAAAAGATGATAGTAACTTTGTGTTTCTTTCGTCAGACGGCCTCTTTGCCACTGGCTCCCATTCAGGTGAGTTAATATTATGGGATGCAGTTGACTGGAACATCCTGGCCTATGAGCACATCCTGTGGGAGGAGTCACAGTCCTCCGCTCAGGCTGAGATTCGATTGGCCGCCCCCAAACCCAGCGAGATGTCCATCCAGCACCTGACCACCAACGGGAAGGTGAGAGCACAGGATGACGTCACCTTTGTTTTTTTTGTTGTTCTATGTGATGTGTGTGATGACTGACGTTTGTGTGTTTTTGCAGCTCATCCTGGCCGCTGTGGGCAGCGGTTTGTACGTTTACAGTGTCGTGATGAAGATGGTCGTGGCTTACAGGAAGGTGGCTCATGACTCCAACGTCCTGCACACCATGCTGTTATCTGACAGGTAAAGACATCAAATAGAGGCTGAGAAGCTGTAATCTTAGAATGAACTCTCAAACCAGCTTCAAAGGCTGAAACCACTGATTATGTTTGTGATTTGACCTGTTTTCTCCACCTGAGGGCGCCACTGCTTTCCTTCTTGCTGAGTATAAGGAGCCTCACATCTTTCTTACATGTCTGCATTCAGTTGTCTCCTGTTAATGCTCCACACAACTCTGAGGAGCTGCTACTTGAACAAGAATTTCAAAATAAAAGACTGCTCAAAAAAGAAAACTTTACAAAAATAAAGTTTTAGAATATTTAAGTTGAAAAAATAATACCTCCACTTGCCATTTTTTCTTGCACATTCCTTCACCCATTTTATTCCTCTTTATTTAAGGATTTTTACTATTAGTTTGTCTTTAAATTCCTTATTTTTTCGCTGCTTATTAGTCCACAAAAATACTTTTGAATTAAGACTGGAGTACCTCAAGGAATGAGACATTTTTCTGTAAAACCAAGTTGTTCAATTCAAAAAGAAAACCTTTAATAAGATTAAATTCATGCAGCAGGGTTTTCATTCTAAAAGAGACTGTCTCTTCAAAATAAAAGCTTTTCCAACTCAATTCAACATAGAACCCAGTACAGAACTTTTATGATTAATAGTTCCTTAATATTTTGTCCTCTTTTGTTTCATTGTAATGTGATGTTGTGATGTTATGACTCTGTATTTGTTTCAGTGAGCTGATGTCGTGCTCTGAAGACGGCAGTGTGAGGATGTGGGAGATCCAGGACCTGCCTTTACCTGCTGAGCCAACCTCTCCAGGTGACACACACACAGAAAAAAGCTGCAGAATTTAAAAAAATACATTCAGTTCATATCAACTGTATTTTGTGTTTAATGAATGCTCCAGGCTTCTTTGGGATGTGGACTTTCGGCCGCTCGAACAAACAGTCCGGTTCTTCGTCAAAGAAAGTCGCAGACGTCCCACACATCAGGACTCTGGAGCTGACTGGTGATCTGATTGGACACTCAGGGGCTGTACAGGTAAGATTTAACACTTAAACTACCTTAAATCTGATAAAAGAGCAAGTCTAATAATCTCCATGTTCTCTCAGATGTTTGTGAGCTTCAAGGAGAATGGCCTGCTGACGTGCTCCACAGACCACCTTCTCATCCTGTGGAAGAACGGAGAGAGACAGGCTCACCTGCGAAGTCTGGCTCTTTTCCAGAAGCTGGAGGAGAATGGAGGCCTCTGACCTGACCCTTGACCCCTCGTGCTACTGCCTTAAGAACAAACAGAGATGTGAAGTTGTGTGTAGATGATTTGCGCTTCCTGTAATGATCGTTATTTGCACTTTGTGATGATGTGATTGGTTGTTTTTTTTTTTTTTTGCTTTGTGCCTGAAAAGTGTTTAATTTAAACTCAGTAAATACCTCATCTAAAAACAAACTGTGCAGTGTTTGATTCCAGGTGATGAAATCATCGTGCAGCTTTTCTCCTGTGGTGGTGGGTCATTTTCTGAAGGCTTTTCAGGGATCAGGAGGTATTCTGTCGGCCTCTGCTGTGTGAGCACCTTCCTGATTTTGGCCTCTTCACGTTTGGAGTGTAAGCCTGTTTCACAGCTCTCTTTTAGGAGATTTGGAGGTTTATTTTCAGCATCACTGCAGTGATTGTCATCCTTTAAGCTGCTGCTTTCTCTGCAGACTTGCTCCTGCTCCATAATATCTGACCATTTAGAGCCATGAGAGACCTCTTCTCTGAGCTCCAGTTGTCTCTGTGTTGTTAGCTTGGGTTAATAGGAAAGGTCAGACATTTTCTTGCCGACCTTGTTGAGAGTTTGGGGGAAAACAGCAGGTCATAGTAACAGTCCGTTAGTTTAACCAGGAGGAGGAGGAGGAGCTGGAAGGGCTAGTTCTGGCTTTAAAACTATCTCTCTAAATGTTTTACTTAGTTTAAAAAACAAGAAAAGATTGAGAGAGAAGAGACTCAGTAGAATCCATAGTTCAGGCAACGTCCCATAATTTAAGTTGGACTCTGTAATTTTGGCAACATTCCAGCATATCGCAAAATTCCAGAATTAAAGTTACATCCTTTGAATTCAAGGAACTTTTCAGAATTACAGAAACAGTCCCTAGACATTTAAGAATTCTAGAAGAAGTCTGGAAATATAGATTACATTCTAGAATTTTTGCAACATTCCACATTTCAGGTAACATTCTGGAATTTAGGTTACATTCCAGGATTTTGGTATCATTCCAGAATCTGCCATGTTCCAGAATGTATAAGAAATTTAGGTAAGCTTCCAGAATTACAGGCACCATTCTAAAATTCCAGAAATTTGGCAACATTCCACATTTCCAGTATAATTTCAGAATTTCAGGTAACATTCTGGAATTAAGGTTACATTCCAGAACTTTAGTACCATTCTGGAATTCAGGTTGGATTCCGGGATTTTGGTAATATTCCAGAACACCAGTAACCTCCAGAATTTTGGTAACATTCCAGAATTTGCCATGTTCTAGAATGTATTTAGGAATTTAGGTAAGGTTCCAGATTTACAGGCACCATTCTAAAATTCCAGAATTTGGCAACATTCCACATTTTCGGTATAACTTCAGAATTTCAGATAACATTCCAGAACTTCAGTACCATTCTGGAGTTCTGGCTACATTCCAGAATATTGGTTATGTTCTAAAACACCAGAAACATCCAGAATTTTGGTAACGCTCCAGAATCGGCCACTTTCCGGAATGTATTTGGAAATTCAGGTAAGGTTCCAGAATTACTGGCACCATTCTGGAATTAAGGTAACGTTCTAGGATTTCAGTTACTTTCAGAATTCAGGTTACGTTCCAGAATTTAAGTACCAAACCAGAATTCCGTGAACATTCCAGAATATTGGTTATTTTGAGAATACTGGTAACTGACTTTCAGCAACATTCCAGAATAGGCTGCATAAGAGCCTAAGCTCAGGATGTGTTTTTGGAATCCTGACATTATTGGTTAGAACTATTCCAGAGAATCTGTGCTGCTAAGCACCGCTCAAGCAGTAGCCATCATCAAACTCCTCTGATCGGTCCCCTCTCTTCGCGACCCTCTCAGAGACTGATTTGAATATCTAAAGCTCTTCCTGTGGACAAAAACTGCTCAAAACATTTTCGAATGGGAGGAAACATCCAGACTTGAAAACACTGTTAAAAAAAAATCTTTTTTTGTTTAATGGAAATCTGTGACATAAAGCAGCTGATACACAAGCACACTGTGTAAAACAAAGCAGAGCAGAAACAAACATTAGAAGACTATTTACAGCAAGAGCAAGTGGCTTACTGTGAACTTTAGCAACAGGAGACAAACATTGAGACCAGAAGAGCTTTAAGGCTTTGATTAAGACCTCGGTCATCAAAAAATCAACTAGACTTCATCATGAAACACTGAACGTGGATGTGACTCTAACTCTGCAGGGGACTGAACGAAAACAAAGAACTGAGGTTAGATCTCTTGCGCCTCTGGTGTCAGCTGAGAGGAAAAGACAGGAAGAAGTCTATATCCAGAAATCTATAATCCATTCTTGCTTATTTGAAACATCTGGGATTGGTGTAGATAGATAAGGAATCAAGAAGTTTGATAGAAAAAAACAAAAAAAAACAAAAAAAAAAACAGAATTCAATCTTAAAGCTCCTGTAAGGAACTTTCAGGTTGTGTTGATTCTGGCACCCCCTGTGACAGGAGGTTTGTCGTATGTCTTTCCTAATTTTTTGAGTTTATCAAGTATGTTTGAGTAAATTTTGCCCTCAAACAAGTCATCAATTGTAGAAATTTGCAGTGGAAAAGCATGCAGTTAGTCACTTTGTCACCTATCCCCAGCTGTAGAATTCAGATATTAAAAACAGCAGATAAAAACTTCTCATGGTAGCTTGAAGAAGCACCGAGTGCTTACACAGATTTCCACACAGCCCTCTCAGTCTCATCTGACACCAGGGGGCTCCAAAAACTCCTTAAACATCTCAGTCATTCGGAAGAAACCCTGGTACAGACTGCGGACACTGACTCAAAACTTACACATCCACAACTCCTCAGATTTTAAAGTACTTTTATGGCTTTTAGAGGAGGGAAAACCTGTAACAGCAGGAAACAACTCACCAAAGACTAAGGCACCTGTGCCTTTGGTTACTGCAGGGATGAACACACAAATACTGAACACTTGCTGTTTTACTCCTCTCTGTGGTTTAAACAGAAGTTTCAGTAGAGATGCTTCCACAACGGTACAAAAACTCAGGCTGATATCAGAATGAAGCAGATTAAAACCAAGAAATCGCTTTAATACCAGTGTTACATCTACTCCTGGTTGGGTTGTTTTGTTTTTGAAATTGAATATATGGCATGTTCAGTGTGAGAAACCCAGATTTAATATTGATCCCAGGGCCTGAGATAAAGTTTTAGGTCGAGAAACAAGACAAAAATCACATCAAAGGAGCTCAAATTAGAGAATTTGGGCTTCTCTGATTCTTAAAATATCTCCTCAGCTGTTTTTTGGTTTTAAAAAATAGTTGGCAATAATCTAAAATCTGCAGCCTGATACTGTGAGTTGTATATCCATCACATAGCTCGTAACACTACTTCAGTGGACGGTTTCAGCAGCCATACGACTACACATGATGCACCATTTCATAGACTGAGCATTACTGCTGTAGCACCCTCATGTAGCCAGCAGAGGGCAGTCACATCATAGAAATCTCCACATGCGGATCTACTTTTTTTTTGTCTGGTAGATCCAAACACTTTGATCATATTTCCACAAGATGAACCATAAGGAGCTAAAAATTTTAGCATTGTTATTTTGCAGTCATATCCTCTTAGACTCAATATGACCAATCCCCCATCATAAGACTGAATAATCATCTTGGGTCGATATGCAGCAAACACAAATTAAGGCTCAAAATTCTTGGAATGACCTAAAATACTTCCCAAATGACATTTAATATCTTTATATAATTTTTTTTAAAGAATTGTTACTTAAATTTGATCCACATTGGCAGAATATGAGAGTCTTTATCGATGTGTTGCAGCTGGCAGCAGCTACGTCTCGACATCTAACATCCTACTGTGTCAATAGGGACACGCGCCCCCTGCAGGACTGGAACAGTAACGCAGCAGAGAACAGTCAAAGCAGTTCTTATTTGGATGAAACTTTCTACAGTTAGTGTCACAAAACTGTTCAACATGTGATGAAGTTTTGAAGTATCAACTCTGACTTTAAAGGCTGTGTAAGGACTGAAGCGTTTTCCCCAAGGATAAAAACTCCATTTCCCATGAGCACCATTACTCACTGTTCTGAAGATATAACTCTTACCAAGACATACATTTGTCTTTCTTTTTAACTCTACTTTCTTCTGCTCTTCTGTCCTTTTTCTGTCTGACAGTCCAGCTCACTGATCTAGTCCTTACAGTGCCTCTGAATGCAGAAGAGATAAGTTGCCAGATTCATAAATATTGTGTCACCATTTGGACCCTGAAATATTTAAAAAGATAAATCTGATGACCTTTCCAATACAGTGCAATTGCTCTCCTTCTCTTGTTCTTCATACAGATGCTTTCACAGTGCAAAAAGCATGATTCCACAACAGCAGATGTTCTTCCACTTTTGTTTCTTTGTAATCCTACGATTGAGCATCAACTCTAAGGGATCTGGTGCTCTGGATTCTTCTCTTTCTTAAATCTATGCAAAGAGCTCTCCTATTACAGGGTAGACAGATGCAGGGATAAACGGTCAGGGTTTTCAGATGAGCACCTTCAAAAGTTGGCAAATGAAGATTCAATCACATCACAAAAGTTGTGTTTAGAGGCGAAAGAAAGCAAAACTATTGAGAGGGAGCCCAAAAAGTTAAAGTGCAGGTTCGTGTTACACTGGATGGTGCAGATTGTCAGTTTCCTCAGAAGGTCCACAGTTTCCTGGCAGCAGAGAGGACAACCTGTCAGTGAGGAAAGAGGCTGCGATTGTTCGTGAGTTGTGTTTTCTGCACTTTGAGTCCTCGATCCCACAGAGTACGGCAGTGAACGTGTCCATGAGTTACCTGTGAGGGCAGAGCTCTGTTTATAACTTCAGCTCAGATGAAGAGGAGAAGTTGGTCAGGAAGGAGGTGGAGGACGTAGACTCTTGCACTTCATCTCATCTAAACTCTTCCAGTATTTGTAGTTTTCTGAGAGATGCTCCATGAGATCGGGCAGGGTGGCGAAGGCTGAGGAGAGACAGTGAAGAGAGGATTTGAGAGAATTCAAACACACAGTTCGCACATTTCGCACAGCTTCCTTCACGTTAAAGGTCTTACTGCTTTCTCCAGTGTGTGTGTATGTGTGTGTGTGTGTGTGTGTGTGTGTGTGTTCCTACATCCTGCCTCTCTAGGGAACACTGACCCCACGCTGACCTCAAACGGACCCTGACAGCAAAGGATTGATCGCAGCTGCTTGTGTGTTTTTCTGGTTGTGATCATAAACCCTCATCTCTTCTGTTTTCCAAACTTTATCTCACTCTTTTTCTCTCCCTGCCGCTGACATTTACAATGTTTCCGTGACATCAGATCCGTGTTGACGGTAAACAAGTTTCTCTCTAGGGGAGACTCAAACTGGAAGGGAAATTCAGAGGGACAGCTCTGTGATATTCCTTCTTCTTCCCGATTCTTCTACTCGTACTGTCTACTTTGTCTGTCCTGAAATCTTCAAATTTAAAATACAGAATGAAGAGCACTGGGCATCTTTGAGGATTTATAAAGTTAGAAGAATCTTTTGTTGATCCTCCAAAAAAAGTTTGACAAAATGAGGGTTTATCTATGAAATAAATAATGGCACAAAGTGTCGTATCTCATGGTCCTTTGGAGGATAATTTTAAGCTGACCTGCTTCTTAATTACTGAGCTGTCCTTTTTTGGTTATTTTAGGTTAAATAAAATATTCTTGGTGCTGAGTACACACTGTTTATTAGGGTTGTAGAGCCTAGGCGTGGTAGAAACCTGGGACTACTGATTGGTATTGTAGTGGTTAAAATCCCCATCCCTATAAATAACTTTGCATGCAAGAATATTAAAACTCCTCTATGTCTTAAAACTATACCTAAATAAATAAAAAATAAAATAAAAATTAGAAAAATAGATAAATAAATAGTCAGAACAGCTAAGGCAGGGGGAGCACACCTCTCCTCTCTTTTATGACCATTTACATACAGCGCAGGTAGGCAGAGTATACCTTCCCATGCTCATGAAAAGTAAAGCTCTAGAGCACACACTTGCCCTCTCTTTCATGTCAAAAAGCAGAGGAAAAGAGAGCACACCTCTCCCCTCTTTGACGCGCAAAACTAAAAATCCAAGGCATTTTTCATTAGCATACATGAAAAGCCGGTAGAGCACACCTGCCCTCTCCTTCATAAGCTTTTATAAACCTGGGCAGGGCCTCACCACTTTTACTCTTTGGCAAGTGAGACAGGGAGAGCACACCTCCCTGAGTATGTATGAAAAACCAAGGCAGAGCACACCTCACCTCTTGTTTATGACAGTTTGTTTAAATATAGACAGAACTAACATCCTTCTCTTTTACCACACTACATACATTCAATAAGCCAAGGCAAGGCGAGCACACTTCCTTGTCTGTTTTATGAGCATTCATGAAAAGCCAAAGCAGGGAGAGCAATAGCAAAGACCCCCAGATATACAGAACAGAGTGAGCATCTGTGTCGATACATACAACACTGGTTTAATTAGACACAGCTTGAATCTTTGTGGCCTGCCTGAATGAAGGCTACACTCAAGTTTTAAGAAGCTTTAACATTTTCAGTTTTTGTTGCCATGCCTCAAAGAACAGATCTGTAGCACTTCAAAATCATTTTTTCCAAAAAGTGGTGTTTCAAAAAATTTCTCTCACTGCTTTTCTAGCAGTTTAAAGCTATTAAAAGACTGATAAGTCAGTAAATTTACTGACTTATGTTCAGTTTCTGATGGAGACAGATATGGGTACAACTTCTTTTCAATCATTTTCAATTTGTTCCTTCAAAGGTGTAAAAAAAGGAAGTTTCATCGCTGAACACAGAGAAGGTGGAACTTTTAATGGAGGGAGAATCAGGAGTGAACCTGAAAGCAGACACCAGACGTCCTGCAGGTCAACAGTCAAAGAGAGAGGTGAAGAAGCTCCGCTGATCCAATTACTGTAAGTACTTAAGTTGTTTGAGAGTAAACGTTTAAGCCTGTAGAGAGGCCCTTTCACCTTCCACTAACACAATCAGACTCCTCGTTTAAATACACAGAGATCCCTCTCATTTAACTGTCAGGGAATGGAAACAAAACTGATTAAAGACAACAAGCAGGTTATAGAAAAGAGAAAGTGATCTCACCATCCCAGGCATCAAACATATCTGTGATGAAGTAGTCGATGAAGGAGATCTGAGATTTGGGCACGCTGCAGGTGTTTCTGTCAAACACGGGCATCACCACGGGCAGCCCCTGCCTCTTCTCCTCATCTGTCTGCAGAGCACGCACAGAAACATGATGAATGAGTAAAGACTTAGCATAACAAAAGGTCAGAGCGTTTGCATCTTCATCAGACCAAGTTATTCTCACCTGTGCAAAGTATTCCTCTGAGATCCGTCCGGCCCATTCGATGCAGAGCTCCAGCGGCCTGCAGGGGTTGGACACGTCTGCACACTTGATCAGCATCCTCTTGATCAGCAGGCGGTTTTCTGGAGAGTTCCTGATGTTGGCCTGACCCTCGCTGTCGCTGTTCACGCTCTGTGGGAAAGAAACCCTTTAAAGTTAAATACCAACAGCCTGATCAATAAAAAACACATGCAAACTTCATAGCATCTGCAAAACTGGTTTTCTGACTGGGCGCACCGCAATCCATTTAGCGTGTTTGCCCTTTGTGAATATGCAGAATATATGCACACTATCAGAACAGCAAAATACTGGGAGGAGGAGATGTAAATGTAAACATTAGCACCTACTTTGTGATTTATTAAACCTGAAACTGATGGAGATTGGTGTTTTTGTGTCTACATATCTCACGTTAGAAAGGCAGGTGCAAACTGGCACAGTGTTAGAATCTAACAGCTGTGGTCACTGTGGCGAGTAAGAGGCAGCGGTGCAATGACAGATGGCAGGCAGATAGAGAATCTTCCATATGTGTGTAAACACATTTGGACTGTCAGAAATAAAAACAGTAGAGACATATCATCTGTCCAGTAATACCATTTCTGAGCTGCTGGATGACCTAAGGGCTGATTGGGTGCTAGTCATAAAAAAGAGCCATGCCATAACTCCTAAGTCCTAAGTAAAAAGTCCTTGCAGCAGTACAACTTCCTGCGTCTGGATTTGGAAGAAAAGGATGACTGGCCAGACGCAGGACAGATTAATGCTGCAGGACTGCAGACACAGGCCAGTCTGAGTCAAAGCCATTTCTCATGAGGCATTTGAGGTATGTTTTTTAAGCAGTTAAACCAAAACAAAAAACACCACAAACAAACTTGAATATTATGATATGTTCTGAAACAAAGGAAACCAAACAGAAAAATGAAAAAAAAAAAACAGAGAACAGAAAACCATTAAATATTTAAGAGTTGTGAACACAGTTTTTATAGATCACCCACTAACACACGCAATTAAGGGCTTTTCATTTAGTTATCTTAGCAGACCAAGACCTAAGTTTCATAAAATAAACAAGTTCTGACCCAATAATTCAGTAACTGCACTGTAAAAAACTGAAATCTTATCAAGTGGTCCCCAAATTTCATTACACTAAGGATATAATTAGACCAAGGTTTTTTTTATTTCTTTGAAATTTTCATGGGATCATGATGAAATTAGCACATAACTTCTGGACAGTTTCTGTTTTGCAGTGCGCCTGTAATCGCAGTGTCTATCACAATCAGGTAAGGCCAATTTACAGCCCCACTCTTGGTGAATATCACATCTGAAGCCTTCTGTTGTTTCATGTAAAACATTATAGGCCTAATCATAAAGGTTTATTATTTTGCATGTGATCTCAATTATGGATCAACAAACTCAGTACTAAAGAACTTGGCGAAATCAAATAACAAATAGCAAACTGTCAACTGCTTATTGGGAAACTGAATTATTAACTTAACATTTCAAAGGTAATTATCAGAGGAAACAATGAACCTAACTTCTGCATTCAAGAACTAAGCAGCTATTTATCACATGCTTCCCTGGAAATAGCAGAAATATTGGGAAACTTCTAAAAACATTTTGTGGTGGGTTGTGATTTAATTTCGAATAAATTATTTGCTAATTGTCGCCTTCTTGCAATTAAGAGTACATTTCAAAGAAACTGGAAGAAATAGTAACCGACCAATTGTGTCTTGCAACAATAAGTTTGGACATTTTTTTCAAAGAAGTAATGTGCTAATTTCAAAGAAATAAGAAAAAACTTTGTCTAATTATTACCTAAGTCTGAAGAAATTTGCGGACCTCTAAAGTAAAGTGTTACCCTTATTTTCAGTAGATAATCACTTTTTTGGACTTAATTTGAGCCACATTCACCTGACCAGTGTAGATAAATGTCTCATTTTAAGATATTAAAAGAAAAAAATGAGATCTGAATTGCTTGTAACAAGAAAGAAAATCTGCCAATGGAATAAGAGAAAGTTACTTGTATTAAGACAGTAGTTTTTTTAAAGTTTTTTTTTTTCTATTTTTTCAAGCAAGTTTTCTAGCAATTTTTTTTTTAACTGTGTGCCTCCTTCCTGTGGCTGTAGGTCATCACATTAACCTTATGAAACACTGATTTTCTGTATTCTTACACAAGTAACTGATTTCTCTGATGCTTTAACACCAGATCCCACACTTCCGACCCCAACAATGATCCTCTCTTGCTTCATGTTGTGCTGCAAAAACTTAAACCTGTTGACTCCTGGTCTTGTTGATGAAGTAAAGCTATGTACAATCTGTTTTTGTCACTGTAAGTTTTAATTTACAGTCACCAGATGTTTTAATGCAGTTTCAGCACCTGACTTCCTGTCCTGCTCAATCTGCCCTGTGCAAATTCATGCATTGTTGCTCCATTATCCCGCAAAAATAAAAGTCTTGTGTATCTGCTACATGACATTTCATGTGCTCTTTGCAGAAATGTCTCTCAGACTAATCCCAGCCTCACTCACGTTGGAGCCGGTCTCTTCTATGGCAGCCATCGGTTTGTTGATGCTGTTCACAAACTTGCTGACATGTTCGAAGTGTCGGGTCATCTCTGTGGCCAGAACCATGTCGATGATCGCCTGACGCAGAGTCCTGAACTGATTCCTGACAGAGAAATGAAGAAGATGAAGTGAAGATCACTCCTTTGGCAGAAACATGCTGTAAACTCTGTCTGAAACCCTCTGACAGACCTGTCAGTGTTCTTGAAAATGTTGCTTTTGCCGTCCCGCATGGTGAGCTGGAAGGCGAGTGCAGCGTGGTGGCTCTCCAGGACAGCTGTGTCGTTGTAGAGGATCGCCAGCTCGCTGCCTGCGTTACACAGGAAGGAGTTGGTCCGGCCGGGGTGATCCACGTCATGAACTGTGGCTGCGATGAGAGATGCTACCTCATCCAGCTGGTCCAGACTGCCCTGAAAGCAACAACACGGGTACAGAGCGAGGTCAGGAGGAGACCAAACATGGCACACACATGGGTCTCTAATACAAGAATATCAATGCAAAACTCACGACAGAGTTGAAAAGTGAAGGAGCTTCAATGCATGTATCTAAAAACCACATTTTTTCCTCTCACCTTGACCCTCTCCTTGCGCAGGAAGAAGGCCGTAGCATGCAGCACGTCTGCAGCATGCGTGGAGTTATGGTATGAGTTGGAGGAATGGTAGCTGCTCTCAATGAGCTGCAGCCAGGAGCGCAGCGTGGCCTCGGTGCAGTTCAGGAAGTCACACACGCCAAAACTCGTGAAGATTTTCAGCCCGAGGTACGTCAGCGGTCTGGAGAGGACACAGATGATTAAGACTTCTCTGACCTAATTATTTGAGTTTTGATTTTACGAATCCTTATCTTTCTACCTCTTATGTGTCGCTGCCTCCAGCTCCAGGATGTTGAACTCCCAGCACTCCTCATCGTTCAGCATCTCAGCGATGGACGGAGGGACGTCGTTCAGAGTTATTGGGATGGCCAGCTGGCTCTGACTCATATCTGACAGAACACACACACACACACACACACACACACACACACACACACACACACACACACACACACACACACACACACACACACACACACACACTTAAAAGGTAATCAAACCTAAAAAGGAACCATCATGCTGCTCAGTGTCCCTGTGACTTTAATCACTGTGACAGAGATTACATAAGTGAAATGTAACACTCCAAAGCGCTCCAAGAACATCCTAATTCCTTCAATGAGCTCAATAATTTGAATATTTATTCATGAGATTCCTCCAAAGCAGAATCAGATCTGAACATTAGCAGAGTGTGACTGAGTCCAGCAAGCAGGAATTATATCTTGAGGTTTTCTTGTAATGGCATTACTTATTGAGTATGAAATGATTTTTGCATTCCATTTCCACAGAGAGAAAAAACGTTTTCAGTGACTTCACCAAAAAACCTATATTGTGCATTGCTGAAAATCTACTCTAACTTAACAAGATGCATCCTGCTGGAAAGTCTAGATCGCTGAATGCAACTCTAATAAAAAGACTTCACTTAAAATTAAAACTTTTGAGCATTTCCAGTTATGTTAAGCTAAGCTCATGAACTCATAAAGCTATGTAAATTCTTCAACTTCACCCTTTAAGAGGCTAAGAATATGTCTAAAACACAAATGCATCATTGAATCAGTGTTGATGATTCTGTCGTATTTAAGCCCAGTGAGACTTACTTTTGCAGAAGACGTATTCATTCCCAGAGAGTCTCCTTAAACCGTCCTGCAGTGAGGAAAACAAAGGTTTCAGTAAAATGGTTTAAAGATAGGAGTGCTCTTGGGAAAAGCACAACACAAGCTTGTGTTATGTAAAAAAAACTCCCCCAAATTCCAAATGTCATGTTTGCATCTTTTCAACAATCAACTGGTGTGGAGCTATGATAGGTCACACCTGATCAAAGTCTTAAGACCAGTTGAAAAATTGCAAAAATCTACATTTTCAACTGTTGGATCTTAAAAAAGTAGTAAGTACTGCTTAGCTTAAAGCTTATGAAAAAAGAAGGAGACAAAAAATTGAGTAAGCAATTCATTTCAAACAACAATTAAAGTGAAATAAGCTCCTCCTCATCAGATTCTTAAAAAAAACTGAAAACCCATTAAAAAGAAAAAAAAGTTTGAAAAGCGACTCTGTAACGAGGAGCTCCACAGCTCTTGTTGATCATTTCAACAAGGACACTTGAAGATGGCTTCATGGAGGGCATCCCCTGTCAGGAACTGATGTACATTTTTGTAAACTTCCCTTCCAGATGTTCTTAATGTGATCAGGATCAATGCAAGTTAAAAAATTTGGATTGCAACATCCAAGCTACCCAGGACAGGAAAGGCAATACGGGCACTGGCCTATCAGAGCGCTGTCTGTCAGTCATGTGATCCACGCAAGAACGCAAGGCAGCTGAACCAGCGGTGTCTATGGACTGGTTCAGTGGTTATATTTTCTTTTCCTGTCCTGTGTAGCCAGGATGTTGAACCTGAATTTTCTAGGGTTGGTACGATATACTATTTCTGTGATTCGATTCTATCACGATTTTTGGGGTGCCGATTTGATTAAAATTGCGATTTTTCAATATTCATTTTGCGATAACTAGTTTTTTTTTTAACACTAGACAATGTGAAAAAGTTAGATGATGATCATGTCTACAGACTATATCAGGAGCCATATTTTCTTCCCATTGAATGCACATGACATGAGTCAGAGAGAAACATTTCACCCTTTGCTGGAGAAAAGTGGTAATGTTTTTCCGATCCAGTTTTTAAACAAAGACTGCAATGAAAATTTGAATGAAAAAAAAAAAGATTTTTGACAAAGAATCCTGATTTTGATATTGTCAAACCAAAACTCCAGATATATCGATTTTTTCTTTTTTTTTCTCCCACCTGAATCTTTTTCCTGTTAAATTATCGAACTTGAATTTTTGGATCCAATTTTTAAATAAGTAAAATCTAGACAAAAAAATTCAGATACATGGTTTTTTAAAGTAAAACAATTTAATACCAGGAATTTAGAAGGGATTTTAACCTTCAGTGGCTATTAAAATTCAAATAATTACGAATTTAATTTGCTCCCATAACCTTGGAACAAAACAGGCGACAGAGTCTGGGGTACAATTACTAGAGAGGACCTGGAAACAAAGCCTGTTATATGTGCATATGTGCTCCATTAATGCTTGACATTGTTTGACACAATTTTCTATCTTACAGGCTTCTCACTGCTGCTCTAATAAAGACAATTTCAACTGATGACGATAAGAAAGTTATCCAGCCCCGTTAAGATTTCAGGCTGTAATTCAGGCCTTTGGAAACTACTATTTTATGAAAAAAGAAATGTCTTTTGGGATGTTTCGTCCCCTGTTTCTCAGTACTTTCAGACTGGTGCACCACGTGTCTCCCTGACCACTTTTATTCAGTGAGGATAGAAATCTTTTTGGCACAGTTTGAAACACTTTTGATTTCTTAAAGACAAATATACTTTGTATTTTAGTGTTTGCGATAAAGTATTCTAGCTGAAGTTTTCCATCTCCTTTCAGTCTATCTTCGTTGCATGGTACACTGTGAACCTGGTTGCTGTGACAATTTGTGGTCACAGATTTTTGAAAGCATTTTTTGAGCTCATGCTGTGATTTCCACTACAGAGTCATATCTTTTTTTTAAAGCCACCTGGGAGATTTAAAGAAAGCAGCCAGATTTGTTTTGAAACAGGGGTTGTAAACAAGTTGTCTTCAAAATTTGTTTTTGTGGTTTTACAAAATTGCTGCTCAATTTTTGATGCATGGGGTCAGATTATCTTTAAAACATAATAAAAAGCCTTTTCTCACAAATTCTTCAAAGCATGTGATTTCCTGAATTTACTAATAAGTGTTTATCAAACTCTTACACTCATGAGACCTCCAACCAGGTCGTTGGTGTGGGGGTCGTCTTCTTTGGAGGCGAGCTGGGGGGAGTAGAGCTCAGTTGTTCTCAGGATCTCCAGCACGCGATCCAGAGCCTCGGCCACCGTCACCGGGCTGCTCTCCTGAGCGGCGTTTATTATGTTTATTACCTGAGGAGAAGACAGAATTATGGTCCCTATTCAGCTGAAACAGACACACACACACACACTGAAAGGATCCTCTGCAGAGACAGAGCACTCTTTTCATGTGTCATACAGAGCCATGTGTCATCGAGCATGCATGTGATGCTGCAGGGAACTTTGCTGAAAGGGGAATCTGCCAAAAAAAGAGGCTGAGAGGACTCACAGAGTATCACAGGACCAGGAGGAGAGGACAGAGTTACACTGTGTGAGCTGTGTGTTATCAGAAGTCTGATCTGGATTCAATTTGACCTGCTTTAGTGTAGCTCCAAGTGTCTCTACATCATGACAGCTGAGACACAGAGCATTCAAAAGCGAAGCCTCTTTTTCAGGAACATTTCCAGAATAACTACGAAGCACTTCATCCTACAGAGCATGCTCAGGCACTGAATAAAGCTTTTTAACCTAACTAACTCAAACACTGCAAATTAAGGATTTTGTAACACCGATTTTCCTCCTGCATCTCATGAATATCTAAAACGACTCTGAGGGTTAGCTGGGTGTCTTAGTCTCTATCATCGAACACTGACAACTGTCACGATCTGTCATCATGTCTTCATCATCCCGTATCAATCAACAACACCACACGCTCTTTCTGCTTTCATAGTCTCAGCTAAGTATCTGAGCATGCTCAGTCTCCTTTTTCCGTCTAATGCGGGGAAAGGTCAAAGCTGCTCCAAAGATGTCTTTTCATTGATGGGATCTTATTTATTTATTCATGCGATAGCACAGCAAGAGGATGTGAACAAATTAAATTTTGCTCTCCTTATGCTGGATTATGCAGTATTTTCTTTTGGATGTCATCAGTAAAAGTGGTTTTAACGCTGAAATCATCTGCCGTACCTTGGTGATGGGAGCCTCGATGGTCATGGAGTGAATCCTGGCGACAGAGGAGTATCGGCGGTTTTGTAAACTGGGAGCTGCAGGACAGAAATTAGGATTTTTATGAATAAAACTACTGAGAAAGGAAGAGGCATTAAACACAAGGACCCCATGTTTTTGCAGTTGATAAATGATAAAAATGATTTGTAAACTGATGTAGAAGATGTAAAGAAAATGTCCATATAAGAGTAAAAACATAGACTGTATCAAACATTAATGGAGGCTAACTTTCGGCTAGTTTATGAACCAGAAAGAAACTAAAACACACCAGCATCAATCAGCCAGATAACGGTGAAAACCAGCTTATCTTCTCAACTCGTTCACAGCCATACATGACTGGATAAATGACAACTTACCCCAGAAAAATGCCAACAAAACAGAACAGGTTTGCCTCTGATAGCATTGCAGCAACTTGCATTGTTTCCTTTTCACTCAGTAAAAACAAACTTAAGATATACAAATAACAATATTTCTCTACATTTAGCTAAAAAAATCACTTTTTAAAGAGATTACAGAAATATTTGTGAAATATATTTGTCATTTTTTATATAATATTGAATTTTTTATCTAAATGTTAATTTTATTTTATTTTATTTTTTTAGAAATGTTATTAATAAATGTCCTAATTCTAAATATTTAGCTAAATTTATATACATTTAGCTAAGACTAAATATTCATCAAAGATTTCTAAATGTTAAGCAAAGATTCCTAAATGTTAAGCAAAGATTTCTGAATATTTGCTAAGGTTTCTAAATTTATTGTCATGATTTCTAAATATGAAGTCAAGATGTATAAATCTTGAGGTCAGATTTCTAAATATTTAGCTAAAATGCAAATTCACAAAAATAGAAGTTTGAGAAAGGGATCCAGCCAAGTGGGATTTTGAGAATGACAAATGCACAAGGCTAAATCAGCTGTTAGAAAAGAAATGTGCCAAGTGCTGTGATGGCACTGTTGAAGATCCTGTGGCCGACGTTGAAGGAGTAGAGCTTGGCTTTCTCAAAATCATGTTTTTAGGACAAATATTTAGATATCTTTTCTCAAGATTTAGAAATCTTGACTAAATATTTAGAAACCTTACCAAATATTCAGAAATTCTGGCAAAAGATTAAGAAATCTTAGATAAATATTTGGTCTTTGCTAAATATTTAGAATGAAAACCAAATGTTAAGAAATATAGCCAACATTTATTTCTAACATTTAGACAAAACATTGAACATTTATACATAATGTTTGACAAAGATATTTCAAAAATATTTCAAAAATATTTCTCTAAATCTAGATAAAAAGTGATGTTTTGGAGCTAAATGTGGAGAAATGTTGTTATTTGTAGTGTCTGCAACTTAACAATTGGTGCCCCATACAGATATCTTGGTGTCAGTTTTGATCACAGAGCACTCTGTGCACATTGTCTCGCATGCAGAAACAAACAGAGACGTTGCCTCTTGCATTTTTGTTCCTCCTGGTTTGATTACTGTAATTCCCTTAACTCTGAGGCTTAATATAATCCAAATACAGACGTGAAAATGTGCTCCTGTCTCACTGTCACATATAAAGATATGAGGTAAAGAGAGCAGAACTGTTCTTTGAATCACGCCTGTAATCATCTACTCAGTTCGTGCTGGTGGCAGACAAAGCAACTTTCCAGCTCCTCCTGGGAGATCTTATACCACTGGGATTTGCAATTACTCTAGTGCATTCTGCTTTAACTCCAGGGTCTCCTCTCTGCTCCAAATTTCTAGAAAATTTCCTGAGTGAGGTACCAGGAGGTATCCAACAAGATGCCTCGGGATCACCTGAAGGTGGTGAGGCTGAAAGCAGATCGAGCTTCAGCTTTAGGCTCAAGCTCCTACATCACTGCTGATGTTGCACAAACGATCAATTTTCCTCTTTGAACAAGACCTGGAGAGTTATGACCTCATGTTTGTTTCTGCTGTTATCAGAAGTATCAGAGGACTTTACTATGAGCTCTCTGGAGCCAGCCTCATGTGGACACTGGAGGAACTGCAGCTTCATTTTCCACCACTGAAGGTAAAGTCTTTGGTAACAAATGAACAGATGATTAGAAAGTGGTTTGGTTCCTGGAAATAGCATCAGCTGTGACAAAGCCAGCTGACGAAGGGCGGTCTGTGACGTCACCAGCCCACGCCATCTCTCCAACAGATCACTTCAGTTTAAGTACTGATCATAAAGCAGTGTGACTCACACTTATCTCCCTGTATTCATCTTCTCTCTCTTTCCTTTATCCTCACTCTCTTCCTCTTTCTTTATCAGAATCTGCTGCTCCCAACAATTGCTGCACAGACAGATAATGCATCTTACCGTCACTGCTTCTGGAGCTGAGCGATCGGGACTCGATGGAGTCTTTCCTCCTGTCCCGGTGACGTAGAGAGTAGCACTCTGTGGAAAGATGAGAAGAAGAACAGATTTTAAACATGCATTATGTTCAGGGTTGTTAAGAGACAGATTTATGCTGAGAAATGTGAGAAATAGAGAGTTATATTCAGCCCTGCTGAAGCTATTATTAAAACACAGGGTGACGGTAAAGATTATTTTTTACGAATAGGCAAACTTTGAAAGTCCAGATTGCTACATAACTTTTCCTTTCCTTTCTTAGGGGTGATACAAAATAATTCAGACTTAAACAATGTAGCTCTCGTTTCTATCATCCAATAAAAAACATGTCTTCCTCAATGTTAAGCGCCACCCAAGTGGCTGCCTGTTGCCACAGCTCTCTCTTCTTTGTCTGTTTCTTGTAATTTTTTCCATCTATTTTTCATCATCTTTGAGTATGAAGTGGGTCATTACTTTGTATGGCTGATTTGCTCTCATGGACACCAAACTGGTTTTGTCTTCAATTATATTTTTACTACTTTTGCTCCTGTGTTTGTCTGGAGATCCTACATGGCTGCATTGTTTACATATGATATCAGCTGTTAGCAGCCTGTAGCATGTCAATGCTAACCAGTGCAAGGCCTGATGTTTCCCCGCAAGGTGAGGAGAAGAAGGTGAAAACGGTGTACAGGTTCTAAGGTATGAGCTGAGAAGTGACAACATGGACCTGTACTTCCATCCATCGTTATTGGGAACGCAAGATCTATCTCCAGTAAGATGGACAAGCTAGCAGTGCTAACCCAGCCACAGAGGGGATACCAGAGGGCAGATTAGCATCATTTTATTCACAGACATGGCTAACAGAGCGAATATCGGACACCAACACCTCACCCCACCTCTATTCTATTCTATTCTATTCTATTCTATTCTATTCTATTCTATTCAGCTTCTTTTGTATAATATGAGTTGCATTATAATTAATTTAAAGTGATATAAAGAATACCTTAATGGCTTATGTTTTTTAATGGTTTGATTTCATTCTTTTATCGAAAATCAGTGTTAGGTGGCACTCTCAAACAGATTTACGTGTATAAAATAAGATTAAAATAGGGAAGTTTCCCCAAAACTTTACAAATTTTTTTGCTAATTAGAGTTGTTCAAATACTTAAACATTTTTGGGGGGAACACCTGAAGTGACTGTTTTGTGACTTTTTTCATTTCGATACAACATAGACAGAGAAAACAAAAGCAAACACTGAACAATATTGGCAGACGTTAAACATTTACAGTCTCAGGTGAGTTCCACAGTCATAATTTTTGTAAAGTATGTCTAAACTTTGTAATGTTTTTAAACGGTATGAAGTGGATCAGACACTCCTCACATCCTGAGGTGTCCTGTGTCCATTTTCCCACCTTTTAATATACAAATCTTTTCTCAATCTCAGCAGGAAAGTCATTTTTTCCATCTCATGAATTTCTGTAATGATTTGAAGCCAATTTTTTACCGTGGACAAATTAGCCTGTTACCATTTATAAGTGACTGTTTTTTTGGCAGCAATAATGAATATTTTTAGGAGATTCTTAGAGTCCCCTGATATGTCTTCTGGCAAGTCACCCAAGTAAAGAAAAACAGAGGAATCACCAATCCATTAATTTTTTTCAGAATATTCAGAATATTTAATTGAGAGACCGCTGCTATGTTGAATACATACCAGACACTTACTCTTGGTTTCAGTGTATTACATTACCTGATTGTGAATGTTCCCCGCTGCACCTCTCCTCCTTGTTGAATTTGTGAACCTGACAGAGAAATAAGCCATGACTTAGACAACACCAGGAGGAAACACTAACCCAAAGTAAAACCCTTCAGATTACTAAAACACATACATCTTTATCAGAAATATTCAACATTTTGACTTTTAGATAATTTAATCTTCTGACTTTTTCTGCCAAAAAGAACATTTTGCTTTTCTGGATCAAAGACAGCCTGGCACAACCTTATTATGGACAATATCCCGAATGAATCTATTTCTTGTTTGTTGCACTCCTTGCTGGGCTGTTTTATCTGCCCTGGGCGCCATCATTTGAACACAATGGACCTCAAAGGGCAACCTTTGTCTAGCTTCTATTCTTATTACTTCCTGTTTTAATGAGCCTACTGCTGTTTCCATGAGCACTACTGTATACCTTTCTAAGCCTCTGTGAATGATGCCTGACTGCAAAAAAATAAAATCTTATTGAGGGTTTTTGTCTTATTTTAAGTAAAAAATTTTCTTGATTTAGTTGGAATAAGCCACATTCACCTGACCTGTCGAGTCTGAATTGTTTGTAACAAGTGAAAAAACCTGCCAATGGAAAAAAAAATTGCTTGAAAATTTGCTTGAAACTGGAATAAGGTTTCAATACAAGTAACTTTTCTCTTGTTCCATTGGCAGATTTTTTTAACCTGTTACAAGCAATTCAGACCTCATTTTTCTCTTTGAATAACTGAAAGTATGATTTTTTTCTGCACTGTTCAGGTGAATGTGGCACATTTTAAGTCTAAAAAGAAATTTATTACTGAAAATAACATCATAACATTTGATTCTTTCTTATTAAGATTTAAGGCATTGAAAAAAATCTCTCCACAGTCAAATCCTGTTGGAAAAATGTAAAGTTGTGAAATGAAAGAGTTCTTAATATCTGTAATGTAAGGTTGCATGTGTAGGGAGGGTTAGTAAACAAACAGATTGACCCACAGCTTCTACAGATTGTAACAGAGATATTTTTCTGCACTAAAGTGCAAACTGTGGTTCAAGCTTTTACTCTATAGAGGGATTTATGCAGCCATGTGGTGAGTCATTCTGGTGTAATTCAGAACCCTTTATTTATTTCTAATGTGCATTAGCGCTGGTTTGACAAACCATACTTTGCAAGGCAAATAACAACTTTTATGTTATCCAGTAAGATGCTGCCCAAATGAGACTTAATTCATCAAGAAGGAAAAATAAAATTCTTGCTCTTGCAGTTTTTCTGGACACTTTCATTTTTAATGGATGAATGATGCGTTGTGTTGCAAGACAAACACCTAACACGATGGATGCCAATGTTCCTGATGATGCTTTTCTGCAGACAGAGAACGTCCAGCACATCCTGTTCGAGGTTACAACAGATATGAAGAGCCTCTAATCCTGTTATAGAAGATTTCTCTGCACCTCCACATGCTGCTGACAGAGCAGCCTGCTCCATTATGCAACATTATATAAGCCCATCAGACCACAGTTGTCACTTCTTGTGTAAAAAAATAAATAAAATCAGTCTTTTTCTTTCATTTCTGAGTCACCCCTCCCAGGTCTACAGAGCATCCAGCGCAGAGTACACAGGATTAAGACAGCACAAACACTCCTGATGACAAACATTGCTGCCACATTGAGCTGATTACAGCTACATGGTTTTCCAAACAGATCTGAAATTAAGTAGACTAAATCTGGAAAATACTTGAGATTTATTTGGGAGGAAAAGGTAAACACAAGCAGCCGTAAACCTGCTGTAGGTCTGAAGTGATTCAACAAATACTGCTAACTTAATTAGACAATGAGACGGAAAATTCAGCACGCAGCCAAGTATTTGGTTGAGTAGGAGAAAATGTTGGTTCTAAGGAAAAATGAGCCATCCTCTAAAATCCTCTTTTAGCCTTCATTTCTTTAAATACATAAAAGTTTTTCTCTTTGGATAATTTTGTTGACAGTATCATCAAATCCCAAACTTCTGTTTCCTGCTTTAAAAAAAAAAAGCTTGAAAAGAGGATTGCTCTGTTCAGTTTGACATTGCACATTCCAGGTTATCAGGTTGACTTTCGGGAATGGGATCAGTCTCCTCCACGTCTCGGGATTCCCGCTCCCAACGAGCAGGACCGAGGCTTTAGCAGACAGATGCCAGCGGCTGACTCACCCTGTGCACACATCATGAAAGAGAGCAGCGAGCTAAAGCGGCTCTCTGTGCAGCTTTGTTGGGGTATAAATAGATCTGGCGCCTGGCTGTTAGCCCTCACAGGCCTTAGCGGGGGATCCTGGGGTTTAGCCGTAGCTTAGCATAGTATGACGTTATTGGCCTCGAACACAGCTGAGAGCAGCGACACACCTGCTGTGGAGAGAAGTGTGCACGCTGCTGAACAACAAAGCTGGAAATCTGCACGGCTGCAGGCCCAGTCTTTAGATCAGACTTTGAATTATTTTTTGATAAACTGGAGAGTTCAGTCTTTCATTTCATCACCAGGCTTGATGAAGAAAAACAAGCTGAAGTTATCCAGGTTTCATGAGAGTGAAAAACTAGAAAACTCAGAAAAGCACTCAGAGAGCACAGACCTCCACCAAGCATACTGTGATTGTGACACAACATTTTGGTCAGACTTTAATGTTATACTCCCTTTCAGCAAACTGTCTGCTACGATTTGGTGTTAGTTGCAGGTTTGTAAGTTAATTTGATGACCCAAGATATATTTCATATTTCGGATCCAGAATATTGCCAGGATCTGGATCGTACTTTCACATCTGTCAGAAATTGTGGTGACCTTGTTTTGTTTTGTTTTGCAAAGCAATCCAACCATTTATCACAGAGTTATATACACATATGGTGAAAACCGCCCTATCTCACAATCATAAAGAATCCTTTAAAAGAATACTGGATCCAGGCAGTGATCTGGATCACCTCCAAAATTTAATCACTTCTTCCTTATCCCATTTTGAACATTTCCTGAAAATTTCATCAAGATCTGTTCATTACTTTTTGAGTTATGTTGTTCACAGACAAACAAACAGACAGACAAACTCTCTGTGTAACACTCAGGGATCTCACCTGGTTGTTGTTGTCCAGGTGAGGTCTCTTTATGGCGACGAAGTGTCGAATCTTCCTGTGAGGAGAACAATAAATGCATGTTAGTGTTTTGTGATAGCTTAAAAAAAAAGAAGAGTTACACCTTTGAGTTGAAAACACTCGTGTCTCACCCTCCTTGGCCCACCACAGGTGTTATCTTCACGTGCTGCTGTATGCTGTCCCCTGACTTCTTCCTGGCGTAGTAAATACCCTGCCACTCCTTCACAGACAGAACAAACCATCAGGATGTGACACTCCTAAGAAAGAAGAATAGATGAAAAGAAGGACTGCTCACCTTTCCTTTCTTGATGCAGGTGTTGATGGTGTCGAGGAGGTCCGCTCGGTTCTTGTCGCTCTTTGGGAGTTCGGTCAGCTCCTTACCCATCAGCTCCCCCTTGTGGTAACCCATCATGCGTTCAAATGCTGGGTTCACGTACTGTAAAGACACCAGGAAGAGGTCAAGAATAACAAAGACTCATCCTAAACCTTTAAAAAGTACAAGCTGTCTCAGATCCAATGCATACGGGGTGAATATCTGTTTTAGAATATGGGCATAGCCTTCATGACATCACCCATTTGTTTTTGATATAGCGATCCGAAGCCGTTTGACATCAGCTGCCATGTTAGAAATGCTGGTTCAACCTCGATTTGTTTGTGTTAGGATGAGACAAAGAGTCTCTTTGCAGACAGCTACGGGGTGCCCACCTGTCAGTCAAATAAATCATGCCCTTAAATGGGCAAAACTCGTATGTTCAGTGAATTCGAAAATAAGACATTCTGAAAATCCAAAAAATGAGCTTTGAAAATCTCAAACACCTGCAGTTTTTTAACACTTCTGCATCACCTTTATGTTTTTCAACCAGAGACTGCTTCTTGGTTTTGCGGTGCCTCAGTCATACTGTATCCTACAATGCACGGTGCTACCGCTGTTTGTCCATGCTGGTGGCAGGTTTTGGTGAATTACCGCCATCTACTGGAATGAGTCGGCATTACAATTACTATACAACAGCACTAATGTTACGTTCTGTGAGATAGAAACATGGGTAAATCTCATCACTTCCCGTTGTAAAGAGGCGTTTACTTCTACAAATTCATTTAAGCTCATTTAAACCACTAATTCACTATTTTAACCATGGATTTTAACATGGATTCTATAGAAGTGGTTTTTCCATCAGCTGTAAAAAAAAAAAAAAAAAACCTTCTTATTTATTTTCAGCAATCAATATAACTTTTGGTGTAAGATTAGAAATCAAGTATGATGACTCTGCTATGACATGATTAACAAAATAACTAAATGCCGAGATCTGGCCAGAGTATGTGTTGTGCATTTGTAAAAAAGTTAAAAAGTTAAAAAAGTTAAAAAAAAAACGACATTTGTAGCTCTGCTTCTCAAAACAGGAAACCAGCATATTAAACTATAAAACAGACCCAAAAGAACAGCCATACTATTTACTGCACGCTAAAGCAGTAGCAGTAGTAGTAGGTAGTATGTAGTGCCTACTACATACTACATACTACATTCACATGTAGTATGTAGTAGGAGTTTGGAAAACAGCCCTAGTGAAGAGAAACACTTTGGTCAATGGTGGAACTTTGTTGGGAAAGATCCTGAAAGTGGGTCAGAAACTGTAAACATTTTTTTGACGTTAACTCAAAAGATCATCTGAGCAGAGGTCAAAGGGGAACTCAATCTCAGCTGGAAGGCACAAAGGAGAAATGAGGGTTTATGTGAGTGCTCTTTAGTGGGTGCATTTTTTGACATTCATCCCAACAAAAAGGATAAATGGAAAGATGTTGTTTAGAGTGAAAGTATAGATTTTAATGAGATACTGAAGCATGACTGAGCCTTCACCTGGATGATGTGATCCTCGCTGGTGATCTCCACAGCCTCCTGACTGTGCTCCAGAGCAGTGAAGACAGAGTTACAGGCCCTGAGGAAGAACAATCCACAGCAGCTAATGTTTAATATCTCTGAGCGTGAGCTGTGAGATATGAGGGTAAAACATGTTTTCTTTCTACCGTACCTGAGTTTAAACTGGCAGCGCACCTCTCCGTGCTCGATCTGTATGAGCTCATTGTAGCAGGCAGACACACTGCTGTTCTCCATGAACCTCTGCAGTACGAGCGAGGTTAAGTGTTTGGAGGGGAGAAAGGGGGAGAGAAATGAGTCAGGACTCACTCAGCAGACACTTGTTTTGTAATCTCCTGTGTCATTTTCACACCATCAAACATAGCAGATAATAAGAGCCTCTTTCAGAAGCATGAACATGTTTCTATTTCTGTGTCTACAATCCCTGAGGGGCTAAAATAAAAGCATCCATCAGAAACAGTTTAACACATCCAGTCTGTTATGGCACAAAGTCACAGGTTAGGGGACGTACTCTGCTGAATCCGGCACAGAGGAGAGGAAGGACTGACGGCTCCTCCTGGTCGGACGCTCTGCACAAAGAGAAAAGTTTTAAGAGCTTTTCAAGCCTAAACCTCAAAAAAGAAAAAAAAAACAGACACAAGGTGGAATCAAACTTACTTTTGTGGCACAACAGCGAGAATAACCGTGTTTTCTGACGGCTTTGTGGCTCGGATCAACCTGCAGACAAAATAAAATATCTTGAAACTGTCATCTATTTCTCAGACTAATTTCACAGGTCGCAAGTTTAAATTTCTGAGCGACAAAGGTGGTGCTCACCTGCACACGGTTTCAGCCTCAAGGTAGCGCGAGTGTCTTCCATCGATGACGACGATCTCGTGGTGTTTGTCCAGGAAACATTCCACAGCAGAGTCCGGCGTCCGCATGATGTTACACCTGTACCCTGCTCGGTCACAAGCCCACCAGAAGGCGTCGCTCTGGCTGTCCTCTTTGGCAAACACCAGCAGGACCTGAGGAGACCCGAGGGAATAGACAGCGGCCCTGGTTAGACGTTTATATCTGTGCCAGCAGAGCCAAGTTAACTGCTTAGACAGGAATTTCTCCAGAGGGGCAGGCATCCAAAAGTGAGCATGTTTGACGTTTATAGGTCTGATGTAGCTGCCAAAACCTCACAAACACTTCATGTGCATCTATAACCCCGACCAGGGAGATATTAGGTTCATGCTCCAACAAAGTGGAACATGTGTGGGAAATTACTGAAAAAAAAGGAAGAAAATACAAATCTTTGGGAAAAAAGTCTCAAATTTGTGAGACTAAGATGCAACTTTTATGAGAAAAAAAACAAGGAGATTTATGGGAAAAAATAGCCAATTACTTTGAAGTAAAAAAATTACAAACTTGTGAGACTAGAAAATTTCAGATTCTTAAGAAAAAAACACAAATTTGTGAGGTATAAGCTGCACATTGACTGTAAAAAGTTGCTTGTTTGGAATTGAGTCCCACCTTTTGTCAGAGAAAAAGTTGCAAATTTATGAGGAAAAAAAAGACAGGTTCCTTTAAATAAAAGTCAGAATTTTGTAAAATCAAAGTAAACTTGTAAGTGAAAAAAAAATCAAATTAAAGTAAATTAAGTCATAAATTCAAAAATTTAAAATTGTAAAGGTAAAAAAATTGACAAAAAAGCACATTACAAAATGTTGCAAATTTGTGATAAAATAGTCAATAAAATGTGAGGTGAAATTTGCAAATTTGTGAGAAAATAGCCAATAAATTGTGAGGAAAAATTTGCACATTTGGTAGAAAAAAAGGGCAAATTCATGAGGAATTGAGTTGCAACTTTTGCCAGAGAAAGGTAAGATTTCTTTCAATAAAAGTCACAATTTTGTGAGAAAATTCACATAACTGAGAAGGGGGCTGCAATTTTGTGAGAAATTTAGTCTCAAATCCTTAAGAGATTTAGTCACAAAGTTTCATTTAAACTGTTGCAGATTTTTGAGAAGTAAAGATGCACATATGAGAGAAATAAGTTGATTTTTATGCGAAAAGAAATCCCCAATTTTTTTTTTGTTCAAGTTGCAAATCCTTGAGGGATAAAGGTACAGTTTTTTTGAAAACTCTCTTTTTTCCCCAACAGGATACACAAAAAGTGGTTTAGCAGCTGTTAATTTGTCAGTTACATAGAAAAAGAGAAGATATGAACAGATATATTTACTTTTCTCCCAAGAACCCAAATTAGATGAAAAGAAATATGAATATTTGGAAAGTTTCACCAAAATTCCTTGGCTCAATATTTACTCCAACATCTCTAAAAGGAAATAAAACAAATCCACTTGTTTGATCGTCTGTCTGAGTGAATCTGATCCAGTACATCAACCTCACCACAAGTCTGAGCAGAAGACAGACTCTCTTCTCTCACACAACTTATCTTTGGGACCTCTTAAATTTCATTTTATGTTTTTTTCTAAACTTAGAGCAGTCACAGACCCCTCGGGAAGGGTCTGTCCTCTTTTCTTTGAGGAGTTTTTCTCTGAGTATATGTGGATTTCCTCTCACAGTCACATGACAGAAACAGCTCAGGGGGGTTGAACACCATGATCTGTCTGTAATTGAAAGTGTGAGCTTGCATCTCATTTTCTCTCCTGTGAGAAGCTCAAAACCTGTGCGCGACTCCTGTTCGCATTCCTGCATTAGATCCGCAATCACTGATTCATACATGTTTTTGATCCACATCGAGATCTGACTGTGAACACACAGCTGACCTTTGGTTACACGCTTTCATGCACACACACACAAACATGGACACAAAAGCATCTGGTCTGCAGCCAGAAGAAACAGCACTCAGCCTGCTTGCAGCAGCTTCACCTCCTGACTCTTAGCGCACAACAAAGGATAGAGTGACTGAGGGAGAGGACAAAGGGTGAACAGAGAGGAGAGACATCAAGCTGTGAGGGTGCACAGTGTTTTTTATGTGGTTTTAAAACCAGTGAGACAGGATTTCATCATGTTTCTAGGAGCTGGACAGAAAATAGAGTGAGCTCTGGTGAGTGTGTGTGAAAGGTCCACACTCTTTGATCCCGCGCTGGCTTGTGTAACCACGGTGCTAACATGTGAAATTCCACACACACAGCACTCAGATGACGACGCTGCAACCCGCACACATCTCTGACCCACCGACCAAATATACCACCAAAGATGAGCCTGCAAGGCGGCGCTGCTGGTCTTAAAAACCCATTAATATCTGCTCAGTCAAACACAGAAAACAGACGGCTGCAGTCTTCACATGATGTCTGTCTGAAACACACACGCCTCTGAATGTAAATCACGCGTAGTAACACACTAATGGGTGTCAGTTCAAACATTTCCAGGGATGAATAATTTAGATTCGTCATGTGTTTGTAGCAGCATGGTTGCCTCTACGGTTCCTAGAAAAGCGGTGGAGTGTTGGCGCCTCATCCCTGACGGCTGCTTGAGTCACATTCCCAGAGTTCAGAGGTTCATCAGTCATGTTTGCACACCAAGAACAGATGCTTTCAAACACAGACAGAAACCCCAAACACTGAAACACAACAGTGAGGAGTTAGACAATCAATTGAGAGCCTAATGAAGCTCAGGACTGGAACCAGCAGCCACTACATCAAGGACTTCAAAGACACATATCCAGTAACAGTTATGGCTCTCTCAGTGAGGTGTTTCAGTATCTAAGAGGTTAAAAGTCTTCAGGACTGAGAGGCAGAATAGTTAAAGTCAAAGAAATCTACACGCTCCGTCCAGCAGAGCGTTTAATCTCCCTCTCCTCATCTCTCTGAGTATGGAAACACATCCAGCAGGAGGCTGATGCTTTAACTTTATTGGGCTGCTTTGCGAGGGCACTTTGAGGGTTTATTGGGCATGATACGAGCTCTTAGAAAGACTTTTAATGAAAACCTGCTCCGTCCACCTGCAGATTCCTGGAATGATGTTATTTGGCATGCTGAATAAGGATACTGTAACTCTGCATGCACATAAGCAGCATGCCAGGCCGGTAACGTCACCACTTGGGAGCGGGAACTGAGCTGAACTGAGAAACATTTGGAGACGAGTCAAACGAGTGCAGTAAAAATCAAGGAAAATCACATTTATTCTAACAACGGCCACTTTTCTTTGAAACATGCTCACTGCAGGAGGCTTGAATGTTAAAAATACTGTACCTCTGTGTTACAAGCTGTAGGCCATGTCAAACAATAATCATTGAGTGACAGGAAAGATGTTTTATAGTTATGATCAGAAGTGTTTTAGGGTAAAACACACGCAACACCTGCATCCTCCTTTCATGCTGTCTCTAAGGCCATGTCCACACCTTGCCAGGTATTTGGGAAACTGCATATATCTTTACACGTTTAAGCCTGTCGTCAACATGAAACCGCTGTTTTATTTACATCACTGGAAACAATGTTTTCTGAAAACTACGGCCAAAGTGAAGATTTTGGAAAACTCTGCTTTCGTGCAGCAGCCAGGACACTAAGTTTTTGGTTCTCAAATAACACAGTTGAATAACGGGGCTTCATCCTGATTGGATGGCACAGGTTTTACATCTGAAAACACTGCCAAAAATGGGACTGGCATACTTTGAGCCACACTCAACGGTGGATTTGCCCAGTGCATGTGGACGAAAGTATTTTTAAAAACAGTATGAGGGAGGATATTTGTTTTTGAAAATACCTGGCTACGTGTGTACAAGGCCTAAATTTACCAGGGTCATATGCTGTTACTGGCTGCGTTTCCATGCAGTCATTAACCCTTTCATATTCAGAATACTAGCAATAACCTGGTTGCGCAAGGGCCATGTGAACACCAATAACCCCTTTAAAATATCCCCATCCAAAGGAACACTGATTTGTGTTCTGCCCATGTTCTGTTTGAAAGGAAGTCCGCCGTGCTACTGCTGTTGTTGCTGCTGTTACCATAAGCTGCGTTTCCACCAAGCAGTCCGGGTCGGTTCAGTACAGTATGGGACGGTTTGGGACAGTTAAGTCTGATCCCGTTTGCGTTTCCACAGCAAACTGTGCCCTCTCGTGGTGGGCGGGGTGTAAGCTGGATGCTGGAAGCCGCAGCTAAACAATAGCGCGACGCCGTAGCAGCTTACCCCACTATCAAATCCAACAAAGAAGAATACGCGACACAGTAAACAAAGAGCACAGATGGAAGACATGCAGCATTTCGTCCTCTCTGTGATTTTCATGTAACTCTCTGTTACAAAGTGCAATCAAGCTTTGTTTCAGAGAAGTCTCTGTGCTGCCAGGAGACATGCAGCCGCTGTCGGGGTAAGTGATGATTCTTTTGACCAATCAGTGGTCTGCAGTGTGTTGCTCCACCTCCCGAGAGCGGATCGGTTCAGTCTGGCACCCATACGAAAGGGTCCCAAAAAAGTGGGACGGCTCGTCTCGGTTTTTAGGGATGCGTCCCGGGATGAGTCAGTGGAAACGCCACTAAAAGCGCACCGTACCGAGACGAACCGACCCGGACTGCTTGGTGGAAACGCGGCTATAGATACAGCAAGAGGAAACAGAAATGACCCACATTGCATCATGATGTTACCCGTGCGTTGCTGTTTTGATTGGGATACCATGTACAAAGGAATAATCCTGTTTTCTCACGTAGGTAAATGGATTATTCTGAATGTTCCAGAAACCAGGATATTGACTTTAACCTGGATATTGACTGCATGTAAATGTAGCTACTGATGCTCATTGGGGTCTGTATGTTTTGGGGTCTTTGCTGCTACTTTACCTGCCTTAGGTTTTAACTTATGCACATAAAGAGGAAGGAAGGTGTGCTCTCCCTGCCGCTGACATTTCATTTTCACTCATTTAAGAGAAAGAAGGTGTACTCCCCTACTTTAACTGTACTTTATATACAGTTATCAAATAGAAGAGGTGTGCTCTCCCTGCCCTGGTTTATCCTGTATACCCATAGAAAAGAATGAAGGTGTCCTCTCCCTACCATTCTTTACAAATATAATCATGAAAGAGAGGGAAGAAGTAGTGTGCTCACCCTGCTTTGGATTGTCATGTATGTGCATGGAAGAAAGAAAATGTGTGCCCTCCCTGCCCGGGCTTCTTCTGTATGCACATGGCAGAGAATAAAAGTGTGCTCTCTCTGCCCTGGTTTTAAATACTGTAGTCATGAAAGAGAAGGGAAGTGTTTTTTTCCCTTCCCTGGCTTTTAAATATTGTTAAGGAAGAGAAGGAAGGTGTGCTCTCCCTTGACTGGTTTCATTTGCATAGTCATGAAAAAGAGGGAGGGTGGGCTTTCCATGCCGTGGCCTGTTGTGTGTACACATGGCAGAGAACAGGTGCACACTCCCAGGACTCAATAAAATGAAATGTATTAAAAATAAGTTGTTGCTTGTTTTTGTAAAAGCTGTCAAGACAGAAATTAAAATCTAAATCTGAATTTATGTTTGACATCCTTTACAACCTATTAAATGCTTTCTTTCTGTTAACTATTCTTAACAGACAATGTTTTATGCCTACATGCACAGGGTAAGACATTCATGGTGCTCTGCTGCAACCATTTATTGAGAGCAGCATAAGTCTTCTATATAACAAACTTCACTTCCTGTTTCTTAGTGACATGGTTACAGAGGTCACTCTCCTTCAGCAAATAATGTAAACAAAGAATTTATTGTTTAAAAAACAGCAAGTGCTAGCACTCGACAGCTTGACAAAAACTGTTTACCATAGCATGTTTCATCCCTTACTGTGAAAATAAAAACAAAAGTAGGGGTTAAATTCATAGAAAACCATGCAAACAGGAAATGTTTGATCTGTTTTCAGTTTCTGTAGCCACAAGACCCCAAGCTAAATAAACCATGACTATGATGGTATCAGAGGCTGAATTATCTTAAGTTTTTGTTTTTATTAGTCTTTGGGTTGGCCTATTAGATTATTCCAGCAAAGGTAACCAGCACCAATTTTTTAGGGGTCATGGGCTGAAAAGTTTGGGAACCCTTCTTCTCAAGAAAAATGATTTTAAAAAGAAAAATGGCCTAATATCCTCTGGATTATGTACTTATTGTTGTTGCTTTTAAATCAAGATGCAGTGAAATGATTCTGACTCATCAGTTTCCCTTTGTTTATATGCAAATCTGCATCACAGCATTTATAAAGATTAGACAACATTAAGTGTCCCAACCTGACCATGAGGTCAACCAGGTGAACGGAAGAATGCGGTGTTTACCTTCACCTCACTTCCCTGATCACTTCAGGGAACTCTCCGTTTCTCTGTTACATAAGGATAAACCTAAGCAGCACACGGCCTAATCCCCTCACCGGAGGATGAGCACACTCAATCCCTGACTCAACTCACCCTCAACCTGCAATATTCACAAGCTCCTGGAGGGAAGACCAGATCCCTGCAGGACTGAAACCTCAGAGACACAACAAGGTGTCTGAGGTCGGCATGAGGTTAACACTTAACATGAAAACAGCTTCTGACTGGGAAGCAAAAAGAAGAGTGTTTTAGAGACAAATATCCAAATTCGATCCCTATTTTCCAATGTAATAGTCTCTTTTCCTAAAGCTGTGCTGTGTATTTTTGTTTTTCTTCATGCATTAACTGTAAATAACTCCAATGATTACATCCTCACCCATGAGGATCTGCAGCACGCATAATACTCTAATCTGGCAGTATGCATGTTTAAAACTTACATCTCAACACTGCAGATGCAAACTGACCTCTGTGCATGCTTTAGTTTTTGCAGTATGTGCAGAGTAAAGATATTCTGACAGCTTAATCTTCAAGACAAATAAAAGTGCATACATTGGTATTTGGGTTCACTGTGGAGCCATATCTTTTCATAAGTCTCTTAAAATCACCAGGGTATGAAAAACCTGGATGAAATCAGCTGAAATTGTTCTATTTTGAAGCATATTGTTCATTTAATTCTGCTGAAAAGAATTTAATGCTGCTTAAACACACTTACAGAGTTTGCAAACTGAAGAAATACGACTTTAGACCATCCAGGTAGTCTAAAATGTACCTCCGTGTCGTCAATCAAACCCATTACCGAAAGCTATACACGTCATTGTGTGTGTTGCATGGAAAAGTGAATTCAAAGACGATAGGATCAGTCAATAAATCATACAAATAACATGCATCCAACTTGGTTAAATGCCAAAAATACATGACTCTTGTTCTTGTCTGGCTAGAAATCACACAAAATTTAACCAATACACTCCCTTAATGGCACAAATGTGACCCCAGATACTCTGTTCCTACCTGAATCGGTTCCTGAGTCAGCCTCATTGGTCCAACACATTCTTCTGTAGAAGAAACCTGCAAGAAACAAACAAGACTGAGTGTAAATCAGAGTTACAAGTATAAAAAACAAACACCAGAAGAAACAAAACACAGAGCTGGGAACCCCTTCTTACCATTTTGCCGTTAATGTCCAGAAGCATATTGGCATGTTGGTTGTTTTCATGCAAGACCTGTTCTCTATTAATCTCTTTTCTCAGCTTCTCTCTCCCAAAAGATGAGAATCTCCTCTGATAACTCTGAATTAACTCAATTACCTGCAGGTTGTTTCTCTCTATGCTGATGATACAGTTATTTACTCGCAGCGTTTGCAGCAGAAAGCGGAGCTGTCCTCTGCAAACAGGCATTAGCCAGCGAGCACAGATTGAACTCACAGGTTTACCTTCATAATCCCTCTGCTGGAGCATCACAATCTGAGCCGTTTATATATGTGTGTGTCGGCTTATTTAACCCTCTGCGTCACGCCGGTGTGAATAAGCAACTCAGCTCCATGTGTATCCTTTGTACAGATGCTCGAACACACACATGCTGGATCAGCTGTGCAGCGTAGGTGCAATGTTTGGGAATTAACCACCTGGTGTCCGGTTATTTGTGCTCAAACTGTGAGAGTGAGTCAGTCTGCTGATTAGACGGTTTTAATGAGAGCTCACTCGTAACCAACACGGGAGTGGTCTCAGGAAAACATCTGTGTGGTTTCCCCGGCAACAAACAGGGAGGATAAAGAAAGAGGGGTATGTGGGATTTCTGCTAATTCTGCCGGACCAGGAGCGACGCACACAGCTGTGTGAGTAAGACAAGGTGAGGTGGACAGGAGACGGTGACTCAGACGCAGACACACATCAGTCTTATTTGTCAGTGATAATTAGGCTTAAAGGTGAACACACTTCAACCCACATGTAGGCTCCTATGGGCTCAAACGTCACCAAGAGCTGCACTTAAGGAACAGAGTGGAACTAAAAAAATACAGCATTAGTCAGGGTGAAAAATACAAATATGACAAAGAGTCTGAAAAATTCCAACTGGGTGTAAATAAAACATTTTATAACATGTTAGCATCATGAGGTCATGACAACATGCCAACAACAAGAAGTTTTGAGAAAATGTTTTCAAATGTTAAAAACTGCAACAAAATTCAAGATGGATATAAATTTGATTTGAAAGCTTAAGAAGACGAAAGGACACCACTCTCATCCTTCAGTACCTTCAATGGCTCCCCAAACCTGACCGAGCTTCATAACCGCAATATCTAGAGGCCCTGTGATGGAGTAACACCAGTATCATTTGATGAGAAAGAGGCAATGGCTGCATGGCGAGACTGATGGTTGATTTGAAACCAGTTAACAAAGATGATCATTCTTTTGGCAGTTAGAATCTGGGCAGTTACACAAACATTTCACACATTTTCTGTGTCTCAGAGTGCTTTTTTGCAGTGATGGGTTTTTAAAAATACACAATACAGAGTGCATAATTTAAATCGTTAGAATCAGGACCGAGGGTGTTTGCAGCACTTCTTACATCAAAACGAATGCCATCACATTGTGAAATTTGAAGTCATGTGTTCCTCTATTCTGAAGTTTCAACTCAGTAAAAACAATTTTCTTTAATCTTCAAGTACACTTTTTATGAATGAACATGGTTTTATAACATGTGTTCATAAGTGTCTGTCACACTGGAACTCAGATGACCTCGCAGTCTAAGTAAATGTCCACCCCATGAGGTTCGGCCTTGAGCAGATGGCCAGGCCTGTGTCCTGCGTCCTGCATGTCATTCCCCTTTCTCACCCTGTTTCCCCTCTATCCACTGTCCTTTCCTCTCTAATTAAATGCACCACATGCCCCCCAAAATAAAACAAAAAGCTGTGAAAGTATCTGAAAAATTTGATTGCAGTTTTGTAAATGGATTGTTTTGGTGTTAATGACTCAAATTTTTCCCTTTCATTCATTTTCCCTTTTATTTACATCTTTAACAAATTGATTATATCTTTTAAAAGTAAGTTATGTATTGACCCAAAATGAATTCAAAGTGGTTCCAAAGTATAAAGACTATAGTGTTTGACTCCGGCCTCCCACTGTGCTCTGAGATTTATCACAGGTTGTAGATGCTTTACCCACCACAGGACACTGTATGCTAAAACGAGCATGCTACCCTTAAATTAAAGGAATCATACACACTGGATGACTCTGGTATACAATACTCTTTCTGACTTTATCGAGTTGCTTGCATTTATTATTAATTTTTGTTGTTTTTTTTAATCAGTTTTATTTACTATGACATGTGCTGCTGCCCCTCTTGGCCAGGTCACCCTTGTAAAAGAGGTCTCGATCCTAAAGGGTCTTTTATCTGGTTACATAAAAATAAAAAATAAAAATATAATTTTGCAACTTCTTTAAATATTCCACTTTGAGAAATACAGCTGTGAAATTGAAATTGAAATGGAGAAAAACAAAATTTTCTTTTCTTTTTTAAAGTTTTATTGCACTCTTAAGCAATTTATTGTAGTAGTTACGACATTAGACAATTTATATCAAAATTTGGGTTAAAAACGTAAAATTGATGTAAAGCAAATAAGAATAGTAAAAAAAAAAAGTATGTAAAAATGTAAGAGTATGTCCTGGTATACTTGCAAAATCGTAGGTCTTAGCTTTTAATATCTTTGCAAATTCTTCACAAAAGGGGCAAGATTCAGCTGTCCAGTAGTTTTCTAGAGCTGGGACTTGGACCTTCAGATTCATTCTGATCCCGAGGACATGTTACACACTCCAAATGATGTCCAGAGGTGTATGATGTTTCCTGTATGAGAAATTACTAACTCTGTTTCACTTAAAGACAACAAAGTTGGACATGGAACAGAACAGGAAACAGCGATCACTGCCGAAAACAGCAGATGGTGGAGGTAGAAGCAGGCAGAGGTTGTGTTTGAAGAAAGTGCCAGAGAGGACATCTCTTCTTAAAACAGGCTTCAGTAATCTAATGGAGCAACAAGAAGGGGAAGTATTAAAAAGATTTAGGACAGACAGACAGGAGGTGGTCTGAACACTCATGAATCAAGAAAACTTCTGAGAGGAAGGTGAGAGTAAAGGAAGAAATGGATCACAGAGATGTGTGACAGCGGAGATTTGTTGTGGAAAAAGTAGTAGAAGTGAAAGAAAAAATAGCTTCTTGTAATCTGGCTGGATATTAGAAAAAATATGTATGATGTTTGGCAGTTTTGGTGCAGTTTACTCATGTTTTGTGTCAGATAGAAGGGATAAGCTGTTAGCATCTCCACTATCTACTGCACAAACTTTTTCACATTCAGATAAAGAGCTGAATGGAGTGCTTTATTTAGAACTCAACAATATTTTGCAGCATCCATACAAAATTCAAGCTCAAATGCTGGAACTAAGATTGAAAACAAGCACTGAAATTGACAAAGGTTAAAACTTTCAAGGATTTGAAAAGGTTGCATGAGTTGAGATACAAAAATGTATAAAAATTAACACTCACTGAATCAATAAAAAGTTAAATAATAGGGATAGAATCTTGATTCTCCCCGGTTTTTGGGGTGCCGATTCGATTTATTCTTTGTCTAATCTTTAATCTTTGTTATTTCCAATTTTTGCGATTTTTAGTTAATTTTTCAACACCCCACCAGGTGGAAAAGCTGAATTATGGTGATAATCTCTAGAGACTATATCAAGAGCCAAAAATGCATACCATGAGTCTGAGAAAAACATTTTGCCCCCTGCTGGAGAAAAGTGGTACCTTTTTTTAATCCAGTTTATAAACAAAGACTGAAATGAAGGATTTAAATTTGATTTTTTTTTTTTTCACAGAGGATCCTGATTTTAATATTGTAGAACAAAAAAATCCTGATACTCAAGTGAATAGATTTTTCTCCCAATCCTTTTAAATAAAACCATAGATGCAAAACAGATATTTTCAAAACAAATTAAAAACTTTGACCAAAACTCAAAGACTTATTTCAGTGCCATTTATTTCTTCTTCTTCTTTTTTTTTTTTTTACATCTAGAAACCCCACCAAAGGGTAAATCTACTTCATGGTAAACCATGCAACAGCTGTTCAGATAACAACTCTTACTCTGAAGATGTCAGAGTAAAATAGGGATTCTTTTTCAAGGAATCTTGTCACACTCACAGCCTCTTCACTTTGCTTTTCTTGGTGGTGTAAATGTTAAATCTGAAGGTTGGATCTGAGCTGAGTTCACCCACGTCAGCGTATCATCTGATTCAAGTGAGTTTATCATGACTTCACCCAGAGCAGAGAGAAGTCTAAAGAAAGATAAATGTGTCAGCGTGCAGACTGAAGCTGACCTCAGGTCTGTCTCTGGTACAGAGGACTGCCTGTGCTGCTGATAAAATGAGGCCACGTCACAAGGATGAGTTTCACGTAAGACACCAAGGCCGAGCTGTCAGAGTGATGAGTAATACGAAGCAACGGCAGCGTGGATTTTATCTAAAAAAGAGCCAGATGAAGAAGGAACTGAAGATTCAGTCCTGAAAATGGACCCACCAGCAGGACCTTGTTCTGATTTATCTAAAATAAAATCTATAAAAGTAGGAACTCAAAATCTTCATGCAGCAGAGACAAAACCTCCGCACCAATGTCTCCACTTCTGTTGCAAAGTTTACTGATTAAACTTAACTTTATGTCATTCTTGATTCCTTCACAGTCTCAGTTTCAAAATAAAAGTCTTAACAAGGTCAAGTGTAATTCAGAGAAACCCCTTCCCCCTGAGAGCTCAGCTCTTTCTGTTACTTTAGAGATGAAGTAAACAAACACGTCATCTTCATCATCTGAGATCACTATAAACACCTTCAAACAAAAACATCAAACATGGAGTAACTCTGTTAAGTTGAATACATTCAGAAGAATAAACCTTGACTTTAAATGAGTTTAAATGTCAGAGTGGGTCTGTAGAATGAAAGCTTTGTTTAATCTGTTTCATAGCACTGTGTGTGCTGTTTATACAATGACATGAGGTACCTGGGCCCAGCGCTGTAGATAAAGGTTTGTTTATACGTGGCACCTTCAGAGCCAAAGTATACGAGTTTTACTGAAACAATAGATCGAGCTAAAGTGACTCCAGAGGTTTATAAAGTAAGCATTTAGATCAAGATTTAAGACGGAGGGGGTTAGAACTTTGGAGCAGCAAAAGAGACACAAAGTAGGGTTACTGCTCATGTTAAAAGGGTAAGAAGCCTGCTGGTGTCCTAATATGTATTAAGTTAAGCGACTTCTTTCTTTATTCCATCTTAAATCCTTTAATCAGTGAAAAAACTTAACCTGAAGATGATACACTCTACTCCACATTGTAGCAGTTTGTTTTGGAAAGCTGGAATCATAAGACTTCATTATTTCAGATTAGGGCTGCAACGACAAATCGATGAAGTCAATAAAAATTGATTAGTAAAAGCGTCAACAATGTTTTTCCATGATCGCTGCACTGTGCTGCCCCATTACTGTATTGGTTTTTCTTCAGTCATTCTGTCTTCTTCCTTTTTGTTGAATTATTTAGCAATTAGTAACTAGCTGAAGGTGCATTACCGCCACCTACTGGACTGGAGTGTAGATTACCTGGGCTGCTGGGCTGTACGCGTCACATGTAAACAGATCAGTGTGGCAGAGGAGAAGCCGAGCCGGCAGGTGAGGGAAACAAGTAAACACAAGAATAATGGCAGAGCTGGAGAAGCTGTTTGTCCAAAAATCCCAGAGTTTGGGAGTGTTTCACACTGCTATTATTTGAAAAAATTACCTTGGATGGCACGGCAGTAAGACTGCAATGATCCAGTACTTAAAACGCAAACATGTTGGGCTCATTGACGACGAGCTGAGGAGCTCAACAGTGAGGCAAGGAGCTGCAAAATCCCACATACACTCCTTCTAAATGTTGTGAAATGCATGTCTTTTAGAACTCATTTAGTCTTTTTATTAAATCGTCACCCTGTTTGAAGTTCATTAAACTAACGTTAGCATTAGCGTTAGCTGCTGCAGATGGTGGTAGGGTAGAGGGGGTTTACTGTTTGACCTGCAGGTGAAAGACAGAGGACACATTTTTATTAATTTCCCTTTCCGGCCCACTAAGTTTTTAATCTGATGACTTAACAATATATTTTCTGTTATTTTGCCCATACTGTTGATTCTTTAAGTGACAATACATTCATGTCATTCATGATCTTTTTTTCCTCTATTTGATAAATCATAAATATAATCGTCAGAGTAATCGATTACTAAAATAAAAGCAAGTTGCAGCCCTATTTCAGATGCACCTGGCTGCGATGTGTAACATTTGCTCCACCAGTATAAAACTGTACCCAAGGTTAAAATAGTTAACTAAAACGAAACTGAAAACGAAAACTGAAATTTAAAATACATTGCAGTTAACTCAAAATAATAAAAACTAGAAAAGAAAACAAAAATAAAAAGTAAACTATAACTGTATCTTGTGTTCATAAAACTAACTCTAACTGAAATTATAGACAAAATTTCCTTAGTTAGAGTTTTTGACAATATTAATAGCCTTCAGAATTTAAATTAATCAGACACATTTTCCCAACCAATTTTAGACAGCTTTCGGCAGTTGTCAGCGCCGTACCGCACCATCATAGTGACGTACTGGGACGTGCTTGTTTACTGCACTGACTGGCTGTGCTCTGTGCTGCGACAAAACGTAGGGGAGCAATGAATCAGAGCATCTGTAATAGTTTCATTGCATGTGAGTCTGACTTTATTGTTACAGAGTTCAAATTTCTAATTATTAATGCTCATATTTTACTGTTTTACATGATCTATGTTTATATTTGTTTATTTAAGTTTATATTATTTTCTTGTGTTTAAGGCAGCAGCCAACATTTCAGTATCAGCATTGCCTGAGCAGTGAGCACTGTAATGGACTAGAAAATAAACAGTATTACAAAATATTTATTCTGACCTTTTTGAATCCTGCACCTGGTTAATAAGGTATGAAAAAAACTAAAACTAAACTGAAAATAGACTAAAACTAAACTAAAACTAAGCCGTGTTGCAAAAATCAAAACTAAATAAAAACTAGAATGCCCGCTCTAAAACTAATTAAAACTCAACTATAATGGAAAAAAAATGTCACAACTAACTAAAACCAAACTATAATGACAAATCCAAAACTATTTTAACCTTGACTGTAGCTCAGTCTATCTGATGAAAATCTTTATCTTTGGTACAGGATGTCATCAGGGACACCGTTGCAGGGTGGAAAATCCAGGGTTAACCCAGATGTTACCTCGCAAAGAGAAAATTGCAAAATCACACATCACACACTTGATGTCGTATTATGCTGTGGCAGATGGAGTATTGCTTGCAAAGAAAAAAAGCTGGTGTTGCATGAATTTGGCTTGAAATTTCACCAAGAATCTGTAGCATCCAAGTAAATTTCAAGAAGAGCAACATATCAATCAACACTTATAAACTTATTGTTCAGTTGACTATGTGCTGTGAAAACTCAACTGTTCATGTGCCACAATGTCAATGTTTTTTCTTACATAACACATTTAAAAAAAATATCACAAAAAGGAGAAAACTAAGAGCAAGGAAACATGACTGAGCAGAATAAGAATCCAGACTATGCTCCTTTGAGGTAACTTTCATGTAAACACACACCTACAGGAACTTCTGTGGAAGTAAACACGCGTCCCGTTCCAACATTCAAACCATTTTCCACTGCAGAGTCTGGACGACGTCTCTGCACTCACACATCCCCCTCACAACCAGTTGCAAGAAATAAATCTTAATTTATACTTTTCACAATCTCATTACTTTGCTTTGGTGGCTGTAATGGATGATTTTGAAGCATCAAAACTAGATAAACACAAGCTGGTAAAAAAGATGCTTTAAGTTGATTTTCTTCATCATCTATAAAGATTATACCCTGAAACTACTTCCTGCTAGATATGACAAAATCTGACAAACCGGATATAGTTAATCAAGTGTTCATTTCCTTTTAAAAAACTGTTTTATGATCACTGAGATTTCGATGATGTGGAGAAAATGCTGATTTACTTTCCAGACTGTAAACTCTCAGAGTTAGTATTTGTGTTCAGACACCCTGCAGGGATTTGTGTACAGACCACCAGCATCAGCTCCTTCACATGGCGCTGCTCACACTGCTCACAGGACTGACCAGAGGGGTACACAAACAACTCCCAGACACAGAAACACTCACACACACAGGGGCACAATCGGCATCCTGGCAGTTTATGAGGATCCTGCAGGGAAAGGCAGATGGTTTTAATAACAAATGGTATCATTGATCCTGCTTCTGTCACCAGAGATGGAGAAGGAGCAGCTGACTAACCACACACTCAGACACACAAATAGCCACTCTCTAAACTACTGAAAGAAATCTCTGAAGGTATAGTTCATCAGATTCAAATGGGATTCACACTTTCTATGAAGCTTCCTGTTTCATTTTCTGCTCACTAATTATCCACTTGAGCCAGAAAGGACTCATATGTGAGAGAAAAAGAGCATGGGAGCAGCAGAGCCTCTAATAAAAGTATGAAAATAAGGCTCGAGTTTATCAAAAACACATATTCAAGACTGTTTGATAAAGCAAAGTTCAAGAAGAGTTGAGTAACAGTGTCAAAGGGTTGAAATAAAAAGTTATCATTATTAAATGTGTTTTAGTTGGAAATCTCCTCCAGATCTGGTCCAGGCCGGCAAGGGTTAATGTGTGTTTGAACGGTCTGATGAGAGGATCATCTGCTGTGTGACTTCTTAACAAAACACAGCTCTATCCTCTGGGGTTCAATCATAAATATCAAGAAGTATCTGTTCACATGCTCCCTCATGGCAACACATGGACACAACGGAGGAGCTTTATGGCCTGAAAGCCGACGATCCGCTCTCCGTTTAACACTCATTAACAAAGTTTACTGGGAGATAAAAGAGTTTCTATTTGTGTCTTGAGCTTTTCAATAAAAGATAATGTGAATTTAGGATGTGCGGGTTAATCCCTGACAGGGAAAATAAAGAAAATCTTGGCTCATGCAAACCAGATGACACACAGACATATACACACACACTGTCCCTGTTTGAGGTATCCGACACTTCACACTTACTTTTCATCATAATCGCTCATTTGCACTTTTAATCTTTCATGCAAACAGTTACACAATAGTCTGTTTGGTGAGTCACATGTACCAGCAGCAGTGTTTTAAGTGATACAAACACTTTCATAAAGGGAAAACTTCCTGTGCTGTCTCTGGTCCAATCAGATTGCTTGGTTGGACCTTACTGTTGTGTAAATACTACAAAGAGTGTGATGAGTGATTTCTGTTGTGATTTTGCACCCACATCTTCTCACAACTAGACTACATAACATTGTGCTCAACCCTTATAATGTTAATATTATGCTTTGGTACACTGAAGAAGGCATTACAGTAAGGTTTTACTCCAAAGTGACCTCCTAGATAAGGTGAACTTGTGTCACAGCACATCTAGATTTGCATCCGTTGTGTTGTTTATGGTAAATTAAATGAAGCAAGGCTAGTGCTAAAGTTATTTACCGATAACAGCCTATTAGTTATGATGTGATCTTTAGGAAGTAAAACAGCAGCAGTCGTGGAGCCAGGAGGAGGCCATGACCATCCCTGGAGTCTGTATTTCAACCACAGCTGTATTATACAAGAATATTGTTTCAGTGACATCAACCATTTGTTTCTGATGCTGAGTTTCGAAGCCTATTGTCGGTAGAAGCTGTGTTGGAAATGTTGAATTCAACCTGACATTGGAGGAAAGTAAAAGTAAATAAACTGGTGAAGAGGGCCACCTATGTCCTGGGCTGTCCTCTGGACCCTGTGGAGGTGGAGGCTGACAGGAGAATGATGGCCAAGCTGTCATCTCTGAAGGAACAAGTCTCACCCCTTTCTAAAAAATGTTTACCATTGCAGTCTGTGCATATTTCTTTGTATTAGGGCTGGACAATTAATTGGATTTTAATCGTGATTTCAATTTTGCCATCTGACAATCATAAAAACAATATAATTGAAGAAAAACAATTAATATGCCACACAGTGTAGATGTATGCAAGTTCCTGTGCTTCATAGCTCTTCTGTGTTCCATGTGCAGCCACAGCGAGTGTGTGTGACTTATGTGTATCAATAATACTGTATGTGCCACTTGCTGGTTCTTTAAAGTTGTGTTTAAATCAGTACTGAAGTTTTTGAATAAATGAATAATTGTGTATATTAATTGTGATTTCAATATCACTTAAAATAATCGGGATTCTTATTTTTTACCATAATCGCCCAGCCCTACTTTGTATATTGTTTTTTTTACATATTTGCTGTACATATGACACTTATTATATTATTCTATTTGATATATTCTTATTGTCATGTTTGACTACATGCTTTTTTGTTTATTGTTGTAATTCTTTAAGTGTCCCCACTGAGGGATGAATAAAGGATTATCTATAAGCTATTTAGGCTAAAACTGTATTTTAGTACCAGGATATAAACATGTTTTTTGTTGCTGTAAAGATCTGCTCCTTTTAGTTAGTATGTATGTGGTTTGTGGTGTTTCTGCAGGCAGCCCCAGGTGGAGACTTGAGGAACTGCAGTTTGCGACTTAAAAGTTGCCTCTTGGTTTCAACAAGCTACTTGTTGCTACTTAGAATATCAATGGGTCATTTTCTTTTGTTGGTACTTTAAAAAAGCCATCTTTGGTGATATCCTTATTTGGTTTTAGTTAATGTGTGAGCCATTTGATGCACTTTAAAAAGAGTGCAACACAATAGGGTGCACCAACAGTTTTAAGGGCACAAACAAAACATTTGTGCAAAGAAGGCACTTTAGCAAACTTTTTTTGTTGTTTACGAGAGATAACTATGATGTTTCAACCAGAAAAAGGGGAAATTTAGTGTGTTGTGCCAACCCAATGCAACCAAGAGGGGATGCGCTTCTTCTTCAACAACTAGGCCATTGTGCACACACCACTGGTCCAACACCTGTTGTGAAACTCTTATTTGGTTATTCATTTGCCATTAGTTGATCCATCAAAAACATAGAGTGCAGACAACTCACTTTATTAGGTGAGGGTATCAGTGGTTCACCTGCACTTTAATGTAAAGTTACCCATGTGGCGGTTGTAAAGAGGACAGAAACAAAGACAAGACAAGTTAAATGACTTCTCCAGTGTCTTTGGACAAATATCTTCTTTTTAGTCTGCAGTTAATTTAGTTCTACAAGTTTAAATGTCACCACTCTGTTGTGCTAACTTTTAAGGTTGATTTATACAAAGACACAACATTTTTACTTCGATTCTTAATTTTAGAAGTTCAATGATTTCTAGAGGAGATTATCCTCCCGAATTTGAGGCTGTCATGTGTACGTATGGCAATCCCTGTAATAGTTAATGCCCCAGTTTGTGAACCCCATTCATAAAATGTCCACCCCATAAGAGCAGTTGCACTTTGTGCATAGGACTGGGCTTGCAAGTTCAGAAAATAGTCATCACATATTGTTTTACTGTAAAGTTTGCAGTTGTATGTGGGTGAAAAAGAATTAGACAGGATATGATACAGTTTGTTGTCCCCATGGGAAATTTGTCTAGAACTCAAGAGCTGCAACACTTTAGGGAATATCAGGTCATTAAACTTCAAAAAGCCTGAGTTACATCCTCTGACTGCCAAAAGACTGTTTATTTGTAGTTTGACTGCAGGGGGGAAGGGATATAATGAAGCTTTAAAGCATTAAATATTTTACTTTTACAACTGTAAACTGTCTGAAACGATTATTTCTGAACTCATGATCATTCATCTTTGATTGGTTGCGGCTCTAGCATCGGATCTTCAGATTTCAGAGGTCCCAGCTGACTGCAGGGATTGACTGACTGATGAGGGTGGAGAACAAGAGCAATGATTTTGTGTCAGAGCTCCCCATCAGAAGGCTCAGGCCTCCTCCGGTAACAACAAACAACCTGCTCACGTGTCACCTCCCCTCAGTAAACCCTCCACAGCCTGCTGTGCATAATAAATGACCTCCTCTCTGTTGTTGTTGCTCGGTACCTTGACGCTGGTGTGGCTGGTCTGCGTCTCGGCCTCGATGCGGACGTGTCCCCCGCTGTTCTCCTTCCGATCCCGGTGAGAGTTGTTGCGCGTGTGCCTGCTCTGGTAGGTGATGACGGAGGGGATGGTCTCGGCCGCATCGCTCTTGATGAAGAGCCCGTGCAGCGTGGCCGCGGTGCCCTGAGAGATGGTGGTGGTCTGATGCGGGGAGTTGGATTCGTCCGAGTCCCGACAATAGATCACCCCGCTCTGAGAGACGTGGATGCTGGGAGCGCAGCCCATCACCTACGGAGGCAGATCCCGGATAAGATACGCGTCGGGTACCACCTTCCTGCCGTCCACACAGGCGGATGTGTTCTCCGGGCATCGGCTGCTTTCTCTCCGGTGTGAGCGCGTAAATTTCGGAGGGGAGCCAAGCTGGGTGTTTGATTCAAACGTCCTCCACAGATTCCAGGATCATTTCCAGGACAGAAAGGTGTTCAGGATCTCATCTAACCCTTCCTGATGGCCTGTACCACCCGCTGCACGAACTCATACATGGACTAAACCACCTTCATCACCTCTCCGCTCTCATCCTCAGTCACAAATGCTGCATTTAAGGCCCGTGGAGAGTATCTGGATTTATGAAATCTCCGTTTCTCCACTTTCTGCTGCCTGTAGATCATTGGCTGCAGTCCACCCCCTGTCCTCCTCTCTTCTCTCAGCCTCCCTCCTTCTCTGTGACATAATATCACTCCCATCTCTTCATCATGACCCTCTGATCCCCCAGAGGCCATGCCCTGACTCCAAGGGTCACTTAAAGCCTCAATTTGCAGCTTAATGACTATGGAGGTGAGGAAAAAACACTCAACTTCCTCTCACCTTCCACTGCAGATGTTATTTAACAAAGATTACACAAGCAAAGCAAGAAATTAACACACACACATGTTCTGCTGCAAACATGCAATCCTCTGTTAGGGTAACCTCTGATATCAAAGATTATGAACCAATAAAAACCACTTCTCCAAAGTGTTTGCAACTCTTTATGTCCTGATAATGGTTGGTTATTTATGTAACCATTAAATGTAAACGAATAGAAGAAACTGTCCAATAAAGAGAGATTATTTTCCCCCTTAGTTGCACCAACATCTCTGACAAATCTTTATCATTACACTAGAGTTACTGATGCTCATTTCAGACACTAAGCCTAAACACAAGACCTCACTTTGCATGATTTTTACAAGATACTCAACTATCAATAAAAAAATGACACATACAGGCCAGAGATGGAAAAATTTGAGAAAAATGGACAGCAATTCTGCTCCACTATGGATTTATAGCACTGTTTGCTACCTAATAAAACAGTTTTTACAAGCTAGAGTAAATGGTGATAAAATATTAATTGATCTTTTGAAGCTATAATCTTCCCTGATGAGTAGTTTAGCCACATGTTTACATATAACAGTCACAAGGAATTGAAATAAAATGAATAGACCGTGACACTGCCAAGGACTAGCAAAAAAAAAAAAAAATGAATTTGAGAAAATCTCTCCAGGTTTGTAGAAAACTTAAGCATCTTTCAGCCTTTGTTTTTGTTTTTCTCTACAATTACAGCAGCTTTACATTTTATAACAAACAAACAGACTGACTTGAAAATTTCTTAAGTGATGTAGCATGCTTTTCAGAGAGCCTTGATGCCTGATTGAGCCTCTGGATACCCTACCTGCAATGTACCCTAAAGAAGAAAGTCGAGCATTAAGCTGAAACAAAAGACTTATACTCTTCCTGGCAGGTGGAGGAGACCAAAACTGAGCTAAAAGAGTAGTTAAACTGGAATCCAGATCAAAATTGCTGGTTTTGCCTTTTACCTGCTGGACTTTTTCAGAGCAGACATTAGACACCTCAAAAGCAAATAATTTGTTGGTGTTCTGTTTAGAAGTTGTTGTACTTTCCTTCAAAGCTTAGGTTTTATTGTACATGCTCGTTACAGAGGTTTGTGGACTTCAAAGAGGGTAAATTACTGATAAAAGTCCCCAAAGCTCTCTTAATGCATAAAAAGCGATTAAATCATATTTAAATCTGAACATATTAAGAGTAATCTTTTTGTCACGCCACATAAACCCATGATGAAACTTTTTTAATGATTAAGCATTCTGTATCATAAACCAAAAAGTGAAAGTGTGATCCAGTTTCAGGGATAGTTTTGGAGAAAACACTGGTTCAGCAAACCATGAAACACACTACATGTACAGTATAACAAAGCCAGAGCAGTGTGGATTTGGTAAAGTCTAAGTGAGTGGCACTAGAGGGACTGATCAGTCTCACTCCATCCACGTTTACTGCAAGAGTCTCTGCTGATTTATTGACTCCCCTACAGATCCCTGGAGACAGATACTTTATGTATAAGAGCAGGGAGAAAAGCCTTACATATTCTATGGGGTCAATGCACAAAGTAAAGGAGGCTGAGGCCAAACATTAAGCTGACTGTTAAAGCAAAAATAGACTTTTCTTCTGAGGGATGTTGTACTTGTACTCTAGTGCAGTACAGTTCTGAAATATGGCGCTTAAGCTTGAGTTCCTGTGATGTTTCTGATGTTTTTGCCCTGCATGTTTTTCAGATGGCACTGCTCTTGCTTTCTTTTGCACTAAAGTTGCATAAATAAAATAATGTTAATGTGCTACTTTATGTTAAAATAAGAGCACTTAGAGCATGCATCCAACATGTTCAGCACTGTCAAACCTGCTGTGTAAACTGCACACTGCCCCCTGGTGGCAATGAGTGCACATAATCAAACATAAACTGTGTTAGATCACCATTTAAAGCAGCAAATTCAGGAAAAAGAAATATGTAATATCAGTAAAGTGACAGCTGACTTTCAGGGCTGTTAATCTAAAACTAGAAATTTATTTCAGACAGTCTGGGAAAGCGCTTGAAATCTCGCAAAACAACTGTAAACAAATAAAATCTTATTAAATTATGCCATAATCAGCTATGATGCTTCCCGTTTCTTAGTTTTTCAATCATAATCCAGCACTAATTTATTACCTAGGCGTGATTTAGACGACAAAAACAGAGAAACAGTTGATTTTTTTAAGCGAAAATGAGTTTTTAATTCAGTTTCAAGCTTCTGTTAACCCTTTCCTCCACTTTACATCTATTTATTTAGTCATTTCATCCTTCATTAATTTACTGACACATTATCCAGTCAATGAGTGGCAAGTTCACAGTCATTATGAGTGGGAGAAGACTGGGTGTGTAGTTTAAACTGATTATTTCCAGCATAAGCAATGAAAGGTCGGTAAAAGTTCAGGAGATTTAAGCCTGAAGCACAAAGAAGACTCAAACAGTATGAGCTCTTACCTTTCGTGGTCCGTTTGAGAGTGAAGTCTCTGTTGTCAGTCCACTCATGTCTCAAAGAAACGATGTTTTAAAGTTAAATTAAAATAATAAAAAATGTATCGTAAATGTGTGAACTTCAAAGGGGAAACACATACTCTGAGTAACAGTATGACAGAGTTATGGAAGTCGTACAGGTACTGGTCGCTGGAAAGTTAGCTTAAACTCGGCCCCCAAACTTCCCCATGGGCTCGATGTCCGTCAGGCCCTAGTGTCCTCTACTTAGACCACAGGTCGAATGTTGAATAAAAAGATATCAAATGCACATTATCACCGTGTCCATTACTCTGAGTGCACTTTAATAACTCCAGAGCATCGATAATACAAGTTAACATTCAAGCTCTAGTCCTTAGCACATCCTGCTTATCAATCAATACGAAATACTTAAAAACAACATTAGTTACTATATATATATATATATATATATATATATATATATATATATATATATATATATATATATATATATATATATATATATATATATATATATATATATATATCCAACAGGTTAAATTTTCTCTTAAATAGTACCAAATTTAGTATTGTGTGTTATAAGTACCAATTATAAGGATTGTACTGTTGTAGCAGAGTTTGACACCTTAATTGGACTGTTTCATTTGACTCTGTTTCCTGTGATACATCTATTACTGGAGGTTTTCTTGACAGTTGAGAACTTTCATAGCTTTCTAGGTCCCCAGAAATTTTTTTTTAAAAAAATCAAATACAATTATATATATATATATATGATTCAACTAGATGCATTTTACAGCAATTGATGTCATATTATGCAAATTCTTTCCCATAAATAAACACAGAAATAAATCAACTTACCTCGTAAATAGAGTCATGACAGCCTGTTGTATTGTGGTCAAACTTTTCAGTGACCAACCTAAAAAAATATCTCCAAATTGTAGGAAACTTCATGTGTTGGGTAAAAGAGTGTTGAGTTGCTTTTGTTAAGGTGTGTTTCTTCCTTATTTGGCGTTTGTTGCATTTCTTGTGTTTTTTTTTGCTCTCTGGGTTACATTTTTGAATTATTGCAGGCTGGTGCTTGTATATTCACCAATGTTTCTTAAGGCTATAGTTCTTGGTTCCTGTATGTCTGGTTTAAATACCCTCCTCTCTAATTATCCTCCTACTTTTCACCTGTGTCTTGTGGCACACCTGTGTCTGATTAGGTGTGACACAAGACACAGGGCGGGGATTGGGTTTTATTGTGTCATTCATTAGATTTACCTAGATCTATTTCTTTATTTGCTTCTTACAGCTAAATGGTTTGTTTAGCCCTATTGATCCCCAGAGAAGCCAGAGAAGTTGTCAGGTTAATAGAGGATATAATTCCTTTGCAGTGTTTGGAATTGGCCAGCAGAGGGTGTGAGAAGCACAGCAGATAAAATACACTCAGGTTCATACAGCCTGAGCTTTATCTGCTTTTTAAATCTTGTGGAAGAAATGAAGTGAACGTAACAAACCAATGAAATAAGGAGAATTGACCAGATGGGAGAAGATAGCCTCTTTACCCAAACAAAAGGTGAGTAATATGAGCTGAGAAAAAGTGCTTTTAAAAACAAGTTCCTGTAAACTGACACTTATGAATTGCAGGTATTAATCTTGTTTTTTGTTGGTTATATAAAAGCATAAAACCAGGAAAAGATGAAACAAATCTAAAGATGCTGAGTGCGTCTCTTCCGGTTTAGCAGCAGCTGGATTTCCGCCTCTTCTGCTCACCTTGCAGGATTGTGAAGCTTACCCTGTTATGACATAAGCAGGCCTTTGTTTTCATAAATCTGAATTATGCATGGCTGAACTGAATCTGCCTCACATACACACACATACTGCCAGCTTAAGCTACACTCTGATGCATGAAGGAGGCTTTCATACCTGTTTGAGCATGCATGTGTTTACACTCGAATGTTTGGCTGTCAAACATCACTTATTTGCATGCTTGTGATTTTAGATTTCAACAGGAAAATGTGAAATAATTTTGCAGATTCTGATGCTAGAGTTTGAGAAATCATCTGCATCTTGCTGCATTTGCTTTTTGTCATATTTGTCTACTTTATTCAATCATTTATGATAGTAACCTCGCAGAGAGGCTTGAAGCTAAGACAATAACAATGCTTCATTTTGTGACATTTATAAAAGTGAATTTACATAACATAGTTTGTCTACATTTTTTGATCTGAAGGTATACCTCTGCCCTTTTTGGGGACTCTGCAAAATTGTAATACACTTAGTCTTTTTAAATATATTTTTACAGTCCAATGACTCATAACAAACTCATAATAACTTCCTGCACACGACTCTCGCAGTGTATTAAGCTCCAAAGTTTTACCAATGTGCCTCTAAAAGTCAACTTTCTTTCTGTTGCATCAATCATTCAAAGATTTCTTTGGATAAATTGTGCATAGCACACATGAAAACCTGTGTTTTTTTTGTTTTTTTGCCTTTGCAGGATTTGGAAAGGCTGGGTATCTCATAGGGTCGGTTTGTACACACTCTCTGTTTGCAAGTTCTGCATAAAATTGCAAAATCTGGGAAGGACTTTGAGTCAGAAGTTTACTGGTGTCCACAAGCATTAGTAGTACTTGTTGCTTTACACAGGAAAACAATTTGCAGTGAGAGCAAAAGGGGAATAAATGACACTCCAGGAAGTCATATGAAGTCAGAAATATTGCTGTAACTCAGCCCAGGCTGTGAACAGAGGCAACGGCTGACATGGAAGCAGAAAAGTATTTCTAACCTTTCACACTAGAGGTCCCAAAGTCTGTCAAGTCAGATAACAAGAAAGTTTCAGGATTGCTTTTTGCAAGACTGTAGACTTTTGTTGAGAATACCTTTACACTGCATACTGGGGATGGATGCTTCAATTTTAGCCACTGTTCCCTTCTCAGGGACTCAGAGTAACTTCAGTAACCCTGAGCTCAAACTTTAGGATTGCTTTTCCCTGCAATAACAGGAAACATAGGGTACTTTAAATTTAGTTATTTGAAACTTGTTGTCTTGTTTTGTAATCAAATCAGTCACATAGATAGGATTGGGTATGTTTTATCTCTGAACACTGTGCTATCGTTTCAATTGGCTAAGAGTGTGAATCACTGCAGGGGCTAATGGCTAAAACTTCTTTGAGTTGTTTCAGCTTGTAACTGGAAAAGGGTCAAATTGGATCTGACATCAGAGGTTAATGAACCCAAGTTTCTGAGAGCAACTCTGAGCAAAGAGGGGACAGAAACTTTTATCTTAGTGAGGTGGTGTGGTTGACCCCATTGCAAGGTATGATGCAGTCTTTCGAAAGCCGTGATTGATAGTTGCAAATGGATGGAATCAAATGGAAACGATCATATAATTTGGACTGTATCCAGACGAAACTCAGCAAAACTAGATTAATTGTGACACAACTTCAAAATGTTTGAATGAACCGCATTCATTCATGGTCTTTTGCTGTCTAAGCTGGTTATCTTGCAACTTCATGTGTTTGGTTTTAATGGTCGAAGCAGACTCAGCTGTCAGAACTTTCTATGATTCATGGCATCCTTATAAAAATGGTTTTATTTGTTAGAACAACCAAAACAATGAAAGAAATGGATTAAAAAAGAACCTTAAAGCCAAACTGGATACAAAGCAGTGCCTGCTGTTGGCACGTGAAAGACAATAAAAGACTATCATGAGGGAAACTGGGTCCAGGGATCACAGCACAAGGGAAGAGGCAGACTTGGGAGCACAGTGCCCAACAAACCAATGAATAGATCCCTTTTCTTGGGCCCACAAGCGACGAGTGTGACTGTTCTGTGTCCGTTAGGAAACTGTCCTCCTAACATTCATTGTGGCTGTTCTTCCATTGTGTTGTGGCTTTTGCAAATTGTCTGACAACTATTGGCCACCGTTTAAAACACGTTGTGAATAACTTTAATCTTACCAAAGGAAATATCTAAGGACAATCTTGGAATTTGAGGAGTTCCAAGATTTTTCAAAGAATGACATCACTAAGAGCTACTAATACAGGCCCTGGGGTCTAGCTAGCACTCAACTGGCTCTCCTTCATGGGTATTCAAAACTTTAAGGCCTGTGTTCATTGTTTTGATTATGTTTTTACATCTCTGAGCTTGGATTTTGTAAACTGCCAAGAGCATTACATGTGTTTAACTTTAACGGGACAGCAGGCGAGAAAATGACTGAGATGACCAAGCTCAGATTGGCTCCAAATAACTGTCTTTCTCCAAGCAATCGAGATAAAAGGTGGAGGAAAACTTGAGCCATATGCTACTGATTAGCATTCCTGAATTTCAACAGCTGTTTTTTTGATGGTACAGTTCCATGAATGTTTTGATTCATCACTCCTTTTTTTTTTGTAACCATGTCACATGTGATGTATGAAATGAAACTCGAAGTTTGAGTCTTTTTCCTCTATCTGTCCAAAGATCCAATAACCCTTTCTCATCAAAAGCTGGAGATCAAGTCACAGATTAATCTTGTCTCAGCGTGTCTGACACGTCAGAGAGGAGGGAAGTGATGTCATTCAGAGCTCTCCTCTAAACCCGGACAGATACGATCACACCTGAACCTGGTGATCTTCTCACCTCTGCTCTTTTCTATATTAGTCTGAGCATTGAAGTGTATCAACAGGATATCTGAAGTGATAAGAAATGCAATTTTCCTCTTATTGAAATGCTAAGGAATTGAAATTCTACATTTAAGTTTTCATTTTGTGCAATTCCAGGGGCGTGTGAGAGCTGTTTGTCAGTGTCAAAGAAACCGTCTCAAGCAAATCAGGCTTTCAATATCTTGATATAAGACATTTTTCTAGACTTGACAGCTGAATGTGACTCATATAAGGTCTAAAAAACATTTTGGCTAGAAATAAGGATGTAAACGCTTATATTTTATTATTTGCAGTGTAGTCATTTTTTAAATATTTGGCTCAAATTCCAGGAAATTAAGCTAAATTTTGTTAGATAAAATGGTTTAATATGTACTAATCTAAAGCTGCCAATCGCAGAAGTGTTCCTCATTTCTAATAAGGACATTTTTGTCTTGACAGCTCCAGCTCCATGTGAATACTTCCTCCTGCATATTTTTAAAATCTCATTATCCAAAGTGGACATTTATTATGCCAGAGTCTCCTCAACTGAGAGATAATGTACAGGACTCCCAGAGAGGACACAATGGGATGCATCTAATTCGATGGAGCCTAATGAAGCTACTTTAGCAGCACTTAATGGTTCCGCTGTTCAACAAACCTCTCAGAGCTGAAATTAAAAGCTACCGAGTCCCTTGAGTGGCCGACATCTCTGCAAATACATCCAGAGATCAAATTTAAGCTCCTACGCACATCAATTCAATGAGGTAGAAATAGCTTTAATGAGCAGCAAAATGAGGAGAGTCTGCGAGTATAAAAAAAGCTCAAATATGATTTATAAAAAATACAATGCTAACATTTCAGAATGAAGCAGAGGCTGTGATTCAAAACAACAACAGTAAATCAGCTCTAATGGAAACAACAACAATTTGTTTCTGCAATTCTCACATGGTTGGCTTGATACAACTTCCTGACCACTGCATCCAAAAGGAGCTCTATTTGATTGAGATCTGGTGACTATGGAGTTTATTGGAGGAAAGGGAACTCATCGTCATGTTCAAGAAAGCAGTTTGAGATGATTTGAGCTTTGTGACATTGTGTGTTACCCTGCTGGAAGTCTCCATCATAAAGAGATAGACATGGTCAGCAGCAGCTACCTCTGTCTGCTCGTCTTTCTTCTTGTGTTCCTTATCTTTGTATTTGGGGTCTCTCTTTATTTTTTATGGCTCATTTGTTAGCCATGGACACCAAACTGTTTGGGTTTGGCATAGTGTTTTTACTTTTTTTTTTGTTCCTCTGTGTGTTTAGAGATCCTTTGTGCAACCATGCACTTTATACCAATGAGATTTCAGCTGTGAGCAGTCTATAGCATGTTGACGCTAACCAGTGCTAGGCCTGATGTTCCCTATGACCTGATTCCCAGGGGGATACCAAAGGGCAGAGTAGCATAATGCTATTCACAAACATGCCTAATAGAATAACACTGGACATTAATACCACATTAGAAAAATTTAATACAGGAGAGTGAGGCTGATCAGACTGGTGAGAGACCAGCTCAGTTCTGGACCCTGTGGAGGTGGCGGCTGACTGGAGAATGATGGCTCTGCTGTCTCCTCTGATGGACTTTTTTCTTTTAGTTGACATTAATCCTTTTAATTATATCTTCTTATTTTTTGTAATATCAACCTTCTTGTATTGGTGCCGTGGCTCTGAATTTTCCTTCAGGGATTAGTGTAGTGTACTGTATTGTATAACATCCCCAGCAGCAGCAGCAGCAGCAGCAGGCTGAAGCGTTGATCCAAGCCAGGATGGATCCATGCTTTCATGTTGTTTCCTCCAAATCCTGAGCCTACCATCTGAATGTGGAACAGAAATCCAGACCCATCAAGACCAGGCAATGTTTTTCAGTCTTCTATGGTCCAGTTTTGGTGAGCCTGTGTGAATTGTAGCCTCAGTTTCAAACCATACCATGTACAAAAGTCTCTTAAATCACTTTTCTTCTTCAATCTAATGCAGAGTTTGAGCTTCAGAAGTTTGTCTCCTTCATGTCTATATGCCTAACTGCATTGAGTAGCTACCACGTGATTGGCTGATCAGATATTTGTGTTAACATGCAGTTGAACAGGTGCAGCTGCTCAAGTGTGTGACACTGGAATGAAGACAGTAACAAAGATATCTTAAAACACTGTAGGACAAAGTTGTGCACTAACTCGAGAGACAATGCAACATCTATAAATCATGTTTAATTTGTCTGGTAATATCTTATCTATCAAGTTTGAAGTAGAGTCTTACGCTGCCTCTAATTGGCCTGATTTAAAATGTTCTCTGAACTATTTGCACTCTGATGTTCCAACTTTGGGACCAAAGAGGGACTAAAATAGATCTGTGACACATCTTTAATTCAATAAGGAACAGGAAGCAGCTTCAGGTGCATTGATGATCTCTTTGCACCATTTTTAAATCATAAATCATCTCTATATCCAACCTGAATTGCCATCTGCCTTCGGGGTCCTCTAATGAATTTCCCAAGTTTTGAAACTTGAGTGCCTACGCAGCACTAATCCAGACACAAACGTGTTGTTTTGTACCACTCACCTCCAGGACGTTGAATAACACCGTCATCCAATTTCTGCGTCTAAATCGACTGACCTTTCCAGCAGCCTGAGGCACCTGCAGACCGCGGGGACGGAGCTCAGACAGGTGGAGGATGAGCTCTCAGTGTCCTCAACTCCTGATGAAGTGTGGATGTGACTTTTTATGAATCAATCTGATCGTTGTTCTGAATTGATTAATTCTATTTCTGGTCCATTTCAGATGTATACCAAGCACTAAAGCTCTGTGGAATGCATCATATCTACACTGATGTAACATGCAATCTACATGTGTAATAATGGCATGACAATTCACTTTGACCTTTGACCTTGTGCTCAGTTAGCATCAATAAAAATAGATGAAAACATGTTGATGACCAGAAGAGCTGCAAGTGCAGGAATGGAGGCAAACAGAATATCCTGTTTCACTCTTTGATGAATACAGAGGGTCAGTGTCTTTGTTCTTGATCTTAATCTAAACTTTAGTTGAGTATAACTTTTTTCCTAAATCCTTTCTGAATAAAAGTAATCTGTTCTTATGTTCTTCTTGTGCTGCTAAACCTTGATGTCATAAGTCTCATGGTTGAGGATCCTAACCCCAACAAGCCGTATGTTTTAAGTTAGGATCACTTCAGTGGTGGTTGAATGTAAAGGGGCTGTGAGGACTTCTTAAGTGATCTTGAAGAAGTCTCCCTTCTAGAAATATGTCTGACTGTAATCTATAATTTCAAAATGAGATTATCAGTGCCCATATATGTTCGTAAATACTACATCTTAGCTTTCCTATTAGGTCGAGCAGGACTAGATTGATTAATGGCACATCAAAGTCTCTATCACTACACCGCTCCGGCTGATTAAGTTTAGTAGTTAGATTAGAGATCTGAGTTTTTCTCTGCTAAATGTATTTCTGGATTAGTTTTGTAGTAATGATGGAGCCTAAAAAAGCCCCATTTCCACCGAGCAGACCGGTACAGATCAGTAAGCAAACCATACCCCCTCATGGTAGGTGGTGTGTGAGCTGGATGCTGATAGCTGCATCATCCAGTAATTTGCTTTTTTGTGATTTTCATGTGGCTCTTTGTTACAAAGCATAATCAAGCTTTGTTTCGGGGGAGGCTGTTGGTGGGGAGAAGAAATACAGTTGCTGTTGCTCGGTAAGTGACAATTCTTTCAACTAATCAATGGTCTGCAGAGTTGTAGATCCACCTTCTGGGATTGGATCGATTTAGTCTGGAACTTGGACAGAAGGGTCCCAGAAAGTGGGACGGTTTTTCTGAAGAGCTTGGTGGAAATGGTGCTTAACTGTCAGACATCCAAGGTCAGAGGAGCAAAAGAAAGCAAAATAGCTAAAACACAGGCTGAAACCTTAAATGCTAAATGCTAAAACACTGGTTAAACTTAGAGTCTTTCAATAAAATTAGGTGCCAGGTTACATTCCCTCTGTTTGGTTGATGAGCACTGGTAGGACATAACCCCAAATCACTAACGTTACACATTACGGTCTTTGTCTTTGAGCACTGGGCTTCCAGTGGCGCTACATATAGCTGGCGGCTAAACTACGGTACAAACTTACATTTGCTTGTTGTCACGTTTCAAATCGTAGCACTACATCACTGTTGATACCTTATCTTATTGTATTGTATTTGGTATGAATATGTATTTATAAAAAAAACACAACTTGCTAAAAGCCACCTCACAATGCTGTGCGAGAGACTCTGGGCCACAGGGTGGCGCTGCAGTCCAATATAAACGGCTTTTCCTCACAGCACGTTTAACACAAATTACATTTTAATTAAATCTCATCTTTTCTGATGTAACACTTATTTTTAATCTTATGGTTAGATACCAGTAAACTCTGATTTTCCTCGATGCAAAATCAGCACTGATGCCCTTCAACTCCTCTGAGGGAAAGTGGCAGCATCCTGTCGTGTTAGCACGAAGTAATTTCTGATTATGGATCAGTTTTCTCTTTTTCTGATCAGCAGCTCTGAGACACTTTGCAACAAGATGACGTCGATTTCTGTGGTTGTAGCATCTTTACTCATCAACTGACTCTTAACTCGCCTGTCCATCGTTCTGGCGCTCTCGTCATAAACACGTAATTGGCTCAAGGAAGCAGGAAGGAGGGTTGAGTGGGGGTGGGGGTCTGAGCCCACAGTGGGTGACAGGGACCATGTCCGCAGCTTGTTCCAGGACTTGTCTCTATAAAAAGGCTCTGTGGTCTTGGAGCAGCTCAGTCTTTCTCTCCGCTCAGGTGCGTCCTGCAGACAGAGATGCGCGTCATGATGGAGCGCACGTTCCGGGAGCAGCTCTTCTTTCTGGTGTTGAGTCTGTCTGTGCTCAAAGGGGACTCCAGGTACATCGAGGTAAGACTTAAAGGGAAAAACGAATACTTCAATCAAACTTATTTAAACTTTGAGTGTTCTGAATTTCTTTTTTAAAGTCATCTTATGTTAAAAACGTTTTTTCTTTGCAGAACAACGAGATCTCAAAAGATGAATTATATTCATTTTTCAACCCGGAACTGAAGAGAGAAACACCTGAAGAGCTCATGTACCGTCGACCTCTGCGTAAGTCATGCAAAATGTGTAACTTATCTTACAGCTGATACCAAATAAGACAGAAAATTGATGGAAAGTGTGTTTTTTAATATTCATCTTGCATGCACACCCTGAAATATTATAGAAACAAGATGGAATATTAATCTTTAGTATTAAAAATGTTGCACTAATTTGATGTACCAGGATGACCCGAAAACCATCTTCTGACATCATATTTCTGTTTGCCAGCTTTATTTGACCTGGATAAATTTGCACAATCTTTCAAAAAAAAAAAAAAAAAAGGAATAAAACGATGCAAAAAGCAGAAAAACTCATGAAGCAAGAATGTAACATGGAAATATAACTCGTGTATTGTTTTCATTTGACTGTCTGTGTCTCAGGTTGTCTGGATATGGTAGCAGTGGAGGGTCAGTTCACCTTCACAGCTGAGCGTCCTCAGCTCAGCTGTGCAGCTTTCTTCATGGCAGAGCCAAACGAAGTGATCAGCGTGGATTATGATAATGTGGACATCGACTGCAGCGGGGGAGACTTCATCACGGTAAATTCATCATTTGACATTTTAACGTAAAAGTGCACGCACTAGTCCTGATCAGTGACACATGAGTGTATGAGTCATCTGTCATTTTATGGACTCTTACTTGTGGTTTGCTTTCATGACACCATTCTGAGGTCTGTTCCCTTCTTTTCCTAAGATTAGAATCACTTCCAGATTAGACAGAAAGCTCCTTTAACATAAGCAGTAGCTTTAACCTCCCATGCTGAAAAACTGACCCTCACAGCCAACAGGATGTTTCCTAAAAGACTCAAATGCCTCCTTTACTAACTCAGGAATCCTTCTTTAACGTCTGATTCAGGTGTTTGACGGCTGGGTGATGAAGGGAGAGAAGTTCCCCAGCTCTCAGGATCATCCTTTGCCTGTGTACGAGCGTTACGTGGATTACTGTGACTCAGGGTCTCTGAGGAGAAGCGTACGCTCCTCTCAAAATGTGGCTATGGTCTTCTTTCGCATCCACAACGCCGGCAGCAGCTTCACCCTGACGGTCAGGAAACACATCAACCCTTTCCGTAAGTTAGATTCACATTTTGTCTTGATCAGGGTGCAAATTTTGTCCTATGTTGACTTAAAGACTAAAGAAAGACAAACAATGTTTAAAATGTCTTGATTTCTTCCTTTGTCTTTGCACCAATTTGTTTGAATTAATAGTTTTTAAGCAGCTATAATTCACCAGCTCAGAGAAATGAGCAAAAATGCTTAGAATAAATTGTCAGAAAATCTTCGGCCTGGCTTTAAAAATCTTTGTCCACGTCATTTTTTTGCTCACACCTCAAACTACCAAAGGTTTGACTCTAGTCTTGACATTTCACTTCAGTATGTGGGTTTATTTGATAAGTAATGAGTGTACTTTTGAGTAGTTTATATTTTTGCCTGGAGCATCCATCCATCCATCCATCCATCCAGCAGATCCCTTGTAAACGCACCTCCTTTCTGTCTCTGTGTCTCTTCTCCCTCTCGTAGCGTGTAATGTCATCTCCCAGTCACCAGAGGGCAGTTACACAATGGTGATCCCACAGCAGCACAGGAACTGCAGCTTCTCCATCATCTACCCAGTGGAAATAGACGTCTCGGAGTTCAGTCTGGGACATGTGCACAACTACCCCAAGGTGAGAAAAGCATCACATGATTTTACTTATACAAAATTCATCCAAGTACTGTCAAATCTTGGCTTCATAGTCGAAAACTGCTAATATCAGTCAGAATACCTCAGAAATAGTCACAAATTCTCATACTTTTCAGGCCACCAGTCTAAATTTGACATCAGCACCAGTGAGGTTTTCTGAAGGATGGTGGATTTTTTTAATCTTTAAATATACACTTAACACACCTGATTTTTCCAGAAAGAAGTTATATCCAATGACAGAATGTCTGCTTATGAGTTCATCATGTCAAATGCAAAGGTGAGGAAACAATTGGTGAAATGTTGGATTCAACTACATGATCCTACTTGAAAATCAAGAGTTTGGAGCAGCAGTTTTGTATTTCCATTTCAATGACTAGTTCTGGCCTCTCTGTCTGTTGCGTTTGGTTCCATAATGAGCAGAAGTTTATCTTAAAGTAAAAAACAAAAGTCTTTGTTTTTGTCAGTGAGCAGACAGCAGGAGCTTTCTTTGATTACATTAAGATGGTTAAATATCACAAATGAGGAGGAGGATCACTGTTCAGATCTCCAAACAAATGTTCAATATTAAATCCATAAATCCAAATAATCCAATAACTTTAAAAGGAATGACAAGACCATAAAGATAAAGGAAAAAAAAAACAAGATCGCTAGGAACACAGTGGGAAGGAAACACAAGGACTCAACACCAGTAACGGAGGCAATTAGTCACTGCTGAAACAAATGGTGAGGCACAAAACAGGCGAAATAGGATGATTAACCAAAGGAAAACAACTCGAGGAGGCCAAATCAGTTTATTCATACAACAAATAAAACAAGGTAAGAGATATTTCAAACGGGAAGAGCTAACATAAATACAAAACATGAAGTACCAGGGAACAGGGTGAGAGTTGAAACTACAGCACCTTTAAAGTCCTGTTAGAAAATAAAAACAAAATCCGGTGTTTAAAAGAGTCTTAGAACAGGAAGAGAAAACATTTTTCTAAAGTATAATAATGATAACATGAATTCTTTTGGAAATGTGACTCAAAGCTCATAGAATAGAATAGAAAAAAACAGACTATTATTGATCCTTGTTAGGAAATTTGGCAGTTACAGCTGCAGAAAGAAAAACTAAGTGCAAAATGCAGTAATAAAGTAAGAAAAAGATACTCCACACTAAACATTTAGAAATTCCATTTGGACCCAAAAGCAACTTGGAAACAGTTGAAGTGAGGTTTATTTTTGAAAGGTGAAGTGGAGGGTGATAAACACAAGACCCAAGGTGAGAGGGAGGCCGGAGAAGGTGAGGTGTGAGGCTCAAGGCAGAGGCGTTTGAGAGTCTGGTAAGAGCTTGGCAGAGTTTGGGCAGGGGGCTCAAGGAGGCTCTGGAGAAAAAAGAAAACAGCTGCTGTTTGTCGAAAGTGAATCAAAAATGTAGAAAACATGAAACCTGCAGACACTTAAAAGAGCTCAGGTGAGTCAGCGGACATACCACAGGTGAAGTGGGAAATAATGTGGTACTGGACCTTTCTTTCAGGCCTTGTACACATGTAGCTGGGCATTTTCAAACATTGAATATCTCCCCCTCATTCGTGTTTAAAAAGACACCTGCCGATAAGTGTGGCTTGAAGCATGCCAAACCCATATTCGACAGTGTTTTTCTGATGTAAAACCCAAGCCAGCCAATCAGAATGAACTGTCATTCAGCTGTGATATTGAATGTATTGATCTATGAAACCATGAAACCAGAGTTTTCTAAAACCTTCACTTTAGCTGGAGTTTTCAGAATTGTACCTCCAAGCTGCTCTTGTTGTCCTTGCTACCCAAGCTCCTGTTATTATTTTAGTGTTTCAAATCAACAGTAACATCAGGGTTCATGTGACCACTGCTCATGTTTGATAAAATACCGACTGTACAACCTTTGGGCTTTGGGCTCTGCTAATAAAATTTTATTAACATTTACAGGTCTAGACCTGTAAATGTTTTTGTAAAGGGTCTTGAGATAATGTTTGTTATGATTTGGCGCCATACAAATAAAGATTGATCGATCAATTGATTGACTGATTAATTGATTGATTGGTTGATTGATTGATTGATTGATTGATTGATTGATTGAATGGGCGGCCAGGTGAAGTTAGTCATAAAAGATGGGCCTTGTGTCCATTTTTGGCTGGCTTAACTATCAACAATGCTCTTAAAAAGCAGTGTTCACCAAAAGATTCAGACCCCAAACAGAGACACAAACATAAACAGTATTAACTATAAAGCATTATATAAAAAGAAAGGACATAAAGGGGTTGTCACTGACCTTGCAGTTCAAGTGCATACCTGGTTTACAGCAGCTGGTTTCTGGTTGGACTCCCAGTCTTGACCTTTTGCTGGACGTCTCTTTATGCTCTCTGCTCACTACATTTACTGTCTCTCTTCAGCTTTCCCATCCAGGAATGGGAACATACCTTAACCTTGAAAAAAAGGGATACAAAGGTAGAAAAGAAAAATAAAACCTCTTCAAAGGCCAATAAAAAATCTGTACCAAACTGCTTTATTGTAAGAGTCGGGTTAGAGTTTTAAAGTTGTTTTCCTTCTGAATTGATTCCTCATGTTGCACAAATAAATCATATTTACTGTTTAAATATAATAAGTGTCATTAACTGTGTGTTGACTTCCAGAGGTCCATGCCCGGCTGTGCAGACTCAGGAGACTTTGTGCAGCTTCTGGGTGGCAGTGGCATTGACACGTCCAAGCTGCTGCCCATCACAGACCTCTGCATCTCCTTCACTGGACCCAGTGAGTCCTCAGTCTCCTTCCATACCTCTAGTTTGATTCCTGATGAACACCTGTCTGATTATTCTCCTCCTCTTCTTTCGTCCTCTGCAGCTCACATGAAGATCGGCTGTGACAACACGGTGGTGAGGATGGTCTCCAGCGGGAAGTTCGTCAGTCGAGTGTCGTTCAGCTACAGACTTCTGGATAGCCAGGAGCTGCAGACCATCAAACTCAACAACGTGGAGGATTTCTGCTTCAGTAACTGATTCAAACAGGACAAACATGTTATGTGACTGCAGATTTATTTTACTGAGATCACCTGGTCATCACTCCGTCTGAAACCCAAAGACAGAAAATAACAGTGTATTAAAGTAAAGTTATCTACGTTCACAGTGATGTGATCATCATGACCTTTTGAACCATTTCTTTGTTTCCTTATCATGGACTTATGGTTTGATGCCTAATAAAGCTGGATGAAGTGTCCTTTGTGTTTGGTGGAACTGCTCTTGTTGTTTACTTTCATATTTATATGTTGGTGGTCAAGGAATGGTGCTAAAATGAATGTTTTACCTGCTGTTTGTTTTTCTGAATGATGACATGATTATTTCACACCACAGACGACAGAGAAGGCAATATGTATGACGTTAGATTAGATAAATACATTCAAGTGTCCATTTCCATTATGCTGTTAAATTTGTATAAAATCTTTTTGTAATAAAATAACACTGCATGGCAAAGCAATGACCTCTGGTTTGGTCTCTTTTTTGATGAAAACCTGTTCATTAATTTAATTTCTGTGACAACAGCAGCGATCACCCAGAATGGTTAGGTTAAATACAGCTCAGCATTACAATGTTTTGCGTTTTCCCCATTAAAAGTTAGAAAAGATACCAAAAGAAACAATCCATACTTCCAAAATTTTAAGAACCCTTCTAGTTTTGGTACCAAAATGACCCCAGGAGCTAGACTGGATGTAGTCTCTGTGACTTTCCAAATTTGTTTTTTAATGCCCATCATAAGCAGCTGCCGTACTGGAAATGCTGACTCAACCTTACCATCCAGTAAGAAGCACAATGGTCCAGTACAATCCACAATCTTGATCATCTTTAGCCCTGTTTCCACCAAGCAGTCTAGTGTAGCTCAACATGGTTTGGTACGGGTTGGCTCGGTTAAGCTTGGTCCTGTTTGCGTTTCAACAGCCAACACTGCCCCCTCGTGGAAGGCGGTGTGTAAGCCTGATGCCAACCGTAACATAATAGTGTGATCAAGGGGCAACATCCGGTTAGTAAAAATGAAGCCTATGTGGAAGTGCTAAAAGTCACTGTTCATCGAGAATCTGCTTGAGGCTGGCTGCAGAAAGACCTGAAGTCACGTACACACCCAGCCATAAAAACGGACTTTTACGGCATTGAAATGCATATTTACAGTCTGGTTCCAGAAACGGCTTGGTCTAAAACGCTGATTTCACTATCAGCACACTATGCGATGAGTAAATTTTTTTCTATCTCTGCTGTTGAAAAGTTATCAGGATCGTTTGATTTTCCAACCAGAAACAGAGCTCAGGTCACGTGACCTCAGGGTGCCCTGTAGCTGCTTGAAGAAAAACTAACTAAGAAATAACAACAACAAAAACTAACAGCCAGTACCATCGCGAATGTGGCTGTGTCCGCAAATTGGCTTCATTTCACGGTTTCAGGAACAGACAGGTGACATCGTGGATGCTTCATCCATGTTTTATACAGCCTATGAGTGTGATGCCATAGTAGTGCGACACAGTGTACCCGGCTAATGAATCCAACAAAGAAGAAAAATGCAACACAGCCAAAAAAGAGCAATGATGGAAGACATCCAGCATTTCGTCCTCTTAGTGATCGGCATGTGGCTCTTTGATACAAAGTGCAATCAAGCTAGTTTCAGAGAAGGCTGTGCACTGCCAGGAGAAACTCAGCCGCTGTCGCACGGTAAGTGACGATTCTTTTGACCAATCAACAGTCTGCAGTGTTGTAGCTCCACCTACCAAGATGGGATTGCTTTATTCTGGCACCTATATGGAAGGGTGCTAAAGAGCGGGATGGCTTGTCTCGGTTATTTGGGGGTCTGCCCTGGGATTAGTCAGTGGAAAAGCCGTAAAATGTGTGCTGTGCCAAGAGGAACTGAACTAAACAGCTTGGTGGAAACCAAGCTTTAAACCCCTCTCTCTTCTCCCTGCCCCATGCCAACCAAGTCTGTAAGTCTGGAATGTTACTCCTCAAAAACACTGCTTGCCTTCGTCCTATCTGCCTTTATCTGCTGTTCAAACACTCATACACACCTTCATCACATCTTGGCACGACTACTGCAACAGTCTCCTTCTTAGCACCACAACAAAAGTCCTAAAAAATCAGGAACATGTCCAAAACCGTGCTGCCCATCACCAAAGACCACATTACACCAGCTCTCCATGAACTTCCCTAGCTACCCGTAAAATACCGGATGCAATTTAAATGTCTGCTCACCACTTACGAAGCCCTTTATTACCAAGAAGCCCCCTTCTTCTGTGTTCTCCTCCAACAAGACACACCATTTAAGTGCCAGGCCAGGGGTGACTGGGCTTTTCCTGTTGCTGCCCCTAAACTCCAACATTACTTTTTTAATGGGTGCGTATGTAGTTTCTGGTGTTTCTGCAGGCAGCCTCTAGTGGACACCAGATGAACTGCAGTTTTGAGCACAATCTCAAGCAGGTTGTTGCTTGAGCTTGTCACATTGCAATCCATTAATGGGTCAAATGAATAACCATTACCATTCAAAAGCGCTAAAAACAGACGATCCCGTTCTTCGACACTAGCCAGCAGAGCTCTGGTTGAGGAGTTTCTCCAAAACGTGTTCAAAACATGTGTTACTCTATTCACTGTTTGCAGCTTTATGATAATTTTCAGTAACATTTCAATAAATGTTCTCCCGGACTTGATTTTACAGCTGCTCTGTGTTTAAAGTGAATTAATCTTGAGCGCATGGGTTCATATCTCTGTAAACAACCTTCACATTGTCAGCTGCCATTTCACGATCTCTCACCCTCCTGTGGAATGATGTCACAGTGTGTGTGGGGGTATAAAACTAGCCTTCATTGTCACTACAGAGGAACAGCAGGAGATATCTCTGAAAATAACGGCTCCAGTGGTATGAAGCAATGAGGCGAGCAGCGATTAAAGGCCTGCAGGTGTATTATCAATGACAGACACCTGGAGCCGCAGCTGTGATGGACGACTGTGTGATGATGACCCATGTCTTTATTGCAGAAAAGTCTGCCTCTGTGTGTGTGTGTGTGTGTGTGTTCAAACATATGATTGGAAAAAGCTCTCCAGGTGGTCTTGCACTAATTTAATTTTGAATATCACAGAGCACAAAGGTGAGAAACTGATAGATGTGCAGCTTTCTCACAGAAATAAACACTTCAAACCTCAGCGATATATTTTAGAATCTGAAAACACTTATTGTGTGATCGAGTTTCAGCACAAAAACAACCCAAAACAAACTTTATCTTTATTTCCATCGTGTTGACAGCGATAATCAAATGCCAGTTAGAGAGAACATGTGAGAACATGAATTTTTAAGTATTTGATAAACAGATGGATGTTTGTGAACACTAATAATGTGTTTATGAGGGGTTTTAGTAAAAGGATTGAATAGTTTTATGAAAAAGGAACTTGACCAGATGTCCCGTCTAAATCCCAAACTATTTATGTGTATTTGACTGATTGACATTCAGCATAGTTAATTTTGCATCATTCAATTTATTGTACCATCTCAGGAAAATTTTATTATTTATTTAATTATTTTCATTAAACCTGTATTTTTCCAGGATTATTCCCATTAAGAAGCAAGATCTCCTTTACAAGGGAGTCATGGCCATGACAGTTGCACAAAAAAGTTTCCCAAAGAAGGCAGAGACATAAAAAATAGACAACAATAGATTAACAATACATCAATTAATAAATCAGATGATTCTAATCTTATTATTGAAATAGTCCAAACTAACATGAGGACGCCATGGAGTCAATTCACTTGACTGAAAGCAGCCAGTGATAATCTTAGGAACCAGTAAAGAGCATAAACAAGACAGAAAATCAATTAATATTACCATAAAGATATTCTAACGCTCCATTCATCTGTTATATAAGGAAGACAGACCTTTGTTTTTCACACAAGACACAGTGATGTGTATGACATCCTAATCCAGAGACTACGCTCAATGCAGCATGGTGAACTGAGAACAGCATGCAAATAGACAATATGGTCAAGAAAAGGTAAAAAAAAAGGTTGCTTGAAATAGTTTTTTTTTCGAGCAACAAATGAAAAACAGCCTTTGGTTCTGTTAAAAAAACAAAAACAAAAAAACAACTTCACCCTCAGTGCTTTTGTCAAGCTCTGGAAGTGATGGCTAACAGAAAGGCTTTCATCCAGGAGAAAATCTGGGCGTTTTTTTGTGGATGTTAAGAACCAGCCTTAGTTTATAGATATTTCTATGGACAGCGGTTTGCAGTTGCTTAACTGCACTCAAAAAGAAAATCCTGAGACGTAAAAGATGGTGTCATCTGCATAAAAATGGAACTTTCTCTCTTTGATATTTTTACATAAATTATTAATGTAAATCAGAAAAAGAAAAGGGCCCAGTATGGATCCTTGCGGAACACCATTCCTTATATTCAAAGGTAGAACAGAAGGTATTCACTTTGACACATTGCTTCCTACTACTCAGGAAGCTTTTGAACCACTAAACAGTTTTCAGCAAGAAATCCGACTTTGGCGATCCTCTGCAGAAGAACAGAGTAATCCACAGAGTCAAGACCTTAGATGAATACAAATAGAGCAACACAGTTCTCTCTGGATCCTTTGGTTTTTATGTCATCCAATACCTTCATTGTAGCAGTACTGTGTTTTTTTTATTTTGCCCTAAACCCAGATTATAGATTGTAAAGAATTACATATTGGGATAAAATCTCTTTCACTTGGTAACTTATTTGTCCCTACAGTTCCTTTGCCAACACTGACAGTTTGATAACGGGCCTGTAGTTATTTAAATAAGATAGATTACCACCTGTTAAAACCGTAAGCAATCTCAATTTATGTGCTTACCAAGGGCCAACATCAGGTAAGTAAAAATTTAAGCCTATGTGGAAGTGCTAAAAGTCGCTATTTGTTGAGGATCCGCTTGAGGCTAGCTGCAGACAGGCCGGAAGTCACGTACACACCCAGCCATTAAAACAGACTTTTACGGCATTAAAAAGCGTATTTACAGCCCGGTTCAAAAAATGGCTTGGGTCTAAAATTCTGGTTTCACTATTGGCACACACTGCGGTTCTGAAGTTTAGAAGTTATTAGGATTGTTTGATTTTCCAATTAGAGGCACAGCTCAGGTCATGTGACCACCGGGCGCCCTGTAGCTGCTTGAAGAAAAACTCACAGGCGATGTCATAGCAAATGTGGTTGCGTCCGCAGATTGGCTTCATTTCACAGTTTCAGGAACAGATGGGTGACGTCATCCATGTTTTATACAGTCTATGGTGCTTACTCATAAATAAACCAGTCTCAGGATAATTATACATCATAAAATAAAAAGTTAAACAGTCTTGGTTTGATTTTATGGACTGTAACAAAAATAGAACGAGATATCTTCTTAACATTCTTAGCAGATGTCTGTTTTGATCACTGCTTGCTCTCTATAAGGTGAAGAAGTTCAGAATAAATGTACTTCTGATTTGACTTAGACGGGTTGATTGTGATGACTGAACTCCTCTGTTATCTAACGGTTTCAAAAAATCAAGCGTGACATTTAAATCTGAACTTTCAGAGACGCTAAATAATCAATAGTTTGTCAATCACTCAGCAGGGGCTTCAAGAGAGACCAGACAGGGATATTTTTAGTGCTTTGACTCTCAGACAGATATTTCAAGAGTGTAGCTGAGACTTTTAGAGAACTTTATGTACGAGCAAGGAACAGAGGATTTATGTTTTTAATTCATTTTAGTCTTATACTGACATTTCTGTTGGATGGCTGCTGTGAAAATTCATGTAACATTCATGTCTCCATCCCCCCTGATCAGGCAGCGGACTGACCTCTCTCACCTTTGTTGTCAGCCCCCTGGAGAGCTGACCACACAGTTTCCCAAGGATAAAACAAGCCAAAGTGGGAACTCTGACTCCTCATGTTTGAACAAGATCATCCTCCACCTGTTGCTCAGCTCTACTGAAGGTGTTCAAACACATGTCAATGGGTGTGAAAGCTGCGAGGAAACACAGAGGCCTCACTGTGTGATCTGAAATCCTTTTCTCCTGAATATGTTTTCATCAAAGTTCCGTCAAATTTAGCTTTATCAATGTCTAAACAATCAGAGGGCTAATTAAGTTAAGAGCGTTAAGAGTTTTATGTGGATCATACAAGACTAAAAAATATCACTAATTAATCACAGATGCAGGCTCACTCTCTAAATATAAAGCCATCTTAATCCCCACGCGGCTCTGTAACCTTTCTTCACGTCCACGAGTTCCACATCACATTAAATTTTCACTCAATTTTCACCTCATCACCATCAGCTGAGACTCCAATTAATCCAAGAAAGTATTCACACACACACACACACACACACACACACACACACACACACACACACACACACACACACTGTCACTCCTAATGAGAAGTTATGACACTAACGGTGACGCACAGAGTGACGAAACAGAGACGGACAGCATGTGGGAGATAAGAGCCAGAGGCGTTTCTCAAAAACGTTCATCACAGGATGCTCGTACATTTGGAGGACTGACACATGGAGTGAACGGAAGATGTCCTGAAATATAAAAATACAAAAATAAAAAATGTTGTTCCAGCTGCTTTTAGCATCACTTCTACAAACCATGACCTTGATTCCCCTGTGTCATTTTTTCCTCTTTAGATTTTAAACTTACAATTTCTGTTTCTCTCTGTTTCACATCAAAACTGTCCCCCAAAAAACACTCAAAAAACACCAACCTCTTCACAGTTTAGTTCATGCTGACTGTATATAAATATAGATGACACACCTGAAACTGACATTATTAAAAAAACTAGAAAAGCACTCAGGGAGCTCAGACCTCCGCCAAGCATATTGTGATCGTCACCAACACTTTAGACCGACTTTAATGTTATACTCCCTTCAGCAGACTGTCTGCTACAATTTGGTGTTAGTTGCAGGTTTGTAACATAATTTGTTTCCTGACAGTGTTGAAAATGATGATCATATTCTGGATCTTAGTATACAGAATATTGCCAGGATCTGGATCATACTTTTACATCTGTCAGAATATTAATTTATGGTGACCTTGTCTTGTATTGTTTTGCAAGCAATCTGAACATTTATTTTGGAGTTATATACACATTTGGTAAATACGGACCTATCTCACAATGATAACGAATCCTTTAAAAATTATGGTATCCAAGCAATGATCCAGATCACCTCCAAAATTGAATCACCTCTCCCTTATCCCAGTTTGAACATTTCCTTAAATTTCATCAAGATCTGTTTGTTAGTTGTTGAGTTAAGTTGTTCACAAACAAACAGACAAGATTCCCCAAAATATACCAAGGGATGCACATTTAAGAAATGTTTTTTTTGGGGCTGTTTTAAGTTAGTTTTTCACAAATTCAGTTGAAAAATATGATGATTTTTTTGCACTGATTCTTTTGTCTTTCCACTTTTAAAATTTCAGCCAATAAATCAGGAAAGCTAAAAGAAAAACAACCAAGCTTCATAAAATAAGAACAGTTGCCTTAAAGAGAGGGTACTGAACTTTTAAAGTCTTTATTCTGTTCTCTGATGCCCCCAAGTTATCTTAACATGATTCACAGCTCAGAAAAAAACTATTTTTCTCTCACTGGTGTTTTAAAAAAGCCTTATTTTAGCTTCTGTCTGAGACCCGTTATTCAGCTGATGTCTCTTTAACCCTTTATCATCAAAGTACTTTGCAGGCAAACTGGTCTGTTTTTTATTCTCTTCAGTCAGAAATCATGCCCTGAAAGCTCATTCTCTCTTCTTTATGTACTGTCTGATTTTTTTTTCTCTTGACCAAATAGTCAAAGAGTTACGGTAATCCTTACATGTCTAAGGAGCTGTTTGTTTTTTTCTCATTAGCCCAAATGGTTCGAGGGTTACAGCAATTTAAAGAGTACTTCAAAATAGGAGTGCTGGTGTTTCGATGGACTTGAAAGAGTTAAGGCACCAAAAACTCTTCACTTTGATTGGCCAAGCCCTCGAGAGGCCTGTCAGAGGGGCGGAGCCATATGCTGACCTTTGGTGTTTCAGGCCTGGCCTCTTCAACATGTCATTAACCAGCTAGGAGATCCTAATGTGATGACATCATCATTCCAGCCAGATGTCTGTCAATCTGCACGTTTAGTCCCAACATCCAGCATCGTTACTTAAGGTCCATGTTTAAAAATACGTGAAAGCAGAACACTCCCTCTTTAAATTATCATTCTGTTCCTTTTAATGACTTATCCTTTTTTTAAGGGGCAAAGAGCATGGATCCGTTTTTTTTTTTTTTTTTTTTAAACACATTTCGTTTTTATTTTCAAGCTTCAAACTCTTTGATCTGAGTTTTATGTCTTTCTATGTTGTTTTTATTCTTTTTATTCTTAAAACATTCATTAAATGGCCCAACATTTTTTTTGGATCTACATCATAGACCCTTAGACATGATCCAAACTTTATTATGTGCTAGAAAAGTATCTACAAGAAGTTGATTTACAGGAAATGAGACAGTACATTAAAATGAGTGAATTTATAAGTGTAGGGAGTGACATCCACAATCTTAATTGATCAAAGGATTCTTATGATTGATTGCAACCTTTTGGAAACTGAGCAAAACGCATAATTATTGCCTGGAATTGTCCAGAGGGGGATTGTGTGATTATCCGGCTCCATTACAGCCAATCAGACATAAATTGCATTGTAACCGTGAGGGTTTGTGGGAGCACCATCTGCTCGCATCAAAGCATCACACTTATCGTTGTAATTTTCCTCCACGTCACAGCTGAGGATGTCATCGTAAATGAAGTGCCTGCTGGGTATTTTAGGAAGTGGGACACACAGAGGAAATCCATGGGAAAGCAGCTTCACTTTTGTCCTCCCCAAGGTGAGAGTATCACGACTCCGCCTGAGGGGAGGCGTGGGATTGGCTGTTGCTGCCGGACCCGGGTGGTCTCTGCGGGCTGGGATCGCCATGCGTCATTGAGACACGGGGTGTACAGTCATTTCCCAACAGCACGGCCCTTTACAACTCTTACATGTCGGGTAAGTGGATGCTAAGTGAGAGGACATTTACTTTCACACACACATTCAACATGTTTGATGGTTCAGAGTACATGAAGGGTGTACTTGAATGCCACACAGGAAAGAGCAATCACATCTTGTAGCTGTTAGACTTCTTCATCGTGACATTTAGGATGGTTGTACAGCGAGTAACATTTACTCACATGGTGTTATTATATTTAATCCAAGAAGACTTTAAAGTGGGGTTTTTTGCTTCCAATATTCTCAACATGGATATAAATTAACAATGATGGATGTTCATACTGAATGTGTGCAGGTTTTCAAACCTCTACATGTGTTTTATAAATATCTGAATCTGTCTGTAAATGATTTGACTAGTGCTTCATGATCTTCACCAGATCTTGATGAGCTCTTCCCAAGATAGTCACAAGATCCTCCTGAAATTGCCACAGGACAGTCACCTTCACATGTCATATTAAAGTTCTTCACAAGATCTTCACCAGATTGTCACAAGATCCTAGTGATATCATCACAAGATCTTCCCAAAATCTTCCCAAAATCATTACAAGACCTTTGGAAGATCATCACAAGACCTTTGCTAGATCATTACAGGATCTTTGTGAGATTGTCACGAGATCTTCGCAAGATTTTCGCAAGATTGTCATAAGATTTTCCCAAGATTGTCCCAAGATTTTCCCAAGACTAGGAATGGGTACCTTTCACATATGAAACGATACGGTACCGATGCCGGGTTCCTGGCAATCGGTACCGGTACTCAACGGTACCAATTTTAGGTACTTTTTTGTGCTTATTTGGTAAAAAATATAAACTTGTTTGATAATATATATATATATATATAAATTTTTTCAATGTGACGCATTTATTCTTTAATATATAACCTTGTAATGCTGTGTTTATGTCCAGCATGGAAAATTGTCTACTCTTCCACTCCCTCACAGTCACAAGGTTGCATTTAGGTACCTCAACATGGTACCTTTTGATTTTTTGTGAATCGGTACCAGGTACTTTTGACAGATTTCGGTTGGTACCTATAAAAGTACCTAATTGGGTACCCATCCCTACCCAAGGCCGTCACAAGATCTGTACAAGATTGTTAAAAGATGGCCACAGGAACTCCAAGAGATAATCATAAGATTCTTACAGTATCTTCCCAACACAATAACAAGATCTAGTTGAGACTTTCACAAGATCTTCCTGACATTGTCTCAAAATTTTTGCAGGATTGTCACAAAATCTTTTCAAGACTGTCATGAGATCTTCCCGAGATGTCACAAGAAATCTCTGAGTTTGTCACAAGTTCCTGTAGCATAGTCATTAGATCACAAGATCGCTGCAAGATCAATCCCAAGATCTTCACGAAATCTTACTGAGATTAGTACAAGATCTCTGCAAGATCATCACAAGACATTCACGAAATCTTATTGAGATCATCCCAAGATCATCACAAGATCTTCACGAGATCTCCAAAGGGCTGGCCAATCAGAGAGAATGGGGTTTTATTGAGCAGGGAGCCTTAAAGAGACAGAAGCTAAAACAAAGTGTTTCACACTGTGGCTGAAACAGTTTTTCTTAAACAACGGTGTGAGAAGAAGCTTTTTTAGCTGTAATGCACAGCTAATATGTGGGCAACAAATCTACTTTCTTGTGCTGCTCTTGAAAGAAGTCATTGCAGGTGTCAACAAGGGCAGCACCCAACACTACAAACTCATCGAAATCCACCTGGTTGATTTGAGTCCAGGCCGTTCATGATCTTCTCTACTAGCAGTAGATCTTTCTAAAACAGGGAGAAACAGAAGATTTAACCATCTTTAGCTTAAGTATGGACACTTCAGATTCTTATTAGAGTAATTAAAAGTCGCTCTGTGTCTGTATGTGATGAGAAACATTACTCTACTCGTTTTGATTGATATCGGCGCTCCGTATCGACTGGAGGCGAGAGCTGCTGCCACAGGCGTCCAGCGGAGAGCAGAGTGATGTTTGAGCTAAATGAGGCATGAGCTGCAGCTGATCACACACCACATTAAGTGCTCTGCTCATGTCCTCCAGGATCGGAGAACACGATGCAGCTTTCCTTTCTCCAGCCCTCAGAGCTCAGAGGAAGCTGTGATCGTTATGCTGTGGTATTCATTAAAGGCTTCAATTTAGCAAAGGTCAAAGTAAGACTCTAATCCACACGACAAGTGTCTCAGAGAGGAAACACTCAGTTAGGAAAATATCATCACAGAGGACAAACAGCTGAATATCTTACAGGTCTTGTTTGAGAGTTGACTTTCTTGTTTTAACCTTTCGCTAAATCGTTGATTAACCTTCGAACTGTAGCATATTAGCAGAGAAGTAAAATTAGGTTAATGAATTCGTCACAGTGTCATCTGTAGATCAGTCTACCATATGGCTTTTGGAGTGTTTTATTTTGAAAGTCATTCAACGTTTTTAGGTGGTTTCTGTGCAGCCCAACCAGAGATATGGAGCCCACCTTATTGTAAAACTGGCCCACTCATCTGAAAATCGACACGTCAGTTCTTCATAGGAAAGATTGAGTGGGACAGGAAGTAGTGCACAGAAACTATCTAAAAACACCAAGTGGTTTATGATATCAAAAATATTGTCAAAACCAAAAGGTATCTATCTTGACTACAACAACAAACAGACATATTGAGCAGGGCCAGACCAGGAGTCAACAGGTTTGAGGTTTGACAGCCCACCATGAATAGAGAGAGGCTCAACAATGGAACCTCAGTCTATGACTCCAGCTGTCTGTCAGTCATACGCAGAGGTGTCTAAAGTATTTACATTCATTTCTCAAGTAGAAGTAAAGATACTAAGGTTTAAAAAGACTTTTGTAGAAGTTGAAGTATTTACTCAAGCTGTTTACTTAAGTGAAAGTGTAAAAGTACTGGTTTCAAAACTATTTAAAGTATAAAAGTAAAAGTAAAAGGGGGGAAAATTCCATCAAGGTCAAAAGCTGAGGCTGTGCCACAGGGGCGTATGGTTCATGTAGCTCATCCCCCCTCCTGAGTCTCTGCCATGGGAATCTTTGTACTACGCCACATATGTCTGTTATGTCCTTGCTGAAGTGAGGCATGGTTTGTGTCGTGTGTAGGTGTGATGGATCGTGTACAAACCAATAGGGTGTTGGAATGGTTTTATGTTTATACATCTCATCTACTCACAATCAAATTGACTCTTTCCAGATGATGCAATTTTAGGATAGTTTTTTTTTTGTTTTTTGGAGTGTGTCTTTTTGAATAATGACAAGCTAGAAAAAAACAGGAGTGGCGAGGCAATTTTTTAAATGTGTGGAGTAGAAAGTGAAGATATTTGCCTGAAAATGTAAGGAAAAACTGTAAAAAGATACCGAAAAAATTATTACTCAAGTAAAGTATAGATACCTCAAATTTTAACTTGAAAAACAAAGTGTTTTTATTTTACTTGACGCCTCCGATCATGTAGCTTGCTGGACTGAACATGCGGCCAGTACGAGTTGACAAACGCAGTCAACATTCAACAGAGTGGAGCCAGACTACAGACATATTTGCGTATTCGAGGTGTAAAAGCATCTGTGGGCTTGTAGCAAAGGGGTGGATCCCGCCAAATGCATTGTGGAAGGTTGTGGAAAACAGTGGCAGGAGAAAGACCTTCTGAATATTTTTTAAAGCTTATATGCGTATATGTCACTTTCAAAGAACCTCAAGAGGAAAGTTGAAGCAGAAAAGCTCAGCTTCAATGAAGAATGGACTGGTATGTATCTATTTATAGTACCAATAAATCTGAGGCGCCACTACAGCACAAAGCTTGTTTCAAGGAGTCATATCCTGAACAGTCAGAGGCCCTTCGGTCAGAGCAACACTTCTACTTTGAAACCTTAATACTCCCATGAAGAAGCAAGTCTCCGTGGGCAGTGAGTTTGTTCGGAGCTATCACACTGATAGCTGAGCAGTGCAGCATTAGAGGTACAAGAAAGAGCTACACATCTGCATAGAAAGTGCGCATTTCTGAATGCACAAGAGGGCTTGGTTTTCTGGTTTAGAGGCATATAATATAAAGGGATTCATCAAAAGTGAAGCACTCTAGATCTTCTTCCCCCTCCTCATCATTCTGCATCTCCAATCCTCTCATTCATAAACTGAATCCACACAGCTCATAAATCCTGATCCACCAAGCCGTGGTCTGTACGTCTCCTGTCGAAGGAAACTGAAGGTGAATGTTTCCCCACTTGGGCTGCATCTATTCTCAGAGGTGACTCTGGCCGAAGGGGACTCGCTGACATCACAGGAGAATCTATATTTGGATGGGATATGGGCCACTGATGATGCTGCGTGAGCACCTGAGGCCTCCCATCCGTAGGAGGAAGGACAAGAAGATGATAAAGACTACATCTAAAAGCAACAGAGATGCGACCCTGTGGCCTTTCATGCTTTTTCCTAACGTGCCTGTCTCAATCATTCGGAGGCGAGGACTTGTCCACGCCGCTATCACAAAGACTCAGGGTCCCGGGCTTATCTGAAATGACCTTATTCATCTCCTCCTCCCACTCCTCATCCTTTATTTCCTGCAGAGCTGTGATGAAAGGGCCAACAGCAGTTAGATTTTAACAGCTGGACACCATCGATGAGGACACCATTTCCACAAACAAGGTCACAGCAGTTTATGAAATTATTTTATTTAATTCAGCTTTGAGGCCTCAGGGGACTTAAGGACAGAAACTAATAACCCTAAGTTACCCTATCCATGATTATGACCCATGAAACTGAAAGGATGCAGAAGTCACTCACAGTTACTTAACCCCGTCACAACAAAATATAATTTGCTGAAAAATAACAGTAAAAGCAGAGATGCCAGTATTTTGCTGTTATTTCACATTCATATTCTGTAATTTAATGTAGAGGGTGCATGCTCTGCTCAGCTCTAACCTTGTACTTTCTCCTCCTTGCAGGTTTCAGTCCAAGCGTCTCACACCCTGACTCATTCTGTTCTCCACCTGCTTTCATAGAAAATCAGCTCCTGTTAGTTAAGCTGATGAAACAGTTTGCTTCACAGTTACAAAGGTGCAACCTTAACACAAACTGAAGGTATGTCAACATGGAAAGTCGGGCAACATTTCAAGACAAGAAAATTAACAGCATGTTGAGTCACGTTAAACTCTGGCTCTTTGTATGATTTCAGTTAACTGTTTTAGATATGTTATTTGTTTATTTATTTTTTTATTTTGAAAAATGACACTTTCCCAAGAGGATAAATGAGAGGTTTATAAGTCTTGTCTGATAGTTGCAGTGACCCAGTTTCTGAAGTTATCTTTACTATCATCTGTTCTGATGTGTCACTTTAATTTCCCTTCACTCCTATCTTTTACCTGTTTTATTTTACAGACTGAACATGAACACATCTCGAGTTCTGACTTTGGAGAAGTCTTTAAATCTTTATTATGAATCAAAGACTTCCTTCGCCAGCAGCTCTTTGGTCCAGACAGAATTATCTCAAAGAACTGATGAATTGCTATAATTGAAAAACGTCCTCAGCGACTCTCTCTTTCTCCCACGCCTACGAAATGACCTCATGTTTGTGGTTATGCGAGCATATGAGAGCTCATTGATTTCAAATTTAGGTGTGTTTAGTTGACCAAAGAATTAAAGGGAGTCCCAGACTAAACAGCAGTACTGATTCGTGCACAGCAGGAGAATACTTTTTTGCAACCCTGCTGGCTTGTCCTAAGTGCAAAGTGAGGAAGAGTGAGGTACTCTTCCAAAGTCTAGATTTAGTTACACTATGGCAGTACCAAAAACTAGGCCACTAGATGGCGCCACTTTTCTGTTTTGGTTTCTGTTGCATAGAAGTTAAGAGAAGAACGTGTCTATTTCTGCTGTCAAAATCTGCTTTTTGAATGGTCTCTCATACCTCTGGAACTGCAACTTTTAGCACCTCCTTTCTTACACTGCAAAAAACTGAAATCTTATCAAGTGTTTTAAATTTATTTTCAGTATTAAATGTCTTTTTAGACCTAATATGAGCCACATTCACCTGGTCAGTCCAGTTTCAAGTTATTCAAAAACAAAAATGGGGTCTGAATTTCTTGTAACAAGTTAAATAGAAAAATCTGCCCGTGAAACAAGAAAAATTTGCTAGAAAATTTGCTTGTAACTAGAATGTCTTGGTACAAGAAGCTTTTCTTTTGTTCCATTGGCAGATTTAAAAAAAAAAAACTTGTTACAAGCAATTCAAATGTCATGTTTGTCTTTAAATAAGTAGAAACAAGACATTTCCAGGACTGACGAGATGAATGCGGCCCATATTAAGTCTAAAAAGACATTTTCTACTGAAAATAAGAAAAAAAAAAGATAAGATTTCAGTTTTTTGCAGTGCACAGCCACTCCACCCATGTCTTGCCTTTTCTTGAGCACTTTTCCTCCCAAATTACCCTCAGTTCTTCAGAAACATCAAGGTAGAAACATTATTCTGTTTTTATCTTTTATTTTTGACAAGGATAATTGCAAGATGAAAATCTGATTTGATGACAGCCCTGATCACAAGTTTGGTTTCTGTAGCTGAAGGTCTTTTCCCCTGAGAAAAGGATGCATAGCTATCTTGTTATAATAAAGAGATGCCAAGTATTACTCTTTCTGATATGCATATTAATTTTTGGCACAAGGAGGATCAAAGAAACATGTTTTTCTTTTTCTACCTATGAGACCAAGTTGTTTCTTTTTGTTGTTGTTTGTGCTTGTCTTAATACACTTTTCTTCTCTGTGTATTGCTGACAGGTGAGAACAGGCCTGCTGATGTCACACTCTGAACCTCTGGTGTTTCACTTCTCCGTGCAGCACACGCTGACTGCAGGCTGAACCTCTGCACCTGTTGATAAACTCTGACATGAAGCTCTTTCTTTTCCCAGAAAACATTATTCAAACTTACATGAACTCACAGAGGCTCGACACGAGATGAAACTTTGCTTCCTAACATTTGGAAATAGAGAAAACCTAAAAAGGAGTCTGGATACTGTTTATGTTGACCCAGTAATGTTTATATCTGCATCAGTTACATTAAAGACCATTCAAAGAAGCATGCAGTTGAAGTTAATGATAGATGTCTCCTTTCATTGCTGACAGGCTCTGCTCCGAAGTGTTATCAAAGCTGTGATTCTCACCCAATCACCATCAGGGTAATCCTGCAGGATCTCTCTCTGTTCCAGACTCCTTCTGAAATATAAAGTTTACTGATGGGTCACGATCACATCACCTCTGTCTGTCCAGTGAGAGGAGCAGTCTGACACCTTGTCATCGTCTCCTCAAACACCTCTCTGCATGTCTGTGACGAAGCTCCACCTCTCATTCAGTTCGACACTTTTCCAGGAAGATGCTTACACAGAACCTAAAGTGGCTTTTTCCACTGTCACTCTTATATCTGTGGCCTGAAGTCACCCCCTTTCATTGTATTACAATATCAAGCCAAGACACCACTAATTATTAATATAGGGATGCACAATATTATCAGTTATCAGTGTTGGCTGATATTGTCCTCAAAATGACAACATGCTGGTATTGTCTGATATAAAGCTGCATATATATATATATATATATATATATATATATATATATATATATATATATATATATATATATATATATATATATATATATATATATATATATATATATATATATATATATTTCTACACTTTTTGTTGTTTGCTTGCAAATTGAGTTGTCATATTATTTGGATTTTGTTTTAAGTTAAATTTAATCTAATCAGCAGTCTGCAAGGTTCATAATGATGACTAATTTAGAGAAAGTTACTGTCAAAGAGTAAATAATTTTATTTGATTTAGGTTTACTTGCTGTACTGTTGCACCTCTCATGTGTTCCCTATGAACACAGGTTATGTTTACTAACTATGTAAATTGTGAAATTAGTTAAATTTGCTCTGGTTGTGGGTATAGTTATGACTGGAAAGCATCATCCAAGTTGAAGTATCTCTTTGTTTAAAAGCAACTGTCATAATAATAATTATAAGTTTTAAGTATAAAGTATTGTTCTTGTTTTGCACAAGAAATATTGCATAACAAATGTGATAAAAGTATGCACCATAATACTGTACCATATATCCAATACAGAAGATAGTTTATTATCTCTAAAATTGAGATAGTTCAACATAAACAGATAAGTGTCTAATCAATAAGGAAGAAAATAAGTTGGTTGCTTTAAATGTAAAAAAAATTATTAGCAAAGGTATTCAATAAAGAAAACAACAAAAAGCAAGATAAAATGGGCTTAAGCAACATAGTTACTTTAATAATGAGAGGTTGTACAATTCACTATGTAGGAATGGATGATGGTGTCTGTTAGGCTACAAATCATATAACTAGGAGATCGCTCAGAGACGCAAAACACCTCACACAATTACCACTGCACACTTTGATAACACCAGGAACCATATTTGGGGATTGGTTAGGAATAAACACGAGGAAAATCCAACTTTTAAAACCTTAAGTCAGTCACAGAACTCTACTGCTCATATCCAGTTAAACTACACATTAATACAAATTGGGAAAAAAAACAATCAATGCTGCACTTCACAGCCCTAAAAAAGTAAACACAGAATTGAAAAGAAATACACTGTGGAAATACAATGAATTGCTCCCCACACCTAAAAAATGTGTAGTTTAATTTTAGTTAGTAATATGTGGATTGACTTACAGGCATTTGTAGATGAGGTAAAAGGGGTATGATTAAATGACCTTGGGAGGTTGAAAAAGATTAGTATGCTGCCCTGCAGTGGCTGCTTTTGGCCACTGTGAAGCTTCGAGAGGTCAGTCCATCAGTGGTGACAGTAGCTAAAGGAGCAGTGCATAGAATCTTCGTTGATTGAAGAGGTCGGACAATAATTTGTTGGAAAAGTTGGATCTTTCTTTGATTTTTGGTTCTTGCATTTCAGGCATTACTCTGGTTAAGAGAGGAGATCGAATTGGTCAGAATTTTTTATTGAACTCAGCAGGGGAGCCATCAGGACCTGATACTTCGTAGTTTGGCTTGAGATTTAGGGCTGTAGAAAAGTCCTTTTGCTGTAAGAGTCCAGTGCCTTGGATTGTTACGGAGCAATCTGAGTCAATGAATTAAAATAGATTTTTCCTTTTTATGTTTTTATTTAGTTGGAACTGATATTTTACATCTTACATTACATCTCTTTGGGTTTCTTCAGTTAGGTTGCTTGCATTCAGTGTTTATAGTTAGTTTTTTTTTGGCTTGAGTTTCACTTTTTGCTCCTTTTTATAGACAAAGAATTATATGATTTTCCTCATAGTACTACTTTACCTGTTTTCCACAGAGTGGAAGTGCTTGGGAATCATTTATTTTCATGAAAGAAGCCTACTCTCTCCAGAGCTACCTGTCAAACTCTCAGTCTTTTAGAAGAGATGTGTTAAAGCGTCATCTAGTGGTGGTTTTGGGTTAGTGTAGGGTGTAAGGGAGGCTTATGTTGCACTTGCGTGGTGTAGGAAAACAAGACGGGACGGAATGTGATGTCCTTGTCTCGAAATAACTGTCCATCATTGTGTAGTTCTTCAATTTCTGTTTTGCACCCAAAACTTACAGCATTGCTTTTTTAGCAGATGGACAAGAGCTGTTTTCGCCTCTTGATAATCTCGTGTGATTATTGGTCATTCAGTCCATTGTCCGTACCTTTGGGCTGTGGAGTACCTCAAAAAGCCACTCACCCGTCCGGACCAGAAAGCATGTTGTCAACTGATATGATATGTCGTGAACCTCGGTGCAGCATGTTTACTTGCGTTATATAGACGGTGAAGGAGGGTGAAACTGGGGTGTCCGATGTCCACTGCTTCTTGACTTTTTGCGAGCGTCCCATGCAGCAAAGTTCGTTAAAGCACTCCTTAGTGTCGTTTTACAGGTGCTCCAGGGCTCAATTGTAATCCGGTTGAAAATAATGAGTAAAAAGAATAAACACTGAAGCAATAAAGAGGAAATAGAAAAGAAAACAAGCCCGAAAAGTTTGTTTACAATTGCCGAGTAGGAGGCTTCCATGTTTTGATCACGCACATACTCGCGAGAGTTCAGGCTCTCGCGCCATCCTTTCCCATTTGCTTTCTGCGTTTTCTGCGCAATTTCTAATGCGCATGCGCGCGCCAGGGGGCGGCTCTGTTTGCACGACGAGATGTTTTGTTTTCTCATTAAAAAGGTTTCATGACCATAACAGGCAGCTTCAACAGTGTACTCCTCACAGGTAAAAGAAAAAAATCAATTTGCTCAAACAACTGTTTAAATGCATTCCGTTATTTCTTTAATTATCAGTGGATTCATTCGGCAGTCATTGGCTCTGTTTGGTTAACGGGACATTACCGGCTACAGTACATAGAGATGTTAGCTGATAGCGAGGGTTAGCTATGCTGAATAGCCAGCTTTTGTTTCTGCTACAGAGAAACCCGATGGTTTAGACAAAGCGACTTTCTTGCTTTACAGTGAGTGTGCTCAAACTAATCTAAAATCTAACAAGAGACGACAACCTAGTGTGTAACAATCAGGCTAAAGTAGCCTTAGATTTGCCTTCAATTTGGGTCACTCCTGTTGTTGGTTTACTCAGCATCAAAGCGCTCTGCGTAGGTAAAGTTTATTTATGTTGTCCGTAGATTTTGCGCACCACTGTGGGTAAAACTAGGATGTTCAACGATTCGCTCGTTTTATTTTATCATCCCACGACTATACCAACACTGTGACCGATGCTTAACAGACACTGACAGATCATTGACATGTTTTGTGCGTCTTTGCAACAGACTGTTCTAATTGTCTCCCTACACATGAACCTTGGACACGACATCCCCTGCCCTTCAAAATCAGGATTTAGTTATCAGTTACCTATGCAGCAATATAGATGCATGTAATAATATCGTGTGATAATTCATGACGAATAGAGCACAGTTGTAAAGTAAGTAAACAAGTAGGGGACAGCAGGATTAGTTGTCATACTCTTTACTGTAGTATGAATTTATCAACGTCAAAACATCTTCCAATCATCATTCCTACATTTACATAAGTTGAAGCTAACGGTATTGGCTTGAAATGTGTATCCCTCTCGCTTTCTGACCGATTGTTATAAAGACATAGTGGACTTTCAAAGATACTCTGACCCATAGTGAGTGGCAAACAACTCTATCACAGGGATGCTTGTCAGAGACAATGGGGTTTGAAAGTTTGATTGCATGACAAACAGAATTATGATAATAATGATAATAATGTATATAACATATATGTGACAACCAACCCCAAAGAGAATGTGAGGACTAACCCCCACTGCTATTTCTGGCTAGCATCAAGGCTAACAAGTGTGTAACAACTAGTCAGCTAGCTAATATCAACCTAAAGTATATCTTCAAGAAGAAAAATTTGAAGGGGATGAATGTTAACAATTTGACATGTTGCTTCAGTTCATTTTTTAATGTTGGTGCTGTTGGTTTTATCTTCTTCAAACATGAAGCAAGACTTATCTGGTTACAATTCTTAACAAAATTATCAGACCACCTGTCATAAAAATGAAAAAAAAAAAAAAATAAAAAATAAAACAAAGAAAAAAAACAAAACAAAACATAATAGCAACAACAATAAAAAACAAACAAAAACAACAACAAAAAAAACAAACGAAAAAAAAAAACAGCCAGCATCATGAAGTGTTGCTTTGACTCTGTTTTTCAGAGATTTTCTTTCACTTCACCAAACTGATGTTATGAGATTTGAGCAAGAAAATTGAAATTCTCTGAGAGGTCAGAAATAAATCAAGTAAATATAACAACCACTAAGACACATTTTATCGTTCAGAAACACTGTAATTTGTCAGCCAAAAAATAATTCGGTGCTTTACTTTTTTCACATTTTTTGCAGAACACTTAATTTGAGAATTCTCAATCAACAACAACAACAGTTATACCATTATGCAAACATAAAAAGTGTTTAGGTACTCAACTAAGCACTACTTCTTAAGCACTGTATCTTTAGCCTTTTGTAGGTCATGATTGCTTACTTATATAGTTGGCTGAAACTCTATTATAAAGCTGTAGAGGCTTGTGTAAAAAACAGGTGATTGTAATAAAGAAAAAAAGTTTTATCAACATATTTTTAAAATACAGTGAAACTAAGTCATGAAAGTATGTATAATAAGAAGCAACTTGTAGTGAAAGGGAAAAAACAGACAGAAACTGTTCTAACTGCTGGGATTGCTTTACAACCTAAAGTGAGTAGTATGAGCCTTTCAGAGTCCTTTGGCACAGTTCTGAGCCCCTGCTGTTTGGACTTTATGACCTGCACCTTTGAGTTAACTTATTCTTCCTTGGCGCCCATTGTTAATCATTCTAGATTGGAATTTGGAAACTGTTGTGTGAACTTTAATCTCATTTGAATGATGAGGTCTTTTAAAGGAAGTGTTGCTGCCAGTTGCCACGATTGATGATCAGCTTATCTGAAAATGACAGATCTGGCTAAGTCTTTTCTAGTTTTCTGATTGACTTTAAATCTCTTTCCCACAGTGACCTCGTAGCGACCAACAAGAAGACAAAACCATGGGGAATACAAGCAGTGAGAGGGCTGCCATGGGTCATGGGGAGAAAGCTCAGCGGAGGGACAGCCGAGGAAACAAGGAGGGAGGGGGGCCAAAAATCCTCATGGACAGCCCAGAGGATGCAGATATTTTTCATGGTGAAGATATGAAAGTAAGTTTTTCTACTGTCTAACTTACAGGTTCCTTTTTGCCAACATGTTCTTGCTTGTTAGGTATAACAATCATTCACATTTTAGGCCCCTTTAGAGAAAGAGGAGTTCCTGGCATGGCAGCAAGACTTAGAAGCAGACGATAAGGGACCAACTCTAGACCGGCCAACAGTATTTCGCTGGACTGGAGATGGCAAAGAGGTCTTTCTCTCTGGATCCTTCAACAACTGGGCCAATAAGATCCCCCTAACAAGAAGGTAAGGGCTGTATCTTCAGTTTCTGTCTGTTTTAATTCCAAACTTATGTCCTTATAATGGTTTAACATTCTTGGTTTGAGCTAACAACACATTTAAGCCACTATTATTGAACACAGAGGTTTAATTCCGCCTCTGTTCTCTGAGTTTATCCTGTCACCACAGCAATGCAGACATTGTTTAAAACACTGAAACATGCAGCATATCCAGCAGCCAGGAGTAATGTGTAATCAGTCTGTCCTGTCAATCACTGCAGCAGAACATTGTGAATATCACTCAAGCAGCAATTATAATCATTCTTATAGCTGGTGAATACAAAAAGGATGTGCTTTATTTATTTATCTCCAGAGCAGGATACAATCATGAAGAACAGACCATTTCTGCTACAAACGTGCAATCAAATCAAGAACCTGAGCAGGGAGCATGGGGGATATTAGTGACAATAGCCGTGTACAAGTTGAGGCATTGAATCAACGTCTCCCAGAACTTTTTTTCTTAAATATGCATCATAATGTTTTCACTTTCTTTATCATTTAAATGTACGTACAATGTTTTTCCGATAAAAATGAAAAATAAACCTTGCCATGCCTTCTCTTCACTGAGAGATATATTTCATCCTGTTGGTATTTGCTCATGAAAAAGTGAAATAAATGTTTTTCTTCCCTGTGTTGTAAATTTCCTCTTCGTACTCTTGGCCCCAAACAGTGGTTGCAGGTGTTAAGAAATGCTAATGCTAATGCTAAAGTCTAATTTGCTTCTGTAAGTCAAAAAAAAACCACACACTGTTTCATAACTGGCTGCACACTCCTTACAGGAGCTTTAGATACAACGTGCCAGATTGTTTTTCATCAAAGCCTGGCTGTTTCAGTGATCAAAAGAGCTGCTTGATACTCAAACTCAGTTTTCTCTTTTGGTGTCTTATCTAAAATCAACCCACTAGCAAAAGGTGCTACATATAACTGATGAGGTTGAAGACTCATAGAGAAAGTTTGTAACTCACCTTTGCCTTCTCCTTTTATCTGTCAAAGTCAGAACACCTTTGTTGCCATTGTGGACCTACCTGAAGGGGAGCACCAGTACAAGTTTTATGTGGATGGTCAGTGGACCCATGACCCTGCTGAGGTAAACAGTCTTGTGTTTTTGTTCTTGTTTGCTTGTTTATTTCTCTTATGTAAGCTTCCTGTTTTTGTTTTGTTTAACATTCAATCTTGTGTTTTTTTTTTTTTTTTAGTAAGATTGCACCTGTTTGTTATGTCAACTATATGCTCTTGTTCATGTACAATTTCATATTTCTTTACAGCCTGTTGTAACAAGCCAGATGGGCACAGTGAACAATATCATCCAGGTGAAGAAAACAGACTTTGAGGTGTTCGACGCTTTGATGGTAGACTCTCAGAAATGCTCTGACATGTCAGGTAAGTGCTGACGAGAGCTTATTAGAGCCTGCTTCTTTCATCCACAGATATGTCTTTTCACTGTGCGGAGGAGTTTGTAAAACCTTATCTTTTAATATTTCATCACACAACTGACTCTGATCACTTCATAGGAATGGAAAAGTTAGCCATATGATACATTATTTCACTTCCAGTGAATGGTTTTGATTTTCAAACAGATCTGTGAAGAAATGAGCAATGATTCCTTCCATCCTTTCTCTGTCTCTCCTCCTTGTCATCAGACCTCTCCAGCTCCCCTCCTGGGCCATATCATCAAGACTCCTATGTTCCTAAGCAAGAAGAGAAGTTTAAGTCTCCACCTATACTCCCCCCTCACCTGCTTCAGGTCATCCTCAACAAAGACACTGGAATTTCTGTAAGTAGCTGCGGTGCACTCTCTCCTCCACTTAAGCCCTGTTTGCATGAGATTAGTGTTACATAGGGGCCTCTGGTAATTTTAGAATTACCCCCCTGACGTTTGCTTTTGGTGTGGCACATTCACACGGGATAAGCAAAGCCTGTAAATAACTTAGTGTTTCTCATGTTTCTGATTGAGGACGCCGCACAGACCGACTGTGCTTTAGCAGCAGCACCTCACTCTGCAGCGCACAGCCAGCTGTACATTGTAATAAAAGAAGAAGGCGTCCTTATCCGAGGTTCAGTCTAACAGTGTGCATTGAAAACTCATGCTGAACAAATAATTATCAAAAAATTTAAAAGCTATGACACAAAAGATCAGCTTTTACTGAGCTCTACCACCATCAGAATATTGCATGCACAAGTGAGTTTGCAAAGCAACAGTAACCAAAGCGTGTGATATTACTTTAATTCAAAAATCTACAAAAAAAAAAAAACATATTGTGCCTTTTTTTTGCTGCTGATGATGCTGCTGATCTGTGTGCTCCATGAAGACAATGAACGCGTTCTTTTCTGCAGTCTGCAGCAAAGCTTCTTCTCCTCATCCTGGTCTCCGGATCTCTGTCCATAAAGAGCAACTATTTGTATTTATATATTGGACAAAAACTCTGACTCACCATACATGTCTAATAATCTGCATTTAGAAGCAATAAAACGCTGAGAAACAGAGACCAATGCTGTTTCCAAGTATTCAGTATAAGTTTTATTATAAATATGATCATGTTCTTTGAGACAGCGTGTCTGTGCCAACCTGTCGTGAGCAGAGTGAGACTCCAAATCATGTTTTATGCTCTGTGATCTTAGACCTCTTGATTTATGGAGCTGTCTAAATATTTGACTGTAGTATGTTTTCTTTTTTATTATTATTGGATGAGCCTCATATCCTGTGAGTGACACTGAATCAGTGACATCCGTTTTTTTATATAGTTGTATTTACGTCTATGAATCAGACTTTTCATAGCCTATTTATTGATGACATCAGGGTACATAGAGAGGCTCCTTCCAGCTTCTATCCAGAAAAAGAGCTGTTAAAAAAATATTTTTGTCTTTTTCTTTTTTAGTATTCAACTGTCTGATTAATTTTTGAGCAAAAAATGATGGGAAAAAGCTGCAGAGACTGTCTTAAAAACTTTTTAACCACCTGAAATCACAGAGCTGCCAATTTGGACTGGATTAGTATTATTAGAGGACTATGTGTGTCTCAACATATGGTCGGTGATTTGCCCGAGAGTTTTTACTTTTCTAGTCATAGACTAAGTCCATTTACAGGGGTTTCAAAACACATATGTCCTTTGCAATTAGGGCTGGGACTATATGTTATTCTCATGAGTCTATTCTATTACATTTTTTAGGGTGCCAATTCAATTTAATTTGAGATTCTTGATATTTACATTTTTTGTTATTTTTAGTGTGCTTTTTTTGAACACCACACCATGTGAAAAAGCTAAATGATGATGATAATGTCAGACTACAGACTGTATCAGGAGCCATATTTTCCCATAAAATGCACATCATGCAAAGTCAGAGAAACAGTTCGCCCTCTGCTGGAGAAAAGTGGTAACATTTTTCCAGTTTATTAAAAAAAAACCTGAAATGAAGAATTTGAATGAAAAACAAAACAAAACAAAACATTTTTTTAAAGCGAATTTGTGATTTTGATATAGTCAAACAAAAAAAATCCTGATGTATTGATTTTCAACTTTTTCTCTCACTCTTATTTGCAATTGTTACAAATTATCAGATCAAAATAAAAGCAGTCATTAGATTTATACAATCAGTACCTGATGGAGTTGATCAATCTGTATGAAACGAGAAAAACACATCTACTGATAAATGTGTAAATTTTGCTGTTGTTTTTTTCCCTCCTACCCAGTGTGATCCTGCGCTACTGCCTGAACCAAACCACGTCATGCTCAACCACCTCTACGCTCTCTCCATTAAGGTGAGGAATTACGCTGACTGCATCTCTCACAGACTCTCTCTGTGTGCGCCCCGTAGCAGCTGAGCAGTGGGGAAACTTTTCTGTGGTGACACATGAGAAATGACCAGCTTTGTTATCATTTTTAATACAGACTGTGAGCCACTGCAGCTGCTTGTAAGCTTTCAAGCGGCCAGCAGAACACACTGTAACGACAGCGCACAGGGGATGATAACATGCTGGCCAAGGGGCAGCTGAAGTGCAAATAATTACCTGCTATTTTTGCATTTTGTGGTACAGGGTAGAGTATTAATAGTAACTTCAGTCTTAGAGTGTTAACACAAAGACAGGCTGCACAGAGAGTACATACTCGTCTTCTTTACAAACATGACACTATCTGCTGTAACCACTAATAATAATGAAACAGTGGGAAAATAAAATGACTAATTTCTCTTTATTGGAAATAAGATAAAGCAAATTAAAGATAGTAAATGAGACTGTACATCCTTGGAGTTACGTGTTTTTCATGAATCAACATTTTGATTTTAGAACTGTCTCTGATATTTAATAAATACTTAAAATAAGATACCTAGGAAGAGATTTCATGGCTACCAAGTTAAAATATGGTGATACAGATTGAAAAGTCATGTGATTTGTAAAAAAAACATTTGAAAAACAAACATGTTGAAATCTAGAGCCTAGTAGCAGTACTTTTATGTCAGGTTCAAAGTATTGGGTGATTTTTTTTCTAGAGATAGACTGATATGGATTTTTTGGGGCCGATACCGATACGGATTATAAGTAGGCAAGGAGGCCAATAACCTATATTTGAAGCTGATATTCATTTACAGTCAAAGTGAAAATATTGGCTGCCTTTTACAGGCATGTAATGCAGTTGAATTAATTTTCTGTTTGGTTTTACATGACTGATTTAAATGACCATCTAGGGCTTCCATAGTGTAGACAGAGAGAAATTCTTTGCAGAGAACCATCAGAGCCAAAACGACATGGTTTTGAATGGGTTTCATTCTGGTCGTCGTGTTAAAAAAAAGGCTGATGTCAATACGCCCCAAAATGCCAGATATCAGCCCGGCTGATAATCTGTCTATCCCTATTTTTTCTGACACAGATGAAAAATCTCCAAATCAGATTGTGGTGAAACAAACATTTCAATAAAAGGAGAAAAAAAATGAGATGGCTGTGTTAGTGTCTGATATTTACGTTAGTAGTCTCACACCATCTTGTGAGAGTTGCGTAGATTAAATGACTTGAACATCAAAACTAGCTGGACTGTCTGAGTTAAACAAAATTACTAAGAACAAGACACATTGTAGCTTTCACATTTTACTATTTATTATCGTTAAACCACTAAACAAAGTGTGCAGAAAAGTGCAGAACAGGCTCTCCATGGTAACAAGAGGAGGAGAGTGGAGGTGAATGATGTAGCCTCTTTGTTGTTGGGGATTACTGACTGGAGCTAGAGCACATTGTACAGATTAGTGGGCGGCCTTCCCTCTAATCTCCCCGCTTGACTCTATGTTTACTGCACATGGTTTGACTGATCATATTTGCACCTTTACCGTGAGCATATTTTCATAGTTGAGGTTTAATAATCTTTGTCTCTTCATTTGTTTTTTCAACACAGGATGGAGTGATGGTGCTAAGTGCGACACATCGTTACAAGAAGAAGTACGTCACCACTTTACTTTACAAGCCCATCTGAGCCTGATTTCTAAATCCTGGTCAAGTTTAACTGAGTGTACAAAATATGAGCTCACCTGTTCCCTACTTAATGTGGACGGAGCAGAGATACCTCTGCTAAATCTATCATACTTGAAGAGGTAACAAACCTGCTCTTAAGCTCTTTTTAGTGACTTTATAGTTAACTTGTTGAGTGAAGAGAGCGGTGGTCTTCCCAAGAGTTCTAATCTAATTAATCTAAAGCTACTAAAAGGCCTGGAGGTTATATTTTGTTCACTCAGTGTTTAGCAAGTTCGAATCAATCCTATATATCCTGCCTTCATTTGTTCAGTTATTGCCGTATAGAAGAACTCACTCTTTGTTCAGCAGACACAGAGAGGCAGTAATAATAAGATGGATCTTGTGTGACTGACATGAAAAAGAAACATATAAGTTGAGAAGAGGATTGAGAATCTATTGAATATCTGAGCGTCTTCAAATCTTGAATTTTCAATGACTGAGAAGAAGGTATGGGTACAGTCAAGAATGTGAATGTAGAAGGTCAAAGAAAGAATTGCACAGCAGTAGTTCACATCACTGTCTTTATTTTGATATTGATTTAAAGATTTATAAACTTATCTATAACTGCACAGTGCACATAGAAATTAATATTATTTGTAAAGTATCCACATGTATGTGTTCATATTATTTTGTACAGTGATTGTGATTTATCTTGTGTTTAACACTTCTTGCTTTAGTTAGATGCAGCCTTGTTTTGAGCAAGTTGTTAGTAGGGTTTGTAAGAAAACCTCATCATTCAGATAAGAAACTTTTTTTTTCTTCAGAATAATTTGGCCATACATTCAAATTCAATTAGTTTTGCACTATTTATATGCTAACAATCTGTGTACGCTGAGACTTATATCAGTAGGATAGACAGACCTTAACTTCAGAACAGCAGGTCACACCAGATGATTAATTTGTCTGTAAGTTTCAGTAGTTTCAGTAGCAGTGTTATTTTAGATCGCTTCATGGCTTGAAAAAGAAGTACAACAGGAAACAAAATGTGAAATATATTTTTCAAAAAGCTTGATTAAACACTGGCTGTGAGGGGACCAGCACAGGATCATGTTCCAACAGAGATTATATTTTTCTGTAGTTTCTGCTCTGAGTTATTTTATGAGGACTGAAGGTTTGACTGTGTTAAAGCTAAAAGCATAACATGTAGCATTGATTTTCATCAAGGTAGTTCATGTGTCTATATTTTGTCCTATGCTGTAGACCAGTAGAAGCTGACAATCACCTCAACTAAACACTTCATTGTACTGTTTTGTCTGAACTGTCATATTTATTTATTTATGCCAGTAAACCTGGGTTTCAAATGACTGAAGTATCATGAAGACGGTTTATGATCATTTGAACCATGCCTGTGTGAGGACATGTTTGTATTAAAGACTCATCTAAAAAATTAAGATTTGTCCTTGGTGTTTCTTTAAACCATCTTCTGACCCTTTAAGGTCAAGTTAAACAACTTTTTGTGTGTTATCAACATCAGACTACATCTGTTTGAAATTAAATGCAAACCTACAGATATTTGTCTCTATGGTTAGGAGAATGTTTCAAGTTCGTAGGGTACATTTATCAATTTTTCTAAATACCAATTTCAAGCAATGACCGATTGGAATGGGCAGTTTTGGGCAGTCCGATTTCTTAATTGATAAGTTTGCTCTTTAACACTAGAAAACCTGTTTGTGTGTTGTTTTTTCAGTGTTATTTGTTCAAAATAGTCATTAAAACATGAAAAATACAGTTTTAAATTATGCAGTAATAAAACAACTATTTTAATAATTAATATACAAAGAAAATCAGTTTGTGTGTGCCTGAGAAATCCTTGTCAACTGCATTGCCCTTTGAAAAAATCCCTTTCACATGTCACATGACCAAATCAGTTGAGGTCACATCCTTGACGAAAGTGTGACACGTTTCAGCTCCTCCTCATCAATAGTCCATCAAAATGATTGTGATGCATAAATTGTTCATAGACTGTTATCAACACAAAATGTAAAGAAAGTGCTCAGACATATGAGGTCACCAAGGTCAGATGGTGGCATGTTGAACGTCTGTAGTAAGCACAAGAGCAAAAAAAAAGAGAAAATGTTACTCCAAGTTTTTGTGCTATAGTTCTTTAAAATGTTGGCTAAATGGTAACATAAATGACAAGGGACATTTCTAGAGAGCCAAGTCTTACATGATAATGTTGAATAACTCCTAATTTGGTGTAATATGGATTTATGTTACAAAAAAATAGCCATCATTGATGAAAGTATCTTACAGAATAGTCACAGTCCAGTTGGAAAAATGTTACTTTCAAAGCAGTCAGACAACCACACACCCAGCATTTATAGTGTGAAAAGTTTGCAAACAAATGTTAATGTTATCAGATGCGTAGTAGTGCATTTATATCTTCTATAACAACTTTTTGATGTTAACACAGTTGACAAAATATTGAACCAGATGTTTATCTTGTTTTGAATGTTTTTGAGTTCCTATGTGGTTAAGCATGCCAATTAATAAATTAAGTACATTTCAGGGATATATGATACAAATAGAATATTGAACAAAAAAAGCAGATTTTTTCAACTTTGGAATATCTGAAATGAACCCTTTACTACAGAAACACTCAGCAGTGAAACATTTTCACAATGATCCAATCTTTGTTTTTGTACTAACACCAATCTTATGTTTGCTAAAGCTAACATTATACAAGATAAAAATAAAACAGCGGTAAGCTTCCTGCCTGGTGTCAAAGGAAGTTGTAAATGTACACTTGTCAGTCACTTTAGTAGGCAAACCTGTTCAACTCCTTGTTCACATAAATATCTAATCAGCCAATCAGATAGCAGTAAGCAGAAGCATTAAGACATGTAGACATGAGAAAGGTGAGCTGCTGAAGCCAAAATGTACCATCAGAATGGAAAAGAAAGGGAAATTGAGAGACTTTGAACATGGCAGAGTTTTCACAAACTGCTGATCTCCTAAGATTTTCACAGAAAACATCTCTGAAGTTTCCAGAGAAGTAAAGAGAGTTTTTTCCAGTGGCTTTAAATATTGAAACCCTATCTGCAAGGTTGAATGACTCAAGTTGGGAAAATCAAACATTCTATGACAGAGCTCAGGGTTCACAGAGTTCTGAGATGTTCCACAGCGTGGGAAGTTTTACCCTCTGTTACATGTGCAGGTTTGTGCACAATCTCACGGTTGTTTCATGACACAGCCGACACACAAACCCCAAGGTCTCTGACTTGATATATAAGAGAGCAGGATGTAGGAGCAAACGCGACTCTGCAGACTGCCGTCCATCTCACACGATGAAAGCCATTCAGACTCTGCTCCTTGTGGCTTTTAGCCTTTCTGTTGGTAAGTCTGGTTCTTCTGCATACATACAGTCTTTCTAGTACACTTTAAACTGTAGAGTGTGTTTTTTTTCTCTTCAGCCCAGTCTCTGGACTACAAGGCTCTCAACCAGTTCAGAAACATGATCCTGTGTGTGATGCCTGATAGCTGGCCTGTGTTGGACTACGCTGACTATGGCTGCTACTGTGGAAAAGGAGGCTCCGGCACTCCTGTGGATGATCTGGATAGGTGTTGTCAGGTGCATGACCAGTGTTACACTGATGCCATGCAACATCCTGAGTGCTGGCCCATCATCGACAACCCTTACACCGAGTTCTACAGCTACAGCTGTGACGAGGCAAACAGGAAGGTCACCTGTGGCAGTGAGTATTTCTTTTAAAGAAATATATGAGATGATTAAAAATGTAAATGTCTCTGTTGATATCTTAACTTCAAAGAATGGTTGTTGGCCTCTAACCACAGTGCTCTCTGCTGGCTTTCTTTTAGACGACAACAATGAATGTGAGATGTTCATCTGTGAGTGTGACAGGAAGGCTGCTGAGTGTTTCGGCACAGCTCCTTGGATCCCCGAGCACGAGCACCTGCCCAGTGACCGTTGTCATTAAATAAAAGACTTTTTCCATATTTTTTCCAAAATAAGAGAAAGTGTCAGTTTCCTGAGAAATATTTGGCTAAAATTAACTGTCCTTTCAGATCTTGCACTTTTAAAAACAAAGTGTCCAGTCCAACTTCCCCGACTGTGCAGAACTATATCTTTTTGTTTTGCAATTATGAATTTGTCCACCTGATAATAAATTCATTGGGCTCTGCACACCTCTTTGTTTCACATGTATTGATGACTCAATAAATTGAGGTAATTCCACTAAACTTACCATAGAGGGCACTGCAGTCTAACCCATCTCCTTTGTTGAGCCATATGCTTGCTGATCAAGGCTTTGATTCTCTTTGGTGTTATCATTCTAACCACACACCAAATTTAGTAAATCAGTTACTTGAGAGTTATCTGTTCATGGCACATTTGATATGTTCTTTTTTTCCAGTGCCTCTCAATAAACAACAAAAAAAAGTAGGTAGTGTAAGGTTTTACGTTCAGTTTTGTCTGTTTGCACCCTTACCTTGGGGACTGTAGTCTGGAAAGTTTGTGAACCACTGTGCAAGACAAAAATATGAGACTGTACTGTGAATGGAGTACTGTAACTCCACAAATTTCTTTCTTTTCCTTTTTTTCTCACTGAGTGAAACCGTTTTCTCTCAGTTTTTTCCCTCTGCTTTCACATTTCTTGGCACCAAAATGAAAGGAATCAAGTTACTGCAGCACAATGTTTTGGTTTCAGTTATTCATTCCTGTTCGAGCAGAGTCTTCCTCTCTACCCCTATCTCTTGCTCTCTTTTCATCTCTCTGTACTCCTCTGTCTTTCCCTCTCAGTGATCACAGCTGTGGATGAAGCCCACTGCATCAGTCTGCGGGCTATTGTTCAGAACACGCCAAGCATTAGCAGCTGGTTACTGGTCATTGACCAACCAAGACTGCTAGACGGATAGAGATATAACAGAAAAATAACATACATAGAGAGGTGGTGAAGTCAGTGGTGTACATCTGAAAGTGCCTTACAGGTGATTTGCAGTGTGATGCCAGGCTCATACTTGTGGATTTGGCATCAGACACGTCTGTAAATATAGTCTGCTCTAGACTTGAGATCAGTCTGGAGCACTTCTAGACAAAAAGGTTTATGAACAATATGACATAAGTTATTTTTATAGGCATCACTGAACACCCATATAACTAATTTCAGATCCCTGCCAGTGGGGTGACGTCATGTCTGCATGCAGTTACTCATATGGTTCACACCATGCTCTAATTTTTTTGCGGCAACAAAGGAATGTAACTGAAGCTCAAAGTCAGACAGCTATGATCTCTGTTAATACAATAAACCACAAATGATGTAAGGACAAGTCTAAAAAAGAAAGCAAGCATCGGCTCCTGAAACACATGAAGTTAAAAAAAAAATAAAAATAAATAAAATTGTTAAGACTTTAATCCCCAACTCCGTCCTGGAACTTAAAGCAGCAGGAACGACAAGGTCTGACTTTGTGATATATTAATCTACAAGCTCTGGCCCTCTCTGTATCCCCACCAATCAAGACTGGGAATAAACATGCTGGGGAGGCCTTGGAGATGGTTTAAGAACAGAAATAACTCTAACCCTGAAAATGACAAAGAGCTTCTAGCATCAAGCCATCAAGTCAGCAAGCAAAAAGAGAAATAAAGACATCAAAACAAAATAAAACCGAAAGATTTGCTGGCTTATGTGCAGTATATTAATCCTTTTATCAAATCTTCTATCCTGTTTTTCGTCCAGAGAGTCAGTCTCATGATAGCAAGGTTTAAGTTAGGAGTGAAACCTCTTTCCCTGCACACTTTGAGGTATTTAATCTTAACTGATTGATCCACAGCAGGGGAATTCAGACTTTAGGCAGGATGCAGAAACAGCAGTGGATTTCTCAGGGCAACGCTGACTCTGGAAAACTTCCACATTACTAGAGATTATTTTTTTTGCACAGAGACAGCTCCCTGAAGCCGTGAGGAATGGGTTGTTGGTCCCAGTACGGTTATACCTTACATGAAGTACTTTTAACCTAATATCCTGCTGTTATGACTTTGAGTGTATGTGCAGTGTACATCCGTATGAGATCTTGTCAAGAAGATGTGTGAAGCTGTTGGTGTTGGTTTGTGGTGCTGGCCAAGACAAGAATCACCAAGTTACCGTCCAGGCTAGCCCAAGAGATGTCTACTCAAGTTAATGTCACTGAGTAGCTTTTTTTGTACTTTTAAGTTGTTTTTGTAACAAATACTTTTACTTCTACTTAAACATTTTCTGTGGGAAGTATTTTGCTTCTAGTACATTTTACTTTAAAGCAGTCACCTGAAAAAACAAATAAACAAATGAAAACAGAAATGATCCGAGCTGTCCATCAACAGTGTGACTGTCAGCTGATTGGCTGACAGTCACACTGCCAGCCACAACACGGGCTCACAATACCTCTTTCTAACCACAGTCAGGTCAAATGTGACCCAAAACCTGATTTTGATCAGAACAAGTCATCCTGCCAACCAAACACTTCGTAGTGAACTCTTCACACAACATGCTAAAGACGTTTTCAGTGTCATCTTCGTAACTGTACTTGTGAGCAGAATTTTTTGTAGTCACCACACCCCTTGTGGCAAGACTGGTGTATGGAATGGAAAAGAATGCTTTTATCTATTTATTTATTTATTCATTTATTCACAACATCCATGTAATTGTGGTACAGTTAGCCCAGGCTGATTTCTATCTGTAGTCCGTGGCAGGCCAGAGTTCACAGTGATAGAAAATGAATCAAAACACAGATGGAGACATTACACTGTGATAGCTTGAAGATCAAATGAATTAAGTCACAATCTGTACAATACGTTCACGTATATTACAGAGCAAAAAAAAAAAAAAAATACTATTAAGACATGTGCTACCCGTAGAGTTGTACCAAACAAAAGGTTACCTATATCACATAAATAAATGTCTACACACACACACACACACACACACACACACACACACACACACACACACACACACACACACACACACACACACACACACGTATAAATAAAAATAGAAGAGATTTTTTTTTGCCACAACAGTTTATACCAATCCAAGTGAAAAAATGCACCAAAATATAATAATAAAAATAAATAATAAAAATAATAATAATAATAATCATTATTATTATCATTATTATTATTATTATTATTATTATTATTATTATTATTATTATTATTATTATTATTATTATTATTATTATTATAACTTAAAGATAGAAATAAAAAAAGAAATAAAAATACTATGTACAGTAGAACAAAACAAATACAAGAATAAACAGTGAATAATAATATGACATGCCAAATGACTGCCCTTTTTGAATTTGACATATAAAAGCACTGCGATGGTGAATTAGGTTACAAAATAACCTAAAGGTTACAAAATAACCTAATTACAGAAAAGTTACCAGAAGTGGTAACTTTTCTGACACCTCCTGCTCAAAACCCAAAAAGTCACAAGGATCGTGAGGCCCCGCTTTCACGGTCCGTATTCATACTGAAAATCAAGATCAAGCGAGCTTTTGCCCTTCTGCTCTAGTTACCCTCATGGGACTTTTAGGACCTACTGTTGACATTAACTTTTAGGTCATTTCCTCGCCTGTGTCAGAATTTTATGGCTATGATTAAATGGGTCAGAATATTAAATCTAGTCGTTGGCCTGATTCTTGTCATGCCTGTTGTGGTTCAGCAGTTTATGCCTCAACAGGTTTTTTATTTAATGGGCCCCAAATACTGCTAGTCATGATGGCCTTTTGTGTTTATAGTAATCACTGTTCTGGTGTCTATTCATGCCTGGTCTGAATAAGAAGTATCAGTTGATTAATAGATTATTTGCATTATACAATGATGGGCTCTGTGTCATGTGACGTGAGGAAACTCAAGAATATGGGCGACCAAATCTTTTGTACCACTGTGGCGGAGACATTCCTTACAGCTTTGGTTTTCACTCCTCTTTACATAATTGCATTTATTAGTAAGTTTATAAAGAAAAGGGAAGCACAATAAATGCAGTTCATTCATTTCAGTTGCATGATTTATCTAAAAAACATGACAGGCAGGTTATCCCACCCTTTATGAAAAAGGTTGTGTGTATCTGTTTTAGTTGTACTTTTGCTTTGAGGGTCTATACAATAAATCCTTCACAGTCAGTTAAGAACGGGCTTTATGTAACATGTTCCCAAAAAGACGTGTTAGGGACGAACAGGACATGTGCAGACCCCTCATTTGCAGCGCTATAGCTTATGTCACTCAGATTTGCCTGTGAGATCAGGGCGCTTGTCCCAGAGCGAGATGTGCCTCAGAGGAAATACGGAAAACAAGTCTAACCGACAGCTGACTAAGAAGGAGTGGGAAATGAGAGCCAGACAGAGATTGTCTCACCTTGGCAGCCACTGATGACTCCACCCATGCCTGTGAACACACGCCTAAAGAGCGCCTGTTGGTTGCTGCCATGGTTACTTGCTGTTTAGCCAAATGAATCATGTTCAGAACAAGAAGTAACAACTCCCACTGTGTGTGTTACTCTGCTTCTCACAGCCTGGGATTGGCTGTCACATGCAAATCATGTGTGCTGTTGTACCCAGGAGATCTGTGAGTGTGTTGACTTATTCTGTCTGGTATGAATGACACACCTGATGAAAGGACACAGCGGAAATTGAAGCCTGAGCCAAAAGAAACACGAGGGCATCATGAGCAAAGTTTTTTTTATTGTTCATTCATGTGAGATAAAAAATGTGTTCCAGCCTAAAGGTTCAAAAGGTTCTCTAAATAAAAAAGTCCCTCTGTGTTGTGCATGTGTTCCCTCTTAAACAGAATAACAGGTCACATATTTTCTTTCTCCCTGTAGGGCTTCTGTACTTTGATCAGGGCTTTTGTGTTACTCACATGTTTTAATACAGTTAAGTATGAGCCTGCATGTGCAAAAAGGCAAGAAAAAGTAAAAAACAAAACAAAACAAAACAAGTAAAAAAAAAGGTTTCTTTTTTATCTTAAGGTAGGGCTAGGTCTAGGGGTTAGGGTTGGGTTGGGTTAAGATCATTACTGCGGTATGTATTCATCACATTTCAGCGGGGTGGGTTAGCTCATTTCAACCAAAATCTTTGGTCCCTTCATCCCATATAAAATAACATATATTAGCTACCAAATCGAGTTATTTACACATTTACAAAGCCCCGTGGGAAATGGGCTAACAGCACTTAGCTGAACACAGAATCCCACTCTGCTCTGATCCTGCTTGATAAGCTGTTCTGGAAATACAGAGGATCACCGTAGTTCTGCAAACCGAGGGGCACATGTGAGGGCCAGGACAGTGGCTGATACTTTGAAAGTGTAGAATAGCCATTAGCATTTCCCTGGTTAGCATTAGCCCTGTCTTTTTCCACATACACCCTGTAATTCTGTCCATTGTTGTCATCCCAGTGTGTTGCTGTTCCTGCTCCGGTTCTGAGGTACACGCAGAACTCGACCCTCTCCTCTGGATCTGCATTTTTTGGTAAGTTTAGGTCGAAGGCGAAATATTGCACCTCAGAGCCGCCAAAGCGCTGCTCCTGCAGGTACGTGCAGGGGATATCGTGATGGCTCTGCCAAGAGTCAAAGGTCACTCTCACGTGTACGGCCTTTTCAGCGCCAACGTGGGAAACGCGGACTCTGCCGCTCAGGCAGTTTCCAGAAATGGTGCAGCTTTCCAACTGTACCCTCATCTCACGCAAACGTGCAAGTGAACTGTCCAGATCTGACGGAGGAGAGCGCAGCGACTTATTCGTGGATGACTGCTGCTGCAGGATGATCAAGGGTGGCTGTTTCTGCAGCTTATCCGACGGCCACTGTTGGGTTTGCAGGTTGGTCCTGATGGGTTTTGCTGCCACAGTAGGAGCAGGGATAGAAGAGTCTGGGATGAACAGGCGCACAGCAGTGAGGGCCAGTCCTTTAGCATCTGCAAACACAACACGCTTCTTGGTCTGACCGCTGCTGTCTCTACGGAAGCAGCTCCGTGGCCCTGTAGTCACAGGGGCTGAGGGTAGCAATGACGGCTGACAACGTGGGGATGAAGGTGAGCGGCTTGAGGAGTAAAAGGTGGCAGCTCTTTGCAGACAGTGAGCTGGCCGAGAGCTTTGCTCTGCTGGTTTCAGAGGGGACATGGACAGCAGCTCATAAAGAGGCTGGCGTTGGCTGAGGCGCATGGCGAGGTCAACGGGTGTCACAAGCGGCTGGGGGTGACTCCCCATAGCACTGAGAACTCTGGTAGAGAAAACATGACAGGGTTAGAATGACATCCATCATCACAGCATGTTTTTTTTTTTACTTTCACATACATGCTTTTATGGCTGTAACTGTAGAGAGGCTGGATTTCCAAATACCCAGAATAACCAAAACATAAAAAATGTATAATACAACACTTAAGTTAATATATATTTAATATATTCGGACGATATATATAAGATTCTTTTGCATTTCTTATTAAATAAAGAAGAGATATGAAGATGAGACATATGTTTGGAAGGCAGCAGTTTATTCTTCAGCAGCAGTCCAAACCCATTAAAGCCATTTCAGTTAATAAAATGAAATACATAAACTCACCTTGTACAAGTCATTTTCAGGCTGTAGATGTGATCCAAGTTTGCCAAAAAGTTTCAGATCAATCTGTAGATACAAGTCATGATATAATAAATAAATATAAACTTCCAATAGAAGATCAACTGATTAGAAACAGGATATGTTGACACAATAGCTAGTTAACTAAAAATGAAGGTTATGATACATTTTGATTTAGAGTATACTCACATCTGGTAAAGCACCAAGTGTTTTATTGAAGCATTTCCAGAGAAAAACAGAGTATCCTAAGTCTCCACCGTGTCTGTCTTCTCTCTCTGAAGCTGAACTCCACTTAAGTATCAGTCTGTACTTTCCCTTACACCATATTTGCATGTTGAGAGAGTTCAGCCAATCAAATAAGGCTCCATTGTTTGTGTCCCGCCCCTGAAGAACTATTGCATGGTGCATTGAAGGAAGAGTCACAACATTGAAACACGTTTTTTTCTTTAACCCTTTAAAGCCTCTTAATGTCTGCCTGGATTTTTTTTTTGTTTATTTCCACCACAAATAGGTCAGAAAATGTCCTGTGAGCAAGTTCTTTGACCTGTTTTTTAATCTGGAATACTTGGAACTTCTAATATCTGAAAGTTATTTCCACTTTACTGGATGTTATATGAGGGTAAATAGTTAAAATATAAAAGTTTTAAATAAAGAAAAGCACAAAAACTGAATTTGACAATAGAGGTTAACACACTATGCAAGCCTCAAGTCATGCTCACACTTACAAAGAAGACTTGGTGCACTATTCTAAAATAACATCAACCATGAATTTACCATGCTATGCGGTGCAAGGCGCACACATCTACACATACAAGGTACCAACAGCATGGTGCTCTGTTCTAAAAAGGTTTACTGACTACAGATTATAAAGATTGAATCATGCATATATTGTAAATTAGATTCAGAACACTGTTCTGAAACAGTCACCACACAATACAAGTGCCAGTCTTCACAAACAATTACATATAAGAAGGAAAAACTAGATAGAGCATAATCCATCCTGGAAACTCAACTCACCTAATGTTACCTTTTTCCTCATAAATTTGCTCCTTCAGATCTACCTCTGGTCTCAAAATCATGTAGAAACATCAGTGGGGGATTTTGTGACCCAGGAGATCTTCTTTTTGGAATTCTTGGACAAGCTCAATTTTTCTGATCGTGCAAACCGTTAAGAAATAGCGGTCAGTCAAAGTGCTCTTGCTCAAAATGTGTTCGCACCGACACATCCACAGGTAAAGACAGCCAATATCCCAATGGATTAAACCCTTGATGGAAAAAACCTACAGTGAACTTATCTCAGAACATTTCAGTTGAAAAGATTGTAATGGGGCTCTGTCTGCCCTGGGTGAATTGCTTTGCAGATTTATGGTCAATACTGATGACCGGTCTTAAGTTTTGTGCTCTCTAAATTAGGAGTGATATTAAAATCATCTTTCAAGTTTGTACCAATGTTATTGGAAAGTGGTGTGTGTTTTGAGTGGCAGAATCATGAACAGTTTACTGGCTGTGTATATAATGTGTGATGCAGGTGTTATCAAGTGCTTCAGAATCAAGGATTCAACTCAACTGGGTGATCAGTAAAAAGAGCCAGCTAGTAAATTGTTTCAAAATGAGTTTTTTTGCTCTTACTTTAATTGGCCTTGAGGGACCAATCTGTGTAATACAATGACTTATTTTATGTGATTTATCATTTTACCTGAAGATATTCTATGCTTGGCCAGGCCAAGTGTGATAGCAAAAAATGGATCAAAACGTAATTCTTCTGGCTTGCTGACAGCGTCACTGCAGCACAGACACAGTATTCAACAGCAGGACTCACGTTGCAAAAAATCAAGGTCAGAGTTTTTGTCACGCACCCTGGGCAATTACAGAAAACGTGCCAGTGTTTAGACGCTGGATCGAGTTCAGCAGTTGAATGACTGAGAACAAAAAGGGTGTCTCTATCTAGGTGCAGCACAGGGCTTGTTTAGAGAAACTGTTTATCTGATGACGGGCCGAAATAACCACATTCCAAAGGAGGGGCATGAGTCAAAATATATAATTTAAACAAGGATCAATTTTTATTAGTCAGGCAGGCATCCAAATCACATTGCAACCTTTTTCAGATCAAAAGCACTCACTACTGTTTTGTGTAAACAAAGAACCTGAGATCAGGTGTGGCCTGCCATCCTAGCAACTTCCAACTCTGCAAATAAAAGATCAGGAGTTTTATCTGTTTAACTCTCTTATCATGTAACTTCCCTGCAGGACTAGTATCTTGTGAATGATCTGGAGATAAACATCAGTAAATCAACCAAATGGTTCTATACGTTTTCATTTCCTTCCCTATCAGTCGTGGGATAAACTGTGAAAAAGTCCAGTTTATATGCTGATAAAAAATAGAAACCCGTATTGACAACTTTCTCAAATGCATCGATGCAGGCTACACCTACTCAGGAAGCTAAATGATTTTGGGGTTCATTTTCTATCTAACTAGGGGTGAGGTGAGCCCACCTTAGTGTCTGTGGGGCCATTAGCCAGAAAATTAGTTCAGATTTAGAGAATATCAATTGAATTTAAAGATGATTTTCTGACTAATCCCAGTGTGATTTTCTGACTAACAGGCCTTCTGGTTTTCTGACTAGCAGGCTCTCTGACTAAAGGGCCTTCTGACTGATGGGCCTTCTGATTCTCTGTCTGACAGGCCTTTTAAATTTTCTGAATGACAGACCTTTTGATTTTCTGTCTAACAAGGGGGAGGTGAGCCCACCTTGTTGCCAGTAGGCCCATTAGCCAGAAAAATAGTTAGGATTTGGAAAATATTAATTGAATTTATACTTATTTTCTGACTAACCTCTGTCTGATTTTCTGACTACCAGGCAACTTCTGACTACTGGGTCAAACACAGCTTATCGACCATTTAAAGCTTCAAAACACTCAAAAACAAGTCCTTTATAGAAAAAGTTCATTTTGCAATGAGTATTGTTGATTACAAAGACTATCATCATATAAAAAAAACATAGACCATACAATACAGTAACCATATGCTACATCATTCTATGATCCTGTGGCAACACTTAAAACCCTCGTGAGGATCAGCTGTGTGAATTCCATCATAAAAAGGACAATGAAAAAATCACAGTGTTTGGACAATAAGCCAGCACTGTTAAGTATTATTTATTTCATACCTGCAGTTTATAAAAATTCTTACTTCCATGCAAAGATAGCTAAGCTAAGATCCATGGAAAGTGTTTACTTTGAATACACATTCTGTTGCCAACAGCCTGATGTGCCCTTCATGCAGGTTTACCCATGCGTGGTGCAGTCAGGCGAGGTGAGGTAAGGTAAGGTGATGTGAGATGAGTCATGAATCAGTCTCCTCACATACTTTCCCTTGCTGTCACTTCATCTGTCTGCAGTCTAAGTTCACTGCTCTGTCTGCTCTCCTGGTATGAAACGTAAAACAGCTCTCAGTGATTTTAAGATGAATATCACTAAAGCAGGTTGATGTGAAGTGTTTTTGAAAAGGAGGACACTGATAGTATTGTCTTCATTATGTTTACCTGTTGCACTCTTTCAGGAGGAGTGTTATACCCTAATAGGACACAGTCAGCTTGGCTGGCTCAAGGCTTAAAAAACTGGCTTGAATGCTTGACTATCAACTGCTGCAGACTGGGTCAACTTTACCATGTGGCGTAGCTGATTCAAACAAAGTCCAACTCAAACAGTCCCATCAGTGTCTACAGAAAAAAAAGCTCAATTTGAAATTATCTGCACTTTATTTTGATCCTTTAGCTTTTTCTCTATTTTCAGACTCAACACAGACATGCTGCTTTGCCAGAAGCTCACTATTCAGATGTGGGAGTCTTTTTGCTTCAGCAGACATGAAGAGAAACAGGAGGTGGGGAGCAGAGAGAGGAGCAAACAAGGACACAGCCTATGTACATTTGGTGTGGTAAACTGTCCAGCAATCCATAGCAACATGTCATGATTTACAGCAAAGGACTGGACAGAGGATATGTTTTTGAACTAGAATATGAAGAGTAAGGAGGAGACATGCCGAAAAGAAGGAAAGATGATGGAAACTCATTCAAGCTCAGGGGCCACAAACATTCTAGTTTAAACTTGTTTGGACCCGACCAGTAGAATTATTGTATAATAACCTCTAACTAATGACTCTCTTTTTTTTTCTTTGAATTACTGGAACAAGAAATCTTTTTGTGTGTTTTTTTAAATGTATGTATTGAAATGTCTCAATTTATCATTTACAGCCTCGTACCACAAGGTATTTACAAAGGGAGCCCCCCCCCCCCCCCATTTTGTCTGAAGTCATATTGGTCAGAAAATCACTAGACTGATCTTCTGACAAACATGCTTTCTGAATTTTATTTTTATTCTTTTTTTTTTTTTTTTTTTTTTTTTTTTTTTTTTTACCAAAGGTACTTCTGACCAAAGGGCCTTCTGACTAACAGGCTGTCTAATTTTCTGACTAAAGGGCCTTCTGACTACCAGGCTTTCTAATTTTCTGACCAAAGGACCTTCTGACTAACAGGCTTTTGTTTTTTTTTCTGACCAACAGGCCATCTGACTAACAGGCCGTTTGAATTTCTGACTAACAGGTCTTCTGATTTTTTTGACTAATAGGCCACTTGGCTTGTGGGCCTTCTTACTTTTGGGCCTTCTTTTGATCCACAGATCTTCTGACTAATGGGCCTTTTGATTTTTTTGACCAATGAGCCTTCTGACCAACAGGCCTTCTAATTTTCTGACCAACAGGCCCTTGATTTTTTTGACCAATAGGCCACTTTACAAGTGGGCCTTCTTACTTTTGGGCTTTCTTATCTTTTGACCCACAGATCTTCTGACTAATGAGCCTTTTGATTTTTGGACCTTTGGGCCTTCTGAACAACAGGCCTTCTAATTTTCTGACCAACAGGCCCTTGATTTTTTTGACCAATAGGCCACTTTACAAGTGGGCCTTCTTACTTTTGGGCTTTCTTATCTTTTGACCCACAGATCTTCTGACTAATGAGCCTTTTGATTTTTGGACCTTTGGGCCTTCTGAACAACAGGCCTTCTAATTTTCTGACCAACAGGCACTTGATTTTTTTGACCAATAGGCCACTTGACAAGTGGGCCTTCTTACTTTTGGGCTTTCTCATGTTTTGACCCACAGATCTTCTGACTAATAGGCCTTTTGATTTTTGAACCAATGGGCCTTCTGAGAACTGGGCGGAATCCTTTACAGAGGCACAGAACATGGAGTCACAGTGCTTTGGAAATAAATTCAATTTTTTTCACTTTATCAAATCCACTGGTTAAGTTTGAAATTTGTTTTCAATTTTACATTTATTCCCATAACTGTGTAAATCTGACCCACTGAATTGACCCTGTGTACCATACAAACCAACCATTCACGAAGAAGGTCAACGGGTCCCACTGCTTCTTATATTTATGAAATGTACACATAAAGAATACATAAACCCGTCAGTGCTTGAACAATTGAGTCTACCAAACCAAACTCTTTGGACTGAAGTAGCTTTTTTTTTTTTGCAATATTCATTTTACAAAGCCATCCTGCGGACTAAATCAGACCCCCCAAAAGAAAGTAAGGCACTATCCTGTTTAAACTGTGCAAACCATTGCCTTTCAAATGTCTATACTAAGAAAGATATTGCTTTAGATTAAACAGTATTTTAATATTCTGAATGTATTATGCAGCCATCATTCAGGACGTTTTTTTTTTTTCTTCAATCATCACCACATGACTTATTCATCAGAATTTACAGTGCTGGCCATAAATGTTCACCCTCATGAATTACCTCATATTAAATGTGCTAAGAGGCTCAGCTGGCTGTGCACATTCTTCTTCACTCTTCCTAATGCCTAAGTTTGGTCGACTCAACACACACGCGTATCATTGGATGACATTACTGGGTATGAATTCAGGATAATTTATGATACCATAAATGGATCTGTAATGATATCACTTTGTCAGTCTTGCCGCAGAAGTCATGATGCATGCCCAGTGACGGCTTTCAGCTCCATGCAGATGTTCAGTGAGTTCACATAGAGTCATATAATTAGTTTATAGGCCTCATCTGCCCGCCTGCCTGCCTGTCTGTCGGACTGCCTGTCTTTCTGTCTGTAGGCATTACTTGTGTCTCTGCCTGCCTTGAAATGCTGACGTCTACACTTACGTTGTATGTGTTACAACACCAGTTTGTGTACGTGCAGAAGCAAACGTATATACACTCCCTCTGGCTCATAAACATACCTGCTGTCACTAAATGCCTCTAATGCGTCAATAACACTTTAGGAGCCGGTGTTTGCTGAGCTGTTTGCTCTCATACAGCAGGGAGCTTCCTGAGGTCGGCCATATGTGCTTGTAAGACAACTAATTAGGCCCTTAATGATATGCATTAAAGTCTTGTAAGGAGTTGTAGCATGTGATAATATTTGTTTAGCATCCAGTTTTTTTAAGCAGGCCTTTTCTATAAGCTGTGTTTGTACATGTTTCCTCATGAAGGAGAATAGAATTGAATACACTCACCGGCCACTTAATTAGGTACACCAGTCTAGCATCAGAATGGGGAAGAAAGGTGATTTAAGAGACTTTGAATGCGGCATGGTTGTTGGTGCCAGACAGGCTGGTCTGAGTATTTTAGAAACTCATGATCTACTGGGATTTTCACACACAACTATCTCTAGGGTTTACAGAGAATGGTCCCAAAAAGAAAACCTATCCAGTGAGCGGCAATTCTGTGGGCCAAAATGCTTTATTGATGCCAGAGGTCAGAGGAGAATGGACAGACTGGTTGGAGCTGATAGAAAGGCAACAGTAACTCAAATAACCACTGGTTACAACCGAGGTCTGCAGAAGAGCATCTCTGAACGCACAACACGTCCAACCTTGAGGCGGATGGGCTACAGCAGCAGAAGACCACACCGGGTGACCCTCCTGTCAACTAAGAACAGGAAACTGAGGCTACAATTCACACAGCAACACCAAAACTGGACAGTAGAAGATTGGAAAAACATTGCCTGGTCTGATAAGTCTGGATTTCTGCTCCACATTCAGATGGTAGGGTCAGAATTTGGCGTCAACAACATGAAAGCATGGATCCATCCTGCCTTGTATCAACAGTTCAGGCTGCTGGTGGTGGCGTAATGGTGTGGGGGATATTTTCTTAGTACCAACTGAGCATGGTTTAAAGTCCACAGCCTACCTGAGTATTGTTGCTGACCATGTCCATCCCTTTATGAGCACAGTGTACCCATCGTCTGATGGCTACTTCCAGCAGGATAACGCTCCATGTCATGAAGCTGGAATCATCTCAGACTGGTTTCTTGAACATGACAATGAGTTCCCTGTACTCAAACGGCCTCCACAGTCCCCAGATCTCAATCCAAAAGAGCACCTTTGGGATGTGGTGGAACGGGAGATTCTCATCATGGATGTTCAGCTGACAAATCTGCAGCAACTGTGTGATGCTATCATGTCAATACGGAGCAAACTCTCTGAGGAATGTTTCTGGTACCTTGTTGAATCTGTGCCATGAAGGATTAAGGCAGTTCTGGAGGCAAAAGGGGGTCCTACCTACCACTAGCAAGGTGTAATTAATAAAGTGGCCAGCGAGTGTATATTGTAAATATATGAGTTTATATTTATATTTATTTTCATTGCCCTGAATCTTCTGCCAGAGAGCAGCTAAACAAGTGCTGTCCCAGGTGTGATGGGTCCCTTGGAGTCCTTTGTAAGGCCGATAAGATTCATAAATACTGTACTTGGTGAGAGACACCATGACATCATGCTGGTGAGTCCAGATTAGTAAGTGAGATGCACGAGACAAAGACACACTAAGCTTTCACGTGGATTTGATTCAGGGTCATGGAACAAAGCCAAACTTTTACTGCCTTTTTCTTCTTCTTTTTTTGTGTGAAGAACTACTGCCAGAAGGCATCCGATTGCTCCACTTTTCCTCTCAAGCCTTAACACGACTTTCAATGGGTGCTCATGTAACATCATAATTGCAAGCAAAACAGTTGTTTGACTTTCAATTACGAACAATACCACAGCTATGTGTGTCCCACAAAGAGCTCACCTGATGAAACTGCACCACAAAGAAACAAAAATATGCGCTTCCAAAAGTCGGTCAGTTATATTTCTGTAGTTTTATTTCTCTGATGAACTGTTTTTTATGAATCCTATTTGTTTCAACTTTTTACGTCCGATGCTGAATTCTTTAAGCACTGACACACTCTTCATAATTCAATTTATATGTCTTGCAAATGCAATTGTCTTTTTGCTTGCTTGCATAACACACTAAACCCTGACCTCAATGCAAAGAAGTGTGGGTCTACTTATGACAGTATGTGCAGAATGCAATGCAGTAGTAAGTCCTTCAGGTTTCCTGTAATTGCGGGAATGTGAAGCTAAGCACATAAAAATGTCATCATTCAAAAATAAAGGCACCAAGGGAAGAAAATAAAATGCACAAAGAAAGACTGAAAGAGGAGCTGACATCGTAAGACAAATATTGGATTGAATCAGTAACCTGATTTCTCCCTTTGCAAACCTGTTTCCTCCCGGCTCAAGTATCAGTGCTACTGTTGATGTCTGTTGATTTTACTCAAACATCCTTAACATGGAGTCAGTCATGAATCACATAAACTGTCGAAACATTTCTTTATTACTTCTCATTCAAATTGTTTCAGGAAAAAATGAAAACTTGAATGCAGCTTTCACACATATCCAGCTTTAAAACTTCTGAAGCTTTACTATCAATTCAAAATGCCAGAGACCCTTTTAAAGACACATTTTTTACTCTAAATAAAGAATTAAAATAGCACCACTAACAGTATCTTCAAAGCCAATACTCTATCCCTTTGGGGGGAAAATAAAATCTTCAAAGCCAAAAGTATATTTCTGCTGGAAGAACGATTAGGAGTCTTCTTTTAGAAAGAATGATGAGAGGCTGATGTGAGCTTGCGGTGGTACAGCAGCACATCTCACATTGTAACCCCATTACCACCCTATGCTCAGGGAAGATGACACCCTGAAGGAGCTCCATCAGAATTTCTGCTGACTTCCTCTGCAGCCAGAAGGCACAAGGGAGGAGCACCCTCCTGTGGAGAGAGGAGGAAGGGCTCAGAGCTCACGGCAGCATTATATATATATATATATATATATATATATATATATATATATATATATATATATATATATATATATATATATATATATATATATATATATATATATATAATACATTTATTATATTTATAACTGAGTTAAATATCCTTTAGACGCTGGTGGGACAAAAGCTTAAGAGAGACCTTGAAAAAAATGTTAGAAATGGATATAAGCAATAAGTATACTAACTTTCTACACTGCAAAAAATTAAATCTTATCAAGTTGTATTTTTTTTGTATTATTTTACATAAAAATTGTCTCTTTACACTTGATATGAGCCACATTCAACTGATCAGCCCAGAAAAATGTTGTGTTTCAAGTTATTTAAAGACAAAAATGAGGTCTGAATTCCTTGTAACAAGTAAAAAAAAAGACAAAAACAAAAAACAGCCAATTGAACAGGAAAAACATGCTTGAAAAATTGCTTGAAACTAGATATTGTCTTCATACAAGTAACTTCTCTCTTCCTCCATTGGCAGATTTTTTTTTTTTTTTTTTGTTATTGTGTTACAAGCAATTCAGACCTCATTTTTGTCTTTGAATAACTTGAAACCAGACATTTCTCTGGACTGGTCAGTTGAATGTGGATCATGTTAAACCTAAAAAGACATTTTTCTACTGAAAATAAGACAAAAATACTTGATAAGATTTCAGGTTTTTGCAGTGTATATTATGTATATATAAAAGAAGTAAGCTTCACTGTTTTACTTTTGGTCAATGCATTTTTTCTTACACGGGGTTGGGATCAAAAATCAAGAATAACCTGGGCACCCCCACCCACATACATCTAAACAAGAGGGGTCAACTTACATTCAGAGAGGCCTGCACACAGCACAAATGTTCATAATGTAATAGGTAAATGAAGAAAAATAAATTACAAAAAGCATGTATATGAAATACAAAACGAGTAACAGAAAAACGAACAAGGAAGTGCATCTCCACCACATCATCACACTGGTTCCTTCATAAAAGAAATATAGCTGCCCCATTTCAGGTGGAATGCTTTTGTCCTAATGTGTTTGGAATGTAATGTGACATATCATTTACTGTTTGATTGTCATGAAAAATTAAAAATAAAAATTGCAAGTCATGTAAAAAAAAAAAAGAATAACCTGGGCAGTGGTGTGCACAATGGGGGCAGGGTATGGGGATGGGCACCCCTCTCATGGCTCAATTGTTGAAAAATGTGTGCTTAGGTGCTCCTTGGGAAGCCAAAACGCAGACAAAGTGCCATCTTAGGAAGACATAAAAAGCTAATGTGCCCTCCTGGGTGCCAAAACTTGTGCTAAAGTGCTCACTTGGGAGGCAAATGTGCACTAAAGAGCCTTTTTGGGATCCAAAAAACAGGTCAATGTGTCCTCTTGGTTTACAAAACACGCTTAACTGCCCTCTTGGTGATTTTAAACTTGATGAACAATTTTTTTATTGCCCTTAAAGACGTGTGAAACTTTGTGCCCTCTTCAGTGGCTAAAACATGCAATAGGTGCCTTTTTTTCCAACCCTGCTCTTCAAAAAGTCTGTGCACACCACTGCTTCTGTGTAAACCTGATGAGGAAAAAGTACATATATATCTCTGCATATTAGCAACTGCCAAACGTTAACAAATTGTTCAGGACTGTTGATGATAATGAAGACTGCTGAGGTTTTATTTTCCAAACATGAGGCACTCAGCCGGTTTTTCAAACCTCCCACTCGTGCTCAGGTGTTGCTCTGAGGTTGTAATGACCTTGAATAGCTTCCATGTTTTTGTGGTTGGATGTCAGTTTATCATTAAAAATCAGGTTTAGTCTGGAGGTTTTGACTGATCTACTGGCTCGTGTTTGTCACGTTGCTTCATCAGGTTTGTAGGTCGAGCCGGAGGCGAGCGTTATGTCAGATTGTGGGTGTGTCTCTGTCTGTGGCCTCTTTTTTCCTTCTGTTTATAAACTCCAGTGCCATGTAGAAAATACTTGGTGTGGGGAAGATCTAAGTCTATATTAATTCTTTTAAATATTTTTCTTATTGCTTTTAAAAAACAAAGTGGAATAGTTTATTCAACAGCTGATCAAAAGTTAAAGACTGCAGCCTTTAAAAGACAAAATCTGCACGAAAATGTGGATCCAGTGTCATTTTCTGTCAGGTATTTATCCTTTCATGACCTCCTGATGGCAAATGCTAAAAAGCTTTCTGTCTTTGAACATGGTTGGATTGTTGAACTGCATAAGCAAGGCCTCCCACAACGCGCCATCACTGCTGAGCTTGGACACAGTCAGAAAGTCATTTTTAACTCTAAAAAGATCTTAGTAAACTCAAAAAAACATTTCACTTGGGCTGAGCAGGAGGAACTGGTTTGCTATCTGTTAGAGGATGATCTTACTGCAGCCCATTAACCATCAAATGGCATTTGAGAGAGAAGAGCTTTCAGAACATAATACATCTTCAAAGGCTTAACAAAAACAGTAGCGCTCCTCATTATTGAGTCCTTTTTTTCAAACTCTTGTTTTTTATTTTCTTATTTTATTTTTTGAGCCATGGTCTAAAAGTTTCGCTCAGCTGATGAACGGACAATTTTTACTTCAATTAGTTGCAAAAAACTGATTACTCAGTATTTTTTAGTTTCACTTCAATTTCTTTTTCTTTTCACATTTGAAACTCAACTTAGAAACTTTTTAAGCCAAATTATCGAAGTTTTAACCTGGTCTTAGAATTTTGATCAGGCGTACATTTTATTAGCATTTTTGGCTTATTGTGACCTAGAGATACTTCTCTCAGTCAGCAACTTCTGAAATTAATTTTCTTCTTGTAACCCATTAGTCTTTTTAAGGTTTATGTGAAACAAAAATGTACATTTAACTCTGCAGGGAAGGACTTGCATTTTCTTTTCTGTTCCTACCTGTAAAGACCAAAGAGAGTGTGTCTGTGATCATTTCTTTGTCTAAATTTCTGACATCCTTCACTCCCACAGGAGGAGCAATGCACATACCAAAAAAAAAAAAAGAAGTTTCAGATCATTGCTGCTTAGAACAGCATCTTATTTTTAGAACCGTGAAATGCAGCTGATCACACAGTCCGACGTGTTGCTGATGTCAAGGGAGTCAAATCCTTGGAGGCAGATTTTGAAAATTGGTCAACTTCTCCCTGGAGTTATAAAAACTAAAACCTCAGATCTCGTGTTATGATATGCTTCTGTCATAGAAATGCAAATCTTAGTGAAGATCACGACAATCTGTCAGAAACAATCTGTGTGTGGTGTGCTTGGCATGTTCCATTCAGCAGACTCAGAGAAACAGTGAGTGCCAGCGTGTCATTTTTAGCTGAATAAGCTCCCAGGCATCAAGATTAACTTATGAGATCCGCACCGTTACCCCACCGCAATAGCTGACTGGTTTGTTTCAAACAATTAACAAAATGAAGATCTGGAATATTGAATCCTTTTTTCTACAGGCTTTGTGAGAGTGTTGGAGCAAGAGATTTTGTGCTTGCTGCCATATTTCCACAACCAGGCTGCAGTCCAAGGCTCATGAAGGGGTGGTGTGGAGATAAGCACAGCTGTGGGTTTTAGCTCCTGTAGCTTGTGCCAGGAGTCCCCAGGGGTCCTAAGCATGGGTCAAAGCAGCAGCTGGAGCACCTGGGACTTCTGCAGGAGGATGTCACCCGTCTGTCCTCTCTTATCAGGTACTAAAGTTTCACATCAAGCTGTTTCATCGCCTTTAGGGTGCTCCACAGTTGCTCCAAAACGGATGACACTCAACTACACTGTCAAACTTTTCTATGACTCATTTTTGTTTCACTTTAAATCCTTTCATTGGTACCTTTTTAGGCCTTTTAATTTTTTTATCCTTTGCTCACAAGTATTATTCTTATTTATCTTTGCCTTTTTTATTATTATTATTATTTTATCATCACAATTTCATCTTTTCACATTCACTGTCCTGCTTCTTGTTTTTAACTGCCTTTTATTGCCTTCTTTCTTTTTCTTAATAAGTATATATTTTTAACCTTTATTTCAGTCCTAATGGTCTCATTTTATGTTGTATGGTTCTTGAACGCTTGGGTTCTGATGACTTGTGCTTCTTACTACTTCTAGTACCTGTGCTTTGTTGTCTGCATGTCTGCATGTTCCTGTCGTCAAAGCACTTTGTAAACTGCTGTTTTAGAAAGTTCTATATAAATGGGGTTATAAGATTATTATTATTATTATTATTATTGTTGTTGTTGTTAACTGCAAAATGGTGGCAGGGGGATTGCCAGTAATTTCCCATTATTTTTCAGTGCATGTACTGTAATTTATTTTTACTATGTAATTCTGTATATTGGGCTGCATGGTAGTGCATCGGTTGGCGCTGTGACCTCACAGCGAGAAGATCACCTTTTCAATTTCCAGTTGTTCTGGCGGGCCTCACTGTGTGGAGTTTGCATGTTCTGCATACTTAGGCAGAAGGTTACTTCTGCCTGAGTATGCAGAGGTTACTCTTGCTTCTTCCCACAGTCTAAATAGATGCTTATCAGATTAACCGGTCACTCTAAATTGTCTGTAGGTGTGAGTGTGTGACCCATCCAGGGTGTACCTTGCCTCTCCCCATAAGACAGCCAGGGTAGGCTCCAGCCATTCGCGACCCTGAACAGGATAAGTTGTATAGAAAATTAATGAATGAATGAAAGATTCTGTACTTTGGATTACAATATGTAAATGTATAATAATGGAAAAATACTGGTTGCTAGTATTACAACTGGAAGAACCCAATTAAACATCTCAGCTTATCATTTACTCCATTTTAAATAGGACAAGAAACTAAAAAATGGACATGGTCATAACACATGGTCCGTGCCATGTGGAGCACAGATGGCCAGTCCATGCAGCGGAGCACAGGCAGCTGTTGGGTTTCACTGAGCATAGACAGCCAGTCCATGACTGCAGAAGAAAGTGTTCCATAGAGCACAACATTTCGATCTGAATTCTCTGCAGTCTTTTTGTCTAGATGTATTTGAACCGAATATTGGAACTTTCCTATTTGCCATCTTTTTATACTTCCATGGACCTTTTCAACAGAAACCTCTCATTTTTGCAACATAAAACAAACGGCACATTGTTGAAATATTGACAAATAATGGATTTTGAATGAGAGAAAAAGTACTGCATCTGTTTTGAGGCATTCGTGCAAAATGGGATCTCTCTAAGACATGCTGCCACTTTTGAAAAGTCTCCACCAGCCGAGGTTTCATGCACACGTATAAAGACACACTCAGTGGAGCACAAAGGAAAGATGGCAGACAAAGTTCTGACAGCTCCATTAAACCCTTTGCGTCCTAAAAGAGAATTAGGAAGATAAAAAGAACATGGATGTGCTGGAAACTTGAAGACAAAGATAAATAATGGTAATTAAATCCTGATCATTGTGATGTAAAAACATGAAACATAATATCCACAGAGATGCTCATTAAACACCAACATACTGCAGGAACAAGCTTTCATATGTTAATGAGGTCTAAGGTAACCTTTGGTGAACTCGTAAATATGCATTCTCTTCAACATGTGTACCATCTATGTGTATCATACATGTGCGGCCGGGTGGGACATGAAGTGTGCTGTAGGAAATAGAAATCCCCAGGAGGTTCAGCCGTTTGTAAGTATACTGACGAGTGATGTATAATGCAGTGTATGTAATAAATAATGTACAGACACATAGATATAATGCATGTCTTTGTACCCACACTTTTTTTCAGCACTGAAAACAGCAACATTACTCACCACAGGAGTTTTCTACTGACGATAAGTCAAATACATGGAGGTACATAAACTCAGCTCAGATTTTAAAAAAGTTTGAAGGATAAGTCAAAAATCTGGTTGAGAATTTGGTACCTGCATGTTCAAAAAAGGGTCTGACCTGTGGGGCAGTGGTAAGTGCTGCTACTCCAAGGCAAAGAATGTTCCTGGTTTGAGTCCTGTACGCTCTCTCCACTGGTTACTCCAGCGTCCTTCCACAGGCTTATGCTCATCAGGATAATTGGTCTCTCTAAATTGCCCATAGGTGTGAATGTGTGTGTGAATGGCTGTTTGTCTACATGTAAGCCCTGTGATGGATCTTTGACCAGTGGCGTCCACAGACTTCTTAAGAAGGGCAGGGGCAGAAAAAAAGGACAAAGTGCTTTTCCAACCAGAAGGGCATGTGGTTTTGCTTCCCTAGAGGGCACTTTAGCACATCTTTATTGGCTTCCAAAAGGGCACTTTTGCATGTGTTTTGACCACCCAATGGGACACTTGCATGTGCATGTTTTTTCCTCTGAGGAGGGCAATTTTTCGAGTCTTTTTTCCTTTGAAATGGGCTCATGAGAATGTGGCTCTCAAAAGGGAGTTTTAGCAGGTGTTTCAGCCCCCAAAATCGAGCACTTTTTTGCCTCGTAAGAGGGCACTTTAGGATGTGTTTTGACCATCCAAAAGGGCACTTTACACAGTGTTTTTGTGTCCCAAAAAGGCACTGTGGCACATTTTTTATTGGACCTCAGAAGGGCACTTTGGTGGGTGTTCTTGCCCCCCAAGAAGGCACTTCAGCGCATAAGAGGGCAATTTATGCATGGGTTTTTGAGCTTCAGTAGGGCACTTGTTTGCACGCATGTTTTTACCACCCAAGTGGGCACTGTAGTGCACATCTTTGGCTCCTGGAAGGGCACTTTAGTGTGGGTTTTTGCCTCCTATGAGGGTGTTTTAAGTTGAGCCATGTTGCCTCCAAAATGGGAACTTTGAAATGTGCTTTTTGGAAAGATTATCATGTTTCATTTTCTAACCAGCCAATTTTTCTCTGCTAGGGGGTGCACTTCAGCATGTAGATCTCAACAATATGAAGGAAGGTTGTTGACCGCCTGGTGCACACCGCTGCCTTTGACCTGTTCAGGGTGTACCTAAGAGACACATTTTTGCTCTTTGAATTGGTGACGCATTGTCTTACTGGAAATACAAAGCTGTGACCTTCAGGTGATTCAACCTTTCATTTAAATTTCACTTCATGTTAAGTCCATAATTTCCCAATAAAAAACTCAACACTCAAAGACCTGTACTTTCACCACATCAATTCCTGTTTTCTCCTCCGCACAGTCCTCAGACTCAGCCATGGATTTATTTTGCTCTTGTCATATCTCCACTTCCAGTGAGTCACCATGGATACTGAGGTCTGTCAGCAAAGGTTGCATGTGCCTTAGTGATACAGATTACAGATATAATATTTCTTTTCTTCTATGTAAGTAAAGCGGTATCCAAAATGTCAACCTCCTGCTGATCAGGTCTAGCAGTTTGATGACTGGAGAATCTTTTGCTTTTCTCTGTGCCTCCTCTTGTTGTGAGATCAGTTTTCATCATGTATAGCAGCTTTTCTGTAACAGATATAAAACAATGTAGATTAAAAAGAGCAGTATGAAGTAACTCATATGGAAAGAGTTTTCATTATCAGGACTTTGGTTCATTTAAAGGTCAGTGATATTCCAAACCAGATGTGTCCTAATTTAGAAAATGCAGCACCAAATCCCTAAACAGCTGTGAGCAGTGAAAAAATTTCTACTGGGTGTACTTTAACAGCTGGGCAGGAAACAGAGCGGTCAGGTGAATCCAGGTGAAAGTTACAAACCTTTACAGCTTCCAACGATGAAGTCCAGATGCATCTGGAAGTTATTTGAGGAATAGAAATGAGTGGATGCTTTTTGAACACTATTACTAAAATTTTAAAGATACAACATGTCATTTTTAAGTTTTTGTTTGCAGAACACAGATCTGAATGAAAATCTTTATCTCCATCCTTCTGGTTTAACACAGGTCTCATGTGTCAACCAACTGCTCCCCATTTGTTCCTTTGCATGCAGTCTCTTACACTTCCACTTGATGGCAGTAGAGTATCATCCACAGAAAGAATCAAAGCCTCTTTTTTTCCATTTTGCATCATTAAGCTCCTGGACAGAACACAAGCACAATAAAAATTGCACTGTATACCTTCCCCATAATGAACAGCAGAACAGCACTGGCCTGAAGCCCACAGGTGTGTTTGTGGCTTTGGCTTGAACTCAATCAGTTGATAGAGCCTCATGAAACACTTTCCACAAACGCAAGCACTTCTGTAACCTTGGACACAACTTAACCTTAAACAACTAGTTGTAGATTCTTTCAAATGCGTTTACTTCACTTTAGGCTGCAGCATGGCGCCTGAACTGTTAATAAATGGTGTCATTTATCTAAGAGATTCTCATGACTGAAAAGAATAAACACTTACTTCACAGCCTCCCTCCTCCCCCTTTTTTAGCAGTGTACTTTGAGTGTTATTGTGTTTGCCGAGCCATAATTGAAAATATTAATTTTGTAAACTGGAAACTTTAATAAATTATGCAAATACAAATCTCTGCTCCCCAGAGCGAGTCTCATGGTTGCTACAGTGGTAGTCAGAGACGTAGCCCCTGGTGCTGGAGTATAACACACAGTCTCAAGTGAAATTGTATCGTACCACACTGGTATGGCTGCTTCACTGTGCATATGTGCTGCGGTAATAATGCCCATACAGTATTTATTGCATGAAGAAAGTTCCCATGTGGTAGCAACTATTAATAATGGATTCTCATCCTGCACAGCACCAGGAGGAACGTATAAGTCTCAAGTGCTATTGCTCATTGCAACCCATTTTATACTTGCATGATACAGTATGTTGACCTTGGAGAGGGCACGTTGGGAAGCTTATTTCCTTTAATGCATGTTATGATCCCAGAGGTGCTGCATGCTGGAGTCTTATACAGGTCCATTGGATTTTTGCATTATTTAAAGGCCTTATATGATAAGAGCCTGAGTGTAAAGGTAATCGAGCATTGTTCAGTAAACAGTATATAATGTGTAACCAAGCGGGATCAGGATTTCTTTCACAGGAGTGACCTGGCAAAGAGGTCAGCAGCACATCATAAGAACAGTTACAAGAAGCTGGTGACAGTGAAGATTAACAACAAAGTGTTTTTTTAATGAGGAGCCTGGGAGCTGTAAAACAACAATAAAACAAGATTTTAAAAACACAGGCACTATTTAATGGCCCCAATTGTTTTAGGTCAATCTGTCGAGTACTCCATGCAAAGGGGGCAGCAAAGCTTGAAGCTCCCTCTCCTAATCAAGTCCTTACCTGAGGAACAGGTAGAACAAGTGTAGTACAAAAATGCAAGGCAGAGCAACTGCTTGTTTTATGCATTAAAGCACACAAATACAGAGGAATTAAGCCTGAAAAAGCCTTATGAATTACAGTCAGCCAATTTGCATATCTTGTGCACTCAAAAAAAGAACAGTTAATTTCGTGTACAATTCACAGTGGTGAGACAACTGCAGCCAGTGACAAATCTCAGTGAGTCCAAGAACTGGAAATGTTAAGATGACGCACCCATTTAGAACATGTCCCTGTAGTCAAGAATGGAAAAGAAGGAGAACCCAAGCTTTATGCAAAGTTGAGAATAGAAGCGAATAGAAAATACTTTATTCATTCCTGAGGAGAAATTTAGGAGGAGTCACAGCAGCAATCAAGAAAACAAAAGTAAGAAAGTGTACAGAAAGTGCAAAAAGGTCCATGAGAAAATAAATGATGACAGCTTGGCCATTATTCTCCAGTCAGCCAGCCTCCACCTCCTCAGGGTCCAGGACTGAGCTTCTTCAGCAGTCTGTTCAGTCTCTGTCTCCTGTATCCTGTCTGATCACAGCAGGTGAAGTTCCTACAATGTGGTGATGGCGACCACTGTTAGCCCTGTTAGCCACAACCAACAGGGCAGCTCCTAGGAACATCAGTGAATAGATTAGTAACATGAGCTTTAAATAAAAGCTCCTGATCAATGTTAAAACCAAGTAGCAACCTCTAGTCTAGGAATATATGACAATGCTGAAGTGCTAAAATCTGCTGTTTCTCGAGTGTTCGCTTGAGGCTGGCTTCGAAAGTACCAGAAGTCACATACATGCCAAGCCAAAAAAGCCATTTTCAAAGCAGAAATTAACCTAGTTGCTAATTTTACTATCGGCAAACACTGCAGGGGGGTGAATCTTTTTCTAACTCGGCCATTCAGAGGATATTAAGATCGCGACCCCCCCTTTGTAAGGAGGCTCACACCCACTTCTTGAGTTAGCAGTCACAATACACCCCTTGCTAATGATTTACTTAATTACCCTGTTCAGAAACAGACAATGTCCATATATAACACAGTCTATGGTTAAAACTCTAAAGCCTGAGTGAAAGGGGTTGAATGGCGATCTTAGTGTCATCTGCATAAAAAATTAAACATTGAATTTAGAAGTTTTTTCAGAGATTGGAAATAAAATGGGTCCCAGCACTGAGCCTTGGGGCACCCCTTTGGTTATGTCCAGACAAGAAGAGGTAGTTCCAGCCACCTGAACACACTGCACTCTGTTGGATAAATAATTGGCAAACCTGGCAGCTGCATGTTAAGATGAGTCATTGTGATGTAAGGGTTAAATCAGCAGGCTGTGGTCTCTACTGTCAAATGTTTTTAACTGTTCAATAAAAAGAATGACACTTTATTTTTTTTCTGTCCAGAGCTTTGGTTAAATCATTTAAGACCTTCAGCCCAGCTTTCTGGTAAGGTTAACATGTGTGAGAGAGGATCAGAGATAAAATCAGCAGCCAACTTTTAGTTTGTGTAACAAGAGTCTGTGTCAGTCTATAAAATGTTTTCTTAAAAAGAATTGGAAACAAGAACCCCATCCAGAGGAAAAAAAACACTTTAAGTATCTGGGAGAGTATATGTTCTGAGCAGTAATGCAAAGTGTCAGACTAATATCTGATGTTACTATTCTACATGTCAATGCGAACCAGTCATCCTTCGCCATGAAAAGATACAGCCCCCTGATGGCGTAGTTTTATGTCGGGTGGGGGGTGGGAAATGAATCAACCCCACTGCACACAGAGCTGTATTAAAAAACCCTACTCACTTCCTCATTCCCTGTGATGGTGTTTGATCTTACCCTTTCATTCTTTGTAGCGTTGTTCGTCAGCTTTATCACTCTCTCAATTTCTATTTCTATCAGGAAAAAAGGGAATCTTATTGTGCAATTCTCGGGATCTCAAATAGAGTTCAATGATCCATAGATCATTAATCATCCATGGGAGTTATACTGAAGTCTGGGCTCCTATTGTTTGCTAATGGACAGGTGACTCACATATTTGATAAGGAGAAGGAAAAAAAATCTGTGCGTCAATCCTGGTGCTCCTTTTCCCCCTCACTTGTGAACAAGACCCCGAGATACTCCTCCGCTTAAAACAGAGACTCACAACATTTTTATTTTTTGCTGTGAAGATCGTCTTTTTTCGGCTGAGTGTGTTTGTGGTTTCTGATGTTTCAACAGCCAGCCTCAAGTTAATGCTTGTATTATTTACAAAAGTTATCTTAGGACTTTTATGCCTTTAATCAGAGAAGATAGTGGATAGAGCAGGAAACAGGGCGAGAATAGGGAGTGACATACTTGATAGAAACATATGGAAGTCCCTCAGATGAGAGTCTTCCTCAATGCTGAGTGGCCTCCAGTGAGTTGTTACCTGTTACCTTTAAAGGCTGGCACATATTACAGGATTCTTCAATACTTCACACATTTAAAGACCACACACTTGAGAATAACAAAAGAAAGATCACACAAGATCTCTCTTCTGATATTATGGTGTGTGATGTGCACTGACTGATTCTTAAACAGAGTATCAGCTTCTTCATGCTCAATACTCCAAATCTTGCAAATACTTCAATGTAAACAAACACGACACATGAACTGAAGGGAGCAACGATGGTTATTATGTTAAACCCTCTGCGGCTTTTACCACCGGCTGTACATTTCTTCAAAATTCAGTCTCCGTTGGCACCTGTATCGCTCATATTTCTCCTTTGCTTTAGCATTTTCCTCAAAACTTTTTTGTCGTCTTCCCTTTGCTGTGGAGGGTAACAGTAACAGCTTCCTGGTTTCGGTCTTCCCCAGCTCCATGATACTTCAGTAGCTGAGCAGCTAGCTGACGTGAGAGGGGTAGTGGGGAAGGACGAGGCGGGACCATGGGAAGGACGGTGCAGAGCAGGGGAGACAGGACATTGGATGGACTCACGCACAATTCTGAAATGAGGGGAATGGCGGCTCAGATTAGTCAATTATTTTGCCGTTTCGCAGCCGATGTACTGAATGGATTTTTTTTGTTGTTTTTGCTATTCATACTGCGTAGATCGGACCATCGAATCATGACGGCTCCATTATGTTATCAATAAACACTAAGCTTCCAAATCCTAGACGATTGCTTTAGGTCGTCAAAAGTATTACATACAGATTTCTTACTTCCTCTTCCTTCAGTCAGCACAATCAGCTCACATTTTGAATGGCTTTGCTCTGGTACACGTGACATTACACTGGTGACTCATTGGCTCCTCTCAAAAAGAAGAGGATCTCTCAAATGGCGGCCTTCCAAGCGGCCCCGACCAGACAAAATCACTGTTAACACACCTCACACCACAGGAAATTCCCAAAGAATGTCATTTGCAAACATCAGACGATCGAGCCTATGCTGGCTTTGATAGTAAGCCGCTTGCAGGAGGAAGTCAAAAATTGAAGAACTTTGACATTGCACTATGGTTTTAAGTAAAGAGCAGTTACTTTTCATATGTCAGCAGAGCCTTCTGGAAAAATATTTTAGTAAACTTTTCCTACAAAAACCACAAGACATAAATGGTCTGACTGCTATGTTAATAACACTGGGATAAGATGTGACGCGCTTAAAGTTTCAAGCAAAAGGTTTCCGCATCATTTCTTTGTTTATGAAAAAGTTTTGGGCATCAGATGAATAAAAAGTCCTTTTAAACTTCTCTGTGGTGAAAAGATTTTATTCTATTTCACAAGATGAGCAAGTTGTTTTTAAAACTTTGTGTGTGCACGCCTTCATATACTCATATACTCTCCATACAAAACAACACTGAACATCTGGACCTTCTGCAACTGCAATCAAGAGATGAGTCATATTAAAAGCACCCTCTGCGTCCGACCTTGGACTCAAACTCACACATTTACAAGGAAGTAAACACTGCAGTTGGAATCTGAAATGTTGATACTTCACTACCATTTGTTCTGCAAAGTGGGACTTAACTTTTTCAGTAAGTGGAAAAACTGTTTCTTTTTTTTCCAGGGGAACAAAGCATCACACAAAATAATCATCCACTTGAAATATGTTTTTAACCAAACCACAAGGCCTTCAGTGATGAATGCTGAATGGTGAATGCTTGGCTGCTGAGAACTTTCCTTTTAGTTTTTTTTTTCGTTTTGTTCTATAGCATATTGAAGGAACCAGAGCGATTCATCTTTGGATCATTGGAGTAGAGGTGTTGGAAGGTTAAAGAATTTGTAAAAGAGAGAATTTTCCACTTGAGGACATACATCCTGACCCTCTTGATATAAATCTCATGCATCTGGAGACACAAAGTTTTACTTACCTTTGGGCTTCATCCTAAAACCACTGTTGTGTAAATGGCTAAGCTAACTAACTGGTGGCAGTTAAAATAGTATTGAATTTAACATCAACATGTTGGTTTAATGTGCTGCAGTTATCAACTTTTCCAACATCCTGCTTTAATATTTATTCTAATTGAATTGAATTGAATTGAATTGAATTTATTAAAAGATAGCCTCTTGAGATGCAGCATCTCATTTTCAAGGGGGTCCCTGAACAAACATAAACAGAAACCTCAAGTTACACTACAACACATTCACATATAAACATACAAAACAAAGAACAATACAAAGAAAAATGGGTAGTTAATATACCTAATGGTGTATGGAGAGTTGTATGGAATCATGAGGTCTTTTAAATATGGAGGACAATGGAAATAAACACATTCAAAAAGGAAAAAAAAAAACAATGATATTGCAGTCTTGATTTGGGTTGTAGCCAGTTCAATGAATCAAACATAAAACAGTGATGAGTTCTAAAGGGACATCTCAAAACAAATCTACAAACAGAGTTAAATAATACATACAAATATTTAATATGGGAGTCTGAGGTGTTTTGATAAACAATATCAGCATAATCAACAACTGGTTATATGAGTTGTAATATTAGCCTTTTATTGGCGTTCAGTGTAAAACAGTTAATAGAACGATAAAGTGATGCAAGACAGCCATATGCTTCTTTTACAAAATAGTCTGTGTGAGGTTTGAAAGTGAGTTCTGGGTCGATCCAAAGTCCAAGGTATTTCAATGATACAACTTGATCAACAGGAGATCCATCGGAGAAATAAATGTGAAAGTCCACTGGATGAGATAAGGGGTGACGCTAATCAACAGCAGCATTATTTGGCATCGATAGCACATCACTGAGTCCAGTCTGAAGGTAATCTCTGTAATATTTAATCAGAGCATTTTAACATGGTCTTACTGTAGCGGCTGTGTACTCGTCGTTGCGTTGTGTGATGGATCAGACAAAACTTCATATGTCTCTGGCACCAACTTGCCGTTTAATCTGATAAACACAGAGGGAATTTTTATGTCTCTCATCGTCTTGGGCATTCAGTGTAGAGCTAAAACAGAACAACAACATATAAGAACAGAGCTAACTGCTTGATGCTACACCGGAGTTGATTCACATTCAAACAGGATTCCACAGCACATGGTAAAGCTAACAATGTAAACAAAATATCAAAACCACCAGAAACTTCTAAAACCAAACCCAAAGTTATTTTTTACACATGTCAAACACAGAGGCATGACATTTACATAAGAAAACAAAAGTATAAAAGACATTTAGCTGAACTAGTAAACTTAGCGACTTACCACGAGGATGGCAACATACAGACTGGCATGGAAACACGGGCTGCACCACCCAAGTCTGCACGGGCGCCAATAGAGGGCGCTGACGCCACACTAGCTCCCCGTGGATACACACTTACATTTATAAGACTAAAACAACACATGAAACAAAACAGAGACATCTCATAAAACGAGATGGCAAGTGGAATCTTACTCCACTACATTACCTCCCTCAAACCCTCAATGATAACTTTTCACTGTGGTGTTTGTTAAAATTTGTTTCTTGGAACTATGGTGACACAGCAGAGCTTTTGTTTTTGAATGCTATTGTTTTTCACTCTTGTTTGAGGTAATGAGGAAAACCAGCTTCCTGAAACCACTCCAAAAACATAGTAGAGTACGCAAGTAAAACAAACCAAAGAAGAGCTTTGTCAGTCATGAAAAATCTCATCTTTATGTGAGTGGCCCGGTGTAGCCAACAGACCATGGTGAATAATTTATAAAGGTTTGACTCACATGTGGTTAAATCCTGGAGCTGGGGTCAGCAATGGGGTCAGTAGCAGGTCAGGATTATGGGTGACTCCTATGGGACAGAAGGGTCAGCTTTCTGTATATTATATGACATCTTATTCAGAGCTTTACCAGCCAACATTAATGATTTAAATGTTTTTAAATCTAAAATAAAAGAGATGGAGGCTGATTCTGTAAGATGCCAGTGTTTTAGCTCAGTTGTTTCCCAGAACATGGTTTTAATTCATTATCTTGTGTTTTATTAACCGTCTGTAACTTTGTGTTTTTGCTGCTGCCTGTCTTGGCAAGATCTCCCTTCAAAAAGAGGTTTTTAATCACAATGGGGCCAACCTGGTTAAATAAAGGTTAAGTAAAAAGATGAAAAAATAATGCTTAGTAACTCAGAGGCTCCTTTCTCTTTCAAAACCACTGTAAAAGTTAAAGGCTTCATTACTAGTCAAGGTAGAAGTTTAATTCGGGTGTACTCAGACTTTTTGAAGCAAACTGGCTCGCCTAAGGAAAAGGACATGCCTTGGATGAAGGGACTCCTCCTGGATCCAGCAATCAATTCTAAAAATCTTATCTCATTTTCAATTTTTCCATGGCATATTGGTGTTAGTTAATTCTATGCTTTCTTCCTTCTCCATCTGAATTTCATTGTGTCTGCCTAATCAGCCAGAAGCAGAAATGATCTGCTAACATTTCATTTCTCCATGAATATTTGATTGTCAAAAATTGCCCCGCGGGAATGGACTGGGCCCAAGGTTCGGTTTTGATTTGCGATTAAACTATCAAGAAATCAATTTCATCTGCTTTGAATAATTCAGGGTTTAATGGAATGAGAAATGGGAAAAGGGGCATGGGTTATGAGATGGTCTGAGTGGGTGTGTTTGAGTGTGTATGTGTGAATGTGTGAGAGTGCTTGAGGGAGCTGGGAGGGGTATAGGTGATGCGGGGGGGTTGCCCCACTTGAAGTGAAAGCGGGGCCTTACAATGAAGTGCAAAGTGGTTGGGGAGCTCCTGTCATTTCACCTGTTCTGCTGGCAAGGCATGCGAATGAGATGAGTGTGTGATTTCCTCAAACGGAGCGCTCCACACACTCCTGATTTATTGCTTTCTCTTTGAGGAATTGGATTAGTTCATCAGGAAAAGACAGAAGGAGGGTTGTGGTTTAATTCAGCACCTCGATTGGTCTCCGAAAAGTCTTCATGTTCGGCAGTTATTGGGTTCACAGATCATTTCTTACTCCCCATGACAAAATATAAGCCCCAAGCCAAGATCCTGAAAAGATAAACATGAAAGACTCGAATACAGAAGTTCAGGAGAAAAAGACAGGGGTTGAATTTGTCAAGGCACTATCAGGTTCTCTGCAGAGAAAGGACAAATGTTGCTTATCTTTCGTTTGAGCAGTTACAGCAAAAGGTTTATAAAGGCTATCTGATGTCATCTAGTCGCTTTAACTCCACCAAACAGTCCCACAGTGACATCCACAAACATGTCATCATGTGCTCCTGTCATTTCAAAGGGATATCACTGCTGGTGTTTCTTGACAAGATACTCATACATGGAGCTGCAGAGCTGCAAGCTGCAACACATCCTGACAGTTGTTGAGTTTAAGAGAAACCTGCGTCGTCTGAAATGACTAAATAACTGTCTGCCACCTAACCGGAGCCAGCAAAGCTCTTGTAGAGTTTGTCGAAACATTTGAAGGAAAAAAAAAGTTAGCAAGAGAGCTAACTTTAGCTCCTTTTTGTTGGGTGACATTTGGCTGATCTTTGCACAACTTTATTTTCAGATCTTGTTTTCTCAAATCAGGACAGGTGAGCGGAATGATGCCTGGAGAAGGAGGACGCTTTGAAAACTGTTTCCAAAGCAACGTAGTCTGGGCCAACAACTTGTTAACTAGATAGCATGTCAGCAGAAGGGTTGTTGAATTATTTTGGGAACAACATCATTAGTGGGTTTTATTTGGATTAAGTAAGTTTTCCGGATGTAATTGGTGCAAAGCAGGTTAAAGTGAAGAGATCAGAAAGTCAAGGAACCACTGAGGTGTTGCAGGGCACAAAGTAGAAGATGGCTAAAAGTACTGTGGCTGGTTTTAGCACTAGTTCCTATTTGCCTTTGCATCAAAGTTTCATAGACTCAGCTAATTTATGTGCTGAGATTTGTGCCACTGGAAACTAAAGCCCCGTTTCCAAGTGGTTCAATTCAGTTCGTCCCAGCACAGCACGTATTTTATGGCATTTCCACTGACTAATCCTGGGACAGATCCCCAAATTACAGAGACGAGCTATCCCACTTTTTGGGACCCTTCCATATGGGTGCCAAACTAAACTGATCTGATCCTGGAAGGAGGAGCTACAACACAGCAGTCCATTGATTGGTTAAAAAAACGTCCCTTACCAATCGACAGGGGCTGTTGTATTTCTCCTTAAGACACACAGTCTTCTCTCAAACAAAGCTTGATTGTGCTTTGTCACAAAGAGCCACATGAAAATCACAAAGAAGACAAAATGCTGGACGTCTCCCATACTTGCTCTTTGTTTACTGTGTTGCATTTTTCTTCATAGGATTTATCAGCAGGGTACACTGTATCGCACGTTTATTCAACTGATGCTGCTATTGGCATCCGGCTTACACACCACCGACCATGAGGGGGCACTGTTGGCTGTGGAAACGCAAACAGGACCAGGCTCAACCGAGCCAACTGGTACCAAACCATACTGATCCAAACCAGACTGCTTGGTGGAAACGGGGCTTGAATTTGAATTCTAGTATTTAATTTGAAAAGCAAGATCTGAAATAAAATTTGATGACTTAGAATTGACAATCCGTTCCTTTGAAATTGTATACAAACTACTTGAAAATTCAGTTCCCACACACCTATATTCCCAGAAAATCATGACCATGTAGCCCCGTGTTCCTACAGCACTGTGTTTTCAATATTCTTTGATTTTTTTATGTTCAAAATTTGGCCAAATTTTCCCAATGTTCCCAGGTATACCCCCCCCCCCCAAATATCTGGTTTTGTTTGTCTATCTTGAGGAAATTAAATTGATCGGCATATATAAGCTCTGCTTCAGCTAAAACCCTTTTCAATGAGCTCATTTTATTCTTTTTCTTGCACTGATTGTGACGCTCTTCCTCACTGACAGATTTCATAAAAGTCGTGCCACACTGAACTGAAATTGAATTTAGTATTTTTGATTTCAAGGATTAAGGCAAGTTAAATTTTCAAGCTTGTTAAATGCAGTTTTGAAGCAAATAAAGTCAATCTCAAAACATGAAATTTGATTCATGCTTTTCAAGTTCAATCTAATAATTCAACTTCAGTTTGTAGCCACCTAACATACACCCAATCACTTCAAATCTGACTGGTCAACCCATTTAAGGGCCTAAAACTCTAAGTTATAAACTATTAGTTTTATCAAAACTTTTTTTTTCATTTTCGAAAATTTGAACATTAGAGTTTCAAAGGTCTAACTTTTAAAGTAGCACCTTTAAATGAGCAAATTTGCAGGTACAAAATGACTTTTACCAAGCTCTATCCAACGATCGCTTGGAATGCTGTTCATGCAACTGCTCAACTTCCTTCAATTTTTAGCTTCATCTCCTCTTTTCTGTCCTTGAGCAAGACACTAATCTGGTGGACACTTTCTTTGGCGGCTGACCTCTGACCTCAATCCTGAACAGGAAGGGAGAGGAAAAAGCGTTTCCTTTTCTTTCAATACAGTATCACAAAATGCCTCTAACCCTTGGATTTACCCACAAATTGTTTTTCTCTGGTAAAAAACACTGAAAAAGTGTGAATTTATAAGAGCCTGAACTTTTGTCTTTTATAACTTGACCAGTAAATACCTTTCACATTTCTAGTATGTTAATTAGATGTGAAAAAGGTTAATTAGATCTAAAGTTACTGAGCTCTTCTGATCACCTACAGGAAGGCACAATTGAAGGTGTAAAACACTGCACAGCTTCCACCTGATGCAACATTCAGGCATTGAGGCCTCACTTTTCTGCTTTTGTTAAACCCTTTAGAGGTGTAAGCCTTTCACCGTGATAAACAGCAATAATTTTATACTTAGTTACATAATCCCATAAAGATTAAAATAAGTAACAGTTTGAAATAGTTGGGATTCTGTTCTCAGTGCGCACCTGCTCCTCTGTTCCACACTTCTCCGCTTTCTATGTTGTAAAATATTTGTCTCTTTGACAGGTACATTACAGTATTTCACCTGCAGCCAATTTACCTCCGCTGAGGTCTTAGCCACGTCTATATTTTGTTTCCCAAATTTCTGCCCTTGAATTTCTCTGCCTCCTCACCCGCCGTGATAAGGCAGCAATATGCATTTAAGCAGTCAATTTCAGGCATTTACTAAGGGAGGATAAGTTGCAGAGTGGCTCATTTAAATTCAGGCTTTTGTAATATTTTATAACTCAACTTCTGACCCGTGGTCAACAGTTCCCTCGCTCTTGATGGCCGAAACTACAATGATTAAAATTGAGGAGAGAGTGCCAGATTTTATGGATGCTGAGTATGAAAACAAAATTAGTGATGCAGCTCTAGAACAGTTTGGGAAATAGGACTGACAAGAGTGTTGACACATCATCAAACTGAGACTGATTGCTTGAATAATTGGTTTGTACCTAATTATATTAGAGTGCCCTCTTGGGCATGTGTATGATTATGTGTGTAAAGTGCTCCGTATTCCTCCACCGCCTGTGCACTGGGATAGTAGCTGGCCGGGGGGAGCTTTTGCTCCAAGAAAACTGGCAGATTTGCTTTCTCGCACAGGCTTCGATCAAATTCTCAGAGCAATTCTCCAGAACCACAATTAAATTCTAAAAGTTTACAATCACTTTAGGGAGCTGCAGGGGAAGAGGGAAGCGCTCGAAGGGTGACCTGGTGTTTTTGTTTTCAGGCTGTGATAAGAAGGCAGCCTCTAAGTGAGTTAAATGAGAAATAGCGTCGGCACAGCTGTTGTTCCATTAAACACCCCCCGAGGAGGCTTAAGAGGGGGTCTGATGCAGGCAGAAAGCCAGCAGGCCTCAGTGCATCTGTTACCGGTTATTGGTTTGGTGGCAGAATCTCTCATTTGTCGTCCAACCTCCACCTTTTCAAGCACAGTTTAATAAATTCAACTCCGTATACAAACAATGCTGGTGTGATAAACTGATTTTTGGATCACTACATTCATGGATTTCGTTGATCGCCCTGTTTTGTTATTCTTCTAAGCAATCCTGATCCAATTTAAACTCTGCTCTTCCCATTTCACCCTCTGCCCTAGATGAAAGAAGCAAACAAAGTAATGGAAATGTATAAGGGGGAAAAAGTCTAGGATATTTCTATTTGGCATCTGTTGCATCAGCGCACAGGTGGATTTTGTTTCCTAACCTGTACGGAGCTGTTGATCCGATATAAGAGGGAGCTCCCACAGGAAAATAGAGGGCTTTGCATTTCTAAGATGAGAGCTTCACTGCAGAATGAGGACTGAATGACAATTTGTCTCTTATCTATGTTCCCCACGTAGTACCTGACCTGTTGAACACTCACAGTGCGTATAACCAATGTTCTTATTCTGATACCAGTTGGATAACTACAGACTTACCAAACACTGATTACAGCCATTACCAGGGAAGACCTAGTGTTGACTAAAGTGAAGTCAAAATGAACAAAGCAGTCTAGGAGTTTGGTTGGGAAGGCTGGAAATCCCCAGACGAACTTGAGAGCCTGTTTATAAAAATAATATATAGTTTTATAAAAATCCAGAACTCTCCGATGCTTCTCAAGGTACACTTGAGGTTCACTGAATTACAGCTATCTCACTTTTTACACCCTTCTTCTTCTTCCCAGGTATCTTAAGTTTCACCACATTCAAGTAATCCCTCTTCTCTTCAGGCCTGATCATTAAAATCTGTAAGAACACTCAGCCGAGCAGAGCAGTTCCCCGTCATAAATTTGTGTCTCTCTGCTTCTCAGTGGAGCCTGGAGGACTTGAAGCAGAGATTCTGATTTCAAGACTCTCAGCTTGTTTGTATGAAACAGTTATATCAGTCTTCTGAAATGAGTTAGAAATGTCTCCTAACCCACCTTATTGTCAGAAGGCTCATTAGTAGGGCTGAACAATTAATCGAATTAAAGCAGACGTCGCAATGTAATAGAATGCAATTTACAAATCACATAGGCTGCAATAAAAAAAAAAAAATGAAAAAGTTAAATCTATCAGTCAATATACCACCTTGATTCCGTATCAATTCATGCATTAATTCATCTCATTTCATCATAACTTCAAGGGCCTACAGGAAAGAACTGTTTAATACGTTGACAGTAACCTTTGTCAGAGGTCATACTAAGGAATGATTTATTGCTTGTGTTTAGTGAACAATGCAGAAGATAACTTCCCCCCACAAAAACTGCATGCTAAATTACAATATTGGTCCAAAAAAATTGCAATTAGACTATTTTTTAATATTGTTCAGCCCTACTTTTTAGTCAGAATGCCCATCAGTCAGAAATTAAAAAGGGGGCTTCTGGCTAAAGGACCTTTTGATTTCCTGACTAAAAGGCTTCCTGATTTTCTGACTAACACACCTTCTGATTTTCTGACTAGCAGGCCATCTGACTAACAGGTCTTCTAATTTTCTGACTTAATCAGCCATTTGACTAACTGGCTCTCTAGTTTCCTGACTAACAACCTTCTGACTAATAAACCCTCTAAATTTCTGAATAATAATAGTTTTTTTTCTGGCTAATGGACCCTCTGAATAACAGGTCTGCTAATTTTATGACTAATGAACCTTCTGATTTTCTGACAAACAGGCCCTCTAACTTTCTGAACAACGAAAAAACTCCAGCTTAACAATCTAACTTATTTTCTGACTAATTGGAAATTGATTTTCTGACTAACGGGCCTACTGAGAATTGGGCAGATTCCCAGTAAACACTGAATTATTAATTTGTAATAATTACTTATTTTTTTTAAACACATAGCTTGTTCTGAAGTACTGGTTCCCTCACTTCTTATGTTGATAGGTTTTTTAAAAGCTAGATTGTCCTCTGTTATCTAAAACTAACAAATCACATAAAAGCAGCTTCAGATGATAGTTACATGTGATATTCAGGTTTCAAAAGCCGCCAAGGTGCTATTAACTTTGCCTGAGCCTGTTTACTTATGGCTCTTATGTAAGATGACCCAAATCATTTATTTCCACATATAATGAAGCAAAAAGAAAAAAAAAGAAAGAAATGGCATGACTTTAAAAAGAGTCTATCAGACATTTCTTTTTTCAAAAGGCTAATGGCAGCCAGGACAAAAAAATGCAGGGAGGGCAAAAGAAGCTGCCTGTCTATGGCATCTCTTGAAAACACTGTCTAGTCTAGCCTTATCTTACGAAAGAAAATTTCTGGATCTCTGAATGTTTGAGGATGTATGTGCTGAGCAGAAAGTGAGTGTTTTGAAAAGTTACTTCTTCTACTTTAGCTCTGTGTTCATGTGCATCATTCTCCCCTGGGGTCAGCGGCACAGAGGAAGCCTTAACGCTGACTCTTAGTCAGACTGCTAAAGATATCTATGTCAGGAGACGCACTTATTGTTCCCCATACACATCTGTCTCCTCAGCCCCTGTGACCATAAAACTGTTCCAATATGTAGCAAGAGTCTCTCCTTATGAGTAATTTCTTTGTGGGCTACTTATCTTGATTTCCTCTCATGTCTGAATAAAAAAGTTGAGCCTCATACTGAGCATATCCTAATTGTAGAAATTATATCTGACTCTGCTGCCTGAACTCAGCTCTCTCTCTTATCCTTAAGCCTATTTCTGAAAGTGATAAAAGAAAAAAAACAGCCCCCTCCCATTCCCAGTTTCTGCTTCACTTTCATTATTTCAATTGTCATATTAAATCCAAAAGCATTGCCCTGTTGTGCCACGTGAAATCGCACACAGTCTAAAACTGAATGCAGTTCCTCGCCTGTCTTGCCTGCAATGACAATTTGCTTTCATGCTCCGGCATCGCTTCTGACAACGCCACAGCATTTTGTGCAAATACTGTATCCATCTTTTCATCTTCAGACTTGTTTTTCAGCCTCAACAACTTCACATTTCAGTGTTTACAGTCACTCTCTTGTCATGCATCCTGTGTTTTCTCTTTCCCCATCAGACTTTTTCACACCCAGGGAGAGATCCATTAAGATATATCTGGCACTAAAGCGTCGGACCAGCCTCGAGGGTGCTTCCTGTCATCATTCACTCTTTTTTTCCTCCCCCTTTTTGTTGTCTGTTGAAAGCAGAAAAACTCCACCACCTCTAGAATTTCATGTTCTTATTATCGTGTTTGTTTATTTTGATGATGCTGTACCACAACTACAGCTGCTAATGCTGTGTAGCTCCACATGTGTCACCCAGCTGTTTTATAAAACCCTGCAAACACGCAATAGGATGAGCCAGTCTGTGGCAAAAACTGCAACTTATGGCCACATGTTGAATCAAGACTGGAGGATAAAGATAGGGTGTACACATGGAAATATCTGACACTAAATATTTGCTTAAGTTTAAGGGAAATGAAATCACTCAGTCCCGCCATAATTCCTCTCTTAGTGAGGAGCGTAGGGTGTGCGTGGCTGGGGATTAGCGCCTGTCATGGGGTTTTGAGGATAGTCGGGATTTTAGATCTGGAACGATATGGTGCCAGGGGTAAACACCAGGCAACAGATGACAGGATTTAGCCTGAAAAGGCTTTCCCTCCTCGTGGACTCAGTATCACTGTGTTCTAAAGTACACCCATTTCCCACGGTCATTTACTCAAGCATCTCCAGTGGGGATTTTGTTATCCTCTCTGAAAGGGCAACGCAGTCTTATGATACTGCCCTGCATGTGCTGGGCAGAGAGGGAGAAATAGCGATAATGATTCATCGGGGGTGAGAGAGTCACTGAGGGAGCCAAGATAAAAAAGGGAAAAACAAAAAAAGGGAGACATGGAGATTGAGTCCTCACGTGGCTGGCGTGCACTGGCAAAGGAGGATAGTGCACGCTTATTTATAAAATTGTACAGTCAGAATAATTTTAAGGTGCATTTTTGATTTGGGTAATTTAAATTTTACAGCTTGGAAGTTAAGGGGCTACAGTGCTTTCTTCCCATTTCTTTTGTTTTCTGGTAGAACAGCGTGCAATTTGCAACATCATGAGAATAAAAGCAGTGTTCCATCTTTGAATCCAATCGAATCAGAAAACAATTAACAACTACAATAAAGTCAGCTCATGTTTGTAATGGTGAAAAATGTGTATTGAAACTGCAGGTATTTATTGTCTGAGGGCCCATTAGTCAAAAGGCCTGTTTGTCAGAAAATCAGAAGGCCCATTAGTCAGATGGTTCTTTAGTCAGAAGGTACAACAGCCAGAAAATCATAAGGCTCATTAATTTTAAGACCAGTTTGTTAGAAATTTAGAAGGACCATTAGTCGGAGGATTCTTTAATTAGAAGGTACAACAGCCAGAAAATCTGAAGGCCCATCATTCAGAAGATTCTTTGGTCAAAGATCAAAAGGCTCCTCAGCCATGAGACCTTTTCGTCAGAAGGTCCATGATTTTTAAGGCCCAAGGTCAAAACACCCTTTGGTCACAAGCTTTATTAGTCAGAAAATCAGACGGCTTGTTCGTCAATAGGCCCTTAGCCAAAAAATCAGAAAATCGTTACTCAGAAAATTAAACAGCTTGTTAGTCAAAGGTCATTTAGTCAGAACGTCAGTGGGCCTGTAAGTCAGAAAATCAGAAGGCTTGCTGGTCAAAAAAAAATCAGAAGGCTTGTTAGTCAAAAAGCCCGTTAGACAGAAAATCAGCACCTGCTTGTCAGAAAATCAGAAGGCTGTTGGTCAGACAATGAAACAGATTATTAGACAAAAGGCCATTTAGTCATAACATCTGCAGACCCTTTAGTCAGAAAAGCAAAATGCTTGTTAGTAAAAAAAAAAAAACAGTTGGCTTGTTAGTCAAACGGCCCTTTAGCCAAAAAACAAACAAACAAACAAACAAACAAACAAACAAACAAACAAACAAACAGTAGACCTGTTAGAAAATCAGTAGGCTTGTTAGTTAATAGGCTCTGTCTAGAAAATCAGAGGGCTGTTAGTCATAAGGCCCAATATTCAGAAAATCAGATGGCTTGTTAGTCAAAAGGCCCTTTATGTAGAAAATTAGAGGGCCCTTTAGTCAGAAGGCCCATAAATCAGAAAGTCTGTTGTGGTAAAGTCTGTTCGGGCACATGGCATACACGGCTAGCTGATTCAGCTAGTGTTTAGTAAGAATACAGATCAAAAACTTCATGAAGATCATCCATGAACCATCATAATAATAACCCAACTTCGTTTACAAACCGTATCACAGTGAAATGTCAAAGGATGTTGAGGGATAAGACTTTTTCAGTTGCTAAGAACTATGTCAAATTCAAGGAAGAATCTGCAAGCTAAACATAGCTCTTCAACACTGGTGGCAAGGTCCTTTGAGGGAGAGTAAAAAGCTGGAGGTGAAACAGCTTTAAAACAGCAATGGCTAGTTTTCAAGATCATCTTTAGGGGAAGTGGAGAAAGACCGCAAGGAAATGCTTTCCACAATTTAGTGTCATGCTCTCCTTGGGAACTGTGAGAACTTATACAAGCACAAGTCACGAGAGGAGACTTTTTTTCTACTTAAGGGGGAAAGGAATATGACCCCTGTGTCTATATTTTTAGATGTGTGTTATAAAAAAGCCTTCAATCATATTTAGACTTGAGTTTTGAAGCAGTGACCCTTGGAAGGGGTTCACTAGTTGCAAGTTGAAACATGACTGGAGGCTATTAAAAGCCTGTTTTAATTCCTTCATTAAAATAGCTGTGCTTAATACTCTGCTTAGCTTGCTCTCAGATTATCACTATTATAAGAGACTTAGACCCTTTTGTTTTTTGTCAACAGAAAAGTGGTGGAAAACTCTTCACTCCTTTACCTGCACTGGTTTGGATATGGTGGTGTAATCAGGTTATCCCAGGTATCACTTTTACATCCATCCCCTTTTTTCCTCCTGTCTATTGTTGGCTTGTTGAAGAGCAGCCAAAGTAAATTGCCTTAGACATCTCTCTCTGACATTTTCCAGCTCCTCCTGGGGGACCCTGAGGTGTTCCCAGGTCAGGTTGGAGATATAATCCCCTTCAGCGAGCTCTCCGTCTACCCCCGGGCCTTCTCCCCAGGGTAGAAAATGGAAGATGCGGGGTTGTACCTGAAACACCTTTGTTGGCAGGCCTGCAGGAAGAATCATCAAATTCCCAAACCACTTCAACTGACTTTGAGTGTTGCAAAAGAGCAACAGTTTCACTCGGAGCTCTCTCTGGATGTCCAACTCAGTCCTTCCTCCAAAGCACAGACATTTTTTGGATGGAGCTATAGTATCATTTTGCTGTTAAGTTTTTTTTGTGAGGTTTTCTGTAAATCAAGTACTTGATAAATGATAAAGTAAATTTATACTGCCCAGTAGTGGTTCTGCTAGTGTTGGTCTCAGACCATTTCACTGTCCTTATCCTACCTGGCCACTTTTGCATTTTCCACTAGAGGTAGCATCTGCATCCAAGACGGCACATCAATGTGCTCTGTGGCAAGGTTTGTTGTGTTTCTCAGCACAGTGTCAAGAGCATGGAGGAGACAGGCCAGTACAGTGAAAGATGTGGAGGGAACAGTAGGACAACAACCAAGCAGCAGGATTACTGGCTGCTCCTTTGTGCAAGGAGGAACAGGAGGAACACTGCCAGAGTCCCACAAAATGACCTCCAGCAGGCCACTAATGCACATGCTTAGGTTCAAACTTTGAGAAAAAGACACTGTTAGGGTGGTATGCAGGCCGGACGTCCACAAGTGGGGCCTGTGCTCCCAGTCCAACACTGTGCAGGCCGATTGGCATTTGCGAAAGAACACCAGGTTTGGCAGATTATTCATTGGCACTCTGTACTCTTCACAGATGAGAGCAGGTTGACACTGAGCACATGTGACAGACATGACAGAGTGGGCCAGTGATGGTTTGGGGAGGCATATCCTTGGAGAGATGCACAGACCTCCATGTGCTCACCAGAGGTAGCCTTCCAGGATGGAATCCTCAAACTCATTGTGAGACCATTATGCTGGAAGAATAGAAAAGAATAGAATAGAAAAGAAAACAATTTATTTATCCCCAAGGGGAAATTCAAGAGTCACAGCAGCATCAAGAAATCAAAAGAAAGTGAAAAATGTCCATAACAAAATAGATGATGACAGCTTGGCCATCATTCTTCAGTTCAGCCAGCCTCCACCTCCACAGGGTCCAGGACTGAGCTTCTTCAGCAGTCTGATCAGTCTCTGTCTCCTGTATCCTGTCTGCTCATAGCACGTGAAATTCTTCCAATGTAGCTTTCCTATCCACTGTCAGCTCTGTTAGCCATGTCTATGAATAGCATGATGCTACTCTGCCTTCTGGTATTCCCTCTGTTGCAAGGTTAGCATGGCTAGCTCGTCCATCTTGTTGGAGGTAGATCTTACGTTCCAAATAATGATAGAAGATGTCAGATTGATGTCATCACCTTTTAGCTGACACCTGAGTACCAGCACATCATCCTCACCTCCCTCTCCTCACCTTGTGGGAAAACATCAGGCCTTGCACCAGTTAGCGCTGACATGCTACAGGCAGCTAACAACTGATTTCACATGTAACCATTTAGCCACGGTTACATGTAGGATCTCCAGACAAACACGGAAGCAAAAATAGTAAAAACATCACTGGAGACAAAACCAGTTTGGTGTCCATGACCAACAAATTAACTATACAAAGTAGGACCCACTCCATATGCAAAGATGACAATTCTAGGCCTCTTTTGGTTGGAGTCTATCAGCACTTCCTGCATGACCAAGACATTGATGCTATGGACTGGACCGCCCATGCCCCAGACCTGAATCCAATCAAGCAACTCTTTGACATCATGTCTTGCTCCATACACCGATGCCATGTCCTACCACAGACTGTCCAGGAGTCAATGGATGCTGTGATCCAGGGGAAGGGGTCTATTGTCAATCACATGGGCTGGTTAAGAAGCAATGAGAGTCCTCTTGTAAATGTGTCTGTGCTTTCCCGGGGCTCACCAGTGTTATAATTTAGGGCATCTTTTTTAAATGTATGCTATTCACAGCTGCACATATCCAACTCCTCTTCTTTGTAAGCCTGTGTTTAGAAATGAAAAACATTCCCCATTGTTTACTTTTACTTAAAACAACCTAACACCTCTACCACACTGTTTCAAATTGATCACTTTAGTTTATCAGCAGGAGGCACACTCCTACCCCTCACTGTGGAAGTGCTGATGCTGTGTTTTGTTCACTGATTGGCTCAAGATCACGAAGACTGCAGCTCCTGTTCACAGCAGTAGAGCGATACAGCGGCTCACCAGGCAGACATGTTTGGAGACAGATGGAGTCAGAGAGCGTGTCGGGACTGTCTTAGATGAGCTTCACATCTGCCGCTCACAAGGAATCAGGCCACAGACGGTCAGGGATTACATGGTGGAAAAGAGGGAGTCAGTAAGAGTCTGAGTTCAACTTTAACCTCTCCGACCCAAGAGGTAAAGAGAGCCAAGCAGCGGGGCAGAAAAGCCAGAGAGTCAGGGCGAGATGCGAAATCCATGAATGCAACCATGCACGAAAGGGGATAGGTAACGAATGCACTTTGACTCTGATGTGGAAGCTACTCCAGTCTCCCACTCACAAGTGTGTGTGTGTGATTACACCCAAATGTAACCATGGACTGGAAGATCCACATTATTAACAAATTTTTAAAATTTGATTTAATTAGACCACTGTGCTTGATTATTCACAATTTGGGTTTGTTTAAATGGGTGTGCATGGGACGGAGAAGGGGGTTTAAAATGGGCAAGCAAACACATTCTGGAAACATTCTATTAATTGTGCTGTTTGTTCATCAAACCAGCACTGATTCAAAAGCCCTCACGACACTAAGGAGCTTTTTTAAATATCTTAACCATGTGCAAGAGAAATGTCTTCTACACATATGAGACTTTGGATGAGCACTGATGGTTTAAAGCTTCACAAACAAGCAATAAACCACTGCATCATCAAGTCCACAGACCTTTTAAAGGGCAGGGGGGAAGCAAAAAAGGCATGTAGTGTTTTTTGCCTCCCAAGAGGGCACTTAAGCAGAGGTTTTTGCTTCACAAGAGGGCACTTTAGTGTGCTAATTGGCCACCCAAGAAGACACTTTAGCGTGCATTTTCTTGCCCCCAAATGGGCGCCTCCATAGAGAGAGCTTGAGCCAGTGTTTTTGCTCCCTAAGGTTCCCTTTAGTGCACGTTTGCCCCCCCTTAAGGTCTTTGCACACCCACGGCGACTTAAATTAATGGAAATATTTTGAGTAGTCATAATCAATATCCGCATCTATTCTCCTCCAAACAATGTCTTTGTAGTCTTTAACTTTGTAGTTTTTATGTATTTTGTCATAAAGAACCAGGTGCTGGGACACAAACACAATCAATGTTGATTGCTTGGTGGTATTGCTTGATGGTATGTGACGTGTCAACAATGAGCATTTTGATTGGACGGATGTGTAGTCGTTGCAAGCGATACTTTGGAAAAATCAACCTCAGTCTGAAAGAATAACAGCCCCAGTTTTGCTCAGCAATAGAATTTCACTGGTGTGAAACTTGCATAGAAAATCAATAGGTTCGAAAAAAAAAACAAAAAACAAAAATAATATGCAAGATATTCGCGTCTGGTGTGCAAAGGGCTGTACAGGCACTTTAGCACCTGTTTTTTTTTTTTACTTCAAATGAGCCAGTTTTCACATCATTGTCATAGATTTCTATTGACTTTTGAGAGTATATATGGTTAAACCTTCTATTCATAGATAATTAGAGTCTCTTCTTATAAAAAGAGTTCAATTCTTTCCCTCAAATTCAGTATATGCCCATGTAAGTGGGCTGGAGAACAGAAATGTTCAACACAAGAACATAAAGCATGATTGAGATATAGAGTTTTTATCAGGGTACAAAAAATTACCCATGAGGCGAAACGTTTGCTCTCCTGGAGCTCTGAAGACGACAACTCATTTCTCTTTGAATCTGTGTAAAACTTCCCACATGCGGAGCTATTTTCTCAAAGGTGTTTACAATATGCAAATGAAGCCGTCAACACTGGAACATAAACAGGGTGTTTGAAGAGTTATAAACCACCAACTTGCAGATTTTATATTCCAAAAGCTTTTTGCTATTGGGTGAGAATCAGGGCTAAACTGAGTTAACAACTGACTTGAAAAAAAAATAAAAATCTTTAAAGCCCCCTTTCTCAGGGTTTGACCCGAAAATCCTTAGGTTGACATATTGATAACACCACCACTGAAGAACTCAGACTGGGACACAGACTTGATCTTTTTGCTTTGCAAGGGAAAAGTCGCTGAAGAAACTTTACTTTATTCTCTCAGAGATTGTCTTCAGCCAAACTCTCCTCAGCACAGCTCTTTCATGGAATTTCACACATAAGGCGTTTCATACACTCGGGTGTCGTCACATTCTCATTGGCTGTAAGCTTTGAAACAAAGAACTGTCAGATTGACATGAAAAAAGAAGTATGCAAAGATAAGCATAGACGGTTGGGTCAAGTTGAGGTTGGGTCAGGTTGAGGTCAGACCTTACTCAGCGGTTATGAAACCAACCGTCTAACTGCCATGAAAAATTGAAGCAAGCACAAGCTTCTGGCTGAGAGCAAATGATAATATTACAGAAATCTCTAACACCCTTCCTGAAAAGGCACATTAAAATAGTATTGAACTGGAATAAAAACAACAGATAGCAAGTAGGCAACGATTTTAACTTTAAAAGAAGGTGTTAGATGACAAGTTGATGACTAAAAAGAGCTTGGTTAAAAAAGAAGACAAAACATTGGGGCTTCCTCTCATTGGACAGCTGAAAGAGGCAAAAAAGCTGGGTTTGATTAAATGTTTCTGTCACTAATTCCTGTCAACTGGACCTCCAGCTGTTGTCTGCAACTGCAGACATGTGTTTTGAAGCTTTGGACTGAGGTTAAAGAGAAGTAGGGTGAGCTTTTTTGGATGTATCATTAAAAAGTCTTGCTCACTCCTGCTGCGTTCTTTAAATATCTTACTCCGCTTTAAAGCTCATCAACAGATCTTGCTTTCAAGGGTTCTCTCTCAGGGCTCAACATGGGGAGTAAAGTGAAGGTCACTCTGTATATTGCAGCAGCAGCACGAATGAAAATTATTAGAAACGAGCAGCACAAACAGCTATCATCACCAGCCACAAACACTGTTTCCTTACGTCCAAATGAGGGGACAAATGGTGCATTAACAGTATTAGTACAATGTCTGTGGGTCAATTGTTTGCAGCCCTTCATCTTCTTACAACCAAAGAGCAAGCTCAGGACAGCAAGCTAATCTGTGACCCCTCACCCCAGAGCTCCCAGGCCAGAACCCCCTAATTGGCCACTTCACCCCTTAAGACTGTATTTTCCATTCCAATTACAGCCCCAGTGTTTGCATGTTGCAGAGCAAAGTGAAGAACTGCAGAGAGATCAGGCAGAAACAATAGGGATCAGACACTGTGACACTGGTGTAGAGATAAAAAGAGATGGAAATCAGGAAAGTGGATATAAAGTGCATTTATTTTAAGAGTGTGGCCTGTAAATGCACTCAAGTATGACATCTAATGTTGAGAACAATCTTTTAAGAACTCTCTTTTAAAGCTCATGTACAACTGGTAGCTGTTGCTGCCATCATCCTGTTCCATGCCCAATGTGAGGTAGCCTGTAGTTGTCATGATTTCTACATTAAAAACCTTTTGCTAAAATAAAAAAAACAACAACCACACCAACAAAAAAGATAAAGGCAAATGCTACAGCACAATGAAAGTACAGCCACAACGGAAGTTAGAAGAGGTCAACAGTATCTACAGACAGCTAGACGGACACAGAAAAGTTGTGAAAGAAAGTAAAACAATGTTTTCTTTTTAACTTCAGCTATGAAAAGCAGAGTCATAATGCTAATTTTATGGAACAAATGACTGATTCTTCAAGCTAAATATAAGATGAAACATTACTGGTAAATATTATGGAAATATGGTGGACACCATGAAGGACATCACAAGGCAAGACCCCTACAAAACTATGAAAAACAACAAATAAATAACAAAACAAATAACAAAACAAAAAAAAAATCTTCAAACAGAAAAAAAAAATCAGTTTCAATACTAGTTTCTCTTTTGGCAAACACTGTAAAGAAGACGATTTTTATTTATTTTTTATTTTTTTTTGAAGATATACATAATTAAAGGCATTGTTCAATATGTTCCACTATTTTTTTTTTTTTTTTTGCAAAGGAGGTGTATATTTTGGAGCTCTCTTTTTCTTATTTCAGCTTGTTGTGGGGCATTACTTTTGTTTATTTTATAGAAAATGTTACATTCAAACAGAAAAGGAATGTTTTTAATTAATGTACGGTTTATAAAGCTACTTTGTTGTCTTTAAGTATCTTCGGGTAATTCTGCAGGAGCTCCAAGAGGCTGGGTGAGGGCTTCTCTTTTTGGGTTTCCAGGATATTATCACCCTAGCCTCACCTTCCTCACTGGGCTTCTTTGTAAGTCAACTGAAAGTTAGGTTTGGTCAGTATCTAATCAGGCTACCACCAACAGAAACCAATGGGTGACATGAGACACATCCATGTATCAAAAGCCCTGTTTCCACCAAGTGGTCTGGTATGGATCAGTAGAGCTTGGTACAGATTGGATCTGTAAAGCTTGATCCTATTTGCATTTCCTCAGCCAACTGTGTCCTTCTTGGTAGATGGCGTGTAAGCTGGATGCTGGTAGCTGAGTCAGTTATGTAATAGCAAGATGGCATAGCAGCACCACACAGCGTATCCGGCTAATAAACCAAACAAAGAAGAAAAGCAGGACAGTAAACAAAAAGCAACACTGTTTCGAGGCCATTTTACAAATGAAAAGTCGACTGGAGATTTAAACATGTATTGTTATTTTTTCACTGCTGTTGCATGGGAAGTTGCATTTCTTTCCATCAATCAATGGACTACAGTGTTTCAAGCTCCACCTTCTGGGGTAAGATTGGTATGTCTGGTACCCCAACAAAAGGGTACCACAAATTGGGTTGGTCTGAGGTGGTGATTTGAAGACCTTTCCCAGTTTTAGACAAAGGAAACATCACAAAATGTGTGCCATACTGAACCACTTGGTGGAAATGGGGCTAAATGGTCTGTAGTGCCAACTTTGGTCCATTGAGTTTCTTTGTTTAATGACTTTAAAAGTCAAATATAGTCAAGAGTGAACCGTTACACTTAATTTAAGAATAAGTAAATAAATCACACATGGCTGTTTTTGACTGCTGGTGTGATAAATAGAAATAATCAAGCTTCAAAGCACCATAACTCCAGCCAGCTCACACACTCCATAGGAAGGCATGATACTGCGATATTACCAGCTTTGGAAGTAGCACCCCTGTGTCAGCAATCTCACTGCTGGCGGATAAAACTCATCAGAACTGATAGCGTTGCTTTTATAAATAAAATACTTTGTGATCCACCCACCAAAAGCGTGAAAACAAGCACTGCTATAAGGATTTGAAGATTAACACACGACTTTTAACACAGCCAAACAGTTGAAGGGTATAACTACTTTCGCTTTATATGTAGATCTGAGCATCTGAAGAGCAGAAGATGGAGATGGAGGATATAACAGAGATGAAACAGCAGGGTTCAGAGTACATATGAGGCTGGGTAACATCTGGCCTCCTTAAAAGAAGAGGGCTACAAGAGAAATGAAGGACAAAAGTGGATGAAAGGGAGAATAAAATCACCATAGATAGAGAGGGAGAGCAGGCTGGAGAGAACAAATAGGAAACCTTAACAGAGAAAGGAGAAGATGGAGGTGGAAATGAATAAGTGCGGGCAGTCAGTGAGTCGTCTGATCAGGAGGATGGGTTTCTATCGCACACATGCTGCCAGTGCTGGATGGAGACAGACCTGATGGATTTGTATGATAGATGTGTGGACGCGTGGAGCCATGGCCCCAGCTGCTGGGCTTAATGAAATGTGTCCCACTACAAGATAGAGCGCCCTGATTTAAACACATCCTGCCATACCATTCCTCTTTGGCCTAATACAGCTGGAAAGAGCCGACGCCACCAGCAGGCTCCTCTCTCTCACTGTTTGTCTTCCTATTTGAATGTCAGCTTTTCATTTGGAACCAATCCGCTGTCTGCAGTCTGGCTCTGAAATGAATAATGCTGTGTTTTGTTCACCTGTAGATCATTGGCGAGTCAAACTAGGTCGAAAATGAGCTGTGTTGTTTTTTTTAAATTCAGGTTTCTCCTTCAGGGTTAGGGTTAGAATAAAAAGGCCTATTTCTAGAGCAACATTTTAATAATCTAAAAGGATTAAATATTACTATTAAGGGTTTTCTAGAGCAGTGGGAAGTGTCAAAGAGTTCCAGGGTATGCATGAGAAGAGGCATAAAAAAAAGGCACACAAATTAAAAAAAAGTGTCTGAACTCAGCAGTAGAAAGTTGAATGACCAGTGTGCCATGATTGTGACATTATTTTTCCTGACTCCATGTCTGCTACATGGATAGTGCTCACCTTTGGTTACGTGCACACGTGTTTGGGGGTCTGTATATGCAGCAGAGTAAAACTTTGCTGTGTGCGATACAGAAAGCAGGGGAGAACTGTGAATGTGCCACCATGCACACAGCTACAGCACCACATAACAACTTTGCTCTACAACCAAAGACACTCATGCTACCGTTTTATGCAGGTGCTCACTCTCATATACTCAGGCATATAAACATATGATCCCAGCCAACGGACATATGGGGGCAATATGCTTCTGAAAAGACCCCCAAAAATTTGCAGTTGAGGCTTTCAGGGGGTCTCTTGTGTGAATTAAGGGGTCTCAAACCCCCCTTGACCGCCTGTTTTTTTGCACAATGAAGACAACAAATATTCAAAGTTGGACTTTTTTTCATGGTTTAGGTTTTTGTGTGTTTCTTGTGTTTGTGCTTTGTTTTTCTGTATTTGTTTTAGGCCTTGTACACACATAGCCGGGTATTTAAAAAAAAAAAAAAAAAAAAACCCTCCCCCCTTGGTTCATTTAAAAAAATACTTTTGTCCACACTCAGTGGGCAAATTGCCGATAAGTGCAGCTCGAGGCATGCCAAACCCATATTTAGTAGAGTTTTCTTGACGTAAAACCAGTTCTGGCCAATCCGAATGAGCCCCCCGTCATTCAGCTGTGATGTTTGAGAACAGAAAACTCTGTTTACGGGTCTCCACATAAAACCATGAAACTGGAGTTTTGCAAAATCTTCTGAAAACATAGTTTTTAGTGATGTGAAGCTGTGATTTCATGTGGATGACAGGCGTAAACATATAAAAATATATGCGGTTTCCCAAATACCTGGCCAAGTGTGGACATGGCCTTAGCTCTCCTTGCATTTCCCTCTTGTCGCATTGCCCCAAATGTTTCACCTGTATCTTGTTTCACTCCTGTGTTTTGATTACTCCCCTCTATTTATAGATACTGTGTTTCTTGAGGTCTTTGTCAGTTCACTGTTTGATGTCGCCCCTTGTGGCCTCATGCCTCCTTCTGCTTCTGGTTTTCAGAGTGAGTGTTTTGATTTTGACTTTTGAAAGAGTTTTTAGTTTTGACTTTTTGGACTTTGACTTTAGAAAATTAAAACCTGTCTTTGTTAATCTGCATTTGGGTCCACCTTTGTATGTTTCTTGTGCTTCTGGAGTTCATGACACTTTTCTTGGACATAACGCTGCAAAGGCCACAATGTGTGGTTTGTTGAGTCTGAATTTGTAATGTGCTGTTTGTGTTTAACTTTTCTAAGTAGTCAACTTAGCATTAAATTTATAGCTGCCAAAAACAGCTCTGTATAAGATATGTCTGTAATTGAACGATGTTTAATTTATATATATATATATATATATATATATATATATATATATATATATATATATATATATATATATATATATATATATATATATATATATTGATCGACTTTTAATGCTTTGCTGCCCCAGTGAAGCTGTTTTTTTTTACCTGGCTCAAGAGCTGTCATCTCTTTATTTTCACATTTTTCGTCAATTTAGTTGTTATAAAAATACGTAAATAGGCAATAACCAAAATTTATGTAATTCAAAATATGGTAGACTATTAGAACTGAATGCCCAAATGTTTTGTGCCTGAAACCCAGAGTGGGTTCTTTTATCATTAGTATTCCTTTTATTAAAAAAGGGCATGCCCTGGTGACTTCATGTTCTCTGAAGGGAGACTCGCTGTCTCACACTTTGAAAACCTCTGTTCCACAGCCATGGATTTGTAACCTGAGTGAAAGGACGTCAGAAGACCGTTTTTCTCCTTTTATCATTGGCACTGAAATCTTTCCCCTTGTGAAACCCATCTTTCTCGTTGCCTCCTCATCCCCCTCGGTGATGCTACTCTCTGTCACTTCGCCCTCACTCCTCCTGCCTCTCTTTCTCCGTGTCTCTTGTCCCTCTGGACCCAGTAGTCCTGTTTTTTAGCAGGAGCCCGGGGCATAAGGCCAAGGAGAGTCCTCGTCCGCCAAGTGTTAATAAAGCTTTCTGCCATGTCAACAAGGACAAACTGTTTCTCTGTCTTACTCCCCAGATCTCAGACTCCAACACAAGCTGTCCTCTTTATGAGTTGAAGGCTAGTCCGCATCTCCACAATCAGTGTCTCTTGCCTCTTCATCCATATGTACACGCCAGCTCGCCGAAAGCCCTGCTTCTTCCTCGGAATAATTGATTTAACAAATTGCCGGCCATGTTTCATTCTCAGGAAGTGACAGGAGCAAAGCGGGGAGACGGAGCCAGGAGATTAATTAGGAAACAAAGTCATCTTTATGGAAATTAAATGCATCCTCTGATGATAGCCTTCCTTTCCCATCAGTCTACTGGGGTTTCATCCCTTGAGCATGAAAAGGACTGGGAGGCCTCCAAGAACATCACAGAGATGACTCCCAGCTCCTGAGCACTACGCGGCACCCTTCAGCAATGCCGGCTCCAGCTCCCTCTTTCATGGGTGATGTGTTTGGGGCTTCATCATTGGAAAGCAGTGAACCCAAAAGAGCAGCTGCTACTGAAAACAATGTGGTTTACTGGAGAAAAAAACAGCAGCCTGCATAAAATTCAGTCTGATATCTCACACAGACAGTCCCTGCATGTGTGCATGGCTCTTTATGGACAGCATTTGGTATAACAAGCTCCCAAGAGACAGTGCATAACTGCAAGAGTGCACATGGTAAAACTACTATCCATTAAGATTAGTGCATACTTTCAGATGACACTGTAGCCTTATGATAGTGGCTGTGGGATTAACTCCACTCAATGTACCGCACTTGAACGTTTTGGGACTCCCGCTTACTCACACAGCCGACTGAAATATTTTGCAGGAGGTTGAGAGAGTTTGAATAAGCACAGAAAACACAACTGAACCTGCAACTCTGGTCGAGCAGAAGAGGATCTGATATTTCAGAGGTAGACTCAAATAACACCACTGCCAGAAATCTCAGAGGGTCAATAAATATCCGTCCAATTGATCCGTAGTTTCTCTTCTTTTTTCTTTTTCTTACCTTTTTTATGACATGTTTTGATAACAGCATCCACCACCTTTCAGATTTCAGAATAGATGACTTGAAGTTGACCATTATCAGAGGCAAAATCAATGAACAATAAAGCCCCTTCTGGCCAGTCTGCAAGTGTGTCATCAAGCTACATTTGACAGAGCTACCTCTCTACAACGAGGAAGAGAACAGAAGATTTTAGATAGACGGATACCTCGTGTTAAAAGTTTGTCTTAATAATCAGCTTTGCAAACTTAAAATATGTTCTCTATTTCTAAGAATAAATGTCAACTGCTGAATATACTCAAGTCTTTCTGAGGTCTGAAACCCCATTTTGATGGAAACCAAAGAAGCGGTGGTAGAGAGGATATAGGTTTGCATCACTTCTCCTCCAGGACACGCCCCTGTCAGTTGCACTAAGTGGCAAAACAAACCTCACACAGCCACAGCCAGACTGGGAATTAAAAACAATTGGGCTCGCCGTCGAGCTATGAAAGAACCCACGAACATTGATGTGTGGCAAGAAATCCTGTATCCTGACATTTATACGTGCCTGACTTGAACGCTGGGATAATACACTATACAGAGCCTGAAAGCATACAAAGGTATAGTTCCTTCCCTCCCTATGGGATGTGGGGGGAAGCCTGGTCTCTGGAGACGTCGAGCCCACAGACGCTGGCTGAACACTGGGAATTGCAGAATCTCCTCGTCCAGCTGGGAAAACTGGAGAGGATATATCTACTCCCAACAGTGGAGCTTCCTGTGCATTCATGGAGAACCACAGAGTGAACTGAGAGTTTTCACGTGAAGTGGCGACAGCTCCAGACAGTTTGTATGAAGAGGAGAGGGTCATTCTCCACCCACAACTTGGGAATCTGATAAATTGTGCCCCACCTGGAGAAAGGGGCATCTCATGTGTGATGTGACCCTCATGTGACAGTCTTCCAAAATAGATAGTAGCAGTGGCATGCACAGACGTATTGAAGCACTGGAGCAAATACAGCACATTCTCTCCACTGAAGAAGTCACTGGCTTCTACGTGTTTTCCAGGGCACTTCAGCACACATTTTGCCCCCCAGACAAGGGCACTTTAGCGTGTATTTTGGCTCCCAAGAGGGCCCTTTAGTCTGTTACTGCCCTTTCTGTGCACACCACTGGATGGTGAAGAGCCTCACCTGTCACCGGTCAAGCTGGCTAGTGAGTTTTTTCAATACCAGAAAAAGGGAATTATGGGGTTGGCAGACGGTAAATGAGAGCCCTGACACCTTTGTATCAGATGGTTATTATAGCAAATAACCAACTGATTCAGGGTTAATTTAAAGTACACACTGCATTGACAAAAGTTGGTATATGCATTAACTACTTTTAGTTTTGATATTCACTAATAGTTATTGTAAAATACTTTATACAACTCAGCTACAACTGTTGTGTGCCAGAGTTCTGATAATTTGGAAAAGTGGGTTAGCCTCAGTTAAAGTAAGTGTGCAGAGCACACGCTACGTTATCACACAAATAAAGACAAAATGTGCCAGTAATGAAAAATAAAGCAAAATGGAAAATGTAATCATTAAGAGCTTTATTAAAAAGTAATGTTAAGCCCCGTTTCCACCAAGCAGTCTGGTTTAGATCAGCTGCTTCTACCCTCTGTTTAAAGTTCATGAACATTTCAGACTAAATTAATTTGTTAGAAAATTCTACAATTGAACTTAATTCAACATATTCAACTGGTGTTTAGCAGTAGTACTAAATATTTAGTACTGAATAGTTTACCTGGGAAGATACAGAAAAAGATCAAACGACTTCCCTGGCCTGTTTATGTGCCCATGAGGGAAAAATGACTGCAATGATAACAATAACCAGACTCTAAAGTCGATCAATTACAACGTTATTAAACCCCTGGCTCCTGTGAGCTGCTCTCATGATGGATCCTGGAGGCTGCAGTTGTATATTATTCCTCCACAAACTCCTCAATTAAAAGCATGTACTGCCAATAAGTTTTACAACAGCTTTCCCAGGAGAGCCTTTTTCTTGCAACACTTTCCAACATCCTGACCCAGGGAGGGAGAAAGCCTATAGTCATGTTTGCAGGAGTCATTTTATGTGTGTATTCTAATGTTCCTCAGAGCTCATGTGATCATGTGAAACCAGGGAAGAAAAGGGCCAATTAGAATAACCATCATTACACCCTAATCATCTGGGGTTGCGCACCGAGAAATGAAAATTAGAATGGTGCTGAGTTTGCCCGTCCCCAGGGGTCCGGAGCATCTCCGCTGCACTGCCTCCCAAGCTGTTTTTGTCTCTCGGTGCCATTTCTGTGCCTGCGGTCTCCTCACCATCCTCCCCTGCTCCTACTCTCTCTCTATCTATTTCATTTCCCCCCTGTTATTATTGTCTCTAGCCACCCATGGGCCCTTCTGTGGTTTTGTTTTTGGAGGTCTTTCAGGTGCAATTCCTCCCTTGGTAAATAAGTGTTGTGACAGGCGACAGGTTTCAGGAACACTTGAGTGCAATAAGAGGGGAACACATTGGAATTCTTCCTGCAGCAGTGTTACAGGGCTGCTGTCTTTTCCCTGTCTGTTTTTGTTTTTGTGTTGTTGTTTTTTTCTTTTTGAGTGTGTTCTTGCTTGTGTGCCCTAAGTTGTTCCATAAAGGTCCAATGGCAACGATCGTAACCTTTATATTTGGTGAATTTAAAAAAAGATTTCAGTCAATTCCATTGCAGCCAAACTAGGCCCGGAAGAGAAATTGGCAAAAAAAGTGTAAACAACTTCTTCTGCTCTGGTTCAGTACTGTGGTAGACGCGCATTTGCGATGCACTGCCCCCTGCAGTTTGGGAACAGACGCAGTGAGGAATGTTAAAAAGTAGAAAAGCAAGAGGCATTACCTGGTGCTGATTCCTCATGTCTCATTCCCGTGAGTAACGTTCATGTAGGAATCACAATACAATCAGCCTACATTCAAAGAAAAAATCCTCCATGTTAATATCCTTGTTGAAGAGTTGTCCAAGTGTCTCCATTGCAAACAATTCAGTATGGCCAAGTTTGGCGAGGAGTAGGATGGCTCTCTATGTCAACTGCATGCTTGGCAACCTAGTCAATCATATCTGTGACAAATGTGTTTTCTCAAGACATTTTCCAAAAATATGAACAGAGACTAAATCCAAGCTAGTTTTCTGATTTACACGCTTTCTGAATTTCTGACTAATGGGCCTTCTGACCATAAAGTTTTCTAGTTCCTGCCAATATCCAGCAACTTGGCGCAGCCACCAAAGGAGAGTAGACCAACAGTCCACAGGCCATGATAAACAATCTTATCACTCTATGACAAAGAGATGTGTTGTACTGCGTTGGGCAAATGGTGGTCACACCAAATACTGACTTCCCTGTACAGTAAAACCGCCTATTTCAGAGAGGTCTTTTATTGCCACTAGCCTGAGGCATACCTGTGCAATAATCCTGCTGGCTAATTAGCATCTTGATATGCCACACATGGATTATCTGGGAAAGGAGAAGTGCTCACCAAGGCAGACTCAGACACACAGTTGTGGACAGTATTTGGGAGCAATATCCCTTTAGTGTGCATAGAAAAAGTCTGATATGTTTTAGTTCAGCTCATGAAAAATTACAAAAAAATCAAAAGTGTTGTGGGGCTCAGCATTATCACTTAGTAATGGCAAGTGCTGTATTCAACAGATGTACAATGTTTGCCAGAGACCATCCCAGGACGACTAATGGCAACTTCCTGCATTTACAGTCTGATCCAAAACAACTGGGGAAACATGACAGTTCTGAATTATATTTTACACAACATATGCTTTGTCATATTCAGTGTGTTTTAGATTAAGAACTTTCTATTTTTATAAACGCTGAAAGACAACTTTTATAATGTTTCTCAATCTTTTAGAGGGGTGGATTTGACTCGTAGTAGCGTCGGTCATCTGTTGGTTCAAAGTTTTGTCTTGAGGTCTTGCTTTCCACAAGCAGAAGTGTCCTTTGGCAGTAGACAATGAAAGGAAATTCCCTCAGTGCGGTGCCATTTGTGTTTAAATGAGATAAGTTAACACTATATTGTTAGCAGCCTCTGCCCTCAGTGTATCACTGTGGTATGAATGGACTTAAAAGAACTTGCATTGTAAAAGCCCTTTGAGTGGTCTAAAGCTGGGGGGAGCATTTTAATAATAAACAGTTCATATACCTTATAGTTTCTATAAACCATCTAACAAAACCTAACTTATTACTGATCAGTTTTATATGAAAGTTTATTGAAATGACAACAAAAGAAACCAGTATTTATAGAGATGAACAGTCTATACCATCAGACTTTAATCACCTCTACAACAAAATTGGATGAATTTTTTTTTTTTTAATTGTGAATCCAAAACAAAAGATTTAAAAAAAAATCATCCAATCCACTCTCCCAAGTCCTCTGTCTTCTGATCAGCCATAATGACTCGGGAATACTATTCACTATGGTGGTACGACTTGCGTAAATAGTACGATGTATGACAATATTTTTGACTCCTTAAATAATGAAACATCAGTCATTCCCTTGAACATCTCTCCACCACTTGATGCAGCATTGAACTAGCCAACTTGCATTCACAGCCTCTGAATTCTTCTAGATTCTTCTGCTTCTGCAGTTACAGGTACCTATGTACCCATATATGGCTGTTAATAAATAATCTAGATCAATCACAGGTTTCCCTTTGCTGATGAAAAACTATTTGCCATTTGTTGTCTCTAACATCAGGTCTTGTTTTTGCTCAGTCAAAGCCATGAGGATGTTTAAACAGGAATTGATCTGGAAGGAGCTATTTCAACAGAAGTTGAACCTTTCTTAGAAGTTAGGATCTCAAGTCTCTTTTTGACTTTGGAATCAAAAAAAGAAACATTTCACCAGGGAGAGACCAGCCCCGACAACAACGAGTTTCCAGAACAAGACAGCCATGAAATAAATAAAAAGAACACTAAATGAAAGACAGCTTTGGTGAATAACAGCTGCTCCAATGCACACACTCAAACTTGCAAGCACACCCAGGGAGAGAGATAAGAGACAGGGGGAGATGGACAGATGCTGAACCAGATACACCCTAAATAAGTGATGAAATGGTCCGCTCTCAGAGAAGAGATGAAATGTTCGCAGCAGCTGACTTCAGAAAAGACTTCCACACTGAAAAACAATAATCTGTTAGGTATAGTCTTTATTAAGCCAAGTGTGATTCTGCGCTAATTATATTCTGCTAAGACAGTTATTTTAAGTAACCAAAGATAGATGCATATGCAGGTATGCATGAATAATTATAGCAGATTTTATGATCCTTTGAAGCTGCTTAATATTTTGACACTTTCTCTTGTGTGTTTCTCAGGATCACTCAGTCATTTGTTGGTTTACATCTTAAGATAGTCATTTAGTTGAAGTAAACAAACAAAAAACTACCATATAGCTGAAAGCGGTTTCGGTAAAAGCTACTTAGACATGCTGCCAGGAATTTCTCAAGAATCAAAAAGCTTCCGTGAGCTCATTGTTTTCTCTGTCTTCATTTTGTTTTCATGCACGGTAAAGACGTGCCAACACTGAGTCTTTGTTTGTAAAAGTTTCTGAATGCTAAAAGAAGGTCGAAGCTGGTGCTGTTTTCTATCACTTTCAGAAAGTATGGGCAGGGGACCTTTGGACCTTTGGAGAGTACAGAGACTAAATGAGACATGTCCCCAGTAGTAGAAACTCTCTCCAAAACTCCAGAGACCCATGGAGAAAATATTGAAGCTTCAGAGTTTTAAAAATTGATAGGCCCTTAAGTCAGAAAATCAGACCGCCCATTAGTCAGAAGGCCCACTGTTCAGAAATTCAAAAGGCCTATTACTCAAAAACTCAGAGGGTCCATTATTCAGAAGACACAATAGTCAGAAAATCAGAAGGCCCATTAGTCAGAAAGCCTTGTAAGAGCCTGAAACATAACAACGACCTAAAATGTAACAACAACTCAAGGTATAATTAAAAAAAGAAATAAAATCTGAAATGTAATAACTAGTTGATAATGTAACAAAAGTGCCGAGCCTGAAATATAATTAAAAAATGTAATAACCCCCACAAAATGTGACTGTAATTACATTATATTTCATTAAGTCAGAATTTTATAAGGCCTGTCAGCCAGGAGGTGTGTTAGTCAGAATATTGGAAGGTCCGTAAGTCAAAATCTCAGAGGGCCTGTTAGTCAGAAAGCCTGTTAGTAAAGAGGCCTGTTAGTCAGGAAATCAGAGACAAACAGCTATGATGAAATCTAGTTGTATATTCAGACAGAGACTGACATTTTCTAAAACACCAGTGTGAGTTGTAACTCATGTAGAGCTTCAACCTCCTCTTTAACACTGTCTGCTTTTGATTTATATGTTGGTCTACTTTGCTCTCATACCTCAGACGAACCACTCCAGGTTTCGCTTGGAGGCTCACTGAGTCTTTTGTTTTAAGTGCACCAATGTTTCCTCAGTTCAGTCTGTACCAGAGTTCAAATGTGCGTTCACACCACAACAAACATAACACTTCCATTAGGTACTGATGACTTGTGTTTTTCCCCTTCTTTCTCTGTTTTTCAACACAAGATGACTCCCATCTGAATAACATTTTCACCAGCATTAAAGCTGAATTGGCCTTTAAATAATATAATTACAGAGAAAGTTTGAAAGTGTGGATTTACCTCCAGCACAACTTGAATTAAATGTCAGTGCACTCGGCCAATTTAAAGAGAATGCAAATAAAGAAATACTGGATAAATGTCACGATTGTAACTCTATATTATGAAAATATTTCAATTCAAACTCTCAGATCTTGAAGCAGTATGTGCCACTGCTCTGTTTTGCTGATAATGTTAATTTCAGTACTTCTCTATTTAAAAATCACTCATCACAGCTGCTTTTATCAGATTTTTTTTCATTGATTTACTTCTTATGAACAAAAACAAAAGCTTACTTGTCTTTCGTGTTGAACATTCAAAGAGTGTGTCACAAAGGTGGGAACAGACACGGTTTGATTGTCATCAAACACACTTCCCCAAAATTAGACAACAAAAATATTTTGCAGAGTTTTTCTTTTTTGGATTATATTTGAAGTGAAAAAGACACAACAGAGAAGCTCTTGTGAACTGCATCAGTAGCTGATGAAGAGCCGCGGGTGACAAGCTGTATACCTCCAACCTTTGCTTCTTTGCAAAGTAATCAACTCTACTGTGCCCTGCAGTTCTAATCTTTTTAACATGAAGTCAGTTTGAAATTGTTTTTGACTAACATCTTAATTAGAAAAAAAGAGGTTTGTTTGTGTGGCTGTCTTGGAACATGCTCATCAGTTGCTCTTATTTGTATTTCTGGGTGAATAGCTAGGATAGAAGGTTTGCTCTTGATTTACTCAGGATTTAAGGGTACTGTACTTAACATCACAACACCACAGATCATCAGCTAATTCAAACCAGTTATTTGACTGGACAGGAGACATTTGGAAACACTCCATTAATGTCACTCAACTGTATCTATCAGTAAAAACAGTGAAGAAACTAACTGGTAAATTCAAAGCTCATCATATAGACATGAGAACTAAGATGACAGGTAACTTTTTGCAGCTATATTTTGAAAATTTAAGTTATTTTTCTCAGAAATATGTTTAACCCCTTGGATAGTTACACCCTGGTATCAAGCACTATGATTCAGAATCTGGGACTTCTATTGGGGCAGGTTTGCCCCCAGATTTTTAACACCTACATCCTACAGTCTCTAAAAGTAGTATGGGAGGTTGAGCCTTGATTTGACGCTAAATAAAGCCTGATTGATAAATTGATTAATTATTAATTTTCACTAACAAGCCATAACACAGACAAATTGACCACACATCATATCTAATCAATCCACATAAATGAGTTTCAGCACATCCAGCTAATGCTTGTTGACACCGTGGAACAACACTTCCCGGTTGGTGGAAACTGTTTTCAGCAGGTCACGGGCTTTTGCCTAAGGGAAAAAAACAAACAAAAACCTGTTAACTTCTGTTAACTTCTGTTAACTTCTGTGTAAAACTCATTTTCTTTTATTAAAAGAATATTTTTTTGACTGAATGCGGTCCAGTTACACTCCAGAACAGCATTAGCACATGAATACAACAGCAACTACATTAATTATTGTTTACATCGATAACAAAGGAGCCTCAATGCGTTTTGTGCAGTGAGGCGTTAGTAAGCGAAAGTATGAAATGGTTAAAACTAAAGCAGCATTTGGAAACAAAACACTCTTCTCTCAAAGATAAATCTGTCAAGTATTTTCAAGGACTACTTCAAGACCTGAGGATGTCACAAAAGAGTCTTGCTTCTTCATGCTAGAAGCAAGAACAGGCCCTCCATCTTACCAGGTGGCTCATAGTGTTGCTTATTCAATGATGCCCAACAGCATGGCACAGTTCCTGATCTTACCTGCAGTCATGGACATAGACAGGTGTTGGACCAGTCTGAAGTTTACTGTTCACTGTGTGTGTGTGTGTGTGTGTGTGTGTGTGTGTGTGTGTGTGTGTGTGTGTGTGTGTGTGTGTGTGTGTTGTCATGCTTTGATATTCTGTTTCTTAGATTCAAACAGTGCCTTCTACCACAAAACATAAGGTGAGGTAATACCATTAGTTTCCATTAGCATTATGCGAGGAAACAATGTTACTAAAATGCCAGTTTTGTTTAGCAGCTAATTCAGCAGGGTAGACAACATGAATATTTTCATACTGGAACCTGTCAAACAATTCTAGCTGAACCAGCCATACCAGCTGCTTTCACCTAGGCCTGAATTTTTTGGTGCACAATAATCATACCTAGACCAATAAAAAAAAGCTCTTGTAGGCATGATAAAATCTGAACAGGAAGTTTAGAAATTTGAGTTAAATTTTTGATTTTGTTGATTCAAGGGGTATGTATTTGAGCTGAACCTTTTTCCCCTGAACATCCTGACCAATGACCTGCTTTTATATCCTGCTCCATTCTGTATTCTGATCCAATTAAGAACTCCATTCAGAATGTCACAGATCCTCTAAGAGTTCCTGTTACATTATACTGAAGCTCAACATGCTCTTGAATCAGTATCTTTGAAATCATTCTTACAAAACCCTCAGGCTTTATGTTGCAGACCCTTCAAAACACATAATACCCAGACATATCAGTATAATACAGAAGAGGAGGTCAGATGAAGCGGCTCAAGCATGAGGACTTTTACCAAATGAATAGAATTTCAACAAGAGCGAGGCTTCTTCTATTACACCAAGACTCTATCTATTTTCCTCATCCTCTCCCTTGTTAAATGAAAACTCTGCTGGACAAAATCTCCTCAATAAATTTCATCCCGCTGCCTCTTCATTGGTCCACCCACAGAACCAAAATGAAATGACCCTGTCAAGTCTAATCCTAGGAGACACAGCTCTTCCAGCACAAATGACACATGTCACTGTAATGTACCTCAAATGTCTTCAATTTTAACCTGTTTCAAGAAGTTATTTTGTTATACATTGGGTGCTTAGACTTAACTGACTTCTGCAATGTTAAAACCGACAGTGCAAACTATTTTAGAGTTATAACCCCTCAGATTTAAATAATGACTATAGATCAGTCAAAACTACCACATTTAAGAAAATGTGTATCAATGCTTCTAAAATTGTATTTTCTTTGATCTTATGGGGTTGTAAATACTTATGTAACAGTTTACATGTGACATGTCAGGAGTTATATAGGTCTAAATCACACAAGAGGCCTCAAAAACAGCACCTATTGGTGTCAGAGAAGGGTGAATGGAGCATCAAATTTGTGGTTGCAAAGGGCAAAGTGGAAATGCTAACCAAATAGCCTTTATTTTATCTAGGTAATTGCCAAGGTGAAGTTAAGGTCATAGACTTCCTTGAAAACAGTTAGGCCCAATTGTCGAATATGATTTATTTAAATATGTAAGAAAAAAATGTACAGATATCGAGACTAGTGCATTTTGAAACTGCCTACAACAAGGTGTCTGTAGCTTTTTGATCCTTTCTCATATTGACACAAAGGGGACTGCATTTTTTTTTTCACTTACCTACTAGCTTTATGCCTCCACACGTATGTTGCCACTTGAATTTAAATAGTGATTTGTCTGTGAATGATTCCTTCAAGACAAATGAATCATCTAAGTGAATGAACTGAACCAAAACACTCATTGAAGAGTTGTTCATTTCGCAATCATTCAATCCATCAATGCAATGCAAAAGCACAACAAACGTTATCTCAAGACACTTCCAAAAAACATTAGCAGGTCTAGACCCATTAATGATAATAACATTTTATAAGCAGAAACCCAACATCCAGACAAGATAAGAAGTCTTAACTCATCTTAACTTTCCATGACTACAGCACTTTAAAACATTTAGGAAGTTTGAATGGTAAGGAAAAAATTACCTTTGACAGGCAGAAACCTCAGACAGAACCAGACTCATGTTCTTAACCTCCACAATTTAACAGTTTCATCTAGCAGATGCTTTTGTCCAAAGCAACCTACAACACAAGCAAGTGTTCACTTGTGCCCTCCTCCTTCCCATCTGTCTTTTTCTCTATACCCTATTAGTCACCCAGTCCTGCTCTCCGTCTCCTTTTTTTTTTTCAATGTCAGTGATATGTACTGACTAAACCAACAAGATGGAGTCAAGCAGTAATCTGTGTAGTGAGCATAATAAACAGATTATTCAGGGAAAAATACTTGGTAGTTTGAGCAGCTTTCAGTTTGCAAACTGGAGCTTTACACTAGTAAATTCTCATTTTATTGGCTTATTATTCACCACTGCCCATTCTTAGTATGATTACGAGCAGAACTAAACGTTTGGTCGTGTTTCAGCTTATTAAATTCTGATTCACTGGCAGGCAGAGCTGTAGAGAGTAATGAACGACTCGGTGAACGAATCTTTTGAGCAAACTCACAAGTTCACATCACTGAACTGATTCTACGGATTCAAAAAGAACTGCTTTTCCTATCACTACATTCAACCAAGGCTGAGTGTTCAGTGCACAGTGGTGGATGTACTATGAGCACTCCGAGAGACATAACAGTGTGTTATTTGGGATTTTATGGGTGCACCTGCTGTACTTCTCTCAAATGCAGTTGTTATTGGTGATCTTTATGTTTTCACTGACTGGTTTAAAGCAAGCTTGTTAACTTCAGTCTATAAAAGCCACAACACAAGCAGTACCTGATGAGCATCATTGATGATTTATTTTCTTGGGATGTGTGCATTTAGAGATCAACACAGGACTGTATAGGAGTGTCCTCAGGAGTGCAATCTTTAACAGTGAAAGCTAATTATCACTGGAATATGGCTACCTGCTCTTTATCTCTGTTTCTTTGTGCTGCAGCAGCTGCAGTCAGAGTCCCATATGGCTTGTCATGTTCCTGAATGGCATGGAGCTGAGCAGGTGAGAGGTGGATTTTACTGAGACACCACGGGATGATTAACTTCACACTCAGGAGATGACAGCATTCAGAATATCCCCGTCCTCTCTCCTCCTCCTGAGTTATAGAATGAGGGCGATCTTTATTATTGTAAGGAGTGTGCCACCTCCATTTATAAAACCCAGGGGTGGGTGCAAATCTCCTTCAGGAGCCTCAAGTGTGCTGTTCTAGCGAGACAGTCAGGAAGGTAGAGAGTGGCAAAAGTAGGTCAGAAGTGGGAAAAAGTGTTAGGTAGATTGGAGCAGAATACGAATGAAGAGCCGTTTAGACCTTCTCAAGTGAGATTTGTTTCGACTGTGCGAAGGAAACACCACAGATTCCTGCTTACATAAGATCCCTCACATGTTTAGGCTGGAAGATGGATGAATAACAGACATTTTTTTTTCTTTAAAGCAAAACAACTTGTGGCTTTCAGTTGTTTTTCAGTTTTCTAAATGTATGAACTGAGGGTCACTCAAAGTGCAAAATCCACAGAGAGTCAGCAACCATTGCTGCAGCTTTTTTTGGAGCTTGAAAGCTGCTTTTTTCGCTGATTGTTTTGCCACAGTCTGTTTTTTATGTACTGTATGGTTGCCTCCCAGAGGCTTCAGCCAAACTCCTCATATAAAACTGTTGACAGCTGTTTCTTGCAAACAAGCCCAAACAAACCGACAATACCTGTCGTGCTGTGAAAACTGCCCAGCATGAAATGGAAAAGAACATCAGTGAACAAGTTGCTGGGGGAAAACCATCATCTATAGCGAGACAAATAGTTATGGGAGCAAACTTGAGCTCAAAGTGTCGTAAATGTTAGTGGCGCTTCTGCCAGCTTGGATTCCCATAGCACACTTGGTCTGGTAGACGTTTCAGACACTGTTGTTGACTAAAAGAGAGGTTACCCCTCAAAAAAAGTGAAACTCCATATGATAAATATTTGCTGTAATTTTTCTCACTATACAGAGGCTAAAATAAGCATTGAACACATCGCCATTTTCTCTGTACATGAGGCACATTTCTAAAGATGCTACTAACAAATTTTCACCAGATGCTACCCCCAGTGTCCATAGATTAAGTTATGTGTAATAAGCGGAATGACACAGAGAAAAAGTGTTTAACACATGAAGAAGTTGAGATGCAAAGACATCAGTTGAAATCTATCAGTAATTAGAAAGCAAACCTACCCCTTGTCAGAGCAAATCAATCAGTGGGTGCATTTCCAACCAATAGCCTATAAAAATGTGTCTCATTACCAAGCTGCCACACATGAAACATCTCATGATGGGTAAAAGCAAACAGCTCTCTCAAGACCTTCACAACTTATTGTTGCTACACATCCTAATGGCAATCCTCCTGGTTACAGAAGAGTTTCTAAACATCATTTCATCATCCACCAGCCACATTCAGGTGTTTCAGGTGATTTTTGACAGAGTGAAAAGAATTACCAGAAGAGTTGCCCAAGAGCCAAAGACCACTTGTGGAAAGCCTCATCCCTAATTCACACATGCAACATGAGCGCCACGCCGCGCATTATGCTGTGCTTAGAAACTACTCTAGTCACGCAGTCTGGGTTCAGCTGTTACACTGCAAGTCTACTTTTGCTGGAGTGCGCTGTAGAAATGCATCAATGTCTGCAGAGTAAATTGGAGTAAGCAGGAAATCAGACAACATACAGTCATTTCAAAATAAAGCACCATGTTTACAACCTGACGCACCAGACAGAAAGTTTTATATATCCGCCGCAGAAATATTTCACTAGTCCATCTGGGTAGCAGCTCTTCAGATTTGTTTTCAGAGGCGGGAGCTGCAAAAACTCAGCAGCTGGTGATTGGACGACCTTTCCGATTGACACACTCACCACAGACCAATCCACATCAAGCCACGGTATGACGTAGCTTATGCGCACTGCTGCTGAGAAACCATAGACGAACAACCATAGGGACACGAGAAACAGCTGTGATAATGGGGTTAGACGACTGCTGCCGTTTTTGTAAAGTTAACTTTGGGAAGGTAAGGAAGGCTGACAAGTACGAAAGTCTGCTGATGTCACGTCTGCTTGTCACTACCGCTGCTCCTGCCTCTCTTCCCTGAATGGGCCGCTCAGAATTTAGCTTTAGTGAAATCATTAGTTAGTGGAGCCTTGCAGGATGGATCTGCAGGATTTCAGAAACTGAATCAGGCAGGTCCATCTGCTCTGCAAGGTTACCATGTTTAGGCTCCCGGTCCAACATCACATCCTTGTATATCAAAACTATGTCAGCCACACATGGCCAGAAGTTGTCAACTGGTCATATTCAGGGGAAATGGAACAGTTTGGAGGAGGAAAAGTTAATCTTGTAGCTAAAAACCTTCATAATTTTATAAGACACAACACAATCTTTCTATAGGGACACCAACAGAAAGGAGAAGGCATGGACTGAAGGTGCTGAAATTTTGGAAGGGGCAGGTGAGTTTAACATGCTAATTTATTGCAATGCAAGACTGTTGTTATGGGTGGGATTCCTATTGCCCCACCTGCTTTAGGCTTCCCTGCGCTGCACAGCACCCAGATGCATCAAGTATGAATTGTACCATTTCACACAGTATGTGTGAAATAGGGGACAGAAAGACCTGGAATTAGCAGGTACAATAGTTTCAAAGAAAAACAAGAAGTGACAAACTCATCATGCAAGACTCCATTACTGAAGAAAAAACTTGTTGAAGCTTATTTAAAGTTGCTGCACAAGGTTTGGCCAAGCCTGTGACACACTAGGAGAATAAAGTCTGGACATATAATACCAAAATCAAACTCTTTGGTCAAATGGCACCGGACAGCACCACAAAAACTCCACACCAACAATGAAGTCTGAAGGTGGGAACATCCTGGTGTGGGGCTGTTTTCTACTTTTTCTGGCAAACCTTACACAGTTGAGGGAAGGGTGAATAGAAAAATGTACTCAGACACTCTTGACAAAGAATCTGCTGCCATATACCAGGATGATGGAGATGAAACATTTCAAGCTGGACAATTCTGCAAGACAGTGTTCCCAAAGTCACAGCCGAGGGAACTCTCACTTGGTTTCAGAGGAAGAAAATAAAACTGCTGGAATGGCCCACCACTCGAGACTTGAATCCAATAGAGAATCTATGGAAAGAGCCTCAAGATAACAGTTCGTAGAAGAAGGCTGAAATACACCAGATACATCTGCAGTCCATCTCCACTCTATCATGGCAACAGATCAGAGAGGTTTCACTCAAGTCAATGTGACAAATTACACTGTGTCTTTGTGGCTGGTCTGTCATGTCACAGGTGATGTGAAGACATCCTATTTTTGCTGGACACGGAGCTGTGACGCTTAGGGAAGATCAAGCTGGTGTTCATGATGCATAATGTGTTTAATACTTTTTCTTTTTTTAGGGTGCTGCCCTGTGTCATTCCTTTTCTTAACACCTAACTTCATTTATGTAATCTAAGGTTTGATTTCTCTGCACATGTGGGTTAATACCCACATCTAGAGAAAATTTCATGTCCTTCCCATGCTGTAAATGTGAGATTTGATTACCTGGATGTCTTTAAGACTTCATCCTATGACACAGAATGAATTAATGTTTCCAGGCTTTTCCGTAGGGTGCTGCCTTTTTGTTTCTGATGATGGAATTTTCCTCGTTTCAGCCTCCAAGGGTCTTCTGTGCCTATTCAAACCTGATTGTGTAAGCTCAGCGCTGCTCAGAAGGAGGGGCTGTGTTTGCACAGCAGCCAGGAGCTGGCTGCCCTTGGAGTGCCTCCCCAGAGTCTTGGGTTTCTGGGGGATTCAACTTGTGCTTTACTTTGCATTACTGATGAACTCTGGTTGTGAAATAGGAGCTTGGAGTTATGAGCACTGAGCACTCAAGTGGTTACTTCGGAGCTACCCGAAGTAACACAGGGGCTGGCAAAAGCTGTTTCAGTAGGAGCCCTGACACATTTGGAAAGGGTGTGAAAGAGCTGTGGCTTAAAACATCACCTCTGTACTTTAGAAAAATGTTGACACTGCGTAATGGCATAACAAGTCAAAGGTAAAACGTGGATCCACTTAAAGGGCTTGATCCAATGCAGAGTACAGTCCTTAGAGGGCCAGAGGAGCAGAGTAAACTCACTGCATCCTTCTCAAACTTGAATCGAGCTGCAATGATGCTTAAATAATGTTGCTTTAGGGCACTCCGTGTCAGCTCATAAAGTATTTTCAATTCCATGTCCTTAAATAGCCCTGGATGGATTTCAAAGGACATTTGTTTCCATCTTTATTTAATTAGGGAGTCATGCTTTGATGAGGATCTCTTAAAGGAGTCTATCCAGCTGTGTGAGGATATAGAGAACAATGATGAGTATTTAATGTGTCAGTTTGGAAAAGTGTAATGTAGTATGATACCATGGATTCAGCTGCAGTTAGTAAAGCTGTACTGGTGATGCGTCATAACAGTACAGCATATTTTAACAGTCGAGGACAGGCATGGAGGATAACTGCAGAGTCAGTTAAAGGAGCTTTATTAGAAAAAAGCCTGGGTTAAATAAAACATTTTCGGTCAGTGTAGAAATTCAAAGACAGTGAGTTCATGTGAAGAAACCCCTTCATATAAGAATATTGATTGATAGAAAAAGTTATCCATTCAAAATACATTTTTATACAGCTGATGTATTAACCCTTAAAACATATAATTATTTGAGAAGCTGACAAGAAAATTAAATTTAATGATATAATACAATACAATGTCAAAGTGTTACAGCGTTATGTAGCAGGAGTCCACACAAAAATACATCCTCATCCACATCCTTATCAGCATCAGCCACATCCTTACCCCTTGATATCAACACCATCATGAGCCTTAAAAGCATCTAACAATGTATCTGTAAAGTGCTTCCTCAAGTCTTTTAAACACTCAAATGACTTCAAGCACATGTCACATTAACCCATTTACACCAGTACCACTCAGTTACTAATACCATTCACATTCTTTTGGGCAGAGGGACTTGAGATGAAAGCCCCCTAACTTACCACAGAGAGACGAGAAATGGTGGTGTTACAACCAGACCAGCCCCCTTTAGATCTTAAGCACAGATGTATCCTCTTGAATGTGCTCTTTCTTATATTGACAGACTCAAACCAATCACAGGCTGTGTTCACTCATCTCTTTCCATGGTGTTGAAACATTTTATTCCAAAGCCTGCTGTTTCTCATGTTTTCAGTGTTGCTGTCCATGGTATTGATAAACTATAACAGTAGCTGACTGTCCTCTGGACCTTTTTTTTTTACTGTTTGTATTTCAGCTTAAGGCAACTGCAGCATACACAAAGCAAACATGTCTGTTCATTCTCTGTATAAATGTAAATATACACAACTTTAAACTAATAAACAAACTTTTTTTTGTTTCATCAGTATTTATGCTGGTCCTCATGTTTGTTCAACCAGGGTTAAGGGTTAAACATTAGCCATGGCTAAAAGTACGTTTATATGTGATCTTCAGTCAAGGTCGAAATGATAGCCCTTCTATTAAATTTCCAGTTTCTTAGAAAAATTGATTAATTAATAAACATGTCCCAAGTTCTGTTAAACAGACTGATTACTTTTCCCCCAACATCTTAGTTTATCTTGGATGCTTAAATTAATTTACTTTGCACACAGAAACAAAATGATTTCCCAAACAACAAAAACTATCAGGGTCAGAGTCATCACCCCCTCTGATGCAAACAGTCAGCTGTGTGTCCTTTTTACTTGATAACAGCATGTAGTAGTTTGTTGGAGTTTGGAACACGTCTCTGACACATCTCAGATGGATCCCTGCCTATTCTTCATAGGCTAATCTCTCAAGCTCTTCCAGATTTGATGCTCTCCTTGGGTACCCTGGTATTCAGTTCAACCCCTTACAGATTTTCAATGGTTTCAAGTCAGGGCTTTTTGCAGGCCAGTCAGTAAGGTTCACTTTGGTTTCCTGGAGCCAGTCCTGCACCATAGCCATGTATGGTTTTAGTGATTATGAGCATTACAAGATTAAAGCACAACAGTGGTTTGTGCTTTGGGCCAAAAAGGTAGGTTTATAAGAATATAAGAATTTATTATTGTGACCCTGGTAGTGTTTTTTTTTTTTTTTTTTTTTTTTTTTTTTTTGTGATTTTTAAAAAATGTTATTTTCTTTGTATGTAAAGTAAAGTAATTCAAGTGTCCAAAATAAAGTAAGCTGTTTGAAAAAGGTGTGATGAAATATCACCAATCTGTTTAACAAAATATAAGATATTTTTGAAAAAAGAAAACAACCCCCCCCCAAAAAAAATAAAAAATAAAAAAAAATATATATATATATATATATAAAAAAAAATTAATTAAAAAAATATTAATAATAATAATAATAATAATAATAATAATAATAATAATAATAATAATAATAATAAATAAATAAAAAAACCCCTAAAACTTTGTATTGGGGCTCATTATCCATGTCAAAACAAACAAATAAAATAGATAAAAATAATAGCATGCGGCATAACAGTTAAATAGATCATTGGTACCTATCATCCATTTTTTTTAAATTATCAATACAAATAAAAAGAAACAAAGAAAGAAAAAAAGAAACTCCACCCCTTCATCTTGCTGTCAATGTTCACATATTTTGACTGAATAACCCAAGTCGAACTGTGTGTTGACGGCCCTCGTGTTTGCTATGCTAATAACTTCTGCCTATGAGAAGGATGGAGTGTAGTTTTTAATGAGAAGAGCCACATTATGAGCCCTTTGGGTTTTTTTATGACGCTGTGAACACCATCAATGGATTTTAAAACTCTCTGAACTTACTACTTATCACCATGGCGTGGTATAAAATTAGCACATGAGCTGAGTCTGCTGATAATGAATGATGTGGAGCCTCATTATGCATAAAGCATCAACTACACATGCTTTAGCTTGACTTTGATGGCATTTGTAAGACATTTGCAAACTTTTGGCTGATATACTTTGATGGATAAGATATGATGAAGATCTAAAAAGACTATATGTAGTTTGTAGTTTTTATTATAAAGTCAAAAAGAAGTCTATATCAAACATTACAAACATTGTCTTTCATTTTTATTAAAAAAGATATCCAAAGAGTTATGCTATTTTAACCAAGAGGAAAAAAAAATCAAACTGTTTTTGGAAAGATGGTAAAAGAGGCCCAGTCGACAAATCAAGCTAACGTCTAAGTCGATGTAGACCATGTAACCACCCCAGGTACGTTTCCCCTGCTGCCTCTCATTGCCACTTGTCAGACCTTCAGTTGATGCTCTAGACATCGAGGGCACTCCTCCGTGAACCTTGATGACTCCTTTTTGCATTCTCCTCATAAGCAAAGCCCCACTGAACTCCCTCCTTGCCACCTGATAAATCATTCAGCAGTCATTCAGCACAGACTCTGGTGAAACTGCTCTGCCTGCTACTTTGAGCACCAGGTTGAAATGACTCAGCTCTTCTGAAAAGCATCCTGGTATGGATTCGCTCCCTTGCCAGCAGTGAGTGATGCCACTTTTTTTCAATCTGAACTCTGTTATTACTCTCATCTTTTCCAAGAGTCAGTTCGAAACTTTATCTTCTATGTTGTCTTCAAGCTACGAGTAAATGAAGACAAATTTGGAGTTTTGTAACTGAAACCTTGTTTTAAACCTTTATCAGGTAAATCCAGCGGGGAGAAACACAGAAAGTTCACCGAAGTTGGAAAAATGAACGTCATTAATCAAGGTTTTAGTGACCATTAGGTTGGTCTAATTAAGATTTCTTTGCCTTTGTGTAAGACTCTTTATTTTTTTGTCTGAATAGCCACTGCTTTTTCTAAGGACACTGAATGTGCATGAACTAAAAGCCTTTAATCTCCATATCCCTCATTAATTAAATGTAAATGTAAACTGGATCCCTGACCTTTTGTGCCATAAAATATTTTTTTTAATCATGAATGAGCTGAAGAGATAAAATTTCAAACCAAGTTTGGACAACTTCAATCACGTCCACCTCTCTAATTTATCGTTATTAAACAAAAGAGGCAAAAACAAAAAGACTGCTGTGTTGGTTCACTTGATTGTATCTCTGCAGGGTAAACATCACTCTTTTCACAGCTCTTTTCACATTTCGCAGTGGATCCATGCTGATCCATACTCTGTGGGACACATTTATCACACTGTTAATAGCAATCTTTCATTTCATGAGAGGCACATGCAATAAACGAGCTGTGTCTACAGTGATCTTTATTCATATATTACAGACCAGCCTCCACAGCACAGAACTCAGTGGTTTCATGCTGGTGCTCTCAGTATTTGTAGGTGTCTCTGTGAGAGGGCCAGTTTTTACATGAAGTGCTTAGTGTTACTGAGGCAACCCAGTTGGGTGCTGTAACACTGTGTTAGTAATTAAAACCTCTGATTGCAGCCACTCTGAAGCTGAGGACTGCTACTGACTTACAGCAGAGTTACAGATTTAAAGGAGCTGTCAGAACTATTCAAAATAGACAGTGTTTTTTGGGGGGATACAGACTCATTTAACAATAAGCACTTGCACCCACTGTTGCGAGGACATAGTTCTTACAAAGACGTGTTCGTTCATAACTGTCCCTATTTAATGCTACATACAGCCCGTTGCTCTGACATGTCTGTAACGTGTAACAACAGAGCTAACGTAACCTCACTCTTCATTTTATTGATAGACTCTCAAGTTTGGACAGCAACTGCAGAATAACAACTGACTGTGGGTTGGAATGAACATTAGCACAAAAGGTTTTGCCTGTGTTTTAGCCTTCAGGTTGTGCTCTATCACGCTCGTGTTTAGCTTTCTTCTGCTCTTCTGTCCTTTGTCTGTCTGACAGTTAGGCTCCTGTGTCCACCATCACCACAAAATTATCAGTTTTCATCAGCCTGCGTGGTGTCGTCATAGAGACTTTGACGTGCCATAAATCAATCAGGTCCTGTTTGCCTGAATGAGAACTAAGGCATAGCATATAGGACTGACCTATGTTGGTGCTGATGATCTCATTATAAAGTATGTTTTACGATCAGGCACATACCTAGAAGGGATACTTTTTCAAGAACACCTAGAAACTCCTCACAGGAACTTTAAATGTTGTCTTAGATTTTTGAGGTTGCTTAAATGATGTAAAGAAAACTGTATGTAAAAAAAACATCTTAACCTGTTTATGCCTATTTCTTTTCAGAATTGTAAGGCATATAATTTTATCAGTTGAGTCCATCTGAATCCCGATATGTATTTATTTTTTCCATTTTGTACTTTGTTTTGAGGAAAATAACATTTTTATGACTGGCAACAATTGTTGCTGGTAGTCACATGGCTTGTCAATAAGTCCCCTCATAGTTTTATAGAAATGATCATAATAATAATAACAATAAAGCTATAACAAAATAGGAATATAGTCATAATAAACAAAAAAAGGTGGTGTGTGTGGGGTGGGATAGGGGTGGTAGGTGTGGGCATTGGCTATGGTAAGTGCTCGTGTGTCAAGAAAATTGCACCTAATACATAAATTATGAGCCATTCTGCAGGCAGTGATTTCCTTTAGTTAGCGACTAGCTATGTGCCCAATGGCAACTTTTGTTACCACTCACGGAAATAAGACCATGAACAAAAAAATGTTTATCCCAGGTACGTTTTTTGGGGGAGGGTTACTCTAGAGACTTGCATGATTAAAAAATTATGAATATGTTTTTGGGCAAAATCATTAGAAATGTATGAAAATTGACTCTTTCCAGGACAATTTGCATCCGCCATGTCTTCCACTGGAAGCAGGAAGCAGATGATGTCATGTGACAGAAACCACTTGGAAACTATTTTTTTATAAATCAAAATCTTTGTTAAAGTTGTCTACTTGCATGCAAGAGGAAAAAGTTGCATTAATAATGTTGAGATTTTTTTTTTTTATATTGTGAATAGAAAATGACAGTGATACACTAAACGGGTTAAATGTAGAGTTCAGTGAGAAGATGAAAAGTTGACATCTCATTGATATACCCGTTGATTAAAACTAAGGATTCACAAAACCAATTGACTCAATAAAGTTGAAACTTTGGAAACTTCATTTAAACGTGACATTTTGGTCATTAAGATCGTAATCTGTCACACAAAGAAGTAATAAAATGAATTACACTTATCGGAGCAGATATTAATTAAGGGAAATCTGACAGAGCAATTGCAACAAGGTGCCCAAAATACATTCATGTGCAGATCTCTCTGTGGGGCTTTTGGGATGGGTCTCACTGATGGTTTGATTTCAGGTTATTCATTCTCAGTAAGAAAGACATGATTTCCGTCAAACTTAGCAAAAGACCAAATGCTCTTGGCTTCAATGATCAATACTTGCATTTCCACATAAAATGAGAGACATGCTGCATTATATCACAGTGTCAATAAAGCTCAAAGTACGATGTGCTCTATCCTCAGCTGGGTAAAAACATTGTTTCTTATCTTTCCGCTAATTGCTCCCGCTAGCTGCAATTATCATTTATGTGGAGCCTTTCCTCTGTAACTTTGTAAAAAAGTGTTGATATAACTAAGTGCATAAAAGGTTGATTTGTACCATGTCTAAGACTTTCACAGCAGGGGAAGTGGTTCTGTGGTTAACTCCATGCACAGCTTAGTGTCAGTCATTAAGGGCCAATTTACAAGTCAGAGGAAAACACACTCACATTCACTCAGACAGCTTTTTGTTATTCCCAGAAGAGACCTGGGTGTTCGAACTTCTTTTTTACATAAGCATTAATATGCTGCCTCATGATAATCAAGTTGCCAATATGCAACTTGCACTTTCATTAAACTGGCTTCTCCTAAAAGCCAGCAGGAACAGAATGTGAAAATTTGTGCAGCAGACGCTGTTTTGGAAACTCAAATAGTGCTCCAGGTTAATATTTCCACCGCGCCTCCTTTTGGCTTCTCTTTTCATGTGTTCAGTATTTTTCTGCTTTAAAAAATGGCCTTTCATGAGGAGTTAGGACACATTTTGTCCTTGCTACGATTCAGCGGGGTACTGAGGATAAAAGAGGGTCATTCAGTATTTCTCTAAACACTTTTTTTTTCCTAAGCAGAAAACACTTAGACATGGTTTTGTTGAAAGAGTTTATTTCTGATTTCAAATAACATTTCTGTCCTTGGGACAATAAAAGAGCAGGATAAAGTGAACTAAAGCCTGAAGCACAAAACTGAGTATCCCTGTATAGACGCCTATAGCAGATTCTGAGGGGCTTTTTGCCTCTACAGAGTCTGGTTTGCTGATAGTTTTACATTGATGAGTCTTTAAGGTAGTTTCTCATGCATGTCAGGCCACTTTATATAATCTGAGACTGGTTAACCCTTTAACAAGCAGGCACATAAACATATTTTGGAAAATTACTTAACTGCTTTTTTCTAATGTATCTAGGCTATACTAACACAATTTTATCATGTTTTCCTAAGTATGATCTTTATATTCAATTTTACACTCTGTATCCCAAGGGATACATGGTCTGTCTAGGGGTATCAATTTGAAATTTTCCATTTCTTTAAATATGCCATTTTTTGACTTTTAAAACATATGAAAAACATTTATTTAGCTTTCCTTTGGACCAAGCACACACAATGACAAAAAAAAAAAAGCGGGAAAAAAAACAAAACAATTTACGTTTTACATGAGTACTGAGTACTAAACAGATTTATGCAATTAGTCTTTATACAATGAGCTTACAACTATACTAAACTTTACTATACTATACTATACTATACTATACTATACTATACTTTCCATCCATCTATCCATCTATCCATCTTCTGCTGCTTATTCTGGGGTCCAGTCGCGGGGCAGCAGCCTAAGCAGAGAAACCCAGACTTTCCTCTCCCTAGCTACTTCATCCAGCTCTTCCCTGGGGATCCCGAGATTGTCCCAGGCCAGCCAAGAGACGTAGTCCCCCCAGCGTGTCCTGGGTCTGCCCCGGGGTCTCCTCCCAGTGGGACATGCCCTGAACATTTCTTATATCAAAATCATCAACATCATCGATCAGAACAAACAATGACAGGGAAATGGTCTGTAGAAATCGCCTGCAGAACCATTCTTTTGTTGGGGTTGTCTTGTTTATTGCCTCTAATTTTCACATTCCATTTGCACAACAGCAAATGTAATTTATTCAAAATCAGTGTTGCTTCCTAACTGAACAGGTTGATACCCCAAAAGTGTGATTGACTTGGAGATACATTGTGACGATTTCTTGAGCAGTATACATACATGTTTATATACATACATACATACATATATACAATAGACACACACACACACACACACACACACACACACACACACACACACACACACACACACACACACACAAGTATATATATATATATATATATATATATATATATATATATATATATATATATATATATATATATATATATATATAAAGTTCAACTTTACTTTAGGTGAATTAATCAGTAAAAAATAAAAAAAGTAAAATAAAGAGTTAAAAGTCTATAAGCCTTTAAAACACATGTTTATCTATAATCAAGTTTTCCCATTTTATAGTCCTATCCGGACAATGTATTCCCAGATACAGACATTCCTGGTAATCAAAGCTGTATAATGTAATTTATTGTCTCTAGAAAACTATACACAAAATCATCCTTAAGGAACAATATTTTATTAAAGCAAGTCCTGCCAAAATATAATTTGCATGAGATGTCTTTGTCCATGCAGGCAGCCATTTTGGAATTTGATAACAATGTATCAGTACAATTTTAAATGCTGGCATGAAGTCACATGACCTGGTAATTGACCTATCCCCTCTCAATTTTTTCCCAAAATAAAAAGTTCAAATACTGTCGCCCCCCTTTGTTAGTTTAGAGATTAAAATGCTGCTAGCTCCCATCTTTTCCTAAACATGTCTATACATTTTAAATGTCATTTCTATAAATTGTCGACAAGGCAAAAGACATGACTGCAAAGGAAGTCTGGACAACACAGAATCAGGTGCCAGTGATTTATCATTATCTGAGAAAGGAAGGGATGAAAGGGATTTGTTTTTGGAACAAGAGACAATGTCAGTCACAAACAGAACCTCTGGATCGGTTCCCAGCAGCTTGAGGTGTTTGTGGGCGCTGCTCTGTTATGCTGCTGTAAGCCACGCTTCTTGGAGCGACAAATGATGGAACACAGGGATGGCTGTGCCTGTTACTATAGCAGAAATGATTTCCTACAGCAAAGGGCAGACTGGCTGTTAAGACTTTTAAAAAGGTAATAAAATAAGATTAATCTTTTAGTTTTGTAGTCTAAAGTTCTAAGTATTGGAAGTGTAATCTTGTGAAATGTTAACTATTTAGGTGTCTTTGTAATGGCACATGTTAATGCCTTTTGGCTCAAATACGGGACGTCCCGGTTAATATGGGACGGTTGGCAACCCTATATGTTGGTTTCATTACAAGTTAAACCCGCGAGAGGAGCACATGGCCCATCGGTATGTAGTGATTGCTAATGGCTAATGTTGTCTGTCTACTGTGTTCTTTCAATACATGAATGTATGTTGATGTTAGTGTTTGCCACATGGTTTAGCTGCAGTTTGTTAGTGCGACTGTTAACATAGTTGTGCTTGGGATGTGTGGAGTTGAGAGCTCTTGATAAGTGTCGTAAATGCTAAGTGGCTAACACTCCTGGCTAGCAAATATCAAGCACACAGCCAGTTCGCTTCATTAAAAGAAGGGAAGTAATGAAGTCCTCAAACTATATTAATCCACTGTGGAGTTTGTTAAGGTTTGTATAGTTGTGTGAAAAAGCATTTTTTGTTTGATGTGCATGATGTGTATTTTATTTAACCTATAACATAAAATATAACGACACTGTCGTATATCATGCTTCCTTCTGTAATTTAGTGAGTGTTATGCTCATTTATTATTTTCTGTTTTTCAGGTTTATGACCTGTGGTCATTTTAGTTTAATAAAAGAAACAAAGAGACTAACATGAGTCATTACTTACATGTGCTGCCTCTTAAGCTCATTCAGAGAGCAGAAGATTTCAAAAGTCCAAACACTGACAATCAGTCCAATATATCCCTGCCGTCACACTGTGTCATAAGAACCCAGCATGTGTTACGTAAGTATATTCTTGATTTCATTACACTAAAAAAAGTTTGGTTAGGGCAAATAAATATTCATCTAATTGAAGCAGTTGCGGTTTGTGATGTGCCCTGAGAGATGATGCCTCAGTGTGGTTTAACAGTAATAAAAATCCTCATAAAAACTGGCACTACTTTTTCTTTCACTGTAGCTCTACGAAATGTTATAATCCCAGGACACATGAAGCAGAATATTTTTAATGAAAAGACTATTTCTCAGTCCAACTCTGGCTGCTCAAGCTGAAAATAATCAACAGCTAAACTTGGGAGACTTTTTTTTTGTTAAGAAAGAGGAAACAGATCTTGTTTCTCATTTTGTGCAGAAGTGACAGTCGACAGTGGAAAGGAAGAATGATATCAACCAGCTAATTAAGCAAATAAAAAAGTGGCAACAGCCTTCTCAGTGATCCATATCACTACTGAACCAACAATTATCCCTGATCCCGATGCTCTGGATTAAAATACAAGTAGTAAAATAGCATTCATTTTAATTTTGTGTTGGTGCAGATGTTTCCTTACTTGGCTGCTTATCGTGAACATCTGTATTCCTCTTTAACATGAATAACTCTGCAGATAGTCCCCCTCCGTGGGGTGAAATACCAAAGTGTGATAGCTTTCTTCAGAACCTGAGGTTATCATGAGAATAAGGAGACGGGCTGTGAAAACGGTGCACAGCCTCTGAATGTGATAACATGAAGCGACAGGTCAGGGAGTTTATCTGCACATATTACTGCTATCAGCATTGTTGGTGGCAGACAGGGGAGAAGAAACATCCTCCACTGGCCTCAGACTCTTTTGAATATCTTCTGCAAATCAGATGAGACATGTGGGTGTGTGTTTTCATTATGCAGCACATCAGGAGGATTCCCACGATCGTGATCATGCAAAGAGAAAATAGCTCATAATCCTGGAAGGTTAAAATAAATTAAATAAATAAAAGAAAAACTTAATAAGTCCACAGAAAGAGAAAATGAATAGATTAAAGTCGAGGGATTTTCTTCTCTAATTGCTTCAAATGACAGGAGACAATGTTTGTCTTTCATTACCATAATGACACCGTTTTAATCTTTGAACACAACATTCAAATCTCTGTGTGCGTGACAGGGCCTTTAAAGTGTTTGCATGTGTGTGAGAGAGGGGGGGTGTAAGTGCTGCGGGGCTGGAAAGCAGGCTGTGTTGATGAAAAGGGATGGGGTGATGGTGGTAGTCGTATTAGTGAGGTTAACAAAGCAGACTCGCACCATATTTACATTAAAATATTGCAGATTATGAAAATCCTAATGCATCAGGGTATTGAAAATTTCCCATTTAACGTGAGTTGTAAGCTGTACTATAATAACTAAACTCTTAACATGCATCTCTGCATCTTTCCACTATGTTTTGGTTGGGGACAGACCAATTTATCGGTTCATTATTGCTCTTTTCAGAACAAGCATCGGCCTAAGTTTTGCTGATGTATACTTAATTTCTCATTAAACAGTAAATAATGTTAAGTATCAGAGTCATGCACAATGATGTCTGTTTGTCCACTTCAGCCAGGCAACGTTACAGGAGTGAACTGAGCAGCAGCAGGGGTGGATTTAGGATTCCTATTCAATACGTCTCCCAAACTACTATAAGCGGTATAGAAAACCTAATGCTAGCTTGATAGTAATGTATGTGAGATACTGCATTGATATACTAGGGGTTAGTATATGTCGATATAACTTTGGTTTTACAGCAGGATTTCAACTTTAATCACAGAAACTAGGGCTTGGACGGTATGCTTTTCTCCTGATTTGATTCTTTTATGAATTTTGGAGGCTGATGTGATTTAAGATGCGATAACTCAATGTTTCTGTTTTTTTTTTTTTTTTGCATTATTTTTTTCTCATTTTTTATTTTTATTTTTTTATTTATCTACATATTTTTATCTATTTTTTTTTAATTTATTCTATTTTTTTTTTTTTGACCAGACCATTTTGAAAAAAGTTGAATAATGATGATGTCTACAGGCTTCATCAGGAGCCAGTTTCTCAAAAAAAAAAAATGCAAATCACATGTGTGCCAGTTTTATTTTAGGTTAATTCAGGGGATCTGACATCTTGACGTTTTTCCAATACAGATAATTGACAAATCCTACAATGTTGGATTTAAACTTAAGAATAAAAATGGATTTTTTTAACAAAAAAAAAAAAAAAAAAAAGCTAAAAACTTTAAATGTCAAAGTACTGACAGGCACATTTTTCTAACAGGGAGATAGAAGAAAAGTCACGTGTAGGCTCATGACTGACTTCAGCTTAACTACAGCAAACTCAAAGTTAGAAAAAACTTAAAGCATTGCTAGGAGTTTGGCTGAATGTTTTTTTTTTCTTGCACGTTTTTGTACATGAAAATTCCTCTGTTGTAAAGTGAAACAAATACTAGAGGACAGAGTTTTGTTATACAGTAAAATGTGCTGTCTGTAATTCCTATCTTTGTAGTTGAAAATGTAAAGGGACCAAAAAAATGAGTTAGTTTATTCATTATATATTTTAAAACTCAGTTATAGGTGAGATCATTTTGACACAATAAGAGCAAAAATTTCATTTTTCTCAGAAAACTGCAAAAAGGAGCTTTTCTTAAGTGAAGGGCTTCTCTGTTAAAAAAGATAGACACAAAGACCAGTCACCATGGAGATGTGCTGAAAGAAAATGTCTGATGTGCTCCAGAAGATCACAAGTACAGTAATCAGAAGCACAACAGGCAACAAGGAAAAGAAAGTAACCCTGTGAGATAGGTTTGCCAACTTCGATCAAACTCCTGAGAAGAAGAAAAGGAGAAATTCAACACAGAAGAATTTGGGGAAGAGTTGAAGCAGGAGGAGGAAGGAAGAGCCTCCCCCATCCTGAGCTGTGGAGTGTCAGACACTAATGCCTTTGGATAGAAGCTCTACTCTAGGGTATTAACTCAAACATGGACGACTAATGCCACGGGATAAAGTGTTCAGCCTCACTTACAGGGGCACAGGGACTCCCCCAGGATCATAGGGCCTGGGCGCCAAGCATTAAATTACCACAGACTTGTGTGTGCCTGTGCCAAGGGATACACTGGAGGGAGAGGTGCACAGCTTGAACCAGTATCTTCTTTTGATTTTAAGATATCTACCACGGGCAGTGTGCCAATACAAATATGTAACAGAGAAGAGGGAAAATATTGAGTTTGTGATGATACGGAGTTCTGCAGATTTGGGAGGGAGCCAGACAATCACCAACTTAGCATTTAGCCTTCAAAACACACCAGTGGTTTTGAGCTGCTGCACATGAAAAGACCACAGTCCATGATGCTTTTCATTACCTTTACCTGGTATTTGACCTTTAAAATGTTGAAGATGTTTCACTGAGCTAAATTAATTTATGTGTGGCCCAAAAGACAACATTTTAGCTCTGTGATTCAGGATAGTTGGTCCAGTTTGATCCAACCTGAGGCAGAGTGCTTCTGTGTTATTCCCAAGAATTAATGTCTCCTTTTAAAAACTACAGACCCAATGTTTTCTGAGATGAATTATGGGAATAAAGAAGTTAAAAGCTCCTCTGAGGAGTTTTCAGCAGGTTATGACACACTGAAATTAATAGATACGCCTCTTTGTGATGTATAAAAGTGAGCACGAGCATCAAAGAGAAGACAGATTATTTCCAAGATAATATTTTTAAGGCCTGTACCCACTGTTCCCAGATGGATGTCAAACAAAGTGATTAACAGCACACCTTTAAAAACCCTTTTAAGAGACAGTTAAAAGAAAGAAGGGCTGAAAATGATTTGGCACACAGAGGGCAAAGCCAGCCAGGGGTAAGAGGTACTGCTTTGTCCACAGCCATCGAGGAAATTGACAGAAACTGAATGTTCCCTACTCGGCTTGGACAAATCACTCAAATGAATGTTTGATTACTGTAAATTATTGAAGTGGTGGTTGAGAATAGGAAAAGAAAAACCACCACTTCAATTTAAAATTCTGCAGCATGACTTAAGAAATGGTTGATGTGAAGTGACAATGTTCTTGTTTTGAAGTCAGGTTGTACGAGGTACTTGTCAACAGAATGTATAGTTTTCCAAGTGGATGCCAGTCAGGTTGGCTCCATTGTTGAGAAATGGCTTGAGAATTAGAACAAAGGCTAGGTAGCAATCACTGCCACATCTAGGTACACTTTCAACAAACCTCAGCAAATGCACAACCCTCTAGGGGAAACTAATGAAGAATGAACAGCTAATAGCACTGCTAATTGCATTGCTCATTGCACCAAGAATTGCACATTATTTTACCCCAGTATCTGCCCTGCCTACATAACTGTACAGCTCTGTGCAGTTTGCACCTCAATGTGATTAAATAAGCTGCTATAACTGCGTGAACCTGCGCTGTGTCGTATCCTGACACAACCAAGGAATTTATATCCATGTGTATAATGAGGTGGATAGGGACATGAGTCCTTTCCATTTTATTTAAAACTTGATTAATGGCAAATGTGACACAAATTTCAATTTATGTCTAGCTTACTACTTTTAACAATTTTGAAAAACTAGTTTGTTCAAGTTAAAAAAATATCTATAAGGCACTTTGTTGTATAGCTCATATATGTGGAGGTTAAGCCTGACTGGTTTAACCCCTTTGTTATTACAACTGTACAGATACATCAGAAGGTGTGATCGCTGAAAAGTTTGAGATTAACATGTGTGCACCATAGGCTGTATAATACATAGATGTGTGTCAAAAGCCATCACTGAAAAGTATCTAATTGGTAATGCTAAACTCAATGTAGCTTTGATTCAAATGGTTTAAGGCTATGCCCTTATATGGGCAAAACTTAGCTTCAAAAGTGTTGAGCACCCAGATGCCATTTACCAAAGAAACCATACACAGTTCACCTCTCTGAACAACTTGACAGATAGACCTAGATCAAGCTGTAGCTATAGCCTTTCGGAGACGCCACTGTCTTCTGTTTAGCCCAGTTCATCACTGTAGAGATAAACCATCGCCAAACTTCCAGTGATCAAACTTCACCAATTACAATCAAAGTTCTGTGAACATACTTATCAAGCTGGAACATAATGGAGCAAGTTTTGCCACATTTACTTTCTGATTGCCAGGAACATGAACTTTCTACTATGAAATATCAATTTTGGGCCAGACTGACCTGAGTTTCTGATTTCTGAGATCATAAACTGTGGATCTCCTTTTGGATATCATTTCAAAACAACCTGAATGAACATCTGTTTCCTGTTAATTAATCAATGGTCTTTTGCCCCCAAAAGGTAACTACTTAAAAAAAATCAGCCTCAGTACAGTGTGCTGCTAGATAAATGAACTTTCAAATCCAGGCCATTTCTTTTGAAAACCAAACTGTGAACATGTTTCTTTTTGCAGTAAAATCAGCTTATTTTTATTTGTTTGGTGTGTTCGTGGTTTCCAGTGTTTCTGCAGCCTGCTTCTCGTGGATTCTCAAAGAACTGCAGTTTTTAGCCCTTGTACTTTGGCTAATTATCTGTCAACACAAAGTTATGGACAACTCTCAGAAGACTGTCAGCTGTACCAGTTGATGAGTTTCTGCAGAATGTACAAAGTTTTAGCTTTATAAAGATATACAGAGTCTAAATGTTGTTCAGTGAGACATTACTGAATACACTCTGGTTTTGTTTGTGCACTTGACAGAAAATTTAACTGCTGGCATATTTTAGAACATGATTCCTGTCAGCGTTATAATTAACACATTTTCAGATAAAGGCTGGGAGCAATATGAAAATGGACTCTGGGCCACCTGTCCTCTTGAATTCAGGTTCATAAAACTGTCATCTTGTGACTGCAATGAAAAGAGGACAAGAAACTAATAAAAATGCTTCTTTTTAAATAACATTTGCATGGTATTTTTGCTGTGTACATTGTGTTCTTTGATCATGCAAAACTTGGATAACATTTCAAGAGTCAAGAAAACACATTTCACAGACTGTTTTCAGCTCTTCTCTTTTAACAGTCTTCTATTTATGCTCCTGCATCTCCCACAATAATATCCAAATCTACTCCTCTCCTTCTTCATGGTGTCAACAAGGTTGTTTATTTAATGCCTGGTTTATTTATTCTTGATTATCCACTTTGGAATCACAACACAATTATAATGAATCTGAATCAAGAAATGTTCCCTGCTCCGTGGCTAGATGACAACACTTGAGTTGTTTAGAGAGGAGGTTGAAAAGCTGCATATGAATGCGAGGCTGATAAACTCCAGAAGTCATCCAGTATTATGAATTACTTACTGCTGAAATGTCAGAAAGAGATTAGACCAAGAGAGCCATATCCTCCCTGGGCTTATTGTGAAGAGCCATCCTTGATTGTCTAACTACCTTTTACCGTTTGTTGAGGACGTGTGCACTAAAATTTATCAGTACATGAGACGTGACACTAATGACTGGAGTAGTGTTGTGAAGTCACGTGCAACATTCTCTCTGTGTCGTTGTTAGATGAATACAAAAACAATTTTGCTGATATAAGTGTAACATTGCCCTACTTAAATGCACTGAGCACCCTCCATGCTTCTGAAAGCAGCTTTCACAGTTGTCTGTACTTTTTAAGAATACAAAATAGACTTGACTACAACCATAAAATATGCGTAACCTCAGTCACAAAGGTAAAAAAAAAAAACCTCAAGAAGAGGTTTTTTTTCAGAGCTAATACTACAGTTTTTCATGTCTGTTATAATGGTAACTGTGCCAGATTAGGGCCATCAAAGAGCCATATCTCTGGGTTGTGTCTTACATGACAGGCTTTAGGGTACAGTCCAACCAATCACCCCAACCAATGGGATGTTGTTAGGAGAAAGAGGGGCAGGGCTAGACCACACTTTGATGTACAGACAGCATTTGGTTTGGGTTGCAGCAATGCATCCGATATACCTTTCAAACACTTTATTTATTTCAGTCATTTATGAACTATTCTCTTCGATATCTTGTTATATATTTTTGTAATAACTCAAATAATTTAGCATTTTAATCAAGTCATAGCCTCTGTTCAGGGTTGATGTCTGTTTATCTGGCAGATAGAAGGATAGCTTCTGTCTCCAGCTTGTGTCTGAGGTCTCTTTGACCTTGTGTAAACTTTCACCCAGTCTCCAAGCTGCATTCTCTGATTCAACAGTCTCAACTTTCATAACACATCTTTCTGAAAACTGACACCAGGTGTTGGTTGAGAAAGTGGTGTCAGTCATGTTTTTGCCAATTACTCTCAGGTGTTTAGCTTAACTCAGCCTCTGGATAGGCGTAGCAATGATTATCAAAAAATTGTATTGCTCCCGCATATCAGGGCTCATTCTCTTGGGACCAGGGCTGTAAACCTTACCTGTGACCAGAATAAATGCTGAACTGAGAAATGGATCCTCTTCTTGTGATCTTTGGAAGTTGTTTGACTAAAGAGCCTGGTCGATTTCAGTACAATCTTCAAGCACTGAAACTAGTTCCTTCTTTTGCTTGACCACTTTGGGCCTGATCTGCTAAGATCTCAAATAATGACATAAATTGCATGTGCAAACTAAAATTTCGGGCATGCTATTAGTGGGTGATCTACAAGGGAAGGCTGAAAAGTTCATAGCCTGAATAGAAAGGAGTTATGCCATAGTGATGAAACTTGGCATGCATTGAATTCAACATTTTCCGACATTTACTTTTCAACACAGTTTTCTTGGTTTGCTGCTGTGGCAGGACATCTGGACCTTGGGTCATCTTCAAGGCTCTTTATACCCCTCTTTAATTCAGTTGCCCATACAGCTGGAACATCATCCCTTAATGTAGCAGCCATGTCAGCGTCAATGTCCTTTGGGGTTAACCCCCTTTTTTTGCAGATATTCAATAACACCATGGTGCTAAATTGTATGCATATTCATAAAATGTCTCTGGTTTTACAGTCCCATTTAGCAGACCCTTCTGCCCGAAGAGACGTACAACACAAGCAAGAATTGAGACATAACTAAAAACCTAGTTAGAACAACAAAGCACTACAAGTTATTTGGCTATAGGTACTGCCATTAAGTGCATTTTTTAAAATAATGTAGAATAATCTAGCTAACTAACGACAATCAATTGCTGCAACAATTTACTTCAAACTTCAACAACATTAAGTAATTAGTGCTTAGAATTCACTAAGAGCTGGGTCTTAGACCTTCTGACTCATTCTATCCCTGAGGACGAAAAGGAGAAGGGTCAGCTTTGGTGTTCCCTGAACAGATGAGTCTTCAGGCATCTCTTAAAGTAGAAAGGGACTCTGAGGATCGTATAGAGTTAGGTAATTCATTCCACCATTTGGGTACAACAGAGGAGAAGAGTCTGGCTAGAGATTTAGAGCCGTGCTGAGCTGGGAGCACCAGGTGTCTTTCAGAGCGTAGTGGGCGAGAAGGAGTGTAGACCTAGAAGAGGGACCCCAGGTAGGGGGGACATTCTTGTCTGTTTTGTAAGCCAGAAGAAGAGCTTTGAATTTGATTTGAGGTGCTACTGGAAGCCAATGAAGAGAGATTCACTGCAGGGTGACGTGTGCTGTTTTGGGCTGGTTAAAGACCAGACGCACTGCTGCATTCTGGATCATCTGTAGAGGTTTAAATGTACATGGAGAGAGGCCTGCTTGGAGGGAGTGGTTTTACTTTTCAAAGTACACTACATCAGTGTCAGTTAATCTGAATGTAAACCATGCAGTAAGTGTCAGAAAATGTTGAATTTAATGCATGCCAAGTTTCATCACTATGGCATAACTCTTTCCTGGTCAGGCTAGACAGGAGTTGGATGTCACTATGTAGAGTTGGGAGAACAGAGTGGCAGTGAATGAAAAATGAAGTTTGAAGGTATGGAGTTGGAGAAATCATACGGATAGGCTACAAGCTATTGCACAGAAGGTGAGAGCTGTGTCCAATGTGTTGCACTCTCCGTGTGGTCTCATGAGCAAGACTTGGAGATACTTAACCCAGAGTGAGCAGTCCATCCTACCATTATTTTCCAATTTAGAATCCTGGCAGACACTCATGTTTTGGCTACAGCTTTTACAAATTTGTGACCAATGAGAATGACAATTAGTATTTAACCCAGCCAACTTACATTTGGTAATAAGTTTGATAAAAATGGTCATGTTAATTTTCACGTTTGTGGCCTTTTATGGATTATTTAATAATTTTGTGATGCATCATTCTAATTAACGGTATAACACGACAGAGAACTCAAGAGCTACAAAAGTCTGCTCAGTTTAAAGTTGAAAGGTTGCAACTTTAGTTTCAGCATAGTCTCAGAAACCAGGATTTGTGAGTCATATTTGCCAGTGGTTTGTGTTTTTTAAATCTCTCAGGTCAAAGCTTTGTAACCTCCCTGAAATACATATGAAGTCACATGAACAAGGTTATGGTTCCCGTTTTGTTAACTGTGCCCTCCTTAAAGAAAAATGCGCTCACTTTTGGTTCTTATTTGTTCTGATTAAGAGAAGGATCAAATAAAACTATTTCTGGATAAAAGACTTCTTGAACCTTTGTTTGTGAGGAACGTTAGCAAACACTGAAACCTTGAAGGAAAAAGGTAATTAGTAAGCTGCACACCGTTCTGCTGCTGTTGGACTTATCATCAAAGGATTGCAGAAAAAAAAAACCCAGCCTGGTGAAATGATGGTAGGAATACCTGATTTTCAGGTCATTGTTATATTAACTTGAAATGCCCTCCTTTATCTACAAAGAGATTCTTTATTTCTACAATTTTTTCACTATTCTACATCTTTCATCCTTTTTAAACAACCTTCCAGTTTAATGTATCTGTGGCTTCCCATTTCAGAAAGTCTGCAGCAGTTGCACAATAAAGTACAGAATGTTCGACTTAAAGAATGGCTTTTTATTGGCTCCAGATTGGCACTCGTTCCACGTTTAGACTTTCCTTTGACCATCTGTTCCTCCAAATGACACGACACGTCTGCGTTAGGAATGTGAAAGGTCCACTTTCAGGCCTTTTTATCCTCAATGTCCCTGCTTTTACTTTTACTAACTCGCAATAAATTTTCATTGTTATGCTTACAACATGGTGCTGGGTGTGCAGGGGATAAAACCTCAAGGCTCCATTCAGATCATGTCTGTGAGAAACTGCACCCCAGACAAAAAATAGTAGATGCTACAGAGTGTTTCTGCTGCTACATGGGACCAAATCAGAAATAGCTCTTTTTGAAGCACCAAACTCCATTTAATTGATTCAGCACGAGTTTCTGCCTGCCAAAGTACCGCCAGTAGCAACTAATGCAGGTGTAATTTTTGACAGCATTTTGAGCTTTGATGTTGTGATGTTTTGGGTCTTCCCCTGCTGTTTCTTTCAACTGTGGAATATTCTTTAAACCATTTTTCATCCAAAATAATCTGGAAAAAGTCATTGGGGCTTTGATATGCTCTGTCACAGATGACTACCGCTCCTATTTCTGTCTCAGTCAAATTCACGCAGAATGCAGAACAACATCAGGCACTTTATTATATTGCCATGGTTTAAAGTGATTTTTTTTCCTCTGGTATGTTAAAGCTGCATGTTTTTGGAAGTTGATAGGGAATGACAGAAAGTGAGTCTCACATTGCAGATTGAGACATCTTGAATATTAAACAAATTAATTGACTAAATGAGTCCATCCCTTATATGTAATTAGGACCGTAGACTAGCCTCCATGAGTAGGGCACATGACTCAACTACTGGGTAAAACTAGTGCCCCAGTAGTTTCATAATGATTGTGTCCATCATAAAGTGGTTAGTTTTCCAAACGGCATGTTTTTCTTGGCCACTCAGCCCAAAACTGCTGTGCACATTACCAAATTAGGCTGCAGCTGTTTAAGGGAGCACAAGGCTTCCTGATTTGGGGTGAATCCAACAAATTTGAAAAAGTGGGGAATTAACTTATTGCCAGCCATTTTCAGAGCAGAGAGCCCTGTAGTGCTAGCTGTTTCAGAGCATTTTGAAAGAAAGAGTAAACTTGTTTCATCAAAGGTTTGTTTCTACCTTTTTCTGTTTTGTAAATGGCAGCAAAACACATGCTGGTTTTATTAAAAACACTTGTTTTTGACCAACAAAACAGGAAAAAACAAGCTTTGATTAGTTTTAACACTTCTCTGAAGTGCCATCCTTTGATCCTCTCCATTATCTCACTTTTTTCCCATAATCGTGATACATACTCTTTTCAAGTGTGAACTGCCTGGACTTGTCCAACCTGAAACCTCTGCCATTATATCTCCATCATCTCTTCTCATAATATTTCCTGTTCTCTCCTACAGATAGAGCACTGCTGCCACCTTCAGAGGTCATCAGTACACTAGTTTACAATCCTGTTATTGAGCTCCACCAGACCGTTTTCCAGCCCGTCCTATTGAAAAACGTAATTGATGTCTATTGACGACATTGGCACCCAATAAGTTAAAAGGAAGTGTTTTGATTTACAACTCCAGGTTCTCTGATTTGTTCTCATCGATTGGTTATATACGTAGTCGGGGTGTTGACATTCAGCTGCAAAGCATCTTGATCAATAACTTCTTTTAGGTTTAATTTAAGATCATAACAGTAACAGAAAACAACATGAGAGAGTAAACCCACTTCACACAACTGGTAGGGACTGTGTCAGAAGAGGTGATTCACAAAGTGGACACATATAGTCGTCCGGTTTGGTTTTACTTTCGACCTGTATATTTTTGCCTTTGGTTTGATACTTTGCATCCTTCTTGAAACAACTGAAGCTAACGCCTAAAATACACCAGATACGTCTAGAGTGTAAATTTGTTGCACTGCATCTTGGCTGTGTCTTGACTTTGTCAACGTACACCGGCCGCGTGTTCAGTCCTACGATGACTGACTGACTGACAAAAAGCTGGAGTCACAGATCGAGGAGTTCCCACACTTATCACTCCATTGGTAAGTCTCTTCTTCATTCATGGGCTGTAAAACCTCATACCTTTTGACCCCTGGTCTGGCTTCGCTCATTATGTCTGTTTATCATCATAGTCAAGCTAAATACCAACTGATTTTGACAAAGTCAGTTTGATTCTGAAAGTCACCGGGTGTTTTAGGTAGTTTCCGGTCATGACTTCCTGTTAAGCTCGATCTTTCCTACGCTGAATTTTTGCATCTCAGCTCCACGTCCGTCAAAAATAGGATGGCTGTGTATTACCTGAAACACGACCTAGCAGCCAATCAGATGTAATGTAACAGAATGGATCCTGTGTAAGCTGACACGTTGACTTGAATGAAACCTTTATGATCAGTTTGCCTTTACAGAACTGCATCCTGTGTATTTTTAGCTGCAAATGTTACAGATTCACAGCGGCTACATTCACAGCCCTGTAAGTTCAGTTCCGGTTCATTACTCACATCCCATTTTTGTTGTTTGGTTGTTCTCATTACATTTTTAAATGTGGCCTGTCTGTGGACTGTGATGTGAACAGCAACAGACACTTCTGAAATGACCCACGTGCCCAGCTGAACATTAATGACACCATGCACATAACAGTGTTTACAGAAACATCATGTGGTTGCCTTTAAAAAAATACAATACGCATTTGATTCAGTGACACATATGAAAGTGGCTTGAATCTGATTTGAAATGTCAGTTTAAATGTGACTTGTGCTGTTCACACTGTCAGAAACAAACCAGGTATGGGTCACATTTGAGCCAAAAATATTATATTCAGGTCACTTTGAACTGCAGTGTGAACACAGCCAGTGAACTGAACACTCCCCCTCTTGGTAAAGCATACATTGAGGTCTGATTGACCTTCTCCTATCTTGTTGCTCTGAAGACTCATTTCTTTCTTTTTATTTATTCATTTATCTATTTATTTATATTTTTTAATCCATCAATTAAAACACCCCATTATCCATACCCTTATCCTCATACACCACTTCAATTTTTGTAGATCTCTTTGCCCTAGCTCTAAATTTTAATGACTTTAACCTCGCCTGCCTGATTCTACCATTTCCTTTATTTTACCCATGCAAACAAACAAGCACAAATTGAACCACTATTCTTTCTGCAGCTGCCATCAGAAGCTGTTGTGAATTCTATATCCTCAGAAATGGACAATGGAAGAGAATTTTTAGTACCAACCAAGAGCTGTGTAATCATGTTATAGGTTTTTTTTTCTACCAACGTGTCATTTCCTGGAGGAGATGGAGACATGTGGCTCCTTTCATCAGCTCAGGCTGATGATGACGCTGGCCACTTCTGACATGAGCCACAGGGTGAGGTGAAGGGGTGAATACCAACAAGACATGAAATGTATGAGCTTGTCATGTGGTATTTGTGAGTCACTTCCACATCATGAATCTTCACATAACAAAGAGGGTCTTGATGGACATCATGTCATTAAAGTGCATCCATGACAATCTGAGGACAGCGGCAGCTAACAGGTTATTTATTTCAACGAAACATCTTCTAAAGCAGAAAGGACTGAATAAGCTTCACAAGACACAAACCTCTGAGGATTTAAAGAAGTGAAATTTAACTTTCATGTACCCAGAGGTTAAACTGAGTATTCTGACTAAACCCTGCTCTTACAAAACAGCTTTGTCTTTACAAATTTTTGTGCAAACCAAATATGAAGAGAAATGTTTCACATATCAGTCAGAGAGCAGTGGAGTGGAAAGATAATAATGAGAGGCGCGATACGTGCTGTTTCTCAAGTAGCATTTAAGTGTCACTTTCAGAATGTCAATCATCATCTTTCCACTGAGAGGTTTCAAGAGGCCACGTCAAGTTGGTGACAGCACGGATGGCTTAGTACAGCTGCTGGGATAAATTTGAGTCTTATATAATGTGTTTGTTGTAATTTCATATTAAAGGTATTTAGTTTAAGTCTATGGATTTACTCCCATTCATTTTAGTCTCCAGTGACTGATGGCTCTTTGAGTCAGTGAGTTACTGTTAGTAAGTAAAGGGAAACATATCTTCTTGATGTATGTTATACCTTACATGGTACTTGTCTGTTTTTATATTATGTGATGATTTGAAGAACGTTTTTGCTTGTGTTTCTGGCAGTTCTGTGTGAAAGTGGACTTTAACAACTAAAATGTGAATACTTGCAGGGTGGAGAGGAGACGTGTGTTAAGCCATCTCTGGAAGACTTAGCGAAACAGAAACAGCGTTTTTGCTGACCTAAAACGCAAACTTTTGAAAACGACCTCCAGAGTGGACTTTTCTGAAACCCTGCAGTCACGGTTACCGTGTAAACAGTATCCGGCGTTTTCAGCAGAAATGCTGACGTTATGCTCCACTTCACACAAGCGCATACAACAGTACAAGAGTACTGTTGTTACGATTGTTGCAGACTACCTTGCTGTGCTTGTGCTGCTCAATCTGCTGTCTGTCTTCCAACAAAGTATGCATCTGTTGCACCACTTCTGCACTTTGCATTCACCAATACACCAGATGATCGGCCCAACTCTACTTCAGTGGAGATCTACCAAAACCCACTTCTGGACAAGACAGTTATAGCGCCAACTACAGGCCTAGCATTCTTACTACAGCATTTTCACTCCTTCAGTGTTTTCAGATGAAACGTTGTCATGTAACAGGGGCCTTATTAACAATCATAAGACTGCAACACAATCAGCAACTTTTAGATCTGAACTATTTTAAAACCATTGAAGTCACTTGTACTATTCCACAGACATGAGATCTTGTAGAAATTTCTGTTATCAATCATGACTTTAAAAAGTCTAATTCATTTGTTATTTAGTAAGACATATGGTTTACTAATCTGCCCCTCTTAAATGTATTCTCCTTCACACACCAAGGGCCTGTTCTACTAAGATCCCAAACAACAAATGCTACATTGTATGTGCAAACTAAAAATTTGCTATTAGTAAGTATGTTGCTTGGTGATCCACTGTGGTTGTGTTTGTGCGATTGATAACAGGTGCAAAAGTGGTGCAGCCTTCCCTATTTAGAGGGACTGTAAGGACTATCTGTTTGAAGTGGATTTCAGACGCTGACACTGTTATAAAGTCGTGACTCTTAATTAGGCATGTGTTTGTTTTGAAGGTAATGAGTAGAGATCAGATCTTTTATCAACAGTTATGTAGCACTGTTGTTTGAAATGTGACAAAAAGTAAACTCTGCGCATCTGTATCAAAGTTCAGTGACCTGCTACATTTAGCCCTTCTCACAGCCTGGTGCTCTGAGACATGTCAGTAATGTGTAACGTAAGTGAATACTCATGTCCTACCAGCGCTAATATACCAAGCAGATCTGGTGTAACCTGGCTCCTAATTTTACTGACTGACTCTCAAGTTTGAACAGACAACTGCAGAATAACTGCTGCATGGGGGTTGGAATAAATTATAACAAAAAGTTTAGCCTGTGTTTTAACCTTTGGCTCGTGTTTTAACCTTTAGATCGCCTTTTAGCCTTTATCATGTGATTTGGCCTTTAAATCATGTTTTAGCCTCCATGTGTTGGCGTTTAGCTTTCTTCTGCTCTTCAGGCTCCAGTGTCCACCATCACTACGATCCAAGAAATTATTTTAAGCAGAGAAAATGGAGCAGTGAAGTATTTTTTATTGTAAAATGGTAGTTTACAAGTTCCAATTAATGAACATTGTTTTTGAGTTTTACTCAATCAGCTGATAAGTAAGTAATTCTGGTCAAAAAATATGATATTTATTTGGTATGGCTATCTTAAACATATGGAATGAATAGTTTATATAATCCAACTGGGTTTTATTTCATAGTTATAGTTTTTCAGTTTGTGTCCTACAGCTGTTATTTTGGATGGCATTGTTGTAGCCAAATTCTGAGGACCTGTTAACCAAATACCACAAATGCAAACAGACAAGTGAAACCTCATTATTAGATCAGCCCCAGATGATGTCAGCTGTACTATGTAGAACCAGACAAATCTCTGTCTCCATTTCTTGGACTCTTGTGGTATAAGTTTGGCAGCTCTCCGGAAACACATTCCTAAATTGGTTACAAAAATATCCCCATGGTGCACTTTACATGTTGGCCCTGCTTTGTCAAGCTGTGGTATCCAGCTTTAGTGGCCATGTAAAGGCTTCACAGTGCAACAGTTCTGAGTAGAGGGAAGGAGAAGTATCTGCTTCAACCCTGCTGGTTTAACAAAAGTTGAAAAGCAGATATAGATGTCTCACAAGGTGATTCCATGACACTAAAGATGCCAGTCAAAAGTTAAGGATATATGCACCTCTTGGTATAATGTCTGTACATGGAAAAAAAAAAGTTTCTCAAGTTACGACTAAAGAGCAACTTGTCAGCTAAATTTTTTGATTCGCTTTGCAGAGTGACAAAAAAGAGGGGTGAGAGCACACGTGAAAAACAGCTGCCAGCCTGCCTGCTCTACTTTGTGTGCTTGTAAAGTTCTGTTTTGCAGTGAAGTGGGTTTCATTATTCATCATTAAATTGTTTTGTTGCTGTCATTGCTAAATTGGGGAAACACAGAACATGAACTCAACATGAACTCATTACAGAAAGAGCCATATCGCTTGTAATAAGTGACTTATGGGTACCAATCATACAGTGCAGCAACTAGGGAATCAACTTCACTTCTACTCAAAGAAGTGGATTCACAAAGGGACAAGGCAGCTTTTCACCTCGCCAAAACCTAATTCACGTTGCTCCAAAAACTGCAGAGCAAATAGCATCACAGATTACTAGTGATGTCTGCATGCAGGTAAATGAGGCATTATTCACTCATTTGGAGAAAAAAAGGTCCTTTCCTATGCAAATGAGCCTCATTATGAAAAAAACCCATCCAATTCACAAACACCAACACTAACAGCCCTGCACAGTTGGAAAGAAATATTAAATAGCTGCTGAAAGTTGGCGGTAACTGTACCACAAACTGTTGTGCTCAAACTTATCAGTGATCAAAACAACATTCCAACTTAGGATGACCTATACACTATAATGACATGTATGTGGATAGAATTTAAGGGCATGCAGGGTGACAGCATAAAGTGTAAATGCGCACAGTAGAAAGATGTGGCAACTCATCTCAATCACAATTAACCTATGGCTAAGTCCCGCCCTCAAACGTGATAAGCCAATCACAGTGTGTATAGCCATTCCCTCACACTCCATTTAAATGCATTTCAGGAAGTCAGATTTCATCCAGTTTTATGATTTTTTTTTCCGAGATTTAAAGTTAAAAAATGGTCCAACAGTGTTCAAGGGGGTATATCTGACATGAGGTATCCAAAGAGGCTGGATGACAGGGTGTCATTTTTCCTCTTTTTTACCCTTTCCTAAGACACATCTTAACAGAGAAAAGTGTCTTCCCTGGATTAAGTTGGTAGACCACATCAACTCAAGGTGAATAATATGAAACATTTTCATATTTAAAGCAGCGTATTGTGACAGTTTGGGATTTGTCCAACGTTAGCTAAAGTTAGCTTAACGTTAGCTCATAGCTGTGTTCTTCATCATGTCTCTTCATCTGTTGCGAGTTCATTGACCTATTTTGTTCTAGTTTTTATTCTTAAGTGATTATACATCAATGTTAGCTGTTGCCCAAAGGGCTCTGGTTAAACCAACATTTACTTCTGGAACTTAGCTTCATTAGCTTATCTGTAATAGCTGAGATAACAAAGGTTAGCAAACATTACCCTTAATGATTCAATGTAAACAATGTACAGCCCCAAACTAACAGAGACACTCTTGGTAAAGATGGTAAAAAGGCTGTTATATTTTTGTCATGAGATACTGATGGTGACCAGATGCTCTTTATCATATATGCACTGGGATCTGTAAATTTTGCCTTATATCTGAAGCTTTTTATCAACGTTCTCAACAGTAAAATGATTCATATATCCTTCCAAAGTGTAGATTAAAGCCTTTTGGTGACTTTTAGATGATGTGTGATCTTTCTGTCTCCAAATGGCATCAATGGCTTCCTGTGAAAGGTCTCCTACTGTGTTGCCTGCCATAGCGCCTGTCACTCAATGTTCTGATAATACAACGAAGCCTAAATTGAAAACAGTTATTATACTATTAAATCAAACGTGTCTCAAAATAAGTTCCAAGGGGAAATCTTTTCTCCCAACTGTGTTGTGTCCTATGGCAATGTTATTTTACTTTTCTGCAAAAATATAGTCAGGAAGCTCTGGGGTACATGCAAAAAGCACAAAGACCTTTACACCGAAGGCTTAGATTTACATCCTAGATTTACATCTTGTAAGCTTATAAGCAATAGTTGTCTTTCTGACCCTGCTATTTGCCTAATCGCTGCCCTACTTGCCAAATTCTGCAAATAAACAATGCATCCGATCATTTCTGTTTGGCAGCTAACAAGCTAACACAGAATACCTTAACCAGAGGCAGTATGCTAAGTCTAACCTCCCCATCTGCTGTCTGCAGAGGCTGCTGATTGCTGAACCAGAAAGTTGTTCAGTTGAATAAAAGGGTCCCTCTGTTTCCCATTTGGGAAGGATGAATGACTCATGGACACCATGGTAGCTGATTGTCACAGCATTCCTACAGCTGCAGGCAAGACAATGATGACAGGACAGACCCAGACTCTTCAGTGTTTTACACCTGGGCAGTAAGCACCATTGAGCTTGGTATGGCAGGGGAAAAACAGTAGATGGTTTTTTGTAGTCCTCCTTTACAAGACCTTGTCGTGTCTTTTTGAGGATATAATTGAAGCAGATCTTCAAAGCCGAGGCTCCGTTTTATCTGACCGCTAAACTTTGAAATTCCTTGAAGTCCAATCATCAAAAAATGCACTAAGTGTTGAGCATTTATTTCTGCAGAAACAAAAACAGGAGATTTACAGCAGGTGCAACAGGTTTTATAGAGATCAAAAACAGGTGTTTTTTTTTTTTTTTTTTTTTTTTTTTAAATCATGTAAATGACCTTCAAGACAACCCTCCTTTCTTTAAAAGTTTATAATTGGCTGTTTGAAATGATTTTTTAATTAAAGATCATCCCCTTACATAAGATTCTGGACAGTACAGCTAAGAGAAATAAATCTCTGATTGTTGGTCTCACTGCTATAGGAGTACACCTCGCTGCTGTAAGAGCAGGCCTTGCTTCTGACTCGGCTGCAGATGGTTCAAGGGCGTTATTATAAGGAATTCCACTGTTCCACTACACAAGGAGTAGCCCAGTGAAGGCACAGAGGATTCCAGAGGCCTTTGCAGACACACTGTTTTCTCAATCCCCTCGGACAAACTACCGTCAGACCAGTTCTAGTCTAATTCTATTTATATAATATATGTGAGTAGCATGCAATGGGTACATAAAGTTGCATAAAACATTATGCATGAGAAGAAAATCATTAGAGAAAATCATAAATAAGCAAAATTTCCTTCACCAACCTAACCACATTTGACAGGTCCGAAGTGCTGAATGGAGTGGTTGTTTTACTTTTCAGGTTGTAGCCTGTCTGTCTTCCAAAATGTGCTCAGATGAGGAATAACATTATGGGAGAGACAGAGAGCGTGCGAAAAACACTGTAAATACATGAAAAAAAGTGAATTCATTGTCATGCAGGTGCCAGCTCCGGCTGCAGCTGGGAGGGACTGCTGTATGTGAGGAGTGGTTTGAAAAGGAGAGGGGATCCATGGCAGCACCTGCTGCTCGTTGGTTAGTCCAAGATCAAACACTGCTTTGGGTCAGGGTCTCCAAACTCCAGAAAAGTCACTTTTTTTCTTTTTTTTTTTTAAGAGTCACAAGAGGGGTGTTAACTGTTGCTAAATATAGAGACAAAGTCACTAAGTTGGCAACACTTGTCTCATGGGTGGATTTCAAGCCTCTTATGGACCAGGTCTGTATAATGTATCATATTCATACTCATTTATTCTTTTTAAATCATCATTCATTTACATTAGATGCTCTCCCTATCTCTGCCCTTCTAGTGATCTGCTGATTAAGTACCAAAACAACCACATTCAGCCTCAACTCTGATGCACCAATCGTCCTACTGCCGAAACCCCAAATCAGCTCCTCAGTTCATTCTCGATCTTTTCTTTTCTTTTCTTTACCACCACCAGGGCTTTGACTCAATATGGGGGCTGTCCTGCTCTGCTCTGGGTCTCACTAGTCCTTTGAGTGCATAAAAACAACATGATGAGTTGACTCACCAAAGACTGCATTTGTTGTTGTTGTTTGATTCCAGGAACTTTTCATAATTTACTGTCAAGTACTGAACAAAGTTTACTTGATTAAAATGCAATCAGGATATCCCAATTTTCAAAGCTGCCTTCAGGTGAAAATATAATAAGAAAAGTCCTCATCTCTTTGATACTGGGTTAATAATATCCCCCAGTTATTAACTCTGATGTGAGTATTTTTTTGCGTTTTCTAAAGAATTGTCTCTATATATATGAACACTAACTGTTATTATACAATGTATTTTTTTCTGTGGCATAAAATGATAAGACATATGAAATATTTGCTGATTAAAATGATGGACTGAGTCAACATATTTCAGTATTATTGCTTGGACAGATGATATGTTGGTGTTTACATGAAATAAAGAAAGTCTTGTCCACTGAGAAATGGAATCTGATTCTTTTTATAGATTGGTAAACTGAAGCGGAACAGTTTTAAACAACCATGTCGGAGGTATCTCAAATTGTTCTGACATTTATGATCTTCTTTTCCTCCCCTTAGAGCCAGCGGTGAGAGATGCTCTGCCCTTACTGCCTGACATCAGGGGTTCTCTCACTGGAAAAACCCAACAGAGCACAATCCTTGGCAATCTGATATGAGTGTGTCCTAGCTTATCAGGCAGAGTGTAGCTGGTGAGTCATGACAAGGAGACAGGTTCTTGTTCTGAGACTTCTCTTACAGCCATTTGGGATACTGCATAAATCACCTCTAAGTCGCCTTAAGTCCAAATCCTCATGAGCTTTGAATGGCGTCTAGCAGTAGGACTATGGGATTGCTGAAAATTGAATTTTAGTTCTGCGGATTTACTTATTGTTGGAGGTTAATCATTCAAGGATTGGGTTGGGTTTCAGTTGCTTTTTTTATTTGCAGTAGAGATAGAGGGATTTTACATGTCCCATAAGAGGGTTAAGACAGGCCACTAAAGGCAGGTTTAACAGATTTAAAGTCAGCAGAAGGCTTCCAATTAATCTCATTAATAACATGTAAGATTGTCAGCTGGAGCCTTTTAACAGGAGCACTGGAAAATATTTTTTTTATTGTTTGTTTATTTAAAAAGATTCTGATTAGCTGTGCCTTAAAATGCTTGTTAATCTTAATGGGGTTCAAGCATCAGGGATTAGAAAGATAAAAAAATCTGAATAAACTAATGTGATGTTTAGCTCCAGGTGCCTCTGCCCTGACACAGTCAATATCACATTTTAAATGGCCATTGTTCAAATCTCAAAAATTCCATCTGTTTGTGATAGCCAAAATGTGGTCATTACGGTAATTTAACTTTAAGGAAGCCTGCATATACACACAGAGTGCAAAGGAAGTGACAGCCTCCAGTCTAAGAATATGAGGCAATTTAGAAGCTCTAAAATCTGCAGCTTGTCAAGTGTCCACTTGAGACTGGCTCCAGAAGTACCAGAAACCATATGCACATCAAACAAAAAAGCCACTTTCACAGCAGGACTTAACATTTTTACAGCCTGGTACCAAAGAAGGTCTCATCTCCAAATCACTAATGTTTCTAACAGCCAGATGTCATAAGTATTCTCACCCATTATTTAACTAGAAGTATAGATAGTGGGATTTAAAAATATTTTGTAGAAGTTGAAGTATCAACTCTACTTTTTTTTTTTTTTTAACTTAAGTAAAAGATTAAAAGTACTGGTTTCAAAATTAATTAGTATATTAAAGTAACATAAGGGAAACAATAGCCATAAAGGACAAAAGTTTTGTTGAAATGTTAATGCTGAAAAATTTGGAGCAGCTGGTGTTGATCAGTAGAGTCCTACTTAACATGGGCTTCATCACTTTAAACAAATCGAGCCTAGCCAAAATGTTTGATTATTTTATTTAGACACTTTCACAACACCCACAGTGTTTTCCCCATGTAAGTGAAATTAATACTATTTTCCACTTAGTGCCAGGCCAAAGCATAAGTAATTTAAGATTACTGTAGATAATTTTATGAATAACCGTTATGTTTTTCCTATAAGAGCCACAGTGTGTTCACCTGGCCATGGTTGAATAAAGTTCACTGCCTCATGCTCAAGCAGTGTTAGGTTTATACCTCCCATCCAAATGAAATCCAATTCACTCTATTCCAATGGCACAATTTATCTGGAAGGTTTTTTTTGTGTGTGCTTGTGTTGATCTTTCTTTATTCTTTTTTAAATGACAGGTTGTAATGAAAAAAAGTGAAATGAAATAGGAGTAACAAGGTTAAAAAAAAAAGTTAGGGAGTAGAAAGTACAGATATTTGTCTAAAAATGTAAAGAGTAGAAGTGAAAAGTCAGCTAAAAAAATAACTACTTCAGTAAAGTACAGATACCCCAAATTCTTAAGGTAATGAAGTACTTTTACTTTGTTACTTGACACCTCTGCTAACGGCGCACAAAGAATGCAAAAAAACAAAGCTGAAGCATCAAAATCTACAACGTCACAAGAAAAACTTAGACAAAGAGACCAAGACGCTGAGGATCTGACACACAACAATGATGAACTGACAAAGAACTAAACCCAAACTAAAGCAAACTCAAAGGCTATATAGACAAAGATGCCAATCAACACAGGTGTGAAACGAGACACAGGTGGAACACATGAGGGGCAATCAAACAGGAGGGAAACCCTGGGCCATGAGGTAGAACTTAACCAAAAACACAGGCAGTGTGTACTAAATAAACAAAGAACAGGAGGGGAAATACTAGGGATGTCCCGATATTACATTTTCACTTCCGATACGATACCGATACTGCAGCATTGAGTATTGGCCGATCAGTAGTCAGCAACAGTAGGTATGAGGAAAAACTGACCCATTTATTATTAACCAATGGGTAACAGAAACTGCTTATATCGGAGTGCTTATATCTGAGATTTTAGATACATTCCAATACTTGTTTTTTTGCTGATATCAGCCGATATCAGATATCAATATTGGACTGGGACACCTCTAGGAAATACTCAACAAAAAAACTAAGATAAACACAGGAATACTGAAGACATAGAGACAAGATAATATAAAAAAACTGAAACGATAAAAGTAAAGATAAGAAAAAAAGCCTACACGTATGTTACAGATGGAGGTGTTTTATAACCGCCAGCACTCCTAACGAGCTCTCACTCAGCTCACCTGTCCTCATTGCTCCCAGCTGGTGCTCATCAGCCTGCGTAGTCTATAAAAGGAGGCTCTTTCCCTTAGTTAGGTGTGTGACACCAAAGAGCCAACACCTTCAGTTGGTTTCTCTTGGTTTGTGGAATGAATGTTTTGGGAGTGTGTGTTGAGGGAAAGAGGGCATAAATGGGGTTTTGAGAGGGTAGAGATTTTCTTTTTCCCCACCAAGTGACTCTATTTTTGTTTAAGGCCTTTTCCCTCTAGTTTTTCTCTTTTAGTAGATTTAGTGGGTGGCTGTGGAGAGTGAAACCTCCACTCCACCTTTTAGACCCCAAAGGTCTTGTTTTTGTTTTGTATTAAGGTGCAGATTTCCTTTTCCTGTCTGTGACCCCCTATCCTCTATGTCACCAGACTTGTTGAAACGTGACAGAGGGACAAGGAGCATGAACTAGATCCCAGCACAAGGGAACACAACACAAGACTCACAAAAAATTAAAAAGATACCCCAGACATCCACAAGCACAAATACGCAAGAAAACTGAAACCCTAAAACCGATTAAACAAATAAACCATAGACCAAATCATCACACCAGGGAACTTATTCACGGGACATTGTCGGTCCTTTTCAAAGTCAAAATAAGCAAAAAAGTCCAGGCAGACATTATGAGGTTCAGGTGTTAAAGGGTTAAATTGTATGCTATGGAACAACATATGTTTGTGGAAAAAAATCTGATAGAAAACATTTGGAAAGAGGGAACCATTGTTAAAATGATCGTTTATCTTATCAAAGACCGTTAAACATTGAAGCACATGTTGATGGCGTGCCTTTCCTTCCACTCCAGCTCTTGTCAAGATAACAAATTGCTATTAGCATAATAATTCAGAGAACTGTCAAACAGCAGACACAGGGGTTATGTTGGCAGGTATCTGTCCATTGGCTGCTGTGTGCCCACTGGCGAGGCCTTTAAACTGACGAGGGCAGGGCGGCCATCAATAATTCAATGGGTGTGCCAGCGCAAAGGTAAACAATGGCTGTAATTAGGGGAGGTCTGCGCTGTGGACAGGGAGATTAATGAAAGGGCAGTCATTTCCACCGGTGCCTAGAGACAAGAGGTCTTTCACAGTGACAGAGGCGCTGCCAAACTAAATACAGCCTTACTGGGTTCTGTGTGTGTGTGTGTGCCTGTGTTTGTATATGTAAGTGTGTTTTGGCCTGTCATGAACAACAGGAGGAAAAAAGCAAAAAATTACAAAAGAAATGAACAAACGAGACAGTAGTTGGAACACATTGTTCTGATAACTTCTTTTTAAGGGACGTTTACAGATAAGACACAAAAGGTTAGATATTCATTTGAAAAGATTCAAACAGTCTGAAAGTGAAATCATTTGGGTTTTGTAAGAATCACTTTAGAAAGACGAAAATGTTTCTTCTCGGTTGTTCAGCGAAGACAACAGATTACAGCTCCAAGGACAGCGTTGTTTGAAAGGACCCAGCCTTGCTGCTTGCAGCAGCTTTAAACAGCAAGGCCTATTGAAGTTTCTCTTTATTAGAACCCCTCTGTATTTTTTTTTCTCAGGTTTTCATCACATTTCTTCTCAGGTTGGAGCTCCAGAGATTGATATCTTGTGAAATAAATTTCATACTTGAATGGTTGAAATGGGATTGGATATTAACATTGAATATGGGTTATTCCTTTGTAATTGTGAAGATAACCTCTGAAAAACTTACAGCGGTAAAAATGGGCCTTTATTGTAGAATACAATAAATTTATCAACAGGAACATAACAGCTTCATAAAATGAGAGAATGGAGGCGCTGGAAACATGACAATCAATGGATATTATGAAGTGGTGAAAGTATTATTAAAAATCTGATTACAAATTCAATCTAAGTTTTTATTTGATCTGATGTTAAAATCATTGGTGTTAAACAGAGATCTGGTTTCTTATTGTAAACAGCAGTGAGCTAAATTTTACTTCATCTGGTCACATTCTTTGAAGTGAGTGTTCTCTACTGCCACTAGGGCATCCCTATGTTTTAAACTAACTGCTCTTCTTTGATTATCAAGTGCTCCTTTGGTATAAATAAAATTTCAATTCAAAGAACTTTGTCTTTAGAGGGACAAAGGCACACAGAACTGTAAACTAACAGTCCAAAATGTTCCCACATTTCTAAGACTTTTCTTTTTACCACTGAAAATTATGCCCTACAACACCACAGCTCGATGTTCACACGTTTCTAAAGCCCTGTTTGCACCAAGCAGTCCGGTATGGATCAGTACCATATGGTACAGAGCAGATTGGTAAAAGCTTGATCCTGTTTGCGTTACCAAAGCCAACCTTGCCCTTTTTGGTAGGCGGCGTGTGAGCCTCTAGCCACGCCAGTAATTAATTGTGCGTTGGCAACAAAATGTGTAAGCGACTTTGGAAATAAGTGTCTGCAAAATGAAACTGAAGAACTATTGCAAAGGAAACAGATTATTAAATGCTATTTTCCAAACAAAAAGAACCTTATCTTTAAAGAATTGACTAAGATTTAAACAGCTGTCGCATGGTAAACTGGGATTCTTCTGACCTCAGTGGATTGCAGTGTTTCTATTTCCACTCTTTGGGGTTGGATCTGTATGTCTGGCACCCAAGGGGCGACATCCAGTTTAGAAAAATGAAGCCAATGCAAAAGTGCTAAAACTTGATGTTCATGAAGAAACAGGCTTGAGGCTGGCTGCAGAAAGACCGATAGTCATGTACACACCCAGCCAAAAAATACCCCAACCTTTTATGGCATTAAAAAGCATATTTACAGTCTGTTTCAAAAAACAGCGTGGGTCCGTAACGTTAATTTTGCTGTTGGCACATACTGCACACTGGGTGAACTTTTTTCTATCTCTTTGGTTTAGATGATATTTGGATCATTTGATTGTCCAATCAGAGACACAGCTCAGCTCACGTGACTGAGAAGCGCCGTATAGTTGTTAGAGAGGAAGCTCAAAGCCAGCGTCATATCAAGTGTGACTGCGTCTGCTGATTGGCTTCATTTCGCAGTATCAGGAACAAACGAGTAATGTGGAGACTATGTCCATGTTTTATACAGTCTATGCTGGCACCCCAACTGAAGGGTAGCATAAAGTGGGACGGTACAGGTCGCTAATTTCTTGACCTATCCATGTTTTGATCAGAAGAAACGCCCCAAAATGTGTGCCACACTGAACTTCAATCCCTTGGTGGAATTGGGGCTTAAGACTTTTATTTTTTCCCTGCACACATTTACCCCCCAATGTTCCCACAGAACCTAGAATTATCAGTCACAATCGTTTCAAGAAAACAAAAAATAGGCTGATAAAACAGGTTTCCGCTCAAGCTTGTTTTCATTTCCTTAAATCAGACAAACTAAACAGGATTTTGGCATGCTACTGTTTCTATACTCCCATTTTGAGTAACGTTGATGTCTTTTGGGAAACATTTGGTCACTCATTTTGTCATGGTATTGAAACACTTTCTATAATTCTGACTACTTGTTCAAATTTCCTATATCGGTGCTATTTCAGTTGCTTAACAGTTTGACTGCTGATGAAAACACATGGCTGTGAAAAGAAAGACAATTGCAATAAAAGAGTAATTTGCAGAGAAGCAAAGTCTCCCTTTGAATCTCTCGACCTCTCTTTGCTTCCTTTTTTTTTTTTTTTTTGAAGGAATGTTTAATTTAAACAGCAGCTCGTTCTTGTTTGCCCGGTTGATTCAGCCGACGAGAAACATCCTCCCTTTGACCTTGTCTCTTTTCACTAAGACTTTCATCAAACTGAAAACATGGCTGACCAAGCAACACTGCAAGCAGCTCAGCTCACTCGAGCAGAAATGTGCGCCTTCTGGTTTGTGTCTGCAACAGTGAAGAACATTTCATGGAAGTATTGTGAAAACAATCAAACATTTTTATTTTTGATTTACCTTTATTTGACTGTATAATTGCTTTGTACAGCAAAGTTAAACATTTTGCTTCAGAAACACTGCATACATGAAACAAGGGGACTGAATTGACTGCATTTTAGGAATTATACAAATTAATAACTAATACAGTTTAACAGATCCCAACACAGAAAAACTTGATAAAATTACTGGTTAAGAGGTGACTCAGGAGACAAAATCAGAGACCCAAATCTCACCTCAAACTCCAACTAAAATACCCCATTTGAACTTTCACTTTTCGGGGATGCTTTTGGTGGGATCCAGTGATTCCTCTTAAACAACTGTTGGCCTCTGTGTGCCCTCTTTGCTTGAAAAGGCCCTGGAGCTTTTTCTCAAAGGATTTGAAAGGTCTGAACTATTGGTGAACCTTTTTTTTTTCTTTTATTTAAGATAAAACTGTGGTAAGATCTTTTTTGTCCTCAGTAGTCCACTTTAGTGTTTTAAAGTTTTGTGGCATTTGAAATTCTGTTACCAGTTTTCCATCTTCATTTTCTTTTTAAATTGTTTTAATTTTTAATCAATTGAGGTACTAAAAGGGGCTGTGGGGAGTTTGAAAATGATCTTTAAAAAGTCTCCCTTTTAGATATATACCCGATTGTAACCCACACTTTGACATGAGATTATCAACACCAATATTTCTGGTTACATGTTACTTTAAACTGCTACTTCTCAGCTTCCAGTTCAAGTTGACCGGGACCAGATTGATTTACGGCACATCTAGGTCTCTATGACAACACCACTGTAGCTGACGCAGTTTAGTAGTGAGAAGAGAGAAAACACAGATTTGTGCGTTTATCAGCCAAAAACAATTTTTATGATTAATTTTGTAGTGATGGTGAACACAGGAGCCTAACTGGCAGACAGAAGAGCAGAAGAAAGCTAAACAGGAGAGTGATACAGCCCGAGCTTAAGGCTAATTAGCCTTTAGCTCGGGCTGTATCACTCTATAACACTGGGGCTAATTGATAATGTTGTTCCAACCCACAGTCAGCAGTTATTCTGCAGTGGTCTGTTCAAACTTGAGAGTCTATCAATAAAATGAAGCGTGAGGTTACATTAGCTCTGCTTGGTAGATGACTGGCAGGACATAGCTAACCAGGATTTACTTGTGTTACACATTACAGACACGTCTTAGAGCACCGGGCTGCCAGCTGCGCTAAATATGAATGGCTACTAAGCTACTAGCCCACAGATACGTCAGAGCACCGGGCTGCTGATGTCCCTATCATAAAGCTGGCTTGATGTCATGTTTCAAATCCTAGCTCTATGAATAAAGAACATTTGTTTCGATTCGATCTCAACTTAATTCCAAAACAAACACACGCCTCACTAAAAGTAATTTACAACAGTGTTCAAAGACTCCAGGCCACAAGGTGGCGAAGGAGTGCAAGTAAAACAGATCCCCCTCACAGCATCTTTAATGCAGATTTTGTTGTACAGATTTAATTTAACATGGTTATCATGGTTATTTTACAAACTTAACTGAAAACCTGTAATTTAGACATTGTCTCATTTTGCAACTTTTGCTATGAGAAAAAAAAAAATTACCCTCCTGTAGAAAAATGATTTGTATTATGAATGACACCGCAATAAATCTTGATTGTAGCTCTTCATTATTTGCTTTGGTTAGTTGTAAAGTTTGGGTGAATGTTTTTGCTGTTAATCTGAGTGTTTCGATGTCTTCACATTGCAAATTGAGTTGTTTTGTAAATTTCAGAAACAGAGTTGCTGGACTATAAATCACAGATTTTTCATAGTTTGGCTGCTCCTGCAACTTGTATATGTTTCTTTCCCCTCAATGAAACCAGAATTCGAAAAGGCCACAAAAATTGGGACTGTTACTGAGTCAGACAACAGCCCCGCTGAGAGGAGACAGCTCTGTCTTCAAAACCAAGGATGAAAAATTCAGTGGATTTAGTGATGAAGAATGAGATCTGGAGTTTGGTGAACTAGCTTACCAGTCACTTTCTTGCTTCCTGTGTTTGTAAGTGGGTGTGTTTAGCAGAAAAAAAGCAAACCTGCAAATACATTTTTCAGCTTAAAAAAGATTTTTAAAAATGTCAGCTTGCCCTTTGCCTGAAAGAAAAGTCTACATTCATGTGGTTTCTGCTAGTTTCATGTTAATCCCATCACACTCAGCTAAGTTGTGGGGAGTCTCTACAGCTCTGTGTACCCATGTGCATGTGCCTTGAAAAAGTCCAGTAGCAGTGATCTAAGCAGGATTTAAATCTACGCCTCCAGTAAATAATGCACCGTGAGCTGCCACCTGTCAAACGCCTCACAAAAAGAAAGCCCCCAAAGCCCTCAAAGCTGCCAGTGCCAATGTATCCCAAGACCTGGTGGTTGGGCTCCAAGGTGCCAGGGACAGAAAGACAAAAAAGTGAAGAGGGACCCAGGAACAAAGCCAGTGCATGTATATTCCATGATTCCCTCATGTTGGAGCTGCCCTGGCTGCATGTCCGCTGCTCCCCTCTGGCAGTCATTCATCATGCCGCCACACAGAGCAAAGGGGGAACATGTATCTCTGCTGTACGGGGGCTTCTTAGAACAGGCACAGCGGCCACTGCATAATCAGCTGGGTCTTATGCCTAAAATAGCTCATCTCCATTAACTTCATCACAGCTGCTTTCTCTTATCTCCTCTGAATTGATTCACTGTGATTGTACAATAGATATAATCAGGTTCATGTTTACAAAATAAGCTACAGGGGACGCGATGTTCGAAGTGGAACATCCAGTGGATTGCAAGAGTAAACCAGTGGGTTGTTTTTTTTTGTTTTTTTGGCAAGAGTCTGCCCACTTTTTGCATTTGCGTAGAAAATCTCGCTTTGCATATTTTATCATTTTAATATTTGGGTCACCTGCTTTGAGAGCATTTTTTGTCTTATGCAACCACTTGTGCCACTAAATTCTGACAATTAACAGAGCAATCTTCATGACACATAATCCCTTATCTTAATGTGTGGGAGTGGAGAGTTTGCATATAAATTTGTGTCACTACAGTAGGGAACAGGTTATTCAATGAAACCTACAGGGTCTAGTTTACAAAGAATAAACAGAATAAATGCCTTTGTTTGAGGATATCATATGAGAACAGAGCGAGATATTTTTATATCAGCCAAAGATGGAGATGGCTTGACAGGGATTATTTGTAGGAAGCTATGGTATAATTTCAAGGAAGACTGATCTGTTTGAGCAACGCTGCAAAGAACGATATGCCACTGACACCTCTTTTGTGACACTATAGTTCTCTAAAGCATGACGCTTAGATTTTTATATAAATATATATATACCAGTTATATCCTTTGTTACTTTCTTGTGTCTGTTGCAGTTTTATTTAAAGCTACATTCTTGTCTAAAGCCGTTTCTGCTAAAGTGATGTGTCAGACTTTATTCCCACACTCAGCAGGTTGTTGTTGTTTTTCTTGAGAGCTCACCAACAGGCGTATTACCAGTCCTGGCTGTTATCGTCACTGATGTGTAGCCCCAGGACATTGCCTTCTTCTGTTCACAGTTCCTCTGAGTGTTGTGTATCATGTAATAAGAGTGTACACCTTTTGTCCGAGCTGCGTCTACAGGGCCCTGGAGGTACAGTGAGGAGAAAGGAGGGAGGTTGATGTGAGATTGAAGCGACACGTCTGCTTGCTGTCCCTGGGAGACGAATGGGCCGTGGTCACCCCGTAACGTCCCCAGACATCCCCAGATGTTCCCGGACCTCATGCGGCCCGAGTGGTTGACAGGCCCGAGAGACGCAGAGTCACAGCATGATTAATCACCACACACACTGCAGCATGCAGCTTAGCTCCTGCTGGCCCACTGCTGGATGACTCGCCATTGCATTGCAAAACATCTCCTCCTACATAAATAACAATGCATAACTTAAGGTAGACTTGGTAGCAATTCACAATTTTCTTTTTAAATTAAAGATCCTGACACTGTCAAACAATTACCTTGAAAGAGACTGTAAATCTTCTACAAATGACCACCAGGGGCTTGAATATTTTTGGCCACACATCTCATCCCACAATTATTTTTCACAACTGCAGCAATTAAAAAAAGACACAAATCCACTCAAAACCCAAGTCACAGTGAATGAACAAGTTGATTTTTATGCAACAAGAATCTTTTTCATTTTCACTCAGTTTTCAGCTGAACTTTGAAGTCTTTGTGAGGAAGTTAGTTTCAGTCTGAATCATAAGCTAAAAAAAACATCCCTTACAGGGGCTTCAAACGATTAATAATAATAAAAAAGCTCACACATAATAATTTATACTATCTTTGAGTCTTTCAATAAAGAGCTTCAGTATACTTTAAGGATGTAAAAATTCACCCAACTAATTTTGAAACCTGCTTAATACCAAATTTTTTCCCTGCAAAAGAAATGCATGAATTTGCATGGGTATGGTCAAACTGTCTGTCCGTACCTTGCCAAAACAGGTTTCAACCCTAAAGTCTAGTTCCTTTAGCCAGTGTAAGTATAGCAAGTAGTGCTCAGGCATGGTATACTTTGACATATGATTACTGCAACATTTCCTGTTGACAATCATTTTTAACAAGGGGTGTTAGACTTAACACAAGCTACTTATAATCCAAAAAGTCATTAGAACTGTAGCCATGTTCTCCGCTATGCTGACTCTGATGTGGTGGTGCTTCTTGTAAACAGATGCTTCATGATGACTTAGGAGGGCCATGAGTGTGCCTTAAGTCTGGTTCTTACTGGAGTAGTGTTACTGTTGGCTGTACTAGCCAGCAGGGGAACAGTGGCAGCGGGGGGCAATCATGTTTGAGTATGGCACGGTTCAGCTGGCCAGCGTGACAGCGCCCTTAGACCTCCCTAGTACATAATGTGTGTGTGTTCTTTTCCCATGATTTTATACTAGTGCTGGGCAAGTTAACGCGTTATCTTCGCTTTAACCAGTCAATCTATTAACGTTGTTGAATATTTTATAGCAAATTAGTGCATGTTGCTCACATGCTTTTATTTTGTAAATGTCTGTTGCCGACCGCAGTGGAACCGGGAGTGAAATTGGCGGAAAAATACGATGAGTAACCAAAACAAGAATGGAGAAGAGAGGCAACGCCATGGAACTTAAAGGCGCTCGCCGCTTAGTGTATCAGTCCTCACGCACGGCGTAGCCAGTTATAAACAAATGCAGGTAGTCTGCCAGGACGAAGAGACACGATGAGAACTGGAGCCTTATTTAGCTGTGTTTTTGTGTGAAAGTAACGCGCTGAAAATTCTCTACATAAAGCGTGAATGCAGACCGATATCAGACTTTTTCGGTGGGAGTCCGTTTATTTGTGTTTTTGGTCAAGTAAAAGTTGGCCCCGTCTGAGTGCATAGGAAACTAGCAGAGGAGCAGGGAGGGGGTGTTTGGTGTGAGCGCTCTGGACTTCTGCTGCACAAAACACTGCTGTAGGGGTAATTTCTGCCCTAAACCTTGTGATAGGACCCAACTTGTTCCATCCCGGAGTATCACTTTAATGCCCTGACAGTGGCAATAAGCTTTAATTTTGTATTTACATTTTGTAAATTTGATTTGCACTAAATATGTGATTTAACTATTACTGTATAACAAGTACTGATTTAGTGTTTGCATGACAGATGTTATGGCACTTTCGTTCATATAGCAGAACATTCCAATAAAAGTGCACTATACACTGCTTTTGAATTCATTATTAGATATTGAATTTACAATGCAATTAATTATGATTAATCAGGGAAATCATGCAATTAATTACAATTAAAGGTTTTAATCGTTGCCCAGCCCTATTTTATACATTAATAATAATGATAATTTTTATTTCTAAAATAACTATAGTTTTTTTTTTAATATTTAGAAAAAAGAAAAAAAAAAACTAAATTAGTCTCCCAAAGTCAAACAAACATTTAAAAAAAGGACAGGAACAATAGTTGCTAGTGGGGTTAAATGGGTCAAAGATAAACTTGTATCGATCTGCATCAACCAGGTCTGATGGCCCACTCTTAATGCTACAGTCCAGTTGACTGAGGTTATTCTGTTTTTTGTTGTTGTTGTTGTTGTTTTTTTTTTTCCTGAAAACTGTGTCTAGCAGCACCTTCAGGCCCACAAAAATTGGCCATTCATCTTTCTTTTTTTCTTCTTTTTACAATGTTTCAGGCGTTAGTTGGTTTAGATAGCATTTGTTACCTTATGAGAAAACAAAACATCCAAAATCAATTCCTCAGCTCAGAAATTTAGTGTACTGTGAAAGACCATAACTCTTTTCCCAGCCTTAAGTTGTAAATACACCACGTCTATAGAACATCTTATAAATGTCTAATATCGGTTTCATGGTTTCATCGTGTTGCTCTTCTGCTGATTTTGTTTGTTTCAGTCTACTTTTACTGCTAAGTTGTTTTTAATTGTTTAACCTTAGTGAGATACAGACTGCTGTTAGAACTTGTTAAGTTTTGTAGAGCCAATGATGATTTAAGTTCAGAAATGACAACATTTCTTTTGTAGTTTGCTCAAACTTTGATATTTTCTCCTTCAAAATACCAGTGAGACACCTGAGGCAGTGTGTGAAAAAAGCTGCAGTCAAATATTTTTTGTCTAATTTATTTTGTAATTTATTTCAGTCTAAGTTATTTTTCCAGTCTAATTAATTACTAATAATTTAAGTTTTTGCTAAAAGTTCCGTCTTTTGTGCCCAGATAAGAAATTTTCACAGACAAGTTGTGTTGAGCACATTGTTCTTTTTCTCAGTAGTTAAGGTTTTTCCATTTTCACAATTCAAATTGGTTGAAACTGTTTTGACTGGATCTCTTTTCAAATGAATCACTCGTGATTCAGATTAATTCCATAAATGCTCGAATTGAACAGTGTTGTCTTGAAAGGATAGATGCACACACCCGGTACTTTGTGTTGTGAACATGGTACTCCTGGTTTACTCAAGAAGTAAAGAGTCCGTCTTTTTAATGATAGTTTGAGAAATGAACTGAATTTTGATAAACTGACCAGCCATCTAACAACTTGTAATCTGACTATGTTAATTTTCATTAAAGTGTTGAACACAGAATAATAGTGTAGATCAAAGAAGACCGATTTGGATACAGATAGCTGTGTTGTGTCTTCAGAAACTAACTACACATCTTTTTGCAACAAACACAGAGCACAGAAGGGGAAAGGACAGAACACCACTGACTCTTTCAGCTGAGGATATTTTGCACCATATGAATCGTTCTGTTTTTGACTTCACAGAAGCAACAACCACACACTGAGACTTGTGCATTTGATGATAGAATCTGACAATGTCACACAGACCTTCACAGTATGCATTTTCATACTCTCTTGATGCGGCTAGCTTTTCCACATCCCCTTCAAACATGTGTGGGCGGTTTAAGCTGTCATCTCATTCCAAGGGGCAGTTTGAGGTCACGGAAAAGTGAGCAGAACCGTATAGAAGCTTCAGAAAGTATAAGTGCTCATGGATGGTTTGATACTGCTCGCCTACTCTGTTGGACAATAATTAGAGCTCAGTCAGCTAATGAGTTTCTCCTGCCTTTTTGAACTTTTCTCGTCAGGACTACTGGCATTTGCCAGGGTTCACTTGCAGAGAGCAGCTTAAGACAAAATCTGAAATGATATGAAAGGGATGTTTTTACTCTCTGTTTTACTGCATGTCTAATTTACTTAGCCACAATTTGACATCATACTGGGATAAGCCGTTACATTTGTGGAGTGAGAATTTTGCATGTATTATGGGGTATCACTTCTAGTTGTGCTCACTAAATGTTCAGTGAAATTTCATTTACAACATTAATGAAGTGTTGGAACTTTTTAAAGGTCAGATAATAAACTAAACCATTGAATCAAAGACATGCTGAATTCACTGGAAAGTTTGACCCAATGTATTATCTTTATGTGGATAGCGTTCTCAATGTTTCACCATTACTGGGAGACAAGGAGCCCTGTGTTCTACTTGCTGCATGGTTTTTATCCTGTTCTGTTAGTGCTTAAATTGTTCACAAATGTCTCTGTTTGAAGAAATCAACTAAATAATTTCTGGAAAAAACAAATTGACAAATTGGACCAAGTCATACAGTTTTTAAACATACATCAGAATGTTTTAGACTTTTTTTACTTGCTCTGTTTCTTTGAAGCCTTTTACTAGCACTTGCCAGATTTAAGATAGTGACTCAACCAAGGCTGCAACTACTGAGTCTTTTTTGATGTTGACTAATCTATTGTTTAATTTTTTCTATTGGTTGATAAATCCCAATTGTTTTGGGTATAAACCAAGTTTGGACTATTTTACAACAGTGGCTAAAGAGTGCACACCTGTAAAATTTAACCTGTGTAACTGAACCCATGATAATGCATGTTGACGTTTTTCTCCTTTTACTGTGAAATAATGAAACAGATGACTCAGATAATGACATCCTTAATATTATGACAAAGAAAAACTGTTATACTGTTGTCATCAACATGGAAGTAAAGGCTGTGGCACTTAAACCATGCTCAATGGTACTAAGGGGTATAAAGTGAGCCAAGAAAATATCCCCCACACCATTACACCAGCAGCAGCAGCCTGAACTGTTGAAACAAGGCAGGATGGATCCATGCTTTCATGTTGTTGAGGCCAAATTCTGACCCTACCATCTGAATGTGGAGCAGAAATCCAGACTCATCAGACCAGGCAACGTTTTCCCAATCTTCTATTGTCCAGTTTTGGTGAGCCTGTGTGAATTGTAGCCTCAGTTTCCTGTTCTTAGCTGACAGGAGGGTCATCCGGTGTGGTCTTCTGCTGCTGTAGCCCATCTGCCTCAAGGTTGGACGTGTTGGGCGTTCAAAGATGCTCTTCTGCAGACCTTGGTTGTAACCAGTGGTTATTTGAGTTATTGTTGCCTTTCTATCAGCTCCAACCAGTCTGTCCATTCTCCTCTGACCTCTGGCAACAACAAAGCATTTTGGCCCACAGAACTGCCGCTCACTGGGATATTTTCTCTTTTTGGGACCATTCTCTGTAAACCCTAGAGTTGGTTGTGGGTGAAAATCCCAGTAGATCAGCAATTTCTGAAATACTCAGACCAGCCTGTCTGGCACCAACAACCATGCCATGTTCAAAGTCCCTTAAATCACCATGCCTAAATGCATTGAGTTGCTGCCATGTGATTGGCTGATTAGAAATTTGCGTTAATGAGCATTTGAACAGGTGTTCCTAATAAAGTGGCCAGGGAGTATTGGTTTTGGAAAGTCCCACCATCACCATTACTTACTCTAAAGCAAGTATCTAAGTATCACATTTACATAATGTCCCTACTTGTTCTATGGAAGCACTGTCTCTCACTTAAGTGGGGAAAGCTCCAGGGACAAGAAGAATATATCAGTTATTTTTACCGTAACTTACATAATACCTATTGTTATCAGCATTTCTGTACATTCTGTTATTGTCTGACAGATGTTGAACACCTAAAGCACTGCAGCATGATGGCCAACAACTGACAGAACAAACACGCACAGAGAGCATAACTGCATCTGTAATTGACAGATCAGTGATGGCTCATTATCTCTTTATTGGGTTACATAAATGGCACCGAGGAGAGTAGTTACTGTAACTCAGAGGATTTCTTTGTCCATTTGTTCTGCCGGCTCTGGCCCTAGCTGGAATTATTCAAATGCAAATGTTACCGTACACCGGGTGTTGCTTTCTGGCCATTACTCCTCTTTGTGTCCTCAGACAGTCGTTCTTTGGCCTTGCCTTTGTCTGACTATGTCAAATTGGATGACCAATTTAAAAAGAAAAATAAAGAGCTTTTCTTTGTCCATGAAACATTTGTTTGAGATATACTCCACAAAGATCAGTCATAGACCAGATAAGGTAAGTATCAGCTGTCACCCTGTGGCTCTATTATGTGTATACTGAGGATGAATGATTGTGCTCTTTGTTGGTTGAAGTCAACCTCTCAAAGCCTTTTCTTGTTGCAGAATGGGATCAGGAGTCAAAGCTAAAGCGGAAATCAGAAGAGCTCATAAACAGTGACCATGGCTCTCAGTATGGCTCCTTTTGAGTGCTGCAAGGCCAAGAAAGTATAACACATTTTTGTTAGTCAGTTCATATAGTTCATTCAGTCCTTACCCATTGAGTCAGATGGTGGAGTACTGTCCTGGTTGGATGGAGATCCTTGTCTGGAAACAAATTTGAAAGCAAATCTGTTGTGCAGTTTTTTGTAACTTCCAGAAAATAGGCTGTTTGTTTAATATTTAACTTTTGCTGATGATCCATGAGACATGTTTAGTAAGACTTTTTAAAGTTTTGATCACCATAGAAGATGAAGAAGCAGTTCAGAGTGCAGTTAACTGTCTATAACAGCAGGTACAAGGAATGTCCTAAAAGTGCAACGTCTGGACTATGCCGTGGTATATTTTGGCCTGGGCTGGGGGTGTTGAAAAGACTAGGCCAGAATATACCCCCCTTGGGCAAGAGCTCTTGTGTTTACAAAGAGTTTTATTCGAGGGAGAATAATCACCGTAAATGGAAACAGCACATACAACATGTTTCACTGTTCCATTTAATTACCAGATTACCAGAGCAAAAAAAGGTACATAACCTCAATCTGAATTAACTAAGTACATTTGTCCCATTTAATCAGTTTTCTTTCTCTTTTTTTTTAATTTAACAAACTCAATTGCAATTTGGACTTTCAGTTAAAGTTTTCTTCTCTTTTAAAAAAAAATAATCTTATAAATTGAAAATAGCTTTATACAAAATCTGTATAACATATTCTCTTCATGTTGAACCACAGACGACCAACTGCATCACCAGCTTTTGATGTTCTACCCTGCTGCAGAGAATAATTATTTCAGTGCTGTTCCCAGTGTTTAAATTTGCCACTGATGAAGTTTTGAGTTTGTACATTCTTGTGTTTGAAATAGAGGCCGACATTTTTTTTTTGGGACGCCCGCAGGACATGGGATTCCCGTGGGATTCCCGCGGGATGGTAGTCAACTTTACTATTAATCATGAGATTGGGACGGTACAGGATAAAAAGTTAACAGGAGCAGATAAGAGTGGGAACCAATCAGGAAGATAAAATAAAGTAAATGACATGTGCTGCCATTTTGTAGATTATTTCCAATGAGCCTACACTCTAACACAAGTGAAAAGACTACACTTCCCAGAAGCCAACCGTAAACTTAAAAAGAATGGGGAAAAAAATCAATTCATATTTAATGTATTGCCTAAAAATCAAAAGAAGAAAAAACATGGGAGCGGTACAGGAGTGGGAGTCATTCTGAATGGGAGCGGGACAGGACAGGATATTTTTTTTTCACTCTAGTCCAGAATTGGGATGGGACAGGAGTAAAAATCCACCCCTGTGTCACTCTCTAGTTTGAAACACTCTGAGTTGTTGAGGAATATCATCCCATACCTGTTGCTTGGTACATGATGTAAATTTTGACTTTACTTGAGGTTAACCCAGGGAGGACTAACAGCAGAAGCTCAGGAGCACAACCGTGACCACCAACAGGTTGAATTTGTGCTGTGTAATAAACCTGTGCTTTCCTTTGTTCATGTCCATTAAATAAAGTTGTGTAATTTCCACACAGTCTGTTAACATCCACATTCACCTCTGCACCTTGAATTTGGGTCTCCTGTGAAAATTGTCTGGAGGCTTCTGTCGCAGCCTTGAGCTTTTAACAAGTTTCCAAGAGTTGTTTGTACAAGGGAGGTCATGAAATGCTAAAATAATAGCGAAAGACCTTTTTTCTTCCAAAAACTCAAGTTCCTGGAGTTTGTGAATGTCAGACTCAGTGTTTATTTCTTGTGGTTGAGAGAAAATAAAAATGTAAGCAAGGTAGAGAGCAAGCGAGCAGCCAAGTGTTAGCACTGTGTGAATACGTTCTCCAAAACAAGAAATAAAAAGCTTATACATTGAGCCTATACAGGGGAAGAAATGTGCTAGCCAGCACAAAGCAAATAAACAGCCCTGTCAGGTCACTTTAGCTGTAGATTTGACAGATAAAAGGTCAACATGACCCAGTTCCTGCTCAGGATGAGTGAATGGAAGGAGCACAGATCAGAGTCTGTGAATAAGCGAGTGCGTCAGAGTGGAAGAGAGATAGAGGAGTAGAGGAGGAGACAAGGACATGGACAGAGACCTACAGCCACTCAGGAGTGATCCTAGACTATAGCTCATATCGAGTTAACTCTTTACAGATAATGCTGGCAGTATCTCAGGAGAGGCTGAAAGAAGATCTGACATGGTGTCAGGATTTACTTTTTCCTGTCTGAAACCAACCAGTCAGAGGTCGCTTTTACTGAAGCTGTCTCGATAGCAGAAAAGTAAATTAATAAGGAAATAAACAAGTAAACTCCAAAATGAAGTTCTTGTTGATTATGTGATGTCTTTCCTCTATGCAGATCTTGAAAGGGTTCATGTTATTAATACACTGTCACAAGGTATTACTTAGAGGCTGGGTGATGGATAAAGCCACATCTCAACCGAAAAAGTTTCTTCTTTAGATAAAGTTCTGTGGTAGACCACATCATCATCTCAACATGAATGAAATGAAATAGGATGTCTCCATCCATTCTAAGGTAAACTGACGTCTTATTTGAGGGCAACACATTGTGACTTTGCTGGAAAAAAATGTCAAGTTATCTTTAACATCTCTAGCCAGAGCTAACATTAGCTTACGTTAGCTCACAGCTATATTGTTGATCATGTCACTTTGTTTGTTGGGAGTTCATCGGCCTGTTTTGTTCTAGGTTTTGCTCTTTGAACAACAGCTTACAATGGTGTACAATCACCAAAGGGCTCTAGGTAGAGTTAGCTTCTGGAGTCTAAATCATTAATTTATCTGTAATAGCCAAGATATAGATAGGTTGGCAAACGATATGAGTCAATGTAAATACTGTAGCACCAAACTGACAGAGACACACGTGTCATAACCAATGCTGATCTTCTATCTTGTTGTCTGAGATGGTGATGGCAATGAGATGCTCTGAATGTGTCCTACTGTGACACCCCGTTACTGAATGTTCAGTGTTTGTCCAAGTGTGAGGAGGGGGCGTAGCTTAGCTGTAGGTCAACTCTTCTTTTTGGTTCCTGTTATGTAGGACAGCTTGAGAGCACAAGGAAATTTGTACAGTAGAGAATGGGGAAGCGTTTTTTCATGTAAAACCACTGACGGCCTATGTAAGATTGTCAACTGTCTGGGGCCTCCAAATTCAAAAGGTGGTAATCACCCATAGCAATGATTTGATGACCCAAGAATGCTTAAAAAAGGGTTCTCTTTAAGCATATTAACCCTTGACCTCACTGTTAAAATCTTTTACATGACAGCACAGCTTTTTCATGACCTGCAGGCAGCTTCAAACAGCCGCTATCCTCATTTCCTACGTCTGACATGCCACTCACAAATGCTGCGACATCGTTTCAGGGAGCTTGATCAATTTCACGGTAGTCTGCAGAGTTCCCGGCGAGGGAGTGAGTTTGAGGGGCTGTGATAGCATCGGGGCGTCGCCTTCCTCACCCACGCTAGGGTTGTCTAATCGGCCCTCCAGCTGCATCCAGCCAGATGAAGGGAACCCCGTTGACTCCTAATCTGTGTCGCCCATGATCCATCCCCCACCTCAGCAGCACATACGCTACTGGGTGCGGAGACGTGAGGCGGGGAGTATCCATTTGTTTTCTTCTTGTCATCATGGAGGTTAATGGAAGCAGAGGCAAGAACCGCTTGAGGAAACAAAAGACATAATGTTTGGTTTCACTTTGTGCAGGCTCTCTTTTCTCCTGTCATCTTCCTCGCCCTCCTTTTTCTGTCTTTTTTTTAAATCTTCCCCTTGTCTGATTCTAGGATTTACATGTTTTATCTCTCTGCTATTGTTCCTGTCACAGACACAGGAAAGAAGGCGGCATGCATTTTTGATAGTACATGGAAGTATACTTTTTTTGTATGAAATAAGTGGTAGTGTCAAAATAAGCTGTTCTTTTGTACGAGCTCTGCAGATGTAGGACGTACAAACTTGACAGCTTTAGTAGTGTGCAAGGCGGGGGTGGTGACAGTTATCTAAGCAAATCATAATTTGTTAAATATGTCATAATCAGTTCCACTTAGCTGCTCTTATTGACAAGCATGTTTTCAATGTTTCACATCTTTGTGATGAGAGGATGCAAGGCTGAGTTCCAGATTCCCCAGCCCTGAAACACAGATTCCTCACCTCATCGTGTGCTGCATACTTATGCCTAATTTGTGTTATTAAAGCACTTTAACATGCTTCATTTGCATGATGTCTGTTTAATTTCACTTAGTAAACTCACTGGCTTGTGTTTCTCTGTTTATATGCTTATTATTTGGATTATTTCTTTTCTACATCTGATGGGACATGATTTCAACGCCCTGTGGTACCATGTGCAGTGTTGCAAACCACTTAAGAACAAAAACACTTTGCTGTTGCTTGGTCATTGGAAAAAAAAGATGTGAAGTAAGTAAAAGTTTTAAAGAGGAACTTTGTGGGAAAAGCTTGACAAAGTTCTCTCACATACCGACATACAGAGACTCTAGGGATGAGCAAGTCAGATGAGCAAGACACGCCGGCATCATGACAAGATGTAAGGATGTAAGTGGGCACCTGTCTGTTAACGTTGCAGAGCAGATGGACCTGCCTGATTTGTTTCTGAAATCCTGCAGATCCATCTTGCCAGGCTCCATTGACCAACGTTTTCACTTGGCTAAATTCTGACCGGCCCAATCAGGGAACAGAGGTGGGAGCTGCGGAAGTGACGAACAGACCTGGCGTCAGCAGACTTTGGTACTTGTCAGAGTTCCTTTGATTCTTAAGTTAACTTTACAAAAACAGCAGAAGTCATCTAACGCCATTATCACAGCTGTTTCTCGTGTTCCTGTAGTTGTTCGTCTATTGTATCTCAGCAGCGGCGCACATAAGCTACGTCATACCATGGCTTGATGTAGATTGGTCTGTGGTGAATGTGTCAATCAGAACGGTTATCCAATCACCAGCTGCTGATTTTTTTGAAGGTCCCGCCTCTGAAAACAAAGCCGAAGAGCTGCTACCCAGATGGACTAGTGAGGTATTCCGTGCTGGATATATGAAACTGTCCGTCTGGTGTGTCAGGTTACGTGTTTGTTGCAAAAAGCCAAAAGTATGCTGAAGCGACGAGACATCATTGGAACATCATGCAGAGGAAGACAGGGTCTTAGAACCTCCCGTTACCGATGGTGGAGGAAGGTGGGACCCAGTGGTAGAAGAGCCATAATACAGGAGGATGAAGGTCAAAGGTCAAAGGCAGTGGAGCTAGCTACCTAAGGAGCCTGGTTGAAATGGGACACTCCCATTATGGGCTGACTTAGAAAGACCAGAGCGATTCTGCATATCTTTTCTGGGTATGAAGCACTCCGAACTCCTGAGAGTGGACCCATTGTGCAAGCTTGGTGGGGAAAGCGGTACCGTCCTGTCTGGGTGAAAAACAGCAACACCCGAGGAAGGCACAGGTGGCACAATGACAGGGTGCTCATTGCTAACATCAGTTTGTAAGTGCGGGGGAAAAGCCACAAACCACAGCAACTGCAGGAACCAGTCTGCTATGAAAGGCATGATCATGGGAAATAAAGGTTGACCTGTGAGGAAGACCCCTGAAGCCGGATCTGGTATTGTGATCTGAAGAACTTGTAAGATCTTCTGTCTGATTGAAGGGGAAAAGGATGGCAGGATCAGTTCTTCCCAGTTGAAGTTGGCTGCCCAATCAGTGTTGAGAATGCTCACAGTCATTGGAATAACAGGGAAGGAGAGGAAAGCTGCAACTTACAGAATGGGAGAATCAGTAGAAAAAGTTTGTTGCTGGTAATGGAGCGGGAGAGAGGAGAATGGGCAGTGACTTGGCCACCACTGCCGACCACTGTGAGCGTTGAAAAGCCCAGCGAATGATCGATACAACTTGATGACTCCAACCCTCCCAAGCAGAGAAATTCATTCACCCAGTTGTCAAAACAGGAATGTGTCTAATAATATATGTGACCATTTTCCTAGGAAAAGTTTTAAATGGAAAACTGGTGTTGTTGAAATGACCTGTTTTGTATTCACACCTTGACTTTAAAATAAACCACTCAGAGATTTGAAACACTTGAACACGTTGACTAATAGAGTAGACCTGCCTGATCAAAGCTTAAAGAAATACTTCTCTGTTAATTAATCCCCCTTTTCTTTGTGTGAACAGCTGCTAATTACATCCTGTACTGACAAAGCCCCCCTCATTCAGGACTCAGAGTCCAACTTTCCCTCTTAAACTTCTGGAGCTGACAAATGAATCCACATCTCAGCTTGTTAAATGTTAGAAAGAGCTCAACCTCTACTTGTCTTCGTCTCCTCTAGCTCTCCTAATTTATCTTCACCACTCTTCCTTTGGCTATAATGTCCTCTTTCCTAGTGATTTTCAAAAGGAGCCTGATGGTCCCAACAAGTCCAAAGATACAGTCCTGTTTCCTATTTAAGTCAGAAATGACTCTGTGAGTTCCTTTTTTTTTTCTTTTTCTTTTCTTTTTTTTTTTTTTTCAAACATCTTTTCAACAAAAAATTGACTGGCATAACCAAAATACAGTGAGGCCTTGACAAAGCTCAAAACTCAAACTACTCATATGTCAAATCAGTTTTGCCTGTTTGAATGAATTGAAAAACCTTTGGTCCACACTTTTCTATGTTATTTATTTTTGAATAAGAAAAATGTACTTTTAAATGAAAAATATTTTATAAGAACACGAAACAATAGAATGCAAAGTAATAAACTGTTTCAAATAAGTATAATGTTTAGCATTTACCTTTGAGATTAGATGACTTGAAGATGATGATTGAGGTGGAGAAGAAAGGCTGAACTGAATAACCACATCTGATTGGCTTATTTTACCCTTTTCCCCACGCTTTCTTCACTTTTATCAGCAGGTAAAACCTGTCCAATGAGCTTTGTTTTATCCTCCCTTTCAGAGGGTTTATAAAATGACTTGTAGCACACCCAGTTTCATGCTTTTTTTTACCAGCTGTTTCTTTTGAATACAGACTGAAAGTTTTGCGAAATAACCTCAAGCACAAATGTGAGCACAACACTGAAGCTTCCACTGAGAGAGGGCTCATATCTTGAACTTGTAAGTCAAGGTACCACTGTATTCTTCAAAAACACATTATGTTAAATTTTAGAGGTTACTTTTAATGTTGTTAGGAAAATTGAAGTTTTTGTTGTACTATCTCAAACTCCTGTGTGTGAGTAAAAGAATGGGGGATACTTTCAAACGCAAAACAGACCCAAAGAATCTAAAAACCACTACACCCTATTGACTTTGGCAGTGTTATGTGGGTGGTCCAAGCCCAGGTCCTGCATGCTGTAGTGACACTGGGCAAGACACTTAACACCAAACTGGGGCTATGTACGAATGTGGTGTGAATTGTATACAAAAATCAAGACTGAGAAATGATACTGCTTCAGAATGTGACGCTGATGCCATCTCCTGGGATCTCAAAGGCTTGGTTGTACAAAGATGACAAACCTTAATCACAGCCAAGGGGGCTTAGCATCACACAGTGACATAATAAGACATATGTGAAAAAATAATTACATGCTTGTACAGCTGTACTGCTTTGATGGGCATATGGTGCATATGTAACACAGAAACAGTTGTTTTTGAATCAGTGGAAAAGTGTGGACTCATGCAGCTTCATGCAGTGTTGAAAGAGGTTGTGCAAAGCAGGCCAGCTTAATGTTTTGATGACAGCTCAGCGGCAGCAGTGACTAAAGGAACTTCACTTTATGTCCTTCCTGACTTTTAACTTAAAAGTACAAAAGAGAAAAGAAACATAGCCTGTATGGATGGACACTGCTGTTACATTTTGAACATTTTTTTTAAATAGTATGTAAACATTTCTGGACCACTTCTCCTCTTTTAAATACTTTTCTTTTTTCAAAATTAATTCATTTATTTTAGTTTTTCAAACTTTGAGAACTCCAAAAAAAAGCAAACGTATAAATAGCTGAATTCTTTAAATTAGCTACAGTTACTTATAACAGCTAATTGAAAGCTAATGCTAGTTAAAAAAAATATACGAAAATTTGGCTTTGTTGAGACTTTTTATTTTTTATTTTTGGCCCATATTAGGTCATCCTTTTGAAATGAAAAACCCATGGTTATGAGTAAATACAGAAAAAAATATGAAATGAAAAAAGTGAAAATTATGGAATTAAAAACATATTAATTTGAAATAAAAGAAAATAAAATTATGAGGTAAATTAATATTATTAAATAAAAGTCAAACTTATGGGACTAAAAGCTGAAATTATGAGATAAAGTCATGATTATGGTTTTAGAAAGTTATAATGAAGCAATAAAAAGATATACTTATCCTATTAAAAGTAAAAATTGTGAGTTAAAATGTCAAAATTATGTCATAAAATGTTGAAATTATGGGTTTAAACTTATGATTCTGATACAGAAAGTCATAATTAGGAGACTAATAGGGGTAATTGACAATCATGATATGCAAATCTGCCAGTTATCAGCATCTGCAACGGCTTTCTTGATCAATCAGTTCTGCTGTTCCTGCTCATCGTGGAGCTTTAAGGAGACAAATTACAAGACAAAGTTTACTGACCAGTAAAGTAATGACCACTGCTTTTACATTTTTTTTGTGGGACCCTCCTCAGCCGCCTCCACATAGGGGTTGGCTGCTCTGGGTCATCCATGAGGAAGTGGAGCCTGTCAGTGAGCAGGCCGCCGACCACAACATGACCTGCCCTGTACAAGCCACCTTTGGAGGAGGGCCTCTTCAGAGTAAGAGCTGACACGAGGGCATGGCTAAATGTCACAGAGCCAGCTCTTGGTTTTCAGCACATCCAGATGTTTGAAGGTGATACACAAAAGAAGAACACTGCTATTATTTAATACATATAATTTGTAACAGCAACCACTGGATATCTGGTTGGTCAATGCAACACTGACCTCAGCACCTTACAGCTCCTTTGAGGTAATGATGCAGACTCATTATTGTCTCTTCTTCAAAGAGAGTTTTTTTCTTTTAATCTTTTATGGCTGTTTATGGACTGCCAAATCAAAAGACAGACTCCGCCGGCCATTTGGACTGGTAGATTATGGACTTTCGTGTTCAGCATAATACTAAGCACAGGGTAATTAATCATGGAAATAACTGGAAAGACAAAATGATGGTCTTCCAGGCTTGTTTTGTTTGGATAGTAGTAATCAAAATTTGCAGAGGCAGGTGCCATTTGCAAGCTAAAAGGGTGTGTGTGTTAAAATTTAATGGACATAAAACTTGCAAAAACGACAACGGTGAAAAAGGGAATAAACAGAAAACTGAGAGAGTGTTTCTAAAACTGTTTATGTTTCTTCAGCGGTGTGAACATTTAGGCTCTCAGCATGTTAAATGTTTCACACTACACCCCTTTCGGTGAGGAATCTGCTGCAGGGGTAAAAGCACATTGAGATGCATCTAATGAAGTTAGTGTGACTACAACATTATGTAATTATCCGGCTCATGAATTTCTCTCAGCTACTGTTAAATGTTTTTTTGTTCTCAACTCTGTCTCTGCTTTTTAACATTTTCACATTTATCCTTGGTTAAACTTGACTACTTTCCTTTGACTTCTGTTTGAATTCAAATTAATTAATGAAAGATTCAGATTAAAAGTCTCACAAAAAAGAAAATGTGTGTGTGTGTGTGTGTGTGTGTGTGTGTGTGTGTGTGTGTGTGTGTGTGTGTGTGTGTGTGTGTGTGTGTGTGTGTGTGTGTGTGTGTGTGTGTGTGTGTGTGTGTGTGTGTTATTTTAAACAAGACTGTGGAAGTTGGCAGCACAACCGGCAGCCATTGTATGCCCACAGTTTTTAATTAAGATGTGAGGGAGTATGCGGTGATTGCCTTTGTGATACGGGCATGCAGAAACATCATTTCCTTTGAGAAGCTTCCTCAAAGAGTCATGTAACTCATGACTGGATTTTTGGCAAGGCTCTTTTTCAATTCATTCCCATTTCCTCTCTTTTAGACTACTGTGGTGACAGAGCCTCCTCAAGGCAAACTACAGGGGGACTTTTGAAGTGGTCCACTCTCTAAAAATGGTAATACTTGGTTTTAATTTGCAGTGGAATTCAGCCTCAAGGATGAGCTGAAAAAACAATCCTGACTATGCATGTTAGATATTCTTTGAAATACTGAAAAATGAGAGAGAAAAAAAAGATGTGTGGTGAGAAGGACAGCAGGGGACAAAATCCATTTGTTGAAAGAGAGCAGCGCAGGATATCTGGGCAGAGAATCAATAGGATAAGAGGTTATTAGCTGAGAAATGTCACTTGAAACATCGATCATCATCTCCATTGACTGCTTGGACATGTAGACACACAGGGTCAAAGCAGCTTATCAGTCAGCTCTGAAGGGAAACTATACAGTTAGGAATGGATGACCATGATGCAAGCTTTTACATAAAACCAGGAAAGACGGCAACATGAGCCCATAACAAGATTAACCAGGCAAATAGGTAAAAAAAGAAAAAGTGTCATGAGAACATGATGAAAAAGACCAGTTACAGAGTTTAACCTCAGATTTTACAAATACAGGCAAAAAGAAAGGCTGCACAAATACAGTTTCATTCACATGGGATCTAAATAAGTTTGGTTTATAATGACCAATAAAACCCTGAAAAAACCACAGGTGGGAAGAGTCAGTGGGAGAACAATGTGTCGATGTAAAGGTTGGCTTTGGAGAGTTCAAAGACCCTTGTGGGGGAGATGCTTCTTCTTCTTCTGCTGATGTAGCACAGAACGCTAAAGGAGCCTGAACTTGACAGCTGTCAATCATATCATGTCTGATCTCTTTAAAATGAAATTAATAATTAAAGCTTAAGTTCTTATCAGCAGTTCTTGTTCCTAAGAGTAGTTGCTTGTTGCAGCAGCTCCCTCATCCCTGTTCTTTTTTCTTATCTGTTCAATAACATTAGCTTTTGGAGCCTAGTATACCTTTGATGGCTCCATTGTTGGTTATGTACACCAAACTGGTTTCATCCAGTACCATTTTTTTTTCTACCAGTGTCTGTTTGAAGGTCCAAAGTATAACAATGATTGCATTGTTTATACACAAGATCATCTGTTAGCAACCTGTAGCATGTCAATGCTAACCTGTGCTTGGCCCGATGTTCTCCACAAACTGACTGGAAGGAGGCAAGGATAACGTGCTGGTACTGTGGTGCAAGCAAATCCCTCATCATGTGGAATACGTGATCTCTCTCTAATACAGTGGATGAGATAATGGTGCTAATTCTGGCAGAATAGCATCATGCAATTCGCAGAGACATGGCTAATGGTAGCTAACACCCGGAACGACTGCCACATGAGCGCCATTTCACATGCAGTGGGCAGACAAGAGACAGGACAGCGAGACTAAACAGATTGGTGGAGAAGTCCAGGTCAGTCATGGGCTACCCTCTGGACCCTGTGGACAGGAGAGGAGAATGATGGCCAAGATGTCATCTCTGATAGACGACCCTTTCCTGGAGACTTTTGACCTTTATATTATCCTTCATATGTACATATTTTTCAATTTACTTTTACTATTATTATTTTTTTTGTATTCGTATTGCATGTTTTTCACTTTCCACTGTTTCTTGTTTGCTGCTGTAACTGTAAATTTCCCCATTTTGGGACGGATAAAGAAGTGTATTATCTTAAACTTCTAACACAGACAAGCATTCAGGTATAGGTTAAAGTGGTAGAAACTATCATGACTCAAACCATATTTCAGAAGAACATTTTTAGCATGTATTTTAAGTTTACAGCTTTAAAAAATGACTGATAATCATTAAATGTTGTGAATTGTTTTGGAGTGCATTTTCTGTTTGGGCTTCATAAGCCTATAGCAGCTGTCGATGGGTGTAAGGTGGACCTACACTCTGGACAGGTTGCCAGCCTATCACAGGACTAACATGCAGAGATAGACAACCACTCACACACCAATCACCCAATGTACCCAGACTTATTACTTGTGTTTCTCTACATTCAACTTAATTTCAAGATTTTTTTGTGTTAATGTTTTTATTCAGAGGTTGGAACTGTCGGAGTGAGAAACTTGGAGGAGAGATCCGTGAATGTCGCACAGTAAAGGGTGAAGAGATGGATGTGAACCCATGCTACCCATTAACACATTAACCTGTGTTCTTAATTTTCTGTGTGTCATGAAAAAGAGAACAGTTATACAGTTTGTTCCAACTAAAAGTTGGAACAAACTGACTCAAATTTCAGTCTTTTAATTGCAAATTACAGTTTTGCTTTTCAGCAAGTTGAGCAGATTAGTACATAACCAGTGATGATGGGCAAAAGAACTCTGGAAACTGAGAAACACCAGCTGTGTTACCATCAAAAAATCAAAAAAGGAACATGAAGAACATGTCCTTACCCTTCTGTGCTGGATTCATTGGCCAAATGTGACAGTCGACAACCAAAGCTTTCATTAGATATTTCCTGGCATATCAGTAAATGGCAGCCTGTAATCAAATCTCCAACTTAGGTATGTTGTTAGCACTTTTCTCACATTGCTGCCTCCGCATGTGGTGAAGGGAAATCTATAATTCATCCCACAAATGGAAGTGGCATGTACAACACAGTCTTGTGTAGGAGTTAGGCATCCTTCTCGACTGCTCAGCTCATCCATTCAATCACAAGGAGTGGCAGTGTGGAGCAAAAAAAGAGGAGTAGAGATAAGGAGAACATGATTGGGAGAAAATGTTGAAAGCACACTTCGTTTAAGCATTACTTAAATAGGAAAAAAAGTGCATTGGATAAATGAGAGGAGCATGGGAGATAGTGATAAGAAGGAGACGAGAGAAGAGCACTTCTTGATGATCATTAGAGAGAAGGAAATGTACAGGGACTCATTAGCATGAGTTACAGAGGGAGAGTCCCTGTCTTGATAAATGTTCCTGAGGAGCTACTGAGAGAACAAGTGCCTTACAAGGTATTCAGGGAGACAGCCAAACCAAAAGTTCACACACACATCCAAAAAAATGAGAGGAAAACACAGTAGACTGCTAGAGGTCCTTCACCAAGGCTCAGTCAATCCATCAGAGGCAGAAGTGTGCCATGGGACAGGGCAGTGCCAGTCACCTTGGACACGGGGTGTAGGCCAGTTTCACGGCACACTGGACATTAATGCTCCTCCCTTGCTAGAGGTCAATAACTCAGTTCACTCAATAACATGCACGGGCATGTGTGCATGCTCAGGCACAGATATTCACTCTGCACATTACACTCACCTTTACATTCACAGGCAGGAGGCAAGGAGTTATACGAATGACTGAGTGCTGAAATCACCTTTAAATGAGCAGTGGTGACTTTCTGCGATTTAATCACACAGTGTAAAGCTGCATCTTCATGTAATCCTTTACCATGAGCATTGTTTCCTCTGCACCAAAGTGGCTTTACTTTCGCTGTGGAGAAATATTGTGACCCACATTGCTGCAGCGTAATCCATTCCTAGATTATGATGTGCAAAAGCAGCCAAGCAGGGCGCTTTAATCAAAGCAAGTGATCCATTTCCTGCGCCGTCCATCTGACACAGCAGCAAATCATGCTTCATCAGTTTCCACCTCAGGAAATGCCAAGAAATGGCAAAAGAAATGGCGAAGAGAAGTAAACCAGGCTTTCAAAGAGTACTGGAAAAAGACGCCAATGAAGAAAGTGTTGGAGGCTTAAAATTCAGACATTTGGTAGAGTTTGGCTGTTAGAAGTGTACAAACACTTCAGTGGTAGTTAAAACTGCTTTTATACCAAGAATGAGTCAGTAAGAATGACTAATGAACTAATGTTTCCTTGTAATCATCACAGAGAATACAAAACCTCTTGATAGTGAATTATCCAAATGAAAATCAATGATTAAAACAAACATTGTGCTTTGATTAATTTCCTAAACCTTTCTTTTAGTACATTCTTCAGTTTTGCCTGATTGCTGCTTTTCGTTATGCAGTGCTCCGGAAAAAACAATGCTGAGCACTTTTGAAAAATGCACTCAACGAGCAGCAAAGCATAAGTCACATATGAGTGACTCAGTTTTATGCTAATGTGTTGTTGGATTCAGGCATGAGAAAGCCTGCATTGTACCTGTGTGAGCATCAATGGCGGTTGTTGTTTCAATATCCTCTTACATTTCGATCCTCCCACACAGTGCAGCTCTGCGAGGGTTAGCAAAGGCCAAATCACATATATAAACATATTCTTATCCTTTATGGTGGCTACACATGCAGATTGCTTTATGTGCCGCTGCCGCCACCCTCATACAAAGGTGGTGAATAGTTTCGTTTATTAGTTTATGCAATGAACTTTTTGTCTCCTGGAAAGTTGCTGTGATGAAAACTGTGAGCGCCTTGTCTGGATTGTACTGCAATGTCCCTTTTAACAAGGACATTGCTTCAGAAGAGATAAGCCTCCTCTGGGAGAGCAGGAGTTTGAGAGGCAGTCATTTTTTACGACAAGGGAAAAACAACGGTAAAATATTCAGTAAATCTAAATCACTGAAGTTAAACATTTCTGTTTTGTTTCCCCTTTTGAGTATGCAAACGGGAGGTGCAATGGAAACATTTCACTCATCAAACTTTGAGTTTACAATCTCATTTGATGCTCCAAACAAGAATTAAATGAGCAAATAACCCAAACCAAAATGCATTTAACAACTCGTTTGCTCTGTTTGTCTACGTTTCTGAGAACTCCTCAATGCACTGTGCAATCTGGGCAGAGCTGATAGACTAAAGACTTTCATAGACTAAACTAACTTTAAATTTCAGCATAATGTTTTCATTTGGAAAAAAAATACGTTTTAAACAGCAGCTGTGAAGACATGCTGCAGATGAATTAAATGTGTTGTAGAGCTCTCACCGGCTAATCAACTAATTCTTCTTTAACCACTAGTCGGTGCTGTAGGCACAGGTGGGTTACAGCTAAAACACACAACATTTACAGTGTGTCTCCGTTCCGTCATGGCAAACAGATCAAATAGGTTTCATTCAAGTCGATGTGTCAACTTACACTGGATCCGGACACTGAGCTGTGATGCATAAATTCAGTGTCGGGAAGATCAAGCAGGACAGGAAGTAGTGACTGGAAGCTACCTTAAAACATCCAGTTACTTTCAAAATAAAACAGAACGTGTCAGAATCAGTTTGTATTTAGGTTGACTGTGATGATAAGCGGACATAATAAGCGGAGCCAGACCAGGAGTCAACAGGTTGGAGGTTTTACAGCCCAACATGAATGAAGAAACTTATCAATGAAGTAGGAAGCGTGGGGACTCCTCAGTCTCGTGACTCCAGCTGTCTGTCAGTCATACAGACACACAGCCAAGAAATACTGTCACCCAAGTGTGTGTGTAAACTTCACATAGTGGCAAGTGGGTGTGGTCAAACATCAGACTCGGCCAAGAGTCGGCCAATGATGAGCATGTTAGCTTTCAAATTGAAATCTAGTAGCTGTAGTAAATGTGTTTATTCTTTTTCAATTGTTTTACGTTGCATTAGACATGCATTTTTATTGGTGTGCAGACTTGAACAAAGTTTTGAAAAATTACATCCAGCTTGCAAAAAAAGTTATTTGATGACTGCAAATAGTTGGCTTGATGAAGGTCTAGTTCCAAAACATTGCTTATTCGTTTTTTGCTACTTTCCTTCTATCTATCCTTGTGCACTTATCGTATTTTTGATTTTTTTTTTAAATTTCTGATTTGTTTCACTAATCAATGGCTTCCTGAGTTGTCTAATATTCAGTTCACCTATATGTATCTATATATATATATATATATATATATATATATATATATATATATATATATATATATATATATATATATATATATATATATATATAAATATATATTTAAAAAAATAATAATAAATGTATAATCAAGTAATTACCGGTTGTTTTCCCTAAGATTACAGGAGTGGGTACAACATTTAAAGATATTGCTGATGTCTCCAAACCACAGTATCGAGTCCCCAAGGGGATTAATAAAGTATATCTTCTTCTTCTTTTAAAACATGGGGAATTCTCCCTGTATATGGCCTTATTTTCACATTTTCAGATAAGAACCACCTTACTCATACTCCTTTCTCCATTTTTCACTCAAGCAGCTTGAGTAAAGCACCTGGTATACTTAACATGAGATGCATTGCCACAGCAGACTTGCTTCAGTGTCTGGAGTGTCTCATCTAAAGCTGGTAGGCAGGGTGCTTATAGCTTTCCACTCCTGAATAAAGCCTGTCCTTGTTGTGTGCTCTCCAATAAAAGGTAAAAAAAAATCTATAAACCCGGCGTGCTGGATCTGTGAAAGGTGCCATCCTGAGACAGATTATATGCTGCTAACATGATTGTCATAGGTGACTGAGACCAGAGAAGAAAACATTAATGAAAAGGGCCTTCTATTGACTGTGCTCCAATCAGACCTGCTGTGTGTGTTTTTTTCACAGGGCTTCTGTGTGCCAAGAGCTGTATTTATATCAATGGATTAGTTTGTCTCGATACATCAGGCTATGAATGGTGAGCTAATCTATTTGTTATGAATTTCTTTTTAGCAGTCCATTAGGAGCAGCTACTCTAAAGAGTTATGACTTGCATGCTGAAATATTGTATTCTTACTTTGTTAGAGATTTTTTTTTCCCTTTTAGAAATTATGCTCCCAAAGATGAAATGAATTCATGATACTAAATTGTACTGTTTCACAAAAAATGTTAATGATCTAAATAAGAAAAAGTCTGAACTAAATCACTTCAGAATGCTGGAAAGTTTCCTTTTTATTACAGGTTGGCTGATGAATTTGTGTGCTTTTGATGCCATACATGGTGTTTTATTTTGAAATCTGCCTACTTCCAGACTTCCTGTCCATGTAGATCTGCTTTGTTCTGTTTCATGTGTACTGGCTGTGAGCTCTGTCAGAAATAGGTTCTGCATTGGAAGATGGGACAGAGCTGTGACGCACAGCGATCCTCCCCCTGCTCTCCCTGAGGAAAGCTCTCATATTGACTTGAATTGGCACAGATTAGCTCGAGAGTGTGCGGTGCTGATGGAGCCCAACACACATGGCTTCTGTGGAAATTAAGCCTCAAACTGTTGCATAACCAACACCCAAGTAATTTTAGCATCTCTCTTAATTTTCTTAAACTTTTATTTTGGGGGTTTAAAACCTTTTTTGGAGCAGATAGGACAGAAGATAGAGCAAAAAATGAGCCATGGGCTGGATTCAATCCTGAGCTGCCTGCTGTATGGGTGTGTGATTTAACCACGAAGCCAAACTCCCGCCTTCACTCACTTTTCTGTGCATATTCTAGACAGAAACCTGTTAAGTCTGAAGATGTCTAGGTCTTCTCTTCTACATATAGCACATGCTGCACTGTTCTTGTCTGCTTGGCAAATCTTATTGCATCCTGGCAGGAACTGGAGCTGAACAAGACAGCATGTGAGCAAGCATGCAGGCAAAAACACAGATACCAGATCCAAGCAGAACAGCTTATATAAGAACTCCATATAAGAACATCCTACAAACCTGTATGTTTCAGTTAATAAGCCTGTGTCCTCTCGGTCTTCAGAATACTAATCAGTGCTCAAGTATGAGACGCATAGTCGGAAGATGGGACTCTATAAACGTCTGTCATGTCATGAACAATACAGTCATAGACTGTAAAAAAAAAAAAAAAGGATGTCATCTTGCTTGGCTCAAGGTGAGGTCACCACAAAAACTGCTCCCCCTGGTGGCTGGCTGCAGTACAAGTAAAAAAAAAAAAAAAAAATCCATCTCCACAGTCATTCCAGGTGGGCTGTGGTCAAACTTTAAAGAATTGACAGACCTTGTAAAAAAATTTCTCAAATCCGATTGTTGTGGTGATTTGAAGATATTACTGGGCTGCCTTGTATCCAGTCCCTCTTTTTCCTGAGAAGATTTGTTTTCATAGTTATTAGAGGTTAAAAACGAGGCTTTACACCATGCTTAACAATGACTGACAGCTACCATTCTTGTGTATTTTATTCGGGGATTGTTAAGTATTTCAGGAGGGAGAGCCAAGAAGAGATTAGACTCTCAAAAGAAAAAAAAAAAAACTATTTTTGTCACCTGGCTCCACTCAGATTCTCTTGTAGTCCCTCATAGCCTCTACTGCGCAGACTCTGGCCACACAAAGGCTGCAAATGGCAGCGTCTGTGACGAGGACAATTAAGCTTCAAAACTGTACAACGGTAAATGGAAAAGCCACGCTGTCCACTCTATATACAGTACAGTGTGTGCCGATAGCTCGATTATCATTTCAGACCTTAGCCGCTATTTTAACCAGGCTGTAAATATGCTTTTCAATGTCATAAAAGTCTATTCTTTTTGGCTTGATGTGTATGTGGTTTTTGGTCTTTCTGCAGCCAGTTTCAGGCAGATTCAGATAAAAAGCGACTTTTAGCACTTCCGAATTGACTTCAATTTACCAGATGTTGCCCCTTGGTTCCACCCAACTGCACTTCTGCTCATATTAACTGGAGGTAGTTTCCCCCCTAACCAATAGATGGTGGCAAAGTGCATTTGATACAATCCTTGTTACCTTTGCCAAGGAGGTTACGTTTTTGGGAGAGTTTGTCTGTCTGTGAACAACATAACTCAAAAACTAACAAATGCATCTTGATGAAATTTTTTAGGAAATATTCAAAATGGGATAAGAAAGAAGTGATTAAATTTTGGAGGTGATCTGGATCACCATCTGGATCCAGGACTTTTTTAAAAGATTCTTTGTCATTGTGAGAAAGGGCCATTTTCACCACATGTGTATAACTCCACAATAAATGGTCAGATTGCTTTGCAAAACAATACAAGACAAGGTCACCATAATATCTCACAGATGTAAAAGTACGATCCAGATCCTGGCAATATTCTGGATACTAAGATCCAGAATATGAAATATGTACTGGGTCATCATCATTTCCAACACTGTCAGGTAACAAATTATATATAATTGTAGCAGACAGTCTGCTGAAAGGGAGTATAACATCAAAGTAGGACTAAAGTGTTACATAAGAATCACAATATGCTTGGTGGAGGTCTGTGTTCTCTGGGTGCTTTTCTAGTTTTATGTAGAATATGTATCAATAGGTATTCGTGGGATACAAAGGTCATCTCAGCTACATCAAGACCTAACAGGAGATATCACATTTGGAGCAACCATCAAGAGGATAAACAGGTGCAAATCACTCTGTACTCCATTATTTTTTGCTGTTTCTTTGAATCTTTTATCTACTGCTCCATTTTTTCTCTGCTGCAATTTGGCTTTTAAATCAGAAGGAAGACAAGATCCACTGATGATTTTGTAAGTGTTGGTTGCAATGAAAGTTAAAAAAGTGATTTAGTCTGCTGCTGCAGAGTCAGTGTACAAAACAAACAAAATAATCATAAAGAAAAATGCTTTTGCTGGCTGAACATGGCCTTCAACCTTCTCATCCAGCTTGAGAGGAATTCCTGTGTCCATCCTGTGCCAACAAGGGGTGGGGGGTGGGGTCTCAAAACCACAAATGGATGTCTCTGTTTTTCTTTGGATCGATGGGCAGTTCAGATGTTGTAGAGAGCCACCTACAACGACTGGCTTCCCGCCAAGGTTCACCGGTCTCCTCGAGCTTGTGCTCGGCTCTCAGCTTCCACTCGAAGTCAACCCAGCAGGTAAGTGGGGTTTCAGCTGAGATCAAAAGACAGCCCAGAATGCCAATGGAAGTTCAAACACACTTTGTTTACCTTCCATCCACTGCAGTATTTGGAGCAGATGTCACTGTAGAGATTAAGAAGTAAAGCTGGTTTTCACCTCTGGAATCTGAATGTAAAAGGATACAGAAGCTCATTTAAACTCAAGGTTAAATGTATTTTCTGCTTGAGTCAGTACATCTTGTGATATCCATCTACCCTTGAGACAAATAGGTTCAAAGAAGTAATACTTCTTGCTATGATTTTACATTCCTACCATGGTTATCAAATATCCAAATGTTTCTAAGAATCTTTGGCAGCTCCGTTATTTGGATAATTTCATAAGCAATAAAGTTTGTTTGACCACTAAGGCAGTGGCTCAGAATGAAGACTTTTAATCATCTCTTGGTTTTTGGCAAACGTCACTCTCTTATCCACACAATGCATAAACAAGTTGTCACTCAAGTCAGCAGTCATTGCTAATTAGATTCAGGCTGGCTTAATTTAATGTGTGGGATGCTTTATGGCCAGTTACATTCGAAATCTCATCAGAGCCCTCTGAGGTGTTAAACCTTTAGAGGAACACTTTGGATCTGTCAGTGTTTGAAGATGGCTGTTCTCTTACAGATTGATCGAGCCAGTGGATCTGAGTGGATTACTGCACTCTGAGAGGATGACAATCAACTGGAATAAGACGAGGCCGGGTTACAAAAGCTCTTTTTGTGTCAGATCTCTCAAAGGAGTCCTACAGAGCGACTGTGTAACCATGTGGAGTTTCCAGCATGCAGATAAAAGATCAAACTCAGCCTCTGAGTTTTGCAGGGTTTATCAGGCAAAGATGAGCTGGATAATTGCCATGGAAACCAGGATTTAGTTTTAAAAAATAAAGCTTGCTTTGCTTTCAGTTAAAGAAATGCTCCACTCAACTTACCCCTGTAACCCTTTACAGTAACCATCATCTATAAAAAATGCAAGGGTATATAGGTAGTAAATAGTTCATTAGTTAATAGCTATTTACTGATAAGAAACAATGAAATCATAGTTATTAATATTTGCTAATGATTTGTAATGCTATAATTTATGTTATTTACCCTGTATAGATGGTGCTTATTATAAAGTTTTACCATTATCTAAATTTCTTACTCCCCCACTTGTACCGGCAGATCATTCAAGAAGCTGTTTGTCCACTCACCTTGGATGTGGCTAACAAAAAGAAGCAAGCTGAATGTTATCAAGCTCTTAATTAAACTGCTTGGCCATATTTTGACACCTAAGGTGTGCAAATGCTGAAAGTAAAGTACTTAGTCTGCAGAGAAAATTTCCTCCTGATGAAATTTCATTTTTTTCTAAGGCATGCATGTATGAAGGATCTCTTCTGCCTGTAAATTGTCTGTAAGCTGTAAACCACTGACAGTAATTGGTTTCTCTATAGCACCTAACTGTGTGTGGCCTGATGAAGAACTGTTGAATGGAAGAATCTGTCAAAGCAATTCAGGAAAAGTGGTGCTTGATATGTTCAATTTTCTACCGGCATCACCTAAGTCGGAAAGCCTCATTTTAACAAACATCTGCTTTATTTATTTTTGTCAGGAAGGGATGTCAGGTCAAGGTGTTCCATTAAATGGTAGCAATTTAGAAAAGTGGATTGAGCCTGGCTTTCTGATGGCCCGTGTGGCAGCAGAGAGCCACAGGGAAAAGTGCTTCAGACTGAGGTGCCTGCTCTGCCGGGGTCACCTTTGCCTCCACCTGGATGAAAGGAATGAATTCTGCCAAATAAAAGAAAGGAAAGAAAGAGAAGTCTTCTCTCAAGAGGACCAAGTTGCTTGATGGTGGAGACAGAAAATGGGTTTGTTCAATAAAGCATGACCAACTACCTCAAAGGCATCTTTTATAGGGGGCGTACTGGTAGGCTTGGTGTATTGGACACATCCCTGCTGGTCCAGAGCATTTCAGGCAAGGTACAATAGGTACAATTTTGTCTTTGAAAAAAAAATTGCTAATGGCCACCCTGCAAAGCAGGGGCAATGACCAAGTGGTTAGCTGACCTGATATTATCTCCCACAAGGCTTGCTCAAACCCCTGACCCTGCACTTCTCTGATCAAACCATGGAAGCTTGTAGATTAAGCAATACGTTGATGTGATGAGATACATACCCAAATATGTAGGGCAAGGCAAGTTTATTTACATAGCACATTTAGGCAACAAGAAAATTCAAAGTGCTTACTACTAATAATAAAAATGAAATGGAAAAAAAGGCTGGATTTTGTGGATATATTTTCCAGATATTCTCTGGGAGTTTATTCCAGATATTTGCAGAGCTTTACAAAAAACAAGGAGTACTTTTAAATCTTTCTGAGAGACAGGGAGGCAGTGTAAAGACCTCACAACTGGACTTATGGGAGTGTCTTTCTTGGTCTTCATGAAGACTTGAGTGGCAGTGTTCTGAACCAGCTTCAGCTGCAAAGACGCTGTTCCAGCAATCAAGTTTACTGAAGATAAAACTATGGGTCAGTTTTTCCAGGTCCTGCTGACACAGTGGGTCTTTATTCCTTGATGCATTCTTTAAGTGACAGCAGGCCAATGTTGTAACTGACTTAATGTATAAGTTAAAATTCTGGTCTGAGTCCATGATCATGCCCAAATTTCTAGCATGTCCATGGTTTTTAACTTTATTTTCTGTATAACAATGGCCACTGGCGATGTAGTTTTCTAAAACCCGAGCCATTGGGAGCATTTCGATTTTTAACAGAAGAGGCCCCAAGATAGAGCCTTGGGGAGCTCTGTATATCATTTTTATTTGCTCAGATGTACAGTTACCTACAGACGCAAGATAGTCTCTGTCCTTTAGATATAATTTGAACTAGTTGAGTCCTGTGCCAGAAAGTTCCACACATCTCTCTAATTGGTTAAGTAGTTATGTCATGGTGGACTGTGTAAAAAGTAGCTCTAAAATACAATACAGAAGCAAGCAAAGGTTATGTGTTATGTGGGTTGTCTTATAATAGTCTGTAGCTCTCAAAATGAGCTTTTCATTAGCCATAAGCTTTCAAAATTGCCTTTGAAAATATTTGACAAGATGTGTCCACACATGTTATGATGTTGTGTGTAGATATATCTATGTAGAATGTCCTCTGAGATTTTAGCAAAAATGGAAGCTTCACTTTGTTGGAGATTCATTGTGCACCCACACAGTTTTGACTGGAGAGAAACTAAGCTGCCACTGTCAAGACTGACCAAACATGTTCCTAGTAGAAGTTATGTGATGTGTAATTTATCTTTCATGTTAAATAATATTTTGTTTTGGGAAAAAAAAACAAAAAAAAACAAAGCACAGCTTTTATACTGAAATTAAGACTGGAAAAAGAAAATAAGTACTTTAATGCGTCAGTGAATAAACAATTTCCCCTGAGCTTCTTCCTGGCCTCAAAAACAGTCAATATGAAAAAAAGGATACAGTAAATCTCACACACTCACTTTTGACTTGTTCCGAGTGTTCCCTTCTTTTTTCTCCCCTCAGTGCCCTCTGTGAAGCATCCTTTATTGATCCCTTTTATTCTGCTTTGCCTCTTTTTGCTGGTGTTTTCTTTAACTGTACGCACGATTTTGCAAATTTCACTAGAGGGAAGAGGAAATACTCAAGAGTTTCTAACATAAAACAAAGAAGACATCAAGGATAGAGGACAGGAAGTACTTTCTATTGGAAAAACTGTCTGTCCTCTAGGTAAGAGCACAAGTATTTGAAACAAAGAGAGGGGGAGACTTTCTGAGTAAGTCTCAAGTGGACACTCGACAAAACTGCAGCTTTTATCAGTTCCACATTGTTGTGTTTAAAAAGAAAAGCATAATAAGCAGAGGTTGTGTAATTGTCACAGTGCCATTTTTGGGGCACAAGGTTGTGTCATGGCAGTGCTGCTAGAGGGCAGACAGCTGGAGTCACAGACCGAGAAGTTCTTCCCACTCCATTGATAAGTCTCTCTTCATTCATGTTAGGCTGTAAAACCTCAAACCCGTAGACTTCTGGTCTGGCTCTGCTCATTATGGCCGTTTATCATCATAATCAAGCTAAATACGAACTGATTTAGACACATATTGTTTTATTTTGAAAGTCACCGTGTGTTATTAGGTTGTTTCCAGTCACAACATCCTGTCCCCCTCGACCTTCCCTATGCCGTATTTACTTGTCACAGCTCCACGTCCGTCAAAAATAGGATGGCTGTGTATTACCTGCAACACGACAGATCCAGTGTGAGTTGACACAATGATTTGAATGAAATCTATTTGATCCGTTTGCAGAAACAGAACAGAGACGCACTGCATCTGGTGTATTCAAGCCGTTTCACTGTATCTGCTCTGTTGTGGTCCGGCTGCGTCCCTGCTCCGGCATGTTGCAGCAGATACTCAACCATCCTATTTCTGCTGGATGCCAGAGCTGTGATGCATCAGTTCACCAAGACAGGAAGGGACAGAAAACTGTGCATGGAAATCACCCCTCAAAAAACACCCAGTGACCGTCTAAATAAAACAAAGTGAGTCAAAACCAGATCATATTCAACACAACCACAGCAACCAAGTGGCGTAATAAGTGGAGCCTGGGCAGGAGTCAACAGGTTTGAGGTTTTACAGCCAAACATGAAACAGAAAAGGATCATCAATGGGGTGGAAATCCAGGGAACTCCTATCTCTGTGACTCCAGTTGTCTGGCAGTCTTACAATGTGCCAGACTAAACATGCAGCTGGTGTGAGTTGGCGTGTGCAGTCAATGGACAATGAAGGACTCCACCTTTGAAAGTTTTTTTTTTTTTTTTTTTTTTTTTTTTAAATAAAACTCTTGTTTTTATGATCTCAAACTCTGCTTCTGGGGAAAGAAATGTGAAATGCATGGGTTACCAGGGAGCATGAACCCAGTGCAGACAAACACCTGCACTTTGCAGCAGTCTCAACACTGTTGGACCTGTACCCCATTGACTTTTTTCTTTCTCTGCAGAATATAATTAGAGCACTCAGTACTGTCCAGGCTGACCTTTGAGAGTGGGTGAGGACAGAGCTAGGACAGTGATTGTCTCATATGGAGCCCCGAACACACAGACCAGCACTTTGAAAATGACAAAAAGGCCCGCTTTGGAAATGTCATCATAGTATCCAACAGATTATTTACCGGTGTGATATTAAAAGGCCAACTCTCAGTCATCCATCACTGGGGTATTACTGGTATTGGGTTTGTTGTTAATGAATTTAGTCCAGTAAGAATCAAAAGCTTTGTCCAATTAATTGAGATTTGTCAATAGAGACTCAATTTGTCTGATGTGTTCTGCACCACTCGAAGAGAGAAGGTAAATCTAATTGTATAAGAGGAATATAGAAGTCTAGATGATGCTAAAATCAATGATAGAAGGGGCAAAAACAACAAAAGAGCAAATTGTCAGACGTGCGGCTTCTATAGACTTGTATTAGTTCTCAAAAAATCCATTTGGGGACTTTGGGACATATAATAATTCAAAACAGTGGGGATTATTTCCTCTGTGCTGTTCTGGGTAAGATATACAGTTTTGAGGCCATGTGTAGGTCAACATCGTTTTTTTAACTACCATCTTGGGAAAGAGCTGAGACCGGTGCAAAGCTTATAATGCAGGCATTTTCACCAAGAGAGAGGTTGCGGCCATTTACTGATAGCAGCTGCCAGTTTGAGGATACAGGGTCAAAAATATGCCTGAAAACACCGTGGGTGAGATAGAAAATTGTATCCAGCATGAATGTATCTCGTCTCACAGAGGCTTGCACAGACTTTTTCAAGGGCAGGGGCAAGAGGAAAAAAAAAGAAGGTTCATACAGCGCACGTTTCTAACCAGATGTGGTGGCACTTTGGTGCTCATTTTGGCTCCCAAAAGAACACTCAAGCACACGTTTGGCTCCCAGAAGGGAACTTTGGCACCACTTTGGCTCCCAAGAGGGCAATTTAGCACATATTTTGGTTCTAAAGAGGGCCCTTTAGCAAATGTCGTGGCTCCCAAAAAGTAACTTCAGTGCATATTTTGACTCCCAAGAGGGCACTTTAGTGCCAGGTTTGGCTCCCAAAAGGTAACTTAAATGCAAGTTTTAGCTTTCCTAAGGGCACTTTATCACATTGGCTCCCAAAATATAACTTAAGCACCAGTTTTGCAACACAAAAGGGAAAGGTAGTGCATATTTTGCTTCCCAAGAGGGCACTTTAGCACTGGTTTTGGCCTCAAGAAGGACACTTGAGCACAGGTTTTGGCTTCAAGGAGAGCCTTTTGCTCTTAATTTGGCTCCCAAGAGAGCAATTAAGTGCCAGTTTTGGCTCCCAAAGGATGATTTAAGTGCAGGTTTAGCACCAGTTTTGGCACACAAAAAGGAACATTAGTGCAAGTTTTGGCTCCTTAGAGTGCACTTCAGTGCACATCTTGGTTCCCAAAAAGGAAACTTAAGCGCACGTTTTGGCTTGCAAGAGGGCCCTTTGCACATGTTTTGGCCTAAAGGGTTCCTTTGCGAGTGTTTTTTTGACAGTTGGGCCATGAGGGTGGGTAACTGCCCCTGCTGTCTATCCTCTGGGCACACCACTGTTGCTTCATTTCCGATGACTGGGCTAAATGAATGCAGAATAACCACAGGTTGGTGGCTTGAGTAGTATATCTCTCGTTGGGCAGTTTATTGCTAGACTAGCTGCATTTGTAGTTTATCACACCTCAGAACTAGTGCGGAGCCAGGGGCCTGTGATAAATAGGATCACGATAAGCTCCGCATGTTTAAGTATGTTTGAGGTTTGTGGATAATTTACGGTGCAGTAAATTTTGGGGGGGTGTCGCATCACGCTGAGAGGTTGCAGGCATTCAGCAGCAGTGAAGCCTCCTTCAAAGTGAAAACACACCTGCAATCTATCTGATTTAACGGCTGCTGACAGAGAGACACAGGAGAAGGTGGGGGCTGGAAAGACGGAGTTGGAAGACATTGCATACAAAAAAAGAGTGAAGGGGAAGAGAGGTGGCAGATAGGCGGAGAGATAAAGGGAGATTGAGTGCACAGTGAAAGAGAGTTCTTTAGGAGGACGCCCGACAGTTTTCTTGTCCAGGAGGGAGGAAGTCACTGAGGCGAAGGAGACACCGTCCCCTTTCCTGCCCCTCCTGGAGCTGACACCTTTCTTCACACAAAGGTCAGCCTCCTTTTCCCACTTTCAACTAAGTGACTGTCACTCTCAGATATCTTCTTCAACATTGCATGTCTCAGCTAGTCTGGACCAATTTCTTACTCTTATATACTCTGACAGGGACAACCTTCTGCCAACATCACTTTGACTACCATATGGTTTACATTTATTCTGATCTTCAAGCTACAGACCATGTGAGTCACTGTTCGCCAACATGTTAATGACAACAGTGGTGTCCCCTCATTTTCTGTGATGCTTTTTTGCATTATAATAAAAAAGAGCAACCAAACGTTCCTCTTTCTTTCTCTTTGTCTCACATGCTTATGGTGGTGCAGGTCTAAAAAATGCACAATACAAAGTAAGTAGAGGAACAGAGTGTAGCCGGTGCAGTTGACCAGAAGAGGACAGAAGAGGTTCATGTCTTCTTAACTTTAATTTTAAAGGAGTATTTCAGAAACACAGAAGCTGCTTATCAAAAGAAAAAGGAAACAAATTATCAAAATAGCAGTCATAATTATTCATATTAAGTTGACAAAACAGTTTTTATGTGTCTGTAATGGTCTGGAATTCACCATGATGTGCAAGCTCTTTGATCAAAATAATACACTTAAAGCTAAGACATTATATTACTATTTCTGTTATCCATGAATTCTCAAATGTGCTGTTTTACAAAAAAGATAAAGCACATTTTCAGTTATTTACTTATGTTCCTGAACAAATAAAACATGTGTTTTAGTGGTTGTATGTTATTCTTGATTAATTTTCTTGAAGTCTCTGAAAAACAAAGAGTCAACGTTGAAGCACTTCATAATGCTGGGTGGTTTTCTCATTTAAATGACAGGTGATCCAATAAATTTGTAAAGCACTAATCCTATTTTCATTAAAGTTAAACACGCTACATTTTTTTGTTTAACAAAAGTGCCAGAAAACAATTCAACTCCACAGACAAAGGGAAAAAAAAGATACTTTTTGAAAGACAGGTGACTTCATCTTCTGGTGCAACATTTTTGTCCTCTAGAGAAAACCTGCAAAGGATATTTTTGTGTATTGGTAGAACCTAATGTGATAATTTGGCTTTGGAGTGCTCTTGCCCATACTGGGCATTCATGGACACAGAGGACCTGATTAACCAGGACCTGGAAATCACATCCCAACTCAAAACATTGTGCTGAATGGGAGATAGGCTAAGCTGGGTCAAACCATTGACTGTATAGACAGTGTGGCTCCGCTATTTACCATTTTACAGTTTTGAAGCCAAAATACACCCATCACAGGTGCCACCTTTGGTAGCTATTATGCAGCCAGAGTCTGCGCAGTAGAAGCTATGAGGGAATCTGAGTGGAGCCAGGTGAAAAAAAACTATATTTTTTTTGTTTTGAGAGTCTAATCTCTTCTTGGCTCTCCCTTCCGAAATATTTTACAATCCCCCCAAAATAAGCAAGATACTGCTGTCAATTAGTGTTAAACACGATGTAAAGCCTTGTTTTTGACCTCTTATAACTAATGAAAAAGAAACTTCTGAGAAAAAAAGATGGCTAGAATACAAGACAGCCAAATGGTATCTTCAAATCACTAAAGCAATTGAATGCGAGAAACATACCAGGTGTATTATCTTTTTAAAGTTTGACCACAGCCTGTCTAGAGAGGCTGGGGAGATCGATTTTTTGACCTTTACTTCAGCCAGCCACCAGAAGGAGCAGTTTTCGTGGGAACCTCACTTTGAGCTGAGCAAGATGACGTCCATTTTTTGTTTGTTTGTCTTTTGTTTGTTTATTTCACAGTCTATGGGTGAAATGGCATTAGTATATTGTTTTTGTTTGTTTTCTTGGGGCTGCATATTTTAGAGGGTGTTTTTTCAGGTTACCTTCTTTCTCCATCTTCCTCTACTTTAAGAAAACCTTGATGCTACAGTATGCTGTAAAAATGGATAAGCTGGAACACTAAGTCAAACACTCAGTCAAACATCATCAATGGTTGATACTCTCAAAGCAATATTGGATGAATTATTCCTCTTCAATGCTTTTAGCTACATCAAGTCAAAGATCAGACTCTTTACTTCAAAGCAAACTTGAGATTTCTTCAGGTCTGCAAAAATTCTTTGGTCTACTTCAAGTAGTGGCTTTAAAAAGGTTGTTAAATTGTCCATAATAAAAAGAACCTTTCAGACTTGTACCTCCACTTTCAAAGGGGCTCATTCATTACTTAGATTTTTTTTTTCTTGCAATTGTTCTGAAGTCAGCTCCTAAGATAAATCTGGCATTTTTATCATCCCTTTCTGGTACTGCCAAATATTTTTTTACCTGTGTTACTAAACTGATAAAAGCTGTGTGTTCTCTTAAGGTAAAAGCCCCTGTTCGTTCTTACTAATTAGCACAGGTAAACACCTCTCTAATACTGATAAAAGGTGATGAGACTGAAGGGCTTATGCACAAATAAATTAGTCTGGAACGAAAAGAGAATAACTGAGAAGATGGAAAATGCATCGGAGTCCCATTGACTCACACAGATATAATGGAACTAATGATACACATGTACTCATGTGTGACGAGAAAGGGAATAAAAAGAAAAACTATGGTTAGGGGCTTGTTACGTTTACTTATTTCTGTGTAAACATCATGTGAGGTGTCTGTACATACATAAAGATGACACTGTGAAAAAATACCGATAAAAATGACGTATCTCTTCTTGGTTTAATAATCTCCTACACTAGAAGGCTTGCTATTTGTATTTGCATTATAATTATTTATAATAAAGAGAAAAAAAGATGTCTAGAAAGAACCGGCACCTCATCTATTTGTTTGTTTTTTTCTCAATATAAAATTGTGTTATATGCTGTTTGCTAAGAGCCACACACATTTCATTGAAACTGTCACACCACACAACATTTAATTTAATTATGCCTGGGCTTGAAATTGTTATGTGCCTGAGTGTTAGTGCATAATATCTCTGACCAGAGTTACAGCTTCATTGCGTGTAATTAATTATTAAAGATTTCTGCTTTATTCCTTTGTGTCCAGTTCATGAATCTCTTTTTAGGACAACACAAAGTATGTCAGTGAGCAGATAGTTTGATTGTGTTGATATAGAGGAGAACAGCATTTGATACCACTGACTTACCTTTACTGCTGTAGCTGCGTGATGAGTCATCAGCATTCACTCACGAGCTCAGGCAGTCGGCATGCTGGATGGAGGCAAGACCAATCTGTTCATTTACTGACACAAACCTGGAAAACTGGCACTTCTCAAGGTCCTCTTTTAATAAGAGCCCAGCTGATACCAAATACTCTGAGAGACTGAATTCTTTTTTTTTTTTTTTAATTTTGTCCTTACAAATTTAAGATGCTAGTCTCCATCTGTCATTCAGATTGGAAAACCAGCTGAGCCATCATAGGAACAGATCAAGTGCCTAAAAATGCACGTAAATAGATTTGTATTAGTATTGGTAATAGTATTGCTTAGAATCTGTAGGAAAAGATTATCTCCCTTGAGTAGAAAATTGGAAAGTAAACCTCACAGTGTATGAACAGAATTTGCAGCACACAGAACAGAAACTGGCATCTAGGTCATGCTAAAGAGAAAGTCCTAAATAAATTTAAATAAATTTATAAAGGGCTTAATGTTTTAATCGAGTTTGTCTCAAGTAAGTAGGAGAGCAGCCAAGGACAAGGAGAGGCCATCAGGAAACATTGGTGAGGGACTCTGAGTCTGGATAGCAGGTTTCAGTTTCTGTTATCTTGGTTATACATATGACGGTTAAGCATATAATGAAAAGTTGATATGCAGTTTTATCAAATCAAACAAATACAATAAGTCTTTAGCATTGAAAAAAAAAAGATTTGTAACCATATTACACATTTACACATTACATTCATGGATCAAACCTTCAAGACTGGGATTGCAAAAATTATGGGAATTTGCAAAGTTGAAAACTTTCCATGGGAACTTTCAGAAAGTAACAGGAATTAATGTGTATTTATGGAAATTTGTATTGACTTAATTTACCTGGTCATATGCAAGTATAATTCTTAAAGTTTTTTTGTTTGTTTGTTTGTTTTTTTGTTTTATTTTATTGGACAGGTATGCAAACATGTCCAATGCCATTGTTCTAAATGAAAGCAAAAATAATTTCATTGGCAAAAATACATGCAAATATCCCTGATAAAACATTTATAAATGACACTGATCCATTTTAAGAACAGTAGATCTGTAATGGTTTCTTTCCCAGAACAACAAAAACCATGAATGGTGATAAATAAAAAAAAAAAGATTCAGTTACAAACACCAACACATATTCCTGATGTCCCCTCTCCAGTATCCCAAAAAGTCCCATTAAAAATGTCAAATGGTGGCCATGCTTTCTATTCATCAAGGACCTGCACCTCATGGCTGCTGTCAGCACTATCATCAAAACTTACCCTGACAGGACTTCTAGGCTCCAAATTTAGAAATGTGGTCTCAATGGAACTGCTGTAGGCTGGGGATTTAGTGATTGGTGATGATCAAATGTGCTTGGAATTGTTTGATATTGTACACATCTGAATTTGCATTTAATCATGTTGATTTAACCAAGACTGTTTTTTAAAAACCTTGCTGAATTTGATAACAAGAAAAAGGAGAGATTTTTGGAAAAATTAACTAATCAACTTAAGTTGGCAAAAATAAATTCATGAAAATTTCCTGAGCTAGCATTTCATGGAAATTTCCCCACCTTTGCAACCCTAATCAGTACCATTAATTGAAATGCGTTATGAACATTTCAGAAGGCCAATGTGTAGAGGATTTAATTTTCTAATGGTATATTTGTTTGCTCCAGTTCCCAGAATTGATAACTCATCTTTTTCTGAGTATCAACTTTCGGTGAAAGATTTGGTCTTCATCATCCCCCCAGAACCGACGCATTTTCCCGACATAACTAGAGCATTTTACAAACTCCAGTCAGCTTGTGGGTGTTATCAGTGCTGCAGACCAAAAGGCCTTTGAACACCATAGAACTACAACATATCAGAGAGGGAGCAGCTCAGTATGTGGGGATTTGGCTTGGAGCCACAGGGTTGTTGGTCCAAGTACAATTACAGGGCAAGAACAGAAATTGGCTTCCATCCATGTGCGGCCCCCTCTCTTTCTTCTTAACCACAACATGTGTAGGCCTAACTGTTGGCTGCTGGTCTAGTTAACCCCGGTGAATGGTAAATTGACAGTACAATGGACAACACTTATATTTAATTGCAATGTGTGCAACCTTTCAGTTCAACCGTGATGAGGCTGTAAACTGCATACACTCCTACATAAGGCATCATGTAGATATGCCTCCACACTGCTCCTCTGCATTGGCATTTTGTAAAACCTCCCCTTTATGAAAAAACACAGAGTAAGGTAAAATTTGCCAAGAGCAAGACAAATAAGAAAGTAACATTTTTAACTGATTAAAAGGTGTCTTTAAAGGGGCTGTCTCTCTTTTCGATATATGTCTGGCCGTAATGAGATTATCAGCACCAAAGTTGCTGGTTACAGGCTATTTTAAATTACCACTTCTTAACTTCCAGGTCAGGTCAACGAGGACTGGATTAATTTACAGCACATCTAGGTCTCTGTGACAACACCACGCCGACTTGAGTTGAGTAATTAGAAGAGATCAAACGCAGATCTGTGTTTTTCTCCACTGAAACTGATTTCTGTGATTAATTTTGTAGTGACAGTGGACACTGGAGCCTAACTGTCTGAAAGAAAAAGGACAGAAGAGCAGAAGAAAGCTAAACAGAGTGATACAGCCTGAACCAAAGGCTAATTAGCCTTTAGCTCAGGCTTTATCACTCTATAACACAGGAGCTAAACTGTTTGTGATGTTCATTCCAACCCACAGTCAGCAGTTATTCTGCAGTGGTCTGTTCAAACTTGAGAGTCTATCAATAAAATGAAGAGTGAGGTTATGCTAGCTCTGCTTGGTAGATGACTGGCAGGGCATAGCTAACCAGGATTTGCTGACGTTACCCATTGCGGACATGTCTTAGAGCAGCGATCTCTAACCTTTTTTGCACCACAGACCGGTTTAATGTCAGACAGTATTTTTGCTGACCAGCCATTCTTCTGTCTCCACACTGGCTCTTCTACCCTGCCTAAAGTAACTTTCCAAAGATGTTTCTTTTTTGTCCATTTTGCTAGCTTGGGAGGGTTTGGCGTCAAGAATGAGTCATAGACAGGTATGACAGAGAGAATCTGTCCATTTTTCAAAATAAAACATCGTTCAGAATCAGACAAATTGAACTGAAATAATGTAAGTTGAGTATTGTTGAGTATTTTTTATGGGCAGCCTGGTACCAATTGACCCATGGACCAGCACCGGTCCGCGGCCCAGGGGTTGGGGACCACTGTCTTAGAGCACCAGGGTTGCCAGCTACGCTAAATATGAATGGCTATTAAACTACAGACAAACTGACAGCGTTTACTTGTTGTCATGTTAGCCTACAGATACATCGGAGCACCAGGCTGCCAATGTCGTTAAACTATAGCAGGCTGCTAACGTTTGCTTGATGTCACATTTCTAAACGCAGCGCTATGTAGCTGCTCTGATAAACACCTAACCTTGGTGTGTTGTATCCAGTAAAACGTCTTAAACAAAGAAAAATTGTTTCTCTACGATCTCCATTTAATTCCAAAACAGACACACTACTCACCAAAAGTAATTTACAACAGTGTGCGGACCACAAGGGCCACAAGGTGGCAAGGGAGTGCAACTAAAAGAGATCCTCTTCATAGCATCTTTAACCATTCATGACCATTTCAAGCAGAAAATACTGTTCAATGATTGGCTGGCATCTATTATTTGACAACACTGTCTTTTGTTTGCCCCGTATCATTGCGGTGATATTATGACCAGCCCCTGTTTGTCTCTGCTAATGTGCAGCTTGCATATGTCTTTGTTCAAATTAGTTCTTGTGGGTTTTGTGAATGCAAAAGCTGTTTTTGGCTGTCAACCTACACCTTTCTCTCTCCCTGTCATCTCTTCAGGCATGCAGGAGCTGGAGCGTGAAGGCGAGCACCGCTTCCCTCCTCATTGGGGATGCCAGTCGTCTCCTCCGGTGTCCTGCAGGCACAGCGGCAGCCGACAGACGCCAAAGAGAGGGGACAGAGGAAGACATTGAACTTATAACAACAACAGCAGCAGCAACAAATTCAGGAAATAGGGGACACATTGGCCCTTCGGAATCATTTCATCAGATACTTTAACGATGTTAAGAAGTGTGGCCGAGTCTGTTTACCTGCATGAGAGAGAAGGAAAGAAAGAGTGAAATTCTTGTGAAACAAAGACAAAATGAGAATCGAGAATGAGGCAGTTTAGAGTTGGTGCCAGCAGTCGCAGAGGGAAAAAAGAATCCAGCATTTCTGTCCTCTTTTTCAATCAAACTAGTTCCCACTCCGAGAGCTGGATTGACTAATAGAATTAGGCATGAATCTCAGCCTGATCTGTTTGGTGCTATGAACCAAAAGGAGAATCACAGCCACAGTATGCACTTTGAAAAGGAACCCAAAAGGAATAATGAAGTGACAAAAAGGGAGCCAGCTTCATGGAGGGCGTTCAGCATGTAGAGCGGGAGAGAGCTAACTTCATTTAAAATGGAAACACAAGCTTTTCACACGTGGTGAAACATGTTTTTCTCTATGGTTTATTAAAATACCTCAAAGGGAAATCAATCATGAAAAACATTGTTGTTGACAATGCTGAGGAAAGTTAGAAATGTCGATTTGTTATTTTATTTTCTTTCATTTTATTTTATTTTTTTGGAAATGAAGAGGGACACAGAGTGTGGTAGGCTCTAGGGGTGGATAAAAATATTAATTAATTGATGCATCGCAATATTTCCTCACCCAATGCAATATCAATTCAGCAAATCCTCTTTTGACTAGGCACAGTTTAATTACTGATATCTGCAACCATAGGCATTGATTCCATGGGCCTGTCCAGCACCAACATGTGCAAATCATGCCACTGCAGTGGTCATTACTTTTGTAAGGTGTGTTGCTGTAAACTTTTTTTTTTTTAACCCTATCCATCTTCTCAGAGTTCCATGGTGAGGAGTACGAGCAGAATTGATTGATGAGTATTTATAAAAACTGTTGCAGATAAGTGGCAGATTGGCATGTCTTGATTTACAGCATCAACTTTAGGAACCATGGACAGTTCTGTTCTTGATGACTTTAAGTACAGTGCATTATTCAGCTATGGACCCCGTTTACATGACAATGTTTCGTCTAAACATGCTAAAACGCAGTGAATAAAAATCTGTGTTTAAATGAAAACACTGAGGCACTGAAAACGTTGTAGTAAACATACCAGGCCTGTAGATGGTGCCAAAACTGTCTTGTCCAGAAGTCACTTTTGGGAAATCTCCACCGAAGTAGAGTTGAGCCGATCATCTGGTGTACTTGGGAATACTAAGTGCATAAGTGGAGCAACAGATGCACATTTTGTATGAAGACAGTCAGCAGATACAGCAGATTGAGCAGCACAAGCACAACACGGTAGTTTGCGACGATCGGTACTGTTATCCTGTTGTATGCGCTCTCGCAAAACAGAGTTTCCACTGAAAACATTGGCTCACTGTTTACACGGCAATGGTGACTGCAGCATTTCAGAAAAATCCAACTCTGGAGACCGTTTTCAAAAGTTGTCAGCTGAAACGCCGTTTCTGTGTAAACACGAGGCTGAAACGCAACAAAACTTTTGCATTTCACCCTAAAGTTGTTGTCGTGTAAACAGCTCCTGAGTCTCTGGGAAGTCAGATTTTAGATTTCATAGAGCCTATACTGTATTCTTCCTGTTTGCTAAAGACTGTTGCATTTGTTAAATAGCACTTATTAAAAAATAATAATTAAAAAAAAAACTTGTTGGTGTTGTACGCAAAATTTGTGAGATTACGTGACTTCATGCATTTCTGCTGGTTGCGATGTTTTTGCCCTTGCCATGGTTTTAAAAAACACAATGTGCACAAACACTCATTTTCCCTGTTTAATTTAAGTAGCAGTCATGTCAGTTTTGAGCACCCAACAGCACCCACATAAATCAATGCATATGTCTGCAACACATGTCCAGTCTAGCTTTTAAATGTTAACGTTTGCCATAACAGAGAGCTTCTTTAGTCATAACTGAGTCAAAATATTAATTCGTTTTGAACAATATTCAAATGGAAAACAACAACAAAATTCTCCTAAACTAGCGAGTTAAGTTTTTTGGTGCAGTTTAGAGTACTTTTCTTTATTTCATGGTGGGTGGCAACTAGCTTAAATAACCATACCTCCAGTATTAACCACCAAAGTACACAATACAACAGTATTTATTCCCCTGCAGGCAGACAAACATGCATATGAAGAGTACAAAACAGTCGTGCTTTTGTCTAATAAAGGAAAAAGCTAGAAAATACAGTTTCTTAAAATTGGTTAATCTATAAGATACAGCTGACCCTGTTTACAGTGGTTGATAGCTTCGCTTCTATTCTTGTCCCCTTACAGATTTCCTATCAAAGGATATGGTCTAATGGGATCTGAGGAGGATCAAGTTCCTCGTACAAGAGTCCCTTAAATTAACCTCTTTACATATTTGTTTGGAAGAGCTATTATAATATGTCAAGTGGCCATGGTAATTTTAGGCCACATGTATTTACCAGAGAAGCATTTCCTTTCCTGAATGTATTGAAGAGGTCTACTCTACCCTCATCATACATTTCCTGCCTCTTTGTAGAGGTTTTTTTTTTCTATCTGCCATAGAACGTTGAGATAATGCCACTTCCCTGTCCCATGAAACAGCACGAGGCTAATCAGATGCATGCTACATTTGCAGCGAGAATGCTTTTACTTCACCTCTTCTCTCCGACATTATCTCAAGTATGCGCAAGCCCAGACAAAGATAATAACAAGGAGGGATTACATTTATTTCCCTGCTGCCAGATATCCGAGAGATATTTCCCAGTAGTTGGACACTCCACATCCTGCCTCCGGGCTCTCAGCTCTTGGAAGAGTCAATGTAACTTGCCAAAACAGTGTTTCTGCAGCGTCTTTGTTTTCTCACGTCACGCACTAAAGTCTGATTCCGAGAACTCAAAGCTAAGCACTGTGGAGGAGCTGGGGAGTGTACCAGGCACAAGACTTTAATCACTACAAAACAGATTTAGCTCAAGCCATTTGTTTGTATCTGATTCAATCAGCGAGTCACACCTGACAGGAGGAGAGTTTGGCCAACCCTCCTTCCTTTTGGCAGCTGGAAAAGGCTTTAAAATACAAGCTATCACAAGGCAGTTTGAACATATTTTGAGTATGAAAATCATTGTTGAATCTGGACTTAAATCGGATCCCAGGATCTCAGTCTGAGTTTACCTGAAAAGTTGCATAGGGATACTCAAATCAGCCCAGCCTCCCTGTCATTTTAAGGAAAGTGTCCCCCTGAAATGGAAGAATAAAGTAATATTTTCTGCTGTGAAGAGAAAAAACACACTATAACTTTAAAAGATCATGCATAAACTTACCTGTCTAAGCATACACAGAAAAAAACACGTTCTTTTTAGCAGCAGTGTTTATGACGTGCAAGCTTGTTTATATGTTGGTTGAAGTGGCATCCTTCAAAGTTATTTACACTTTCAATCAGTCATTCTTTGTTTATGTTTCAGAGAACGCTCAGGAGGAGCCCTCATTTACAATAATACTGAGACAAACCACAGCACTAATTAAATGACAGACAAAGAGAAAAGGTTGTTTTAAGGCCACTGAATTGACAATCAAGGAGTAAACTCTTCAAGACAGGAAAGCAACTTAAGATCAGAAATAACGTTTAAATAAATAAACACCACTGAGAGTGAACTTACAGAGTGTCAGGTATGTTTGTGTGGCAGATGTGAATGAATTACATGGCTCACAGCTCAGGTAACGTGGCCTCTCAGCACAGTTTGCTCAGACAAGACACCATGAGGTTAGGGCTATGCCTTATTCAATCTACAGCAAATATAATTGCATCTGCCTATACTGTTGTGCTCATCAGGTATAAATGGGGGCTGGTAGGTGTCAGATGGTTTGTAAATTGGAAAGACTCTGCAAAAGTCACAACACAACAAAAGTTAAAAGAGGTCAACTTAAGCAGTTTTCTAACTAACAGTTATCTCATTAGACCGAAAAGTCGTGAAAGTAAGTAAAACATTGTTTTCTTTTAGAACTTCTGCTAAATGATAATTAAAGCTCCATAAGGGTCCCACCTCAATATATACTTTGTGGTACTTTTACTTTTATGCTATTTACTGGTAATATATTGATGTTTCTAGCTTTATGAACCATTAATGCTTAAATGTTAGTATAATAGCTATTTGTCCTTTTTCTTTCTTTCTTTCTTTCTTTCTTTCTTTCTTTCTTTCTTTCTTTCTTTCTTTCTTCTAATTGTTATACATTATTATCATTATTATTGAATTGATATTGTGGCATTTGCATTCATATTTTTCATTAGGGTGGTTTTATTTCATCTTTTTGCAAAGTGTTTTACATTTGCAAATTGTCTGGCACCTGCTGCCCACCTTAGGTATGAAGGCAGTTAGTTAATTTGAAGGGGAGGAAGAGGTCCAAGTTAAACAATATTTTTCTTAAAATGAAATCAGACTTTTTCAAATTCTCTAAAGGAGCTTCTCTGAAAATAATTCTAAACGGAAATAAACTCAAAAACATTTTGATGTTGCTACTCCAAGGTATTGAATTCAGGTGTGTCAGGGCTCAATATGTAACAACAACCCAAAATGATAAAAAAAAAAAGAAAAGAAAAGAAAAAAGTAATAAAACCTGAAAGTTAATAACTAGTCAATAATGGACCAGCAGATCTCAAACTAAAATGTAATAAAATGATGCAATAAAACCCAGAACCTAATACATTTTTGCTTTAAAATGTAACAACTTGGCATATTTGGGGTTCCATTGATATATTTATATATATATATATATATATATATATATATATATATATATATATATATATATATATATATATATATATATATATATATATATATATATATTCCTATAACATTTTGGGTCGTTAAAAATTGGGCTTTAACAAATTTGCTTCATCAACCTTTACATATCCATATTGACCTAAGAGTAGACTAAAAGATGTAGCCATGTCCCATTAACAATTATTATCACATCAGTTCACATAAACCCAAAACACAGGTGTCTGACAAACTTCAACTTCTTGAATCCTCTTTGTAAATAATGGATACATGGATCTACATGGATAGAAAACTCCAGAATGTATGATTTTATCCCAAATCTATCATGTTACTCTCTTCTGTTTCCTCCTGAGGCAATAAAAAGGACTAAATTAGATACATGTCATTCCTCTCCTTCCGTTGTTGAGGTACTGTATCAAGTATTAACAGCCGTATATCAGGGGTATGAAAGCAATTCAACATGAAAGCACCAACAGTCTTGCCTGTCGTCCCTCATCTGACTGAAGTGCTGAGGCTAAGTAGTCTCAGATGTTTGAATACATTCACATCATTTTATATATTTCATTGAAGGCCTTTAGGTTGACTTTAAGTTACCTTGACTGACTTAAAGTTAACACTAAGGCAGCGCTTTTTCTGCCAAGGGAGGATTGAGAAATGTGTAATTATAATATCCTTGAATGATCTGCATTTGTCTTCCTTGTCTTCTCTGATGGTGTTTCTAAGAATGAGTGAAACTTTATAGATCACCATAAAGGTACCAACTACAAAAGTGTCATAGCTGTTTTTCTAAGTATCTAACTACTCTTACACTGAAGTATTGCACAATATGTGTGACGTTGAAAGGTGCACAAAATGACACACTTTAAATGATTAAATCTTAAACTGACAGGTACATGGAGTATGAGCTGAAGCAGACAGACAGTCCAGGTAAGTCTTAGACTATAACAAGGTTTTGATCACAGGTTTGAATGTAGCAAGTCATTTCAACGTTGTCACAATAATATCTATCAAAAGTCATCAGAATCACAGACCTTGTCTAATGTTTTTGAAAGCTTAGCTCCAAAATCTTTCAGCTCTCATTTTGACAGTTTCATTGGACTTAATATCTGGCTTTGCTCTGCTGACAGCCTTTCAGGTGATCCCTTGGCTGACCTTCATTCCCTCAGCAAATGCAGCATTGGCCTCTGCACAAATCCCTGTTTATGTACCTGTTTTGTATTTGTCTTTCTATGAATGAATGTTGAGCATTTTTTTTCTACCCATTGTTTTTTCGAAGTTTAGCTAACAGAGTTTCGCCCATGGGTGATTAATATTAATATTGACATTGGTGATAAAAGGATTGTTTTTTCCAAGCAATTTCCATCTGCCCTTCAGCAGGCGAGACAGCACGCAGCCAGCACGTTGGCTAATCCCTCCCATCTCTCTGCTCAGTCCTGCTTGTTCAGGTGATGGCATTATTTAGGCCAGCTGACACGGCTTAAATATTCGGCTTCCAAATAGTACACAATAACCAGGTCATTTCAAGGTGAGTGGGTTGGCCGTGGGTGGCGTGACGGGGCTCTGAGGGCAGGATGCAGCTGACCCCAGTGGCCTCATGTTGTCAGAGTTTGATACAGAGCAGCAGGGTGTTCTCACGTTTCCAGTCACTTCAGCTCCGTGTTCAATACAAACTGTTGGTTCATGCAACCGTTTAAGGAATGACTCCCTCAGGTTGACCGATGTCTTGATGGAAGTGATCAATAAAAGGTTAAAAAAAATGATGAACCCATGATGGATTTTGTGTAGGAAAGTCAAAACATTTCCACAAAAAGCAGCAAAAACAGATCCTCCTAGGGGAAACAAATACAAAAAAACCCAGGGTCACATCAGGTCATCTGTTTCACATCAAGCTGTTTGAGGGGCACATACCAATGCTATGGTCATTTGGCCCAACTGTAATTCTTTTGAGGAAAGACCTTTTGTTGACATTACTTTTTTTGGCTTCACACTCATAAATACTATGCTCTAAGATCAAGGGTCAAAGTTATATCAGTATCTTAAACCTTATGATACTTTGTGTGGTAACTACACTTTGGCTGCATAGGAATAAGTGATGTGAAAAAGGTGACCAACAGATACCAAAATATTACAATGCCGAGCCTAAAATGTAATCACTTTTGGCCAAAATGTAACAGGCTGTTGTTACAAATTGGGCTATAACAAGGCTCATCCCAAAATGAAATAAATTCTTTTTTTCCTCAAAATTCTACACACAACAACCCATAATAACGTTATTAAATAAGTTTTATGTATTTATTTTTGAACTTTTTTTTTTTTTTTTATAAAAATACTCCAACATAACACACGTACGTGAGTATTCATAGCCTTTGCTCAATGCTTTTTCAAGCGCTTTTGGCAGCAATTGGGTAAAAAACATGGGCAGTTGGTAAAACTGATTATTGTCAACTGGTATGACCAAAGTTTCTCATACTAAATCTGATATTACACCAAAAAGGTGTTATATGATGAATTTGATTTTATCAGTCAACTACACTGTAAAAAATTAAATCTAAATGGATTTTAATCCAACTTACCCCAAAATAGAGACTAAACATTGATGTCTATAGGATACTGACTTACTCAGGGCATTAAAAAAACACATTGTCACTACTTGTCATGCTTTTGTGGTTACACCCTTTGACAATTCAATGGGACTGATTCTGTTATTGGTAAAAAAAAATAATAATAATAAGTAGAAATGTCAAATAAAATACTATGACATCAACAGAAATACAAACTACACTTTTAAACAAACATCTAACATGTTGTTTTGACAAGTGTAAAGCAACCTTTGCACACCTATCTTTGAGCAGTGTCACCCATTCCCCCTTGCAGCATCTCTAAAGCTCCATCAGGTTGGATGGGGAATGCAAGTGCACACTTTCAGATCTCTCTAGAGATGTTGGACCAGATTCAAGTCTGGGCTCTGGCTGGGCCACTTTTACATTGAACCCATGTTTACCTTACAATTTTTGACTTTGTTCAAATTTTGTCTCATTATTCACAGTTTAACTTAGAGGTAGTTTAAAAATTTTAAACCTTTTTTCTTCCTGCAGTAAATGTAAAATAAAGTGTTGGTTTATATGCAGTCAATAATGAACCTCTCATAAGATTGTGTTTAATGAAAAACAAGGGCAAAAACAAAGGAACAAATGGTTGTCTGGCCAAAAAAAAAACAAAAAAAACCCACAATACAACAATACTTATAAGTAGCTGGGACCCCAAAACAAAAACAAACAAACAAACATACAAACATAAAAACAATGCAGTTGAGATAGAACTTCCAGTCCAACTCTGCACCTGCTTCCCCCGCCAGCCGCCAGGTATGAACACCGCTTTGGAGACTGAAAGTGAGTCAGACACGCTCATGGAAAAATGCACAAAAACATCACAAAGCCCCATACACAGTCATTCAGACAGCAAACAAGGTAGATGTGTTCACGGAGGTGAACAGGATTCTGCTTTTCACTTGGCTCTCAACTGCTCTGTAGTTTTTTTTTTTTTTTTTTTTAACTTCCTTTTTTTTACTCTGTCCCGGTCCAAATAGTTCCATCTCACTTTGAGTGAAGTTCTATTTCTGGAACAGAAGCTATTTTTATTGTTCATTTTGGACAACTCCCCATTTTTTTCTTTCTCTCTCTTAATGTTCCAACATGCTCATGTGGGCGTAGGGCCTTTCGGCGCGCTCTGCTGACTGCTCAGATTATTGCTATCCATCATTTGTTTATATTCTCATTTGGAAAACGAGGGCACTTCCATTACTGCATTATAATTTCCTGCAAAAGGTTATGGAAGGCCAGCGCCAAGTTAAGTTTTACCCTGGCTTTACTCCACATTCTGCGCTGTGAGCTTCCACTTCACAGCATAATGCCAATGCTCACATGGGTCTGGCTAAAAGTCTTCCACACAATGGGAAGCTGCTCCCTGTCAGCACTACTCATATTGCTCCTTTTCATTGCTCTGTAATGTCAATACCACAAAAAGCCTTGCCACAGAGCCCTACAATAAAAAGAGGGCAAAACAGCACACATGGAGGCTGCTGTTAAGATTTTTTTACATAGTGACACAAAGCAAAGCTCCTCTGCTGCTCTGAGCGTCAACTGTCTAGAATCATCCCCTCGTGGACACAAAAAGTGCATTCAGTCATATGTGGGTTAAAAGAGGCAGCAGGGCCTAAATCAAAAAGCAGCTTTTGGTGTGACACTGATCGCACAGTGACGCCTGCCAGTCAGCATCATTTGACAAATTGACCTGCCAATCACTGAGCGCATTCCTACCCATTGCTGTGAAAACTTCCAATCACTAAGCGACACTTACCAATCGCTGTGACACTTACCAATTACTCAGCGGCACCTGCCAATCATTGAGTGACACCTACCAAATACTTAGTGACACCTGCCGATTGCTCAGTGACACCTGCCAATTGCTTAGTAACACCTGCCTATCACTTAGTGACACCTGCCAATAGCTTAGTGACACCTGCCAATTCCGCAGTGACATCTACCAGTTGCTAAGTAACACCTGCCAATCACTCGGTGACACCTGCCAATAGCTTAGTGACACCTGCCAATTGCGCAGTGACATCTACCAGTTGCTTAGTAACACCTGCAAATCGCTGGGTGACACCTGCCAATTGCTCAGTGACATCTACCAGTTGCTTAGTAACACCTGCCAATCGCTTGGTGACACCTGCCAATTGCTCAGTGACATCTACCAGTTGCTTAGTAACACCTGCAAATCGCTCGGTGACACCTGCCGATTGCTCGGTGACATCTACCAGTTGCTTAGTAACACCTGCCAATCGCTCGGTGACACCTGCCGATTGCTCAGGGACATCTACCAGTTGCTAAGAAACATCTGCCAGTTGTTTAGTGACACCTGCCAATTGCTCAGTGACATCTACCATTTGCTAAGAAACACCTGCCAGTTATTTAGGTACACCTTCCAATCGCTTGGTGACACCTGCCTTTCCCTCAGCGACACCAACCAAAAGCTTAGTGACACCTGCCAATAGCTAAGCAACACCTCCCAGTCATGCAGAAAGAGCCGAGCAACTGGCTGGTGTCAGTGAGCAATTGTTAGCTGTGGCTGGTAGATTGGCAGGTGTCACCAGCAGATTGACAGGTGTCACTGAGTGACTGGCAGGTTTCATTGAGCAACTAGCAGGTGTCATAATGGATAGGCAGGTGTCACTGAGTGATTGGCATGTGTCACTGGACAATTGGCAGGTGGTACACAGCGATCAATTGCATGCCATAAGCCACTTCATGGTGTTCTGAGTCATAAAAAAGGCTTTACATGTTGTATGTTTTTACTGATAACTGGGCTGTTCCTGTTGGCACAGTCAAAGATGTTTTCTCTGCAGTGATGTTCTATTTTGGATTTTTTGTGTCGTCACCATGCAGCAAAGTGTTTGTCATGCAGCTGCTGCACAATGAAGAATTGCTTAAACACTGTGTATGTACTTTGCAGTAATCCAAAGATAAACACTTAAGTCTCTTTGCTCTGTAAGAGAAACAAGTATTTCACAAACAGAAGACCCTGACAGAAACTGCCACAGCGGTATGATGCTCTGCATGCATGCCCTGGTGCTGAGTGGTAACATCATACACCTGTCATGGTGTATTCCAGAGGTGGCTATGTGTCTTGTCATGTTAACAATTGGATAAATGGGACACTCAGGGGCAAGCATCCTCTCAGATGAAACATGTGTCCTCAGGAAGTCGGCCTTAGCTGCGGAGTCATCTTCTGTTAAGTCACACTAACTGCGGCTACGGGGCTAACGTGTTGGATAAACGATGTTGTCCGCTGCCGGGGAGGCAGAACAGGGTCATGACATTGTCTGAAGAGGCCCTGTGGCTATGTCGACACATTCACTTCAGGGGTTCCTGTTCAACTCTGGGAACAGCGAGCTTTCAGGTGCTTCAATTCCTCTTTCTTTTCTCTGTCGTCTCATTAAGCAGCCTCCAGGGACAAGCTTCTGGGCAGCTCTACACTGGCCCACAATGATAATGTTGATCCTTTAGGCTTTCAGCCAAACCCAGGGAACTTTCTATACTTAGAAAGGCCATCATAAGCATATCTGCAATAACATTATCAACATGGAAATGAAAAATAAGGCTGGGCAAAGATTTTAGGGGTTATTCAAGCTTGGTGAAGATGTTAGCATCTGCTGTCTGATCTATCTCAGGGCAATATCATATCAGAATAATGAGGGCAGATATGTACTCCAGCTCCGGAGATCCTCCAAAGCAGTCTTTGAAAAAACACTCTCCTTAAAATATAACTCATTCAGTGGCTAACTGAGGACACATCTACTACAAATCATAGTATGTCACAAAATAATTACTTGTGTGTGTGTTTGGCAGGCAGGACTGCTATATCATGACAAAGTAGTTGAAGTAAATCCAGCCGGATAATTTTGTGGAACTGAAGCTTTAAATTAAGTTTTAACAGATTACTTTCAAACCTTTGCACTCTGCAGAAAGAGATAGACATGGAAAGAAGAGTGGAGATAAGCTGACCTTGAGGACAAATAAGCTATAATTTTTCAAAAATATGCTAGAACATGAAAAGATTAGTAAGAAATAGTCACATTTAAAGGGTGCAGATCTCATCTTTTATCGAGCAAAACTAGTAATAAGAATGTCAATAGCGTGGCACTTATGAAAGAAAAACACTTACATGAGCAAGAAGAATAAAGAATTGTTCAGAGCCAAGCAGGTGGACCATGCAGCTTGAATTCACACAATCAACCAAAGATTGTTGTTGGATTGATTTTGTTCTGCAGGTTTGAAAAACAATGTTGTGCTGCCATAGCTCAAACAAAACAGAGGGTTTTGTAACGCATGTATCCTTCTCTTATGCTGGTCACATTTTCCTAAAATCGATGCCTGAACACCTTTGATTAGCAAAATTAATTGTGAGGAGTTTATTAACTCGAAGCAGCTATTTGGTTAAATATGCAGTGCTTAACAAATTTAATAGACCAGCTGTCTGATATGTTCAGAGTAAGGACCCAGACGTCAGACTCACATGTGGATGATGAAACAATGAGTTTTTATTCAATAAAAAAATCATCAGTGCACAAAACAAAATTGCGGGAGCTCTGAGAAATCCAATCGACAAGAAACAAACATGAACACAAAGCAATGATGGATTGTAACAGGACAAAGGAATACACTAAATACACACATGAGGTAAGATGAACAGCTGGGAACAATCAGGGCGGGATAAGCAATCTACGAGGCAGGATGACACCTGAACAGGAAGTAACACAAGAGACAACGCGGGGAGAACGTCGCTACAAAATGAAAGCTGACAAAACACAGAGGACAAGACAGAAACGTGAAAGCTTACCTAACCAAAACTGACAAGACATGAAACTGTCATAAAAATGAGAAAACCAGCCAGCATCATGGAGTGTTTTAACTCTTGAATCTTTGTTTTCCAAAGATCTTCCTTTTCTTCACCATTCGGAACAGAAGTGGGAAGTTTAAAATTGATTTTATGTTTTTATTCACAAATCTGAGCCAGAAAACTTGAATTCTCTAAACAGTCAGAAAAGAATATACAACCATAAAAACACTTCTTTTTGTGAAAGTACATTTTAAATTTTATCATTAACGATAGTTATTATATTTTAGCATTTAGTACATAATTTTTATTAAAGAGCTTGCACATCCTGATAGATTAACCATCAAAGAAACATTCAAATGTTTTGGTAATCCACTATATCCTATCATTTAGGGCAGTGATGACTAACACCTTACACTTGGTGGTAGTTACTGTACCCACTCTCACATCTGTCAAAATTCAGTTTTGACTTGTCGTTGTATGTGCTAGATCTCAAAGACCTTACCAGATGATCAAATTATTAGTTATTCCATTGTTTATGAACAGTATACTGCCCCTTCCCCATTTTCAACAGTGCTAGTTCTAGGCTAGTGTCTGACTAGCCCTGGTTCTTTGTGTTTCCAAAATATATAGCACTGGCTCCAGGCGCTAAAAGCTGGTGTTTAGCAAACACAAACTCTTTGCTGAGTTAGAACAAGGCATCCACTACATCAGGGGCTGGGGGACAGAGTTACCTTGACCAGTGATTGGTGGTGGAAAAAACATGCAAGTCTATTGTTGACTGATATTTTTATTATTTTCAAAACTTGAAACGAAGGCTAAGTGGAGGCAGCAGTGCATGCATACATTGAACTCCTCCATTGTTACTTTGTGGGCTTCATTATGGCGCATGCGTCCTTGTGTAAATGGTGACACATTCAGTGAAGTACTGACATTTCATGGTGGTGCAGTGATGTGGCTCCAACTCAGCTCCTTGTCAACGGAAAACCAAAGTGGTTCTTTGGGAGAAAGTGATTAAAACCATCTAAGCAGTAGAAACACAAACTTCTGTTTCTTTTGGTAAAAAGCAGTATGATTGGGTAGTCCTCTAGGGGCCTCTTGAGTGCAGAACTGTGAGCAGACTTTGGCATGTAAACCCCAGAGAGTTATGTGCTCCTGATTTTGCATTCAAGGCTTAAGTGAAAGATTTGCATATCATATTTGCCTTTCCTTTTTAAGATAAATTGCACATTTTTTTATGTATTTCCACAACTTTGATTTGTTTTTTCTTTTTAAGCTTAAAAGTCTTATAAAGACGACATCAAGGTAGCAGCCACAAAATGACAGAAACGACACAACACTAGAGAATAACCAACAACCAACATTTCTTAATTTCTGCTTAACAGCTTTGTTGACTCTGGACTTTGGGAAAACAGTGGACCAACAGCAACAACAAGATATATACACCCAAAATATTGAACCTATTCAAAATTATTCATGTTGTATTTGAAAATGAAATATAGAGATTCACTCTCTATAAGCTATAAGCTTCACAAACAAAATTAAAAAATGCTTCAAATTCATGGTGTATGTACTGAATCTATATATGTTAAGTTTTTGAATTGAACCACTGATATGATTTTACTTTTGAACAATATTCTAATTTATTGAGGATTACCTGTACAGTTTATCAAATAATTAATCACAGACTAAAATGAGTGTTACATTCAGAAATATTTACTTGGCACTGGAAGTGAAGCAGGAGGTGTTCCTAAAATAAAAGCCAACCCTTACCCTGAGGTTTTTAATTAGACTGCTAATGTGTGACTTAAATGAAAGTTTAGTCCCATTTCAACACATTTTCCCTCAGAAGTGAGTTTATGTTGTACTTTCCAGAAGTTGTTGGTGTATGTAAATATCCCTCCACTCTGAACTTGCTGTGAAGAAATTTACAAAACAGGATTGTAATGGGAAAGTTGGACAGAATTTCAAATTCTCGTTCACTGCTTTGGCACAATCCAAAGTTCAACTAAGGTTTATGTGAGCCTTCAGCAGTCTGAGTCACTCCAAACAGTAGGTATCATCCTGAGTTACTCCTTATTTAGAGCGTAATTCCCTTTTTGTTTTGCTTTCCCTCAGCTCAGCAGGGAAAAAGTAAGTCTAACATAAAACAAGGGAATGATGTGTCCAAGTCCTTAATACTCAACCTTTCTATCACGGGCACTCTCTGTTTGACCCACATATGAATGTGTTGTTGCATCAGACTGTTTTCTAAATCAAACATGCTGTGAGTCACATTTAGTATCACTGCAGGAACTGAAACCTTACTTGTGTCTTTTCACCACAAGACATTTTCCAGTTAGTCCAGTTAACGTTACTTATCTTGGAGAACTTGTTTTGAACAGATACTCAAAAATTTAACATGGAAACAGCACACTGATAATATCGAAAGTAAAATTTCAAAATTTTCAAAATTTGTGATTCTTTCCTGCTCATCCTATTGTGTAGATTTGTGGGGATTACCTTACAAAAAAACAATACATTCAGCTGTGGTTATGCAAAAATGAGCTTTACATATTATGAATAGAGCTGATTATTATATGCACATCTTTCCACTATTTCTGATCACCAGTGTTATGAAGATCAAAGAATTATTCTCTTACAAAATAAAGAATATAATATTCTTGTGTATGTCCCGAGTTCCTACGTTTAACCATGGTTGCATTGTTAAATCAAGAGATTCCACCTGTTAGCCTGTAGCATGTTTATGCTTACTGGTGCTGGGACTGATGTTCTCTGCGAGCTGTGGAGAAGCAGGCAAGGATGACTTGCTTGTGTTATGATGTGAGCTAAGAAAAGATGACATCGACCTGTCCTTCCATCCATCATGACGGGGATCGTAAGATCTATCTCCAACAAGATGAATGAGCTAGTGGTGCTAACCCCAGAGGGAGTACCAGAGGGCAGAGTAGCATCATGCTTTTCACAGACATGGCTTATGGAGCTAACACTGGACACAGACGCCACATTGAAAGCCTTTTTTCTTCTAGTTGCACCCTATACTTTCTTATAATGCTGCTGTGACTGAATTTGTCTTTGGGGATTAATGAAGTACATTATATTCTATTCCGTTCTAAATGCAAAAAAAATAAAATAAAATAATTAAAGAGCAGTAAAGATTACCATGACATGCAGTGTCTCTTCCCTTGGATAATACTGGACTGGTTTTCTTTTACCCATTGAAATTCGATTGAAATAAATACCTACAGTCACAGCTAATCCATTAGAATTCACCAGCAGCACACACCACTGTGGAACCCTTAAGGCTAGGCCCCAGCTGCCCTGGTGGAGCAGCTCTGTGTCCGACAGTAAGGACTGTATCAGTGCAGGACCGCTCTCCCTGAATGTGCATTACTCTATGAATCTTAAGCAAGGCACTGTTGAATGTGGGTCTGCGTACTCAGCAAACCCTCTGAATAAATACAGCTTAAAATAGAGAAAGGAAGACATGTGACGGAGGTCATGAGACAGCCTTCATGATCTTGCGGGTCCCACATTATGCGCTCATGCCTGCCGAGACACCGTGGCAGCCCATTAAATACAATTTAATATAAAGAAAGAAACGGTATTTCAGGGGCATAAGCCAAGGCTTTGGCAGGAAGGGAACCGCATTTCACAGAGTGCCGTGCAACTTTGTCAGGTAAACGTGACTGTTAGGGACAAGCGAAGATTGATGGCATCTTCTTTCCCCTTGGCTCAGCAGTCTTTGATTTCCACAGCACAGCCGAGGAAGGAGGGGAGCGGCAACGGAGGTGGAATGATAGATAGGAATTTATGTCATTTATATCCCTAGGTCAGTCCATCACATAAGTGAGCAAGGGAGCGAAAGAGGGGGAGAAAAAGAGGATGGGAAACAGGAAGTGTCTGCGGTTTTAGCTACCTCTTGTGATGTTTGTGCAGCCTGTATTCAGACATTTCTATGGGCATTTAGTGGAGTAATTTATGCAAGCGCAATTAGCATCTGGATGTTTTTGTTGATTCTTTCTGAGCCCTTGAAGCAGAGCTGTGTACTGCTTTCCACTTTCTGAATACTGCTGCCTTGAAATTTTTACATTAACATGGAGGCAGTACATGATGATTCGGAATTACAGAGGTGCTTTTCCATCAAATTGCTTCTGCTGGGACATTGATTAATAAAAGCCTTCAAGGATTCAAGGCATGATTCAATCACAGGGTTTTGGATAATAATAATAAAAAAGCAGGGACATGGTGGCCATTGGAAAACATCAGTGCACATTGCATTTCATTATGTGCTCTGTTGGCCTCCACTCGAGGGCTTTTACTGGTAATTCTTTCTTAGAAGGGAAGTATATATACATATTATTTTTTGTACCACAGAAATTACAAAGAAGTTAGAGCTCCTGTATGCTATGGTGTTTGTAAAGTCGTGACTTGTCTTTATATGTCACTCTATTCTTTGACAAATAAAATGTTGTATGTAGTCTGATATTGTTTTTATTTTTAAGTTATCTATTTTTTTAGCTTTTATGCCTTAAAGTTGATAGGAGAGTGGACAGTGGATAGAGCAGGAAACAGGGTGAGAATGGTGTGTGACATGAAGGAAAGAGGCCACTGGCTGGACTCGAACCCATGCCACCTGCACAAGGGTGAACCTCATGGAGCATGACCTAAATCACTAGGCCATCTGCGCTTCTGTTATTTTTTCTATCCAAAATGAAAGGCACCAGTGGCGTTTTCTCCTGGAGGCCAAGGGAAGCCATGCTTCCTCACTTTTTTCAGACTGTAGCTGTGTTTTAATGAAAATACTCCTTTATAACAGTTTCGATAATTCTTCCGTGTTTCGTCACTGTCATCTCCTCCTTATTTCTCTCCTCAACTTATTGAGCATTTTACGATGTGTAAAACAGCGCCCTCCTAAATGTTATTCTGTGAATAAGTGGTGAAATTATGATACTGCACACTGTTGCCTGCAAGGAAGCCAAGCTGAGTTGGCGTCCCTTGGTAAAAAAAACAAGTATGATTAACTAATCAGATGAGGCTGCGGTCATGACACTGCTCACCTATGATTGGCCAAGACCGTGTCAAGGGAAGCCACCCTGTCTTTGGCCTCAAACCAATCAAATGACAGAATCATCATCATCAAGCCACTGAATGAAATCAGCGAGATTAGCACATTAGCAGTGTGCATGAAGCGGCAGGTTGTACGTTTGAGTGGGCGGTTGAGTAAATAAATAAGACATTTGAGCTAAGTCAAGAGGACAATGTACACGTGTGAATGAGTGAGTGAGGGTGGGAGAGTGAAAGGGCGTGTGTCTGTGTTCAAAGTAAGTAAAATGAGCGCTCTCTGGGCGCTCTAACAGGTCGTTCCATTACATGAAAAAGCGATATACAAGCTGCAACAAAGTATTTTATGTACCCCACTCCCTAAAAATCATACAGATTAGAGGCTTTGTCTCACTTTGCTTCCTCAAAAAAAATCCCCACGCCACACCACTGGAAGGCACTAGAAATACATTGATAAAAACATTTTTTAAAAAAATCAATAACAGGTACAGTCACCATTTTACCAGAGCCATGAGTTCTTCTGCAAATTTGTGTTTCAGCATAATGCTTACTACTAGACACTATTTCTTAAGTGTCTTTCTCAATGACTTGTATCCAGGTAGCGCACTATGCCACACGACCCAGCTTCCATGATGTCTCCATAGCTCTTCCTGTGCAGTCTGCAGATCCCTAGAAGTCACAGAACTAGATTTAGAGACTGGCATGCAGAGCCCCTTCAACCAATTTCAACTGGCTTTACGGAAGGCCTTCCACCCATTCTGCCAACACTCAGCCACCAGGTTAGCATTCTTGACTTTCTTCCATTCCTGAGATCCCTTCACAGTTAGCTCCAGTGGCACCACCTGCTTGCTTGACGTCAAGACCATGTCTAGCTGTTTTGTTGCTGCAGTGACATCAGGGAATTTCAGCTGTGTTCCAAGGTCAATGAGGATGTGTTCTAAAGATTCCCTTTTCTTGCAGGTGAGTGTACCAGCTCCAGGTGAACAGGTTGGCAGGGCTTGGTCAGAAATCACACAGTGACTGGACTACAAACTTGAAATGGTGTCGCTCCATCCTCCTGGCTCTGTCCTGGTGATCTTACGGCCAGTGAAGGCTCTCACTTGGTCCACACCCCCTGCTTGGACATGCCCACCATTCTATTCAAGTACTCAAATGATCTCATTAGTTACTGTAAATACAATTTTACAAATTACATTTTACCTGGCAGACACTTTTGCATAACCTCTTAAGAATCAGGTTCCACATATGTGAACATAACATTTCTGCCTCTCAGACCCATGATACTTTGTTTTTAAAAACTCTGACCTATTAGCCACATTTAGGGACGCTGCTAACATCATCTTTTGGTAAAATCACAACATTACATTCATTTTTGTGAAAACAAAAAAACAAAACAAAAAACAAAACAAAAACAAAGGTATTTAAGTACAATAACACTACTAACAACTAATAGAGAACTTATAAGACAAAAAATCTAACTTCCTGTACAAAAAACAAGTTTAGTTATTATACTTATTAGGTCGTACTTATCGCAAATAGCAAGGTTAATTAAAAATTGCACACCAGACAAAAGCTTGGGGTCTTAAGAGGTAAAAGTGGTGTACAAAGTTGAGCAGTTGGGGGGTATGGTACCTTGCTCAAGGGCACCTCGACAGTACTAAGGAAATCATACTTACAGCTATCAGCCAAATTCCCATTCTTGGTCCATGCCAGGAGTTGAACCAGCGACCCTCCAGTCACAAACCCAAGTCCCTTTGAGCTGAGCTACTGCCATTCACATGAATGCACAAAACACATGATGTGTTGTAAAAATACAAACTAAACTTGAGGAATCTAAACTTTCATGTGTTCATTCAAAGTGTTTTCAATTAGTTGATGTCATTTCACAATAAAAATTTACTCTCACAATGATATTATTCACAGAATTTTTACTCATGTCTAAAATCTTTCAAATATGAAATATGCAGAAAAAAATATGTCTCTTGTGAATTTGTCATAACAAATTCTGCAATTTATCAAATGAAGCCACATCATCAATTACTGTCTAAAAAGGTCCATTATTTGATGTAATTTTTATCACTTGTTCCGTCATTGTCAACACTGACTGCTGTATTGCCTTGGCAACGACTACAGGCACACACACACTCTCTTTTTTCCCACTTTTAAACCTCCTCAATTTCAACATTTTCCTTCAAAATGATCACCCCGATCCAGCCCTTGAAGCTCCTTCTCTCCAAAGTTGAGAGAAATATCTCTCAAATGCATTTTTGTCTCCCCCTTAGCCTTGTTCATACATTCCCTTTTCTCTCTTGCTCTCACTCTCTCCCTTCGTGCCTATGAACCTGCTCGACTTCCTCTGTTGAGTGACATGCCTTTCAATCTTTGATGGGTTTTCTTTGCTTCCCGTCTTTTTTTTTTTTTTTTTTTACATCTTTACTCCTCACACACACAGACACAGACATACTCACACACACAGATTTTGTGTCTTACAGCTGCAATTTTACACCCTACTGTAGCACGAAATTCCCTCCATGCTGTTACCCATCCATCCCATTCGTAGAGCAAACACAGGATGTGTGCACCACCCTTCTAGTTAATTGTCCATTCCCCCTACGGTTTGTTCACACAGATTTGCAGTTAATTTTGAGGAAACACAGGTTTAAATTTGCACAGGCAAACAATTACCTCATTACCACACAACATTACAGCAACATGTTAAATGACCTGTCATTTGTATCTGTGCTGCCAAACCCTATGTTTCGAGGGCCAGGGTAATTCTATGTAAGCCCTTCAACTGGATCGTGCTGAGGAGAAAACCCATGAGCCATTCCTGCACGTGCTCATCCACAAGACACATTACTCATCTCACCCAAAGACTTTAGGCATCAAGCATTCCCCATAAGTGAACATTTTTTTTCATATGCAAATGCCCTGCTTCTAATCCTCTATTATTCTGAATTTGCATGCTGTTCTGAAAATGCGTCAACCCCCCCACCTGCCTTTCATCATACAAAACAAAGGTGTTTACACGATTGAGTGCAGCAACTGCTGCAAGATATTTGAGGCTCTGCAGAGATGCAGATTAGACACCAGTAAATTTCCTTGGTGCCTAATCCATTTTCCATGCATATTCACTCTGAGCCATGTCTTTCATGAATCAGAATAAAATGTCATGCCATGATGAGGCCCATGCAGACTCCTGTAATTGCTCTGAGAAGGACAAATGTCCATGAAAGAAAACATCCAGCTATTGAATTAACGAGTATAAGAATAATGAATGGACATGGCATGTCCAAAACATAATAGGTATTTAGCGTCACTGGACATTAATTTAAACTCATCAAACTATTCACACATGCCTGTGCTGCAGTCACATCCTACATGCACTGTGAGAAGAGTCAAATAGGGCACAATGTACCATAATAAAACACAGATTTAATTGAATTGTTATGTCCCTTTACAGGAATATCATCCATTTTCCACTGTTACAATAATTGTTGTTTTTATGACAAACTGTTCTTCCACCAACGTTGTATTTTTTAAAGCTAAAAAACTTCCAAACCACATCTCTCATCAGCTTGTGGAGAACATCAGGCCTAGCACTGATTAGCACTGATGTGCTACAGGCTGCTGATAGCTGGTTTCGTGTGTAAACAATGCGACCATGGTTACACAGGAACAAAAATAGAGAAAAACACCACTGCAGACCTAACCAACAAAGGCGCCGTAGAAAAATAATTAGACGCTCCAAATACAAAGAGAACTAAAAAGAGGAAAAAAAGTTTGAAAAAAAGAAAAATGAAAAGGTAGCTGTTGAGACTAGTGTCCATCTGCGTGGTGCTTAAATTTGTGGTTAATAAATATAATATAATATGTAAATGTTAAAACACAACCCCCCTCATGTCAAGTGTTACCCTTTCAATTGTTCAGAGAGGAGAACAAATAACAGCAAAAACACGCCAGATGCGATGAACATGAATGAAATAGATAGATGGATAGAAATAGAAATAGAGATAGAAAATACTTTATTTATCCCCAAGGGGAAATTCAGGAGTCACAGCAGCATTCAATAAAACAAAAGTAAGAAAGTGTATTGAAAGTGCAAAAAGGTCCACAAGAAAATAAATGACGACATACCGTCCACCACTCTCCAGCCCAGCCAGTCTCCACCTCCAAAGGGTCCAGGACTGAGCCTCCCCAGCAGTCTGTTCAGTCTCTGTCTCCTGGATCCTGTCTGCCCACAGCAGGCAAAGCCCCTCCAATGTGGGGCCGGCGTCCGATGTCAGCTCCGTCAGCCACGTATACAGCACAATGCCGCTGGGCTAGCACGGCGAGCTCGTCCATCCCACTGGAGATAGATCCCACGTTCTCAACAACGATGGATGGAAGGACAGGTCCACGTCGTCACCTCCCAGCTCACACCCGAGAACCAGCAAGTCGTCCTCACCTTCTCCTCCTCACCTCGAGGGAAATCATCAAGCCTTACACTAGTTAGCATTGACATGCTACAGGCTACTAAAGGCTAATTTCACATGTAAACAATGCAGCCATGGTTACATGTAGGATCTCCAGACAAACACAGAAGAAAAATAGTAAAAATATCGCTGAAGCCACAAAAAGTTTAGTGTCCATGACCAACATTGGACCATAGAAAATGATGATCCACTCCAAATACAAGGATTACGAAAAAGAGACGAAAAAAATTACAAGAAACGGACAAAGACGAGAGAGCTACTGCAACAGGCAGCTACTTGGGCAGCACCTAGCAACGGAAAGAGAAGAGAGAAGAAGAGAGACTTATCAATGGAGGGAACTATCAATACGGTCTCACGACTCCAGCTGTCTGTCAGTCGTACAGCTTGTCCGACTGAACACGCAATGAAGTCGCACTGCAGATGTACCTGGTGTATTTAAGGCTGATGCTCTGGAGCCTTTTTGGTATATCTCCAGCCATTCGACCAAAGCAAAGTCACCGTCCGTGTTACTATTGCCTTTTTTGTTGCTTGGTTGTGACAGGTACCGTTTAGAGACAAGGCAGATGGTGGATCAACATCCTCTGTCTGAGCAGCTGATCAAAAGAGTTGTGTACCACAGTATAGGTGTGAAGGTGTGTGACATGCTTAAGACGTGAAGCCTGGCATCCATGTTGTTTATGCTACAAAGGTCCTGTGCTACCCAGTTGGCTGTAGACTCTATATTTCTTCTCAGTTGAAGTGTGTATGCATTTGTAAGCCTTTGTGTGTGAGTGAAAGCACTCTTAATTATCATAATGTGCTGATTGATTGGTCCAAATTACTCTTCACTTCAATTCTACTGGTGACACATCCAGATTTGATGAGGCATTTAACGTCCCTTCACAACTTGTGTATTTATCGTGCAAGTTTTACATTCTGCTTGTGTCCAACAGTTTAAACTCTCAATTGTCTTGTTGCTAATCACTGAAATAACTATGATGCAAAACAGAAAGATCTGATTATGTTTTACTGAAAAAGACATATCTGCTGCTTTGTTTTTATTCTCCTTATATCCTCTGCAGCAGGTGTGGCCTGCGCATTTGCTGCAGCTTTAGAAAGCTGAAAAGAGAAAACTTGACAGAAAGAGAATATACACTGTGCTGGTTTTGTCATCCTTCTCGTTCCACTCTTCTGACTGGGATGAGGAAGGGACGGGGTAACAAAGGGGGATATCTTTGGAATATCTGTTTAACATCCTAATTGGAAATGACAGGCACAGTGGCGCGTTCAACCCTGCAGGGGAGATCAAAGAGTTGGAGCTCCGTGAGACAGAGCAGTATGGATCGGAACCAAACCGATCCCCTCTCGCCTCGGCTAATTAACACCTGGCTTCTTCTAATTAACAAAATCCACTGGCATCCCAGAAACAGTGCAAAAGACAGGAGAAAAAAGGACACAGTATAAGATTTACAACCCTGTGTTGGACCTGAGATATGTCTCCAGAGGCTCTACCTGTCTGATAGAGCAACTGTAGGAACAGGTGTTCCCCTCCCCTGCTGTACCACACAGAGCGATATTGGAACTGAAGTTGCATGCTTGGAGTTTTCAGCCAAATACTCTTCGTTAAGTGGTCCCAGTGGTGTTTTTTATGTTTCTTTACCCAATGTTTGTGATGGTGGGAATGAAAATAATTGCACCAGTTTCAGCATCTCCTGACTTGAAAGCTAACTTTATCAAAACATGTTTCTACTTCTTGACTTGTCAGCAAAGTTCAGAGAACGTCAAACTGTCAGAAGATCAAGAAATGACAGCTGGTTTTTGTTACTGTTGTGTTAAATAAAAAAAGAAAAAGAAAAAGGATTTCTTCTTTCAAAATGCATTCAACATGAATCTACCTGCTGTTAAGTTTACATTGATAGTCCAAAGCCGCGCAACAAAAAGCCTTAAGGCTGAGCAAGAGACAGAACGCAGCAGCAAAACATCCTCTGTTCAGCTGCCTTGGCAACCAGAAAGCAGTAATTATATTAAATGATACATCCTAGCAGGGTGCTTTCTGCTGGAGCAGATACATTTTATCACCTCTGAAAAATCCTTATTCTACCAACAAGTGCTTGAATATACCAGTTTAATTTGAATTTAAGAAAAAAAAAATGTATAGAAATGATTCATTCTAATGGGATGACCTAAACATAACCCAATACTATGTGCTGTAGACACACAGAGACACAGTTATTTACACTAGTACAGAAAAGAACAAGAAAAATATGACCTGAAGAGGAAGGAAGGAAGCTTCTGTGCAAGCCTTAGAGCAGACGAGTTACCTGGTAATAAATGTGCGTCACAGTGCGCTCTCAATGAGATGAACCAAGGGAACCTTGCTGTCATGTGAGATGTGATAACAACATGGCCTTTCTAAATCGGAGGATATCAGCAGGTCATACAAGGTTGCAGTCTTCATTACTTTTATACATTTATTTATTTTTGTACTTTTTTTTATTTTTACCAATTGATTTTAACAAGTTCTTCATTTGACAAGGCTAATAGTCAATCATACACTTGGATTTTGGAGTGGCCAATTATATGTCAGTGACACCTATACCTAGAATTACATGCACACTGTTGTGATGCTTATAAGAAAGGTAAGATATTTACGAACAGTTACATAGAGCTACAGTTTGAAACGTGACAATGTGCAAACTCCGTCAGTTTGTAGCCGGCTATATTTAGCGCTATAAAAACCCTGTTGCTCTGAGACATGGCAGTCTACCAAGCAGAGCTAATGTAACCTCACCTTTTTAACCTTTAGCTTGGGCTGTATCACTCTCACGTTTAGCTTTCTTCTGCTCTTCTGTCCTCTTTCTGTCTGACAGTTAAACTCCAGTGTCCACCATCACTACAAAATTAGTCATAGAAATTGTTCTCAACAGAGGAAAAAACACAGATTTTGCTTCTCACTATTAAACTTTGTCAGCTGGTGTAGTATTGTAGTAGAGACTGAGACATGACGTAAATTAATTCGGTCCTGTCCGGCAGGACTCCATCGGGAAGCTATGAATTAGCATCAGGGAATAACTTATATGGTGATAATAATCTCAATCTAATTTGTGGATCACTTTAAGGTATATATCTAGAAGAGAGAGCAAGATCACCTAGGAAGTCGTCACAGTCCCTTTAAAATTTTAAGAATGGTTCAAAAATTGCACAAATTTATGTTTTGCTCTGTTGGATCTTGTATGTTGTTTTTGTAAAAATACCTAAACTTTAGTCTACCAGTTAACACCTTCGTGTCTGGTCAGTGTTCTGCAGTCAAAGGACCACAAGTGTTGCATCAGCAGAAAGGGTGAAAACAAAAGAATTTAAAATGAAGAATTATTGAATTTCTGCTATCCTTATTTCCAATCCAGGCAGTTTCTCAATGAAGAAACTGAGCTAAATGGGCTTCAATGTGAATAATACACTAATGATTTGGAAGTAAGTTCCTCATATAACTTAACTTTAAAAACAACAACAACATCAACAACAAAAAACATACTGTGCCTTTAATGTAGTTCCTTTCAAGTCAAAACTTCCTGGGATAACAACAGCACCCTTCCACCTGTTGGCTAAATCTGACGCTCCTACAAATGATTAAGTTGGACTTACCTTTCAGACGGTGTGCCCACAAAAAATAGACTGAGAAAAGTCTGTATTATCCCTCACACCTCAGGAAGTGAAAGGAAAGTCACTCTGTTGGCTGATTACAGACTCTAATTAAGACACTGATCCAATAATTACTGGGCTGCAGGTATCTTCTGAACAGAATACATCATCTTTTTTTTTCTCTGCGGCCTCTTTTTATCCTTTTCTAAAAAGCAAAGAGAGACACATTTTCACCGACACTGGACTAAGATACTTAACACAGGTTATCAACTTTGAAAACAGCTCTCCATTTTCCTGTCTCATGGCAAGATTATGCAATTTTGTCTGAGTCACTGTTTCGGTCAGGAGCTTTCATCTGTCCTTCCATCCCCGGTCGATCTGTTGAGCTGTTTGTTTGTCTGTCTCAGCCTCGTCAGCTTCATTCTCTCGCTAATCCTGCTTTGTCTCCCTCTTTCTATTCTTCACCTGACTCCTTCCTTTCTCTGCAGTGTCTCAGAGCAACCTGGATCAGCTTCTAGGACTACCTGCGAAGCCTTTTCTTCAAGTTTAGTTCAGTATATAACTGCAGAGTTCTCCCCTGTCCAAGATTTCAAATAATTTTCCGGACACCGTTGCAGGGCCAGAACTTTATGCATCATCTCTCAGCTTAGTTGGAGCATGTAATATGATGTGGTTGGACAAAATCTTACCCATAAGACAGTTCTCTGAGAGAAGCTTTCTGAGCTTTAGGAGAGAATATAACACAGCTTAAAGGTGTAGAGGCTAAAGTGAAAGCTTTTTGTATTATTAAAGTTTGTGCCCGCTGTGGGGTGGAAGTGTTAACCTTAAATCAACTCAACATTGTGTAACACACCTTTTGTAGAAAATGCAGCAAAAAGTGCTTCACGTAAGAACAAATACATTAAGACAAGAAGAAAAATTCTCGGTAATAAAGGACTGGAAGAGACAGGAGACTGCTGAGAAATCAATAAATGAAAAACAATAAAATGTTAAACTATACTGTTGCACATAGGGATGCATACCTTTCCATTTCAAATAGTTTTGTACTGATGCCCGGTACCTGGCAATAGGTACTGGTGCTCAACTGTACCAATTTTCTGTACTTTTGTTTACATGGTTACAAAAACATTTTTTTTAATAATTAAATGTATATCTTTTAAAAAAAAATTTTTTTTTAACATATTTATTCTTCAATATACTCTATAACCCTGCAATGCTGTATTCATGTCCAGTATGGAAAATCTCCTGCTCTTCCACTCCCTCACAGTTGTATTTAGGTACCTTGACATGGTATCTTTTGATTTTACGTGAATCAGTACCCGGTACTTTCGACAGAATTCGGCCAGTATTTATAAAAGTACCTAATTCAGTACCCATCCCTAATTGCACGTGCATTAAATTTGCCGTTTATTTTATTTAAACTGTGCCAAAAGTCGGCGCGCACTAAGACATGAGGCTTCTGCCCTTTTTCTTTATTTTGAAATTTGTCTGAGGTGAACAACCATTTTTTTTCCAGATGAGTCCAAAAGTCTTTTAGTGTACAGTGCTAAAACTCTGCTCAGTGGCTGCTTGAGGTTTTGTCTGTTGCTTTCTTAACAGCACAGTACATTGAGCTGAGCCACATTGGGCAGACTTTATAAAAATGGGATTTATTTCAAACATTAAAATGTATGAATAATGCCATTTTTATTATTATTATTATTATTATTATTATTATTATTATTATTATTATTAATATTATCATTATTATTATTATTATTATTATTATTATTATTATTGTTATTATTGAAGTGAAAAAACTGTCAGAGTCAGTGGCATCCTTTGAATGTCCCGTTTTGAATGGATAGTATTTTTTTGTTCAGTCACCGTACAAGAACATATTTCACTGTGCAGACACTTTAACAAACAACAGCTGCATATTCTGTACATTGAGTGTTGACAGAGCAGGCCATGCTTTGTTTGTACTGTACAGTGTGCGTGAGCAGCTGACTATTTATTCTCCAATAGTCTTAGTTTGTCTTGTGATGAGAAGCAGGTCATGGGGAAGCTGGGGGTGATATTGTCAGGGATTTTTTTATTCTATTTTTTTTTTTTTTAAGTAAAAGAAAAAAAAAAAAGATAATCACAAATTGAAGTGCTTATCCTGCAAAATTTGGTATTTGTGTTTGATTTTAGTGTTTGTCCTTCACTTAATGTCTAAAATCAAATTCAGTTTTTGTGTTCATAAGTGTTTACTCTCATTAGAACATGCAGTAAATAGAAAATAAATCCCTAAAAATGAAAGTTTAAAGTATTTCAGAAAAAGAAACACTCACTCACAGGGCATTTTCTGACTGTTTTCTTGTCAAAATAAGCAAATAAGTCTAGGCAGAAATTTTGAGGCTCAGATGTTAAAGGGTTAACCCTCCTCTGCTGGGGCAACTAGACTTCTCTGCAAAGATGTAAGTGGGCAGCAGATGGACAGTGGAGTGATTAAACTCGACAAGAGGAGGTAGATTTAGTGCCTGAAATGTTCCCAAAGCGTTTATCCAACACTTCTTCATTTCTTGTTTTATATTTAATGTATCCGTGAAAACTAGCAAGCGTGCAGCCTGTTTGCAGTAACTGAAGTCAAAGGAAAAAAATCAGAGAAAAAAAAAATGAAGCAAAAAACTGAAAATAACAGGGGGTTGGGGAGTTGGCTATAGTTGAGAGTAAACACTTTCTGACAGGCAATATGTTGCTCTTGTTGAATTTCCACTTGGATGAATGTGTGCAACCCAGATGATAACATTACTAAACTTTCCAGGGAGGTGACAGGGTCTCATCCAGAGGCAGATCGGCTTTTAATCTGGGTCAGAAGTAATTTCTCTGGTTGTTGACACTACTTGTTTCAGATAAACAGACATCGCCACCTCTGTCCTACCCTGAGGACTGTGTCCAGTGCACTCACACACAGGAGAAGCCCTGTCTCCAGCACAGAATCTGCAGTGTCCTGTACATCATGATGCTACGTATGTGGAGCTCTTTTATTTTCTCAGTGTGCCTGATGGTAGCGTTGGTTTGTTGGCACTATACATACCAGCTCTTTGCAAATGTAGTCATCCTCCAGGTGGCTTCTTCCTGAACTCTGCTGGTGGTACTGTGGCTGTGTGTCCCCTTGGTGACACGGCTTTGTCAAGGCGTGAGGTTGGTGAGTGCAAACTCAAATAAAGGAAATCCCCCAACACCAGCGACAACAGAGAAGACGTGAAAACCCCATCATGGCTAAGGAAGTACCAAAGGTGTGTGTTAGAGGTCGTTTCATGCAGCCCTATCCTGAGATGTCAGTGTGATGGTTTATTTTTTTGTATTTTTAGAGGAAACTGTATCACATAAAATGCAGTTAAAGCAACAGCATTCACAGCAGTTGCTTTTTTTGTTTAATACAGCAGAGAACAACAGCTTTGTGCAACAGTAAGGCATATGACTGGTCTCATTATGCCAACCTTATTTATCTATTCCTTAAGTTAAAACCCCTCTCAGCAGCACTATACACCAGCTACAGTTTCAAAACTAACTCTTCTGGTTATCCACTAACAAATTAATAAATAAAATACCAGGGACTGTTTTATCGCTAACCATATTTTTGTTCCCCTTATGCACCAATTTCCTCATTTTACTCTTTCTGGATAATGCCCCCTATTAGATATTTTTCCAAGCTCGCAGCAGGGGTTCCATTCCAACAGTCATGCATACCGGTTTTGACATTATAACAACTTGTGTGATATATTTCCTGTAAATGTCAACAGTGCCTAAGTAAAATATTGTTTGAATTTGAGGAATGTAAATTTCTAACAATGATGGGTCAGATGATATGAGATCCAAACTTTTGGCCTTAACAGATTATGAACTGTAGAGGTTTGGAGTCAAGATGAAAGTTCAGTTGCTAATCCCATATCTGACAAATACTCATTGACTCACTATTACCTAATGTTTTGGTGTACCTTTATTTGATATTATGTCAAGGTTGACTGATGATGCAGTGATAACAGGGCAGTTTAGCAAGTGTTTTGCCAACCAGGAGGGCACTTTAAAACGTTTTTTGGCTCCCAAGTGGGCACTTTAGCCAGGTTTTGGCCACCCAAGAGGATCGTTTATCACATTTTAATCAACTAAGGGGCAGTTTAGTGTGTTTTGCCAACCAGGAGGCCACTTTGGCCAAGTTTTGCCACCCAAGTCGGCAGTTAATCATGTTTACACCAACTAGGGGGCAGTTAAGTGTGTTTTACTTTGTCATCAATTGGGCCAGGAGCTCCCAGCCCTGCAGTTTTACAAAAAAAGCAGAAAAAAATATAAATACGTTTTATGTATTTATTTATTTATTTATTTATTTATTTATTTATTTATTTATTTTTAATTAATTCAGAATTACAGTTCATTACCTATGTTCCTTAAAAGAAGATAAAATGTTTTGTATGGTATTGATTTTTTTTTAAATTAATTTTTTACCTCTGAGAGAAATCATAGAGTTTTTCCCCGAAAAGATGCTGATCATTTCTCGGTTTACTTTATTATCGTTTTTTTTTTTTTTTTTTTTATATATTCGCCTTCTCCCCCAGTCAACAAAATTAGGTGATCATTAATGTCTAAGGTCCTGATCTTTTTTTTAAAAACTATTTATCTTTTTTTAATCTACATTACTGCATTACTTGATTATTTTTATTTGATCAAAAAAAAAAAAAAAAAAAACCTTCTCATTTGTTTATACTTCATTTTAGCTACTTTTAAAGGCTAATTTTAAAGTCATTTAAACCTTCTGTTAAACTTGTAGTTGGACTTAAAAGCCAATGTTTTTCAAGAAAGAGCCACTTGAAATAAAAAGGCCATCCTGAAAGACCCCTTGCATGTAGAGTTTAGACTTCTGCCAACACGGTGGAGGTTCACATATGTCTAATAAATGTGTTTAGCACTGTGCATATAGAAAAACTAATCCATGGTCATAACATCACGAGGCTTTTATTTGTAAGAGTCAACAAAAAAGGAAAAGCATTCTTGGCAGAGATTGGTGTTGGTTGGTGTAGAGATGAGACGACTTTCTGATTCTAGCTAATATTCACTTTGGTTTGTTTTTGCTTATTTTAATGCTGCAAATCTTAAAAGAGAGAAGAACTAAATGGTGCGTGCAAAACTGGGAGGGGGTAGACTCTTTGGATCTTGGTATGAGTCGCCTGTTGAAGCTCTTTGAAAACAGTAAGCCAAGTATCAGAGATTGTTAAACTACTAATCTGCTCATTATTATGCCATCATTGTAAGCTGACTCTACTGTACTTATTTATTTGATGAAAGAAAAGAGCCCGATATGTGGCCAGCACAGTGAAGCCTGCCATTGTGTTATTAATGAGTGGGTAACTTCAAACAGACTAATACATCAAAGACAGCAGGGGACTGTAAGATAATAAAAATCAGGAGAATTACACAACAGTGGCTAATGCCACCAGCAGAGTGTTCGATAAATGGGTCTATTTAATATCCCGGAGAGGGTGTTATGAAGTCTGATCTATTGTACTGCTGGTTTCTAGTGTTGCTCATCGAGCAGCATTATTGCCTGGGTAAATTTAGTGATACAAGGATGGCTCACGAAACCCATCCACAGACAGCTAGGTGTAGTGTTTGTTCTCTCTGTGAGCCTCTGTGAGGAAAATCTGATCCATTCACAGTAGAGCAGCAACCACAGGGATAGAAGTATCTCTATCAGAAAGGATAAATGTGGAAATGATTTGCCCTGGCTTCAAAAAAGGGGTGCAAAACTTGCATGAATTTTTAAATATATCACACATATTGAGCCTTTTAAAGCCAGGCTGTCCAGAACAGAGCCTCTCTGTTTGATAACCGAAGTTTTAGCTGTGCAGCTGTTTTAAAAGGTGAAGTAATGTGAGCAGAAATCTACTTGTTACTGACTCATTTCCTTAGAAGTTGCGGGCCTTGATGTAAACAAAAGCTTCACCAAAAATAACATGCCACAAACTTTTCAAAGACCTACGTGTTTTTTGAAGTTTAGATCTATTTCCTGCAAAGAGCCCGTACATTTTTAGAGAACAGAGCTTTTTGATGGCTTGGGAGAAGAGAGAAGAGCACTCTGGAGCTTTGTTGGCAAAGACAGATCTGGGACGATAGAGGATTGCAGTTCCTTTGTGCCCTTGAAGATGACCATGTATGAGTTACAGACTGCTGCCTGGAGGCTGAAAGAAGAGATAAGATGCCCTCTGTTGCTTTAACTACAATCATTTTTATTTAATTTTTAAGCATCAGTCAAAAGGAGTGTCTCTTAGCGTTGAATGCTTGACATGTATCATTTACACATGAATAAAATCTGATCCATTTCACATGCTGCCAGTGCTTCTACACCGAAGGGGGAAGCTGCACCTAATGGCTTCAAAAGACCCAGTGACATACTCTCAATCATCTCTCAAAAGGGGGAGTGAAACATCTATTTAGGACACATCTAAATGCTCCACTCTTCCTTCCCTTGAAAGTCATTCACTGAATAATCTAAGACAACTGCCTGAGCTCTGCATGTGTATCAGGTCAGGGATGTGCATCTTCTTCATGGGCTTTTTCATGATTTTCTCCCATCTGGCCATTAGACCCCTGGCCAGCGTATTCCCTGCCCTGCAGAGACTAATGTGCCTTGATAAATTTAACCTATTATGAAGGTAAATTAGAGGCCTATTAAAGCTCAGCGCTGTGCTATTTGAGAGTGACTGGCTGAGAGTGAGATGTCTGGTTTACCCTGCCTGAAAGCTGTTTTCTATGCCTATCTTCTCCAAACAGAAAAAAAGAGGATAGAAAATATACTCTTTGACTAAATTAGATCGACCCCCACAATTGTCGGCTTTAAAAAAAAGAAAAAAAAAAAGTAGAAGTGCATTGACTGTGAGAAATAAGTGTAAAGCTTAGCATATTGTGAATGTTTATCATTAGATCTCTTTCCAGGGCTGGAGCTGAGTCGTTCAGCTCAATCATTATTCACATTGCCGTGTCATTTGTGAGGTTAATTCATTCATCTTCACACTTGGCTTTAGCCCAACATGTCTATAGTTATTGGCCCCGAGAGAAAAACAAGATTGCATGATAGTGTCTGCAGTAGAAATGAAACCCACTCTAAATAGAGCATGAAGAAGGACTTCCCCTTTTAAATGGTGTTTTGCTGCTATTCAGTGCTCAGTATTTATCACGTCACACTTCTGTGGCGCACACATCAAGAGCTGCAATATCTCCAACTGATACTTTTCCTTTGGGGAGAAAAAAACAACCAACAAATAAACATGCTTTAGCTTCAGTAGGAGAATAGTTACAACAGCATTGTTTAGTGTATTTTGCTAATTCTGTGGCTGTAAATGAATCTGTTTGTGCGTGGGAGGGCAGAGTGGCACAGCTCTGACTGTGTGTTTATGCAGATTAGTGGAGCTTTGGTAACCATGCTGTGCTGAAGCTGAAAACCAAAAGAATGAAGCAGTTTTTGTCTTATTTTCATGTATTCATTTGTTTGTTTTAGGGACCATAACCTTTGTTAAAGGGTTAGGGGAGTCATAATAGAGCCTCCCAAAATGGTAGACTTAAAAGATGATCCTGTAGCAGCTGTGAAATTCAGGGAGGGGGGAGTACAGGATATTTGGTGATGTAGTTTTCTGTGAACTAACTCAATGTAGCTTACGAAAAAGAGGTCAACAAAACATGTCTTTCTCACAAGGGACCAATACTATTATAGTTTCACAATTGACTGCCAGAATAGTTATTTTGATCAGATATAAAGAGGATCTAAAAACCTACTTTAATAATCCTTTAACCCCAAAAGGATCATTACAATTCAAGCCTTGATCTTCCTCAAAGCAAACTGAGTTGAACCTTTGAACACTGACGATTGTGTTGGAGTATTTTTTATCTTCTATTCATCAAATACAGGGCAGCAGTGGCTCAGTGTGTAAGGGCTTGGTTTAGTGTTCGGAGGGTCCCTGGTCAAGCCCTTGCGTGGACCAGGATTGGGAATTGGGCTGATAGCTGGGGAGGTGTTGGCTTACATTCTGGGGCACCATCAGGTGCCTTTGAGCAAGGCACTGTTCAGGTGTGTGCTGAGAATGCTGCACCATCAATCTAACTTCTCTTGTCAGAGCATGTTTCTGTAAAAGTGGTGTTTGTGCATGTGTGTGAAAATGGGTAATTCTTCAATTAAGGGTATGTTTCCAAGAAGAAAAATGATTTTTACAAAAACAAATTTGTATGGGGTTAGGTTGAAGAAGTTATGAAAGTGACTGTGTCTCAATGATGACATTTTAATACTTTTTCTGTATTAAAATTTCTTAAAATTCAAATGTACAAGATTTGCACTGTTTTGATGTGCTGGTAATGACGTGTGTGGTTAATGACAAATTTCGCTTTTTGCAGAAAATGTTGGTTAAGTTTTAGACTTGCTAACCTAACTGGTATACAAAATATGGGTAAATAAAGTGGTATTTCCTACTAATTAGTTAAAATAATCAAATAGGAGCTTATTTGGTAATGGCACCTTATAAACGTACTTTCACATCAGTGTGTATTAAAGATAAATTACTCACAAATGTGGGCATCAAAAACACACATTTGAACACTCAGAAAAGAAAAAAAAATCACAGTTATTTTTTTCATAGCTTTTCCAACCTAACTCTTACAAATACAGTATTATTTTTATTATTACTATTTTTTTTGTAAAAAAAACAACAAAACAAAACAAAACAAAAAAAAACATTTTTTTTCTTTGGGAAACTACCCTGGGGATGGAAAACTCCAATAATTGAAGAATGACCCATATATGGCATAATTCAGACTGTAAAAACAGAATGGGATTAATAAAGTATATTTTCTTCTTTTCTTATAACCTTTATATTCCAAGTTTTGATATGTATTGACTGAAGTCTTAACTAATACCATTAATTGCTGACAAGTGCAATAAACTTAAATAAATAAAAAACTGAATCAATAAATATGCAAATATATATATATCCTTTGAAACCACATGAAGTTTATTTGGAGTCAGTACATAACTTGCTTTTCTTCTGCTGCCACCCCGGCCTGTAAGGGTGAAGTGAAGCAACATAAACCCTTGGGTATTTGTTGAAACCAAAGAGTTATTAGTTACAAAGGGGAAAAAAAAGGCATGCAGTTAAACAAAAATTTAGGCTTAAGTAAAAAGAAACGGGGAATACTGCTCAAAGAAAAAATAAGTTTAAGAAAAGTAGACCCTTATCAGTGTGTAAATTCCTCTTTACAAATTACTCAAAATCCAAATACCCTTCTCAAATGACAACAAAGGAGAGGCTTCCCATCCTGATAGTTTTAACAAAGAGGTGAACAAGTTGAGCACAAGCATCTCACCTCACTGAACAATGTTTAGTCTTTTCTATTAAAAGAGTCTGAATAGAGTGTCTGCCCAATAGACTATATAAAACATGGCTTAGTCTCAACAATGTCACCTGTCTGTTCCCAAAACAGTGAAAACTCTATTCATGCTGGTTTACATGTTTATAAAAAGCCACTATCAGTACACATGCTAAGCTCCGTGGAAATGTCACATGTCATCTGCCTATTTGTCACCGTAGTTGTGTTGTTAAGTGTTAAACTGGTAAAAGACAAAAAGCCTCCTTATGTTATAAGCTACTGCTGATTATTCACCAACAGAATAATAAAATCTGCATTTTCCTCTTCTCCCTTTTTGGCCTTATATTCCAGCTATTTTAATATTCAGCACATTTTTCTAAACTGAGCAGCTGGCATAGATGTAGGGACTGAGGTATTACTGTTTCAGAATGTGAGAGCTGGTAGACTTGATGTGGGAGCAGAAAATGATGTGAAAATAGAAGAAAAATCCGAGCAATCAGGAGTGTGAATATTCTATACAAGTGAAAATTTCTTCATGCTAGATTGGAGTTTTGTTTAAGTTCTCATATCAAACTCTGCAAGATCTCCACGAATGGTCCATCTCACAATGGCTATTTGCAACGTTTAAATGTCTTTCTGTTTTTCTATTGCTTACAACATCAAACATTACTCTATCTATCTATCTATCTATCTATCTATCTATCTATCTATCTATCTATCTATCTATCTATCTATCTATCTATCTATCTCCTTACAACAGGTTACAGCGCCTTTCTCTGGGTGAGTTTCTGCTCTCTTGGACATGATTCTGTGACTTTTCTGCTTCTTTTATTTGTGCAAAGCTATGTATTCATACTTTTTTTTTCATTTATTTTTTCCCCAATAATTAATGATATCAAATTCTTTGACTGTAAATTAACTTGATATAGTTTTAATGACATCACCCATTTGCTTCTGTTGCAGACATTTGAAGCCATTTAGCAGCAGCCATATTGGAAAGATTCATAGGGTGGCCTTTAAGCCTCCTCAATAACAGCTACAGGAGGCCAGCCTCAGATGGAATCTTGAAAAAGCTGCGGTTTCCCATATTGGCTTCACTTCTCACAGCTGGAGGCACAATTTACAGAAAAATATACAGCTAAAATTTGTGACAATGGACCTGGATAATCTGGACCAGTTTTAATAAGTGTGAAGATAATCTTACACCAAAAGTCATATGATTGTATGATTGACAAAAAACTTGATAATTGGTTTATATGAACTTTAATGAGTAGTTAATTTTGATTGGCTGGCACAGGTTTCACATCTGGAAAACACTGCCACGTATGGGTTTGGCATGCTTCAAGCCACACTTTATTGGCGGATTTGCCGACATGTGGACCAAAGTATCTTTAGAAACTAAACAGGGGAGATATTTATGTTTGAAATACCTGGCAATGGGTGTACAAAGCTTTAAGCTCTGGTCTTCACCTCCCTTGCTGCCATATTGTTCTGGTATAGTTGGCTCTTCGTCAGTAATGCTTTTGTGTGCTTTAATCTGTATTTTTGGTGGATTTACCAGTCTCAATATCCGCCTCTCTTTTGATCCAATGCCTCCATACACCGAGCCCCAGCACCTCACCACTGGTGCCCAGCCTCTGATCTCCTGGATTTTTGCCTGCCAACTGCCACTCATCACCTTTTTCCGCCAGCGTCAGATATTTCATGACAACCTCGCCTTGGTCAACTCCATTCATCACCCTGCTTTCAATGAACTCCCTTTCTCATTTCCTTTTGTACGGTCTCTTATTCTGGATCCAATTCAACAACTCCATTACAAACATCACCAGGATCATGTGTATGTGGCTGTTTGTAGTTAGTAGAAACATGTCTGATATACTTCTACGCTTCATGGATGGAGTTGCAGTGCAGTGTGTTCTCTGTAGATGTATCCTCCACAGCTAGACTTTTTGATTGACTTTAGTGGGCTAGATCTACTATGAGGTCTTCCTCCCAGCCAAATACAGACAAAACCGTTGTGAACAATAACTCACTTAGCCTCTTGCTTTTGACTGAAAAGAGGGCAGAAAAAGCCCCAGAGCCCTTTCATAGAATTACTACCTCCCCTTCAATAAAGAGATTCTGATTTGAACTAGATAAATATTGTCAGAGGACCTCTGTGTCTCCCAAATTAAGGTAGGAGATTTGTCCTACAATTTGTATGCAACAAATTACAGATGCAGTGAAATCACACAGTATTAAAAACACTAATGTGCTTACAATGATTACAAGTGATCAGAGGTCCCAAAGTGATACAAATCTCATACAAATAGAGCTTAAATCTAAATTGTTGTGCTTATATGGAATTTAGAAGATAGTTTTACATACTTAAGAATTTATTTTTTAATTTGTGTTTGTATGTTAGTCGTAAGTGCTTGGCTAGAGTTTCGCCCCATAAGGGCAAGTCTGGGCGCTAACTTTAAGAGACTCTCCTGAGCTCACAGTTTAGACAGGTTGGCTCATAGGGCTCCAAAGGACTTCCAAACCATACAGTAGTTCTTATGCTGGTGTTACACTTTTTCTATGACTCAAGCAGCCAAATAGTTTGACAAAAAGGCTTCAAAAAAGTAAGGTAAGGCAAGCATTTATCAACTGATTGCTATCTGTTGCCTCACTGCTGGATGCCTCTGGGCCTGTGCTCCACCTCTCTGAAGTTGAACTTCACTAATGACGTAGACTGTTTACAGAGCTGTAGTCGAGGAGTATAGAAACACTTTATATATATTCCACAAGACTGACCTTTTAGTCCAAAAAAACATAAACAGATTTACTTTTCATTTAACCCCATTGAGAGCCAACAAATCAGTATGCAAAAATTCTGTTTTTAAGAAACACTATTAATTTGGCTGGATTTAACCCTCTGATGTGATTCAAAAGTCGTGTCCAAATGGTATTACTGGCATGTAAGTTGATTTTTGGTGAAGTAAAGTTGTGTTTCAGGCTGTCAACAGTTGAGTTTGGTAAGACATGCTGTGCTTGTTATAGGTCAGGGAGGAGAGGAAGAAAAAAAGGCGTGCGAGTGGAAATGGAAAGAGCAGTCAGACTTATTTGGGTTGGTTGAGAACCCAGGACGTGAGTTTATTGCCTCTCTTTCTCTATCTAGCTCTTCTGTTCTGCCTGTGTGTGTGTGTGTGTGTGTGTGTGTGTGTGTGTGTGTGTGTGTGTGTGTGTGTGTGTGTGTGTGTTCAGTTTTATCTTCTATGGAGCACGTTGAAATCAATGCATTCATTCAAAGTTGTCTTCAGTGTATCTGACTCGCATTATGAATAATAAAAAGATACATTTTAGAGTCCCAGAGGACGAGAGAAAAAGGAGCAGCAGGAATAATCCCAACTTGATAGGCTTGGATGTGGCTTTTTGATAAATGTATGACCTTGGTATTTAACTAAATTCTCTGAGGCAGTAAGAAAGGGTTGAATATTTTACAACCACGATTCAGAGTTCATTCGGGTCCTCACAGTAGGAAATTTAATGAGAAACCTGAGGTTTAATGTCTAGGTTTTTAATTTTATCCTTTTTGTCTCTGATGCAACAGAATGCAAGGGATTTCTTACTACACTGTCTGTGATGACTCTTAAACAAATCTCTCAAAGTTTAATTGACTTTCAGTCATTACATTGGTTGATAAGAATGATGCAAACTAGCATATATTGCAGTAATTATTGAGTAAATATAATGCAATGTAAGTATCACATCATGTGATTGACTTTGCTAATACAAACGATTGTGTCCTAACCAAGGTGATTATGATTTTATGTTTTCATATGACATTTTGTTTTCAATCTCAATTTAGTTTTAATTTGATTTTTTGAAGCGTTTTTTTTTTTTTCTAGCTCAGTATTAATTTTTTTGAAAACATTTACCTCAAGTTCATGTTTCATTAGTTTTTGTCTTTTTTAATATGGATAGTTGTTAGGAAACAGATATAAAAATGTCAGAAAAAGTATTGTGTAATAAAAACTCAAAACATCATATCATTTTCAAAGCTGCATTCACCAAGGACAGATTACCAAACCCTTCATATAAAACAATAAAATATGCCAACAAAAAGACAAAATCATAGCTATTTGTATGAGATAGAATGACAAAGAGGAAAATTAAAGATATTTTCTCCACAATTGTAGTTTGTTTTAGTTGTTCAAGTTTTATAACCCCACAATACAGTATAAGTTAGTAAGTGTTTTTTTTTTTTTGTAAAGCCTGTTTTTTATTTTATTTTGGTTGACTAGAAAAAAAAAAATCCCTCTTGTTTTTCTTATTTTGTTGGTATTTGTTACTGAAGCAATGAGGACTTTCTGGAGAAACTAGCATTAGCGCTGGGTCCGCTTCCAATGAGCACTTGAACCCCACTGTTGCGAGGACCAAGATGTGTCAGATCTTCTTTTGCACTACTTTTCTTTGTTCACGACAACTTTTCACTGGATATAAAGCGATAAGGTAAGGTATTAATCGGCAGTTACTTAGCGCTACTTCCTCAGTTTGTACCATAGTTTAGTAGCTGGTTATATTTACTGCTGCTCACAGCCTGGTGCTCTGAGACGTGTCTGTAACATTTGTGAATCCTGGTTATGTGCTACCGGTGCTTCTTTACCAACTCCAACCTCACCAAGCAGAGCTAACGTAACCTCACTCTTCATTTTATTGATAGACTCTCAAGTTTGAACAGACCACTGCAGAATAACTGCTGCATGTGGGTTGGAGTGAACATTAGCACAAACAGTTTAGCCCGTGCTTTATCGCTCTCCTGTCTAGCTTTCTTCTGCTCTTCTGTCCGACAGTCCAGCGCCAATGTCCACCATTACTACTAAATAAATCCCAGAAATCCTTTTTAGCAAAGCAAAACACAGACCTCTCTTCTTACTGCTAAACTCTGGCGTGGTGTTGTCATAGGGTCCAAGTGCCATATATCCACTCTGTCTGACTCGTTTAGAAATAACCTACTTTGGTGGTGCTGATCTCATTTTAATTGTGGATTATGATCAGGCATATATATAGAAGTGGGACTTTTTCAAGATCACTTAGAAAGTCCACAAAGGGACCTTGAGTTGAAAGATTTCTTAGCAAAACTGAATTTTTGTCCTAGTTTTTTTTTTTTTTTGCAATAAAAACTTTTCAGATCGATCAATAAAAAAGGAAGAAAGAAGTGACATTACTAAATAACAATGAGAAACAGCTTTGTGTTATTACACTTGAATTCTAGCCACATGTTCCCTTCCATCATCCAAACTGCTAATACCCGTTTGCCCTACATAAGAACAATCTCTAAAACCAATTAACCAATGGAGAAATAGTACTTTTAACATCTGTTTTTTCATTCATTCAAAATTTAAAATTCCCTGCTGTGTCCAGCTTTTGGGGAATCTCTTTTTTCTATCTGTTCTCCTTTTACATTGGAGCCTCTCGTCTCTGATCTGCTCCACTTTGCTTTGTTAGCCTGTAATGAAGTCCATTTCTCGCTCTCAGTACTGAAGGGTTTGAGTACAGCCTTCCCATGGTAAATTGTCAAATAATGCATGAGATGTGTGTGTGTGTGTGTGTGTGCGTGTGTGTATTCTGCCTTGGGAGCCTCTCCATTTGGAAGAAGCACCAATTCAGACAAAAGTGGTTTAAGTCAGGTAAGAGAGATCCAGTTCTGTCGAGTGATTGCACCCCATGAGAGGGACTAAAACCTCCACACGAGGGAGTTTCAGATGGTTTGTTGAAATATAAAAAAAAAAAGAAGCCAGACACATCCAAACCCCCATGAGAGACACTGAAACCTCAGGCAAAATGTCTAACTTGTTTGCTTGAGTTAGTGAAATGAAGCAGCTGTGCTTTTGCACCTTGCCAACACAGAAAAAAAATCTTTGTAGTAACACATGTGAACAAAGTTGTTTTTATTTTTTTAGCAAGCTGTTATATCACTGAATCACTTTCATTATTCATAACTGTCTGCCACAGAAAGTTTGATAGTTAAGCTTTTTATCTCCTTTGTTTGACCGGATCTCATGAGAGTCTAACTTCTGTTTTCAGAGGAAGTAGTGATTATTGTACCAGAACACAGCAGAGTTTTAAAAAGAGAGTGATTTATTCACTAGTGGCTCTGCTAGTGAAGGACTTTGATTAAAGCTTTGATAACAGCACCTTTTCTGTTGGCAGGATTTTATTTTGAAGCAGCTTCACTTCACTTTGTAAGAAGAAGAGACCTAACATTAAACTTCAAATTTCACATTCTTTAAATTATCTATGTATTTATTAATTTAAGTTTCAACTTTATGCTTAGATTATGCACATTATTACTGTTACTGCCCAGCTCTAAGCCACACCAAAAATAGAAGATAAGACAGGACAAAAGGAATACAAAAATCTTCATATTCTGTTAGACTGACACTTCTGCCATTATATTTTTTAATATTTTATGTTAAATGTACCTGCTTTTGACTGTTACAGCACTAGCAGACCAAGGCAATTCCTTTTCATGTGAAAACAAACTGAAAATAAATATGATTCGGATTCAAAAGTCCTCATGTCTGGTAAAATAAAACAACCAAATTCTTGTCCTAGAGTACCAACTACTTCCAAAACTAAGTTACTGAATAACCAGCCCTCTGATTTCCTGAATAACCAGCCTTCTGATTTTCTGACATACAGGCCTCCTGACCTACCAACCTTCTGATTTTCTGAAATTATGGGCCTACTGACTAACAGGTCTTCTGATTTTCTCAGTAACAACCTTTCAGATTTTATGATTTATGGACCTTCTAACTAACAGGCCTCCTGACTTGTGGGCCTTCTGATCTTCTGACATACAGGCTTCCCAACTAACTGGCCCTCTGATTTCCTGACTAACAGACATTCCTATGATCTGACTAACAAGCCTTCTAACAAACAACCCTTTTGACTTGTGGTTCTTCTGATTTTCTGACTTGTAGGCCACCTGACTAACAGGCCTTCTTATGATCTGTCTAACAGGCCTTCTAGCAAACCACCCTTCTGACTTTTGGGCCTTCTGATTTTCTGCCTTGTAGGCCTCCTGACTAACAGGCCTTCCAATTTTATAACAGTCCTTCTGACTAATGAGCCTTCTGACTAATGGGTCTTTTGAGAATAGGGTGGATCTCAGGAGGGAGAATATGCAAACTTCACACAGAAAGGCTCACCTTCTCCAAACTTGAATTTTAACGGGTGACCTTTTTGCTATTAGGCAGCAGCCTCAATAACAATTAAGTCAGCCACCCTTAAGGTTAAATCAACTTTAATTATTTATGTTTTGGTCAGTGATAGAAAACACTATTCAAAATTCTGATCTAATGAGCAACACTGTAATTTGCTGAATAAAATGACCCGTATTTGTAGTTTTAACACTGGGAGCGTAAATGATTTCTAAAACACCAAACTCTGACGCACTGGGTCACTGTACAAGCTGCCGTAACTGACAGCTTGTGATTTAGGATGAGCTGGATTAAACAGTACTGGAATAAATTACAACCAGAAAAAAGTACAGAAAATAAATCATGATACTTCAGATGCTCCACACTGTGTTTTTGTTTTTTTGGGGGGTTCAAATTGTCTATAAATGGAAATAAGGTTACTACTGAACACTCTGAGCAGTGTATTGGGTACATTTTTAACACCTTTTTCTTTTGCACTTCTTGAAACTAACTGCATTCTGGCTTCAGTATGCCAGTAATCTCCATAAATATGTCAACTGCATATCATATCAACAATGTTTTTCTGAATCCTCCTAAATTCTGTATCCCTCACTGTCTTCCCTCTCATTGTGTATCCTGAGGGGAAGGCGACAGATTAAACTTAAGCTCATTGCCCTCCCTCCAGTGGGCTGCATGTGTCCCTGCTTCCCCTCCATAAAACTCAGACGCTTCCGCTCTCCGGTGGAAAGAAACATCTGCTCCGTTAAAGCTTTAAAACTGTTCGGGAAACCTCTGTGACCTTGAATGTGCATCTTCAAATCTCTGTCTCTAAGAGCCAGCAGCCCGGGGTGTGGACTCTGCCTCTCTCCCCGTCTCAAATCCTGTAACAGTGGGTTGTTGTGCTGGAAAACTCTCGCTTATTGCTTCCCTGCTGGCGTTTGCCCTCTGTGAGGGAAGAAAACCTAACAGGACAGCCTTGTGTTATCTTGTGTTATCTCTTGGAAAAAAAGAAGAAAAAAATCGCAGAATGAAATCTAACATAAATACACCATTATTGCAATTTAATGTACTTCTTTTGCTTATTATTATTATTATTATTATTATTATTATTATTATTATTATTATTATTATTATTCATTTTTTAAATTTATTTATTTATTTTATTTTTTTATTTTTCTATAACCAGAGCTTAACACATCAAATAATCCCTTGAGCACTTCCTTTTTTTTCCCTTTTTGTTGACACAATTTTGGACCCATGACCATTCCAGCAAACATTATCTATGCTGAATTTCATCACCAATATGTTTTTTTTATGTTCTGTTTCTTCTCCTTACTGATTTCTTAATATTTGATAGTTACCCTGTTAGAGATATGCCCATACACAGACGCTGACTAAAGAACATTGCCATAAATGCATTTTTTTTTTTACCCTCAAATAAAGCACTTGTCTATTTTGCTCACAGAATAATAATAGCAAAAAATGTCTGCATGGAGGCACAAAACCAAAAGAGGGAACTCTATTTTTAAATGGTGACTGCTCGTTTCAGGTCAAGGGGAAGAAGCAGTGCAGAGTGTAAAAGCAAAATGCCAAAGGGAACAGAGAAAAGGCTCTCTTTGGCCTTCCATCCAGGACAGCTATTGTGGGTGAAATTTACTCAAACTGGCTCTGGACTGAGGATAGATACTGTTAAAAGCCGTGATGGAGTTGCATGAGGACAAGACATTTTACATCCCTAAGGAGCTCCATTACTTCTTGGTGGATGTGTGGCTGGAGCTGGAAAAGAGAGCAGAAGGAAAGTTGCTTAACGTGGAGAAACAACCTAAGAGTGTCCCTGTATTTTCTACTTTCTTCCAGTTGAGAATTTTCAGCTCCACACCACCATCACACTGCTTTAAAGGTCACTGGGAATCAGGCTGCGCGTACTTACAAAGCCACCTGACTAGGCCAATCAACCACCAGCCATGGGCCTTTTCACACAGTCTGAGATGAGGTAGGCAGTGTGCAATCAGCTGAAAGAAGCTGACCCCTCAGCCATGTCAGACCTTTTTTTTTTAACCTTTTAGTTGAGGTTCACCTTCAGTGGAAAAGCTGGTATCCTTCAAAACATGGCAATTTGCTGTATTTGATATGGTACTCCCTGAAGGATTTCTATTTATCTGATCTCCTCTTGTCCGAGGTATTTCGTAATACCATGAATGAACACGCTTTTGACATGTGAAGTCTGAATAATTGGGCAATTTGTTGATAATTCAGCTCATGTTGGTCAAATAAAAAATTCATTAAAATCAAATCGAATCCATCTCAGTAATTAGAATTAATTAGCACCACCCCTGACATTAGCAGCATCCATTAGCGAGCAGCCAGTGGGTCAAAGCTATTGTGTTGCTAACTGATGTTAACATGTCTTCAGGTTTTAAATGTTTGATAAGTACTGCTTAGTTTCATGGCATTTGTCCTGGCGCTGCTCTGGAGGGTGTGTGATCACTGAGGGAGAAAAGTAAAAGATAGTGAGACCTCATGTCGTGAAAACCGCTGTGAGCCGGACTGTAAGCGGGCCTGTCGTGTTCTTCCAAGGCTGTGATGGCATGATGCGTGTATGTGAAGTGACAGCAGGATGAAGCAAACAGATCTTCCATCTTTGTGACACTGAAGGCACTCCTTTGCTGAGGGTAGAACAAGCACAAGCTGCATTCATCAAGTTGAGGTACATCCTCGGTGTTTGTGTGACATTCCTGCCTCCAAAAAGTTTTTCGAATAAACACCAGCTCTGAAATGTGGGTTATGCTGTCGCTGCTTTCACAGTTTTTCAGAGGTTTTCACATTTAACTCTGCCTTTTTTGGTAATTTACTGAGTCACTGTGTGCTTTGGTGCAGGAGAGGCTCAGAAGCACAAATATTTATAAAAAGTTTTTAACAGTGTTTTAGCTTTAAGGCTGATTGCACTTTGATACCATGGTAACTTTTCAGACTGGTGTAGAGCCCCATTACCCAAAAGCATCAGAATATGAAGCTTTGCTGGTTTTACATGATTTTTAGTTTTTAGGGTTTTAAAGAGTAAACTTTGTACACAGAAAAAAAGACATTTTTAGCCCATGTGTGGGGGACCCAAAGTGTTACACTGCAGTCTCCTCTCTCCTCCGCAGCATCTTACTGAGCTGCCATACTGAGTGGCGTCCCAAAGCACTTGCTGTGTTAGGAAGAGCTGATGCAAGAGCAGGCTTTGCAGAAGTCCTTTCACTAACAGACACACCCCAATGTGGGATATCACTCTCTGATTGGATGCTGCAGTGGCTCAGACTTCTCAAAAACTTTACATCACTTGAGTTTGATGTAAACACTAAGATTTGCATATTGAGTTTCTATTGGTGGTATATTTGAAACCTAAATAGATAAATAAATCATTCTTTTTGCATATAAAATTTGGGGAGTTAAACTTGCAGAGGCCATTAACATAACAACTGTTTTCGGATGAAACGCAAAAGTATTGTTGCATTTTGGCCTCGCATTTACACAGTTTTTACAGAAGTTTTAGCCAGCCTCCAGAGTGCAATTGTTCTGAAATGCTGCCGACACCGTTGCCGTGTAAACTGTAGCCAGATGATCGATACACCAGATGATCGGCCCAGCTGTACCTCGGTGGTGATCTACCAAAAGCAGCTTCTGGACAAGATAGTTATAGCGCCCACTACAGGCCTGGCATGCTTACTACAGCATTTTTTCACTGTGCAATTTTCGATGAAATGTTGTTGTGTAAACAGGGCCCCAACTGCATTTCCATCATGTCTCAGAGCGCTGTGTCTCTTCACAAACATGTTTGCAGAATTTAGTATAAGGCCTAAACAGAAATATAACAATCCACGGTTGTTCACATCACTTCCTGTGCTGAATATATGTCATCAGGTTTTTTGTTGTTGTTGTTGTTGTTGTTTTACATTTACATTTTTGAGGGAGCAGCCTTGATTTTTGTTTGCATTTGGAACATTATGGGTATATAAAAAAAAATATCAATCTGTATGAAATACTGGCAAGTTGATAGTACTGTCCATTAGGGGTTGAAAGAAAAAAAATATTGACTTAAATATCAGGAATTTTTTTGTATAATAGTTTTTAACTTTTGTTCAAAACTGTTTTATTTTTTTGTTACTTAATTTATATTTTTCCATTTAAACCTTAAACCCAAAAGCTGGGTTGGAAAAAAGTTACAGCTTTACTCCTGCAGAGGGCAAAATATTTTACTTCTGCCATAGTGATTTGATGTCAGATCCCCTGTACAAGTCTTAAAAACTGACACAAAAAACTCTGATGTGCATTTTTTTGGGGGAAATGTAGTTCCTGATTTGATTTTTTGACATCATTACTTAACTTTTCACATGTTCTGGTGTTAAAGAAGCAAACTATTGGGCTAATAATCACAGAAATTGGAAATATGTCAATGAATTGCAGCTGTGCCCCTTCTCAACATCACTAAGGTGGAGTTGTACCAACTTATATTGTGAGTCGATGGAAAATAAATTACTGTCCTGTATGTTTACAGTTTATAACAGGAGAATTGCACATTTTAACTAAAATTGTCTGGTAAGACATCAACTTTGAAAAGAAAGTGAAAATTGCCAATGTAGATGTTAACAGAACAAAAATCAGTGGGCAAGGATCCGTGACAGTTTCTTTTACATGCTGGAATAAAATCAGAAACCAGGATGCTGAATTTATTTCCATAAAGTTTGCTAAACTTTCTAAAGCTGCAGTTTGTCTCCGGCTCACTTTATGGTAATAGCACGACCTCAGCTGGCCCTGGACTGTTGTAGTATTTAGAGCTTTACTGACGAGTGTGTGACCCAGGTGGGGCACCCATCTGCATGCACTAAAAAGCCAAAGTGCACTCCAATGTGCATTTGACTGTGCCATACTTCCTGCCCTGTGGACACAATAGGAGAGTCATTCTGTCTCTTTTCTTCCTCTCTATGCAGACTATTTAATATCCAGGTGGCAACTTGACTAAAAAATTTACATAAAATCAGAAGGACTGTACTCAGGCAAGTTTGTTAGACTGAGTAAGCTGCACAAACTTCTGGATAGAAATAAGACAAAAAATGATCAAAAAAGTTGCTAAAGTTTGAAAAATTCATACTAACACAGAACGAAGATGATGCTTAGATGATGTTTTGGTGGTCAGATGGCTGATAGGCCTTAGACACTGTTTTATCCAGCATAGTATGATTCATGATCATTAGTATGCTGCGTGGAATTCTCCAGCTCATGAATCCCCTCAAAAAAAAAGAAAAAGAAAAGAACCGAGGATTAATGCACATCTGTGTCTCACTGTCCTCTTTGTGCTTGCTATTTTCAGGAAACCCCGGTCCAGCTAACAACAGGCTGTCAAGGCTGTCTGCTGAGTACGATTACGTTCGCTTGTTTGGCCTCTTTGATTGTAGTCCTGCAGGTGGCAGTGAGTCTAGATAACAGTCATTGATGCAGATTTGTTTGGATGGTCGGATGAGTCCTAAAATGTCACTCACTTCTCAGATACAGTCAGTCCCTGCAGAATTAAGGATTCTCTCCATTACAGACCGATTCGAGCAGTGGTGACCTATGATTCCTGTGATTTATTTCAGTCTACAACCACTAGCAAATCTTTTTCATTATTTTTTAAACAACTGTCCTTTTTTTTTGTTGCCCTTGCTAAAAAGACTAGATACCGGTGTATTTTCTTTGTAAAACACTTTTGTTCACATATTTTGGGGGAAAAAAGAAAGGAACATAGATAGACAATTATGCCACATTATCTTTGGGTTCATCAAATGCTGTAAACATGACTCCAGCCTTTCACAGTTCATCTATTGGGTTAGGGTTCCCAGTTTAAGTCTTAGACATTTTTTTTCTTATTTTAGCATTATCCATAACTTCATGTACAAATACCAGCACACATTATTTACAGCCAAAAGACCCATGACACACAGTGTAAACTGCATGAACTTTGTACATCTGGGTTTGTAGGCTGCAGATACAGTGCACCCAGAACAGAATTTAGAGTGTTTACTTTTTCCGCATTTTGTAATGTTACACACAACACCCCATAATGACAACATGATTTTTGTTTTAAATTTTTGCAGATTAATCAAAAATCAAACACTTCTCTGGTCTGACGAGACAAAGGTTGAACTCTTTGGTGTGAATGACAGGCGGCATGTTTGGAGTAAACCAAACACTGTTCATCACCTAGCCTATACCCTCCCTACAATGAAGCATGGTGGTGCCAGCATCATGCTGTGGGGATGTTTTTCAGCATCCTGGAGCAGGACGATGAAAAGGACTGTGCAATGATGCTCCCCGTCCAACCTGATACAGTTTGAGAGGTGCTACAAAGAAGAATGGGCCAAACTGCCAAAAGATAGGTGTGCCAAGCTTGTGGCATTATGTTCAAAGAGATTTGAGGCTGTCATTGCCAAAGGTGTCTCAACAAAGTATTCAACAAAGGCTGTGAATACTTATGCACATAGTATTGTCTTTATTTTAAATGAATTCATGAATTACATAAATACATAAAATAATAATAATAATAATAATAATAATAATAATAATAATAATAATAATTCACATTGTCATTATGGGGTGTTATGTGCAAAATGCATTTTGAATGAGGCCGTAACATAACAAAATGTGGAAAAATTGAAGCACTGTGAATACTTTTCAGATGCACCACAAATTTTTGATTCTCATCCTCCTTTTCCTTCTCTAATGATCCTTCAGGAAAACTGGTCCCAGACAGCCAGGTGTTTTTCAAAGTGATGCCTCAAGAACCAAAACTATGTAGTTGAGGCAATCAGTCGTTTACGTTTTGCTTTAGTTTGGACATGTCTAAAACGTTTCTAAAAATACATGTGCTTACATATAAGAACAAATAAAAAAATAATTTCTGTAGTCTAGTTTCTGGGTCATATGGGCTTGAACTACCTAACCCAGTTTATAGCTCAAGAGACAAAAACTCAAACTTCATCTCACTGCAACATAATTGTTCCTTCCAGACCCCAGTAGGAGCCAACTATTGGGTCTTCTCCATGAATAACATCATCCTCTAAACTGAGCATTCATCATCAAAGGTCAACATAAAGGTCAGCCTGATGGAACAGCAGCTGCTATTGAATGATCAGTCCATTATCATTTTGCTTGGCTGCTTCTGTCTGGTTTTCTCTGCAATGCTTGTGCTGAGAAGTCACATGTCAATAATTAATCATGGTTTTCATGAATGTTGAGGGATCAACTGGTGTTCCGCAGTAGAGATGGCAGCATGTTTACAGTGGAGATTCTTGAGATTTCTCTTTATTGATGTATCCAGTGGTATAAAAACTGTGATTAAGGATTAAGCTTTGTGAAGAGGAGTCTTACCTTGCAGGAGCTGGTCTGACGATTGACACCAGGGAGAGGTGCAGTGAGCAGATGCCGGACTTAAGTGGAAGAGTATGCTCCAGGATCACATCCTGTTGCACTTTTGACCAGCATTGAAATCTTACAGTGGCAGTCCTGTGAAATCAAACTGTGCTGCTTCTGAACTTCTTCTTTAAACCTCTGCACTTTGCCAACACCTTTCAAACTGATACTCTCACTATTAAACCAATCTTCTCCAAAACAGAACGACATACAAAGATGCTTAAGCTCAGTCTGAGCAATTTTTCTACATTCTCCATTGAGCTATTTGTTTAGAATTTATAAGGTTGTCAATGTTAAGGAAACAGCATCAAAATTCACATGAACTATTTTCCACCTCTCACTTACTGCTTCTACTTCTCCTTTGTGTTGTCTCCTCCTGAGCTCCTTGTCTCCTTTTTTCTGTATCCTGACTTTCCCTCAAAGAAATCAAGACATGATTTGTCAGCCCGCGCCCACCTCTTCTTACTGTAAGCAAGAAGGGCTTTTTCAGGAAGCCGTTTCATGTATATAAAAGAGGGTGGTTTAGAAATGCTATGGCTGTCGTTTCTTTTTGTTTTCCCAAAATCAAGACAAAAATGTGGCATTTTATCTCTAGACTGTAAGGAAAGTACAATCTCACAAACACACACTGTAACAAATTACTGTAAATTTGTAAAAACGATTCAAGGTAAAAATCTTATGTTTGAATACAGCACTGTTAAAAAGTTCACTGTAAATTAATTGTAACTTACTGGAAACCCTGCTGTCTGTATTTTACAGTTACATCAAAGTACAGTTGGCCCTCATATTCACTGTGTTCACCCCTTATTCACAGTTACAAAACGCCATCACAACAAAAAATTACTGTGCTGAAAAATTACTTCCAGCAAGGTTTCCACTGTATTACTGTATGCAATGACAGTTAGCTTGTTGTTATGTTAGCCTACGGATACATTGTAGCACCCGGCTGCTAGTTGCGCTACATATAGCCTGCTACTGACATACAATACAAACTTACAATGTTTGCTTGATGTCATGTTTTAAACAACAGCACTACTAAACTGTACTGATTAATACCTTACCTTGTGGCATTGTCTCTGGTAAAAAGTTGTCTTGGGTAGAAGTCATGTCTTCACGACAGTGTGTGTGTTAGACTGCGGGCCTCAAGGTGGTGCTGCAGTCTAATTAAAAACAGCTCCTCTTCATAGCATCTTTAAATAACAGAAAATTACAAGCAATTTTTTTCAGTATTTTACCATGAAAGTTTGGTAACACTTTATTTTGATAGTCCATCTGTTTACACTCAACAAGCTATGAGCAGATATTTAACAAGACTCGTCAGCAGACAAGTAACATACATTAAACTGACTATTAGTAGGCTATAAAGGTTCATTTCAGGGTGTTAAAACATTTTACAAAGAGTTTCTTTTTTTTTCTCAAACAGGCTATTAATTGACCTTTAACTATCTGTAGATTGACAACTTTTTGTAAGTTGACACTCAACTACTATGAATTACTTATCAAATGACTGAGTGTTGATACTCTGTTGCTGATACTCTGTTGGTTGTCAACTACTGATTAGATAAATTGACTATCAATAGATGATATATTACCTTGCAGTTAACTTTTTTTGATTGTCAAGTTATTTCACTGTATGTTACTTGATTGTTGACCAGTCTTGTTAAATATCAACTGACACACAGTTGATATGCAACCCACTGATAGCTTGTTGAGTGTTAACAGATGGACTGTCAAAATAAAGTGTCACAGAAATTTCTTATGGTATGGCCACACTGGACGCGAATTTGTGTCCAGATTGCATACAAAGTCAATGCAAAGATGCGTTTGGATGCTGATTTGCCCCGGACGGCACATTGGATGCGCTTAGCGCGGCGCATTTAGGGTGTTAGTGCGTTAGGAGCATCAACACTTTTGGGGCGTCAGACGCCTCTACGCTCGAGTTGGAAATATTGAACTTTCGACACGAGTTTGTGTGAGGCTGTGCCGCAGCAGCCAATCAGCAATGAGATTCACCCACCATTTCATAAGTTTGATGACTTTGGGGGTGAACTGCCACCTGCTCCGGAGTTAAGCACACATGAAGTTGAGCTAAAATCAAAGTTGTTCTACTGACATTTGTGGTTCTCAAGTTTCACCTAAGACAGCCTAGCACATCAGCACTGCTTCTTCAAATATTCTTCCAAACTTAAGGAACAGGTTTCATTTGTATTATGTCAAAATTAAAAATGCCATGTTACAAAGTTAAGACTCTTCAGGTAAACAATACATCACAACTCCCATCTTTAGATGTTTATTTCTGATATCATCATCAAAATTTTTACAAAACATTTTCTGACAATAATATACTCAAAGAAGAGCCATATTTCTGCGCTTGGACCAGGTCTCCACAAAAAAAATGCTTTAGGTCTGATTACAGTAAAAATAACCCAAACCCAAGGAAAAAAAAAAGAAAAAAAATCAACATCAAACCAACTACGAAAGAAACAATGCAGCGCATATTTACACCCTACAGAAACCGATGCTCTCTGCAGGAAATGAATGAGAAGGAGACAGCAGGGATCCCCTGGTTTATGTGGAGAGCGTTAAGAGGCAGCAGTTTGATCCGAGTCTACAGAAAACAAAGAGTAAATCTGATATTGCTTCCTGTCAGTTTCCCTCTATTTTCGCTGCACTCTACAACTAAGGCAGAATGAAGCCATTTAAATTGGAACCTTCCTTTGTTCAGTGCTCACATTACATCCAATTAGGGGTGTAAACGGGCTTTGTCAGACAAAAGAAAAAAGTGTGTTTCCCTGACAGAGGTTAATGATCGTGCCTTCCCTTTCTGTGTCCCCTCTGACATGAGCAATGGCAGAAAAACAGAGTCAGGACAAAGCTGGTCAGAGGTTAAAGACTGCCTGCTAATGTGAAACAGCATGGAACAATAACAATCAATGGGGACCGGGTTGGCCTGAACATCAGTAATGGTGACGATGGTTCAGAGGAGGTAGAGGAGAAGGTGCTGATATAGTCACACACTCAGGCATCACACACACGCTCACACAGGCCATCTGGGTACATGCAGGGTAGCTAACTCACTAGCAACACCCCCGGTGTCTCTTTATGCATGTGAGGGAACCATTTTAGTGATCAGCACGCACACTTATGACACTAACAGAGGGACTTGAGCTGCGAATCTTAAATGGCAGATAAGAAGCATTAGTACATGTATTTTTTTTTACTTTCGTGCTTAGGTCTTCTGTCTTGAATTGCTGACTCTGGAGTCATGACTGTGCTGCACTGGCTCTGGTTAAGACACAGATGTATGGCACAGAAAAGCTGCAACTGAACGCTTGGCTGGAATTTTTTTTTTTTTTTTTTTCCCAAATCTATTTATCAGGTGATGGATTAGAACCTACTGAACCGTCACAGATGGCTTTGAGTGAGCAGGAATGAATGGGGCATCACACAAGGAGTACTTTATTATCATTAATAAAGCACGTGTGTCTTTAAAGGGGAACATGTTTGTCTATGTCTATTTAGATTGTGTTTTTTGCAGTTGAAAGGTATTCTTTGTAAAATGGTGTAAAAATAATTATCACTCAGTTGAAATGCTGTCTTTCTTTCTTTGTAAGCATGCATAGTACATAAAGTTAGACAGAGTTCGTCTTCGCTAAGTTTACTGGGTGTTACTCTCTTCTGTTAAGATCACTCCTTGAAAATTAACTTTGCATAAAGAAAATAAAAAGTGGATGCTTGGAAGGTGGCTGAATGTTTGAGCGCAGCATTGTTGCAGGGTTACAGTGGCAAAACAGAGACTGAGAGTGGAAATCTTGCAGCTTAAACAGATTGCCTCATAGGGAAGATACTCTGTCAGGTGACTGTGAGAATAAGACATGCAATTAATTTCTGTGCTGAATCCTGTTTTCGATTGCATGTTTAAAAGCCAATTATTTTGCATTGCAAAATGGTTTTAAGTCCAAATTATCAGTTATTCCTACCAGTGTCCTGATTTGGGAATCAAATCAATCCAATGTTATGCACTGCAAGATCTTGAATTTCAGATTTATTGCCTGTTAAATAAATTTCTGTATGCATGAAACTGTTTTTACCCACTACAGTGGGAACACCAAGTGCTCTGCCAGAGGACATCAATCTGGCTACCTGTACTGCAGGTTCTGATTAGTTATGTAAACTTGCTTTGGGGTTGGGTTTAATTGTGTTTGACACAAAGTGGATGTGGATATTATGCCTTACTTCCCAGCAGATTTGTCAGGGAGGTTTTGAAGTGAAAACTGATATCTAAAAGTGCACTGGTGTCCTTATTTTACACTATGGTGATGGTGGGAGCTAGAAAAGACTGCAGTGGCTTCACAGCTTTGTAAAAAAAATGGAAAAAGCTCAAATCTCCGACTGAATCCAATACATTGATATGCTAATGCTGGCAGGTTTAAGAACAAGGTAATTTTATTTGACTTTCAAATTTAAGAAGTCAGGGCTATTGGCAACAATAAAATCCATTTAGGAAATAGATGTTGCAAGTAGTCATTTTACTTGCAGACTACTTGCAACAATCGTTGTTTTCCCAATTGGGTAAGGTATAGGTATTGAACGTACTTAGATTCTGAAAAGATAAAGTTTTAAAACCCAACTTTCCCTCAGCTGTGACAGAACCCACATGTCTAATGTAACTTAAAAAAAATAAAAAAAAACTTTGTTAAAGGAGTCTAATCATTTCACACAGAAACTAAAAAACTCACTCCTAAAGGGGTACCTACATCATCACACTTTGACTTTTTGGGCAACTAACCAAGCTGCTATGTTTGAGAACAGACTCAAGATGTGCGTATTTGAGCTTGGGTGAAGTTTGTGTTCTTCTCACAGGGGAGATACGATACCGTTGACATTCAGAAAAATCAAAAAGCTTCCTTTGGAACAGAAGAAAAGGTCCTCACACTTAATTATTTGCCCCTCTTTATCCTACCCAGTAGACAGTATCTGTGTTAGCTTTTCCTCTGTGCATTAGAACTGAAATATAAAAGTTTTCTTTCTTTCTTTCTTCACTCCACCCGAAGCTAGAAGGAGATGTGGAAAAAATAAGAGGAATGTTCCCAGTGGAGACTTGAAGGGGGGAGCTTTGGGTGTACAAAACCATAAGCAAACAAAGCAGAAGAGAAAATAAAGCCTGTCGGCGTTGTGGGGCTAGCGCATACAGTCCTGGAGTTTAGCTCTAACATGCATCATTAGCATGCAGCGCCTGTGCTTCCAGCTCTCTGATGGCAAAAGAAACGGACAAAAGACTAAACAATTACTGGCAGCAGGGTTTGAGCATTCGGCTGAACGTGTCCAATTTTATCAGGGAAGTAGACATGATGTATCAATCCCTTATTAGCAGTTGATTTAAATGTGAACATACAAAAGTTTGATTAGCATTTTCTAATTACACATGAAGGCAAAGTAGCTTTGATCAGTACGTTTGGGCTAAGTTGAACTATTCCCACTGCTCTAAAATGTGAAGGGAGTTCTACTCTTCAGGTACTGGGCTTCAGGAAGAGACATTAAAGGGAAAGTCTATCCCTGGAGTGCCCACCACATGCCTTTAACTCCACATAACAGCCTTTATAGTGCCAGCAAGTCTACTTTAGCTTAGACAGGGGCAGAAAAGGTCAGCGGACAAGTACAGTGCAGTTGTCCACACATGTGCTGCTTGTTCTAGGGCACTCCAGGCGGGAAATAACCCCTAACTGTTGTCTCTGGTCCAGTGCTCCTTCTTAACTGGGCAAAGTTTCCCAAAATACCAGCATGCGGACAGAAATAGAACATCATTAACCAGGTTCACCCGGGTCACCAAGAGGCAGACATGAAATTCAGGCCAAGGAGTGAGCAGGTGGGGGGGTATAGAGCAAGGCAAGACAATACATGGATAGAATTGAGAGAACTCCCATTGTAAAGACATTGGCACAGCTGCTATTACAAAGTAAACTCCACCAGCACTATTTAAGCAACCATACTGAGCGAATCCACTGCTTTTTATGCATTGTCCTGTACATGAAGGGAACTGATCCCTTCTTTAGCATGAAACCATGGAGATTTTGGAGAACTTTTTCTTTTGGGGCCTTTTTCCCTTTTTTCATCTTAAAACATTTAACAATAAACAAAAAACAAACAAAAATAATGGCACATTAAAAAGAACATCCTTCACAATTAAAACTCTTAGTATAAAGGAAAGCACGCTTCTTCTCCCCGAGTAGACCTTGAAATGATAATAAGGTTGAATTCTCAAACAGAGAAGCAGAGTGGGGTGTAACTTACAAACGTCGTTTGGCCACCTGCAGGATGAAACATGCCTGAAATCATGGCAGAAACTATGGATCTCTGAAGTTTGACACTCTACCAGGGCTCCCGATTTCCCCTTTCTCATGTGATTAAGTAAAATGATTACATTTGAGAAAAACTTCAGTTACCTGTGTTTAATGGTAGAATAGTGATGGGAGCAGATAGAAAAATATTTATCATTGAAACAACAGGAGCGTTATAGAAGGAACCTCTTTGCCGAGTCATCCTGGTCACAGATTCCCACTGCAGAGTGTATAAGGCTCCTCTTCTGTCACAAGCAGTTTGTTTCAGAAGAAGTACAGTTCATACTTTTTTCTTCCTTAAAGATTTGCTATTTACAGGATAAATAAGTTCTATTTGATTTTTGTCCATAGATTAGTCTCATAGGATTTCTTGACATCATCTTTGAACACTTTGAAAACTGTCGCTTATCATCCAAGCCCCGAAGATCAGATTAATGAAATGAAACAAAACAGAATCCCTACATTTTGTCTCATCTTCAGGGTACACCTGCTTCCGTTGATCAGAGTTTCATTTGTGGATCAACTGATTGCTCTGTGGGAGGACCAAGCTTGACTTCCACGACTCCCAAGAGTATGACCACTGAGGTGTTGTTGGTGTAGGTGACACCAATGTTCTGCTTGGAGATGATGCACGACAGGCCATGACAGCCTTATCCCAAGTCCTCATCAGCTCCATAAGTCAGTGAGTGGCCACAGTGACACAGTGGCCAACGAGTCAGTAAGTGCAGAAAATCCTGCACTGCAGACACATTTTCAGAACAAAAAAGAAGATGTCAGCAGTATTCCCAGTGCAGCCCGTGAGTTCATGCACAGGTCAAAGAAAAGCCAACGTGCTGGTTCAACTTGCCACCACTAGGCACTGGCGATCCCTGTCGGGGAGAGGAGTACATTTCTCGAGCTCCCAGCCTGTAGTGCTCTCAGAATTGTCCAGTGTGATAAAAAAAAAGTCCAACACTGACTCAACAATGTCTCCCGTTGACTGTGTGGGGCAGTAAGAGTGGTTGGACTTTCAGTTAACTGGACCTTTTTAGGAATATGTACAATACCTTGCATTCAAATATACTTATTTCACCACATTTATTCCCCATGTTAACCTCTTTAAAGCATATTGGATCATTCAGCTGGGGTGTGATCATGTTCAAAAACTGTCCATTTTGCTTTGAAAAGGCCTGTGTGTGTGTGTGTGTGTCGTTAAAGGATAGCACACAGCATAGTATCTCCTTTAAAGTGTTCCTATGGCTGCTGTTGGTCAAAGCATCACTAAGCGGATGGACAGCGTTTGAGCTAATGTTGGGGAGGTCTGTTAAATATGAAACCATGATGAACATCTGCAAAACAAACACTTTGACTACCTTACTGTCTACTGTCTTAATATGTAAAGACGAGTTCATCTAAATCCATGGATTTGGTTAAATTGTGGGGGTGAGTTGGGAGAGGTAAGTTTAGTAGACTAACAGGCATCATTGGAGATACCTTTAACAAAAGCAGCTTATGTGCATTGAAATAAAAAAAATCGAAGTCAACTCTTTGGTTCAACATGCACGTTAAGAAGATCTTACTTCAGATCCCAAATTTTGAATGGATGATAAATAAAAGATTTTAAAAACTTCTTGAAATAATATGATATGGATTTGTCCTTGATAAAAACATCTGAGTAGATCATCTGTCAATAATCCCAACATGAAGCTCCCCAATCACTTTATAACCTGCAATTATTGCACTTTCCCTTCACTTCTGACTCAGTGCAAGAGGACTGCTGTTATTCTGATATGGAAAAAATCTGATTTAGAATGTGGTAATACTTTTCTGTCATACACTGATTTACCTCCCATGATTAATAAGTAATTAGCTTTACAAATGGTGCTTTGGGAAAAAAAACAATGATCTGAAAAAGGATGCCTCCGACTGTGAGACTGTTTGTTTCAGATACCAGATCTTTCCAGACAGAATTTGATTGTTTTGTCCTTTTGTTTACAGACTCGCACTCTGAAAACAAGGCCCAACTGGACAGCCGGCTCACCTGCCCCCTTTATTTTAAAGTCTTGGTAAACCAGAGGCCCTTGCCCCACATGGAACAACCAGGCTCAACTCGCTAGCGTCCAATTCTGAGTGTGCCTGTGCGCTCAATAGTAGGGTAAGGACCACCGACAGGACCCTCAGTCGGCGGTCTGAGAGGTGGTGGAGGTGGAGAGCGAGGCCCCGGCACGGGGGCACCTATGCTGGCAGCGGTGGGAACAGCGGGCAGCGCCACAGTCTGTATAGTGCCCCTTTCACATGGCCCCAGGTCCTCCAGGCCCTCCAGGCCCTGTGGGGGTCCCTCATAGCCCATGTTGAGCCGCAGGGGCTGATGGGCCTGGCAGTAGTCTACGATTGGCTGTTCATAGCGGTAGAAGGTCAGTGCGCCCAACTGGTGGGGGACCTGTTTAGATCAGAGCAGAGGTGAGCAGGGAGGAGAATGTAATGAAGAGGATTAAGTGGAGAGAGGACACATGGGAAGGAGAGTACAGAGGTGAAAAAGAAAGGGAACAAAGGGAACAGGAAGAAAAAAATTAGCTACACAGTTTCTTGGCAGAAAGTTGTTCTAAAACTATAAAACAGAGCATTGTGGTTTTATTCATAATAACATACAGTCACAGGGATGGGTACTGAATTAGGTACTTTTATAGGTACCGACTGAATTCTGTCAAAAGTACAAGGTACCATATTTAGGTACCTAGATGCATTCTTGTGACTGTGAGGGAGTGAAGGAGTAGTTGTTTTTCCATGCTGGACATGAACACTGCATTTCAAGGTTATATATTGAAGAATAAATATGTTAAATTGAAAAGAATTTACATTTTATTATTAAACAAATTGATATTTTTCACCACATAAACACACAAAAGTACAAAAAATGGCACTGTTGAGTCCCGGTATCGATTGCCAGGTACCAGGAATCGGTACTGTATTGTTTCAAATGTGAAAGGTACACATCCCTGTACAGTCATATAAGTCATCATTTGTGAAGCAAAGCGCAAACAATACATTACTGTCTGAAAAGTCATTGTGGAAGATCAAAGTCTGTTAAAAATGCTGATACTGGCCCATAGATTTTCACCCAATGTTGGGGGCATTAATTTTCTGTGTTTACCTTTCTTTCTTACTTGTCAGCCAGGTGTGTTAAATACTTAATTCTAATTGGTCGGTAACTAAATGACAACACTTTGACAAAAGTGATTAATTTAGCACAACAAGAGCGATGCTAGAAAATAGCAATTCACACTTTGTATAAAATCAATTTGCAGAATAGAGTGTGTTGTACTTCAGCTCATTGGCTAAAAATTTAGTTTCTATTCAGCATGCTAATTTGGTTTGCTAACATTGCAATAGTGCGTCTTTAAGTCAGCAATCCCTTTAAGTTTACTTATAACAGGAAGACCACATGTACTTTTTATCAGTCACTAAGTTTTATCTTTAAATTGATATTTAGCATCATGATGTCTGTGGTTATGAGTGCACAGTGAACAATGCTCATAGTGGATTAGTCCTACTCCAGTTTTTATTTAGACATGTCAGAGATAGATATATCCCTGCCAGTTGCAGAGAGAAAGAAATCCTGATAATGCCTTATTTGTCATCTGAATGTAAGTCTTGCTGTCATTTTTATCTTGTGATCCTTGTTAACAGACCATCTAAGCTTTCAGAAAAGATTCACTTTAATAGATTTTATCCAATTTGAAAACAACAGGCGCCCAGCTTACTGCAGCTGTAGCAGCCACAACTGTTTACTTTTTGAATAAATATTTCAAATGACGTTCAATTTCTGCATTGCAGTTCATCTGTTACACAACATTTCATTGTGCCTGGGTGACTCCAAGCCCACAGCAGCCAGTTCGGCAGCAAAATGCTGGCCTTCTGTAATCACCCTCACATGGTCACCACCTGAGCCTCCACCACCCAAAACACATTTGCTGCTCCAAAATGTGTCCCATGAGGCGTCTGCATTTTTTTTTCTGTTGCTGTTGTTGTTGTTTTGTACAGATGTGAAAAGTAGTCAGAGTAGCCCCGCGTGCCAGCTCCAGCTTGTACTTTAATGCTCACTGCAACTGTCAGAAGAGTAAGGGATGTGCATTTGCATTTTCAGTTAAGCATGCAAGTATGAATGACACACAAGCGGCACCTCACATGACAAAAATAAAGACACTCCAGCTTTGCTACAAGAGCGGAAGCAAATGGGCCTCTCTCGAGTCATGTCACTCGTTGTAGAGCCAGAAGCCCTCGTCACATCTGGCTCTGTGTCTGGTCTTATGCACCCTCCCTGAACCTTAAAACAGTGCCAAAAAAGAAAAAAAAAGAAAAAAAAAACAGATGAGACTCTAGTGCTAGTCTGTCTCTCTCCCCCTGACTTAAAATCACGCAACTATGCGCTGAAAAAAGAAGGGCAATTATGAGATTTCAAACGGGCCGTGAAAGCAGCAGGGCAAGACGCAGCCGACCTGGATTAAACACAGCTGCCTGGCAGAGCGACAGATCATCAGATCTGAACACCCAGGCGATGAACAGCACACAACAACAGCAGGAGCTACAGATATGACACCAACACGGAAGGCATGAATAATACAAACCCTGACTCTTGAGGAGGCGTTGAAAGCAGAGCAAGTGTCAGGACAACACTGCTTTCATGCACAACCTTGACATGTTTTTTTCTTTTTTGTCTTGAACTGAGCCACTGAAAATAATCAGATCCTACGGACAAGACCTCACCGAAGAAGTAGTACAGAAATGATATTTAAAGCACAATATGTAAATAAGTTCACAGTCATCGTCATCCCCTGATTCATGCTATTTTCTTGCTCTTTGGATAACGTGGCCTTGAGCTGCTGAGATTCTGAGATACAGATCTCCGAGGTTTGGAAAGTCGATCTCCAGCAATCAAGCTGAATTGTGCGTCTCCAAAGCACTGTTCAATAACAAAACCTCTCAGTAGAAGTATTTGTCTTCTTTGCCTTTATCACTGATTGTCTGTTATGTGTCAGCGTGTAAGAAAAAGAGACTGGCTTCAACGTGAAGTGATGAAGAAAGGCAAATGAGATCTCACAGTAGCTGGTTTATTTGGTATAGATAAGTACGGTTCATTGTGTCAGGCTTGTCCTTATTTTAGCTCATTACTAGTCCGAAATCATGCAAGTGACCCAAGCCTGAGCACTATGAAGTCATACCTCTCTGGTCATCACTGATGTTCCCTGGGTTTCTGTCTTGGGCCCCTCCTTTTCAATATCTACCTCCTTTCTTGGTTACATCTTCTGGGTATTTGCAATTCAGTTTCATTGCTACGCAGATGACACACAGCTTTATATCTCCTCCAAGCCCAACTCCGTCCTTCTAGTGTCATCCTTCTTTGACTGCCTTGCTGAGGTTAAATCCCGGTTTACTCACAACTTTCTGAAACTCAATAGCAATAAAACTGAAGTTCTCTTTGTCAGCTCAAAATCAACTCTGCCAAAATCTCCCAACCTTTCAAAATCCATTCACAACTCCACAGTCCTTTCCTGTCCCAAAGTAAAGAGCCTGAGTGCCATCTTTGACAGTACTCTGTCCTTCAGAGCTCACATCAATAACATCACCCTGTCAGTATATTTTAACCTACACAGCATCAGCTGTCTCCCCCTGTCTCTTACACCCAATAGCATTGCTATCCTCGTCAATACCCTGGTCACCTCCCATTTAGACTTTTGCAATTCCCTCCTTTCTGGTCTACCACTCAAAATTCTCCACAATGTCCAACTGGTCCAGAACTCCCCTGCCTACTATTTTTCAATATCTGCACTGGCTGTCAATCAAATACTGTATTGATTATAAGATTCTCCTCCCCATCTTCAAGGCATTTATCAACCTCACACCTCCACACCTTTCTGACCTCCTTCACACCAACACACCCTCCAGGACTATCCGATCTTCTTCTTCCTCTACACTTCCTGCCACCCGATTTCTAATGGGGCCCCAAACGTCCTGAACCTCTGCTGCTTGTTGTTTTTAATGTAGGTGATATTGTTCTTTTTTATGTAGCTGATTCTGTGTTTTTACCCAATATGTCTGCAGTAGTAATGTATTATTATTATTATCATTATTATTATCAAGTTGTAATGGCAAAGATTTTGTGTTCAGATCATTTAAAGTCCTTACAAGCTTCCGTTTTTTGAAGGAGTAAAATAAAAATGGGTTGAAAGTGTCTTTCTACTTTCAGAGTTATAAATTTACCCAGAATTCCCAATACTGTAGACCCATTTCACACAGCCAACAGCTAATCTGCTTTGTGCACATCATGGATATACGCTACGCAATATAAGCTACAGTCAGAATCTCACTACTTTACTCTATAGCCCCAAGAAACAGATGATACTCTCAGACTATTCCTAAATAAACACTTTTTTTTTTCTCCTTCAGAGCAGCAAAGCCAGAAAAGACAAGTCAGCTAAGGGGAACGAGAAAAAGTCAGCGGTATCAGCGACCCCAAAAAAGCTTGCCACCAATGGCCTTCTGCATTCATTAAACTTATCGTATAATGTTACTCTGATTGGAGAAATTATATTTTGGGAAACATGAGAGGAATTTAGGGCAAGGATTTTTAAAAAGAGGGCCGACTGTGTTAATGAAATGCAGATATATGCTGCCTTGGAAGGGGGAATAGTGTGTGTATGTGTGTGTGTGTGCCAGCCCAGATTTCAAAGTCAAATGGAAACAGTCTGGGCTAATGCAGCTTGGCAGTTCAGGAATTATCCCGAACCACAGGGCTAAGATAAAGCCACTCTGAAAGCATTAACACCGGTTCTGTTTTAGATATAAATAGTGTCACTTGTAGCCTCAAGCTTAAATGTAACACACTTCCTTGACACAGCCACGTTTGCATATCCATATCACACATCCGCTGAGAGCATGTTTGTCAGCTTTAATGGTAAACTATATCAGTAAGAGGAGTTGAATATTTCAATCATATCCATCAGTCCTCCAACCCAACCTTTCCTCAGCTACATTTAAACACCTCTGATCCACCACCTTCCTTTCTTCCTTTCTATACCTCCTTCCTCCTCAAATGGACTCCATTAAGCAAGGCTGACTCATTACATTAAAGGCACTCAGTAGATTACTTCCCTCATTCCCCTTTCAGTTTAAACCTTTCACCAGCCCTGATGCAGCCACCACTACATCGCCACTTCCACCACTACTGCCGCCATCAGCTCAGCTCAGCTCGTCTCACTGCTCCCTGCACAGGTCCAATGAATTAATTAACGGACATTAAGTCCTAACCACTGCGATGAATTCTATCAGATTGTAAGGGCATGGAGCTGACCTTACACAGACTGTGTCTATATGTGTGTATGTGAGAGTGTGTGTCTGTTGCATTGATTCCTATCTGTAAATGTTTTTAATAGAATAAAGCACAGAAAAAGAGAATACACTACAGTAAAGATGGGGTTTCTGGCTTTTAACATTCAGTGCAGCTCTACAGATGAACAGTCGGTGTTGAAAGAACATGAATATCAGACAGCCTGCCTTGGCTTGTTGGACAAAATCATTGACCCCAAATGCTCTTTATGTCGGTGACTATGAACAAAAGGTGTTGTTAATATTCACTGGCCGTCCATGTAGCCAGCTCATTAGGAATGCTATAAGCCTCTCTTTCTGCCTCACAGCATTTGGAACTTATTAATTCATCACAATGAAAGTCTGTTGACTGTGGGGAAAGCCAAATATGAAAAGGGATAACATCGAGTCCAACTAAAAAAAAATACAAAATGGACACATCAACTTATTCTCATAATATTTTGGAAATATGTGCTATGAATGGGGATTGATGGTGGGAGAAGGAGTCTTATATAACAAGTTTTAGAGGTGCTTATAGTTTCTAGGGACTTATACTTTGGGTGTTTGAGATCGAGGAGTTAGTATTGCACTGGGTAAGAAGTTATTTGAGCAATAGAAAACAATGTGTGAAGTTGGGGGTATATTTATCGTGATGACTGGACATTACTTGTGGTGTCCCCCAGGGGTCAGTGTTAGGTCAAAAACTATTTAAACTTTATATAAATGACATACAAAAAGTTTGAAAAATAAATTTGTATGATTTAAAGATGGCAGCAATATTTTTGTTTTGGGCCCAAAAAATACAACTGGGGATGATCTGTACTGAAAATTTAGTCATTTGTAGAAACAAATATTTTTTTAAACTCAGGAACAACCAAAGTCATTCTATTCAGAAATTGAGATAAAAATGCACAAGTATAGACACAAGTCGATGGGGTGGATATTCAAAATTAAAGTGGGTTCATTATTTAAGATAAAACAACTGGAAGTCTTATATTAAAGATGTAAAAAAAAAATGTCAAGAAGTGTTTCAGTACTGAACAGAGCAAAACACAATCTGGATCACAAATCACTCTACATTCTGTACTGCTCACTGGTTTTGCCACATTTAAGTGACTATGCAGAGGTCCAGGGGCAGACTTGAAATGCGCAACACAATCACTTGCCGCTGCAGAAGAGAAATATAAGAAGAGAAGTTAACACAAAATCGCTATTCTAAAATTAAAAAAAATAAAAAATAAAAAAAAAAAAACAGCATAAATTATGTACAAAGTCATGTACTATCTACTACCTGGAAATTGATTTTCAACAGAGATGGAGAATATAATCTGAGAGGGAGAAGCTCCACTTGACATTAGCAGGCACAAACAACATTAAAAAGAATTTAAAATATTTTGCGTCTCTGTTTTTGGAGTGAGGTTCTCGGTGTGGAGCTCAAGCATTGCTTAAACATTATCCAGTTTAAAATGCAGTAAAAACACATATATAAATATAACACAGATATAATGTATTTATGTTTGGGGTGACTTATTATTTGAGGTGTAGTGGAGAAGGGGTAGGTTTAAACAAGTTTATGCTTCATCCTACACCTTTTCAAACATGTTGGGTTTATATTGTTACTGTTGCTTTGACTATCCTCATTATTTTGTTTTTCATTTTACCTATTGTGTTTTTTGCACATTTTTGAAATTAAGTTTGAGTGCAACTAGCTTGAGCTATTTGTTACATTTTGAAGTAGTATCCTCATGCAAATTGTTTCAACATTAAAGCAGAACAACTGGTACTGATGCTGTTTTTTGTTTTTAGGATTGCTGTGTCATGCATAGCGACAGAGCATATCACCAAAGGAAGCTCTCATCATAAAGACACAAAGAGGTGGGCTGCTTCATGCCTGAGACATGTTGCTTCCAGGCGTGTTGAGCATTGAGCTTTTTATTTACATCCTGTTTTCATCTCTGAATAGATTCCAAATGATTATAACATTATGTGGAGACAAGGGTTCAACATTTCCATTCATTGTTGCTTGACAAATTGCTTCTCAACCCACTGATCTACACACTTTAAATGTAAAAACCACACAACATGTTTACATTTCATAATGCTACGCAAACAGTCTCATGTCTGTTGGAGACTGTAACAGCTGAGCTTTCTGTGAGGCGGAGCACAGAGGAACAGTACAGAGAAAAGGTCATGTCACCAAGTGCCAGGTAAAAGGAAAGCATGAGGACATTTGAGAGGCAAAACAATAGTCCCAGTCCTTATGAATTATGCATTACAGCTGAAGAGAGAAGAGAACACTGCCAATGATCATCCTTTTGAGAGGGAGATGTAAGATTTTGCATTCACGAAGGATCTGTGAGCATGGAGCTTCTGTCTCTTCTATTCTTTATCTCTAAATGCAGCTATGTAAAGTTACTGACAGCTGTTGGTTAATTTTGCACAAAAAGGTCAAAGTTGAAAATGATAGAGAAAAAAGGCCTCATGAAGAGACTCTGCTTCATGTGAAACCCAAAGCTGGTGCAAGCACGTCTTCTCACGTATGATTTCTATGCTGTCTCTCCTTTTCAGAATAAATTTGCATTAAGGTAAATAAATAAATAAAAACGGTCTCAACTCTCCATGCAGCACTGCTGGATGTGTTTTTGTGTCTTTGGAGCCCTGCCACAGGTACCTGCATTTGCTTCAGCCGACAATGACTGGCATGCTGCCTGTTCTTGGATCTTTATCTCAGAATGCCCGACGACACCAAGGTGACCTTAGGGACAATTTGGCCTCCAGAGCTTTAAAACAACCTGCCAAAGAAGATTTAGCCAACGAGCAGAGTGTCATCTTTCAAGTTTTGCATACACTGGCTCTACATAGAGGGACATTAGCTGTTTTTATTTATTTATCATTTCTTCACAAGTAATGTTTTTTGATGCTTTGCTGCCCTCTGTGTGATATTTGGTCTTCACAGAATGTAAATAAGAACAGTTATAATTCAGTGTCTCATTAAAGCAGCAGCTTCTTTGTCTGAGGGGACTTGGGTTGGGAAGCAGAGGGTCACTGGCTCAAGTTCTAGTGTGGATCAAGTTTTTTTTTTTTTTCTTTTAACTGGGCTAGTAGCAGGTAAGATTCCAATCAGTGGTGTGCACAGACTTTTTGAGGGGCAGGGATGAGAAAAAAAGACAGATTTTGCCTGTTCTCTCTGATAAAGAGGGGTATTTTCTTTTGAATGCTTTTTGAGAGCACTTTAGTGTGGATTTTTGCCTCCCAGGAGGTGCCAAACAGAAGGGCGCTTTGGTGTGCATTTAAAACCCCAAGCGATCACTTTACATGCGCTTTCCAACAATTGGGCCAAAAGTAGGGTTGCCAACTGTCCCGTATTAGCAGGGACATCCCGTATTTTGGGATAAATTGGTTTGCCACGTATGGGACCTCAGCGGTCCTGCTCATGACTAAGGGGCTGTTTACACGCCTACAGTTTTAGGGTGAAACGCAAAAGTTTTGTTGCGTTTAAGCCTCGTGTTTACACGGAAACAGCATTTCAGCCGACCTAAAACGCAAACTTTTGAAAACGGTCTCCAGAGTGGAATTTTTCTGAAACGCTCCCGACACCATTGCCATGTAAACAGTAAGCCCGCATTTTCAGTGGAAACAGTGACGTCACACTCTGCCTCGCGCGCACATGCAATAGGACAACAGTACAGCTGTTACGATTGGTGTGAACTACCGTGTTGTGCTTGTGCTGCTCAATCTGCTGACTGTCTTACAACAAAATGTGCGTCTGTTGCTCCACTTTTTAACTTAGTATTCCCCAATACACCAGATGACCGGCTCAACTCTACTTGGGTGGAGATCTCCCAAAAGTGACTTCTGGACAAGACAGTCATGGCACCACCTACAGGCCTGGCATGCTCACTACAGCATTTTCAGTCCATCAGTGTTTCCGTGTAAATGCAGATTTTTTTCACTGCGTTTTCACAGCGTTTTAGCGATTTAAGATGAAACGCTGTCGTGTAAACAGGGCCTAATAGTTCTTGTAAATTCAGCAGACGGCACTTGATAAATCCCAGATCAGATAAAACGGCAGTGGCAGACCGGGTCTCACCTGTGGGGGATGCAGGTGCTGAGAAAACAGAAAATCATCCCCCTTACTTTTTACAGAGGGACTCATTGTTGAAAGCGTTTGTCAAGTTATACTGATTGAATGGGGATCTAGCAAATTACAGTCAGCCATTTGATAAACACATGGCTCAGGGAAGGCAGACAGAGAGTTGTGACACCTGAGCCGGCCAGTAAAGAAGATGAGCTTAAATGTAAGACATGGATTTTAATTTAACAAGTGTTTTTTCCTGTTGTTTTATGTATCAGCTTACATTTTTGATTCAACATTTAAAGAAAAACTTCCCTAAACTTCCCAGCAATACTATGGTGGTGGTGTCCCATGTTTTTATGCCTCAAAGGTGACAACTCTAGCTACAAGAGGGTGGAGACCACAAGGGAGGTCAGGGAGTTATTTATGATGTAACCACCCAAAAGGACAGTTCAGTGTGATTTGCCAACCAGGTGGGTGTTTCAGCACGCATTTTGCTAAAGAGCCTCATAAGAGCCTCCCTAGCACTGCCTTTGGCTCCCAAGCGGTCACTTCAGTTCGTGTTTTTCAACAACTAGGCCCATGTGAACACTAATTCCATTTTACTTTATGGGCACTGCCAAGAAGACAGACAAGGCACCAAACCCTTAACTGTACTGGGTGCTCCTATTACTTTGCATTTATCCACTGGTGCATGACCAGGTCTTGCATGTGCATGCTTTTGTGCATTTCACACCTTAAACACATCTAATTTGTTTAACGAATCCCTTTAAAGTGCACAAATCTCAGAAGTCCTTTTTGTTTCAAACACAGTGTTCTGGTGCCCTTCACAAGTTGTGTTTCTTCTTGGATTCTCACTTTCATGAGCAGCTAAGGAGGTGGTAACTGTGCCACAGGCAGACAATGCTAATGCCTCCCTTGGTTTTAGCAGTATAACAGTTCAAAAAGTCTGCCATGCTCCCGGCCAAACATTTTGATCCTCTAAAGTCACTGTATTGTGGCGCACAGAAGTGAAAAGGCGGTGCAGCGGGCTCAATACAATTTATTCTTTCTTCTCTTGACAAAGCACTGACCTGCACTAGAAATTATTTGTTTTCCTTTTGAATATTAAAAGTTAAAGTGTTTTTATTTGGTCACCTTCTGAGAACCAAAATCCCAGCATTGCAGAAACCATCACAGTTTTTCAATACATTACTGAGCAATTCAATCCTTATTTAATGATGTTTCCTTGTCAGATTTTATAAAATATTGTGTTTGTTCTCTATTCATTTATTGAACGTATTGAAATGAGCCATCACCAAGTCTCTGGAAATAACTGTTAAATCGCTCTTGTCTTTGTCTCACTCTTCTTCTCCTTCCAGTCCTTTCCGCAGAGGCCATTCATTTTGGCCCATGTATATTTAAAGCCTGCCGTAATGCATATTTGATGTAAAGGTCCAGTGTTTATGCTGCTAAAACAGCTTCGGTGAAACTAATGTGTCACAGTGTGGTGTTGTTTGACAAAATAGTTAGTGCCAAAGAGAATAAATCTCACCTTCCTGAGAACTATTGTGTCTCCTATATTTTGACACCCACAAGACAATTATTTCTTTTGTCAATGTGTAGCTTGATGAAGATCAGGTAATTACTGTTATTACGACAGTTTTCCTAAAGTTACATTAGGTATAATGTGCATTCAGCTGTGATGTAGATTCTTAATAACACAAAGAACTGCATTAAGAGATGTGCACGGTGCCTTTTTCGCTGCACCCAAATCACCCAACACACAGCAGTGAAGCTTGAACTACTTCCCACGCCAGGGGGAGTAGAAATGCAGAAGAAGTGAAAACTGATATCTGCATATGAATAAAACATGCAGGTAAGTCCAATTATGTTTCAGGGAGACTTTGGTTGTATGATAGAGAGAACTTAGGTGAGAGCAAAAAAAAAAAGTGTGATCTATACAGAAATACTGAGCAAGTTTGTTAAAGATCAGATATTCTACCCAACCACTGAATCTGGAAGAAGCGTAGTCATGTTAAAGTGGAGTTATGTTGTTAATGACTGATGGGTGGAGAGATGACAGTGTTAGAAACATCTGCAGTTGTGGTGGAAAGCGTTGAGAAATGAATCAACAACTGAACTTTATGCCTTTAGTTTGTTTGACTGGTGAGCAATGTAAGCACTTTCCTCTTATGTCTATTTCAGAATAAATGATCATGATTAAATTTTTTTTTGAATAAATTATAATTGAGAAAAGTCTGTGTTGCTGCCATCTTTTTTTAACCAGTTATTCTCCCATCCTGAATGGCAGAATATCTTTGATAAAATAATAACCAGCTAGTGTTTGATAAATTATTTATCTAGATGTATTGATGAATGCTGTTTAATCTTGCTTCAAAAATTAATATTTATAATTTTCTGTAACATATAGCATAGCTTAATAAAAGAAAGGCAAAACACTGTAGATGACGCGCTAACAGAAAAGAAAAAAAAAAACACATGAAGCCTGACAGCGCAAACTTTTTAAGTCGTATAATTAGCTGAATTATTTTGACATGATGTGAAATTTCAATCAACTTTTATATTATGAGTTGGATTGGGTTGCCCATTTGCCTTAAGTCCTCTGCCATGTCGGTGTGACCAACCCTTATCCATGGTCCTGAAACTTAATTGGGCCATCTCTACATCATAGGTGTGGCCGCTGCAAGGAAATTAATAGTCTCATGTCTTTAAGTAAAAACAGAATGAGGGCCATTTTTTCACGATTAAAAACAAAAAAATAAAATAAAATAAAATAAGAATAAAAAAACATGTTAAATTGCTCCCTGGAAGTAATTTGCTTGGGGACTTTGGTAGAAATGCTGAATGTTGCAGAAGTGGCATGGTAACATATTAGAGGAACAATGGTATAAGTATTGTTAGACGATCCCACGAATGAGACAAGTCATATAAAAGCTCAAAACAATGAAAAACATATAATATAAGCATGTGTTTCAGGAATAAACCAGTGTTTATAACCTGTCTCAAAAGGCTCTTTAAAGATATTCGGTGAGTTAATGATCCCATCAATTACTTAGCACCATTTGACTGCATGTAAGTATGTGCATATGGAGCAGCATTAACAGGTCCACAGGGGGCCATGTTCACTGTGTGTACTTACATGTATGAAATGTGTGAGGTCATAAATTCACACATTAGGTCTCAAGACTGTCCATCAATGGAAAAGGCTAACTAATCATGAGGCCTCTGCTGTGACTTGTGTTTTTGAAGTACTGTGTGTCCATGTTACTTCTTTAAATTTTCTTGATTAATCATGAGACAAACAGTTTACTATTTTTACTTTTTACAGCAGTAAATATGAAGACTAGCTAATGAAGTAGCAGAAGGTATAAACATTAGTGTGTTGTGTTAAATCAATCGCAGAAGACTGAGTCCTTTCCCTTCTGTAAGCTCCATAAGATGAACAGTAAAGAGTCCATTTTGGAGCGGTATTGAAAGCTCCACAACAAAACAGCCTCTTCAAAGTGTGACTATGCATGTGCACGCATGAGCCAGGCATCCTGTCAGTGTTATCCTTTTTTTTTCACATGACTGTTTGTGCATGACTGTGCATCTCCTGTGTGGGTGGGTGCTGTCTTTCAAAAGTATGCTGCTCTGGTATGCAGGGGCAGTCAGCACAGATGTTGCTCGGCGGGCATCACTGACACGGAGCCCACCAGTCAGGTTTTCAGCAGAGCAGCGCGCATGGACGTGCGTGTCTGAGAGAGTGTGAAACTAAACACCATCAGTTTGTTTTCAGACAGCACATCCCGAGAGGGAGACTTCCCAGCTGCATGGGTGAGCATGGGTAATAGACTCATGCGTGTGTGTGTAAGTTACACATCTGTCTATAAAGCACCATTTGCAGTAATAGAAATGATTAGGGGATGAATGAAAGAGCATCATTGTTGGGAATCCACATGGTCCTGCTTCATCCTTTGAAAACACAATTTCAAGACAAAAGCTGGGGTTTCGTTTTTGTTTTATAACTACCTTCCATTTACTGGGAAGCCTCCCAGGACCGTAGTAGTCCTACAGTCATAAAAGGTCAGTTAAATACAGAGGCAGGGAGTACAACTTTGACTTGCCCTGTGTGAGCTGTGTGTGAAAATAAGCCAACATGTCGACATTTTAGACTAATTGATTCACTAAACAAGCCGTTAGCCTCCCACTAATTCCTTAATGACCAGAGGTCCCTTTATGTGCTGTGATTCTTGATTACAGGTCTCCGGCACAACACACACACACACACATACACACACACACTTACAAATACATAGAGAACTCCACAGACAAGCCAAGTTGGAGGGAGTAAAAGTAGGAGAGAAAACTAGGGAAAGGCAGGTAAAGGAGAAAGCAGGATGGAGGACCCCTTCACGCACCAGTGAGTGCCCACCATCAGCTCATCACTGCCTCCTCCCACTCAACGGCACGTACAGTAAAGGAGCTTCAGCAGTCCACAGCAAATGGGCCGTGAAATGTTACTCAATGCTCAACACGTTCTTCAGCCCAGTTTACTTCCACGCACACACACGCATGCACACACAAATTCAGCATAACACACAAACACCACATCTAATGAGAGCAGAAGCTTCAAATCTGTGTAAGAATGAGACAGGACGCTTGCAGTTTGCAGAATGTGCTCAAAGCTGTCTCACTTCTGTCAGTTCAGATTAGCGTGGCAGCTAATGACTGCTATCATAATTAATTATTTTCCAACCATTTGTTTGCTTTATAAATTAAAGTAAACTAATAGAAGATGCCAATCAAACTTTTCTAACATTCAGATTTCAAACAGTTTCCATTCCAGCTGTCATTACCTGAAGATTGTGAACCAGCATGTCAATCCTGCCTTCATTTATGCTTACAAACAGATGTACAGTGGTGGAAAAATGATTTGGTATAGCCAAAAAATATATCAGAAATTTGAGTATTGGGTCATTGTGGTACCATTTTGGTCCTCTAATGAAGGAAGGTTGTGCTTTTATTAAAGAGCAACAAAAATGTCTAAAAAAGAAACCTAGCACAGGAAATACACCTGAAGAAACAGATTCTCAGCCTGGAAGTGCAGATGCAGTCCTTCAACAGTTGGACACACTTTTTAGAAATACAGACCAGCCAACAGCTTGGAAGACAAACAAAGATCTGGGCATCCAAGAAATGAGTGCACTCCGATCTGCACTGTACGTGGTCAACTTTTAGATCATGGCTTACGGCATTACAAGGCTGTCAAGAAGCCCCTTGATCAATAAGAGACAGAGGCTTGCACAGCGACATTGGGCCCAAGCACGCGAGAACTGGACAGCCAGAAAGTGGAAGTAGATTCTGTGGTCAGATGAGTCCAGTTTCCAGCTTTATCTTCCTCCTGCTCATGTGAGAGGACGAAGAAGACCAGACCAAGCAGTATGGTGGAGGTGGTGTCATGGTTGTCATGTTGGTCATCCCAGTTTCTGTGTTGGCACGTCAAACTCTGACAAGTATTGAGCCATTGTCCAAACCCGCTTAGACAAAAACTTTATGACATTCTTTCGGGAACACTTTGTTTCAGCTAAAGTCTCAAAAGCTGTCCACTCCTAAAAAAGATACCTTTATTCTGATTGGTCAGTTCTCTGGAGGGCTGGCAGAGCTTTGGGTAGACCTTGGGGTTTGAAGCCTGTCCTTTCATTGCCTCATGGACCAGTTGGGATATCCTTATCTATCCAATTAACCAATCACATGGCAGCAACTCTGTAGCATTTAGGAATGCAAGAGACTTTGAATGTAACATGTTTGTTGAAGATTTGTTGGTCTGGTCAGTTTCCTAAGTGCTGATCTACTGGGAATTTCACACACACACCAAAAGTCTTTGCAAGTACCAGTGCTCGACTTCCTACATTGTTTTTTTTAAATCAAAACTTAAATTCTTCATGACGTCTGTTTCTTTAATTACCACATTGTGCATTTTGTTAATATTTCTCTGTATTCTATGAACATACAAGCAACAAGTTGGGACACATTAATCTCATTTCAAAGCTGAACAAACAAATCTCAAATCCCCAGCTCTCCTTGTTCAGTAAGTCTCCTGCAACTATTGCCAAATGCAGATTTGCATATTAGAGAGCCAGAATGACAGGTTGTGTCAAAGGAGAACAACTCCTAGTTTCTTTTTAGCTGTCCCATATTGAATTCATAGTTCCCAGATCTCTTGGCTGACGATGCCTCACATTATATGCTGCTTCCAGCCGCGGTGGAACTGGCAGTGTGTCTGAGTAATGAGCATGACCCAACATAAACGCTGTGTGGCCAACTTGGCTCTTCGCTGGGAGCGTCAGTCGCACTTTAATCAGGGATATTGAGGAGGAGTGTGCCTGGGAAGGCAGACCGAGGCTTTTAAAGACCTGACTAATAAGACATGTCAAAGGGAGCTGGGCAGCAGCCAGAACTGATATGTGGGCCTTTTTCCCTATCTGCTTCTCATCCTAATGCACCGTCTCACCAGGATTCGGACACAGATGGTCCCTCAACAAAGCTAGCTTTTAACTGATGCAAACAAACAACCCAAAGGATCGCAGAGCAGCATGGGGTTCACTTTTTTTTTTCCTTTTACTCTCCTCAGATATTTCACCCTTGCAACTGAAAGTTTGGATAAGATCAAAGACAAGAGTTTTGTCCTGACTTATTTGAATCAGCTCAGATCAACACCCTCTATTTTTAGAAGAAGTACATTGAATTCTCTGTTTACTGAATTCGACTTCTGCACATCACTGTATGATTGTATTACTGAGAAAGGAAACAGGAGGCACACTTAATGTCCTGAATGTGGGGGGGTCATATGATTTATGTGGTAATACTGTGCTAGCATAAAAGGATTCGTTCACTTATCTGAGCTAACAATCACTAACGCATTAATGCTCAGTAGAGACTGATGGGCTGTCCATTAGATCAGTGACACTCACTTAAATAAAGTGACTGAACAGAGGGTTGTAACTTAAGTGAAAATGATGAAAGAATTTGCTGCTATATGAAAGAGAAATGTACATCAAGATAGCTTATGTCTGTAAGTGAAATAAAGATTCCCTCTATGATGTATTCTCAATGCAACCTCTAAAGATGGAGACTGACAGAAGCCCCCTGTTGTGTGCAGTGCAAGACACCAGCAGACCTGGAACATATTCTGCCCCCTGTTGAGCAACCCTGACTGAGGGGAGGTTAAGGTAGCGCCATGATCAGATGCTTGCGCAACTCCCCAATGGTCTGGAGTAGAAGAAAGAAACAAAGGCCTAAGACAAAGGCCCCCACTTCATCCGCTTTCTCAGGGCCCGGGGAGAAGCAGGCAAGGAGGACAGATGCACAGGGATCCTCGGTAAGGGAAATGAGAGTTGACCTTGGAAGGTAACTCAAGCTTCCAGAGGAGATTGCCTTCTCCAGTCTGCAACCAGACATTGTGCTCTGGTCCTAAACAACAAAGCAGGTGGCCCCAATAGAGCTGACAACACACAAGTCCCTCATCTGAGGGCTAGAAGACGGGGTGGAAAGCCTGGAATCTGCCGGTGGAGGTCAGTTGCAGGGGCTTCCCGGGACAGTCACTCTGGAGAGCACTGGGGTCAGAGGGGTAACACATGACATCTCAAAGCAGGCAGAGACGGCATCCAGGATCCAGGGTTGAGGGGGCAGTTCCAGGATGCTGGTTCTGCTGTCAAGCACCAACTTGGTGTTGCAGGCTAGTTGACAAAACACTAATAAAGCAGGGGATGCCCACTTGAAAACCCAGTGAAGTCTCAAGGTCTAAATCACACAACTCTGCCCTCAGATGAACAATGTCTGAACGGAGTGGCTTCTATGCCAACCAGCCCAATATATACCAATATACCTATCCTGTGAAGACACTTGTTCTGACAGCAAGCTGTATTGTAGTTCAAGTCCAGGCTCTTTCAACATGAACATCTTAAGCTGGTACTCTAAAAGAGCACACATTAAAATGCAGTGGTATCTTCAAGTTTCTGTCTTATGTGTTAAAGAATTTTTTTCTGCTTGCGACTGTGTGCACAGATGTGTTTGATAATTCTTTTGGAATCAAAATCACAGCCCCTAATTGGCCACTGGAAGCCGTAGCAACAACTTGTTTGGCAATAATTATGATAGATTGCCAAGAGTTGAATTAATGAGGAGGCGTATGTTTTCATCTGAAAAGGTAATTAGCCATAGGGCTTAAGTAATCGCAGGAAAATCCAGGTCGTTACAGACGGTCCCCGAAGGGTTCGTTTTGCATACGGTCCCTGCAGAGAATAACTCTCAGGGGAGATCCTGTTCACTCAGAAACCTTGACCAGAGAGCTGCTTTGAAGCTTGCGCAGCTCTAGTCTGAATTTTAATAGGGAGATGTGCAAATTAAAGTTAAAAAAAAAAGAAGAAGAAAAAGTCATGTTAGAATCAGAGAATTGTTGCAAATAGCCTCTGTGATCACCTTAACATGTTTTGGTAAGAAGTGCAGATCACTGCCTGTCTCAGCCAATCAGTTGCTTACCCCTCAGTTTGATTTTTACCAGTGTTTGTGGTCGCCAGTTTGTACTGTGCATGACTTTGTAGTTCCAAGATATTTCAGTAGTTTCATCTTGTAGTTGTAGTCTATAATTTTAACATTAAAATCCCTGGCCAACCCTTTTTTTTAATTTTATTTATTTTAGAGTTAAGCCTCTCAGAGCTCATTCACACTACGTGTCATATTTACCCATTCACACCACTTTCATACACTAATAGCAGAAGCTGTTATGTGAAGTGCCCATCAGTATTAACAAAGTCCATTCACACATATTCAAGCACTGCTGGCTGTGACACCAAGGATAGTTCCAGCTCAAAGTTTGGCCCAAGGACACTCGTTTTGACTGCAGAAGCTGGACTTCAACATTAACCTTGCTACAAAGCTTTTTTCCTGTTATAGCTGAAGTTTCTGAACAAAAAATAACTTAAGGTGGTCTAAACTTCCAAGTTTTCAACATGTATTAAAATGATACAAATGTTTTTGAACTGTTCTTCAACCTCCAGGTGGTCTTAGTTTTGCCTGTGCATTGGGCGAAAGCAAGAAGACTTTTTTCACCAAAGTCAAGGACTTTTTAAGAGGACATTCAATGTATTACAGAATGGGTAGCCTGGCTTCCCTTATAAAATACAGCAAGAAAGAAAAAGATATAAAAAAATCTTCACCACTTTTTCTTATTTGATTTTTTTTGCCTTTCCTTTTTGTTAAAACACTAGCTGCTCAGTGTACTTTGGTGGAGCATGAGGAGCAAAACAGCGCCCCACTTGTCAAGCCCTCACTGTTTTACACTGCATGTCTAATGTCCTCTGCCTTGTCTGTCAGTTCAGAAGCCAGCTTCACCTCGCCTCCCACCCTGTATGAACCAATCAGATTGAAGTAAGGCTCATTATTTAATAGTTGATGCATCACTTACAAAAAACAGAAGAATTTGAGGGAGGTTAGGTTAAACCTTGCATCCAACCAGTCACAAACTGTTACTGTTGCAACTGGCCCACTGCAAGCAGCTAGCCCACACAGTAACGTAGCTAGCAAGTCAGGGAATGAACGTTGATGGAGACATTGAGTTTCTCATTAAAAAATAACTCTGATAATCTTATTTGACGTTTAACTTAAAGTCAAACAGGACAGAAGACCAACTTCAAAGCTAACTTTAACTCACTGTTGTCATATTTGCTGTACGATCATTTTTTATGTGTTTGGCGTTCTGCTGTAATTGAGTTACAAGAAGTTTACTAGCTTTGTATGGGCTTTCTCTAACTTAACACAGACTACTGTGTGCCCAGAGAATTCACCGAATTCACAGCTCTTCCTCACCACTTTCACCCAATCAAAGCAACAGCATCACACACACTTGTCATTTAGACACCTGATGTGACTCTCAGGCCTACTGCATCTCACTAACACTCTCCTTTTGTTTAACATATACACTGAAATTAACTAAAATCAGTAAAATAACAGTACAGAAACAGTCATTTGTGCATGAAAACAACAGTTAAACATTGAAATTCATTTTTCACTCTGGCTTCCTCAGCAATTTACATCATGGGCCGCTACTGATAAAGATACAACTGGTCTACTTTGGTAAAGCTCTCCAAATACATGGAAGGAAGCTTTCTATTACTTAAATTTCCTCATAAAAAATGTTCCTTGCAGCTGTTAAGTGCCTTTTATGGGCAAACATAGGCTACCCAGAAGAATAGCGTTGGGTAGTTTGAACAATTTTACATGTTTTTCAAATTTGAACAAGTATTGAAAAATAAAAAATGAAAATAAAAAAAAAAGGTCTCTACTTGTTGAAACATTTTACAAATGGATGACACTCAATTTCTCTCAAAATCTTTGAGTAAGAATGACAACATGCTCAAAGACACAGTGGCTTGCTTTACTATTACATACTCTAGGCTGTGAAAGATAAACCAAGCTTAAACTCTTAATTTGATTAAATGAATAAATCTGCCTGTCAGTTATGATATTCTTCAATATGCAAAAACAAATTTCAAACAAAAAAAAAGGGTGACGGGAACTGTACGACATGTTGCTGTAAGCAGAGACAAGCAAACACTAAATGACAGGACTTGTGGCACCGTCGAGAACCTTGTGAGACGCCTGTTTAGCAAAAGGTAATTAAGCCTGCCTGAATGCTCAAATCCTTGATAAATATTTCATCAGGTGGCTCTTCGTGATTGCTGTTATAAAGGAGCAACATTATTCAAATTGCCTTGCCGGTGAAATTGTTGCAAAACCCCAATCTGTAGCCCCCACCCTCACCCCCACTCACAATCCGCCTACCTATTCTCTCAGGAACACACACTCATACACTCTTTAACAAACAGATAACACTCCACGAGCACAAATCTGCCCACACATGCATGTGCTGTACACAAATGTTTACACACACTAAAACCCAGTCTGTACCTGCACTTTTGTGCCCGTGCAAGAACACATGTAGCGTTTCACAGACACTTCTGGTGCCTGTTTAGAAAGCAAATAATATCTGTTTGTTTTAGTGTCATGATGATATTTCTGCAAAACCAATGATTGCGGCAACATGGAAGCAAATTACATTATGAAGCTTAATGCACTCTGGGACTAGTGCCTTCTCCTCCAGTAGAAACATCAAGTTGATCTTTCCTCAGTGAATGACAAATGCACTTTCAGAATCAGTTGGAGTGATGGCCCTTTTAGACACACCTCACTCTTTAATATAACAGTTGCACTTCCAGCTCAGAACCATAAAATGACTCTTGTATCACCTGAGGAGGTTTTGGCAGCTGCACTGCAGGATTTCAGAGCACTCCTGTTAACAGATGAGGTTACACAACCAGAATAGGGGGATCCAGGAGGGATCCACACCTGACAAGACTTTTTAACGGCAAAATACCTCAGTCTGCTGCACTTTGACCAGCAGTCTGTCCAAGCCTTCAGCAATATGTTTCCATGCGCCATTGGGCTCCTTGTCACTATATCCTGCTTCTCTTTAGGTCGTTCTCATGCCTCACACTATAAAAAAATTCACTGTAAAGTAGTGGTAAAATACTGGCAGCAGTACACACAGTTATTTCCTTTTTTTTTTTTTTTTTTTTTTACCGAACTCTGTACCACATGTGTACTATAATTTATCTTTACAGAAAAATACTGTATATTGGATGACAGTATATTAATGTATGATAATGTTACAATACTGGCAACCCTGCAGCCATTTTTTTTTTTACTGTTGTTAAACAGCATAGCGATTCTTGTTGTGATGATGTTTTGTAACCCTGAATGTGGAGGGAACACAGGATGTATTGCATGGAGGGCACTGGCTGTCTGTGCTCCACTGCATGTGCCAACTGTCCTCAAATTAAACTACTGCCCCAGTAGTGGTATTTTAAAACTCACTGTAAATACAAAACAAAACAAAACAAAAAAATAGAAAAGCACTCCGAGAGCGCAGACCTCTGCCAAGCATATTGTGATTGTCACGCAACACTTTAATCCTACGTTAATGGTATACTCCCTTTTAGCAGACTGTCTGCGACAGTTTGATGTTAGATGCAAGTTTGTTTAATAATTTGTTACCTGACAGTGTTGATCTTAGGATCCAGAATATTGCCAGGATCTGGATAGTACTGTTACATGCGTCAGAAATCATTGTAACCGTGTCTTGTTTTGTTTTGGAAAGCAATCAGACCGTTTATTGTGGAGTTATATACACATATAGTAAAAACGGAAAATGATAGAGTATCCTTAAAAAAAATTCCTGGAACCAGATGGTGATCTGGATCACCTCCAAAATTCCACCACTTCTTCCTTATCCCATTTTGAACATTTCCTGAAAATTTCATGAAGATCTGTTTGTTACTTTTTGAGTTATGCAGTTTACCGATAAAAAAAAACAGACTAACTCTCCCAAAACCATAACCTTCTTGGCAGGGTTAATAAAAAACTCAGTTTATTTTTTTTTCCATTTTAAATTGGCAAACACACTGTAAAAGTCATGAGGCACGTCTGTGCTATGTGAAGCACAGACAGCTGGTGACCACTGCCGCAAAGATAACTTTGCCATAAAATATTGGTATAATACTGGCAGCAGGGTTTTAACAGTTACATTTAACAGTGCTGCTTTTGAACTTAACATGATTCCACTGTTGTTCTTTTCTTATTTCGTAAATTCACAGTATTTTGTTAAAGTGCAACCTATCATTTCTTATCTGCACCTGCCTCTTCACAAAAGTTTCACAAGCACCAGAAACAGCAAAATATTATATAATTTGAAGAATACATGGTAAAATATAGGTTATTGAAAAATCAGTCTTTTTTTGGGATAAGTTGTTAAAACCAATCAGTTTCCTGATGGAGAAATCTGACTCTCAAATCAGGAATCAAATGGGTTGCCTTATCCATTTCATATCCCCATGTACATATTCAATCCAAATCCACGTGCTCCTCCATTTCTTTTCTTTTTTTTTTTACCCTGAGAATTAATTTTCTCTCTGCAGAAAAGTGGGAAAGTTTATTAGCTGCTGATTGCACATCCATTGCTGTGCTCAAGTTCTATTAATCTGATATCAGATGACATCCTGCTCTACAGTGGAGTTTTTAATGAACAGGTCTTCAGTGAAGCTGCTGCAGGGTGAAGTGTGTGATATTTAGAGAATGGGTGCCAAGAACAGTAACCTTGTTTCTAAGGAAAAACAACAGCAAACAAAACTAAACAGAACTTTAAATGTGTTTTCTGCTCTCTGTATTTACTTTAGATAAATGTTGTGTTTTAAAGATTTTCAACCTAAGATGTTAAGAAAACCTGTTATCTGCTTGTAGGAGGTGAACTTTAAACCTCCTGTGCAGAAATATTTCCACACACTTTTGAAAGTTTCAAGTTGACAATAAGTAAGGAATTCCATCTTGAGATAAATCGTTGTCATGTCATTTTTCTCAGCTCAAAGAAAACACTGAAGCAGACCTGACAGGTCTGTCCTCTCGAGACAAGCTGACTAATGAGCTGGCAGACTGCTGACAACAAAAGACAGGGTGTTAAGAAACATCAGGTACTGACTCAAGTAAACACACTTTGGTTGATGCCACGTCTTGAAAAATATCTTTTGTACTTGGAAACAATCAAATGTTGAGCTGTAGCTTGTGGGCATATTACCACCGCGCTCCCAGCCAAGAAAAAGTCCCGGCCCAAACCAGCACCACTGAATCCATCTGGCTGATGGTGACAGTCAGCTTGCCAGTGAACAACTGACTGATTTCTGCTGTTTTTGCAAGTTTGACAATCAATCGCTCAATGAGCCCAACAAAACAGATATTCAGACTTTTTGCTTTGCTGGTTGAAGTCCCAAACTCTGTACTCCGGAGGCAAAGTATCTTTTTTGAGATCGTTAGACCCCCTAATCGAACAACATAAAGCTCTTGATTCCCAACCTTAAATCTTGCACTGGCGCCGTTGTACTTACACAGAATGTAGAACTGAGAGATGTAACACCCTGACTCCCTCATGGAGTGAGATCTGTCCAATCAGAGCTTAAAATAAACCATTGGCAATGAAAGGTGACAAACACTTGCAAGAGAAACTAAGGGGTTTCTCTTGTCCATGGTGGAGCTGTTTGTCTTTCTACAAAAGCAGAACAAACAGTTTCTCATGTTTACAGATATTTACAGCAACAAACTACATCCAAAACTCTCTGAGGGCACAACCACTCTGTATGAGAAAAACTAACACCTGCATCTATACTTTACTGGGATCCTGAAAAACTGTGCTCAGATATCTTTATCAAGTTTTTTTTGTTGTTGTTGTTTTTGGGGAAAAACAATGTAATTCCTGTTATTTTTTTCTGTGGAGTTTAAGCAGGTAATTAAAAGGTTAAAAAATTTTATCAAATTATTTTTCCTACTTTTCATGACAACTTAGGCTTTGCAGAGTGGTTTCTTTGATATTCTCTACATTGTCTATTTAAGAAAGTTAGTCAGGCTCAGGCTTGGTCTACTGGTCAATTCCACCCAGGTTTCTTCCAACCCCTTTGCTTGTGCATCACTCTTTTTTTTCCTTTCATTTCTTATTAAGAGTGGTTTTTATAGTTCCCCTCAATGCAACCCTGTCCTTCAGGGTTTTTTGAGGGGAAAAGTACCAACTGTTGACATCACATTTGTGTAATCAACCTGGTGGGGATAGGCCTCCATAGTTAATGTTAATACTCTAAGCCTTTGATTTAAATTAAAAGCATGATCTCGACAGTAATGAACTGTATTTTAGTATACCAGTGGGATACTGTTATAAAAAAGTGCATTGTGGGAATATTAACACTTGCCTGTGGTCCCAATGGTCAGTTACTCCCATTTACAGCAATTTGGAGTTTTCAGCCAAAGATTACTGTCAGGGGTCTGTCACTGCACCACATTCCCTCCTCACTGTGCGGAAGTGATAAAAGTTGCTGTTTATCAAGAATCTGCTTGAGGCTGGCCACAGAAAAACTTGAAGTTATATACACTCCCAGCCCAAAACAATGACTTGTACGGCATCAAAAAGCATATTTAGAGCGTGGTTTAAAAAACGGCTTGGGTCTGAAAAGCTCATTTCACTATCAGTACACACTGTACGGTGGGTGATTTTTTTTCTATCTCTGTGGTGAAGAAGTTATTAGGATCATTTGATTGTCCAATCAGATACACAGCACAGTTCAGGTGACTGACAGGCGCCCTGTAGCTGTTTGAAAGGAAACTCAAAGCCGGTGTCATATCCAATGTGGCTGTGTTTGCAGATTGGATTAGGTACATGTTTTTCAGGGTTTATGCTCCTCACTTATGGTTGCAATAATTATTATGTCGCATTCACAAAGGCATTCTAGGTACAGCTTGTGAGCTAAAGCTCTGCTAAACAGCTGATTGGGAAAAGTAATGGAGGATAAAAAGAGTGACCAGTGACTCATGAGAAGAACATGTGAACCGTACCTTGCGCAAATAACTCCTCAAATCATTTTCTGCCCCTGACTCCAACAGTTTTAATATTAATGATATAAAATAAGTGAATATGGAGCTCAAAGTAAACACCATATTTTATCTTTCTATGTTGCAACATGACCTTAACATTGACAACATCAAATACGCTTTGATGTGAAGTGAAATAAACAAAATGATCAAAGGTCAACTGAGAGCATCAAAGAAATCTGTTTCAAAAATCTGATCAACAGGATGGACTGAATCAGGTTTAGGCAGACCTTTGTATTGGATTCTGCTCCTAACATCCTGCCTGTATAAGACATCATAATGGATGTAAGTGCCCATGTAGACCAGTCCCTGTATAAGAAAAAAAGCTTTTATATCTGGAAAATCTTGACAAGCAGCACACTGTGCTTTGCAGAGAACAAAAGACATGGATGAGAAGATGGAGGACACCCCCTTCAGCTCCACTGATGTGTGTCTTGGTGCCATTTCTGTCCTGTGTTAGAGGAGACATGAGAGCAACCTGATGGTTCTTGCCTTTTTATTGCATCTCTCTGAGTAATTGCAGTTTCTTCCCAACGTTTAAAGCTCTGTCACTCTGCAGGAAGTAAATGACAGCCTAGTCGTAACTGAATTACAGGGAGGACAGGAAGCCAAGAATCACCTTCCCCTGACTGGCTTGCTAAGTGGTCTGATTGCCTAGTTTTTTGTCCTGAGTATAAAGATGACCGTTCCCATAGCAATTTCTTGAGTCACATCGTGTTCTTGCATTCAAAAGCGACTCAAGTAATGCTTTAATAGTCATTTCCTGCCGTCATAAGAATATTTGATTCTTTACCAACCTGTGGAAATCCCCACACAGCACCAAGCCTGGAAAATCAACTTCTACTTATTACCCTTTTCTTTGCTTCAAAGGCAGGCGGTCTGGAATCAGCATATTCCATGAAAATAAATCATAAAAGCAACACGTCCATGTTGAGTGTTTTAGAAAGATATGCAAATTATTAAGAGGGTTTCCACTGCCATCTTACTGTGATGATTTGTCTCATTTGTAGCTGTGAAATGCTGTTTGAAATCACAGAATGTGGCACCCTGGAGTAGCTGTCATTATAACACTGTTTATGCAGGGCAAGTCGTGTAAATGTTCAAATTTCTCTGTGGTGTGCTTCTACAGCAGGGCCTGTAAATTTAATATGAGACTTCAGGTCTCCATATTAGCAGAATGACTTTCCTTTGTGTTTCACTCAGGGAGGCAGTTCAGACGAGAACTGCTGCTGAGTAGCTGACTGTTACAAGAAAGGGCCTACAGATAATCTTTGTTGCTGCCTGATCATGATAGGAAAATAACCTGGTACTTGTTACAGAATATAAAGAGCAGAAACACCCATTGTGCTTCAGTATCAGCAGTAACTGTCACATACAGCAAACTAGTGGTTTAGAGGGTTGAGAAATCACAGCCTGACAAACATTATTCCACAATAAAGCCAGCCGCATGGATTAAAAAGTAGAAGCTTATATTTGGTGGTTGACAGCCGTTCATAGCTTATATGTTCTTATTAGACAGTTTGGTTGGAATAACATTAAGTGTTACAGCTTTATTCATGTTAAATCAGGGATCTCAAACTCCTGCCATGGAGGGCCAAGAGGCTGCAGGTTTTCTTTCCAAACCAAAAAACTCCACCAGCTGATTTCACTGATTAGTCCCTGCTCTCTGCTTGAAGGTGAGGTAATAAGTGTCATCAAACATGTCCCATGTCCCATCCTCAAACATGATGAGCCAATCACAGTGCGTAAAGCAATTCTCAGACACTCTCTGCCTAGACATCCATTGGAATGAATTGCAGGTAGTCAGTTTTTGTTCCATCTTATTGGGATTTTCTGAGATTTTAAATAGAGATGTTCTGATCTGATACACTGATCAGTATCAGGACCGATCTAGTTTCATGTTTTTTCAGCACCATCATGCTTTACAGCTGCTGTAGATCAAACCATATTGCAAACATGTCTGCTGTGTGGGACTATTTCTCTTTAGAAAGCAATGATAGTAAAACAGCATCTTGCAACATTTGTAAAGTGAGTGTTTCTCAAGGAGGTACCAACAGGGCTCATTTTAATACAACAAATGTGATTTGTCATTTAAAACAGAAACACCCAGCAGAGCACAAGATTTATCAGAAGAAGGTATCAATATAACATTTCGTGAAAAAATTGAATGGAATTGGAAGTCAAAAAATCTGTATCAGGACGTCACTAATTTAAGTTTAAAATGGTCAAATAGTGTTCAGGGGTACATTCAACTCTAACAAAATATCATGAGTCTCCAAAATGACTGGTTGTCGATTGCCTTACATTGGATCATTGTCTAATAAATTTAAGCACCGAATATATATTTTTTTTACTAACTTGTTCTCTACTCTCCTTTTCCTCCGATGGTTAGGCCAATGCTCATTCTCAGTTACGAAACCAAAGTGGTGATAATGGACTGACAAATGGTAGTCTGTTTTTAGAGCAAATTTAAGCACTTTTTAGAATCATGCAACAAAGCACTTTCCAGAAGCCTACCAGGAATAAAACCTTTAACGACCAGACAGGAATATAAAATAGCAATCAGACTCCAGCTACTCAAAAAGAAAAACAAATTTTATCAAGCAGAGATGCCAAAACAGAAGCAGGAAGAGGCCATTTTCAAACCACTGTGGAGATTTTTCTTTTCTAAACCAAATATGGCAACAAGCTGGTGAGAAACTCCAGATCACCAAAGTCATCGAGAGTTTATCACAGGGGAAAGTTTCAAGATCAGTTGCTGTTGGGTAATGTAAGTCTGGACTGAAGTGATGGGGCTGACTGATGACAAGATATTACCTTTCCCAGAGCCATGCCACAGGCATGGCTGGAAAAGAGGAATGGTTTTTAAAAAGAAAAGCGCATGTACAGGAAGCACATGATACAAGTGCCATTCAGTTTTACACTATGAAATATTTCTATTGTAGTAATTTCCCTTTGGGATGGATGCAGTACCAGTATGTCTCATCTTTCCTGCATCAATATGCATCTTAATTCTAAAGTGCACCAAGGCTATTTCAGTAACAACTGAATAAAAGAAGTAAAGAGAAAAACAAGTGAACAAAGGTGAAGTGTTATAGTCAAGGTCTGCTATGGTAAGAATCTAAAGAACACTAAATTAGAATTCTCTATGTCAGGTCGCGTAACATCCTGCATTAAAATTCAGGTTGGAAGCTCCGAGGTGAAGCTTCCCTGTGCTGATTGGTGCATAATGAAAGATCTGGCTGATACCATGTTCATGTCTCTGTGTGTCAAAGTCCATATTTAATCACAGGGCTTTACACTGAAAAGGTTAAACAGGGCTCATTTTTTCCTGTAGATGAGATTTTCTCTGCAATGGTCATATGTTACTGACATGTATATCTTTGCTGCTGAACACAGTTTCCTTGCATAAGAAAATATGATTTACAAAAGCCTGAGCCGATGCATTAGAGCAGCCTCAATATGCTGAAACTCCCTAGTTACTCAAGTGAAAAAAAAAAAAAAAAAAAAAAAAAAAGGTCCAAACTAGTTTTAAACATACAATAATTATAATTAATTGATTTATCAAAAAAAAAAGAAAAAAAAAAAAAAAGAAAAAAAAAGAAAAAAAAGGACACAATAGTTGACATTATGAATTGTCAGTTGCTGCAGCCCTTATCCAAACTACATTACCACTGTCAGGCTACGCTGACATGACAGTAGTCAGTCATACTTGACCCTCCACTGTGCCTTCTCTTTTTCAGGAAAAAAAAAAACAAAAACAAAAAAACAACAAAAAAACCTTCTTTTTGTAAAAATATTGAGATGACTCCAGTATTAACCTTTAAATTTTTCACTGTTAACATTTACAAAACAGTTGCACATAGAGAAAAATGATGATAAAATGAAGGAAATTGCTTTTTAATGCAAGTATTAGGAAAAAACCAAAACAAAACAAACAAACAAAAAAAACAATAAGATTGCAACACAAAGTGGATAATTTGCAAACTGCTCTGAAGCATCCGACGTAATTAGAAATTAGTTTACTCCACTTCAGATTGTTTTTTTTTTTCTTCCACTCAGTGATTATGAAACAATTTCTGTTCAGCTGTGTAAACAAACATAAGTGTCTTTATCATCTCAAAAAATATTTTCTCTAATTTAAAAAAAATGCACCCAGGTTAAACCAGTATGCCCATCTTATATGAGAAGTGTGCTCTTGTTTCTTTCTTTTTAAGCTTGATTCACTAGGAGTCTTCTTGGAAATGAATAAAACACATAGAAAGACATTTGTGTAGGCGGTAAGATTGATATGCAGACTAACGCATACAAACAAGAGTAAAAACGGTAGTGATCAAATGAGGATGAATAAGGGAAAGATAGAAAATGGAGAAAAAGAGCAGAAAAAACAGAGAGGACGAGTGGAGCATGACGAGGACACATGAGAGTACAGAGAAGCACCTACTGAGCCATGGAGCTCATGGCTGGCTTTGGCACTCATTATTGATGTAGTAGAAAATTTGCGCCGACAGGAAATGAAGCTGCCAGCTGTCCCCCTGTTTCCCCCTTCTCCTGATCTCCCCATTTGTAACATTATCTCAGAGGGATGGCCACCAGCAGCCTTGTTTCCCTATCACCTCGCCGCCCCCTGGCATGTCCGTACAGCAGACACGGACACTTCCACAGGTATCCATTCACAGACTGACAGGACATACTCACACATTATAGCGTTTCCTTAAAAAGCAATATTTCTCAACAGTATAACTAAGCCGTGCCCCAGCATAGTCTGTATTTCAGCAACAACAAACAATTTATTTTGACGATAAACAAATTTCACTGTTTATGGGAACATGGAGACAAGCAGAATACTATTATAAAAACAGCAAGCTGAAGAAAGCAGAATTGGACATGCGGTGTACAGCAAATTTTCTATGTCTAATGTGCTTAGTCTTTAATGTTCCTGGAGCGCTCGGTGGGTATTGATGGGGAATTCATTGTTTCAGCAACGTGCAAAGAGAGGGAAATAAAGGCAAAGTCAGAGAGAATAAACAGGAGCATCAATAAACACATACAGTCATAATGTGGTCAGTATTTCTGTGTACCTTTGGTCCGGTGGTTTCCATTGTTCAAGGCCTCTGTTTCAAACAAGAGAATTCACACTACTCCTGTATGAAATGATAAAGGAGACCTCAACCATACCAAGCATCGCAGGTAGGAAGTGAAAGACAAAGTGCAAAGATAATTGTCTGCATTTGTGTCTCACCTTGACACCAGCCGCTATTTCTTATAACTCCTGCTTGTCAGTGCTCAAGGGTAGTTTTATCTTACTTGACATCCATAAAGTTGAAACTTACAGAATTCCAGCAATCTGTCAACACTCTTTTTACACAAACTCTTGACAAGTCTATTTCAGGACTTCTCATGACACATTTTGTCTTTTCACACATTAAGCCAAAGCTTTTGTTGGATGCACCAGCAGAAATACACTATGTGGTTTAGGTAAGAAGAGGCACCTTGGTAGTGTGTGCAAGTGGGGAGTCTGATCACAGTTAAGGTCAGAGCCAGCAGCGATTGTTTTCAAACTAAATTTGAAAGGTATTATCGTTACAAATTTGGATTTTACTTTACTGTTACTAAGGTTAGAGTACCGTTTGGAGATAAACAATAAGCGCACCAGGTCCATTGAGAAATAATAATAATAAAAAAAGTAAATGAAAATACATTAAAATAAATAAATAAATAAATAAATAAATAAATAAATAAATAAATAATAATAATAATAATAATAATAATAATAATAATAATAATAATAATAATAATAATAACAATTAAAAAAAAAATCAGAAAAGAACAAGTTGTAAGGCCCTGGTCAATAGCATCCAGGGTTATCATATTAAAGGTAAGCCTATAATAAAGGGCTAGACATATATCTAACAAAATAAAAAAGTCATTGTATGAAAAAGGGACTACAATTAGCTTGGGACTTCTTTTATTGTTTGGCAGTCTTTCTCGTACTGAAATGAAGTACTTTTACTGGCTCCGTCCAAATTTTGTCTGTAGTACCTGGTACCAATTAACGTAAAATTAAAGGGTACCATGTTTAGATACCTAAACACACCCTTGTGACTGTGAGGCAGAGGAAGAGTAGGCAATTTTCCATGCTGGACATGAACACAGCATTGCAAGTTTAAACATGGAGAAATGAAAATTTTAAACAAAAAAAAAAAAAAAAAAAACATCAAGATTTTATGATTAAACAAATTAATATTGATTATTGCAATAACAGAAAAGTACCAAAAATTGGTACCATTGAGTACTGATACTGATTGCCAGGTACGGGGCATCAGTATCGTATTGTTTCAAATGTGAAAGGTACCTATCCCTAGTGCTCAACAAAATTTGCATCCTGCTCCGCTCCATACTCTGTTCAATATTTTGTGATTCTGGGGGTTGTGACATTATTTTCCCTGACTCTCTGTCCACTGTACAGCGTGCATGTTCCTGTGAGTGTGTGTGTACACAGTGTGCACTGGGGCAGAGCTTTGCTGTGCTCGAACCAGGGACCAAAGGAGAATTGTGACCGTGCAGCCACACACACGCTACATGATTCTGCTCTGCCACCAAAAAGGGCACTCATGCTTCCCTCTCATGCAGACTGTCTTCTTTGCAAAGAGGCCAGAAGAAAACAAATGCCAGGACATAAAGGACACAAAGGTACAGTGCTGTGAATGTATAATAAGAGCCATAGGTGTAGCTTTTGCTGCTTGGGAACGAAGATAAGTTGAAAAGCAAAACATCGAGATGCAGAGAACGTGTTTCCTTGCGACTGTTCTAGGTCGATAAGGTTCTTTCAGTGTTCAATGGATAATGACAGTGAATACCTTGGTTTCAGCATTGTGAAAGTATAAAAGAGAAAATTGCAGAAAAGTAGGAAAGAGGGAAAGAAAATAAGCCTGCCATCCAGTAATGCAGTATATACGCTGTATTAATGCACCCAAACAATCTCTGGCTCACTGTAAATATGCTGCCATGATGTTCAACAGATAAAGCAAAAATCTATAACCAGTTTTACAAGAAAAGAGGTTCACATAGATTTCAATAGTATACACTGAATATATTGGCCATGCTGAGAAAGATATGCACATAATAACACCACCCTGGAAGGTGGGGCAGCATACCATTTGTACATCTCACTGTCATCTTCTGTTTTATGCACATTCTAATGACCTTCCTCGTGCAGTGCAGGTGATGTGTCTGTTTATGAGCTGGACTCATTAAAGCAGTGAGAATAGACACTGGTGTTGCATGGCAGCCACTGTTACATTCCTGTTTACCCTCATACTTTTAGTGTAGCTGACATCCTGCCAAGGAGAAGCCACCCCATATACGCCACATTGGACAGAAATAGATTTGAACTGTGCCCAGCGACCAGCCGGCACTGCAGATTCTTGCACCAAGTATGTATTACGCTAGTGGGCAGTGCCTCTTGGGGCAAGCAGAATCAACCAAGCAGGACAGATGGAATAGGGTGGATGTGAATAAGCTCTCCTCCGCACCAGCTTTCCACTTGAACTCTGCAAGTGTCATAAAGATTATTGATTTTTCGTGATTACTCTTGACTTTTCTTTTGTACAACAACACCAGAAAGGTTAACATTACTTTAATCAAAGTCAAGAGGGGAAAAAAAAAACAGAGGTAAAACGAGAGGACCGGTTATATTTCTCCTCACAGCAACCTTAGAGTATCTTTGACTGCCACTGAGTCATTCCCTTGGGGGATGGCGAAGCATTTTTTCCAATTAACATTTTCGCTATATCCACGTAGTCATGTAGTGACTCATCAAAATGTCTTCACTGCACACAGACCACTGAGACCTGAGAGTTACACTCCTAAGTGCAAAATCTCGTCCTCCCCTGAACAAGCAGAAGTAGTCGCTGACCTCTGCAGTGTGAACCCCTCTGGAACAATACAAGGCTGTCAGCTTGGTTTATACCACAGGAAACACAGACACTTAAATACCACCACTCACACAGACACTCACATAGGTCCCATTCACAAAAGGGAGAAAAAGTAAAGAGAGTTCAGGGTGTTGGAAAGGAGTTCTTTTTCTTTAACTGACACTCAAATTTTCTTCACTTGTGTATTTGGTCTTATTTCTGAAAAAGAAAAAAAGAAATCCTGTCTCTCTACAGCTCAGCTCAGATTTTACTTTTATTGATGAAACTTAGTATTCTGTTCACAATGAGGAGCAGCACTCACCGTTTAAATCTGAAGCTGTCTCGAGCTCCTTCATTTGCAGAAAATATTTCACATATTTTCAAAGGTTTATAACCATGAACTTTATTAGGAAGTAACAAACTGATGAAACTTAATACATGCTCTGGCATGTTCTGATAAATTCCCTACATGCGTACTAAAATACTTGTAGAAAAATATACCCTCCTGTATCATTTCGAACTCCTCTCATTTTTATCAGACGCAGTTTTATTTCAGGAATGATAAGTGCTATGTCATATTCGTATGAAATTAGATCCCCTGTGCAGAGCACTGTCAGTTAATTACTTGGTGCAGGTGATGGTGTGAATCATCCAACTTGACAAAAAATACAGACATTCCCTGCATACAAGGATTGAATAGGTTCACCTTTTGAGTTTTTCTTGATGTAATTTTAAACATTTTATCCTTACTGTTTCAGTGAGGGGGCTGCTGCGAGTGAGGAGGACTTGTCTGTCTGTGAGTGTTTTGGAATAAGGGAGGGGCCTAGGCAGCACCCACTGATTATTTAAATGACTGAAAGGCTGTTTACATGACAACAGTTTTAGGGTTTTAGGGTAAAACACAAAAATGTTGTTGCATTTCAGCCTTGCGTTTACAAGGAAACAGCTTTTTAAATCAAATTTTTCTGAAATGCTGCCGCCACCATTGCCATGTAGACAATAAGCCGGCTTTTTCAGTGAAAACGCTGATGTCACGCTCAGTATGTTCAACAAATGTGCTCCACTTTTGCACTGAGCATTCACCTATACACAGGGGTATGGCGCCAACCACAGGCCCGGCATGCTTACTACAGTGTTTTCAGTGTTTCTCTGTTAATGCAGCATTTTTCACTGTTTTCACTGTTTTAGGATGAAATGTTGTTACGCAAATGGGGCCTAAGATTGATACCTACCTACAGATAAGAGTCTCCAAACTCCAAAAAAGTTAAAGTCACTAAAGGGGTCTAAGTTGTCACTAAGCTGGCAACACTGGATGTGTATTCTAAAATGATAAATAAGCTGCTTGTGAGCTTCCCTTTTCTTTTATGACAGCTTACAAGCAGGATTCTTTTTGTAACCATCACAGTACCTGCTGGTTGTTGTATGATTGTAGAATAAAATCATTTGTGCCGCCTTTCCATGAACCTTGAAAGTCTCAATATTCTGTAACCTCACAACTTCCTGAGGACCACATATGACCAAACTTTAACAAAGCAGCTCAAAGTCATTTGAAACCTCAAAGCCAAGATATGAATTTTGATGTTGTACTCAAACCCCAACACTGGAGTTTCCTTCACTTCACTGTATTCTACAATTCTGATTCTTTTCTGTTTCTACTATGTCAACAACATGCACAGTTTTTTTTTCTCTGTTCTTTTCTTTTTGAAGGTATTAACTGCTCTGCTAGGCATGAAAGTATACATCAATATGCTGCACGTTCATCGCATTCTGAGGCTTTCATAGCTTTTTTGAAGAGTTAAGAAAGAAATGCACTTAGAAACCAACAACAGGATGCAACAATTGCTCTACAAAATCATGTTAATACCACCCAGCATTTCTGCATCACGTTGTACAATTTGAAAGCTTCACCTTTTTGGCAAAACGCACATAAAAAATAATATAATAATATCTGATGTGCTTCGGTTAGCCTTCGGATTTTCATGCTACCCTGCTTGCTCAAGGTAAATGCTGCATTGCATGCACAGCAGACTCATGTAATGGAAAAGAAGGTGTGTGTAGGTCACATGTTTGTTCAGCATATAGGTAATTCAGTGTGCTCGTTCAGCCACTCGCTTGTGTATTTACGGCTTGCTCTTAATGGGATATCGCAGCATAAAAAATGGGAGCAGACTGATCAGCATGGCTTCGAGCTCTTCTGTAAAAATAAACATTCTTCACTTTTTTTTTTTTTTTTTTTTAGCTTTCTGCTGTCTGGGGAGTTTCACATGGACTGTTTTTGACTCTCTTTCACCCCCACGTTGCACAAGAGTGCTTTCTGGAGGTCCAATGAATAAAAATGCCATGTCAACTAGAGAAGAAGAAAGAAAATCTCCACTCGGAGCTGTCAGTGATTTTCCTTCCATGCCTTTACCATGGAAAGCTAGTAAAAAGTTCACCTTCCTCACATAAATTGGCTGGGAGATTTATTTCTCCCCTGACATTCTCTCTGGAGATGCCACCGGGGAACCTGGGCATCTGCTCTTTGGAGGGAGATGACAGGGCTATTGTTAGGGGCGGCAGAAGTGGAAAGCTATTCTCCTGCCTCATCCCCCTCTGTCCCTTTTCTATTTCTCTCTTACCTCACTCTCTTTCTTTCGCCATATGAAGCCTTTCAGAAAGTGATGACAGCCACTTAAAAGGCAAAGGCCAAGGCTCACATCTGTCGCTTTCACCTTATTAATTTCAATATCACTCTGCTTTTTTCATATTCAAAATCCTGCGAGACAATCCAGCTGGATCACTGGTGTCAGGTATGAATGTGTATTATGACAGATGGCAATTGTGACACTCCCTTGGGTTAGAATATTCTGAATGGAATAATTACCCTGCCTTATCTATCAACAGTGCCCTTTTTCTGATCTGGTGGAGCACTCACTGATGGATGAACACGGAAAAAATGGAAAAACTCAACAATCGCTCTATTGTGGCTTTAGTTAAGGAATGCAATGGAATAAGTGGCAGGCGTTCACTGAAAATAAGCAGCTCATGCATCACTATTGTCTACTGGAATCTGCTCCTCCAAAGCAGCAGACACCTCTGGGAAGGCGGCTTGAGTGTCACCAATTTTGGAGCTCACACACAGATGTCACCCCGGCCAGATTAGGCAAGTGTGACAGGGCAGACCCCTAATCCATCATTTGGGCGAGTACAGGAACATGACATAGCGTACTACCAAATCCGTTTTAATCATCCAAATGTTCCATTCTTAGCCAGCGGTACTGTTGGAGGAACAATAAGGGTTCAGGGGAAGAGAAGCAGTTGTGGAATGTTTTCTCCCTGGCAGAGGGACGCTGGTTAAGGCTGAGTCAATTAAGAGAAACCACTGTTTTGTGTTTTTTCAAGAGGGTACGTTAAAGAGACAGAAGATAAAGGAATGAACACACAATGCTTTTCTTTGATGTCCCCTGGGTTCCCACAAATCCCTCTGTGGTATACTTAAGTGAAGAGCAATTAGCCTGATAAAGCTGTTTGTCATCTGAGTCTACCTTATTAAAACTTCAGACAACACACAGTGTCAATTATTACAGCATTGTGTGGCACTAATCACAGGAAGGTTCCACATCATGTAACTGGATACGAACAACAACAAATGAGACAAGGATAATAATGGAACTTAGTACGATTACGGCAATGTGTTTTAAATTGACTTGAGAATCATATACCATTCGACTTGTACATCAGCTGAGTTGAGAGAACATGTCTTTCTGATAATCCACAAGAATTCTTCACAGTATAAAATAAACCATATGTTATATGGCAAAACTTGTTTATCAGGTTCTAGTTCTGACCTAATAGACATCATCCAGTTACAAGACAAGATAGAGCATCAGAAAAAAGATAAAATCATTTATAACATCTCTACCAAGAGTGTCTCCCTGATTGTTCAGTACTAAAGCAATTACACTGAATCATTCAGCATAATGTTTACCAACCTTTGTTATTTCAGCTATTACAGATAAGCTATTGAAACTGAGCTCCAGAAGCTAGTGTTAGTTTAACCAGAGCTCTTTGGACAACAGCTAACAATGATTTACCGTCACCATGGAACAAAACTTAGGACAAAATAGGCCAATGAACTCCCAATTAACAAAGTGACATGATGAACAACACAACTAAGAGCTTACATAAGGCTACTTAAAGCTAGCATTAGAGAAAATCCCAAGCAGTCTGTCAGACTGCAGTGGAGGTTCCAGCGTAATAGATATTTTTTTTTTTTTTTTTTTTTTCCAGCAAAGTGACAATATTCTGCCCCAAATACAATGTCAGCATACCCAAGAACAGATGCAGTCATCCTTGTTTATTTCATTTGAGATGAATTGATGTTGTGGTCTACCGCACAACTTTGTTTAAAGAAGACACTTTTTTCTGTTGAGATGTGGATTAGGAAGGGGTTAAAAATACACCTCGTCACCCAGCCTCTAAGAAAAAAAAATCTCAGAAAAAATACATAATTCTGAACCAAAACTGACTTTCTGCAATGCATTTCAATGGATGTCAGGGCAGAGACAGTCTGAGTGTATGGGAATGGCTATACAAACTGTGGTTGGCTCATGGCATTTGAGGGCAGGACTTTGCCATAGGTCAGTTACAGGCAAACAAAAACAAAGTTTATATTTACAATTACAATATGTATTTAACTTTTTAACATCATGTAAATGGGAAAAAATGATAGGTTCTCCTTGAAATGCCTATTTGTTTCTTTTGCCCAGAAAAAAGATGGACCTTGTCCTTCTCTGACCTGAACAAAGTGCTGAGTCCCTAAAATAACTATAAGATAATTTTGGCTGTTATAAACAGAATTTAAGGAAATTAAATAGGATGTAAGTGATTCTTAGCCTCACTTGTTATCAACACTTTGCAACTCCATTTCTAAATCCATTTAAAAAAGTAATCTCCACACCATTACATTTGCTTAAAGACATATTTTTTTGTTGCAAATAAGAAGTTTATATATAATTTCTCATGGACAGGGTTGGCTGGGTAGGCACAGAGTAACTCATCCAACTCCCTGACTCGGGGAGATATCTGTTCTCTAACTTGATTATTAATTTCTTTTTTTCATATTTGCTAAGCAAAAATTGAAATTAATTGAGTCCCAGTACCCTTGCTGCTGGCGGTGTGGATAAGCTTTGGACCATGACCATACACCCACTGGCCTTGTCCATCCATCCAAGTCTATCCCACAAAATTATTCACTGCACAGATATTGTGTTTGGATTGGTTAAATTGACTTTCCATAGGAAGGATGTTTGAATTACATGTAAAAAGGCAAATATGTATTAACCTTTAAAAGATCGATATGTATGTAAATGAAAAAGGTTAAATATATCACAAATGGTGCCTCAGGAGATTTTCTGCAAGCGTGGTCTTTTTCTCTGACACTGCAATGAATCGATGGGATAGGAAAAATAATTAAGAGAGCAAAAAGTAAGAATACAGACTATGGGATGATGTAATAAGTAAGTGGCTGATAGTAATAATGTATTCTAATTATACCAAGTTATTTGTTTGCCTCTTGTTTGCTCAAGTTCTCGGTGAAGCGATGAGTGTCACTTCAGAAGGGCTTGGATGTCTCCCCACTTACATTTTTTTTCTTACTTATTCTTTCTCCAAGCATGAAAAAATATATCTTGGGGATGTAAGAATCTCCATCATAAGTTTTCCAGTATAGATGAAACCTATAGGCTTATACGACAGTGTATTTCACCAATAATTTGAACACAAGACAGCAAAACTTGATTTTATTGGTTCTTTACTTCTATTTTTTTAATGCAAAACCTGCTAAGCAATGAACTATTTGCAGTCTTTCATATTTTTATGCAAACAGTGATCTCAGCTTGGCAATAACAGTTATGAATTAATGAAAGTGGTAGGCATGAACATGACACAATGTTAGCTAAGTTATGAGTTTTGATCTGAATGTAAATATTCATAGAAATAAAAATGAAGCTATACCTTTGAGGGTTTCTCACAGAAAAAGTGATCCGTGACCCTTTCTTTCAATATCATTCTGTTCATCTTCAAGGAATCTATGAGCGCTAACCATTAAATTTATCTCATACTAAAATTCAATTCATGTTGTGATATTGGTCTTTACCAAAGTGAAACTTAAAGCTTTAATATGAATGGAAAAGGATTGACTTCTATTGTTGGTCTTTTGTAAACTACAAATGACCACTAGTAAGGAGACTGTGTGCTATGATCATTTTCAATGAAACCACTGCTTTGGGTTGGATGTGAGACAAGGTGCTCATCAACGAGATACCCACATTTGGCCGCACTCACAAACAAATACACACTCACACACGAGGGAAATTAAACACATGAAAACAATAAATGCGTCAGCTCTTAGAGTTCACTCTAACCAGTTTGCTGAAGTTCAAGAACTGCGCTGTTCATCATCACTTCTCTGAGATGCTACGGGAGAGAAATTCCATTATAAAGCTCTCCATGAATACTAAATCACTCACACTACTGACTGCTGCTTTTCTATGGATAAAGTTTAGAGGTTTTGATTTGAAACTTGATGACAGAAGTAGTTTCTGAACTGTCTCAAGAAAATACATGAAGATCATGCAAAGATCTAACCACTGGAAAACACCAGAAACTATCATTTCATTTTTTACATGCATTTAAATGTGGCTTGATATGTCTATCATTCCCTGAAAACGAAGTACCAATTCAAGTCTATTTAAATGTAGTTTCAAAGTAAGTCACACAAAGGTGTTCCTTCCCCTCTGATATAATGATGATGACTGGATTTTATTTGGCCGTGAAATCACAGAAACCTATTTATACGAGTTGTCAGAGGTAATTTTCTCTTTGTGTCACAGTTCCTCCCTCATTTCCTAGTGTTTCAGTTGTTTCCCCTCCTCTGTGTGTGTTGTTTTTCCCTTGTTCTGTCTGTGGCCATGACCACTCATTGCCAGGCATTTTCCAGACGTAAAACCCGTGCTAGCCAATCAGAATGAGCCCCCGTCATTCAGCTGTGACGTTCGAGAAATGAAAACTCTTTTCTTGGCGTAGACACGAAATCATGAACCTGGAGTTTTCCAAAAGCTTCACTTTGGCCGGAGTTTTCAGAAAACATTGTTTTTAGTGACATAAAGCTGTGGCTTTCCTGTGTATGACAGGCATACACATATAAATACCCTGTTGCTAATTCCTCATTCCTGTCTTTTGTCTCAAGATCACCCCAGACACCTGTTTCATCTGGCACAACCTGCCCTGCTCCACCAAAACCTCCACCTCAGATCATTTTCTTACAATTTACTCTGATCCAGTCTTCGGTGTTTCTGTCTAATTTTTTGGAGCTTGGAAATACCGAATTTGACACTTTGTTGGTGAAGTGTTTTGTCTCCTTGACCTTTACATTTAACCCCCAAAATAAGTCTTTCTGAGAACAGTATGTCAACTGTTCTTATCAAACTAGCTGTCTTACTTGAGCAGCAACATACTTCAGGCTAAATGTGCTGCTTAGAAAATCACCCTGATGGTTGAAAATACATCAAACAAGCCCTAAAAACTCAGCAACTCTTCATAAATCTTTAAATGAGATGATTAAAGAAAATCAAAGACTGACATTAAGCATTTATAGCCATGAAAAATTAATTAAAGCTGACCTTTTGGTCCTCTGGTGCTGTTATCTTCCAGACATTTTTAATGGCACAATATTGTCTCGAGTATTGAAATACTGGAGCAGCTCTTTATTACTTCTTATTCATTCTGTTGCTGTGATAAAGAACTTGCTTTAAAGATCGCTGCGAATACAGATAGTTTTAATTAACTCTTAATCTCAAAAGATTTTTTTTCTCTTATGAAAAATACATGTTTATGGATGGTTGAATGAATAACTAATTTTACACATTAAGTACACCAAAAAGATGCAATTAACATACCCTGAAACACGTGAAGTGGCAACACATGAGTAAAGTGGAAACCTCCAGTCTAAGAAAAATATGAAGCCTTTGCGTTATTAATAAATACATCTGTTGCCGTGGAGAACAAAATTAACCACTGTCTTCTTGAGTGTCAGCCAGAGCACACAAAGCCAGAGAATAAAGAGACCTTCCTGTTTTGGTCCTTTTTATTTTTCTTGATCCATGCAGACAAGAGTGAAGCTCATGGGTAGTTACATGTGTGATTAACAGAGGATAAGGGATAGCACACTCATCTTCTGTTAACTATAACTCAGCTTAACAAAAGGTATTTAATACAAATTAACACAAAGGTAATAAACACACATGCTGTGCACTCACACACATCCAACCTAATCAAACAGCTCTTCTCTATACAGATCCTTATTCATCCATCCCTACTTACACACCACAAGAGAACACCCACACACCAGGCAAAGCCCCTCCCACACCATAGCACAAGAAATGAAACATTCATGCACAACTCTATCAACCTTTCCCTACAACTCTAGGGCCTTTTCTACAACAGCTTTCTGAGATTTAGCTTGAGGCTGGATGCAGAAACAGCAGACATATCAGTTTGGAGTGCACTCCAAGCTAAAATCTACAGCACCCTGTAAGCCCCTGTTAAAAAACTTGAGACTGGCTTAGGACACGCCTCTTTACATTAACACTATAACAAATGACTGTAAATTTACCAGGATATTTCCGAGGTATAATCCTATTATGTTTAAATACAGCACTGTAAAAAAAAATGGTAACACTTTACTTTAGAGGTCCGCAAATTAAATCACACTTGGGTAATCTTTTCTAATTTATTTGAAATTAGCATATAACTTATTTAAAATAATTTCAATATTTATTATTTGTTAGGTTACAAATGTTTTGCGGTTTGTTTGAAATTTACTTCAAGGTAAGTTGACGTTTAGCAAATAATTTATTTCAAATTAAATCACAACCCACCACAAAATGTTTTTAAAAGTATCCCAACATTTCTGCTGTTTCCAGAGCAGCAGGTGCTAAATAGCTGCTTAGTTCTTGAATACAGAAGTTAGGTTCATTGTTTCCTCTGATTATTACCTTTGAAATGTAAAGTCAATAATTCAATTCCCCAATAAGCAGTTGATAGTTAGCTATTTGTTATCTGATTTCACCAAGTTCTTTAGTACCCAGTTTGTTGATATGCATAACTGAGACCACATGCAAAATGATAAACCTTTATGATTAGGCCTATAATGTTTTACAGGATACAACTGAAGGCTTCAGATGTGATATACACCAAGAGTGGGGTTGTAAAATCGCCTTACCTGATTGTGATAGACACTGCGAGTACAGGCGCACTGCAAAACTGAATCTGGCCAGAAGTTATGTACTAATTTTCACCAAATTATCATGAAAAAAAATAAGAAAAAACTTTGACTAATTATTACCTAAGTACAATTAAGTTTGCAGACCTCTAAAGTAAAGAGTTACCAAAATTTTACCGCTTTAAAATGGTATAATGCTTTCAGCAGAGTTGCCAGTATGTTATAAAGTAATTCTTGTTGTGACAGCATTTTGTAACTGTGAGTGAGGAGGGAACACAGTGGATATGGGACCTTGCTATATTCTGAGATGTCACACTATGGGGGGCTCAAGGTGTCTGTGCTTCTCATGGCACAGACCATGCGTCCAATTATTTTTACAGTGTGTTGGCAGTCACAGCAAAAATTACTTTGTTGTAATTCATATACTGTATTGTACTGTAAAATAAATTACAGTACATGCACTATGAAATAACAGGAAAGTTGAAAAGACACCAACACACACACACATGTAGGGCAAAAGCCATAGCCTAACTTGAGACTCAAGGTAAAGACAATAATGTGCTGTAATGGTAAAGTTTTAGTGTTCATAGAACAAAGAGTGTTGACCTTTTAGAGTAAAAGCACCATGAACTGTATTTTTTTACCTTACTTATTTTGCACTTCAGCGCCTGAGTGGCTGTGGTGTGTTCTTCTTTGCTGACAGTTAGAGGAAAACCCATCAAAGCAGTTTGACTAGCTGCTGGACACCAAAACAATTGCTGTGTTTGAAACTGAAAATATATAAAGAAATAAAAGAAGGAGCCTCCTACGGTGTGGCTCCATAGCTGGGAAAAATATCCGTATTTGGAATGAAGTTGAAATGCTAACTTGGCTTTTCTTTCCTTCTCGTTTTTCTTTCTAGTTAATAAGTGCAAAACAGAAAAAAAAAAAAGATTATCATCCTGACTTGGACAGCAAAAAGTAATTCACTAATAAAACTAACTTTGGTTGAGGAAAAACTGAGACACATTTGGCCTAGCATCAAAGCACAGAAAACTGCCACAATTATTGCTGTAGAAGAACAAAAATGCAGCCATGGAGCACCCTGACCTGTTGACAGAGCCGCGCATGCAGCACCGCGATAGCAGCTGGGTCTGTCTGCCTCATTTTGGGGGGGCAGCTGGGGCAGCTTTGGATAAGATTCAAGCCAAAGCACATTCCCATCACTAGTCATCACCATTTACTCTCTCCTCTTCCCCACTGTGTTTGTGCAAGACAATGTGCTTATGGAGGCACATGAGAGCGCGTGGGCGTGTGGGAGAGACAAAGAGACAGAAGGAGGGAGCGTGAAAGCAAGCAAGGAGATACAGAAGAGTACAGTGATGGATATGCATTCTTTCTCTGGATGGTAGAGTTTCAAGATAGGTTTTCTGTGCTGTGTGATAACTTGCTGCACATTTCTGATATGAACAGCAAAACGAAGCAGGGATACAGAAACAGAGAAAAAAACGATGTATGTAAAAGTATACATGTGGACGTGTGCATGTCAGTGTCGGCATGTGCTGTATATTAATGGCCTTGTGGTGGGTTAAATAACAGACAATGGTGTGTGTGGGCCCTGCAGTGCCATGTGACAAGGGACAATCTGCACACCTGTGCTCTCATCTGCACCACCGTGGGAGGACTGATATTAAGTCATTACTGCAGGCGCTGCCAGCACACTCCGATTGCGCACATGGCTGCTAGGGTGAGTGTTTTGCTATTGGAACATGCAGACTGTGTTTTTCATCAGTCGGCCTCCTGAGCGGACAATAAAGAAAACAAAATTGCCGTCGTTGGCACTTATAACATGCACTAGCCCTTTGCTTGTGGAATGCTCACAGAAAGTGATATTTTGCCTCTTTCTCTGTGTTGTATTCTGTCTTGCATGAGTTGAGGAAACAGCAGGGTTTCAGGAAATGGGAAGCCGAGGAAATGTGGGATGGATGGATTTTAAGAAACACATTCAAGCCCTGCCCAGGGAAAAAAAAAAAAAAAAAAACGGCATAGGGCTTTTTATTTCAATCACTTGATTTTCACAGACTCTTAGATATGAAGCCTCTTTGGTGGTGAAATGATCAAAGCAAGTAGGGACTCTATGTTATCCTGTTCTTTTTTTCGTAAGCATGAATTCTCAAAGAGCGACTTCCAGGACAAGCTGTGAAATGTAAGAATAGCAGATTTCTAGAAATGTATCCAATCAGTGTCAAGTAAAAAAAAAAATACAGAAAAAAGGCAAATGACAGCTCACCCTTGTCACCCCTGACTCACCTTTTCACTGAATGTAATCTGAATGTAGCACGGAGCAACAGTTGAAAAGGGTACAGACAAAACTGGGACCATTATTTTGCAATCTATGATAACAGAAAATGCAATGCATGAGTTAACACAACCTCTACATTATCTAACTATTTCCTGAGTCTACTCTGCAATGTTGAAGAGTTCAGATTCTGCACTAAAGATATATTACAAAGATCAACCTAAGCAAAGTTTGTTCAAGTATTGTGTTAGAAAGCTCCCATTGTTTTTAGTGTTAGCTTGTCTATACTTAAAAATGGATAACCATCACCCTATATTGTTTTTCATGTCATAGTTAACTTATTATGTATTCATATCCATGTAAACACTGTTTTGAATGTTATAAATTTTGACATTTTATCTCACAATCTACCTCTCATCTTTAATCAAAAAACTATTAAATCACTTCTTTTTTTTTAAATTTCTTATTGTGAAGATTATGGGTAAGCACATTATCCAAGTCCTAAAGATGAACATTAGAGCACAGTTACTGAAAAGTGACTTGTTTTTTTTTTGTTTTTGTTTTAACCTAACATTTTTAACAATAGTGACATCTGTGGTGTTGCAGGTCAAAACTGGCCTGTATGTAGAAAAGGCAAAAAAAAAAAAAAATCCTTTCTTTTTCATAAAATCAAATCTTTTTACTCAGAATAGCAAGTGCAAATTGAAAATTAAACCACAAGTTAAAAGGCCATAAGGCCTTCAGAATTGACCAAAATGTTAAAAATGTCTTTTGTTGTGTTAAAATAGTTGTGTCTGAGGATTAGATGAAGCCTTGTTCCAGTAGAAAAAAGTAAACGGGTTGAAATTGACCCTAGCGCAATATAAGGTATATTCTAATATAATGTAAAAACCTATCATTCTGATATCTTATTCTGTGCTTTAGCCCCAATAACCTCTGAAAGTTGCAGTTATTGCCCAGCAAATCCATTACATGGTGCTATATACACATCTCGTCAGAAGCTAGGTTGAGTCATATATATAACATGGACGAAGTCTCCCTGAAGTCACTCATTGGAATAGTAGTGAAGCCTTTTGTCGGCGGGGGCCATGTTGTCTGACTCAAGAGGCAGACTTTTGCTGCACTCCAGGCAACCCGTAACTCGTGAAAGTGCACTGGAATGGCAGTTAACTCGTACCAGATCAATGTACTCTGAGTTATGACTAGTGACATCACTTCAATGCTAAAACGATATGCCACCGCAAGGTATTGTTCTAACGTTATTCATCTGCTAATGTTAATGCATCATTAGCAGCTGCCCTGGCATTAGCTAGTTTTCAGTGCAACAATCAATACAACATACGATTGATACCAAAATTCCTTGCACTCAAACCAAAGTCACAATTTGCCTGGAACACTTTCAGGTCAGAACTCAGAGATTTCAACTGGGAAATTTCTGAGTTATGGGTTGCCTGGAACGCAGCATTTGAGTCTCCTCACTATTAGCTTTAGAGTGCGTTCATGTGAGCTGTACTCTTGATTGGGCAAACTTGTCATCTCCATATCTGCTGAACTGCAAAAGAAAGTTACCAACTACAAAAAAAACTCACCTCATATAGAGTGTGCTAATCAAGAAATGAGCCATTCAGACCCAAGCTGTTTTTAAACCAGTCTGTTAATATGTTTCTTCAATGCTGTGTAAAAGTCAATTTGTTGGCTTGAAGTGTATGTGGTTTTTGGTCTATTTGTAGCCATCAACTAACTTCAAGCATAGGCCTCATTTTCTAAACCTGATGTTACCCCTTGTGTTGAGTTCAACATTTTCAATATGGCTTCTTCAGACTGTAGGCTTCAAAAATTAGCATCCGAGTCTGCATCCATAGCAATCAACCAGCTACACCTCCTTAAAGGAGTTTTAAAGACCCTCTTGCAGCAGTGCCTTACTCTTACTGTAATGCAGTATCAAACTTTGTTTCGTGTACATTCATGTTTGAAGCAGTGGGGGGCTTAATGTTTGGTGCATTAGGCTGACATTCACACGAGAAAAAAGCTATTTGTGTTCATTTTTCTCACGCTGCAGCTTGTGTCCGTTATGAAAAAAAGGAGCCATCTGCCTAATGCTTTCTTTTCTCCTGTACCTTACATGCCTGAATACTCAAAATCCTCCTGTGGTTGCAGTGATTTATACTGCTGTTATTCACTAAAGTTAGGCAAAATAAGAGATATGAGAGTGTTTTGTTATTTCCAACACCATCTTGACTAAGGAGGACCAGAGGGACATCTGAGCAAGAAGCAAGTCTTCTTTCTTTTTGGAGGGGGCGAAGGATGTAGAGAAGGCACGGTTCCCACCTACTTGTCCCAAGACAAACCCGACAAAGATGTGGAGTCTACTGAGATCACTGTTCTAGTTATTGTTGAAATGAAGTTCTAAATGCTGAAGATGTGTGAGATAAAGACTATTGTATTCACCTTTTACAGTGTTGCACATATTTTGAACTCCCAAGGATCAACAAATGGATACAAGCAGATAGAGGTACATCATAATTTATTAGATCATAATTATTTTTAATGTTAATCTGAATTGCAAAATTGTAAGGTAAGAAAGAAAACAATCCAAACCATTTGGAGCCTGGAAGCAAAGTGTATGTTCTGTAAGGCACACTCCCTGTCAGCCAAAGTGCTGTCACACAGCATGTACCATTTGCTGCCCGAGGGCTAAGATTTCAAGGATCATGATGACACTATGATGCCATCCTCTTCTCCCGCAGATAAAACATTACACAATCACTTTAGGAAAAAGGCTCACTAATGAACACATGGAAACCACGTCTGATTTAATTCAACATGTCAAGATCGATTTGAAAATATAGAAAAATTGAAGCACAATGAAAGGTAGTATGAATGTTTTGTGAGCAATAAATGACGTATCTTTTTCAATAGGGTTACAACAGTGCAGACACAAGTTCATGCACATGCATAGTGATGAAATGGTTATTAGATTTGTCCTGTCCTCCCTATAGATGAGGTGAAGCCAGTTTACAAGAATTGTATTTCCTGTTTCCAAGAATCAACCTCCAGCCAATCTGTTTGTTAATTCATGAATCAGGTAAAGGGGGGGTTGGGAACGGGATGAGAGCAAGAACATGAGACATGAGACGTCGGAAGAATTCTTAACAAGATAGGATGAAAAAGTAAACACAATCTCCTGCAATTTGACTATCAATCAGGCCGGCATGTCTGTGGGAGAAGGGGGCTAATTACGGCCCAAATGAACATTGACTGTTTTCTAATGGAATTATTCAGGCAGCCTGTGTTTGTATATGCCAGTTCCTCATTTGCCATTCCCATTCATTAGGGCTGCACATCACACTTTGGTGGTCTTTGGCAAATTATATTTTTTCACTTAGTTCAGAGGCAGATCGACCTCAAAGAGAATTTGCTTTTTCCACCTCGTTGTCTCCTCCCACCCAGACCCAAACCTGTCATTGCCCTCGTTTTCTCTGGGTGGCTTGGCAGGAGTGACTGCAGTTATAAGCAGCCTGATGAGTTTGGGAGAGGATTATGTCTCTGTGGCCTGCCGGTAACCATGTGTGTGAAAAAAAAAGGAAACATTTTTAGATGAGTGGGTTTTTTTGTGATGCTACACGTAACACGGATGGGGTAACTGAGGGTAATGTGAGACAGTGGACATGCTTGTCCTACGGTGGAGGATTTAGCTGTGCGAAATGGGGTTGAAAACAAGTGCTGAGCAAGAGTCGGAGATGTGTCAGTGGGTGGGTAGTGTGTGTGTGGGGAGGGGTGGGGCTGCAAGGAACTATGCTGTCTGAACGTTAATGAGCTGAGGGATGTGAGTAGGAGCAGCAATATGAGGACTTCTGCCACCATGGATGTAAATTATTCTACAATCCAAACATGGAGAAGAAGCGAGGCATAGATGGGAAAATGATGTGGTGCTTATTTGCACAAGCAACAGAGAAAGAAGGAAGAAGAGGATAGTATAATATCCTCTGCCTCATTTATTTTCCTGGACTCCCCAGGCCATTGCTGCAGCTTGAGTACATGCATTGTGGTTACACTTGCTTCACACTGCCAAATGACCTCCATTTGAGTTATTTGAGGAGCAGTGGTATAGTTCAAGGTGGCTCGAGGCCATTCTCCAGTAAGTCTTTTGGGAGCGATGCTCTTCTAGTTGTAGCCTATGTTCTTGGATGGTGACTTGAACTGGAAAGACATCCCCGCACAGGCAGCCACACCGCATCCTCGTTTGGATTCAATGGGGCTTTGTGAAGCTTGGTGAAAGTCATCATTAAAGATGCATAATGCTTCTTGACTGCCAACGACAATAACTTATGACATCTGTCTCAGTCTTTCATGTTGGCTGTCACAAGCAGTTAAGAGCCAGTTCTTGCTGTAATCACAGAGAAGATGGATTACTGGGGATTTTGGAAGCCACTCCTACATTGTTTACAGTCATATGGCAGGGAGATTTAAATGTTATGAATAGGAAGGTAACACTGTCAGCTTAGCTTCGTAGAAATGATGGCATTGTGTGCTAATACATATTCAAACGAGCCATTTCACACATTTCCTTTTGATGAATTCATACGCTGGGTGTGTGGACACATTTTTTTGATATGTTAAGGTTATGTTCTAATGAAGTACAAGGCAAAAACATGATCAAGACCACCTTCAAAGCAGCTGGGCCAGGCTTGTCTCTGTTCACCCTGAAGCACTGAGCTGATCAGCTGTCTCTGGTGTTCACAGACTTTTTCTTAACACCTCATTGAAGACAGGCAATGTGCCAGTGTGTTTTAAAATCTTCACTTCTACCCCTCCAAAAAAACAATAACAGGAGCTAATGACATCCGAACTGTTACCCTGAACTCTCAGGTGTTAAAGTCACACATCAAAAACTTCACACTATTTACACCCCTTGCGCCTGCACTCCGTGTTCAACAGGATTATCCTGGCTCTTTTCTCTCTTGCCTGACTCTTGCTGCAGGTAGGTCATAAACTTTCTGTATGACAGGAGACGCAGAGCTTGAATAACATGCCTCCATCCATGATCTATCAACAGCAGTTCCTTCAAGGCTGCACTGTTTCCCTTCTCTCTTCTCCCTTCCCCTGTTTCTGCACACTAACAGCAACACCTCCAGTCATTGGACTGTCAAGCCCCCGACGTCTGGAGATAACACAGCCTCTATTCGGCTTGGGTCTGGCTGAGATCAGTGTGCTTAAGAGCAGAAATCTGACCAAGTGGGGCAGTAAAATCAACACTGTGTCTGCTATCCCTTGTGGACCCTTGGGATGATCAAGAAAGATCCTTCTGAATATTAAAATAGACTTCATGTACATGACGTCACAGCATGTGGAAGTCACTGCGGATATGCCCACTGAGGGACAGCTTTGGCTTAAACACAGTTTAAACTCACAGACAAGATCAAAAAATGGGGAAAAAACTGTTGTGACTGATTGTATGAGGTTTTTTTTTAAAGCAGTTGGAGCGATCTTTTTAAAGGCTACTAATAGCCAAATTAAACAGAGCTGGATGGTTTGTTGCATTTCTGAAACTGAAATGTTTGTAAAGCAACACTGACAATTTAAAGTAGTAAGTAATTTTGCAAACTCCCAAGAGTTTGTTTGAGGAAAATGCTTTTAATATTTCTGACACAACTGTCAAGTCAGTGTAGATATGCATGTCTCACTTTCCAACCATAACATCAACAATAATGTGGGGGAAAAAGCCAAGAAAAAAACAGCCAAAGCACTATAAAGCACTGTTCCCCCATCCAGGTATAGACTTATAGGATTTAATTAAAGTTCAGCTTGAGCTTCAGTTTTCTATATAGGTAAAGGTCAATTAGCTAAAAATATTACTCATGTACAAACAGTAATGGTATTCTTAAAGTGAAAGCATTGAAATCAGGTACAGGTAAATGTCAGGATATGTAGTTTCTGGCCACACGTCAATGTTCATGGTCTACATGTTCTTTGGTAGCTCGTACAAATATTGTCGAGTCCGGTTATCCTCAACAATGACATAATCCACATTTTTCTCAGTCTCCCCGTGTTTTACTGCAATGCTGAAATGATAAAAGTTGCTGTTCAATGAGAATCTGTTAGAGCCTGGAAATCATGTTCACCCCAAGCCAACAGACAGACTGTTACAGCATTAAAAAATGCATATTTACAGCCTGTTCAAAAAACAGCTTCAGTGTTAATCACTTATTTTGCTATCAGCACAAACTGTACAACGAGTGTTTTTTTTTTTTTTCTAACTCAGCAGCTAGGAGATGTTAGGATCACGAGTTTGTCCAATCAGAGGCACAGCTCAGCTCACATGACTGAACGGGCACCCTATAGCTTTTAGAAAGGAAGCTCCAAGCCCATGTTGACCCAACATGGCCCGCTGCCAACAAGTGGCCTCATAAACCGCCTCAAGAGTAGACAGGTAGAGCAGCAGAAACTACATCCATATTTTATACAATATATGGCTTACTGCTACACCTTACAATGTCGAGTGAGAATTGTTTTCCTACTGAAGGGGAAGTCATGTACACCAAAGACTGTAAAACATTTTGGCTTCAAAACTGTACAATGGTAAATAGCGAAGCCACGCTCTCCACTATATATTCAATCTTTGATGTAAACACATCACATAACCTCTTTTGGCGTTGCTGTCCAGGCAACAATGTTAAATTTCAAACTCTGTTAGCATGTAAATGTAAGGCCAAAATAAACAGGGACCACTCCGTTTTCAAAAATATCCATCCCTGGACTAGAGGCTTAACACAATCTTCACATCAGGACATTCACATTATCTTTTGGGCATCTTTCTGCAGTAAACATAACCATCTTGTAAACATCTGCGCTCTGGTCAACTTTTTTAGACCTGTTATTTACTGTGAAGAAAGAAGAAAATCAGATAGCACAGCAGTCAGGGATGAAAGGCTACATTTCGGAAGGGAAATGTATGCTGAAAGGACTTTGCTATGGGGAAAAGGTAGATCTATTTACAGCGGCAATGTCTAGGGAAATAGGAGAGGAAGAGAATGGGGAAGAAAGGCCTTTAGGAAAGATTTCACCAATGTACAAGGCAAACAAACAAAACATGGAACAAGAAATGGAGCAAGAGCTTCAAAGCTTGCAGGTTGCGTTTCAAAAAGTATTTCATTAGCATATTGTCGACTGAAGGACATCTCTTAAAAAAGCCATTGGACCGCGTGATAAAGCCAATTATTGTAATAGCAACGGTAGCAGTGTGCTTACCTTATACCCTAATGATAATGCTAATTAAACAGAAGCTAGAGAATCATATAGCTATCAGTGAGAACGTGGGCTTGGAAATATGGTTAAAAGAAGTCGTATTGAGATAAAGCACATGAGAGGCACTTAGTTAAATCATTAACAGCGAATGGAGAAAAGGCCTGTAGCTCATCGACTGAAATACAAATCATTCAGCCTCCCCTGGAAATAATTAGAGACTGTCATATCGGTAAAGACAAATGGAACACAGTGATGCTGTTGGGGTTGTAGCCTGAGACAGCAGCTCTTCTGTGTTTTCTCCCAGAATCAGCAGCTTCTCAGCTCACATGTCCGTTCTTTTTTTTTTTTTTTTTCAAGCCCTTATGTCTCATTTTAGTACCTGTCAGATGTGTCGCTGTGAGTGTTGTGGATACAGCAGACTTTTCCGCCTCTGTTGGTTACACATCCACTTAACCTTCATGACTTGGTGAATTAGGGTGGGATGAGAGCTGCAGTGGGCAATTTCACTATGTTACCCTGATAAGAAGCGGAACAATTGGAACTTCTAGCCCCTTCCAATCTTCGGGATCAAATAGTGTCTGCTCCTCTGTGAAGCACCTATGCGAGGAGGAGCGACTTTCCAAGCATTTTGGCAGATGTCTTATTCCAAATCTATCAGCAAGTAATATCCCAGAGCAACTACTGTATATCTGATAACTGATGGTGCACAACCCCTCACATCCTCTTCCATTTCCTGAGAGGAAGCCTTCAGTGGGAGCACTGCAGTGCTGATAAAACTCACACAGCCCTTTATTTCCTGGCTAAAGGATCGCTTGAGCAAAGACGCATTGTATAAGCTGATAGCTTCTCCTGTTGCGTAGCAGATGTAAGATTTTTTTCCTCCTCACCTGAAAACATGCCAGAAACTGATTCTACAAGTCATGTTTAAAATAATGGGATCAGATCCAAACTGCTCCCACAGTGGAGAGTGCTGCATCCAGGAAGAAAATGCAGAGATGCTTGCAACAAAACACTCTCGACCACCCCGATGCAGAGGCATCTTTTGTTTTCTTTGTTTTTAAGCTTACAGAATGAACATTAATAGATTTAATATGCATCCACTTGAGTTGTCATGCAGCCGCCTGCTGTGAACAATTCTCTGAGAATGGATAGCAGCCGTCCAAGTGCAGAGTGCACGGGAAACAATTTTAGATGAAAACTCACAAAGGGCAAGGAGTTTCCTTTTTCTATGCGCTACACTTCCCTTTGACATCTTAAAAGCCATTAGTTCAGCAATGCACACCAATGCTTTACACAATAGGACTTGGAAAGCTGCCTTTTAGACATTATATGGGGACAAGGGACACAGCACTTGCATAAAGGGATGCCCAGAAAAGACATCCAGAATACAGTAATTCAGGGAAAAGCAATTCAGGCACAGGGTTGGACAGAAAGAGAACAGCAAGTTTTTAAAAAAAAAAGTTTTTGAAAAGACAGGGAGGGTTTTTTTTTAAGTCAGCCAAATCCATTAAGTTTAAAAAGAATACCATCCAAAGGGCAGTAAACTTCACTTTGTTTTTTATGGCTTAACATCTACCCACAAGATATGTTCGGATTCAACCCCCCGAATTAAAGAAAGCTGCTGAAAGGAGTCGATATCTTCAGTATAGCATATA